>NC_090266.1:312967532-315467532 GCF_040414725.1 Anabrus simplex
ACCATTGCTTACACTTTTCCTTTTCTTAGTTTTGCAGTGTCCTTAGTAATCCGATCCTATTCCACACGGTCTGGAGGATACTTTTGGACCTCTCCATCCTAATTGCATCACCTATTTTAATCAGTACCCCTCAGGGCGTGTGGTGCCTTCTGCAAATGGGTAAGCTCTTCTTGTTTCCATTCTAGTTAGCCACTGTTCAAGTATTATGTATGTATATTTGTAGTCTTTTGTAACCTCCACTTCCCTTCCTCACCCTGTAAGCAAGAACAAATCTTTAGTCCCCTGAACCTTTTCTGCTTATGTAAGACTTATCTAATTTCTCTATATTACATCACTGGCCAAACTACTGGTTGCAATATTTAGTCATAGCCCAATCTGAAGTAGAAGTGTATAGGTATTGTAATGGTTATAGCATCCGCCATGCCAAGTTGCTACGGGCCAGAGTTGTCACCGTATCGGCCCAGCCGCTTACGGTTCTACCGAGCCAATCACGAACAAGACTTAAGTGCTAGACCGGCCCCTCTCGCTTCCGTCCATGGTAATGCAGCAGAGGACTATGGAAATTACTCGACGATTAACCTGGAGTCTTCCATCTCGCGAGGTTCCTGGATACATTTGGCATCCGGATGGTTCTGGAAGGACTGGCGCAGAAACAGTATATAAGATAAGAAGGGAGTGACTTGCATGGGGAAGTACAGTCATGAGCTCAGTCGGCGAGTGTATGCCAGTACTGTGAAGTGTGTGGACTGCCGTGATTGTCAGACTAGCGTGCTACAGTGCGGGCTGACGGCGAAGGAGAGAACGTGTGGCAGTGTGACTTTGTGACATAACTGTTTACCTTGTGTGTGAATACGAAACTGTGTAGTGTGAGAGCAAGTGAGAAACTAAGACAGAGAGAGCGAGAGCGCGCGAACTGTGTAAGTGTGTGTATGAGTGGCGGTTATGTGTAGTCCTGTGTAGTTTAGTGCTTAGTTAATAAATGTTAGTGTAGAAGCTACCAGTCTAGTGTTAATTTATCCTACTACTCTGCCAACTCGTCACAACTGGTGTCAGAAGTGGGATCAAATGGTAGCAGTAATTTCGTAACTATGAATTTCTTGTGAATAGAAAAATGGATAAAAAACCGTTTCAGGCTCTCCTCAGTAAGTTCACTTAACTGTCATACGAACAGGACAAAATCAAGAGCGAACTGAAACTGGAATTAAATGAACTTAAGAGTGGACAGGGTAAATTGGAACAGGAAATGAGCTCTCTCGAAAGAAAATTAAATAGTGACAGAATGCAGGATGTACAGGAACTGGTTGAAAAACAGATCAAAGAAATACCGCAGGTTGTGGAGTCAGGGGTTCGAGGCCTGACAGAAGAAGTGTGTGCCCTGCGTACGAGAGTGACAGCCGTGGAGACTTGTGCTAGGACCACCTGCAGCTCCAGCGCTGGGAAGGTAAAACCCCCACGCTTTGACGGGAAAACATCTTGGCGGACCTTCCGGGCCCAATTCGAGACCGTGTGTGGGCACAACGGTTGGACATCGGAGGGAAAGGGCCATGTGCCTAATTGCCAGACTGCAAGGACCAGCAGCAGAAGTGATACACAGCATTCAGCCGGATACCACCTACGATGAGTTTGTCAGAGCACTCGACGGCCGTTATGGTGACCACCAGCTGGCAGCCGCCTACAGAGACCAGCTGAGGAAGAGGACCCAGCACGCTAATGAGACGCTGCGTTAGCTAGCCCGCAAGGCTCTGGATGGGCTGCCTCAGGAACACACTCAGCGGGAGGCAGCCTATACATTCATTGATGAGCTCCGCAATGCTGAGATCCGTCAAAAGCTGATGTTCAGTGGGGAACATAACCTCAAGGAGGCCCTGCCTTTAGCCCTGAGGATGGAGGCAGTGAAGGGAACAGCGGCATCGTCACCAAGAATACGAGCCGTGAGAAGCAAGGGTGAGCCGGAGACCAGCGCCGTTACACGAGAACGACGCACGCCACCGCCGAGACACCGATGCACCAATGAGATCACCTATTGGAACTGCGGCGAGCGTGGCCACTTGCGGAGGAACTGCCCTATGGAGGCGGTCTCTGATCAAGGAAATGAGTAAGGGCTGACAAGGAGAGGAGCTCGTCTGCAATCACAACCGTCCCCTCGTTTCACGCTAAATGTAGTCACCGAGCGGAGCGACGACATCTTGATCGCCGATGGGTGGCTCAGAGACAGGCCGTGCAGGGTCACGATAGACACGGGAGCGGCATTGATAATCACCAGGCCTGGCATCGCTGACGGAAGCCAGATTGGGAAACCAACTGCCCTTACATGCTGCGAACGGCCTCAGGAGGCACCATCCCTGTCCTGAAGAAGGCGCTACTTCAACTGACGCTTGAACAACGAAGCCTCCGAATCTGGGCCTTCGTTGCCGCCATCACGGATGAGGTCATCCTGGGCCTAGATGCGCTACGGGCATAAGAGGTGTCTGTCGACGTGGGACGACGTGTGTTGTGGCTCAGCAAACAAGAGGTAATACTGCGACGCCCAGGGACACAACCTCGAGTAGCGCGATTAACGCTGGTGAGCGACGAAGTGATACCAGCCAACAGCGAGATGATGGTTACGACGCGGTTAGATGAACCCGTACAAGAGGACAGCGTGCTCGTAGAACCCGGATCGCCGACCACCGATCAAGGAGTCTACCTGGCCAGGACGCTTGTTCCTGCACGAAGCTGCGTGCCGGTACGCATATTGAATTCGACGTCGCGGGAGCAGAGGATAGCCAGCGGGACCGAGCTAGGGACTTGTAAACCAGTCATGTGCATCGTTCTCATTGTCCGATGAAGACGCACAGGCCCTGGAAGCAGGCGGGGGATCGCATAAATTCCGGAGGATCATATCCGACGCCCGAAGACATTTAGAGGTGAGACAGCTCAGTGAGCTTAAGGAACTAATCCACGAGTTTCAGGACATCTTCGCTGCTACCGGAGGCGACTACGGAAAGACGGATAGTGTGTACCATCGCATTAACTCCGGCGACGCCGCTCCAAACTTACAGCCACCTCGTAGTGTAACCCTGGCGAAGAAGACAGAAATCGACCAATGCCTGTTGACATGAAGCAGCGGGGAGTCATCGAGGATTCGAACAGCCCATGGTCATTGCCAGTGGTCCCGGTGAAGAAAAAGAATGTGAGCTCCGCTTCTGCGTCGATTACCGCAAGTTGAACGACGTCACGAAAAAGGACTGTTTCCAGTTACCTCGGGTAGATGACACCCTGGACACGTTATCTGTAGCCCAGTGGTTTTCGACTTTGGTCGTGGAGTTTGGGTACTTGCAAGTGGCGCTCCATCTGGAAGACAAAGAGAATACGGCGTTCTCAACCGGCCAAGGGCTCTACCAGTTCACCGTGATGAAAGCTTTGTCCTCTGTAACACGCCAGCGACTTTCGGTTGACTGATGAAGGCTGTACTGAGGGGGCTAACTCGCGACGCCTTCCTCGTGTATCTGGACGATATAATTATTGTGGGACGGACGTTCAGAGAGCACGTTGAGAACCTGCGGAGAGTGTTTCAGAGGCTACGTGGGGCTCACCTGAAGTTAAATCCCAGAAAATGCCAGCTGTTCCAGAAGAAGGTGCGCTGCCTGGGCCACATTGTGTCATCAGAGGGAGTAGCCACGGATCCGGAGAAGTTAGAAGCTGTCAGGGACTGGCCGGTGCCGAAGGACAGGCGAGAACCGAGGAGTTTCCTTGGCCTTTGCACGTACTACCGCAGATTTATAGCTGGCTACGCAGACATCTCCAATCCTCTTACACAACTCACGGAGGAGAGGAGGCCTTTCCAATGGTCAAGTGAGGCGGAAGCTGGAGGAGTCCTGGTGTGCGGCACCCATCCTCAGATGCCCCAAGCCTGGGGAGAAGTTCATCGTCGACATCTGTTGTATTGTCCTCCGCCTGGAAGCATGCAACCTGCTCACTCATCGAGTCTTCGGGAATGTGCGTGGTATTTCCAGCCAGTGCGCTGACGCAGTGCGTGTGACGTCAGCCACCAGTATATATACAAGGATGGATAGACAGCTGTGGGCAAGGACGAGCTTGACTGTGCTAGCGAGAACACGTACGTGTCTCTCGCTCCGCTGTCCTTCTCCTCGCCAGGCGCTCTGTACTTTTTAAATGCTAGTCCGGCAGCTGTACTTGTTAGTACAATTTCGAAAGAGCATTTGTCAGAGCTGAGCACGTTTCAGTGCTCGCTTTCTGTTCTCTTTCAGGATTTGTTTTCAGCAGGACCAGGATGGAGAAGCTGTCTGTTCCAGAGAGACTGGCCGACTACGACTGCAGGAGAGCCGTAGCGAAACTACAAACGGCGCTCATCGCTGCGGAAGCCCCCGATCTTTGACGCCCGGCGCTCTTGTTGTACGACCGGTTGGGGAAGCACACCTACGAGGAGACAATTTATATAATCTATCTCCTTAAAGTGATCGCGGACTTCATCGAGAGTCGCTCTTCGAGACCATCAGCTAGGTGATCCCTGGCTGCGCGGTCATCATCCGCCCTAGGAATGCAACCAACCTCAGGAGGTACGAAGAGCTGGCGTCCCAGCAGCACCAAGTGGTCCGACTACCAGAACTTAGGGAAATCTGGACGTCTCAGGCTACCTCGAGGCAGCCACCCAGACGGAGCCAAGAACCGAGGACGACGGCGGCGCTCCCAAGCGCCGCGACCGCCCACCCCCAGTTGGACCACTGTACTTTACGAAGTACACTCAGACCAACAAGGTCGCAAACCAGGATCGTCGACCGGCTGCCAGGGCGAAGTGGACGTAGACGCAGGCCTACCAGGAAGGGCCTGTTACCCGGGCGCAATCCAGGAAAACGCCCGGGACGGCGGACGGCTGCACAACAGTGGAGGAGTATGCCCCCTGGCGTTTAGAGGTTGCTGTCCAGGCCCAGCCTGCCAGTGTGACTGTGGAGCTGCAGACATCTACGTGCGCCCCACAGGACAGGGAACGCAGTCGAGTGTTAGCACCGACCGACGCCACCGCCACCAGCCAGGAGAAGGAAGAAGACGGCGACGCAGTAGAACCACCCGCTACCCCGGGATCACCAGGACGGAAGAAGGGCCACTAGGGAGAGGTCTCTTCCCCTGCCGAGAAGAGATCCGCGGGATGAAGACGCCGCCCCAAGGCCAGGAGGAAGAAGAAGAGGCTGGCCCACCAGGAGAGGGCCGCCCAGCCAGAATTCAGGACTGCTCGCAGGACAGCAGCCGAGCGAGGAGCCAATCAGGAAAGGACCTCAGCGGGTAGCAGCAATCAGGTGAGATCTAAACGTCCTCCTCAACAGCTCTTGCAGTGTTTCCGCTGTTTAAGGTGGGGTCACTGGTAGGAGAGGTGTGGGCTCCAAGTGAGGTGCAACCGTTGTGGGATTGATCACCACTACACGGCCTGCGCAACATTTAAGGAGGCGCCGGTGTGCGCCAACTGCGCGGGGGGCCACCAGGCCTCCCATCGCAGTTGCCCAGACTTGCGGGCAGTGGTGCGGGCAGAGAGGAATGAGGCCCGGCGCCATGACCCACCCTTTTCCAGGAGGTCCCCGCCCCGGCGGGCTTGGCCTCATTCTCCGGGATCGGAGACTGTGTACGAGGGACCCCAAGGAGGTGGCGCTGTTTGGCGGGCCGTAGTGGTACTCGACGCATGGCTCCGCAAACGGCAAGGCCCGCGCTAGTCACGGCAGTGCCCAGACGGACTGATCCCCTGGCAGATGGGATGGCGAGATGACGGATCATGGCTGGTGCATGATACATCTTCTCAACTAACAACACAACTGGACCTTTCCAGCCCACATCCTTGCATGTGCTATCACAAGATGTCAGATTTTACATGTAGGCTCCTTCTCTTTCTGCCTATGTGGTTTTCCCCTGACCCCTCAATACCACACCTTACCACTACCTAACCAACGCAAACTCTTGCCGTGAAGCGAGTCTAACTCGGAAACTCCTTGTATCACTTCCCACTCTTCCGTGTGGGCAGTCAGCTTTTGTCCAACAATCAGCCCTACGCCGTTGGTCAGCCACGGAGGTACCCTCTTGAAAATATGGGCTGAATAGGCGGACTGAACTCTGATCGGGAGGTATCACCTCAAAACTCGCTACAGCCTCATTAGATATCTCCTGTCTTAAAACTTTGCCAAATTAGATAGCATTCTGCTATGATAAAACATCGTATAATATTCAAGCTAGGATTACATTCATGAACCTAGAGCTCTTAGCTATCAGCAGTCATTCTATTATTTCGTATTGTATTCAAATGCCAGGACGACAACTACGGAAGGATTGTGAACATGGAAGGAACCCTAATGAGGCCATGATATCGTACATTGTTAATGCAAATTAGTTTTGTACCTATCGGTAGTAGGGTAAATCTGTATAAGTGTATATTCTTCTCAGAGCAGCATCAAGTTTACTCATTGTATAATTTAGTATGTGCTCCGAATAAGAATCAAGTTCAAGAACTGTAGCAGCATTTTGCATCTACACATAATAATAATAATAATAATAATAATAATAATAATAATAATAATAATAATAATAATAATAATAATAATAATAATAATAATAATAAATAATAATAAGCAAATAACAAAATAGAAAAATATGAGATAAAACCCAAATAAAAATAAAAATTAAATTAACGCCAAGTTCGCATAGCGATAACTTTAAACTTACAGGTCTAACAAACGACAACTACGGAAGGATTGTGAACATGGAAGGTACCCTAATGAGGCCATGAGATCGTATCTCGTTGTGGGGAAAGAGAAACGCGCGGCAACCTCCCGTAAAATAAGTAAATATGAAACAAATGAAAGTATAACATACAAGGAAAAGAGGCCATCTAATAATGTAGGAAATAAAACTCAAGTACCCTAAACTAAACTACATACTAACATAGAAAACTGCAGCTCTTCTGATCGTGGGTCGTACAGACTTAAAAATTCTCTCAGTATTACTGGAGGCGAACTCAAACAAACTTAAATTTGCATTGGTTACAAATTTAGAACCAAATACGAGTTGCCTCGAAAAAACACAACTAAAAAATTAAAATTGGTGAACGTGGAAATCTAGAGGAAAACTCCGTTACGCGTACACAAATTACATTTCAGCCGAAAGTTACATTAAACAAGAGAAGACCGAAACACAAGAATAAATTTAAATGAAGAGAAAAGCAATAACATAGCGTTTACCGTGAGAGACCAGCAACTCAAAGCGGGATGGACGCAAAGCGCGTCCGTCCGCTGAGGCGATCAGAATTCAAAGACGCGGTCAAATGCCTTGCTCACATCAGAAGCCCAAAACCAGAAATCAAGTGATCACAAGTAGCGAATAACAACACTCTAGATCTCTATATTCACCTATGAAAAAGGTCGTTATTTCGACCAATTAAAATATAATTCCATATATGGTCAAGTTCTAGAGGCTTCGATTACGAAACAGGAAATTCGTTATCGAAACCTTCACGTGTCAGTACAAGCTGACGCAAAAGTTGGTTATCAATTTTGGATAATTCTTCTTCATACTCATCAGTTTACAATAATAAAAGAAATGTCAATATATTCTTCAGTAATGTCTTTGTTGAGAGTCCTCGAAACCTTATTCTAATTAACTTTTCTAATACACATAAATTCTCCAAACATAACTTTTTGCATAAGCTCTTCAGTCTTTAAATGTTCCGTTTGTTTTCACACAGTTGTTTTACATAAAATTCTAAAATAATGACAAGGCCAAAATTAAATAACGGCAAGGATTTCTGTGACTTCGCTGATCTATGCACACGTCTGTTTAACGTTGGTCACATCTTCCCTTCCTTTAAACTCGAACAACGCTCGAGACAAATACATTTTAATTTTACTGAGGGGGCTGTGACCACACACACTATCCGCACTCAACACCACAATATATTCGTTCTTGAGAAGAACTCCCATTACTGATCGAAGAGTTACCAGTTGTCCACCGGTATTGCTGTCCAATGTAGGCGCTGGCAACGACCGCTCGCCAACGACCTCCAACCTCATTTCAGTCCCACCAAAGCCACCAGCGAAGCTTCATTTCAGCTCGCTAATGTAGTACAATGAGCAAGTAATAAACCGTGGCACAGTACAGAGCAACTACCACCACCAGAAACCTTTGGTCACTCCACTCTGGGATCGGATGTTAATCGGCCAGGAAATTCATAGTGCCCTTCCAACAGGTACGGCAGGTTCCCCTTTTGGATGGATCCGGTTTTCACAGTCGCTGTAACAGAGATCAATCCGCAGCAGAAAAAATAGGGAAAAGCCATCGCCCGACCATCTAGAAGAGCTTTCTTGAATAATGAAGGGCTGAAGGGCGGGTTTTCAGTTTTCCTTCCTTAACTAAATATATTTTGAGGAACCAAACTGGTGACTCCACATGGCTCCTTAGGGAGGTCCCCTCCCATGCTATAACTTAGGATTCTGCAGCCTCCATGGCAAGTGCTATGTATAATTTCAAAAGAAAAAAAGCAAGAATAACAGATAAAACTTTTCCAGAGTTTACCCTAGACCAACAAATTACAGGAAGAAACCAAGATTTTACACAACCCAAAATTCAAATAAAGGAAATGTACCAGGAAATACATTTGAAAAAAATATGTTACTGAGGATACAGCACCGCAGAGGTGCCAGCTATTAAGGATTGTCCGTAATGATTACGGATTTCACCTCACGATTACGGAATTACGGTCAAAGGGTAAATTATTACGGAAAAGCTGACATTATCACGAAAAAATAATGTTGTACGGAAGAAAGAAAAAAGGAAAAATGTTCAATCATTTCGCGCCTTTCTCTAAAATCGTCTTCGTTTCAATGCTTGTTAGTTGGCAACGATACTTACTCGATCGTGACTCCCTTTTGCTACCCATAAGCATTGTAAAATTCATTGTGAATGAAGGAGCTCAGCTGCTCTTCTCCTTCAGTAACGTTGTATTTTCAGTCCATCCGTGTGTGTCGTACGGAGCGGTCGTTCTTTGGTTGCAGTCTGGTGTTTGCTTTCGGTGACAAGTGGTCAGGTGTGTTGAGAGATTTGTGTGAGTGAGTGTCCATGTCGGGTTCGACAATGGATACCGATAGTGGAGGAGATGACGCACCGGATCCCTCTTCTAATGGAAATGTCGATCATGAGGAAACTGTGCCTATGCAAACTGATTTGAATAATCTCATTTCCAATATGAATTCGTTACAAAAGCCATTAACACCTCAACAGTCTAATGACACTCCGCCACCTCCTCCACCTCCTGTGGAGTTGTAGGTTTATCAACAGGCTCATTTTGGTCCTTTCGTTGTTTTTGTGGAATCGACTAGGTCTAAACATTTTGGTGGATTGCATCCAATGGCGCTTGGGCGATTGTTCTATGATAATGATATTTTTGTGAAAGGTATAACGCCCAAAGGACGAAATAGATTACTAGTGGAATTTAGTTCCGCGATTCAAGCTAATTCCTTTTACGCCATTCGATGCTTGAAACTCAATCTCTTAAGCATGTATTCCCAGCTCAAATATTTTCCACGTTAGACTTATACACGGTGTGGAAAAGAACGTTTCTGATTCTGACATCCTCAAATATCTCAAATCCTCTGTTCGGGTCAAATCGGTAAAGAGACTTAACCGTAAGGTTGTTCAACCCATTGGAGTGTCATATGTTCCTACTGCAACAATAAATATTGTTTTTCGCTCTCAGACACTCCCCCAACATGTATCGTTGTTTTAAGTACATCTGGAAGTTCACCCTTTCAAATTTTCTCCGATAACATGCTCCAAGTGCCAGCGATATGGTCATACGACCAAAAACTGTCAGACCACGTCACCCCGATGTGGTCATTGTTCGTTACATCACCCTACATCTGAGTGTCAGGAAAACATTCGCCGCTGCGTTCACTGTTAACAGGAACATTATGCTGGTTCATCTAACTGTCCCGCGTACCAGCAGCAAACTGCTATCAAAAAACTTACGTGTACAGAAAATCTTTCCTTTTCTGAACCTTCTGCTAGAATGCCGTCGGCCCCATTTGACCTGTCGAATAATTCCCATCATTTCCCACCTCTCCCTTCTAATCGTTCCTCTTCCCCAGTGAAACTCCCAGGAAACGTAAATTTACACAGGTGATTACGAAATAGTGTCGTCCTCTTCCTCCCCCGGGCTTTGATAAGTCCGGGTATCTCAATCTCATTCGACCCATTCCCGTGTCTTCCCATACTTCGGTTTTTCCATTCACATCATCTTCATCCTCCCCGTCCCCTCTTCCGTCTACGTCCCGAAATTCTCAATGTCCCCCTCCAGTTCCTTCTCAGTCATCTAGTTCCCCTGTGCTACGCCAAAAGGCTCATCTCCAACATGGCATTCAGCAACTATTTCTTCAACTTATTAAATTATTAGAGGATCAGCCCCATGTTACACATACATTTTATCAGCTCCGTGATTGTGTTAATACTAATGTTCTCTCTAGATGTTATGAATCCTGCAGTGGAATGGTAGGAGTATTATTCATAAACGATATGAATTACAACTCTTGTCAACAGAAATTACCCCTTTCATCATAGCATTACAGGAGACTTGGTTTTCCCCTTCCTCTGAGTTTTATTTAAATGGCTTTAATGTCGAGCGTTGTGATGGTGTTGGCTTCGGTGGTGTCGCTTTATTTATTCACCATATTTTATCCTACCGACGTCTTCATTTCTCATATTGTATGCCACATACCTTTGTAATTGGTATATCCTATAATCACCTTTCCATTATTAACCTATACTGCCCTCCAGATATTTCTATTTCTCATATTCAATGGCATCGATTTTTACAGTAATTTTCTTCTACTGATGAGCTTTCCTTTTAGGTTACTTCAATATTCATCATTCAGTATGGGGAAGTAGTATTAATACTTCCCTGGGCTCTTATTTCCTCGTTGCATCTCAATCGCACGACCTTGTCATTTTAAATGATGTATCTCCCACGCACCTTACTCCTCCCGGCTCCCCTCCAAGTGCCGTCGATTTATCATTATGTCGTACTGCAATGGCTTTGGTTGCAGCTTCTCATCGCTTTTCTGATACACACACCAGCGACCATTTCCCTATTAGTCTTACGTATGGTCTTGGTAGGTTTCCTCGCTCTCCTTCTTCTCATACCTGTGTCAGTAATGTTCGCTCTCTCGGTAATTTTGTTCGCGTATCCTTCATCTCTTATGTTACACATCGTCTTTAGCTTCTATCAGATAATATTTTGCCCTTTTCTACTATATTTCAAATTATACAGGATTACCTAGATCTTTACCATCCATATAAACTTGTTTACGATGGTAGGATTCTGAGTGTCATAATCTCGTGCTCAAACGACGCCGCTTATATCGGATATATCGGAAAACATTAGCCCTCATCATTATTTTCGTCTTAAACAACATATTGCTTATTCTCGACGAGTTTTTCTTTCTAAACGCCGTGCTGGATGGCTATCCTTCATCTCCTCCTTAAACGCTCGCATTTCATCTTCTTAGTTATGGAGTGCAATTCGCTCACTTACCCGAGCTTCTCAATATATTCCGCCCTCTGTCACCCCTCCACAGGTCCTATCTATCTTTTTTAATTCGCTCACTCCTGATTATGTCGTGCCAGATATTACTATTCCCATGCCTCCTTTCCCTTCTCGCTTTTCTATCTTACTTCAACCCATACAACTTTCTGAACTTGAAGTCACCTTATGTAACGCAAAGAGTTCGTCTCCAGGCCCTGATTACATATCATATGGCATGCTCCGCATTCTTCCCCTACGTGCTAAACAAGCTTTATTAGCTCTCTACAATAATATTCTTCTCACTACTTCTGTTCCCACCTCTTGGAATGATTATTTTGGTGCCCATCCTTAAACCTCGTCAACTTTCCACTGATGCTAATAGTTATCGAGGGATTGTCCTTGGTTCATGTATCCAAAAGACGTTTTTTAAATTTTCCTTCAACGTCTCCTGTGGTCCCTTGAATATTATAATTTAGTTCCCAAATATCAATTCGCCTACTTTAATGGTCGTTGTTCTCAAGATGCTGTTAACATTTTAATTCTCGATATGTTGTTAGCTAAAATTCGTAAGGAAAGTAGCATTGCTCTTTTTTTGGACATACGCGGCGCCTTTGATTCCACACCCCTTCATCTTCTCTGGGAAAGTGTTGAGCAGAAAGGATTTCCTGCTCATTTTCTCCATATCCTGCGTAATTTGTTCATCTATCGGAAACTCTCCCTTAACCCATTATCAGCCAATGTCCCATTTATGGGACGCAAGTATTTTATTTTTAAACACTGCTTATAAAGTTAGGGGTATTTTTCTGTCATGTTGGTCAAACTGTTTGCTGCTGCACTAGAAAACAGAAGAGCACTATGTTTAGTTCCATACTCTTCCAGCACGAGTGTTCTATCTACACGTGTTCTTGTTAGGTTCGGCAACTGATCTTTGAAGCTGAGCATATTTCCTTAGACTGAATTTCTGAAGCTCATTCCGGTATCAGCGCTATAGTTCTAAGTTTCCAGAGTGCAAATGGTGCATCAGCTACCCGTTATTATTATATAAGTAAGAATCACATGTGTTTCTTCACGCCGTCCCATTTTTGGGACATTGATATAAAACAGTAGCACTTATATTGGTTCATTGTTGAATGCTTCATCGCCTATAATGCTACGTTTCTCTGATTTTAGTACATTATATTAGCATAGTTTGAGAATATTTATTCAATAAATGTATTCTTGCTTTTATAGTACAACACTTCGCGTTACTTCTTGTGTTCTAGGCGAATACAATGTTATATACTACACCCCTGACAGTTGCAAAGATAAGAACCTATCTCGAAGAGCTGGAAAATGATTGTCAGGAAGTGGATGATATCGGAGTAATAATTTTACTGCCTGATCCTGACGAGTAAACTGATGAGGAGGATGTGCTAGAGAATGAACCTTTGGACACTGAAATACGTGATGTAGCAGGGACATTAGAAGTATTTCGTACCGATGCAAATACAAAGGAAGCGGAAATACAGTTAGATTATCTACCATCTCCTTCTGCAGCAAGAAGGCAGCCTAAAAGGTAGAAAACATGCCGTTATCAGAGATGAAATCCAACTGTAAGCCCACAGATCAAACAGAACATACTCAAAGTGTAGCTACGCCCAGATGGGAAGTTCTCTATAGAAAGCTGCTCACCAAGAGAAATTGGTCATATCATTGACAATTTACATGGAAAGTCTGTTGTTGATGTATTTGAAAAATTGTTCTTTGATGCGTTTGGGTGTTTACAAAAAACAATTCTCTCCAAAAAGTGGTGGTGGCCGCGTTTTACCCAGATGTTAGATGTTACAGTAGTAAACACTTAGAGAGCATACCAAACTGCCAATGAAGATAACGAATCTGGGCTAGATGTATGAAGGATGGCAGCGCTAGCGTATCTTTCTAGGTTCAACACCCAAACGCAGAGGACCTCAAAGCAGCAAACTCCTAGGAGGCAGATTAAGCACTGAAGTCAGGTTCCATTCAGGAAATAATTTCATTACACCGATTGCAACTCGGAATTTGCGGACATTGCAAGGAGACGATAAGGGTTTGTGCACGTTGCGATGTGCCACTTCACGATAAATGCTTTGTTCCATTCCACACCCGATGAACGTTAGCTGCCATAAATTTGAGTGCCTAACTCCTGTTGCACATTTCATTGGAGCCGAAGGTTTATTTCTTGTGGCAGAATTCCGCTTTGTGACCAATTTTCTGCGATGCTTTAAAAATCCTATCTCAAATTTTTGTACATCCTCTGGTTACAAAATTCGTCAGTGAATAGATGTAGAGTCATAAAATTTGTAAATATGTTGTAAAGCAATAAATGAGTGCATATGAATGCACAGTAACTTATTTTGCATAAATAAAATAGTATAACATTCTGCTATCATAAGTTGCCAATGTCCCAAAATTGGGACACCCTTAATTTTAGGATCCTGCATCGAAATATAATAAAATCCCCTTTTCTCGCTTATACATGCCCCAAACATTTAAATGAAGTCAATTGTATGGTAAAATTCAGTTTGAATTAATTTTGGTAGGTAATGGGTTAAATCTGCTCAATCCTTCCTTCTCTTCACTCGTCTGTCGGAGCTCCTCAGGGGGATATTTTAAGTGGTCTTTTGTTCGCCCTGCATATGATTAATCTTGAACACTTAGTAACACAAAATGCTCGCATTCTCCCTTAGGCTGATGATATTGTCATTTATTATTCTCACAGTGACGTAGATGTGTGTCCTCATCATCTATTTCAGTTAATGGAAAAGTAATAAGGTGGCTTACTTTCCATGGCCTTCAACTTTCAACATCTAAATGCTGTGCTATACTTTTTACTTCTAAGCGTAGATTTAATTCTGAGCCATTTATTTTTATTCACATGTCATTCCCTTTTGTTCCTCTCATAAATACCTTGGCGTAATTTTAGACCGCTCCTTATCTTGGAAACATCATATCACTTGGTTACGTAATTCCTCTGATGCGCATATTAAAATTCTCCAATCGGTTACGAGACGTTCATAGGGTGCAGATCCAGGTACAGCTCAGTTGTTGTACTCGGCTACTATTCGCTCCAGAGTCGACTACTGTGCGCATGTTATCGATACAACGTCTGATTCTTCTTTTAACCACTTAAATACGATTCAATTTAACGCTCTGAGAATTGGTGTTGGAGCCTTGTTGTCCAATCCTACTAATGCTCTTCTTGTAGAGACCGGTGGGCTCCCTCTTCCAATTCGTCGTAACATGATAACATCTAAATATATATTTAAACGCTTTGCTATAGGTCAACACCCGTTGCTTCCCAAATTACAGTTATTAAATGACTAATCACTTCTATCGCAATCTCGTCGTTGCAAGATGCCTGCTTTGTTGTATGCCTATCACGTTATTATCTCCTATAAACATTCTATCTTACGCACACTTGCTCCTCCGTTTTATTAAGTTAGCTTTGACTGTTTATTTTTCGTACCTTCTATCATCATCTCCCCTGCATCACGTTTTTCTTCCACTATTTCGGGTTTTTGGTTGCATGGCCCTCCTCTTAAAAATTACGCGTTTCTTTCAGTGTTCCTGCCTCAATATATATATATATTATATATTGCAAAAATCTCTTTCGGTGTTGGTACGGCGTTCTATATTGCTGATACGCATGTTGCTGAACGTTACCTAGTGAATTTTCTATTTACACTGCAGAACTCTTTGCTATTCGCCATGCACTCCTGTATATTAAGCATCATTCTATACCTCAAGCTGTTATTTATAGGGATTTTCTCAGCGCCCTCCAATCGTTAACGTTATCTCATTTCTCTTTCAATTGGTATCTCTATCTTCTTAAAAGTCTTATTTATACCCCGCATCACCCTGGTGTTGTTCTCCCCTTTGTTCGGGTCCCTAGCCATACTGGTATCTACGGGAATGAACAAGCTGATTTGTTCACTAAGCGAGCTGCTCATGAAGGGAATTCCCAACTTCAACTTGCTGTTCCTCTGCCCGATTTTTACCCTCCGCTTAAAATTCTGCCTATCGTCAGTGGCAAGAAGACTGGAACCATTCTGCATCTTATAAAGGTTGCTTTTACTACAATATCCAGCCTTTTATTCCTCCCAATCCTTGATATATTAAGGGTAATTATTCTCGGCGTCATATTACAAACATTATTCGTCTTCGCTTTAATCATGCCCTCATTCCTCTGTATAAACATCGACTTCATCTCTTCACCCATTCCTCCTGTATATGTGGTACACCGACTGCTGATGCAAATCAGTTATTCCTTGATTCTTTTCATCCGGCTTTTCTTTCTCGTCTTGTCAGTCTCCATAAACCTCTCCCCACCAATGTCTCCTGTTTGCTTACTGATATGTCTCCTGCCATAATACACGTTATCATTATCATTCAATAACTGGATGATGCTCATATTTCTTTGTAAACTTCCGTATTTTACATCTTGGCACGGTTACCTACTCCTGCTTCCACTGTGTTCGATTCTGCGCACTTCCTCTGTTTGTCTTTTGCCGCTTGTGCTGTGTGAATAGAAAAGGTGTTCAATTCTGTTCTCGCGCCCTTCGTCGTGTATATAATTGCGTGTGATTGTGCATTATCAGTGTTATTTCACGATTATATATTTTGTGACCGGGTGAAATAATCGAGCCCATAACTTCTCCAACAACAACAACAACAACAATAACAAAAATGTTGCATTTGCTGTATTAAGCGTACCTGACAGTTGACAGAGAGATTGAGAAAGAAGTGAGGCCTACATTAAGCACATCTGCACTGGAATTGCTTATGATTCCAGAAGACGAAAATGCCGTCACAGTGGGAACGATGCTACAAGAAAAACTACCCTGAAAAGCAGCTGCTGCGTGAGAAAAGGCTACGAGGAATATTTTATCACAGAACTAACAGGTTGTGTGCAAATATTATTGTGTAATTGTGGAATATGATATAATTTCGAATAGATTGCTAGAGAGAAGGGCAATCCACTTCAAAGGTTGGCACCTCTGAGCATGACACATTTACATTTCAGCCAGTTCCATTACACACAATTCACAATCAACCTCTTCAAGCACTACAAATATGACAGGACAGGATAAAAGAGAAAACATCCTCCAAGTAATACATTACACAAACTTGACCTTCATTGACTGATGTACTACACAGATACAACCTTACCATTAGGGCACATAATGTACTACCCATATCCTCACTGAAATTTTACTTTAAACTAAATTCTGAATTGCCCATCATTAAAAAGAAAATAAATGAGAAGTGAAATTTAGAATGTTGCAAGGAAATTCAAAGCAGGGAAATAGTTACATTTATTACGTTTGCTTGCAATGTTACGCGTATTATTCAATAAAATGAGGTTAGTAAGTCACTATTCATTTACCATGCTATGCACTCATTCCTTTAAAATTTTAACATTGATAAAACACACATTACGTATCACGTGTCACACCAGTCTAATTAAAACTCAATTAAGGCCAAGAATACATAATTGAATATCACATTAAATTTACCGACAACTTGAAAATCCAAATGAAACAATGAAAAGATCAAGAGTACGCATACAGAAATCTAAATCCCTGATATAAGAAATAAAAAGGCACAAATAACACCTTCATATCTGAGAACATCAGATTACAGCATGACACACAAAGACCATCAAGTCTATCGGTCCTCCAACATCCGAGAAAACAAGAACACACACGGAACACAAGTGCGATGACCCCTGAATCAGCAGTACCAACCAATGAAAAAGGCACAACATGACCTCAGTACTACTGATTCCATCACACAACATTTCAAAAACACAATACACACAAACACACCAGTGCAATGACCTCTGAATCAGGCAGTACCAGCAAGAAAAGGGCAGAACATGACCTCAAGTACTCTTGAATCCATCACACGATAATGAGACTCTATTAGAACAAGTATCGTACTCCCAGGAGAGGAATGGCCTCTCAGCACCTTAAGTCCTAAGTCTCAGTACATAAATGGCTTCGCAAGGCATCGAAGACAAACACAAATGACATACAATATTTACAACTATTTACAAATATGGATGGACAGATACGACGCGGCTCATTATAAAATTTTGAAAATATTACTCAGTCCACAAATTTAGAAGACATGAAACCAGAAACAAACAAAAATAAACTTCTATCAAATCATAACACCTACAAAATTTCATGACAAATTTAGAATAACTGAATTTTTGACAACCTACGGACAACAGATTAAACTGAAATGAATAACTCATAATAATGATACCGAAATAAACGTTTGAAGAAAATCTTCCCAGTACATAATTTACAATAACAATGGACACTATTATCCATCTTGTCACATAATATTGGACCAAAGATTGCAAAGAATCTCATATCAGATGCACGCCAGATGTCAAATATGTCGTGAGCACAAGTGCAGATCCATAACCTGTCAAAATTTGCCGTAATGTCTTCAGCCTACACTGGTCTAACGATATGGTGAACACGTTTCACCCTATGAGACAATCCTAGTCCTCATAGAACACTCCCTAGCAAGTATAGGAATACACGGGTAAATAAACATACGTGACAAGGAAACAGACCTTTACACGATGGAAATGCTCAACAGAAGAACTAGGAACATTTTCACGCAGATTCAGAGAGCCCATAATCTCTTATCTGATTGAAAAATGTAGTTACTGGCCGGGAACCACCCCAAATAGTCCCGTACCTACTTGGAAACGAACCCAGGTACAGTAGAAGATCGAAACACCACACAGTACATAACCAGAAATTTTGATTTATACTGAGCCAAACACGACGTAACAGATAATTTTAAAAGATCACCCCTCTGGCACTACAGCCCTTGAATGGCCTTTGCCTACCAAGCGACCCCTGCTCAACCGGAAGGCCTGCAGATTACGAGGTGTCGTGTGGTCAGCACGACGAATCCTCTCGGCCGTTATTCTATGCTTTCTAGACCGGGACCGCTATCTCGCCGTCAGACAGCTCCTCAATTCTAATCACGCAGGCTGAGTGGACCTCGAACCTGCCCTCTGATCTAGGTACAAATCCCTGTCCTGGCCGGGAATCGAACCCGGGGCCTCCGGGAAAGAGGCAGGTACGCTACCCCTACATCACGGGGCTGGCTTAAAAGATCACACACGAAGAATAATGCCAAATAAAACACCGCAGGCGACAAGAAACGAAATTTGAAAATAATTAGCCGAAACAACAAGTTTATTAAACAGAATAAACCCTCGAAAGAGATCGACGAAAATTTACGAACATTAATCTAAAAATAGTTGCCGAAAATTTACGAAAACAGATGCTTCAAAAATCTAACGAGACTCTATGCTGAAAATTAACCCGAACACGATAATTAGTACGACAATCAACACTACCATTTACATTATCTGGAAGGAGAACAAGAAGATTACGACAAGAGTAAATTATAGGATGGAAAAGGTGCGCACCACTCGAAGTATGTCAAGTAATCAGCTGTCTCCAACACAGATATGTATTTCAGCTGTTCAAGAGGTAGCCTAACATGCAGTCAGACAAGGAAGTACAGCACTAGCATAATTAATAACATAGCCTAAAGCAACCGGTAATCACACAGATGTTACGATAGAAACACGAATCGAAGAAACGAAGTTAATGAAAACATATTGAAATGTATTACCGAAGACTTAAACCGAAACACGGCAAACGCAATGTTTTAATATCACTTTAAGGAAACACGTGATCAGCAGAAGGCTTGCTACAAAGAAAACTTAATAAAAATTGACAATGAAACTGAAATAATTTGTTATGGACAGTGACTTACCATTTCCTCCAACAGTTCAGGCAATTACAAGTTACAAACAGCAAAAAAAACAGATTTTGCATAGAGCAGCAAAACCCAGACTCTGCATGACTGACAAAATGCCGAACACATTGAAATGCCTTCTTAAAGGCAATAGGCAGCTCTCTCAGGTTATGAGTTCCGAACTCAAACAAGGGTCATGAAAAACAAATAAACAGGGATTGGAATGCACATGTAATCAGTTGGTACAATGAATGTTATTCACCTATATACACAAATTATGCCGGTCCCGTGGTGTAGGGGTAGCGTGCCTGCCTCTTACCCGTAGGCCCCGGGTTCGATTCCCAGCCAGGTCAGGGATTTTTACCTGGACCTGAGGGCTGGTTCGAGGTCCACTCAGCCTACGTGATTAGAATTGAGGAGCCATCTGACAGTGAGATAGCGGCCCCGGTCCAGAAAGCCAAGAATAACGGCCGTGAAGAATCGTCGTACTGACCACACGACACCTCGTAATCTGCAGGCCTTCGGGATGAGCAGCGGTCGCTTGGTAGGCCAAGGTCCTTCAAGGGCTGTAGCGCCATGGAGTTTGGTTTGGTTTTTTATATACACAAATTAACACAGATACAACCTTAATCACAGTATCACAACAAACACTTCACTTCAAGAATATCAACAAACCGCCATGATTAAATCAGTTGACAACTGACACCGAATACGACACATAGAGTTAGTATATTATACTCTAGAGGTAGCATGAGCGCTGCAGTCGCGTGCGAAGTTGAACGAGCACGCTGTTTGACAAAAGCTAGATTGTTTGCCACTCTCACTACTGGAGCGTCCCGATAAATTTAAGTATAAACTCCTCTGAAGGTAAATGCCAGTCTCATGTGCAGCTTATGGCTGCATAGAGAGGTTCATAAAGGGCAGTGGCATATAATTTCACAGGTATGTTTCCTTGAAATTCATTTCCGTGCGTATAAAAATCAGGGGCGGTGCGTGGTATTGTTGCAGGGTTGCACAACTCCCAATAATTTTACGCTTCATTTGTCGTCTTTTCTTCCTATTTTGCAGTTTAATAAAACTAACATGTACTCTAAAATGTGTTAAAACGAACCACATTTTGTCGTTCGATGTACTAATGCTTCGTAACGGACCATTAAACTCCGCCGTCTTCAAATCAAACTCAGGGAGTTGACTTTCTTACACCAACTACCGAGCTCGATAGCTGCAGTCGCGTAAGTGCGGCCAGTATCCAGTATTCGGGAGATAGTAGGTTCGAACCCCACTGTCGGCAGCCCTGAAAATGGTTTTTCGTGGTTTCCTATTTTCACACCAGGCAAATGCTGGGGCTGTACCTTAATTAAGGCCACGGCCGCTTCCTTCCCACTCCTAGCCCTTTCCTGTCCCATCGTCGCCGTAAGACCTATCTGTGTCGGTGCGACGTAAAACAACTAGCAAAAAAAAAAAACTACACCAACTCCCTAGCGCAGAGTGCGCCGCTATTTAGTTTCAGCAGGGTCGAGCCTAAGCCTGTATACGATGTATAGCATCAGGTAGCAAGCCCGCCAGTATCGGTCCTAGGAAGTTGCATGACACCAGCAGGTCCCCTATCGAAAAGCAATTCCAAATGTCCCCGTTAGATTGCACCACTCTGCAGAGATGACTTCATCCCTGCTTTCTCTCCTCTCGCAACGGTAATTTCTTTTCCACGCCACTAGGGTAAGCTGCACCGCACCATTCACAATGTTACCAACATTGGTATTTCTTGGGCAATCATAACCTGTTTTTTAAATGCCAAAATTTGTTTTGAAGATATACTTTCGGAGGAAACGTTTTCTCATCAGCATAACTTCATGTTATACATCTGTCAACCGTAAAACGAGCTATGTGCCAACATTGTCACATGTTGGTAAACGGCTGGACTATTTCGACATGGAGTTGTTGGTGTTAATGTAGACGTTAGATAGTTTTTCTGTACGTTATTATTATAACTGATGGATTCTAAATTGAGAGTAAGAGTTCGTCACAAAGCTGCCGGTGTTTGTGTAGTTTAGTTTCAATAAATAATGTATACGTTTTTGGACAAACTGAAACTACGCCATGAACTATCGCCCATCTATTTAGCACAAGAATTCAGATCATTGTCGGGTGCTGTTAGTCTAGCACACATCCTCCGTCATACTAAGTCACGCCTCAACATTTTTGCGGCTGGGTGGCCCTCTTCTCGTCGCTGTCTCAGCCGGCCTAAGAACAATCTAATTGGCAGACGCCTAGTTGGCTGTCGCCTTCCCCACCATGTACACTTGTCTAATCCAGGGCGTGGACACATTTTACTCACCAACTGCCGTCCGAGATGAAATTCGCCACTCCGGGAACTACGTCGAAATGGTTCTTCGCCTCCAGGACAGATTGTCTGGCCAACCTTCTCCAGATGTCGTGGCCTTTTTCGAATATCCAGTTATACCGAAGTATTTGATTGAGCATGGTCTCTTCATTTATGGTGCGCAGCACGAAGTAACTCCTCTTTCGGAGCGTCTCTTACGGCAATTGGCCTCCCAACCAGACTTTCCTCATGGCCCCCACCAAAACCCGCCTTGCCCGTCACCCCCTACCTCCCTCACGACTGCTTCTACCACTACCACGGTTACCACTACGGTACATACTTCCTCGGCCTCCCTCACTCTGACTTCCACGGCCAGCCACTCCTCCCCTCTCATGTCATCGACCACCACCTCCTTAGTCAGCACCCCTTCCTGTCTCCCACAATATCCTGCCACCTCTACGGATGCTGCTGACACAAATCAACCAACATGAGAAGGGCGGGCAGCTGCCGCCTCAATGGATCAACGCCCACTTCTATCGCCGAGTTGTGTCATCCGAGATGTTGACCCTGCTCTCACAGAAGAGGACATCATGCACGACCTTCGAACAGCGGGAATCTCTGCCCACCGAGTCTTTCGAATATACAATGATCGTGGTCCTACGTTCATGGTGCGTCTCCATCTTCCTAGTGCTGACGCCGTACATCACCTGGTCTCCTCCGGCGTCCGTCTCCGTCGTCGGCTCTACCGTGTGGAACATTCCCGTTCCCCGCCCCTTTCGGCCCGCACCTCTTCTACTATCTCTCCGCTTCGCTCCCCACCTGCCCCGCCAGCGCCCCCCCCCCACCGCAAACAGTTCATCCTTTCTCTCTTCCACAACAGACTTCTTTACCGCTTCTCTCAATATTGGAACTCCTCCGCCTCCTTTCCACTTCCGTCACAAACATCACATCTACTCTTTATTACCTCCTGTCTCAATACTACCAACCTTCTCCTTATTTCTCTTCCACCTCGTACCCTCATATTGTTCCACCTAATCTTATGTAAATACTCATGAAATCTTTTGTCAATAGTCCTTTTCGAAATGCGCGCCCGAGATACATCTCACTAAGTCCTCAATAAAGGTGAACCCAGTGGGGGTCGGCTCCGGTGGGTGCGGTGCGGTTCTGCCCTGCGGGTTCCCTTGCTGGTCGCGGTTCCCCTGCGCCGGACCCTTTAAAATTCTTTTTACGTATGTACTACACATACACTCCATTAGTCTTATTCACTGCAAATGTTCTCCCTACTGGCCAAAGAGCTGCTTAGTTCAGCTGGTGGCCCGCCTTCCCACATGGGGAGGAGTGAACCAACATCGTGATGATGATGATGATGATGATGTCTAGCAGGGTATAATAACCAACAACCTAGAGAAGACGTTCACTGAACTGAGTGCTTGAAACTGCTGTAGTTAATTCTTACAATCCCTATGAAGTCTGTCGAAGCAGAAAGATGTTTTTTCTACTTTGAATAGATTAAAAACTTTCTTAAGTAACTCTATGACCCAGGAACGATTGTCGGCCTTGGCAATGTTTTCTATCGAAAGAGATCTGGTGATGGAAATTGCAGACTTCAATCAACGGTTGACTGACAAGTTTGCATCAATGAAAAACAGAAGGGAAAATGTTCAATTCAAGTGAGGTAAGAATAACGGTAGTTATACTCTTATTTCCTGTGTTTTAATTGTTGGATATATTTCAATTTTAATATGAATGCAGTTCATTACATACGGATACTAGGGATTCTTGTTATTTCTCTAAGATTCTCATTTAAAATTGCAACATTGTAAATTTTGGTGCAACACCCAGCTTCAGATACCACCAGCCGCCACTGATAAAAATAGTACTTTGCGTGACACTCACTGTCATGTCAATTGGCCTACTTGGGCTGACTTCGCGACTGATTCCCCTGTCGGTGTGAATGAGATTCTTAGGATCTTTCCTTGAAGACTGTAATTAACGGTGTAGGAAATATATATATTTTTGCTAGTTGCTTTACGTCGCACCGACACAGATAGGTCTTATGGCGACGATGGGACAGGAAAGGGCTAGGAGTGGGAAGGAAGCGGCCGTGGCCTTAATTAAGGTAGAGCCCCAGCATTTGCCTGGTGTGAAAATGGGAAACCACGGAAAACTATTTTCAGGGCTGCTGACAGTGGGGTTCGAATCTACTATCTCCGAAATACTGGATACTGTCCACACTTAAGCGACTACAGCTATCGAGCTCGGTAGGAAATATAAGGGATGACATTTTCCTTACACTGAATGGCCATGCCTTTGAAAGCGAACATGCAGAAAAATCATGTGCATAATACCGAGAGGGGCCGATGACCTTCGATGTTAGGCCCCTTAAAACAACAAGCATCATCATCATCATCATGATACCGAGCGAGTGGCTGCAGGCTTTCGGTCATGTAGCTGTCAGCTTGCATTCAGGAGATAGTATGTTTGAACCCCACTGTCGGCAGCCCTGAAGATGGTTTCCAATTTTTACACCTCAATTAGGCCACGGTCGTTTCCTTCCCACTCCTAGCCCTTTCCTGTCCCATAGTCGCCGTAAGACCTGTGTGTTTCGGTGCGACGTAAAGCAAATTGGTACAAAAAAGAAAATAAGAAAAGTTGTGCGTGATAGCCTGGAATTGCGCTCCGTTTTTCAGTCTGTGTGTATTTATAGCATTAAAATCTAATGAATATATTTTCTGTATATACAGTTTGTTGCTTCCCTTCGTACAGTAGGCCTATGTGTAGCAGTCCCCATTCATACCTTACTAGACTTTAAAATTTAGAGCCTAAATGTGCAACACCGTGTAAACAACTGAGTCCTCTTCTTTCGTGAATATTATTCCCTTAAATGGCATATAGGACCACTAGCTGATGTACCCGTGCTTCGCTACGGAATTCTATATTGTATACAGAATTCTAGGTTAGGTAGTGTACATGTTGTGAGCAAGATTGTATTAAATTTCATAGCTCTTAACGTTACCCTAGAAACGCGACGGGGAAGACACCAAAAGTCTTTTCTCATATGAAGGCTGTGTTAGGAAATTTTCATTGTAATGATAGGCCCGCTTGCCTACCATCAGTCATAACCAGGTTTGGGAGTTTTTGTTATAATGGCAGACACTCACTCTCCACCAGCCATTTTACATCCTCAGAAAGACTGTCTTAGTGGTTTCCCCAACTGAAATGAACATAGGTCATTGCAATGACGTCAGTAGGAATGGCGCGATTAAAAGCAATGCTTTCATATGAAATACTCCATCAAATAAAAGACCACAAACTTTCTCACTTTTAACGAACAGTACTATGTTGGAATTCCAGAGCTGGAAAGACCAAGCCGCAGACAGCTGTGATCCGTGAACACTTTTAGTCTTTTTTTCGGCGGAAGGGGGGGGGGCGAGTAGTGGAGAGTCCCAGGGCAAAAACTATGCCCTTTTACTAATCTGTTTCCTAGGAGTACCCGATGAGTCGGAACGTCTCAATTCACTACACTGGCAACGGAAAAATCCATCTGACTTGGAGGCAATTTTTTCCTCCAAGCCAGAGGAGAAGCCCCCTCTTCACTGCTAATTTGGAATGAAACGAATGTAAAATTTAATAAAAGTGAAGAGGAAGAAGCTTTTCTAAAGAAACAGCTCTTTTCAGGGTTGACTTTTGAGTTATTTAGTGAATTGTGATGCTATAATTTGAAATAGGCTTAAATTGTAATTCAGGACCAGGTCATACTACTACTACTACTACTACTATTACTACTAAGTGAACCTCTGCCGTAAGTGTCCATACAGCTCATTCAAAACAGCGCGTCAGAGTAGGGATTTAATAACTGGAATACTATGATGAACCAGTGTGTTACGTACCAGCAGTATCAGATAATGTAAGAACCAGAGGAATGGCATGCTAAAGAAGAAAGTTTTCCAACTCCCCAGCTATGTCCCGCCAATGTTCAGTCAGGCTGTAATACTCGGTACGCAGTAGTAATCCCATCTATAGGAGTTGAGCGGCACCATAAGAAACGAAGAACATCACAACAAACAATGGTCAAAGTACAGTTATTGTTGATCAGTGTTATGCGCTTTCGATATTGTAGGCCTTCTGAAATACCACTCTTATCGTAGTCGGTACAGTAAAACTGAATGAAAAGTAAATGATCGGAAATTGTATTGTCTATAACTTTTGTTATGTAGAACGTTTCGAAAGCACCAATAACATAGGTACCGGTATTAAAAATTTAAATTTTAGGCGCCTTCCCCTAAACTACCATTTCATCTCGGGGGAATAAAATTATTTATAGACTAGACTGTTGTTTCTTATTCCCCGACTATATAGCGCTTTTCATTAAATTCTGTTTACTCATTTTCTCGTGGCTCGGCGTTGATATGGACTTAGCAACAAAAATTCTAATTCATGAATATCTGTGTTATCAGAGCCGGTACGGTAAAAATATAGAAGACATAATTGATTGGAAATTTAATTCTATATAACTTTAGTCATACAGTATAGTATTTATCGATAGAACCGCTAATTATATAAATATTCGATAATTAAATTTAAGGCCTTCCCTTAAACTACCATTTCACCCAGCGTGAATAAAATTAGTTATAGCCTAGATTGTAGCGGCTCATCCCCCGACTTTACATACCGATACCGATTTTCATTAAATTCTCTTCAGCCGTTTTCTCGTGATGCGTGTACAGACAGACAGACAGACAGACAGACAGACAGACAGACAGACAGACAGACAGACAGACAGACAGACAGACAGACAGACAGACAGACAGACAGACAGACAGACAGACAGACAGACAGACAGACAGACAGACAGACAGACAGACAGACATTACCAAAAAGTAAAAAGTACATTTTCTTGTTACTATAGACATGGCCGATACAGAAATACCATTCTTTTCAAATTCTGAGCAATGTACAGACACAAATCTTATTTTATATATACATAGATATACAACCATAATACGTAAATTATTGACCGAGCGAGTTGGCAATGCGGTTAGGGCCACGCAGCTGTAAGCTTGCTTTCGGGAAATAGTGGGTTAAAAACCCCGCTGTAGGCAGCACTGAAGATGGTTTTCCGTGGTTTCCCATTTTCACACCAGGCAAATGCTGGGGATGTACCTCATTTAAGCCCATGGGCGCTTCCTTCCCACTCCTAGTCCTTTCCTATCCCATCGTCGCCAAAAGGCCCATCTGTGTGGGTCGATGTAAAGCAAATTGTAAAATTTATTGTATTTTTTCAGTTCGCTTCAATCATATAATTTACCACATTCCCTTTCCATTAACAGAAATCATTTTACAAGTTAAAATCTTAAAGCAAATCATAGATTTCAGGAAAAGCTAAATAAAAACTCCACCACAAGCGAGTGTCATATTTCCACTTGTAATCGGATTTAGAAAACATCGATAATAATAATAATAATAATAATAATAATAATAATAATAATAATAATAATAATAATAATAATAATAGATTTACGTCCCACTAACCACTTACGCGGTTTCCAGAGACACTGATGTGTCGGAATTTTTTCCTACGGGAGTTTTTCATGTACCGGTAAATTTATCTACAAGAGGCTGATATATTTGAGCATCTTCAAGTTTAACCGCACTGAGTCAGGCTCGAACCTGCCAACTTGGGCTCAGAAAGCCAGCGTCTAAACCGGCGATGACAATATTTTGTCTACTTTACCCCAAAATCTCGCCAACGCTTTTAGGCCGAAAAACTTTCTCATCCGCTTCGTACGAGAGAAGACATTTTCGGTCATTGGGCAGAATTATACCAAATTCCTAGCCATTTACACAAAGCGAAATGTACGTGCCCTCCTTCTAAACGTATGTTGTTAGAAGACTTGAACCGAGCTCGATTGCTGCAGTCGCTTAAGTGCGGCCAGTATCTAGTATTCGGGAGATAGTAGGTTCGAACCGCACTATCGGCAGCCCTGAAGATGGTTTTCCGTGGTTTCCCATTTTCAAACCAGGCAAATGTACTTCAATTAAGGCCACGGCCGCTTCCTTCCCACTCCTAGCCCTTTCCTATCCCATAGTCGCAATAAGACCTATCTGAGTCGGTGCGACGTAAAGCAACTAGAAAAACAAAACAAAAAAGAAGACTTGATATGAACAGCAAATTTATTTTATATTACTTAACTGCAACTGAACACCGTCCTCCTTTATCACGCATTTATCCTGTATTTATGCTTTTAGGGCTTTAGTTTTTACTGGAGAGAAGCATCGCAAATATACTGTAGTATCTGAGAATATTTACATGTAAGAAATTTAAACCGTATCTATATCCACACAGTTTTAAAAGCCCCCCATTTACATTGATTAGTACGGCGGAGTGAGCTTTTTGCCAAACAGCTGCGATTTCAACATGCTCCGCTCGCTACAGTGATTCTCTAGTACCGAGCTCGATAGCTGCAGGCGATTAAGTGCGGCCAGTATCCAGTAATCGGGAGATAGTGGGTTCGAGTCCCACTGTCGGCAGCCCTGAAGATGGTTTTCCGTGGTTTCCCATTTTCACACCAGGCAAATGCCGGGACTGTACCTTAATTAAGGCCACGGCCGCTTCCTTCCACTTCTTAGACCTTTCCTATCCCATCGTCGCCATAAGACATATCTGTGTCGGTGCGACGTTAAGCAAAATAGCAAAAAAAAATTATCTCGTAGACGGTGGCGTCAATGCTACCTCTAGCGTATAATTTACTAACTCTATGATACCACAGAGGTTACACCTTGAAATACAGTTGAAAACAGGTGACTACCGATCAATTCAACATGGAGACTGCATACTCGGCATGTCAGCCACGTGGTACGAAACAATAACTTCCAAACCACAACTTCAGTAACTCAACAGTAACTTATTTTACCGTCAAGATCGTCTCCTTATATATATCTGACCAGATTTCCAGAAAGATACGTTACAAAAGAAACTACCTTCTTGAATATTCCACAGTGTCCAATACATAGATTACAATGTATAGAATATTCTCAATTGTTCTAGCGCCTTATAACCATTCTGGAAGATACAGTGTGTTTCACAATTATGCATTACATATTATACAGATAAGAATAAATTAATGTAGCCTACAAGTATTTACATTAACGGAACTGATATCTATGTCGACGTAGAACACATGTTTCATAACCTTACACACAATATGATCATTCACTACGTAAATAGTAATAACACTAATATTTTCATGGTAACCTCACACACAATACGATCATTCAACTACGTAAACAGTAAGAACACTAATATTAAAGGCCATAACCTCACACACAACGCGATCGTATCGTAATAATAATAATACACTGACTGACAGAGCAAATGCAACACCAAGAAGGAGTGGTCAGAACTTTATGCCAATTGCAGGGTAGACTGACGTCACTGAGGTATGCTCATGATGTGAAATGCGCCGCTGTGCTGCGCACGTAGCGAACGATAAATGGGACACGACGTTGGCGAATGGCCCACTTCGTACCGTGATTTCTCAGCCGACAGTCATTGTAGAACATGTTGTCGTGTGCCACAGGACACGTGTATAGCTAAGAATGCCAGGCCGCCGTCAACGGAGGCATTTCCAGCAGACAGACGACTTTACGAGGGGTATGGTGATCGGGCTGAGAAGGGCAGGTTGGTCGCTTCGTCAAATCGCAGCCGATACCCATAGGGATGTGTCCACGGTGCAGCGCCTGTGGCGAAGATGGTTGGCGCAGGGACATGTGGCACGTGCGAGGGGTCCAGGCGCAGCCCGAGTGACGTCAGCACGCGAGGATCGGCGCATCCGCCGCCAAGCGGTGGCAGCCCCGCACGCCACGTCAACCGCCATTCTTCAGCATGTGCAAGACACCCTGGCTGTTCCAATATCGACCAGAACAATTTCCCGTCGATTGGTTGAAGGAGGCCTGCACTCCCGGCGTCCGCTCAGAAGACTACCATTGACTCCACAGCATAGACGTGCACGCCTGGCATGGTGCCGGGCTAGAGCGACTTGGATGAGGGAATGGCGGAACGTCGTGTTCTCCGATGAGTCACGCTTCTGTTCTGTCAGTGATAGTCACCGCAGACGAGTGTGGCGTCGGCGTGGAGAAAGGTAAAATCCGGCAGTAACTGTGGAGCGCCCTACCGCTAGACAACGCGGCATTGTGGTTTGGGGCGCTATTGCGCATGATTCCCCGTCACCTCTAGTGCGTATTCAAGGCACGTTAAATGCCCACCGCTACGTGCAGCATGTGCTGCGGCCGGTGACACTCCCGTACCTTCAGGGGCTGCCCAATGCTCTGTTTCAGCAGGATAATGCCCGCCCACACACTGCTCGCATCTCCCAACAGGCTCTACGAGGTGTACAGATGCTTCCGTGGCCAGCGTACTCTCCGGATCTCTCACCAATCGAACACGTGTGGGATCTCATTGGACGCCGTTTGCAAACTCTGCCCCAGCCTCGTACGGACGACCAGCTGTGGCAAATGGTTGACAGAGAATGGAGAACCATCCCTCAGGACACCATCCGCACTCTTATTGACTCTGTACCTCGACGTGTTTCTGCGTGCATCGCCGCTCGCGGTGGTTCTACATCCTACTGAGTCGATGCCGTGCGCATTGTGTAACCTGCATATCGGTTTGAAATAAACATCAATTATTCATCCGTGCCGTCTCTGTTTTTTCCCCAACTTTCATCCCTTTCGAACCACTCGTCCTTGGTGTTGCATTGTCACTGTCAGTCAGTGTATAACCTTTATTTAAATTTTAATTCATCTTTCGGATTTGTAGTTACACCCATTCCAGCCCGCACCTTCTTTCACCTCTGCCTTCCACGGATAACTCCGTAACAATAATAATAATAATAATAATAATAATAATAATAATAATAATAATAATAATAATAATAATAATAATAATAATCGTAAAATAATAATAATAATATTAATAATAATAATAATAATAATAATCATAATAATCATAATTCGAGCTCGATATCTGAATTAGTTACCCATGGGTGAGAGAAAATTATTTCCAGTTATACCTCTTATCAAACTTGCGTCAAGCTGACAATAATCACCGCGGGCGCCCTTTCTTACACAACCACGCTCTGCTATCAATGTAGCAGCATTTTGCGTCTACAAATAATAATAATAATAATAATAATAATAATAATAATAATAATAATAATAATAATAATAATAATAATAATAATAATAATAATAATAATAATAATAATAATAATAGTAATAATAATAATAATAATAATAATAATAATAATAATAATAAAGTAACAAAATAGAAAAATATTGTATAAAACCCAAATAAAAATAAAAATTAAATTAGCGCCAAGTTCGCATTGCGACAACTTTAAACTTACAGGTCTAACAAACGACAACTACGGAAGGATTGTGGAACGTGGAAGGAACCCTAATGAGGCCATGAGATCGTATCTTCTTGTGGGGAAAGAGATACCCGCGGCAACCACCCGTAAAATAAATATATATTAAAGAAATGAAAGTATAACATACAAGGAAAAGAGGCCAGCTAACAATGTAGGAAATAAAAGTCAAGTGCCCTAAACTAAATTCTGACATAGAAAACTACAGCTCTTCTTGTAGTGGGTCGTACAGACTTAAAAATTGTCTCAGTATTCCTGGAGGCAAACTCAATGAAACTTAAATTTACATAGGTTACAAATTTAGGACAAAATACGAGTTGCCTCGAAAAATACAACTGCTGCTATGACTGTCCATCGATGCACAGTCATTCAAACAATTAAAATTGGTGAACGTGGAAATCTAGAGGAAAACCCCGTTACGTGAACACAAATTACATTAGCGCCGAAAGTTACATTAAACAAGAGAATGCCGAAACACAAGAATAAATTTAAATGAAGAGAAAAGCAATAACATAGCGCTTACCGTGAGAGACCGGAGACCCAAAGCGGGATGGACACAAAGCGCGTCCGCCCGCTGAGGCGATCAAAATTCAAAGACGTGGTCAAATGCCTTGCTTACACAAGGAGCCCAAAACCGGAAATCAAGCGATCACAAGTAGCGAATAACAGCACTCTAGATCTCCATAATCACCAATGAAAAACGTCGTTATTTCGACCAATTAAAATATACTTCCATAAATGGTCAAGTTCTAGAGGCTTCGATTACGAAACAGCAATTTCGTTATCGAAACCTCCACATGTCAGTACAAGCTGACGCAGAAGTTGGTTATCAATTCTGGATAATTTTTCTTAATACTCGTCAGTTTACAATAATAAAAGAAATGTCATTATATTCTTCAGTAATGTCTTTGTTGAAAGTCACCAAAACCTTATTCTAATTAAATTTTCTAATTCACAAAAATTCTCAAAACTTAAATTTTTTGCACAAGCTCTTCAGTTTATAAATGTTCCTTTTGTTTTCACAAACAGCTGTTTTACATAAAATTTTAAAATGATAACAAGGCCAAAATTAAATAACGACAAAGAGTTTTGTGGCTTCACTGATCTCTGCGCACATCTGTTTAACTTTGGTCACAAGGACAATTCTCTGACTTGGTTCTAAAAGGGCCAATGTCAAAAAACCTGTTTTTGAGCTATGAGCATTTGAAGTTTTGCTTATAGTTTTCCAATTATTTTTTTCAACAACTAACTTTAAATAATTTTATACTTGCTTTGTGGAAGTCACCTTATTAAACGCTAATTTTTTTCTATCGTATTCTTTAAAAATTTCCAGGTCTCTAATAATCTTTTTGGTATTCTAGCATTATTGGCAAGAGCTTATTTAATTAAACGTTAACTGTTCGTTTAGTACTTAACAGAGACATTGGCCCTTTTGACATGTTGGGAGCCAGGAGTAAAACGCGTTTGTATCAGTTAATATCTCAATTTTGATAAAAAATGACATTGGCCCTTTTAGAACCAAGCCACAGAATTTATTCTTATGTATTGCGTGAAAGATCTCACAAAAATAAACTTTTAAATTGTGTTTGTATATTGTGCTTCTTGTATGGAGACGAGGAGAATTAGGCGCGGAAATCAAATCGGCACAATATCACATTATGGCAGCGACGACAACTAGGCCGAAATTAAATCACCAAAAATACAACATTTTTGCGGTGAGGAATACTTTCAATTACTGCCAGTTTTGACATTTTGTCACAAACATGTGCACCAAAGCCAGCACCCACCATTTGGCACCGGAAACAGGGCACCATTTCCCGCTGAGGACAAGCATCATTTTTTCGTACAGTGAGTTATTCTACGCACAGGCCTATTCACCTGTCGCCCGCTGAAGGTCACGGCATACAAGCTCGCATTCACACAGCATTTTCTTCCCCTTTCATATTAGCGTCAGGCCTGCTACCTGCTACACGCTACCCGACAAGCAGTACAGCTGTGTCATAATCATTATACACAATCATGGCAACTCCGGACCTATTAGGAGCCATTTCCCAGACCTTGAAGAACAGCAACAGCAAACCACATTACTCACAGCCCTTCAGGCTCTTGTTTATTTTCCAACAGAGCACTGTATTTCCTTCATTTGCTTCCTTCGAGCCAGATAAAGAGGACTGGCCTGTGTATTTTGCTCGCTTACAACAGCACATCATCTGCCATGCCATTACAGACGAGAAGTGCCAACGGGCTCTGTTCCTCAGTTCTGTGGGAAATGCTCAGAAATGCGAATTGCTCAGAAAATTAAGCCTGGAAGAGCAGATCTCTGCCGTTCCTTTCAGTCAGTTCATAGCTCGCCTAAACGAGCACTATTCCAAGGATCCCCATATTGTGGCAGTTCGGTATAAATTTTTTCATTGCTGAATGAAACCTCAACAGACTCACACTGAATGGATTGCGAAGTTACGTAGTCTCACCAAGAGCTGCAAGTTCGTCTGCCTTAAGGACGGTTGTGACACGCCATATATACTGACTCACTCATTCGGGACATGGCCATCCTCCTTATGCCGCAAGACAAGATCCGTTTCGATGCTGTCGAAAGCAGTAACCCTTCATTAGAGGAAGTACAGCGTATTGCCACACTTTATGCAGCTGCAGCTGAGATAGCTAACAGATACAGAGTAGCTCAGAGATGTCTCATATGGACAGCAATCATCCTACTCCTTCTAGTTGCCAGGGAAGCAAACTCGCTTTGAAGCGCTCTCGCCAGGTTCCTGCTCCCTCTTTTCCGAAGACATAACTCACTAAGCACACAACAAAGCTACTGCCTTTATGCAGAGGGTGTTTTAAGCATCACGACCGACATGACTGCCGATACTTCAAGGCACGTGTGATCACTGCCATAAAATAGGACATATCAAGACTGTCTGTCAGAGTAAGTCCCGCCCTGAACGTCCTACTCGGAAGAAACCACAGGACATGGAAGTCGATCAAATCAACCGGGTTCTGCCTACAACCAATTCAAGCAAGATAGTCATTCCGATCAGTTTCAATGATCAATCGACAGATTTCCAATTGGACGCTGGATCACCTGTCTCCGTTAAAAATCTTGCCACCTATCACAGTTTAGGATCGCCGTCATTTCTCCAGCTGATGTCCAGCTCGTTACTTTTAACAAAAAGAAAATCAACATGAAAGGCAAGATCACTATCCCTGCAGTTTATAAGGACATACATCAAGTAGCTACCTAACTGGTTGTAAACAACTACACGGCCTCCAACATTCTAGGCATGGATCTCTTCAACCTATTCGGATTTCAAATATATGACAACGTCAATGTCGTCTCCGAATTGTAACCTACCGCAGATATCACTACTTTACTTGAGCAATTTCCGGAAGTTTTCGACTCCACCCCAGCCTTTAAAATCTAAGGTGAGAAACTCAGTTGTTAAGTCCATTCACACTTAAAAGATGATCCAGCTTGAAGCATACAAGTCATAAAGCGCGATGGACTAAACTGTTATATGTTGCACGTTTATGTGTTTGAGGATGTATGGAGTCCTGACGGATGGTGGTTGGTGTTTGTGTAGATTTCCTGAAAATTCTGTGATATAGGGTGGAAGGATGTCTGTGAATAGTCAAATCTAAAAAATTGATTACTATGTTGGTAACACTTTAATCCATCGCGCCTTCACAATATGTATGTCAAAGAAAGACTTGAATAACGAACTCAATACTATACGACCAATTGCTAAATTTAATTGTTATAATAAATCCTTCATAGAACGAATAATCAATAAATTCAGACACCATCCTAAGACTACTCTTACTAATGAAAAATCCAACGCCTCTATTTTTTCTACTTTTACTTTCAATAACGACGTCTACAAAATTACTAATCTCTTCAGGAAGCATAATGTAAAAACTACCTTCAGAACCAACAATAGGAATTCCGAAATTCTGCACAATTCCCCCTCAGTAAATGATTCCAATATTTTTCAAAGTCTGGAGTCTACAGATTCAAGTGTAATGCATTTAGTTCTTCATACGTGGAACAGACCGGACGTAGTTTTACGATCAGATATTTGGAACATGTTAACGCCATAAAATGTAATAGGTTCTTAACAATAGGTCAACACATTTCTGACATTGAGTATGACTTAGAAATCCTTAAAACAGCAAATAAAGGGCCTCTCCTGAACATAATTAAAAATCGCTTTATCCATCTTGATCAATATTTTAACCCCTACTTTAATCTAAATGAACTTTTGGAGAAGCCTAACATTCTTTTTGATTTTCTAATCAACTATTTTAAAAATATAAGATCTTCATATATGAGTTTGATTTTTCCTGCCATGCGCAACACACATCCCCGTCAGTTATCCCCACATCTCACCCATCAGCTCCACCTTAGCCCCATTCCCCTGTTGTTGCTCCTCCTCTATCCAATCCCCTTCCTCCTCTTGCCGTCGATTGGCCTCTGCTCCTGCACTCTTTCAGAAGCTCAGCTCCACTCCATTCACTAACTCCTCTAACACGCTGCTCAAGGTGAGTTCATACCTTTTTCTACTCTTCTTTCCGCGTTTGTAATTCCAACATGTCTAATTTGGCTCTCATCACTTTTTCATTTCTTCGTCAGGTATCCATGGTCCCATATCAAACTGGGAATCAAGCATAGTTTCAAAATAAGATCTTCACATGACCATACTATTTTCTCTGGAACCACCAGGGTTAAGACCGTCGAATGCCACAGCTTACACAAGCAAGAGTTATTCTTCACAAGAATGACATATGTTTTGCAATTTTCTTTTAACAAGATACTGTAAAGATATAAACATTTTATGACTTATATGCTTCAAGCTGTATCATCTTTCATGTGTGAATGGACTTAACAACTGAGTTTCTCACCTTAGATTTTAAATAATTTTACTTCATGGTCTCCATTCTCATTCCATATTTTTGTACCATAATTATAACTTATTTTAAATTAAAATTGTATGGGTGTCATGTGTTTTGAATGTTTGTATTTTGCTTAATTGTATCACTGGGTGATGATGACAAGCAATTCGTGTCGAAACTACTACCACTCTTTTATGAACGGCATGTGATAATTCACATCACTCATTTATTTTTGTATTGAAAAGGTGGATCCGAAATACCTTTAATTCACTGTAATCCCTGTTCAATACGGGCCATAATGAAATTTCTAACTGTCCTGTCCCTCTCGCGCTTCAGAATCAGGTTAGGCGAGAAATACAGAGATGGCAAGCAGCTGGTATTGTCGCACCAGTCAATTCCAGCAGATGGGCTACACCTCTCATGGCAGTCAAGAAGAAAAATGGTGGTATCCGCGTTTGTGGTGATTTTAGATCTACAGTCTATTCCCAGATTGAAACAGAGGTTTTCCCGATTCCCCGTCTGAAGATTAATTTCACCTCTTATCCGGTGGACAGTACTTCTCTAAAATCGACATGAAAGATGCTTATCTCCAGCTACTCTTAGATGACGAGTCTAAACACTATCTCACATTGAATACACCTCTAGGTTTTCTACAACTACATCGCCTTCCTCTTGGTGTCTCTGCCTCCACTGTGATTTTCCAGCAATATTTGGAGCAATTTACAGCCTGTTAACCACACGACCCCTCGTAATCTGCAGACCTTTGGGCTGAGCAGCGGTCACTGGGCAGGCCAAGGCCCTTTCAAGGGCATTAAGTGCCATGGGGGTTTCTGTGTATTAGGGCACTCTGGAATATTCAAGAAGGTAGTCTCTTTTGTAACGTATCTTTCTAGAAATCTGGCCAGATATATATAAAGAGACGATCTTGATGGTGAAGTTAGTTACTGTTGAGTTACTGAAGGTGTGGTTTGGAAGTTATTGGAAGAGAGTGGCTGACATACCGAGTTAAGGCAGTCTCCATGTTGAATTGATCGGTAGTCATCTGTTTTCAACTGTGTTTCAAAGTGTAACCTCTGTGGTATTCGGTGTCAGTTGTCAACTGCTTAATGATGGCGGCCGGACATCCAGGAGGCGAGGAGATATATCATTCCATCCGACGAAGATTCTTCTGGGTCAAAATGCGGAAAGACATCCTGGAGTACGTGAAGAAGTGCTACATCTGTGCCTCCTCCAAGGTGAGCAACAGGAAGGCAGATTCCAGCCAACGAAAAAGACAGCCACAACGCCTGTGGGAGGTCATAGCCCTGGACTTCATGGGTCTTTACTCTAGAACACCATGGGGTAAAACAGGACTCCTAGTAATCACTGACCTCTTCAGAAGATGGGTTGAGGCCTTTCCAATTCCTGAAGGCACGGCGGGACGCATCACCAGCCTGCTACAAGACAAGGTGCTCAGCCGCTATGGTTATCCACGGTGCATTTTGTCAGACAACGCGAGTCAGTTCACGTCGAGGAAGTGGCAGCAAATGATGACAGAATGGGATGTGGAGCACTGGACCACTCCTATCTACAACCCAAGGGCAAATCAGACGGAACTGAAAAGGATGGTACGAGTCCACCTGGTAGACAAAGACATCGACTGTGGGACCGTCAGATACCGCAGTCACTCTTTGCCCTGCGACGACGCATCAACCGTGTCACCAGCTATTCCCCAGCAGAGCTGTTTCTTGGTCGACAGCTGTACGGCACTGAGGATTAGGAGATACGTCCACCATCCACTTCGGGTCAAGATGATCCAGCTGTTTCCCTGGCAGAGTGGCAGCAGCAGCAGCAGAACATCAAGGAGAAGCGAGCTTTGGCCGAGAAGTGATCCCTTACCCAGCCCAAGGCTCAAGATGTCAAAGAAATGCAGATCTTCCTATCAGGCCAACAAGTACTGCGACGTAACCACCCCGTCAGTAATAAGATTGGAGGGATTCACGCAGGTCTTGCACCTAAGTGGTTTGGTCCCATTGAGGTGGATCATCAGCTGAACCATGGGGTCTACTTACTGAAGACCAACCCTCCTGTCAAGGTCCACGCATCGGAGTTGCAGCAAATCACCAAACTGCTGCGCATACAGAGTAAGCTTGGAGGAGAGGCTACATATAACACACTACCATCTGGTCATCGTGAGGGGAACACATCGACTATCGAGGAAAAGGCTGGCAGCGAAGCAACCACGACCTCCAACACGGCACATGCTGGTCAAGAGGAGGAGGAGAGCACATCCAGCGACATCGAGGAAGAAAGAAATACAACCTACGTCCAAGGCAACGTCGACAGGTGTGACAAAGTGTGGAAATTGTTTCAAGTTATAGGGGGATATTGACGCAAGTGCGATAAAAGGTATAACTTGAAAACAATATTCTCTCACCCATGGGTAACTAATGTAGATATCGAGCTCGAAATATTATGATTATTACTATTATTATTTTACGACCGTGATGATATTTCTTTTATGTATAGATGTGAAGTGTTCCATTCATTTAGTGTTAGTATTACTATTATTTACGTAGTCGAATGATCGTATTATGTGTGAGGTTATGTCATGGAACATATGTCGTACATGGACATTGATATCAGTTCCGTTAATGTAAATACCTGTAAATTGTGTAATTTATTCTTACCTGTATATATAAATTCTAATCCATAATTGTGAAACACACTATAACTTCCAGAATAGTATAGGTAGACGAGAATGACTCAGAAGATTTTGTACACTACTTCTATGTATTAAGGAACTCTGGAATATTCAAGAAGGTAGTCTCTTTTGTAACGTATCTTTCTGGAAATCTCTCCAGTTATATACGGTATAAAGAGACGATCTTGACGGTGACGTTAGTTACTGTTGAGTTACTGAAGTTGTGGTTTGAAAGTTATTGGAAGGGAGTGGCGGACATGCCGAGTTAAGGCAGTCTCCATGTTGAATTGATCGGTAGTCATCTGTTTTCAACTGTGTTTTAAAGTGTAACCTCTGTGGTATTCAGTGTCAGTTGCCAACTGTTTTAATGATGGCGGCTTGTTGATATTCTTGAAGGAATTGTTTTATTAGGATGCAGTGATTAAGGTTATGTGTGTGGGTTACTTTGTGTATATATGTGAATAAAATTCATTGTACCAACTGATAGCATATTGTGTGCATCTATGTGGATACGTTAGCTCCAACCAACAAGGCCTACTCCCCAGTCCAGCATAGAAGCGGCCACCAGCACCATCGCCGTTTCAAGCCATACCAGCGCAATTAGGGGGGGAGGGTTTTGTAGTGTCCTTTGCCTGGAAGCATGCAACCCACTCACTCATCGAGTCTTCGGGAATGTGCGTGGTGTTTCCAGCCAGCGCACTGACGCAGTGCGTGTGACATCAGCCACCCAGTATATATATAAGGCTGGATATGGCAGCAGTGGGCAGTCAGCTATTGTCCAAAGATCTGCTCTACGCCGTAGGTCAGCCACGGAGGTACCCTCTTAAAAATGTGGGCTGAATTGGCGGACTGAACTCTGATCGCCAGGTATCACCCCAGGACTCGCTAGAGCATCATTAGATATCTCCTTCCTTATAACTTTACCAGATTAGATAGCATTCTGCTATGATAAAACATTGTATAATATTCAAGCTAGGATTATATTCATGAACCTAGAGCTCTTAGCTATCAGTAGTCATTCTAATATTTCGCATGGTATTTAAACGACTATAATTTCAGGAATTAGATAGCCATCAGCTATTGTAGTCGTTCATATGTTCTTTACATTCTAAATTGTTATTGCAAATCGGTTTTGTACATAGTAGGGTAAATCTGTATAAATGTACATACTTTTCAGTACAGCATCAAGCTTATCAATCAATTAATGCTGATCTGCATTTAAGGCAGTCGCCCAGGTGGCAGATTCCCTATTGTACCGTACCCAAGGGTAAATACCCTCTAGGACGATGCCTCCATTCCTGTATGAACATCCGACTAACTCAGGGTTGGGCAGAGTGTGGGTAGGTTGTCGGTTGGGTCAGGATAAAAAGTCGAAGTTCTACTCTAAAATATCAATCAATGACAGGAAATGGAGGTATAACACGAATGAGAAAAAATCATAGGGGGTAAGATGGATTTATTGATAAATATCCCCGATCATATTACGAGAAAACAATTAAACCAAGAAAAAAATAATATGTCAAAATGAACTCAAAAATGTAGAAAATAAATGGAAATCAAAACGTTACTTGAATGTTAAGACAAAATTTGAAATCATAAATCAAGCTCAACAAAGAACATTAAATACATCAAAAATGAGCTTCTTCTTATAGTCCATTGTTTACATTGTATGGCAACAAGTGTACGCAAACACTGACATGTGGTATTTCCGTATGGAGTTACACACTATCGCATCACAACGATACGGTTTCCAAATTTAAGTTAAATCCGAGAGTCGTCGAAATACAACCGTTAAATAGAAATTACATAATAAAGAAAAGTTACTACGAAAAGGAAAATAATTAAGACGCAATGGACGCTATGTAAGTTATGCAAAATACTAGGGGCATATCCTACACTAGATTTACAACAATCCAAATAATCAAACTAAACACATCTATATACATCGGATATCGAGTAAAGTCTTAAATGCTACAGAGATTCTAATGTGAAACCCGGTTCACTGCAAAAGATCTAGACAGAACTAGACAAACCATCAATACTTCAGCACTCGGGCTGTTCCCTTTTAAAACAACGAGACACGGTATACAAATACAAATAACAATGTAAAATATCAACCTGTAAGGGAAAGACATATAAATAACCATTGATATCACGAAGAAAGCAATGGGCAACATTGCCTCCTTCTGCTGCATTTGAGCGCTCAACAGCGCGGTCATCCGTCATGTACTTCCGGGTAGATTACGAGCTGAAAAGAAATGTTGAACTCAACACTATGCTAAAGTTTGGATTCTGTCTCCCGAGGCTGTCACTAGGAAGTTTCGTCTCCTTCACACCTACAGATAAACACAGGCCAGAAATCAGCTTGCCATGAGATAACGCCTTTCGCCTGCTACACGGAAACTCACGTATATTCATACCTTCTTAGCATGATTTTACCATTGAATATCCTCAGACTCAATAGTCTGGAATTAATACTGTCCATTCTGATCACAATATACACTCAGAAGACACTTAGCAGGCACACACATCTGCACAATATTCTTTCTCTAGTCAGGCATACAATCAGCCTGCATCAATACATTATAATTCGGCATGCAATCTTTATCTCATTATTTCTCATAACTCCCATTGGCCTTCCACATTATGAGACTCAGTTCGTGTCCTTTACAGGCCATCAGGTAAAACAGAATCCAACTTAACTCAAAGATCTTATTTTAACAACGACGTTCTGCAGCTCCTTTAGTCAGCTTCCGTATAATCATGCGTCATGCAGAATATCTATACCTGTCTCTCTGAATAGCCGAAATGAAATGAACTAATACGTATTGAACGTTGTATAAAGATGAACCTGTCAATCTAGCCCTTCTAGCATATAAATATAAGGAAAACTCGGAATATCCTATACTAAGTAACATACGTAAATAAACAACAACTAATCCTATCAATCCCTCATTTTCCCAATCATCTAATCATAAAGCAAAATGAAAATAAAATAAACATGCATTATTCTCGTATCCGAATCTATCATATTAACAAAATCAAACAAACACATGTCTTCAGGCTTACTTTACATGAAAATTAAAAATTCTATCTACACTGCCCTAGTACCTTAACATAATTTACATATCATGCCATAAATAACACATGCGTCTTAACTGAATTCCATCCGACGACTCTCGAGATATCAGGATAGCAGCTTACATCCCCGCTGATTGAGGGATTTACTCCATGTTAATCACAGCATTAACATGTGAGAATGCACTTCCTTCTTCTGGATGGATAGCCATCATCTTGCTTGAAAATAATCCACTGGAACACAGAAGACTATGGTTGACAATATCTTCGCTGCTTAATGCTACGAGCCGAAATACCCTTTCTCTTTACAAGATCAGCTAAACACACTGATATAATTATAATACACTTCACTTCAAGGGTGAGAATACAGTTTTAAAAGCAGCACACGGTTCGTTACGGAAGTTCCTCGCGAAACGCGCCCGTCGCGAAGTAGTGAAACAATAGCACGTCTCCACTACACTTGCTACACATCGGTCACTAAGCATCGTCTTTATATATTGAAAGTAAACTCTGCTAAAATATACTATTCCATTTACTCAAGAACAGTGAAATCTTCCAACTGCACAATTTAAAATATCATTTAGAACCAAATACTGTTACTGGAATCACGATCACCAATTCAGAGTTTGTGCTTCCGCACTATCCAAGCATTTAACACAGAGTGACGCTCTCCAGAGCTTGAGTTACTGAGGAGGCTTCGGTGACGCCATATCAATAATGGGGTTCCCGGGTGTCTGAACCAACCACCAATCAGAAAATTCGCCGTATATAATGACACAATATTATTTGTGATACATTTAAAAAACACAGCTCAAACACTAGCAAATCGCTTCCACCAATTTTTATATTACTTTTCCAAATATATCTGACTTCTGAAACTGTGGAAAACCGATTACCTACAGAAACTGACTTTAGCAACTGAGCACGTTGGTCATTCTGGAATTAAGATTTGGCGCGGTGTGGCCTCCATGTTTCCCAAGTCCTTAATTTGCATTGGCTGAAATATATTGCTTAGTCAGCATCTACTACACGTGTCGATCCTTGCCAGCGCTTGGTTACGCCACCCTTTCTCACGGTCATACGGAAATATGAAGCAATGTCCAGCGACTCACTGTCTTGCTCAACATCCGGTATCAACTATCTTGGGATACGATGCTTTAACATGTTAGACTGTAACTTTTATGAATAAATTTTACATATTGGGCCATATAATACTCTAATTATTATTATGGGCCGGCAGGATACGGCTCACTATCTGTTGTTTTCCTAGCCTTTTCTTAAATGATTTCAATTAAATTGGAAATTTATTGAACATCTCCCTTGGTATGTTATTCCAGTCCCTAACCCCCCTTCCTATAAATGAATATTTGCCCCAATTTGTCCTCTTGAAATCCAACTTTATCTTCATATTGTGATATTCCCTATTTTTAAAGATGCCACTCGAACTGATACGTCTAATAATGTCATTCCACGCCATCTCTCTGCTGACAGCTCGGAACATACCACTTAGTCGAGCAGCTCGTCTTCTTTCTCCCAAATCTTCTCATTGTATAATTTAATGTGTGCTCCGAATAAGAAGCAAGTTCAAAGACAATTTATTTTAATGTATTGTGTGATAGATCTCACAAAAATTAACTTTTAAGTTGTGTTTGTATATTGTGTTTCTTGTATACAACAACATCGAAGCCAGCGACGTGGGAATTGGTGGGGTGCTGTCACAAGCGCAAGACGGCCAGGAGAAGGTGATCGCCTATTTCAGCATTACATTGTCAAAAGCTGAGATAAATTATTGCGTGACACGTCGGGAATAGCTGGCCATTGTGAAGACCTTGGAGCACTTCCACAAGTATTTGTATGGGCAGCCTTTCTGTCTGCGCAACGACCACTCCGCATTGACCTGACCCCTAAGCTTCAGAAACCTGGAAGGACAGACAGCTCGCTATGTACAATGCCTTCAGGAGTATGACTTCACCACCGAGCACCGCCAAGGAAAGATGTACTGCAACGCCGACGCTCTATTCAAAACACCGTGCCTTGAGAACTGTGCACACTGCCAGAAAGTGAAGAGACATGCGGGCAACGTGAGTAGGGATAAAAAGGGGATTCTGGGCCAGGGGCTAATGCGCAAGATGGCGGCTATACATAGGCTCTTATGGAGAAAGCTAGCCATGGGGAAACATAGGGCTTAAGAAGACGGCCTATGGCGATTGCACAATATGGCAGCTATACCCGGGCTCTTATGGAGAAAGCTAGCTCAGGGGCTACTGCGCAAGATGGCGACTATACATAGGCTCTTATGGAGAAAGCTAGCACAGGGGCACGTGCGCAAGATAGCGGCTATATATAGGCTCTTATGGAGAAAGCTGGCACAGGGGAGACATAGGATTTAAGGAGACGGCATAGGGGCGGTTGCGCGAGATGGCGGCCGCGTGCAACTTCCTAGTGCTAAGACACCCGAGGCAAGATGGTTGCTGAACATTGGTTATATGAGGCTAAATTTTAGGAGTTGGACCAGAATCTAATGGTGATACATTGTTCTTATAGACCTAACTCTACAGAGCTGCTTTAGGAGCTCACATTGTTAACTTATGACCTATTAGTTTGATCAGCCTGACATTCGAGAACTGAGGTAAGGGCTACTATGCAAGACGACTGCTATACTCTATTCGTATAGACCTTAACTAGAGGGCTGCCTCAGGCAGGGGCACACAACATGGAGTCTTGTTGCACGACAATGACCTATTAGTTTTACCAGTTTAGCTTTCTGGAACTACTATGCAAGATGGCTGCTATACTGTGTTCACATGGACTGAACTCTAGAAAGGTGCCTTATGGACTTACAACTTGTAACTTATTGTCTATCAGTTTTATCACCTAACATTTGGGAACTGAGGCAGGGGCTACTAGGCAAAATAACTGCTGTACATTGTTTTCATTAGACTAACTTTAAGGAGCTGGGCTATCGCTCATCCTTCTCACCAGCTGTCCTTCATAACTTTAGTTTAGCACAGGAGCTGGTGGTGGTACATGAGCTTTATGGCACTAACTTGGGGAGAGCTGTGCTAGGGCTTTTCAAGTATTGGGCTAATGCGGGGTCGGTGTTTCATCCTTCTAATAGGATACCCTTCCAAACATCAGTCTAGAGCAGGGGCTCTTGCGTATACATAGGCTCTTATGGGACTAACACTGGGGGAAGGAAAGCTGCACTAGGGCTCTCGAGGATGGAGAGTCGCTCAAAGCTAAAAGCGTAATTAGAATGATGAGATGTAGATAAACATAGGATGTTGTTATAACCTAACTTTGTAATCTGTTAGAAGTGATAAAGTTCATTCAGTGTAGGATTGCAAAATGCTGAACCGAAAAAAAATTTGTGCTACATGCATGATAGGGAATAGAACCCAAGGGTCACATCTTATCAGACGGGCAAAAGGATGAAAGGACTCTTCTTCCTGGTCCTCACCGAGACTTCCTCCTCCTCCTAGGGCTAAACGGCTAATGGGCTAAAGGGCTCAAGGGCTAAAGGGCTAAAGTGCAAAATGTCTTAAGGGCTAAAGGGCAAAAAGGGCTCACAATTTTTGTAATATTTGAGGTGCCTCTCCTCTCTTTATCCGGGCTTGAGACCGGTTCTACAGCTAGAGGCGGAGATAACACCCTGAGGATATAGGGAAGGAAGTTTTTAAAAGTTCCTGCAACGTTATAGCTACTCGATCCACTATGTGCTACAGAAGGATGGGTATGGTGGGAAGCAGCTGTGGGAATGTATTCGATGTAGGAAGGTGTTTAGGGTGCTATGATGTACTGTAGACGGAGAGACACATTTTTTATTCTGCGTTAATAACATGATAATAGTGCGGCAGTAATTTCATTTTATGCAGTTTAATGAAGAGACCGCATAGTGACCATGAGCGTAAGTAGATATTTGATCAGATGCGATTACTCTTTTATCGTCGTGAGGTGACAGGGCTATCTTATTAATTTTAACTGATGATACATTGTGTTTTCGAGACATAATAATGTTCATAGGCTTTCTTGCAAGCGTGTTAGTTTTGAGACATTCTACATAGGTATCAAAAGTGATACAATTCTTGACGACACTCCTTTTAATACCCTTAATCTTTTTTACTTCTTCTCCATCTATCTTTAAGGCATACATTTTTGCACGAAGTCCTGCAAACCTTGTAATAATCTTGCTACTAGCCTCATCATTAAATTTTCCTAACACGTTTTTGTTCTTTATCGAGTAGCATGGGTGATCAGGAGGATAATTGGATGTATCAAGATGCTCTCTGAACTTCAGCTTATCTTGATATACATCTTCGGTTTTTATTAAATGTATGAAAGAATCGGTATCCATGTACATAAGTTTCAGATTCTCTTTTCCGTAATAAGGAAGCAAGACGTCGTACTGATAGGAATACATTAGTGTTTTAGAGATGTCAAGCTCACACATACCAATATAGATTGGTTTGTTGAATAAAAGTGTACGTTTTGCCATATGAAAAGCTGTTAGATTTGGACCATAGATAGTTCGGTCAATGAATGTAGGTTTTGCTATTAGTTTCTCAGCTGATTTACTATCTGTAACAAGTCTAATATCAATCCTCTTACGAATGTTCTCCATGGTTTTCCCAAACATAGCGTTATTGAATAATTTATACAAATCTTTCTCAAAATCATTTTTAGCTTCCCTACGTAGATTATTATTGAACTCAACATAGCCCTTAAGCCAACGTGACTGACGAAACCTTAACACACGATGAATTTTAGTTAGTTTCAGACCATTATTTAGAGCTTGCTTGAGTGCCATATAGTGAAGAACGTAGTGCTTCCTGTTCCCAAGGTGTGGTATTAGCTTCTTTAAGGATGCTTCTGTAGGTTGCATACACTCAGGAAGAAATGTTAAATCGTTGTGGAGTTCGTGAAGCTCAGATGGATAGTCAACATCTACTTCTAAAATGTAACCAAAGGGATCATCTTCTTCAAGTTTTTCTATTTCTATGCTGTTAGGAGAGATCCACTCGAAGCCTCCGTACGGAAGGGGATGACACATAGCCCAACCGTACTGGTTGTTTGCATCTTCGTAGGTGATAAATTGCGACGGTTTCTCAGGGTTGAACACTACCATGTATTTATTATTTGCCTCTGCATAGCGATGAGATACTTGACATATTCCTCCACGTATCCCTGACTCCACCATGAGGAGTTGATCATAGTTGTGTATCAACTCTAGTTCAATTCCTGTATAGAATAGCATAGCATCCCACGTAAGTCCAGGAGAAGTAAAATAGTGCGCACGATCTACACTATGAGTTGTCAACGTTATATCTCTAAACGTTTCGAAAACGTCTGCGAGGAGGAGTACATCTGAGAGTAGATAGAGATCACTGTACTCTCCTAATGTTTTAATATCGAACTGCTTCCATACATCTTGAGTATGCTGATAGTCTTCATCAGAGACCTTGGCTTGGTTTAACTTACTGAAGAAGGCTTCTTTTGGAGGTAAACAGGTTTCACTTAATTTCTCCCACGAATCAACGTAATCATACGGAAAAACACCTTTCCTGGTCATTAAACATGAATTTTCTTCTCCAAAATACTTGGTTGTTTCAGGATATGATGTTAGATTCTTTACCAGTGATTCTAGGCTGAATGGCATGAACCTATATGTATCTATGAATCTCAATTTTATATCACCTACATACTTAGAAAATGAAATGTAATTTTCTTCTGAGTTAGGAATTACTTCAACTCTCTCTGTTGTACAACCTAACTGTTTCACAATAAAATGAGCATCATAGCCACTTAAATTATGAATCAATACTGGGATGTAGTTAGGAGTTTTACACTTCAAATTACAGCTGTTGTGCGCACTTCCACGATACTCTCCAGTGATATGACAATGATCGGGAACTTTCCCGTCTTTTTCAGTGAATTCTTTATGGCAGAGGTAGCAGTTGACTTAAGATTGGAAGTCTTTTTCTTGTTCTTCTGTTAAGATCATTGGTTTATTTAGGTTGTATATACGGTTTATTTCGATGGCTATAGTTGTAAGACACTCTATAAACTTCTCTGCTGCGTTAGGACCACGGTATACAATAGGTTCTTTCGGTAGGTTAGTCTCTACATGCTCAACAGACGATGACGGCTTGACATAGAGAGCGAAGCTCATGGGACTATGGGTCTGGTATGCCATTGTATAGCTTACATTATCGCTAGGTGCACATGTTGAAAGCGAAGTTAGTATACTCTCAATATCTGCATAGATTACATAAAGTAAACGTAACAGTTTCTATTCATTTTCAAACCTCAGCATAGGCTTTTTAGAAGGCATTTCAATCTTAGCAATATCATGCTGCAGACAGAATCTTCTATGCTCCTCTAACTTTTCTAATCCGCTCTTCTCATACTGGCTGTCAAAATGTGTAAAACAACGCTTACAAATATATATTTTCTCACGGTGTTTAGTAAGCTGAGACCTTACAAGCCTCTCAAAATCTTTAATAAATACATAATGACTACGGCCAGACTCATTGTTTAACAGAAGAAGATCACGGTGGTCAGGTAATTCTTCGTCAACTACTTTCAGTGGAAACAGTTTGTTATCTTCTTCTAGTCCAAACACATTGATAGACATGCTGTTTTTCTTCTCAAATTTAGATATTTCCGAAAGAGATGTAGGGAATGACACGCATGAAAAATCGTATTTATTCTCTAAATCTTTGTACTTACTAACACGGTGTCCTTTCGTTTCCATAAATTTTGCTAATATAGCATACATGAAGCATTTCTCGTCCTTAAAATTTTGAGGATTTATGCAGGCCTTTCTAGCTTCAATACAAGCAGGGAGTGGAATGTAGCTGTTTCCACGTAAGGGATTGTACTTATTTATCCTCAATCGGAGACCTTCAACAGCTAACAAGGTCCAGTTACTTCCTTTAAGTTGTGACTCTTCCAGTTCTGTTGTCAATTTTTTACATTTGTTTTCAAAAAATTTACTCAAATCTGTGTTAATATATACGGCAGCATTGCGTGTTTTAAACGCACGGTCCACAGTCTCTCCCGCAGCATTGATAAACTGACACTCTGCCATGATGTTTACTTTCAACGATCTATGCATATTTAGCTCCTTGTTTATAACATTAATTATACGATCTTTGGCTTCGTTCAGGTAACAAGATAAATCTTTACATGTATCACACCGAATAAAATATGACTTCAGCCGTTTTTTAAACGATGTTTCGTACTCAACTATTCCACTATCATCAGGCACTGTAGAGAGCAGCTGACTTTTGCATGGTTCAGTTGCTATTTTCTTAGAAGACGAACTTAATCCGCAAGCTTCTTCATGACGAAGCCCGTTATAAGAATTACTGAACTGGTTTCCGCACTTTCTACACTGGTGGAAATCTCCGCATGACAACTCATGACGCTTTTTATCATAGTTCCGGAGGAAGCTCTTTCCGCATTTACTACACACAAAACTAGGTACATAACCATTGCTAGATGTCCCTGCAAGCGAATCCATGATGAGACGATTATCTGTAAAGAAGAATATTATCACGTCAACAGTCTGCGATGAACTGAATATCCTACGGTAATGCATCTGCTAATATAATATTTTTAATTACCCATCATGCACTCCTTTTTAATAGCTTGATCACGCGACCTTTTTTTAAATTTTCTATATATTACCCCTCATACACTGCCTTTAGGTAAGAAATTACACATATTCATGTAATAAATCATAACATAACAAACCTTCTCACTTTTACAAGAATATTAAGTTCCAGATGGTAGCGTTTCAGAATAATATTAAACAAATCGTAAAATTATATCGTAACAGTAAAATTTTGAAAGTATACATTTGCAAGCCAATCAGGACGTTAGAAGGTAGAAAAACTGCCATTAACACCACTGCGAGGGTTGTAGCCCCGTCTGACCGAAGTGTAGCAAGTTTCTCTACGCCCCTCTGTGAGGATTCTAACATCGACCGATCAAAGCTCACATACGTTACACAAAATGTACGTGGAAGACAAGCTCAACTAAAATTAACTACAATGCTGTACGTAAACTCTCATCGTTGACATACCAACGAGGTTTGCAAGCTCGGATGACAAGTATGTCTCAGAGGTCTACTCTCCCTTCGTAAAGGGCACCGCGCAATATAGTTAAGTTTAGCGGAGCAAGCATATAACTTATTATGTATAACTTTTCCAAATGGTATGATTTCAGAAAAAAAAAACTGTTTCTAAGCACATTAGTTCAAATAATTAATAACATATTTATAGATACCTGCAAATGTGAGAGGGGATACTGCTGTAGTTAATGGAGCATCTACGTAGAGAATGTACTCACACAGCTACCAAATTACCTGTAGAAAGAAAAACAATACTATTTGAAAAATTAATCTCGTACATAACTCAATATATCTGGTACAAGTGTTAATAATAATAATAATAATAATAATAATAATAATAATAATAATAATAATAATAATAACACCGGGCGAGTTGGCCGTGCGCGTAGAGGCGCGCGGCTGTGAGCTTGCATCCGGGAGATAGTAGGTTCGAATCCCACTATCGGCAGCCCTGAAGATGGTTTTCCGTGGTTTCCCATTTTCACACCAGGCAAATGCTGGGGCTGTACCTTAATTAAGGCCACGGCCGCTTCCTTCCAACTCCTAGGCCTTTCCTATCCCATCGTCGCCATAAGACCTATCTGTGTCGGTGCGACGTAAAGCCCCTAGCAAAAAAAATAATAATAACAATAATAATAATAATAATAATAATAATAATAATAATAATAATAATAATCCTAAAATAATGGTCGGAGGGCGGATTATTCTATATCATTTGTTAAAGGATAATTTTTAGAGATTTTTAACCTAAACATTAATTTTCTAGCGCCAACCGTTTAGGAGATATTACATTTTTAATTTAAGGGTTGTTTTCACCCTTATACTGCTTTTGACTCTAAAAGTCATATAGAGTATACTCCAGTACCAAAATTTTAACGTTTTAAGCTATTTCCCCCAAAACCTAAAATAATGGTTGGAGGGCGGATTAGTCTATATCATTTGTTAAAGGATTATTTTTAGTGATTTTTAAGCTAAGCATTAATTTTCTAGCGCCAACCGTTTAGGAGATATTACATTTTTCATTTAAGGGTTGTTTTCACCCTTAAATTGCTCTGGACTCTAAAAGTCATATAGAGTATACTCCAGTACCAAAATTTTAACGTTTTAAGCTATTTTCGCCCAAAAACCTAAAATAATGGTTGGAGGGTGGATTAGTGTATATCAGCCGTTAAAAGATTATTTTTAGTAATTTTTAAGCTAAACATTAATTTTATAGGACCAGCGGTTTAGGAGATATTGCATTTTCAAGTTAAGGGTTGTTTTCATCCCCAACTTGCTTTTGAATCTAAAAGTCATCTCGAGTATACTCCGATACAAAATATTAACATTTTAAGCTATTTTTGCCCAAAAACCTAAAATAATGGTTAGGGGGTGGTTTGGTGTATATCATCTGTTAAAGGATTACTTTTGATGATTTTTAAGCTAAACATTTTCTAGGACCAGCGGTTTAGGAGATATTGAATTTTCAAGATAAAGGTTGTTTTTACCCCCCAACCTGCTATTGACTCTAAAAGTCATATAGAGTATACTCCAGTACCAAAATTTTAACGTTTTAAGCTATTTTCGCCCCAAAAACCTAAAATAATGGTTGGAGGGTGGATTAGTATATATCAGCCGTTAAAAGATTATTTTTAGTAATTTTTAAGCTAAACATTAATTTTATAGGACCAGCGGTTTAGGAGATATTGCATTTTCAAGTTAAGGGTTGTTTTTACCCCCCAACTTGCTTTTGAATCTAAAAGTCTTCTAGAGTACACTCCAGTACCAAATTTTAACATTTTATGCTCTTTTCGCCCAAAAACCTAAAATAATGGTTGGAGGGTGGATTAGCCTATATCATCCGTTAAAAGATTATTTTTAGTGATTTTTATGCCAAACATTAATTTTCTAGAACCGGCGGTTTGGGAGATATCTAATTTTCAATTTAAGGGTTGTTTTCATCCCCAACTTGCTTTCGACTCTAAGTCATCTCGAGTATACTCCGATACAAAATATTAATGTTTTAAGCTATTTTTGTCCCAAAACCTAAAATAATGATTAGGGGGTGGGCTGGTGTATATCATCTGTTAAAGGATTACTTTTGATGATTTTTAAGCTAAACATTAATTTTCTACGACCAGCGGCTTAGGAGATATTAAATTTTCAAGTTAAGGGTTGTTTCCCCCTAACATGCTTTTAACTCTAAAAGTTGTTTAAAGTACATTCAGTTACGCATTTTTTAACATTGTAGGCTATTTTGCCTAAAAACCTAAAACAACAGTTAGAGGGTGAGTTGGTGAGGCTGATAGCCTAGACGTTTATGAGAAAACGGTTAATCTGTTTCAATAGAATAATAATAATGTTATAGGCTTTACGTTCCACTAACTACTTTTACGGTTATCGGAGACGCCGAGGTGCTGAAATTTTGTCCTGCAAGAGTCCTTTCACCTGCCAGTAAATCTATCGGCACGAGGCTGACGTATTTGAGAACCTTTAAATACTACCGTACTGAGCCAGGATCGAACCTGGGTTTCAGAGGGCCGACGCCTCAACCGTCTGAGCCACTCAGCCCGACTTCAATAGAAGAGCTACTGTGTCAGTCGTAGACTGACCAAGGTCAATCAGTCTACACTAAAGGTTGCAGGTCGTTATTCCGGTACTTTTACACTCCTCAACTGAATTCAGAATACGTAACTGATTCTAGCGTTCTTACGAAAAAAAAAAAAAAAAAAAAAAAAAAACTACAGTATATATCGAACTCCGTACAGAAAGCATGCAAGAGATGTCTGGAATAGAGCGTAAGTACTTCCGCGCTGCTGCTTCTTCCCGATGTTATTCAGGACACGGTCACTGGGAAACTGGTTGTTATTTGCTTTTTTTTTCGGGGGGGGGGCCGAAGCCCGCTCCCCCCTCGTGACCAACGACTCAATCTACATGGCCTCCGACATGCTATTATTTCTAAGAAGAAGAAAGAGATAGCAGGGAGGAGTGGGAAGTGATACAAGGAGTATCTGCCGGTTTCCGAGTCAGACTCGCCACCACGGCAAAGTTTGTATTAGTTGGATAGTGTTAAGGTATGGTATTGAAGGGTCAGGGAAAAACCACATAGGCAGAAAGAAGAAAGAGCCTACATGTAAAACCTGACATCTTTTGATAGCACATGCAAGGATGTGGGCTGGAAAAAGACCAGAGGTTGTGTTAGTTAGGAACAGGTAACATGCACAAAACATAAACCAATTCCTCGCCATTCCATCGCCTGGGGATCAGTCCGTCTGGGCACTGCTGGGACTAGCGCGGTCCTTGCCGGCTGCGGAGCCATGCGTCAAGTACCACTAGAGCCTGTCGCACGGCTCCACCTCCTTGGGGTACCTCGTACCCAGTCTCCGATCCCGGAGAATGAGGCCAAGCCCGCCGAGGCGGGGGCCTCCTGGAATGGGGTGGGTCATGGCGCCGGGCCTCCTTCCTCTCTGCCCGCGCCATGGCCCTGTAGACTGGGCAACTGCTGTGGGAGGCCGAGTGGCCCCCCGCGCATTTGGCGCACACCGGCGCCTCCTTAAGTGTTGCGCAGGCCGTGTAGTGGTGATCACCACCACAGCGGTTGCACTTCACTTGGAGTCCACAGCTAACTTGGCGGTGGCCCCACCTCAGACAGCGGAAACACTGCAAGAGCTGCTGAAGGGGACGTTGTACTCTCACCTGACTGCCGCTACCCGCTGAGGTCCTCTCCTGATTGGCTCCTCGGTTGACTGCTGTCCTGGGAGCAGTCTTGGGTTGCGGCTGGGCGGTCCTCTCCTGATGAGCCAGCGTCGCCTTCTGGTTCCTGGTGCGGCGTCGTCTTCTTCTTCTTCTTCCCTGGGAGTGCTTCTCGGCTGGGGGGGGGGAGGCCTCGTCCTGGTGGCCCTCCTCCCGACCTGGTGACCCCGGGGTGGCTGGTAGTTCCGCTGTGTTGCCATCTGCTTCTTCCTCCTGGGTGGCGGCGGCGGCGTCGGTCGGTGCTAACACTCGACTGCGTTCCCTGTCCTGTGGGGCGCACATCGAGGTCTGCATCTCGAACGACATGTTGGCTGGCAGGGCCTGGACGGCGGCCTCAGCACGCCAAGGGGCGTCCTTGTCCACTGCCGTGCTGCTATCCACCATCACGGGCGCTCTCCTGGTTTGCGCCCGGGTTACAGGCCCCTCCTGGTAGGCCTGCGTCTGCGACCACTTCGCCTTGGTAGGTGGGCGACGATCCTGGTTGGCGGCCTTGTTGGTCTGCGTGTACTTCGTAGAGTACAGCTTTCCAACTGGGGTCGCGTCGTCGCGGCGCTCGGGAGCGCCGCCGTCGTCTTCGGTCATTGGCTCCGTCTGCGTGGCTGCCTCCTGGTAGCCCGAGACGTTCAGGTGCTCCCTGAGTCCTGGTAGCCGGGCAACCTGGAACTGCTGGGACGCGCGCTCCTCGTAGACCCTGAAGCTGGCTGCGTCGTTAGGGCGAATGATGATCGCCCAGGTAGCAACCATAATGCCGATGATCGGCAGGAGTGACTCTCCGATGTACTCCGCAGTCGCATTCAGGTTGTCGAATACGTGGAGCGTCCGCTGGTGGTCGTCTTCCCCCAGCCGGTTGAACACCACCAGTCCCGGGCGTTCATAGCTGGGGGCATCCGTCTCGAAGAGCGCGTCTTGTAGCTTCTCGATGGCTCCCTCGTAGTCGTAGTCGACCAGTCTCACTGGTAGGGTCGGCTTCTCCATCCTGGTCCTCCTGTAAGAAATCCTGAAACAGAAGAAAGAGCGAGCACTAAAAAGTGCTACAGCTCAGACAATGCTCCTTCGAAATGTACTAATAAGTACAAGTGCCTGGCTGATACTTGAAAAGTACAGAGCGCCTGGCAAGGAGAGAGAGAGCGCAGCGAGAGGCACGTACGTCCTTTCACTTCGGCAGTCACCTCGTCCTTGTGTTTGTTATTTGCTTTTTTTTTTATCGGGGGGGGGCCCCCGAAGCCCGCTACCCCCGCGTGACCATCGACTCAATCTACATGGCCTCCGACATGCTATTATTTCTAAGAAGAAGAAAGAGATAGCAGGGAGGAGTGGGAGGTGATACAAGGAGTATCTGCCGGTTTCCGAGTCAGACTCGCTACCACGGCAAGAGTTTGTGTTAGGTATATGGTGTTGAAGTATGGTATTGAAGGGTCAGGGAAAAACCACATAGGCAGAAAGAAGAAAGAGCCTACATGTAAAACCTGACATCTTGTGATAGCACATGCAAGGATGTGGGCTGGATAAAGTCCAGAGGTTGTGTTAGTTAGGAATAGGTGTCATGCAATCATAACCATTTCCTTGCAATTTTTGTTATTATGGGGATCAGTCCTTCTTGTCACTGCCGGGTCGGCTCGGGTCTGCTAGCGTCTGGGCTTTGGGCCACAGGTTCGTCCCACTGTCCAGCAGCCAGCAGTCCCTGGTGCCAAGTCTCCTTTTGGAGAGGGGGGAATTAGAGCCAAGCCTTGCATGCAAGGGGCTATCTTCTTCCTCCTGTCGATGTCCCTCTATGCGGTGTTGTTTGAACACACTTGTCACTGCAGATCTAAAACTAAGGTTATTAGTAACATATGTATGTACAAGTTCTCATTGGAGTGCCGGCTGTTTGCCTGCTCTCATGTCTAGCGTTCAACCTAGATAGGAAAGAGATAACTTATTAGACAGATAGATATTAGTGCTGTTTATAGGGCGCGGGCTGGTGTTCCGCTCCCATGTCTCTGTAGGGGGGCGGGGGTGGATTGATACGTCCTTGGCCGTCTGGCTGCGTTGCCGTCGTCTTCTTAGGTTGTACTTTTTGTCAATCTTCCTCGCCTGGTCCCTGGGTCTAGGACAGCTGAAACATATTTACATATTTACATAGGTGTCTGCAGTGTGTGGGTGTATGTGGTATATAGGTGTCAGCTTGGCGGGAGTGGGTTGGCTATCGGCCCCTCGCCCACCCAACCCTGTGGCTGAACAGAATGTTCTGCGGTGTAGGATACTTTTTGTACAGATCAACGTCGTAGCGTCCGATCCCGCTTATTAGCGGATTGATCTTATTACTCCATGACTTTCTGTACATGTTTAGTGTCTGTTTACGTATTTGGTGCCTTATTGAGCTGACTTTCGCAATACTGCGTAGTTGGCGTATTGGCGTGTCGAAAGAGAGTCTGGTCGCTGCTCGTAGGCATTTATTTTGTATTAATTCCAGCTTATCCAGGTTCGTCATTGCAGTGAACCCCCACGCTGGGGCTGCGTACATGATTATTGGTCTGATTAAGGCCTTATACATGTTTATGGCTACTTCCGTGTTAATACTGGACTTTTTGTTCAGTATAGGATATAGCTGGTTAAGTCGTATGTGTGCTTTTCTTTGAATATCATTGATGTGGTATAGCATGGTGAGTTTTCTGTCTAGGACTACTCCTAGGTATTTGACTTTGTCATGCCACACTATATCTTCGTTGAAAAGCTTTAGCGCTTTTATGTTGACTGGTTTGCGTGTGAGTCTGTTCTTCTTAGTGAACAGCACTGCTTGGCACTTGTCAACATTGACCTTGATGCGCCATTTCGTTAGCCAAGGCTCGAGAGTTCTTAGTGCTACTTGGAGCCTCTTTCGAGCGCACGCTAGCTGTGGATGTTGAACTGAGATAGCGGTGTCATCAGCGTAGAGGTGTGTGGTAGTGAGTTCTGTCGTAGGCATGTCGTTTGTATACAGGACGAAGAGGATTGGGCCGATAAGGGACCCTTGGGCTACGCCCGCTCTAATCCTGCGAGTACTTGACAGCGTGTTATGTACGTCTACTTTGAACTCTCGGCCCTCCAGATAAGATTTAATAAGTCTTATATAGCCTGGGTGGAATTCGTGGTCTATTAGTTTCGCTAGTAGGCCTTCGTGCCAGACTTTGTCAAATGCTTTCTGGATATCAAGGAAAACCGTTCCTGTGTCTCTTCGTTTGTTGAGACCTATGGTGGCTTGTTCTATGAATCGAGTGAGCAGTTGTGGGGCAGAATGTGCGTTCCTAAAGCCAAACTGCTCGTTGCGAATTATACCTTTTTCCTTGATATGCCCTATTAACCTTTTCAGTAGTATTTTCTCGAATACTTTACTGAGGGCGTCCAGAAGGCTGATGGGTCTGTAGTTGTTGGGGTCTGACTTGTCTTTGCCTGGTTTTCCAAATACGAGGATCCTAGCCCTTTTCCATTGTTCAGGGTAGTATTGTAGTCTGAACATTGCATTGAAGATGCTGGTAAGTAGTGTTAGGGCTTTGTGAGTTAATTTCTTAATTATTATATTCTGGATCTCGTCTGGGCCTGGCGCCTTCTTGGAGTTAAGATGACCTATAATCCACTTAATTTCGTGTATATTTGTCCTCTTAACCTCCGGCTTAGGTGCGTTTTCAAGGAATTCTGCTACCTTTGCCTCAGTTTGCCTGATGAAGGCTGGGTCAGATGGTATTTCGTTTGGAGTGAAAGCCGCCTCTATGGAGTCCGCTATGATTTCGGCTTTGTCACGGTTCTCGTATACCGGGCCGTTAGGTCCCTTGATGGTAGGGATGTTGTGTGGTTCTCGCGTGAAGTGTCTCGCTAAGTTCCACACTGGCCTGGTGTTGGTGTCGAAACGTTTGAGGTGGTTGTTCCACTTTTCCGACCTGTATTCGAGTAGTTGCGTTTGTATTTCCGTGTTTAGTTCGTTTTTCATCTCGCGGTCTTCGTCTTTGTGATGTCGAGCCCAGTTACGCCTGTGGCTGTTGCGCCTGCGTATTAACTCTTTTATGTGCGCTGGAATCTCGAAAAGTGGTGATTCTCTGTGTTTGCTTAGCGGTATGCTCGCAGTTGTGGCTGTTTGAATTGCTTCTACGAGGGTTTTGACTGCTTCCTCAATTTGGGCTGTGCTGTCTATTAGCATGCCTTCGCTTCCCTGTAGGAGTGTGTCTAGCTTGCGTTCGAATTTGCCCCAGTTGGCTGCTTTATAGTTGAGCCTGCGTCTGGGGTTTTTCTCATATTCCTCTGGGTTCGCATCTAGTGTAAATATCACTAGTTGGTGCCTCGACCCCAGGTCGTTCACTACCTTAATGCTATGCCTTTGAGGAATATGTCGCAATAGGGCTATGTCAAGTATGTCGGATACGTGATCGTTCGGTGCTAGGAACGTGGGCTCACTGGGGGCTGTTACCACATAGTCCTGGGATAGCATGTGGTCATACAGCCTTGTGCCTGCTGGGTTTGGTTTCAGGCATCCCCAGGTGGCGTGTTTCGAGTTTAAGTCGCCTCCTAGCACTGTGTTTCGATTTAGCCCTAGTACTGTTTCTATGTCCTGAGTGTTAAGGCTTGTCGGTCTGGAGTATGCTGCTATTACATTTATGAGTGTTCCCTGCACTGGTAGGGCTATTCCACATGCCTCTAGCGTGACCAGGTCTGGTATGTCTACCTCCATGTGCTTTATGTCCTTCCTTACCAGGACTGCCACTCCACCAACTTTGTTTGCCTTATCGCTTCTGTGCATTTTGTAGCCTCTTATAGTGAACTTCCTCCCCGGAGGGAGGAAGGTCTCTGTTAGGAGAGCTACGTGTATTGAGTTCGCGGCTAGGAAGGCTTCGAGTTCATATTTCCTGGACCTGACGCCCTGGCAGTTCCATATTAGAACTCGAAGCTCCTGCGTGTTATTATTATTATTATTATTATTATTATTATTATTATTATTATTATTATTATTATTATTATTATTATTATTATTATTATTATTATTATCTTCGTTGGGTTGTTCAGCCATCCAGGGTTAGGAGTTCGGAGATTGCATTAGCCAGGTCCCTTAGCCAGGGGTAGGGGAGCATGTTGGCCATCATAACCCCAGTGGTTATGGCTACCGACAGGTTCAGGTTCGGAAAGAAGGTTTTCAGGATTTCTTCTATCCTTTCCCTGAACGCCTTTACTGCCATGTTCCCCGCTGGCTGTTGTGCCTGTAGCTGTGTTGTTGGTGAGATTGGTGTGGTGAGAGGTGAGGGCGAGGGGGGTGGTGGTGCGGATGCCGGCTGACTATCGGCAGGTTCTCTGCGGGGGGTGGAGCTGGCCTGGGGTGGGCCTTCTAGTAGCTCGGGAAGTGCTGGCGTGGACTTAACCTGCCTTTGTTTGTTTTCTTGGGGCTGGGCCTTCTTGTTGTTCTTGCTTGAGGTCTTAGCTCGGACGGTGGTGGGGGCTGGTTGGGCTGAGGGCCCGTGGTTTTGCTTGCCTACCGTCCGTACGGGCTTGAAATTTAAAATGCCTCCGCCTGATGGGCGCTGGTTGTCTGAAGGACCTTGCTTTTGGCCCTTTGTGCCTGACGGGCCTGCGAGACCTGAAGGGTCCTTTGTACCTGATGGGCCTGGGTTCTTCTTGCGTGAAGCGCCTGTGCCTGAGGGGCCTGCTTGGGCCTTAGGGTTGCCACGCTTATTACCCTTTGGCCCTTTGCCTTGATGGGCGGCTTCGTAGTCCTTGCGGCTAGGACAGTCTTTAAAGTTGGCCGCGTGTTTTCCCCCGCAGTTAGCGCACTTGGAGTACGCGGGGTCGTTGCCGTAGGGGCAGTCGCGGGACAAGTGGGAGGCGGCGCATCTGCGGCATCTGGGCTCCAGTCGGCACGCCGCCCCTGGATGGCCATGCCTCTGACACACTCCACATTGGGGGCCAGTGGCTGGGGGGCGGTATGGCTCGACCGACACCAGCATGTTCGCGAGCATCCGCATTTTCCGCAGATTGTCCGCGTCTGGGGTGTCCGCCACTGCAACTAGGAATAGGTTGCCCTTGGCTGGCCTATTCCCTGCTCGCATCCGCACAACGGAGAATGCGGGGATATCCTGAGCTTTCAATGCAAGCTGGATTTCGTCCGCATTACTTCCGTTAACGGGGGTCCTCACTACGAACCGCTTCATAGTGCTATTGGGCAATATTCTTACAAATGTAATATTCAGCCGTTTTTGCACCTCGATAGCGGTTTCGTAGCTCTCAAAGCTCGTCATGTGCAGCCGAATCGCTAAATGTGCGTCTACTCTCGGCCTAGAGAAATAATATTTTCTCTCTTCATGCGGCAGCTTTTTGAGGAGCTCCGTTTCTAGTGTCTTGGTGTTGGTGGTGTAGACCGTAAGGGGTGGGGGGGGGGTTGACCCCTTACGGGTGATCTGTTTCTTCTGTTGTGGTGGTGGAGGTGGGCTCTGACGAGTCTGCCTCTTGTGTGTGGAGTGCTGGGGTTGGGTTGAGCCGATAGATGTTTCGGTGCTACTATCGACTCGGGTACTTGGCTTATTTCTCCCGCCTGCCTGGGCCTCGCGGCTCAGGGGCTGGGTTACTTTTCCTTTCCCCTTTCCCTTTCCCCTCTTCCTCCCTTTTGCCTCCCTGAAGCAGTCACCCTGGTTTCCCGGCTGGGTGGCTGGGACCTCGGGTTCGGTCACCCCGTGCTGGCTGGGTCCCTCTCCCTCGGAGCTCTCAGATTCGGCCTCCCGGGATGCGCCTGAAAGGTCGATCACCAGTGGGGCCTCGTCCGACTCCGAGTCCGAGTTTCCCGCTCGCCCGGGTGGGGGTTGGACTGTAGTTGGCGCCATCCGCCGAGTCCGTTTCCCCCTCTTATTCCTTCCCTTGTGCGCTGTTGTCTTCGCGCTCGGGTTTGCGGAACTGGGTCCCGCTTTCCCGGCGTCCGACTGGCTGACCACTGGGTTGGGTTTGAGGGTTCGGTTCGTGTTGGGGGGAGGAATAGCCTCCATTTTGTTTTCGTGTTGCTCCGCAGCCGCTAGCTCAGTGGAGCCATACGACTGTTCCTTCCCGTGTTCGGGTTCCGGCACATCAGGGGCTAGCCCCGGTTCCCGGTCGCCCGAGCACAACGTCACGCACTCCAGCTCAGCTTCCAGGCTTCGCCTGCTCTTATTTCGGGGGTCAGCCCTGTGGCTGGCCGGCCGATTGGGGAGCGGCTGCACTGGTATGTGCGAGCTGGCTTGTACTGACGGGGTGGTAATCGGAGATGTCGTGGTGTAGGTAGTAGTGGTGGTGGTGGCGCACGCATAGTTACGCACAGCTTGCCCCGTCAGGTAAACGTTTCCCGTCAGGTTTATTTGCTGTGAGTCAGGGGTAAAATCTGCTCCCAGCTCCTACACATTTCGTTTCCTGCTCTCGGAGCTCGCTAGGCGCTGAGTCACCTCCAGCTCCCGCTCGGACGGGTCATTGACCCGAGCGAGGACCGGTAGCGACAAGCTATGCGCGCTTGTAGCATTCCACCCTGCAGACATATTCATATTCAATATATTATTATTAAACAATATATTGCCGGTGGGAGTGTTTGGCGGGGGGCGGCGCTGTGATAACTGCGCTTTGCCCTCCGCTGATGTACTGACGGCCGTAGAGTGGTCAGAGTGCCGTAATAACGACAGCTCCTCCCTCTCCGTCCTTTCTAGAAGTTCTCGGAGTTTTGTCTGTGTGGTTCCAGGCTTGCCGACAAATTGCTCTTTACGAAGCGTGACATTGCTCTTTTCTGAAAAACAAGCCTGGTCCCGTGTGTGTAGCTGTTGGGACATACGAAATCGAGCTAGTGGACGCGGGATTATCCCTTGTTACGGGGGTCCCTGGCCCACGGAATTCCTATCTAACCCTAGGTACCGAGAAGCGGTAACCGGCTGGGACAGGTAGTGTATTCTCTCGAAGTTCTCGGTGAAAGGAGAGAGAGAGCGCAGCGAGAGGCACGTACGTGCTTCCCCTACGGCAGTCAACTCACGTCACCGCCTACAAGCTTTAACCTGCTTAAGTGCATACGACCGGGGACGTCACTGCCAACAAGCTTTGACCTGTACAACTGCACGTCGCTGCCAACAAGCTGAGATTTGAAGTGTTAGAGAGGAATGCTGGGATGGTTCCTAACTTAAGACCACGGTCATCTCTCACCCAATCCTACCCCCCCCCCCTACTACAAATACACGCGCTACTAGACACTGCATTGACACAGGTTATCAAAGAATACAAGTACACGAGGCTGATGACTACGATATATTCAAACTTATACATAAAGCAACAACAAAGAATGAAACTACTGTTATTGAGAGAGCATGAAGCGAACAATTAATAATAACAACAACTACTCATGTCTACTTCAGTTACTCTATACTTCTTAAGACACACCGCTAAGCCAAGATAAGATGAGTAAAGGAATGAAATGAATACTTACAGAAGGCTGATTTCAGATGTCACGTCTAGGATGTCGATTCTTCTCAAGGACAGCACGTTACTAGCACGAAAGTAAGCCGCCTCGCGTTTTACTCCCTGCTTATAAACGGCATTGAGCGCTGGAATGTTAAAGGTGCTAAGTAGTTATATTACAGTACACGAAAGCTATTATAGTTTACTTTTCAGTTAAAACAGAATTTTGATCTGCTCATATATCAAGAAGACACTAAAAGGATACAGCATTAATATTGAATTAGTTAAATTCCAAACATTAGAAGCATTATTTTATTATCAAATTAGGCTAGACATGTCCAGTAGTTAAATGACCTTGGTCTACTTGTTATGCAGTGTTCTAAGAGAAACAAGTTAATTCTGCTTAGCATATGCATGATAATAATAATAATAATAATAATAATAATAATAATAATAATAATAATAATAATAATAATAATGCCTGATGATATTTATACTAGCACAATCCTGTCCAGAATACTTAAATACTGATAATACCGCCTGGAATTGAACCCATAACCTTCTGATCTGAAGACCCAAACGCTGACCTATCAGCCAATAAGTCTGATTATAAATACAAGACACACATCCTGTCCAGAATAGCTAAATACGGATAATACCAGGAGCAGCCTGTTAAAAACTGCTGGTTGTCTGCTCCTTACCTATACCAACTTATTATTATTATTATTATTATTATTATTATTATTATTATTATTATTGTCCGACTCGTTGGCTGAATGGTCAGCGTACTGGTCTTCGGTTCGGAGGGTCCCGGGTTCGATTCCCGGCCGGGTCGGGGATTTTAACATTAATTGCTTAATTCCAATGGCTCGGGGCTGGGTGTGCGTGGCGTATTCAACATTAGAAATCATCCTAGGTAGGGCCCTCATCTTCACAGACAGGCAGGTCGCCTAATAGGCCGTCTACTAGAAAAAGACCTGCATCAGGCCTCTCCGGAGGCCATACGCCATTAAATTTATTATTATTATTATTATTATTATTATTATTATTATTATTATTATTATTATTATTATTGATGGCGAAACACAAGGAGAATGTTTGTTAATTAAATCCTGTGCCGTAGTCTTAGTCATAGTCTGTAGATTATGGGTGACACTTGGTCAGCCCATCAACTCCATCAGTCGCATAACTCAGCTTTTTTGACCGGGATCGCAACCTCTTATATCAGACCACACCGCCGTTATTCACACAAGGCTGAGTCAGCTCAGATCGGGTTGAAAATCCCTGACTGAGTCAGGAATCGATCAGTACGTTCAGCTGACCATTCAGCCAACGAGTCGGACAATAATAATAATAATAATAATAATAATAATAATAATAATAATAATAATAATAATAATAATAATAATAATAATAATAATAATAATAAGTTGGTATAGGTAAGGAGCAGACAACCAGCAGTTTTTAACAGGCTGCTCCTGGTATTATCCGTATTTAGCTATTCTGGACAGGATGTGTGTCTTGTATTTATAATCAGACTTATTGGCTGATAGGTCAGCGTTTGGGTCTTCAGATCAGAAGGTTATGGGTTCAATTCCAGGCGGTATTATCAGTATTTAAGTATTCTGGACAGGATTGTGCTAGTATAATTATCATCAGGCATTATTATTATTATTATTATTATTATTATTATTATTATTATTATTATTATTATTATTATTATTATTATTATTATTATTATGCATATGCTAAGCAGAATTAACTTGTTTCTCTTAGAACACTGCATAACAAGTAGACCAAGGTCATTTAACTACTGGACATGTCTAGCCTAATTTGATAATAAAATAATGCTTCTAATGTTTGGAATTTAACTAATTCATTATTAATACTGTATCCTTTTAGTGTCTTCTTGATATATGAGCAGATCAAAATTCTGTTTTAACTGAAAAGTAAACTATAATAGCTTTCGTGTACTGTAATATAACTACTTAGCACCTTTAACATTCCAGCGCTCAATGCCGTTTATAAGCAGGGAGTAAAACGCGAGGCGGCTTACTTTCGTGCTAGTAACGTGCTGACCTTGAGAAGAATCGACATCCTAGACGTGACATCTGAAATCAGCCTTCTGTAAGTATTCATTTCATTCCTTTACTCATCTTATCTTGGCTTAGCGGTGTGTCTTAAGAAGCATAGAGTAACTGAAGTAGACATGAGTTGTTGTTATTAGTGATGGGCTAGCGACGGAATCGAGTAGAATCGAGTAATGTGCTCTTAGAATCGGTATTACTCGACTCCAGACTCAAGTCCAAGCATACTGGTGTCGCTATCTGTGGACATGCCTTAGAACTAAAATCTACTGTACTGGAGTGCACGGCATTCAGGGTCACCCACAGAATATTTTTGTGGTGTGGAGTGCAATATGTTTGCTGCTGATGATTGATGTTGTTCAGTCATCGGTCGTCAATAATTCGATTGTTATGATTATTATTATCATCATCATAGGCACTTAAGGTTGTGACTTACTAACAAACTGTCAGCTGTTTAGCTAGAACAGAATGACGTTCTGTCCGCTGATTTGCTGCGTGAACGTACGTCACATTCTGGGGCCTGTTCCACGAACGAACTTTGCAACTTTTCAACTTTGCACTTTTCACTTTTCAAATTTTGCAAAGTGCAAAGTCTTTCTGTTCCACCATGGTCTAGGTTGTACTTTTCAATTTTTTCGCAAAGTGAAAAGTCTTTGCGAATGAGTGATACGATCGAGTTTATTCCATGAGCAAACTGTATAGGCCTAATACTCTACGATTTTAATGCTTTACTTTTCGCGGCGAATTTGACGGTATAATTGTCGTACAGTTTACGATTTTATCATGGGAAAAAAGGTTATTACAAGTAGCTGGCTGTGCTGGAAGTTGTCAAGGAGAAACGTGACATACTTCTTCGACAACTTTAAAGATAACCTCTCAAATTATGACACATCAATATTAACGAGAGTAAGCTGCCGTCAACACATTCACACACAGAAGGAAATTCACCCTTCATTAGAAATGCCGTCGCTATATTGAGTGGATTATCAGGCTAACGTACTGTTAGGAAATATTACATTTACTATAACATCTACGACTTTGGTAACAGTTCGCAAATAATTGTTTTGATGTCCCATGCATTGGTGTTACACCGTGCAGCTGGGCACCATTTACTAACCAATGTAAGCATATAAGAATTTGTTCTTTTCCGGAAAGGGATTGACTTCTTTTTGTTACATGTTTCAATAAATGTCCGATCATTTCAAGAATATAATGAGCCTGTGTTGGGGTAATACGAAATCACTCGCGAAAGTCCGTCGAAGTGAGGTTATGAAAATTAATCTCGTCTTTGTACGTTCTCTTATTGGATTCTTCATTACTGTCCTCACTTGATGCTAATAAAAGCTCACGTCGTAACGTGTTTATATCACTAAACCAAATTCTACGCCGAGAAACTAGTGTACATACTTGTTAATTAACATATGAAAAGGGAATCATCTCTTTGCAAGATTTATGAAAACTTTTCACTTCATTTCTTTGCACTTTGCATTTCTGTACTAATGGAGGAACATAACAGGCTTGAAAAGTGAAAAGATTCCTAACTTTTCACTTTTCACTTTTCACTTTGCATGTTAAATTTGAAAAGTGATGGTGGAACAAAATCTGAACTGAAAAGTGCAAAGTGAAAAGTGAAAAGTTGCAAAGTTCGTTCGTGGAATAGGCCCCTGGACGCCTCATCTTAACACCCGACATTATATCTGCCGAAAGTAAGATGTACATATAAACTGCTGTAATTCACCTGTTCCCCCGGACGATTGTAGGCTTTGGCACGGTTAGCAATAGGCTATGGTTACAATAAATCTGCCATACTACCGATCATATTAGCACATCTACGCCCGTGTATATGCATAATGGCTACATGAGATATAATTTACCAGTAGCGAAGCAATACAATGTGTGCAGAAATACCGTCTATAGTCTACAAATAGCACATGTTACCGGGCGAGTTGGCCGTGCGCGTAGAGGCGCGTGGCTGTGAGCTTGCATCCGGGAGATAGTAGGTTCGAATCCCACTATCGGCAGCCCTGAAGATGGTTTTCCGTGGTTTCCCATTTTCACACCAGGCAAATGCTGGGGCTGTACCTTAATTAAGGCCACGGCCGCTTCCTTCCAACTCCTAGGCCTTTCCTATCCCATCGTCGCCATAAGACCTATCTGCGACGTAAACCCCTAGCAAAAAAAATAGCACATGTTTAAAATACACTAATTACAACATACATACCGTGACAGGGATTTGAAATAATAATAATAATGTTATAACTTTTACGTCCAAGTACGTACATTTGTATGGTTTTCGGAGATGCCGAGGTACCGCATTTAGTCCCCCGGGAGATTTTTTACGTCCCAATAATTCTACCGACACTAGGTTGACGTATTTGAGCACCTTCAAATACTACCGGAATAAACCAGTATTGAACCGGCCAAGTTGGGCTATGAAGGCCAGATAAGCTATATTATCAATATTAGAATAGATGGCATATTCAGTGAAGTGTGTGCGAGACGCCGTAAACGGATATTTTCATATCTTATTATGCGTATTAAGTGGCATTATTATCGTTCTCAAGTAATTATCAAATTTAGGTTATTCCTTTTCCGCATTCATTCTGTTTTTTCATATCGTACCGCGCTGTCGCAATCCCATAAACCCTCAGGGACCGCTTGTACGCATGCTTCATCCATCTACGAGCCGGCGAGTGAGCGAACGTGTGACGTCATGCTATCATCGAGCCTTCGCAAGCGAAGCGAGTCCGAGCCTGGACTCGAAAGAATCGAGTACCGCGATTCCAGGCATCACTCGCGCACATCACTAGTTGTTATTATTAATTGTTCGCTTCATGCTCTCTCAATAACAGTAGGTTCATTCTTTGTTGTTGCTTTATGTATAAGTTTGAATATATCGTGGTCATCAGCCTCGTGTACTTGTATTCTTTGATAACCTGTGTCAATGCAGTGTCTAGTAGCGCGTGTATTTGTAGTAGGGGGGGGGGGTAGGATTGGGTGAGAGATGACCGTGGTCTTAAGTTAGGAACCATCCCAGCATTCCTCTCTAACACTTCAAATCTCAGCTTGTTGGCAGCGACGTGCAGTTGTACAGGTCAAAGCTTGTTGGCAGCGACGTCCCCGGTCGTATGCACTTAAGCAGGTTAAAGCTTGTAGGCTGTGACGTGTATATAAGAGCGGTGTATTGCAAATAACAACACCTACGAGGAGACGATTTATATAATCGACCTCCTTAAAGCCATCGCGGAGTTCATCGGAGAGTCGCTCTTCGAGATCATCAGCGAGGTGATCCCTGGCTGTGCGGTCATCATCCGCCCTAGGGATGCAACCAGCCTCAGGAGATACGAAGAGCTGGCGTCCCAGCAGCACCAAGTAGTCCGACTACCAGGACTCAGGGAGCACCTGGACGTCTCGGGCTACCAGGAGGCAGCCACGCAGACGGAGCCAAGGACCGAGGACGACGGCGGCGCTCCGGAGCGCCGCGACGGCGCGACTTCAGCTGGAATGCGGTACTTTACGAAGTACACGCAGACCAACAAGGCCGCCATCCAGGATCGTCGACCACCTACCAAGGCGAAGTGGTCGCAGACGCAGGCCTACCAGGAGGGGCCTGTAACCCGGGCGCAAAGCAGGAGAGCGCCCGTGATGGTGGATAGCAGCACGGCAGTGGACAAGGACGCCCCTTGGCGTGCTGAGGCCGCCGTCCAAGCCCTGCCAGTCAACATGTCGTTCGAGATGCAGACCTCGATGTGCGCCCCACAGGACAGGGAACGCAGTCGAGTGTTAGCACCGACCGACGCCGCCGCCGCCGCCACCCAGGAGGAAGAAGCAGATGACAACGCAGCGGAACCACCAGTCACCCCGGGGTCACCAGGTCGGGAGGAGGGCCAAAAGGACGATTCCTCCCCCCCAGCCGAGAAGCAGCCCCAGGGAGGAAGAAGAAGAAGACGACGACGACGCACCAGGAACCAGAAGGCGACGCTGGCGCATCAGGAGAGGACCGCCCAGCCGCAACCCAAGACTGCTCCCAGGACAGCAGTCAACCGAGGAGCCAATCAGGAGAGGACCTCAGCGGGTAGCGGCAGTCAGGTGAGAGTACAACGTCCCCCTCAGCAGCTCTTGCAGTGTTTCCGCTGTCTGAGGTGGGGCCACCGTCAAGTTAGCTGTGGACTCCAAGTGAAGTGCAACCGGTGTGGTGGTGATCACCACTACACGGCCTGCGCAACACTTAAGGAGGCGCCGGTGTGCGCCAATTGCGCGGGAGGCCATCCGGCCTCCCACCGCAGTTGCCCAGTCTACAGGGCCATGGCGCGGGCAGAGAGGAGGGAGGCCCGGCGCCATGACCCACCCCATTCCAGGAGGCCCCTGCCTCGGCGGGCTTGGCCTCACTCTCCGGGATCGGAGACTGGGTACGAGGTACCCCAAGGAGGTGGAGCTGTGCGACAGGCCCTAGTGGTACTTGACGCATGGCTCCGCAGCCGGCAAGGACCGTGCTAGTCACAGCAGTGCCCAGACGGACTGATCCCCAGACGATGGAATGGCAAGGAATTGGTTTATGTTTTGTGCATGTTACCTGTTCCTAACTAACACAACCTCTGGTCTTTCTCCAGCCCACATCCTTGCATGTGCTATCAAAAGATGTCAGGTTTTACATGTAGGCTCTTTCTTCTTTCTGCCTATGTGGTTTTTCCCTGACCCTTCAATACCATACCTTAACACTATCCAACTAATACAAACTTTGCCGTGGTGGCGAGTCTGACTCGGAAACCGGCAGATACTCCTTGTATCACTTCCCACTCCTCCCTGCTATCTCTTTCTTCTTCTTAGAAATAATAGCATGTCGGAGGCCATGTAGATTGAGTCGTTGGTCACGAGGGGGGAGCGGGCTTCGCCCCCCCCCCCCCGAAAAAAAAGCAAATAACAACCAGTTTCCCAGTGACCGTGTCCTGAATAACATCGGGAAGAAGCAGCAGCGCGGAAGTACTTACGCTCTATTCCAGACATCTCTTGCATGCTTTCTGTACGGAGTTCGATATATACTGTATTTTTTTTTTTTTTTTTTTTTTTTGTAAGAACGCTAGAATCAGTTACGTATTCTGAATTCAGTTGAGGAGTGTAAAAGTACCGGAATAACGACCTGCAACCTTTAGTGTAGACTGATTGACCTTGGTCAGTCTACGACTGACACAGTAGCTCTTCTATTGAAGTCGGGCTGAGTGGCTCAGACGGTTGAGGCGTCGGCCCTCTGAAACCCAGGTTCGATCCTGGCTCAGTACGGTAGTATTTAAAGGTTCTCAAATACGTCAGCCTCGTGCCGATAGATTTACTGGCAGGTGAAAGGACTCTTGCAGGACAAAATTTCAGCACCTCGGCGTCTCCGATAACCGTAAAAGTAGTTAGTGGAACGTAAAGCCTATAACATTATTATTATTCTATTGAAACAGATTAACCTTTTTCTCATAAACGTCTAGGCTATCAGCCTCACCAACTCACCCTCTAACTGTTGTTTTAGGTTTTTAGGTAAAATAGCCTACAATGTTAAAAAAATGCGTAACTGAATGTACTTTAAACAACTTTTAGAGTTAAAAGCATGTTACGGGGTAACAACCCTTAACTTGAAAATTTAATATCTCCTAAACCGCTGGTCGTAGAAAATTAATGTTTAGCTTAAAAATCATCAAAAGTAATCCTTTAACAGATGATATACACCAGCCCATCCCCTAATCATTATTTTAGGTTTTGGGGCAAAAATAGCTTAAAACGTTAATATTTTGTATCGGAGTATACTCGAGATGACTTAGAGTCGAAAGCAAGTTGGGGATGAAAACAACCCTTAACTTGAAAATTAGATATCACCCAAACCGCTGGTTCTAGAAAATTAATGTTTAGCATAAAAATCACTAAAAATAATCTTTTAACGGATGATATAGGCTAATCCACCCTCCAACCATTATTTTAGGTTTTTGGGCGAAAAGAGCTTAAAATGTTAAAATTTGGTACTGGAGTATACTCTAGATGACTTTTAGATTCAAAAGCAAGTTGGGGGGGGGGGTAAAAACAACCCTTAACTTGAAAATGCAATATCTCCTAAACCGCTGGTCCTATAAAATTAATGTTTAGCTTAAAAATTACTAAAAATATTCTTTTAACAACCCTTAAGTTGAAAATTCGATATCTCCCAAACCGCTGGTCCTATAAAATTAATGTTTAGCTTAAAAATTACTAAAAATAATCTTTTAACGGCTGATATATACTAATCCACCCTCCAACCTCATTTTAGGTTTTTGGGCGAAAATAGCTTAAAACGTTAAAATTTTGGTACTGGAGTATACTCTATATGACTTTTAGAGTCAAAAGCAGGTTGGGGGGGTAAAAACAACCCTATCTTGAAAATTCAATATATCCTAAACCGCTGGTCCTAGAAAATTAATGTTTAGCTTAAAAATCATCAAAAGTAATCTTCAACAGATGATATACACCAAACCACCCCCTAACCATTATTTTAGGTTTTGGGGCAAAAATAGCTTAAAACGTTAATATTTTGTATCGAAGTATACTCGAGATGACAGAGTCGAAAGCAAGTTGGGGATGAAAACAACCCTTAACTTGAAAATTCGGTATCTCCCAAATCGCTGGTTCTAGAAAATTAATGTTTAGCATATAAATCACTAAAAATAATCTTTTAACGGATGATATAGGCTAATCCACCCTCCAACCATTATTTTAGGTTTTTGGGCGAAAAGAGCTTAAAATGTTAAAATTTGGTACTGGAGTATACTCTAGATGACTTTTAGAGTCAAAACAAGTTAGGGGTGAAAACAACCCTTAATTTAAAAATGTAATATCTCCTAAACGGTTGGTGCTAGAAAATTAATGTTTAGCTTAAAAATCACTAAAAATAATCCTTTAACAGATGATATAGACTAATCCATCCTCCAACCATTATTTTAGGATTTTGTTTATTATGATTATTATGATTATTATGATTATTATTATTATTATTATTATTATTATTATTATTATTATTAACACTTGTACCTGATATATTGAGTTATGTACCAGATTAATTTTTCAAATAGTATTGTTTTCCTTTCTACAGGTAATTTAGTAGCTGTGTGAGTACATTCTCTACGTAGATGCTCAATTGACTACAGCAGTATCCCTCTCACATTTGCAGGTATCTATAAATATGTTTATAATTATTTGAAATGGTGAGCTTAGAAAGAGATTTTTTCTGATATCATACCATTTGGAAAAGTTATACATAAGAAGTTATATGCTTGCTCCTCTAAACTTAACTATATTGCGCGGTGCCCTTTACGAAGGGAGAGTAGACCTCTGAGACATACTTGTCATCCGAGCTTGCAAACCTCGTTGGTATGTCAACGATGAGAGTTTACGTACAGCATTGTAGTTAATTTTAGTTGAGCTTGTCTTCCACGTACATTTTGTGTAAAGTATGTGAGCTTTGATCGGTCGATGTTAGAATCCTCACAGAGGGGCGTAGAGAAACTCGCTACACTTCGGTCAGACGGGGCTACAACCCTCGCAGTGGTGTTAATGGCAGTTTTTCTACCTTCTAGCGTCCTGATTGGCTTACAAACATATACTTTCAAAATGTTACTGTTACGATGTAATTTTTTAAGTCAACTCAGTCATATTTTTACACAAAAATGATGCTTGCTCGTCTAAACTTAACTATATTGCGCGGTGCCCTTTACGAATGGAGAGTATACCTCTGAGATAGACTTGTCATCCGAGTTTTCAAACCTCGTTGGTTTGTCAATGATGAGAGTTCACGTACAGCATCGTAGTTAATTTTAGTTGAGCTTGTTTTCCACGTACATTTTGTGTAAAGTATGTGAGCTTTGATCGGTCGATGTTAGAACCCTCACAGAGGGGTGTAGAGAAACTTACTACACTTCGGTCAGATGGGGATAGAACCCTCGCAGTGGTGTTAATGTCAGTTTTTCTACCTTCAGTCATCCTGATTGGCTTTCAAACATATACCTTCAAATGTTACTGTAACGATATAAATTTGAAATTGAGTATTTTTTCCAGTAATGTGAAGGCATTAGGTTAGCCACACTTTAGCTACACTTTATGAAAATAATTTGAAGTACTGCATTATATATAAGTCAGAAGGTTAGCGTAAGATGTTCAGTTCACCACGGACTGTTGACGTGATACATCGTTCTTTATAAATGAAAGTATATACCAGCAGAAGAATTGAGCAATATTTTAGTTTGTAATAAACTGTTGAAGGGGCGGGCATACAGTACTCCGCTTATCTCTCTTTTTCTCAGGTGTTATCTATTAGCAGAAGGAAAATCTATCATGGAGAAAACTATTCCAAGCTATACGTGCAAGGAGTGTGGAAAAATATTTCACCGAGGCTATCATAAGAGACGTCATGAGATATCTTGTAGAACAATTTTTCAATGCAAACATTGTAGAAGAGAGTTTAAGAACGCTTACAACGCTCAACGTCACGAAGCCGCGTGTAATGTAGCTTCATCGAGACGAAAATATAAAGAGCTCAACCGTATTCAAGCAAATACTGGGTTATGTTCAAAAAGTACACCTCTGCGAGAGATTTTTAATTCTCACTCGTCTAGGCCTACTACAAGTTCTGTTAGTAAACACACATTTCGAGATAAAGAGAAGCAAGATAATGATGATGATAATGAAGATGACGAGGAGGAGTCGGATAAGGATGCTGATGATAATAGTGATAATAAAGGAAACGAAGGAGAAGAAGAAAAAACGAAGATCTCAATGTTTCTTTGCCATTAGAGCTTTATGATTTTACTTCATTTTCTAAGCCTGCAACACGTTCTGTAGCCGTGCGAACATCTCAAGAAGGGATGCAAAATGAAGTAGAAGAAGATATCAACGCTTTGCTACCAACACAAGTAAGGTTTGTACCTGGAAACGCTACTGCAAAATCACGTATTACATCAAAACAAGTCCCTACACATCAACGGTCTGCATGCAGGCACAAAGTGCACAACAAGCCTCTGTTACCCCATGTAGACGTAAGATACTGTAAAGACCCCAACCTACTCGTAGAACGTTTGCAACTGCTAATAGCCTACCAAGGTGCAGGTTGCACAGAGTATAAAGCAGATATTTTTAAAATAGAGCAAGAATTGCGTCGTGCAGGTATTATTGAGTAATAGCTCTTCAAAGTAAATACCTTACCTGTAAGCACTCTCGACAGTACAACAACCTAAACACCTTCCTACATTTCCAGCCCTCACCCTCACCTAAGTCATCCTGCTGAAGCATATAGTAGATCGAGTAGCTATACTAGTACAGACTCTTTTCGAAAGTTCTCCCTTCCTTAGGAAAGAGCTCAACCGTATTCAAGCAAGTACTGATTATTTAAAAAGTACACCTCTGCGAGATATTTTTAATTCTCACTCGTTATCTAGGCCTACAAGTTCTGTTACTAAACACCCGTCCCTCTACAGTACATCATAGCACCCTAAACACCTTCCTACATCGAATATATTCCCACAGCTGCTTCCCACCATACCCATCCTTCTGTAGCATATAGTGGATCGAGTAGCTATAACGTTGCAGAAACTTTTAAAAACTTCCTTCCCTATATCCTCAGGGTGTTAACTCGGCCTCTAGCTGTAGAGCTGGTCTCAAGCCCGGATAAAGAGAGGAGAGGCACCTTAAATATTACAAAAATTGTGAGCCCTTTTTGCCCTTTAGCCCTTAAGACATTTTGCACTTTAGCCCTTTAGCCCTTGAGCCCTTTAGCCCATTAGCCATTTAGCCCTAGGAGGAGGAGGAAGTCTCGGTGAGGACGAGGAAGAAGAGTCCTTTCATCCTTTTGCCCGTCTGATAAGATGTGACTCTTGGGTTCTATTCCCTATCATGCATGTAGCACAAATTTTTTTCGGTTCAGCATTTTGCAATCCTACACTGAATGAACTTTATCACTTCTAACAGATTACAAAGTTAGGTTATAACAACATCCTATGTTTATCTACATCTCATCATTCTAATTACGCTTTTAGCTTTGAGCGACTATCCATCCTCGAGAGCCCTAGTGCAGCTTTCCTTCCCCCAGTGTTAGTCCCATAAGAGCCTATGTATACGCAAGAGCCCCTGCTCTAGACTGATGTTTGGAAGGGTATCCTATTAGAAGGATGAAACACCGACCCCGCATTAGCCCAATACTTGAAAAGCCCTAGCACAGCTCTCCCCAAGTTAGTGCCATAAAGCTCATGTACCACCACCAGCTCCTGTGCTAAACTAAAGTTATGAAGGACAGCTGGTGAGAAGGATGAGCGATAGCCCAGCTCCTTAAAGTTAGTCTAGTGAAAACAATGTACAGCAGTTATTTTGCCTAGTAGCCCCTGCCTCAGTTCCCAAATGTTAGGTGATAAAACTGATAGACCATAAGTTACAAGTTGTAAGTCCATAAGGCGCCTTTCTAGAGTTCAGTCCATGTGAACACAGTATAGCAGCCATCTTGCATAGTAGTTCCAGAAAGCTAAACTGGTAAAACTAATAGGTCATTGTCGTGCAACAAGACTCCATGTTGTGTGCCCCTGCCTGAGGCAGCCCTCTAGTTAAGGTCTATACGAATAGAGTATAGCAGTCGTCTTGCATAGTAGCCCTTACCTCAGTTCTCGAATGTCAGGCTGATCAAACTAATAGGTCATAAGTTAACAATGTGAGCTCCTAAGGCAGCTCTGTAGAGTTAGGTCTATAAGAACAATGTATCACCATTAGATTCTGGTCCAACTCCTAAAATTTAGCCTCATATAACCAATGTTCAGTAACCATCTTGCCTCGGGTGTCCTAGCACTAGGAAGTTGCACGCGGCCGCCATCTCGCGCAACCGCCCTTATGCCGTCTCCTTAAATCCTATGTCTCCCCTGTGCCAGCTTTCTCCATAAGAGCCTATATATAGCCGCTATCTTGCGCACGTGCCCCTGTGCTAGCTTTCTCCATAAGAGCCTATGTATAGTCGCCATCTTGCGCAGTAGCCCCTGAACTAGCTTTCTCCATAAGAGCCCGGGTATAGCCGCCATATTGTGCAATCGCCATAGGCCGTCTTCTTAAGCCCTATGTCTCCCCATGGCTAGCTCTCTCCATAAGAGCCTATTTATAGCCGCCATCTTGCGCAGTAGCCCCTAGCGCAGGTCCCAGGAGTTAGTCCCATAAGAGCCCATGTATAGCGGCCATCTTGCGCATTAGCCCCTGGCCCAGAATCTCCTTTTTATCCCTAGCACTAGGAAGTTGCACGCGGCCGCCATCTCGCGCAACCGCCCTTATGCCGTCTCCTTAAATCCTATGTCTCCCCTGTGCCAGCTTTCTCCATAAGAGCCTATATATAGCCGCTATCTTGCGCACGTGCCCCTGTGCTAGCTTTCTCCATAAGAGCCTATGTATAGTCGCCATCTTGCGCAGTAGCCCCTGAACTAGCTTTCTCCATAAGAGCCCGGGTATAGCCGCCATATTGTGCAATCGCCATAGGCCGTCTTCTTAAGCCCTATGTCTCCCCATGGCTAGCTCTCTCCATAAGAGCCTATTTATAGCCGCCATCTTGCGCAGTAGCCCCTAGCGCAGGTCCCAGGAGTTAGTCCCATAAGAGCCCATGTATAGCGGCCATCTTGCGCATTAGCCCCTGGCCCAGAATCCCCTTTTTATCCCTAGCACTAGGAAGTTGCACGCGGCCGCCATCTCGCGCAACCGCCCTTATGCCGTCTCCTTAAATCCTATGTCTCCCCTGTGCCAGCTTTCTCCATAAGAGCCTATATATAGCCGCTATCTTGCGCACGTGCCCCTGTGCTAGCTTTCTCCATAAGAGCCTATGTATAGTCGCCATCTTGCGCAGTAGCCCCTGAACTAGCTTTCTCCATAAGAGCCCGGGTATAGCCGCCATATTGTGCAATCGCCATAGGCCGTCTTCTTAAGCCCTATGTCTCCCCATGGCTAGCTCTCTCCATAAGAGCCTATTTATAGCCGCCATCTTGCGCAGTAGCCCCTAGCGCAGGTCCCAGGAGTTAGTCCCATAAGAGCCCATGTATAGCGGCCATCTTGCGCATTAGCCCCTGGCCCAGAATCCCCTTTTTATCCCTAGCACTAGGAAGTTGCACGCGGCCGCCATCTCGCGCAACCGCCCTTATGCCGTCTCCTTAAATCCTATGTCTCCCCTGTGCCAGCTTTCTCCATAAGAGCCTATATATAGCCGCTATCTTGCGCACGTGCCCCTGTGCTAGCTTTCTCCATAAGAGCCTATGTATAGTCGCCATCTTGCGCAGTAGCCCCTGAACTAGCTTTCTCCATAAGAGCCCGGGTATAGCCGCCATATTGTGCAATCGCCATAGGCCGTCTTCTTAAGCCCTATGTCTCCCCATGGCTAGCTCTCTCCATAAGAGCCTATTTATAGCCGCCATCTTGCGCAGTAGCCCCTAGCGCAGGTCCCAGGAGTTAGTCCCATAAGAGCCCATGTATAGCGGCCATCTTGCGCATTAGCCCCTGGCCCAGAATCCCCTTTTTATCCCTACTAACGTGGTCATCCGGGCCGTGAGGGCCACCACCGCTGAAGGATGGGATCGAGATGCCCTCAGGACGGAGAAGCTGAAGGACGACGACATCGGGCTGATCTTACGTGAAGTTGAGTCGATGCACAGGCTGGAATGGAAAGACATCGCCGAACGCATTCCAACCTATAAGGCGTACTGTGCCCAGTGGTCGTCTCTCATGGTTAGTGACGGGGTACTTACCCGCGCATGGCAATCAACCGACGGAAAGAAGCACATTGCACAGCTGATAATTCCCAGGAGCATGAGAAAATAGGTTCTGACTAAGTTTCATGCGGGCACTACTGCCGGCCACTTGGAAGTGAATAAGACCGTAGATCGTGCCCGACAGCGTTACTATTGGGTGCAACTGAGGAACGATGTTGAGAGGATGTGCGAGCTGTGTGACACCTGCGCGGCATGCCGGGGCCAACGTACCAGGAGTAGGGGCCAAATTAATGGTGCAGCACAACGTTGGAGCGCTTATCGAAAGGATCGCCATTGATGTCGCTCGACCATTCCCCGAATCTGGCGCCAGGAACCATTACCTAGTCCTGGCCATGGACTACTTTACAAAGTGGCCTGAGGTCTACGCCAACCCGAACCAAGAGGAATTGACATTGGCCGACGTCTTGGTCAAGAACTTCTGCTGCCAATTCGGCGTCACAATGGAACTTCATAGTGACCAAGGCAGAAACTTTGAGTCAAGTTTGATGCAAGAGGTTCTGCAGTGCTTAGGAGTGCGGAAGACCCGTACGACGCCTCTCCACCCACAGTCAGATGGCATGGTGGAGCGTTTTGTGAAAACTGTCAAGGAGCATCTCGGGAAGGTTGTTTCGGCGCACCAGAGGGACTGGGACGTGAGGGTCCCATTCTTCTTGATGGCCTATCAAGCATCCACCCATGACACGACGGGCTTGACACCTGGAAACATGGTCTTCGGAAGGGAGCTCCCCCTGCCATGTGATCTAATATTCAGGTCTTCCCAGACCAGCAGCAGCCAGTGACGAACTATGTATTGGAGTTGGTGGATCGGCTCAGCAACCTCCACGATTATGCCCAACATCATCATCTAAGAGTAGCCAGTGACCAGATGAAAGCCCGCTACGACATCTCTGCGGGTTTCCAGGAAGGTGACAGGGTGTGGCTCTACCATCCGGTGCAGACAAAAGAGAAGTCACCGAAACTGCAGCCACAATGGGAAAGTCCATATACAATCGTCACCAGGATCAACGACATCGTCTACCGGACCTGGCGGCCTCTCCAAGGGAAGATGATGTTTGTTCACCTGGATCGCATGGCACTTTATCGTGGAGCAGCTCGAGAAATGCAGACTTAAGGAGGGGGCAGTGTAATGGTTATTGCGTCCACCATGCCAACTTGCTACGGGCTGGGGTCGTCACCGTACCGGCCCACCCGCTTATGCTTCAACTGCGCCAATCACGAACAAGACTTCAGTGCTAGACCGGCCCCCTCCCTTCTTCCGTCCGTGGTAGCACAGCAGAGGTCTATGAAAATTACTCGACGATTAATCTGGAGTCTTCCATCTCGCGAGGTTCCTGGATACATCTGGCATCCGGACTGTTCTGGAAGGACCGGCGCAGATATGTAAGTGAGGAGTGACTTGTCTGGGGAGTAGGTGTAGTTCAGTCGTGAGCCCAATCAGCGAGTGACTGCCAGTACTGTGAAGTGTGTGGACTCCCGTGATTGTCGGACTAGCGTGCTACAGTGCAGGCTGACAGCGAAGGAGAGAACGTGTGGCCATGTGAGGTGTGACTTTCTGACATAACTGTTTAACTTGTGTGTGAATGTAAAACTGTGTAGTGTGAGAACAAGTGAGAAACTAAGAGAGAGAGAGAGAGAGAGAGAACGCAAACTGTGTAAGTATGTGTATGAGCGAAAGTTATGTGTAGTCCTGTGCAGTTTAGTGCTTAGTTAATAAATCTTAGTATAGAAGCTAGCAGTCTGGTGTTAATTTATCCTACTATCCCGCTTACTCGTCACAGTATTAAAAGAATAACAGTAAACACCATTGAAAAATAAAAGAGAACAACAAAAATTATATCAATGTGTTGAACAATTTTCCATTCTTTGTTTAATAATTTTCAATTTTGTCTGTATTGCTCTGTTCTTTCCTCCCACTTGCCAGCAGAATAAGGTAAGTTTGAAACGTAAAACTTTATGTAATATTTCATTGGTCCCTTACCATATCTTGAACACATTGATAACATTGGTAATTTAATATAATTTATGTCTTCTGACATCAAACCAGGGCCATGCTGATTTTGGTAACAAATGAGTAAAATAAACAATTACCGTCTTTACTTGAAGGAGGACTCCATTCTACATTCTTGTTTGAAAAACGCCTTAATGACATCGCTGTAGAATGTTAGCAATATTTTTATTATTCTCAACTTCTTCTTCTCAGTGGACATCAGTGCAATGTTGCTCAATCTTTGTTGTCCTCGTGTTGACCTTTGGAATAATTTGATCTCTTTAAGTGCAGAAAATGTCTTTTCGGCCGGTGCAGGTGTGCTTGGTATGGTCAATACTAGTTTTGTCAATTTAAATATTGAAGCAAATGCCGTGTGGAGTTGTTTCGATTTCAAGCGCGTTGCCAGTTGTGAGGGTATTTGCCACAAAACTCCCCCATGGAATATAAGACTGTCAGTTCAATTTTGAGTAAAACAATATCGAATATTGAATTGTATTTCATTTTCAGCGCACCTAAAGCGGGTTAGGAAAATTTAATTTGTTCGGATCAAGTAATGAAATAAATTCCAGTTAAGGCAAGTTTCCAGACCTATCTGCAATGTAATTTGTCACATCTAATGTTTCAAAATAAATTCTCCTATATTTCACAATATCACTGTCCAGGCGTTTTCGCTTTCGTAGCACTTCTACGTATTTGACACCATTACAAACATCATTCCATTTTGCTTCAAATCTTTCTCTTTCATTCTGGATAATACACTTTGTTTGATTCACCTTCTCTGCACACTATAGTATGTCCAAATACTTTACCTGAAGAATGTTATGTAGAATGTCACTATATGAATAGATCTTCGACAAAACATAAAGAAGGAATTTGGTCTCAAACTCTGAAAGGAAAGACAAATATCCACGTGCAAGGGCTGCCAGCAAATTCATGGTTCTCTTTGACAACATTTACAACTCTGGAAGAAAAATTCCATCTTGTTGGTGCATTTCGTGGAACTTTCTTGCTGGAATAATCAGTAAGAGTATGAGTACGTTGAAGAAACTACTTAGTCCATTGAGAGTTTGGAAAAGGATACGGCACTCCTTAACACTCATAGCTGACCGAGATAAGACTAGATTTATAACGTGACTGAAATAGTGAACAAAGAGAGCTCTAGGGAAAGTTTCTTGAACCTTGCTTTTTAGTCCCTTTAGTTCACCAGCCATCACTGCAGCACCATTGTATGGCTGGGCATGTAAAATAATTTTTATATGTTGGGCCATCGGAAATCTCATTCCTTATGATTTCTATCAACATGCTACTGATTGCAGCAATCAAGTCATTTTGAATCCTGTTCGATGTGCCCTTAAAAGTTGAAGACGACTCAAGATGTTCTCTAAGAATGGTGACATAGCTGCCCAACAAATTTGAAAGTTCTGCATAATTACTTTTGTTGAATGAACCTTCATTTTTGTCTTGTCCTCTGAACGGAAATTCTTACATGGATTAGAAGCATGTTGCGTCGATTAGGCGCTTGAATATTTCTCTGTTCTTCTTGATCAGTTCATTGTGACACACCACAGCAACTTTCAATTGTTGATCCAGTTGGGTATCAATGCGAATACATCCGAAGTACGTAAGGTGAACAAACGAACATAAATGACACTGCGATCGTTCGTGTTTGACAATGGCATTACTGAGATTATTTAAATTACCGTAAACCTTGTTCCAGACAGTTTGTTCATCACAAAATAATAAGCATGGCCAGGAGATACCATTGCAGTGGTGCCATTTATTGTACAATGTACAGTATGTGATGATGTGCTTCGCAGTCAGCATACTATTGCATGTTGTGCTGATGGGAGGCTGGTTCTTCTCTAGGAGGTAGCTGTGACTTATCTTGGAGTGACCAATCCTTATTCTAGATATTAGGACTTGATCTTGCCTCTGGTGGTTGTGAATATAATGTTGTATCTTCATTCTGTTTCCTGGAGTTCACTGTTTGAAGTTTTAAGCCAATTTATATTCCACTGCTGGTATAATTTTGTTTTAAATATAGGTAATAATGTCAGCTATTGTTAGATTGCTTAACGGGAGATATGCAACTTCTTTAGCTGCCTGATCAGTGGATTCAGTGCCACGAATACCCATATGAGGATATCCACACAAGTATGGCTCGTTTGCCTTCATTCATGATTTTGTTAAACAGCACTTGTATTCCTTGTACAAGAATGTATTTTGATGATGAACTCTCTATTGCTTGTAATGCACTGTTTGAATGAGAAAAAATCACGAAGGAGATTTTGCAAGTGTTTCTTTTCAAAATGTGTAACATGGCTTGCTTTATTGCATATTGATCGTTAGAAAATACTGTATAGTAGTTATGCAATCGGTATAGCATGGTATGTTCAGGATATATAATCCCACAACCATTTCTTACCTCTCATTTTGATCCATCAGTGCAGATTGCACTGAAACAATTGAACTAAACAGCATCTCAAAAACCAAATTGACAGATCTCAATTCCATCAAAGTTAATTGTCGGAAGGGTAATTTTCCATGGTGGGACATAACGAGGAGTATTGGAGGGATATTTAAATTTAATTCTTCAAGGAACTTGGGTATTCTGACATTGCAAGGTGGTGGTTTTGATCCTGAACTAATGTTTATACTTTGGAGTTTATTAGGAAAAGCATAGAATTTAATGCGTGATTCAGTCATAGCTGCAACTTTCAGAGCATAGGTAAGTCAAACTTGGTTGTCTACTTCTAATTGTGAGTAGTGGCTCATTTGCTTCTATTTGAATACTACCTACTGGACTGGTATACGGAAGGATCTTAGAGCAATTCAAAGAGCTATGGACTGGATGGAACCCAGGATTTTGAGTGAAGACATTCCTTCGGAATTGTATACAATACTGCCGCAATCTAATTTAGCCCTAATAATGGCTCTGTACATGTTCATTAGCACTTAGCAATCTGCTCCCCAGTCCTCTGCTGCCAGGATCTTTATTATGTTTAGCCTTCGTAAGCAATCATCTTTAGGGTTTTTCAGATGAGGTATCGAACTCCTAAATTTTGATAGTTGTTATAGTTTCAACTTTATAATTCTCCATATACAACACAGGGTATTGAACCACGTGCTTATTTTTTGAGAATACAGTTTTATGCATTTGGTTTTAGTTTGGAAAACTTGAACCCTGTAGCGTTAGTCCATTTTTGGCTATTCTCAATTGATTCTCGAAGTAACTGTTGAGTAGTCAATTGATTTCTTCCTGCACTTAATATACGAAGGTAATCCCAAAAATAAGATCTCCTATTCTTTTATAAATACATAGACCTGTTTATTTCTACAGTGGTTTACATCATTTTATAGCTTGAACATTTAGCTATTTTTTCTACATAATCACAATTTCAGTCGATGCATTTTTGTAGACGCTGTGACAGTTTTTGTATGCCCATGTCATACCAGCTCGCCGCCATGCTGTTCAGGAAGTTGTGAACCTCATCTTTCACCTCGTCCTTGGTGCTGAATCGCTTTCCAGCCAAATGTTCCTTCAACTTAGGGAACAAGTGATAGTCATTGGGCACCAAGTCGGGACTATAGGGTGGGTGGGTGATGATCTTCCACTGAAACTGTTGCAGGAGAGCAACGGTTTGCCATTCGACGTGCGGGCGAGCGTTGTCATGGAGAATGTTTACGCCCTTGCTCAACATTCCTCTTCAGTTCTGAATTGCACATCTGAGTTTTTTCAGGGTCTGACAGTACCTGTCAGCGTTAATTGTGGTCCCAGCGGGCATAAAGTCGACCAACAATACCCCTTTACAAGATATTAGAATCATTCCGTATTGACGGTTTTCACTTTACAAAGGTGAAAAAATGAGAGTATCCTCCTAATTCAATACATCATATATTCCATCATTAGATGGAGTAAACACCGCACTCGATAGCTGCAGTCGCTTAAGTGCGGCCAGTATCCAGTAATCGGGAGATAGTGGGTTCGAGCCCCATTGTCGGCAGCCCTGAAGACGGTTTTCCGTGGTTTCCCATTTTCACACCAGGCACTTGCTGAGGCTGTACCTTAATTAAGGCCACGGCCGCTTCCTTCCACTTCCTAGGCCTTTTCTCTCCCATCGTCGCCATAAGACATCTGTGTCGGTGCGACGTAAAACAAAATAGCATAGATGCAGTAAACAAATTCAAACATGTTTCGGCTCGTTTGAATGGAGAAGGCTCAAATGGCGGTAATGGCGGTAACATCCAACGGGAGCTCCATTCTCAACGGCTGCTAAGCCAAGACTGAGTGCCTCAGTGGGGCTCGTGCATGTTTGTATGCGAGCGCAGGAAACACTCTTCACAATATTATGACCAACAGTCACACGAACAGAGTACTGTATTTTTGGGATTACCCTCGTAGTTAAATCATTGGCAAAAGGCAAGCTTTCAATAGTAAGTGAATGTTGGAGAATGCCATTTATTGCAATGAGGAATAATGTGCTGCTGATGACTGATCTTTGGGCGAAGTCCGCTATCAGTGATTAGTGATTACTTCCTGTGAAAGAATCCCTTATGTCCTGACTTGAATTTGGTGATCTTAAGGAAATTCTGAGTGAGATGGAGCATGTTTCCTGAGATATTATGTTTCATCAATGTTTCAATTACATAGTCTTTCCACACCATGTCATATGCTTTTTCAATATCTAAACTAAAAGCTATGAGGTGCTGGCCATTCAGGAAAGCTTCTGCAATTTCCGATTCTAAACATATCAGAGTATCTGTTGTTGAACGTGTTTTACAAAAAACCATTTTGTGTGCCACTAAAATATTTTATATGTTCCAACACCTGTGTAACTTCTTGTTAACAATTTTCTCCATTAACTTATACATTGTACTCGTCAAGGTGATGAGACAACAATTATCTGGAATCAACATGTCCTTTCCTGGTTTGGGTATAGGTACTACAATAGCACAATGCTATTGATCTGGAAATGGTTTTGAACTCCATATATAGTTGAAAATAGCAAGTAGATAATTTAGTGCACTGTGTGGAAGCCGTTTTAAAATCTCATCAATCAATCAATCAATCAATCAATCAATCAATCAATCAATCAATCAATCAATCAATCAATCAACCAATCAATCAATCAATCAATCAATCAATCAATCAATCAATCAATCAATCAATCAATCAATCAATCAATCAATCAATCAATTCTGATCTGCATTTAGGGCAGTCGCCCAGGTGGCAGATTCCCTGTCTGTTGTTTTCCTAATCTTTTCTTAAATGATTTCAAAGAAATTTGGAAATTTATTGAATATCTCCCTTGGTAAGTTATTCCAATCCCTAACTCTCCTTCCTATAAATGAATATTTGCCCAAATTTGTCCTCTTGAATTCCATCTTTCAACTTTCGTACGGAATAGTGTCTGGGGTGGGACTAGATCTGCCACAGTGTTATAAACATAGTTTTGTCTAAGTACAGTTTCACTTTTAAGTCTATTTAATTTAGAGTTGCTTTCATGTGAAGAAATTCAAGTTCATAACTTTTTATCGCCAGAGATCTCTACAAATGAGTTAGCGAGTTGATCTGCTGGTTTTTGAAGTTCATTTATAATTTATCCATTGACTGGGTCTTTTAGAGAAGTAATACAGAACTTACTGTATTTATCACTTATTCATTGTATTTTATTACTAGGCCCAGATATTTTTAAAATGCAGATACGCATATGCAAATGCATATTTTGAATGTTAGTGCATATACAGGTATATTTTTCTCTTATGTGTGATCGATTATTTAAGATTTCTAAATGAAATGAAAGACCTAATAAATTCTATATGTTGTACATCCTTTGGCAACACGAGAAGCTTTCCCCTCATCAAGGAAAGGGCTTTCAGTGTCGCAATACAAGCAGGTAGATGGATAATGACCCATTTCACAACAGCTTCTTTCTGACATTCCATTCTCCTTACAGTAGTCTACCAAGGTTTGCTTAAACAAGTGCGTTTATCTGTTACCTTACTCTTCATCTATTGCAGTGTTTGACAGATTAAACTGTAAAAATGCTTAAAGATAAGAGATATAGGTCTTTTTTAATTAAACAGTGGATATTAGGCAATAGTGACTATACAAGGGATGGTGATGTAGTATACTGTCAATGTGCATCGAAAGTGTAAAATATGATTTAAAAATTTCAAACTGAGTAGCATTCAAAAACAGCTTCATATCTCACATCAAAAGAGCAGAGTAAGAACACGCAACAGTTACTTTTAACCGACGTGAAAACACGCTGTGAAGTTAGTACATTTTCCGCTCATATTTGTAAAGCTTTTGTATACAGCAACATTCCACTGTATAAATTGAATAATTCACATCTACGCTCGTTTCTCGAAAAGTATTGTGCTAATCAAATGATACCAGATGAATCTACCCCTAGGAAGAATTATTTACTTTCACTGCACGCTTCTGTCGTTGCTTCAATGCGATCTGACATAGAAGGGAACTGTGTCTGGATATCAGTAGATGAAACAACCGATTCATGTGGTCGATACATTGTAAACTTCATAGTGGGTAAAATATGTCCGGAAGAATCCGGCAAACCTCATTTACTTCCGTGCAAAGTGTTAGAAAAAACAAACCACGCTACAGTTGCAAGATTTGTGGCCTAGTGATTTGGAGAGTGATTGTTACAATGTGCGCCTTTTAGTCACATATGCAGCTTCGTATAATTATGTTGAAAGCTGGTCAGTCTCTTCGAGTATTATTTCCAAATCGCACCCATGTCACATGTTTGGTCCATGGATTGCATTGTATTACAGAAGAGATACATACCCTATTTCCATCTGCCAACAAAATAATTTCAAGTGGGGAAAAAAATATTTCTAAAAGCACCGGCTCTTGTACAATTCTACAAAGCTCATCTGCGCCAGGTTTCTCTTCCGCCGGAACATGTTCTCACAAAATGGGGAACTTGGTTATCCGCAGTATCGTTCTGCAAGGAGAACCTTAACCAAGTGAAAGATGTAGGTAAAAGTATTGATGATAGTCATACTGCGTGTGTTTGTGAAGCGAAGTGCGGATTTGAATCTGAAACTGTATAAAAATATATCAGTTTCATCCATGTGCATTATTCGTCAATTTCGAAGGCGATTAAGTGCTTAGAAACTCGTGGTGCACATCCTACACGGATCCCGTCAGTTAATTCAAAACACCATCAGTTCTTTAAATGGTGTCCATGGTGACACTGGAGAAAAGGTTATAAAAAGGAAACTCAGAGTGGTTTAGGACTCAAACCCAGGACAGAAGAAGATTCAATCCATAAGCAACTACATAAGTAGAATCAGGTAGTCTTTGAATATTGAATTTTCACGACCGCATTGTAATCGAAACAGACTTCCAACGTATTAGGTCGTGTTACGTACATGTAGTACGTGTTGAAGAGATGTTAAGTACAGTTTCATTTTTAAGTCTATTTAATTTAGAGTTGCTTTCATGTGAAGAAATTCAAGTTCTGTTTCGATTACAATGCGGTCGTGAAAATTCAATATTCATTGACATACCCCACAACGGGCGACTTAAACGCACTCTACAGTGTGCTAGCAGCAGTGCCAGACCTGTATCTCAGATCCTTTCAAACAGAACAAAGATGGCCTAGGCCACCATAGCTCAATTGGTAGAGCAACCGAAGCGAAATCGGGAGGTTGTGGGTTCGGATCCTACTGGTGTCCGGCTGGCCATTTTTGTTCTGTACTTAACATCTCTTCAACACGTACTACATGTACGTAACACGACCTAATACGTTGAAAGTCTGTTTCGATTTCAGGTAGTCTTTGCCGGAAGAATTTTCCGAGCAGTCAATGCCAGTGTACAAGTATTGTCCAGTTACGTCTGTCGATGTAGAACGATAATTTTCCGCGTATAATTTAATTCTGTCTGACAACAGAAAGGCATTGACCCCTGAAAACATTGAAGATCTCTTGGAAACCTACTGTCATGCATCATTTTGCAAGGAATGAAACATGTTTGTCAATTTAACACTGGGTTAAAATTAAATAATACGTTTGGTAAGAGTATTTTGTTTTATTTTTAGTGCATAATTTCGTGCATATTTTCAACATTTTAGTGCATATATGCATGCATATTTTTAGAGTTTTAGTGCATATGAATCCGGGCCCTATTTGTTATACATAACTTTTTGTGGAGTTTGGGAGTTTAAGGAAAATATAAATGTTGACCAGGAGGTTTTCTTACTTTATTTCATTTTATTTCTTGCTATTGCTCGAGTCCACCTCTGTGGTGTAGTGGTTAGCGTGATTAGCTGCCACCCCCGGAGGTCCGGGTTCGATTCCCGGCTCTGCCACGAAATTTGAAAAGTGGTACGAGGGCTGGAACGGGGTCCACTCAGCCTCGGGAGGTCAACTGAGTAGAGGTGGGTTCGATTCCCACCTCAGCCATCCTGGAAGTGGTTTTCCGTGGTTTCCCACTTCTCCTCCAGGCAAATGCCGGGATGGTACCTAACTTAAGGCCACGGCCGCTTCCTTCCCTCTTCCTTGCCTGTCCCATCCAATCGCCCCATCCCTCCACAAGGCCCCTGTTCAGCATAGCAGGTGAGGCCGCCTGGGCGAGGTACTGGTCATTCTCCCCAGTTGTATCCCCCGACCCAAAGTCTGAAACTCCAGGACACTGCCCTTGCGGCGGTAGAGGTGGGATCCCTCGCTGAGTCCGAGGGAAAAGCCGACCCTGGAGGGTAAACAGATTAAGAAGAAGAAGAAGCTATTGCTCGATATTTCTGAAAACGGATTTTAAATTCAGGCGTAGGATTTCTTTTGTAGAGTTAATAGGCACGGTTTTTAGTTTTGATAACCTCTTTACAAAAGTCATTCCACCAGGTAGCCGTTTTCTTGGAGGGGCTAGGAGTTGTTTTCGAGATACTCTAGTCAGGAGATTTAATTATTACTTCAGTGAAATCTTGAAAAATATCATTGATGTGCTTAGAAGGAAATTTATTTGTTGTGGTTAGGTCATTCAAATGGTTATTTACAGTCTTTCTAAATATTTCCCAATTGGCCTTATTTAAATTCCATTTACAGTATTGGGATTTTAATGTAGTGTCTGGAGAAGTTTGATCATTGTTAATTATAATGGGAAAGTGGTCACTTCCTTGTAGAGTTGGATAAATGGACCAGTTAAACAGTGCAGTTATGTCTGGCTTAAATCTATATTACTATATGTTCCGTGTGCTATGTCAAAACAGTTTGGAGCAGTTAACTTCAAAAATATTAGAGTAAATTCATCTAGTATCTTCCCTATTTCTTCCCCCCCACCCTTGCATCAGTATTGTGACTACCCCATAAATTGTTTTGGCTATTAAAATCTCCCATCAAATCAAAGGGTTTGGGGAGTTTGTGTATTAAGTTTCTTAAATCATCAATGTGAGATGTACTGTTCGTAGGAAAATGGACATTGCCTACACATATAGACTGTGGTAGGTATAGTAAAGCTGCACTTACTTCTAAATCAGTAATTAGAGGAACTTCTTGATGCTGTAAACTATTTTTACTTGCATTATTTGCATTAATTTGGTTTTTTGCACTATACGTTGAACTGTCTTAAATGGGAAACAAAGTTGTCTCAAAAGTTAGTTTCTTGTGGATAGACAGCTGAAGGTTGATGTTTATTTAGTAGAAGTTGTAAATACTCTTGCTGTGATTGAAAACTGTTGAGGTTCCATTGAAATAATGTTAGTCATAAGAATGATATGCAGCTGCAGAAGGAATATTATCATCATTATGTAAGGGAAGTAGAGTCATAGCTGGAGCAATCTGGAACTAAATTGTTATTTGCTTCATCTCAGTTTTGATTGCTAGCCTTAAGCAGTTTATTGACTATTTGGGTGCTTCTCTTCTTTATGGATTTTTCAGTGAAGTAAGGGTATCGTTTTTGAAGGGCTTGGGCTAAACCCTCTAGATCTTGGGTGTAATTGGAAGCTATTGTAGTTATGTCATTAACTCCAATACTAATTTCAAAAAAGGATTGGAGCTGTAAATAACTGAGGGGAAAGGATTGAGGGTTGGCTTAAGCATATTGCTAATAGTTGTGCTTTCCTTCTCTGTCTTTGGTTTTTTTATAAGTTTGTTTTGTCTTGTGTTTCCCTGCCTGTTCAGATATACTAGGTGCTGTTATTAGGGGAAGTTTTTACTATCAAGGGTTTTTGTATCAGTAGTTTCACTGCTGGAGAGTGATATTGGCCTTTTTGATCCAGCGAGATGCACACCTGTAGGATTTTGAATGAGGAAAATGGTTCAAAGGTTTGGTCTTGGGAACAGTGAAGAGTTGTAGACGTAGCAGTTGTCTGAAGAGTAGTTTGTGAGGGAATACAGGTAATATTTTCCTGACAGTTGGTTTCCATTTCTTGTCTACCCCCTTCTAGTTGAGGAAATTCTGATACATTAAGCTCTCCATGAGGATTGCCTGTTTGATTTATTGAGGAGTCTTCATTTATTACTGCGTTAATATCAGGATAGTGTCTAGCTAAGAGACCCTCAGTTTTACAAACGGAAGCAGGTGGTTGTGTCAAGAGGATTAATAAATCCGGTAATTGGTACCCTCATATTCAATTTGGAGTGAGTCTGGAAGTTTATTAAAGTCTTCATTTTGAATATACCTTCGAAAACTGAGAATGTGAGAAAATCCAGGAATTGTTAGACATGCTCTAATGGGAGAGATCTGTGACATTGGTTTAATCCAAAGTTTTAGAGGAATCACAAGGCAAACATTGGTTAGAATGAATCATTTGTTTTTAGTTAGGAGAGGTTTTATTTCAAAGTAAACACCATTTATGAGAATCTTGGGGTGTTTTGAAATTAATTGTTCAACTCACTTCTGACTTGCAAGAAAGATACGGATTCTTCCATTACATATCCACGAGACAAACCAGATGTTACTAGGACTAGTCAGTTTTCCAATTGCTAGTTTAAAAAGTTGAACACTAATACCATCACAAGATTCAATAACAATAGCTTGTTTTTTGGTGGGGTAGGACTGCATTGCGGCAGAGTAACTTCACCTTACGTTGTTAGGACTTTTATTGGGTATTTCAGGAATGGTAACAGAGGTTGTCATGAGGTTACGTGGTTCGCTAGTATGGGAGGGAGTGAATGATGGCTTTCTTATTCTGATGATTCGTTAGATTACTAGAGACTTGCTTCTTTTCATTATTTTGATTCAGTGAGTGAGAGAAATCTTCCCGACCTCCATCAACAGAGGTGACCATTATGGGCCAAGTAACAGGTTGAGGTTAGTTATGAAATTGGTCCTTTTGTGCAAGACAACCTTCACAATGCAGATTAATAATACACTCACAAATGTGCTTCCACCTTCCACAGATATGACAAAACAAACTTATAAAATACCAAAGACAGAAAAGGAAAGCACAACTATTAGCAATATGCTTAAGCCAACCCTCAATCCTTTCCCCTCAGTTATTTACAGCTCCAATCCTTTTTTGAAATTAGTATTGGAGTTAATGACATAACTACAATAGCTTCCAATTACACCCGAGATCTAGAGGGTTTAGCCCAAGCCCTTCAAAAACGATACCCTTACTACACTGAAAAATCCATAAAGAAGAGAAGCACCCAAATAGTCAATAAACTGCTTAAGGCTAGCAATCAAAACTGAGATGAAGCAAATAACAATTTAGTTCCACATTAGTTCCCAATTTCACACCAGGCAAATGCCGTACCTTAATTAAGGCCACGGCCGCTTCCTTCCACTTCCTAGGCCTTTCCTACCCCATCGTCGCCATAAGACCTATCAGTGTCACTGCGACGTAAAGCAAATAGAAAAATCACTTATTATTTTAATTCCATCATGTCTCATTTGTTTTCATGTCCGGCTCCATGGCTAAATAGTTAGCGTACTGGCCTTTGGCCACCGGGGTCCCGGGTTCGATTCCTGGCAGGGTCGGGAATTGTAACCATAATTGGTTAATTTCGCTGACATGGGGACTGGGTGTATTTGTCGTCTTCATCATCATTTCATTCTCATTACGACGCGCAGGTCGCCTACAGGAGTCAAATCAAAAGACCTGCATCTGGCGAGCCGAAATTGTCCTCCGGTACTCCTGGCACTAAAAGCCATACGCCATTTCATTTCATTTTTCTTTTCATTCTTTTCATCATTATGTTTTATCACTCTTTTGTAGCATCAGTTATGTAAATAACTTTAACCTTTATCACTGAAGATGGCTCAAACGAGTTGAAACATGTATGATTATTATTACTCCATCTAACGATGGAGATGTGTATGTATTGAATAGGAGGACATTTTAAACTCCCTTTGTAAAGTGAAAACTGTCAATACGGAATGATTCTAATATCTTGTAATGTTCATTTCATTTTATGTATTTTGACCGGATACAATAAAGAGTTAGGCCTACAACCTCAAATATGTTTATATTGTACATAATGAATTACAATGTTCCACAGTTACATTTTAAAGAGTGCTTTAGAAACTTTTCTAATATAATACGGAGTTAAGGTAGATAAGCTGTGGTTTGTGATTGTTTGAGTTTAAATTATCTGATGAACTCACCAACAGTCCAATCATGCCTACCGGGAATAAAATCAGTGAGGTTATTTATTTGAAGGCATACTGTACATCTATCTGGTAGATACATTTATATTGTTGTTGTACTTTAATCTTGGATAGTAAATATCGATGTCCTCACTTGTGATAAAACTCCATCTCACCATTTAGAGACTAGATATTATCACCGGATGACTGTTAAATTTTAAATACTATTTTCAGAAATTCAGTGAACAGGGAAAGTCACACAACACTACAACACTGCGCAAAATCATTGTTGCATTGTGTAATTGTTACATTTGCTTAATGAATAATAGGATTTTTTGCTTTTTAAAGGAAATACTGTCGTCCCCATCCAAAGAAATATAAATCGCAGCTTGTACGCTTAAACCCTGTACCTATGTAGATTGTAAAACAAAAATTATAACGTGTCAGTTTTCTTTGAATGAATATATAAAAGAAAAGAAAACTGGTTGTTTACATCGAGCGCAGAATAAATCAAACATGAATATCCTGAAAAGGTCCAATTATTGTTGCGATTATAGAATTATATTTTTAAAAATTGTAACCAGTTTCCAGGGGTTACACGATACACAGTTAAGAAAAGAGGAAAATAAATCAAATTACATGGCACTTTAAAACCTTAACACACAATAAACAACCGATGAACTGCGCCAATACACAAATAAATATCAGGTTGAGCAACGTGACGACTATAATAAAGGAAAGTGGAGCGGGTCTGGGAAACCTACCAGGGCCATAGAGATACGAAAGTTGCGAGTTTCCAGAAAAATCAATGGTGATCACTTGATTCAAGATATTATTTTCCAAAATAAACATTACGAGGTAAATTCCGAACAAAATTCATCTATCCAAGCTATCCAGTTACACCATTTCCAAAATACAAATTAGATGTACTTTGACAAGAGCTTTCCTATGGGGTCAAGAGGTAAACTAGAGATATCTTAACATAATGCAACTTCTATAATACAGTTTTGAGGGTAAGAGGGAAAACAGGATACACGTACAATATTAAATGAAAGTTAATGCGCTTTCTAAGACATCTGAGCCACATAATGGAAATAGGGGGAAATCAGAAATATTTAAACTTGGCGCAGAGGCCAGTTCAACTTGCTCCGACACCAAAAACACTTCTGATGCGGGGCAGCGGAAAAACTAGCGTGGATCAAGTGACACGGAGTTACTAGAGGCAAACCCCAAGGGAAATTAAATTAATCTACAAATGACATGTTACCAAAACAAAGGAAAGGGGAATGCCTCGAAAGCAAACAGGCAGGCCCAGCTGAAAAGCTAAGGCATCAGAAGTAATTGATTGGCGAGTCTGGGCGAGTAGGGTAAACTCCTGTGTGAAAATAGAAGCAAACATTTAATGTAAATTAAAGTGGAACTGAGATCAACAGAGCTTACCCCAAGGTAGCCCATCCCGGGAGGGTTCGCCGATGTGCGTCTAATCGCTGGACTGACGAGAGAACGAAAGACCACGAAATCTTACCTCGCTCTCTTAAAAATGACAAGTCTGGCCCCGGTGTGATTACCGGGTGACCAATCAGTGCACAGGAGCTTCCCTATCATCACCCAGATCCACCAATCAAAACTCTTTATCAAGTAGCGACGTTTTCACAATATTCCAGAACATAAACAGACACTAATCGCGAACTTTCCATCTTCCAGAATTAGTAAGAATCGACAGGGTCCAAAACAGCCTGTTCCAAAAGTCCACGTCACAAACTTTCCGAAATGTTACAGATATCATAAAACAATAATATTTTACAATATAGTAGTTACTTAAGTAGATAAAGGGAATATAAACAAAACATTCCACAATATCATTCTACACCATACAGGCTAGGTAGGTAAATGGAGGGCAAATAAAATATTCTACAACAACATTCCACATCATACAGGAAACATTCCTTAAAAGAGAATCTGCACAGGTCTCAAAAATGTACCCAATCAGCAATTTGCTGAGTAGTAATCACAATCGAACGCCAATGCTCCCTCGCTTCCCTGAAAAATGTGTTCGCCCTCTCGCTTTACTGTGATGTATGCTTGTTGTGCAAGCTGCCCACATTTACATCAGGCCAGCCCGGCTGCACTGGGCTAGCCTCAACAGGCGCCCAGCTGAGCACCTCTGCTGTACAACATGTGATCCGTTAGGAAAGCTGTCCTTACAATGTAGAAGTGAAGAGTGTGTTTGTATGATAAGAAGAATATTGTTTAGATTCTTTTCACTGGTATGATGTATGCTAAGGACGTATAACCCCACCGAGCCAAGTGGTTCTGCGGATTGAATGTGAGCTAGCATGGTGACGTAAGTGTAATGTACAGAAACACCATATAGTCTAGTTCAGTTCAGTTGTTGGCTAGGTCAGTGGATTTAAATGAAACTATGCAGTGGGCCAGTGGGTATGTGGGAATCTAGGAGTGAGATTTCTAGATCCTAATGGGTGGGTAGGAGATAGGGATACATGCTCAGATGGCCTTCATTTAAACCGCAGTGGTACGTATAAGTTAGGAAATTTGTTTAGAAGTGTTGTAGGGAAATACATTCAGGGAAACGGGGTGGTCTAGGGAGCAATGATAACGGTACAGGGATCTGGAAGTCAGTAGGGATGACATAAATATGTTAGGGTTCAACTGTAGAAGTATTGTAAAGAAAGGAATAGAATTAAGTAATTTAATAGATATATACTTACCAGAAGAGCCTCCGTGGCTCAGATGGCAGCGCTCCGGCCTCTCACTGCTGGATACCGTGGTTCAAATCCCGGTCATTCCATGTGAGATTTGTGCTGGACAAAGCAGAGGCGGGACAGGTTTTTCTCTGGGTACTCCGGTTTTCCCTGTCATCTTTCATTCCAGCAACACTCTCCACTATCATTTCATTTCATCTGTCAGTCATTAATCATTGCCCCAGAGGAGTGCGACAGGCCTCGGCAGCCGGCACAATTCCTATCCTCGCCGCAAGTTCGGGGCTTCATTTATCCCACCCCTGACCCAGTCATTGACTGGAAAACAGGTTGTAGATTTTCATTTTCATACATACCAGATATTGTAATAGGAGTTGGGTCATGGCTGGGAATGATATAATGGATGCAGAAATTTTCTCTAGGAACTGGAGTGTGTATCTTAGAGATAGGATAGGAATGATGAGAGGGGCTGTATTCATTCTGGTGAAAGAAGAATTTTTAAGCTACGAGAAAGTTAAAGATGACAAACATTAAATTCTAGGTATAAGGCTTATCTCTAAAGATAATAGGCAACTTGATGTCTTTGGAGTGTACAGACAGGGAAAGGGTAGCGCTGACACTGATTCGGAATTATTTGATAAGATAATTTGCTATGTGGGAAACGATACGTAAAGGAATATAATTGTAGCGGATGATCTCAATATACCGAATGTCAATTGGGAAGGTAATGCAAATTACAGGACGCATGACCAACAAATGGCAAATAAGTTAATATGGGAAGGACAGCTGATTCAGAAAGTGATCGAACAAACTAGAGGAAGAATATTCTGGTGTGGTGCTGGTGAAACGAGATGAGCTCTATAGAGAAACCGAAGTAATACATGGTATTAGTGATCACAAAGCTGTTTTTGCTGTAGTTAAAAATAAATGTGATAGAAAGGAAGGTCTTAAAAGTAGGATCATTAGGCAGTACCATATGGCTGATAAAACAGGCATGAGAAAGTTTTTAAAAAGTAACTACAGTATAATCGGTGGAAAACGGTAAATAAAAATGTAAACACACTAGGATGGGTTTAAAGGTATTGTTGAGGAATGTGAAAGCAGGTCTGTACCTTTCTAGGTGGTAATGAATGGTAAAAAAAAGCAAAGTCATCTCCATACAGGCCACAAAGGCCCTTGGAGGGTTGGAAGGTAAAGGCTTCCACCATTCGTAACCTCGGCACGTGATGGGGTAGAGTGGTTAGCTCTATACCCGGCCGCCTTTGCTCCCAGGAATTAACCTGGTACTCATTTTTGTATAGGCTGAGTGAACCTCAGGGCCATATGCACCTCCGGAAGTGGAAATCTCGTTTCTTACATTTTACGACTTCCTGACTGGGATTCGAACACACATCCTTTCGGGCGAACCGAGCACGCCTTTACCGCCTCGGGCAGGCAGCCCCTAATGAATGGTAAAGACCCATTATATTTTAACAGAGAAGTAAAGAGGCTAAGAAAGAGCTGCAGGTTGGAAAGAAATAGAGTTAGAAATAGTTGTGGAAGTAAGGAGAAATTGAAGGAACTTACTAGGAAATTGAATCTAGCAAAGAAGGCAGCTAAGGATAACATGATAGCAAGCATAATTGGCAGTCATACAAATTTTAGTAAAAAATGGAAGGGTATGTGTAGGTACTTTAAGGCATAAACAGGTTTCCTAGAAGAATCATTGATAAACAAGGGGAGTATATATGCGAAGATCTTCAAATGGCAGAAGTATGTAAAGGTTATTAGTTACAAGGATAATGTCCAGGTAGAGGAGGTGACTAATCAGTGGCGGCCCGTACTGAATTATGTTGGTGGTTGTGCTCTGCGACGCCCAGTCCACTGCAGTGAGTGTAATAGACACATCTCTATTCGTATTGCATACGGGAAGTGCCAGCTGAGCTCGTGTGCATCCGCCCTCCAACTCCACAGAAACACTTTACTCCTTGTCCTACCAGTGTGAAATTCCTAAAAATGTACAGAAAAAATACAGGTGGACGTACATCTCAATTTGTAAGACCCCTATTTTGAGGTTACATTGACGATATAAATAATTGACTTGTACTAAAAACAACAATTGAATCGTTACAAAAAATAAAGCCTCTCTTCCCCTTATCGAAAAAATGTTGATCTAGTATCAACACACTCATACTTACAGAGGTTTTGAGACCTGCATACATCTGCATACATCCCATTGTTTGATGTGGTAGTGAATGGTCGGCTGTTGAGAGTGCTCTTACATAATTGTAGTGATAAAGTAGTTAAAACCTAGTGAAATTGCTTAATTTTTTGCATGTGTGATCCATTTAGTGGTATGTATATATTGGTGTTTTGGGCTTTTTGGTAGAAAGTGGGAGTAGTGATATTTATTTGAATTTCATAACAAGTAGTTAAGTTGGTGTTCGGTAGAATACGGCTTCTAGGTTAAGTAGGCTAGCTAGGTGTACCTTGTTTCAAATTTAGTTTTAGGAAATACATAGGTAATAATATTACGTTTAAATTAAGTCTTAATTAAGTTTAAAAATAAATATTTTTAATGTCTGTAAGTTCGTTGGTATAATACTTACAAAGGCAGATTATCATAAGGAGATGTAACTTACGCAATTTTTCCGGTACCGGTACCGGTTCAAACTAACATGAAGGTAATAATTTATTAAATTAAATAACACAATACGCCTTTAAACTTCAATATAAAAAGAAGCGAAAGAGAATACACAGTATTTCACTGGATAATTACGGTACTCAACAGTCTTTGGAACGTTGACGATTGTTGATGCATTCCGACGAGTCAAAGAGTACATGGACGTGGTAGTTGTGTAAACAAATACAAAAAATAGCTGATTACTTTATTCCGATAATTTGTAATCTCAGTTCCTGGCATACTTTGTACTTTGTACTTTCATTTATTCATTGAGTAAAAGTTAATAATCAAATTCCTATATCCCAATAATATTGCAGTTTAAGCCCCAGTATAGTTTTGACAAAAATGATTGTAGACAACCTCTTATTTTTTAGCATTTAAGGACACTTTTATTCTCCATTCTTCATAGTAGGGAAAATAATAATAATCTACCAGTGGTAAAAATCATTAACCACATTTCAGTTGAGAATTATAGTGTATATTTAGGTAGTACAGTATCTTGCCTGCTATATTCGTGTGTATCTTTGTGTGTGTGTGTGTCTTTCGTGTGTATCTATTAGATCATTGTACCAATAATAATAATCTGTCTAAGCATTTATCTTTGTTGGTAATCTTTGAGTAGTTCTTGCAAATTTTAAACTTGCAATTTTCATGTCTGTTTGTGCTTAGTAGTAACATACATTATTGTAATTAGGATATGCTTGAACGTAGTTTAAAATTATTGTAGTGTACTATACAGTAGTATACGAGTAATATCTTATTAGAAATTAGCGTACTTATTATATTATTGTAAAAATATAGTAGAGGTATGTGTAGGAAATCTCTTACTAGAATTCTGTAGTTGTAATTAGGATAGGTTTAACTGGAGTTCAGACTTGTACAGTTCTTGTATATTCCTTTCGGTATTCAGTAATTAACGGCAGTTTTTATCCTGTTGTGGTGTTGTATGATAGAAATAGAGGTCCGACTCGTTGGCTGAATGGTCAGCGTATTGGCCTTCGGTTCAGAGGGTCCCGGGTTCGATTCCCGGCAGGGTCGGGGATTTTAACCTTCATTGGTTAATTCCAATGGCCCGGGGGCTGGGTATTTGTGCTGTCCCCAACATACCTGCAACTCACACACCACATATAACACTATCCTCCAACACAATAATACGCAGTTACCTACAGAGGGCAGGCGCCGCCCACCCTCATCGGAGGGTCTGCCTTACAAGGGCTGCACTCGGCCAGAAATAGCCACACAAAGTTATATTATAGAAATAGAGTACGACTAAGTAGGATTGTAGTGAAGTGGTATATTAATTACCTTATTGCCGTCTGACCTTTGTGTATTATCCTACTACTATATTTATTTCCTATTATATTTTGCACACAATAAGTTATTTTATTTTTCCTTTCCTTTTTTTAATTTTCCGTAAAGAATGGCTAAGGAGTGCAAGTGTAGGAACTGTGGGTGTGGCGAGGCATTGAGGAGTATGAGGGAGGAGTTGGAGAGTTTGAGGGAGATAATTAGGATTATCTTAGAAGACAGGAAGGAAGGTAGGCCTCCCTCAAACATATACAGGGTACAATACCTGTAAAAGAGAGATGGGAAGGGGAAGGAGGAATTGTAGAAGACAGGTGGTCTAACGTTCTAAGGGGATGGAAATTGCAGGCTAAGGGCTCTATTCAGGATCAGAATTCAGGACAGGTGTCTGTGAGAAATCGTACGAGTCACTGCAGGTAGAGCAACAGAGGGAAGATGATGAAGAGGGAACTGTTGCTAAGATGTATGGAAGTAGGAGGAAGGAAGAAGGTAGGAAAGGGAAATGTAGAGTAGAGGATAGGAAAAGACAGGTGGAACAGGGTCATGAGAGGAAGAAAAGGGAGGAGGAAGTAGCTTCTGCAGCTGTCTGGAAAGATAGGGCTGCCCAGGATGGGATGGGATCAAATGTGGTGGAAAGGGTTGAGGCATTGTGGGGAAAGTGTGTGGAGGAAAGGGAACCAGGGTAAAGTGTTATCCAGGAATTAGGTTGAGGCAGATTTTAAGGAAGGTAGAGGAGAAGGTGGTAGTGTTTCACGATGGTACCAACAATGTAAGGCAAGCTGGTATAAGTACCAACGTAGTTGGGGATGTATGGGACGTGGTAAATGCAGCAAAGGTGAAGTTTAAGGAAGCGGAGGTTGTTATCACTGGAATACTGTGTAGGAGGGATACTGACTGGAGGGTGATTAGGGATTTAAATGAGACTATGGAGTGGGTATGTGGGAAATTCGGAGTGAGATTTCTAGATCCTAATGAGTGGGTAGGAGATAGGGATATGTGCTCAAATGCCCTTCGCTTAAACTGCAGTAGTATGTATAAGTTGGGAAATTTGTTTGTAAGGGTAATAGGGAGGTTCGTTAAGGGAAATGGGGTGGTCTAGAGAGCGGTGATAAGGTTACTGGGATCTGGAAGTCAAGTAGGGGTGACATAAAAATGTTAGTGCTGAACTGTAGAAGTATTGTAAAGAAAGGAATAGAATTAAGTAATTTAATAGATATATATGTAACAGATATTGTAATAGGAGTTCAATCATGGCTGAGAAATGATATAATGGATGCAGACATTTTCTCACAGAACTGGAGTGTGTATCGTAGAGATAGGATAGGAATGGTGAAAGAAGAATTTGTAAGGTACAAAAGAGTTAAAGAAGACAAACATGAAATTCTATGTGTAAGGCTCATTTCTAAAGATGATAGGCAACTTGATGTCTTTGGAGTGTACAGAGTGGGAAAGGGTAGCGCTGACGCTGATTTAGAATTATTTGATAAGCTAATCAGGTATGTGGGAAATGACATGGAAAGGAATGTGATTGTAGTGGGAGATCTGAATTTACCAAATGTCAATTGGGAAGGTAATGCGAATGGCAGGAAGCATGACCAACAAATGGCAAATAAGTTAATATGGGAAGAACAGCTGATTCAGAAAGTGATGGAACCAGCTAGAGGGAAAAATATCCTGGACGTGGTGCTGGTAAAACCAGATGAGGTCTATAAAGAAACCGATGTAATGGATGGTATTAGTGATCACGAAGCTGTTTTTGTTGTAGTTAAAAATAAATGTGATAGAAAGGACGGTCGTAAAAGTAGGACTATTAGGCAGTACCATATGGCTGATAAAGCAGGCATGAGGCAGTTTTTAAAAATGTAACTATGATCGGTGGAAAACGGTAAATAAAAATATAAACAGACTCTGGGTTGGATTGAAAGCAATTGTTGAGGACTGTGAAAATAGGTTTGTACATTTAAAGGTGGTAAGGAATAGTAAATACCCACCTAATATAATAGAGAAATAATGAGACTAAGAAGCAGGTGCAGGTTGGAAAGGAATACAGTTAGAAATGGCTGTGGAAGTAAGGAGAAATCGACGGAACCTACTAGAAAATTGGAACCCAACCAACCTGGACCTCTGTTGAGAAAGCCAGTCTCTGCCTGTCACAAGTCAGAACCAATGGCGATTGATAGAGGAGTAACACCTTTTAAAAAACCTTGGGTCGCCTCTTCCTTGTGATAGTACCTTGTCAGGGGCCCTAACCAGGGTTACGGTAAAGACCACAATGGCAGTGAAGGCGGATATAAAATTTATTGGCACGGTGGAACTGGCAGAAGGGGCACCTGGCGACTGAGGTTAACAGTAGCAACCTACTGCCTTGTAGGAAGAGGAGGGATCCTCAAAGTCTAAGGGAACATCCCCGACTGAAAATGCAGCCACCCAGCAGGCTGTAAAAAGGCAGGCCCCCTGTTGGTTGTGCGCAGGGGTGACATCTCGGCCAAGTAAATAATAAGTAGTCACAAAAATGTCGACCACGTGTAGAAACCGGACAGTCTCAATGGCAACGGCCAAGCAATGGACACACACTAATGTAAGAATGGCTACGTCGAATGTACTGAGTTTAAATAGAGCGGAGCTTTCATGAATGTGAAAGATCAACTGAGGAAGTACCAGATAGGTATAGCAGCTTTGCAGGGGATTAGGTGGAAGGAAGCATGCACGATTGATTGGGGGGACTACACAATGTTTTGTAGTAGTAGTGGGACAGCTAATTTTGGAACAGGTTTCCTTGTACACAGAGCATATAAGGCGGCGATATTGAACTTTGAACCAATTAATGGCAGGATATGCACTTTGAGAGTTAAAATGAAATTCTTCAATATGACATTAATCTGTGATCATGCTCCAACAGAAAAAACAAATGATGAGGTTAAAGATTACTTTTATGACCAGCTGGAATGCACATATGATACAATTGCTGAAAATGATGTGAAAGTGATTCTAGGAAATATGAATGTCAAGATTGGAAGGGAAACCGTGTATCGGCCAAATGTTGGAAAGTATAGTTTACACAAATAGTGCAATGACAACGGAACAAGGCTGGTTGATTTTTCGGTAAGCAAAAACCTCACCATAAGCAGAACTATTTTCCCACATAAGGATATACATAAAGGAACTTGGACGTCACCGGATGGAACCACAGTCAATCAGATAGATCATGTGCTTATTCAAAGAAGGCATGGCACAGATATAAGGGATGTTAGGGTGATGAGAGGGGCAGATGCTCATTCAGACCACTATATGGTGGTGGTTAAGTTTAGACAGGGGATATCAACTACCATCTATAACCAAGTAGAAAGGGATAAAAAGTATAATGTAACTAGAATCAGCACCAATGAAAAGGAAAGAGAGGAATTTCAAAGAGGAATGAAAGAAGCAATAAGAGCGATAACTGTTGAGGAGGAGGAAAGCCCTGAGATATATTGGGAAAAAATGGAAAAAGCAATACGGCAAACAATGGCCTCAAAGCTGGTTCAGGAAAACAGAGATAAGCGAAACGAGTGGTACGATGGGGAATGTGAGAAGGCAAAAACGAAATAGTGCAAGGAAGAAGGTGCTTCAAATGTATACACGGGCCGCCAGACAGAACTATGAAGAAAAGAGAAGGAAAGTAAAAACTATGTGTAGAATAATGTCGTCCAAAACACGCTCTATGCTCGGTTCATATTTGGCGAGGATGCTATGACCGAGCCTCGCTTTTCACAGGCGAGGCGAGCTATGTTCGTTCGAACTTGCCCCTTATACTCGCTCCTTCACGCGCTGTCTCACGCACTGGTAGAAGTGCTCGCTTCCCCTCGTTGTTTAGCCGTACTCTGCTGTTTGTCTCGCGCACCTTTATCTATCGAAACATTCGCTTTTGCCTCAATGGTGGTCTTATGACTGGGCATGTAACTGTCAATTGATAAACTCGTATTTTTAGACTGTGATTCTACAATATACTGAACTCGGGCGGCCTCGTATATATAGGTAAGAAATACTGGAAAATAATGTAGTAAATATCGCTCCTGTCGGAGAAATGGTTATTAAATTTTACGTGCTTCCAAGTGTATTCCTCCTGGCTAGCACACTTTACAGCTCTTATACTGAAACTAAATCAACCGTATTAATGCATAAGCTATATATTTCACTACTAAATATACCAAAGACATTTAATATCAACTGTTCAAGTTAAGTCATTATAATACATAAAGTTAAATATAAACATCAAAAGTAATTTAAAAATGCCTCTTTGTTCAATGTTTCCTATGGCTAGTGCACAAACTGTAGCGCCAAATTGGGAATTATTTGCAAACTAATTATTTATTCTTCTGATTGTTATGAATTAATAACAAGTCATTGACTTGGTCTGGGTCTAGTTGACTCCTACGACTCGTTACAAGCATTCCAGCTTTACTAAAGTTTCTTTCGCTACTTGCACTGGTTGCTAGAATGCACAACGTACGTCTGGCAATTATTGACAGAGTAGGCAGACTGGTTTCGTATTCCTTCCACCATCGCAGTAGGTCGTCATCATCTTCACCAGCATTCATATTGCAGTACATCCCTACTTCGCCGCCAGCAGCTGAGCTGTCGCTTATTCATTCACTGAATTGGTTCTTTTTCTTCGAACGCTCTTGTAGGCTGGTCGACGCACGCACAGTGCGACTTGAAGGATCTCTAGAGACAGAAATATAAAATTAGAAATGAAGAAACTTAACGAGATGTTTGATGGACGTTGTAGTACAACAACTTAAGTAATTACACACAGCAAATTATGTTACGAAACTGATATATCATATGTTATACAGATACGTATGACTTTGTCCATTATGATCTTCCTTTCATCTTCTTCTGACATGTTCAGGTGGCGAAACGGAGGCCATAGAAATGTGGCTATTTTGTATACAGTTGAGACCTGCACCTTTTCAATTAATAGCTTGTGAGCTCTAACTTTTTATTTTACGGATTTCCTGAAAGTAAAACCAAGGTTCAACATAATATTAATGTAATGACTATATGCATACTACTTACGTGACAGAAAATGAAGAAGTCAATCATTAACAAATACCTCACTGTCTGATTCACTGACTGAGCAGTATTGCCGCAGTTTATGGAGCCACAAGAGTACTAAGTGAATTGTTGGTGTTGTGTCATGTTCCAGATCATCTGTTGCTTCTTTGAATGGTTTAGGGAAAGCTACCATCTCTTCTGCAACCTCATAACTGAAGCCATCTAACTTTTGGAAGGTATTATGATTTCGCAACAGTGCAACAATTTGATCATACTGCTTAAAACAGGCTGTAACATCGATTAGAGACTATTGCACCTCGTCATTACTTCTTGCTGTACCGCTGTTGAAGCTGGGTAGCAATGCCGCTTTTTTCAGATACCTCACTACTGCCTTTGCGGCGTTTATTGTGTTTGCAGATACTGGAGCATCTTCCACAAGAAATCTCGTTTCATCGAATACGTGCACAAGTGCTGTATTTATTCAGTGAATAGTACAAGGCAGACGTCTATGTTCTTCGAATGCTTCCTTTATGTTCGAACCCTGATCTGTTACAAAAAAAGTCTTCATAATCACACTGTGGCATGCTTAACTCGGACATTCTTTCGTTAACTTCCTCAATTATACTTGCACTTGTTTTCTTTGTATTTGTAAATTTTGTAGTAAAAAGCACATTACCGATCAGCTTCCACTCTCTTTCTATATGCTGCGTAGTCAGCGTCAGATAATGGGTTTGGTTGTATTGGCCAGTCCACAAATCAACAGTAGCCGAGAAACATTTGTCGTGCATAGCAGAAATAATCAGCGTCATTATTTCGCTTCGTATTTCATCTGCCTTTGCTTGGACGTTTATACTGATGGTGGAAGGATGCGGTAACACATCAACAATATCTGCTTTTCATAAATTACCACACATATTAATCAGTTCTTGCCCTAATTCTTTAAAGACTTCTCCGGCAACAGTTGTTAAACGGTCGGAAATCTTTGGCACACATGAAACCACGCGCGATAGTTACGGTTTGCTTTGTAATGTAGGGCAATACTTGGCGAGAAAAGTCAGCATTAAATTTGCAAACGTGTTATCTTAAATGAGTTGTACCGGATTTATATGTTAACAGTGCATTTCACATTTTCAGGGAAGATACCCTGTCTGCTGACTATGTGCAGTAAAATGAAATGGCGTATGGCTTTTAATGCCGGAATGTGTCCGAGGACTTTGGCTCGCCAGGTGCAGGTCTTTTGATTTGACTCTTATAGGCGACCTGCGGGTCGTAATGAGGATGAAATGATGATGAAGACGACACATACTTTCAGTCCCCGTGCCAGCGAAATTAACCAATTATGGTTAAAATTCCCGACCCTGCCGAAAATCTAACGCGGGACCCCTGTGACCAAAGGCCAGCACGCTAACCACTTAGCCATGGAGCCGGACAGTATCTACAGTGACCACAAGCAGGAACTTCTTCCAAACATCAGAACTGAGCCCATCTCTCTTGATTAGTTTATATTCACTTCTTTGAATTTTAGCCATAACACTGTCCGTCGATTCACGTGGCATGGTGAACTTCAGCTCAAAACTAACGGGTAACTCAACCATTCCTTCGCCCTTTTATACCTTCGAATTCCAGAGCTTTGCTCATGTAAACAAGGGATTCCCTATATCTGGAAAAAACCACGTTGCTTGCAACGACAGTAAAGCAAGCAAGGCCATCCTCCCTAGTCAGCAAGCTTCGCTTCGAACATGCCCTGTCGAACGAATTGGAGCAAACTCGGGCATTTTTAGCTTACATGCTCCACTCATGCGTGATACTGGTTGCATATGCAGCAAGGCACATGATGTTCTGTCTTGGTTACCCGTCTCAAGTTCGAACAATGCACGACACTAGTGTAGAAGGAAAAAGAGAGAATTTGAGAAAAACAGACTGAAAGATATTTAAGAATGTAGAAACGAAAAGGACATAAGAAGAATGTTTAGAGGTATAAAGGAGATAAAACAGGAATGGCAGCCACGTACAGCAATATGCAGGGACAAAGAAGGGAAGATGATTGGTGATGAAATAAGAATTATTGGAAGATGGGAAGAATATTTCAAAGAATTGCTGCAATCGAATGGAACCCAGGAGTGGGAAGATAAGGAACAGGACATCTATGAAGAAGAAGAAGAAGCAGAAGAAGAGGAAGAAAAAGAAGAACAAACATCGGAAGAGGCAACTGAAGCTGCAAAGGAGATGAGAAATAATAGAGCTGTGGGAGAAGATAAGATATCAGGTGAAAAATTCAAGTATGGTGGCATAGAGTTATTAAAGGAAATGCATAGATTGATAAAGAATATTTGGAGAAACGAGGTAATGCCAACAAGATGGAATACAGCCATTATTGTACAAATATATAAAAATGGTGATAGGACAAAGTGTAATAATCATAGAGGAATAGCGTTGCTTAATGCAGCATACAAAGTATTTGCTAGGATATTGAAAAAGAAACTACGACCATATGCAGAAACCACTATAGGAGAATACCAATGTGGTCTTAAAGGCATCCTATGACAGTGTTAATAGAAGGGGGCTTGTTAAGGTGTTACAGGATTTGGGAATACCACCAAAGTTAGTGCGACTCGTGAAAATGACTCTAAGCAACACCAGTTGCAAAATAAAAGCAAATGGCAGATATACCAATAATTTTCCAGTCAATCAACAAGGAGATTCTCTATCACCGACATTTTTTAATCTGGTACTGGATGGGATCATTCGCAAACTGCCAAGCAAATTAGATGGCACTATATTCAACAGAACGTCCCAGAGTATGGCCTTTACAGATGATATAGCCATGCTTGGGAGGAATAGAAAGTACCTGCTAGAGAACAACACAGTTCGTGAAAGAGAAGCGGCTCCACTGGGCTTGGTTATAAGTAAGGAGAAAACAAAATATATGATCAACATCAGAAATAAAACCAGTTGGAGGGGAACAGAGCAGTTTGAATGGTTTGAAAGAGTAAATCAGTTCAAGTATATCGGAGGAATAGTCACGGAAGATACCAGTAGAGATTAAGGCAAGAATAGCGGCAGGCAACAGATGCTTTATAGTTTCCATAACTTGTTGCGATCGTCAAACATTTCAAGGCAGCTGAAGTTGACAGCGTGCAGCGAATGGAGGAACAGAGAGTGCCAAGGAAGGTGTTAGTCACCAAAACCGAGGGAAGCCGCTCAGTGGGACGACCAAGATTACGTTGGCTGGACAATATAGAGGCGGACTTGAGAAAACTAGGAATACGGAACTGGAGAAGGCTCGCCGCTTCGAGAGACGACTGGATCAAAAGTAGCGTAGACTCACGGTGTTCCACACATTCTGGTACTACTCACAAGTATTGTACGTCGCACATGTAACGCAGGCCTAGGGTATTTCTCACATAATGGCTCCACTCAGAGGCAACGCAAATCCATGGTGTCCCTCACGTAGGTGTACTAATCACGGGCGCCGATATTCCCGCGGTGTTCCTCATATAGTGGGTACCAATCACAGGCAACGCAGACCCACGGTGTTGCTCATATAGTGGTACTAATCACAGGCAACGCAGACCCACGGTGTTGCTCATATAGTGGTTCTAATCACAGGCAACGCCCAGACCCTTGGTATTTCTCACAATGGTACTAATCACGGGTACTGGAAACTAGTGGTGTGCATTGTTCGAAGTTGAGACGGGTAAACAAGACAGAACAACATGTGCCTTGCTGCATATGCAACCAGTATCACACATGAGTGGAGTGTGTAAGCTTAAAACGCCCGAGTTTGCTCCAATTCGTTCGACAGGGCATGTTCGAAGCAAAGCTTGCTGACTAGGGAGGATGGCCTTGCTTACTTTACTGATGTTGCAAGCAATGTGGTTTCTACAGATATAGGGAATCCCTTGTTTAGATAGAACAAAGCCCGGGAATTCGGAGGTATAAAAGAGCGAAGGAATGGTTGAGTTACCCGTTAGTTTTGAGCTGAAGTTCACCATGCCACGTGAATCGACGGACAGTGTTATGGCTAAAATTCAAAGCAGTGAATATAAACTAATCAAGGGAGATGGGCTCATTTCTGATGTTTGGAAGAAGTTCCTGCTTGTGGTCACTGCAGATAGTCAGCAGAAAGGGTATGTTTCCTGTGAAACGTGCAATAACTTAAATAACACGTTTGAAAATTTAATGCTGTCTTTTCTCACCAAGTATTGCCCGGCATTACAAAGCAAACCATAACTAGCGCGTGTGTTTTCATTTGTGCCGAAGATTACCGACCGTTTAACACTGTTGCCGGAGACGGCCTAAAAGAATTAGGGCAAGTACTGATTAATATCGGTGCTAATTTTTGAAAAGTAGATATTGTTGATGTGTTACCGCATCCTTCCACCATCAGTAGAAATGTCCAAGCAAAGGCAAATAAAATACGAAGAGAAATAATGCCGCTGATTATTTCTGTTATGCACGACAAATTTTGCTGGGCTACTGTTGATATGTGGACTGACCAATACAACCAAACCCATTATTTGACGCTGACTACACAGCGTATAGGCAGAGTGTGGTAGCTGATCAGTAATATGCTTTTTACTACAAAATGTCCAAATACAAAGAAAACAAATGCAAGTATAATTGAGGAAGTTCATGAAAGAATGTCCGAGTTAAACATTCCTCAGTGTGATTGTACAGGTATGTTTTTCGTTAATAGATCAGGGTTCAGACATAAAGAAATCTTTCGGAGGTCACAGACGTCTGCCTTGTGCTGCTCACTGCATAAATACAGCACTTGCGCACGTATTCGATGAAACGAGATTTCTTGTGGAAGATGCTCCAGTATCTGCAAACACAATAAACTGCGCAAAGGCAGTAGTGAGGTATCTGAAAAAAAAAGCGGTCGTGTTGCTCAGCTTCAAACAGCGTTACAGCAAAAAGTAATGACGAGGTGGAATAGAGTTTATACGATGTTAGTCTGTTTTAAGCAGTATGATCAAATTGTTGTGCTGTTACGAAATCATAATGCCTTCCAAAAGTTAGATGGCTTCAGTTATGAGGTTGCAGAAGATATGGTAGCTTTCCTTAAACCATTCGAAGAAGCAACAGATGATCTGGAACATGACACAACACCAACAATTCACTTAGTGCTCTTGTGGTTCCATAAACTGCGGCAACACTGCTCAGTCAGTGAATCAGACAGTGAGGTATTTGTTAATGATTGACTTCTTCATTTTCTGTCACTTAAGTAGTATGCATATAGTCATTACATTAATATTATGTTGAGCCTTGCTTTTACTTTCAGAAAGTCCATAAAATAAAAATCAGAGCTCACAAGCTATTAAGTGAAAAGGTACATGTCTCAACTGTACACAAAATAGCCACATTTCTATAACCTCCGTTTTGCGACCTGAAAATGTTAGAACAAGATGAAAGGAAGGGCGTAATGGCCGAAGTCAGACGTATCTGTATAACATCTGATATATCAGGTTCGTAATATAATTTGCTGTGTGTAGTTACTTAAGTGATTGTATTACAACTTCCATCAAACATCTTGTTAAGTTTCTTTATTTCTAATTTTATATTTTTCTCTCTGTAGATCTTTCACGTCGCACTGTGCCTGAATCGACCAGCCTACAAGAGCCTACGAAGAAAAAGAACAAATTCAGTGAGTGGATAAGCGACAGTTCAGCTGCTGGCGACGAAGTAGGGATGTACTGCAGTATGAATGCTGGTGAAGATGATGACGACCTCCTGAGATGGTGGAAGGAACACGAAATCAGTCTGCCTACTCTGTCAATAATTGCCAGACGTACGTTGTGCATCCCAGCAACCAGTGCAAGTAGCGAAAGAAACTTTAGTAAAGCTGGAATGCTTTAACGAGTCGTAGGAGTCAACTAGATCAAGACAAAGTCAATGACTTGTTATTAATTCATAACAATTAGAACTATAAATAATTAGTTTGCAATTAATTTCCAGTTCTGAGCTAGAGTTTGTGAACTAGCTGTAGGAAACCTTGAACAAAGACGAATTTTAAATTACTTTTGAGGTTTATATTTAACTTTATGTGTTATACTGACTTAACAGTTGATATTAAATGTATTTTGTATAGTTAGTAGTGAAATACATAGCTTATGAATTAATAATGTGTATTTAGTTTCCGTATAAAAGCAGTAACTTATGCTAGCCAGGAAGAAGACACGTGGCAGCAGGTAAAATTCATTAACCATTTCTTCAACAGGAGTTACTACATTATTTCCAGTATTGCTTACATACGAGGCCACCCGAGCTCCTTATATTGTAGAATCACAGTCTAAAAATACGAGTTTAACTCTTGACAGTTACATGCCTAGGCATAGGTCCACCATTGAAGCAAAAGCGAATGTTTCGATAGATAAAGGTGCGCGAGACAAACAGCAGAGTACGGCTCAACAAGAAGGAGAGGAAGCGAGCACTTCTACCTGTGCCTCAGACAGCGCGTGTAGGAGCGAGTATGAAGGGTCGAAAGAACATAGCTCGCCTCGCCTGTGAGAAGCGAGGTTCGGTCATAGCCATACTTGCCAAATATGAACCGAGCATGGAGTGTGTTTTGCACGACACTACTGGAAACCCACAGTGAACAGCTCTTTGCTGCTACTAATCACAAACCTATTGTGTACCAAACATAGTGGTATTACTCGCAAGTAAAGGCGACCCATGGTGTTCCCCGCGTGATGGTACTAATCACAAGTAGTTTCTTGGTTCTAATACCATCATATCTTGGTCGTCCGACTCGTTGGCTGAATGGTCAGCATACTGGCCTTCGGTTCAGAGGGTCCCGGGTTCGATTCCCGGCCGGGTAGGGGATTTTAACCTTAATTGGTTAATTCCAGTGATCCGGGGGCTGGGTGTTTGTGCTGCCCCCAACATCCCTGCAACTCACACACCACACATAACACTATCCTCCACCACAATAACACGCAGTTACCTCCAAAGGGCAGATACCGCCCACCGTCATCGGAGTGTCTGCCTTACAAGGGCTGCACTCGGCTAGAAATAGCCACACGAAATTATATATACCTTGGTCGCCCCTTTTAGTCGCCTCTTACAACAGGCAGGGGACACTGTGGGTGTATTGTTCGTCTGGGTCCCCCACCCACAGGGGATAAGTGAATTTACTAAACATCGCCACACTCCTCCATTCGCAACTAGTGCTGTAGCCACATTTACTTCTATACCTCTTATCTTTAAATCATTAGAAACTGAGTCTAACCATCATCGTCTTGGTCTCCCTCTACATCTCTTACCCTCCATTACAGAGTCCATTATGCTTCTAAGTAACCTATCCTCCTCCATTCACCTCACATGACCCCACTACCGACCCCGGTTTATGCGTACACCTTCATCCATAGAGTTCTTTCCTAACTTAGCCTTTATCTCCTCATTCTCAGTAACCTCCTGTCATTGATCCCACCTGTTTGTACCAGCAATCTTTCTCGCTACTTTCATGCCTGTTACTTCTAACTTATAACTTATAAAATATCTTGAGTCCACCCAGCTTTCGCTCCCATAAAGCAAAGTTGATCTGAAAACAGACCGATGTAAAGATAGTTTCGCCTGGGAGCTGACTTCTTTCTTACGGAATACTCTACCGGGCGAGTTGGCCGTGCGCGTAGAGGCGCGCGGCTGTGTGCTTGCATCCGGGAGATAGTAGGTTCGAATCCCACTATCGGCAGCCCTGAAAATGGTTTTCCGTGGTTTTCCATTTTCACACCAGGCAAATGCTGGAGCTGTACCTTAATTAAGGCCACGGCCGCTTCCTTCCAACTCCTAGGCCTTTCCTATCCCATCGTCGCCATAAGACCTATCTGTGTCGGTGCGACGTAAAGCCCCTAGCAAAAAAAAAAAAAAACCGGAATACTCTTGATCGCAACTGCGAGCTCACTGCATTAGCTTTATTGCACCTTGATTCAATCTCACTTACTATATTACCATCCTGGGAAAATACGCAACCTTACTTACTTACTTACTTACTTATCCGGCGCTACAGCCCTGTGTGAGCCTTGGCCTCTTCTACGATAGTCCGCCATCTACTTCGATCCTGAGCGGCTGGTCTCCATGGGCGGATGTTCATTGCCCTCAAGTCAGCTTCAACTTCATCACTCCATCTGTTACGGGGCCTTCCTTGTCGCCTTCTTTTGTCTACTTGGGATTTAACTACTTTTCTTGGCATTCGATCTTCCTCCATTCTTTCCAAATGGCCAAACCATCGCAGTCTCTGTGCCTTAATAAATCTAACTATATCCTCCTGGTCTAGTATGTTTTGTATTTCAGCATTCGTCCTTATCCTCCAACCATTCTGGTCTTGAATTGGGCCACATATTCTTCTAATAATCTTTCTTTCAAATATCTTTAACTTATTTGCGTCATCAACTAAAAGGTTCCAGGCTTCTGAGCCATATGTCACTACAGGTCTAATAAGGGTCTTATATATTTTGAATTTTGTAGGTTTAGACAATAGACGAGATTTAAATAATGTAAGATTAGCATAATAGGCCCTGTTTCCAGCTATTATTCTACGATGTATCTTCTCACTTATTCTATTATTATTTGTCAACATGAGTAGTATAATTGGATGGTTCTGCGGCCGCCTCCGCCTCAGGGCTCCCAGGGGCCCCTCCGCCTCCGCCTCCCGAGGGGCCTTCCCAGAGGCCTCCTCCGCATCCCGCGGATAATTTGAATTGGTAAACAAAGCCACGTGCTTTTTGACAGCTGTCATCGACAACAACGCATCGCTAACCTCAGTACTGCCATCTTGACGGGCCTAAACCTCAGTGGTACCAACTTAACCTAACTAGCGCGAGATTTGAATAGGTAAACAAATCCACGTGCTTTTTGACAGCCACGTGCTTTTTGACAGACAACAACGTATCGCAAAACTCAGTGCAGCCATCTTGACGGACCTAAACCTCAGTGCTACCAACTTAACCTCACTAAGGCGAGATAAACAAATCCACGTGCTTTTTGACAGCTGTCATCCGCCATCTTTAAACTACAGAGCACCGTGCTGCCCTCTTTATCGCAGTAGCTGCAAATTCGTCACCTGTCATCGGCAGTGCTGCCATCTTGGCGGGTCTAAACCTTAGTGCTACCAACTTAACCTCACTAGCGCGAGATAAACAAATCTACGTGCTTTTTTGACAGCTGTTATCCGCCATCTTTAATATATAGAGCACAGTGCTGTCCTCTTTAGCTACTTACCTTTGAAATGTGGTGGCGGATAATTTGAAAAATGCTTTTTGACAGCAGCCATCTTTGAGCACCGTGCTGCCCTCTTAAATAAACTCACGTGGTTTTTTTCTGACAGCTGTCATCCGCCATCTTGCATCACAAACCTCAGTGCTGCACTCTTTAGCTAGATACCTTTGAAATGTGGTGGTGGCGATTTGAAAAATTCTACATGCTCTTGTTTGGAAACAAACCCATGCGCTTTTTTGACAGCTATCATCCGCCATCTTTAATCCAGAGAGCACCGTGCTGCCCTCTTTAGCTACTTACCTTTGAAATGTGGTGGCGGCAAATTCCACGTGCTCTTGTTTGGAAACAAATTCCACGTGCTCTTGTTTGGAAACAAACTCACGTGCTTTTTTCTGACAGCTGTCATCCGCCATCTTGCATCACAAACCTCAGTGCTGCAGTCTTTAGCTAGATACCTTTGAAATGTGGTGGCGGCAAATTCCACGTGCTCTTGCTTGCAAACAAAGCCACGTGCTTTTTGACAACTGTTATCCGCCATCTTTAATCAATAGAGCACTGTGCTGCTATCATGCGGGCAATTTCGTCAGCTGTCATCCGCCATCTTTCATCCACAGAACACCGTGCTGCCCTCTGTAGAAGCGGGCAATTTGAAAAGTTCTGTTAGCTGTCACACGCCATCTTTAATCAAGAGAGCACCGTGCTGCCATCTTTAGCTAGATACCTTTGAAATGTGGTGGCGGCAAATTGAAAAATTCCACGTGCTCTTGTTTAGCAAACAAACTCACGCGCTTTTTGTCAGCTGTCATCCGCCATCTTACATCGCAAACCTCAGTGCTACACTCTTTAGGTACATACCTTTGAAATATGGTGGCGGATAATTTAAAAAGAAAAATTCTACAGCAGCCATCTCTCGACGCTAATTGCATAAGGTGGTGGCTATACATGACTCCTTAAGGGTGCTTACGCAAGATGGCTGCTATACACAGGTTCTTATGAGACTCCCTTGGGATGCTTGCGCAAGATGGCAGTTATACATGGCTCCTTATGAGATTCCCTAGGGATGCTTGCGCAAGATAGCGGCTGCTCTTATGGGACGGCTTAAGGGTCCTTGCACAAGATGGCTTGAGACGCCCTAAGGATGCTTGCGCAAGATGGCGGACACAAGATGGCGGCTATACACAACTCCTTATGAGACGCTTTAAGGGTGCTTGCGCAAGATGGCTGCCGCTCTTAGCTTAGAGGCTAACGTGTCGTGCTAGTTCGATTCATTAAATTTGGGGCTTAAATGCAAAATGTTAAATATCTCGAAAACGGTGCACCGTAGAGCAAAACGGACAAAATTTTTCTGCCTAATACCCAGGTTCGCAGTATGAGGAACAAGAAAAACATAGTCTAATGATGGGATCAACGGTTCGGTTCCTACTTAGGCCCTTTGGCATTCGCTCTGTTTTAGCTTGTATTGAAGCGAGTCTTCGTAACATGATCAGGTCTAGCTATGGTAGAGAGTATAACGTACCGTGCTGATTCGATTCATTAAATTTGGGGCTTAAATGCAAAATGTAAATATCTCGAAAACGGTGCATCGTAGAGCAAAACGGACAACATTTTTCCGCCCAATACCCAGGTTCGCAGTATCAGGAACAAGAAAAACATAGTCCAATGATGAGATCGACGGTTCGATTCCTACTTAGGCCCTTTGGCATTGGCAGCTATCAAATTCTACAAGATGGCGGCTATACATAGCTTCTTATGAGACAGCTTAAGAGCGCTTGCACAAGATGGCTGCTGCTCTTATGAGACTCCCTAGGGGTGCTTGCGCAAGGTAGCAGCGACAAGACGGTGACTATACACAGCTCCTTATGATACGGCCTAGAGGTGCTCACACAAGATGGTGGCTGCTCTGATGAAGAAAGCTAGCTTTGCACCGTGCAGGTATCTTTACAGCACTAAACCTCATACCTTTGAAATTTGGTGGCGGGTAATTTGAAAAATTCGACGTGCTTTTTCTTAACAGCAGCTATCTTTAAACAATAGCGGCTATACATAAGCTGTTAAGGCCTCCTCTTATGTCAAGGCATAGCTCTATCGAACAAGTTTAAACCTGCATCGGGATAGCTAGAGTAAGCACGTGCTGCAGTGATGACGTCATTAAGCATGTTTAGACTTGGAAATCACAAAAGAAACGTAAGACTAGAATCGAACACTGCACTCTATGCCGTGAACTTTATCATGTGATCGGAACATTGATTGAAGTGTTTAGAACACTAAATAAGTAGAACCGAACACTGTACTCGATACAACATGTGTTTAGAACATGTCAGGGGATACCTTTGTTCTAAGAAGATTAGATTACCGCACATTCCTTGTAGGGCGAATAGGCTAAAGGGCTAATGGGCAAAAGGGCTAATGGGCTAAAGGGCTAATAGGCAAAAGGGCTAAAGGGCTAAAGGGCTAAAGGAGCAACAACCTCATCGATCGCTATCAGCAAGAACGCTTGTACTTTGTTAAGTGTAGAAAATTAATCTTTATTTGTAAATGGTTTCATGTTCAGAACAAGGAATGGAACCTAGGGGTTACGTCTTACCTAATAAAATCTCCGAGAAGCGATGAGTTACGTTCTTCGAATTAGTGTTCGGAAAACTGAACTTTTCAAGATGATAGCAGAGAGTTTCGCAATGTTCTGTTGTTGGATTATAAATTCCGCGCTACAACATGCATAAGGTGGCAGCTTTGAGGTTTACCGCCGTAAAGATGACAAGAGTGAGGTTAGCAATGTTCCGTTGTTGGATTTTAAATTCCGCACTATAACATGCATAAGGTGGCAGCCTTGAGGTTTACCGCCGTCAAGATGGCAGCAGTGAGGTTAGCGACGCTCTATTGTCCTTCAAAGTGAGGTTAGGGTCCGTCAAGACGACAGCTGTCAAAAAAGCACGTGGCTTTGTTTACTAAAAAAGAGCACGTGGCTCTGACGTCACGATCACGCGGTATGCTGCGACAGCATGCAAAGTTCAATGTCTACACCTACGTAGTTAACATTCTGCTATGTTCACAAGATTTTTACACATAACTATTCTTTATGCTTTACGTTCCTGCACATAGGTTATGTTAAGATAGCAGCAGATACAAGCGATGGTCACGTGCTCTAGTAGAAGATGCATGCATTATCAAAAGGTAGTGTGTACACGCTTTTAAACCTTGCTATTTTTACCGCTGCCATGTTCACAAGATTTTTAAACATCGCTATTCTTTGTACTTTAAGTTCATGCACATAGGCTATGCTAAGATAGCAGCACAAACACATGCGAACTTTGTACATTCTAGTGGAATAAGTTTAGTACTGCGTGCATCATGGATACATGATATGTACACGCATTTAAACATGGCTATACTTAATGCTGCTGCTTTGTTTACAAGATTTTTATACATTGCTATTCTTTATGCATCAAGTTCGCGCACACACAAGCGATAGTCGTGCACAGGTCTAGTAATAAGGAATTTCATGGAAAGGCTAAAGTGCGAGTGACCTGTTATAATTGTGACAAGGAAGGGCACATAGCACGACACTGTAATGCTCTGTAGGTCCGAGAAAAGAAGCCTCCCTTGTGCAGAAACTGCAATAGGGCAGATCATACGCAGAAAGAGTGTAGAAGTAAGCAGCGAGAAACGGAAAAAAAACGGGTTACACGAAGTTAAGGTTTGTGCTATAATTTGCTACTTTAATTACAACAAAATGGGTCACAAACAGTCTGAATGCTGGGGATGGCAAAGGTCGGCAGGTGAAAGGAAGTGTTTTACCTGTGGCCGTATGGGCCACCTACAACGTAATTGCTGGTTCAATAAGACAGAGAGTATCTATCAAAATAGACAGGGTAACTACTCGAAAGAGAAAGGGATGACCTCCCAAACCTCTAAACGTACAGAAGAGCAGAAAGGGAGAAGAGCCAGCGACAAGGGGTTATACGAAAAAGGGACTGCCAGGTTGGGCTGAAGAGCGAGTCCCAAGAAATAGGAGGCCCGTGGAGGCAGAATAGAAATTGGTGAAGCGAAAGTCCCGTACCCAACCACCGAGTGAGGGCAATGCCTATGAAAGGCATAATACATGTAAAAGTAAGAGTTGTCCCGAGAGCAATTGGTTAGCGAGTAATTTGGAGCAGTCCCGAAGGGAAAATGACCGGACTGGTTCCGTCGAAGTCTCTATTGAAGGACGAAGAAAGGCCCTATCATTTTCATGTGGATACAGGGGCTGATGTGAGCCTCATACGAGAGAGGGATGTGCAATAAGAAATAAACTACCGTAAACCAACAATAGAATTGCATGGGGTGACAGGTTGAACTTCCCGTACTAAAGGAAGTGTTATTTTGAAAATAGGAGACTTCTCTCCCAAATGTTATGTTGTAGGAATTTTGATTGTCTGTCGTTGGTCCAATAAGGAGCGACCTATTAAAAGAAAGTGTTATAAATTGTCGTGATGATGGTGTGGAGATATTTGGAAGAAGGTTCTTGTTGGGTATGAGTGTTCAAGAAGTGTGTAGGATAACTGTACCTCATAGTGAAATCCTGAACACTGTAGAAGGCAGAATAGAAATTGGTGTCCCGGGTCAGGAGAATTTACTTCAATTCGTGTTGGATACTAGAAGTGAAGTATCTCTCATAAAACGGCAGTTTGTTCCACCTGAGTCAAAGATTGTCAGGGAGACTGTCTCACAGTTAACAAGTGTAGATTCAGAAGAGATCAGACTCAGAGGGAGAGTAAGACTCCCAGTGGGAGAGTCAAACGCTGATTTTTACGTAGCTGGTGAGGATGTACACCTTAATAGTGATGGGATTATTGGGAGGAATGTACTGAGAGATAGTATAATAAACTTTAAGGAAGGCTATGTCATTGTAAAAGGAATCCAATATTACATGATGGGAAACATTGCTAGAGTGCATACGATCTGTCTCAAACCCAGGACAGAGACGATAGTCGACGTAAGAATAGACAAAGAAGAGGCAGAAGGTGTGTTTGATAAGCAAGAATTTCTGCCAGGGGTGTACATATCAAGCTGTGTAACGAAGCCTTGTAAGCATAAAGCTTTACTTAGTGTGTTAAATACGAGAGAGACTGAAGTTAAATTTGAGAGCCCGTTGTTTAGTATTCAAGAATTTGAACCCGTTGAATCATCTGAATGGGTACAGTCAAAAGAAATAAATCAGGTGATTCAGGTACAAAAGAATTTGAACCTGATGAATCCTATGAATGGGTAGAGTCGAAATAAATAAATCAGGTGATTCAAGTGCAAAATGATAGTGAAAAACCCCGAGAACAAAAGGTAATAGAACAATTAAGAGTAGATCATTTAACACCCAAGGACGAGGAGCAATTGTATGATGTATGTGCTGCATACAATGACATATTTCATTTAGAGGGTGATAAGTTAACGTACACGGATTTATTGCAGCATGAAATTCGAATTAGGGAAAATCAGCCGTCGATTAATATGAGACCTTGAAGGTTACCCGAAACTCAGAAGGAGGAAGTTCAAAGGCAAATAGAAAAAATGCTGGAAGATAAGATAATTACACCTAGTACCTCTGCTTGGAACGCTCCACAGTTGATCATGCCAAAGGGAATGAATGCCTCAAGGAAACAGAAGTACCGTGTATATATGAGTCGTGTAGTTTCAAAAACCCCTATCTCCAAGAAAATCAGTTTTTCAGGAAGGGCAAAAAACTGCCATGACTGCATTTTACACTTCTTTTTAACATTTTCTTTACTTTTACTTTAATTAGCTCATATTGAACAAAATACACAAAATGTATGCGGTTTCATCTCTACATTTTTGTACTAGGGCAATATTTATCTTGAACATAGGGGGTTTTGAAAGTCACAAGTGGACATGGTGGGTTTGAAAGTAAACATGGATATTGCAAACATACTCTTACTGTCTAATGCTGAAAGAAACTATGTTTACTTCACTTACTAACATCTATGTAGCACACTGAGATGGAAAACGAATTGCAAACATGAAATACAGTATAAAATGTATTAATATTCATTGAAAATATGGAATGCTTTTGTCTCTGAACAATAAAAACATAATCATATTATTGCAATCTAATACAACAAGGATACGGAATCATCTCTTGGTTCACAGTATTCTTCCTCTTGCTCTTCTGTCGTACTGCAACGATCTTCAGCCTGTCGTGTTTCCAGCGAAACATAAAACTGGAGATCTGAAAGCTCCCTCCATCTAACCCCATAATGTTTCTCAACCAACCTGCACACATCCTTCACTTTTGCATTGTTTAAGGGAACATTACCTTTTTCGATTAACTGTGGAACCAGTCCAGAGAAGGTTTTGCCTCTCTTTAACACACTCTTTGGCTGGCCAAATGTGCAACGGTAAGCAACTTCCCCTTGTACCAATACATTGTTTTTCTTCCTTTTTAGAAAAATTCTTTTCGCAGGACTGAACTGAAAATGCCACGAGCCGACAGGTTTCAAAACATCTCGAAGAGCAGTCTTCCAGTCAAATAGCGGTACTTCACAACCAGGCTGGAGAAGCTTCCCATGTCCATTAAAAGTATTGTTGTATACCTCCGACGTAAGGATAACTTCTCTTTTTCGAACAACTTTCTCTATACGTGCAAACACCCTTTCAGGTGGTAAAAATGAATGACCAACTACAGGAAAGTAAATTTCAACTTCTTTCACATTCACTGGTGCATATAGAAGCCACTTACTAACCAAACCCACAAGAATACTGTTTTTATTTTGTCCACCGCATCCGTCTGCAAATAGGCGTACAGTTTTTTTTTTGTGACAGATCAATGCTGTTAAGAGCATGAAACAAACGACTTGCAATTTCATTTGCACCTCTACGAAAGTCAGCTTCATTCCATGAATAGATTATCACATTTTCGTGCGTCAGTGATGTCTTAGAGCTTCCAAACACTACAGTGAAGTTGTACACATTTATTTGCCTGCTGAAGTAAGCACTTTGGTCATTTAGCTTGGGCAAAAGCATGTTCTTCTGACAATCAAAGGAAACAGACTGAATAGACTCATCTTCTTCTCTTAAATATTCATAGAATGCACTGTATTTTAACTTGTGGACTCGTCTCTTGGTCAGCAGAGCAACGTTTGCATGTTCTGATGTGCAATTTTTTAGTTCCTCGTCTAGTTGTGAGCAAGTTGAGCAAACATCAGTCTTCGGACTTCCAAAACCAATATTATAGTTACGATTCAAGATCTTCCTGAAGAAGGCGTGCTTTGCCTGCAACACAGGTTCAACAGTAGTATTGTATTGTCTCCACATTTCTTTGATATTTAGTTCACATGCCAGGTACATACGTGCCGCTGACTTGGTACGGCAGTAGTGCGGCTCTTTAGCACGAAACGATTCAATAAATTTACAGATCGCCTCACGTTTTGGTTTATTGGCATAGCTTCTTCTGTCTCCCCCTCTTCTCTCCACAGGCATTCCCCCAGATTCAAAATGACGCTTTAGTACCCCTTGAATTCTGTCCTTCTTCAATAGGAGAGCTCCCATAAATGCTACTCGGCAAACTGGTACCATCGTTCCACCCCGTTTCCGAATAGTGTACTTGAATGTGTGAGCTTTTGCGGATCTGATACTGTTACCCGGCCTGCGTCTCGCCACTGGTATACAAGAAACATGCTTGATAATGAAACTATCCTGCTGCGGTTTTGATGCTGTAGGGTAGAATACCGAATGAAACTTCTTCACATCCAACAAAGAAATATCTCCGCACTGGTAGGCCTTGGATTTATGGCCGTACACTGATATGACAGGAGGTCCAGCCGACGCGTACCTGTGTAATAAACACCCTTTTCACTTACGAGAATGTGTATGTTTACTAAAATACCATAGGTATTTATGAATGGCCTGCACCGAAAAAAAGGAAGTTCGCTTCTCAACGTGACCATAGAAGGTAATATCAGAAGCTGCACAAAGTCACAATGGTACGGGCTTTTGGGAATCGACGTGAACTGGCCAAGAATCGAACTGCGGCCATTTTTGTGAGAGAAGAACGACCGATCCGGCACAACACCGTGCGCCGACTTCATGCAGCAATACATGTTTTCTAAAGCTTATTCTAAAAGTGCAGTTTCTGATACAGTTCTACAATTATGCTCACAAGAGAGGAACGTAATAACATAATGTTACTATAAGAAAGCATACCTTGATATTTTTACTTCCTTGCATTTCCACTGCAGTTCGTTACGTAATTTCTTCCTACCCTTGCCAGGGCTACACTTCTCAATACATTTATGAGGTGAATCCATTAGTAATAGACAATACACGACACTGTGTCAACACAAATGCTTCCTCTCACTGTCGCGCCATGAGCTCCTCACGCGCCTGACACATGGCCACGTACTGCCTTCCTATTGGCCGGCGGAGATGGCGGGTTATGTTATCTATGGCCGAGCGCAAGGCGTTGGAGATGGCGGAATATGAAAATAACCCCATACTTTGACATTGAATTTCGAACGGTTAGAGCGGGTTTTGATGCTTACTAATAGCATACAGCGGTGGGCATGCCCATAGCAAAATCAAATCAATCTTTGTCTCCATTTTCGTGAAAAATGGAGATAGGGGGTTTTGGAACTACACGATTCATATGGATTATAGAGCATTGAACTCTGTTTCTATTGGTTCCGCTTATCCAGTTCCGTTAATTTTGGAGTTGTTAGATGCACTGGGGAAGGCCCATTACTTTTCAACGATGATTTAGCGTCAGGCTACCATTAAGTATTATTGAGGCCGAAGACTGTAAGAAGACGGCATTCTCCGCCTCAGGTAAGCATTAAGAGTACCTACAAATGCCGATGGGTTTGAAAGATGCCCCTAGTACATTCGTGAGTTGATGAACGTAGCAATGTCAGGGTTAATCGGTGTAAAATGCGTGATTTGTCTTGATGATATTTTAAGTTATGCTCATTTTATTGAGTAACACAAGCAGAGACTTGGAGACGTGTTGCATAGATTGAGGGAACATTGGCTAAAGTTGCAGCCAGATAAATGTGAATTCCTTCAAACAGAAGTAACATTTCTAGGTCACATTATCACTGCTAATGGGGTACAGCCAGACGAGCAAAAGGTTGAGGCAGTGAGAAAATTTCCCCGACCTATAACTACTAAACAACGGAAAGGATTTTTAGGTTTGAGTTGGTATTATCGTAAGTTTATCCCAGAGTACAGTAAGATAGCAAAACCTCTGTATGAACTTCTAAAGAATAATGTCCCTTATGTGTGAACAGATAAACAGGAGTTGGCTTTCTGTATCCTGAAACAGAAACTGACAGAGATCCAAATTTTGAGAGACCATTTATCTTAACTACGGATGCTAGTGGCGAAGCTATAGGAATGGATCTCTCTCAAGGCGTATTAGGCAAGGACTTACCAATAGCATACACTAGTAGAACTTTAAACAAGGCAGAAAGAAATGATTCAATCAATCACTCACTACTGATCTTCATTTAGGGCAGTCACCCAGGTGGCAGATTCCCTATCTGTCGTTTTCCTAGCCTTTTCTTAAATGATCGCAAAGAAATTGGAAAATTGTTGAACATTTCCCTTGGAAAGTTATTCCAATACCTAACTCCCCTTCCTATAAACGAACATTTGCCCCAATTTGTCCTTTTGAATTCCAACTTTATCTTCATATTGTGATCTTTCCTACTTTTAAAGACACCACTCAAACTTATTCGTCTACTGATGTCATCCCACACCATCTCTCCACTGAAAGCTCGGAACATACCACTTAATCGAGCAGCTCGGCTCCTTTCTCCCAAGTCTTCCCAGTCCAAATTTTGCAACATTTTTAACGCTACACTTTTGTCGGAAATCGCCCAGAACAAATCGAGCTGCTTTTCTATGGATTTTTTCCAGTTCTTGATTCAAGTAATCCTGGTGAGGGTCCCATACACTAGAACCATACTCTCCTTTGGGTATTACAAAAGACTTATATGCCCTCTCCTTCACATCCTTACTACAACCCCTAAACACCCTCATAACCATGTGCAGAGATCTGTACCCTTTATTAACAATCATATTTATGTGATTATCGCAATGAAGGTCTTTTCTTATATTAACACCTAGGTACACACAATGATCCCCTAAAGGAACTTTCACACCATCAACGCAGTAATTTACACTGAGAGGACTTTTCTATTTGTGAAACTCACAACCTGACTTTTAACCCCGTTTATCATCATACCATTGCCCACCGACCATCTCACAACACTATCGAGGTCACCCTGCAGCCGCTCACAATCTTGTAGCTTATTTATTACTCTGTACAGAATAACAATCATCTGCAAACAGCCTCATCTCTGATTCCACTTCTTTACACATATCATTGATATATAAGAAACCATAAAGGTCCAATAATACTTACTGCCTTGAGGAATTCCCCTCTTAATTATTACAGGGTCAGATAAAGCTTCGCCTATTCTAATTCTCTGAGTTCTATTTTCTAGAAACATAGCCACCCATTCAGTTGCTCTTTTTTCTAGTCCAATAGCACTCATTTTTGCCAGTGGTCGTCTATGATCTACCCTATCAAATGCTTTAGATAGGTCAATCGCTGTACAGTCCATTTGGCCATTTGGCCAGTTACCGAAAAGGAATTACTTGCTATCAGCTGGAGAATGAAGTATTTTAGACCGTACCTATTTGGACGGCACTTCACCGTGGTCACAGATCACAAAACATTAAAATGGGTATTCAGTGTACAAGACCCATCCTCCAGGTTAATGAAATTTAGAATCAAACTTGTTACGTATGATTTCACCATAGTATACAAGCCAGGGAAAACGAATAAGAACGCAGATGCGTTAAGTAGGATCCCCACTACGCCTGAGAAGGTAGTGAGTGTAATAGGATCTGAAGGGCAAGATTCCCACCAAGAGATAGGTGAGCAAGGAAAGGTTGGTAGACGGAATGATCGAGGACACGAGAGCAGAGAGGTCAGAAAATGAGGATTTAGTTCAGGACTCTAATTCCGAGGACGCGGAAACAGAGGAAGTTGAGTCTGATGAGGAAAAGAGCTCGCCTAATGTTGTAACTAAGGAGCTAACTAAAGAAGAGATGTTAGTTCTCTTACAAGATGCGCATAATTCTCTTGTTGGTGGTCTACAGGGTATTACTAGAACTCTAGCGCGAATCAAAGATGTTTACCAGTGCCCGAACATGAAGAAGGACGTAGAAGCTTTTCTACACTCATGTCCTTCATGTCAAAATAATAAAATTATTGGTCCAGAAATTAAAGCGCCAAAGGTTATTACTGATACACCTAGTACAGTATTCGAGAGGGTGGCATTAGACATGATGGGTTCTCTTCCTGTAACCGAAGGAAAGCACAGATATATACTTACCTGTCAAGATCAGCTATCTAAATATGTAACAGCAAGTCCAATGGTTAATCAAGAAATAGATACCATATCAAGAACTTTGGTAATGAACGTGATTAGTATTTTTGGAATCCGAAGTGTTATTTTGACTGATGTGTAGTAACTTTATGAGTCAAACTTTTAAAATTTTGAGAATAGAAAAAGTTCATAAGACAGCTTTCCGGCCACAATCTAATGGAAGCAGAGAACGAGTACATACAACGCTCAGTTATATCTGAGACATTATACAGGGTGAACAAAAAATGCCACACTTGGAGGTCAGCATGCGATTCCTCATCCCATTGCAAGACAAAAGTTTCTATAGCTAAATCAGATCTGGTGCTGTCAGAAAATGAGAAACTGGCAACACTGTCACATCCTGCAGCGCATCGGAATGTAAGAGAGAAACGTGCATCATCCCGCTCTACCGTACCTGCCGTCGCATCTCAATGAGTGGGTTATCAAACCCACATGCACCGTGGAGCTACGGCTCGAATCTGTCAGGTTGTTTTTTCTTTTGTGTGTATGACATCAGGTCCCTAGGTTCCATCGTGTAACTGCGTTTGTAAGCATGACATCCTGTTGTCACATGACAATAGTAAAACACATGACACAGTGTGATCCATTCAATTGAATGCATGTGTCGGCTAACCACGCAGTGCACAACCATAACTGGCCCTGTTAAGTGCATGTAGGGCGGCTTCCTCATGGAGTACACAAACGGTGAATATGCTTTCAGTGTTGGGTGCATCCGATAACCAAACTTCTGCTGCTGCTCATGAGTATGCAGGACGGTACCCTCAAAGGCGCCATCCCGATAATAATGTTTTCCGTCGCCTTGAGCAACGCCTGCGTGAAATTGGTAATCTTCGTCCACAAGTAGTGGACAGAGGTTGTCCAAGGACTAGAGGTACTCCAAAAACAGAGGATGGTATTCTTGAAGCCGTTCACCAATCACCTCGGCGAAGTACTGTGACATTACAAGGCAGTTCCAGGTATCTCAAAAACTGGTTGTTGACGTGTTGCACTACAAAAAACTGCATCCATATCATTACATGTTAACTCAACACCAGCGGCCAGAAGAACGCATTCAAGGAGTACAGTTCTGTGAATGGCTTTTGCAACAAGTTGAAGATAACGAACATTTTATAAAGAATGTGATATGGAGTGGCGAATGTAGCTTCACTTGGGATGGTATTTTCAACCATCACAGCAGCCATTATTGGTTTGACCACAACCCACATGTCCCCCGTGAACGTAGCCTTCAGGCACGCTTTGGCATAAACCTGTAGGCTGGAATCCTGGGAGGAGTGCTTTTAGGCCCTTACCTATTGCTGGACAAGTTGAATACGCCCCGCTATCGTACGTTTCTGGGCAATATTTTGCCTGACACTTTAGAAAATGTTCCACTTGGTGTTCGACGACAGCTATGGTTTCAGCATGATGGTGCACTGCCACACTTTGGAATGGCTGTGCATAACTGGTTAAATGAAGCGTTTCCAGGAAATGGATAGATCGTGGTTGTCCAATGTTCTGACCCCCACGTTCGCTGGACCTTAATCCATTAAATTTTTATTTGTGGGAACACTTAAAGTAACATGTTTATAGTACTCCGCCGACGGATCTAATAGCTCACCTGAATGCTGCATCGCCAATGGTGGATGAAGTTGTGTTGCGTAGGGTCTGGCAAAGTATGCTCCAGTGAGTGGCGAAGTGTTTGAAAATGCGAGGTGGTCGCTCTGAACATCTGCTGTGAAGTGAACGTTGTTCGTAAGTGTACGTACCGGCTCTGTGAAGATAAGACTGGACGTCACACGAACACTTTGGAATTATTGTGCGTAGCATAATGAGCAATCCAGTGTAGCCTACCTGCTGTACTGTATTGTGTTTCCTTGTACTGCATTGGATAGAGACGATGTTACTGTATCCACTATTATGTTCTACGTATTGGCTTTATTTGTGCCACGGACGAAACAAAGTGGTCGTTTACGTCTGTAAGAACTTCATGTTATGTTTGGATGTTTAAATAAGGGTACATCTAACAGTAAGACAGAACATGGTATATTGCATAGTGGAGGTGTACGTTGGATATAATTTGATACATTAACTGAAAACAAAATTGGCGCGATCGTGTCTTGAACATCAGCGCGTCCGCACAACCGGCATTTACGGCATTACCTCGTCTCACTGAGCTAATGTGACAGCTCTGGCAGAGCGCCAAGTTCATGCGACCTGTGCTTGGCCATGCTGCACGCCGTTACAGCGTTGCCAGAGCCTCGTTTCTTAACTCCCATTTCTATTAAACCTATTGGTGGGATTCGGTTTTGCAAGATAAAATTTTGTCATGAATTTCGACGAGGAACCACATGGCGACCTCCACGTGCGGCATTTTTTTCACCCTGTATATCTAAAGATCGGAAATATTGGGACGAATAGTTATCCACCGCCACTTTTGTGTATAATACATCACATCACACTAACACAGGTTTCACTCCGTATGAGTTAATATTCAGGCAGAAGGCAAACATACCGGATATATTACAGAAAAGACCCGAGGAAACCTACAACGAGTATCAAAATGTGGTAGAAGATTTAACCTGTAGGTTACAAGAAAATTTTGAGATTGCACGGAAAACTTTAATCCAAAATAAAGAGAAAGAGAAGCAGCGGTATGACAAAACACAGCATGAAGTAACATTTCAAGTAGGTGATCAGGTACTGCTTAGCGATGAGACATTACGGCGAGGACGGAGTTCCAAATTTTCCCAACTGTATAGAGGTCTGTATGTGGTAGAGAAAGTTGAAGGCGTGAATTGTCTCTTGAGAATTAATAAAAAGGGGAAGCTAATTAAAGTACATAAAAAATATATTTAAATCATACATTTAAGTTGGGCCGAGAAGTTGAGAACAGGTTGGCTCCTATTTCGATCGCAGTGTAATTCACACCCCCATCCACTCCTATGATTATTTGGAACTACCGATGGTTGCTGGTAGGGTTAGTTGAAATAGCCAGCTAAATCTCGTAACCAAATTTAGGGGAGAATATAAATTTTAAACTGATACCAGGAGCCTAGGTATTTTAGTACGCAGTGCACATTGCATGTATCTGTATGTACTCGTCAGAAGGGGCTGTGTGATGCGAGGCCACAGTCCAGATGTAACCTTGCAACGTTAGGAGATCACGGTTCGATCCCAATTTTCCTGTTACATATAGGAAAGCCACTAGAATTTAGAGAGATTTAATGTCATTTACATAGTTAAAAGCTATAACTTGAATAAGAAATGTGTCACTACAGTACATCACTTGCAGATTTTGAAATTGCCCGAAGAGGTTAAGCCTGTAAATGAAATAAGATATGTTATGGATAAGCAATAGTGAAAGCCTACAGATGTTTGTTGGCAGAGAAGTAGAGTAGAGAAAGTGAGAGTGAATACTATTCATCCTAGTGAGTTCAGTCCAGATAATGGAACACATCCATGGCCCTATGGCTAGATGTTTCGAAGAATGAGCCTCATTCCCTATGTCAGCAGTAGACAAGGAGTGATCATATTTCCCCCGTGTGGCATCGAGCAGGCACAAACAACACATAGACACTTGGAGATGTAGAGCGATGGACAAATACACATGCAGAGTAGTGCCACGGCTAGTTCTGTCTCTCATAGCAAGCGAGAAAACAATTCTTTTTTTTTCATCTTGTTCTTATGCTGTCTACCTGGGCAGATACAAGATATCTTATTCTTACCCTTTTCCACTATGACCCTCCGTTGAGGACTTCACTTTTCTTCACAATTGATTGATTGAAGGGAGATACAATACCATTGACTCGGCAGTAACCACAAGGTTAGCAAACCCTATCTACCCTAAGACCAAACGAGTGCGTGCTCACTACCCTCTTCTGGTGAGAACCGCACTTACTTTCTTGAATTGAAGCAGTGATGATGTAATATGATTTGAGAATCAGATTATTTGTATAGTAAATCACAGAAGCATCTCACCCAATTTTTTATTTATAAGGACCTATTGTAAGAGAGAGATCATTTACAAGTGAACGTGACAAACTCTCTAGTGCATAGATTTAACGCAAGGATATAAGGTCCAATCTCATTAATCTCACATGTGGACAATTTTCATCACTATTGTAGTGTTCATAGAGTTCATAGTAGTGTTCGTAGAGTCTGCTGAATAATTAGTTGATACACTATTGCAGAAGTCAGTCTGACTCGTTGGCTGAATGGTCAGCATACTGGCCTTCGGTTCAGAGGGTCCTGGGTTCGATTCCCGACCGGGTCGTGGATTTTGAATAGCTTCTGATTAATTCTTCTGGATCGGGGACTGGGTGTTTTTGTCCAACCCAACACTTTCCTCTTCATATTCACACAACACACTACACTACCCACCACAACAGAAACACGCAATAGTGATTACATCCCTCCATATAGGGTTGGCGTCAGGAAGGGCATCCGGCCTAAAACAGGGTCAAATCCACATATGCGACACAGTTCGCACCCGCGACCCCACAGGTGTGGGAAAAGCGGTAGGAAAAGAAGATGAAGACACTATTGCAGAAGTCACAGTTGAGTACTGATATGAGAACACGAACTCCCAGAGTATAGCAGGAAATTCTTTCAATTGTAGGTCATTTCCTTGGAGGTGCGAGATAGAGACTTCCGCATGGAAAGTAGTTTGGGTCATAACAGTCATTCACCTAATGACATATGGAATTATCATGGGAGAAACGTTAGATTTTCAAGTGTTACCATCCGAGAAAAAGCCAGGGATATACAGTATTTTAAAGATCAAGGATATGTGGCTATATTGACGGTAGATTGGAAACTAGTTACTTATGTGAATGTAAGTAAATTAGATAATGCATATCGAGTTGTTAAATGAAACGCACAGAAAACACAAACACTGTGTTACCAAGCTCGATAGCTGCAGTCGCTGAAGTGCGGTCAGTATCCAGTATTCGGGAGATAGTAGGTTCGAACCCCACTGTCGGCAGCCCTGAAAATGGTTTTCCCTGGTTTCCCATTTTCACACGAGGCAAATGCTGGGGCTGTACCTTAATTAAGGCCATGGCCGCTTCCTTCCCACTCCTAGCCCTTCCCTGTCCCATCGTCGCCATAAGACCTATCTGTGTCGGTGCGACGTAAAGCAACTAGCAAAACACTGTGTTATCAATTACCACAAGAATTAAACCACACATGTCAACATGACATACAATTAGAAATTAATCATTTACAGAAAACACAATAATTAAAAGATGTAATTAAGCAATTTACTCGGAATACAGGTAAACGTAAGAAACGTGGGATATTTAGCTTCATTGCCACTGTGTCAAAAGCAATATTCGGTATTTTAGATCAGGGTGATGTCGATTTTTATCAAGGGAAGATATCTAAATTAGAAAGAGAACAGATATCCATGTTAACGATAGCTAGGGAATAGATGACATTAGTTAAGTCTACATTACAATCTTTGAATAGTACTTTTTATGATGTAACAGCCGACGAATTAAAATTGAATCAGAATTTAGAATATATTCAAAATTTTCTCCAGAACGGGACAAGACAGTTAACAGTCATTTACACTGTTAGAAACTGAGATAGCGTTTAACAAACACTTAATTGAGATAGAGAATTTGTATCACAACTACATGAGCAGTATCAAGTGGTTGCTACTGGAATTATGTATGCTCAAGTAGGAGTAATACATATGCAAATTTTGAGCCCTATTGAGATAATAAAGGTATATAGGAAATCACAAGAACAGTTTCCATTTGGAATGACCATACTATTTGAGCTGGCTACAACTCAAGCACATTTGATTCATAAAATTGTAGATATCACAGCATTTATTGACAACAATATGCTAGTGTACATTGTGTTAATGCCGCTCAGTGATAAGAACAACTTTAAATTGTATGAAATACTTCCTTCTCCTACTACAGTCAGAGATCAAAATGATCAATTTGTAAGTGTACGAATAGAGAAAAACTTAATACTTATAGACTCTGAACAACAATTTTATAGTTATCCAAACAGAGATCAAATAAAGAATTGTAAACTTGTAACTAAAATGTGTTGAGTGTGTAAATCAGAGTTCATAATGAAAATGGTTCATGGAACAAAGGAATGTGTAATTAGTTTGCTAAAAGGTTTTAATTCTAACCAGAAAGTAGTAAAAAAGATATAATACGTATAAAAGAGTTAATGAGGTTATCCATAGACACAAATAAGTATTTGCACTTAGCCCCTGAACCAGTAAAAGTAACTATTGTCCGTAGGGAGATGAGTGATGTATACTAAATGGTACAGGTATATTGATATTATATGAGCCCTGTACAGTTTACAGGTTAAACACTAAGATTAAAACTATTAATAATGTTAATACTACTTATAGGAAGGATATAATTCCAAGCATTCCTCTTGAACATCATTGTTGTGAATATTTAAATTCTAAGATTAGATTGCAAGATTTAGATGTGAAAGAAAATGCACTACATAGCCTCCTAACGCATGTAGATGATTTTAAACATGCTGATAGGAAGGTAGAGGAAGTGGAGACCTTAATCAGGGATAAAGAGAGGGAGTTGAAAAACGATGATGTCAATTCAAGTCTCATTGTATATAAGGTGATTAGTTGGACAATAATAATTATAGTGGCATTCTTAACCATATTGATATGTTGCAAATGTTGTCCATGTTTAACTGGGATACACCATCAAAATGTCAATCAATCAATCAATCAATCAATCAATCAATCAATCAATCAATCAATCAATCAATCAATCAATCAATCAATCAATCAATCAATAAATAAATTAATCAATCAATTAATACGTCTCTACATTTAGGGCAGTCGCCCAGGTGGCAGATTCCCTATCTGTTGTTTTCCTAGCATTTTCCTAATATTGGGATCATACTACTGGATGTTGCACAAATATTAGTTTTGAACAAAAGATAGTAAATGGAAGCCATTTAAAGGCAGTCATCAGATGATGATTTGGTAGTAGATATTTTGAGAGACCTCGACCAGTTGAGAGTCAAGCAAGTATTCATGCAACGAAAATCTCATATGATTCCTCAGAGATAGGCACTGGTGATACAGTGCACACAACCCGTAGTACGAGATCCCATGTAAAAATGAGACGGTAAACCAAAAGGCACTCCACACGGTAAATAAGTTTTACCACACAATGTAATAAGATGATAACAGAAATGTTTGAGGAGAGTGGACAGAAATGTTCGGATTAAGTGGACGCAATCATTTCTTCCCTGGCGAGGGAGGTGTCACGACCACGTTGAGCCATATCCTAATATGCCTTGCCTTGTCTTGTCTTGCGGATATTTATTTGGGATTCAATAAATTCTTTCCCAGGCACGAAACCATTAATATATTACACTTATATCACAAAAGCACACGATTACATCACTAATGCTCGATTTTAGCATGATCACACGTAGATAGATGCACTTAAAGAAGCAATATTATATCGGGTATAAGTAGGTTCATGGAAGTATTACATTCGGTACTGAGCAGAGACACAAATAACTTAGTAAGCTGGAATAGAAGTAACGTGTTACACTGTACAAGATCGGAAGGTAATAAAAACCTTGATACAGTATCTACTCACCAGGAACATATAGAAGTGCCACCTCACAAACATGTCGGAACAAAACAACTGAAAAACTAGATCATAATTACAATTTGATGTGAGTGTTATCAAGGTATTCGTTTAAAATAGTAATGATCGTAGGCGAAGGTTGGTGCAACAAAACTGAAAGTCGTGTAGGGAAAGGTACTTGAACTTTAAGTAATTTCTGCATTAAAATGGCCTGGTGATGTGCATATTGGGGGCAATGAAAAAACAAGTGGTCACTATCGCCCTGAGATTCTCCGCAGGAACAAGTTGGGTCGTTCGTAATGTGAAATCGAGTTAAATATACTGGGGTTAAGGCATGATTAAAACGTAGTCGGATGATATTGGTAATATGACGTCGTGTATACGTACCATTTGCAAACCACGGCAGTGTGGGAATACTCGGTTGAATTTGATAGTAATGTTGGCCTTTCGTACGAGCAGATAATCGCCATTGTGTGCACCATGTGTGCTGAGCTGCAGTTTTGATATGTGGAAAGAAGTCGGGAATCGGAATTTTGATTTGTAATATATTCGCGGTATCTGCACTGGCGTCTTTCACTGCTATATCGGCCATATCGTTGCCTACGTGCCGATTATGCCCTTCAATCCATATTAGCGTTATAACAAAACCGGATGTTTCAAGTCGAAATAGAAGAGACTTAACTTCGTAGACATATGTATTTGTATGAGGGGCGAGTGATTGCAGAGCTTGTAAAACACTTTGAGAATCGATGAATATATTTATTTTTTTGGATTGCAACTGTTGAACATGTACGAGGGCTTGGTATATGGCATATAATTCTGCTGTAAAGATAGTTAAATTATTAGGTAACGGATATTTAAAGCTAATGTGTAGTTGTGGATCGTAAAATGCTGCTCCGACTCCAGTATTTGATTTTGACCCATCGGTGAATAGGTGGTAATCTGATGAGGTTATGGGACTTTTAAATTTCTTATGAGCGTATAATGTGGGATAAGGTGCAGACATTGATTGGTTTGATGCATCAGAAGGGGCAATGATAATAGAAGGACGGAATGTTTGAATATCATAGTGGTATGAATACGTATTAACGCGTGGTGGACGAAGTATAGTCTCAGTAAGATGGTGGATTTCAGCATAAGCCATATATATGGCGGGATACCGATGATTGGGAGGAGGACGCTGTTGATAATATTCATGTAATAATTGTAATTTAGGGACAATAAGGGAGTTCGTTCTACTAATACACTGACTGACAGAGCAAATGCAACACCAAGAAGGAGTGGTCAGAACTTTATGCCAATTGCAGGGTAGACTGACGTCACTGAGGTATGCTCATGATGTGAAATGCGCCGCTGTGCTGCGCACGTAGCGAACGATAAATGGGGCACGGCGTTGGCGAATGGCCCACTTCGTACCGTGATTTCTCAGCCGACAGTCATTGTAGAACGTGTTGTCGTGTGCGACAGGACACGTGTATAGCTAAGAATGCCAGGCCGTCGTCAACGGAGGCATTTCCAGCAGACAGACGACTTTACGAGGGGTATGGTGATCGGGCTGAGAAGGGCAGGTTGGTCGCTTCGTCAAATCGCAGCCGATACCCATAGGGATGTGTCCACGGTGCAGCGCCTGTGGCGAAGATGGTTGGCGCAGGGACATGTGGCACGTGCGAGGGGTCCAGGCGCAGCCCGAGTGACGTCAGCACGCGAGGATCGGCGCATCCGCCGCCAAGCGGTGGCAGCCCCGCACGCCACGTCAACCGCCATTCTTCAGCATGTGCAAGACACCCTGGCTGTTCCAATATCGACCAGAACAATTTCCCGTCGATTGGTTGAAGGAGGCCTGCACTCCCGGCGTCCGCTCAGAAGACTACCATTGACTCCACAGCATAGACGTGCACGCCTGGCATGGTGCCGGGCTAGAGCGACTTGGATGAGGGAATGGCGGAACGTCGTGTTCTCCGATGAGTCACGCTTCTGTTTTGTCAGTGATAGTCACCGCAGACGAGTGTGGCGTCGGCGTGGAGAAAGGTCAAATCCGGCAGTAACTGTGGAGCGCCCTACCGCTAGACAACGCGGCATCATGGTTTGGGGCGCTATTGCGTATGATTGCACGTCACCTCTAGTGCGTATTCAAGGCACGTTAAATGCCCACCGCTACGTGCAACATGTGCTGCGGCCGGTGGCACTCCCGTACCTTCAGGGGCTGCCCAATGCTCTGTTTCAGCAGGATAATACCCGCCCACACACTGCTCGCATCTCCCAACAGGCTCTACGAGGTGTACAGATGCTTCCGTGGCCAGCGTACTCTCCGGATCTCTCACCAATCGAACACGTGTGGGATCTCATTGGTCGCCGTTTGCAAACTCTGCCCCAGCCTCGTACGGACGACCAACTGTGGCAAATGGTTGACAGAGAATGGAGAACCATCCCTCAGGACACCATCCGCACTCTTATTGACTCTGTACCTCGACGTGTTTCTGCGTGCATCGCCGCTCGCGGTGGTCCTACATCCTACTGAGTCGATGCCGTGCGCATTGTGTAACCTGCATATCGGTTTGAAATAAACATCAATTATTCGTCCGTGCCGTCTCTGTTTTTTCCCCAACTTTCATCCCTTTCGAACCACTCCTCCTTGCTGTTGCATTTGCTCTGTCAGTCAGTGTATGTTTAAGTAGGAATTTTTTGGAAAGTTTTATCCTGCGAATATACAGTGGTTCTTCCGTAGTTTCTACTAATAAAGCGTTAGTTGGTGTTGTGCGGAGGGCATCCACACTGATACGTAGTGCTGTAAATTGGAGACGATCCAAAGCTAATAAACTATGTTTAGAGGTTAAATCAATAATGTGGGCGCTATAACCAAGTATGGACCGAATGGTTGCATGATATAGCTGTAGTGCTGACAAGGGGTCAGCACCCCATGCACGTTTCGTTACCGTTCGTAAGATGGTGATATAACGATCAGATTTCCTAATAAGATGCCGTATATGAGTTTGCCATGTGAGTTTTGGATCGATATATATTCCTAAATATAAGTATTGTGAAACCAAGGGAATGCTATAAGTGTCAAAGTTAATAGGGCTTTTATCAAAGGTTCGTTTATGTGTAAAGGTCATCGCTGCACATTTAGGTATAGAAAGGGAAAATCCACGGGCCGTTAGCCACTGAAAGACTAAACTTAAAACCCGAGATATTGTGGCTCTACAAAGGTCAATGTGGGAGTCAGAACAATAAATAACATAATCATCCACGTAAGCTAGAATTCGAGCGTGTGGAATCACAAGAGATTCGAGCTCTTTCATGTAAAGGGCAAACAAAATTCCACTGAGTATCGAACCCTGTGGTAAACCTTGTGATGTGTAACGGCTATCAATTGTGTGTTGGGGAGATTTAATAGTTAACCGGCGGTTAGTAAATAGTTGATTTAAAATAGAAAGGAATTGGATGGGGAATCCAGCACTAAATAATTTATCCCAGAGGATATGCAATAACACAGCATCATAGGCACCTGTAATATCAAAAAAAAACTGCCACGATAGATTGTTTCCACCATTTTGCTAATAAGATGTCGAGTAAGAAAATAATGATAGGGTCTTGTGTACTATTACCACGTCGGAAGGCGAACTGATACTTGGGTAATAGCGAGTGATATTCCAATACCCACGCCATTCGTTTCATAAGGATTTTACAAAAGACTTTGCGTATACACGATCCCAGAACTATGCCTCGGAAATTTTCAGGTTCAGTAGGTCGTTTTGTTGGTTTCAAAATGGGTGTGATGAAAAATTCGTTCCATGATGCTGGTACATGTAATGTCTCGAAAATAATATTATAATATTTGAGTAAATAAATTTGGACATGGGGGTAAGGCCTTGAGCATTTGATAAGTGATTGCATCAGGTCCTGGTGATGAGCTATTAACGGTACATAATACAGAGTGTAATTCATTATATGTAATTGGATTCAAAAGGGAAATAAAAGAACAAGAATTATTCGGTGAGGTGGGTAGAAGGAATGGATTTACTGTAACGGGGGCAAGGGTATATAAAAAATCTTCTAGAACTTGTCGCGGATAAGCAGAAGAAGTTTGGTATTGGAAAGTTCTTGTGATCATGCGGATCGCGTTCCAAAATTTCGTTGCTGGAAGTTGTGGAGTTAATTGAGAAATAAAAGATTGCCAAGCTTTTCTTTTTTTGCATTAAAGACGAGCTTTGTTTTTGCAATATGATTTCGCAATTGAAAATAATGCTGCTGCGTCATTGATTGGCGATATTGTTTGAATAATTGTTTGCGCTTATGAATAAGATCGTGACATTCTTTATCCCACCATTTTAGTTCATATTCCTGTGGATGGGTCGTCACGTTTAATGGTCGACACGGATGAAACATGTTAAAATATTGGGTTAAATAAGGGAGTAAGAGGGAAAAGGAAATAGGGGACTTGTGTTTCTGCTGCAAAATATAATTGAGGTATGATTGATAGTTAGAAACATTAAAATTTTTATAAGATCGGACGTTACTTATACAGGAGGGTGTCTGAAACTGGGAATGTGGTGGGTGAATACCATATGTGATGAGAATGGGGAAGTGGTCACTAGTGTGAGTATCAGATAATGTATGCCAGGTGGTGACAGGGGCCATAGTTGTGCGGTAGAAAGTAAGGTCTACTGCGCTGGGTGGAGATCCAGACGGAGTTAAACGGGTCGGGGAGCCGTCATTTAAAAGGAACAAATTCTGATGAGTTGAAGTAGTAAGTAAATTTGAACCTTTGATTGTATCCACCATACATCCCCATTCAGTGTGGTGGCAATTAAAATCACCGAGAAGGAAAAGATGTGGAAATGTGTCAAATTGTTGAATAAAATGCATCCATTGATTCTGAGTAATGTAAATGTGGGGAGGGCAATATATGTTTATGAAACAAGTATTGTGGTGTACTATTCCTACAGCATAAGTGTGCGGGATGATATATTGTAAAGAGAAATGTGTAACTGATAAGGAAGTATGAACACATGTGGCAACTCCATCAAAGCCGTTACCATCATGTCGGAAAACTTGATAACCTCGTAATCGAAAAATGAAATGCGGTTGAAACCACGTTTCTTGTAAGCAGATAAAATGAGCTCGTGTTTCATTCAGCAATATTTGTAACTCATGTCTTTTAGAGGCGGCACTTCGACAATTCCATTGGAGTAAAGTAATCATGCTAGTATGTTCATGATAGAGTCTCGTAGTTTATATAATACATGGTGAAGTTGAGGCTTGACCCATACTTTGGATTAACATTACAGCAATTGCTGGATTTCTTGTTGAAGGCGTTCCTTGGAAGGAGGATAATGTATATCTTGAGGGGTTGCGGAGGGTTGCTGCCTAGCAGATGTGGGCGCACTTGAGGGATATGCTAGTTGCAGAGGTTGTTGCATGGCACTCGTTGATGGGATCGAATGTACTGGAACCGAAGGTTCGTTTCGCAGAATTGCCATGTATCCTTGTCGATCGAAACCGGGTTCGGGTGTAGGAGGGGGAGATTGCATGATTACTTTGGTGAACTTACGCTTACGCGGGTTTGGAGTCGAAGGGGATGGGGGATTCGACGATAGAGGAGGGAACTGAAGTTCTTGTTGCTCGGAATGATAAATTGGAAGGGCGATTCGGGCTTTAGCTTCGGGAAAAAATATGTGTTCAATACTCATTAATTTTTTAATGGTGACCTGATACTTATGTTCAGGACAAATTGAGGAACCTGTGACATGGTTTTTCTTACAGTACGCACATTGTGTAAATTGCTCCGCACACGGCTGGGTTTCATGTTGTTGCGCACATTTCCCACAACGAGCGTTTTTCGCTTGACATTGCCGAATTGTATGCCCATAGCGCTGGCATTTGCGACAGCGAATGGGTGAAAAGATGTAAGGTTCAACTTCCATGTACACCTTATATAAGGCGACATGGGAGGGTAATGTTTGTGATCTGAAAACAATTTTTACTGAACCCGTAGGAAGGTATTGGGTTTCTCCATCTTGAATTGCACGGCGATTAAGTCGTTGCACGCTTTTAACTGGTGCCTCGGATTCCAGGTACTGTAATATGTCATCATTCGATAAACCTTTTTCAACTCCACGAATAATTCCTACTCTTAACACTTGTGAGGATGGAATGTAAGCTTTAATTTTGAGGGTTTCAAGCATAGGATTACTCAAAAATGCGTTTGCTTGAGAAGCCGTATGGAAAGTAACTTGTAGTCGATTACATCCTTGACGTTGGATCGATTTGACATTGAGTTTAGTTTCATAAAATCGGCGACCAAGTGCCATAGGGTGTAAATTGCCGATGTTTTGCTCGTTTATAGATTCAACAAATACAAAGAAAGGTCCATGATGAAAGCGATTATAATATTCCGGGGTAGAAGCCACTTGGGACGCCTCGGATTGATTGTTAGATTGTTCGGAATTAGAACGGTCTACCACTTCCGTATTACGCCTCTGTACATCAGACTCAGTTGACTGAGAATCTTGCTGTCGTGTCGTATTACTAGATGGATTAGTTATGGGTTCCTCTTCCATAGGTACGACAATTTCACGCTCCACTCGTAAGGAATTCCCGGTTACCGCCGACGTTCCTCCACTGTCGGTCTCCATTGCTTGTCACTCCCGCACCACACTTGAACGAAAACACAAGCGATTACCACTACCGCGCACCTCTGACTCGCACAAGTAGAATAGTGTACCGTACCACTATCGCTGCGTGACTGATCCTAATATGCCTCAATTAACTGGTATGGCTTCTGTGGCAATATTTTATTAACAGCAGCACTGAATCACTGAAAACATAGGCCAGTACTTTGGGAGGCCGTGTCATAAGCTTTGTGAACCAGTATTCGGGGCAGCACAAATTAACTTCTTGTTTGAATCGACCCGGTAGCCGAGCTCTTGGTCACGTAGGCCACGTTTAAACTTTCAAATTTAATCGACGGCTAGCTGGTAGGGGCATCGCCCTCTAGTATACCTCTCAGCCTTCCCACTTCGCTCGGTTTGCGTGTTTCTTTGCAAACATCACGTAGGGACTACTTTGGCCGCTGTGGCGCTAGAAGCGTGGACGAGACCCGCGCTGAAGGCACGTTACGAACAATAAGAAAGAGCGAGTATACAATGTGTCGAGTGTCGTTTCTTTATGTAGTTTACTGCGACTGTGTTGAGTTGTGATATTACTGGAAGTACAGACTATTTATTTCATCATAAAAAGGTATGTAATGGTAGTAATTTATTAAAAGAAGTAATTACAAGGCATGCTTAAATCTCGCGCACCGTTCGAGTTTCTCATACACTTTTAATCTAATTTCTTACTTCACTGAAGGCTATCGTAACATATTTGCTTAAATTAGTTATTCCTTACGATCTTGCCACAGGCTACATTAACTTGGCATATTAATGTCCTATTGCAGGTTTCTATCTATCAATAGCAATGGTGTATTGCTGCATGCCTTGCTGCACAAGCCGGAGTAGTAAAGTGAAAGGAGTAGCATTTCACGAATTTCCCAACGGAACTGACCTCAGAGAACAATGGCTTAAAGCTATATCAAGAGCAGACTTCAGGCCCAATTTAAATTCTAGATCTTCTGTGGTATGTAGCCTTAATTTTCGTGAGTCTGACTATCGACCTGGATTGAAAATTAAGAAACTGCAGGATGCTGCTGTTCCCTCTGTTTTCACTTCTTATCCATCTTACAGAGTCCAACAGTTCAAAGCAGAACGTAGACCTATTATAAAACATTCAGTCATTGCCAAAGGTAAGAAACGGAAATATGAATCAACTGAGCCAAGCTGTGACGAAAGTAATACTTCAGGTGTTTCCCTGCACGAGTGTCCCGCAAATCATGACTTTCATCGTTCTGTTGATGTCCAGTGCGACATTTTAGACGAGAAGCTACTCAAAATAGAAACAAATAAATTGCGACTAAAACTGTGGAGAGCGCGGGCTAAACTTTCACGTCTTGAAAACGAACTGAATAAAACTAATCAGGAGTTGGTGATTTATAACAATAATTATCATAAAGCCTTGTGACGAACAATTAAAACAGCTGAGCATGATCCCTCAAATGCCAAGTCTTCATTTCTTCTTGAGCTAATAGCGAATTTTGAGAAATGCTCTCCGAAATGGACAGAATCCATGGTAAAACACATTATAGCTTGGGAATGCATATCGCCCAAAGGTTATACGTATGCTAGGAAAAATATACTAAAGTTGCCTTCTAAGAGCACATTGTTCAGGTATTTGGGTGATACTTCATGCGACACAGGAGTTACGAACCTTGTGAAAGAGAAATTAACCTTAGAATCTGAACGTTTGAATGAGGCTAAAAGAGTATGTTCCTTGATAGTGGATGAAATGGCAATAAAACAACAATTGCAATATGACAAAAAGCTAGATACTTTCTTTGGTCAGAAAACCACATCTGTTCCAGATAATACTATATCCGAAATTAAGAACGTCAAGAACGTGAGAGAATCTGAAATTCTCGCCAATAATTTGCTTTGTTTTACGATAGCGGGGTTATGCACTAAATACAGACTTCCAGTCGCGTACTTCTTTACCAAACGAATCTCAGGCAAGGAACTGTATAATTTGACAGTCTGTTATCAGAGAGATTGAGGCTTGTGGATTTCTTGTAATACGTCTAGTTTCCTATAATCATAAGACCAATGTTAATATGATGAGACGACTTCCCAATAGCAAGATTTTGAAGCCACAAATTACTCACCCAAATGACCCGAACCGACCCTTATTTCTTGCATTTGACTAATGTCACATTTTAAAGAACGTAAGAAACACATTTTTAGAGAAGACCCTATTTGACGGAGAATACACAATAAGTGGTTCTCACGTAAAGAATTTACATGAATTGCAAGCAAGTCAAATGGTAAAACCTGGTCGCTTTCTGATTCGAAAACATGTAAGCCCAAAAAACATAGAAAAAATGAATGTGAAACGAGCGAAGGACATATTTTCTACACCAGTAATAACAGCTCTGGAATATCTCCAAAAACATTCTGGACATCCAAAATCCCACTTGTTCCAAGACTGCACAGCGGCTATATACTTCATGAAAATGATTCGTAAATAGTTCAATATCCATGATGTTAGCAGTCACAACAACGCTAAGTTTTGCCCTGACAATGTCCATATTTTCAACACAGATGATGACAGGCTTCACTGGCTGGAGAGTGAGTTTCTGGTATATCTTGAGGACGTGAAGGAAGCATGCCATGAGCAAGGAGCGAGTTTTCTCAGCAATGAAACTTACGAGGCTATTCGGCTAACTACGTGTTCTGTAGTTCTCTGTATCCGATACTTATAGTCGTCTGGCTTTCATTTTGTGCTAACTAGAGTATTTAACAGCGATTCCCTAGAAATGTTCGTTAGCATTTTGAGGAGAACTTCAAGCAACAATGACATGCTGGATTCAAAGGCTGTAGTACTTGCCCTCAACAAAATGTTGAAGATAGGAATTCCTTTGAAACGGCGAAATCAACATACTCGTGAGCTGAATGTTATTAGTTGTGTCAAGTCATCTCAATCAGTCCCATCGGAAGTGATCCCTAACATTCCAGGAACAGTGACAGAAATCATGCAAAATCTTCACAAGCCGCATTGTACGTATACTCACTTTTTTAAAAATTATTTACTGTTGGTTATTAGATAACAGTATTCTAAATAATAACCATACCGTTATTATGCAGGAAACTTAATACCCTTATTTCTTTTACAGGTTTGGAGGTAGTGTCTATTAAACTTGCATCGCTTGCTTTCCTCAGTGGTTTCGTTGTGAAGGAAATAAGTAAAGAAGTAACTTGTGAGTCATGCCGTAGCCTAATTCAACAAGAAAAATGCCGTTCTCCACTAATGGACATAATTTTTTAGCAAGATCGGTGTAATGTCTTCTTCTATCCATCAGAACGTTTGGTGTGGATTATAAACATTGTTAATGATTTCGTGTGTGAAGCTGCAAAATTTGTTAATACAGGAGCTAGTACGACTTTAACTGCCGTAGTTCTGCCTGTTTTGAAGAATTCGGAGGTTTTAAAGTGCGACTCAAATGTCAGTTCTAATCAAGCTGAGAAATTAGGTCAAGTAATCTGCAAAACTCATATCCCGAGTATCTTAAAAAAACATTGGAGATGAAGTGACTGAACGTTTTGAGAGGGTGAAATACTTAAACAGTAAGCCGATCAACAGGAAAATCATCAGAATATAGGCCTAACAGCTGTGGGAAACTGCGTGCCGCTCGTTCTGACTGGCCACGCTTGCAGCGCTCCGGTGGAGAAAGTGAGTACTTCTTGATGTTCGCATGTATTCTTAAAGTGGGGAGGCTGATGTGTACTAGAGGGCGATGGTAGGGGGAAGACTTGAAGCTGGGGAACTACTTGACATTGAGTTCAGGCTAGCCAACTTTGCTTACCCATGGCTGGGATCACCTGAATATAAACCAAGATATCCATTACTAAGCATTATTCCACAGGTTTGATGGCAGAAGATGTTGAGATAAGAATTATCAGCTATCTAGCAACGACGTATTTGATCACTTGTGCTATTTCATTACGAGATGTATTTGAATAAAAATCCGTTGAGATTCAGTCATCCGTTGAGAGACCAGTATCTATTATCCAGCGAGGAAGTACTGTCACCAACGAACTTCCTGCATACCTACCAACTTTACAAAACCAAAAATCAGGATATTTTTATATGAAAATCGGGAAAAATCAGGAGATACAATTGGTCAAAACTGATTATTCTGCATGCCATGCGCAATACCGTACTATGCTATATTTATAACACCTAGGGTGGCGTGCACCATCTTGGAGTAAATTACTACGGAAGTAGCGTTTACTAAAGAAGTCCATACTACAGAAGTAAATTACTACGGGAGTTATTTACTCCGGAAGTAACGTCGGAGAGTTGAAGTACAATTTACTCTTTTAGTTACTACTACAGAAGTAGCGTTCGTTACTCGCGGAGTAGTGCTATGTTCGTGTATCTTCTTTAAAGAAATCCAAATAGATAAGGTTATGTGCGTTAGGAAACGGGGGAAAAACGTAAGCGAAAAAGATAAATGCTTGTTAATAGAGATAATGACGATCTATGCAAAGGAAATAAGGTGTAAGAAACACAACATAAAGATGCTGGATAAGAAAGGAAATTCATGGAAAGTCGTGACGAAAGAATTCAATGCTTCGAGTGACGGAAAACGCAGTGAAAATCAAGTTAAGATTCTGTAGAAGGACTTAAAAGCAAAGCAGAAAGTCATGGACACGTGGGAAAAATTAAAACTGATGGCGGTTTCTTCATACAGATGGCCTACATCCACAGCGAAATTTTCCCATTTTCACACCAGGCAAATGCTGGGTCTGTAGACCCTACCTTAAGGCCACGGTCGCTTCCCAATCCCTAGGCCTTTCCTGCCCTATCGTTGCCATAAGACCTATCTGTGCCGGTGCGACATTAAGCAAATTTAAAAAAAAAAACCTCTTCCGATTTCTGAAATGTTCACCGTTGTCACCGAGAGGGCAATAAATGGGAATATGCGCGCAGTCACAGTCAATTGCACCCACGACGTGTGGAAACCTGCCAACGTGAACAATATCCTTTTATTTTCCGAACGATCATCATTTGCAGGCGTACCTCCCTCTTAGCCTCAACTACTGCTTTAAATACGCGATGAAAGATACGGCTAGCAGTTGTGCGGTAAACGTTAATTAGATTACCGGCAACTGTACCGTACTGAAATGTTCCGGTACGAAACACTCGTAGGGCACACAGCAACTGTAATTTTAGAGATATAACAAAATTAAGACAAGAATTCAGCTGTAAGTGATCTCCAAGTGGACGCAAAATATTCCTATCACTATTTCGCTGATCCTTTGTTCATAACCAGATTTCAGGATGCGTTTTACGGCACATAATGCGTGCGTTCGTAATGTCATTAAATCCACCACCCAATCTCACTGAACTAAATAGAGCTTCTATTGCGTCTCCAGAAAATCATCTATTCAGAACATAAAATAACCGTTTTTGTAACAAATAAGACACACATTCCACTATAGATTTCACAGTTAGCGAGACAGCATCTGCCGTCTTATTAGTCAGGCACTTCAGTTTTTCACGTTTTGATTCCAACCGAATTATTTTAACGTACTCGATGATATCATCATTCAACCATTGTAAGTATTTTATCTTCTGGTGAATAGAAATGCACACAGTCTGGATTGTTTTGCCGAAAAGCATTTCAGTAATCATTTCTGAGCTAAAAGTGATAGATCGGAGACTTCTAAGCCTTTAACGAGGAAGTAGAGAGCAGGACTAGAGAACTCGGATTACAAGTCGGACTACACAAGAAAACACAACAGTTTATTCGCGAGAGCAGGAGATTTTACAATATATGTACCTCATACACCTTCAACATTGACCACGCAAATGAACTTGTCACTGGTTCGGTCGTAGAGAAGCCGTACCTAATCAGCCATTTAATCGGCGATCACTGTTACACTCCTCTCTGTTGGTCTGACATTTTTACATTCACCTCTAAGTCTTTCCTTCAGTAATTGGGGAAATCCTGACAAATACTATCAACATTTTCTATTTAGGCTACCTGTCCAGAGTACTTTGTGACGAAGCTGACACTAGACCAGGAGTCCTGCCATATTCGTAACCTTTTGGGATACTATTCCCCACACCACATAGTACCGCCTGATTTGTTCTGACTGCCCGGGTTTTGTCATGCGAAACAGAATTCTTGATCGGAGCCTCTAATTTTCTGATCACTGCTGTAATTCTTACTCGTTGGAATATTGAGTTGGTTTGATACATCGTTGTTCAAATGAATTTCGTACTCGTCATCCGATGTATTTCCTGCAGTTGAAGAGCTTGTTTTTATCACAGATTTATTCCGAAGTAATATCTTGTCACTGTCTGGTCTTTCGTAGATAATTTTTTCTGGTTTGAAGGTAATGGGGGTAATTCGAAGACCGACTAGGCACGCTCTCTGTCTTCAATATATATTTCTTTTAGTTTTATCTTTTAGCTCCATCACTAAAATTCAGGCTACAAACACGAGAATAATCGGATGGAATCCATTGCTTACCCTTGGTTGATCCTTGCCTTGATGTAGCGTTAAGCCAATTTTCCCAAAGTTCTTTACTTGGGGGGGGGGATAACAGGAATCCTCACACCTCAAGAATTTGGATTTCCTGCCTTGATATACAGAGAGGAACACACCAATTAATCATTTTACAACCAGAGAAACACACATAAATGCTCGATGCAAACGCACTAGAACACAACAACGCGGGTACGGAGGTAAGTTGGGTGCGTTATCTGGCGCCCCTAGCGGAGGTTCGTGACACTAAGAGCTCACGCTGAGAAGCATGTTAACCGCATAGCATAGAGCAGGCAGTATATAGACATTGAGACGGCGGTGGTATGAACTCATGCTCCACACGTATGAATTAGTCATGCACTTAGATGCCACTACTTAGCAAATGCATAAATTAATATATTGCATCAAACGCCCGCGTGATTATGCGAAGCGCAATGCTATTTGTATCAAATAACTAGCTGATGTACCCGTATTTCGCTACGGAATTCTCAGAAAGACTGTCTTTATAGTTTCCCCAACTGAAGTCAACATAGGTCATTACAATGACGTCAGTAGGAATGTTGAGATTAAAAACAATGCTGTCATACAAAATATTCTATAAAAATAAAAACAACACATTTCCTCACTTTTAACAAAAAGTACTACGGTGTCGATCTAACAGTTCAAAGTTTCAGAGCTAGAATGACCAGGCCGCAGACAGCCGCGAACACTCCTCTGTAATTATTCTGTTTAAGTGCTCACACCGCTCATTTCAATCACAGCCTCAGAGTAGGGAACGAATAGCTGATCCAGTGTGTTACGTACCAGTAATATCAGAAAATTTATGAACCAGAGGAATGCCATGCTAAAGAAGAGAGAGATCCAATTCCCCAGCTACTTCCTGCCAACATTCAGGTGGGCTGTTTTACTCGATCGGAGATAAATGGCAGCAGAATACACAAAGCACATCACAATAAACAATGGTCAATATAATGTTATTGTTGATCAAATTTATGAGCTTTCTATATTGCAGGCCTTCACATTTAGTTCCCTTCCGACTCTGTGATATTAGAGCATCTAATGTAAAGTGAGTCATCCTTTCTTTCATGACTCCCTCTTGTGTTACTATTCAAGCGGTCGTTCCAGTCATGACTTCTTTCTCATTCTTATAATCATCTTCAAAATTGAATCAACATCACCAACAGTATTACTATAGTCGGTACGATAAAACTGAATAAAACATAAATAATCAGAAATTGTATTCTCTATAACTTTTGTTATGTCGTACTTTTCAATATGACCAATAAGATAGGTACGGTAATTAAAAATTAAATTTTTGGCACCTTCCCCTAAACTACAATTTCGAACAAGGTGAATACAATTATTTATAGCGTAGTCTGTAGTACCTTACTCGCCGACTTTACATACCGATTTTCATTAAATCCTGTTTGCCCATTTTCTCATGGTTTGGTGTTGATATGGATTTACAACAAAAATTAAATTCATGAATATCTGTTATCATAGCTGGTACGGTAACAATGTATAAGGCATAAAGGATAGGAAATTTAATAATATATAACTTAAATTATGTAGTATTTATCGATAGGGCCAATAACAACAAATATTTGAGAATTAAATTTTAGGCCTTCCCGTAAACTACCATTTCGCTCGGCGTGAAAAACATTATTTATGGCCTAAATTGTAACGACCTATTCCCCGACTTTATATACCAATTTTCATTAAATTCTCTTCAGCCGTTTTCTCGTGATGAGCGTACATACATACATACATACATACATACATACATACATACATACATACATACAGATAGACAGACAGAAATTACGGAAAATTAAAACGTGCACTTCCTCTTGTTACCGTGGTCACGACCGGTGCAGAAATACCATTCTTTTTAAATTCTGAGCAACGTACAGACACAACTCTTATTTTATTAATATTGAGATAAATTAAAATTAGTCAGAATTGTCTCCAAATGGCTCCAAAAAATCCCTAAGAAAGTCACTAGTCGTTATCATTAAAATTCTGTCGCTAAATTACTAAAAACGACTCCATACCTATCCACTAGTCTCTAGAATCGGCTAGACTGATGTGAACTGTGAACAAATACAGTAGAGACAATACACGACACTCACGGATTTCGCCTTGCTAAAATGGGAGACAATTCGACGGTGGCGCTCCTAGTGACTTGACCTGAACAAATCGCGCTAAATTCAAATATCAATGGAAATGTATATACGGAAATGGATAAATAAATTCCGTCTAGAAAGAAAGTGGTATTGAGATATTGACTTCGAAGTTGCTAAAGCAATTCTGGATAAATGATTGAAGAATTATTTAAAAGTTTATTATTCAAAGACTGAAATTAGACATATAAACAAGGTGTGAAATGGACTGCTGTGAAATGGCTTGACATTTCATTTATGCATTACTTCTTTAGCTTTAGCATACCTGCCTGAAATCTTACGGTTGGATTTGCCTTTTTTCCTCATTTAAAAACAATGTATCATCACATTAAGACATTTGTCAATAAAAATATCTACACATTCCTTACACATATGATGCAATGAATGAACATTTAATAGCTGGACAATTTTCCTCTTAACATAAAGCCTACTAACAGAAAGAAAATCTATAAAATCCCGGCTTTAATCTGAGAAGAGGGATAAAAGAAAGAAAAATTTGAAAATGTTGTCGATAGTGATGCTTTGAGGAATATTTACGTACAATTAGAGTAAAAATGTAACATACCCTTGGCTGTATAGTCGAGGATTTTTAAAGTCGCTGGCCTGGAAATGATTGAACAGATCTTATAATTCTTATACAAGCGTAACGTCCCTTCTTTCTTGTACACTTTATCCAAATCGCTACTGTGACATTTCACAACCCACAGATCACACCTACAACAACACATCAGTATTGAAGGTTAACTGCTGCACTATACAATTATATTATATTTTATATTTGTATTATATTTTAAGCCCGTTAAAACATGGGTCGAGCAGGTCAGAAGATTATGAAGTACTATAAAAATCTCTCTGTCACTGGAAGAATTTATATGCAAACACAATATTACTTACATGTTCTTGTCACGAGGGAACCTGAAGAACGAGCACGCATTTTTTCTCTACTACGTAATTACTGCAGCCAAACACAGCACATACCTTTCCCCTCATGTTGAGAGGAGATATCAAGGAATGACACACGCTACTATTTAATTATGTCAACTCACTGAAAACGCATAAATAACACCAAAAACTTCACACAAAAATACACGTGCTCTTATGACAGAATCAGTACCGTTCAGGTCTATCCGCTAGAGTGAGCTCCAATAGCTGTCCCTCGATATCTCGCTCAGTGTCGTGTATTGTCTCTACTGTATTTGCTGTGAACGAGCACGAACATAACACGCAAGAATGAGAGACTGAGAATCGATATACGCGTCGCGATATACAGTTTTCAATAAACATCGCACATTCCCGCACATTTCTGGCATTAACAAATGTCGATATTTAGTTTGAAAGCGGCCAATGACCGAAGGACTTCCGGCCACTGGCGTAAAAAAGGGTGAAAGGGCGGGATTTGAAAACAAATGTTTGAAATTCACCAAAAAATAAGCTAAAATTGGGAGAAATAATAGAATCATCGAGAGGCGGGAGAAACTGTCGAAAATCGGGAGTCTCCTGCTTAAATCGGGAAAGTTGGCAGGTACGTTCCTGTGAGTCTATAAAACCACCCATGGTGGGAGAAGCTCTTCCAGAACACAGAACATAACACTCGCACACTCTCTCAGCCAAGCGTTCATACCGAACACACTACAGAGACACACATCACCGAGCTAGCTCCCTGCTAACCGCCAGCTCACCACCGATTGCTGTCAAGCGACAAGTCTGCAGTACTATAGTACCACCACTATCTGATCTGTAGTGAATCTCTGTATCATCGAAAAATCCCCGGAAAACTCGTACATTCCTAACAGATTTCCCCTAGCCTCCCATGTGTAGCGGTGAATAGCCTTATGCTTGAGGAATGTATTCGTAACAGCTAAACCCATACTAGCACAGGAGTCCAGCAACGCTTCCCATTCCCATTAGCTTCCATATCTTCCCCACATTTACCAACCACCCTTTCATGTCCATCAGTTCTATTCCCAACTCTCGCATTGAAATCGCCCATTAGCATTATTCTATCCTTGCTGTTGACCCTGACCACGATGTCACTCAATGCTTCATAGAACTTGTCAACTTCATCCTCATCTGCACCCTCACAGAGACAATAGTCCTAATTCCTCCAACTGACAAATCTACTCACATCATTCGCTCATTTACGTGCCTAACAGAAACTATGTTGCGTGCAATGGTATTCCTGATAAAGAGCCCTACCCTAGACTCTGCCCTTCCCTTTCTACACCCGTCAAGTACACTTTATAGTCTCCTATCTCTTCCTTGTTATCTCCCCTTACCCGAATATCACTTACTCCTAGCGCATCCAGATGCATCCTCTTTGCTCACTCAGCCAGTTCTACTTTCTTTCTTCCATAAGCCCCATTAATATTGATAGCTACCCATTGAATTCCATTTCGTTCGCCAAGTTGTTTCCAAGGAGTCCCTCGCCTGTCAAATGGGAGTGGGACTCCGTTACTCCCATAGGTCCGAGGCTTGCTTAAAATGTTCTGAGGTCGGTAAATTCATGAAGCAGGATGCTACCCTACTTGCACATAGTCCAAGTGAGGATCTCTCCTCTAACGGGTTATGGACCACCGGTGAATTGTATAGTCCTAGCTGCCTGAGCACAAGGAGGGCCATGACTCAGAATATGTCCGAGATGCCCACCCCCATTCCATAGCAACTGGTATCCTGACTCTCAGGACCACTTACTAAGCTACTCAGCCGTTGCCCATGGTTCACGAACTAGGACGCGACTACAGTAACCCACACCATGAACCACCCCACACCATGTTGTGCAATAGCCAACAACACAGCATCAGTGTAAAATGGAAAACACAATAGAAAGTTACAAACAACCCTTTTGTATCCTTCAGTTCGATTTGCAACTCTTGCACTGAAATCTCCCATTAGCACTATCCTATCCTTGCTGTTGACCCTCACTACAATGTCACTCAATTCTTCATAAATTTTGTCGATTTCATCCTCATCTGCACCCTCACAGGGTGAATACACTGGGACAATTCTTGTCCTAATTTCTCCAACTACCCAAACTACCCACACCATTCGCTCATTTATGTGCCTAACAGAAACTATGTTGCATGCAGTAGTATTCCTGATGAACAGCCCTACCCCAGACTCTGTCCTTCCCTTTTTAACACCCGTCAAGTACACTTTGTAATCTCCTATCTCTTCCTCGTTATCTCCCCTTACCCGAAAAGGATTTACTCCTAGCACATCCAGATGCATCTTCTTTGTTGACTCAGCCAGTTCTACTTTCTTTTTTCCATAAGTCCCATTAACCCATTCGGTGGGCGATGCAGCGAGATCCGCGGCTACAATTCGCTTGCTCGGCGGGGAATGCGGATATATCTGCCGATTTAAATTTTTTTTTCTCAGTTGCCTGCTTGCAGAAGTTTATTTCTTTTCCAGCAGCATATACTGGATGAGTCTGCTCTCTGATGTGAATTTTTTCAACTATGTTCTTCTAATACCAATATGGCATCCACGAGTTTCATCATAAAGTACGCAACTTATGTCCGGGCAAGAACGACCTAAAGCCCAATAGCCTCACGCTGAAACTAATCATCCCTTAGATGCAATAATATTGAGATGCAATAATATTGCTGTATGAGAGATTTCTAGAGATTGTGATACTAAACAGACCTCTCACATGACATTTTAGAACTGTGACTTGATTTATTATCCCCACTCTTGTGTTCTTCCTTCATGACTGGAGTGTCCAAACTTCAGAGACCAGGGTTCTATTAGATCTTTTTTCTTAAATTTTTTCTGCTAAAATGTCTAAAAGGAATTACCGGCTCCCACCGTTAGAGGAAGATAATTTACTGCCCATGATAAAGGAAATGTTGGAATTTATTGGGGAGAATAGTGATCATAGTTACAGAAGTAAGTTCTGCTGGAGGGGAATTAGTAAGTGAAATGAACTTACCTGGAATAAGTACTGCAGGCTTAAATGTACAGGATTCGGGCCCAGCTGATGTGAATGTTCGGCAGTCACGAAAAAGACAACACATGTTCGATTCCAGTTCAAGTAGCGATCATGACAGTGACAGTGATGACAATAATACTGATTACAATCCAACTTATACTGAAAATGGACAAAAAATTCCTGCATTGATCCAAAATTCTATCGTGATGTAAAGGGAGCATTGATCCAAAATTCCATCGTGATGCAATGGGAGAGGTTTTAGGGAAAACAAAAACGAGCAAAATATTTTAATTATTATTTTATGACGAGATATGACAGAACACAGTTGAACAGACAAATGACGCCCAGCAACAAATCGCACATAAAACCCAGTTTAGTAAAATGAAACGAAGGAGTCAGTATCAAGACCGGGTCAGAACAAATAAGGACGAAATAAAGCTTATTATGGCCATACTGTTGCCGCAGGGGATTATACAGAAACCTAAATTAGGACACTGTATTTCTCGCAATAAATTGTTCACTATGCCTATTTTCTGCAAGCTGATAACACAGAAGAGATTTTTTCTCACTGGGCTGAGTGGCCCAGATGACTGAGGCACTAGCCAGCCTTTTGAGCCCAACTTGGCAAGTTCGATTCTGGCTCAGAACGGTGGTATTTGAAGGTGCTCAAATATGTCAGCCTCTTGTCAGTAGATTTACTGGCATGCAAAAGAACTCCTGCGGGACTAAATTTCGGCACCTCATCATATCTGAAAGCCGTAAAAGTAGTTAGTGAGACGTAAAGCCAATAACATTATTATTATTATTAGATTTTCCTCCACAGCATTTTACAAATCTCTGACAATGAGGTGAATAATGGACAAATTCCTCCCAAAATGTACACGATAAATCCAGTATTTGTCCATCTGTTGGCAAAATTTTTGGAAGCTTATACCCCTGATGGCAAAGTGTTAATTGATGTGAACCATCCATACATACCAAGAAAACGATCGCATTTCAAAATGGAATCATACAAATTATGCAAAGCCGGGACAGTTTATATAACATGATCTGTTTCCGTGTGTATCATAATGAATAGCTGAAAAAGGCATAACATGGTGCAGACTGTAAATATGAATTGTTGGTATATAAACTTGATCCCTCAAAAACGCTAACCAACATAACAGAAAATTTAGTGAATATTATAATGTATTCCATTGTAAATCTTTTATGTACATGTAAACTTTGTAAAGCTACAATTTACATATACAGAAACATTTATTACCAGGCAGAGATTGTTAGTAAACTGCCTAAAATATTCAGGTAAAAGTTACTTTATAATTGAAAACCAGAGCTTTGCTATTAGGAAGAAGCAACCTCGATATCACAGTGTGAAAGCACATAGTACGTTCTTGTACAAAGTATTGAAAAATTAAAATAATAGAATTTTTGAACAATGAAATACATTATATCAAGTAAGTATTTTTCTTAGGGCCCTTCAATAGTTCATTTTCATCTAAGATTAAATCAGGTAATTAAATATTTTCTTCAATCAGGGAAAATGCTCCCCACCCGGGAGTGAGCCAGTGTGTACCGAGCTCCCCTCTTAAGGGGTTAATATTGATAGCTCCCCATTGCATTCAATTTCATTCGCGAAGTTGTTTCCAAGGACTCCCTCACCTGTCAAATTGGAATGGGAATGTACCTTCACTTGTGGTTTGGCACCTTGTCATTGGCGTAGCCAGGCCCCCCCCCAAAATATTTCCTGAAACTAGGGCAAGGATCAGCCGTTGTTTTACGTACGGTACGAACAACTTAAGAACGTACGTCGAAATGTTTATTTAATGTAGCGACAAGAATCTACTAGCAGGGCTCTATAGGGCCATACATAATTCTCCATATTTGTACTGCTTGAATGAAAGGAAGACACTTGTGATGCACGGGGATATTTCCCTGCAGAGGTCTCACTATTGAGAATGTAACCGTGTGTTGAAAAATGTCAAGACATGAATAAAGGGGCAATTAGCAAGGGATTACTCAGTAGGGGGCCGGAACGTAACCACCGAGATAACGGGGGTGACGGCCAGAAACAGCTGCAAGCTTACAACATCTTGTCAGCTTTTGCATATCGGTTCCAGGAAACAACAATGTCCTAAGGATCCTCGGGTCGTACCGTGGTTGAGAGATGTGCTGAGTTTAAGTTGCAGCGTTGGGAAGACTGTGACAGGATTGTGAGCTGCACGTTTGTTCCTCATTTTGTGCCATATAACTTTTTTGAAGAGGGACCGTTTTGTTACTAACACTATGTGCATCCTCGGTAAGTTATGAAAAAGTTTTTTTTATTTTTACAGTAGCAAGGCAATCGCGGATTCGTGCCTAAGTTCGATAGGTAGGCCTATATATTTTGTCAAATGCCCGGGGACTGATTGGAACCTCAAATGGCAACATCAAAAGTGCGGGTAACTATTTTCTAATTGGCGGGCGTGATAACTCAGTTCCAATGGTTCTATCTTCTCATCAGGATGGCCCAGGCTTGAATCACAGTCGATGCATGAAACATTTTTTAAATGGGAAGTCACGTTCTATTGATACGGATTCTACTTAAAACACTAGAGTCCCTTACCTTTCCTTATACTTTTGAGCCAGAACCGCATCATTTATAGTGGTGTATTTTGAGTATCCAACCGTTATTCGGACTTACCTTGTACCTTAAATGGTGAGTGAATGCAGTGGCGTACCCACAAAATAATTTCAGTGGCCAGTAGTGTGGATGCAACTTTTCCTTGGAAGGAGTTGTGAAAAGATTTTTTATTTTTTATTTAGAATTTGCTTTATGACGCACCGTAGGTCTTATGGCGACGATGGGAAAGGAAAGGGCTGATAGTGGGAAGAAGCGGCCGTGGCCTTAATTAAGGTACAACTCCAGCATTTGCCTGGTGTGAAAATGCGAAACCACAGAAAACCATCTTTAGGGCTGCCGACAGTGGTGTTTGAACCCACTATCTCCCGGATGCAAGCACACAGCTGTGCGTCCCTAACCGCACGGTCAACTCGCCCAGTGGATATGAAAAGAAAGCCGGTCTTACCGAGTGCAGTGACGGATCTTCAATAGATTTTGTTGGTTTTGATTGTTACCATGTACAATCATAGCTTCTGTACTCTTAACATAAACCTGTTGCATTATTGAAACTGTTCGTAAAATTGATAATATCGTTCTTCGTTTGTGAGGAAGTAAAATCTTCATTTAATTTGTCTTCTTAAAAAAAAGGAACCACTTTGGTACTACACCCCGTGAAGGTGACTACCTTCCAGGCCATAGATATTTAGATTACAGGAGACTCAAGGAAAACTCTACTGCACCCAAAAACAAGCCTGTATCCTACTCATCCCATGCCTTTCTTAACTCTGTCAGTGCCTGGAATCGAATGCAGGATGCCTTAAGTCAAAGAATGGGACCTGATACCGCAATGTGACATCCTTCGCCTTATACAGAGCATGCTACGTAGGTGCCAAACTGTGATAAATGCTCATGGAGGACATACACCATACTGAAGCTCTCCAACTGTGATAAAAATCCACCCTGGAGGACTGTTATCACTTTGTTTTCACCCCTATTTGAATATTTCCGTTTGTGTTCTGAAAATGAACGCGAAATCATCTATGTTCTTTCGTATACTTCAACGGTAAAGAATAAAGGTTTAGTTGGCAATATACCTGGGTGTGAGGTATTGTTTTGTGGAGCATGGCATACGTTCAAAATCATGTTTCCCTATTTTTTTTTGAACTGTGTATTAACACCTAGGTATTTACAATTATCCCCATAAGGAACTTTCACCCCATCAACGCAGTAATTAAAACTGAGAGGACTTTTCTTATTAGTGAAACTAACAACCTGAATTTTAACCCCGTTTATCATCATACCGTTGCGTACTGACTGTCTCACAACATTATTGAGGTCATTTTGCAGTTTCTCACAATCTTGTAACTTATTTATTACTCTATACAGAATAACATCATCTGCAAAAAGCCTTATCTCTGATTCCATACTTACTTTACTCATATCATTTATATATATAAGAAAAAGTTAAATTCAAAAATAAGGATACATAAAAGTAACCAGCCGGCCCCACGGTGAAGGGTTGGTGTGCCTGCCTCTTACCGGAGGCCCCGGGTTCGATTCCCGGCCAGGTCAGGGACTTTTACCTGAATCTGAGGGCTGGTTCGTGGTACACTCACCCCACGTGTTTATAATTGAGGAGCTATGTGACGGTGAGATGGTGGCCCTGGTCTAGAAAGCCAGGAATAACGGCGGAGAGGATTTGTCGTGTTGACCACACGACACCTCGTAATCTGCAGGCCTTCGGATTGAACAGCGGTCGCTTGGTAGGCGATGGCCCTTTGGGGCTCTTATGCCATGGAGTTTGGTTTGGAAAAGTGAACAGAGAAGGAAGCGACACCCCTGCAAGGCTCCTTAGCTTCCAGCTAGTTCTTCTGTCCGGCCTCGTGCATTTAGGACAGTAAGAAAACGTACGCCTTAATAAATGCTCCTCATAAAACCTTTGTAAAAATACTAACTGCATCTACAATAATCACAAACGCCTCCTTTTCATGTGGCTCAATTGGTTGAGTCGCAGTCCTTCTGAGTCTGAGTTCGCAGGTTCAAATCCCGGCTTGAATCGGTAACCCTTAAAACGGTGTTGAAATGGCAACAGCTCAGTGTCGTTGGTTTCTGGCACGTTAATAAAAATTATACATACGAATATTAGCGTCACAAAACTCTAACTTTATACTACTATATTCTGTATCCCAGGCTTGCGTGGAAAAGTAATTAACAACTTACTTTACGTCACACCGACACAGATAGGTCTTATGGCGACGGTGGGATAGGAAAGGCTTAGGAGTGGGAAGGAAGCGGCCGTGGCCTTAATTAAGGTACAGCCCCAGCATTTGCTTGGTGTGAAAATGGGAAACCACGGGAAAACATTTTCAGGGGTGCCGACAGTGGGGTTCGAATCCACTATCTCCCGGATGCAAGCTCCCAGCTGCGTGGCTCTAACCGCGTTGGAAACTAATGGGACAAGGTAAACCCTACATAGCATATGTTGTAACGTGTACTTTTCTTTACCAACTAACAAAATATCTATACCCATACGCTTTACATTATTTATTTATTTATTTATTTATTTATTATTAGTGCCTTCAGTTCAGTGGCGAAATTAGAGATCCAGGCCCTCTCATACACTTAAACCACGTACTAATCAGAATCTTAAATAAAATACTGAGATACTTAAAATAGTTAAAACTACATAAATTAAGAGAATTGAAAATAAACTTAAATAAATTACTAAATTAATATTAAAAACTCTTAACAATGGCTAATACTCAGGAACGCACACATTCATACTTCAACCATTCAGTCAACTGTCCTCAGCAGGTAGTCTCGGCAGGTGACCTTAAATCGTGATTTAAAAAAGCTAGTTTCTCTGACCTGAACTGGCAGGGAATTCCATAATCTGGCGACAGTCATCACAAATGATCTATTAATTTTATTTGTGCGGTGCAGTGGAATAGAAAGAATGAATCTAGAACGGTGTATTTAAGTTGTGAAATGATGATAAAAAGATGAATTTAGAAGAAATATACATTGGCTGACTTTGAGCTACCACTCCGATCACCATTGTTGAAGTGTATAGCTGCCGACGTTTATCAGTCATCAGCCATGAGACAGCCTGATAGTATGGGGTGATATGAACATTGTACCCGATATTGTAAATAAATCGCAGGCAGGTGTTCAGTGCTCGTTGAAGTTTAAGTGTTTCTTCTCTCATCATGTCAACTAAAACAACGTCACAATAGTCAAGAATAGGGAGAATGAGTGTATGTGTTAGTTTGGCCTGTAGCTCAAATGGAAATACATCCCTCTGCCGTTTAAGAGGGTGAAGAACTCCAAAAATCTTTTTACGTATTTCTTTAGTGTGATCAGACCAATCAACTGTTTCATTCATCATTACGCCGTGATTTTTAACCGTTTTACTGTAGGGAATAATGTTACCATTCAGTAGGATATGCGGGATTGAGACATTGTTTGAGCAGCTCAGTAATTTTCGTGATCCAATTATAATTGTCTGATATTTTTTGCAGTTTAGTATAAGAGAGCTTCGTTGTGCATATACACTGAGTCGTCGGAGGTCCCTGTTAATATCTTGTTTTGCAGTGTCTATATATTTGAAGATCATCAGCACATAGGTCATGTGTGTTATTTCCTGTCACAGATGGTATGTCATTGATATAAATACAGAAAATTAGGGGCCGTAGAATACTGCCCTGTGGGGCAACACTAAGTTTCATTTTCCATTTAGCTTGTCGTTTACTGTTACACGCTGTTGATGGTTACTCAAATAAGAACTAAAAACCTTAAGCGCAGCCAGGTCAAAATTTAGCAGTTCCATTTTCTTTATCATAGTCGGAATTGCTATAGTGTCAAATACGCTACTGAAGTCCAGAAGGATATGTATAGTGAGCAGTCCTTTGTCCATAGCATTTCTAATGTCTTCGATAACCTTCAAAAGTGCTGTCGCGGTACTGTGAACCTTCTCAAATCTAGATTGCAAAGGGTCCAAAAGAGCATTTTTATTTAGGTATTCCAGAACTTCCTCGTATACTAAACGTTCAAAGTCTTTAGAAAGCGCAGGGAGTACAGACATAGGACGATAGTCAGAGGGTGATTGTGGGTCTAAACTCTTAGGTACCGATATAATATTGGCTGTTTTCCAGACAGTAGGGAAAGTTCCGTTTAGTAAACATTAGTTCAATATGTGCGTCAGTATAAGCGAGATAGCACCCATAATGTTATGTATAAAAGTAATAGGAATATCATCTACACCTGTAGTCTTTGATTTAATCGAGTACAAAGACTTTTAACCTGATTTTCTGTGACACTGTGAAATGTGAATGGTGGATTAGCTGGAGGGGAGGGCGGTGAGTCGGTGCAGTTTATTTGGGTAGGTTGAATATTTATTCTACTAATCGTTCAGTTCGTCAAGTGGAGTGTCAGGAGTTGTCTGTCTGTTGATGTTTTCCTATTCCCAGAGCTCTAAGTTGGTCCCATGCGCGATTAGAATTTAAGTTGTTAGCTAAATTCCGAAAATATATACATTTTTTAAAATTTCTGATTAAGTGGTTTGTGCGATTTCTTAAGATGCGGTTAGATTCGAAGTCTGTGTCATCTAGGGTTTGTTTATAATGTCGAAATAACGAGGCAAGGTGGGCCATCATTCTCTTGCCTTTATCATCTAGCCATGGACAAGAAGGACGAGAAACCTTTATTCGACGCGCACGCGCGCGTGTGTATATCTTTGCTGCATTATTTGTATAAAATGTCACTTCTTTATTGCTTATCACATGACCATTATTATAATAACATTACCGTATTTATTCTAAACCAGAATATTGCATCCATACTCAAACTGTTTATTCTTGCATTCATTTCACTTGTACTTACTTACTTACTCCTTGACGCTACGGTCCTTGCAGAACCTTGGTCTCCGCAACAATCTTCTTCCAAAGCTCTCTGTCGATTGCCTTGGTCCTCCATCTCCGGACTCCCATGGTATGTAGATCAGCTTCCACCTCTTCTATCCATCGCTTTCTTGGTCTACCTTTACATCGTCTTCCACCTGGATGCTCCTCCAGCACTTTCTTAGGTTCTCTTGTAGTCTTCATTCGATGGACGTGTCCTAGCCAACACACTCTAGCAGTCTTCATCAAAGATACTATATCCTGCTCTTGGTACAGGTCTCTAAGCTCCTGATTGGATCGAATACGCCATCCCAGTTCAGTTTTAACTGGCCCAAAAATCTTCCTCAATACATTTCTTTCCCATGTCATTAACCTATATTCTTCTGTTATATTTAATACCCAGGTCTCAGCTCCATATGTAACCACTGGTCTAATGACAGTCTTATAAATGGTCAACTTAGCTTTCCTGGATATTTGTTTATTTCTTAATGTTGGAATTAAGGCAGCATAGCATCGATTTCCTGCAGCCAGTCTAGAGTTTATTTCCTTTTCTGTTTCATTTTGTGAAGTAATCAGAGAGCCTAGATATCTAAATTCCTGTACCCCTTCAAAACACCTTTCTCCACACCTAAGTGCATTTGGAGGTTGACTAGATCTGGAACTCACTAGGAACTTAGTTTTGTTGTTATTCACTACCAGGCCAATTTGCTGTGCTCCCCTCTCCAATTCTTCATAGGTTTCGAGAAGTGCATTCTTTGTACGAGAAATTATGGCCACATCATCTGCATATGCCAATATTTGAATTAGTCTATGATATATGTTCCTTTCACGATTTGCAGTGATGGTACGCACAGCTGTTTCTAAAGCAATATTGAAGAGGGCAGCAGACATTGGATCTCCTTGCCTCAAACCCACTTTTACATCGAAGGTTCGCGATACTTTCCCTTGTATGCATACCTTAGATTTACTTCCACTCAAAGCTGTTTTTACCAACCTAATCAGCTTCCCAGGATAACCAAGGGCTTTCATTTCGATGAGTATCTTTCCTCTTTGCACTGAATCGTACGCTTGTTTAAAATCAACGTACAGTTGATACAGTGGTATGTTATATTCATCGCACCTCTCCAGGATGATCCTCATTGTAAAGATATGATCTACTGTTGAACGGTTTGCACGAAATCCACACTGATATTCTCCAAGATCCTGCTCTGCTTTGTGTGTTAGACGCTTAGGTATTATTATGCTAAAGATCTTGTAGCCTATGCAAAGCAGAGATATCCCTCTGTAATTTTCACATTTCAATTTATTTCCATTCTTAAGAATTGGGTACACCAAAGCTGTTTTCCATTCTTCTGATAATTTCTCTGTTCGCCAGACTTCCAGTATCAACTTATACAATGCTTGTATCAATACCGTTCCACCATATTTTAACAACTCAGCTGTTATTCCATCTTCTCCTGGTGACTTATTATTCTTCATCGATAAGAGGACACCTTTTACTTCTTCCAAAGTGGGTAGTTCACTATTGCATTCCTCAGATTCATCTTCATTAGATTCACTATTTGGCAATTCTAATGCATATTCTTCATTTTGTATTTTAACTGGATTCAAAACCTCCTCAAAATATTCCGCCCATTTATCTAATATTTCCTGGGTATTTCCAAGTAGTTGCCCATCCTCATTTTGTATGCAGCTTACTCTTGGTTGAAATCCACTTTTTCTCTGCTTTACGTTTCTATAAAACTTTCTACTTCCCTTATGCTCATAATCTTGTTGCATCTCCTTTATCAGATCTTTTTCCATTTCTCTTTTCTTTTTTCTACAAAGATTCTTGGATTCCCTTCTGCATTCCACATATGTTTGGTAAGTAGCTCTTGTTGCCCGTTGCATATAGATATCATCCTTGCTTTATTTCTTTTCTCCAAGGCTAGCTTTACTTCCTCATCATACCAATCCTTCTTTGGCTGTTTCTTTCTTTCTCCTAGTACCTCCTGGGCTGCATTTGTGATGGCTTCTTTAATCACCCGCCATGATTCATCCACTGTTACTGCATTTTTACGGTTTTTCAAACCTTCTTCAACCTGTCTTTCATACTCCTTCCTCCTTGCATCATCATTAAGTTGTTCTTGGTTAAATCCTTTCCTCCTTTCTGCTTTACCTCTGACTCTTACCGCAAGCTTTTGTTTCAATTTAGCTTTCACCAAATAGTGGTCTGAATCTATATCCGCACCTCTATAAGTACGCACATCTTGTACGTCTGACGCATGTCTTTTATCAATCAGTATGTGGTCGATTTGATTCTTGGTGTTCCCATCTGGTGCCTCCCAAGTTTCTTTATGAAACTTCTTATGCTCAAATGTAGTGCTACTGATTACCATATCCTTTGCTGTAGCGAAGTCAATAAGCCGTAACCCATTGTTGTTACTTTCCAAATGTAAACTCTGTGCTCCTATTGTGGGTCTAAATTCTTCCTCTTGTCCCACTTTTGCATTGAAGTCCCCAATTACTATTTTAATGTCATGCCTAGGTGCCTCATCATACTGTTTCTCTAGTTCTTCATAAAACTTATCCTTTAGTTCATCCTCCTTTTCTTCCATAGGTGCGTGTACGCTTATAATTGAATAAGTGGCCCCTGATTCTCATGATACAGATTCTTTCATTTACTGCCTTGTAAGACATTAAGGTATGCTTCAGTTGTTTAGATATCATAAAGCCTGTTCCACAGATGTTATCGCCATTCCCACTGTTGATTTAAGTATAATCCTGTAATTCGAACATCTCAATTTCCCGCCATCTAATTTCTTGTAGAGCAGCGATTTCAACATTATACTTTCTTAGTTCCTCTTCTAGTTTTCTGCTTTTCCCTGGCTGGAGTAGGCTTCTCACATTCCAAGTCGCTAATACCAATCCATAACCATTTCCTCGCCTAGGTCGTTTATCAATTTTATCCGTCCAGTTTGTTCTTACTCTTTGCAGCTTCTCAACAGCTTTTTTTTTTTTAACGGGATAGAGTTGTCAACCCTATGCCCAACCCCCAACCTGGAGGACCAGGGTATCCCTTTTAGTCTGGATCATCACCTTCGACCTGTCCGGCAAGGGAGGCCCTACCAGTAGCTAAGCTACTGCCGGCATAGCTCTCAGGATCTTTTCACCACACAAGCCCCACCACCACGACAAGGTAAAGATACCATCGATGGGGTTCATTTCACTTGTACTCAGAATATATGAAATGCTGCAGTTATGTTGGGACGGGAGTAACAGAGGTAGCTGAGGAACGGGGGAGAAGGGGGGGGGGTTGTCGTCCAAGGAGTCCAGACACCCCAGGAGTTTTAACGAATGTCCTTTTATTGAGCATTTCATACATAATGTGCATTAATATTAGCTTCCGGAGTCCGACTCATTGGCTGAATGATCAGTGTTGAGGCCATCGGTTCAGACGGTCGCGGGTTCGATTCCCGGCTGGGTCGGAGATTTTAATCGCATCTGATTAATTCTTCTGGATGGGGACTGGGTGTTTGTCCCAACATATTCATATTCAGACAAAATGCTACACTACCAACCACCAAAGAAACACACAACACTGATTACATCCCTCTATATAATGTTGGCGTCGGGAAGGTTTTCCGGCCGTAAAACAGGGCCAAATCCACATGTGCGACCCCACAGATGTGGGAAAAGTGGGGGAAGAAGAAGAAGAAAATTATTATTAGCTTCCGGAATCTGCACCAATCCACCATGCTTACTTGGATCCAAGGACACTCATTTCCATTTTTGGTATTCTACACCACCTAAATATGGAAGTTTGGACACCTACCAAAATAAAATTCTGGATGAATGGGCCCCCCCCAAACTGAAATCCTGGCTACGCTACTGCACCTTGTAGTCTTACAAAATCAGTAATCCTTTTGATATAGAGTTTATATTGCCGAAAGAAGTAAACATCAAGGGGTGGGCAATATTTTGTTGTTTTTGGTGGCAATATCTTCAGCGTAACATCTTTGTTTGGAAAACTTGCATCTGTATGACCTGCCCAGGAATCACACAACAATAGGCTCTTTTCATTTGTTACATGTTCGCCAAGGGCTGAAGTTAGAAAATGTTTCATGTTGTCGTACGTACATCGTAACTGGTATAAAACCTTCAATTATTATGTTTAATATATTTTAATTATAGTTTATTTAATGCTAAATTATCTTTTATTAAATGTTAAACATGACTAGTACATGGTTTCCCTGTAAATATGTATTATAAACTTTGTATAACCTCAAATACGTATTGTGTATAAGTTTAACCTCAAAATCTATATAGCCGAAAGCAGTAGAAAATTCCATAATGTTCATATGTTAGACTTATTGCACTATAATTTGGTGTATATGAAGGGTTCTGGAAGCTTACTGTAAGGTTTTATTATCCAGATACATGTAGAGACATTAGGAATGTTGTAGAGATTTCCATGTGTATTGGTAAACAGTAAACGAAAGTTCGAGTACCCTTTCGACTGGCGGGTTGATCGATGTTTCGAGTGTGTTCCATTAGTGTGTTGTAAGAACTCTTCCAGAAATCGATAATTCTAGATGGTTGATTGAATAGTATATATATCGAGCTGTCAGTCAAGTCTAGTCAGTTCTTAGGACTCAGTCAAGTGTTGGACTCGAAGGCAAGTGATGGACTGCGAGTAACTGTTCGGCTCCGAGGTGGGGTTGGTGAGTTCAAGAGAGTGGATGTTAAAGTGCGCGAGTCAGTGTTGTTGATATCTGTACTTGTCAGAATCGACTTTAGGGCACTCCGCTATTAAGTATTGTAGTGTCATTTGCTACCGAGTATAATTGTGTGTTGTGACTTACCGTGTAAATAAAGTAATATATACAAGGAAGTGAACGTGTTCTCGTGTGATATTTATTTACGTAAAATAAAATCGCATCGCAGAACAATAATGTGTTCTTTAGTCATTTTTCCACTGTTGCTTGCCTCCACATGAATGTTTCGTGGACAGGTTGTTGCAAGTTTCTTTAAAATATTTGGACCGAAAGTGCCTTGTCTCTCTTGAAAACAGATGTACAACTTGTTTGCTAGTCTGCCTGCCACTGATAAAGCCACATCAATTGTGTAGCTGTGGATAGAGCTATGTGCAGACTGCAACACACTACCTGTAGTTTTCTCTCCTCTGTAGGACAGTTGATGCTGAAGACATTTCATACTGGAATTGACTCTGGTCACTGTTCCAAACATTACCTTTCTCCACACACTCTTCTGTTATAAACAGGTTCACTTCTTCCACAAACTGTTGTGCCTTCTGACGTATAATATTATCGTCTTCTATGTCCTTACGTGTGACAAATGTAGTAATATGCCTGGATGAAATGCCATATTCAGCCTTGAGATGGTCGATAAAGGAAATGGAAGCTTTGAAATTGACCAAGCCAACCATTTTAGCCCCTTCTAGTGCCCATATCTGCAGATGCCAATAGTGAACTGTAGATCCATACCTCCTTGCACCATCAAATTGCGATATTACATACTCTTTTATAGTTTGTAATTGCGACAGTCTGTTTCCTTTGAAATGAGCACTTGCTCCCAGTTTCCTAGACCCATAATTTAGAATTAATGTGCAATTTGATTTACTTTTGATGCACTTTGCTATAGGAATTGAAGCCACGATTGTAATAGTCCTCATATATGTTCTCTAGTACGCTGCCATCAATATCTTTTAATACACTGAACCTCGTCTTTTTGGGTGGAGAGAGTCCGTACTCACCTTGACTTGACTATTCCTGTTGCTCTGGAGATGAATGTCGTGTACTGCTTGAAGAGTCACCTTCAGGTTCAGATTCCTCCTGTCCTTCAAAATCCGTATATCTATCCAGTGTAACGTCGTGTATTTCTGTGTCTTTGCCATTATATTTCTGAATTATTATGTTATATAATATATCCGCGAACTCCATATCCTTGGCACCGATGTCATTTCCTTATTCAGCACGTCGCAGCTGGGTCCCTAATATTTGGACCACATGTGTAGGATTAATTCTCTTCATGATATCACTGCACTGTACACAGTTTACATAGTAACTCGCTTGCAAACACTCCAAGAGACAAATACGTACTGCAGCTATACCACTCACGCAACTGGAGCACTGGTTAGTGCGGCTATACTATGTCACCGTCTAGTGGCGCTAGCAGACAAGTGCGGAGTTTTGCATGGAAATAAAGCACACCACTGTTTTGTTTATGACTGCTTGTTATTCTAAGCATGGTTTTGTGCGGTTCCGAGCGTTCGAGGTCAAAAGTGCCCCTTGTTATTCTAAAAAAATTTAATTTGATAACAATTCAAAAAACAAGATGAAATCACTGTGTTGAAAATTCAGGCTGACAGTCTGTCACTGTAGAAACACCATCACCACAAAATAGCTAGGAGGGGAGCAAAAAAGCTTGAGAAAGCAAGTTTGAGAGGAGACAACGCGCCAGGTGAAATGTATGTGATAAGTGATGGAAAAAACGCCGATGAATTTAAAATTTTTTGAATAGCAGCATTCTCAATTTCTTCTCAATTTAGCGGTTCTGTTCTCGAAGATTGTTTCCAATGTTGGCTAGGTGTATTTCCCTTATTTTAAAGGGTTGGGAGAGCAGCGACAAAATTGAGAAGCTGTGTTAGAGAAGTAACAGGTGCAAGGTAAACTGTAAGTGACCATATTGGAACCCGTCAATGAAGTTCCAGACAGTCGAGACATGGTTTGAATTTTATTGCTCCATCTAATGATGGATTTATGTTTTGTATTGATTTAGGAGGATAAATTTAATTTTCCCTTTGTAAAACGTACAACGTGCTCAAATGACCGCAGTAGTCTGTGTACCTCACAACGACACACGGATGCACCGCTCTTACTTTGTTTTAAGGGGTCACCTGACAGTTTAATGCATGGCTACATCTACAGATGGAGTATAACTTCAATATGACATACCCTGAATAGCTAAGGTCTCACGGTATGCTGTACGACCATTGGAACTCCATCTACCAAATTAACGTTCACGTACCTGCCGTTACAAAACATAATTTTTTTGAACTGTGTATAAGGAGAGATCTTCATTGGGGTAATCACATAAATGGGATTGTAAATAAAGGATACATATCTCTGCACATGGTTATGAACTTATTTAGGGGTTGTAGTAAGGATGTAAAGGAGAGGGCATGTAAGTCTCTGTTAACACCTCAACTAGAGTATGGTTCCGTTGTATGGGACCATCACCAGGATTACTTGATTCAAGAACTGGAAAAAATCCAAAGAAAAGCAGCTTGATTTATTTGATTTATTCCAACAAATGAGTAGTGTTACAAAAATTTCGCAAAGTTTGGGCTGGGAAGACATGGGAGAATGGAGACTAACTGCTCATCTAAGTGATATGGTCCAAGCTGTCAGTGGAGAGATGGCGCGGAATGACATTACTAGACAAATAAGTTTGAGTGGTGTCTTTAAAAGTAGGAAAGATCACAATATGAAGGTAAAGATGGAATTAAAGAGGACAAATTGGGCCAAATATTTATTTGTAGGAAGGGGAGTTAGGAATTGGAATAACTTACCAAGATAGATGTTAATAAATTTCTGATTTCTTTGCAATCATTTAAGAAAAGGCTAGGAAATCAGCAGATGGGGAATCTGCCACCTGGGCGACTGCCCTAAATGCAGATCAGTAATGACTGATAGCCCAAATCTTGCAGATTATCCTCTCCATCTATGATGATCATTAACTACAACTGATGGATCAGTTTTCAGTTTTACTTACAGAAGAAGAAACAATTATTAGTTTGATTATTTACATGTAAAATTATTTTATCACCAGCATGATATTTTCAAAATTGTTTATAAAAGTCATTATGTAGCAAATCAATGTTGTTTACCAAGTATCTTGTACTTTTCCAGGAGATCGTGATCTGCCTATCAAACACCTGTATTTACTTCTTGTCTGTATAAACACATGCTAGCGTAAGGTCTGTATAGTGCCTGTTTCAGACACAGTGCTATACATGTACACAGTGTGTTAGCCTGAGCCACAGAGGCTACGAGTTAAGCGAGGGGGGAAATTGGCCGAACTGCTAGCCCAGTGAGTTAGTTCAGGGCAGGGCTCTGCTAACACATTATTTATGTAAATATCTTAGTCCATCTCCATTGTTTTAATTCAGTATATTTCCCACTTCTTTAGTATGTAGTAATTAACTCACTGAAGTATGAAACAGGATGTACAAAAGTACTTGGTTAATCAGAATGTATAAAAATTGGATTTAAAAATATTTTTAAGTTCATGAATGTCTCTGAATGATCTGTATCTATCACAATTTGGAATCCACACCAAATAAATATGAAGACATTTCAATACTGAATTGGAGTAAAGAGAATACGAGGAAAGATAGTGTACAGATATTTGCAAACAATTTTATAGGGTAAGAATGTCATAATAAAAAGACTCTCATAACCATGATAAATACAAAATTTAATTTGTCTTATAGCAAAGCGATCTCATTATCTTAAATAACAATATAAAATCCACAATAAACAAAAAAGAAGAGGCATGACAAAAGTACATTTCCAATCAGAATAAAAAATAATAATTGCACTTATAGTAAATAAAATCTGCAACCTAATTCGCTTAACAGAAAATATACAAAAAATAATTATACAATCACTAATAAAAATACATTCTGTTGAACAAACATTGATTTCTTTACAATAGTGGCACACACAGTACTTCACTGTAATTTACATTGGCAATGTAATTAACTGTTACAATGATAAAATTGTTACATCCACCCACAACTGGAAGATAGTCTTTTCTACAATCATTACATGTTGTGTAATTACACTTTTTCATTACTTACGCACTCCTATTTTAATGTTACGCTTTGCCTCAATCACGCAAGGAGTGTGCCATTCTTCTAAATGATGATTTGATTCATTAATAATTCTCTGATGACTTCTGCCACTAGACAGAGTTCTTCATACACAACAATCATGCAATGCCTTCATTTGTAACACATACTTACAGAGAATACAGATCCTTTGAAAAAAAAAAAAAAATAATAACCCCAAGATTCAGATGGTAAAAATATTTTGTGTGTGTGTAGGGGGGGGTTCTGTGTATTCAGTTTATACTTGATCCATAAACTGAAACATAATGAAGACATGATTACTGAAAAACAACAGAAATATACTAAGTTAATAATAATATGGGCATAACCTAATCAGCAGAAAATCTAGTTAAAACTATTATACTTTTCAGTCTTCTTCAAATGTTATCTACATTTTTTCTGCCATTAATGAATAGCTTACTGTGATTTCATCATTTCATTACAAATAAGAACAGAGAATTACAACTATTTCATTAAAGAAAATTGTATAACTTTTCCATAGATATACAGTAATACTTCTACCACATAGCCATCTTGGTAAACATTTCACACTAGAATGTTGAAATTTCATCCATATTTCACATGTGTGGTTTTTGTGGCTGAAACTGTCACTATCCTCCAGAGGTAAAATATCAGAGGAGATTACTGAAAATGACTGTGAAGCACTTTTGATTTTCTTATATCATTCATCAGCCTTAACTAGTTAGCATTTGTGTATGTTAGGAACTTGAATAGCATTCTAAAAATAAATATGATATTCTGAAACAAAAATTATAAACTTATAGACAGAACTTAATAATTAGGCATCATATTCAAATCATCAGTCACATTTTTGTAATTTAATCTACTAATAAACTGACTGATTTTGCTTCATTCTTGCACTGACATTGTGCATGCAGATGATCAGTCAAACAGGAATGCAAATATTCTTTCCATTTTTCACCTTGAGGTTTAAAGCAATGGATGCATTTCCTCTACAGGGTAATCTCTAAGTGGAAGCAACTCCTTACTGTACATTCCCCTTACATACATACATACATACATACATACATACATACATACAATACATAACTCTTCAGATATTTCATACATGCGAATGGATAAAGTTATACAGATTTAGCTTTGATCTCTACAGTATTATTACTACTAAACAGAAAACAGATAAATTATTCACAAAGCCATAAATCTGAATTACACAGATCTGATATTGATAATTAAACATTCAAATGGATATACTTCAACTAAACTAAGTCGGATACTGGAAATTATTTCAAATTTACAAAATTTTGAATATAAAACTAAGAAAATATTATGTCAGTTCTCATTCAGAAATGTGTTTCATCTGTCAACACTACACACAGAATCTATGGTCATTACCATACTGATATTACTGCTTCTTAGGCAAAAATCAGCAACACTCAATCACAAGTATGATAATCAGTAATGCATTGTTGGAGACAAAACAGACTCAGGAATGGAAAAGCTCATAAAATAATAGTACAGTGTTAGTATTAATTACAGCATGTAATAACACATTTTACGAGTTACTCCTATTATGTTTATTTCTCAATAATTTGAACAGTAATTTTTTGACTATTTCACATCTGGTAATTCAGCAGGCGGTGCAGCATGATGCACCATCACTGGCGAATATGAATAACTTGACTTCATGGAACTGTTAAGAATGCCATTCAACATGATGTGCTAATAAGGTGGGTTTTTTTAAACTCCAGAAATGTGTACTTTATATGATGTAAGATGACTTGTGTAAAACACACCATAAGATATAAGTTACCACTGTACAAGATAAGGTACATAGGTACCTCTTGTAGATGGGTGAGATTATCTGAATCCCCAGGTCACGTAAAGTTTGCTTTAATGACTAAAATCCAACTTATGCACCAAATTCTTAAGAATGCCATAACATCAGTTTTCTGTATGGTTAGAGTAATAAAATGATTTGAACCCATCTCAGAATGCAGAAACTCCTCATGGAAAAATCTGATGCGACTGTGTGCACCACAGTTTGAATGTCTGGTATGGTATTCACTTGAGAAGAAACTTTAATGATTATTGTTTTAATTTATACTCTTACAGCCCAGAATTGAAGACATGATAATCTTTTAGATTGATGCCAAGTGAAACTATACAAACTGTTGTTAAACTTGACATTTTGCAAACATACTGTTCCTTTTCCTCAAAAGTAAGCCATGAGTGTACTACTAATCTGCTTCTTAGGCAAAAATTAGCAACACTCAATCACAAGTATGATAATCAGTAATGCATTGTTGGAGACAAAACAGACTCGGAATGGAAAAGCTCATAAAATAATAGTACAGTGTTTAAAAGGGACAGCAGCTTTATTATTTCATACAGGATAAACTACACAAAGTTTACCATGTCTTAGTGATTATTAACCAGCCCTGGTTTTCATCAGACTAGTAAAATGGTTTGATGCCTCATTAGAACAGTCCCATACCATCTCTCAAAATGATACAGAATCTTGGTTTCCTTTACCAAATATGTGCAGAATTCCACAAACTTATAATGCTGCAATTCATTTCATGCATACATGTTGGAAGAATATAAGCTGTTGACACCATCAATGTAGAGCCCGCGATCACATGATAGTGTAATATGAAAACGAAATTAAGGCTTTCTACCAATGTTAAAAACAAGGGAAACTGTATTTACTGGTTTAAATAATTTTGATGATGAATGTTGCTGCAATGAGTCAACTACAGAGTTTAAAAAGCTAATTTTTTTCTTTTCACAATTGTTTGTCAGTAGAAAAATTAATGTTACAATTTTCACCTGTTTCTACCTTGCATGAAACTAATTATGATACTCAAAACACTCCAACATGCTACATAATAAACAGCACAGAACCTAAACACACACACACACACTTTCTCTCTCTGAAGAGTTACAGAGACTTATCTACATGTATCACTAAAAATAAAAACATTTTCACACATGATATGGACTGAATAATTATCCATAGAAATAGTTCTTTATAAAATATATATTATTCCTGAGAAATATATTAAAAGTTTGAAAACAACAGTTTTGTTACATACCTACAATATCAATCGGCTTAAAACTGTTCACAGCAAGCAAACAGAATAAATTTACGTTGTTGTTCAATATACTACCTATTATCTCTGATGGAATGCTGCCTTAATACACTCCCAACACATTCATCTCCCTTTACAGTCTACGTCTTATGTCCTGAAACAGAAATTTAAGAGTGTATTACATTTTTCATTTCATGTCGTGTACATTTTGCATAATTTCTTACAGGCAAACTATCCTGTCTATATTAAACAAAATGATGATGCTTGTTGTTTAAAAAGGGACTAACATCTAAGCCATTGGCCCTATTAAATAAAACTCATAAAGTCATATTTAGACCCATTCTACATGAGCTGTTCAAACGCCGCTGCAACCGCCCTTAAAATATGCAAACTACACGTGACCGCCAAAACATGGCTATTAAACAGTGATACAGCGGTTGATTCCCATAGGGAACCTGAAATATTTGTCCTGAATGAGTAAATTTATAATACTAATATAAATGGTCTGTTATTGGACATTTTAAATTTTCCAGCTAACTCATTCCTAGTTGCCAGCTCTTTGCCCCCGTGTGCTAAGTTCCAACCGATGAGCCCAACTTAGCACACGGGGCTGAAGCGCTGGCAACCAAGAATGAGTTAGCTGGAAAATTTATAATGTCCAATAATGGACCATTTATATTGGTATTATTAAACAGTGATTAAAATGATCGGCTGTTCTACACGAACAGTTAAAATACCATTGTGCAGGTCATTTTCAAACTGGACACACTGTAGATTGGGTGTATTAGGGGATTTATTTTGGCTTAAGAAATTCGTAAAGAAACATTTAGTGAAGAGAGACGATGAATTCATCCCATATTATCTAATGGCATAATAATTGCATACGATGAAGATAACTGCATGCCTTTCAACAAGAAAATTTCATGCCATGTTTGGTAAACAAAATGTCACAATTATAGATTGAGATTTCCCACCTAATCAATACTTAATTTCTTTAAATGTATTCACATTAAAAATACATTAATACAGTACCAGTTTCAATCTCATAAGAGATCATCTTCAGCTGCTGAAGAACATTATGAAGATGAAACAACAAATACATTAATTTAATACATTACTTATTCTAAGTCAATGTATAATTTTTATATTAATGACAAAATGTGAGTGATGACACATCAAAAATAGTAATATTTCATGTCTATAATTCCCTTCACTTGTATTGTTCTTATATTAAAAACAAAAGTCTTTTAATAGATCTTCTACTTTGAGATAGGTCAGTTGTAGATGGTTAATCAAATTTGTTGTAGTGTGAATAAAATTGGTTAAAATTTGTCCATTTCAAAATAAATGCTTCTTAGTTGGGAGGAGGTTGTTGTTATTAAGTAATTGAATTTGGTGAGAGCATCCCTATAATTGTGAGCTATTTGGTGCAGACTACATAATAGACTGGGATGTCTAGAAAGGAAAAAAAAAAAAGCTAATGTTAGAGAATGTCTATCGGGTTTTAAACTAAGTTGAAGTATTTGTGTGACTTACTCTCTCGTTGTCGGGCTGTCTGTTTGAGTTCCTGCTGGAAGTGTGTTGCGTACTGCTTCTCGTATAGGGAGGGCTAATGCTTCGAGCACAATGGAGGGGAGGGAAGGAGGGGTAGAGGGGAAACTTGGAGGGGCAATTTGAGTAGGAGGGGGTGTATCCTGTGGAATCCTGATTACATGTTTTTGTTGTTGTTTGACGGCATTTTTCATATACTGTTTGAGTAATGGAATAGTGGCATCATAGAGAATATTTGTTTTCTTTTTTTTTTTTTTTTTTTGTTACTTCATTAAGGCTGTGATTTGGATTGACATATTGATTCATATGTATATAAAATTCTTCAATAATATTGATCAAAGTGCCTTTAGAAGTTGTTTTCATGATTTTCATATCACCTTCGGTATCGGAAAATTTGTTTCATCTCTGCAATGTGTTGACCAATGAAGGAAAATCGGTTATATTTAAACAGTGTTAATGTATTCTCCGTAACGAGTGGTGAAACTTCTGCCAGCCTGTCTTATGTAACTTGCTTGGCAACTGATGCATTTCATTCTGTAGACCCCTGAATGATTGCATATTTTATTTACGTTAACGGATTTGGCATTATAAAAAGGGGTTGAGTTATTATAGGAAGTTTTAAAGGCTATTCTTAAATTGCGTCTTTTGAATATGTTAGTTATGTGGTGGATACTGGTATTGTTAAAGGTGAAAATTGGATAATCTTTCTTAGGTTTATCTACTTTAGTTTAGATTTTGGTTGATGCTTTACTTTTTGGACAATTTTGTTTACTGATTCTCAGTTGTATCCATTATATTAAGCTATTTTGTGGATTGTGTTACTTAGAATAAGTAATGTATTAAATTGATGTGTCATTTTATCTTCTTATTGTTCATCAGCAACTGAGGATGATCTCTTAAGATATTGAAACCGATACTGTATTAATATATTTTTAACGTGAATACACACATTTAAAGAAATTAAGTATTGATTAGTTGGGAAATCTCGATCTATAAGTGTGACTGTTATACCATCAATACGGGCCTATAATGAAATTAATAACACAGGGAACATGGAATGCATTGAGAAAAGTTATTTCAGTTCTACAAAATGTCCGACTGCATTGCTAAAGGGTCAGCATTGTATCGGTTCAAAACCCGTTATAAGCATTCATCTGTATTATTATAATTAATATTTTATTTGTATTACTACAGTATTATCGTTATTTGTATTATTATTATTATTGTTGTGTCTGTATTATTATTATTATTATTATTATTATTACTATTATTGTAACTATTATTATTTGATTCAATTCTATAATCTGATTTCACTATGTATTCATTAATTAATTATTGCTTGCTTTATTGTAGTTCATTTATTGTGTATATGTGTGTGTGTGTGTGTGTGTGTGTGTGTATTAGTATTAAAACCGTATAGAGTGAGAGTTGCTGCCTAATATCATATGGATATGTTTTGTGAAACCTTTTGACATTGCAACATATGGTGTAATACTGTTACAGTAACTGTCGAGTCATCGCTCATTATATGCTTTAAGCGATGAGATAATATTTAGGGAGTTCCAAATTTGCCTGAGGCTATTTCAACACAATATGTAACATTTGTAGCTGGGTGGGAGTAACATCATATCTGTTTTTAGAAATGATGTGTGTGTGACAACTTGTGTCTATATAAAGGGGCTGTATCCTATAGCGGCAGTCAGTTGGTTGGAAGGAGCTGAATGGAGAGACTTGCCATGAAGTCAATTGGAAGGAGACGGATGGCGAACACTGATGCGGATACATAATCGTCAGAGACCAAATGGATTATATGTTCGGAGTGTGTTTCGTGTATCTGTTCGGTCGAGTTCTTATGTCGGCTTGGTGACAGCCGTACTGAGTTGTCGTAATGCAGACTAACAGTTATCAGTGAATTACTTGTAAAGTTGATTGTGAAGTGTGAATATAATTTCAAGTCCTGATATATCTCGTTTGTGATACTAAAAAGATATATCACCGAATTAGCTTTGAGATACCTACAGCTGATACCAACTCAAAGGAATACGTCGTAACTCAAAGTGTTGAAGGTACTGTTACGTGAACCAGTGAGGGATAAATGTCTTTTACAACTTTCAAATGTCCAGTCAAGAGGATTTCTAATTTTATGCCTAGAGTTTTCTTCAGTTATAATGTCAGAGTTTTATATTATCTTTCGAATGATCGCAGTAAATCTCACTCGTTAAAGTCAACTTTTAAAGAATACATTTTGTTTAGTATCAAATACAATATTGTTTCATTTCAACAGTAGATCAGATTTTAATGGGGAAATCAAACTCAATGTCCGTTTTCCAGAACCTATGTTATGCTGTCAAAGTAAGCTTATTACCTCACACCCTAGCAATATTCAAGACTCTCATTCTATTATCGTTACACTGATCTGTAACTGGCACCCATCAACAATTTTATGTGTAAGTAATCAGGTAAGTACTAAGTGTAAGTACATAGTCCAACGACTGAGTACTTTATTTCATGAATATTTTAATTCAGTTGCATATTAAAAAAAATCATAACCACAACGTGGGACTCAAATAAATCGGAACTTGTTCTGAACAACAGCATACCATAGGTTGATTTTGGGCCTTTGGGCCACACTCCGCACGCACAGAGCCTTACTCATCCTGCATAATATAGCATCATAAGCTAAATATTGAGGCCTGGATCGTGACTGGGAAAGGCCACAAACTACAAGCCTTGAGCTGGAGATGAGCCTCTTGGCAGAATAATACCAAGAGGCTAATTTTTTAAAACCAAAATAAAATGAAATTCAACAAATAACAAGGAACATTTATTGAATTAATTAAAAGAAAATTAGGAGAAAGGAAATTGATTTTTAAAGAGGCAGGGAAAGATAATCAATATTAAAATTACATACGTAATCGCCCTTTTACATAGCTGTAGCAACAATGACTCTGCGACGGCATACCATAATTCAGAAACGCATTATATTACATTCAGTTGAACCACTTGTCATCGGGCGATTGCAATCGGATTATCCCCACCACAAACATGACGCAATCCACGCAGTTCATTAACAGGTGATCTAACTTTCCAACAGCTATTAATTTCACCAACTTCTCTTATCTCCACTCCCGTATATCACACCTCTCTTATTTTTTCTCCATCTTTTTTTTAATTTTACAACAATCCGTCACCCCAAAAGAAAAACTGTACTCCTACGCATCAAAGAGCAGACTAAAGGAAATAAGTATTCGTAGAACCGCCGGAGCATGAACAACAAAAAAAGAAAAAAAAATGGTAAGGGCCAAAAGCATGCGCAGTGCATACATGAAAGAAAGATGAAACATGTCAGCTAGAAACGGTACAAGAGGCTAGGATAGGTGCAAAGGCCAAAAAGAAAATGAACCAGTAATCAGTTAAAGAAATAGAATTTAAAACAAGAACAAAATAAAATTCAAACAAAGATATATAAACACTCAGCAGTCTGGATAAGTAGGTCATGTGGACAGTCCGAAGGCATATAAATTGTCAGAAGCAGGTAGGTATTGTAAATAAGTGTGAAAAGAAAGTAGATTTAAGAGAACAATGTGATTGTGACCTAAGTAATGATAAGTCAAATGTTTTAAGTAATGATGTAGTCATAGATAAAAAAAAGTGATTAATAGTAATATTAATTTAGACATAAGGAGTGATCTGTTAAGTGATGTAATTAGTTATAATAGTGAGGATATAAGTAGTGAGGTAGTGACTCCGACGATAGAGATTATGATATGGAGAAGGAAAATGAAGTTACTATTAGAATCTAGTAGTGAAAGGTCATGTATTAGCTCCAAGCTTTACGAGGAAATTCTGAAAGAAAGTCAGAGTATAACGGAAATTCCTGGGAGGCAAACCTTCATTATAACAGCTGTTGGTAGTAAGTCACAGAGTCAATTAAATGATAGCGGTACCAATCACGATTGAAGATGAATGTAACTTTCAGCTATGCATTGTTGTACCAAACCTTGTGTATTCGGTTATTTTAGGAGCTGACTGGCTTAGGTAGTGTTTGTTTGTCATGGGGGAAAACTAGCAAAGAAGTATATGTAAATTATGATGGGTCTGAGGTAGGTGTTGGTAACGTGTGTTTTTTAAAGATATAAGAGAGGTGAGTGAAGGTGTTCCTAGTGAGAGGAAATGTCCATACGGCAGGATCTGAGGGATAGTCTGTATGAGGCAGTGGCGAGAAGTAATTTGAGTGAATCAGAGGAAAATCAATTGTGTTCGATGTTAGTTGAGCATTGGGACATATTTAGTGATAAGCCAGGAAGAACACACGTATATGAACACAAATTTGTAGTACATGACCATCATTTGTGGGACCTAAGTACCCCATTCCAATTAAATTTCCTAATGTCGTTGAAGAACAAATAAACATTATGCTGGATTACAGAATAATTGAACCATCTTGTAGCCATAGTATTAATCCTTTAATTGTTTATGACAAGAAGGATGGGTCTGTAAGGTTATGTATAGATGCAGGCTTTTGAATCAAAGAACTGAGGCAGATCAACAGAGGCCTGAAACAGTGGAAGAACTTATTCAGCGTTTTGAAGGAAAAAATGGTTTTCCATCATGGATTTTTCTTCTTCTTTTTGGCAAATTCCCCTCAGAAAAGAGGATAGACCTCTCACAGCCGTCGCATATAAGAACTGTTTGTATCAATTTGCTAGGGTCCCATTTGGGGCAAAGACATCTTCCGCAGTGTTTATTCGTGCTATGTCTAGAGTTTTAGGTTGGGATACAGGGGATTTTGTAATGATGTATATTGATGATGTGTTATAGCATCCCACACTTTTGAGGAACACATGGAACATCTGGACATAGTTTTACAGAAAATTAGAGAGGGGGCTTCACATTAAAACTGGTTAAGTCAACATTTTGCACACAACAGGTTACATTTTTGGGACACACTGTATCTGCACAGGGGGTTAAACCAGAACAAATAAGATTAAGGGGGGATGTCAACAGTAATTCAGTGTTTGTTTAAAAATAATCACTGTGGGCTTGTCTTTCAAGATAGAATTTTCATATTTTGCACATGTAATAAAATGGTATTAGTGAGTCTAAATGCTTTATTACAGTTAGAAATATTATACAGTGTGGTCAAAAAGTTGATATCATTTTTTAGAAAATCCACTGTAACAAAAGTGCACCTTTCTCCCAAGACCAATGTACATATCACTATGAAATTTGTTGTGCATAATTTACAAACATATGTTAGTTTTGGGAACTAGAATTTTGTATTTGAGTGGAATGATTGGGTAGATATTAAATTTTTAATTTCCAAAATTTTTTCAACCCCATTTTTCAGTTCATAATAACCCCATAATTTGGTTTCTAATAACTGTAGTCTCTTTATTCTATTTCCTAAGGGATTTTGTGTTGATATAAGCAAGTACTGAAAATTACATAACTCTGGCTCTAATAGCTGCTGAGAAAAGGTACAAAATAGTTTGAAAACTGTGATTGTGAGAAATGAAGGTTTAAATTTTTTTCTTTGCATTCAGTATGAAAATACTCGTTTTTTAAAGCCAGAGAATTAATGTCCTCCATAAGAATAGTGTTCTTCATCATCCTCTTGCCTTCACTTCTCTGATCTTCTGTGTTGTCTTGCAGTCTGCTGTAATTTTGGTAGACTGGCTTCAGCTTTTGCAATCCTCTTCTGATCTATTTCATTCAATATTCAGATAGTATGTACTACTGGTTCCATTCCTACCTGCCTTAGAACTTCAATTCTGCCTTTATTTCCCTCATTAAACCACAACAGAGCATCATAAACAGCAATAGATAACATTTTCAGTCCACAGAATGTAGTTTTTGGACACCGACCCCACACTAGGTTGTCAAAACTTTCATTATTATTTTGTGTCTTCCCATGAATACACTTTTTTAGTAATTCTGGGTCAGCCAGAACTCTGAATGTTGGCTTTATTTCATTCATAATGCCTCAGAGAGTGAATGTTTGTTTATAAGTAGTTCTATAAATATTGTACTTACACCAGTCATCCTTGGGGCATCCAAAAGCAACAGAGTAGGTTGAAACTTGGTGTGATACATTCGCACACCCACATAAACATTAATTTTTTCAGCCACTTCTAGAAAATATATTACCATGAAAATTTCACACCATTTTCAAAAAATCGAAATTTTCAACAATTCTCATTGACATCCCCCCTTAAAGAAGATACCCAACACGAGTACTCCACGTAATGTTAAAGTTAAAATCATTCTTAGGGGTTTGTAATTATTTTAGACGTTTTGTTATTCAATATGCAGTGTTGTTAGAGACATTTAGAGGATTGATGAAAGGCGGAGCTAAATGGAAGTGAACAGCTGAACATGTTGAGGCATTCCTTATGCTGAAGAAAGGTTTTAATGATGCCGTTATGTTAAAATACCCTATGCCTGATCGCGAGTTCGTAGTTGTGACTGATGCATTGGAAAAGGTTATTTCTGGATGTTTGTGCCAGAGGGATGATGAAGGAAATATGGGTATTATTTCCTTGGTAAGTCGGGGAGTCAGCTTGATGGAAAAGAGGTATACTATTACGGAAATTGAGTTCTTAGCCATTATTTATTCATTAAGTAAGTTTAGGATGTATGTATTAGGAAATAAGTTTGAGATATGGACAGATCACCAGGCATTAGTATTTATTAAGATATGTAAGTTAACAAGTAATAGAATGACAAGGTGGATTTTAGATTTCAGTGAATATGACTTTACTATTCGACATATTAGGGGTAAAGATAATGTCTTGGCCGATTTCCTCAGTAGGAATCTATCAGGTAATATGGAGTCCAGGTATGCAGAGATAAGAGAAGGAATACTGGTATGTGTGGGGAGTATAATGGACAACATGATAGAATGGGATCGGTCACGTCATCTCATGCTGGAACAAGAGAGGGAGGATAAGATGTATGCCGTCCTGACCTTGCTAAGAGATAAGGAGGCAAATGTTGTAGTGAAGGAAGGTAAACATGAGTACAAACTAAGCAGTGGTTTCCTGTCAAGGAAGTGTCATTGTGGTCAATTTAAAGTTTGTGTACCAAAGTCATTACAGGAAGATATGATTTGGTATTACCACAAAGGCCTCTCTCATTTTGGGGCAAACAAGATCCTATGCAATTCAAGGGAATTTTGTGTGGAAGAATATGGGAAGGAGTATTAGGAAATTACTTGTGACTTGTGATCTATGTCAATGCAGTAAGCATCCTAACAGGACGTTAGAGGGACCATGGCAGGCCATCACTGTAGACAAGCCAGGTCAACTTATATGCGTAGATCTGTTCAGGCAACTAGTATGGATACCAATATGTGTGTGTTTTGATTGATGCCTTGACGCAAGTGAGATAAACAGGTATAACTGGAAAACAATGTTCTCTCATCCAGATATCATTCTATGCATTCCTTTGATATAGTTAACATGTATCCGAGCATGAAAACTAATTTATTATTCCCAATTATAAAAAAATCTTACTCGTTAACAGTCAACTAAGTAAACTTGAAGTTCAGGACTTCATGACTATTTTAAGATTACTAATCAACAATAATTATTTTATATTTGATAAGGTTGTTTATAAACAAGATGGTTTGGCAATGGGGTCACCGGCCTCGGGGATTTTGACAGAGATCTATCTTGATTTCCTAGAGCATACCGCCATCGACATTAACTTTATTTATTTATTTATTTATTTATTTATTTATTTATTCAGGATCAGCAACAGCAAAACGCCGAATTACAACACTCTGAGCTATGTACAATAGATATGAATCTAAAATTAAAGATATATAAATATTTACAAATTAAATTTGCTAACATTCCTGAATGAACGCTCTAAAGGTGCTTTCAAGTTTTGTAAATGGAACAATGTGTCAGATGCTTACATTATAGTGTGCTTTAAGGTGTCCATTGTCTCATTTGATGTTTGGACTTCACCGATAGCCTTGGCAGCCCTCAGTATACGCCACTGGTGACTCAAAGCTTCTTGTCCACCAAGGTGGTTTTGGCTCTAGTATTCGTCTGTCTGCTGCATGTGGATTTATGTTGCAGTGGCTGCAATCTCTGATTCTACCTGACAGCAACCTGACGTGCCTAGTTGAGGGGCACACTGTATGTCTTGGGCACTATCGCCCGTTACCGCAACCCAGCGGCCAGATGTCCAGATGGCGGCAGTCTTGCTAGACTGCACTCCATTTCACTGCCTGATACCCGTTGGCTCAAGATACGGATGGGCTGCACTACTACTTGCCTGGTGACCACATTTGGACTGAACTTGTATGGAGGCTGGTGGCAAACGGCCGTGTCGGTAGCCACATATTCAGCGATAACCAGTGGTCAAGTGAGGCGACTTTGATCATGTAACCAGAGTGAAAACTAATGCAAGATCCACTCATTTCAAACTTTGTTATGAAGGAGGTAGTGGATGCTTTCTTACAGGAAGTGAATGGGATCTACATTACTGACTGACTGTGGAAGCAAAGAGTAAGACATACTACTTTTCTTCAGTGGACATAAAAGTTGAAGATTATAAATATATTTTCACAGGTTTGTATTTTGCTATGTTGTGCTTATATGTAATTCTAGGAATACCTCAAGTTAATGAAGAACCTTTAATGTAGTGACATTTTAATATATATATTTTTTGATATTTAACGTAAGGCAACAATGACTGCCAGTAAAGTGACTGTCGAACTGTGTGAAGAAAGTAATTTGTCTCGAGTTATGCTCGAGTTTGTGGAAGCGGAGGATGTAATAGTTGTAAAAGGTGTAAATTAGTTTTGCCCTTAAAATTGACTGTAATTGTTAAAAGAATGAACAAAAACTAAAAAGAAGAACTTTTAGAAGATTATTTTGTATGGTAGAATTTGTTTGTTTTCTGTATGTGTTTTTTTAAGTGAAAGCTGTTAATGATTTTAGGGTTTGTTGTTTTCGGCAACTTCATTATTGTGTGGATCATTTATTCTGTGAAGATTATTTTCTTTATAACTTTCGGGGCACGGTGTAGTCGCACGTGCCAGTTCTGGTAGTTTCCGGTTGCAGCAGAAAGGAAATTTCTGGAAGCTCTAAAAGGTATTTTCTTATCAAATTCTCTGGGCCCTCATTGGCCAAAATAAAACTCCTTCCTATTGGTGAATGTAAGACCTGCGGGTGCGCTAACTGGTTATTTTTTTATTGCACCATTTCTGGCTGCTGGCCACTTGGCCAGAGCCAAGCTTGTTCCTGTCGTCTTTGATTTTGGACTGACGAAGGGAGAAATCTCCTCCATCTGATGGGTCTCCCGACCCTCTGAGGTGAGCACTATTTAGTTCGTTTTTGGTTTTAACTTTCAAATGTAGTTTCTTAATTTAAATTTTCTTTGCCCTCTGAAGTTTGCCCGGGATTTCTTCCATTCGCCAATTTTAATTTCAAATGACTTAGTCTTCGCGGCTAGTTATACCCATTTTGTTTTAGAGGCATTCCCCTTTTCCTTTTGGCTTTATAAACTGTGTAGTAATTATGTAAAATTTAATTCCCCTTTTCTTTTGTTTTAATTGTGTAAAATATGTAAATTTTAAATTTCCCTCGGGTTTGCTTCTAATAGCGCTGTTTCATCTTAGCATACTCCCGTTCAGGATAAGCTCCTTATTCTGAAGAGTTTTAGAAAAAGCAGCTATCTGATTGGGCTCAGAGTTAAAACTTTAATAATTAACACATTAATATGTAGGTGTGGTTTGCTAACGTGTGTCCTTTTTTTAAACGTATTTGGTTGAATTATTTTTTTATATTATTTTAAAATTATTGCCATGAGACTTGTACTGTTGGTATTATTCGTTTTTCTAAATTTGCTGTGTTAACTTTAACTTACGTCATTGATGGCCCCGTTTATAATGTTATTTTCCAGTTGTTATCACTTTAGTAAATGTAGTATTTAATTGGAGTCAACATTGATTTCGTTTACCCAGCAATGCAATACCTTCTCACGGCCCGGGTAGGGCCCCAACCACTTCTCATCTCCGTTCCTTTAGTTGTCATGTTGGCTAACCTGGTAGTTATAATCTGATGTTGTTTTCCAGTACTTATCTTGTGTGAGTGTTTGATTTTACTTAATCTAATCTCAAAGTCATTTTTCTTAGAGTGCTTATTATTTTTAATTTGTTGATGCTATGTAATCCGGGAGAGTTACACAAACCACAACTAAACCACATAATGGTCTCATATGACATTACCAATATGTACTCATGCATCCCTACAAATGATACTATAAATATTATAACAACAAACCTTTCTAAACACAGCAATTTAAGCAAATTTGAAATAACTGACTTCATTAAAATATTGAGCTTTGTTTTGAACAATAACTATTTCACCTTCAGCAACAAAATTTTTCATCAAAAGGGACTGGCAATGGGAGATCCCATTTTGGGCATTTTAGCTAACATTTTTATGGATAATCAAGGTGCTAATAAAATAGTAAATAAAAGCAATGGTCTTCACCTATGGTTAAGATACATGGTTTGACACATTTGCCATCACTGATAAACAGCGAAAAAATAAACAGCAATAACATGTTAAAGTTCCTTAATGGACTCAATAACAACATTACCTTCACAATGGAAGATGAAATCAACAACTCTTGAAACTCTTTAAATTTCTTAGACGTAACCATAAATAGAGCCAGTAATAAATTCACTTTTCAAATCTGTGTTAATACAAATTTCTTCCCTAAGCCTTACCTGTGAAGTGAAGTGAAGTGAAGTGAAGTGAAGCGAAGTGAAGTGAAGTATTAACTTATTACTGGCACACTTGTGATACAAATTCTAATAATTTTATTAACTACCACCTATTCAATACATAATAAGCTAATGAGGATTTACATCTTTATAAAATTGTTAATAGCTGGGCTGAGTGGCTCAGATGGTTAAAGCACTGGCCTTCTGACCCCAACTTGGCAGGTTCGATCCTGACTCAGTCTGGTAGTATTTGAAGGTTCTTAAATACATCATCCTTGTGTCAACAGATTTACTGGCACTTAAAGAACTCCTGCGGGACTAAATTCTGGCACCTCGGCGTCTCCGAAAACCGTACAAGTAGTTAGTGGGACATAAAGCAAATAACATTATTGATTTAACTTGTTAATATGGTACATGTTTCACTCCTCTTTGTGAGCATCATCAGCCAATTAACATTTTCCCAAGGTTTAATAAGTTTCTTGGACATATTCTATTGAGCTAAAATATGCTTTGTAAACTTGAGTGACAAATCATTATAATATATTACAAATCATGTAACAATAAAAATTATATCTTTAAGTTAAAACACATTTGTCTAAAGTCTTAGTGTTAACATTGCCCTTTAAATTTATTGACAAAACTCATCTGTTGAACAACCTTTTAAAATCATTTTAAAAAACCATTTGATATCTGGCTAATTGTATTGATTCAGTATTACTTGACTTGTGTAATTGTTATTGAACCATCGTTAACTATATTAACAATTTTATGCAGTTGATAATTGCCTCTAATATGAACACTTATCTTGTTCTCGATGTTGCTGGAGTAACACTTGTACAAAATGTATTGGCATTAATCCTATATTGTCAATACATCAGTATTGTATCTGAACAAACTTGTTGGTAAAATGAAAACATTCTAATGTGAAGTCAAATTTGAATGAACACCGTACATTTCCAAATTGAGCTTGTTGATATATCTGTAATAAAAATAAAAAATCTGTTTAAGGCTTCGATTATAATTCTGTATAAACTTCTTATCGAAAGAATTGTCACTTACCCTTCCTGCTGCTGCGTTACTGTCTAGTGTTACTCACAGCCTCTTGAGAACTACTTGTTGTTCCGTTTGCGCTCCTTGTATTATATGAATGAGTGTGGATGAGTTTGCATTTTGGCAGGGAGTGGGAAGGAGAAGTGAAGGTAGGCAGTGCATTGATAGCTACAGTAGATTGTGGAGGGGACTGCCTAGGAGAAGTAAGGGGAGGCCAAAGTGGCCGGAGCTTTATGATAAGATATCTTGAACATGTAAATGCAGCGAAACACAAGAAACATTCTGCAATGAGCGCACACATGCAAAAAACTGGACGCTGTTTTACAACTATTGAAAGGGATTTAAGAATTTTAAGAAGAGTAAAAAAGGAAAAAGAAATGACAGAATTGGAAAATACATACATTCCTTTAGATCAGCATGACAACAAGAATAAAAACTTAAATGATGAAACTGAAATTAAGAAAACCCCTCTTAGTACAATTACCTAAATTAATACAAATGCTTAAATCTGATTTAAATCAATTCTATAATCATTTTAATCCCACAAAAGTTAGTAGCTTATTGACACAAACAAACTCAACTCCTCCCCTTACTTCTCTTGAGCAGTCCCCTCCACAATCTACTGTAGCTATCAATGCACCGCCAACCTTCACTTCCCCTTCCCACTCCCCACCAAAACACAAACTCATCCACACACATTCATACAATACAAGGAGTGCAAACAGAACAACAAGTAGTTCTCAAGAGGCTGTGAGTAACACTAGACAATTACGCAGCAGCAGGAAGGGTAAGCGACAATTCTTTCGATAAGAAGTTTATACAGAATTATAATCGAATCCTTAAACAGATTTTTTATTTTTATTACAGATATATAAAAAAGCTCAATTTGGAAACGTATGGTGTTCATTCAAATTCTACTTCACATTAGACTGTTTTCATTTTACCAACAAGTTCCTTCAGAAACAATACTGACGTATTGACAATATAGGATTAAAGCCAATACATTTTGTACAAGTGTTACTCCAGTAACATCGAGAACAAGATAAGTATTACAAACTATCTGCTTCATTGCCGTATCGATAATGTAATCTAATCAATATAAGAAAATATTTCCACCTAATATTTTCTTATATTGATTAGAACAAGATAAGTGTTCATAACATAGGCAATTATCAACTGCATAAAATTGTTAATATAGTTAACGAAGGTTCAATAACAATTACACAAGTCAAGTAATACTGAATCAATACAATTAGCCAGATAACAAATGGTTTTTTAAAATGCTTTTAAAAGGATGTTCAACAGATGAGATGCGTCAATAAATTTAAAGGACAATGTTAACACTAAGATTTTAGACAAATGTGTTTTAAATTAAAGACATAATTTTTATTGTTTCATCATTTGTAAAATATTATAATGATTTGTCACTCATGTTTACAAAGCATATTTTAGCTCAACAGAATATGTCCTCGATCTTATTAAACCTTGGGTAAATGTTAATTGGCTGATGATGCTCACAAAGAGGAGCAAAACATGTACCATATAAACAATTTAATAAAGATGTAAGTCCTCATTAGCTTAATATGTATTGAATAGGTGGTATTTAATAAAATTATAAGAATTTGTATCACAAGCAGATTTCCAACATGGACGACAACAACAAAAGAAATTTATAACCTGCAATTACTGACACACGTTTGTTACCATACCTTTTGAAGAATCTTGGACCAACAAATTTTCAAGCTGGCTGTATGTACTGTATATTTTATCCTAACTGATTTATCTAGTGTATATCTATTCACAGTAAACTTTGACATACCTTTGTTGCTGGTTTCTTTGGTTACTTTTCCAACTGTTCCTCTGAGGATGCTGTTGCTGGTGTTGCTGCTGCTCCCACATAGCTGTTTCCATGGGGTTCATTCGACTGTAAAACATTCTTGGATCATTATCAGACCCACTACTATTCTCCTCCTGTTCTTCAAATAATGGAGTGTTTGGGCAGTAATTAGCTGGCAAAGGTGCAGGGCCTAATAATCCAGGAGCATGTCTTGGATTGCGAGGCACTCGAGGATCAAAGTTCGATACCAGTGCGTTTTGAGCTGGTAATGTTAAGCTGGCCAACAATGGAGGTACTACTGTTCCATGGGTCACTGGGGCACTTTGCATCATCTGAGGTTTGGACACAGCGGGGGACATTGCTGACACTGAGGGAAATTCTGAATACCGATCAGGTAGTACATGCACTTGACTGTCATGGTGATCTACACTGGAAATACCTCCAGTAGCATAAGGTCCAATGCCACTGGTGTTACTACTGCTAGGAATATTTGCCCTAGCTCCTCGTGCTGTCACACTTCGAGGGTCACCCCGAGATACTGGAGATGGCATAGCTGATGCCACATTTGGAGGTAAAGTCTTTGTAGAACTTGAAGGTGAAAGTGAAGAGTTTAACTTGAAGAGTTTACGTAAACGGGGATCATTTTGTACCTGAAATAAAGTTCAGACACCTCAAAATTAAACTTAAAAAAACTACAACAAAAAACACACATACACATATCATGCATCATGAAGGAATTGTTAGAACTGCATGAAAACCTGATATGGAAGACTGCAACATTGATACATGTAAATTATTACAATATCAGAGCAAAATAAATTTATTGTGGAACACTGACCACCTGCATTGAGGTTCTAGAACCCTGTTTGTCCACCTCTGTCTAGTATATAGGCCGCAATACAGACAGGTATGAAAGCATACAGATTTCATATGGTATCATGCGGTATATCTGTCCATATTTGCAGCAACTGGTTTTCTAGATCTTGGAAACTCCAAGGCTGCTGAAATTAACAACCCAGGTGGTCCTAAACATGTTCGACTGGTGATAAATCCAGGGATCAGGAAGGCCATAGCAATGTGACAATGTTGTGGATGCATTCCTGTGACACCCTTTTTGTGTGCAGCTGAGCACTATCCTGCTGGAATTAGACTGCTTGGAAGCCCTTCCACGAATAGCAATAAATGTGGCCGAAGGATGTCCTGTACATATCACTGCACTGTTATTGACCATCACATCATGACTAGAGGTGACCGTCTGTCGTATGTGATGGCCCCCCATCCCATCATGCTAGCAGTGGGGGTACTGAATATGTGGACCTGCCCATCTTGTTGAAAGCAGTGGGGATGGTATGTCGTGCCACAGCAAATGCAGGTTTGAGGTGTACACCATGAGGTCTCCAGACATGAACATGGCTGTCATCAGACCAGAGAGAAAACCTGGTTTCATCATCAAAGACAACCTGGTTCCAGTCTGTAGCAGTCCAGGTTTCTCGTTTCCGACACCACTGCAAACGTAGGTGACAGTGGGCAGTTGTCAATGGCAGGACAGGTAATGGGGCCATGAAACCAAATTACCTTCAGCCAAGAGTCTGCAAATGGTTGGGGCTTACACAGATGTGTAACATTGTTGCTACCGGTACCTCTGTCTGGATGGCAGGCAATGAAAGAGTTGGATCTGCATGTGCTTCATGGAGGATCCGACGATCATCCTTTCTGGTTATCAGTCAAGGGCATCCTGAGCCCGATCGCTGTTTGTGCATGCCCTCACACATCCACTAATTAGCTGATATGACCATCCAGTCTCACTCACCAATAATGAATCACCTCTTAAACTCTTAACTGGGTAAATTCTCTTTAATTGAACCGTTGAGGCATGCCAAATGGTAGATGAGGTTTATGCAGCCAGGAGCAACAGTCCACTACATTCGATTAGCCTGTGTGAGCCCTTTTGTGGGCAATGGGTGAGAGCAGATTCATGGCCTCTAGTGGCAAGACCGTTCAACTTATTGTGTTACTACACTAATCATTTGACTATCTGCCTGAGATGTAACTCAGGTTTGCAGCAAACCAACAATTCCTTCCTGGTGTGTAATTTTGTCAGCGAGTATGTATATATACCAACATGACTGAACATCACATATATTCAAGGAAATAATGAGCCAGAGTAATGTAAATGGATTAACTTTATCAACACATACAACTTTTAGCAGACGAAGGGAGGAGGAAACAAATTTTACTATTCTAATTTAGCACAATCCCCAAAATAATAGTATCAGTTATCAAGGAAGAAGCCTCCCCAAAGATTGTAGTTAATGCAATCGGGCGTTCCCTGGGCAACGGTTTAACCTGCTGATTCTTCCACAAAGATGCTGCTACACAGCAACAAGTATGCAAGAGAACTGAACTACGCATAGTCCTTTTCAGGACCAACCAAGCATGGAACACTCCGCAATTTCCATTGGTAACAACTTACGGATATGTCACTTGGGCATCGAATCGATTTTAACTGCTAAGAGTCAATATCTCTCACGTCTGATGCTGCAGAATACTGTAGATATAATAGCAATACAGGAGACTCACACCAAGGATGACACAGATCTTTACAGAAGAGGAAGGATATATGGTTATGATCTGGCTGGAGCCATAAATGATGAACAATACGGTATTGCTATGTATGTCACGTCCCATCTACAAAGTAACTTACCAAGACAGAACAGAAGATGTCTTTGTTTTGGCTGTAGAGATTGCGCATCACTAGTAAATATTTACAAACCTCCACAAGTCAGTTGACCAAATCCAAATCCTCACCCAGTAGTGTATGTCGGAGATTTCAATAGCCATACTCATGTATGGGGATATCAGAATGAAGACGGCAGTGGGGCAATTCTAAATGAATGGATGGATCTGTACAATCTTCAGCTTGTGTAAAACGCTAAAGATCCAGGAACGTTCCGATCTGGTAGATGGTAAAAGGATTATTCCCCTGATCTGTGCATCGTATCCAAATCTGGAAGTAACGATATGACACAACGAAAAGTCATCAAGTCTTTCTCACACAGCCAACATAGGCCAGTCATTATTTATTATGGTACAGAAATTCCACTAGTCACCTCCATCCCACAATCTCGATGGAATTTTCAACTTGCGAACTGGGAACTGTTTCAGAAAGGTCTTGATAACACCATTCAGTGGATTCCTCCAATTCCATCCAATTATGAACGATTTTTGTGTGCTATTTAAGTTAATGCCAAAAACTATATTCCATGTGGGTTTCAGAAGGAATACATCCCCGGATGGTCTCAAGAATGCAATGATTTGTATGCTGAATATCAAGAATCTTATGATGATACAAGAGCTGATGACCTTTTGAGAGATCTCAATAAGAACAGAAGAGAAAAATGGCATAAAACAGTGGTGGAATTAAACTTTACGCATTCTAGTCGCAGAGCCTGGAACCTTATAAGAAAACTTGGTACAGATCCAAGGCTGTCAAGCACAGTCCCACATGTGTAGGCCAATGCTGTTGCATCCACACTAATGAAGAATTCGAAAGCTACAATTGACAAGGCACATACACGAATCGTGAGAAATTAATTGTACATAAAGAGATCCAACAAATACCACATCCTTACTACTCAGATGACTTCAGCATTAAGGAACTTGATATAGCCTTGAATATGCTAAAGTTGTTGGTTTTGATGGCGTATATTGAGAGTTTCTTAAAGCCATAGGACCTAAAACAAAATTGTGGCTCATTGAATTCTTCAGTGAAATTCTACGAACTGAAAGATTACCAAAGTTTTTCAAGCAGGCTAAGATGCTTCTCACTACTGGCCAGTATCCCTACTCAGCATGACCTATAAGCTACTAGAAAGGCTTATTCTAAATTGCATTTAAGAGGCCATTTATCAAACCCTCCCTGTTGAACAAGGTGGCTTTAGAAAACATCAGAGCTGCTGCGACCAGGTTGATGTCGAAGTTTATTGAAATCATCCCATGCCAAAAGCTGGCATTTCTAGTGAACAACATGCTGTCTGACAGATGCTTTAAGGTGTTTCTGAATGGACAATCCAGCAGATGGAGGACTCTAAACAATGGCCTACCTCAGGGATCAGTTCTGGCCCCCATTCTGTTTAACTTGTATATTTATGTTATGCCAGACACTGACTCATTGAAAATCCAGTATGCAGACAACCTAGTGTTAGTCTTCCAGAGTAAAGATCTTATGCACTGTGAGAATGTACTGACAAGTGATCTGACAAAATTGAGTGACTACTTCCATAAATGGAGACTTCAACCTAACCCCAAAAAAACAAAAACCTTACGTTACTGCATTCCATCTAAATAATCAGGAAGCCCATAGAAAGCTGCATGTGACCGAGGTACCGCATAACTACAATTCGAAATATCTAGGAATCACTCTGGATAGGTCCTTGACATTCAAACAACAGTGCATCACGTTATCTAAGAAACTTGGCTCCAGAGTGAATCTACTCCGCAAGATTGCCGGAAGTAGGTGGGGTGCAGACACCAATACCCTACGCTCTGCAGCACTCACTCTTGTGTATTCTACTGGTGAATACTGTGCTCCTGTATGGCAAAACAGCATTCACACAACAAAGATTGATGTCTAGCTTAATGAAGCCATGAGAGTTATTTTATTTTTTTATTTTTTTTTTTTGCTAGGGGCTTTACGTCGCACCGACACAGATAGGTCTTATGGCGACGATGGGATAGGAAAGGCCTAGGAGTTGGAAGGAAGCGGCCGTGGCCTTAATTAAGGTACAGCCCCAGCATTTGCCTGGTGTGAAAATGGGAAACCACGGAAAACCATCTTCAGGGCTGCCGATAGTGGGATTCGAACCTACTATCTCCCGGATGCAAGCTCACAGCCGCGCGCCTCTACACGCACGACCAACTCGCCCGGTATGAGAGTTATCACTGGTACTGTCAGATCTACTCCCATTCAGTGGTTACCTGTCTTAGCTAATATTGCCCCGCAAGATCTAAGGAGGAAAGCAACTAAAGTAAACCTGCTCAAGAAGATCTCTTCTCATAAGAACTCTCCCTTGTATGAAGAAGAAGAAGAAGAAGAAGAAGAAGAAGAAGAAGAAGAAGAAGAAGAAGAAGAAGAAGAAGAAGAAGAAGAAGAAGAAGAAGAAAATGGAACGTTCTGACAGCAGTATTAACACAGCAGTTTTGAACACCATATCATATACAAGAAGACAGAAGAGATGAAGGAAAGAGAACTTTACAATATTAGCCATGTGTACAATACCAAACTGGAGAAATTCTCTACAAATTATGCAAAGCTTAAGTCTAAAAACAAGTTACAGAAATCTACAATGAAACATGAAAAGGGAGATATTGCAAAAACAAACAAACAAACAAACAAACAAACAAACAAACAAACAAACAAACAAAAATTACAATATCAATTCTATAATATAAACACACTCACTTAAACAACTTTTGGTAAATCGCTTTCCAAGAATCAAATTATCTGTTTATATGAAGACACAACGAGGATGATCAACTGGACAAAATATATGATGATTTTACCCCTGAGGATTTGTTGCTTTTCAACAAAATGTTAAAACACATTTGAGAACAGTGAATAAATACACTGTTAAGTAGTTTCATATCACTCAAGCTTGCTGAAAAACAATTTCAGTTGTATGCTAGAACATATCATGGACCTGCTGCAGTAAAACTTGCTCAAAGTGAAATCTCAAGGGACCATAATTTTTTCCAAATTAGACAAGTTTCTGCATTACACAAAACATAGCCTTTTTGCCTTAAAACACCAATCATGACCACTGCTACACAAGACATGATACAGTATACAGAAATGTATATTATATTACAACCCCGTTTATCTGAAATACTTCGGTTGATGCGTTTTTTCGGATAACACATGGTAAATTTTTTCGGAAGTTAAATGTCGAAATAAAAATGCATAAACTCTGTTAATCAAAGGTGCATACTGTATATTAACATTAAAATATTTACATAATATCACTCATTGTATAAAATCAGTGATTTTCTTCTGAATTTTCTTGGTGTAGCGTTGTCATGCAGCTATGTTGCGCCACTGTTTAATCAACCATACAGAAATTCCTCATCAGCTGGTGTAGATTCATTGCTTTGTTCAACAAAGTGCAAAGCAATCTGAAATACTGAAACATTTTTTTGTTACTACTGAACTGAATACTGTATACAGTAATTTTATTACAGTACTGTAATTAAAGTGTATGGTACTGTATTTTAATAAAAATTCGAAATCAATCATACCTCCAATGCATTAAATCCATCATCTGTTGTAACTCAATTCTCAGAACTGCTATTGTCAAGGTCGGAGTCATCTGCATAATCTTCATGACGAATAATACAGTAGTAACAACAACAACAACAACAACAACAATAATAATAATAATAATAATAATAATAATAATAATAATAATAATAATAATAATAATAATAATAATAATAATCTATATATATAAAATAGCTTGTACTGACTGACTGACTGATTCATCATCGCCGAGCCAAAACTACTGGACATAAAGAAATGAAATTTTGGGCATAGATTCATATTAAGATGTAGGTGCTCGCTAAGAAAGGATTTTTGGATATTCCTTCGCTAAGGGGGTGAAAAGGGGGTTGGAATTTTAAAATGAGTGTATCTATATCTCAAAACTTTGAAAGTTTACAGATGTAAAAATTGGTATTTAGAATCTCTTTTAAAAATAAGGAAATACATATTTTTTTATTTTCAGAAAATCCCAATAGGAGGGGTGAAAAACGGTAAAAAAGTGGGTTGGATGCCTTTAATCAGAATACCGGTACTTATATCTCAGAAACTGAAGATATTACAGACCTGAAAATTGGTACTTTTGATCTCTTTTAAAAATAAAGAAACACTTATTTTTTGTTTTTGAAAAATCCAAATAATGGGAGGGTGAAAAGGGGGGTGAATTTTTCAAAACAGTGCATCTATATCTCAAAACTTTTAAAGTTTACAGATGTAAAAATAGGTATTTAGAATCTTCATTAAAAATAAAGGAACACGTATTTTTTTGTTTTCGGAAAATCCCAATAGGAGGGTTGAAAAGGGGTAAAAATGGATTGAATGCCTTTAATGAGGATACTTATATCTCAGAAACTGAAGATATAACGGACCTGAAAATTGGTACCTTTGATCTCTTTTAAAAATAAAGAAACACATATTTTTTTGTTTTTGGAAAATCCAACTAATGGGAGGGTGAAAAGGGGGGTGAATTTTTAAAAACAGTGCATCTATATCTCAAAACTTTTAAAGTTTACAGATGTAAAAATAGGTATTTAGAATCTTCATTAAAAATAAAAAAACACGTATTTTTTTGTTTTCGGAAAATCCCAATAGGAAAGGTGGAAAGGGGTGAAAAATGGGTTGAATGCATTTAATGAGGATACTTATATCTCAGAAACGGAATATATTACAGACCTGAAAATTGGTGTTTTGGATCTCCTTTAAAAATAAAGAAATACGTATTTTTTGTTTTTGGAAAATCGAATTAATGGGAGGCGTGAAAAGAGGGTGAATTTTTAAAATGAGTGTGTCTAAATCTCAAAACTTTTAAAGTTTACAGATGTAAAAATTTGTATTTAGAATCCCCTTTAAAAATAAAGAAACATGTATTTTTTTGTTTTCGGAAAATCCCAATAGGAAAGGTGGAAAAGGGTGAGAAAATATGTTGAAAGCCTTTAATGAGGCTACTTTTATTTCAGAACCTGAAGATATTACAGACCTCAAAATTGGTATTTGGGATCTACTTTAAAAATAAAGAAACGAGTATTTTTTCGTTTTTGGAAAATCCAAATATTGGGGGGGGGGGGGGTGAAAAGCGGTGTGAATTTTTAAAATGAGTGGATCTACATCTTAAAACTTGAAAAGTTTACAGATGTAAAAATTGGTATTTAAAACCTCCTTTAAAAATAAAGAAACATGTATTTATTGTTTTCGGAAAATCTCAATAGGAGGTGTGTAAAAGGATAATAATGGGTGGAATGCCATTATTTTAATTAAGCTACTGATATCTCAAAGATGAAGATGTTACAGACGTGAAATTTGATATTTGGATTCTGTTTTAAAGTAAAGAAACACGTTTTCTCCAAAAAATCCAATGAAAGGGTGGAGGGGTGGAGGAATTGAAAAATTAATTGACTTAATTGTATGAGAATACTTACGCCTAATAAAAACTAATGTTTTTACAGACGTGAAAATTGGTATTTGGATCTCCTTTAGAAACAAAGAAAACGCGATTTTTTTTGGGGGGGGGGGGGAATCATCTTGGGGGCGGGATTGAAAAGAAGTTGAATTCCTTTCATGAGGTCACATAAATCAAAAACTGAGGAAGTTAGAGTCATGATAATTGGTATTTAGAAGATCCTTTACTATTAAAGAAACAAGGTTATTGCCGGAAAATTCAATTGAGGGGGGGGGGGGGGAGGAGTGTGAAAGGAAGTGAAGAAAGTGAATTATTTTTATGGGGATAGTTATATATCAAAACTGAAGGTAATAGACGTGAACATTGGTGTTTGGAATCTCCTTTGAACATAAAGAAACACGCCTTCTTAAATTTTTTTTCGGGGGGGGGGGGGGGGGGAGGCGTTACAAAACTTAACGGCGTTGGTGTTTAAAAGGAGGCAAGACCAATTGATTTTACTGTTCATGATTTACTTATAAGGAACCTGTGTTGCTCAAGCGGCAGCTCGCCGGCCTCTCACAGCTGGGTTCCGTGGTTCAAATCCCGGTCACTCCATGTGACATTCGTATTTTTGCCGGAAAATTCACTTAGGGGGCGGGAGGGAAGAGTGTGAAAGGAAGTGAAAAAAAAAGTGAATTATTTTTATGGGGATACTTATATCTCAAAACTGAAGGTAATAGACGTGAACATTGGTGTTTGGAATCTCCTTTAAAAATAAAGAAACACAACTTCTATTAATTTGGGGGGGGGGGGGGAGGCGTTACAAAACTTTACGGCGTTGGGGTTTAAAAGGAGGTGAGACCAATTGATTTTACTGTTCATAATGTACTTATTAGTGGCCTCTGTTGCTCAGGCGGAAGGTCGCCGGCCTCTCACAGCTGGGTTCCGTGGTTCAAATCCCGGTCACTCCATGTGACATTCGTGCTGGACGAAACGGAGGTGGAACAGGTTTTTCTCCGGAAACTGCGGTTTTTCCTGTCATCAGTCATTCCAGCAACACTGTCCAATATCATTTCATTTGTCATTCATTATCAATTAACCCAGAGGAATGCGACAGGCTTCGGCAGCCGACACAATTCCTATCGCCGCTAGATGGGGACTTTATTCATTCCATTCCTGACCCTGTCGAAGGACTGGAAACAGGCTGTAGATTTTCGATGTACTTATTCTGATCATAAACCGATCATTTTTAATCTTTCCTGGGTTCGTTTTCAAGAGCCATATTTTTCTTCGTAGAACGTTCTTAGATTACAGTAGATTCTCCTGGCATATAAATAAAAATGTAAACACCTTTGAGAAAAAAAAAAAACGATAGGAATGAGATTGGCCGTCCAATTGTTCACCTCTATATGAAGGTAAATAATACAGGGAAGTATGTTATTCGTATCGCCACCGGGCGAGTTGGCCGTGCGCGTAGAGGCGCGCGGCTGTGAGCTTGCATCCGGGAGATAGTAGGTTCGAATCCCACTATCGGCAGCCCTGAAGATGGTTTTCCGTGTTTTCCCATTTTCATACCAGGCAAATGTTGGGGCTGTACCTTAATTAAGGCCACGGCCGCTTCCTTCTAACTCCTAGGCCTTTCCTATCCCATCGTCGCCATAAGACCTATCTGTGTCGGTGCGACGTAAAGCCCCTAGCAAAAAAATTCGTATCGCCAGAAATCCCGCACACTTGCCTACGCGCGACAATGATGCTGGTCACAGTGCCAACGATGACAATTGCAGCAGATGTAATTTACCGCCAAGTAGCGGTCTTGCATCTTGCTATGGGGTCTATAATAATAATAATAATAATAATGTTCTGGACCGTCGTCAAATGTGCGAACCGCGCTGGAAACGTGTCCTGGACGGGTAATGACTAAGAATGCAGTCCGGCCGCGGGTTCAGTACCGCCAAGGCACCAAGACGACACCACGCCGGATCTCCTGAAGGATTTGATCCATATTAAAAATGCTTATAGGAAAAATGGCAAAGATTTAGGTACCCAACTGACCGGGTGGAATACCTGTACCTAGCCCGGGAAGTACGAAATCGATTACTGGAAAGAAAGGTTAAAAAATGGGAGGAAACTTGCCGTAATCTATTAGAAAACGAGTCAGATCGCGAATTTTGGCGGATTCTCTCAAAAAAACAATCAGACCGCGAATTTTGGTGGATTATATATAAAACAATAAGCATTCAATTATAAATTTCAGTATAATACCGTAGCGAAGCACGGGTATCTTGCTAGTACAGTAATAATAATTCCTGCTTGTTCAAGAAAAATGTATCATGGAATGAACTAGAGGGTAAGAAACTGTTTTGCTTTGTGCTACACATGCATTCTGGCATAAATCATAATATAAAAACAGGGTTTGCCCAGTAGCTCTCAGTACATATAGCAAAAGAATTACTAACATCGACGGCTAAGAACGAGAGGGTAAAAACGATAGGGTAAAAACAAAATATTAAAATACAATTTTGCAAGAGCATTTAAGCCGGGTTTCGGTTAAGCGAAGTTTGGTTAAGCGGGGTTGACCGTACTTAGAGCTTACCTATATCTGCCTATCCATGACACTCGGTTAACCAGATTGATGTATGTAGTACTGTAACACACACTGATTTGTTAATTATTATTACTTCACTTTATTATTACATACAGTATGATACACAGTATGTATCACACTATCACAATACTGCATTACACTATTTCACAACACTGAATGCATGCTCCTTAAACTTATTTCCACCACAAGCTTTCTTCCACAGATCAAACAAAGAAACTTGCTTCCTCTTCTTTCTGATCATGCCTTTCTGAGTACAGTTCTGAGCTGTTTCCATTAGTTCAAGAAGCGTGGAAGAGTTAGATGTAGTGGCAAATTGCTTTATATCACAAATGCACTTTAGGGCCTGTTTGTGGATTCAAATCTTGATTTGATTTTCATCCTCTTGCCTGTCTCCTTTCATTTGCTCTTCTATCCCAGCCTTTCTCACTGCTAGAAGAGCTGTAGCCAATTTGAAATTGTGATGTGTTGTAAGTTGTTCATCACTTCGAAAAAATTTCCCTGATTCACAGAGAAAGTTTCTTGCTTTACACAGGTCGGATATTGCCGATAAGTTTTCAAACGCTTCGTTCATTCCATCATCAAGGGAGATGTTCAATAAATTTCCAATTTCTTTAAAATAATTTAAGAAAAGGCTAGGAAAACAACAGATAGGGAATCTGCCACCTGGGCAACTGCCCTAAATGCAGATCAGTATTGATTGATTGATCGATCTGTATCACTGCACCTGTTTATCTTAGAATATGGATTACTGGTCTTTCCTTCACAGAAATTCCTCAAGTGTCTCAGTGAAGAAATATAAAAGCAGATGTTCTGATGGTAGGGATGTCCAAACAATGCTTCAGTTTATCCGTACAATGACACCGATCATATCAGCAGCAGCAATGCACAAATATTGTATGTAGGACTACATCACTTCGTAATATATTGAGCATTGTACAAGCAGATTTTTAAAAAAAATTTTATTATTTGTTTCTGCATTAAGGGGAGTCTGCATTATACAAAAGTAAAATTACATAACGCCACAAGTTTTGCTGGGACCAAGAAAAAATTCTGTAGTGGACAAATTTCCGCTTTATTCAAGTACCGCTTTGAGCAAGTTTTATTGTAGTTCTACAGCCAAGCATTGTAAAAAGAGAGAGAAAGAAAAAAAAGGGGAGTTCTTTTTAATAAGATGAATACTGATAAAGGTACTCAAATGACCGAAAAGCTTGAGGGCTGGGTCCTTGCAAAACCATGCAGATTGCTGGGAATTACTGGATAAGGAAAACCTGACATTTTCACATGTTTGGTTCATAAAGAACTAATTTTTTTTTTTTTTTTTTTTTTTTTTGCTAGTTGTTTTACGTCGCACCGACACAGATAGGTCTTACGGCGACGATGGGACAGGAAAGGTCTAGGAGTGGGAAGGAAGCGGCCGTGGCCTTAATTAAGGTACAGCCCCAGCATTTGCCTGGTGTGAAAATGGGAAACCACGGAAAACCATTTTCAGGGCTGCCGACAGTGGGGTTCGAACCTACTATCTCCCGAATACTGGATACTGGCCGCACTTAAGCGACTGCAGCTATCGAGCTCGGTAAAGGAACTACTAAAATTCTCTCTGACATTCTTATCAAGCTTATATGAGTGATGTGGAAGATGAGAGGGTGAAGTATGTAATGATTCCCAACACCTTTCATGAAACTACATGGAATGGGAAGGAAGCAGCTGTGGCCTTAATTAAGGTACAGCCCCAGCATTTGCCTGGTGTGAAAATGGGATAACATAACTCTAGATCAGTAATGTTTCTTCAAGACCTCTGCTGATTGAGAGGTTGTTAGTTTCTTCCCTTAACTTACCTATGTTGATAGATATTGTGTACTGGGCAGGGGAACAGTGATCACGTCTGGTAATCATGAATAGGAAGTCAATATAAACTGTTCACCATGTCAGTGGTTTGTCTGATATGAGTGTTGCATCATGTATATGTACTGTACAATGGCTTAAGCAAGGTTAGCAATGAAACACAATTGATAAATTACAGAGTACCAGGAAATCTTCATAACAGAGATAAGGAACTATTTAGCTGTATGGAAAATATGAGTTATAACCATATATCTGAAGAAAAGGACCAAGAGCACAAGCAAGCAATCTGATGGTAGGGCAAAACCACAATTTAATAATGGTGTGTGTGTGTGTGTGTGTGTGTGTGTGTGTGTGTGTGTGTGTGTGTGTGTGTGTGTGTGTGTGTGTGTGTGTGTGTGTGTGTTAATGCCCCTTAAGTTTTAAGGGATCCCCAGATGTTGGAATTTTGTCCTGCAGGAGATCTTTAACATGCTGTAAACCAATGATAAGGCGTTGTTTTGTTTCAACAACCTCTTATGTCATGACCTTGGCTGGAATCAAATGACTGATTGATTGACTGACTGATAAAGAGGGTACAAAGTAGGAAATGGTTGTTGTTATAATACTAATTTCTAGAACATAACCAACAAAGTTTATACGAGGGCTATTTCTTTTCAAGGTCCGATCGGTCGTGACAGTCAAACGCCCGCGAATATATGATGAACCGCTGCGCAGATGTGTTGTGCAACGTCTCTGAAATGACCGTTATGCGCCTCACCTCAGTCCCGTCAGTAGTGAACGTGCAGCGCGCTCGTAAACATGGCTACAACGATCGCTTCGCCCGCCAAGTGTGAAGTGTGCGGTGTAATTCGATTTCTTCAGGCTGAGGGGTGCAATGCAGCCGAAATTCATCGCCGAATAAGTCGTGTGTATGGTGAAACGTGCATGAGCGACAGCAAAGTGCGACAGTGGTGCAGGAACTTTACAGCAGGGCGTACAGACGTCCATGATGCAGGCGGCCAGGGAAGGAAGCGTGTGTCAACCGATGATCTTGTTCAGCGTGTGAATCAGGCAATTCGAGAAAATCGTCGGTTCACAATTTTTGTGTTGAGTGCTGAAATTTCCAGGTCAGCTCTCTACACAGTTGTGAGTGAGACACTTCAGTACCGCAAATTTTGTGCGAGATGGGTTCCAAAGATGCTGTCTGACCGTCACAAAACACAGCGAATGGGCGCCGCTTTAGCGTTTCTCCAGCGCTACCATGATGAAGGACCAGATTTTTTGAACAGAGTTGTATAGTATTATTGAAGTAATTACACATACTGTACGGTATATGAGTTGATTATGTCTGTAAGTACAGAAGATATTACGAGTAGAACTTTGTAAACAATATAAATTTATTAAGGATGAGCTGTGTGTTTAATATAAAAATTGTTAGTGTGAATTGTATAATACTGTATTCTAGGGAAATGTCTTCCTCTCTTATTAATTTAAAATTCAGTGCTTGATAATAATGTATTTTAAATGTACCATTTGCCACCAAGGTAGAAAAATAAAGTGATTTTGATTTGAATGCACTGTAATATTGAGGTGTGAAAGGGGTAAAAGTAACAATTCCGCAAGGCAGCTCACACAAAGGTTTTTGGCACTTTTTGGGATTATACTGAATCAATACCTTCAGTATTTTCATGGAAATATCCTATCATCAGTTGAAATATCAATACTTAAAAATTTATAAAGAGTTGCATTTTGTTTCAAAATCATAACCCTTGCATGTTAATGGAAGCCCTATTGGTTTATTGGTTACACATTACAACGAAATGTTCTTTCAATTTCTCCACAATTATGTTCTCTGTCCTGTCAGACAACACAGTTTTCATCAGAGAAAATGACTGCTCAACATCTAATGAGGTTGCTGATCAAGTTTTAAACAGAGCAATACAAAAAGGATCCACTTGTACTACAACAGATTTATCACTTCACAACATTTTGGAAATATTTACAAATTTGTCTAGATGAGAATTTGGTGAGAACATGCTTCTCCAATTGCCCCTTACCAATCAACTCTCTTTTCCTCCCGGTATACTCTAGTTCTTCACTGCTTATTCAACATTTTATTAATATATAAAATAAGAGTTTTGTCTGTACATTGCTCAGAATTTGAAAATCATGGTATTTCTGTACTGGTCATGTCCACAGTAACAAGGAAATGCACTTTTTACCTTTCCGTAATTTCTGTCTGTCTGTCTGTATGTATGTATGTATGTATGTACACGCATCACGAGAAAATGGCTGAAGAGAATTTGATAAAAGTCGGTATGTAAAGTCGGGGGATGAATCACTACAATCTAGGCTATAAATAATTTTATTTGCGCTGAGTGAAATGGTAGTTTAGGGGAAGGCCTAAAATTTTTTTCTGAAATATTTATATTATTAGTGGTCCTATCGATAAATACTACGTAACTAAAGTTATATAGAATTAAATTTCTGATCATTTATGTCTTATACATTTTTACCGTGCAGGCTATGATAAAACAGATATTCTGAATTTGTATTTTTGTTGCTAAATCCTTATCAGCGCCGAGCCACGAGAAAATGGGTTAACAGAATTTAATGAAAATCGGTATATAGAGTCGGGGAATAAGAAACTATAGTCTAAGCTATAAACAATTTTATTTGCCCCGGAAGAAATTGTAGTTTAGGGGAAGGCACCTAAAATTAAATTTTTTAATACCTATATTGTTGGTCCTATCGAAAAGTACTACATAACAAAAGTTATACAGAATACAATTTCTGATCATTTATGTTTTATTCAGTTTTACCGTACCAACTATGATGAGTGGTATTTCATAGTCGGAAGAAAACTAAATGTGAAGGCCTACAATTGGTCAACAATAACATTACAATGACCATTGTTTGTTGTGATGTTCTTTATTTCTTATGCTGCCACTCAACTCTGATAGATGGGATTACTGCTGCTTGCCGAGTATAACAGCCTGACTGAATACCGGCGAGAAATAGCTGGGAAGTTGAGAAACTTTTTTCTTTAGCATGCCATTCCTCTGGTTGATACATTTTCTGATACTGCTGGTACGTAACACACTGGTTCATCATAGTATTACAGCTATTCGATCCCTTCTCTGACGCGTTGTTGCGAATAAGCAGTGTGCACACTTAGGCCTAAGGCAGGGGCTCACTTAGTAGTAGTAGTAGTAGTAGTAGTAGTAGTAGTAGTAGTAGTAGTAGTAGTAGTAGTAGTAGTAGTAATGGTAATGATGATATGGTTTAGAATTACATTTTAGGCCTATTCCAAATTAGTCTATAGGACCACAATTCATTAAATAACTCAAAATTCAACCCGGACAAGAGACGTTTCTTAAGAAAAGCTTCTTCCTCTTCACTTTTATTAAATTCTACATTCATTTTATTCCAAATTAGCAGCGAAGAGGGGGTTTCTCCTCTGGCTTGAAGGATAAATTTGCCTGCAAATGAAATAGATTTTTCCGCCGCCAGTGTAGTGCATTGAGATTTTCCGACCCATCGGGCACTCCTAGGAAACAGATTAGTAAAAGGGCATATGGTAGTTTTTGCCTTGCGACACTCTACTATTCGACATCGCTCCCCCCACCCCGCCTCCTCTGGAAAGAGACGAAGAGTGTCCACGGATGACAACTGTCTGTGGTTTGGTCATTCCAGCTCTGGAACTTTGGACTGTTAGATCAGCAGCATAGTACTGTTCGTTAAAAGTGACGAAATTGTTCTTTTTCATTTGATCGAGTATTTAATATGATAGCATTGCTTTTAATTGCGCCATTCCTACCGACGTCATTGTAATGACATGTTCATTTCAGTTGGGAAAACCACTAGACCAGTCTTTCTGCAGTCTTTCTGAGAATGTAAAAAGGCAGGTGGAGAGTGAGTGTAGGCAAGTGGGCCTACCATTACAATGAAAATTACCTAACCCAGGCTTCATATCAGAAAAGATGTTTGGTGATTTCTCCGTCGCGTTTCTAGGGTAACGTTAAGAGCTATGCAATTTAATACAATCTTGCTCACAACGTGTACACTACCTAACCTAGAATTCTGTATATAATGCAGAATTCCGTAGCGAAGCATGGGTACATTAGCTAGTTTTATTAATATAGCTAGAGGCTGGTGGTTTCTTCAAAACAGGACAATCACTTTTTGCAACTACAAAAGTATTATTCCTATGAAAATTAATTTTTTACCTCCAGAGAATTCAAGAACTTTTTAGAGGATGAGTCATCCTCTAAAACACCAAACTGCACAGCTATGCTCATGAAAATGCAAAATAGGAAACTGCCACCAGAGTGTGAGGAGACAATGGTAGATCCAGAGCAGTGTGAATTTTCAAATTCTTGATGAGGTTTTCAGGAACATGCTGGAAATCAAGTTGTTCAGACCCAGTAAAAGCATGAAAACATACATTTGCTGACACATTAAAAACTGAGTGCTATGTAGGTTGCATGAAGCATCTCTTGAAATATTACATTTACAGCTTTGCAGCCTATATTAAGTACCATGCACATTCCATACAAACAATATCAGATTGTCATGATGTACTTTCTCAAACAACGTTACCTTCAGCAATCAGGGTTGAACTATTCGCCTTTTTACCATGAAGACAAAACAGCTTCACAGACTGCTCTTTTGAAAACGATCTAACAATGATATTTAGTGACAAAATGACTAGTAGTGTTGGCCAACTCGTCAAACAGGATCCACATTCTTTCTTTAGAGATTTTTCTTGTGTCACTTCCCTTGCAGTGTGAAATTTTCACAAACTAGACTTGCTTTGTACAGGCTTGTTCGCATACATTTTCAAAAACTATCTTAATGTAGAATTCTCTAGCTTCCATAGTGGAATTGTGGCATTGAGAAATGCTGTATGTAACTTGACTGAAAACTGTGATTTTCGATTTGATATTGCAACCAACGTTTGAGATAGAAAAATTATCTTCCTAGTAGTCTTTTGACAGTGCAGTCTCTTGTTTAATTGTACTGATGTATGTAGAGATGTGAAGAATTTACCATCAGTTATAAACAAATAGCAGTCCACGGGCATTTTGTAAATTACATTCTTATATAGATAATACCAAACAGCACATTCATTATGACAACACACAAGCGAAACTAGCCGATTGCGAATATCAGAGGAAGATACGGAAACTGCATGACCATTCTGACCAGCAGTTTGCCTACCCAACAGCATGTGAAAAATTATGATGCATTTCTTAAAACAAATTCATATTTTACCGTATTCACTTTTGGAGTACGTCATTATGTAGAATAATTTCTTGTATATGAAACACAAATTAAAACAAATTTTCTAGACATGATATAGGCTTTTGGGCTTATGCCGTGTCAAGTAAACAAGAGGAAACTCTTTACATTTCCCCGAGAACTTTGCTCCGTGTCTTCAGAAGAAAATCTCGACTTCACAAGGAAAACTTCTACATTATTGTAGATTATTCGTGTATATATGGTAATACAAATTATGGTGGAACCTCGATATCTTGAATCACCTCAGGAGCTAAATTTTATTTCAAGTTTTCAGAGTTTTGAAATATAGAGCATATATAGTGCACAATTGATTCATGTGTATCTATGTACGGGCTTATACTAAATACATTTTTTTTTTTTGATATTGGCTATACATCGCACCGACACAGATAGATCTTATAACGATGATGGGATAGGAAAGGACTAGGAGTTGGAAGCAGCCATGGCCTTAAGGTACAGCCCCAGCATTTGCCTGGGGTGAAAATGGGAAACTACGGAAAACCATCTTCAGGGCTGCCGACAGTGGGATTCGAACCCACGATCTCCCGGATGCAAGCTCACAGCCGTGCGCCTCTAACCACACGGCCAACTCGCCTGGTACATTATTTTTAACAGTATTTAAACATATACTAACAAACTCGTATTTTACGGCATCGCTTTCATTATGACCCTTATTAAAGTAACTACATACAGTAGTGAAACAAGAAACATACCTCCGTTAACACCTTTGGAAAAAAATCATTAGTCTTTTCTGTTATTTACTGTTAAACTTCTTTTCTGCCACATAATTTTCGACAATGTTTGTTGCTGTGAGAAACACTGTCATTTATATTCGACTGACTGTATGTAGGTTCTAAATCACACAGCCAAGATTCGTAAATGGAGCTTGTCATCCATGACTTCCAGGGTTGCTTTCGTACGTGACCGGTAATGAAGTCACACCCGAAAAAATAACGATGCTTCGCCGATTTTCCGATCACTAGAAGTTTGTTTTTCGGTTCCCGTCATATTAGCTCCCAGCATCATTGTAAACCTTCCCTACTTGTTAACTGTTCCTCGCAAACTAAAAATACTGTACTGCACAGTCAATGTTGTATAAAATTCGAGTTATAGAGTATTTTTTGCTTCAAGGGAGAAAACGTTTGCTTCAGGAAATCGAGAAATTAGTGTAACCAAATTTCGGGTAATAAAGAAATAAATATACATGCAGAATAGGACAAACGGCCAGGAAATTAAAGTTACTTTCAGATACTGCAAATTTGAGTAATAGAGGTTCGAGATATCGAGGTTCGACTGTATAATATATATTACATAATAAAACCAGTTGTGCACATCGACCAATAAAAGGTTTACAAGATTCACAATGCAGTGTTGCTGCTTTCAATTTAAAGATTTCAACATCATGGTCTTCAGCCCATGTTTATAGTGAAGTAAATAATAAATACAGTATAAGTGAAACAGCGTTCTGTCATAAAATAATATTCAGAAGGCAGGGAAATGACAAAATCTTGAGGTTTTCAACAATAAGGAATTATTGATACATATAATACTGTGCTCTATAACTGGTAATGAGGGAATGGTTTAGGAAATGTCCCCCCAAAATAAAGATTGGCCGAAAAATCAAAACAAATTGCCTGCGTTTCGCTGACGATTTAGCATTACTAGCAGTGGACATAAAAGAAGCAGAAACTCAGATATCAGAACTTCAAAACATTGCAAATAAAATTGGCCTCAAAATATCATTTGAAAAAACAGAAATTATGCCCCAAAAACCAACACAACTAAAAGAAGTTACCATAAATGGTAATGAAATCAAAATAGTAACTCAATTTAAATATCTTGGAGAAGTAATAACACATAACCTAAATGAAAAAATCTCAATCCAAACAAGAACAAATAGATTAGCTAAAGCACAAAAATTAAAATGGGATATCAAAAAAAGAAATGTCTATCAATAAATGCAAAAATAAACCAGTACAACACAGTTATAAAACCGGAAGTTACATATGCAGCAGAAACACTTTCACCTGAATAAACAATCCAAGACTGACAGACTTCAGAAAATTGAAAGGAGGATTGGAAGAACCTGCATCAACAAAAAATACCAAAAGGATAGACAGTGGCGGTTAATACCTAACAAAGTCGTGTACAAAGAGCTAGAACCCATTACAGATACTATGCGTAACAGGAGACTGGAATTCTTTGGACATATCATGAAGATGCAGGATTCGAGACTTCTGAAACAACTAGTACAACACCATCTCGTCTCAAAAAATACCACAACAGGATGTAAATAGATCAGAGAAGTAAGAGAGGATCTGAAGGAAATAGGCCTTACAATAGAAAACACCACAAATAAGATAAAACTGAATACAAAACTCAAGAATACAAACCTCCGCTTTACCCTTACACAAAACAAACCAACAACACGCATATTTTCAACTGAGGAAAGGGCACGAAGATTGGAGCGTCTGAAGAAGTACTGGGAGGACCGCAAAGCCCGAACAATCCCTTCATAGAGACCTGAACGACAGACCGACTAAAGTGATCCTATGTGGTCATAAAAGAAGAATAAGAAGAAGAAGAAGATAACACTTTAAAATTTAAGATGAATTCAAAAAAAGACATTTTGCTAAATTTTGGCTTCTGGTAATCACATACAAGCCTTCCGGTAACTCTTAAATTATAAATTCAGTATAACACTCCTACAGACAAAGAGTAAACTTAAGTCTATAACAAAATACATTACTCAATTCAATGAGAGATATTTTTAAGAAATACACTGGGGGATAAAGTGGAGCAATGATAGACTTTACACTTTTGAACAGTCAAGGAAAAAACAATAATTCACATTCTTAAATCTGCAAAACTTGAGTTGATATAACCAGAGAATGTACTTACCTGGGGATCAGAAGTGTTCAACTTGAGACTAGTATAGTCTGGCCTAGGAATAGTAATCACCGTAACTTTATACGGTATTGGAAGGTGAGACGTCAGTGATGCATCGATTTCTGTAGCAGGTGTGTGCACTGGTACAGGTTTGAAAGGCAATTCCAAAAGTCTCCTGAAATCTACATCACTGTTGCCCCTCCCACTGTCCACTAGTTGACTAACACTAGACAGGTCTTGAGATTTTAACCTTAAATCTGTGTCACCAAAAGGAATTGCTGTCCGAAGGTCTAGATCAGATTTATTTCCCTGCCTAAGGTCAATATCACTGTTTTCCAGTTCCTTTCGGGACAAAATGTTCCTGAAGTCTATATCACTGCTGCTGTATGCATCAGTATGACCAGTCACATTTGAATTAGATGTTTCTGATGTAATTGCATTACTGTAAATACTAGTGAAAGTTGGAGCATGTGAACTCCCACCACTACTCCGCCGTGAAGATACGCTTCCAATATGATGTCTATGTCGTGGATCATGGATTCTTCTGGGATCATTTCTTCTAGACTGACCAGACTCTAATGATGTTGGAGATGACAACGTGTTTATAGAAGAGGAAGCAGTAACAGTCACAGAAGGAAGAGCAGCTATGACATCAGCACCTAGACAAGTTGGAGCACCTGCTGTAACCAGAGGGTTGTTCTGACTCCTGTTGCGAGGATCACGAGACAGGCGAGGATCACGTGCTGTACTCAAATTGCTTGGCTGAAGAGGATTCGGTCTAGTTTGGAAAGAAATAATTTATTATTAGGACAAGTGAAAGAATACACATTGGTAAGGGGTAAATAGGGTTGTGTTCTAAAAATTATAATTTTCTTCAATGCATTATTCACCTTTAAATGCTTTGTTTAAACTATTACTTCAAAGATGAAAACAAGTTCTTCTCTCTCTGTTATGATTATGCTGTCAGACTAAATCATAAATGGAGTGTGTCAGTTGCAGGAGGTTCAAAAAATTTAAAAAAATATATCCTATTCTGAATAAATTAAAATAATGATAGGAATATCACAATTTTTCTACAAATTAGAGTGAGTGAGCAACTAAGCAACTAAAATCATAAGATAATGCTTCAGCTAATAGTAGGGATAGGAACATGCTGGCTGCAGACGATGGCAAATGAATCATTATGGAGAATCACAGAATAATAATAATAATAATAATAATAATAATAATAATAATAATAATAATAATAACAACAACCTAATGTTATTGGCTTTACGTCCCCCTAACTACTTTTATGGTTTTCGGAGATGCTGAGGTGCCAGAATTTAATCACACAAGAGTTTTTAATGTGCCAATATATCTACAGACACGAGGCTGACATATCTGAGCACCTTCAAATACTACTGGACTGAGCCAGGTTCGAAACTGCCAAGATGAGGTCAGAACGCCAGCGCCTCAACCATCTTAGCCACTCGGCCCGTCTGAAGAATCAAAGATCCCAGATGAAGTCTGTTCTACTTTCACTTAGTCCAGTATACATTTTCATATCAAACTGTAGTCATAACATAGTCTGATACCAATGCTGCATGTAAGAGAGAATAGAATAATGTTATTGGTTTTACGTCCTACTAAATACATTTTATAAGGGTTTTTGGACTCATAACGTTTCTCAGAATCTACCAATTTAAGTAGTTATTACCTCCAAAGAAAGCGCTTGATCCACTGAGTGTTTTCTAGACCAAAACAAACTGCGTACCTCAATTAGAACGAAAGATAGGATTGCTTCAATGAGAAAAAATGTTGAAGAAATGAGGTGTCAAATTGAATGTGCACTCATAAATTTCCTCAGAAACAACCAATTTGAATAGTTAAGAGCTGAAATGAAAGAGCTTGATCCAATGAGTGTTCTTAGGCTAGAACGAACTCCATATCTCAATTAGAACCAAAGATATATTGCTTCAAAGAGACAAAAAAATTTAAAAATCAAATAATTTGAGGAAGGCAGAAGTTGAGCGATTTATAGTACCTGATGACAAATCTGTGCATGAAAACCTTTCAGTTTAAAAAAAAAAATGAAGGAAATCGACCGGATAGCATGGCCAGACTGACTGACTTTAGTTTTCAAAATTTTTTTTAAATATATAGATTACACACTAGGCCTACTCTTTTGGACTGTTACAAATACTTCTTTATTGGACCAGGATATTTTAGGATTTTAATGCCATTACAGTTACAGAAGAATGCTGAAGCCGAGATTGGTAGATCAAATCATGAATGAAGAGGCAGTGGATCAAAATGGTGAGAGGAGAACAATTTTGTGACATTTGACCGGAAGAAGAGATAGAATGATAGGACACATCGTAAGACACCGGGACATGTTCAGTTAGTTTTTGAGGGAAGTGTAGGTGGTAAAAACAGTAGGGGTAGACCAAGATATGAACATGACAAATGGATTGGAATAGATGTAGAATGTAGTAGTTATATAGAAATGAAAAGGACAGCACAGGATAGGGTGGCATGGACTGCTGCATCAAACCAGCCTATGGGCTGATGATCCAAACAACAATACTGCAGATTTATGAATATCCAAGCTGTAAGAATGTGAATTATCCAATAAACACTTCTAAATCTCATTAGAATCATAGGTACATCTTCATTATTGGTCTTGTTTAGTACTACACCTCTTATCTTCAAACCATTAACCCCTCAAGCCAGCAATTTAATCCAGAGCTGCCTCACTTCTCAGACAGTATTTAAGTTGAAGCTCAGCAGAGGTTTAGACACCATCAAGTTAAAGAATGAATAATGTTCAATCTACGAAATGTAATGTAATGAACATTTTAGGAATAAATACTGAGCAATGTTTTTGAGCAATATATGTGACGGGTGCTGTTCAGGGATGTCCATAATCACATGCAATATTTATAAAAATATATAATTTGGGTAATTTCCAATTTTGAAATTTGTTTCTGGTATATTTACAAAGAAAGCAACATATTTACATGATAATACTCAACCTAAATATACACACAGGTACTAAAAGGAAGTTTCTTTTGCATTTACATGTTTATTTTTGTTTGAATCTCTTTGAAACAAAACTAAAGACAGCCCAACTTCACAGTCCGGACACCAGTATATTGTGTCCTTTCATTTGTTCTTTTGTGCCTTACATGCAGTACATTTTCATTGGGGCCTAACTTTAGATCCAGTTGGCAGAAATTTTCTCATTAACATGCCTTTCCACTAGCATTGCTGGTGGGGTGTTTATTGAGGGGTGTCCAGAATTATGTGCAGATATTTGTGGCCTACGAGTCAGTATAATTGATTTTACCAAATCCAGTTTTTATGCCAGATTGTCAGAGGACTGTTTCTTTGAAAACAAAATGTATGAATTGTGTATTGACATATTCGAGAAAAGCTTAAACAGTTTTATATACCACTTTTGTGATCTTTTCCATTCCACTATGTCATTTGGTCCTTCTTGTCTACTCATCCCATACAGGACATTCAAAAATGCATTTTGGTTTCTCAATTTCCTTTCCCCTAATTGTTTTGTGGACCATTTCATTGCTTTGACATGTTGAAATGAAGGAGATATCCCTCTTATCCTTCCATTTCAACACTATCACTCCATTGCTTTCACAGCAATGGCTTCGCCCTTCTTTAGCTTTTTACGTCTGACTGAATCCAGAACATTCTTTCTATTCAGTCTGAGGGTGCCAGCAACATTTATGGCCTTTTCTTTCAAAAGAACAATTATAATAATTTTCCATCTACAGCGTGTGGTATTAGTGGCTCACATGGTGCGACTACAATTTTAGAGCTCTTCAAATTATCAGGTACCTCAATTGAAAGTGTGATATCTGTGTGAGCCCTACTGTAAACAATAAATGACCACAGGTACCCTGAAGAGGATTCACAAACCTCAAAAGTTTTGATTCTGAAGTTTGTAGCCTATAGGGGAATATAAATTTTTATTCCAAGTCTGCCTTTCCAGAATGTAAGGGACTCGTACACAGAAATATTTTTCGTGGGGATGTAGGCCGTTTGAAAATTTCCATTTATAATTTCGAGGAAAGGTTGAATTTTGAAAAGCTTTATAAGTACCGTGTATGTATCCCATGTAGAATTATCAACAGAATGTAAATATCGCAAGATGAGTTCAAACCTGTCTCTTGCCATTGTTTTAGGGAATGTAGGGTTTTCTAAAAATTCATCCCTGATGAAATAGCCCTTCAGGGTGGGTTTCTGACCCCATGAACATTACAAGCCCCAACAACAAATAAATTTTCTCCCCTGTCACTGGCTTCCAGTTCCGGTCGGGCGACCTTGGTTTCAAGGGCACGCCAAGTATACACTTTGCCACGTACCTATTTCTTTCTCGAACAATTAGGTCAATCACTTTGTCATCGAAAAAAAGCAGTAAAGCATCTACAACAGATGCAAAATGCTTTCTTGTACCTGGCACAACCGTGAAGAGGATCTTTTGTGTGCTTGTGACGACATCTACCTGTCGCAACCACTGAACAACGGACGAAGTTATTATGGCTGAAGCTATTTCTTCTTTATCTGCGCTGTCTGCTACATCTCCAGTAACCTCTTGCTGTGCATAGTCACTCTCCGTATCACCACCAAAAATATTGTTTCCCGATACATCACTTCCACTACGGTTATCAGTCAAACCAATAATCTCCGTGCCCGTAAGACAACGAGGCGGCTCAGCCATTCCTCTGCGACTGAGTAGCCACTAGCCTGCGAAGCAAAAAAATATCCGCGCACTATTTGCTTTCGGTGCTTCCCTTTCATAAGTGGCAAGAATTTTCAAGTTATATATAGTTCACAAAATATTCTCGAGATAGCAGGAAAGGACGCGATACATTTTAAAGCAAATATCTTGAAACTCAATAGACCGCATCACATGTTCTATCCCTTATCGATATGATTCAAAAGCAACAGATATCAATCAATTTTGTATTAGTTCTAATTATGAAACAGAGATGGCATGAAAGTAACTTCTCGATTCATAAGGTGAAAACAAATCCCGCGAAGCAGCAGTGTTAATGAGTAAAAGGTATTCTAACTTCCGCCTGCACCAGCCGCTTGTGTCACATCGAACCGGTTGAATGAGTAGAGTCCCATGGACGTGATATGTACGTCGAACTGGCCTGATTGGTTAAAAGCAGAGTCTAACCATTGTCATCTTGCTCTCCCTCTGCTCCTCTTGATTTTAAACAAGCTTCATTAGAAACAACTGACATGAAACATGGATGTGCCCAATCCTAGGAAAAATTACACCTGATTCTCCAAAAAGCATGGAACAATCTTTATTAGGGGAGCAGATCTAAAGAATATGAGGATATTGTCCTATGTGAATAAGATAGAGTGACTACAACCAGATGATGTTGAACAGATTAACCCATTATACAGTACTCTAGCAGTAATGCTGCAGTCAAGAGCTGAAGGGATCGACAATGAAATGAGCAAGAGCAAAACCAGGTAAAGCGAGACAACGGATTTGAAGTATTAGTGTTAAGAACACCTCCGTGATCATACAAAAGTATTGCAATGATTTGACTGTAAATGACATTTTCCTGCAGTTTGTCAGTGAAAATATAACAACAACAACATGTAAGAAAACTGAGTATTTGCCAGAGAATGGGAAGAAGTTTGCCAGGAATTTCCCCGAAGGACCATCTGTGAAAATACTGAAATCGAGTGCAAAGAGTAAAGACTGTTGGAAGAGAAATCTGGGTTAAAAGTGGAGTTGGGCAGAACACATAGCAAGAATGGATCCCATGAAGTGGACAGGGGTGATAATTGAAAGGTACCCCAGAGATGGACAGCGCGAGGTAGCGGATATCCTTCAGCCAGGTGGTCTGATGTCCTGAAATGGGTTGTGGTAAGAGGACTGCACGTGACAGAGGAGTTTGGAAGAACTTGCGGGAGGCCATTGCTAAGGAGGTGATTGAATAAGCTAGAATAGAGCAGAATGAAACAAAACAAAAACATAAACAAAACAGAATTCCCCTATAGTAATTTAGATACAGTCATCATCATTATCATCGATTTTCCGCTCCAGCAAGCCGGGGGCGGGCGTTTACGAGCCTTTTCCAGTTCGTCTCGTCCATTCACCACTGATGTTCTACCTTTTGATGCCAATTTACATAATTTAGATATGGTAACAAAATAATTTTTTTAAAAACTTGGTTTGTTATGTATGTTACAATAAATGTACATCAGCTTATTCTCGAGATGGCAGGAAAGAATGCGATACCTTTTAAAGCAAATACATTGGAACTAAATGGAGCGCGTCATATGTTCTATCCCTTATTGATTTGATTCAAAAGCAACAGATATCAAATAGCATATACAGTATAGCTACTCATGAAACGATTTTGATTTATAGGAAGTAGAATGAGAAGAAAGATGGAAGGACACTTAGACGAATTGCAATAAGGCTTTAGAAACTGAAAATGAACATTGGACCCCATCTTCAGTACGAGAGAGATGACTGAAAAGCAATGGGGATGTGCAAGAGAAATGGTGATGACTAGGCCCCGGATGCTGATCTCATGTCATCTTTTTATTGAGTGGCGAGGTGCAATGCTCCAATATATACAGACTCTGTTCCTGGCACCTCGACTCCAAATACACTGACTGACAGAGCAAATGCAACACCAAGGAGGAGTGGTTCGAAAGGGATGAAAGTTGGGGAAAAAACAGTCGGCACGGAAGAATAATTGATGTTTATTTCAAACCGATATGCAGGTTACACAATGCGCACGGCATCGACTCAGTAGGATGTAGGCCACCGCGAGCGGCGATGCACGCAGAAACACGTCGAGGTACAGAGTCAATAAGAGTGCGGATGGTGTCCTGAGGGATGGTTCTCCATTCTCTGTCAACCATTTGCCACAGTTGGTCGTCCGTACGAGGCTGGGGCAGAGTTTGCAAACGGCGTCCAATGAGATCCCACACGTGTTCGATTGGTGAGAGATCCGGAGAGTACGCTGGCCACGGAAGCATCTGTACACCTCGTAGAGCCTGTTGGGAGATGCGAGCAGTGTGTGGGCGGGCATTATCCTGCTGAAACAGAGCATTGGGCAGCCCCTGAAGGTACGGGAGTGCCACCGGCCGCAGCACATGCTGCATGTAGCGGTGGGCATTTAACGTGCCTTGAATACGCACTAGAGGTTGACGGCGGCCTGGCATTCTTAGCTATACACGTGTCCTGTGGCACACGACAACACGTTCTACAATGACTGTCGGCTGAGAAATCACGGTACGAAGTGGGCCATTCGCCAACGCCGTGTCCCATTTATCGTTCGCTACGTGCGCAGCACAGCGGCGCATTTCACATCATGAGCATACCTCAGTGACGTCAGTCTACCCTGCAATTGGCATAAAGTTCTGACCACTCCTTCTTGGTGTTGCATTTGCTCTGTCAGTCAGTGTATATCCTTTTTATTTTGAATGAATGACCGAAGCAATAGTTTCGCACCCATGAGCGGATGACAGCTGTCACAGTTCTTTCATGATGCAGACTTCATACAATTGCTTCTCCAGGAAACAAGGTATTTGGGACTGGAATGACTGGAATGTTACCTGGAGTTGCTAAGACTTCTCTGACACCTATAGCTGTAAACGTTAGGGTGGAAGGGGAAGGTGAACAGTATTACCTCAGTTTCACACAGTTCATATTGTGCAGTACTTGGAAGCAGTCAAGAACCAATTTGAAAATGTCTGAAATTAAACCACACGTTTCAGTTCATTTAAAATGAATAGTAGCCGAGTTTGGTGATAGTGTGTTTTCTACTGATAGAAGCAAACTAAATTGTAAAGCTCGCATCCGGGAGATAGTGGGTTCGAACCCCACTGTCTGTAGCCCTGAAGATGGTTTTCCGTGGTTTCCCATTTTCACACCAGGCCAATGCTGGGGCTGTACCTTAATTAAGGCCACGGCCACTTCCTTCCCATTCCTAGGCCTTTCCTGTCCCATCGTCGCCATAAGACCCATCTGTGTCGGTGCGACGTAAAGCAAATAGCAAAAAAATGGTAAGCTGTGTGATATGCAAGTATCAGCTGAAAGAAGGTTTACTATAACGCAGCATATTGGTCGCAAGAAGCATGTGCGTACTCTTGAGCGTTCCATCAACGAAAACTGCAGTTCAGTACTTGCTACAGTACCTTATGTTGCTCCAATATGCACCAAGTCCTCACAGTTTAGTAAGGAGTTGTGCGAAGTGTTAATATCAGCACATTACGTGCATTTTTAAAAAAACACACAAACCAAGAAATACCAGAAGGGTTGACTTTACATAAGAATTTTACACCACAGTGCTAGAAATAAACATTAAAGAAAATAAGATGTAGTGCTCGTGGGAAGAACCTGTGGGTTTCTGTCGATGAGACAACTGATGCTGTGGGGTGCTATGTAGACAACGTTGTAATTGGAACATTGGAATTTGATAGACCAGGTGAAATATAGTTTTAAAAAATTAGGAGAACATGGTTTGTAATGTCTGGTATGTAACATTAATTTTGTAGATGGGGTTCCAATGGTCCTACAGCATACCTTGAGACCTTAGCTACTCAGGGTATGTCAAATCAAAGTTATACTCCAACTGTAGGCGTAGCCATGCATTAAACTGTCAGATGACCCCTCAAAACGAAGTGAATAGTGGTGCATCCGTGTGTCGTTGTGAGGTACACAGACTACTGCGGTCACATGAGCACATTGTACGTAAGCCAGCACATCCCACGAGACATCTTAACGAGGTTCAAGTTGCAAGGGCCGTCACTCTGATCCAGGAAGGATGGACTTTTCGTCGTGTTGCTGTGGATCTCAATGTCTCTCCATCAGTTATTCAATGCATGTGGAATCACTACGAGATAGGCCAGTTCACAAGGAGGGTTGGACAAGGTCGTGGACACATGAAAACCCCACAGGATGACCGATATCTGACCATCTGTGCGTTGCGGCGTCGTTCAGCAACTGCTAGAGAACTGCAACAAGACCTCAGGAGGGTCACTGGAGTCACGGTGTCTGACCAGACAGTAATGAACAGGTTAAAGGAAGTGTCCTTATGACCCAGACGTCCTGTTCGAGTGACCAGTTTAACGCAGCAATATCGCACAGCTCGCGTTCTCTTTGCCCGCACCCACGTCAACTGGCAACTTCACCAATGGAGACCTGTGTTGTTCACAGACGAGTCCAGATTTCCCCTGACAAAGAGTGATGGACTTCAATGTGTATGGAGATGCCGTGGTGAGCAGTACATGCCAAATGTTGTCCAGGTAGACGACCGATTCAGACAACAGTCTGTGATGGTTTGGGGTGGCATCAGTATTGATGGCCGCACGGATCTTGTCGTCCGTGGTAAACTTACCACTGTGGGGTACATCGAGCAGATGCTGCTACAGCATGCATTGGTTGCTGCATATGGTGTTGGCCCTGAATTCATACTCATGCACGACAATGCCAGGGCTCATGTAGCGTGCATGACAAGAGCTGTCTTGCGAGAACTGGTCATTCAAGAGATGGAATGGCCAGCAGTGAGTCCCGACCTTAATCCCATTAAGCATGTGTGGGACAGGCTTGACAGAAGTGTTCGTGTGCGTCCTGTTCCACCACAGACTCTCCAAGACCTCGAACGGGCTCTCATTGAAGAATGAGACCTGATACCGCAACATGACCTCCGTCGACTTTTACGGAGCATGCCACATAGGTGCCAAGCTGTGATAAATGCTCGTGGAGGACATACACCATACTGAAGCTCTCCAACTGTGATAAGTACACCCTGGAGGACTGTTATCACTTTGTTTTCGCCCCTATTTGGACATTTCCGTTTGTGTTCTGGAAATGAACGTGAATCCATCGATGGTCTTTTGTATACTTCAATGGTAAAGAATAAAGGTTTAGTTGGTAAAATACCTGGGGGTGAGGTATTGTTTTGTGGAGCATGGGATACGTTCAAAAACATTTTCCCCTAATTTTTTGAACTGTGTACTTTTACTGACTGCCGAAGTGTTAGAAAAAGTTAATTACTCGACGATATCTAAATTGTTGATAGTACTATGTTTTGCTGTGGCCTGATGGCATAAAACATGATAATGTGCTTTTAATTTATAACTGATTGTTTATTCAGCCTGTCAAAATTAATTTATGATTTAAAAAAATGTAGAAAGAATCTGAAAAAATGAAACAACTTAATGAAAATAGAATGACATGTTTCATTCTTGAAAGATCATCAGATTCTCTCAAAGCACACATTTTTAAAAATATACAGGGTCGCCATCATCATGAACCAGCTCCAGTTTCCTGGGTGTGGTGAATGAGCGCTCTCCATTTACTACTGTCTGTGTAGATGTCTTCTTCCATAACTTGCTGCAAATACAGACCTCGTCCAGCTAGATCATTTCTAATCTGATCGATCCATCTCTTCCTTGACCAATCTCTTGATCTTTTGCCTTCGAGTTCCTCCTCGAACCACAATATAGCCGTTCTTTGTGCATCCATTCCTTTGAGGTGACCAAACCATTTCAGCCTGGCTTCGACACAGATCTCACTAAATGGTTTTTTTTTTTTCACTTGGACAAGATGGCATATCTCATCTTTTCTTATTGTGTTCCTCCTTGAAGAACTTCATTTCTACTGCTTGTAGTTTGCTGATATTTCTGTTGGTTTGGATGCAGGTTTGTAGACTGTACGTGGTAAAAATGAAATGGCGTATGGCTTTTACTGCCGGGAGTGTCCGAGGACATGTTCAGCTCGCCAGGTGCAGGTCTTTCGATTTGACTCCCGTAGGCGACCGGCGCGTCATGATGAGGATGAATTGATGATGAGGACGGCACATACACCCAGCTCCCGTGCCAGAGAAATTAACCAATGATGGTTAAAATTTCCGACCCTGCCGGGGATCGAACCCGGGACCCCTGTGACCAAAGGCCAGCACGCTAACCACTTAACCATGGAGCACTATATGTGGTAAGTGGTACAAAGAAGCTCCTGTAGAGTATTAATTGCTTATTTCAAAGTAGTTTTCTCACAAGATGATAAAACTGTGCTCCATTCTGTATTCGACTAGTGATTTCTGCAGATGGTAGGCTATTTGTCGTTACTAAACTGCCAAGATAACGGAACTGATGTACTTGTTCCAACTTCGATCCATCTAGAGCGATATTAGTATGGATGTCTGTTGACTAGCAGGCAACACTGTCTTTTTGGATTTGCTTATCTTGAGATCAAAATGCTTTAATATAGCATTCCAGTCATTCAACTGTGACTTTACTCATGTTCTTCAGGCCATTTTCTACTTCCATCCATGTTGTAGGAGGCTCCACATTTTGAATATTGTCTTTCACCATAGTCTCCTGTTTATTTAAATTTTCACCATTATATAATTTTTCAAAATACTGTCCCATCCCATCTCTTATCTGTGTCATGACAGTGATGTTTCCATCTTCTTTCTCCAGGGCCTTTATTTCTTCATAGTTGCTTTTCTTGTTTCTCTTCACTGGATATAATAGTTTCTTGTTGTTCTATTCAGTCCAGGCTTCCTCTTTCTCATTAGAAATTATTCTTTTCACTTTAAGCTTCTGGTCTCGGTGCAGCTGACCGAGTTCTTCTAACTTCTCTTCCTTCCTGACATTCTCTATCTTTCAGTTTCCCCATTTCATTTCTCACCTTTATTGCTGTTTGGACAGTTTCATTCCACCATGGGGTTACTTTCTCTCTTACTCTGCCAGTAATTTTGCCAACAATATTGACTGCAGTGTCCACCAGAGTTTTCTTAAATCCAAGCCTTTCATAATTCAGCTGTTCCCATTTCACATTTGGGCAATTTGTCTCTTATTTTCATCTGATATGCAGATCTCCTGGTTTTTCAAATTCTCAAACTCTTATCTTGGGTTTATGCCTGGTAGTTATCTCTTTTACCATGATGTTTGCTAAGGTGGTTACTTGCCACCTGCGGTCACTACCTAAACTTTCTTCTGGCAGAAGTTTCACATCTCTAATAAATGTTCCAGCCTCTTTGTCTGCAATGACATAGTCAATAAGAGATTCTACTCTCCATTCCAGCTGTACCTTGTGATCTTATGACTCGGCTGCTTTTTGAGCTAGGTATTCTTGATTATTAGGTTGTTTCATATGAAGAAGTCAAGGAGATGTTTCACACTCGTGGTTCCTATTTCCATATTCATGAGGACCGATCACTGCCTCATACCCTGTCCTTACAGTTCCTACCTGAGCATTTAGTTCTCCCATAACAAGAGTATTGCTGGGCTCAGATTTTTTTTTACAATCTGCTTTATATCGCACCAACACAGACAGGTCTTATGGTGACGACAGGAAAGGGCTGGGAGGGGGAAGGAAGCACCCGTGCCCTTAATTAATGCAAAATGTGAAAATGGGAAACCAAGAAAACCATCTTCAGGGCAGCCAACAGTGGACAGACTGTTGAAGTGCTGGCCTTCTGACCCCAACTTGGCAGGTCCAATCCTGGTTCACTCTGGTGGTATTTGAAGGGGCTCAAATACGCCAGCCTCATGTCGGTAGATTTACTGACATGTAGAAGAACTCCTGTGGGACTAAATTCCGGCACCTTGGCATCTCTGAAAACCATAAAATTAGTTAGTGGGACGTAAATCCAACAACACTATCTTATTAACAAGAGTGTTATCTTTGATGTCGTCCTCTAATCCTTGAAAGTCATCTTTCTCCTCTTGACTACACCCAGTCTGTGGAGCATAAATCTGAAAAATTTGTTTATTTTCTGATGTCGCTTAATAATTCGTTCATTAACTTTTTTTTTACAATTTGTTTTACGTCTCACCACCATAGATAGGTCTGATGGCAACAATGGGATACAAAAGGGCTAGGAGTAGGAAGGAAGCGGCCCCAGCATTTGCCTGGTTTGAAAATGGGAAACCATCTTCAGGGCTGCCGACAGTGGGGTTCAAACCCACTATCTCCCGAATACAAGCTCACAGCTGTGCGCCCTAAGCGCATGGTTACAATAGTAACATTCACCCTGTCTTCAGTAAGTATCACAGCGACTGTCTCTGCCAGTACTACAGGATCAAATAACCCTTTGGGTTTAAATAGAAACTCCGATAAAATCCCATTTCATCCTTATTTCACCTTTAACTATTAACTATTTCAAAAATAATCTTAAATAAAGCCTTTATTTAATTTTTTTTAAATTGTTACTAATCTTTATCAACTAAATCTATTTTAATTATTTTTTCACTAACCCTGCCAGAACAGACCTACCCCTTAAAAAAAAGTTAACTGTACATATTTTGACTTTTTGTCATCAACAAATGCATGTGATTCAAACATTATTTACAATACTGGCTGAATTGTAATGCAAAGAGGAAGAAGGTTAGGGCAGTAAAGATAAATGTATAAACACTGAAAACCGAACAATTTTTGGAACAATTTCAATAAAATAAATTTAACATTTAAGTGTATATTGATAAGACATTTCGAACATCCAGTAACATTATTTCCCTAAAAATTAAAATCGAAAGTTTATAAGCAGATTTTCTTACTTAAAAAAAAGGGAAACACTGGTCAAAAATTTAAGTTGATGTTCAACTAAAATGTGCAACTACCTTGAGAGTAAATGGTCCAAACATTCATCCACCAATTAAAAAAAAAAAACAACCAACAACATATCATTCACTCCAGCAGGCTGATGTATATCCACAAAGACGCACACAAAATGCTCTCAGTTGGTACACTTACTTATTTCACCTAACTTCACATAAACATACACATAACCTTAATCACTGCTGTCACAAACAAAATATACACATCAACAACCCACCATTTTAACAACTGCCCATCACTAAGCACACGCCACATGAAAATCGCAACCTTAAAACACAGTTGAAAGAGTTGACTGCTGACAACATGCTGGTTCAACACAACACGTGGTCACAAGTATACTCCTGTTAAACCATAACTCCAACTAAAGAATAACCAACTCTACCATCAAGACCACCGCTTTATATACAGTGCATAACAGTCTTGTTTGTACACCAACTTATTGCAACGAAATAATGGTTAAATTTTTGTATACAATTATTGTGTTGTATTTTATTGCCCATATCGTAATAGATACTCTAATAAACAATGTAAATAATAAAATAAAAAAACGATCTGTGATCTTACAATTTAACACAAATAAAAGCAATATACCAAAACTGGATATTTCATCGTGCACCAATCTTGTTTGTACACTTACAGAAGAAAATGAAGAGTTCACTCAAAAACACTTGTTACCTTGGATTTAATACCCCGATGAATGTCCTCTGGCCTTGAAAACTGCCTTGCACATTCGATGCATGGAATGAACCAGTTTATCACATCTTTTAGGGTCAGTTTTACCCCATTCTTTGTTGACTATACTTCTTAACTGCTCAAGTGATTAAGGTTTCCTTGCACGAGCCCTTTTTAGATCTACTCACAAATGTTCTATGTGGTTCAAATCAGGACAATGGGCAGGAGTTTGCAGTTGCGTTGGTACGTTCCATATCAGCCACTGCTTGCAAATATCAGCTGTGTGCTTGGGGTCATTATCTTGCTGAAAAATGTAGCAAGACCCCAACCCCATTTTTACTGCACTCTGTTTGACATTGTTCTTTAAAATCTTTAAATAACCCTATCTGTCCATGATGCAATTGATGATTTCGATATTTCCCACTCCACAAGAAGATATGCACCCGAAAATCATATTTGATCCACCTCGATGATTTAGGGTGGGTAGCTTATTTGCAGATATATTGGCTGTATTTACTTTTCTTCATACATAACTGTTCCATCCAAACCGTGTAGAGATACTTTGGTCTCTTCTGACCAAATAACGTTGTTCCAGAACGTACAATCCTTGTTTTCAAACTCTCTGCAAAATTTCATTCTGGCTTGTCGATTTTTCTTAGCAACAAACGGCCTTTTCCATGGTCGTCTACCGTGATAATCATATTTCCACAATATCCTACGAATTGTCTGACATGACATTTTCTTCTCCGTACTTCCTTCCAGCATTACGCGGATTTTTGGTGCACTTACTTGTGGATTCATTTTACTTGTTTCACAATATAACGTTCATCCCGCCTATTCAGTACCTTTTCTTTTGCTTTCCTTGACAAATTCTTTGTGACTCCTCTATATCTGAATTTGTTCAACACATAGTGTATTGTGGAATGTGGTTTATTTACTTTGCGCCCAATTTCACGCAGAGAAATCGCAATTCGAGCGATACACTTACACTTTTTATTTGTCACTTAACTCTGTTCTTTTACCCATTATGGCCTGGTGCACTAACTGCGAAACTATATACACTAGTACAGCACGTATACACTCCAGCTAACTAAAAGTGTTCCCGAGCGACTGAAAGGGAGTGAACATGTACAAACAAGACTGTTGCAAGCAAATAGGCCACTTCACAGCATATTCACTCCTATTCTTTTAAAATGCTGTACCAAGACTTTTGATTGCTAACATTCAGTTCTCAACACCTTGTGCAATAACTTACCCTCGTGCATTATTTATGTACTATTTAGAAATTATAAAGACATTAAATCTGCTAAGTGGGGTGTACAAACAAGACTGTTATGCACTGTATGTGCCTGGCCAGGCATCTTATAAAATTATAACGTAGACTGTAGTTCCTTATTCTTCCGACTTAACATACCGATTTTCATTAAAATCTGTTTACCCATTTTCTCGTGACTCGGCGCTGATATGGACTTGGCAACAAAAATCCAAATTCATAAATATCTCTGTTATCATAGATGGTATGTTAAAAATGTGTAAGACATAAATGATCAGAAATTTAATATTATATAACTTTAGTTATGTAGTATTTATCGATAAGACCACTAATAACAAATATTTGTGAATTAAATTTTAGGCCTTCCCCATAACTACCATTACACTCAGCGTGAATAAAATTATTTGTGGCCTAGATTGTAGCAACTTATTCCCCAACTTTACATACTGATTTTCATTAAATTATCTTCAGCGTTTTCTTGTGATGTGTGTACGCACATACAGACAGAAATTACAGAAAATTTGAAAGTACATTTCTTGTTACTGTGGACACGACCGATACAGAAATACAATTCTTTTTAAATTCTGAGCAATGTACAGACAAAACTTATTTTATATATATATATAATATGTTCCTCGTTTTAATTTTAAATGTATGAGTTTATACCTGCTTGAGGTTACACCAAAAGTAAAAATATAATCAGCAAATGTAATCAATTTTCTACAGGTCCTATTAAAAAATGTTGACTTCCTTGACAAAAGTTCTAAACATTTGGGTAAACAGAGAGGCATATGGCAACTTTGGTAGCACCATCACCATCACATCACTTTTCTTGATTGTTTTCCAGTCTCTTTCAATGACTTAGGCTCCAATTCAGAACTTGACTTACAGTATTAGGATTTCTACTGTGCTATTGCACTGAAAATCAAGACACTGTGATGCCCTTTGTAGGAAAGAGCAGGAAAACAAGGCACGTGGAACACGTTTGCTACTCTTCAAAACAAGTGGTCGTATTCAGCAATATTCAGTGGTCCCACCTAGCAGCAGAATAAGGAACTGTAACACTGTCATTCATGTTTACCAGAAGAGACGAAATTATTTCAAGCATATGGTGATTTATTCATTGGGAAATCCAAGCCAGCTCGGGTGCTGTACATGACAGTTTATAATGCAGTATGAGCAAAGCTCGAGTACTGTGTTCAATGAGTTAACCTACATTCCTGCAGTGTAGACAACTCAAGGTAACAAGGGGCAGGACTGTGGACATCATACAGTATACAATGATCAAACCATGGAATGATATGTTTGACGTAGGTTTCAATCAGTGCCCCTTTATAAACATTAGAAATATGTTATAAAAAGTGCTTTCAACCCTATAAATTAACATAATACAATACTGCATGAAAACTGATTTATAATACAAAAAACAACATTAGTCAAACAGGAGGGTATTATGCATGAACAATTACGTACGGTTCCTTGGTGGAAGCAGTTTTTGCAGCAGAGCGCTCTTCAACTTGGTGTTGGTGTCGAATGCTTGAGAGTAGCTTGCTGACAGATTCACTTATGTCAATCTTTGATAAATCAGCCAAATTAAGCTTGTCGAAACTTGGTGCAGCACTCAGAACTGCTGAGGAGGTAGTTGTTGTAGCAGTATTCAAAAGAGTAGTGTTAGTGACAGTGGTAGTGGTTGCAGAACTAGCTGCTGTAGTCACTGCTACAGTGGCATTCAATTCTGGACCACCCTGCCCATCCTAGCAAAACACAAAATAAAATTCAAAAATCATTATCAAGATATAAAGAGAACCTAAAATCATCCATTATTTGAAGGCTAACTGCTAGTCCAATTGGCCTTATATTAAGAAGTAACAGTGCTTCAATAAATTTATTTACTTCCCAACACAAAATCCAAGCAGACACCTGTACAGGAGAATTAACAATAAAATTTTACCATGCTATGATCTTTCATTATAAAATATTTTTGTCTTACTCTTTACTACAAATCTACCCAATATACACTTTGCAATAACTCTGCATAAACCTATTGTGTTAGGAAAGCGACAAGCAACATTTAGGGCAAATTGTAGGAAATTTTGTAATTTAAACTCATTCTAAAAGCATACAGGTGCAAAGTTTTAATGGCATAGTGCATATAAACTTAAGTGTGTTATTAACTAGGCAAGCAACTAAGAAATTTTCAGCGTATTACTTTTTACGTCAGGATGTGTAATTTTAAGCACTGATTATACTAATAAAAAGTTAACTAACAAAAGTTTCCAACATTCAAATACTCTACCATACTCTGTAAAGGACAATAAGCAGAAACATGACACTAAATTCCTCATTCCTCTGACACCAATCTCAGTTCCCTCTAGTGAATCTTTTTCCACAAAATTATAACAGAGTATTAAAAAAAAAATCCAATAGGATGTCTACAGAATAACCAAACAATTGCTGTAGTCAGTAACTTGAGCACCAAAACATATAAAATTCAGAAGGATTAAAATATAATTTTTCTCTACAGCTTTTTTCATATCCTAGTATGATAGGTCTCACTCACACACAAGATTAGTATTTTTGATGATGATAATAATAATAATAATAATAATAATAACAATAATAATAATAATAATAATAATAATAATAATAATAATAATAATAATAATAATAATAATAATAATAATAATAATAATAATAATAATAACATATTCTTTCAGTTACTGCCAATGTTTAAGAATTGCCGACAAATTTTATCCCGCAGGCATCTTAACATGCCAGAATCCAACAATATGGAGTGATCACATTTGAACACACTCACACGCAAAAGATCTCAGCTGAGATCAAACCCACTAGCTTGAATGTCAACCCTCCAAAATCCACCTGTATTGTTGAGTAAGTACAAGTGATATTTGTATGTTACTCTTAACCATCTAAAGCGCTTATCACCTTAAAACTCACCAGACTCGATGGCACAATTGTATTTTACAAAATAACATAATCCTCATTTTCACTCACAGGAATTGGGGTTAGGTTTAAGTTACGCACGTTCATTGTGAAACGTGAAAATTAATCGCATCATTCTTGCACCACCGTTTAAGATTATTTTAGTCTCTAAATCATAAATCTTGGTCATGATTTTATGGATCTTTCTGGGACTGATTTAGTTTTATTTGTAGTAAGGTACGTTGGCTGATAGAGAAAAATACTAGGATAGGCATCATTAGTTTTAACTTCTGAAGTTCGCGCGGCACTCGAATTAGATCACCACCTTCTATAGGTATAAAATATCTTCCCTAAGAATAAATTTGATTTCAAAATAATTAATGCACACAACATTATCAGGCCTATCATTTGGTTCAAAGTTTCCCTTACGAATGCTCTTAACCCATTTTTGCCTTAATACTAGGTCTTTTGGAAACTGGAACACTGAAGCTTGTGCCCTACCCCTTACTTATATCCAGGCACACAGCACATTAAACTATAAATATAATGCATAGGTAACTAAAAATAAAGAAAATACTTTCAGAGAAGAACATAAGAATCAACATTACCCAAATCACCACTGATATTGTTGGAATAAAGAAGCTCTTTGAGAACAAACAGCTTCTTACAACACTGAAAGAGGATCCATAGCCCTTTTAAGACTATAAATAAATATAATTTACAATTAATAATATTCATATTTCCATAAATATTTGGTAACAACACGACTTACACAAATCAAAACAAACACACACTAGCACTCCAGTTGCCGCCATTATGGACAGTTTTGATAGGTTGGTTAAGATCTGAGGTATTGTAGTTGGTCTTGATCTGCCATTGACACTAAGTTGTTGGCATAGGTTAAACTCCTTACTACATTTCCACCTAACTAAATCCCTCCCTGCCAATTTATATACCGGGTACAACTCCATCTGGATAGGGCTGATCAACGTACCACTTCAACCCATAAACACAGGCTGAAGTCTACAGTATAGACATCACACACCGATCACGTCAGTACACAGTATGCCATCTGCAATGGAGTCGTTGACTTATTACCCTAGCCTCTTCTGCTAGTCGGGATTGTCTCCACTATTGTACTTTTAGCACATGTAGTGTACAGTGCGGTTAGGGGCGCGCAGCTGTAAGCTTGCATCCGGTAGATACTGGGTTCGAACCCCACTGTTGGCATCCTTGAAGATGGTTTTCTGTTCTTTCCCATTTTCACACCAGGCAAATGCTGGGGCTGTACCTTAATTAAGGCCACGGCTGCTTCCTTTCCAATGTTAAGTCTTTCCTGTCCCATCACCACCATAAGACCTACCTGGGTCGGTGCGACATAAAGCAAAATTGTAAAAAAAAAAAAGTAAATAAATGCTACTCCCAAATTAATGGGTTCAAACCCGACTGAGGTTGATAGCATTTAAGGGTGTTTAAAGATGACAACCCCATGTCGTTGGCTTCCGGCACGTTAAAGAACTACTGTGGGGTGAAATTCCGACACCCTGGCATCTGTTAAGAATGGACAACTTGGATTATTAAGAACTTTTCACTCAAAAGTTTTCGGACTATGCTTCCTTATCTCAAATTGATCCATTTGCCGTCCCCCATCATACTTGAATGCCTCCACTGTGCATGCGTGCTGGCAGCAGTGGTCACAAGAAGGTATGCTCACAAGAAGACTGGGTTCCCGGACATCCCTGTGGCACCACCGAGAGGGAGGACGACCGTATTCGGCGTATGGCTGTGGCGCAGCTGAAGTACCGAAAGGAGCTACCACAAGGCTGGCACATAACAGTATTAATTCTTGCCAAGTTAATTCTTTTTCCTTAAATCAAGGAAGTTCATATACTTTTTTTTGCAAATGGCTTAACGTCGCACCGACACAGATAAGTCTTATGGCGACGATGGTATAGGAAAGGGCTAGGAGTGGGAAGGAAGTGGTCGTAGCCTTAATTAAGGTACAGCCCCAGCATTTGCTTGGTGTGAAAACGGGAAACCACGGCAATCCATCTTCAGGACTGCCAACAGTGGGGTTCGAACCCACTATCTCCCGAATGGTGGGAGCATGGTCAACTTGCTCGGTGCAAGGAAGTTTCCCGTTACACATAAATGTAATACAATTTATGACACTTAATCCTTCCTATGAACTACAACAATATAAAGTTTTCAGAGAAGTGCAGATAACTGCGAGCATTGTAACTAGCCTCTATGGTTACCACTAACATACGTCTCATACCTGTCTTGACAAGTTCTTCAGTACGTTCGTCAGGCTATCATCTTCTTCGTCACTAGAATACCAATTTTCTTCCTGCTGACTCTCTTCCTCACTATTATCCTCACCACTTTGGTCCTAGAAAATCACACGATAAGCTTCATTACTCTTAGCAATTTTAATTGGTGTGTAGATCTCCCCTTAATGCACATTAGAGTAGTAATTACAGAATCTTCAATTAACTCACTTGACTGTTCTCAGCTTGTCTTTGTTGTTGCTGGATCCTAAGAAATAGCTCACGTTGTTTCTTGGGCAGATGAAGAGGAATGCTCCCACCATCGTTACTTTCTCCACCACTCTCACCTAAAGCATAGAATATAGCATAAAACGTTTAAGAGGCCATCAAAAGCAGAATAGAGGCAATAAACCAGACTGCATACATAAAAGAAATTGACAAGAAGAGTAGCTTTCCTAGGTTAGGATACAAACACAGATGGCACTAAAAAAGAAAAAATTAAAAAAAAAAACAATATCTCACCATTTTACCACAAAATTCAATGTTTAAGAATCGAGGAGCGAGATTTGTAAATTAAGAAATTGAACTAATTTAAAGTAACTTACATTTTTAAACTAATAAATCATGAACAAAGCACAGTTTTATATGACACATTATATTTTATTGCATTGTACAACTTTTAAAAATGTAGAAAAGTAGGTAGGGTTCAAATCTCAGCCGAATATGCTCCCCAGCCTTTCAGCCTTCTGTCCAGCTCATTAGAGTAGAGAATACCCACAGATCATGCAATGCTATAAATACCTACCTGCCTTTCATCTACACAAGGGGAGAGAGCAGACAATTTCAAATGGGAATATATAAAACATATAAACTCTAGGATTGAAATGAGATGAAGAAAATGAAGAAAAAAAAAATCTTGCATACAAGACCCCCCCCCCCCCCCCAACATAATTTGTCAGAGAAGAACAATGGTTCCACTTTGAAGCAGGTACAAGTCTTATTGCAGGTCTGATGACACTGCACAAATTTGTAAATAGTTTTGTCCGTACAACCCACGCAATGAAAACACGTGCCAAAGTCATGCGGTACATCTGTGCTTCATAGTTAAGAAATGTCCGCCTCCGTAGCATAGGCCTACTGCAGCTCTGATGATGTTGCACAAATAGGTGAATAGTTTTGTGTCCGACCCGCGCATTGCAAGCACACATCAGCCATGCTATATGTCTGTGTTTTGTAGTTAATAATGTCCGCCAAGCCCCCGTGGCTCAGGTGGCAGTGCACCGGCGTCTCACCATTGGGTTCCGTGGTTCAAATCCCGGTCACTCCATGTGAGATTTGTGCTGGACAAAGCGGAGTTGGGACAGGTTTTTCTCCAGGTACTCCGGTTTTCTCTGCCATATTTCATTCCAGCAACACACTCCAATATCATTTAATTCCATCTGCCATTCATTAATCATTGCCCCAGAGGAGTGAGACAGGCCTCGACAGCCAACAAAATTCCTATCCTCGCTACTAGATGGGGGCTTCATTCATTCCATTCCTGACCCAGTCAAATGACTGGAAATAGGATGTGGATTTTCATTTCAATGTCCGCCAGCATAATGGTTAGCACAATTGGCTGCCGTTCTCAGGAGTCTGAGTTTGATTCCCGGTACCGTAATGCCAGAGATTTACGAATGGCAGGAAGGTTGATATGCAGTAAAAATGGTACATATAACTCCCCTCCACTGGGGGCGTGTCTATAAAGAGCTGCACCACCTCGATATGAGGAAACAAGTTTGCTTTAGTTGAGAAATATTCAACGTTGTTGCTATTAATATAACAAGCGAAATCATTAACAAAGTAATCGTTTATCTCGTAACTTCGGAGAGAAGTAAGTTTAAAATGTGATAAAAACTATTCAATTATAACAACTGTTTTACTCGCCAACATACCTAACAAATAATAATAATAATAATAATAATAATAATAATAATAATAATAATAATAATAATAATAATAATAATAATAATAATAATAATAATAATTTTATGTCCCCACTTTTAACAATTTTCAGAGATGCTAAACAAAACATACTAGGGTATGCGTTATTAAAAAAATGGAAACAATGAACATACAAAAGTAAGCATTTTGATAATAAAACGCATTACCGCCACACTTGTAGATACTGCAAGTGATAAATATCATTGTTAATCCGTATTGAAGATACTATATGTAGGATGCTAAAGGGTTTATTGTGTCACCTATTCAATACATTATAAATTTTTAAACATTTAGGAATTTATTACTATTTCCATTTGAGACATGTTTCGCCCTTCTTTGAGGGCATCATCAGTCTTAGTACCACCTCAAGGCATAAATCAGGTACCTGATTAGTAATTAAATTGTAAATACTAAGATACAAACTTAACATATTACAATGGAAAAAAAAAAAATTCATTGATGATACAGATAAACAATAATGTTTATGACACAGCAGTCGGCACCAATGTGTAAAATCACAGGGTATTTTAGCAGTGTCCAGCAGTGGTGGTCCAAAGAATAATTGACACTACTCTATTAGAAAATCATAGGAAATTATAAAGTTTATACATATATTTATATGGAAGCAGTTAATGTTCATAACACTAATTACTGCCGTTGGTTGAACGATCACAGTTTGACAGGGTAATTATACAGTAATTTTACAATATTCCATTAAACAGTTGGGAAATTACAAGCTTACAAGTGATACAATACTCCACTTCACAAACATTAAAGAAGATATCTTGTCCTAGCCATGACGCTCCGACTCTATAGTAGTGTATTTTTATATTTAATCCCTCCACTGCTGATTATACCATAAGCAGCGCCATTCTGTTTCACTAGGCCAGCATCACAAAACAAAAACTTCGTCCCGATGTCCTTTATATTTTCATTTATGGCATAATATCAGTTTAAAGTCTCACCAGCATTCTCACACTGATATTTTCACATAGTATTCAAAGTTATCATAAAGTTAACAGAACTCAATAGTGAAAGATTCTAACCCCGCAACATATTCCCTGGAAATACAATTATCAACAAATAACTGCCGTCATTGTTGCCATTCACAATGCACCGCATACTCGATGACCTATCGTTTTGACTACACTAAATTTATACCTAAGCATCACAACACCCAAAGATTTTCCTTCCATGCCAACCGAATTTACTGTGCTTGTGGAGCCATATTCACAAACCTGGGATTTCAACCAGACAACTTCCAGTATGACTACGCCTATAGAACCTCATTTGACATTCTTGAAAAAAATGGTGGAATATTATTCCCAGCCCTCAATGGTTATGAAATGAGGTTAGACAACTCTGCATATTACTGTATAGTGTTAATGCCGCAATCGTCAACCAACGGCTGAAACGAGATGCGCTTGGCGCCAGATATTTTGTATTCTTTCTCCCCAAGCTGCTCTCTTGTAAATATGTATTATAAGCTTGTAATTTCCCAACTGTTTAATGGAATATTGTAAAATTACTGTATAATTACCCTGTCAAACTGTGATCGTTCAACCAACGGCAGTAATTGGTGTTATGACAATTGACACCAGACACTTTATACCCTTTCTCCCCAAACTGCTTCCATGTAAATATATGTATAAACTTTATAATTTCCTATGATTTTCTAATACAGTAGCGTCAATTATTCTTCGGACCACCACTGCTGGACACTGCTAAAATACCCTGTGATTTTATGCATTGTGCCGACTACTGTGTCATAAACATATATTGTTTATCTGTATCATCACTGAACATTTTTTTTCCCATTGTAATATGTTAAGTTTGTATCTTAGTATTTACAATTTAATTACTAATCAGGTACCTGATTTATGCCTTGAGGTGGTACTATGACTGATGGTGCCCTCAAAGAAGGGCGAAACATGTCTCAAATGGAAATGGTAATAAATTCCGAAGTGTTTAAAAATTTATAATGTATTGAATAGGTGACACAATAAACCCCTTAGCATCCTACACTTGTAGATATCCATAAATGTGGCAAACTTTCCTGTTATTTACTTTTATTCTTTCCGTCGTGGAACTTTTGGCACTATCTGGGCGACAGCATACCTAACCTAAAAAATTTGGTCTCTCTTACTTCATTTACAGCTGTTTAGATAAATCCTGATGTGATAAATGTAGAGAACAAGCATGAAATATACTCAAAAATAAGGGTTTGGCTTTGAACAGCCACAGTTATCAAAAGAATGCTTCCAGTCACTATGTATTACATTCGGAAGTACAACTCTTAACATACGCTAGTTATCAGCTGGCAATATGGCACGGCTTTATTCAGCTTCTGCTACATGTACACCAACTGGGAATATCAGAGACCATCTCCAGAAACCATTTGGGAATAGATTCACATTGTTTGGACTCAATAGCCGGGAACAAAACTATTTTTAAAGGGTTAAAAAACATGGGACTTCGAATGCTCTCGATTGCAGTGCATGGGTGACGCGGATAACAAGATGGCAGTGAAGACGACATAACTTGGAATGATGACACGCCAGTAGCAGGGAAGTTTGTGGCGAAAGACGATAATTCAAATGAAAGCAGTGATGAGGTTTACTCAAGTTTACTGTCTGGTAAGCCTACTGCTCAACCGACACAGACAAATGACTGGCTACTAAGTTCTTTGTATCAATATTGCATAATATGATAATACGATACCCTTATCCTTTTTCTCTATGAGGTCGAGTGTGAAGTGAGACGAACCTTTGTAGCAAATTTTACGACTGTATGCCCTTCCTGATGTCAACCTCATCAGAGGAATTAATGAGGTGAAACGAATGACATGATAAGAGTAAACAAAACCAACTATATTTACTTTATATGTAGGCCTAAAAGTCGTGTTCACCATTTAGAAATACTGCCTTCCAACGAAAATAGCCAGTATAACTCAAATACATTCATAAGTTTGTTAAAGAATAGTGTAGAATGTTTACATGTACAATTTATAGCTCTTTATAGCCTAGAAGTCATGTGTCCACTACACAAAGTTTGAGGTCACTGCATATTGTACCTCCCTTTACTTTTTTTGGCTGTAAAAGTGGGGGGGGGGGGGAAGGGGGTCTAATATATATAGAGGTATATACATATATAGGTAAAGTATGTAAACTACAGATCAGTTCGAGGCAGAAGCAAGGGTGGGTGTGTGTGTGTGTGTGTCTCTCTCTCTCTCTCCCCGCCCCCCAAAAAAAAGGAATGCAACCTCAAGCAGTTACTGGAATGACTGAAGAAATGTGTATAATGTCGACAAGAGGGAGGAAGTAGAAGATGCTGATGAGGAAGGACCTTGGGACGCTATGGCTGTAGGATCAAAGTGATGCAACAATTAATTCTCAACACAGAACCTTTCTGATTATAAGGAATGCATGGTTCAGGTAAAAAAAATAGGAGAATATCATGTAAAGAGATATAATAAATAAATGCCATATTAGATTAGTGGTTCATGGTGTGGGTTACTGTAGTCACGTCCTAGTTCGTGAGCCATCGCAATGGCTGTGTGGCCTTGCAAGTGGTCCTGAAAGAGGGGTGCCATTTGTTATGGAATACGAGTGAGCACCTCCGATATATTCTGAGTCATGGCCCTCCTTGTAGTGATGGGTCGTTCATGAACGAACTGACTCATTTGAACGAGCTCTCTAGAGCTAGCTCTCTCATTGAGAGTCGACTCTTGTAAGAGCTAGCTCCCTCCTAGCTCCTTGAGAGCTAGTCGTTCAATTACGAGTTGACTCTTGTATGAGCTAGCTCCCTCCTTGCTCCTTGAGAACTAGTACAAGCCGACTCTTATTAAATGTGACTCAGAGAAAGAGCTAGCTCGTCACATCGACTCTCGTTCACTTCTTGCCAATATCATGCTTCAAATAATCACGTGACATACAGAAGCCGCTTTTGTCCAGCCTCTTCCCACACTCAGTGGCTCAGTGCACTGAGTGCAGTGGTTGTGGTGTGTCTGTTAGGTACGTTATTTGTGCCATACTTCTTGCAACTTGCTGAAACAATAAAATGAAATAAACAACATGTTACTGAGTGATACTTACCAGTTCACTTCCTGTATGCACCCATAATTTATGAAGGATGTACTGTAGATTCAGTAGGTTTTAAGAGCAAACAAATGACACCAAGTTCAGGTTAACTATCCTCACCTAAGCATGAACAACAGTCACTATCCAGAATACTGAATATACCACCCGGCAAGTAGAACCAGCGTAGTTTTATTCTGTCTGAATTAAGAAATACTCTGACAAATCCTCACCTGTTTCGTAGTTATGAATCAACATATTGCCAAAATCATTCGGTTCTACGGTATAGTGGATAAAATTATGTACCGTAGTTTTAAATCGAATTAAGGGAAATAGAAAATAAAGCTAATTTTGGCTTTAAGATATAGGCTAAATAACTCATGCTAAAGTGTATACCGCAGTATATTTTCAAATAATTATTAATGTGTAGTCATGTAAGGAGTCCGACTCCTTAGCTGGATTGTCAGCATTGAGGCCTTCGGTTCAGAGGGTCCCGGATTTGATTCTCGGTCAAGTTGGGGATTTTTATCTCTTCTGATTAATTCGTCTGGCTCGGGAATGGGTGTTTGTGTTTGTCCCAACACTCTCCTCTTCATATTCAGACAACACACCACACTACCAACCACCACAGAAACATGCAATATTGATTACATCCCTCTGCATAAGGTTAGCGTCAGGAAGGGCATCCGGCCGTAAAACAGGGCCAGCCGTGCTGAATGGCTCAGACGGTTGAGGCGCTGGCCTTGGAACAAACACAAAGACCCAGTCCCCGAACCAGAATAATTAATCAGAGGCGATTAAAGCCCACGACCCGGCCGAGAATCGAACCCGGAGTCCTCTGAACCAAAGGCCTCAACGCTGACCATTCAGCCAATGAGTCGGATGGTCTTCTTTTTCATCCTAGGTGTAAAATATCGTATACTTCAAGATATTTATCCCTTAAGGGGTTTAGATTGTGGTTGACTCAAAAACACAATATCTATTCTTCCGGAAACAGTTTCAGACACGATTTTTTTTATGAAGTCTGGCCCCTATATCCTATATGCTAATCTATATATATAAAACTAGCAAGATACCCGTGCTTCGCTACGGTATTATACTGAAATTTATAATTGAATGCTTATTGTTTTAGATATATAATCCGCCGAAATTCGCGATCTGACTCGTTTTCTGCGAGAATCCACCAAAATTCCCATTCTGACTGGTTTTCTATTATTTTACGGCATGTTTCCTCCCATTTTTAAATCTTCCTTTCCAGCAATCGTTTTCGTACTTCCCGGGTTAGGCTCAGGTATTCCTCCCGGTCAGTTGGGCCCGTAAATCTTTGCCATCTTTTCCTATAATATTTTTAATATGGATAAAATCCTTCAGGAGATCCGGCGTGGTGTCATATTGGGTGCCTTGGCTGCACTGAACCCGCGGCCGGACTGCATTCTTAGTCATTACCCGTCCAGGAGCCGTTTCCAGCGCGGTCCGCACATTTGATGACGGTCCGGAATATTATTATTATTATTATTATTATTATTATTATTATTATTATTATTATTATGTGTTGCTGGAATGGCTGATGACAGGGAAAACCGGAGTATCCGGAGAAAAACCTGTCCCGCCTCCGTTTTGTCCAGCATGAATGCCACATGGAGTGACCGGGATTTGAACCACGGAACCCAGCTGTGAGAGGCCGGCGCGCTGCCGCCTGAGCAACGGAGGATCCTTATAAGTAGGGCTACATTAATAACAGTAAAATCAATTGGTCTCACCTCCTTCTACACCCCACCGAAGTTAAGTTTATTTACCGCCAACTTCCCCCCCACCATAAAAAATTAAAAGAATGCTTGTTTCTTTATGTTTAAGGGAGATTCCAAACACCAATGTTCACGTCTATTACCTTCAGTTTTGAGATATAAGTATCCCCATAAAAATAATTCACTTTTTTTCACTTCATTTCACAATAATCCCCCCCCCCCCATTAAGTGAATTTTCCCGCAAATAATACTTGTTTCTTTAATAGTAAAGGATCTTCTAAATACCAATTATCACGACTCTAACTTCTTCAGTTTTCGATTTATGTGTCCTCAATGAAGGAATTCAACTCCTTTACACTCCCGCCCTCCAAGATGGTTTCCCCACCAAAACGCGTTCTTCTTTGTTTTTAAAGGAGGTCCAAATAAGAATTTCCACGTCTGTAACAACTTTAGTTTTTATTAGATGTATGTATTCTCATAAATTAAGTCAATTAATTTTTCAATTCTTTCACCCCCCCATTCATTGGATTTTCCGAGAATACGTGTTTCTTTACTTTTAAAGCAGATTGCAAATATCAAATTTCACGTCTGTAACATCTTCATTTTTGAGATATCAGTAGCCTAATTAAAAGAATTCATCACCATTTTCAGTCACTTATACACCCCCCCTTCCACCCACGTGGTATTTTCGAAAACTAAAAGCACACGTTTCTTTATGTTTGATACAGATAAAAAATACCATTTTTCACTTCTGTAACATGTTAAGTTTTTTTAGATATAATGTAAAAATTCTCATTTTAAAATTTCACCCTTTTGAGTTCCCCTTAAGTGGAGTTTCCAAAAACAAATCACCTATATTTGTTTACATTTACAGGAGATTTACACCCACTCTTTACGTCTGTAACATTTTACGTTTCCAAGATATTCTGTAGATATAGTCTTTCAAAAAATTCACCCCAATTTGTCACTCCTGTTTAACCGCCATTAATTGGCTTTTCCAAAAACTAAAAAATACGTGTTTCTTAATTTTTAAAGGAGATCCCATATGCAAATTATCAGTTCTGTAATATCTTTTGTTTCTGAGATATGTGTATCCTCAATTAAGGCATTCAACAAATTTTTCACCCTTTTACACCCCTACTATTAGGATTTACAGGAAACAAAAAAAAAACGTGTTCCTTTGAGGAGATTCTAACTACCAATTTTTACATCTGTGAATTTTAAAGTTTTAGATGTAGACATACTAATTATAAAAAATTCACCCCCCCTTTTCACCCCCCCCAATATTTGGATTTTCCCAAAACGAAAAAATACGTGTTTCATTACTTTTAAAGTAGATCCAAAATACCAATTTTCAGGTCTGTAATATCTTCAGGTTCTGAAATATAAGTAGCCTCATGAAAGGCATTCAACCCATTATTCACCCTTTTACACCCTTCCTATTGGGATTTTCCGAAAACAAAAGAATACGTGTTTCTTTATTTTTAAAGGAGATTCTAAATACCAAATTTTACATCTATAAACTTTAGAAGTTTTGAGATATAGATAAACTCATTTTAAAAAATCACCCCCTTTTCACCCCCCATTAATTGGATTTTCCACAGAAAGAAAAATACGTGTGTCTTTATTTTGAAAGGAGATCCCAAACACCAATTTTCAGGTCTGTAATATCTTCAGGTTCTGAAATGTAAGTAGACTCATGAAATGCATTCGACCCCTTTTTCAACCTTTACCACCCTTCCTATTACGATTTTCCAAAAACAAAATATACGTGTTTCTTTATTTTTAATGGAGATTCTAAATACCATTTTTTACATCTATAACCTTTAAAAGTTTTGAGATATAGATACAGTCATTTTAAAATATTACCCCCTTTTCACCCCCCTTAATTGGGTTTTCCATAAATAAAAAAAATATGTGTTTCTTTATTTTTAACAGAGATCCCAAACACCAATTTTCAGGTCTATAATATCTTCAGTTTCTGAGATATAAGTAGCCTCATTAAAGGCATTCAACCCATTTTTCACCCCTTTTCACTCCTCCTATGGCGATTTTCCGAAAACAAAGAAATACGTGTTTCTTTATTTTTAATGAAGATTCTAAATACCAATTTTTACATCTGCAAACTTTAAAAGTTTGGAGATATAGATTCACTCATTTTAAAAATTCACCCCCCTTTCACCCTCCCATTAATTGGATTTTACAAAAACAAAAAAATACGTGCTTTTTTATTTTTAAAAGAGATCAAAAGTACCAATTTTCAGGTCTGTAATATCTTCAGTTTCTGAGATATAAGTACCGGTATCCTGATTAAAGGCATTCAACCCATTTTCCTCCATTTTCACCCTTTTTCATCCCTCATATTGGGATTTTCTGAAAACAAAAAAATACGTGTTTCCTTATTTTTAAAGAAGAATCTAAATACCAATTTTTACATCTGTAAACTTTTAAAATGTTGAGATATAGATACACTCATTTTAAAATTTCACCCCCATTTTCACCCCCTTACCGAAGGAATATCCAAAAATCCTCTCTTAGCGAGCACCTACATCATAATATGAATATATCGCCAAAATTTCATTTCTTTATGTCCAGTAGTTTTGGCTCGGCGATGATGAATCAGTCAGTCAGGCAGGACAAGTTATCTATATATATAAAATAGCTTGTCCTGACTGACTGTTGAATACTTTTTTGGAAATCTGAATGGGAGCACCAGCAACAACAGATTTCATATCCTCACAAGTAGATTCGACAAAAATGGTTCTTCGATTACAATCTATCTATATGTATAAAGTAACTTGTCCTGACTGATTCATCATCGCCGAGCCAAAACTACTGGACATACACAAATGAAATTTTGGGGATACATTCATATTAACATGTAGGCGCTCGCTAAGAGAGGATTTTTGGATATTCCGTCGCTAAGGGGGTGAAAAGGGGGGTGAAATTTTAAAATGAGTGTATCTATATCTCAACACTTTAAAAGTTTACAGATGTAAAAATTGGTATTTAGAATCTTCTTTAAAAATAAGGAAACGCGTATTTTTTTGTTTTCGGAAAATTGCAATAGGAGGGGTGAAAAAGGGTGAAAAAGTGGTTGAATGCCTTTAATCAGGATACCGGTACTTATATCTCAGAAACTGAAGATATTACAGACCTGAAAATTGGTACTTTTTATCTCTTTTAAAAATAAAGAAACACATATTTTTTTGTTTTTGGAAAATCCAATTAATGGGAGGGTGAAAAGAGGGGTGAATTTTTAAAATGAGTGCATCTATATCTCAAAACTTTAAAAGTTTACAGATGTAAAAATTGGTATTTAGAAACTTCATTAAAAATAAAGAATCACGTATTTTTTGTTTTCGGAAAATCCCAATAGGAGGGGTGAAATGGGGTGAAAAATGGGTTGAATGCCTTTAATGAGGATACTTATGTTTCAGAACCTAAAGATATTACAGACCTGAAAATTGGTACTGGGGATCCACTTTAAAAATAAGGAAACACGTATTTTTTCGTTTTTGGAAAATCCAAATAATAGGGGGTAAAAAGGGGGGTGAATTTTTGAAATGAGTGTGTGTACATATTAAAACTTAAAAAGTTTACAGAAGTAAAAATTGGTATTTAGAATCTCCTTTAAAAACAAATAACACGTATTTTTTCGTTTTCTGTAAATCCCAATAGGAGGGGTGTAAAAGGGTGAATAGTGGGTTGAATGCCTTTAATGATACATATACCTCAGAAACTGAATATATTACAGAACTGAAAATTTGTATATGGGATCTCCTTTACAAATAAAGAAACGCGTATTCTCCGAAAATCCAATGAAAGGGTGGGGGGGGGGGGGTGAAAGAATTCAAAAATTAATTGACTTAATTGTATGAGAATACATACATCTAATAAAAACTAAAGTTGTTACGGACGTGAAAGTTGGTTTTTTGGTCTCCTTTAAAAACAAAGAAAAACGCGTTTTGTGGGGAGGAACCATCTTGGGGGGCGGGAGTAGAAAGGAGTTGAATTCCTTTCATGAGGACACATAAATCAAAAACTGAAGGAGTCGTGATAATTTCTATTTAGAAGATCCTTTACTATTAAAGAAACAAGTATTTTTTACCGGAAAATTCACTTGGGGGGGAGAGAAGTGTGAAAGGAAGTGAAAAAAAGTGAATTATTTTTATGGGGGATACTTATATCTCAAAACTTAAGGTAGACATGACCATTGAGGTTTGGAATCTCCTTTAAACATAAAGAAACGCGCCTTATTTTAGTTTTTTTTTTGGGGGGGGGGTTTGGGTAAATAAACTTAACGGCGGTGGGGTGTAAAAGGAGGTGAGACCAATTGATTTTGCTGTTTATAATGTACTTATAAGGAGCCTCCGTTGCTCAGGCGGCAGCGCGCCGGCCTCTCACAGCTGGGTTCCGTGGTTCAAACCCGGTCACTCCATGTGACATTCGTGCTGGACAAAACGGAGGCGGGACAGGTTTTTCTCCGGATACTTCGGTTTTCCCTGTCATCATTCATTCCAGCAACACTGTCCAATATTTCATTTCATTTGTCATTCATCGATCATTGCCCCAGAGGAGTGCTTCGGCAGCCGGCACAATTCCTACTGTCGCCGCTAGATGGGGCTTTATTCATTCCATTCCTGACCCTGTCGAATGACTGGAAAGAGGCTGGATATTTTCGATGTACTTATTCTGATCATAAACCGATCTTTTTTAATCTTTCCTGGGTTCGTTTTCAACAGCCATCTTTTCCTTCGGAGAACGTTCTTATATTACAGTAGATTCTCCTGGCATATGAATAAAAATTTAAACACATTTGAAATAAACTATAGGAATGAGATAGACCGTCCAATTGTTCACCTCTATAATAAGGTCAATAATGCACGGAAGTATGTCATTCGTATCGCCAGAAATCCCGCACACTTGCCTACGCGCGACAATGGTGCTGGTCACATTCTCAACAATGACAATAGCAGCAGATATAATTTACCGCCAAGTAGCGGTCTTGCATCTTGCTGTGGGGTCCAGAACATCTATAATAATAATAATAATAATAATAATAATAATAATAATAATAATAATAATAATAATAATAATAATAATAATAATAATATTATTCTGGACCGTCGCCAAATGTGCGGACCGCGGTGGAAACGGGTCCTGGACGGGTAATGACTAAGAAGAAAAGATGGCAAAGATTTAGGGACCCGACCGGGTGGAATACCTGGACCTAGCCCGGGAAGTACGAAATCGATTGCTGGAAAGAAATATTGAAAAATGGGAGGAAACTTGCCGTAATCTATTAGAAAACAAGTCAGATCGCGAATTTTGGCGGATTCTCGCAGAAAACGATTCAGATCGCGAATTTCGGCTGATTATATATCTAAAACAACATTCAATTATAAATTTCAGTGTAATACCGTAACGAAGCACGGGTATCTTGCTAGTAAATATATAAAAACATTCGCCCCTTAAAAAAGTATTCATTCCTCCATTACTGTTTGACTTACAAAATCAAAATTTCACAGGTTGGGCTCTTTTACATACTAGAAGTTAAATTAAGATGGGGTTTGGCGTCTCCGAAAACCGTAAAAGAGTAGTTAGTGGGACGTAAAACAAATAACATTATTAAGATGAGGTTTAAAATATTCAAATTATTCCGTATGGGGTTCAAATGAGTGTTAGATCAGAAAATAAATTATCATTCCCCCAAAAACCGTTTGACGTACGAATGAGGGCGTATTTTACAGGCTCAGCTGACAATGGACTCTCCAAAATGTAAAACACTGAAATTAACTTCCAGCTTAAAACCATAGCGAAGCACGGGTATCTTGCTAGTATGAATATAAAGTTGAATTCAAGAGGACAAATATTGTTTTTAAGAAGAGGAATTAGGGATTGGAATAATTTACCTAGGGAGATGTACAATAAATTTAAAAATTCTTTGCAATTACTTAAAAGAAGACTAGCAACAGATAGGGAATTTGCCACCAGGGCGACTGCCCTAAAGGCAGATCAGTGGTGACTGATGATTGACTGAATTAGAAGTATTCATCAATATATGTATTGACATGTAATCTGAACTGCTTAATTCTAAATACAGATAAATTTGTTTTCTAAGTATCGTGTCAGTCCCATAAGTGAAAATTGGACTTTTAAAAATTAGAAATGATCGATCAACTACTATTTTCTCATGTAATAATCACTGCAATAACGACCCCTTTCATATCTTTTATTGTTGATGGGACTGTTTCATTATCAGTGCTGGAAGCAAGAGTTTCCTTTGTTTTCATTCGATACTGTACTGTAATTGGCTGCTTCATTCCATATCATATTTTTACCAAGCAAAGACTGTTTCTAAAGTGCAAGTAACAGTAACTTGCCATTGAAATTCATGTACACTTGTTCTATACAGCATTTTAAAACATATTTAAAACTTTGTAAGTATGTAGTACATCTTGCTCATTATTTCTTTAGCTTTCATTGGTATAACTTAGCTGCATAGATCATTCCAAATTTTGATAGAAAGTTCTCTCCCCATTCAATTTTCCCAATATACTGGATCAACCTTATCTTGAATTTCTCTCTCAGCCATTCCCTCAGGGAATGGAGGAGCGGAAAGGAACTGACCACCCTACCGCACGTAAACTCCGGCTCAGGAACACCTCTGCGGAGGTTCGGACCTGCCTTCAGGCAGAATAACCCTTACCTTACCATTCCCTCAGAATTAAAAAAGCATGGTATTTCTGTATCGGTAGTGTCCACAGTAAGAAGGAATTGCAATTTTTAATTTTCCATAATTTCTGTCCGACTGTATGTACGCACATTACTAGAAAATGGCTGAACAGATTTTAATGAAAAATGGTATGTAAAGTTGGAGAAGAAGGCACTACAATCTACACTATAAATAACTGTATTCACTCTGGGTGAAATTGTAGTTTAGGGGAAACTTAACTTTTAATTCTCAAATATCTATGTTTTAGTGGCCTATCGATAAATATTATATAACAAAAGAGAAAATACAATTTTTGTTTATTTATGTCTGATACAGTTTTGCCGTACTGATTTACACTTTTGCTGCATAGTCAATATCAATGACATCAGTAAACGAATAAGTTTGAGTGGCATCTTTAAAAGTAGGAAAGATCACAATATGAAGATAATGCTGGAATTCAAGAAGACAAATTGGGGCAAATATTAGTTTATTGAAAGGGGAGTTAGGGATTGGAATAACTTACGAAGGGAGATGTTCAATAAATTTACAATTTCTTTGCAATCATTTAAGAAAAGGCAAGGAAAACAACAGATAGGGAATCTGCCACCTGGGCAACTGCCCTAAATGGAGATCAGTAGTGACTGACTGATTGATTGATTGATTGATTGATTGATTGATTGATTGATTGATTAATTGATTGATTGACTGCTGGGCAACAAGAAAATGGCTCAACATTATTTAATGAAAATCGGTATGAAAGTCGGGAATAAGGCACTACAGTCAAGGCTATAAATGGGTGAAATTGTAGTTTAGCAGAAGGCATAACATTTAACTCTCAAATGAATTTAGATTTTTGTTGCTTATTCCATATCAACACCAAATACTATTAACATGGAAATATTGTTCAATCGTGTTAACTGGTGATGGTTTCTGTCGTGCCGTGTGGTCATCAGCCCATATCGACAAGGAACAGTGTGAAGCTATCAAAATGAGAAAAAAATCGTGAAGGAATGATTGCTTGAAGAGCAAGACAAGAGGGAGTCATGAAAGGAGGAAGAAGGACTCCCTTTACATTGGATGCCCTGATATGAGAGAGTCAGAAGAAAACTAAATGTGAAGGCTTACAATATCAAAATCCCATAAAATTGATCAACAAGAACATTACGTTGGCTATCGTTTGTTGTGATGTGCTTCGTCTCTTCTGCTGCCACTCATCTCTGATAGATGGCATCACTGCTGCGTATCGCGTGAGCTAAGGGAAGTAACTTTCTTGTTTTTAGCATGCCATTTCTCTGGTCTGCTAATTACTGGCATGTGACACACTGGTTCATGACGATGCAGTTCATTATCCACCCGAGTTCCTCAATTATATTCCTGCACCTGGTTTGCCAGCATATGAAATTACAGTAGACTCTCGATAATTCACAGAAATTAAAGCACAAACTTCTGCGAATTAACAAAAACTACGAATTATCTACAGTTTTTCTTTTAAGCCTAGTAAAAACAAAGTCATCAGTTAATATAATGGAATGTTTTAACAAATGAAAAAGTAATGATACCTAACATCTTATGTTATATTGCAAGACACAATATAGCAAAATGAATATACAACAAAAAAATACATGAGCTTTACAAAATGCATGTAGAATATGCCAACAAAGCTAATGAACAAATCTGTCATCTTTTTTTCTTTTTCTTTTCTTAGATGATAGTTCATCATCATCATCATCATCATCATCATCATCATCATCATCATCTGCAGTTTCCAGCTGTTGGCCAGGTCTGCTTAGATGATCGTTCATTTTTCCTAATTTGTGATCATACATTTCTCAAGAAAACAATATCTGAGAATGATAATTCATCTTGGTTTTCCATATAAGAGATAAGTGTGTCTATAGAAACACTGGCTTGACTGTGGGGAAACTTTCGAGACTTCTGTTGTATCACTCCCACACTCGACATTATCCTCACCAACAGTTAAATTCTGCGTGATATCCTCCTCACTTTTGTGTCTGAAACCATAATAGTCTTCATCGACTACTACCATCTCAATTATATCACTTTCTTCTGCATCTTGACATTCATCCATGTTTTGCAGCAATGATGTCATTGTAGCGGGTCTATCTCACCCGTTGGAAATATTGAAGTCAGTGAAGCTGGTATTTTTATTAGCTACTAGCTGACCCGGCAGACGTCGTTCTGTCAAAAATAAATGACAATGGATCGAACTCAAATTCAGTTTGTACCGGGTGAGTTGGCCATGCGGTTAGGGATGCGCAGCTGTGAGCTTGCATCCGGGAGCTAGTGGGTTCGAACCCCACTGTTGGCAGCCCTGAAAATGGTTTTCCGTGGTTTCCCATTTTCACTCCAGGCAAATGCTGGGGCTGTACAATAATTAAGGCCACGGCCACTTCATTCCTAATCCAAGGACTTTCCTATCCCATCGTCGCCATAAGACCTATCTGTGTTGGTGTGACGTAAAGCAAAAATTCAGTCTGTACTGCACGCAAAAATCAGAATAATGCAAATGACTACATCATCAACATCAAATGAGTTAATTTTCTACTGCTACCAAAAGTTAGTAACAAACTACTGGAAAAACGTGTTTTCATTATCTGCAATATTAATATCCTGATTGTGAATAAGGAAATGCTCAAATAGGTCACAGCATATCACTACCCAGAAATAACCCTGATTGACTGTAACGTAGATCGGAACTGTTCAGCAGGTCTTCAAATCCCTCGCAGAGCCATAATTATCCCCCGTTGCAAATCAAGTAATTTGATAAGTTGATGGCGTGAAAATAATGTGGTAAAACTTACTCCTCTTTCTTCGTAGGAAATAACTATCATAGAAAACACTGATTCCAATCAACGCTATGAAGATATTTTTCATTGTATTTTTTTTTTTTTTATTACTACCTGGCGCGTAAACAAACAAAGTTGATGCTTTTCCAATACGGGAACAGGCAACATACAATTGGCCATGCGAGAAACATGGGTTTTTAAGATTAATGCCGCAAACACTCAATGACTGCCCCTGGGATTTATTTATGGTCATAGCAAAAGCGAGCCGCACTCGAAACTGCAGTCGTTTAAATTCAAATGGTATGTCTATCAGAATCATACGGATGCGTGGTATCAAAACGTCTTCTCCTTTATGCTTCCCCATTAGAATAGTTGAAAAGAAAGCAAAATGGGGGATAAGGCTGTTTGTTATATGTTACCTTGAATATTGGTATGAAATTGTCCCGAAGTACATTATTTGTTGCTCCAATGAAGTCATTTGAAAGCAGTTGTTATATTTTTGGATATTTGTACAGAAATGTATGGAATCTGTTCCTGTTCCTGAAACCAATGAGTACAATGGATCTGGTGGTGGAATCAATGGCACTAATTTCACTTTGCCAATTGCGCAACACAATCCAGCGGCTTCATTTTTGTATTTCAGTGCCTTACAGTTTTGGCAAACTGAGTTCATAGAACCAATAGCAACACACTGGTAGGCACTGTAGTCAATTGAAACATGGTAACTGAAAGCAGCTCGATTCAAATTTGGAAGATTATTAGCTGAACGACGCGCTGCACGGATTTGTGATATCCGAATCCTTTCAGTTTCATTTCGCTCTTCACGTTGTTGTGCAGTCCGATTAGACTGAAAATTAGCTTGGCTTGTAGCATTTCGAGTTCTTCGATCGAAGTTGCTCCCCCCGTGTCTTATAGCAGGCATGAGTCTTGAAATGAGTATACTGTATATGGAAGCGCACACAAAATAAACCAATCAACAAAAGAAATCGATGAACTTGTTTGTTGAGAAGCGAAGATTTAAAAACAATCAGGGTAGATAAAGGTCTCCAACTTTATAACAAAACATGACACTGCATACGACGGTCTGGAGTGCGTACGCGCGATAGCAAAATCCAAGGAGGCATTCTTCCTGTCACAAACTGAGAACTAAGCAAGATAAGAACTTGGGGTTTTGTTTTAAAAATAACTTCCATATCTGAAGACCATTTGCCTCGCTTTGAACCCCCATGCAAATTCAATAGCAAAGAAGTTGGCCAGCGACTGACTTTTTTGTGCCTGCACATAAAAATCTCTGAACATCACTGAAAAGAAACGCAAATAGTGCATGTTCTTATCATTAACTCCTATTTTATATTCACTATATTTGTAATTTTTTCACTGCTGATAAAGGAACATTTCAGCTCGACGTAGATAAGTTTGTTTCTAAATTTAAATGATAAGAAGTTCTAAGCAATGAAGATTTTTGCATTTGAAGGGTCAGGGGAAAAAAGCAGGAGAGTCAATATTTGTGCAACTTGAGAAAAAGCAACTTTTGTGCTTGACTTCCCTAGTTCTTTCCCCTAACAGTGAGTGCTAATTTCTCCTGACTCGCCTGCTTTTTTCCAATTTCCAACCTCTCAATAGATGCGCATGATCACTCTGAAGCAGACTGTAACAATATCTCAGTTTCAATGAAAAAGTGACTTACCTGGTTTTTTCCCCCGACCCTTCATTTGAGGTAACATTCCATTATATTAACATTTTCACCCGCAATTATTTTGTAAACCTTTCTTTTGTTAACGGCATCAAATGCGGCTTGAAATTTTGTACATAATTCGATATTCACCCATTTTAACCGATAACATTGAGATTTACAGACATTTGGCAAACGCGCTGGATTAGAGGAGGGCAGCGCTAAGCGCAAACGTGGGAGAAGGAAAGAGAGACGAACAGTTTGAATGGAAAAAGAGAAATGGGGTTTTTACGTTTTTTTCCTGGCATTTTTTCCAATTTTTTCTTCATAAAAACCTTACTCGGCCTTCGACGAATATTTGAAAAAAAAAGAATTAGCCAAATTGGTCCAGCTGTTCCCGAGTTTTGTGCTTAGCAACACATTTAGCGATTCATTTTTATTCATATAGATTTTCAATACAATATAATATCAAGTAAATTATATTACATCAGTGTTGGGACTAGTTTCAGCCACTTAGTGGCCATCTTCAGCCGAATAAAAATTAAACAGTTTATGTGATAACTAAGACATACGTATACCAGGCAAAGACAATGTTGCAGGAATAATTATAACATTAAAATACATATAATAACAAAAATTATGGTTATGATCATCTTGTCATAAAATATGTCTTTAAGTTGACTTAGGACTTCAGGCAAATAAGTAAATCTGGAAATGATAGCCAGAATGAGGAATGAATAAACATAAGAAAAGAAATGAAAAAGGAGAAAAATTATTTAGGAGACTCACCTCTAATGTCTGATGTAGAACAAGCACTGACTTGCTGGAGGAAGCATGCAGGCCATGTAAACAGAGGAGTGAATAGGGAACAAGCACTGACTTCTTGTAGGAAGCAGGCAATGTAAACAAAGGAGTAGATAGGAAGAGGAGGGGTGGGGAGTGGAGGAGAAAAGGGGTGTCTAAGATGGGACTGAAGGATGCAGAAAGAAAGAAAGACTGCTGCTGAGAGGAGAATTTAAAGAGATTATAAAAGAAAGAATTATTTTTATCTAAGACATGATTACTAAAGATAGGAATTAAAAGGTCATATAAAATGTTTGATTTCTCTGAAATTTCATTTAGATTGAAGTTAGGATTGAAAAACTGTTCCAGATGGATAAAACAATTTTCTGTAATGTTGAGCAGGAGGCCTCTTTGTATAACTTTGAGAATTTTCATGTCTTGGTTGATATTAGTGAACTTATGGTTAGTATCTGTTATATTTCAGGGCGTTAACATGCTCTAAGTATCTTGTATGGAAGCTTCTACCTGTTTGACCGACATAAGATGCATTGCATTTATTTATTTATTTATTTTTTTATTTTTTTATTTCTTTTCTGTTTATAGACTCAATTGTAATAATTTACCTGTTTCAGCCTGTGAGTCCCTGAGGCTTTCCAAAGTACTATCAACAGGTTGGGAACCATCATCTTTGTTGTCCAACTCTCTATTTTTTGATTCATTCTCTCGATCATCAGCCTTCTTCGCGAGTGTTGCATCAGTGTTAGATTCAGTCTTTTCCTCTTCATCCAAAAGAACAAGATCAGGAGAGTAACTGAAATTCAACAGCAAATGAGACATTAATCTAAATATCCATTACATAATATTTGTATGATATCCATATTAAACAATGCAACTATATTAGTAAGGTACAATGAACATTAGTCACACAGCCCAGGAGAATAATGACAAAGAAACCTCCTGATTTCAGGTAAGAAAAGAGAAATATTATACCGTTACAGGGCATTTAAAACCTATTGATATGCATATCAGGAGTAGTGAATCTTTCATGGGAGGAAGAGAACAAGTGAGCAAACATGTACCAACACACTAAGTATGCTATCCAGATTAAACCTGTACAGCTCATTAAGGGCTTTGGTCAACCAAGAAGACTACCGTCAAGCCAGATGGCCTGCACATACTGGATGTAACAGGATCAGTGCTAGGACTCCGCAACCATATTGTTTTCCCACCAAGTCCACAGCTTTTCACATCAGTTGACTTCATAAGGCTGAATGAACACTGCTCTAAATCCCAATCCAGGATTAAAATCCTTGGATGAGTTTAGAATCAAACCTAGGGTCTACACCAAGGTGCTGCCCAAGTATTTTAGGTTATTAAAGAGTTATTCCATCATACTGATCTGTATTAACAAGTGGTCCAAGAACTTGTATAGTAAGTGAAAGAGTGAGAATTTGGTTTTGCTCCATTAATATAAATTGATGCCTAGTTATGGGATAACCAAAACACACTTAAGTGTTAAAGTATTGTGACTATTAAGACCTCAAGTATGTGGGGCCAGAAGATGTGATCACAATACTTGAGGAGAAGCAACAGTGTGGGCAGACCAGCAGCAAGGAAAACAATAGCACCGGTGCTCACGATAAGGAAGCTCCTAGAAGAGATGGAAACTAAACAACAATGAAGAATGCACCTAGATAGACCTGGAATTGGAAACCGAGATCTTCTGCAGGCCTATATAAAGATTGAGCCCAGCAAGACTGTGTCAGTCTTGAGAGTCTCCAGTGCGTCAACTGTGAAGGAACAGAAGCAGTTACGAGACAAATGTGATTCTGTGATGCATAATTCATCGGAGTGAGTCCATCAAAACGGCTATGCAGAGTTCAATTAGCACTGTTAGTTGTACAGAGAACTGGTCTGGTATGACACTGCTCTGAGGAGGCTGTGTTCGAGAATAAGAGTTTGACATACCATGGGCCGATTATGATCACGAGTAAAAACTGTGTTGAGTGTAAAACTCAAATGTGAGTGAACTTGTCAATAACTGTAAATAGAGTTTTAATAAATATAGTGGATAGTAAAACATGCCACCTCTCTGTGTAGTAATTTTAATTTTTAATGACCCTGATAACCAACCACAGTATTTATTCATTATAACCTGAAAGTAAAGCCATTTGCTTGGCAAGAAAAAGAACCTATAATCTCGAATCTCTCATTCAGTTATGAGCAAATTTTTTTCTTTTAACATCATACTGCTGTAAAGTTTTCAGTGAGAATAGTAGTGACTACTGCCTTAATTAAGATACAGTCATAGCATTTGCCAGGTGTGAAAATAGGAAACCACATCTACAGGGCTGCTGGCAATGGGCCTTAAACCCACCATCTTCCAATAGCAAGCATAAACACGATCCATAACACTCAGCCAACTCAGTTGGTCAGGACGATTTAAGAAGTAGAAACTGTCTGATTTACTACTGCTTTTGTACTAAAATGGTATCCTGTGAAGAAAGCAAATTCACATTAAGGTATGCATCTTATAGTATAACAACTGACAATCATTACTGAAATTCATAAAACACACAGTTGTGAATTTGTGGCTGCAATAAGCTTTATTGTATTTCAAATCACGGAGATATCATTCTAGCAATAGGATGTACACTGAGCCTTATGACAGGCTAACTCACAGCAGCTGTTCAAAACATCTCACCTTAGCAAGAAGTCAAACATGATATCAAATGGATTTCCACTCTATCACAAGAAAGCCGACAAGCAATATAAACATGTCTAACAACCTAGTTGTTTTAAACACTAGCGACATAAAAACATTGGTAAAGGAGGCCATGTATGAATGCATGCAAATCATAATGATTTTGAAGTGCTGATATCAACAGAGCATTAAGTGTGTATTCTCATTTGTAAACACTGTGCTTTGGAAAGAAGGAGCCTGATGGCCTGCATACGAAAATTTCCGTAAGCTACTGATAAATTAATGGCTAAATAATTAAAGGTGTAAACAAAGAAGGAAAAGTGTCCTACTCTTAAGCTACTCGTCCACAGTGCAACTAAAATGGCATGCAAAATCGATTTAAGCATGAAAAGTTGAGTGGCTTTGTGTAAACAGTCATGCAATTCGAAAAGTTGCATATGCCACTTGAATTCTGCGCAACTTCTAAGTTGCGTGCGATGTCAAAAGTGGCATCGTGTACACAGCGGAAGAGAGGAAGTTGCGCCATCTGAAAGTGGCGTGAAAAGTTTAGATCATTTTTGTGGTGCAACTTTCTCACGTGGTCGTTTGCTGCGACATTATACTGATGTTTGAGAGGTTCACACTTGGGAATAAAAAAATAAAAAGGGAATAATTTAACGTAAGTACATACCTGTATATTCTTTATAGTAAATGAAATATAACATGCCTCAAAATACATACCCATCTTAGTAATAACTGCAAAGTTACGTAAGTTCATTTACAGGTTACAATGTCTCAGAACACGAAATAGACAAGGGAGATGATGAGAAAGCTGATATATTTAGTTGAAACACAAGAATGTTTATGGAAGGTTGAGGCAACGGACTATAGAAATAAAAACAGCACACTGTAAATAGTATCACAAATTTCAGGTATTACACGTGAAATAGTGCATGTCAGTTTCAATGATTGATAGCTGTCACCTGTTACAAAACAAAATGTAGGAAATTACAATAAGCTGCAAGAAATGATTACTTATGTGTACTGTATAAAATCCATATATTTTTAAAAAATCGGCTTACCAGTTGCTAAATATCTCAATGTCAACACAAGCATTCGTTTTGTGATACTGATTTTCTCATTAGCATGTCTTTCTTTCGTATCAACGGCGCTGCTCTTTTCAGAAGATATTCAAAATCAGTCGCTGATATTCGCAGGAAATTCTTGTAGAAGACTTGGTCTTCCATGTACAATTCCTGTAGCAAGTTATTAACAACTCCACAATGTCCACGACCTTAAATCCATTCCCTCACCCAACATTTCTGCTTCGCTCTTTCTCGTCTTTCTCTTCGTCGCTGTAATAAAATCAGCGATAAGCAAGCCGCTGGTAACACCTCACCAGAAGGCATGCTTGCTACTATCAACACTCACATCTGCTAGAGCAGCTGACTAGGAAAGTTGCATGCGAGAAAATTTGCGCCACTTAAGTAGCGTGGTGTAAGCACTCGGTGCAACATTTCTTTGGGCTCGCAAGTTTTCGTGTTATGCAACAAGAAAAAAGGCAAACTTGCGCGCTGTGTGTAAACAGTGCGTGCCATGTTTCTTGCGCAACACAAATGTGGCATGCAAGTTTTGTTGCAACGTGGACGAGTACCTTTAGCAACATCATATTATTCATATAAATTGCAAGCAATGGTCCAAGATGCTTGTAATGTTACTGAAGAAACAACATTATACAGTGGAACCTCGATTATCCGTTCCCCGAAACTATGTTTTCCTGGATTATTCGTTGAGATTATGTGGTCCCGTGAGCATCCTAATTAAATCACGTTGTAAAAATCCTGTATTATCCATTCCTCAAAGAAACGATTTCCTGGATCAATCATCCAGAAATGTCAGTCCCATCAATGCTAAATCCTCGATAAAGCGTTTTTCAAGAAACTGTATCTCATGAAAGGACAGCTATGGCCTACCTATGGATCTTTGCGTTAACGTCCTGTCATTGCCATAATCAGAGGATGTACTGTAGGTACCGGAAAAGCGATCGGCGGTGAACTTGCATAAGGGACCATCTTAGCATCACATTTGGGTGGTATTGTTTAGAGAATCTTCAGAATTCATAAAGCAGAGAGCGGCCACAACAATTGGAAGGAGACAGAGTGCATTTTGACAGCTCTACTTGAAGACGGAAAGAGTTTTGTCAAATGTTTGTACTTGTAAAATGTCTACCGTACATTATGTCCAGGGTTAGATGTTTACTTTTTTATTTTTTTCGATTGTATAGTCGAACAGGTTTTCTGCACTTCTCTCAGGGCATTGTATAGTCACTGGGCTTTCAGGCAGGAATCGAAACTGCTCCTTTTTAACACAAATCTAATATTTTAATATTATTGTTTATGATTATGTTATTGAGACAAGACCAGATCTTGCACCTTTCATACATAAAGGCATGGGAGGTCTTGGGATTGTCTATTACTGTTTTGGTCCTAATATAAGACAGGGAATTTTACATTTTTGCGTTAAACTGTAAAAAACCACAGTCGTTTTATTTGCTCAATGTTGCATTTGCACACTTTCCAGCTGATTTCAAGGTCACGAATAACTGTAATTACTAAAGTTTTGATGATACTTTTTCTCTTTCCAATTTGATTCTAATTAGTGACTGGCACAATCAAATATAATGCATTCATGAACTTTTGAGAATCGGTACTTACATTCAAAGCCATATTCTCAAGTTCAACATAACCTTTAAAAGTTGATGTAGGTCTAATTTACGTGGTACAGGATTTCCAGAAAATAACTACGAACAGTATACCGGTTACCAAATTACAATGGAAGATTTAAAAAAAAAAAAAAAAAAAAAAAAAAAAAAAAAAAAAAAGGATTTTGTCTTCATGTTGAGCAGTTTTGTATCTAATGTGCGTATTTTATTAGATTAGAGAATTAAAAACTACTTGCGATCGATTGTTGTTTGGCTTGGCATAATTAGAATTTTCGAAGAGTTTGGCTGATCACAGTTGCTAAACTGAAAGAAATTTTCACGGGAAACTGCCCGGTAAAACTGATTGTAAACTACAGAGATTTTAACTTGCGTACTAATAATTAATGTTTGAAACTAGCCCCGCGGTCTAACCTGCCTGCCTCTCACCCGGAGGCCCAGGTTCAATTCTGGCCAGGTCAGGGTGTCGTTTTTTTTAACCCGTATATGAGGGCTGGTTCCAGGTTCACTCAGCCTACGTAATTACCTTTAACTGGGGAGTTATGTAACGGCAAGGTGGTGATCCCGGTCTAGAGAGTCAGGAATAACGGCCGAGAGGATTAGTCACACTGACTATGCGTCACCTCGTAATCTGCAGGCCTTCGCGCTGAGCAGTGGTCGCATGGTAGGCGAAGGCCCATTGGGCTGTAGTTAGATTTGGTTTGGTTTAGGAGTTTTGTAAGATAATATTTATACATATTTTATTTTTGTGACGTTTAGCCAAATTGTTTATGGTTTCCATTAGTTCCCGGATTTTATGTTTTCCCGCGTTGTACGTTTCTTTCCCGTGGTCCCCCCAGAAACAAATTGAGATTCCACTGTACATTATACTTGAAGAATAACTGTTGGGTACAAAATCCTCTATTCATTCCAGGATCTTGTTGTCACTTTACAATCACTGAGGTTGACCAGCCACTTTAAATTGTATCTTCCACAAGAGAGTTTCATTTCAATAACATGTCTGACAAACAATTCAACAATTTCCAGCAGCACTTAGGAATAACAGCTATTTTTCAAAAAGTAAACATTTTATTATTCTAAACTACATGGCCCTTAATTTGACTCCATGCATTCTCTACACAATTTAAAAAGCAGTTTTAAGATTTATCATCTGTATTTCAGTGCAATGTAATTTGTCTAACATGAACTACAGGATTCTTTGATTTGCTGCAAGATGGCATTAAGCAACTCCACTTTTACACTATTCAGCTTGTACAACATTTGTTTCCTTTTCAAACAGTGTGTAATAACCTCTTCCATGATCTGCTTGTAATTTGTCTATCAAAGTGAATACTTAAGTGCAATATTAATCATGAAAATGGTGTTCTCTTCAAGATACATTTCCTTATGGTAATCTTTTGTGGACTTGCATTTAAACAACAATAACCTGCCCTCCATGAAAGCTTCCTCAATCAATTAAGGGTAACAATATTGTTTACCCTTGCCAAAGACTATTTAGTACACTGCACAACCAAATAAGATATCAGTCCTCACAGAAGTTCTTTGTTTAAGCATTTCATACTTCTGCAGCAGTGTGTTCAGAATTAGTGTTTCATTCACACAGTTCACTCTTCTAGTCTCCTGAAGTTGTATAAATAGGCACAAGATATGTTCACTGTGTAACTATTTCATTTTTCTTAAGAGCAGCAACTAACAACTGTGTGTTATAAATTAAACTACTACATTTTGAAAGTCAGTAAAGTACTACATGTGTTACAAATAACAAATTATGTAGTTTGCCTCTTCTTTATATTCACATCTGCACGAATTTTTGGTGTCTCAACCAACCAACCAAACCAAACCAAACCAAACCAACCATTCCTTTTCATAATATTTCAGATTTCTGTGAAGGAAATTAAAGAATGACTGAGCAGTGCAGGTGTAGGGACTATGGATGTGACTATGCGGGAAGAGAACTTGAGAGAGAGAGAATTAGGATTCTAACAGCACAAGAATGAAGGCAGGTCTCCCTCAAACAATATAAAGGGTAGGGTTAGTAAACTTTTTTTTGCTTTACGTCGCACCGACACAGATTGGTCTTATGGCAACGATGGGACAGGAAAGGCCTAGGAATGGGAAGGAAGCAGCCGTGGCCTTAAGAAAAATGAGGGCCAAGGGGTCTAGTTTGGTGGAGAGGTATTGGTGAGGAATTGGTATTGCAGGTAGAAGAGCAGAGGGAAGACAAGGAACAGAGAAGTGTTATTGGGGAGGGGGAATGAAACATAAACGGGAAAGGTACGAAATGGAAACTTAGAGGACAGGAAGAGTGAGGGGTAGGACTATGAGAGGGAGAAAATGCAGGAGGAATAAATAAATAAATAAATAAATAAATAAATAAATAAATAAATAAATAAATAAATAAATAAATAAATAAATAAATAAATAAAATAAATAATCTTCAAACGCAATCTAAAGAAGTATAATTCAACAAGCTTGGAGTTCAAAAACTCGGATGGGAAACTAGCTTACAACAAAAAAAGATAACTGCCACATTCTAGTGAAGTACTTTGAATCTCTTCTCAATTGTGAAATTCCAGTATCCAGTATCTCATTTGAAGATAACATACACGTCCACCCAAATTCGTCCCCTCCAACGAAAGAAGAAATCAAACAGATTATCCAGTCCCTTAAGAATAACAAGGCATCAGGTGAGGACTTGATAACTGCTGAATTGTGGAAGTATGCTGGTAACAAAATGATTGATAAATTGACCGACATCATCAAAAAGATTTGGGAAACTGAGAAACTTCCACGTGACTGGACTTCTGCCTTGATTCACCCACTGCATAAGAGGACAAAACAGTTGTAAACAATTACCATGGTATTTCCCTCCTATTGGTATCTTACAAAATTCTCTCAAAAGCTCTGCAGATTAGGGCAGAACAACAACTTGATCCACAACTGCGGGAGTACCAAGCAGGATTCAGGAAAGAGCGCTCATGTGCCAAGCAAATTATGAATCTGAAATCTATCCTCTCATATCTGAATCTAAGGAACAAGAAATTTGTTGTGACCTTCGTTGACTTCAAGAAGGCCTATGACTCTATTGATAGAATCACCCTTATTCAAGTCCTGAAAGAATTTGGCTTGGATAACAAAACCAGGGCAATCACCGAACAGACCCTAACTAACACAACCTCCAGAGTTAAGTTCAAAGGAGAAATTTCAGACTCTTTCAAGATAAAGACAGGAGTTAGGCAGGGAGATGGGCTCTCGCCCCTGCTCTTCAAATGCGTCCTTGAAAAAGTCATCCGTGAGTGGCGCAAAGAAATTAACAACGATGGGCTCCAAAATGGCGTGAGATTGGGTTACAAGAACATGAACCTTTCAAATGATTGCTTAGCATTTGCAGATGATCTAGCAATTTTCTCGGATTCTTTGGACATAGCTACAAAGTAAATTAATCACCTCAAGACACAGGCGGAAAAAGCAGGCCTCCGAATATCTTTGGAGAAAATGTAATTCATAACTAACATCAAGGCAGCACCAAGAGAGCTGAAAGTTAACCAGGGGGCAATCAAACGGACAGATAAGTTTAAATGTCTTGGAGAGTGGATAGAACCAAACATCTCTGAAAAAGAAGCTTTCGCGTCACACATGAATAAAATGGAAATGGCTTATCAACTGACCAAAGACGTTTACAACAAAAAGTCCATATCCTTGAACGCAAAACTCAGACATTACTGCACTGTCATAAGACAAGAGGCTTTGTATGCAGCAGAATGCCTTGCTATGAACAAGAAAGGTCTGATAGAAAAATTGGAAATTAAAGAGAGAAAGATCTTAAGGAAAATTCTTGGCCCAATTAAAGACAAAGATGAATATAGACGTCGGCATAACTACAAGATGTATACTCGCGTCCAGAAGATCTCTGATGTCATGCGGAGAAGGAGAATTGCATTTTATGGCCACTTGCTAAGACTGAAACCCACACGATTATCGAACCAAATCTTTACCTATTTTAAAGATAAGAAGACCCAGGCAACTTGGTTCAAGGAGGTGGAAAGGGACCTACAGGAGATGAGGATCACTTACGAAGATATACAAGAACGCAACCCACTCAGGAGGAAACTAAAAGACCACCATGGTTTTCAAGAAAGGCCAAAGTTGAAGATGAGAAAGACGTGGACGGAGGACAGTAAAGAACAACACCGGCAACGAATGAAGGAGCACTGGGCAAAGATTAAAGCCCAGAGAAGACAGCTGAAATAACATGGTCCTTAGTAGGCCGATACGAACAAAGAAAGAATAATCGTATAGCATCATCTAACGTGTGCAAACATTTCAATTTGATGCCATCTGGCTGTCTGCTCGTCAATTTTGACGTTCTGTTTTACTCTAGGCCTACTAGATGGCAATCCGAGTAAACCGAAACTCTCTTGGGCGTCTACGGCAGAGATTTAATTAATTTTGTCGGGTAAACACCAAATGTGTCATCAGAGATCTTTTACATGCCGACATTGTACGACATGGAGTGTCAAATGGACTTTTTTCCGCCCTTCAAAAATCAGACTACATCTGCCGGGTTTGTACCTGCTATCTTGGGATCCGAAGGCTGACACTCTAACACTGATCCACAGAGGCAGCTCAATAAATCAATCAAGGATAATAAAACAAAATTTAATTTGAACTGAAATGCAAACATATATCATGGGTGCAAAAAAAAATAAAAAATGTGAATATTTATTTACAATTTCAATGCTATTAAAGAAATTCATTTAGATTGGCAAACAACTTCTAATATTGTAGTCTTAAAACATCACAGTGAGTATGAAGTAGGTTCTTACCCAGCAAGTCGTAATAAATTTAATTCTCGTTTTGATCTGCCTTCTTTTTTTATATTTTCTTCCCTTCTTTTCTCTCCTTCATCTACTTGTATGTTCTCTCCCAAGGGACACTTCTTCTCCAACTCTGCTTCCTCATTCAAATCCTTTGTTTGTGTTTCACTAGTAAACTTCATATCTTCACTATTAGGATTGTAGCTTTTGATCTTCAATGATGGCTTAACTTCTGTATTTGGAGAGAGATGTGCTGACTGCACATTCCTTTCTTCTTCTGAAAATAATAAACAATTACAATGTAAAGATACATTCTGTCCTTATGTACTGAATGACAAGGATATTTTTTCCCTTACTTTGTTCCACACTTCCTACACCAGAATATCAATGTTACTTTAACAAATCATGTTTCTTGCAGACATCTACTTGAAATTCACTAAAATACAATGGTACACCATCATCTAAAGCAACTAAATTGGTATCAGAATCTATTAAGTATTGAACTTCCCTTTTCCCTCTCAAACATTTAACAGAAGCAAAAAAAACAACACAATTTTTCAGGTGAAAATTCTATTCTATGACTTCAACTTTGGCATTCTGGATGAATAGCCAATAGCTAATCCACTTGGTTAGTTGCATCCTCCTTTAAAGTATGACTAGCAAACCAACTACATAAGTGTGGAGTATGACTAACGGTCTATCTACCCAGTGCATTTTTGAGTTTCATGTCATATTACATAACATATAGGATAAAATTTCAGTGTGTGTAGCCAAAAGGAACAGTAAAAGAATGAAATATATACAAAGAACCTAACTTGAACAGTGAATGAGGCACAACACAATATTGCAATCTAAATTTTGACTTAAGCCCAATAATGGAAGAATATCCCCATCAAGAATTTGTATAAAATGTTCTTGGTAAGTTTAATAAGCAGAAATTAAATTGCAGAACATGCATTTCTGAAATAATTAGAATTCTAATGTTCTGCATATTATTTTCTATTTTCAACTTTATTTTTTTGGCAGTAATCTGAGAAAATTGAGAAATTCAAATGTGCTTGAATCACTTCCCCACAAGAAAGGACACATTGGTGGCACTCTACGACATAAGAAATAAGCTAAGCAGGGCAAAAATTTGGGACTTTCACATGTTACCTTCATCAATAAACTGCTTGTTGTTTAAAGGGCAGGTGACGCAATGTCATCAGCATACAGCATTTCAGTTACCTTTGTGACATTGGTTAATTGCTGTGACTGAAGTCTAGCCAACCACCATCAAGGTGATACTTTTTCTCTATGCCTGGGTTGTTCACAGACAATATTTCACAAAGCATGGCAGCCAAGTTTAGCAAAGAGTATTGGTGCAAGTACACAGTCCTGCTTCAAACCATGTGTGATTGGAAAAGCTTCAGATATATTATTTTGTTGTAAAACTTATCCACAGACATCCCATCATGAAGTTTCTGGACTAAACTCACAAATAGTTCCAGACAGCCAAAGGGTCTAAGCACTGCCCACATTGCAGATCTTTGAACAGAATCGAAGGACTTTTCCAGATCATAAAATACAATGAAAAATAGTTCCTGTTGCTCCCTGCAATTTTTCTAGAGTTGTGTTGCACAGAAGATCATATCAATTAGGCTCAGAAACCGAGATCAACAAGGAATCCTCTCAGAAATAACTTGGAGTCAGCTAAGCAGAATTATTACTAGAACTTTACCTGCTATCAATTACAAGGATTTTTTTCCTCAATATGTTTTCACATACACTATGGTCACCTTTCTTGAATAGGGTGATGACAGTGGCATTCTTGAGGTCACCAGGTACTTTTTGGGCTTCCCAGTTCAAGAGAATAAGTGAGAAAAATATTGTCTTTAGGGTAAGACTCTAATTTAAATCAGTTCCAAAGGGATATTGTCTGGTCCAGGTACCTTTCTGGGTTATTCACTGCCTTGAATTCCCAGTATGTTGGTGTTGTTGTGGAACATCACAGAAAAATTCCTCTGCAACAGCAGAGCTTTGATTCAAAACAGTATAAATGTGCTCCTTCCAACGCTCCAGGATGCCCTTGCTATCAGTAAGGACTGTAGCATTTTCAGCAGATTTCAAGGTTTGTGTCAAAGAGCAAGATTGTCCCTACAGTTTTTTTATTCCCAAGTAGAAGTTCCGCATGTCTCTGATATCAGCTAACCTCTGAAGTTCCTGAGCTTTTCATTGCCACCAATTGTTGTTCATTTCTCTTATGCACATCTGACATTTGAGGTTTTAAAAGTTAACCTTCTTCAGGCTAGAAGATGGATCTTAAATAAGGGGCAGATTAGCTTCCTGTTTGGCACTCAGGTGGCTCAAAATTTCTTTATTGTTGTCCTCCAAACAGTCTTGATCACTTTCTCAATGCCAGTAGTTTCCTCTGCTGACTCTGTGATGAACTTACAGAGAACAGACATGGAGTTCCACGTTGCTATGCACTGGGCAAAACAATGCTTACTTTGAGATATCCCATTCTAAGGAATGGCAGATAAACACAGATAAATGTGAAATTCAAGTCAATCAATCATTTAGTTCTGTTTTGACAAAAACATGGGTAACATGCTAATGTTATAAAGGTTTTAAATTAGTAATATAAAATTTCTATGACATGAAGACTGTATCAAAGGGTTATAATAATAATTTTGTGTGGCTATTTCTAGCCGAGTGCAGCCCTTGTAAGGCAGACCCTCCGATGAGGGTGGGCGGCATCTGCCATTTGTAGGTAACTGCGTGTTATTGTGGTGGAGGATAGTGTTATGTGTGGTGTGTGAGTTGCAGGGATGTTGAGGACAGCACAAACACCCAGCCCCAGGGCCACTGGAATTAACCAATTAAGGTTAAAATCCCCGACCCAGCCGGGAATCGAACCCAGGACTCTCTGAACCGAAGGCCATTATGCTGACCATTCAGCCAACGAGTCGGACATCAAAGGGTCATTTAACATTATTGGGATATTCAACCCAGGAATTAACAGTCTTGTATAACGTTTGGAACTGTAGTTCTTCTTTTAAACTGTCATGATTCAGTTAAACATTTATTCAGTGGTCATTTATGTGTTATTTACTTGGAAGAGGACATTTTCAAGTTCCTGAATTCTAATTTGAATTAGTCTTGTTCACATTGTAACATTATGTTTCATTTGTTCTAATAATGTTATTTTGATGTTTGACAGCTGAAGATGTTCTAAATTGGAGCAAAACAAGAACTATATAATACTGTTTATATAAAGTATTGAACAGACCTTCTTGGAGCCAAGTAGTAGTGCGAGCACCAGCTCCTTAAATTGCCAAAGCCAATTAGGTCGACCTTTAAGAATCCAGTTGGAAGTTGCCAGTGTTGATTACATCGGTCGGCATAAAATTCTCTGATATACTGAACATAATTTTGTGGCAACCTATAGTGACGTGCGTACTTTTGTGACAAGCTATAGTGAAGAGGCTACAAGTGATTGTGTTCCTGACCTTGCTTTGGCAGTTTTAAGAGGGTGTTCTAGCTCTCACAAGAATTTTTTCTTCCTGTGTTTAGAAATGCCGGTAACTGGTCAAAAAGAGATTACAGGCTATGTGCAGCGTGCCTGCCTCTCATCCATAGGCCCGAGTTCGATTTTCGGCCAGGTCAGGGATTTTTACCTGGACCTGAGGGTTCGTTCAAGGTTCACTCAGCCTAAGTGATTACAATTGAGGAGCTATCTGACTGTGAGATGGCGACCCTGGTCTAGAAAACCAAAAATAACGACCGAGAGGATTCGTTGCATTGACCATGTGTCACCTTGTAAACTACAGGTCTTCGGACTGAACAGCGATCGCTTGGTAGGTCAAGACCCATCAGGGCTGTAGCACCATAGGTTTCTTAATTACATATATTCTATTGTATAACAAATGATATTTTGTTTTTCCAAACAGATATAAAACAGAAAATGTTCTTTTCTGAAAATAAAAAAATATATATCACTTTTAATATTTTGGTTTTTAATAACTCAGAATATATATTTTTTTCTATTTAGTCTGCATCATTTCTTGTCAGCATTTGCGATACATTGATACATATACACAAATTTTATCGGTGAGTAAAATTATCTTGTTTTTATGGGTGACATACGTTTGAGTTTTTAGTGTTAATATTTTCCTCAAAATAATTATTTTATACAATGATATTCAGAAATACATTCTATATCATTATGTATATGTTGTTGTATGTTAAAAGATTGTTTTCAAAGTAGGTATTTGGAAAGAAGGTGCAAAAATGTTTTTAGTTTCCTGCAAATAAACATTACTGAAAACTATAAAATCAACAATAAAATGTTTTTAATTCTTTATATCACCCTGATCAGTTTTTTATACTATGTAGTCAGCGAGTAGAAAATTTCTTGCCAATATTTGCCATACATCGATAGATACATGTGAATTTAAAAATGCACGTACAGTATTTCCACTAAAAACGGCCTGGCACTTTACAGTAGTAGAGTGGAGGCAGAGCGCTGGCCTCTTCCAGCTGATGGTGAACGACCGACAAGATCAGCTCCTGGCTCCAAAGATGGTTAAGAAATTTCAGTCATAATTCATATCAGAAGTTTATAATCTGTCCATCAGTTGTCAATATTTCATGCCGTCTTAGTGGTGAGATCATTTTTTCACAGTGTCAGGAGATAATGAATTCAAGAATATGTCACTGCATAGAGCATGTGTGCATCACGTAGTTTTGAAACGATATGGATAGCAGAATCAAGTTCCAGTTGTGTTTTTTTTTTGCTACTTGCTTTACGTCGCACCGACACAGATAAGTCTTATGGCGACGATGGGACAGGAAAGGGCTAGGAGTGGGAAGGAAGCGGCCGTGGCCTTAATTAAGGTACAGCCCCAGCATTTGCCTGGTGTGAAAATGGGAAACCACAGCTGATGTTCAGCACAGAGAATAAGAAGCAATAGTTTGTTGTCATAGCAGTTTCTAAGTCTTTGCACATCACATTTTTCCAGAGTTGATTATCTCTCCAAACTCTGGCATCAAAGTAGCCAAGGAGTAACAATTTGTCCCTAGATGGTACCTTTAAGATCACTGTACTCAGCTGGTAGTAGAAATGATTCTTAGCATCTACCTCAGTGTGTAAGGTGGGAGCATAGGTAGAGATGAGAGTGATGAACCTGTCTTCAGAGAGTGGTATACTAAGAGTCATGTCTTTCATTGATAACAGTGGGAGTGAGATGTGATTATTTACCAGTTTGGTCTTCACAGCAAATTCAACACCATTGATACAGTGCTCTCTTTCCTCTTTACCCTTCCAAAAGAATGGTATAACCCAAGCGAAACTGTACAATTTTTTCCTTCATCAGACAGTCAGGTTTCATTCAGGGCAGGCACATTCCATGGTTAATCTGGCAAGATCGTGAGTAATGAGTGCTGTCCTTCTCTACGGGATGTTGTTATCTCTTATATCAAGGAGAGTTCTGATGTTCCAATTACAACTGTACAGTAATTTGTAGTTTTTCAACTGCATGTTGAGTGTCCAATCCAGGAAAGTACGTAACTACTACTGATGTTTAAGCCCACGTTTCCTACGGCCATTCCCATTTGCGACGGGCAGCAGTGATCCTAAATAGGCCTGTCTAAACTTAGATGCAGGACAAAATTCCTCAGTAGTCACAGAGTCTCAGAAAGACTTACTACCATCACACATCTACTGCCAACATGCAGGTCCTTACCAGGAACTTCCATTTTCACCCAAAAGCTGCTTCCACCATCCTTAGCCTTTCACCACTGACTGGAATTTGTTTAACTCCTTCGCTGTCTGCTTAAGTGTGTACTCGGGCTCCCAATTACCGACGCATGGTGTCAGCCCGAATACATGCTTGGGGTTGTACTGTGCTTTGATAATGATTTGTGTAGTGCAAGTGAGAGTTCAAGTGAACCTAGTGACCGACTCATTGACTGAATGGTCAACGTACTGACCTTCGGTTCAGAGGGTCCCGTGTTCGATTCCCGGCTGGGTCAGGGATTTTAACCTTCATTGGTTAATTCCAATTCAGACTGGGTGTTTGTGTTGTTCCCAATATCCCTGCAACTCACGCACCACACATAACATTATCCTCCACCACAAAAACACGCAGTTACGTACACATGTCAGATGCCACCCACCGCATCGGAGGGTCTGCCTTACAAGGGATGCACTCTGCTAGAAATAGCCACACAAAATTAAATTATTATAGTGAACCTAGTGATGATGAATATATCAATCATGATAAGGACGACAGTGGTATTCTCGATATTGTTTTTCGGCAACAGGGGGTGGTGACGGGACTTCACACTACCGTAAATTCCCCAAATTAGTATATTCTGTTCCTATTCCTGATAAACTACAATTTAATGGGCAAGCAGGTTTGGAAACATACATTCCTGACTATTTTTCAGAACTTCCTTCGAATAAATTTTTTCAAATGTCTTTTGTGGTTTTTAAGAAAATTAATTTTCTGTCTGTCTGTATTTCTTATTATGTGCGTGAGTTTTAACATAATACAATAGGCCTGATACCTGACACCAGGCACCCCACAAATCACAGGTTTATGAGGAATTTTCTCTTGCAACAACTACCGACGTATTGACCTCTGTTCCTTCCTTCCACTAACTGCGGGCAGGAGCCAGTTAGGCTGAGGTCAGATTTAAGGCTTTGTGGTCTCATGGCTCTATATATCACCATTCTCCCATACCAATGTCAAGGGTTGCCTAACTACAAGCAAAAGTAAGAGCATACCTGAGTGAAAATCAATAAACATCATTATTTAGAAATTATCAGCAAAATTATCCGCACTGCCATACAGTTTGAATCTGCCAAGACACTAACTTCTCCGCATCGGTGCAGGGCTCTAATTATAGCTTACCAGGAAGTGACCCACACGCTGTGTTCTTGAAAGTATATCCTGCCGCATATATGACATGGGACGTGCAGGATTATACACCGGGACTGTAATGAATTGCCACAGACTCTAAATATAACTGAGATGCACCTTCAAAGCCAGTCTTGTTTTGCATGAGCACTTCAGCCTCCAGTATCAGAACCGATATGCATGACTAAAGCGAAGTTTTTCTTCGAAGCTCTTGGGATGGAGGGTGATTTTGATGCATCATCCAGATGGTTTACACGCTTCAAACATCATTATGGCATCCGTGATGTCAGTGTAAAAGGCGAGTTGTTAAGTGGAAATACAAAAGCTGCTCAAGAGTTCAATACGGATTTTGAAAAATTTGTTCTGAACAACGGTTTGCATCGGACGAACAAGCAAATGATAAAAATTTGCCTTTGTTGCGTAAAATATCCCACACGGTAGAATCACCAACATTATATTGGACACACACCATTTAACAGTAGAACCTTGTTCTATATTTTGTACAATATCCAACTTCTGCTGAATCGTCAGTTCAGTTACTATTGTTTGCGAACTGAACTGCACTAAACAAAAACAAGACAATGGCAGAGTGGGGAGGTGTGGAGTAGAGCAGGTGCTTGCGGCCAGTGACACACCAGCTACAAATAACTTCAAGGTCATGCCACCCCTGCTACTATTACAACTCGGCAATATTATCCTGACTCTTTGTAATTCTGTATTACTCTAACTCCTAACACTCGTGCATTTTTAGTGATTTTGATATCGCGGTTAAGCCGCAACAAGGTTGATCCGATTATGGTAAATCGAGAGTTGAATGTATGTGCTTTGTAATGAACTTTCATCGGGCTGACTGCAAATGGTAGCTTGGCCCTCGCTTTTGGTTTCCCACTGTTTTTGTTGTTGTTGTTGTTGTTGTAAATATGGAATCTTCCAGCGGTATTTTGTGTGTATATTATGTATATTTTGGGGTGTTGATGAGGTGCTGAGGCACGGATGTTATTTAGAACATAGTTAGTTATTTTATAATCAGTGGATTTATGGATGAACCCAGATGCAGTTCCTACCTATTTAGAAGTTTTCAGAAGGTTATTTAAGGCCTGAAGCAGATGTACCAGTAAGCAGTACATGCCCTGGGAGAGAGAATTATCATGCTTTACCAAATTTGAGGGATCCTTTCTGGTGAACTCTGGCCCTCATACTACGGACATTTCGATTAATTGTTTTTATTAATTTAATTTATTTTAGCATTTTATTTTATTCATATTTGATTATTTTAATCATATATCTTTTGGTTATTAATTATTATTATTATTATTATTATTATTATTATTATTATTATTATTATTATTATTATTATTTATTAGACAGACTTCAATTTTATTTATATAATATTTACATATTTCACACTAGTGTCACAGTTTTGTCCCACTGGAGTTCTTTGATGTGCTGGAAGTCAATGGCACAGGGCTATCACATTTAAGAACTTTAACTGCAATCAAACCCACTGTCTTGGGAACATAGGACTGACTGACCAGCAAATCAATACCAGATCTCTCGTCTCAGATCCTCAAAAGCTAACTGAACAAGTGGGCCATGCATCCACAATCATGAAGGACATCATTCTTAACAGATCTTCATTCTTGATGTGTGAAAGATAGGATAAGGAAAAAAGGAGACACAAAAAAGAAAGTTTCATACATACTAAATGGAATGCAGAACAAATACACAAGAAAGGTAGCTCAACAGGTTTAAGTGGAAGGAGAACCACTGAACGTACAAAGTTACAAGAGAGACAGGAAGTTTTGAAGGACAAGAAATTAGTTTTATGACTGTATCTTGTCTTCTATTGCTTTCTTTATCCACACTGACCTCTCATTATATTTATCTTTTGTGCAAGTTCTTCGTCCTCTTTCTAACTTTCTGTCATAGCTTTCCAGTATAGTATATATCACAAAGGCAAATTATTATAACAAGTTGACTGTTTCACACTAACCACTCTATGTGTTGGTCTGTGCATCCAGCATACCTCCTCAGGAAAGAGAGAAGTTTAAATTCCCCAGTCAACTACATTCAAAATAGTTTTCCAGTTTTATTTCATGTAATAAGATACTGCTTAGGTCACAGCTACTTCTTTACCAAACTTACTCTCCAGTAAAGAAACTACTCACACTACAGTAACACTTGTTTTAAGCTCTCGAAACTGATGACTATGATGGCAGGGCTCCAAAAATTAAACAACATTACTAAATAAACATCTGAAAATGCTAAAAATAAGGCATGGCCGAACAAGCCGAGAACTTGCTCTAGAGATACTTAGCAACTATTTCAGAAAATTGTTATACTGTTGGTCCAAAAAAAACGTAACATTAAAGAACTTCAATCCTTAGATGTGGAGGTGGGAAAAATAATAATGAAGAATCGTTCTTTGAAACTTCATTTTAAAGGTAATTTTGTGCCAAAATTTACACAGTATTATCAATATAAAAGCTCTTAAAAATCTCGAGGTATCGGTAAAACTGACAGGAGATAGCAGTAGGGTTCTGAAAATGGTTAACTGTGGCTTTTGATTTTAACACAGGACAAATGCCAGGTTGTACTATAATTAAGACCATGACTACTACCTTCCCAGTCCTACCCCTTTCCTCTCCCAATATCGTCAACAACCAGGACATAGTGGAACATTGAACCACAACCAAAAGAAATATTTCCAACTTATTAATAAGTAAAGAGTATAGACCCTGTTTTCTTTATATATATAATAATATTTGTTTCATATTCTTCAGCATATATTCCTTAATATAATTTAATATAAGTATGACAAATATAAGAACCTTCATTGTCAGTGTCAGGCATCGGGGTTCTTCTACTGGGGGACTGGTCCTCAGAAGCTTCTTTCTGTTCAGCTAGCAGTTGAGCAGGTATTGGAACCTCAATATCAAATAAAGATGGTATTTTCTTTGTTTTGTTGCAACGATTCTTCTTATTATACACCATAGCTGCAGCACCTTCCCGGCTCAGACGAGGAAAATCACCCAGAATCTCTTTAGGAGCAGTTTCTAGATGCTATAAGGAGAACAACAAACCAAAAGTTAAGTTCTATGCCAAGGAAATTGGAAATGTTCAGCATTACTTCCAAATATAAAATATGGCTTAACATTAAAAATTCAAGAAAAAGCCATGAAACACATTCAATACTGACACAATCTGTTTCTATTTCAGTTTCAATTCCACAGCTCCCTTCTGTTTCCAGTCAGTCTCTCCAGGTAGGGTAAAGTAAGGTAATTTGGTGATAATTTTAGATTATAGCAATAAAAAGGGAAAAATTACATTATTTCTTTTAAATTCTAAGCACCATATAGAACAGAACATTAGCTATAGGTTTTGATCAGGAAAGCTTTCTTGCAATTACTTCATCTTGAACTCTTATATGATTTTGTGCAACACAACTGAGTCAGGTTTTTGGTGATACATATAGGTAATTTGGTGATACTTATTTTAGAACATTTTTTTTACTTGATAGTTATTTTAGAACATTTTTTTACTTTCGAGAGTTGTATAACTACATTTCACAGGAATTTTCACCTTATGATGAGTCTTCACAACACACGTGATACATATACACGATTATGTCGTCATCAGTATCTTGCGATTGGCAATCTTCATACATATTACGTCTAGAAGACCTGCACTGAATCGACTTTGCCTCAGTTTTACGTTTTGAATCATTAGAATATGTTTTTTTTTTTTTTTTTCATATGACACATATCCAATTATCACATAACTTTACACCTGAAGGTCCAGGAATAAATAAGCCAACATCAGCCTTGCTAGGTCTTGTTTCCTCCTACTGTCACTGCTCGGGAGGGGTGTGGCACTTCACGAAAGAGTCTCTTCTGCTTTTTGTTAGTCTTTCACAGTTTTGGCTCACTGGGACACTGAAGGAAGTGCTCAGCATTGGAATTTGAGTCTGCAGATTCACTTCTTTCTGAGAAAGGTCTCTCAGTTATGAGAAATGAGGCAATATCTATACAAGAGGTCACATTTTGGTTAGAAGGCACTATTCCAGCCTTTCTAAAACCACCTGTTATTTTGGCCTGGGAGAAACTTGAAATAAATGCAGGACTGAACAATGAACGGAAATTAAACTGGTTGGGTTCATCACTGGGATGATTTTGCATGTAATCCAAGTTTGGGTAAGATACATTCTGCAATACCTCTTTCTTCACTGTTTTGGAGCCATCGTTTGAGAGACAACCACGGAGCACCTTTGAATTTTGAGGCTCGGTGCACTGTCATTTTACTTTCAGTCACTAATCTAGCAGCCTCTACTAAGTCTGCACTGTTGTACTGCTTATACACTTACGGATTATCATCTTGTCCAGGATTTCGTTTCACATTGGTTTCTTTCGGCATTTTACCGTAAGGTAATTTAGCGATAGTCTATTTTCTGAAAATGATTATGAAATTTGTTAATTTACACTACCTACAACTGAAATATATATAAAATTGTCATTCCTTCAGACATTCAATGAACCAAGCTGGAAATAGAAAATAATATTATTGTGGGTTACCATCAGCTCAGTAGAAATTGCTAAAATATTTCGGTACTATCTTAAGGTTTGTGCCGAAAATGACTAAGGCATTCAACTTTTCTCACACTGCAAAAGATAACTCACTTTCTTAGGAACAGTTTGACACCAATACTAACTAAAACAAACGATATATTGCCACAGTTTGTTTCACTTGAATAGCACACTGCATTTAATAAGTCTGCACTTGCCAAATCACTACAGCTGACTGTTACAAAATTTCATACCTCAGTAAATGAAAGGGTCAAAGGATCATACCCAAGCGCGGGACAAAGGAAAAACCGAAGACACCCAGCTGACAACAGACAAGCTCAAAAATAGAACAGGTTTTGTGGTGGCATGCGTTTAAAAAAAATTACCTGTATCACCAAAAAACCTTACTTCACACTTTTTTTTAAGAGTACTGTAAAGTAATGTAAGAGTCCTCGTCAAAACAAAATAACATAATCGGGACTTTTATTGCAGGAGGCTACATGGTGGCAGTGTTATCAGCTTCTCTCTCTTCCTCTTTCTCTCACTCTATCAGATTGGTACTATCAAGACTTGTGCATTGTGACCCAGTGAGGCCGTTCTTGCATCATCTCACAGCCAGCACTTATGAAACTCTGCTAATCTATAATCCCTCTCTTGTTGAAACGTTACCCGTGTTTAATTATTTCAAAACCTCCTGGGAGGGATGTGCATGATACTGGTGGGTAGTAGCCAGAACTATGGATCTCTCAAATTTGATTATGGATTGGGGAAGAAGAGAACATGTTCTGTCAATTTATTCAGATGTTAAATTGCAACCAATGCTCAGTGAGTTATGTTGGGCAAACTGGAAGAAGCTTTTAATTAGATATTAAGAACATGTCAACGCCTCTAGACACAAAACATATTCCGCCATGAGTGCTCACATAACAGAATCCAATCATTCCTTCACTTCCATAGAGCAGGATTTAAAAATCCTCTATTTTTATAATAGAGGGCAACTTACTAAATGTTTAAAAAAAACATCTTTATTAATATAGACCAAAAATGCAGTCCTGCTTACAATTTAAATGAAATTTCAGAAACTGTGAATGTGCTTTTCAAAGCATTACTCAACAGTTTCTATTTGAACAAGCCTCACAACAAACCTCTATGCACTCGCTCCCCGCCTACTGGACTCAACCCTCCCCTACTCTCCCTTCAAACCAGCTTCCATCACACACGGCCTCCACAGTTCACCTCCAGTCAGCCGTCAACATCAACACACGCTTTGAGCTAATCATTCTTGGGCAGGCAGGGACATAAGTAGCCAGATGTGTGGCATATTATTTCATTCTTTTGTAATTAAAAGATGCTTCAAATCTTGCCTACTTTTAACGTTACTAATTAGCCACCATTTTTGTTCTAGGGACACTCAACTGCACACAATTTCTCCACCTATGAAACCACAGTCAGATATTCTGCCTGCCTTGTAACTATGAATTGTTAACATCATCAAGCCAACAAGAAGAACTCAATTTTATCTTATTGGAACTATCACATATGTTTAACATTTTTGTCTTCATTAATTAGAACTAAACAATGTGCTCCAATAGGCTCCATAACATTCTCCAAGTTTTAATCAACGTATTCAGCAAATTGAATCATATTTTAATACACATCATGCTAGAAGGATACAATTACCATTTTTAATTGAACTATCTCATGTGTTCAACATCTTTATATTTCATTTTAATAGTACCAAATATTGTGCTCCAGAACATTCCAACATTTCTAACATGAATTTCTAACTGACGTAATCGGTAATCCACTTATTTTATTGAGAACGAACATTCCTCAATATTATTCGTACAATATTCAACCTTAAAAGACAGAAACTTACCAGGAACATTTCACATACAGATTTATCGCGGTACGACGACGCGTTGTATGCTGCAAGTGAATTCCTTTTTTTTTTACCGACCTCGATAGCTGCAGTCGCTTAAGTGCGGCCAGTATCCAGTAATCGGGAGATAGTGGGTTCGAGCCCCACTGTAGGCAGCTCTGAAGATGGTTTTCCGTGGTTTCCCATTTTCACAACAAGCAAATGCTGGGGCTGTACCTTTAATTAAGGCCATGGCCACTTCCTTCTCACCCCTAGGTCTTCCCTATCCCTGTGTGTGTCGGTGTGACGTAAAGCAAATAGCAAAAAAAATAAGGAATACTGGTGTAAACAGGTGAGAAGTGTAAATCATATGTAACAACTTATATATGTAAAAATGCTCTGGAAAACTGGATAAATGTTACACAAATGCACATTATTAATGTATAGAGTATTTCAATCTTAATATTATTATTTACCTTTTATAAAGGTCCAATGTAAATTAACTGTTGTTACTACAATGCCTTTGTAATTCTGCTCATCCAATGACCGGGAGAAGAGTACCATCAGGTAGTTAAAATATTGTGTAATATATTCCTTTAATCTGGTTATTTTCTTTTTCTGTATGGAGTATTTTAATTACTACTATTGTATCTAGTTACAACATTAACACGTATGTATTCCAGACAGAAAATTACACAATCATTGCTTCCTACCGATATAGTCCAGAATTGATCTCTGTTTACACTTCTTATTTCTAATGTCCTCTGTTTGTTTTTCAAGTTCATAAAGGTTATGAAAATGATAGCCCACTTCTCCCCCCCCCCCTTCCCCCCCTCTGCAGATAACTGATATTTATGTCAAATGTCCACTGCTGCACTTGCCTCCGCACTGGTAGGCATCACTCACTATGCTCATCTTCATCATCTTCCACTGGCAGCTGAGATTCGGAATGATTAACGAATTCTACTTTCAAGAAACAATTTGAGATCGTAGACTGCTTCACAGCCTTCCAAGACTTCAAAATGAAGTGAAGTGCATCCGAGATTTAAACCTTCAATGATGGATCCTTTCCAGCATACATCAGGAATAAAATTTGCTGCACCAGGCTGTTCCAATAAAGTGACTTAAAGGAGTGTATAACTCCTACATCCATACGCTGCAGCTTGCTTGTGCAGTTACCAGGCAGAAATTCTAACTGTACGTTCCTCAAATGCCATTTCTAATGTTCATTCCAAATGTACTCCATTTGTTTTTCAAGTTCATAAAGGTTATGAAAACGACTGCTGGACAACAGTCTATGAAAAGAAGGATCTTCCTATTTTGTGTGTCCATTTTTGCATCCAGAGCAGCCAACTGTTGTCGAAAAAGAAATGAGGTCATACAAGCTTTATGGTTGGCATTATAGGCAGTTGATAATGATCACACATGCTTGAAACAACAAGGCTTTTTAGATTTCCCTTTCACAAAGTGGTGGAGCTTCTCAGAGTCACTACATTGGCTCCCAACATCCTGATCATGGCCACTAGACTCAGACAACAAAAACTTAACAAAGAGAAAAATAAATGCAATGAATTAGAAATGATATCTTTAAAAACAGCAACAGAAAAAGCAAGTAGAAAACAATAACTATGAAATAACAAACTCGGGCAGGACAAATGCTGAATCACTTGATAACTTCACAACTGTTCACCAATGTAGCTTCTCAAGGAGTGAACGTGCACTGGTTAAGCATCACATGCCTAGTCACGAAGGCAAGCGGAAGTTCCGTGCTAAGAGTTAGACCAGGGTTGCTTGATTTAGTTATGCCATGTTGCTCTAAGCATTTTAGATTAGTTGCAATGCCATTTTACTTCAATTTTTCACCCCTCTTGAACAGCCTGATGTAGTGCAAATATGGGAAACCATAAAATTTTGCAAATGTAAATTAGAGGATTTTAATACAATGTAAGCATAGGAAATCTGATGGGACCAACAGAAGAAATGTTGTAAATGATAGGAAAATGTTGAATACAGGAATGCACAAGTGGGGTAATACTGTAGTCTATCTATCTATCTATCTATCTATTTATCTACACACACACACTACCTGACAAAAAATTGTAGCACGTAGAAGGGGAGGAGGAAACAAAATGAGACTTCACGTATTGCGAGGGTATGTGTTGTTATTTCACTGATTACAAAATAGAGTCAAATTTCCAAAGAACTTGGCAGTATGATCCCACTTATCAGTATAACATTGCACCCACTCTGGCCTGGATGCATGCGTTGATACGGTTGGGAAGGGTGTCAAAGCCGTTGTATCCTCTCCTGAGGCAAGATGGCCCACAACTGAGACAGGGTTAATGTCCAAGCTGGTTCCACACGCCTTATCGGGGATAGATCTGGGGATATTGCCGGCCAAGGGAATACCTCAACATCATGCAGACAGTTCATAGTGACACGTACTGTGTGTGGACGAGTATTGTACTGTTGAAAAATGGCACCACGATACTGTCGCATGAGAGGTAACACATGAGGACGCAGGACGTCCATGACATACCATTGTCCCATCAGAGTTTCCTCAATCACTACCAGCCGTGAACCAAAGTCAGACCTGATGGCTCCCCACACCACGACGCCTCTCCAACAAAACATTGGAAGAATGGGACCTCCCAGGGTCGCCGCCATACTCTCAGATGATGGTCATCTGGGGTAATGCAGAACTGTGCTTCATCACTGAACACAATGCAATGCCATTCATCAGCAATCCATGCTTCTCCGTCACAGCACTACTCCAAATGCAGCCATTTGTGTTGTGGTGTTAATGGCAGCCTACAGATGGGACGGTAATTTCCTAGTCCGGTCGCTAGTAGTCTCCGATCAATGATGCGGAATGACACAGAATGCTGCAGGGAGTCCTTTGCTTGTTCTCAGATGGCAGGCACAGATATGAAGGGGTTGGTGCACAATACGGTCAACCTCCCCTGCGGGAGTCAGACGTCGACCGGAACCTTGACTACGAGTATGCCTGCCCTCACGTTCCCATGCATTCCCATACTGGGCCACTATCACATCTGAATGCCCCACAAATCTAGATATTGCAAGATTCGACCAGCCAGCCAAATGGAGACCCACATTGAGGCCCCTTTCAAACTTTGTCAGATGCTGATAACGCTGTCTCACACAAGTACGTGGCATCTCCGTGTCCTTCACAGTGATCACTCAACATATGACGCTGTTCACGCGCCTTATATACCCTACCAGGCCTGGTAACAACACTAAACACGAACAACACTCTGGTGGCCATTCTACCTGTCACAGAGAATTACAACTCTAATTATATACATATACACTGATGGTGTGTACGTGTATGAAGCCACATTAAGAATAAGAATATTTATTCACCATTGATCATTTACATGAAATAGGTTTTGTCATCCAATACTACAGTATTATTTCTACTATCTATAAACGTTATTAAAAGTCAATATTAACAGTTTTCATTTCTAAGAATTCCTTTACGTCATAAAATGGATTTTCTAACATCCAGTTATACAGTTTTCTTTTAAAATTATTGATGGACACATCCTGTGCAGAGAATGGTAATTTATTAAAAAATATTATACTATTTACTTTATGTGAGTTACCTGTTTCCACATCAATATTACCCTTATAACGAGTATTGTGTTGATGGATGTTTTCCCTGATGGTAAATTCATTCAGATTGTTTTTAACAACAATAATGAGATAAAAATATATAGATTTATAACTGTTAATATTTTAAGTCTGATAAAAAGGGGACGTCAGTGCTCAGAAGAACCAGCTTTACACATTACACAAACAAGCTTCTTCTGTATTAGCAATACATTATGGACATAAGATGAATGTCCCCAAAATAGCAGCCCTTATGAAATATGGGACTGGAAAAGTCCAAAACATGCCATTCTCGAATAGTCTGCTGTTACTAAATCCCTCAATTTCCACATAAGATATGAGACCCATGATGCCTTTTTACAGACATGACTGACATGTATTTCCCAGCTTAATTTAGTATCAATATGAATACCCAGTAGCTTGACTCACTGAATTTCTATATTATTGGACAATCCTAACAGAATATGTTGGGTTTTATTCTCATTGCAGAGTAGTTTATTAGATGAAAACCACTTCACTGCAGTCCTAAGAGCTTCTTGTGACATCTATTGCAGATTTAGTATGTCCTGATGCATGTTGATTATTGTCTCATCTGCATATGATACAACTGATTGTGACATAACATTTTGTTGTAGATCATTAACAGCAACATTAAAGAGAAATGGGCCAAGTACAGATCCTTGTGGAATGCCTGTAATAACATCTTTCAATGTGGAATGTCTATTTCTAATTGCAACAAACTGGCATCTGTTACTTAAATACATCTTAATTACATCCAAAGTGGGACTATTTATGCCATAATACTGAAGTTTTCCCAACAAAATGTCATGATCTATACAGTCAAATGCTTTACTCAAATCACAAAACCAGAGAAACCATTTTCCTATTTTCAAAGGCTGTTAAAGTTTGATTGACAATTTCCAGAACCGCAGAGGTAGTACTTTTACCCTGTTGGAATCCATATTGATTACTAGACAACAGCGCATTATTTTCAAAGTAGTTACTAAGTTGACTATAAATAACCAATTCAATTATTTTAGATAATATGGGAACAATTGAGACTGCATGGTAATTTTGGGGAAGATGTTTGTCACCACTTTTGAAGACCGGAATAACTTTTGAAATTTTAAACATATTCGGGAAAAACCCAATCATTAAACATTTCTTGATACTAAACGCTAGTGGTTCACAAATCAGATGTATTGTTTGTTTAATAATGTAATTGGACAGCCAATAACAGTCCATACTTTTAGAATTAGATCATTCTGAGACCGTCTTTATGATTTCATTTGACGCAATGTCAACCCATTGGAAAGTATGTCCCCCTAATTGATGTGGACCAGGCCCAATGATAGCAGATGTACCTGTTGGATTAACTTTATCACCTATTTCTTTCACTGTGTTCAATTTCTTCTGGGTGCTTCAATTTTTTAGTCGGACAGTGTAAATATATGTACAGCCCTGTGACAATGATGCACATGTATCATGCCCACCTCTTGACACTACCAGCTGTACACTTAATTCTTCCACATTATTTTGTTATAGTTTGTTAGTGATTCAAGAACTGGAAAAGATCTAAAGAAAAGCAGCATGATTTGTTCTGGGTTATTTCCAACAAAAGACTAGTGTTGCAAAAATGTTGCAAACTTTGGGCTGGGAAGACTTAGGAATAAGGAGACTAGATGCTCCATATTCAGTTAGTTACAAGTTGTTTTACGTCGCACCGACACAGATAGGTCTTATGGCGACGATGGGACAGGAAAGGGCTAGGAGTGGGAAGGAAGCGAGCGTGGCCTTATTAAGGTACAGCCCCAGCATTTTCCTGGTGTGAAAATGGGAAACCACGGAAAACCATCTTCAGGGCTGTCGACAGTGGGGTTTGAACACGCTATCTCCCGAATACTGGATACTGGCCGCACTTGAGTGACTGCAGCTATCGAGCTCAGTGCGCTCCATATTCCATCCCTTCACTGACAGCTCAGAACACAAATAAGCTTGAATAGAATTTTTAAGAGTCGGAAAGATGATAATATGAAGGTAATGTTGGAATCCAAGTGGACAAATTGGGGCAAATATTCATTTATAGCAAGAGGAAGTAAGGATTGAAATAATTTACCAAGAGAGATTTTCAATAAATTTCCCTTTTAAATCATTTAAGAAAAGGCTAGGTAAACAAATGGTGTGGAATCTTCCACCTGGGTGACAGCCTTAAATGCAGATTTATGGGGAATGACTGATTTTTTTAAAATTTTTTTTTACAAATGAAGATTGTGTGGATGCAGGCAGATACACATTCATGTGTAGTTTCTGAGGTTACAGGAGGTGGGTATTATCTTATCTTACATGTGAATGTGTACCGTGATTATTGCACGAGGCTTGCAACAGTCTGTGTGGTAGAAATGTTTCCTTTAGTGAAAACGACTTGACAGGATAATCACAGAAATTGACAGGCACTGTGGTGAGTGTGGATGAGGTAACTGCTACTGTGAATGACATAATACTGGTAAGTACGAGGGCGGTTTTTTTTTTCAACCTCTGGAGGGTCATAAATGAAAGACAAGTGTACGTATCCAAATGAATTTATTACCAAATGTTAGGTACAAAAGTGGTTACTTTTCAACATAATCACCATGAAAGTTGAGGCATTTGTCATACCTGTGGACAAGTTTTTCGATCTCCTCTGCACAGCATGTTGCCGCCAGTGAGTTCAGATAGGCCCAAACGTTGGTTTGAAGATCTTCATCCTCCTGGAACCTCTGCCCTCCCAGCCACTTTTTCAGTCCCGGGAAGAGGTGGAAGTCACTCGCGGCTAAATCGGGACTGTACAGTGGGTGGTCAAAAACATCCCACCGAAATTCCTCCTGCAGAAGTTGTTGGGTGACATGAGCACTGTGAGGGCGTGTGTTGTCATGAATGAAGAGGATTCCAGACATCAGCATGCCTCGTCGTTTGTTCTGTATGGCCCTCCGCAGTCGTCGTAAAGTCTGGCAATAAACAGCTGCATTGATCGTAGACCCCCGTTCCATGAACTCAACAAGCAACACACCTTTTTGGTCCCAAAAGACTGTAGCCATCATCTTCCTTTCGTTGAAGGTTTGCTTAGACTTCTTTGGTTTGTTTGGTGAGTGCGTGTGCATCCACTGACGTGATTGTTGTTTCGTTTCGGTGGTGACGTACGAAACCCAAGTCTCATCGCCAGTCACAATTTTCTTCAACAAATCACCACCTTCAGCCTCACAACGGGCAAGAAACGTCAATGCTGCTGCCATCCGGCGACTTTTGTGGTCATCAGACAACATCTTCGAAACCCATCGGGCGCACAATTTCCTGTAGCGCAGGTGTTCTGTTAGGATCTTGTAAACGGATTACCTTGAAACTGCAGGAAATTTCTCACACAACTCGCTTACGGTAAACCTTCGGTTCTTGCGAACCTCTTGGTCAATTTCGTGAACAATGTCATCTGCAGCGACAGACTTGCGTCCTAGCCCCCCCTTCATCATGAACATCGGTCCGGCCTCCTTTGAACTTCCTGCACCATTCATGCACAACACCATCACTCATAACGTTTGGACCGCATACTTGACTCATTCGTCGATGAATGTCAGCTGCACTATTCCCTTCTGCTTGAAGGAAACGAATCACACTATGCACCTCACATTTGGCGGGAGCGTCAATAGTAGCGGCCATGTTTCCGTGCCAATACCACGGCTCACACTGGTGTGAGAAAGTTGGCTGTGACCACAGGTAGAGGGGAGGACTTGCGCAGTCACCTTCCATGCACGAACAGTTCCCACAGCTTGTGTGGTTCTTTACCTGCGCGATCGGAGGTTGAAAAAAAAAAGCCTTCGTATTTCTTATAGTATCATCTACCACATTACCACCAGCAGGCTGCAGTAACAGAAAATTTGTATTCAGTGGGTTCCCCCATTACCTTGATGATGGTCAAAAGACCTATCGCATGGCCATGTTCTTCAGTATCTACAGTGGTACTTGCTTTATCAACAGTGCACAGTAGAACATAGATAATTCGAAATCTGTTAATTCAAAATCTTGCCTAATTCAAAGAAGATCTCGTTCCCGGAAATGAGAGGTACAGATTTGCACGTTATTTAAATTGTGTAATTCGAAATAAGGATAATTCATAATTCGAAGAACAATGTCGGTCCCATTACCGAAATTCAGACTTAATTTAAAACTGCCTTTACATTTTTTTAAAATAGTATTTTACAGTGTAGTTTAATTCCAAAATTTCTCCACATCATGAATGAACTCATCTTCCGAAACATGCAGGGGTAGTTTTCTGCACTTTCACTTACTTTGGTGTGTCTACAGTGTGCTTCATACGTGCTAAGTTCGAGTGATATCGTAATTCTTTTGTATTCAGCGTTTTAAGGAATGCCACAATATCACGTAGCAGGCAGTGTGCAGAGAAACATAATCCGGGAACACTGTGATGCCGACAGTTGGCAAAATAGCTTGGCTCATATTGTTACGGGGTTTCCCGTGGAACGCCGAGGTGAAAGAAGGTGCCGGGGTGAATGGGTCTAACTACAATGTCAAGAAAAATATAAAACTCAAACTGAAGGTTATATCTGCTTAAATAACAAAATTTCCATAACAATGAAATGTCAGGTACACTGACAAATTCTAGACAAGACAGGAAATCCAAAATTTAACGACTGTTTTTAAAAAAAACTGGGCCTCAAGCCCCTCACTTTACAATTCTTGAGCTCCTAACTCAAATTTACAAAAAGCACAAATTTACACAAGGGCAGAAAACCCTCAATACATGGAGCGCTTGCTCCCAACTCACAATATTAAGCCTCCCAGAGGCACTTTTACAACACTAGAAAAGAGCTTACGTGCTCCCAGTTTTCCAAGCCTATTCAAGGCAATATCAGAAAATTACCATCACTCGCCACCAAGACACAACTTACAAAATTAGAAACAGGGGTATCTAGTACCCAACCTATTGGGCCGTAGCGGAAAAGAACGGTTAAGTAAATGGCCCGAAACAAAAATTGAATGGAGGAGTGTACTTGCACTCCTAGATATGAATTCATAAAACCTAAAGGGCAGTAGGCCGATGAAACAGGGGCTATTCCCAAACTATGGAGATGACTCGTATAAGAATAAATTAAGACATTATGGAAAGGAAGAAAACCAGTTACAAAGCGTAGTCACCTCAAACAAATCTGAAGGGGAGCTCGAGAGGGTACATCACACTCTATCCCCGATTTACAGTTAAAGATTTTATGAAGTTATTACATAAGCCATCAGAAGTTACATTTTCAGAAAGTAGGTTACATAGTTAAAGTTTCGGACCTCTCCCTCGGGTTAAACTGCAGAGCTAGTAAAAAATGAAGATGTTAAGTGGCCATTACCTTGTCGGTGTACTGCTGCCTGATGAAAGAGGCGCCTCCCGCCTCCTGCTTGACACACACACTAGGTTAGATGACGATCAATTGGGCAAGAGACGTGAAAATCCGCAGTTTATAAACCCTCGGGGAAAGTTCAAGACCTTTCACGAATAATTAAGACACACCCACAGAATTTTATTGGTTAAATTCAAAAGTGACACTCAGAATCGAGGAAGAAGCCTGTGATAGGCGGAAAATTAATTACAGAAATTAGGGATTGGCTAGATTCAAAACTGGTGGAAAGAAAAGATAAATATTGCCAACCCCAAAATAAAGGAACATCAATTAGTAAAAATAAACTTATGAATACAAAACTTCTTCAAATCAAAAGTTCTTCCACTTCGCACCAGGATGCATGATCATAGGTTTTTTGTAGTGACATCTGTTGAAGGAAGTCCAAACTTCTTGATGAATGGCAAACAAAACAAGTAGAAATTCACACAGTACATGAAACTTCACAATAACAAAATTATATGAGATTTTAGTGGTGACCTCTTCAGAGTAAATTTATAAGTTGGTCCAGTTTCAATTTCACAGTTTCTCCAGCAGAGGAGTTCTTTTAGGCGCCAGATTTAAATGCACTGCGTTGAGGTGTACACATATAATCAATTTGTACGCACCGTACAATATTGTCCAGTGCTGATGAAACTGCAACTTTTTATTTTGTAATGCCGAGCCCAAACAGACTTATGGTTTAAAGGAGAGAAGTGCCAGCCGGGAAATCGTACAAGAGTAGGGGTCACTGTATTGTGTTGCAATGCACACGGAAGCGAGAGACTTCCTTCCCTTGTAATATGAAAGTTCGATAAGCCACGATGTTTTAAGGGCATCGGGCACTTTCCGTGCAAGTACAAGGCATCTAAAAGTGCAAACGGTACAGTAATTCTGTATTCTGAATTAAGAGACAAGGCGTCCATGTACAAGAGCCATGGGGGAAAATCGTACAAGGGTAGTCACTGTACTGTGTTGTAATACAGACGGAAGCATGAGACTTTCTCCCCTAGTCATAGGAAAGTTCAATAAGCCACGATGTTTTAAAGGCATTGGGTACTTTCTGTGCAAGTACAAGTCATCTAAAATGCATACAGTACAGTAATCCAATGAATAAAGCACTTGCACAGAGGAGCCAGTATAGATTTCTCCTCGTCTTTGAATCATTTTTCTTTTCTTTTCTTTTAAATTTCATTGTGTGAGGTTATGTTTGTCAGAGAGTTATCCAAGTGCATTATTTGAATACTGTAAATGCACCTTGTTGGATGGATACATTTTGGATTTTTTTTTTTTTACCATGGCATTTTTAAACTGTGAATCAAGGTTAATTGCATGCAGTAATGGATCTTAGAATACTTTGTTACGATTTGGCAGTTAATTCGAAATTATGTAATTCGAAGTCAGATTTTTGCATCCCAATGACATCGAATTAAAGAGGTTTTATTGTATAATGTTCTTGTCAGACATTATATCAGGTGAGAGAATGTGAAGTGCAATGTCAAAATAGTTTGGGAAGTTAGAGAAAGTGAGAAAGGCAAAAATCCCTGATCTGCTTTCAGAGGATGTAAATTTGCTTCATAATGATGGATTGCACACTGCTAATGCTGTCCAAGACGCATCACAGCAACTCAGGAGAGAAGTTGTCACGCATCCTCCTCTACAGTCCTAACATGACCCCGTATGATTTTCACATATTCAGGGAGTTGAAATGTGTCCTCAGAGCCTAATGATTCACATCTGTTATTGATTTTCGAAGATGCAGTTCAACAAGGGTCCTACCAGCAACAAGTACTTCTTCCACAGAGGGGAAGAAGTAGTCTTCACCTTGTTTCACAGTTCAATAACAGCTTCAACAAATGAGGTGACTGGATATAGGCAGCTCAAGGTCAGTGTGCTTTTCCAACGGGTGTTCAGTTTTTAAATGAATGACACCTCATATTTTGAAGATGGAGAGGAATGGGAAACTAGCACTGTGCTGGATACACCACATAATTTTCTGGTAAATCCTAAGGAAGCATTGGCAGAAAGAACTGAAATTTTGAAAACCGAATGAAAATATACAATCACATTAGGAAGAGCAGATAATTATGAATAAAAAGAGGTGATGAAACAGCTGGAATGGACAGAATTGGTGAAGTATAACTGCAAGGCAGAGATAAAATTGCTTTGCAGAAAAATGGAACACTGTGGGATCCGAACAAGATACACCTTTCGACAAATGCATATAGGCTGCCATTTTTAAGGTAGAGTTACAGTCAAAACTTGAAAACATTCAAAAGGCTTTATATTTCAAATTATGTATTGCTTAAATAATAAAATATTTTTTAAAGCATGTACTCTTACCAGTTGGCAGGTGTGATATTACTGAAAACCCAGATTGCAACAACTCTTTTTTTAAAGTATTTCTTTAATTAGTAATTCAGACAATGTGTTAACAGACAATGGAAAGAAGAGTACTACTACTGACTGAGAAAAATGAAAACAAAACAAAAAAAACAGTGCAGTTTCAAGGATATAAAGTGCTTGATTCAGATCAGATTTTTCAGAATGTGTCAAGCAAATGAGAAATGCCCCAAGAAAAGACAGTGACCTTTAATTCTTTAGGTGAAGGAGGTTTATGAATGTTCACAGAATAGCGATGAATATGTTAATTACTTGAGGAAACTGAAAAAAAAATATATATATATATATATATACATACATACATACATAAATTATGAGTTTTGTCTGTATATTGCTCAGAATTTGAAAATAATGGTATTTCTGTATTGGTCATGTCCACAGAAAGAAGGAAATGCACTTTTTACTTTTCCATAATTTCTGTCTGTCTGTCTGTCTGTCTGTCTGTATGTATGTATGTATGTATGTATGTATGTATGTACGTACACGCATCACTAGAAAATGGCTAAAGAGAATTTAATGAAAATCGGTATGTAAAGTTGGGAAATAAGTCGCTACAATCTAAGCAATAAATAATCTTATTCACACTGATAGAAATGGTAGTTTAGTGGAAGGCCTAAAATTTAATTTTCAAATATTTACGTTATTAGTGGTCCTATCTTAATAAAAACTGGTAAGCAAAGTCGGAGAATAAGTCGCTACAATCTAGGCTATAAATAATTTTATTCACGCTGAGTGAAATGGTAGATTAGGGGAAGGCCTAAAATTTAATTCTTAAATATGGTCCTATCTCATTGAAAACTGGTACACAAAGTAGGAGAATGAGGCACTATGTAAATCATTTTATTCACGCTGAATGAAATGGTAGTTTAGGGGAAGGCCTAACATTTAATTCTCAAATATTTATGTTATTAGTGGTCCTATTGATAAATACTACATAATCAAAGTTATATAGAATTAAATTTCCGACCATTTATGTCTTATACATTTTTACCGTACCGGCTATGATAATACAGATATTCATGAATTTGTATTTTTGTTGGTAAGTCCATATCGACGCCGAGCCACGAGAAAATGAGTTAACAGAATGTAATGAAAATCAGTATATAGAGTCAGGAATAAGAAACTACAGCCTAAGTTATAAACAATTTTATTCACCCTGGATGAAAGTGTATTTTAGGGGAAGGCACCTAAAATTTAATTTTTAAACCCCTATGTTTTTGGTCCTATCGAAATGTACTACATAACAAAAGTTACAGAGAATACAATTTAGGATCATTTATGTTTTATTCAGTTTTACCGTACCAACTATGATGAGTGTTATTTCAGAGTCGAAAGAAAACTAAATGTGAAGGCCTACAATATCAAAAGCACATAACATTGATCAACAATAACATTACATTGACCATTGTTTGTTGTGATGTTATTTGTCTCTTATGCTGCCTCTCAACTCCAATAGATGGGATTATTGCTGCATACCGAGTGTAATAGCCTGATTGAATATTGGCGGGAAGTAGCCGGGGAGTTAGAAAACATTTTTCTTTAGCATGCCATTCCTCTGGTTCATACATTTTCTGATACAGCTGGTACGTAACACATTGGTTCTTCATAGTATTCCAGTTATTAAATCCCTACTCTGATACGCTGTTTTGAATGAGCAGTGTGCAGACTTAAGGCAGAGGCTGACTTCGTAGTAGTAGTAGTAGTAGTAGTAGTAGTAGTAGTAGTAGTAGTAGTATGGCCTGGTCTAGAATAACAATTTAGGCCTATTCCAAATTATAGCACCACAATTCACTAAATAGCTCAAAATTCAACCCTGAAAAGAGCTGTTTCTTAATAAAAGCCTCTTCCTCTTCACTTTTATTAAATTCTACATTCATTTTATTCCAAATTATCAGTGAAGAGGGAGTTTCCCCTCTGGCTTGGAGGAAAAATTTGCCTCCAAGTCAGATAGATTTTTCCGCCGCCAGTGTAGTGAACTGATATTTTCCGACTCGTCAGGTACTCCTAGGAAACAGATTAGTAAAAGGGCATAGTTTTTTGCCCTGGGAGTCTCCACTGTTTGACCCTCTCCCCACAAAAAAATGACGAAGAGTGTTCACGAATCACGGCTGACTGCAGCTTGGTCATTCCAGCTCTGGAAGTTTGGACTGTTAGATCAACAGTGTAGTCCTGGTTGTTAAAAGTGGGAAAATGTGTGGTGTTTCATTTGATCAAGTATTTTGTATGAAAGCATTGCTTTTAATCACACCATTCCTACTGACGTCATTGTAACCCACTAAGACAGTCTTTCTGAGGATGTAAAAAGGCAGGTGAAGAGTGAGTGTCTACCAATATAATGAAAATTCCCCAACCTTATTGTGACTGATGATATGCAAGCTGGTCTACCATTACAGTGAAAATCCCTAACTCAGTCTTCATATGAGAAAAGATGTTTGGTGACCTCCCCATCGTGTTTCTAGGGTAACGTTAAGAGCTATGCAATTTAATACAATCTTGCTCACACCGTGCACACTAGAATTCCGTATACAGTGTAGAAATCCGTAGAGAAGCATGGATACATCAGCTAGTCAATAGATGAATTCAAGACGAGAGAACAGGCAAACTATTCAAATGACTGTGAAGCCATTAAAATTACAAACAAAAGCAGAGACCGAATTAGGTAATGCAAGATATTAGTCTATGAGTTCCTGTATAGAGCACTGACTGGGGCAACATACAGGCACATCACATCTATAGATAAATAAATAAAAATTAATTTTATAAGACATACACAGCAACATCAATGCTTGAAACCCACAATAGATTTCAGAACGGTGTTTATCAAACCTCCCAAACCCCAGATCAAAACACAGTTTCCTTTTATCGAATACCTTCACAAATCTGATTACCTTAAGCAGGACAGCTCGCATGGTATCTGTAAGATGGCCATGACTAAACTTGCACCTTGGTCCAGAGAAACATTTCAGGCCAGTGTGATAAAATTTGCATGGAAAATCATGATGCATATAGAGACATTTGTCTTTCTTGGCGCAACAATCCATGAGGTAGAATTTACACAGCTCCATTTTGCGAGGTGGTAAAGCATTATGTGAATATGGACAGTCTTCACCCTAAAAAGAGAAATATGTTGTTAACGCACTAAGTGGTAAATTTTATGACAGAAAATAAATATCAATCAGCAGGTTTGAGTTTCATTTTTTAATATGAACATTTACCTATATGTTCAAGATGTCCTTTGTTTTAGGCAATAGAGAAAGTATACTCTTTTCATACAGACATGAAATGATGAAAACACATTCCATCAACTACAGTCCAATGTTGTTAAAACAAATTTCTGAGGACATAATTCTTTTTTGTTGAACTGAAATTTCATTAAAAATTTTACATAGGGAGTGAAAATGGTTCATTTATATCTTATTAATAAACTTAGGGAACAGAAACCAGAATACAGTTGTAGATGAGATGTTAAATAAGTGCAATCATTATTTAAAATTTTAAAAACATATTTAAAGCCATAGAGTTACACAGTACAATAGAATGTCTTTTACTATCATCAAACAACGTAGTGTACATTGTATAAAAGAGCAGAGACTAAATAAAGGAATATTCTTAATCACACAATCACAACATACTTTGTATTGAAAAAAGGTGGATCAATTATGCTCCTCTATTGTATGTTCAGAGCCAAGAATAACGGCTGAGAGGAATCGTCGTGCTGACCACACGACACCTCATAATCTGCAGACCTTCGGGCTGAGCAGCGGTCGCTTGGTAGGCCAAGGCCCTTCAAGGGCTGTAGTGCCATGGGGTTTGGTTTGGTTTTTTTATTGTATGTTCAGTAAGTGTGTGTTTCGAAACCATATAAATCCTCTTCCTGGCATCCGCCGTCTATTTAAGTATGTGCATAGTCCACCTTTCATTCATCAATTCCTGTTGTGGCGCGACCCCATGTGGGTACGTCAGGAGTGCTTTGTAGGGTGACAAAATCATTGTCTAGCTCACACACAGATTGTTTATGTAAGTGTGCAGTGCTGCGAGTTTCCTTTACCTTTAAAGTCATTACGAGTAAACTACGCAGTAAAAGACTTAGTGCAGATAGTCTGGACGATATATTGAACAAGTCGGATAATCATGATGTAGACAAAGTACTTTGAACCCAGTACACAGCAAATAGTGATCTCGCACGTTCATCCACATTGATGAATTACAATCTTCAGCATACACTTCCCCACTGTACTCCGGGTTTCCAAGCCACCTGTTGCAACACTTTTGACCGTCTTCAACGATACAGTCACAGGTTTCCCATGTTGCACAATCATCACTGCTAGATTCTCTTACCCAAATTAAAAGTTATACAAACATAATTATATACATACTCAATATTCCCTAACTACATATTCTCTGTATAATATTATGCTCTTACATCCTAATTTACCAAATTCTGATGATTTTCACTACTTTGTATAACAACATTTTATACGAAAATTTCCTAACCTAAAATCGAGGATCATACTTTTATACGGCTACAGTATGAACAAACTAACACATCTTTCATAATCAACGACAAAGAAAAACACAAGTATGTCCGAGCGCCGGGACATTAACTACTGTATAAGTGCGACCCCATATGGGGACGCATGTACGTGTACAATTCGTCATGACCAATATGACCCCATAGGGGGTCGCAATATTTGACCTAACATACACAGCAAGTAAACCTAATACATCATAAATGTATCCTCATTTCAGCAATCACTTGCTTGGTTAAGCCTGTGAATGTTTTGGCGCCAGGGAGTAACTCATTAGCTCACGGCACTAGACGGCAATCCCATGAATTTCGGTCTGGCACTCAATGTGTTAATAGGAATTTTATAAATAAATAAATAAACAAACAAAAAAATAAATCTAAGACCACTCTAACTGAAGAATCCAAAGCGAAAGAGAAATTCACTGTCTTCACGTTCAACAATTGCAATATATATCGAATCACTAATGTCTTTAAAAAACAGAATATAATAGCCTTTAGAACCAATCACACTAACGCGGGAATAATATTCAGTTCACATACTGTAAATAATAGTAATACATATACTAAATCTGGGATTTACAAACTTGAAAGCCAAGCACGTGATTCATCATATAGAGAACAGACTGGCAGAATCTTTTTAACAAAACATACTGAGCACTGAAATATACTGAAACACTTAAAAAAATCCTACAACAGGAACAAAAAGATCCATTGCTTAATATTTTAGAGAACATATACATTAATACTGACCAATATAAGAACCCAGTAGGTAATTTAAATGAGATAAATGAAAGAAGAGACATACGGTGGGAAACATTTATTCCAATTGTCTGTGAACAGAATCACAACTGGAATAAGCCCCAACCGCAGCGCACAACTTCAGAAGCTTCCCCCAAACTGTCGCAAGTCACGCCCTCCCCCTCCACACCACCCCCTTCCAGTACCTCACCTGTAAGAACACGGCAGTCGAGAGTGAAACTCCATAATCAGCGGACGCAGGACGGTCAAGTGGGCAACACAACTTAAGTTTACACAGTTAGCTGAGACATCTAGCTTTATGTTCACATTCATTTCTAAGTAATTTTTAAATTTCATTACAGATTATATTTTAATTCAAGGTGTTTTACTGAAAATGACTCATAGCGAGTCGAAACATGTCTAATTAACACTTATCTTATAAGATTATATTAATGTATTGACTTAGGAGGATAATAAATACGGTTTTGATATTAATGTATGAGAAAATCTCAAAATAGTCAAGTTTTGCATTTACCATAGTTTACCTCTGACGTTCAGAACTATGATATCTGCCCAGTGCATAGTGAGTCAAAACTATAACTCCATTATACAAAAAAGGACTAATAGACAAATCCAACTTACAGTTTACAGAAGCTCACTAGATCAACAGACAAACAGAAATACAGAAGATGCCCTCTTACCCAGCCTACTCAGGACCAGACCTCTTGGTCAGATAATGAAATGGCCAGTTAAACTGACAATAATAAAATAAAGGGCCTATCCAGCAATTAATAGGTATAGGACTAGACATTAATTTAAGATATTTCAAACAATATTTCACAACATATTAGGCATATATAATTACTAAAAAACATCTGGTATTTTAAGTAATAAGTAGATTTTGTGATTTTTACCATTTGCGATAAATGCGAAATATGTCGAAACTTTGTCAGTGTATGTGCCTTCATCTTATATGACCCATACGAGTGGTTTTTAACGATTCTGAATTAGCGATAAAATGCAAAATTGGTTCAAAATGTGAAATTATACAATTTATGCAAAATAGATGTGAAATTCTCGGTTTTATATGAAATAAACATATATTTTTTTAAACGATGCATTTTCATAAAAATAAGATATATGTTGTTATTTATTTCAGAAGAAATAATTATTATGGCGCCCATTGTGATCATAAGGCGGTAACATACTTTGACGGACACTTCCGTCCTGGTGCACGGAATATTTATAAGTTCATTATCGTGGTTAGCTGGTCAGAGAGATTTATTCGGTTTGTTTTGCAGCCTACCCGATTGATGCCAGATGATACCTGAAGTTATTTTCTCTGTGTAAATAGTAACTCTGAGCTGAAATACAGAAAATAAAAAGCACCTCAGTTTGCCGCTCGTTGTAAACAATCATGGTGGCATCCAAGCGCGGCATGGATGAGGTTATTCGTAACTGGCTTGAAAATAGTGATGTTGAAAGTGGAAATGATTCTCTGGAGAGTGAAAATACTTCTTCTTCTTCTTCTTCAACTGACAGTGATGAAAGTGATTCCGATTTCAGTTGTGAGATGATAGTGCCAATTAAAACTACGTGTCAAAACCAGAATGCAACAAGAGCGGGTGGGAAGTCTAGTAAAATGACACTTGGAATTACGATCTTGTTGACAATAAGCATGTTTCTGTAACATGCAAATCAGTTTCAGCAATTCACTCTATAGTGAGAAGGGGGTTGGGAAATAATCTGAAAGAAATGGACGCAGGGAATGAATTTCTAACCCCACAGTTCTGGGATCACGTTACTAAGGAAACCAATGCCTATGCTTCTACATTTCTTGCTAATTTATCTGCTTCCCTTGAAACCAGTAATACTTACGAACAAAAACATTGGTTTCCTGTTACTATAGACAAGCTAAAAGCTCACTTTGCTCTGTGTATTCTTATGCATATGATTAGTCAAATTTATGTTATGATGAAAAAATAAATGGTGTGTAAGGGAATATTTCCTTTCACAAGTAATAGTAGGCCAAATGGTTAAATCATTCAAAGTGTGTAACATCTTTCACTGGCCAAAAAGCACTGCAAAGAACAATCAGTTAAACAGCAAATATACTTTCAAGCACACACGTTCATTCTCTTTGTGTTGACCCTTCATTATAGACAGTTATTCTTGACATTGGTGTTGAGTAGTAGTTCTGTTTTAAAGTACAGTAATGATTTATTTTATTGTCTGGTAGCCATGGGTAGAAGCGAAGTGACGACCAAACAGCATGCCGAGAGTCACAAATCGGGACATTTTTATGTAAGCAATATAGATAGGCCTATATTGATGTGCCGACTTTACAATCAAAGACATGAAGAAGAAAAATGTTTTGCAGTCATTGCTTTGCCTCGGCAGCACTGCTGTGCATTTGGGCCTCCAGGAACAGTGTCGATTTAGAGGTTTTTTTAGCAAGTACAACATAATTGTGACTGACAGGCGGTCTTGAATGAAGGAGGACACAGTCTAAACAATTGGCATGTTGTACTTCAATCATCATTGAAATTCTTTTCCTTGTCGGTGTGTTGTACTGTGATAAATAAATACAGTACATTCAAAATAGTATTTTTCACTTTGAAGTTGTGTTTGTAAATTTGTAAACGGGCATATTCGTGGGTGTGCGTTAATACTTCTTGCAGTTTTATGTTGATGTTTGTCTTATTTTCCGTTGTGAAATCAAAACTGCAAGATGAGCAACGTGTGATTAAACAGTATGATTTTACTCCCAACTGTTGTGTGTGCAATTTAGCAAATTATGCCTATTTATAACCAATTTGCTACAAAATGCTAAATTTGAGAAGTTTAGATGCTACAAAACGCTAAATTTGAAAATCAAAATGCTAAAGGATTTTTAAATGCTATAAACGACAAACTCTACTAATAAGCAATATGAAACAAAGCTGCATTTTGTTCTCGAGCAAGGCGGGGTGCTAAGCATCATAGGCGCTCACGACTGTTGGAAATCAGAAGTGACATTAATCTGGAATAGCTGATTGAGTTATAGCTCAGCCTGTATACTATATTGTAATTTTTTTTTTTCCTTTTCTCCGACATTGAAATAATAAGGAACCCTCACTCACTCACTCACTCACTCACTCACTCACTCACTCCGTAGGCTTCTGAGGGACATGAAGTTCCAGTGCCAATCTCACAATCCTCTTCCATCCCTTTCGATCTTGAGCCCGCTCTTCCGAGTTATCAATTTGGAGGATCCGGCATACCTTGTTGATCTCCTCCTTCCAGGTGCTTTGGGGTCTTCCTGAAGGTCATTTCCCATTAAGAGATCCCTTGTATAGATCAACTGGTGCTCTGTTATCCTGCATCCTCAGTACATGTCCAGTAGATTTTGTGATTTTTACCATTTGCGATAAATGCGAAATATGTCGAAACTTTGTCAGTGTATGTGCCTTCATCTTATATGACCCATACGAGTGGTTTTTAACGATTCTGAATTAGCGATAAAATGCAAAATTGGTTCAAAATGTGAAATTATACAATTTATGCAAAATAGATGTGAAATTCTCGGTTTTATATGAAATAAACATATATTTTTTTAAACGATGCATTTTCATAAAAATAAGATATATGTTGTTATTTATTTCAGAAGAAATAATTATTATGGCGCCCATTGTGATCATAAGGCGGTAACATACTTTGACGGACACTTCCGTCCTGGTGCACGGAATATTTATAAGTTCATTATCGTGGTTAGCTGGTCAGAGAGATTTATTCGGTTTGTTTTGCAGCCTACCCGATTGATGCCAGATGATACCTGAAGTTATTTTCTCTGTGTAAATAGTAACTCTGAGCTGAAATACAGAAAATAAAAAGCACCTCAGTTTGCCGCTCGTTGTAAACAATCATGGTGGCATCCAAGCGCGGCATGGATGAGGTTATTCGTAACTGGCTTGAAAATAGTGATGTTGAAAGTGGAAATGATTCTCTGGAGAGTGAAAATACTTCTTCTTCTTCTTCTTCAACTGACAGTGATGAAAGTGATTCCGATTTCAGTTGTGAGATGATAGTGCCAATTAAAACTACGTGTCAAAACCAGAATGCAACAAGAGCGGGTGGGAAGTCTAGTAAAATGACACTTGGAATTACGATCTTGTTGACAATAAGCATGTTTCTGTAACATGCAAATCAGTTTCAGCAATTCACTCTATAGTGAGAAGGGGGTTGGGAAATAATCTGAAAGAAATGGACGCAGGGAATGAATTTCTAACCCCACAGTTCTGGGATCACGTTACTAAGGAAACCAATGCCTATGCTTCTACATTTCTTGCTAATTTATCTGCTTCCCTTGAAACCAGTAATACTTACGAACAAAAACATTGGTTTCCTGTTACTATAGACAAGCTAAAAGCTCACTTTGCTCTGTGTATTCTTATGCATATGATTAGTCAAATTTATGTTATGATGAAAAAATAAATGGTGTGTAAGGGAATATTTCCTTTCACAAGTAATAGTAGGCCAAATGGTTAAATCATTCAAAGTGTGTAACATCTTTCACTGGCCAAAAAGCACTGCAAAGAACAATCAGTTAAACAGCAAATATACTTTCAAGCACACACGTTCATTCTCTTTGTGTTGACCCTTCATTATAGACAGTTATTCTTGACATTGGTGTTGAGTAGTAGTTCTGTTTTAAAGTACAGTAATGATTTATTTTATTGTCTGGTAGCCATGGGTAGAAGCGAAGTGACGACCAAACAGCATGCCGAGAGTCACAAATCGGGACATTTTTATGTAAGCAATATAGATAGGCCTATATTGATGTGCCGACTTTACAATCAAAGACATGAAGAAGAAAAATGTTTTGCAGTCATTGCTTTGCCTCGGCAGCACTGCTGTGCATTTGGGCCTCCAGGAACAGTGTCGATTTAGAGGTTTTTTTAGCAAGTACAACATAATTGTGACTGACAGGCGGTCTTGAATGAAGGAGGACACAGTCTAAACAATTGGCATGTTGTACTTCAATCATCATTGAAATTCTTTTCCTTGTCGGTGTGTTGTACTGTGATAAATAAATACAGTACATTCAAAATAGTATTTTTCACTTTGAAGTTGTGTTTGTAAATTTGTAAACGGGCATATTCGTGGGTGTGCGTTAATACTTCTTGCAGTCTTATGTTGATGTTTGTCTTATTTTCCGTTGTGAAATCAAAACTGCAAGATGAGCAATGTGTGATTAAACAGTATGATTTTACTCCCAACTGTTGTGTGTGCAATTTAGCAAATTATGCCTATTTATAACCAATTTGCTACAAAATGCTAAATTTGAGAAGTTTAGATGCTACAAAACGCTAAATTTGAAAATCAAAATGCTAAAGGATTTTTAAATGCTATAAACGACAAACTCTACTAATAAGCAATATGAAACAAAGCTGCATTTTGTTCTCGAGCAAGGCGGGGTGCTAAGCATCATAGGCGCTCACGACTGTTGGAAATCAGAAGTGACATTAATCTGGAATAGCTGATTGAGTTATAGCTCAGCCTGTATACTATATTGTAATTTTTTTTTTCCTTTTCTCCGACATTGAAATAATAAGGAACCCTCACTCACTCACTCACTCACTCACTCACTCACTCACTCACTCACTCACTCCGTAGGCTTCTGAGGGACATGAAGTTCCAGTGCCAATCTCACAATCCTCTTCCATCCCTTTCGATCTTGAGCCCGCTCTTCCGAGTTATCAATTTGGAGGATCCGGCATACCTTGTTGATCTCCTCCTTCCAGGTGCTTTGGGGTCTTCCTGAAGGTCATTTCCCATTAAGAGATCCCGTGTATAGATCAACTGGTGCTCTGTTATCCTGCATCCTCAGTACATGTCCAGCCCAGCGCAGTCGGTTGGATTCTAACACACCCATTATAGTGTGTTATCGAGAGAGGGTGTAAATCTCATAATTAGATCTTTTCTGCCAGCTTTGAGAGATAGGATCGAACCATGGGCCAAATATTTTTCTATAAACATTATTCTCAAAGACTTGCAACTGCTGCTGCTGTTTCTTGGTTATACTCCATGTCTCCGAACAATACAGAAGTACTGGTCGAATGATTGTATTGTAGATAATCATTTTTACATTCCTTGTTAAAAACTTGGAGCCTAATATAGGGCTCATAGAGTAAAATGTCTTATTTGTATTCATAATTCTAGCTTCAATTAGTAATTTCAGCTTTATTCCATCTAAGCTTTTATGCTATTCAAACATAATGGCATGAAACTTTCTTGTTTTATGCCAATTTTGAATGTTTCTTCTAACAAGTTTCAAAAAGCTATTGCAATGTTCCAAATTGTGAGAATACGTTTTGTTAAACTTAATCCCCAGATTGTGCAAGAAAAACCTCTTACTGCTTTACCTGCCATGGATAAGACAATAATTCAAGATCAGATTTGCAGCTGTGGAGGAAAAAAAAAAAAAAAAACCAATCACTGCTGATCTGCATTTAGGGCAGTCGCCCAGGTGGCAGTTTCCCTATCTGTTGTTTTTCCTAGCCTTTTCTTAAATGATTGCAAAGACATTGGAAATTTATTGAACACCTCCCTTGGTAAGTTATTCCAATCCCTAACTCACCTTCCTATAAAAAAATATTTGCCCCAATTTGTCCTCTTGAATTCCAACTTTATCCTCATATTGTGATCTTTCCTACCTTTAAAGACACCATCCAAACTTATTAGTTTACTGATGTCCTCCCACGCCATCTCTCCACTGACAGCTCGGAACATACCACTTATGAAAATTCTAAGTTCCCATGGAGGGAATTAGATATTCTTCCACCAATAGAGCATATCAAAATCAGACACCCCAGCATCAGTGGGTAAGGTCTGACACATCCCACTCTGAAGAGTCTAGTGTCAGACCTAAGACGAAATGCCGGTTAATAGAGCAAACGCCTGAAAAGCCATACATCTAATTTTTGATCTGACATACCGCTTAGTCGAGCAGCTCGTCTCCTTTCTCCCAAGTCTTCCCAGCCCAAACATTGCAACATTTTTGTAACGCTACTCTTTTGTCGGAAATCACCCAGAACAAATCGAGCTGCTTTTCTTTGGATTTTTTCCAGTTCCTGAATCAAGTAATCCTGGTAAGGGTCCCATACACTGGAACCATACTCTAGTTGGGGTCTCACCAGAGACAAATATGCTCTCTCCTTTACATCCTTACTACAACCCCTAAATACTCTCATAACCATGTGCAGAGATCTGTACCCTTTATTTACAATCATATTTATGTGATTACCCCAATGAAAATCTTTCCTTATATTAATATCTAGGTATTCACAATGATCCCCAAAGGGAACTTTCACCTCATCAACGCAGTAATTAAAACTGAGAGGACTTTTCCTATTTGTGAAACTCACAATCTGACTTTTATCCCCGTTTATCACCATACCATTGCCTACTGTCCACCTCACAACATTATCGAGGTCATTTTGCAGTTGCTCACAATCTTGTAACTTATTTATTACTCTGTACAGAATAACATCATCTGCGAAAAGCCTTATCTCTGATTCCACTTCTTTACACAAATCATTGATATATATAAGAAAACAAAGGTCCAATAATACTGCCTTGAGGAATTCCCTCTTAATTTTTACAGGGACAGATAAAGCTTCACCTACTCTAATTCTCTGAGTAATATTTTCTAGAAACAGAGCCACCCATTCAGTCACTCTTTTGTCAAGTCCACTTGCACTCATTTTTGCCAGTAGTCTCCCATGATCTACCCTATCAAATGCCTTAGACAGGCCAATCGCGATACAGTCCAATTGACCTTCTGAATCTAGGATATCTGCTATATCTTGCTGGAATCCTACAAGTTGGGCTTCAGTGGAATAACCTTTCCTAAACCCAAACTGCCTTCCATCAAAGCAGTTATTAATTTTGCAAACATGTCTTATATAATCAGAAAGAATGCTTTCCCAAAGCTTACATACAATGCATGTCAAACTGACTGGCCTGTAATTTTCAGCTTTATGCCTATCACCCTTTCCTTTATATACAGGGGCTACTATAACAACTCTCCATTCATTTGGTAAAGATCCTTCATGCAAACAACAATCAAACTAGTACTTCAGATATGGTACTATATCCCAACCCATTGTCTTTAGTATATCCCCCGAAACCTTATCGATTCCAGCTGCTTTTCTAGTTTTCAAGATCGGTAAATTACCCAGTTGATCTCCAGCTAGTCTCATTTGGACAGCAAGTAGGGTAGATTAGACAAGGAATTAGAAAGGAAGTGGTTGTGGCCAAGGAAATTTTGATTATTTTTTGGCTTTGGAAAAGTTTAATTCTAATTTCAAGGTGTTTTAAAGCAACAGCTTTACATCTGTAGAATTACCAGCATGTTATAAAATAATAATAAAAAATGAAAATCCACAGCCTGTTTCCAGTCATTCGACCATGTCAGGAATGGAATGAGTGAAGCCCCCATCTAGCAGCGAGGGCTGGAAGTGTGCCGGCTGCCGAAGCCTGTCGCACTCCTCTGGGGGAATGATTAGTGAATGAAAGATGAAATGAAATGATATTGGAGAGTTGCTGGAATAAAATATGACAGGAAAAACTGGAGTACCTGGAGAAAAACGTGTCTCACCTCTGCTTTGTCCAGCACAAATCTCACATGGAGTGACGGGGATTTGAACCACGGAACACAGCGGTGAGAGGCAGGCGCGCTGCCGTCTGAGCCATGGAGGCTCCAACAACAACAACAACAACAACAACAACAACAACCACAACAACAACAACAACAACAATAATAATAATAATGTCATGTATGTCTTAAGTATAGATTCCATTTGTTTTTCTTGTATGCCCAAAAGTGGGTATAATTTTTTTTATACAATTGAAATTTCACAATTTGTTGAACCAGGAAAATGAATGCCACTGGTGAAAAACAAAAATTAACAACAACTGTATCAAAGAATCAGCTAATTTTAATAAAGTACATAAGCATGTAAACTCACCTTTTGACATTTCCCTTGCATGTAGAACATGCAGATGCAATCAGAACCCCGTTCTTGATTACTTCTAATCTGCTGTTGTCTTTTGCTGATTCCCCGTTTAGTTTTAGTCTCCTTACGACTCTGGCGTTTGTTAGGTGGTATCAATCGACCCAGTCCCCCCCTTAGTCTTCTTTTAACTCCACGGCCCATTCCTCTTTTAGGCCCATCATCATCTAATCCTGATAATCTTGAAAAATCATCTTGATTATCAAAGTCTGACTCATCTTCAGCATACGAGTCATAATTTTCATCGTACTGAAGTCCTGCAAACAAGAAGAAATGCAAGTGTCTCTTAATTAGGTATGAATGAAACATACAACAGGAGATTGTAACAGTCATATTCAGATCATGCCACGTACTCTACTCTATAGTTGACCCCTTCAGTGGCGGATTCTCACAGAGCTCTTATGCCAGAAAGGAGAGTTGTTTTCAGAGGAAATAACATCAGGTATTTTAAGTAATAAGCAATATGAAATGTTTTTTTTAACTTTCCTTTGGTGCTTAATTGGTACTTTGTGAGTACTGTCTTGTAACCAATACATATTCCAGCTTTTGAATTATTCCCATTAACAAAACTAACACAATAAACTGCCGAATTTCACAAGAATTGACTTCTTTATAAAACTGTGCCATTATATGTGGAGATTTATTTACAACTTTTTCAATGTAATTTTTGGCATAGGAATTGCTTTCGATCATTACCAAATTACATCATCGTCCATTATAAATAGTTCAAAATAGTCAATCTTACTCAACCCTGGCAATAATTCAACCCTTACTCTAGAATTTCCAGTAAATGGAATTATTATTAGGTTGTGCAGGCTAACATTTTCTCCATGCAAAGTTGTTCTACATCTCTTACCATCACCATTGCTTCCAACGGAATATCTTCAATTTCACTAACAATACCAACATCATCATCTGAACAATGAATCATCATCACTACTATCTGAAATACTAATATCACTTACAGATTCATCTTCAGTGCAGTCCCTTATTTTATTTTCACATATCCCTTTTGTTTTACACTCACCATTTCTGTTTACTTTGTAAGCTGGTGACAGATTGTATGTAAAGAAAAGGAGGTAAGACATATTTTAGGCCAAATATTTCATGAATGCAGCTGGAAACCTTCCAGCCATCTGTTGAGAATGCTGGAAAACATTTTCCACAGAGATTACAATACACAAGAAATTATTGGGCGAATGCAGAATGAACAGTGCAGCTAAACGAGAATTTCTCACACAGTTATGTTATGGGCATGTGCGCGCAGTTTCATGAGCATGCCACTGAAGAGGTTAATAAGCTTTACTTTCAGTTAGTTAGTAGATACTGTAGTATTAATTTAGATAATGTTACCTTCGAGAGTACTGGTAACGTACATTCATTTCCTTTCCGTAGGAATCTCTAATGCACCGTCTCTTGTGAATCTTATTGCAACTTACTAAGAAAACTGTACGCACAAATCGATCGCTATTCTCTCAAAGGGACTTTGCACATTGTACTGGCACATGGGTGCTTTCTTTCTTCCTCTTGGTCCTTTCCTGACAGCACACACCTCACACTTCCTGCACCATGCTACGACACCATCTTAGCAGTTGACCAGCAGAACCTTTCTCTAATCTTAGCCAGTGTTCTACTCACACTAAGATGTCCCTCAGAACTCCCATCACACAGGTATTTTAAGACTTCAGGGATCTTTATTTGAGGACAATGATCAGTATTCTTGTAGATGTTCCATCTGAATCCTCAATGAGGCACTTCAACACATCATTTTGTAGCTGCAAAAAGAATTCCACTGGTCCCAATAGGACTCGATTATTGGGCTGAGTGGAGCAACTTTTCCTCAAGAAATTTGACGTCATGTTTCCTTACAGCGAATTACCTTGCCTAGATATGGATCTTCACATTGATTTCTGTAAATTTCTATAGGATGCCACATCATCCACTACCATCACCTTTGTTGCATGGCCAGCTTTCATTTCTTGCCGAAAACAATGATTACAATCCATTGGACGTGGCCTTTTAAACAAATCATTGGCATTCTTGTGGCTTGTTACTGCTCAATGTTCAATCTCAAAATGGTATTTTTGCATATGCCCTATTTAAATGGCAATCTGCCCTTCTGAGTACCTAAACTACATTAGCCACTTCAAAGCACCATGATCTTACAGTACTTACAGAAGTGGTCCACCGACTTCACCAGAACTAACAATTCCCACAGTTTCTCTCAGGGTTGGACAGCATCTTGCTGAAGTATGCTATCACCCTTTCTTGACAGTTCTGCATCTGGGATAATACTCCACCTATTCCTCTACTGCTGGCATCCATGTCCAGTATAAATAGACATGTAGTACATATATGTAGATCAGAATGGGGGCAGTGGGTCAGCAATGCCTTTAAGATGTTCGAAAGCTGAGTGACTGCAATCATTCCACGAGTAAAACCACCCTTCAGTAAGCCTTGACAAGCATTTAGCTATGTTGGCAAATCCTGGCACGAAATGTCGGCAGTGGCATAGTCGTAAGAAACTCTGAAGTTCACGTACATCTTTAGGAATAGGTCATTCCTTTACTGCACGTCTTCTCTGAATCTATGGCTACACCATCTTTGGAAATGTCATGTCTTTGGATTCAGCTTCAGGTTGGCTCCCTGCAGTTGCTTAAAGACTTCCTCCAGGTTTGATAGGTGTTCACTGGAAGTTTTACATAATACTATGATATCATCCAAGTAAATGAGGCAGGTTTTCCATGACAGACCTTGCAGTACTGCTTCTATCAGTCCTTCAAATATAGTTGGTGCATTGCACAGTCCAAAACACATAACTGTAATGTGCCAAAACCTGTACTAATTGAGAACACTTGTCTTCTCTCTATCTTTGGCCTCCATTTCTACTTGCCAATATACACTTTTCAAATCCAGAGTTGGAAAATACTTGAGATCCAGACAATATGTCTAGAGTGTCATCTATCCTGGGTAAATGAGAACTGCCTGTAAGTGTCCTGCTGTTCAACTGTTGGCAGTCCACATAAAATTTGGCCGACCCGTCCTTTTCCTTCACTAAAACCACCGGAGATGTCCAGGGTCTACTAGACTGTTTGATGACGCTGCTTATTCATGCCACAAACGATTCTCTCAGCCTCCTCTCTTCCTGATAGTGGCAAGCATTGAGGGTGCTGTGTCTGATCGGTTGTGTACTTCCGGTTTTTAATTTATGCTTTACGACACTCATCCTACCATACATACACTTGTCATTCGTGAAGACATCTTGATATTTGACCAACAGCTTTGTATGACCGAGCTTCAAGGTCTCAGTTAATTATGAAAGATTACCAACATGCTGGGTATCCTTTGTGGTCTCCCCACAAACAATGCATGATACAGGATTACAACAGACCATCTGAGTGCCCCCTCTCTTCAATGATTTGTAATATCTGAAGCCATCTCTTTTCAGTTTCAAGTCAGTAAATTTATAACTGTTAGGTTCTTCAGTCTGCTGAGACTAATTTTGATTAATAAATGTATAAACTATCTGAAAAAGGAAACATGTTAACAGTATTTTACTTGAAATGAAACAACTTAAATAAAACGGAATGACATGTTTCGTTCCTAAAAGATCATCATCAGATTCTATCAAATCACACTCAAATATTTATGTTTATTTCTGTTTAAATACTTAGAAACTTGAAATCTGGAACTTATCTTAATGAAGCCCTGCTTTGTCTCCATTCCAAAAGTAACACAGAACCTTCAATATTCTTACATTCACAAGTACATAAATTTCCTTTCCATCACTTACAACATGGCACTCAACAACAACAGACAAAAAACTACCCACACTTCTCCACACATTTCTTCCATATCTCCTTATGCTCAGCGTAGCAACCGTCACTTGTCTCCCCCCGTCCAGCTGAGGGAGGCATTACTTAACTCGTAACAATATTTTTCAGTTACTAATTTTGATATTTTTCTGTTAATGTTTAATCCCTATTTAACATACATTCTTCATTAACTGCCAGTTTAATTATTGTTTACTCCCTATTAAATTCCTAAGTTTTTTATTAATTGTAATTAATTATCATGGTATTTTAATTTAATGTGCTAAAAATCACAAACATCATATGTGGGTAAGTGTAAGAGACAACTAAGAACCCAAACTATGCCAAATTATAAATAAATTTTAAAAAATAAAAAAAATAGATAAATAAATAATATTAGAAGTAAGAGCTTTATTCCAATATGAATAATTCCTTTCCCAAGGAAACCTCACATGCCACAGTTTATAAAATAGGACAAGCTAGTGATCAAATAATGCAGAAGTGAAAAACAACCAATACCTATTAGAAGAGGACTATACGAGGACGGTTTAAAAAGTCCTCGGAATCACCGCTAGTTGTCAATGCTAGAGCAACAAGGTTCTCGCGCAATAATCACACATCCTTTGTGAGTGAACACATGGCGCGTCAGTGCTCTAGCTGCAGGAGTGTGGTAGTGACGACTCTTTGTTGTTGTTCCCGCGTAGTGATTTGTGACAATGGAAAAAACTGAGATTCGAGCAGTGATTAAATACTTTGTAAAGAAAAGTATGAAAGCAAAAGAAATTCATGCCGACTTTCAGAACACACTGGGGGACTCTGCTCCTTCATTTTCAACTGTTGCCAAGTGGACCAGCGAGTTTAAATTCGGTCGGGAGAGCTTGGATTATGATCCGCGTAGTGGACGGCCAAAAAGTGTTATGACCCCAGAATTTATCGCAAAAGTGCATAAAATGATCATGGAGGATCATCGACTGAAAGTGCGGGAGATTGCTGAAGCTGTAGGGATGTCTTCTGAATGGGTATATTATATTTTAACCGAAGAATTGGGTATGAAAAAATTATCTGCAAGATGGGTGCCGCAGCTCTTGACATTGGACAATAAACGCACCAGATTGGAAATGTCCGAACAAAGTCTGGCCCGTTCTCAGTGCAACCAACAAGATCTTTTGCGCCGCTTTGTGACTACAGATGAAACTTGGGTCCACTACTATACCCCAGAGACAAAACAGCAGTCAAAGCAGTGGAAACATGCTGATTCACCACCACCAAAAAAAGCAAAGGCAGTGCGTTCGGCCGGAAAGGTCATGGCCTCAGTTTTCTGGAATGCAAAAGGCATTCTGCTGATAGATTATCTTCCTACTGGCCAAACAATTACAGGGAAATACTATGCAAACCTCCTAGACCAACTACAGGAAAAGATACGCGAAACAAGGCCTGGTTTGGCAAGGAAAAAGGTCATCTTTAATCAGGACAATGCTCCGGCGCACACAAGTGTTATTGCCATGGCAGAACTTCATGAACTGGGGTACGAATTGTTGCCACATCCACCTTATTCACCTGATTTGGCACCATCAGACTTTGATCTATTCCCCAGGCTGAAAATTTTCCTCGGTGGACGGAGATTTTCTACAAGGGAAGAACTGACAGCCGAATTGGAGAGGTATTTTTCAGGCCTGGAGGAATCTCATTTTCGAGATGGGATCAAGGCATTGGAACATCGCTGGAGCAAATGCATTCGTCTACAGGGAGACTATGTTGAAAAATAAAAGCAGTTCCACCGAGGTAAGATACTTAATTCCAGTACATTCCGAGAACTTTTCAAAGCACCTATGTAGAACTGGGAGAGGATCATAATATTTCTGGGTATGTCATGTTTAAACTTAATTAGATTTCATTAAATCCTAGAAAAATAAACGCTGTATAAGACTTGTGGAGTACCTATGACAGTTTGATGTGAGACTGCAGAATGGGTACAAGATGGTGGCTATGTTTCATGTAAATATCTGGCGTATCATGCAGAATATATCATACTCTGTAACAGCAATGGCATATGATGTACAGTTATTGTGCAATATGTAGTGTCAAAAACAAAATAAAACAAGTGGCCGCTCTCCTGAATGCAAGTCACCTTCGGGTCCCTTTGCTACTATTTGGAGACAGGCAGTGTTATATGTTGTTGGGCCATGGAATGATGTGGCCTCATATATCTAGTTATAATGAACCAGATCTCATCATCATCACCACCATCATCATTCCAGCTGTTGGTCAGGTCTGCTTGGAAGATAAGCCTCTCCATCCCTTGTCTTCCCACCACTTCTTGCTCTTCACTCTTGTCCAGTCCTCATCCCTTCTCTGCACACACTCTGCCACTCCTTTCATCTACGTGTCTCTTGGTCACCCTCTTTGTCATTTTCCTGTTATCTCCATTTCATGCATATCTCCTGGGTATCCTTTCCTCTGTTCTTCTCTTCATGTGTCCATACCATCTAAGTCTAGATGCCTTTATCTTGCTCTGTAGTGGCTCTTCTTTTACTTTACCTTTAACCTTCTCATTTCCTTTCTTATCTTATCCTGCTTCTCAGAAATTTAATTTCACTTGTGTGTATCCTAGTCATGCGCTCTTCCTCATTACCCATGTTTCTGCTGCGTACATCAGAATAAGTACATAGTACGTCCTGTACATCATTCTTTTGCATCTCTGAGGGACATCCTTACTCCAAACCAGGCTTCTGACACTTTCAGGAATGCTCCTGCTTGTCTTCCAAGCTACAACATTTTTAGCTTCCTCCTTTTGGTCTTATATTTCTTCCACTTTTCTCTATAATACTTCACAGATACTTGAAACTTTCTACCTTCCTAAGCTGTTCCCCTCCAAGCATTATCCCTCTCACAGGTCTCTCCTTTCTAGTTGTGATCACGATCTCGCTCTTTTTGGCATTAAATTTCATTCCATATTCTTCCACCTCATCTTCCCATGAATCTAACTGTTCCTGGATATCCTCTTCCTTTTCTCCCTAGATTAACAAGTCATCTGCAAACATCATCACCTTCATTTGCCCTTCCCCAATTTTCCTTTCCTTTTTTGTCATTAACTCATTCATTACTACAATGGAGAATGAAGGTGACAGAGCACTTCCTTCCCTTAATCCACATTTTTTTTGCTCAAACAAGTCTGTTCTCTCTCTCTCCTTCTACTTTCACACAACTGACACTCCCATAGTACATCTCCCTCACTCTTTCTGTTGTCTGCTTCTCAACACCCTTTTTCTGTAAGGCTTCCCATACTTTGGTTCTGCACACAAGATCATATGCCTCCTCACAGTCCAAGAAGGCCATCAGTAGATCTTTACCCCACTCCTAATGATGCTCTTGTTGTCTTAGTGTGAATATAATGTCTACTGTGGACCTTCCTGATCTGAAGCCATACTCTTCTCTTAGTTTTTCCTCACCCTCTTTCTGATTCTAGTGTCCAGAATTTCCTCAAACACCTTTGCACAGTCACATATCAATGTGACTCCCCTATAGATTTTCCTATTCCCCTTCTTGAAGATGGGTATGATTATCACCTTCTTCCAGTCTTCAGGGATCTTACTCTCCTTCCATACTACTTTCAACACACGATGAAGCCACTGTTTTGCTACCTCTCCTGCTGCCTTCACCATCTGAATACTCAGTTCATCTAAACCTAGGGCTTTCCATCCTTCCATCTTGTCCAGTGTTACTTCTACTTCTCCCCATGTTAAGTCTTTTCTTTCTTCCAGGCTTCTTCCTTTCTCCATGCTTATACTTTCCTCCTCAATGCATCCTTCTGGGTTTAGTAAATCTTCAAAATACTCCTCCCAAATTCCTTTGAGTTTCTCTTTTTCCTGCACTTCATTTCCATTTTTATCTATCATAATAACATCCTGGTGCCTCCGTGACTCAGGAGGCAGCGCGCCGGCCTCTCAGCGCTGGGTTACGTTTTTCAAATCCTAGTCACTCCATGTGAGATTTGTGCTGGACAAAGCAGAGGCGGGACAGGTTCTCTGGTTTTCCCTATCATCTTTCATTCCAGCAACACTCTCCAATATAATTTCATTTCATCTGTCAGTCATTAATCATTGCCTCAGAGGAGTGTGACAGGCTTCGGCAGCCGGCATACTTCCTATCCTCGCCGCTAGACGGGGGCTTCATTCATTCCATTCCCGACCTGTTTGAATGAATGGAAATAGGCTGAAGATTTTCATTTTCATTATAACATCCTACCTCATGACTTTCCTTTTACTCTTGACTGTTCCATAGAGTACTTTTTAATTTCCTTTACTATCTGGGCCGATGACCTTAGATGTTAGGCCCCTTTAAACAACAAGCATCATCATCATCACCACCTTTACTATCTTCTTCCATCATGTTTGTCTACTTTTCCATCCATTTTTTTCTCTGCTACAACATTTTTAGCATCCTCCTTTTGGTCCTATATTCTTGTCCTGTCTCCATTGAAACCACACTCTAAAAGCTCCCCACCTGCCACTGGCTGTCGTTCCACCATGGAGTCTCCTTGTACCTTTTCTTGTACCTTTTCTGGTACTAGTTCTCCCACAAACTTCCTCTGCAGCTTTTACTAATGTCTTCTTCAAACTTTCCCATTCCTCCTTTCCTGTTTTTGTATCATCTGTTGGTAAGTTCTATCTTATTTTTTCCCGGTATTCTTTTCCTTCATTTTGATAAATTTTTCTTGGTTCTCTTTCCTCTTTCTTTCCTTCATTGTCCTCACTTTCATTACCAGTAGTCTGTGTTCACTATCTAGAACCTCTGATGGTATTACCCTTACATCTGTAGCATTTCTCTTCATTTCACAATCGCAGAGCATGTGATCCACAATGGATTTCCTACACCAGTCACTGTTGTACCAGGTTGTCTTATGGTTTTCTCTCTTCTTGAACCATGAGTTCCCAACCATCATCCCATTTCTTTTGCACAAATCAAGCAGCTTTTCCCCCCTCCTTATTTCTATTTCCCCTGCCTTCTGCTCCAAGTACATTGTCATATCCCTTCCTTTCCATGTCTACATGGGCATTCAAGTCTCCCATTACTACTTTTTTTCCTTTCTTTTTTTACAATTTGCTTTACACTGCACTGACACAGGAAGGTCTCATGGTGAGAATGGGATAGGAAAAGGCTACAAGTGGGAAGGACATGGCCTTGGCCTTAAAAATAAGGTACAGCCCCAGCATTTGCCTGGTTTGAAAATGACAACCATCTTCAGGGCTGCCAACAGTGAGGTTTGAACCCACTATCTCCCAAATGAAAGTTCACAGCTGTGCGACCCTAACCACACAGCCAACTTCCTTGGTTTACTATTTTGTCTTGCCATTCAACTGTCTCTCCAATTCTTCCTCAAAGTCATCCTTATCCTGTTATGTGCAGCCTATTTGTGGAGCATATACTTGTATTATTTCCCAACTTTTTCCTTTAATTATTATTTTGACTTTCATCAACCTGTCACTTATCCCCTTTACATCCCCTTCCAATCCAATTCTCACTAATAATCCAACTCTATTTTGTTTTCCTTCATAAATTCCCATCCAGTACAAACAAAAACCATTCTGCAGCTCTTTCTTACCTTCCCCCCTCCATTTAGTCTTTGCCAGCCAGCCCTAATAAATCCAGTTTTCTTCTTTCCATCCTTTTTTTTTTTTTTTTTTTTTTTGCAAGTTGCTTTACGTCGCACCGACACAAGATAGGTCTTATGGCGACGATGGGACAGGGAAGGGCTAGGAGTGGGAAGGAAGCGGCCGTGGCCAGCATTTGCCTGGTGTGAAAATGGGAAACCACGGAAAACCATTTTTAGGGCTGCCGACAGTGGGGTTCGAACCTACTATCTCCCGAATACTGGATATTGTCCATCATGTCTACAACCTCTTCTACTTTTCCGATTAGATCTGCATGCTACTATTGTGGCAAAGTTGTAACGAGTTGGACTGGTATTCATGAAGTCGTACATTCATATATAACCTACTGCTTGCTATGTTTTTAAGAAAGAGAAATTATAAATGTTCTGGTCTCTTTTGTGGCTGTATAGTAATTAACATCAGGTTCATAAATTAATTATGCCATGACTATAATTATTTATTAAGACTTTTGGGTCGATTGCAGAAACGATGGGTAGTTTTAAGCCTTAGACAACATCTACCTAAACGATGTCTAAATCGAGCACGATCTTCCATTGCATAAACAATGTTCAGCTGGTGTTTAACTAGACATCATTTAAAGTTTCAATATTGGTTTGAAAATGGAGATAGAAGTATCTTTCACGTAACTCTTTGCTTGTCGCAACCAATGAAATTCTTTTTTATTATTATTTATAAGTTTCATATTCCGTATTGATTGGATTCAATGTAATAGACAAGAAAAATGTTCCACCGATCAATACTATTTATTGTGAGTGAATTATTGCACTAGTACCGGTTTCGGCCTTTCTTGGCCATCATCAGCTAGCACACAATATTTACAGTCATTAGACAATATTACAAAGATGTTACGTTAGAGTATCCGGATGTCTAATGAAAAATGGAAGAAAAATATATTGCAATATGTTGCGTTAAAATATCTCTGATTAAAAGTGGTGATGGTTATAATAAACTAAAACCTATTAAGTGAGCATGGACATGAGTACATAAACACATTAAATTATATAGGCCGCATCATAAGACACTAAAAATATAGCATATTAAACACATTAAAACATGGTATATTTTAAAAACGTCTATTAAAATTTGAGTTCATGTTGCGTAGCATTCATTCTTCAATCCTCTTGTAGTTCTTGTGTTGATTAAGTTGTATTAGGTGATCAACGAGAATGTTCTATGGCTGATATACTTTGTATTGGTATGTTATAAGAACTCTTGTCATTAAAATTTGAAAATTGAGTACTGTGCAATTCAACTGTTGATGTAGTCCAGTAAGATTTATATATACAGCGAGACAGGGTTTGATTTTAGAGCAGTTGGTGGTGACACCTCTCTCGTCTATGCACGTTATATGATTGTTATCTGTAAAGATATAGCCAAATACAATGGATACAGCAAAGAAATGGTCAACAAAATCATTCACAAAATAAAATCCCAACCTAAAACTAAATTAATCAAAATAGCCAAACCCAAAAAAGATTATGTCTTATTTACCTTCAACAACACCAATATATATACTATAACTAATATCCTTAAGAAGCACAACCTGAAAATAGCATTCAAAACCACACACAACAGCACCAACACTATACACAACACCAAAACAGTCAATAATAATAATAAATACAACCAATCAGCTGTCTACCGTATCAAATGTAACAACTGTGACACAAGCTATATTGGACGTACAGACAGAAACTTCACCGTCCGTTATAATGAACACATAAATGCAGTAAAGCACAACCATTTCTCATCAATAGGCCAACATGTAGAAGAATCTAAGCACAATTTCACAGACATCAATAATGACATGATGATATTAAACAAACTCTAAGGGCCCCCTGCTCAACATAACCAAAGATTTCTATACTTCTCTGGATCAATACGCTAAACCCAATCATAACATTAACGACATTACAGAGAAAACCAGTATCATCTTTGACAAAGCCATTCCTGCAATAAAGAATGACTATCTCAAATTAGTAAACACATGTCATAACAAACCGACGAATCACAAACCTAACCCTGCCCCTACCTCCACAATAGCCACTCCTCCTTCCCCTCCACCAACATCCCTCCACACAGCTAACATGAGCCCCAGACGTACTCGTAGCAGAACACAACTAATCTCCAAACATATCGGTACACAACCTCCACAGCAACAATAGTAAGTACTCTTTTCATTTCATACATACATCCAGGCATTCCTTCATACACACGCTATACTCATATTAGCTTTTCTTTACAGATAACAACCATATAACGTGCATAGACGAGAGAGGTGTCACCACCAACTGCTCTAAAATCAAACCCTGTCTCGCTGTATATATAAATCTTACTGGACTACATCAACAGTTGAATTGCACAGTACTCAATTTTCAAATTTTAATGACAAGAGTTCTTATAACATACCAATACAAAGTATATCAGCCATAGAACGTTCTCGTTGATCACCTAATACAACTTAATCAACACAAGAACTACAAGAGGATTGAAGAATGAATGCTACGCAACATGAACTCAAATTTTAATAGACATTTTTAAAATATACCATGTTTTAATGTGTTTTATTTTTAGTGTCTTATGATGTGGCCTATATATTTTAATGTGTTTATGTACTCATGTCCATGCTCACTCAATAGGTTTTAGTTTATTATAACCATCACCACTTTTAATCAGAGATATTTTAACGCAACATATTGCAATATATTTTACTTCCATTTTTCATTAGACATCCGGATGCTCTAACGTAACATCTTTGTAATATTGTCTAATGACTGTAAATATTGTGTGCTAGCTGATGATGGCCAAGAAAGGCCGAAACCGGTACTAGTGCAATAATTCACTCACAATAAATAGTATTGATCGGTGGAACATTTTTCTTGTCTATTACACCAATGAAATTCGTCGGTGCGCGTGCCGAACGTTTTTTTTTTTTTTTTTTTTTTTTTTTTTTTTTTTTTTTTTTTTTTTGCTAGTGGCTTTACGTCGCTCCGACACAGATAGGTCTTATGGCAGCAATATCGCTTTTGGTGGAAATTAAATCTCATAATATTACCAACACTAAAGCGACACACCAACGTACGGGGAAGTGTAGCTTTGATTATAGTGTTGTTATGGTGAGTGTAATCTAATCGTAAATAGCTTCGACGAAGGGAAGATGAAACAATAGTAATGTGTAACCGAATACGCATCATCGGCAGCCCTGAATTTTGTTTTCCGTAGTTTCCCTATGTTTACACCAGGCAAATACTAGGGCTGTTATTATGGCCATGGCTGATTTTCCCCAGTCCTCCTCTATAAACAATAATAACCACCATCACCACCACTTGCCTTTTGCTATGTCATAGTTGCCGAAAACTCATCTGAATTAGCATGATGATTATATATATACCACATACAACCTACTTTTTAGTTTTCACTATTATGTGTGCTTACTTGGCAGTAAATATAAGTGAATCACTCCTGGTTGATGTATGTGACAGCCCTCTGATGATTGGGACCAGTAATTCTGACAAGTATGTAGTCGAAGTGTCCTATAATTCCATGGAAATTACCCCCATGTATAATAAAATATATCGGTTGCCAAGAATTGTATTCCGGTTGGCAGTTACCGGACTGTTCCTTTGTCAGTCTCAAGAAACAAGTCTCTTGAAAAGCAAAATCTTATTTTAAGCTCTACCTCCCCCATACATTTCAAATGAATTGCTGCTATTTTGCAGCAGGCGACCCACAGAGAGGCCGTCAGACTAACCTTTCTTCCCGGAACTGTCTCAACATGATAAGACAAATTACATGTTTCATGGTACATAACCTTGATTGTGATTCACTCCTCTCATTTGAGGTTAAACAGTGTTCTCGGTAGTGTTTAAACATGGCCGGTTGAACATCGGTTATAGGCAGTGTCTAAGTGATAAATAACGTCTCTGCAATGCGGCAGCCATACTTAGGCATTATTTAACCATAGACATCGTCTAAACACCCTTTCTGCAATCGGCCCATAGGCTTCAAATGAAAAGAATGATATATTTATTCTCAGCAAAAATATATTTTGTGGCATACAGAAAAACTTGTGGTGTCTGCCTTAGAAAATGCAATTAAGAAAAAACAAAGCCACAACAATATTTAGTTCATCTTCCTTCCAACTCCAACACATCTTGCAATTGAGTGGATGTGGAACGACTTTTCTCAGCCATGGCATCCCAGGCACCCTGGACGAGCTTCCACAAATTATCAGGATGTCTTGTAGGATGTCTTGGGCCAATTTTTCCACATATGCTTTTTTACTTGTGCCCACATATACTCAATTAAGTTCAAGTCTAGAGAGCAACAAGGCCAGTCTATCAAATCAATATCCTGTCTGCTCACAAACCTCAGTCTCGAATAAACTGAGATGTGCGGACTGGATGATTATCCTGCTGAAATTGAAGAATTCCATTAGGATGCAACAATCTAGTATAAAGAACCATATAACATTCCAGCAAGCATTAATATTTATGCTAGTTCAATTTTCCATGAATGCGATGGATTGTGCCCACACCACGATGAAAAATCTCTCCCCCCAACAGGACGATGATATGTAGAAGAAACCGAGACTTCATCAGAAAAGATGACCCTTTTCCAATCCTGATCACAGTTTCTCAATGTAAAAACTAAACACTTGTTCTTAAGAACTTCCCTAGGAATGGCACATTGAGATCTCAAACTGGTAGCACTTAAGTGATTTTTCGCAGTCTGGCCATGGCCAGGAAAATTAACAACTGCTTTCAAAATAACAGCGGTATGAAAGGGATTCCTTTCAACCTCTGGCATTAATCTGGCATTTTGTTGTGATGTTGAAATTCTCCTTCTATCACACCCAGATTTACGGACAAAAATACCTGAACATCAATTTTGCATTCATCTCGAGCTGCCCTTTCTGAAAGGTGCAATTGCCTACCTGCTTCGGATGCTGAAAAGCCAAGTTCAATTACAGCCCGTATTACAATTTCTTCACCACTGTGAAGCCATGTCAAACAGTCAACTGCAAAGTCTTGGGCAGAAATGGTGTCATTGGTTATCATGTAGGGGAGTGTAAGCCTCTATCTAGGTCTTAAAATAATAACAAAGTACTCACAATGATAGAAATATAAATTATAGAATTAAAAATTAATATTATAAATATATTTAGAGTCTTATTATTTAGTCTATTATTTGCAGACATAAATTTTGAAAATTTTAAAGGAAATATAGTTCATAATCTCAACCTAAGAGGCATAAATTGTTTTCTAAAGACCTACATTGTGAGTAACTGTATCCACAAAATAATTCCTTAATCATTGGTTTGGTTATAAGTTAAGAAATACTACTGTAGCTGCAGTTGCTACTACAAGATAATATTATTGCCACAAAAAGTAAACCCATTTGTACAGCATTATTAGATGAAATGAATGTAATCTAAATGAATGTTAAGTTGTAGTAGTCCTGCAAATGTGCTGAATTGCATCAGTATAAAGTAAATCCTGTACAGCTCAGTCAGAAGAACGTTCTAATTTAGATGGCAACATCTCAGGTTCAAATCCTAGTCACTCCTTTTACTTTTATTTAATTTCATTACATGACAGTGTAATGTAATCACATAAGAAGGAAAAACTGATATTAATATTATGCACCTGTACTGTCACAAAATTAACGTTACTGTATTATTTATATTGCTAAAGAATGAAAACAAAATAAAAATGATAAATTGGACAAGAATTGAAGTCACAACATTTGAATCACTAAGCGAGCGCTTTTCTGCTGTTCCATGAGAAGCAGGTATCGAATGACTCCTTAAACACTATAGTCCAGCAAAGTTCACAGTGCTGCTACTACACATCTACAAGCACATGCATCGTGTAACAGCACCAGGATTCACAGTGCAACTTAGAACATAATATTCACTGTTCAAGTATGGCCACATTATTTTATTATTATTTTATTTTTTATGACACCTGTACCTACTGAACTAAGATGAGTAGAGATAGTGGTAATAAAATTATGAATGTTCAATTAACCAAAATTTCCCCATAATTAGATGAATAAATTGTAAAATCCTCAACCCAAGGTACACTATGATCAAGATGACACTTCCTCAGACAACTGTGCATGCAGTCTTGTACTCCATAAACCAGCTGGGCCATTCAGTTATGTAAAGATTATTTTCTAAAAGAAAAAAAATTACAAAAATTATATTGCAAATCATTCTACCTTGCTCATTAAATGAGTACGAACTATCCATAAAGCCAGAGGATGATGGACTAGCGTCTTCTAAATAAGCATCTCTCATGATGGGAGAAGCTCCACGAATATACAGCATCTCATCATCATCTTCATCATCGTCTTCCCCCTCTTCCTCTTCATCATCATGGAGTTTCTCTTCCAAGGTTCCCTCAATATCCTCAGTGTCATTCCAGCATTGGGTTCTTTTTCTTTTCTGAAAAACAGAAGAAATTGTCACTTCGAAATCACTTGTCTTTCAATTCTTTCCAGCTGAATCTGAGAAATGTAAATGTATGTATTGCTAGTCTTGTATAGTGGATTTTCAAAAAATGAAAGAATAATGGCATAGTTTTCTCAACATAAAATGCTCTGTGCATATCAATTAATCTAAATCAGTGTTCTAGGAATATGACAAATGTATGAATATATATCAAAGACAGGAACCTGGGGAAGAATGACAGGAATATACACAAGTATTCATATTCATCGTCTGTAAGAGACTGTAGTATGTCACAACTGAATCACAGCAAATGCTTGTAGGATTTTTGAAATGGAAAGTCATGTCCTTGTGGTTTAGATTCCATGTAAACTGGAGGTTTCATGGCTATGATCACGTTATCAATAGTCACATAAAACTACAAACTTCCTTTTCTTTTTTAGTATGTCATATTAGTGTTTATTCTTCACATATGTTCCAATTCTTCTTCCTAGCTTCCTTTTGGTAATAGGACCTCGGAAAGGTTTTCACTCCCCTCCCCAAAGGAGAGGGAGGGGCCAACTAGAAGGTAACGCCAGGTAATATACAAAATATGATTGTAAGAGACCGAGCTCGATAGCTGCTCTAATACATACAGCACATGGTAAAACTGTCTCCACAGTGAGATGGATATGCCTAGCACACTTAGTTGCACACAGTTGCTTTGGATCCCGCTAAACTTAGCGACATATATACGTTATTGGAAATGAAGATGTAAATTGAGCAGAATTACCACCATTACGGGAAATGCTGGAAATGTCATCCCCCCTTATGAAGGCAGAGTTAGACTCTTTTGCACTTGTAGACATGATAATAAGCTTTTGGGCTTCTACCGTGTCAGAAAGGAACGTGAAATTCTTTAAGAACTTTACTCTGCGTCGTCAGAAAAAATCTCGTCTGTTTACAAGCAAGACTTCTCTAATAATAAAGGTTGAATTTAAGAATGCTTAACCGTTGGTCTATAATAAGTGGTACTCTCATTCATCACTAGATGGCTCACTGGGCAGAGAGTGAACCATCTTGTGATGAGGAAAGTACAAATTTGGAAAACACCAGAATGAAATAACAATAGTGAAAGGACAAGGGAGAGGATCACCTACATGAACTCTTGTTTAGTGTGGGTAAGAGCTTGAACATCTTGGAACATGACCTCATGACCCGTTGATAGGGCGTGCTCTGCTACCTTGACTTGTCTGGCTGGTTGAGATAGATATTTCGTTGGTGTTCCTTGAAACAAGAACCAATGGACCAGCAAGTTTGGCCAATATATACTTTGCTGCAAGTACACAGAATTTTGTAATAGTGGGGACAGTTTGTCCTTGCTTTTACCTAAACTGTGAGCAATTGTTGTGGCAGAGCCAAACATGTTTTTTTAACTTGTGCTTGTGGAGGCCCAATGATGTACAGATTCATAGAGCCCTGCATTCCAGAGGGATGACAAAGCAAAACTTGCAGAATGAATTAGTGAAGGGAACTGCCTATCTTTCATCTACAACCGACTACTTATTCTACAGCAGATATGCAAATTTTTAAGATCAGAATAATTCAACCCCAGAAGATTGGCCCAGAGAGGGTAAAGTGGTGGAAGCTCAATGAAAAGAAGGCTGAATCTACAAGAAGACTCCACACGTTCAGCGTAAACAATGTTCTGCCAGCAGAGGCCATGTGGGAGGAAACCACAATCCCCCCACAACACACACACATCATAATTGGAATCCTCGGAAACACAAAGCAGGGAAAGCGGTTCATCAATAAACAGACCTGGTGATAGAGCAAGGATGTCAAATTAGCTATAAAAGCAAAGGAGCAGGCTTTGAAGACTTGGCGCCCATCAAGACTAAGTCAAGACAGACATCATTACAAAATGCTGAAATCAGCTGCTAAATGTGCCATCACCAGAGTAAAGAACAACCTTTATCGAGAACTGTACGATCTGCTGGACACGTCAGAGGATGCGAATGGAATCTATCGCCTTGCCCAAATTGACACATTGGGGAAAAACGCTGGCAACCAAGAATGAGTTACCTGGAAAATTACCGTACTTCTCCAAATCCAAGACAATGCATTTTTCTCAGAATTTGATGTGAAAAATCAAGGGTCATCTAGTATTTGCAATCTAACAGTAATGAACACCACTGGCAGCTACCATGGTATCCATGCTGATTCCATTCAATACCCCCTCTCCCAACGCAAGGCTCATTGACTTTCATCAACGCCTGTGTCTTGATTATACATCGCTAGCCTCACCAGCCAGTGCGTCTGCGTAATATTACCGGTTCTCGGAAAATAGACATTAAGTCTACAAAACTGTTTCTAAAATCCTCCAAATGGCATCAAAACATTCAACGTTTTGAATTCTTAGAAAGGCCATGGTTACTCAGTGGCAGAGTTAGAACGCATCTACTGTACCTGATGCTCAGTAAAATTAACAGTTTGAGAGACAGCAGGAATATTTTCGTGATAGATTGTCATACTGTAGAGAAACGTGGAACAGGTATTGCTGGCAAATTTTCAACAGGTTCTCGTCAAAATTATGATGCCAATTTTATGTTAATGGTTATTAAACATGCAAAAAAATTAATAATTGTGCAGCTGCAAGAAAAAATGGCATAACTAAAGCCAATATTCAGTGTTAGTGTGAAGACAAGATAGCTTAAAAAAGGCATACTGTACAAAAAAATGCATTCAGTGGCCTGCAACAGAGACGCTTTAAAGAAATCAAAGATGAAATTGTGAGGTATGTGTGCAAGAAACGCAAGGTCAGAATGGCCATAACACGAGATGCGATACAAATGCGGGTTCGTGAAGAGGAATTCCCTTAATTTTCACAGGTAGTATCAGATACCTCTAATGAAAATGATTAGGGACGTAAGTACGATTTACATGATACTTGTGTGTGTGTATTTTTTTATCACATTAAGTTTGAAATTGGTTACAAATAAAATTATGATTTTGCAAAGCATTTTTAAAGCCTGATTTATTTATTTATTTATTTATTTATTTATTTATTTTTTTATTTTTTATTTATTTATTTATTTATTTATTTATTTATTGGATTTGGAGAAGTACAGTAATAATTTCCATTTATATTGGAATTGTGAATTTACTCATTCAGGACAAATATCTCAGGTTCCCTATGGGAATCAAAATCTATTTCACCTGATGGCCTAGCAGGCATCAATTTTTTTTTTTTTTGTAAAAGGGATCAAGTCTCTCGTAGTGCACTCCCTATGCAATGGCCTCCACTACAATTACCCCTTCGTCGTACAGTCTAATGAAGCCCATACACCCAAATCCAGCACAGCATTTAATAAATGCTTGAAGACGTGTTTGTAACAGGTGGACGGAGTGGTATTCGTGGGGTTTCATCCCTGGTACCGAGTGGTGGTTTGGCGATTACCAATGTTTCTCTGGGCTTGCATACAGACAGACCAGTATATGTTCTCTCCAGGTGAATATAATACTCTTACCTTTGGGGCCATTTCAGCGGTACAGTACAGTGAACTTCTAGCAACATCATATACCCCACCGAAACCACCACACTGATTACTACCACCACTACAGGTGCCGTCCAATCAGCTGCACATCTAGCAGCCACTGCATATCACACAGCCATCATCATGCCTTCACACGCTGATCCAGACTACCAGAACCGGTTCCTACCTGTGAACCCACCTACCCATTGGGATGTGTGCTTTATTACCATATCCCTATTAAATAGCCAACGACCGTAGCCGTGTTGAAACACCGGATCTCGTGAGATCTCCGAAGTTAAGCAACATTGGGCGTGGTGAAGATTTGGATGGGTTGCCACGCGCTGCTGGTGGGGGGTAAGGGAATGGAGGAGCGGAAAGGAACTGGCTACCCTACCGCACGTAAACTCCGGCTCAGACACACCTCTGTGGAGGTTCGGACCTGCCTTCAGGCAGAATACACCCATCCCATACCTATTAAATATGTACCCTTTTCACTTATCTTTCGTCCTCAAACAACTCCAAGCAACTGCCAATCAAACTTTAAACTTACATTACCAAACCTTCCACTCAGGCCTGAACACACACTTCACCTTCATACTATTCAAGACATTGGTTTAGCTCCTCACAGAACCCAGTTCCTGTAACTATCCTGCCCACTCACCCCCGCTTCCACTCTGGGATGACGACCTCTATGACTGGATGGGACACCTTTCCGTAATTTCCATACCAACTTAGTATAGCAGTCACCCAAGATAACTCAAATACTGTGGCAAAATCTGTACCTTGGGAACATCACTCCTACCCCGCAATGTACATTCAAGTCCACCTTCATACTCGTTCCTTAATTACGTAATTATGTACAGATGTCAATTTAGGCAAAGAATCTCCTGTATTATTCTAGGAAATCAGCAATACTGTAACTATGCGACTACAGTGATACAAATGCTAGCAACTTCAGAAAATTCAAATGATGACTTAATGATATAAATATCAAAACCTATACTTACGTTGTACATGATCATGTCAACATTGTAAATTGTATATATCATGTAGTGTAACTATCAAAAAAGGTATGAAAGAAACATAAAAGCAATGAAAATATTTTTAAAATAACAAGTTTAAAAAATGTAAAAAGAAAACATAATGACAAAATGTTAAAGTGGTCAAGAAATTCCACTGCTGTAAATTAATTTTTCAGTTTTGAAGTAATACCAACTAAGCAAACAAAATTCCTTTCTTTTCTTTAATGTAAATTTTAGGTTTGAAGAAAATACTGACCAAGCAAGAAAAAGATTTTTCAGTTTCTTAATTTTTTTAATTCTTACTATTGTAAACAAATTGAGGTAATAAAGCCATTCATCCATAGGCAAAAACCCCAATCCAATCTTCTTACTTCACATCCTTTACCCTCTCCTCAATCCTTCACTTCCTCTTCAACCCGGCCACATCTCTTGGCCAGAGAGAGGGTGCAACCCTTCAGGGTGGGGAATGAAAACATTTATAGACAGATAGCCTTCACTACATGCACTAGCCATACGTCTTGGTAGGTGTGCTAATTACAAACTGAGGAGCCCAAATTGGCACAACGGTGCAAAATGCTGGCAACCAAGTATTACCTGGAAAAGTTACAATCTCTCATAAAGGACCATTTATATAGGAATTGCGAAATCTCACTATTGAGCCACTGAGGATAATGGACATGTCCTACAGACTAATGATGCTAGCAATCAATGTCTTAGAGAGCCAATGAAATGAAATGGCGTATGGCTTTTAGTGCCGGGAGTGTCCGAAGACAAGTTCGGCTCACCAGATGCAGGTCTTTTGATTTGACGCCCGTAGGCATCCTGCGTGTCGTGATGAGGATGATATGATGATGAAGACGACACATACACCCAGCCCCCATGTCAGCAAAATTGACCAATGAAGGTTAAAATTCCCGACCATGTCGGGAATCGAATCCGGGACCCCTGTGGCCAAAGGCCAGCATGCTAACCATTTAGCCATGGAGCCGGACAGAGAGCCAATGCCTATATAACACTGGTGGAGAGTCTACTTCAAAGTAATCGAGTTTTCCCACCCACCTATACTAAATAAGGACACAATAGCTGGACCTGTTCCATCCATTACAGTAGAAGAGGTATCAGAAGATGTGAGTAGGATGAAGAAGAGCAAAGCAAAAGAACCGGATGACATACCATTGGAAACTTGGAAGATGCGGATGTAGCTTACCTGAAACTTGGCAGACCAGTACCACCATTCCCATTCGGAAGGGTAAAAGAGATGTCAGCAAATGTTCCAACTACCACCCAATCCACCTGCTTTGCTACACAATGAAGATCTTCAAGCATGTTCTCAACAACAGAACAAACAGCATCGTCCAAATTTTTCCTAATCAGTATGGATTTGTTAAGGAACTCAGCACAATACATGCAATTCACACAGCCCACCTGCTTGTAAAAAAACATACGGTAAAGAACCAACCCCTGCACCTGGCACTTCTGGACCTAGAAAAGGCATTCGACAGGGTACCACATGAACTCATCTGGAAAGCACTTCGTAACCACTGTGCCTCAGCAGCAATGAAATTGGAACTTTGCCTCCTTTTCCAATTATGGTTGTAGCCCACCAAGGGTCTGCACTCTCACCCCTTCTGTACATGGACAAAGTAACAGCTGACATCCAGAAATCTCACTCATGGACAATCTTATAAGCTGATGATTTGTTCCTGGGCGATCGAAATCTCAAGGCTATAGTGGACCGGAATGAGAGTTGGAAGATCGTTTAAACATGAATAGCCACTGACTAAACATAAAAAAATGGAGCATTTACAATGCAAGCCCCTATAACATCCATTTCAGTCCATGACCTTATATACTTATCCTACTCTCTCAAAGTACAAACTTATGTACATTACTATAAAAAATCCAAAGGACATAAACTTGGATTACTTGAATTATGACTCTCATAAACTAACATGGGAAAATGTATGAAGTATAAATGACAAATGATGCTAAAGTTAACTTGTTTAATTCAATGGTAAATGACTTATATGACAAACTTGCCCCTAAATGATGAATAAAGGTTTCTCGCCCTTCTTGTCCATAGTTAACAAGACAATGATGGCCTACCAAGACTCACTGTTTCGACGTTGTAAACAAACCCTAGATGACACAAACTCTAAATCTCACGAACCTTAACCCTCAGCGGACTAATGTCTAGCATTTCCCGACATCCTAATTTCCCGTTCTGGGCACGTGTCGGGATATACCTGCCAGCTGTTTCCACGGTAACTACAACACAATTGATGGAGAGGAGCATCTGGGCTACTTGGACTAATGTGATAATCGCAGAAATGAGTGTGTGATACTCAAAATGGGCATGGATTCTAAACCAGGTATAAAGGATTATTTTGCTGAAGATTGGGTAGACAAAGGTTCATTTTTTTCAAAGATTTGTTTTTCAGAGAACATTTTCTATCCATTTTTTTGGATGCTTCACGTGTGCCCTCTAGTCCTGCTGCTACTAGAACCAGGGGCGACAAAATATATAATGTAGTCTTCTATTTGGAAGGGAAGTTTAGAGAGTATTACGTTGGTGGTTTGAAAAGTTCTCGGAATGTACTAGAATTAAGCATCTTACCTCGGTGGAACTGCTTTTATTTTTCAACATAGTCTCCCTGTAGACTAATGCATTTGGTCCAGCGATGTTCCAATGCCTTGATCCCATCTCGAAAATGAGATTCCTCCAGGCCTGCAAAATACCTCTCCAATTCGGCTGTCAGTTCTTCCCTTGTAGAAAATCTCCGTCCACCAAGGAAAATTTTCAGCTTGGAGAATAGATGAAAGTCTGATGGTGCCAAATCAGGTGAATAAGGTGGATGTGGCAACAATTCGTACCCCAGTTCATGAAGTTCTGCCATGGCAATAACACTTGTGTGCTGCGGAGCGTTGTCCTGATGAAAAATAATCTTTTTCCTTGCCAAACCAGACCTTGTTTCGCATATCTTCTCCTGTAGTTGGTCTAGGAGGTTTGCATAGTATTGCCCCATAATTGTTTGGCCAGTAGGAAGATAATCTATCAGCAGAATGCCTTTTGCATCCCAGAAAACTGAGGCCATGACCTTTCCGGCCGAACGCACTGCCTTTGCTTTCTTTGGTGGTGGTGGTGAATCAGCATGTTTCCACTGCTTTGACTGCTGTTTTGTCTCTGGGGTATAGTAGTGGACCCAAGTTTCATCTGTAGTCACAAACCGGCGCAAAAGATCTTGTTGGTTGCACTGAGAACGGGCCAGACTTTGTTCGGATATTTCCAATTTGGTGCGTTTATTGTCCAATGTCAAGAGCCGCGGCACCCATCTTGCGGATAATTTTTTCATGATATACTAACAATTTGTTGGTTATTTGTATTGAAAAGGTGGATCAAAATAACCAACAAATTGTTAGTATATCATAGCATAGTTCAATACGGGTCTAATAATGAGATTAGTTACATGTAATAATTTTTTCATACCCAATTCTTCGGTTAAAATATAATATACCCGTTCAGAAGACATCCCTACAGCTTCAGCAATCTCCCGCACTTTCAGTCGACGATCCTCCATGACCATTTTATGCACTTTTGCGATAAATTCTGGGGTCATAACACTTTTTGGCCGTCCACTACGCGGATCATAATCCAAGCTCTCCCGACCAAATTTAAACTAGCTGGTCCACTTGGCAACAGTTGAAAATGAAGGAGTGTGTTCTGAAAGTCGGCATGAATTTCCTTTGCTTTCATACCTTTCTTTACAAAGTATTTAATCACTGCTCGAATCTCAGTTTTTTCCATTGTCACAAATCACTACGCGAGAACAACAACAAAGAGTCGTCACTACCACACTCCTGCAGCTAGAGCACTGACGCGCCACGTGTTCACTCACAGAGGATGTGTGATTATTGCGCGGGAACCTCGTTGCTCTAGCACTGACATCTAGCGGTGATTCCGAGAACTTTTCAAACCGTCCTCGTATGTTCCAGGGCATAATACTTCTATAGATGAATGCACAATTTTACAAGTGTTACAATCCCCGGAAACCCACTAAGTGGAGACTGCGGATATCTGCAGCAGCAGATTAAAAAACAGCATTTGTATGCTCATTCATTCCATACTATGGTTCTCACACAACAAATGCACTAACACGACAAAATCATCCATTCACAACAAGAAATGTTTTTCAGTTATGCCAACAAATGCTTCAGAATATGACTATTGCTGGCTTCTACATCTACACCAACAGATTCTATACCAATTGTGATCTGGCAGAGGAACTGCTAAAATTAGAGTTTCACATAATGGGAACAGTAAACACCAACAGGAAAGGATTGCCAACTCAAATGAAGTCAACAGCTTTGAAGAATATGAAAAAGCTTGATAGTCTGGCATTTATAGAGGAAGATAAAATTGTTGCTCTTTCATGGAAAGACAAAAGGGTTATTGAGTACATGGCACAACAGCAGTATGCAGCAACACACACCTAAAATTAGGAAGGATGTTGATCCTTTTCTGCAGTCTGTAATGAGTTGTGATTATACTTACCATATGGGAAGAGTGGACATCTCCAACCACTATACAACAACAAATAATTTTGGAAAAAAACCTCTCAAATGGTGGCATAAACTTTTCTTTTGGTTGCTGGATGTCTGTGTGGTAAACAGCTTCTTATTATTCAACATGGAAAGGAAATCACAGCAGCAGAAGCCAGTGAGGCACAGGCAGAACAGGAAACAACTAGTATGAGAGTTGGTTGGTGATGTCCATAATTGAAAGGTCAACATAATTGAAACTTAATCATGAGAAATGTAAAATAATATCATTTTTTTAAAACAAGAAGAAAATATCATTTCAGTACAAATTTAGTAACAACAACATTCTAACTCCTGTTTCACAAGTGAATGACTTTGGTGTTTTATTCAGTTATAACCTATAGTTTAATGAACATATTGAAAATATTTGTAAGAAAGCATTTCAAAGATTGGGTTGCATTACTAGATATTCTAGAGAATTTTCAAACTTAGCTACCTATCGATTGCTGTATGTGTCTATGGTACGCCCTATACTAGAATACTGTACACCTGTTTGGAACCCTTCTCATCAGACCTCTATCCATAGATTAGATTCAGTACAACATAAATTTCTTTGTTTATATTCATTTAGAGCAGGATTCTCATATGATAATGTTGATTATACATCCTTACAACAGTCCTTAAATATGCATAGCCTGTCACAACGTCGTGAATTATTGGATACACTCTTCATTTTTAAATTGCTTCATTCCTTGGTGAATTGTCCACAACTCTTTGCAAAAATTAACGTACATGTACCAGACAGACGCACAAGGTTCAAGAATACGTTGTCTACAAATTGGCATAGAATTAACTATGCATTCAATGGGCCAATTGAACGAATGTCAAGATCTCTAAACAAACTGGATATTGATACATTTAACTGCTTATTGTCAAAATTGAGAAATCACTTACATAATCTCCAAATTTGACTATTACTTTCCTGTGATTACTTGTAATATAACCTGTGTATATATCTGTACATATTTTTCTACTTATACTCCATTGAACTTCTTTTTAGTGTGTTTTGTTTTGTTTTGTTTATTCTTCTCTACTGTTATGTAAAATGGTATTACCGTTAATAAAGTATTAATTAATTAATTAACAAGAGAGAAAACCATCAAACAGTAATAAAGAATGACTGAATGGCAAGCCTCACTTCATATATATTAACCCCAAGGGAAATTCTAAAAATTGTGCAGTTTGCAGCAACAGGCACGAAAAGGACAGAAGAGAAACAGTATATTTTTGCAACACCTGCACCAAGAAACCTGGACTTTATCCTGGAATTTGCTTTGAGAAGTTCCACACGGATAAGAAATATAAGTAGGAAAGGGCGAACTGTGTAACTACACGTTTATTGCTTATAGGGTTTATCTTGATTTTAAATTCATATTTTAGTGAGCAAGACTTTGTATCTTCATTTTGCCTTCATTGTAAACATACTGCTATTTTGTTGAAGAAAAAGATACAACTAGCACAGGACCACACTAGAAAAAAAATTGTCTGCAAAGGGTTAAAAAATCGCACAAAGCAGTTGATACAAAATATAAAAAATGTACATATTTCTGTAATTTAGCTAGCAACTTAAATTCTAATCATACAGCAAACCAACTGAAGAGTCCTGGGAATAGAGAAACATCTACAGCAACAGGCAAATCTTGACATTCCCCCTGATAAACTGAACAATTACTTTAGTTGAGTAAATTAACAATAACTCACCGGCCTCCCCTCCTCCCAGTCCACCATTCACATTTCACTGTCACAGAAAATCATGTTAAAATTGTTTGTGCTCAATTAAATCAAAGACTACAGGTATAGATGCATTCCTATTACTTTTTACACAACATTATGGGTGCTGTCCCACCTGTACTGATGCACATACTAAATTACATTTTAATGAATGGAACTTTCCCTACTGTCTGGAAAACAGCCAATATAATAATGGTATCTAAAATAATCAGACCCACAGCCTCTCCGACTACTGTCCTGCGTCCATACTCCCCACACTTTCTAAAGCCTTTGAACATTTATTTGAGCAAGTTCTGGAATCTATATAAATAAAATTGTAGGGGGTCCGCTGTCTGTAATTTGTTTTGTTTTGCCAATTTTTCAGATATTTATCCGTTTTAGGTCAACTCAAGACCGAATCGGTGGTTTTTACGTTTCGTGTCTGTTTGTTTGTCTGTTTGTCTGTTTGTCTGTTCCACCATCACGTCGAAACGGCTGGATAGATCTCAACCAAACTTCATATTTAGAGTAAACTCATCCCGGGGATGGTTTCGATATGCATAACATTTTAAAATCTTTCAATACTCGGGGGGTTAATAGGAAAACCAGAATGGTTTTTCCACCATCACGTTGAAACGGCTGGATAGATCTCAACTAAACTTCATATCTAGAGTATACTCATCTCGGGGAAGATTTCGATATGCATATTATTTTAAAATCTTTGAACAGACCGGGGGTTTATAGGAAAACCAGAATGGTTTTTCCACCATCACTTCGAAACGGCTGGATAGATCTCAACCAAACTTCATATTTAGAGTATACTCATCCCGGGGAAGATTTCTATATGCATATTATTTTAAACTCTTTGAATAGATGGGTGGTTTATAGGAAAACCAGAATGGTTTTCCTCCATTTTCTCTTATACTATTGATTTTCTGTAAACTTCGTTTACCGTACGTGAAACGTCTCTTCATTATAAACAACTTTCGTTATGTTCATAATTTACCTTACTCTTCATATGACGGAGAAATTTACAATTTTCCGCTGGTATCATGCTCTGCATTGAGTGACCGACAACGAACCTACAGGTTACCATGGCAACGTCTCTGACTGCATGCCAGCAGGGAAGTAACGTATTGCCATTTTCCTCATCATGCTTTTAAATTCGTGGTTGTTCCTTGGGTAGAAGGCAAGAGAGGCGTCAATCGGCCTATCTGCAGGATATTGGCGGAATATCGTTGGATATTATAACCGCCCTCGAATAGATTAAGTAATAACACCATTAGTCATCTTCTTATTATTTGTTTACCTAAGAATCACTGACCTAAATTTCTCCTCTGTTACCGCTTTATTATATCCATTACTCACACTAGCATAATTTATTGAGGGGCATTTGATTTTCCAATACATTCACTTGGCATTTACATATTTGTCGTTATCCGGCTGTCCTCAGTTATAATCCATTTTCTATTACTTTCAACTTTCTTAACTGTATTATTTCTTCCTTAATTACGCCGTATGTACGCGAGTGCTACAAACTACTGGATGTATTTCCACCAAGACTCATATTTAGAATACACCTGTCCTTGATAGGTTTTAGGGCAAATATTGTTTCTAAATCCCTTAATTGACTGGGGGTTTATACGAAACCGAAACAGTGATTTTGCACTTTCACAAAATATACACAACCAAACTTAATGGAAATCTACCTACCTTGGTAGATAATAATTTCTAAACCTTTTTTCTCATGTGCATCATTTCGATACGAGGATTAATAAGGGAGATATCATTAACGGACCGTTTTTCTGTACAAGTCCCATCGGACTTGACTCACGAGCGGGTGCGTGTAAAGCGTATTCCTTACAATTTGAACACTACTGAAGACATTCGAACCAAAATTTATATTTAGCATCCACCTGTCCAAAGGTAGGTTTTAAACGTAAATAACATTTCATGTTCCGGAATGGACTGGCGGTTTATAGGGAACCGAAATGGTGATTTTACTCTTCCACAATATATACAGAACAAGACCAACCTGACTGGAAATCGACCAAACGTGATGGAATTCCACCTCTAAACCTTTTTTCACGTGCATTCTTTCGTCAGGAGGATTACTAAGGGAGATATCATAAATGGTCACTTTTGCAGGTTAAGTCCAGCGGACATAGCCCAAAAGGTGTTTTACATGGAGCAGATTCCTTATCTATATAAATCAAATCGTAACGACTGTGTGCCTCTACACTGACTATTTTGGCGAAATTTTCGTACAGCTTTCCGTTTAAGGGGTAATAATGACCATCTCCATAATTTTTGGTTTAGTTTCCTGAAAGTACTAATTTTTACCCGCCTCGCCCAAAATCCAAATTGCGCCATAATCTGCCAGAAGAAAAAGAAGATAATTGAAATTTGACAAAATTATATGTTTTAGCCTGTAACGAACGGAAAACATCCTAGATCATTCAATTTTTCACTTTTTATCCCCGAAGAATATCGAAATATGCAGGCAATTTTAATGATGGTGCACACCTTCGGAAATTCCTATCACATAACGGATTGCACAATCTCCGTTCAATTTGGAATGATCTACAACCGTGGTCTTATGACTTTTTGCCGTATCTGTATCCCTTTTACGTTTGATTTTTCTCTTTAATCGATGTTAAGTCAATTTGGAATTTTCACATGCATAATTCATACTTTCAATTACTTATATGAAATACAGAATCATTAAACTCTTCACGAAAATTGGCCCACCCAGTAGCCATATGTGAGCCAAATGCTACGTATGTATCCGAAAAGTAATGTAATGTGAGATAATCTTACAAAACCTTTACCCTGTTCCACGTTTCTAACTCAATCTGACCCAAGAATAGATGACATATCATAGGACCAGCCATTTAGGCCACCAAATCCGGCGTGTCTTATGGTATAATCCTTTGTCGATATGACGTACGTTTAGTAGCAGTTAATCTGTAAATGAAGGTCTTCAATATTGTAAACACGCATATACTTTCGTATGTCGATCTATATATATTCACTGATGTCGATTTTTAGGGATCGAGAAAGGGTGGGTCTGCTATTGTAATCAGTACTCCCCACACCGACTTTGACTGGCAGTAGGAAAGGGTTCCTTCTCCAACTCCTGTGTAACTGTCATTAGTAAGGAAAGCCTACAATTGTAATGAATAGTTCCCTTCTCGATTTGACTTGCAGAAGTCAAGTGAGCATGCAGTTTTGTTTAAAACTCCCCTACCCGATTGTGTTTGGCAGTAGGCAAGGGTGCCTATCATTATAAAGAAATGTCCTCATCTAAAATGTGACTGGCATTAGGCATAGTGGCCTGCTATTTTGATGGAAACTCACCAACTTGGTGTGACTGGCAGTAAGCTGGCTGGCAGTAGGAAAATGGGCCTGGCATTATAATGATAACTGCACAACTCAATTTCGAGTGATAGTAGGGTAATTGCCTGCCATTATAATAGAAACCCCTCAACTGTAATCTGTCTGGAAGTAGGAAAGGGGGCTGCCATATTAACTAAAACTCCCCAAATCGATTCTGTCCGCGTAGTAGGCAATGGGGCCTGCAATTATAACGTAATCATCCCAACTCGATTGTGAATGGCAGTAGGCAAGTGAGCCTGCCGTTATATCACAAATCCGTAACAAACACTTTACATTGGAAACAACGTACGGGGAACTCCCCATGCTCTTTCTCGGATAACGCTAAGAGACATGCAATTTTAAAACAATCTTATTTACTGCATGTACACTATTTACTTCGATAACCGAATACAATGTAGAATACCGTAGCGAAGCACGAGTACATTCGCTAGTAGCTAAATAAATATGTTCTCTTGGACTCTATTCAATCTGGATTCAAGAACGGTCGCAGTATCAGGACTGCATTTTTGAAGGTTACTGAAGAAATGCTATGGACAAATGACTGCTCACTATACTTATTCTTTTTTACTTCAGTAACGCCTCTGATACTATAGAAATTCAGACTGTGATAAAGAAAATGGAATTAGTAAACTTCAAACTTTTTTTAGCTCTTATCTGAGTGACCGTCAATAGCAGGTAACAGTAAATGTTAAGGCCTCTAAATGGAAAATGAAACTTGGTGGTGTCCCACAGACAGTATTCTCGACCCCTTGCTTTTCTGTATTTACAGTATATTAATGATGTATCATTTGTGATAGAAAACAACACACACCACCTCTATGCTGATGATCTTCAAATATACCAACACTGCAAGACTTCAGATTAAGGTGAAGCAATAGAAGATATTAACAATGACCTCTGCTGCAAGACTTCAGATTAAGGTGAAACAATAGAAGATATTAACAATGACCTCTGACGACTCAGTGTATACATAAAACAAAATTCTTTTTTCTTTTTACTAAATACCACAAAGGCTCAGGCATGAATCATGAAAATTACAGAGCTGCTTAAACAATACAGTAATTCCACCTATCCTGCTAAACGGCAGGAACTTTCCCCACTGTAAACCAATTTTGACGGTTACTTTGAATGAAACACTTCATTGGTCTGATCACACAAAAGAAATCCATAAAAAGATTTTTTGAGCACTTCACCCTCTTAAATGACACAGATGTATTTCTGTATGAACTAAAGATCAGACTAACACAAATACTGGTTCACTCTGTTCTATATTATCGTGACTGTTTCATGACAAGTAAACAAACACAAACTTCAATGAACTCTGAACTCCTGCCTATGATTTATTTACAATATCAGGTATGATGTTCAGATCATCCCATACTTTCTGCTCTCTCATGGCCGATGCCTGATGAACTTCAACAGCTACACATTTTAACAGTGGTGTTTAAACTGTTAGCTGAAAACCAACCCCTGTATATTTAAGCCAAATTCAACTTTTTATCATCTTTTGATGACCTTAATACCAATTCGGGCTCCTTTCTTTCTATTTCTGTGTACCGCAAAAATAAAGTTAATAGCTCATTTGTGGTGATAGAAGCCCGAATATGGAATTCCCTGCCAGCTCAGGTTGAGAACTCAGCTGGTTATCAAGATTTACGGTTGCCTGCTGATGCTACCTGCTGAGGACAACTGACTGAATGGTTGTAGCATGAATAAGTGTGTGCCTAGGATTGAGCTTGTAATTAGGCCTACAGGATAAAGTTTCATTATAGCTGTAAGAAAAAACACATTAGGTTATTATTATATATACATGCAAAGAAGAAGAAGAAGAAGAAGAAGAAGAAGAATGGTCTTGGTTGGTTAGTTGGTTCATTCCCCCCACTCAAAGGCTTGTTCGATCCCCAATATATGTTATTAATGTTATTTGCTTTACGTTCCACTAACTACTTTTACAGTTTTCGGAGATGGCAGAATTTAGTCCCGTGGGAGTTCTTTTACGTGCCAGTAAATCTACCAACACAAGGCTGACGTATTTGAGCACCTTCAAATACCACTGGACTGAGCCAGGATCGAACCTGCCAAGTTGGGGTCAGAAGGCCAGCACCTCAACTGTCTGAGCCACTCAGCCCGGCGAATATCTGTTATAGACAGATGGAGATAGTCTAGGCATCAATGAAGAAACATACAAGGGAAATCTGGAGTGTGGTAGTTTCCCACTGCTTTATTTTTTGAACTAGAATGTGCTGTTACAGATCAGTCTCCCAAGCCCACTGAAATGCATACACCAACCATTCCTGTGAGCAATGCCTTCACACCATTCATGATTTTCATATTATCATAGCCAAGGGCAAGAGTGAGACAGATTAATTAAAGTAACAAATTTATGTCGTACTGGAAGAGAGTACAACCTGAACACTACATATCACCCGAGATGGACCTGGGCATTTCCCTAGTATTCCTCTGGGCCACACTTTCTATGGCAGCTAATGACTGAACTATTTGAGATCTAACCAACATTTGGGCTGAGAACTTGACATACATGGACTGCTAAAAACAAACAACAACAAAAAAAAGCCATAAGAACGGCATTAAACGTAAGAGAGAAACAAGCAGTGTGAGCTTATAAGAAAACAGTATCCTCCTGCTAGTCAGTGGAACATTGCAAACCATTTCTCATTGCTGTGAGGGAATACCATAAGCAGACGAAGTGTTGGAGACTTTCTAAGTAAAGAACATAAGTGAATGGATGAAACATATCTTCTTCTTATTCTTATCCCCACACCTGTGGGGACGTGGGTGAAAACTGTCACACAAGTGGATTTGGCTCTGTTTTACGGCCGGATGCCCTTCCTGACGCCAATCCTATGTAGAGGGATGTAATCACTGTTGCGTTTTTCTGTGGTGTTTGGTAGTGTGTTGTGTGAATATGAAGAGAAGAGTTTTGGGACAAACACAAGCACCCAGTCCCCAGCCAAAAGAATTATTAAAGCGCAATTAAAACACCCAACCTTGCTGGGAATTGAACCCGGGACCCTCTGAACCAAAGGCCTGAACGCTGACCATTCAGTCAAGGAGTTGCACACGGATGAAACATATCTGTCAGGCAAAAAAGCTGAAAAGTGTGAGTAGCAAGAAGATGCTCTGGTTATTTGGATATTCCAAGTCAACGCGAAAAACAAAACTGTAACCGAGGTCATTAAGGAAGCATTTTGGTAACAAATTAGGCATTACAGACATGGCATACAGCAATGGTTGACCATTTTGTTTCAAAGACTGCCATGGGCTGACAGAGCATGTAAAGCATGGTGAGACAGCAGAAACCTTTCAGCAATCATTAAAAATTATGATGCAAGCGATGTGTACAATACAGATAAAACCAATTTATTTTATTGTATGCAACCTAGTAATACACTATCAAATGCTACTGTAAGGGGTTGCAAGAAATCTTATATACAGAATAACCAGTTTATTTTGTACCTGTGCCAATGAAAGTGATAAAAGAAAGGTGATAGTGATCGGAATGTCAGCTAAAACTCTGTTTCGAAAATGTTAACCCTTCAGTTTACAACAGAAGGTCATAGATGATCAATGTCAAATTTGAAAAATGGATTAAAGATTTCAACAATAACTATAATGAGAATAAAGATAACTATAAAATCTGCATGTAACACCTGTCACAGTATTATATGAATACAAAATAGCTACATAAATTAAAGACTGAATTAATACTATTCCAGAAAATCCCTGTACAGTATATCACTACGTAGCATAAAGAATTAAAATGATGTTTCAGAACATGACCTCGATTTAATGCAGTCCTCTTGCGCCAACTACACTCTGAACAATCTATGTTATTATAACAAGGGATAGCTGTACTACAGTGAGTTTCTCTCATCGGTTGACCAGCAGGTGCATCCAGCTTACCTGCCTCCCATTGACTCATCATTTCCCGTTACACAGCATAATGACAGCACTTCACAGTTCAGGTCTGTGCTTAGAACGTGTATTAAGTATTGATCTGTCGCTCTACCTGTTCTCGAGTTGTGAAGTGTTACTTCGGGGTATAATTCTCATAATGCCTCCACATGTGTACACGGTAGAAGAAAAGGTATTTATATACGATAATTATGTGAAAACTGAGTCTTGCAGGGAAGTCGTTAGGCGATTTGTAACACAATTTCCAGGTGTACGTCCTTCACATAGAGCGATTGTGCGGAAACTCGTAAACAAATTGAGAGGAACTGGTTCTTCATTCAATAAGAAGTGAAGTGTTAAAAAATGTATATTTAACGTGGAAAAAGTAAATGAAATCGCAGAAAGATTAGAACATACACCTACAAAATCTCTAAGACGACTTGGACAAGAAGCTGAGGTTTCAAAGAGCTCAGCATGGCGGGCTATGAAAATGTTAAAATTGAAATCATACAAGGTAACTGTAGTACATGAACTGCATCCATGTGATCATGATAAGCAACTACATTTTTTTAATTGGATGTTGCAAAACGTTCATGATGACATAATTGATCCACGCTTAATATTTTTCTCTGATAAAGCATGGTTCCATTTACACAGGTATGTCTCGACGCAGAATAACAGATATTGGAGTACAGAACACCGCATATACAAAATTCCTCTACATGATGAATGGATCGGAGTATGGATATAGAATTATAGGACCTGGTTTTTTTTTTTTGTTTTTTTGTTTTTTTCCAGGCATAATTAATGCACAAAGATACAGGAATAATATACTTAAACCAGTTTTTGATGAAATGACTGTCAAAATGGATATTTTCAGCAAGACTCTGCCATTGCGCATACAGCTAATGACACCTTAAAACTTTTTTTTTTTTTTGCTAGTGGCTTTACGTCGCACCGAAACAGATAGGTCTTATGGCAACGATGGGATGGGAAAGGCCTAGTAGTTGGAAGGAAGCGGCCATAGCCTTAATTAAGGTACAGCCCCAGCATTTGCCTGGTGTGAAAATGGGAAACCACAGAAAAAAACACCATCTTCAGGGCTGCCGACAGTGAGATTCAAGCCCACTATCTCCCGGATGCAAGTTCACAGCCGTGTGCCCCTAACCGCATGGCCAACTCGCCCGGTAAAACTTAATTATGGAAATTTTCGAAGACCGTGTTATTAGTATGGACTTATGGCCATCACAATCCTCACACATAACTGTTTGTGACTTTTATTTATGGGAGAGCTTAAAAAATAAAGTGTTTGCAAGAAACCCTCATGTGTTGGAAGAACTGAAAGAACATATCCAGAGAGAAATAGCGTCAATTACGGAAGACTAACTTATACGTGTGGCTTTTTACAAAATTGTGCAATTGTACCTGAGTTTCATAGTCTGTAACTTTTACATGTGAATCAGTGTTTCCAGAGACGATGCCAGAAATGTGTGGATGCAGGATGAGAACATTTCCAACATCTCCTGCCATAAGGTATGAGCTTATTTTCTTAATTCTTAGTTACTAACTTTCTTAATTCTTATTATTTTCTTAATTTTAATTGTTATCTCATGTCACACAGGGATAAAGTGAGCAAAGTACTGTCCTTGTTTCAATGCCACGGAGCAGGAACTGATGGAGTACACGGGAGGCAGATAAGCTGGGCTTGCCTGCTGGCCAACCAATGAGAGAAACTCACTGTATATTCTAGTACATTATTATTATTATTATTATTATTATTATTATTATTATTATTATTATTATTATTATTATTATTATATTATTATTATATTATAATATTAATAATATTAATAATAATAATAATAATAATAATAATAATAATAATAATAATAATAATAATAATAATGTTATTTTCAATATTTACCAATACACTGACATCTCTGGAATAATTTGGTAAAAGTTAGTGAAAGAAAGATGTGCCTTCTTCAACCCCCGACCCATTCAAGTTTATGGCTCAGTGAATTTTGCTTATGAGAAACACGTAAATTCAACGTCTTATTCTTATTCTACCACTTTTCCCTTATCTTGTGGGGTCATGGGCGCAAACTGTGTTTTACAGCCGAACGCCCTTCCTAATGCCAACCCCATGTGGAGGGATGTATTACAGTAACTACTGCCCGTTCCTGTGATGGTTTGGATTGTGATGCTTTGTGTGTGCACAAAGAGGAGAGCTTTGGGAGAAGTACAAACACCCGGTCCCCAACTAAAAGGAGTTAACCATATGCAATTAAAATCCCCGATCTGGCCAGGAGTCAAACCCAGGACCCTCTGAACCAGAGGCCTCCATGCTGACTATTCAGGCAACAAGTCAGACAACATGTTAATCCCACTTGACCTATTTAAATTAAATAACAAATTCTGAAACCAACAAATCTTACTTGCACTACTTGGCTTTTCAGTCACTTTGACACATTGAATGCCAGACCGAAATTCATGGGATTGCCGTCTAGTGCCACGAGCTAATAACATCGAGTTACTCCCTGGTGCCAAAATGTTTACAGGCTTAACCAAGCAAGTGATCGCTGAAATGAGGATATATTATTGATATATTAGGTTAACTTATTATGTATATTAGGTCAAATATTGTGACCCCATATGGGGCCGTATTGGTCATTACTAATTGTACATGTACACGCACCCCCATATAGGGTCGTTATTATACAGGAGTTTATGTCCCGACGCTCGGCCATACTTACCTTTTCCTTTGTAGGGACGTGTTATATGTCTTTGATTAAGAGAGATGTGTTAACTTGTTCATACTGGAGCCGTACAAAATTAAGATTCCAGATTTTAGGTTAGGAAATGTTTGTAAATGATGATCTCCCGATTTTAGGTTAGGAAATTTACGTATAAAATGTTGTTATATAAAGTAGTGAAAATCATGTGAATTTGGTAAATTAGGATGTAAGAGCATAATATTATACGGCGAATTTGTAGTTAGGGAAGATTTGAATATGTATATCATTATGGTTGTATGACTTTTAATTCGGGTAACAGTCTGTACACATAGCTTAGCAGTGATAATTGTGGAACATGGGAAACAATGACTATATCACTGAAGACGGCTGAAGTCGGTTAAAAGAGTTGCAACATGTGGCTTGGAAACCCAGAGCAGAGTTGGGAAGTGTATACTGAAGATTGTAATTCATCAATGCAAATGAACGTGCGACATTGCTATTTGCTCTATACTGGGTTCAAAATCACTAACTACATAAGCTACTTCATCTGCATCATCACCGTCCGACTTGTTCCATAAATCGTCCAGACTATCTGCACTAAGTCTTTTACTGCACAGTTTACTCATAATGACTTAAAGTTAAAGGAAACTCACAGCACTACACAGTTACATAAACATTCCGTGGGCGAGATAGACAATGATTTTGTCACACTACAAAGCACTCCTGACGTACCCACAAGGGGTCGCGCCACAACAGGAATTGACGAATGATAGGTGGACTATGCACGTACTTAAATAGACGGCAGATGCCAGGAAGAGGATTTATACGGCTTCGAAACACACACTTACTGAACATACAATAGAGGAGCGTAATTGATCCACCTTTTTTCAATACAAAGCATGTTGTGATTGTGTGATTGTATTAACAACATACTTTGTATTGAAGAAAGGTGGATCAATTACGCTTTCCTCTATTGTATGTTAATCTCTTTTCAATACAGACAAAAGATGAAATTTTTAATTTAAAAAAACACACTTACTGCGCACCCAACTGGATTCACACAGTTCTCGATTTCAAAGTAACGAACAACCCCATATGGGGATGTGAAGTTCAAAAACTTTACTACCCTCATGTACCCAAATGGGGTCGCTTGGCACTCAACGTGTTAAGAATAATGTGAGGAATTCATTCCTTTAAAGTTCCACCTTCTGGTCATATCCACTGACAGTGATAGCATTCAAAGACACAAGCCCACATCTGTAACATTGACAGTAAGAATATTCCTTTCTTTAGTCTCTGCTCTTTTATACTGTAACGGTTCATATCCTGTTACAAGCATTCATCTGTATTATTATTATTATTATTATTATTATTATTATTATTATTATTTGATTCAATTCTATAATCTGATTTTGCTATGTATTAATTAATTATCGCTTGCTTCCTTGTAGTTAATTTAAGTGTGTGTATATTAGCATCAAAATTATGTAGAGAGACTTAAGGCCTAATATCAGACATGGATATATTTTGTGAAACCTTTTGACATTGCAACATATGGTGTAATACTGTTACAGTAACTGTCGAGGCATCGCTCTGTCATTGTATGCATTTAGCGATGAGATCATATTTAGGGAGTTCCGTGTTCACCTGAGGCTATTTCAACACAATATGTACCATTTGTAGCTGGATGGGAGTGACATCATATCTGTTTTTAGCTCTGATGTGGGTGTTATACCATGTGACAACTGGTGTATATATGTGTATAAAATAAGAGTTTTGTCTGTACATTGCTCAGAATTTAAAAAGTATGGTATTTCTGTTCAGTCATCTCCACAGTAACAAGAAAATGCATTTTTTAATTTTCCGTAATTTCTGTGTCTGTATGTATGTATGTATGTATGTATGTATGTATGTATGTATGTATGTATGTATGTATGTATGTATGTATGTATGTATGTATGTACACGCATCACAACAAAACGGCTGAAGAGAATTTAATGAAAATCGGTACGAAAAGTCGGGGAATAAGTCACTACAATCTAGGCTATAAATAATTTTGTTCATGCTGAGTGAAATGGTAGTTTAGGGAAAGGCCCAAAAGTTAATTCTGAAATATTTGTTATTAATGGTCCTATCTTGATGAAAATCGGTATAAAAAGTCGAGATATACGTTGCTATAATCTAGGCGATAAACAATGTTATTCACGCTGAGTGAAATGGTAGTTTAGGGGAAGGCCTAACATTTCATTCTCAAATATTTATGTTCTTAGTGGTTGTATCTTAATGAAAATCGGTAGGCAAAGCTGGAGAATACGTCGCTACAATCTAAGCTATAAGTAATTGTATTCACACTGAGAAAAATTGTAGTTTAGGGGAAGGCCTGTAATTTAATTCTCAAATATTTATGTTATTAGTGGTCCTATCTTAATGGAAATCGGTACGCAAAGTCGGGGAGTAAGGCGCTATAATCTAGGCCATAAATAACATTATTAATGCTGAGTGAAATGGTAGTTTAGGGGAAGGCCAAAAATGTAATACTCAAATATTTACCTTTTTAGTGGTCGTATTGATAAATACTACCTAACTAAAGTCATATCGTATTAAATTTCCGATCATTTATGTCTTATACATTGTTACCGTATAGGCTATGATCACAGAGATATTCATGAATTTGGATTTTTGTTAATAAGTATATATCAATGCGGGTCACAAGAAGATTGGTAAACAGAATTTAATGAAAATAGGTATGTAAAGTCGGAAAATAATGAACTAAAATCTACACTATAAATATTTTTTAAGACGCCCTAATATCACAGATTCGAAAGAAAACTAAATGTGAAGGCCTACAATATAGAACGCTCATAAAATTGATCAACAATAACATTATATTGACCGTTGTTTGTTGTGATGTGCTTTGTGTCTCCTGGTGCCACTCATCTCGAATAGATAGGATTACTGCTGCGTACCTTTTTTTTTTTTTAATGTTTGCTTTACGTCGCACTGACACAGATAGGTCTTATGGCGATGATAAATAGGAAAGGGCTAGGAGTGTGAAGGAAGCGGTCTTGGCCTTAATTAAGGTACAGCCCCAGCATTTGCCCGGTGTGAAAAAGGGAAACAACGGAATGACATCTTCTGCGCTGCCGACAGTGGGGTTCGAATCCACTATCTCCCGGATGCAAGCTCACAGCTGAGCGCCCCTAAGCACATGGCCCAACTCGCCCAGTTGTACCGAGTGTAACAGCCTGCCTGAATACTGGCGAGAAGTAGCTGGGGAGTTAGATAACTTTCTTCTTTAGCATGCCATTCCTGTGGTTCATAAGTTTTCTGATACCACTGGTACGTAACACACTGGTTCATCATAGCATTCAAACTATTGAATCCCTACTCTGAGGCACTGAATGGAATGAGCAGTGTGCATATGTAACAGAATAATGGCAGAGGAGTGTTCACGGCTCTCTGCGGCCTGGTCATTCCAGCACTGGAACTTTGGACTGTTAGATCAGCACTGTAGTACGGTTTGTTAAAAGTGAGAAAATGTGCGGTTTTTCATTTCATCGAGTGTTTTATATGATATAACATTGCTTTTAATCGCTACATTCCTACTGACATTTTTGTAGTGACCTATATTGACTTCAGTTAGGAAAACCAAAAAGTCAGTCTTTCTGAGAATGCCGTAGCGAAGCACAGATACATCAGCTAGTATATATATATATATATAGAGGCTATATCCAATAGCGGCAGTCAGTTGGATAGTTCACTTGGTTGGAAGGAGTTGAATGGAGAGACTTGCCATGAAGGCAATTGGAAGGACACGAATGGCGAACAGTGATATGGATACGTAATCGTCAGTGACCAAATGGATTACATGTTCAGAGTATGTTTCGTGTATCTGTTCGGTTAAGTTCTTATGTCAGTTTGGTGACAGCCGAATATTGAGTCGTCGTAATGCAGACTAACAGTTATCAGTGAATTACTTGTAAAGTTGATTGTGAAGAGTGAATATAATTTCAAGCCATACTATATCTCGTTTGTGAAACTAAAAGGATACATCACCAAATTAGGCTTGAGATACCTATAGCTGATACCAATTCAAAGGAATACATTGTAATAACACTAAGTGTTGAAGGTACTGTTACATGAACCAGTGAGGGATAAATTTCTTGTACAACTTTTAAATGTCCGGTCAAGAGGATTTCAAATGTTATGCCTAGAGTTTCCTTCAGTTATAATGTCAGAGTTTCATATTATCTTTTGAATTATCGCAGTAAATCTCACTCATTAAAAATCAGCATTTAAATAATATATTTTGTTAAGAATCAAATACAATTTATTTTATTTCAATAATAGATCCAACAACCTCAAATTTTAATGGGGAAACCGAATGCCCATCTCCTTTTCCCAAAACCTATATGTTATGTTGTCAAAGTAAGCTTATTACCACAGTCTAATATATACAGTTGCGAAGCTCTATTAAGAGGAAGGTTCATCCCTTTGACAGCTGGAGCGACACTAGCACCTCTAGCGGCGAGGTAAAGGCAACTTGCTAGCAGACAACAGGGAACGTATTACCACTATTGTCTAAAATGGTCATAACTTCTGTAGGTACATAGTATTGCAGACTTTTTCTGCAGAGATTTCTATGCTCTACAATTCGTACGCTTACACTTGGGGTCTATCGTCGACAGTTCAGGCAGTGTAAGCCAAGAAAGCAAGTGACCGACCATTTTGTCTCTTTCTTCGTATTTACTGTATATCGGATCAGGGATGCTGTATTATTTCACGAGCTTTGAAATATATTCAGCAATGTAAGTTATTAGCACATAATAATGTTAATATTAATGGTTTTACGTCCCACTAACTACGTATTTGAGCACCTTCACCACCGGACTGAGACAGGATCGAACCTGCCAAGTCGGGCTAAGGGCAGCGCTCTACCATCTGAGTTGCTACTCAACCCAGCTATTATGTAACAATAATTATAGTGGTTCACTACATGAACGCCAATGGCCGTAGCCGTGTTGAAACACGGGATCCCGTGAGATCTCCGAAGTTAAGCAGCATTGGGCGTGGTCAGGAGTTGGTTGGGTTGCCACGTGCTGTTGGTGGGGGGTAAGGGAATGGAGGAGCGGAATGGAACTGGCCACCCTACCGCACGTAAACTCCGGCTCAGGAACACCTCTGTGGAGGTTCGGACCTGCCTTCGGTCAGAATAACCCTTACCTACCTACCTACTACATCAACAGTGTTTGTGCTGTCAGTATCTAAAGTAGAACCACTGTACTGATTAAAATGCAGTCAACATATTATGGATACGCGTGTGGTGCTGTAAATTTTCGGCACGTAAATGAACTCCAGTTGGACAAAATTATGGCACCTCGAGTCTCTGAAAACCGTAAATGTTGTTAATGAGACTTAACACAAATATTATTATTATTATTATTATTATTATTATTATTATTATTATTATTATTATTATTATTATTATTTTGCATACTATAAAGACAATCATGACAACAACCATCATAGCCAGTTTGCTACTGTGATGGCATAACAATTCTTCCTCGTCAGCAATGCTTGGCTGTTGATACACTTTGTAATAAACTCTTGAATATCTCCATTCATTATTACAACTCGTATGGTAAAAAGGTGTCAGATATAAATGACAGAATGAAAATTATAATTTCTATAATTATTGTTGTGGGCTAAGTAGCAACTGAGATGGTAGAGCGCTGGCCTTCTTAGCCCAACTTGGCAGGTTCGATCCTGTTTCAGTCCGGTAGTGAACGTGCTCAAATACATAGTTAGTGGGACGTAAAACCAATAATATTAACATTATTTTGTGCTAATAACTTATATTTCTGAATATCTTTCGGAGCTCGTGAAATAATACAGTATCCCTGATCCGATTTACAGTAAATACGAAGAAAGAGACTAAAATGTTGGTCGGTCACTTGCTTTCTTGACTTACGCTGCGTGAACCGTCAACGATAGACCCCAAGTGTAAGTGTACGAATTGTAGAGCATAGAAACCTCTACAAAAAAGTCTGTAATGGTATATATCTATTTCCAACCGGTTGCCCTCTAGAAGCGATGTTATGTTATAGTCCGCGGTAAAAAATATAACCCCTTAAGATTAAATAAATATTTCTATATTATCCTTGAACTCCTCATCGAAATAAATTGTTAGACCTCCTCCAGTATTGTATAAGTATTACAATAACCTTGTCAGGACATTATTTGCATGAATGGTTCAGAAGTTAAGACCATTTTAGACGATAGTGGTAGTACGTGAACGTACAGCATCCTCTACCTCACTGCTTGGAGCGCTGTAGTCGCCTCAGATGAAAAATATCATCAGAGCTTCGCAACTGTATGTATTAGACTGTGTTTTTACCTCACACCCTAGAGATATTAAAGACTCTCATTCTATTATCATTGCATCGATTTGTAGCTGGCGCCCATCAACAATTGTATGTGTAAGTAATCAGGTAAGTACTAAGTGTGAGTACATAGTCCAACGATTGAGCATTTTATTTCATGAATATTTTAATTCAGTTTCATATTTTTAAATCAGTGAGCAATAATTACAATACCATTTGCATTTATCAAAGTACCAGGTGGAGTATTTACATGTTGTTATTCTCCTGAGATTTCTCTTTCATATGGATATCACAACGTGTTTAAAAATGATTTCAGAAAAATTCTGCGTCCATTAAATGAATCTGACTAATGAATTAAAAATCTGACCTGCAATAAGCAATGTTCTTGAAAGAGGAATAAAATATAAATTAGAACAAAGTCTGTTAATATGACTTGTCTTGGCAGATCACCTACAACTAGAAGCCAATTTTGCAAGCCAAGAGGCAAAAGAAAAGGCTCATTCTTATCAAATTCAGTGTGTTCAGCATATAAAGAAGAATTGCTTGCTTGTTGTTTTAAGGGGCCTAACATCGATAAAGAAGAAATACGAATTGAAAACTGCATATCAAACAAACTTAAAAAAAAAAAAAATAGGAACATCAAGTAAGTTGCAAAAACATGCTGATAATGATGCTCAATGAAGAGGGGATAAGTAAGGCCAACTATAATAATTCTTTAAATATGCTGGTGTCTTGTGTGGACAAGCAAGTGGCTACCCAATTCTAAAGGATAGGGACTCTAGTACAGAGAGATTAATTCTGTCACAATATGGCAGAAGCAGATAAGTCCACTTTTCTATTTTGTGACTTTTCAGATTCATCAAAAAATGAACACACTTCATAACATTTTGCTCACTTTCCATTAAACAAGAAGAATATTTCCTCAAAGACTGTTTACAAAAGAGCTATTTTGATTATGAAAGGTAGGGGTTATCTGTTTTTACTCTTTATGGTGAAAATTAGTTTTGTACACAGCACTTACAAATTTATATTTTAAGACTGTATACATTTTAAATGTCAAAGTTATTGTATAAAACTTGAAGGCTTTAAATTTATTTAAATGTAGATAATTTTGGCTTGAAAAACAAGCTCCATTGTCATAAAGCAGCAGGAATAGATGAAATTAGACCTGAAATGGTGAAGTATAGTGGGAAGCCAGGGATGAAATGGCTTCATAGAGTAGTAAGATTACCATGGAGTGTTGGTAAGGTACCTTCAGATTGGGCAAAAGCAGTAATTTCACCTATCTATACGCAAGGGAACAGGAAGGATTGCAACAACTATCGAAGTATCTCATTGATTATTATACCAGGCAAAGTATTCACTGGCATCTTGGAAGGGAGGGTGCGATCTGTGATTGAGAGGAAATCGGATGAAAACCAGTGTGGTTTCAGACCACAAAGGGGCTGGATCAGATTTTCAGTATGCACCTGGTAAATGAAAAATGCCACAAGAAGAATAGACAGTTGTGTTTATGTTTCGTAGATCTAGAGAAAGCATATCACATGGTACTGAGGGAAAAGATGTTCATCATACTGGGGGACTATGGGATTAAGGGTAGATTATTAAAATCAATCAAAGGCATTTACTGCATGTTGACAATTGGGCTACAGTGAGAATGATGGTACAATGAGTTCTTGGTTCAGGGTACTTACAGGGGTTAGACAAGGCTGTAATCTTCACCTTTGTTGTTCGTAGTTTACATGGATCATCTGCTGAAAGGTATAAAGTGGCAGGAAGGGATCCAGTTAGGTGAAAATGTAGCAAGCAGTCTGGCCTATGCTGAGACTTGGTCTTAATGGCAGATTGTGCCGAAAGCCCGCAGTCTAATATCTTGGAACTTGAAAATAGGTGGAATGAGTATGGTATGAAAACTAGCCTTTTGAAGACTAAACTGATGTCAGTAGGTAAGAAATTCAGTAGAACTGAATGTCAGATTGGTGATACAAAGCTGAAACAGGTAGATAATTTCAAGGATGTGTGTTCTCCCAGGATGGTAATATAGTAAATGAGATTGAATCAAGGTGCAGTAAAGCTAATGCAGTGAGCTCGTAGTTGCAATCAACAGTAATCTGTAAGAAGGAAGTCAGCTCCCGGACGAAACTACACTGGTCTGTTTTCAGACCAACTTTGCTTTATGGAAACAAAAGCTGGGTGGACTCAGGATATCTTATTCATAAGTTAGAAGTAACAGACATGAAAATAGCGAGAATTATTGCTGGTACAAACAGGTGGGAACAATGACAGGAGGGTACTCAGAATGAGCGGGTAAAGGCTAAGTTAGGAATGAACTCGATGGATGAAGCTGTACATATAAACCGGCTTCGTTGGTGGGGTCATGTGAGGTGAATGGAGGAAGATAGGTTACCTAGGAGAATAATGGACTCTGTTATGGAGGGTACGAGAAGCAGAGAAAGACCAAGACAATGGTTAGACTCAGTTTCTAACAATTTAAAGATAAGAGGTATAGAACTAAATGAGGCCACAGTACTAGTTGCAAATAGGGGATCGTGGTGACGTTTAATAAATTCACAGAGGCTTCCAGACTGAACGCTGTAAGGCATAATGGTCTATAATGGTGTATGATATATGTAGATAATTTTGTTGTCATATATAGTTTTGCCTCTTCTAGCAATCGGTGGTACATCAATGTTTAATACCTGCATTTAAATGTATTTCAATATTTATAACTATATAATAAAAGGCTTTTCAAACAATGTTATTGCTATTTCCAAATATTGATTTTCCAATTAAGCAATAAAGATTATCAATAAAATATAATGTTAATTTCTCAGTACAGCCTGAAGTTTGTTTTTGTTTTCCTGAAAACTTACAAATTTGTACATATCTCTTTTGCCAAATTGCTACAGAATTATGGTAGGGATCCATCTTCCTGACCACATTGATGTCCAGTTCTCCAACAAGGACTGTGGCTTTTGCTCAGTAGGCCAAGGGTGCAAGAAGCACTATGTGTCACTGGGTTTGTTTTGTTTTGATACAATAATGAAATATTACTAATACAAAAAATCAAGACTGATTAACCGAGTTATTTTGCTTTATAGCTACACTAAACATAAAGGTTAAAAGTTGAAACATGTGTTATTGCCTTTCAGTAGATCATTTAACAAGTACAAAAAGCATTTGGATACCCTCTGATCTTCTCCCATCATTTCTTTCTAATGTCTATCATCCATGCTTGTAATGGTGCCACCTTTCTTTTTTCTTTCTGACTTTATTAAACTTCATCTTAGCACATACACTTAATATTGCCACATCATTCTTATTTATCCACAGGCATGAGATTTTCTGCATTGAATGAAGTACAAACTTCTTTGGATCAGTTATTTCCTCTTTATGTCCAGTACCGAGAGTCAACATTCTCTTCGATTCTAGATTGATATTTGATGATAAAGAACTTCTTGCCCCCTTGAACAATTAGGAATGAGTAATTTATTCTTTTTTCCCTATCTTCTCTTCTCTTCTCTTTTTTCTTTCTTTCTTTTGCTAAACTTATATATTTCCTCAAGAGTAATCACAATTATTTGAGTAAGATGTTTTAATGATCACTAAAGAAGTTTGTAAATTACTACACAAGGACATCAATTCTTTGAATGCAGAAGAAAATAGTTATACATAAATTAAGATATTTCCTCCCTATAACCTATCTGCACAGAATAGCCACAGAGTAGAATAATTACATCAGTGCCTCCTATTTTCTTACACACCTTCAATTTTGAAACTTGCAGCACAATGCCTCTTCATCCATAATCAAGACAGAAAGATGGATTCACCGACCTTGATAGCTGCAGTCGCTTAAGTGCGGCCAGTATCCAGTATTCGGGAGATAGTAGGTTCGAACCCCACTGTCGGCAGCCCTGAAAATGGTTTTCCGTGGTTTCCCATTTTCACACCAGGCAAATCCTGGGGCTATACCTTAATTAAGGCCAGAGCTGCTTCCTTCCCACTCCTAGCCCTTTCGAGTCCCATCGTCGCCATAAGACCTATCTGTGTCGGTACGACGTAAAGCAAAAAAAGATGGATTCAGTAATTGTACTAGGTGTAGCGATAAGTTATAAAATGAATAACTCTATATAGCAGTACACAAGTTACTGATGTGTTTACTCCAACAAGAAATAGAGAATAAAAATTTTTCACTTGTTAAATAACAAAACAATATTTTTCTATAGTTAGTTTAGTGTTTGTTTATTCAGCTTCCAGGTATCCACACATTTTGTAACTCTACCTATGTTTTTACTCCTTGTACCATACTTCATTTATCTACACTTGTAAGAGGCACATTGCCATAATTAACACTGATATGTGCATACATTTATAACAAATGACACGTTGATAATATATAACTTAGGTTCTTATAAATTAACCAAGTCAAAACTGAAAAGAGATGGCTGCAGATATCACAAGTTGATAATACAGAAGTTTATACCTAACAGTCGTGATGTGAATATAATGGTGTGTCAGTAACAGAGACGAAAACGCGTTGCTGCTGCGCAGGGGAGCATTGCGAGAAACCGGCTCCACGACCACATGGCTTGCTGCTGTTGTACTGTATGTTTTGTGTGATAAACCTGCGTTATCTATTGAAATACGTGTCATATATAATTTGAAGCTCTGTTAGTATTCTCGTTAATGTACACGGATCACACTTTTGAGAATGCCGGGCTGTGCAGTAGCAGGTTGTTTAAGCTACTCCAGAAAAACCAAAGGATCAAACATAAAGTATTTTTCATTCCCGAAAAATGAAGACCTTGCCAGAGTGTGGGAAAACGCATGTCGGCGCAATGACAAATTTAGTTTGAAACATGGTACGTACTTATAAAATATGATAAATTATTATTGTCGTTATTCTATTTATGCTGTATTAAATTAATACAAAAGTATCTTATTGCTTTAGGTCGAGTTTGCTCGCTTCATTTTGCTACATCGTGCTTTGAAATCCCTCTAAGACAACAACTACTAAATTATCGGAATAAAAACAGCCGTAATTTATAACCGGATGCAGTTCCCACTGAGAATTTACCACTAGCACGAAACATATTACCTCCCAATAATGACAGGAGGGTTGAGAGGGCAAAACAGAGAAATCGACATAAGGATGTAGCTGAGCTTCTAAGATCGCCGACTGCTGATTTGAACAGGTAAGTGAGGAAATACGGTACAATAAATATATGCTTAAATGTAACATTCCCACTTTTTTTTTTCAACTGAAAGAATAAATAACGTGTCTATATTGATTTTAGGGAAGATGGAACTGAAGCAATGGAGGACTACAACGGAGACGATGGAACTAACGAACTGGAAGGTTTGAGAAGGAAGATCCTACTGTTGGAAAGAGAAAATAGTGACTTACGGAAAAAATGTGAACAGCTATTGAAGAATGAAGGAGAATTACTACAACAACTAAAAAAGGCAAATGACATTTCTGAGAGAATAGCTTCAATATTCGGACATATCTTTCCTCCAGGGCAAATAAAAGTGTTAATGAACCGTGAAAATAAAAGTGAAAATAAAAGAGTTCGTTGGACTTCAGACGATATAGCGGCAGCGATATCATTGCGAAGTGTTAGTCCAAAGGCATACCGTTATCTAAGAGCACATCATTACCCATTTCTGGCTCCTTCAACATTGCGCACATGGGCGGCATGTTTCAATGCAGAGCACGGTATACTACGCGATGTGCTTGTTTTAATGAAAACCAAGACCCAGGAATTAAGTAGTCAGGAGCGTTTAACTGTTCTGGTATTTGATGAAATGTATATATCGAATGAAATTTGCATCGATAAGAAACTGCAGCAAAGGGTAGGACCACACAAGACTTGTCAAACTGTCATAGCAAGAGGCTTAGTCAAAGTATGGAAACAGCCCATCTATTACAAATTTGATCAGGTGATGACACAAGAAATTCTGCGCGAAATACTGGTAGAATTGTACAATATCGGTTTCACTGTTGTTGCCATAACTTGTGACATGGGTGGTGGGAATATGAAACTTTATTCAGGACTGAACATTGGATACAATAAGCAGTGTTTTATACAGCATCCTCGTGAAGAGTCACTGAAAATATTTTTTTTATGCAGATGCGCCGCATTTACTGAAGCTTGTGCGAAATCATCTACTTGATCAAAGTTTCAATGTGAATGGTGCAGTAATAGACAGATCAGCTTTTGAAAAATTATTGTGCGCATCAAGTAGTGAAATAACACTTGCTCACAAGGTTACTAGGTACCATTTAGACGTGTCTGGATCTCAGAGACAAAAGGTAGGACCTGCTGCTCAGTTATTGTCTAGGACAGTCTCAAAAGCGATTGAATATTGTGGCAGCCACGGCTTGATGCCAGATATTAACTGGAAACAAGTAGCTCTCCTGGTACAGCTGTTCAATGACTGGTTCGATCTTTTCAATTCGTGGGCAAAATATGGAGCCCATTCGGGTGTTAATGCTTTTGGCACAGATTTGACAAACCAGACTGCTCTTTTAAGCAAGGTGACGGAACAAGTGTTAGCAATGACTGTTGGAAAGCATAAGTCTTTGTTGCCCTTCCAGAAAGGAATCCTACTTAACAATGCGTCCCTCATAGAAATGTATCGGTACCTGGTCTCTAAATACAGCCTGGAATATATATTAACATATCGCTTGAATCAGGACGTTGTTGAAAATTTCTTTTCATATATAAGAGGAATGGGAGGTCCTCATGATCATCCAAGTCCCTTGGACTTCAAACATAGATTAAGGTGGTACATTCTGGGTAAACATTCTGCTGCTGTGTTTACTCAGAATAAGAACACCGTGGACAACAACGAATCGTGTTTAATTAAACCACTACATGATTGTGACAATTTACTTAATGGTGATGGAAAAGACGACGATTATTGCTTTACACAAACCATGCTGGCACAATTAGGCAAAAGCTTGGATGATGAAAACGGACAGAGTTACGAAGAAGGGGAAATTAATGCTAATATTTTCGTTCAGTCTGAATATCAGAGTGTAAACGAGGTGGACATGGCATATTTTAATATGACTCCAGAACACGCAAATGTGCTTGAAGCTTTTGAAGGTATGTTATCAAAAGAAACAATTACCCAGGAAGGCTTGAAATACATTGCTGGCTATATCGCTCACAAGTTTCGCAACAAGTATTCCTACTTAGGCACAATTGTACAGCAGCCAGAAGCAACAAACAAACAACCAGACTGGCTCCAATGTATGTCAAGAGGAAATTTATTGAGTCCCAGTGACGATTTACTGGAAGTTACAAATATACTGGAGAAAGAATTTAATGACCTTCACGGTAATTACCTTTGCGGGGAACCCTGCATGTTTGACAAACTGACACAGAGAACCATGAAGCAATTACCGCCAGCAGTGAAAATTCCTCAAGAAGTGATTTTAACCTTAGCGCGCACAAGATCTTACATTCGCTTAAAACAATTAAACAGGAAGAACATTCTCTTATATTCACGTAGAAAAACGTCCAAGAAAATGTCAAAAATTACAAACTGCTAGAGCCATAACGCTTATGTATAAGGCATTCATTACATAAATTGACAGTAGTAACATATTGTAAATAAATACATTTTGAACGATGCGCTCTCTCCACAGCGCGAGAAATGTTACCGCCTTCCCTGCTTTGCTCCCAGCGTGACGTCACTACGGTAGACTGGATGCGCAATGACACACCATTATACTCACATCACGCCTAACAGTAGCAACTTTTGTGATGATCTAGCACTGTGGAAGTCAAAGGTGGAATGTTTTGTCATATTTCAAGGAGGTTTTGTAACAATAACTATAGCTTCAGCACCATTAATTAAGAACCTAAGCTTGTGTGCCACGTGTCTGCTGTCTTTCACAAGATGAGTTTTGACTCTTGATTGAACTCTTTTGGGAGAGTATGTCATCGCCTGGAAAAATATAAGCCCTTATCACAACTGACACCCTCCAAATGCCACTATACCCAGTCACCAATGTATTAGAAAGTATGGCAAAATACCAACCAATAAGATTACAGGATGTAGCACTAGAGAGTGCCTGGCAAGAAATCATTTACAATAGCAGATATAAATTATTCCACAATCACACATACAAATCTTACACAGTAACCTCAGAATAAAAGAAGGAAGCTGAAAATATCATAATGCCATCTAAAATACAATTTTTTAGGGTATATGTCCATGCTAAAGTCTTTCATCGCAAGAGCTGATAAGGAAATCTTACAAGAACATGGTCTTGGTTAGTTCACCTAATTTGAAAATGAGAACTCGCACATGGACATCATCAGTAATAAATTGAAAACGAAACAAAACATGAATCTACTAATCATTTAAAACTTCTAACCCCTGTAGCAGAACCCTCTACTTATGTATATTATGTGGTATCTACGTACAAAGAACAAAAAATTTGGTTGGCACGAAGAAGAAACACTAAGAAAAAAATTCGAACTCACCTAACTGGAAGATGCCAGTTGTAGTATTGCCTTCAACAAGAGACTTTTCCGTGTACTACTCCTCAGTAAGAGTGGATCGTAATCTCAAGTAACAAGACGAAACGAGAAACATCTGTACATAATTCCAAAGTCAGTTCCTTTCTTTCAAGTGTTCAGACAACTGCCAAGTAATGATCTCAACACAGTTTAAATTTACAGTAATTTCTTTACTATGGATGTTACTGCATAGATAGTTAATTTCTCCAGAGATCACTGTATTTTACACTAGTTTTTCACTCAGGTTCAAATCTATGCATATATTCAAGTAATTTCATGTCCATTTATTTTCAATGCAAAGGTTATTGTGAACTTTTATTGGTGAACGAATGTTGAGTATAGTCTAGATAATTGTTCTCTAGGTTGTCATGAAATCAGAAGTAGTAATAACAAAGTGCTAATGATGTACTGAGAGGGAATATAGAAAGGCACTATAAATTACAATAAACAAGCACTGTATTCCAAGTAGCATAGTTCTCAAACTTACACGCAGAAAATACCACAAAAATGTACATAACAATCAAACAGCTTTGCAAAGCAGCAATTTTCAATTAACCTATGAGCCAATAAAGGTGGCTTCATAGTATTTAGTGCAGCAAAAATCTTCATATTTAGAATTCTGTAGAAGATTCTCTTTTTCAGGGACTGCCTAGAAATTGGCATTAATCAGAAATCCAATAGTAGCTCGTAAGTATTTTATATGCTCTTACTAGTTCAGGAGAAAGTATTTTTAGTGACCAACTTCACATCATTTCATTTCAGAGTTGCCGTACAAGGTCTATTAAAAATCGATAGTGAATCTCGTTGAGTACTTTTCTTGAAAGATCAGGTTCATTCAGACTTGGTGATGTACTGTGCAAAGAGTAAAGATTCCTTCATAACAGGGTAAAGTGTCACAATTACATTAAATATCATTCAGTGCAGTTGCTGGATTACGAATAAAGTACAATTAATGAACTAGTGTTTATCTTCCTGTTCAGTCTCAACACCTACAAGATTTTCTTTTTAGTTTCACATCACTATCCCAGCATACAACATATGGTGAATGGATTCAACCAGGGGCCACAGAGAGTAACAGCATTTTTGAGAAGATGTAGAGATTCTTTATAAAGATTTAGTCAATGTCAAGACTAGTATAATCTCATGGGATACTTTAAGTTAGTAACAAGGCTCTAATATCTTATATGAGATCAAGGCAACTGAAGCACAACTACAGCACAAAAATCTGGAGATATTCCTTCAAATAACTCTCCAACATGAATTTGCACATAATTTTCTCTCCTTTCAGCAAAATAACTTCCAACTAGGTTGCCAGTGACCTTTACTGGACACTGTGATAATGCATATGTGTAGTTTACTACCATGCTGAATTGTAAATTTTATTCCATTTTTTTCAATTTCAATTTTCGAAGACTTTTACAATTTTGCAAATTAAAATTGGATCATATCACATAGTAGTCCCTTAAACATTCTTTGCTGTGACCATGGCACTTGTTCATTCTATTTTGCGATGCACAGTATACTCATACAGTACATAAATAAGCATCTTCCTCCCAAAATACACTTAAACTGCAGTATTCACCATGCAGTCTTCATATTTTGCACCAGCTTCTCTCTTAATAAGTTACTTTGTAAGAGAAAATTTGTCGAGTTCATTCATCAATGACACACACCTGCAAGAAAAGGAACAATATGAATTACTGCCTATAAATTACATTCACATTACCCAGAGTTCACTTACTTCCCACAACATTACATTAAAATATGTGCAGTATCATTTTGTCACACATGGCATGCTCATGGTCATCAAAAATTCTCAGCCTAATGTATGACCGATTATTGTACGGAGACTGCAAGCAATGTCGGCAAAATCCCATGAAGGCAAACATATGTAATATATTAAACTTAAGACTTCTTGTTTGAAAGTTTAATACAGTTGTTTTTTGTTTTTTTGAGATCTCGTTTGACACTGGAGTATTTCTGATAATCTCAATCTTTACATCAATATATATCAATACCTTTCTCAATGTCTGCACAAGGTTCTTTTACATTCAATAATTTATTTTCAATCCATGAGCTATCCATGGATTGTCAGCTCTTATGTTCCAATTTCAATAATTATGTCCTCTGTGCTTGTCCAACATGTTCTTTTCACTTCCATTTGTTTTTCATTCCTTGAAAACAGATTTCTACATAATATCAGAGTGAAAACAACAGCAAGAAAAGGAAAGGGAGAACAGTGCGGTTAGGTAATGTCAAAATGGAAAAAAGATGATGTGTTTTACATGCGAGTGCTTGTATACATGCTTCAAGCATGTTTTGTGGCCAATGACTGTATTATTGAGACATGTGTCACTAAAAATATTAACACTAAACACTGGCATATTTCAATGTATTCAGTACCAGAATGATTAACTTAAAGGATACAGAATTACAATGGAGTAATAAAGTAATGATAATAAAAAATAAGGAATTTGTTCAAGCTACACTAGTCTAACATGCAATACCCTTAACTGACTTTCTTTTTCCTCAACTCCAGTACTATACTATCACATCCATGGAGTGAATAAGTGTAAGTTATAAAGTTTTCTTATTCAATTTATTACCTACAAATAAATAAAATCCAGAACAAGCGTATTAAGAGGCTATAATACAGCAGCAGTTATAATTTATAATACTTCAAATAACCTGTACAGAATGCATTATAAAAGCATTTGAATTTACAATTAATTCCAGCTTATGTTCTCTCCATACTTATGCAGAATTAACTAAGTTGCTTCATTTAAACAAATCATAACTTAACTAGTTGGAGAACTTGAATGAGAGCATATTAATCCTTAGCAATTGGCTTCCAGCACATGAGAATTTGATGTCTTGTGTCCACCACCAATATTATACCTAGAAAGACATTTCTGAATTATGAGGTCATACAATGCACAAGGTTTGAAATGCATCTGTTCGTTAAGAATTGTAGTGCTGTGGGAGTATAAAAGGTGTGTCCTTTAGAGCTGATACAGATAAATTCCAAGCATGTGTTGATATATGGGAATTTGTGTCTTGTGCTTAATAAGTTGTGGCAAATGCAGATTCTGCTTTTTGCTCAAATGATCTGATGTGCTCTGTGTACAATGCTTTTAAATTTTGGCCAGTTTGTTCAATGCCAAATTTGGCATATTCACTTCATTTAAATTTGCAAATACCAGTAAAGTTATAGATGTCTGTGTGCAGAATGTTGTAAGTGGATTGAATTCTGTCTCCATAACTCATCGTTCTGAAATTTTGGGAACATTTTTAAGTGTGTGCATTGAAATATGTTAAGTGTGACATACACATTTTTGGATGCATTGTTTTTCTCCAAGAGTGTACAACAGAAAGCATTAAATAAGGTGTGAAGTTCACTGTAGATTTCCATGTAGAGTGGTGTATAGTGGAGTCTGCCAAATGTGAATTGGAATAATAATGTTATCGGTTTTATGGGCCAATAACTATACTTAGTTTTTGAAGATGAAAAGGTGCAGAAACTTTGTCCCACAGAAGTTCTTTTAAGTATCAGTAAATCTGGCAACACAATATAATAATGCTTGGTATTCAACTTCCCTTCCACTACGATCAGTTCTTAAAAGAAGCCAGGTGTGAAGTTTACACACATGAGCACCTTCAAATACCACTGGACAGAGTTGGTATCAAAGCTGTACCTCATGGAGATTACTAAGTGTAAATATAAGGACAGATCTTCGTTGGTGTAATCACATTAACAGGATTGCAAATAAAGGCTATAGATCTCTTCATATAGTTAAGAGAGGGTATTTAGTGCTTGTAGTAATGAAGTACAGGAGGGGGCATATAAGTTTCTTGTAAGACCCCAATTAGAGTATGGTTCCAGTGTATGGGACCCTCACCAGGGTTATTTGATTTCATAACTGGAAAAGATACAAAGGAAAGCAGCACAACTTGTTCTGGGTGATTTCCAACGAAAGAGTAGTGTTACAAAAATATTGCAAACCTTGAGCTGGGAAGACTTGGCAGTAAGGAGACTAGCTGCTTGTCTAAGCGGCATGTTCCAATCTGTTAGCAGACAGATTGTGTGGAATAACATCAGTAGACAAATAAGCTTGAATGGAGTTTTTAAAAGTTGAAAAGAACATAATATGAAGAACAAGCTGGAATTCAAGAGGACAAATTGGGACAAATATTTATTTGCAGGAAGAGGAATTAGGGATTGGAATAATTTACCTAGGGAGAAATTTGATAAGTTTCTAACTTCTTTGAAATCATTTATGAACAGACTAGGTGAACAACTGATAGGGAATCTGCCACCTGGGCAACAGTCCTAAATGCAGATCTGTAGTGATTGATTGAGCCAAGCTGTCAACTTGGGCTCAGAAAATCTGTGGCCTACTATCTCAGCCACTTAGCCTGGTTAACATGAATTGGAATGCTGAGTGTTAGTGTAGGTGTCAGGCAAAGTGGTTTTCTGTATCTCCTGAACTGATGTTTCTGGGTGTTCATCTTTTAAGATTGTGAAATCTAGGAAGTCAGATGGAACTGCTGGAATCATTTTTTGGTGTACTGTAGTTTTTTATGAAGTTTGTTAATATACATAACTGTGCACATTGTCTGGCATTGGCTTTGTATTGGGCATCACCACCACCACCATTATTATTATTATTATTATTATTATTATTATTATTATTATTATTATTATTATTATGTTCATATCTCAACAAGAATAAAAATCTGCATTTGCCAACCACTAACTATACATAGTACACAGATATCAAATAGCAACACAAGGGATCTCCATCACATTAGGACAGTTTGAAATATACCATCGTCATGAAGGTTAGGCAACCCGTGTCTGGCCCAATCAGTTGTTCCCCAGTTTCTTAGTCTTCCACTATCGCAATAACTGCTTCAACATTAGTGATGTCTTTTCCGTGACTTCTATCCAGTGGTTAGGGCAGCACCTCTCAATCTTTCCCAAAAGAATAATCTTTTCAAGGTTGAAATATACAAACGCACTGTATCTCATAACAATGTTGGTAATGGGCACAAGATATCAAGTGTTCCTATCTAGGAAGTCAGTTGCTAAAAATGAAAATACCCACATTAATAGATAGTGCACCAGTGAGGTAATCTATTTTCCATTTAGAAAGTGTAGTGAATTTAATGTAATTGTGCATGATTTTCTTGCTACAAAATTACAAAACTACATTCAATTTCTAAACTATTGATATGATTAACATATTCATTTACACTACAGCCAACTTAATTATTTTTTAAATGAATCTGGAATGTACAGCCTAATGTATTTCTCTTTTACACTAATATCTGTAATTATAATAATATCAACACAATTCACAATTAAGTATGTTATCTCTACTATACTAAAGGCTATGATGGCACAAAATGGTGTTTAATTTAGATAACAATCGTTCATTAAACCACATACATGACACCTAAATTCTCACATGAAAGCTTGACTGAGCATCAAAAGGTACACTTTAATCTGCCATTATTAGTGGAATGAAATTCAATCAATCAATCAATCTCTGTGTGTGTGTGTGTGTGTGTGCGTGTGTGCGTGTGTGTGTGTGTGTGTTCTTATGTATATAAATGATCTGAATACAGCACTGGAATCACAGATAAGCCTTTTTGCAGGAGATTGTTTTTTCCCCACTAGTTTAAGAACACATCAAAAGGTTTTAGGTGATGCAAGGTTGGGAAAAGGCTAAGATTGGGAAGTAGCGTCTGATGCCTTAATTAAGGTACAGCCCCAGCATATGCCTGGTGTGAAAATAAATAAATAAATAAATAAATAAATAAATAAATAAATAAATAAATAAATAAATAAATAAATAAATAAAGCCATCTTCAAGACTACTAACAGTGGAATTCAAACCCACCATCTCTCGAACGCAAGCCCTACGGCTAACTCACTCAGTGCGGATGATTTTATACAGTATTGAGTAGCATATAAGTTACAGGATTGTGAGCGAATGCAAAGAGACCTCAACATGCGAAATGGGCAGCAGACAATGGTATTATGGTAAATGGGATGAAAAGTCAGGTGGTAAGTTCTACCAAGGGGAATAAAACCTCTCAGATTTAATTACTGTGCTCAAGGAGTGGAAGTACCTCATGAGACAAATACCTAGGTGTTAGTTAACATAAGGGAAGATCTTCATGGGGGTAACCACATAAATGGAGTTGTACGAAGGCAGGTCAAATATAAATGGGAATATGAATGTACTGCTGCTGTTAGTAATAATTCTGAGGAGAGGATTAGTCAGGATGTTGGTGGGGGTGTCTGGAGATGGGGTTTGCATTCTGGAATGACAGTGGAGAGCTGGGCTGCTTCAGTACGCCATGAGTGTAAGCAAGAGGTGCACACATCTGTTGTGCAACGCATCATTATAAAATTTCTCGCAAAAGAGGGCAGCAAACCTTCCAAAATTTTGAGACAGCTCTGCGCACATGTTGGGAAAGAAACACTTTTGCCGACTCGCGCGTATGAGTGGGCTAAAAAATTTTAGGCAGGAAGAGAAGCTGTGGAAAACGAACCCCATGAAGAGAGCGCAGACAAGCATCATTGCAGACAACATTGTTGCCATTCGTGACATTATTGGTGAAGATCGGCGAAAAAAAATCCGCAAATTGTTTTAGCCGTAGGAATAAGTTACGGAAGTGTTCAAACCATCATCCAAGATGAACTCCAGTTCAGAAAATTGTCTGCCAGGTGGGTTCCTTGTCTCCTCAACCAGTAACAAAAAAACTTTACACCAGGAAGTTTGTCAGAGACTCCTGCGTCGCTACGAGGAGGAAGGAAAGAATTTCTTACGTCTTATTGTGACTTGTAATGAAGCTTGGGGTGCATCATTACACCTGACTCAAAGCAAGCATGGAGTGGCGGCGAAGAGACGAAGCAGGTGCGGATAAGGCCAAAACACACCCATCTGCTGGAAAGGTGCTTGCAACTGTTTTCTGGGACTCCGCGGGCGTTTTGCTGGTGGATTTTCTTCAACAAAGGACAATTAATGCAGCCTATTACTGTCACGTTTTGGATGAAGCAAAAGCTGCATATCGCAACAAGTGACTCTTCTTAGAAAATTGTATAAAAAAATATTTTAATCCTCCTAGTCAATACTATATACACTGACTGACAGAGCAAATGCAACACCAAGAAGGAGTGGTCAGAACTTTATGCCAATTGCAGGGTAGACTGACGTTACTGAGGTATGCTCATGATGTGAAATGCGCCGCTGTGCTGCGCACGTAGCGAACGATAAATGGGACACGGCGTTGGCGAATGGCCCACTTCGTACCGTGATTTCTCAGCCGACAGTCATTGTAGAACGTGTTGTCGTGTGCCACAGGACACGTGTATAGCTAAGAATGCCAGGCCGCCGTCAACGGAGGCATTTCCAGCAGACAGACGACTTTACGAGGGGTATGGTGATCGGGCTGAGAAGGGCAGGTTGGTCGCTTCGTCAAATCGCAGCCGATACCCATAGGGATGTGTCCACGGTGCAGCGCCTGTGGCGAAGATGGTTGGCGCAGGGACATGTGGCACGTGCGAGGGGTCCAGGCGCAGCCCGAGTGACGTCAGCACGCGAGGATCGGCGCATCCGCCGCCAAGCGGTGGCAGCCCCGCACGCCACGTCAACCGCCATTCTTCAGCATGTGCAAGACACCCTGGCTGTTCCAATATCGACCAGAACAATTTCCCGTCGATTGGTTGAAGGAGGCCTGCACTCCCGGCGGCCGCTCAGAAGACTACCATTGACACCACAGCATAGACGTGCACGCCTGGCATGGTGCCGGGCTAGAGCGACTTGGATGAGGGAATGGCGGAACGTCGTGTTCTCCGATGAGTCACGCTTCTGTTTTGTCAGTGATAGTCACCGCAGACGAGTGTGGCGTCGGCGTGGAGAAAGGTCAAATCCGGCAGTAACTGTGGAGCGCCCTACCGCTAGACAACGCGGCATCATGGTTTGGGGCGCTATTGCGTATGATTCCACGTCACCTCTAGTGCGTATTCAAGGCACGTTAAATGCCCACCGCTACGTGCAGCATGTGCTGCGGCCGGTGGCACTCCCGTACCTTCAGGGGCTGCCCAATGCTCTGTTTCAGCAGGATAATGCCCGCCCACACACTGCTCGCATCTCCCAACAGGCTCTACGAGGTGTACAGGTGCTTCCGTGGCCAGCGTACTCTCCGGATCTCTCACCAATCAAACACGTGTGGGATCTCATTGGACGCCGTTTGCAAACTCTGCCCCAGCCTCGTACGGACGACCAACTGTGGCAAATGGTTGACAGAGAATGGAGAACCATCCCTCAGGACACCATCCGCACTCTTATTGACTCTGTACCTCGACGTGTTTCTGCGTGCATCGCCGCTCGCGGTGGTCCTACATCCTACTGAGTCGATGCCGTGCGCATTGTGTAACCTGCATATCGGTTTGAAATAAACATCAATTATTCATCCGTGCCGTCTCTGTTTTTTCCCCAACTTTCATCCCTTTCGAACCACTCCTCCTTGGTGTTGCATTGTCATTGTCAGTCAGTGTATTTTTTACGTCCAATTAAGACGAAAGTTCACACATAAATAGACTCATGTTTCGACCCGGCATTGGGTCATCCTCAGTAAGACATGTATGATGTATTAAAAAACATGAGACACACAAAATTAAATGTTTGCTAGAAAGTTTAAAAAAAGCATGATCAAAGTTAAAAAAACTGTGAAATGTTGATCGTTAAAACAGTCTTGAGCTGGAAGTCTTTCTGTTTAAATGCTTTGTGTTGTCCTTAGGTGTGGATCAACTGGTATCTGTATACTGTTGGCTTAGTTTTTGTGTTCCGACATGGGCTGATGTACATAAGCATTATTGAAGTTGAACCGTCTGATTTAAGTCTGTAAAATGGATAATACAAATCAAATTAAGGTTGAAAAGTGGTGACTAACAGAAACAACATTTGGATTAAGTTATGAAGAACGAAAATTAACTTACATAACGTGGTCCGCATTTATCAACCCGTGTTCTCCGATTATGGAGTCCAGCTCTCGACTGACTTGCTCCCACAGTCGAGATGCAAGATGTGTTGTGCACTACCAGTCTTTCAGCTATTAGCTGCTCGACTTCTCTTCTTTTAACCGCAGGTCCCAAGTTCGATTCCCACCCAGGTCAAGGATTTTTTACCTCAATTTGAGGGCTGGGCGAGATCCATTCAGCCTATATGAGAACAATCGAGCAGCTATCTGATACTGAGATAGTGGCCCCAGTCTAGAAATCCAAGAATAACAACCGAGGGGAATTACCGTACTGTCGACTTATGACGTAGTAACCTGCAGGCCTTCAAGCCAAACAGAGGTCTCTGGGTAGGCCAAGGTCCATTAGGCTGTAGCGCCATTGTGGGGAGGTTTGATATCAACCAGTACATCATTTACTAATTCTCCTTCTCCTGCTACTATTAGGTGTTTCATTGTCCCTTCAACATCTCTTGATTTCACTGGTGTGAGAATGAGAACTACAGAAAACCATCTTCAGAGCAGCCAACACTGGGGTTTGAACCCACCAAATGCAAGCTCACAGCTGCACAACACATACTGCATAGCCAAATCTCTCAAGTAATTCTCAATCCTAATCCACGTGAAAAGTTCACTGAAGTTTTTAAGTAATTAGACTAGTGTGAATGATATGGTGGCGTACAAAGGCATCTATTTTATCTATTTTACCTTCCTTACAATATTCAAGCAGAAACTGCAGTTCTGTATGTTGATGATACAAACATTTTTGTTAATAATCCTACAGAAATTACAGCAAATATACTCCTGTCTAGATTAGATCCATGGTTCAGTAAAAATAGATTAACACTGAATTTAAAGACGACCGAATTCATGGAATTCAAGGCTTCAAACTACATTGACAAAACTGCTGAAAATTACAACCTTACATTAAACGCAAATGCAATTGAAAAGACACTGACCACAAAATATTTACGTGTCTATGTAGATGAAATGGAACTGTCACATTAAAAAAATAGGCAAATATCTTAGTTCTGTTTGGTTTGCCTTCAGGATTCTGTCTAATAGTTGTAGTGAAGAATATGATAGAATAGCATATCTTGGATATTTCCATTCAGTCATCTCTTATGCTTCTGGTCTTTGGAGTTAAATCTTGATGTTATCTTTCAAATACAGAAATGAGCCATCAGTATTATATAGAGACATTACAGGTTAGACCATTACAGACCATTATTCAAGAGACTAAGGATACTTCCAGTACCAAGCATATACATCTTGTAATGCATTCTACACATGAAACAAAATACTGTTCACTTAAGAAAGAACCGTGACAATCACAATTACCAGACGTGAACAAGAAATAATATGTTTATCAAACACAAGAGAAAAGCAATTGCCTTGCGACATGTAGACTCAGTTGGAATTAGATTAAATAATAAGCTTCTAAATAAGGTTAAGGATGTTATTTCCTTCAGTTCATTCACCACAGCACTAAAAAATCTCCTGCTGAGTAACCGTTTCTATAGAACTGAAGAATACATTAAATCACCACAGCACTAAAAAAAATCTCCTGCTGAGTAACTGTTTCTATAGCACAGAGGAATACATGAAAAAGTGCTGGTAATGATGCTATTATTAACTTGCAAATCATGATATCTTGTAAATAGCTTTAAAGAGTGCTTTGATCTCTCACTGGTTATGTACTTACTGTTAATACATCCTTCATAGATTCTGATTTTGTCTCCTGTAAATATTGATTATTGGTATTTGTGCTATTATTAACTTTTAAGCATTCTGATTATCTCGTAAATAGCTTTAACCCTGACAGTAACACGTCTATAAATATCGCTTTAGTTACACCACACGTCTCAAAGACGTGCCCCTCAAAGCCTATTATTTAAAGTTACGTTAAAGTTACCAGACGGAATGAACAAGGAATAGTGGCGGTGGAGGGGATAACTCTCCCCTCCCTTTGAGCACTAGATGGCATTCTTGCGCACGAGATGCCAGAAAGTCGTATGGTGTAATTGTCAGGGTTAAAAAGGGCATTGGTGCCCCATTGGTTATGTTCTTATTGCTAATACCTCCTTCACATTTTTTTTCTTGTAAATATTAATAACTGGTATTATTATTTATTACTATTAATTAATACGTGCTGTTCTAATGTCAAGATATTTATTTATTTAGAAAGTGTTCATCAATGTGTATAGATTACTGTTAACGTGTCCGACTCGTTGGCTGAATGGTCAGCGTACTGGCCTTCGGTTCAGAGGGTGCCGGGTTCGATTCCCAGCCGGGTCAGGGATTTTAACCTTAATTGGTTAATTCCAATGACTCAGGGGCTGGGTGTTTGTGCTGTCCCCAACACCCCTGCAACTCACACACCACACATAACACTATCCTCAACCACAATAACACGCAGTTACCTACAAATGGCAGATGCCGCCCACCCTCAGCGGAGGGTCTGCCTTACAAGGGCTGCACCCAGCTAGAAATAGCCACACGAAATTATTATTATACTGTTAACGTTAAGAAATCACTTGACAATTCCCATAATGTTAGCATATTTCATAATATGTAATTCTGTAGTCTAAGGAAGATAAGTGAATGAATGAATGAATGAATGAATGAATGAATGAATGAAGTGTCAGGTGTATGGTTTTACTGGGTTTCACATGAACTTACAAAGCAACAAATACACAAGGAATCTGGAAATATATGTATTCTACATATAATAAACTGCATTTATTTCCGATTGGTACAGACAAGTAAAACAATTGCCTTGAGACATGTAGACTCGGCTGGAATCAGATTATACAATAAGCTTCCAAATAAGGTTAAGGATATTAGTCCCTTCAGTTTATTCACTACACGGGTAAAAAAAATCTCCTGCTGAATAACTGTTTCTATATTACTGAAATATATGGTCTCTTTGTTGACTTTTCTGTCAGGGTTGCCATACCTTAGCAGAGTAGTCCCAGTTCTGATTATCTTATCTATACAAGATACAGGGACCGAGTATCTCCCGGTATAAGGAGACCGCCTTCTACCAAATGCGAATGGCCTCTTAGGAGATGTTAACAATTATCTCATTCCCAGTTCAATGCAGACCTCATATGATCACTGTCCTTGCGAAGCACCGAGTAGCTAAGCGAGCCTTCCCATTTTCCACCTCACTACAATTGCTACAATATAACAGCTTGAAGATTTTATTGAATTAGTTTTAATACAGTTCTACATGAAATTCTTTTTTATAAAGTGTCAAACAGAGCTAATGTTTTTTAAGAAGATTGTGTTTTCAGTGGTTGTTTTTGTTAAACCCACGATAATATAAACTATCTTACATCGGATTTTATCAATTCAGAGTTTAATACTTGCAAGTCTTAGATAATATGGACTTGAAGTAGTTTAATTACAACATGTTTTTAAATCATCAATATGTTTTTAAAATTTGTTTTATGTGACATAGATAAACTTATATGTTTGCCAAATATTTCCTAGAATGTATTTCAGCTGATGATGACGCAAAATAAGGCGTTGAAACTAGTTCTGATAAAATATATGTTGTAATTTCATCTTAACATTTTAATGTATTGAATAAGGTGGATACGAATTTTAATAAATTGTTATCTTGGTTCAATACGGACGAATTATGAAATTTATCTACTTAATATAATATGTCGCGAGCAGATTAGCAAAAAATTATGTTTGCTCCTACTATACGAGTGAAGGAATACGCTTTGTGGTGTGAACGTTTTTAACAGCTTCGGAGTTTAGGCAGTACACATGCTTAACGTAACACTGTGTTAATGTCTCAAAAGAGATACATTGTTGTACACGGTTTCAATGAAGCTGAGAATGCCTTCAAAAATACAGTTGAACCTGTCCTAACGGATGCCTTTATTCAGCAGACATCTCCGAATACGGACATTTTTCCACGGAACCAATTTTATTTTACACATGACAAGTGTTAAGTGTAAGCCTCATTTAAGCGGTCACATCGAATTTTTGACAGCGGACATCAACATTAGTCTCGTCTACTTGTCTTAAAGAGGACACTCTGTACAACTAGCTAAGAGGTTGTATGCTGCAGTTTGGTTATCTGTCTGATTCAGCTATCCATGCCTCCCTATCCTGTGATAACATCTTCATCTCTATGTAACTTTTGTTTCCTACACTTACTCTAATCTGTTAGTAATACTCGTGTCATAGCCTTCCTCAAAAAACAACTGTACAAGTCCTGTGTGTCTCCACATACATCCTATCAATCTATGGTACAAATTTTAATTTGAAAAGTGGGGCACTGGACCTTCCTTTGGTGCCAGGATCACTTTTTGAGATCCTCAGTAAATGTGTTTTCTTAACTGTTATACCATCTGTTGCTAAAACATTTGTACTACATCAACGTGAATGTCTCTAGTTCTCACTTATCACCACTATTGTCGCTTTTGGTAGTATTTTTTGGAGTTTCATGTCTATACAAATCGCGTATCGAATAGTTGTCATGTGACTGTAGTAAACAAACACGGCAGCGTCAAAATCAAAACCACTGCTAAATGAATAGGATATTTTAGAAGCTCTTGATGAGGATAGTGACTTTGGTAATGAAATTGATAGTGAAAATGGTTCTGAGGACATTGAAAATCCAAGTGGGGCAGGAGGAAGTTTGGATAATTTGTCAGATAACGATACACCATTGCAGACAGCTGATGAAGTGCTCTGTATGTGCGACGACAGCAGAAAAGCGAGGGACGATCCAGACACTGGTGTCCAGGATGTAATGTGGAAGTCCATGAAACATGCTGGGATCAATTAGAGCACTTCTTCACAGCAAGGGGACACAAAAAGAATAAAACCCAGAAGAGGAAGTGGAATCAGAATAAGCTTCAAAAAAACAAGTGAATATCTTTTTTCCCCTATTGTGACAAAGTGTTCTAGGAGTGCTAATTACATACAGATTTTCTTGAAACTTTCAGGGTTATTTCAGCATTGTATGAGAAACATTTTGTATGTTCCTTTTTTATGATGAATTTTTTTGTGCAGTTTTACTTTGTGTTTTCAAGACAATGAAAATTCCTAACCAACAGAAAGTTTGCTTTCTATAAAGGACCTTTAGTTGTAATATTTTCATTTTTTGTATGTCTTTTTATTGTGAAACAACCTTTTCTGATCAAAATGGTGCATATATTGTTGATTTTGGATAATATTTACCAATTTTATAAAACATTTTCTAAACCACTACAGTTTCAGCATTAATACCTGGCACTACAGAATATAGCATTAGCACTTGTAGGGTTAAACACCGTAAGGCAACGAGGAGACAATAGTCAGATCACTAACCACAATACAGTATATTATAGATGCACAACTGAACTTTTATACAAATGAACTTTTATAAAATGTGCAAATAACGTTTTGGGTGTTTTTATAAGTTGTAATGCATGTTAATCATAAATGTTTTTACAGACAGAGCAACCTATGTTAGTTCAACAACTTTTACCAGTGACATACGAATGTATTATGAGCCTAGGACTTTGTTAGCCATTTTAATTTTAGATACAGGGAAGCGGCTGAAGATGCCTATAAAAGTTAGGCGAAACATGTCCCGCAATTAGACACTGGTAATATAATATTACATACAACCTGTGACAATAAAGTTTGGTGAATGAAGTCAGAACGGTCGATCCGGCAACACTGGTGACACACAATGCTGCACCTGCGTTGCAGCAGGTTTTGATCACCTGCTCCCAACGTTGTTCAGCTGAGCATCGTGTGTGTGTGCCGTGTAAGACCTGTTTGACACAGTGCGTGTTTAGTGCGTTGGTTCTGACCTGCAAACAGGAACATGAACGACCAAAAGATCAATGTACAGTTTTGTTTTAAGCTTGGCAAGACACTGAAAGAAATGCACGCGATGCTGGTACGTGTTTATGAAGATCAAGCACTGTCCTGAAGTGTGTGTACGAGTGGTTCGCCCATTTTCAAGGAGGCCGGGAAAATGTTTCTGATAACCCCCACAGCGGAAGACCGGCGACCGCTGTCAGCGACGAAAGTTTTGAGGTGAGAACATTAATCACGAACGATCGGCGAATAACTGTGCGCATGACAGCGGAGAACTGCAGATTAACTGTAGACAGTAGTGATGATTCATATGATTCTTCAGATGATGACCTTGTTAGTGTTTCTAGTGAAAGTGAAGGAGGTATTACGTCGGAAGCAACGGTGACTGTAGGAGATTTAGAACATACATTCATGTGGAAAACTATAAGCCTAGAAATACAGTGTGATCTAATATAATTCTATTTATGGGAAATCCTGGTGTAAGTGTTTGATTACTGTCAGAGGTTAGTGAGCATGACTGTTTTGAACTATTTCCAATGGATGAAGTTGCAAGTTTGGTAGTGTCGAAAAATTTGTAAATAAATCTCTGCATATAAGGGCATGGTTTTGGAAAGAAACCAACCAATTCGTGTGAAATTCGGCAGTTTATTGTGCTAGTTCTGTTGATGGAAATAATTCAAAAGCCGGAGATAAGAATGTATTGGTCACAAGACAATACAGTATTCTTAAAACATCAAAAAGCAAGGCCTATTTTAAATGAAAAATGTAAATAAATTGTGAAGTACATTTTTAATAACCACTGAAGATTGTATGAATGTTTACGCATCATTTCTCTTTAATCCTTCGAGTGCCGAGGAGCGCAATTGCACTCTTCTCGCCAGTGCCTTAATAAACACTAATTATGGAGTCTTGATTCGTTGATGAGTGGAAAACTGGTTGTTGTAGGATAATAAAGGCACAGAATTTTCATTATTGCATGCAGATTGTCACTACATTTGCTTGTTCGGGTTTTATGAGTGCTTGAATTTGGTGTATGTTTTATGAAGTGTCACTGAGTAGCTAGTGAAAACTGGAGCAACGCATGTCGCTGACGGTGATGTATTCACGAACGATGATGAATTAGTAGAGTATTTGAATATTTCACCCTTTAATGGGAGTGATTCTGAGAATAATGACTCTGACAGTGATAGTAGTGAGGTTATGGTGGGAATCGCGCAAGTGAGAGCTTGGAGGATTCTGAACTTAGTGATGGAGCAAATGACGGTCCTGAGAATGAGGATAACGATGATGATGATGATGATGATAATAGCAGTAATGCTCCTCAAAGATCTGTTTCAGGAGCTTTACATAGAAGTGTATTGTTAGAATAATTTCAATAAATACTAGGCAGAATATCCTGGGTTTCTTTTACATCTGACTATGAGTAATTACACATCATAAGACATCCGGACACATTTTTCTTAAGTGAGTACCTACGTATTTCAGGTAACATTTGTAAATCCGAACTTGAAAAATTATAATCTGCTCCAAGCTAATTTCCCATGAAAAAACATTTTCTTCCCCAAATGTGACCTTAGTTGGTATTATTTGCTATACATATCAACACAGTCAAACTTTCTGAGCATTTGGGACAATAATCAATTATCTGGATTTAGAATTAGGAGAATTATGGTTCATCTTGTTCAGCCTTGCAATTTGGTCAAAAAGTGGGTGGCATTCTTAGCATACCTGCTGTAAATAGACATGGCACTAACAGGGAAGAAAAAGTGTAAATAGATTGTAAAGTACGTTTTTAATAACCACTGAAGATTGCATGAATGTTTTACAATCATTTCTCTTTAATAACTGCCACCAATTCCTTGCTTCTTACAAATATATAACTTCTTCTGAGAAACCTCACCTTTCTGGCATAGAAACTCTGAAAGAACCTACCAATGAAGGAGTTCAATGTTACTCAGTTTGAGAACTCATTTTTCAAGTTAGAGATGCCTGTAAGCCATGAAGAAGTTGAGATAGCATTTGCACTACAGGAAAAGAAGTGCAGTTATTGTTACATGTAGGATAAAACTGTAGCTTAGTAGTAATGTGTCCAATATGTCATACAACATTATCATAAAAGTGGCAACTACAACAGGAGACCCAAATCAGGGTGTAGGAAGTCTATTTTTGTTAGAAATAACAGATTCATTATCCTCCAAGTGTCCGACTCGTTGGCTGAACGGTCAGCGTACTGGCCTTCGGTTCAGAGGGTCCCGGGTTTGATTCCCGGCTGGGTCGGGGATTTTAACCTTAATTGGTTAATTCCAATGGCACGGGGCTGGGTGTATGTGTTGTCTTCATCATCATTTCATCCTCATCACGACGCGCAGGTCGCCTACGGGAGTCAAATAGAAAGACCTGCACCTGGCGAGCCGAACCCGTCCTGGGATATCCCGGCACTAAAAGCCATACGACATTTCATCCTCCACGTTATTACGAGCCAAAGAATCACTCTGGAATTGTGAAGAATGTGAGAGTTGGTGAAAGCAAGATCAGACAAAGGTTTGTGCAAGCCAATCTGTCCCCAAAAAGGACAACCATGGGTTCACAACTTGAACCATACCCCAGAGTACCTGAACAATGGGATCTTCAGAGGTGAGGACTGTTTCTGTCTTAGGATCCCAGATGATCAAGGATGTAGCCAGAGAAGAGCAACAGAGCAATATTCACAAGCTACTTTTACCTCTGAAACAAAATTTTCAGAGAGCATTACGTATGATGTGTTAAGAAAACTTAAAACCGATTTATACACCATCCTATAGAGCACAATGAAATATGTAAAATGTTTGAATATTACATCCTATCGTGCATGTATCTACGAGTTACAGGACGGTAAAGATGTGCGGGTGGGGGCCATCAGTGTCCAATTGGAGTGAAGTTATTTTGAACACCTGGCATGATGTAAGAAGAAGAATGTGTGAGAGCGAGAGAGAGAGAGAGAGAGAGAGAGGAAGACAGCACTGTGAGTGCAATGAACCATATGAACATTGTACGCCTGTTAAACTAAGTATTCATTTCCTTTAAATCATAACGCAGTAATCACAAAACTTGGAATTAATGTATACATGTTTTAAAGACAATTAAATATTGACCTATGGTTGTTTTGTAATTACATGAGAGATAAAAATATTCAAGGTAAACATTTAAACACTGTATGTGTGAGTATGTACTGATTAAACAATTACATACTCACCAATCATGTGGCAGTTGTGTTTAATCCCCTTCAGCATATACAATCTCCTGTGAATGATAATGGAAATTAAGAAAAAATGTTCGAAACACAATAGCTTCTTGCATATACAATCTCCTGTGAATGAAAATGGAAATAATGAAATTATGAAAAATTGCTCGAAACCCAGTAGCTTCTTGAGTAAAGAAAGCTAATCACAATTATTATTGTCCTCCATAAGGAATTCAGAAGTACCAGTTCTTTTCCTAATACAATACTCTGTACTATTTTCAAACGTTTCATTTGTGCTAATTAGGCCCACTAATTTCCATCCATGTTTATGTGACAAGCAGAAGTGTGGTGAACATTCTTGATTGTAAATCAGTGACATGCGTTAGACAATATTGTTACGCTATTGCAAGTTCACACCGATATTATTTAACACAATGAAATCACAGCTATGTCGGTCTATTGTTTTGAACATTCGGAAAAAATGCCTGTCTAATGGTTGTAATTCAGAAGTTGTTTTTGCTGGAATGATTTGCACGTTTAACTTTTCAGGTTCATAGTTATTTAATAAAAGTACTTCATGTACTAAATTATTATCTTTGTGAAGCGTCCAGGAACCCAATTATAAACAGTTCGATGGACCAGTGTGAGATAAAACTGTCAACTCCAGAAATATACAGAAAAGGTCTTTTGTCATTTTTCCAGATTTCAACCACTGCACAATTAAATTAGGGGCTTTAAACATACCCTGTTGGACAGCTGGACTTGGTGGCTTTGATTCCTGCAGTACAATAAACAGACAGGGAAGGAGACGTCCCATGCATGATACAATTGGCATAATTGTAAATAAATGCGTCTGGGCACTTTGTGATTGTGAAACACTACATACTATCTTCCTATCACGGCAATAAAGTGCTCTCCCGGAATGTGATTCTTTATTGATCCCAGATTGATCTGCATCATACACATTGTCAGCACCATACTGCTCTATAAGCAACATTGTCTCTTCTCTCCAGGAATGCAGTATGTTGTTAGTAGCTTCTTCTTTTACTTCTTTTCGTGTGACAAACTGATTTCTCGTGATCCTATGTGAAAATGCTGTTTGAAATTCCATATCCATATTGTACTCGCTGACTAAAGTAAATCAAGTTATATGGCTTCTTCATGGGCCCATTTTCATAAGTTCATATTGTGCACTATCAAGTTGTTTGCGCGAGCTTAAATAAATTTCGTAAACACCAACTCGTACAACTGCTTATATTTATCTGTGAATGTTAAACTAGAAGATGGCTTGCCAGTAGAATCCGATTTTGCAATATCTTCCTTTAAAACGGCACGACTGCGTTTCGTGCTTCAATCGAGGATATCTATTTTTCATAGAGTTCCATGATAAGTGAGGAAAGGTTTGCTTTGGCTTCCACTGCTTTGCACTCAACCATGTGTTTATTTTTTCTTCCAATAACCATTCTACGTTGTTTTACCGGGATCTGTGGACCTTCTGATGTTGATTCCTGTTTTGATGAAGGTGAAATAGATTCTTCTGATGGAGATTTGTATTTGTCGGGCACTAACACAGTTTAAGATACTGGTTTGTATTCATTAATATCTAAGGTCTGTGTTTATATTATTTCTGTATCAGACTCTATATCTACTAAATACTGAAACATTGACTCAACTTCTTTGGTTTAAAGGGAGAGCTGGAATTTCTTTTCTTGAAAGTGATTATATAACGCATTCACTACATTAAAAGGGTTCACTTTTATAGGTAGAAGCTTACTTTGGAACGACCCATACACAACTCACGATGCCTCACTGCACTCACAGTGCTGTCTCTCTCTCTCTCTCTCTCTCTTGCTCGCCCGCTTCTCCTTACAACACGCCAGCAGTTCAAAATAACTTCACTCCGATTAGACACTTGACGACCCCCACCCGCACATCTTTACCTCCCTGTAGCTCATAGATTCATGCAAGGTAGGATGTAAAATTCGAGGATTTTACATATTTCGGTGTGCTCTTTCGGATGGTGTATAAATCGGTTTTAGTTTTTCTTAACATTGATTGATGGTCCCTTATCAGCTGCGTGAACCTAACCGCATGGCCAACTCGCTCGGTGCCTTGTACTGTGTTTTACACATTAAACTGTGGCAAGTACTCAAGAATATGGGAATGCCAGATCATCTCATTTGCCTTCTGAGGAAACTCTACTCTGTCCAAGAAGGTGCGTGTGAACCCTATACAGAACAACTAAATGGGTCAAGATTGAGGAGGACATACAAGGCTGCATATTGTTACCCTATTTAATTTATATGCAGAGTATATTACAAGGAATGTCAAGTTGGATGAAACAGAAATTGGAATTCAAATCAGTGAAAGAAATATAAATGAACTTAGATATGTGGATGACACCACCATGATGGCAGGAAGTGAAGAAGAGCTAAAGTGTCTCATAATGAAGGTAAAAGAAGAAAGTGCAAAGGGTGAACTGATGTTGAATGTCAAGAAGACGAAAATGATGGCAACTAAACGTTTCACCTCCTGACATACAGAGACCGAAACAATGGAGGTAGTTCCTAGTTTCATCCACTTAGGCTCCAAGATTACTGCTAACTGTGACTATAGCCATTAAATTAAAAGATGCTTGCTCCTTGGGAGAAAGACAATGGACAATCTCAACAGTGTTTTCGAGAGTAGAGACATAACTTTACTATACCAATATTTGTTCTTAAAGTCCATGGTCTTCCCAGTAGTGAAGTACGGAAACAAGATCTGGACAATTAAAAAATCTATACTTCGAAGAATAGACTCATTCGACCCATGCTGCTGGACTGCAAAGAGATCTAGTAAGTTCATATTAAAGGAAATCAACTTAGGCTGTATGCTGGAGGAACAAATTCTGAAACAAAAACTGAAGTATTTAGATAATATTATGGGTAGACATGATTCACTGGAAAAGGCCTTAATGCTGGGGAAGACTGATGGTAAAAGGAGAAGAGGGTGACAATGTATGAGGTGGATTGATGGCATCAAGGAAGTCATGGATCTCAATTTGAAAAGTCTGCAGGAAATAGTGCAGGACAAACGGACATGACACACTTTGGTCCATGGCATTGCGCCGAGTCTGAATCGACCAAATGACCAACAACAACATGACAAAAATAGTTTTTTGTTTCTTCTTTCCTAAATAATATTTTGTAAAAAAGAAAAACATATGTCATTAAAACATGTTAATGTCAAAGAAAATGAGATGACTAAGCAATCCACCACCTTTCTTTTCCTAGCCAGTTAGTGATAATGTAGCACAAGAATAAATTCTAGAACAAAGAGCAGTAGTTAAAGAACAAGGTCAACCTGACCCCCAGCAAAAACATACTTCAATTACCTCAAGATTGTAATTACAGCAGACTGCAAATATATGAAAACAAAGTTCAATAATATATTTTCATGAATAAATGTTGCATTCTCATAGAAGTCAAAATTTCAGTACAGGGTAAGATTTATTTACTGTTTCCCAAAATACAGTTCAAGATTTATCTTTGCTATTGTAATTAAGGAGAGCTCCAAAACTTTAACTGCGCCAAAGATCAGGGACAAAATGCTATAAAACATTAGAATCTCCCAATATGCCCTCAATATTTAAGAATGAGAATGCTTTATAAATGAGTCATTTTACCTTGGTTTCCTTCCTCTCTTCCTCCTCCTCTTCCTCATCATCCTCTCCATCTTCTCTGCGTTTCTTCTTCCTCTTCTTTCGTTTATATTTCCTTTCATCAGGGGACTGGTTACCACCCATCTCATTTGCATCTTCAGAATCAATCTTTTCACTTGGACCATCTTTTCCCATGGCTCTCTTGATGGCTTTCTCAACAACACCAGCCCACTCATCTTCAGGTTCACTAAGGTCTTTACTTCTTTCTTGGTGATAGTGATGATGTACAGACTTTCTTTTACCCCCAAGACGTGTAGGCAGTTTCTCTTTTGTCTTTTCTTTCTTTCCTGTCAGTAGAGGAACAGGTGTAGGCACATCCGGAACAACTAGAGGCTGCTCCTTCACTAAGCTACTGGGATCCACATCATCCAGTTCACCTTCCTCAAGCTCTCCGTCTTCCAGGTCGGCACCCAACCTGTAAAACATCATTGCCTAATTACAAGCCATCACAAAGATAGGTTGACTACTTATGCACTAAGCACAAAATCTGATCCACTTAATTTCTCACAGATAATTTCATTTTCAAGTTACAACATCAGTACAAGTTTGAGTTTTTACTGGTTTTACAGGTTCATCCAAATTATTAGGCCTACCAATAGAACTAATCTCAAGTTTTCAAAGACAAGAAGATTTAAATATAAAATCATAAGTGTTTTTATTTCACATAACTCTTAAACTATTCTACTCTTTCTTATGCCAATACCATTATTGATATCGGGGAGCAATATGATAAAAATATTAACTCGTCATAGACGTTATGAGTGTCTTTATGGCAATCCAAATGGGTGCAATTTCTAAATGAGTAATGATAAAATGAAAGCAAATAATTTAAGAGAAATGGGTCAATTTCACAGTTGTATCTAAATATGATTCAGTGTACTTTCCATTAATGGCAGAGTATCAACATTAGAAGTGCCCGTCCGTCCGTCTTCATTATAGACTGTTATGCTTCTCAGCATTCACTTTGCAAGCCTCTGTGAATTTACTAACTGCCGCCACAATCCTCTATTTGTAACTAGTTCTGGGGCCTCATTTAGTTCTATACTTCTCATCTTTAAATCATTAGAAAATGAGTCTAACCATCGTCGTCTTGGTCTCCCTCAACTTCCTTACCCTACATGACCGAGTCCGTGATTCTCTTAGGTAAACTATCCTCCTCCAATCGCCTCACATGACCACACCATCGAAGCCGGTTTATGTGTACAGCTTCATCAATCAAGTTAAGTTCATTCCTAACATGGTCTATATTTCCTCATTCCAAGTACTCTTCTGCCATTGTTCCTACCTGTTTGTACAGGCAATCATTCTTGCTACTTTCATGTCTGCTACTTCTAATTTTCACTCCCATAAAGCAAAGTTGGTCTGAAAACAGACCGTGTAAAGATAGTTTCATCTGAGAACTGACTTCCTTCTTACAGAATAGTGTTGATTGCAACTGTGAACTAACTGGATTAGCTTTGCTGCACCTTGATTCAATCTCACTAAACTACCATCCTGGGAGAATACACATCCTAAATACTTGGAATTATCTACTTGTTCTAGCTTTGTGTTCCCAACCTGACATTCAATTCTCTTAGGTTTCTTACCCACTGACATCACTTTAATCTTGGAAAAGCTAATCTTCATGTCATACTCATTGAACCTAATTTCAATATCCAGGCTTCAGTACAATCTGCCATTAAGACCAAGTCACCAGCACAGACCAAACTGCTTATTACATTTCCACCTAACTGAATCCCTCCCTGCCACTTTATACCTTTCTGTAACATGATCAAAGGCAAACTATGAACAACAAAGGTGTAAAATTACAGCCTTGATAACCACTGTATGTACCTTGAACCAAAAACTCATTCTACCATCAATTCTCATTGCAGCCCAATTGTCAACATAAATCTCTTTGATTGCTTTTAATAATTTGCACATGTATTTAAGGAATATATTGACATGCTTTGGAATTTCCCTTTATGCCAGGTGGAAAGATTATGTTAGGCAACAAACCCTGGGGAGGCTTGCGTGTCCCAATGAAGCAGATAGACGAGTCGCTACCATATCGGATGGGTATCTGTTGAGAGACCAGACTAAGGAATGGTTCATTGAAAGGGGGTAGCAGCCTTTCGGTAGTTACAAGGGCAGCAGTGTAGATGATTGACTGATACGGCCTTGTAATAATACTCAACATGGCTTAGCTGTGTTAATACTGCTACACGGCTGAAAGAAACGGGAAACTACAGCCGTAACTACCTCCCGAGGACATGCAGCTCTCTCTGTATGAATGATGTACTGATGTTGGCTTCCTCCCGGGTAAAATATTCCGGAGGTAAACTAGTCCCCCATTCGGATCTCCAGGTGGGGACTACATGAGAGGGGGCGATCATCAGGAAGATGGATACTGACATTCTGCGAGTCGGAACGTGGAATGTTAGAAGTTTGAATCGTTGTGGTAGGTTACAGAACTCTGAAAAGGGAGATGGATAGACTAAAGTTAGATGTAGTTGGTATAAGTGAAGTACGTTGGCAGGAAGAACAGGATTTTTGGTCAGGCGACTACCGAATTATCAACACAAAATCAAACAGAGGAAATGCAGGAGTTGGTTTAATAATGAATAAGAAAATAGGGCAGCGGGTAAACTACTATGACCAGCATAGTGAAAGAATTATTGTCGTCAAGATAGACACCAAACCAATGCCCACCACAATAGTGAAGGTCTATATGCCTACTAGTTCAGCGGGTGATGAGGAAATCGATAGAATATATGAAGAGAGAGAAGATTTAATACAATATGTAAAAGGTGATGAGAATCTAATTGTGATGGGAGACTGGAATGCTGTGGTAGGCCAAGGAAGAGAAGGTAACACGGTAGGAGAATTTGGATTGGGAGAAAGGAATGTAAGAGGAACTCGGCTGGTTGAATTCTGCACTGATCATAATTTAGTCCTTGCCAATACTTTGTTCAAACACCACAAACGGCGGCTGTATATGTGGACAAGACCTGGAGACACTGAAAGGTATCAAATAGACTTCATTATGATTAGGCAGAGATTCAGAAACCAGGTGTTGGATTGCAAAACTTTCCCAAGAGCAGACGTGGACTCTGACCACAACTTGTTGGTCATGAAATGCCATCTGAAGTTGAAGAAATTGAAGAAAGGAAAGAATGCAAAAAGATGGGATCTAGACAAGTTGAAAGAAAAGAATGTGAGGGATTGTTTCAAGAAACATGTTGCACAAGGGCTAAATGAAAAGGCTGAAGGAAACACAATAGAGGAAGAGTGAATAGTCATGAAAAACTAAGTCAGTAGGGCTGCTGAAGAAATGTTAGGAAGGAAGAAAAGATAAACTAAGAATCAGTGGATAACTCAGGAGATACTAGGCCCGATTGATGAACGACAAAAATACAAGAATGCTGGAAATGAAGAGGGCAGAAAAGAATACAGGCGATTAAAGAATCAAGTGGATAGAAAGTGCAAGGTAGCTAAGAAAGAATGGCTGAAGGAGAAGTGCAAGGATGTCGAAGGTTGTATGGTCCTGGGAAAGGTAGATGCTGCATACAGGAAAATCAAGGAAACCTTTGGAGAAAGGAAATCTAGGTGTATGAATATTAAGAGCTCCGATGGAAAGCCACTTCTAGGGAAAGAAGACAAAGCAGAAAGATGGCAGGAGCATATCCAACAGTTGTATCAAGGTAAAGATGTAGATAATTTGGTTCTGGAACATGAAGAGGCTGTTGATGCTGATGAAATGGGAGACCCAATTTTGAGGTCAGAGTTTGACAGAGCTGTGAGTGACCTAAATAGAAACAAGGCACCTGGAATTGATGATATTCCCTCTGAATTACTGCCTTAGGAGAAACCAGCATGGCAAGGTTATTCCATTTAGTGTGTAAGATGTATGAGACAGGAGAAGTCCCATTTGATTTTCGGCAGAATGTTGTTATACCTATTCCCAAGAAAGTTGGTGCTGACAGTTGTGAAAACTACCGTCCATTAGTTTAGTATCTCGTGCCTGCAAAATTTTAACACGTATTATTTACAGAAGAATGGACAAACACGTTGAAGCTGAGTTGGGAGAAGATCAATTTGGCTTCAGAAGAAATGTAGGAACACGTGAAGCAATCCTGACTTTACGTCTGATCTTGGAGGATCGAATCAAGAAGAACAAGCTCACGTACATGGCATTCGTAGATCTAGAAAAGGCATTCGATAATGTTGATTGGACCAAGCTATTTAAGATTCTGAAGATGATTAGGATCAGATACCGAGAACGAAGAATTATCTACAATCTGTATAAAAATCAGTCTGCAGTGATAAGAATCGAGGGCTTTGAAGAAGAAGCAGCAATCCAGAAAGGAGTGAGGCAAGGCTGCAGTTTGTCCCCCCTTCTTTTGAATGTTTACATAGAACAGGCTATAAAGGAAATCAAAGAAGAATTTGGAAAGGGAATCACAGTCCAAGGAGAGGAAATCAAAACCTTGAGATTTGCCAATGGTATTGTTATTTTATCTGAGACTGCAGAAGATCTGGAGAAGTTGCTGAATGGTATGGAGGAAGTCTTGGGTAAGGAGTACAAGATGAAAATAAATAAGTCTAAAACAAAAGTAATGGAGTGCAGTCGAACGAAGGCAGGTGATGCAGGAAATATTAGATTAGGAAATGAAGTCTTAAAGGAAGTAGATGAATATTGTTACTTGGGTAGTAAAATAACTAACGATGGCAGAAGTAAGGAGGATATAAAATGCAGACTAGCACAAGCAAGGAAGATCTTTCTTAAGAAAAGAAATTTGCTCACTTCAAACATTGATATAGGAATTAGAAAGATGTTTTTGAAGACTTTCGTGTGGAGCGTTGCATTGTATGGAAGTGAAACATGGAAGATTAGTAGCTCAGAAAGAAAGAGAATAGAAGCTTTTGAAATGTGGTGTTACAGAAGAATTCTGAAGGTGAGATGGATAGATCGTATCACGAATGAAGAAATACTGAATCGAATTGGTGAGAGGAGATCGATTTGGCTAAATTTGACGAGAAGAAGAGATAGAATGATAGGACACATTTTAAGACACCCAGGACTTGGTCAGTTGGTTTTTGAAGGAAGTGTAGGTGGTAAGAACGGTAGGGGTAGGCCAAGGTATGAATATGACAAGCAGATTAGAGCAGATGTAGGATGCAATAGTTACGTAGAAATGAAAAGGTTAGCACATGATAGGGTGGCATGGAGGTCTAAATCAAACCAGTCTATGGACTGATGACTCAAACAACAACATACAGTAAATGCATATTTCTATCATCATTCCTCACCCCCCAATCCCCCAGTCAGAACCCATTTAGAGGTGTATTGTTTTAAGTCCACTTGTTTTTAACCTCATAAAAATAATTCAACTCCTTTTACACCCCCCTTAAGTTGATTCCACCCCCTCCCTCACCACAAAACACGTATGCCTTTATTTTCAAAGGAGATTCCAAATACCAATTTTCTCGTCCGTAACATCCTTCGTTTGAGATATACAAAGTAAGTATCCTCAAACAAAGAATTCAACTCATTTTTCAATTAATTTATCCCCCCACCTTTAATCAAATTTTCCAAAAACAATAGAATACCCCCATGGCACTACAGCCCTTGAAGGGCCTTGGCCTACCAAGCGACCGCTGCTCAGCCCGAAGGCCTGCAGATTACGAGGTGTCATGTGGTCAGCACGACGAAACCTCTAGGCCATTATTCTTGGTTTTCGAGACCGGGGCCGCTATCTCACCGTCAAATAGCTCCTCAATTCTAATCATGTAGGCTGAGTGGACCTCGAACCAGCCCTCAGGTCCAGGTAAAACTCCCTGACCTGGCCAGGAATCGAACCCGGGGGCTCCGGGTAAAAGGCAGGCACGCTACCCCTATACCACGGGGCCGGCAACAATAGAATACGTGTATCTTTATTTTTAAAGGAGATTCCAAATACAAATTTTCATGTCTGTAACATCTTCAGTTCTTGAGATATAAGTATCGTCATAAAAAGAATTCAACCCCTTTTTCAGTCCTTTTTACAACTCCCAACACTGAAGTGTTTTTTTCCAGGACAATAAATACGTGTTACTTTATTTTTAAAAGATTAAAAATACCAATTTTTATGTCTGTAATATGTTACGTTTTTGAGATATACTGTAGATATACTCAATTTAAAAATTCACCCCCTTTAACACTTCCCCTTAAGTGGATTTTCAGAAAACAAATTATGCGTGTTTCTTTACTTTTGCAGGAGATGCCAAATACCAATTTTCTCATCTGTAACATCTTCAGTATTTGATATATAAGTATCCTCATAAAAAGTATTCATTACTTTCTTCACTTCTTTTCACCCACACCACCCCCTTAAGTGGATTTCCCAAAAATAAAAACCTTTTTCTTTACTTTTAAGGAAGATTCCAAATACAAATTTTCATGTCTGTAACATCTTCAGTTTTTGAGATATATATATCCTCATAAAAATAATTCAACGCCTTTTTCAGACCTTTTTACAACCCCCTTAAATGAATTTTCCAAAAACAAAAAAAAATAAGTGTTACTTTATTTTTAAAACATTAAAAATACCAATTTTGATGTCTGTAATATGGTACGTTTTTGAGATATATTGCAGATATACTTATTTCAAAAATTCACCCTCTTTGTCACCCCTGTTTACTCCCTCTTAAGTAGATTTTCCAAAAAAAAAAAAAAAGTTTATTTATTTTTAAAGCAGATTCCAAATACCGATTTTCATGACCATAACATCTTCCATTTTTGATATGTAAGTATCCTCATAAAAGGTATTCAACCCGTTTTTCACCTTTTTCCACCCCCCTTAAGAGGATTTTCCAAAAATACATGTTTCCTTATTTTTAAAGAAGATTCTAAATACCAATTTTCATGTCTTTAAACTGTTATTTTTTGAGATATATACTCATTTTAAAAATTTAACCCCCCCCCCTTTTTCACCCCCTTAGCGACGGAATATCCAAAAATGCTCCATTAGTGAGCACCTATATTGTAATATAAATGTATCCTCAAAATTTAATTTCTTTACGTCCAGTAGTTTTGGCTCAGCAATGATGAATCAGTCAGTCAGTCAGTCAGTCAGTCAGTCAGGGCATGTTATTTTATATACACAGATAGATAACACTTGTATTGTCATTCAAAAAAAGAATGAATGCATGGTATTGTATGTTCCTGTTCCTTGCATTTAATATTTTATCAGACTTAATTTTAATTATTATCAAGATATCTACACCTGTTTTGTGTAGACTCACTCTTATAAGTCCATATAGCATCCTTTTGCCAGTTCGTACATTCTATTCCAAGTCTCTAACAAATCCTTCCTAGTTTCTCTTCTTTTCTTGACTTACTACGTTTTTTGCACCTCATTTTGATTTCCTGACATTTTCTTCCGCTTTCTTCTTTTTTAAAAATTTCTATTGCATATCTGCCCTGCTTTCTTCACGTCACTCATTGCTTTCGTTACCCTCTCATTCCACCATGGGGTCTCCTTATCCTTGATTCCTGTTGATGTTTGATCATAAGCACTATCTGCACAGCTTATAAATGCATTCTTGAAAATGCCCCATTCCTCTCCACCTCTGTTCTGAGTAAGCATTTGTTTCAAGTTCTCCTGGAATAATTCGTTACTTCTTGATCTTTTAATTCTCATACTTTTATTTTCTTCCCTAGTTTCTTTCATTCAAATTATTTTTCCCACTTTCATTTTTGCTCCGACTACTCTATGTTTGGAAAATTCTAAATTCCCATGGAGGGAATTAGATATTTTTCACCAATAGAGCATGTCAAAAACATCAGATGTAAGGCTGGTTAATAGAGCAAACGCCTGAAAAGCCTTACATCTGATATGTTTTTTACTCTATGTTTGCCATCAACTGATACTTCTGGCAGAGCCGTTACATGCAGCAACTGTCTAGTTACTGTTCTTGCACTCTTTTTCCCCAGCCATATCTTGTCATCTTCCAACTGATGTTATTCCTGAACCACGTATCACCCACAGTTAACCCATTTCTCCTGCAGAAGTCCACAAACTTCCCTCCCTCCTCATTTCTCTTTCCATTTCCAAAAGGTCTGATTATTTCTTCTATTCCTCTTCTGTCACTTGCCTCCCATAAGTCCAACCCCCTTATCCATGCTGTGGGAGATAGGCAATGGCATGAAGTAAGGAAGTGGCTGTGGGACTGAAGTACAGCGAAGACTTTGTGTGCCCTAAGACTGTTATGATAGCTGCAAAGGACCTAAAGGAATACTGAGTAGTAACGCCAACAGGACTCTGGCAAATTTCTCAAAGGTAGTAAAGGCAGAATGTATGGATCTTGGTTCAGCACAGCCGGCAGAATACACACCCCAGCTTTCCTGGGTAAATAGGACAGTAATCACTGCCTTGTGAGAAAGAGAGGGATCGCTAAAGACTATGGGAGAGAACCCATACAGAATACTCTTAAAACTGGAAGTAGTAAAGGGCAGCCCCCACCAGGATATGGGGCTAAGACCAATAACCTAAGTTAATCCAAATTTCAAAAATCAAAGGAACTGAAACAAGAATTAGCTGGACAGATTCTAAAGGTATGGCATTTGCTCTTCAAAAGGACACACAAATTGATTTTTGGAATGTTCAAGTCTTTGCAAGTTACTCATCTCATGTTTTAATCTGTATTGAAATCTGTTGATATACAATAACAAAGTTTTATAATGACGTGTCCCACATATAACTTTTTAACTAATGAAGATATTTTAAATGTGACAACATTAATTGAACAGGTGGATCATAAAAAAACTTTGTTATTGTATATGTTCAAGTCTTCCAATCTGCTACATGGTGTGAAGAAATAACAAGAGATATGAAACTATACTGGCAATTTTGGGTCTCGACGAGGCAAGATGGAAACACCTTATTGTATTCACATGAAGATGGCTATAACCAGAATGAGGGGCAGGGTGACCAAATCTCCCATATTACCCAGGAACTCCTGTAGTTTAGGTTATATATTTAGGCCCCCCCCAGCTCCTGTATTCATTCCTGTCAGACACTTTCAAATATAGTCCTTCATTGTTTTCATGTATGAACACTTTATAGATGTATAATGAAAAACCACCTACAGTTGATAGAAAGTCTAGCGTACACTAATCAATAGCAGATCATCCATTTCTGGATTGTGGTATTTTGTATTCTCGTTTCTTACTGCGGAGCTCAGTTCAGCATTGCTCACAGGGGTAATACTGACTGTAGACAATATTCTTCCACAGAAGGACATAATTTACACCAATTTTTTGGGAATAGCAAGGACTTGAATAATATTGAAGGTGTGCTGGCATTGATTTTCCATACTGTTAAACACAATATCAGCTACAGATGTATGGATTGCAGAAATAAATTATTAAATCGTATTTTCCATGACTTCAGGTTGTCAAAGATGATGTCCTGTGGCTGAACTGAGGCAGAAGCCACTGTGAAAAATTTTCTAGCACCAAGAAACGTGCAGGATTTCATCGATGTGTTGAAGGATCCCCAGAAAGTGAGGAACTTTTTCTCCACTGCCTCCAACTACAAAAATACATGTTTCTGCTAGTTGTGAGGTGTTTTGAACCTTTTAGCTGCATTAAAAATAGGCTCCTATACTTCACCGAACAAGCTGATGAAACAGCTATTGCCATCCATAGTTTGATCAAGTCTTCACTCGATACACACAAGTTAGATCTAGAACGTGTCAACTTCATACTGTTCCGACAATGTTAATGTGAATTATGGAAAGCATAATTCTGTGTTCAAACTACTTCAGGAAGATAATGAAAATGTGGTTCAAGCAAACTGATCAAACCACTTATTGTATAATGCTACAAAACATGCATCTGATGGATTAGGTCATACTTGCTGCCATCTAGGTCATCAGTTCTGATGAATTAATGTGTATATAAAAACGATCATCCTAAAAAAATTATGGACATTTTTTTATATCATCGAAAGAGGAAGAGATGAAGTCCTTCTGTTTTTGTTGATGCAGAGTGGTTCTAAATTATTATTATTATTATTATTATTATATTATATTCTGTATTTGGAGATTATATTATATAATAATAATAATAATAATAATAATAATAATAATAATAATAATAATAATAATAATATTGGTTTTACTGTACGTCCCACCAATTACATTTATGGTTTTTGGAGATTCCGAGGTGCCAGAATTTAGTCCCAGAGGAGTTCTTTAACATGCCAGTAAATCTACTGACGTGATGCCAACGTATTTGAGCAACTTCAAATACCACTGGACTAAACCAGGATCAAACCTGCCAACTTGAGCTCAGAAGGCCAGCACACTACCACCTGCCGATTCCACTGAAGAGCTTGTATGGTGATGTCATCAGATCGTCGCAGTATATGTTCAGTCCACTGCCATTTCCTCCTCTTGATCTGTTGGTTGATTGATAATCATCAATTGATATGATCTTTTTCAGAGTTCCTCATTAGACACTATATGTCTGGCTATTGTATGCCTAGTATACTCTTAAGACATTCATTAAAAAAATGTCTGGATCTTCTTGTCAGTCGCTTCGTTACCTTCCAAGTTTCACAGGCATGCAGCAAGACAAACTTAATATTGCTATTAAATATCAGCATTTTGGTTCCAACATGGAGATCTTTTGACCTCCATATGGGACAAAGCATCACAAAGGAGCCCTTGGCTTTACGCGGCTGGCAATATCGTCATCTCTACCTGCATCAGCCCTCATAATTCTTCCCAGATAGCAGAAACTATGTACACACTCTATAGCCTGTCCATTGGCAGGTGCAGTATTGCGATTCACTAAGCACATATCCTTCATCCCTTAGTTTTATCCTCCAGCCCAACTCTCTGTGCTTCAACCTTTAAGACTTGAAGTTTAATTTCCATATCCTTGCAGTTATGAGTCAGCGAGCATATATCATCAGCCAAATCCAAGTCTTCAATCAATCACTCAATCAATCAATCAATCAATCAATCAATGCAATGAATCAATCAATCAATCAATCAATCAATCAATCAATCACTACTGATCTGCATTTAGGGCAGTCGCCCAGGTGGCAGAATCCCTATCTGTTGTTTTCCTAGCCTTTTCTTAAATGATTGTAAAGAAATCAGAAATTTATTGAACATCTATCTTGGCAAGTTATTCCAATCCCTAACTCCCCTTCTTATAAACAAATATTTACCCCAATTTTTCCTTTTGCATTCCAACTTTATCTTCATATTGTGATCTTTCTTACTTTTAAAGACACCACTCAAATTTATTCGTCTACTGATGTCCACCCACGCCATCTCTCCACTGACAGCTCAGAACATACCACTTAGTCAAGCGGCTCATCTCCTTTCTCCCAAGTTTTCCCCAGCCCAAACTTTGCAACATTTTTGTAACGCTACTCTTTTGTCGGAAATCACCCAGAACAAATCGAGCTGCTTTTCTTTGGATTTTTTCCAGTTCTTGAATCAAGTAATCCTGGTGAGGATCCCATACACTGGAACCATACTCTAGTTGGAGTCTTACCAGAGACTTGTATGCCCTCTCCTTTACATCCTTACTACAACCCCTAAACACCCTCATAACCATGTGTAGAGATCTGTACCCTTTATTTACAATCCCATTTATGTGATTACCCCAATGAAGATCTTTCCTTATATTAAGACCAAGGTATTTACAATGATCCCCAAAGAGAACTTTCACCCCATCAATGCAGTAATTAAAACTGAGAGGACTTTTCCTGTTTGTGAAACTCACAACTTGACTTTTAACCCCGTTTTTTCATCATACCACTGTCTACTGTCCATCTCACAACATTACAGGGGTCATTTTGCAGTTGCTCACAATCTTGTAACTTATTTATTACGCTATACAAAATAACATCATCTGCAAAAAGCCATCTCTAATTCCACTTCTTTACACATATCATTGATATATATAAGAAAACAAAGGTCCAATAATATTGCCCTGCGCAATTCCCCTCTTAATTATTACAGGGACAGATAAAGCTTCGCCTACTCTAATTCTCCGAGTTCTATTTTCTAGAAACATAGCCACCCATTCGGTCACTCTTTTGTTAAGTCCAATTGCACTCTGTTTTGCCAGTAGTCTCCCATGATCTACCCTATCAAATGCCTTAGATAGGTAATTCGCAATACAGTCCAACTGACCTCCTGAATCCAGGATATCTGCTATATCTTGCAGGAATCCTACAAGTTGAGCTTCAGTGGAATAACATTTCCTAGACCCCCACTGCCTTTTATCAAACCAGTTATTAATTTTGCAAACATGTCTTATATAATCAGAAAGAATGCTTTCCCAAAGCTTACATGCAATGCATGTCAAAGTGACTGGCTGTAATTTTCAGCTTTATGTCTATTACCCTTTCCTTTATATACAGGGGCTACTATAGCAACTCTCCATTCATTTGGTATAGCACCTTCATGCAAACAATAATCAAATAAGTACTTCAGATATGGTACTACATCCCAACCCATTGTCTTTAGTATATCCCCCGAAAGCTTATCAATTCCAGCTGCTTTTCTTCTTTTCAACTTTTGTATCTTACTGTAAATATCATTGTTGTCATATGTAAATTTTAATACTTCTCTAGTATTAGTCACCTCCTCTATCTGGACATTAACCTTGTAACCAACAATCTTTACACACTGCTGAATGAATACTTCTGCCTTTTGAAGATCCTCGCATACACACTCCCCTTGTTCATTAATGATTCCTGGAATATCCTACTTGGAACCTGTTTCTGCCTTAACTGATACACACTCTTCCATTCTTCACTAAAATTTGTATGGCCACCAATTATGCTTGCCATCATGTTATCCTTAACTGACTTCTTTTTTTTTTTTTTTTTTTTTTTTTGCTAGGGGCTTTACGTTGCACCGACACAGATAGGTCTTATGGCGACGATGGGATAGGAAAGGCCTAGGAATTGGAAGGAAGCGGCCGTGGCCTTAATTAAGGCACAGCCCCAGCATTTGCCTGGTGTGAAAATGGGAAACCACGGAAAACCATCTTCAGGGCTGCCGATAGTGGGATTCGAACCTACTATCTCCCGGATGCAAGCTCACAGCCGCTCGCCTCTACGCGCACGGCCAACTCGCCCGGTAACTGACTTCTTTGCTAGATTCAATTTCCTAGTAAGTTCCTTCAAGTCCTCCTTACTACCACAGCCATTTCTAACTCTATTTCTTTCCAACCTGCACCTCCTTCTTTGTCTCTTTACTTCTCTATTATAATATAGTGGATCTTTACCATTCCTTATTACATTTAAAGGTACAAACCTATTTTCACAATCCTCAACAATTGCTTTAAACCCATCCCAGAGTCTGTTTACATTTTTATTTACAGTTTTCCACCGATCATAGTTACTTTTTAAAAACTCCCTCATGCCTGTTTTATCAGCCATACCATACTGCCTAATAGTCCTAATTTTAATATCTTCCTTTCTTTCACATTTATTTTTAACTACCATAAAAACAGCCTCGTGATCACTAATACCATCTATTACTTCAGTTTCTTTATAGAGCTCATCTGGTTTTAAAAGCACCACATCCAGGATATTTTTCCCTCTAGTTGGTTCCATCACTTTCTGAATCAGTTGTCCTTTCCACATTAGCTTATTTGCCATTTGTTGGTCATGCTTCCTGTCGTTTGCATTACCTTCCCAATTGGCATTTGGTAAATTGAGATCACCCGCTACAATCACGTTCCTTTCCTTATCATTTCCCCCACATAGTTGATTATCGTATCACATAATTCTGAATCAGTGTCTGCGCTACCCTTTCCCAGTCTGTACACTCCAATGACATCAAGTTGCCTAGTATCTTTAGAGATGAGCCTTACACCTAGAATTTCATGTTTGTCATCTTTAACTTTTTCGTAGCTTACAAATTCTTCTTCCACCAGAATGAATACTCCCCCCTCTTATCATTCCTATCCTATCTCTACGATACACACTCCAGTTCCGTGAGAAAATGTCTGCATCCATTATATCATTTTTCAGCCTTGATTCAACTCCTATTACAATATCCGTTAAGTATATATCTATTAAATTACTTAATTCTATTCATTTCTTTACAATACTTCCACAGTTGAGCACTGACATTTTTATGTTATCCCTACTTGATTTCCAGTTCCGTGTTCCCTTATCACCGCTCCCTAGGCCACCGTATTTCCCTGAATGTACCTCCCTATAACCCTTCTAAACAAATTTCCTAACTTATATATACCACTGCAGTTTAAGTGAAGGCCTTTTGAGCGCACATCCCTATCTCCTACCCACCCATTAGGATCTAGAAATCTCACTCCCACTTTCCCACATACCCACTCCATAGTCTCATTTAAATCCCCAATCACCTTCCAGTCAGTATCCCTCTTACACTGGATTCCAGTGATAATCTCCGCTTCCTTAAACATCAGCCATGCTGCTTTTACCAGGTCCCACAGATCCCCAACTATGTTGGTACTTATACCTGCTTGTCTTAAGTTGTTAGTACCAATGTGAAACACTACCACCTTCTCCTTTCCCTCCTCCTTCTCTTCTACTTTCCTCAACATCTGCCTTAACCTAATTCCTGGATAACACTCTACCCTGGTACCCTCTCCTCCACACTCTTTCCCGACAAGTCTAACAATGAAATCCCCCATGACCAGAGCCTCAAACCCAGAGGTGCCAACTGTTGAAGTGGATTATCAGTAATCACCCTCCGCACCCCAGAGAATTTTCGAGACAAGTCCAAAGCATGCTCTTCCCTTCTCAATAATGACACCTCCTTTGCCCTTTCCGACAGCAATCAGTTTTAAAGTATATCATATTACACAATAACATTTGCATACTACCTCTTAATTCAGGGATAAAACATTCCTTGTAACTCGTTTCGCACCCAGCAGCTGCTTTTCAAGGTAAGTTTTCTTCAAGCATCCTTTACCCGCTGATCACATTTTCGTCTCCTGAACAATAAGCGATTCCAGTGTAGATGTCCTTAATGTAGGTCTAAATTCTTTCTATCAACTGTCCGGTACACTTAATATAGAAATACATTACTTAAGGATTTATAGCAGAGGAGAGCATATGGGTAGCAGAAGGAAGTGACGATAGAATAAGTATCGTTGTCGTCTCACAAACACTGATACGAGGAGAATTGAGCAGAAATGCTAAAGGATTTAACATTTTTCCTTTTTTTCTTTTTTCCGTAGAAAATGATTTTGTGTGAATGTCAGCTTTTCCGTAATAATTTCCCCTTTGACCGTAATGCCGTAATCGTGAGGTGAAATCCGTAATAGTTGGTACCTCTGCAAACCTATCCACCTCATTTGAACCCCTCCCCTCCTGGTCAGTCCTATCTTTCCTGACAGCTGCAAAAGCTACTTCCTCCTCCCTTTTCTCTGTCCCATGAACCTGTTCCACCTATCCACCACTCCAGATTTCCCTTTCCTACCTTTTCCCTTTCTCCTACTTCCACACTTCCTAACAACAGTTCCCTGTTCCTAATCTTCCCTCGGTAGTTCTACCTGCAGGGACTCCTTCCCCTTAAAACATCAGACCACCTATCTTCTACAATTCCCCCCCATTCCTTCCCATCATTCTTTTACACCTACTGTATCCTGTACATTGTTTGAGGGAGGCCTACTTTCCTTCCTGTCCTCTGAGAGAATCCTAACTATCTCCCTCAAACTCTCCAACTCCTCCCTCATACTCCTTAATGCCTGGCCACACCCACAGTTCCTACACTTGCACTCTTTAGTCATTCTTTACTGAATAATGGAAAGAAAAGAAAAAATAAGATAACTTATTCTGTGCAAAAGAAAAATGAAAGGAAAGAAATATTGTCTAGGATAGTTCACAAAGATCACACGACAATAAGGTAATTAATATAGGCTACTACTACACCATGGACGCCCATATGACAGTTTGTAGAGGAGGGCCCTAGACCTGGGCGTATGTAGAATTCTTAAAATTTTGGAAGATGAATGGAGACTTGTATTCCACAGTAGAATAACACCCATGCTATCCTCTTCCTGTTGGTGAGGTCGGTACTACAACTTCTACGTAATACCGACATTTAAATCATTTTATTGAAAGAAAAACACCTGACTACATTACATTTTTGCCTTTCCCTGAGAGCTAGAGGGGGGCTGTGTGTGTCCCCCCCCCCTTGCCCCCGGGCATGGGCGCCCTTGTACTACACTACAAAGATGATGTTGAGCGAGATGTTGAGCAAGATTCTTCTGGATCCCAAAGGATGGTTCTTGCATTTGTCATGACTAGAGCCCGGATTATATGTAATATAAAAATGAGAAATATGTAGCTAAAATTGACAAAATATGTAGTTAAATATGTAATAAATAAAAAATATGTAACCTAATATCTAAGCTGTATTTGATGTATTCTCGTACACAGAAAAGTAAACAAAACCAAAAAAGGTTAAAAGTGCAGATATTCAACCTCTAATTTTAATTTGGAGGAACAATTAATAACTAAATATTTTTCCAATTTTCTACGGTCATCAAATGCCTTCTGTCTGTTAGGATGTTCTTATATACAGAAAAAGACCTTTCAACTTCACATGAAGTCACTGGCACGTATTTCAAATGAGGAATGATACTGGATGATACGTTCTCATTCTCAGGAAGCTGTACAGACTCACCATTAAGTACTTGGCATACATTTGAAAAAAATTTGTATCCTGGATTCTTTTTCAATACATCATTGAATTCTACTGAACACACTCACCGATTGCTCCTGGCACAACACTCAATTTACTGATTGCTTCTTCCACTATAGACATAGATTCAATGGAGGGGCAGTCCAGAAGTTTCCAGCTTTGTAATGCTGTTCGGGATCCAACTAAAATGGCTTGTTATGTATGCAATCGATGAAGCTACCTTCGAATCTTGAAAGGCACTCATACACTCGCGCACAGACGCTGCATTTTCACGAAGAAATGTTTCCACCATTGACTTCACTTTTTCAAATTTTTCATTAACGAAGTTCACAGCTTCTATCTATGTTCCCCATCTGGTGATCACAGGCTATAGAGGTAAAGGCACACCTGGTAACAATTTCTTGTAGCTCTGCACGTTACAGGGAGATTTGCAGAAAACTTTTCTTGTTGCTGACATTAAACCATTCACTTCAGGTAAAATGTCAATCATGTGAAGTGGACCATATTGGGGTAAAACACAGACAACATAATCACAGCTTTTAGCTGATAGGATCCAGCATCTGAGTAGAGTACCAACACGTTTTCTTCGTTAATCCCTAACTCTAAGTCCGTTGTTGATGAATCGCAAAACGATAGCATGATTTGTCTGTTCCAGTGGTTTGCAGTAAATTAAATAAGACTTACACAGAGCCTCCGGATCCAATTTACTTGCAAGGAGATTTGCAATGAAACGACCCAAGGCATCGGTCGACTCATCAACGGTAATCCATATGTATGAATCGCCAAGTTCAGCTCTAATCATTCCCATTGTGTCAATATAGCAGGAATTCAAATAATTTTCTGGAGTGTTGATTCATCTGGAATATTGAAGTTGCAATATTTGCATAGGAATCCTTGAAACTTTGGCACTCCCAAGTTTACAGCATGGTATGTTTGCAGCGACCATTGTCATGCACAAATCTTTATTAAATTCACTGGTAGAAGACGAAGAAGGTGCCAGCACCCATTGTGTAAGAACAACTTGTTTCTTCAACGAAGCATGTTTTTTATTTCTCACATGAAGATCAGTTTTTAAATGCTGCTCTAATTGTGACTTCATGGAGCACTCAATACATTTGTCACACACTCTGCATACCATGATTTTACAGTCACTTGTAAAGGCTTCATCAAGCGAAATCAAACCTTTAACTCTGATGCTAGTTTGGATGTGACTGGTGCCATACCGATTCACTAACTGTGGCTCAAAATATGGTTCGAACAAGAGTTTTCTTTCAAGGTTTGTTTTTACCAAGCGGTCATCCCATCCGCAGGGTAACTTTCACATTGTGTCTTTCTCCATAATAGCAGCGACATGTCATTGACCCACCCTTCACACTGTACCGTTACTTCATCAACATACAGAATACTTCACTTTAAATTATTAAATTACTTTTAGATGTTAGAGACGTGCAGGCTTTTTTAAAAAACTATTTGTGAATGTTTTAAATCTATGTAAAATTAATGAAAACAGAATTATGTTTTTTTTTCAAATGTGCAATATCCTTTAATTTCATATAATCCAGGCTCTAGTCATGAAAGTGTCTAGAACCATAAGGAATAGGATGAGCAAGAGCAAGTATCCTTGTTTTACACCACCATACCTGCCAACTTTACAAAACCAAAAATCAGGAGATTTTGATATGAAAATCAGGGAAAATCAGGAGATACAACTGGTCAAAACTGCTTATTCTACATGTTTTGCGAAATACAGTAGGCTACTACGGTATATTTATAACACTTATTGTCTCAAAGCCCGACTGTTGCTATACGAGGCTACAAGGCTAAAAATTACACATCTCTATTAGCTCACAGGAAGTACGTGAGTGAGATGATCGGTCTCTGATAAGCCTACTGAAAATAGTATGAACTCATGCTCCACATGTATTAATCAGTTATGCACTTAAATGCCATTACTTAGCAAAGGCATAGATTAATATAGTATTGCATCAAGCGCCTGCATGATTATGTGAAGCGCAATGCTATTTGGATCAAATAACTAGCTGATGTACCCGTGCTTCACTACGGAATTCTCAGAAAGACTGTCATTATAGTTTTCCTAATTGAAGTCAACATAGGTCATTACAATGATGCCAGTATGAATATCGCGATTAAAAGCAATGCTGTCATATGAAATATTCGATAAAATGAAAACAGCACACTCACTTTTAGCGGAAAGTACTACGGTGTTGATCTAACAGTTCAAAGTTTCAGAGCTAGAATGACCAGGCTGCATACAGCCACGAATACTCCTGTGTAATTATTCCGTTTAAGTGTGCACACTGATCATTCCAATCACTGCCTCGGAGTAGGGATTGAATAGCTGGAATACTATGATGATCCAGTGTGTTACGTACCAGTAGTATCAGAAAATTTATGAACCAGAGGAATGGCATGCTAAAGAAGAGAGATCTAACTCCCCACTCCCCAGCTACTTCCCGCCAATATTCAGGCAGGCTGTTATACTCGATACGCAGCAGTAACCCCATCTATCAGAGATACATGGCAGCAGAATACACAAACCACATCACAACAAACAATGGTCAATGTAATGTTATTGTTGATCAATTTCATGAGCTTTCTATATTGGAGGCCTTCACATTTAGTTTTCTTCCGAATCTGTGATATTAGAGCATCTAATGTCAAGTGAGTCCTTTCTTTCATGACAACCTCTTGTGTTATTTAAGTGACTGTTCCTTCATGACTTTTTTTCTTATTTTTATAATCATCTTCACAATTTAATCACCATCACCACCAATATTATTATAGTTGGTACTGTAAAACTGAATAAGACACAAATAATCGGAAATTGTATTCTTTATAACTTTTGTTATGTAGTACTTTTCAGTATGACCAGTAATGATAAGCAATTAAAAATTAAAATTTTGGCACCTTCCCCTAAGCTACCATTTCAAACAGAGTGAATAAAGTTATTTATAGCATAGACTGCAGTTCCTTATTCCCCAACTTAACATAAAATTCTGTTCACCCATTTTCACATACCTCGGCGCTGATATGGACTTGGCAAAAATTTTTTAAAAAATCCACATTCATTAATATCTCTGTATCATAGCCAGTACGGTAAAAGTGTATAAGACATAAATTATAGGAAATTTAATAATATATAACTTTCGTTATGTAGTATTTATCGATAGGGCCAATAATAACAAATATTTGAGAATGAAATTTTAAGCCTTCCCCTAAACTACCATTTCACTCAGTGTGAATACAATCCTTTATGGCCTAGATTGTAGCGACTTATTCCCCGACGTTATACACCGATTTTCATTAAATTCTCTTCAGCCGTTTTCTCGTTATGACCGTGCGTGCGTGTGTACGTACGTACATACAGACAGACAGAAATTACGGAAAATTAAAACAAGCATTTCCCCTTGTTACTATGGTCACGACCGGTACGGAAATATCATTCTTTTTAAATTCTGAGCAATGTACAGACAAAACTCTTATTTTATTTATATTAAGATAAATTAAAATTAGTCAGAATTATCCCCAAAAGGCTCGTAAAATCTCTAGAAAAGTCATCAGTCGCTATCATTGAAAATCTGTCACTAAATTACTAAGAAAGACTCAATATCTAATGACTAGTCTCCAGAATCGAACAAAGAGAATGGAATGACAAGATTGATGTGAACGAACACGAACATACCACGCGAGAACGAGATATTGACAATCGATATACGCGTTGCGATATACAGGTTTCAATAAACATCGCACATTCGCGCGCATTTCTCGCATGAATAAACGTCGATATTTCGTTTGAAAGCGGCCAATGAGCGAAGGACTTCCGGCCAGTAGCGTAAAAAAGCTGAAATGGCGGGATTTGAAAACAAATGAAGTTCACCAAAAAATAAGCTAAAATCGGGAGAAATAACAGAATAATCGGGAGGCAGGAAAATCTGTCGAAAATCGGGAGTCTCCCGCCTAAATCGGGAAAGTTGGCAGGTATGCACCAGTGTTCACGAGGGTTGCCAGAATATTTATCTAATCATATTAATATAAAAATTGAGCCCATAATGGTTATTATCTCCATCCAGAACAACAAATTAAGAGAAAAATTCTAGAATTCCCTAGTCTTCCAGAGGAAAACTTCTGAAATTTTAATACAGCATGTAAGATCTTGGGTACAAGAACATGAATTTTATGAGAAAATTGGACAGAAAATACCAACAGCAATTCTGATGGTGGAACAATGATGTCTTCACTAAGCTCAAAAAAGAAATAAAGCAATACATAGCAGGAATTGGGTGTGCTGTGCATAATAATTCAGAATGCCAATGAAAATGCAGTAGGTGTCTTCCTAATTGATGTTCAGTCAGCAGTAGGTAAAGTGTTTCAACATTTCCACCAATACATTGTAATATTTTTATGGTTTTGTCACACTGAATCTGAAACTCTTCGGTATAAATCAGTAAATCTCAACGGCTGTCAATGCTATTTATCAACTTTGACTAGTTTCAATGAAATGTATGATGATCTGAAATCTTACTTTCTCTCAATGGATAAATTTCCTATGGTTTTGAAAGAATTATCCAATGATAAATGACTATTTCTTTTCTAATTGTTTCTTAAAACTCGAAAGTATTTTCTGAGCCACATGTAGAATTAAATGTGAAGATGACAGTGGTTTTGAGACTGAAAAACAAATTGATGGTCTTCTGACAGCACCAACTTCAAGGAGCAATGAACAATTTCAGCACAGTAATGTGAAGCTTGCACTCATTGAACTTCATGGTGAAGGGAGACCCATACCATCTCCAAAATCTTTCATGAATTACGTAACTGAATTTTATGGTACTGCTTTAAAGTTCATCTGTGCGTGGACAGAACCATTTTCATCACATTGGGGTAATCACATAAATATGATTGTTAATAAAGGATACAGATCTCTGCACATGGTTATGAAGGTATTTAGGGGTTGTAGTAAGGATGTAAAGGAGAGGACATATAAGTCTCTGGTAAGACCCCAACTAGAGTATGGGACCCTCACCAGGATTACTTGATTCAAGAACTGGAAAAAATCCAAAGAAAAGCAGCTTGATTTGTTCTGGGTGATTTCCAACAAAAGAGTAGCGTTACAAAAAATGTTGCAAAGTTTGGCTGGGAAGAACTGGGAGAAAGGAGACGAGCTGCTCGATTAAGTGGTATGTTTCGAGCTGTCAGTGGGGAGATGGCGTGGGAGAACATCAGTAGACTAATAAGTTTGAGTGGTGTCTTTAAAAGTATGAGAGATCACAATATGAAGATAAAGTTGCAATTCAAGAGGACAAATTAGGGCATATATTTGTTTATAGGAAGGGGAGTTAGGGATTGGAATAACTTACCAAGGGAAATGTTCAATAATTTTCCAACTTCTTTGCGATTATTTAAGAAAAGTCTAGGAAAACAACAGATAGGGAATCTGCCACCTGGGGGACTGCCCTAAATGCAGATCAGTAGTGATTGATTGATTGATTGATTGATTGATTGATTGATTGATTGATTGATTGATTGATTGATTGATTGATGATTGGAATTGATGCAATGGGTTTCAAGTTCAGCATTTTCTTGGAATGATGTGCTAAGCAGCACTGATATTGTGAAGATGTAAATGATGAAGTGTAACATAGAAGAATCAGACTGTTGTGAAGAATTTAACCATGTCAAGTTCGCTGCTAAAGATAAAATGGAATCTTGAAAGAACAATTTACTTGCAGTGAAAGAAAGGCAGCTACAAACAGCCCTGATGGGCGTTGGCCTCCCAAGTGACTGCTGCTCAGCCCAAAGGCCTGCAGATTACATGGCGACACATAGTCAGCCAATGAATCCTCTTGGCCATTATTCTTGACTTTCTAAACTAAGGCTGCTATCTCACTGTCAGACAGCTTCTCAACTGTTCTCACATTAGCCGAGCAGATATTGAACCAACCCTCAGATCCAGGTAAAAATTCTTAACCTGGCCAGGAATCAAACCCAAGTACCTACAGTACAGTAACATTTTATATAAACGATTAGAGAATCGGACTCCGCTCTACATAAAAGGGTCTAGTGTTTTTGAGATGGGCCTCACTTACTGCCTCTTGTATGATTCTATGCACTGTGCAGGAAGCCTATATCGAACTATGTTTACATAAAATTGCTGTAAGATGTTTTGTTAAGATACAACTAAAAGATATTTAATTCCGAGGAGGTTGTATATGTTCAAGAAAAAAGCAGCACAGCTGTACCACCAGGTATATTGACAATGAAATGTCCCACAGAAAGTGGTGTTTTTTTTTTTTTTTTTTTTTTTTTTTTTTTGCAGATGCAGTAAATAGAATCATTATTTACATCTTGCTTTGGCTTGGCATTTGCATTCATACTAATAATGTAAAAACTTATCATTAAGGATATGCAGTATTACTCTACAACACATTTGTTACTTCATTTGGATTTATAATATCTGGTGGGCCAATGACCTTCGATGTTAGGCCCCTTAAAACAACAAGCATCATCATCAAGCAAAATATCTGGTGTTGTTATATTTGTCAAAATATGTGAATTTCTCATATCAACTTTCTTATCAATGCCTAACTGTGCATTGCAACAGTGATAATGTAAAATAAGGTATTGCATATCATATATATCTTATATATCTCCCCCCTTCCCTTTCAAATTTAATGCATAGCTGTGGCATCATATTCAGGAGATGGCGGGTTCGAGTTCTACCGTTGGCAGCCCTTAAGATGGGTTTTCGTGGTTTTCTATTTCCACATCTGGCAAATGCTAGGGCTGAACCAAAATTAAGGCTGCAGCCACTAACTTCTTAATCCTAGCCCTTTTCCACCTTTGTATTGCCGAAAACCTTTGGTGTGTAAGTGTGGCATTAACCCACAAGCAATAAGGAAAAGGAATCTTATACACTGATGATGATGATTGTTGTTTAAAGGGGCCAAACATCTAGGTCATCGGCCCACAGTATACAATAAACTTGAAGAGTCGTTCAGCTGTTTTAGAATAAGTGTAATATAAAAATGCACTTGTTAACAAATTCTTTATAATAACTTTGATACCTATCAACTCTGACCGCTTGGGAACTTTAAAAGAAAGGAGTTTTTTTAAATTTCATTATCATAACACTCATAAACAGCACAAATTTTGCCTATCACTATAATGTAAATTCTTCATTAAAGGGAATCAGTGAAATGTGGGTCTGAATATCTTCGTAATTGTAAAATACGCAGAAAGATTTAATTTCACAAAATCGGCTGAGAAGATACACCACGTTTTCACGCTAGATGGTGCACAAAGCATTTGCTTGCTATATATCGCCAACTGTCCTGTATTTATCGCTAGTGTATTTGCTTCCATGCAGGCGTCTTAGGCTTGAAGCACGCCAGCACCTAATTTTTGTTGTTGTTATTATTATTATTATTATTATTATTATTATTATTATTATTATTATTATTATTAGATGAGAAAAAAACCACAAAACTGATCATGCAAAGCTCACTTAGAAGTTTTGCATTTCCCTCTTTGCCAGGCAGCCCCTAATTTTTCTCTCATTGTGGTTCTTCTTTCTTCTGTCCACTTGACTCCTGTCTTCTTCTTGTGGCTTCTTTCTGACTCTACTTCCCACTTGCTGATTTTCATTCTGTATTTTGGTCTGCGATGTCTGCCACTTCGATTCCTGATTTTTCCAGGTCTTGACGGATTTTCAATGTCCACCTATTTGTTTTGATGTTTTCTGTTGCCTCTAGTAAGATTCTTGTCAGTCTGTTTTCTGGAAGGCGTTTGATGTATCTGTAAAACTTCAGGCGTCTTTTTCTGATGTCAGCCACAAGATTTGAGAGCTCCTCGGTTATTGTACGAGATTGCATTCGGTATCCTTCGTTAGTTTTAGGCCGAGAATTTTTCCGATGATTTTACGTTCCTCTTTCAGGATGTCTTCGAGTACTGTTTTTCTGTGGAGATCCAGTGTTTCACTAGCGTACAGTATTTCAGGCTTGATCACGGTGTTGTAAATCGAATTTTGGTGAAGATTGAGAAGCATTTATTGTTGTAAATGTTTTGCGTTTGGCCAAGAGCCCTCTTCATTTTCTGGATGTAGACCTCGAGGGCCTTCTGTTAGTTTTCGATTGTGCCAAATTTCGTGTTCAAATTCTGGAGGTTGCAGTGCTTGCACATGACCTTGGTTTTTGAGAAGGAGATTTGTAGGCCGGATTTTTCTGAGCATTTCTTGAGGATTTCGATTTGACCGATTGCCTGTTGTTCATTTGTTGTGAGGATCACGAGATCATCTGCGAAAGCGAGACAGGAGATTTTACATGTTTTCTTGACATACTTAATGGTTGCCAATTTCCTTGAACTTTTAGAGCTTGTTCACATTCTCTCACGATTTTGTCTAGGGCTATGTTGAAGAGTAGTGGGAAAGTCCATTTCCTTGTCGACACTGGTTTTTATCTGAAATTTTTCAGATATTTTTCCCATGAATTTTGACTTGGGAGGTTGTGTTGGTGAGAATTAGTCTGATGATATTTTGAGTCTTGTTGTCCAGTCCATATTCACTCAGTGTTTGGAAGGATTGCCAGTCAAGGGAGTCGTATGCCTTCTGGAAGTCCACAAAGGTGTACATTGTGGGTTATTTTCTGGTGTGTCATAGTTTCAAGATGGTTTTCAGATTGAGTATCTGTTCTGCACAGGATCTGTTGGGCCTGAAGCCCGCTTGGTATTCGCCTATGACTGGTTCTAGTGGTTCCTGTGTTCTTAGGAGGAGGGCTCCAGAGAGAATTTTTTTATGCGACTTGCACCAGGGAAATTTCCCTGTAATTGTTCACATCTGTTCGGTCACTATTTTTTGTGAAGTGGTAGTTTTTCTGCTGTCCAAATTTCTTGTATGATCTGTGTGAGTTCTTGGAGTGAATTCTTTCCTAGATGTTTAAGAAGTTCTGCGACGATGCTGTCGTCTCCGGATGCCTTGTTGCTTTTCAGTTGTTGTATGTGTCCTCTTGTGTAGGTGGGGATGATCTGGGTTTGGGTTCGGGTGGGGTTTATGTGGAAACCTTTCTGTTGGTTCTAGGCAGTTGAGTAGCGACTCAAAGTATCTCGCGAGTTCCTTTGTGTTTTCATCATCTGCGAGTGCCAATTTCCTGTTGTATTTTCTGAAGCAGAGGTTCTTGGGTGTGCATCCATTTAATCTGTTACAGAAGACTTTGTCAAAATCTCAGGTGTTGTAGTTGCGGAAGTCCTGTTCAGCCGACTTCAGTTGGTCTTCCAGGTATTTCCTCTTGGTTTGTCAGATGAGTTCAGAGGTCTATCTGCGGACTTCAAAAAAAAAAAAAAAATTTCCTTGTGTTCAGGTGTACGGTTGCAGATGAACTTCTGGTATGCGTTTTTCTATTCAATATGGTTTGGTCACATTCGGTGTTCCAAAAAGCATGTCTGTCTGCTCATTTTCTATAGTGGAATTTGTTCTGATGCACTCTTCATGATTTAGTTGTGAAATTCGTTCCAAGTTTTTGCTGAGATTTTTCCCCACGTTTCTCTGAGATTTGATATTTTTATTTGTGTTATGTCCAATTTTTTTGTTTGCCTTGGATTTCTGGTAGAAGCGTTTTGGGGTAAATTTAACTTTGATTCTTGTTAGATGATGGTCCGAGTCAATGTTTGCTCCTCTGCGGACTTGGACTTTGTGTACTTCCTTTTGTGCTGGGAAGGAGATGGCAACATGATCGATCTGGTGTTTGCCGCACCAGGTGTTGGGTGATTCCCATGTGAAGAGCTTACTGGGCTTTTCTGTAGGGATGTTGACATAATTTTCAGGTCGTGCTGTTGACATAGCTCGATGAGGCATTTGCTGTTTTTGTTAGTCTTTCTGTGTGTGCTGAAAATCTTCCTGCAGTTTTTCTGTAGCATTTTTCTTTACCAATTTTACCGCTGAAATCGCCGATGAGAATGATTGTGTCTTTTTCAGGGATTTTGATGAGGGTGGTTTCAAGTTTGTTTCAGAAGGTTTCTGTTAGTTTCTGATATTTGCAGTCATTAGTGGGAGCGTGGGCATTTACGAAGGAGCAGTGGCGATTTGCACAGTGAATGATGTAGATGTTGATTCCCATGGGGAACCTAGCAGGCCAAGCAGGCATCTATTTTTGGAAATGAGACATAGCTCTCACAGTGCATTGGCACTGCTGGTGGCTTCAAATAGCCTATGCAGTGGCCTCCACGGTATGCACTAGCCTTGCGTCTTGGGTGGTGTGCTAAGTCCCAACTGACGAGCCTAACTTAGCACACGAGGGCGAAACGCAGGCAACCAAGAATGAGTTAGCTGGAAAATTTATAATGTCCAATAACGGACCATTATATTGGTATTGCACAGTGAAGTCGCAAGGTCATTAATCTGTTGTTTATGGGTGTGATCTCTTCTACAGAGTTCACGATCTTTTTGTGTTCAAAAAAAGCCATGCCTAAGATTGAAAAAGGCCATGCCTAACATTGTTGTGGCTTTTCCTACTGTTCGTGTAGGTTTGCTCTTGAAAATGCCGTAGTTACCATGTTCTGAAGTCTCCGACTCAGTCTGGTCTCTTGTACGGCGAGTAGTTGGATATTTTGCTGATCTAATTCTTATGTTAATCTGAGAAGTTTGCCTACTTACAGGAGTGTGTTGATGTTTAGCGTGCCGATGTAGAAGGGCATTTTGGTGGGAAGTTTGCCAGAGAGCTCCTACTCTCTCTTTCGTGTAAATCTGGCTCCTCCAGAATCCGAGTGGCCAGTTGTCACCTTCATATTCACTTGGCGGGTGGATTGGTTACCACCTGGAGTAATGTTGTTCTTACTTGCACAATTCATGGTGTACTTGTTCTCAAGCAACTGGGTTGATCCCGAGAGATCAGAGTACAATCAGGTGGTTGAGTTCCTGAAGTTTTTCTAAGGCAGCTGCTCTGACTCGAAGTACAGACACTGACGAGTTGCCGCACCAAATAGGTGAACAGACGCTACTGGATTTATTATTATCCTATACCATTGGCCACCTAATGGCTCTTCCTCCTTTAGGGGCAGTTTCCCACCCTAAGGGCAAGAGTGTGCCCTGAACCTCTACCCACTCATCTGCCCTCCGAAGATGCCATTGGCACTTGGTAGAAGAGGACCACTTATACCGGTGGTCACGCGGTTTGTGGACGCAGTTTAACGTCATGCCCGGGACAAACCTAAATTTTATTATTTCTTTATATTTGGTCTTTTCCCTTTTATCTATTAACCATCATCCTGTCCTGACATTCAGGGCTCAACAGAACACTGACTTAGTTGATACAATCAAATTATAGAAAGTGTAATAAGACCAGACATTATTATGAGTGGCCAAAGTTAATACTTTCGGGTTAGACTATAATGTGTGTATTTACATAAAAACTGAGTGAATGGGCACAGCTGTATCACCCTGTATAGTTCATTAAATACCATATTTAATTGTTGTGTTTTCATTTGTCATATGGACCATTTTGACAACTAATGACTCGTAAGTGTGAACATTTAGTGTACTGGAGCTATTAAATATTTGCCTTTCTTCCAGAAGAATTGCATGAATGTTTTTAATTTGTCACCATTTTGCCAGGTTCTGCCAACAGGAGCAACCCCCCCCCCCCCCCCCTGTCATCCCATCCTCCATTTTTCTGTGTTAACAGCAGTGACTATCCCAGTTTCTCGACCCACATTAGTGGATGTAAGCCCAGCTCAGTCTGATAGTATTTGAAGGTACTAAAATACCCCAGCTTGTACCAATAGATGAACTGGCACAAAAAAGAACTGCCATACAAAATTGCAACACCTCGACGTTTCCAAAAACCATAAGAGTAGTCAACTGAACATAAAGTTGGACCTAAAATCAACATTATAATTAATGCTATTGGTTTATGCGCCGATAAAACTACAGACATTAGGTTAGCGCATTTGAGAGCCTTCACATTTCACAGGCCAGTTTATAATCATTAGCATTCCGAGACAAGGGGAGATGAAAACAGAATTCAAGAAAAAAAAAAATGAAATGGTGTATGGCTTTTAGTGCCGGGAGTGTCCGAGGACATGTTCGGCTCGCCAGGTGCAAGTCTTTTGAATTGACTCCCGTAGGCAACCTGCGCGTCATGATGATGATGAAATGAAGATGACACATACACCCACCCCCCGTGGTAGCGAAACTAACCAATGATGGTTAAAATTCCCGACCCTGCCAGGAATCGAACCAGGGACCCCTCTGACCAAAGGCCAGCACGCTAACCATTTAGCCATGGAGCCGGACAGAATTCAAGAGTAAATACAGCATGCAACAAAAGAATTTCAGCTAGAAGGAACTCAAAGGATAGGGTTGATCATTGTCCCAAAAAGCTATTCATTGTCACTTAGCCAGAACTTCGAATAGTAATAAATCTTAAAATCATTTAAGAAAAGGTTAGGGAAAAATCAACTTGTGTTCAAAAGGCCAGTGGTCTTCCGCCCACAAACCCCGGCATTATTATTATTATTATTATTATTATTATTATTATTATTATTATTATTATTATTTACAATTTGTTTTACGTCGCACAGACACAGATAGGTCTTACGGCAACGATGGGCTACGAGCAGCAAACGAGTGGGGAAGGAAGCGGCCATGGCCTTAATTAAGGTACAGGCCCCAGCATTTGCCTGGTGTGAATATGATAAACCACAGAAAACCATCTTCAGGGCTGTAGACAGTGGAGTTCGAACCCACTATCTCCCGGATGCAAGCTCAAAGCGGCGCGCCCCTAACCGCACTACCAACTCGCCCGGTATTATTATTATTATTATTATTATTATTATTATTATTATTATTATTATTATTATTATTATTATTCAATAGCACTGAAAGTGTTTACCACAGTATTCACAAACAATCAAAACAAATGCACAGTGAAGGTAACAGGAACATAATTTGTATTATCCAATCAACTGCACAATTTATAACCCGTTGCACTGGTATCGTTGTAGATTCCCTGAATTCAATAAGAACTACTATGGCTTACAATACAAACCATTATCGTTCATTCGAGAGGATAGAGCGGCATGTCAACTGCACAGAGTTCAAGATCACCAATGTCAAGCATCAAAAGGCTTATTGTAAGCGTCTCAAAGTACGGTGCCCGAGCATCGTGGGACGAGTTCGCCGCTACTGGAGCTACAGCCAAGCAAATCTACTGCCCCAGTGGTCAAAAAATGTAAACCCATACTGACTAGATACTTTATTTTGATATTACCTAGTGCATGGTACGTATTCTTCATCAAAACTTGCAAACTTGACAACTCCGTTCGTTTTTTAAAACTTAAGTTGTTCAAATTTTGTTTCGATCTTTACATACGACAAAGCTGGAAAGATATGAAGTCTGCTGATTTACCATATGCCGTGTATCAGCAATAGTGATCTTTAATTTTGTTTGTTACAGAGCACATGGTGGTTGTCCCTATAAAGGGCGACGGCATGCGCTGTTTGTAATTTGTGATATTTCGACTGGTTTTTAAATTGTAATTATTGAAGGATGTCATTAAATTTAAATACGAAAGTTTAATCAGTTTCGGTGTTTTAACTGGGAAGCAATGAAGGAAGAAATTGTTGAAACTTGTGCAATGTTATCCTTTAATTCAAAAATCTAAGTTATGAACAAAACTCCAAGCATTTGTAGCTTGCAATGTAATGATTTTTGTTAGTTTCTGTTTTCTTTTTTTGGCAACATTACTGAAACTATTCCAGGTCTTGTTAATTAAACCGAGCACCGTTATTGATTAGGTATGCATGTCCATTTGTATAAGCCTAATATGAATGGATGAAAACCATAATGGTATAAGTAGCATTTTGCTCATTCAGAGAAAAAGGCATTTAAACATCTTAACATTCATATAAAGCATGCTATTTGTTGTTATACCACCCATCACTAGAGCGCAGAATATGACTGCTATCACTTGTATCTCTCTGCTGGTGAAAAGATACATCCTCCTGGAGTTACATCCTGCACTTAACTCATTTTTTTTAAATGTCGCTTATACCGTTATGGTTTTCATCTATTCATATTTCATTTTACCTCTGTCAAACAGGCCTAATAAAATAGCAAAATAGGTTGTAGCTAATAAATGCAATCTATTCAAATAATACTATAAAATGCTATTTTAATATATTTTTTGCAATAAAAAAAAAAAAGGGCTATAATTTCACACCTCTAGCTATAAATAATCTGATGGGTATTTTGAACCTTGGCTAGTGCATACATACACCCTAAACCTAGTCCATGGATTGCTGCAAACAGTTAATATTATATTAATGGCAGGCATATTCTTTCCCCCACCGTGGACTATTCTGACATTGAGGCATGTACAAGCTGCTTCTAAGTAAATGAATGACTCGGCGACTAACAAGATACAAGTGAAAAGAATATTTTGTCAAAATTTAGTTACACTGTGAGCACTTAAAGAAATTTAAAGCATAGGTTTGCCCATTTCAGCAGATCATTGACATTTTTTATTTTCCTTTCATACTTCCCCTGCAAAACATGACTTTTTAGACTGTTTCATTTATTTTTCACCTATATTTTACTACTTTTGGGCTAACATGATATAAAACTGTAACACATTTCAATATTATTTGAAAACCCATTAGCCAAAATGAATTATTAATCATTCTTGGTCGAACAGATATTTTGTCTTCTACCCCCTGCTAATTTTCTAATGGACTCTCCCAAACGGTCGTTATTGCTCGATATTTTACTAGCATTCGTGTTATTCGAGCTGGTGGTATGTTTGTGTGTTGATGCCAGTCTTAGGTAATTTCTACCCAGTAAGAGCGAGTTTTAATTTTCTCGTTGATTTATGTTCGCAGTTGACAGGCTAGTGTAGCTGTGGAGTGGTATTCTCACACGGCTGTGCTGTAGTGTGGTGTAATGTACTTGGGTCGTTCACACCGATCCCATGTGCTGATGTTTGTGAAAGCTATTCAGCTCCCGTGAAATGTAGCGGTCATCTATCCGTGCGGATTTTACATCTATATTGCTTAACTATGAATATCTCCGATTATGAGTTCAGGTATGAAATTATTAAAAGGAGTGAAATAGTGCCGGCTTAAGAGTCATTAAAACTGAGTGTATGACGTGGTAAAGTAGAGGATGTAAAAAACCAGTGTAGTTTAGATGCTATTCTGGCAGTATAGTGTAGTTCATTTGCGGGAGAGAGATGTGCGCGCGCGTGAACACACACACACATGCCTAAAAATTCCGTATACAGGAAATTGAAGCTTTGTTTGGACTTTTACACCATGCTGGTATGCTGTGATCAACTCGTATATTACAATACCGAGGGAGCGTCATGACGGATTAAACAGGTCACAAGTTATAGGTCTGTTACTGATGGAAAATTAAGATGAAGATGCTTGTTGCTTAAAGGGACCTAACATCTAGGTCATCGGCCCTAACTGAAAATGAAAAACATACCATTACACTTTTAACTAGAAACTTCTAACAAACTAAAAGTGTTACGATTTCCTACATATTTGACTATTTATTCATTCTTATTTATTCTACTGCAATTTAATAGTTGCCTGTGATCCAGAGGTCTACTTTATTTCTAAATGACAGTATGCAACTCTACTTAAGGAAGTGGGGCCCCCTATTTCGCCGTAACGCTTCCCCTCAGCAGACACCTTTCTACGTTGAGGCCCCTCACGATACTTCATTCTAACCCTCAGAGCAGAATTAAAATCCTTGGACGGGTCAAGAATCGAACTCAGGGCCTCTGGATAAGAGGGGAGAGATGCTATTCCTAAATTATGTAAATTATTCGGTGTACCCATGACATGAAAAATGGTCCAATTGGCGGAATTATTGGCAGGTGTAACACTATTCAACTAAAGGGACGAACACTAAATCGCAATCGCAACACACCTGACAGGTATTCTAGGTATGTGGCCATGGCCTTAATTAAGATTCAGTTCCAGCATTTGACTGGTGTGAAAATGGAAAACTACCTTCGGGACTGCTTATAGTGAGGTTCAAATCTACCAACTCCCGAATGCAAGCTCACAACGAGATGACGAACTGCGCAGCCAACTCGCTCAGTAATTTCACTGATTTCTTATGGCAATGAATGGCATATTGACGACGAGAAATATTCATGCATTGCTATTAAATTCACTTCCTCAGTACATTATTACCACACAGCCAATGATGAAATGAAATGGCGTATGTATGGCTTTTAGTGCTGTAGTGTCCGAGGACATGTTCGGCTCGCCAGGTAGACGACCTGCGCGTCATGATGTGGATGAAATGATGACGAAGATGACACATACACCCAGCCCCCGTGCCAGAGAAATTAACCAAAGGTGGTTAAAATTCCCGACCCTGCCGGGAATCGAACCCGGGACCCCTGAGACCAAAGGCCAGCACGCTAACCATTTAGCCATGGAGCCAGACACAGCCAATGATAATCATGTACTTGTGTCTTTTCACACTTTCGGGTAGAAATGAACGCTGTATTATGTACCAGTAAATTAACGTCATCTACTAGTGCGTTCACAGACTGAAGATTTCAACAAGCGCTACTCATTTGTTATACCGTTATTCACTCTTCTTTTTGTTATTTTTTAATCTTCAGTTCTGGTAGTGCAGTTATAGTGAAACCTCAGAACGCGAGTAACTTGGTCTACGAGTGTTTTGCAAGACGAGCAAACATTTTAAATAAATTGTAACTTGATAAGCGAGTGAGGTTCCGCAATATGAGCGTCTCGTGTGCCTACGTTTTCCCCTCTCCTGTTCGTTTGTTGAATGGATGAACGAGATCTTTGGTCCTGTAGTGAAGAAATACCTTTCAGAAAATAATCTGACTCTCAAAGTCTTGCTGGTTATGGACAATGCTCCTGCTCATCCTCCAGGCCTTGAGGCCATAAGGACGACTTACTGGAGGAATTCAAGATCTTTAAGGTTTAGTTCCTTCCTCCCAACACTACTCCACTACTCCAGCCTATGGATCAGCAAGTCATTTCGAACTTCAAGAAGCTATACACCAAAGCACTATTTCAGTGATGCTTCGAAGTGACCGAAGGAACAAACCTTAACTTCCAAGAGTTTGGGAGAAATCATTTCCCCATCGTGAACTGCCTGAAGATCATCGATAAAGCCCGAATAAGAGGTTCTAGAAGCACTGGGGCAGTTTCGCCTCCCAACCTCCTTCATAGCTACAGAGATGAGATAGAGGATGTGTTCCCGTTTTGGTCGAGGAAATCGCAACCGTCAACATCTTTAGTTAAATTTTCTTTCATGAACATTCTGGATGTTTTAGGGAAAAGAAGGAAATACATACTTGATATAAACTTCCCAAGATTTATTGCACTTGCTATTAGCTTCTGTCGTACCGGCTGAGACAGGTCTTACAGCGCCGATGGGATAGGACAGGCTTAGGTCTTGGAAGGCAGTGACTGTGGTCTTTATTATAGCAGAGCTCCAGCATTTTTGACATGAAATCATAGAAAACCATCCCCAGGGCTGCCAACAGTATGGTTTGAACCCATCATCTCCCGAATGCAAGTTCACAGTAACGGGACTCGAACTTCGTATCCATCTTGCTCGGTGATTTATTACAGCGAATTTCCAGTCATAATGTCCGGCTCCATGGCTAAATGGTTAGCGTGCTGGTCTTTGGTCACAAGGGTCCCGGGTTCGATTCTCGGCAGGATCGGGAATTTTAACCATAATTGGTTAATTCCGCTGGCACAGGGGCTGGGTGTATGTGTCGTCCTCATCATCATTTCATCCTTATCACGACGCGCAGGTCGCCTACGGACGTCAAATCAACAGACCTTCATCTGGCGAGCCGAACGTGTCCTCAAGACACTCCCGGCACTAAGAGCCATATGCCATTTCATTTAATTTCATTTCCAGTCATAATATGTTTTTCTTCATAGGACAGGCTGAGTAGCTCAGACGGTTAAAGCGCTGGCTTTCTGATCCCAAGTTGGCAGGTTCGAACGTGGTTCAGTACGGTGATATTTCAAGGTACTCAAATATGTCAGCAGCCCCATGTCGGTAGTTTTACGGACACGTAAAAGAACTCCTACGGGACAAAATTCCGGCACCTCGATGTCTCCGAAAACCGTATAGTAGTTAGCGGGACTTAAATATTATTATACATAGGAGAAGTTCGCTTGACATCCACATTTTAGCCGAGGTTGCACTTAGGCTGCGTGCACACCGAGCGCGCTTCGCATAGTGTTTCGCGTGTTGCTCAACGCTAAGCGTCACGCTAAGCATAACCAGTGCTTCGTTCCTAAGCCAGGTGTTCACACCGTCCGCTCTCTGCTGCGCTGAACGCCTACCTTACATCTAAGCGAAGCGCCAGACAACGCGCAGTGTTGGTTAATTGCTTAGCGTTGCCTAGCTGGTTCTGAAGCTGTGAAAGAAGACATTCATGCAGTGTTTCAAAAAGAAGAAATATGGAACCCAAGACACAAAAACTATAAAAATGTAACTGTTTTGCAAAATAAGTGGACTTAAGTATCCACAACAGTTTTATCGCATTCCTACAGTAAACATTTACAGTAAGAGTACTTTTACTGTCACACTTTACCGGGCTTAACATTGTGACAGAATGAAATTACGTATGAATTTTAGTGTCGGAAGTGTCCGAGGAGAAGTTCGGCTTGCCAGGTGCAGGTCTTTTTAATTGACGCCCGTAGGTGACCTGCATCGTGATGAGGATGAAATGATTATGCATACACACATACACCCAGCCCCCAAGCCAATGGAATTTACTAATTATGATTACAATTCCCGACTCTACTGGGAATCGAACCCGGGACTCCTGTATCCAGAGGCCAGTACTGTATCCATTTAGGCATGTAGCCGGACACTTCGTGACAAATTGCATAGAATCTCCCAGACTCTGTCATATCGGTTTAGAATTTTGCCAATGGAGGGTGTTAACATGAAGAATATCACTCTGCTCGGAAGTAAATATTTCTGTTTATTAATTATATTTGCCAGACATTTACTCCACTTTTGTTACGATGATTAATTGTGTATGCTAATTGGAGCAATATTGCAAAATACTATTTATACATATTATATAAAGAGGGTGATTTAGCCGGAAATTTAATTTCCACGTGTTTGCTGCACGGTGCTCCTAGACAATTCGGAAAATTGAATTTCTCCCATACTTCTCTGCTACTTGTCGCCACATTTAATTTGCAGGGTTTGTAAGGTCAAAGGTAATTTTTGTCATTCTTAAGTAATCATAAAATTTATCGCGATAAAGTCTTGCATCTCTGTGCAAATGATGGAATTCTCTGAAAGCAATTCGTTCTTCATTAAATTCATGAACCCACTTTCGATTCTTCTTTCTAATTTTGAATTTTAGGTAACTGTTATCCATCAGAAAACTGTTTCTAGTGTACTTAGATAACAGCATTAGTTTGTGACCACCCTAAAACGCCTCGCGCCAAACTAAGCTGAGAGCACGGCGTAGAGTTTTCAATGTGAACAGCAAACACGCCTTGCGCTATGCATAGCATTGCACGCTACACGCGACACACTATACGAAGCGCGCTCGGTGTGCACGCGGCCTAGGTTGGTTATCGGATTTTCTGATGCGTACACATTACGATTAATTTGTTACTGTTATTTTACTTCGGTCATCATTAACCCAAACATTAACCGATGTCGGCTTAAATCATAACTTAATACTACGCGTTAATCTACGGCTGGTCTTGAGAAATGCAAGTGTTTCGGAAAACTGTCCCGAAAGGCGTGCTTTAAACATAGGGTCAGTAAATCTATTGGCATGGATTTCTCGTATCTGAATACAGGAGATGCATCATTCAAATGCGATTAAAGTAACAGACTGGCTTCACACCTGGGATTTGTTTTGAAGAATTCAGTAGATATCTTACGGAAAAACTTAGGAAAAATATAACTCGGGAGGATGCTGTTATCACCGAGATCTCCAAACAGTGAAGCTCTTCAGTCTGTGTCCGGCTCCATGGCTAAATGGTTAGCGTGCTGGCCTTTGGTCACAGGGGTCCCGGGTTCGATTCCCAGCAGGGTCGGGAATTTTAACCATCATTGGTTAATTTCGCTGGCACGGGGGCTGGGTGTATGTGTTGTCTTCATCACCATTCCATCCTCATCACAACGCGCAGGTCGCCTACGGGATTGACCCCGCCAGCTTGGTCTCAGAAGGTCAGGGCCCTACCGTCTGAGCCACTTAGCCTGGCGAGTTCTATTTAGTATTGTCCGCTCATTTTGTTACGATATAGCCTATAACGTTTAATATGAAGCTTTCTTATAGTGCGTGTAAGGTCCAAAGTATAAGTATTTTTCTACCACTTTTACGTGTTCCTAGCCCTTAGATTAAACTACCTCACTCCTCATTTCCCTAGTACGCCTCTTCAGTGATGCCTAGGCGATCTATGACAGCTGATGGCAGAGCTGTTGAGGATCCAACCAGCCTTAGGGCTGAAGACTGAACATACATAGCCCTTAGATTGAAGCCGAACTTGTCCTCTGACACTCCCGGCACTAAAAGCCATACGCCATTTCATTTCATTTCATTTCATTTCCTCAGTCTGTTGCTCTAAATCGGTTGAACTACAGCAAAGGGCCGTTAACAAACCACTATACAATTTATAACACAAAATTCGCATGATAAACCCTGTTAAACACCATCTAAAACCTGGAGATAACAGATCGAAGAACTTTAATTCCTGAGTAATAAACCATCTTCTAATAAATGTGGCGGTTCGCTTTAACACGTTATCACCATGGCAACAGGATGCTGAAACAGAAAATCGATAACGCTCTGAATGCAGTGAAAGCACAGCTAAACTCAAAAGCATTCAAATCTGAAGGACGGTTGTTTCTTCACTTACGCCCGTCTGTCAGCTCATTTAATTTGAATTTGCAAATTGCCAGACACTGATATTTCATAAGCACGACATTGTCCGGCTCTCTCAGGGTGGTACTTAATGCTTCAATCTAGGGGCTAGGAACACGTAAAGGTGGTAGAAAAATACATATACTTTGGACCTTACACACAGGAAAAGAAAGCTTCATATTAAACGTTATAGGCTATATCGTAACAAAATGAGCGGACTATACTAAATAGAACTTTCCAGGCTAAGTGGCTCAGTCGGTAGGGCACTGACCTTCTGAGACCAAGCTGGCGGGGTCGATTCCAGCTCAGTCCGGTGGTATTTCACGGTGCTTAAATATGTCAGCCTCGTGTCGGTAGATTTACCGGCAAGTAAAAACTTCTGCGGGACAAAATTCTGGCAACTCAGAGTCTTCGAAAACCGTACAAGTAGTTAGTGGACGTACAAATCCAATAACATTATTATTTTTATTAAACACCGATCCAATTATTGCTGCTGTGTTCTGTTTCTCTTACGCCATCCACCCCAATATGGCCAAGTTCATTAATCTACATTAAGTACCTACCTTGTTCCATTCGCCTCACATAACCCCACCACCGAAGCCAGGTTATACGCATATTTGTAACGGGAAACATTCTCGCTGCTTTCACCCGGTTACTTCCAACTTATGAATTAGGTACCCAAAGTCGACCCAGTATTCACTCACGTACAGCATAATCGGTCTGAAAACTAGGACGGGTTGTCAACGGAGTCGCGAAGAGTCGAGACTGCTGACTCTGGAACCGATACTCTACTCCAATGTCGACCCCCATTGATGCACTAACGCCATCCATCTTTTTTTGTTTTTTGTTTTCGGAACTGCTAGGCTTTATAACTTGTACGATAAATACAAGAACAAGAATATTATTAGCCAGAAAACATTAAACACTGTATGGGGTTATCGTTATTGTTTTGGCAATAATGATGATGATGATGATGATGATGATGATGATGATGATGATGATAATAATAATAATAATAATAATAATAATAATAATAATAATATACTTTTAAATAATCACCAATATGAACTTCAGTGACATAAAACAGAAAAACTGGCTAGTGCTTAAGAGTATGATTTTACAATAAATATTTCAACAATCATAATAGCAGGCCCCGCAGTCTAGGGGTAGCTTGCCCGCCTCTCACTCCGAGGCCCCGGGATCGATTTAGGCCTGGTCAAGGATTCTGAACCTGGATCTGAGGGCTGGTTCGAGGTCCACTCAGCCTACGTGATTAGATTACAACTGAGGAGCTAAGCCAAAAATAATGGCAGAGATGATTCGTCGTGCTGACCACGCGTCACCTCGAAATCTGCAGACCTTTGGGCTGAGCCGCGATCGCTGGGTAGGCCAAGGATCGCCAGGGCTCTCGCACCAAGAGTATATTTTGTGCATAGTAATATTATATCCTGGCAATAATCTTAAATAATCGCCAACGTGAACTTGAACTACATAAAACAAACAACCTGTGAGTGCATAGAGTTTAATATTATGACACATATTATGACAATATTAATAATGTGACAGAATCGTAAAAAAATCTGTGATACCTAAAGCCATATCTTTTCAGTTTTGACTCTGTTAATTTATAATTGTTAGGTTCTTCAGTCTGACTAAACTAATTTTGAATAAATACACGTATAAGTTTTTAATTAAGCTGTTTCTTTTTCATGTATAATTCTCTTACCATATGTTTACTTTTTCAGGTTCATTCAAAATTAGTATCGGCAGACTGAAGAACCGAACATATAAATTATCTTAAAAAGTCGCCAATATGAACTTCAATTACATAAAAACTCTGAGAGCATAAAGTATAATATTACATGTTTTACCAGTTATTGTTAATAATAATAATAATAATAATAATAATAATAATAATAACCGAGCTCGATAGCTGCAGTCGCTTAAGTGCGGCCAGTGTCCAGTATTCGGGAGATAGTGGGTTCGAACCCCCCCCTGTCGGCAGCCCTGAAGATGGTTTTCCGTGGTTTCCCTATTTTCACACCAGGCAAATGCTGGGGCTGTACCTTAATTAAGGCCACGGCCGCTTCCTTCCTATTCCTAGACCTTTCCTATCCCATCGTCGCCATAAGACCTATCTGTGTCGGTGCGACGTAAAACAAATAGCAAATAATAATAATAATAATAATAATAATAATAATAATAATAATAATAGCACTCACAGTTAAAATTATACTCTACAAATGAAATGGAATTATATTGGAGTGTGTTGCTGGAATGAAAGATGACAGGGAAAACCGTAGTACCCGGAGAAAAACCTGTCCCACCTCCGCTTTGTTCAGTGCAAGTGTCACATGGAGTGACCGTGATCCGAGCCACAGAACCAAGCGGTGAGAGGCCGGCGCATTGCCGCCTGAGCCACGGAGGCTTTTCATGGTGCTCATTGCAACGGTTTAATTTATTGGGCACTGTATAGCCACCAACATGTATGGGAGTCAACACTGGAGGGGTTCGGGTAAGGCTTCATTTGTGTTTATTTTAATGGTTTCATCTATGTTAAAATTTTGTTTTTTAATGGCTTTACCCATGTTAGATTTGTTTTCATCTTTCATGGTTTTAGCCATGCTAAATTCATAATGATTTATAATCTGTATCTCTTTACCATTTTCCCGATCTCGACAACTAAAGACATGAAAGTAAATGCCTGTGGTCTATTATGCCGACACTTTCTGACTACCTTTACGCTCGTCGTCTTCGTTAACGATACTTCATTCTAGAACACTTAAAATCCCACCGGCGAAATGAACATAAACATGCATCGTATTGTTCAGCGAACACACACAGCAAATCGGTAAGTCTGGCGTGTTCGCTGGTATTAACCAAGTTTTCTTACCACGCTTCGCTGTGCGCGCGGCCCCGCAATGAGCGTCAAGTTGGCTTGAAGTCGCGAGGCTTCATGCGAAATGACACCGGTGTTCGGCGTCGATGGAGTCGAAGCTTCAATCGGGCAATGAAAACAGTTCGATGTAAACATTTCGCCCGAAAGAGAACTCCAGTTGTACAGAATACCGTTGATGGCAACTTCGCGCTCAATAAATCAGCTTCCCCTACACCTTCATTCGATTTCACTTACTATCAGGCGGCATACACATTATGAGAACTTGAAATGATCTACCTGTTCCATATCCGTATTCTTTATCTGACATACAATCCTCTCAGGTTCCTTCCCAACTGATACCATTTTAGTAATTAGAAATCCTAATTTTCATAACATATTCGCTACACCGCTTTTCGAGCTTCAAGGCATTAGGTTGCAGACTTTCAGCACAGTCTACCATTAACATGAAGTCGTCGGCATAGACCAAACTGGTTACAATATTTCCATCCAAATTAATCCTTCCCTGTCATTTTATACCTTTTAATAAATTATTGTTGTAAATTAAGAACAATAAGGATGAATACAGCCTTGTTTAACCCCTGTAACTACTTTGAACCAAGAACTCACTCTACCATCAATCATCCACTTTGGCCCGACTGTCAACATTAAAAACCTATAATACCTGATCCCAAAATCCCTCGGTATGGCTAGCATATTTTCCCTTGGTACTGCAGAACTACGAAAACTAAGCATGACCGTATTTTCTTCTCGTACAACTTTTAATTTTTTTCACATATGTTGAAAAAAATGGTACTGATTAGTGATGGGATATGCCGGGCGAGTTGGCCGTGCGGTTAGGGGTGCGCAGCTATGAGCTGGTATCCGGGAGATAGTGGGTTCGAATCCCACTTTCCGCAGCCCTGAAGAAGGTTTTCCGTGGTTTCCCCATTTTCACACCAGGCAAATGCTGGGGCAGAACCTCAATTAAGGCCACGGCCGCTTCCTTCCCACCCCTATGCCTTTCCTATCCTATCGTCGCCATAAGAACTATCTCTGCCTGCTGTCATTTCTTGATGGATACAGTACTTTTGCATCCATCTCTTGGCACAGGCCAGAGTAAAGTGTAGCTTCCACCGAAGTCCCAGTCAAAATCTATGGCTGTGACAATATGGAAGCTGCTGGGGTATGGGTAGTGCTGAGCAATGACATTCAGAGCACGACTAGTGCATCTGAGTGTTATGACAGGTGCTGCTCACAGGGTCAGTCGTGCTGCAATAGTACTTTCTGACCCAGTGAGGAAAGCAATGGCAAACTACCTCACTCCTCAACTTGCCTAGTAGCCTGATTTTGGTGCTGCCATTGGTTTTTGGGGTTTCCTTATAACCGCATAACCTTTGGTGGTGCTATTTGAGGATCCAAGCAGTCTCTGGGCTGTTGACCTAACAGACAAGACCTATCTGTGTCGGTGCGACGTAAAACAAATTCTAGAGAAAAGTCATGGGATAATCGAATACAAAATATCGATTATTTCATTTTATTCGATTATATTTCCCATTAGATTATTTTTCGATCATTAATTCGAATGAATGAGGCAATCTAATAGTGAATATTTTTCCATTCGATTATTTTTCGATTATCCATCTGAAACACCATTAGAATCAATGAGGCAATCGAATAGTGAATTTTTCCATTAGATTATATTTTCTATTATTCATTCGGAAATGCATTGGAATGAATGTAGCAAATGAACAGTGAATGCTTTTGAAATAATCGAATGCAAAGTGATGTTATTAAGACAGTTAATTCACTCATTTAGTCTCGACCTTTGGAGATATGCTTGGAAAAAGACGTATTTCTACTTTTCATAAGAGATACAGATCATCTATTCGCTTATTTCAATCGATCCATCCGACACACGTAAACCGAAAAATTGATTCATGATGCATCCGAATATTCTATGCGATACAACTGAATGAAATTTGAACCTCATTCGAATATTTTATTCGATTATTTAAATAATCGGATGGAGGTTATTTGATTATTAAGAGTATTCAATTATCCCACCACTAGTCCTGATAGCCCTTCTGTCGTCTGAAACCGCACTGGTTTCCATCCCATTTAGGCCCCTACTCGCTACCATTGATTATATCCTCTTTTCTAAAATACCAGTCAGCAGCTTGCTTGGTATACTGATCAAAGACATACCGCAATAGTTGTATGTAGCAAACCTCCCCGTTCCCTAGCTTAGAGATAGGTGCAATTACTCCTTTAATTCCATCACAAGGTACCCTGCTCAAATTCCCTACTAATTATATTACTTTATGCAGCCATTTTATCATTTCGGTTAACATACATTCGTATATTCCTCAATATCAAACAGGTCTTTTTTTTTTTCAGGAGCAAATGACTGATTTGCAAAGAAACTCAATTGGAAATTTCCGACTGTAATGTTAGTTCACAGCTGTGATTTGTTAAATTCCATAACTGAAAGGAAGCATTGGTACGCATACGCAGAATCCGAATATACACAAATATGAAAATTATATTATTTCTCTCCGTCTTCCTCAGACGTTTGAGCGCTGTCTTCCTGAGCCCAGCCAAGCGGGCTCGATCCCGTTCTAGTCCGGTAGTATTTGAAGGTATTAGTATTACTGACTATTTATTTTATTGACCTCAATTCTGTACAGAAACATGGAAGGTTTACTGAAAAGGGCGAGCCCTATGTACAATTAAAAAAATGCTCAAATACTGACGGTAGATGTACAGGCACGTACAATTCCTGCGGGAGAAAATTCCGGCACCTTGGCTTCTCCGAAAAACGTAGTACAACAGCGTCCCGCACAACTGCGGCAATCAAGAGCATATACGAGATAAGCGAGCCTACCAAGATATCGATAAAAATAGCTATGATACTTTTTAACGCAAAAATATTCCCAGTAATAACATACGGCTTAGAACTAATTTGGACCGAGCTCGATAGCTGCAGTCGCTTAAGTGCGGCCGGTATCCAGTATTCGGGAGATAGTAGGTTCGAACCCTACTGTCGGCAGCCCTGAAGATGGTTTTTCGTGGTTTCCCATTTTCACACCAGGCAAATGCTGGGGCTGTACCTTAATTAAGGCCACGGCCGCTTCCCTCCCACTCCTAGCCCTTCCCTGTCCCATCGTCGCCATAAGAGCTATCTGTGTCGGTGCGAACTAATTTGGGAAAGGATAACAGCAGGTGACTTAAACACAATAGAAAATGTGAAAGCAATAGCCAACGAGCCATTCTTAATAGATGCCCAGAATCAAATTGCAACTACCTTCTACCCGTCAAGAACAGGAACTTCTCAAAACCAGACAAGAAAAAAGAAAGATGATTCACTTAGACTTCCATTCTACAGATGCCATGTTAGATCGAAATTGGACAGGTCCGAATAAGCGCTTATGCAGCGCTCTTACAAGATTAGCAGTACGCGGCTTTCATCGTAAGATGTGCATACGAACAGGTTTTCACAAGCCAAGTGAACAATGTGTGTATGCCTTGTGCGGGAATTTATGCGAACGGTATCACTTCAACAAGTGTAAAGAAAGGACTAAATCACTGCTGGAATATAGTGAACATTAGATTAAGCCGATCATACTTATGTATGTCATTTTATGGCCTTTCGGCCGAAATAAATTCTTATTAATAGCGTCCCACAAACTCGACCTAATGTGGACTTAGAGGGTGTCGATTTTTCGAAATGTCGAATTTTATGGAATAAGAACTGGGTTATCCAGAACTCATACTTTACTGCATATTTCTCTACTGAAATATCTGGCACAATTTAAGACACACAAAAGTAAAACATACCCTAAAATAACTGTTAAAATTGAAATGAGTAATTTACATACAAAACTGAAGAAATTACTTGTTCTTTGTAGGAAAATATGTCGTGATGCTTGACTCTTTCGCGCACTCATTTCGTCTTCGTGCAGCTTCGTCATGAAAGCGAAGGAGAAACAAGACGTCCTTAGCAGATGATGCAACTTGCTCCTTTATGTACCGGTAACTTTTCCGCTGTCTTCCACCTGTTCGTTTTCTGATTCATCTTCATTTTTATCTTCGTTTGTTGTGAATAGCCCACCCGTTATTCCGTAAAACTCAATATTTGGAAAGCCGAGACCCTCTCAGTCCACATCAGTTCACAGTTTGCATCCTGTCCCGTTAATTCCCCAACAACAGCACCAGTAACATCTTCGCAGCCTGGATGTTTTTTAGTAAGTCCTCTGTCTCCTTCCTGCTTTCTTGAAACACGTTTCCTGAATGGTATAGCAACTTTCTCCAGAAACGAATCAAAACCATGTCGATTTCATTCTAAGATCCAGATATACACCCCACTCCGCCCAACATGTCTATTTTCTGTAGTTTATCGATCATGTCACACCCTTCCTCCACGGCGGCTAAGACTAGAGAAGTGTACGCCTGTATCCCTTCTTCCATGCTTCCAAAATGCCCTCCTTCATTGGTTGACACATCGAAGTAATAATGTTAGGAGGAAGATTCGTTTGCCATTTCTGATAGTCTTTCCATTGGACCTGCACCGTGGTGTTGGCGCAATGTGCCATCCTGTACAGCCGTACGTCTATCCCGACACATGCAAAAACGTCTGCTGGCTAAAATGGTGGAGTGGTAGGGAGTGTGCTTGTCTTGGAGGGGAGGGGAGGGGAGAGGTTTTATGTAGCCTACTAAAAACTACTACAGTAGAATCCCGCTAACTCCGCTCCCGATAACTTGACACTTTCACGAGCAATCATTTTTCTTCTTTTTTAATCAGCAAATGATTTTCTCTGATCAAGCTGTAAGTCACGTTTCCCCTCCAAGACAAGCGCACTCCCTAACCACTCCACCATTTTAGCCAGCAGACGTTTTTGCATATGTGTCGGGATAGACGTACTACTGTGCAGGATTGCACATTGCGCCAACACCACGGTGCAGGCCCAATGGAAAGGCTATCAGAAATGGCAAACGAATCTTCCTAAACCGAGTGAGTTGGCCGTGCGGTTTGGGTCGCGCAGCTGTGAGCTTGCATTTGAGAGAATGTGTTCGAACCCCACTGTCGGCTCTCCTGGAGACGGTTTTCCGTGATTTTCCATTTAGACACCAGGCAAATGCTGGTGCTGTCAACAACACCTCTTTTAACGTGAGATGTTTAAAAAGGTCCTTTAACGTAGCAATAAATCAGGACCTTTTCTGAAAGAGAATAAATGACAGACCACGCAAGGGATTTTATGATCGATACAGGGACTTCCAGCAACACTCTCGACAAAATCTGTGCTACCACTCAGATTTATTCCCTACTTAGGTAGCATCTGACATCTGATATTGGGTCAACATATTGGCAGTTTACCAAGACGGCAACAAAGCCTAAATTGCCAAATTAAATAAGACACACAACACACGGTCGAAGGGCTGATCGGTACGGCTGGCGTCTGCACAGGTCAGCTTACCGATGATAAACGTGCCACTGAACCATATCTGCCCACCATATATCAAGACCATCCCAACTAAGTAAGGCACGTAGAAAACCATACCAAGTTAAAATTCTCGGCCCGGCCAGGAATCGAACCCGAGGCCCTCTGAACCGAAGGCCAGTAACGCTGATCATTCAGCTAAGACGCCGGACGCTGTCGCATGGTAGGAGCATATTGCTCATAATGTAAGTATAATGAGCTGAATCTATGCGAACAGTGATTAGGTGTTTGTCTTAAAACACTTATATTCATCTACATACCATACCACGACGACCACCACCACAGAAACACGGAATAGTGAATACATCCCGACCGGGCCGGCGATTTTAACTGGGTGTAGTTAATTCCTCAGGATCGAGAACTGGGCGTTTGTGTTCGGCTTAATACATTTCTCCTCATCTACAACCACCACAGAAACACAACAGTGAATACAGTCATTTACATACATTTGGCACTGGGAAGGGCTTCCGACTGTAAAACTGGGCCAAATTCCCATCAATTACTGATCCTAATAAATTAGGAAAAAGGTCACGAAGAAATGTGACAGAGGTATCCTGAGGGTGTAGACTTTTTTCAAACAGGAACTAGTCTCCAATACAAAAGCAGTGATGGTTAGCAGTACAGACTGATGTTACTCATATCGGTTGACCTACTACTTCCCTTGATATCAACTCTATTGTGTGCGATGAGAGACGGATGATGCGGGGAAATCGGGTTCGACTCCAGTACGTGCTAGTTTGTCCAACTCGTAGATTCCCTTCTCAAAGGATCCAGATGGTCAGCAATGTTGAAAATATTAGAAAGTAGGTAGAGGATTCCACGTGCAGAGTCATTTTTAGGATGTTGAGATTTCCACACTGTTTAGTTCATTTCTGATCATTTAAATACCTACATTAATATGGCAAATGAAAAGAAAAAAGGTACATAGACCAAGACAGAAACCTCAACTAGCGTATCTCAACTACTTTATATCACAGTGACCGCAGACCTACGAATACCCGCTACATCCAGGTCCTTCTCACTACGGTTCAGGACTTGACCCCATTTTATGAGCCTCGTCGTAAGTACAGTACTGTGCGTCCATGGAAAGTTATTTTCGAAAAAACTGCGTTGTTGTGAAATAAAAGAACTACTACACAATTCGACAAGTAGAAATAAACGAAAAGATACGGGAAAGCATACGGCAGTAATAAACCCTCAGAATAGGTGTTCCAAGCAAGTACACAAGAACTTCGTTTACCCAGCCCCATTAATACGGATTTCTGGTTTATCCGGACTGGTTTTTTTGTTTTTGTTTTTTCAACGCGAAGATATGGGCATCCTTTGAATAACGAGCATAGTTCTGTTTGTTTGTTTTTGCTAGGGGTTTAACGTCGCACTAACACACTGAACCTTCTACCCGCCAATGATCATTGAATTTCTCCGCATCGCTTCATTTTCAACACTGGCGACCATAACCTACTTCATTTCTCGCCGGCAGAACTACTGCTGGATGTCGTACGTCAACTTTCTGTTGACTAAGGTCCACCTTCCACAGTTTCCTATCACCATAAGGTGGGGTACTTGGATAAGACGCAGTTTTCTTGCGCGAAAACTTAGATAAAATCAAACGATTCATATGTTCCATACACTCAACGGATGCATGAGCCCTCAAGCAGGCCCAACAATTACACAATAGCAGAGACCTAGAATAATATATTGGAACTTATTGCAGTGCACGGCCACAAGTATACTATTTGCCTGCTGTGATTCAGGGTTTGGAATGAGGAGGTATGGAGGAGGAGGAACAGTGGAAGAAGGTGATAAGATGAGTGTTATGGACAACGTTGATGGATTTTCTAAAGGTAAATAAGAATTTTCAGCTAAAATAGAGCAGCTACATAGGGTACCACTTTCTTCTCCGAAGGACTAAAAAAGAGCGATGAACTACACGCTCATAATCTGCCATTCTGGACATTCCAACTTAATGTCCTGGAAACAATAAGGTAGACTGAACATTCGCAAGAGAAAGTCACAAACACGTATGTGATGTTTGACCTTCCAATAGAAGTGATCTGACAAGGCCTAGTACCTTTCAATCGCCTCTAAGCCATCTGAATTCCCAATTGAATTATTCGCTAACTTTGGGCAGAGTGCAGTAAAGAATGCAATAATACCGTATACTCTCGGACGACGAGAATCTCTTCGATTCGCACTGTTAACACTGTACTGACAGGCAGATTTATAAACTGAATTTTTCGCTAACTTAGAGCAGTAAATAACATAATTTAATCTAACAAATACAAGCATTATAGTTTCATATTTTTCCCTTCTAACATATAATGGTCATTTTGTAGCATGGAGAAACTCAGAAGCCACCCATTTCATTCCAAAGAGGGTTTTTCCAAACCACCTGCAATCTATAATAATGAAATAAACTTTATACATATCTAGAAGCACATTTCTCTTTCTTATTCATTATTCACAGAGACAAGGCACCTTCTTTGAACTATAATAATAATAATAATAATAATAATAATAATTATTATTATTATTATTATTATTATTATTATTATTATTAATTATTATTATTATTATAATAATAATTATTATTATAATAATAATAATAATAATTATTATTATAATAATAATAATAATAATAATAATAATAATAATAATTATTATTATTATTATTATATAATATATAATATAATATAATATATAATATAATATTTAATAATTATAATAATAATAATAATAATAATAATTATTATTATTATTATTATTATTATTATTATTATTATTCACCCTCGAGAAACACTATTTTGACACCATATTATATCTACTTAAAGCATGGCATTTACCGAATACAGTATCAAATTATTCCGCTTTCCTTCCAATAAAATATGGACATTAAGTCAACTTTCTTTAATTGACGAGTTGTTCATGAAGTTGCGTGTTAAGAAATAAAAAGCAAGTGGGCTTGTAGTTTTACGTGACTGTCGTTATCGTGATTATAGCCATGGGACTTCAGATCTGTGTGGAATCCAAACCACAAAGTCAGGACTTTTCGTTTGAAAAAATCCTACATGCTTTGGTCGGGATTCGAACCACAGTCGCGTTTGCGAAAACCAGCGTGTCTCACACAGCTATCACGCCACGCGTATTTAGGACGATGGTCGGCGTTAAATCCAAAAATATACCCATCCCGTTTGAAGTTAGATTCCTGACTCTGCTACGAACTTAATAGTGGTGTGAGGGACTGTAACGGGCGTACTCAGCCTCAGATAAATAAATACGTTCGTTTAGTGTGTAGGTCAATTCAGAATGAAATAGTTATGTACGTTACAAGGGCCAAAAGTGAGGTTTTATCAGGCGAGCCCGGAATGTTGAAACGTATACGTGAAACACTTCCGCCCGTGAAATGTACAATATTTTATTTCATGTTATGGTGATTTTTTAAATAGTAAGTGAGCCTGAAACAAGATGCAGTAAAACTGATACAGTAAGCTCGCAGTTGCGATCAACGGTATTCTGTAAGGAGGAAGTCAGCTCCCGGACAAAACTGTCTTTACATCAGTCTGTTCTCAGACCAACTTTGCTTTACGGGTGTGAAAACTGGATGGACTCAGGATATCTTATTCATAATTTCGAAGTAACGGGCGGGAACAATGACAGGAGGGAACTCGGAATGAGGAGATAAAGAATGTTAGGAATGAACTCCATGAAGCTGTACGCATAAACCGGCTTCGTTGGTGGGGTCATGTGGGACGAAGGGAGGATGATAGATTACCTAGGAGAATAATGGACTCTGCTTTGGAGGGTAAGAGAAGTAGAGGGAGACCAAAACGACGATGGTTAGACTCAGTTTCTAACGATTTAAGGATAAGAGGTATAGAAGTAAACGAGACCACATAACTAGTTACAAATAGGGTGGCGTGTACCATCTTGGAGTAAATTACTCCGGGAGTAGCGTCTACTAAAGAAGTCTGTACTACAGAAGTAAACTAATATGGACGTTATTTACTCCGGAAGTAACTTCGGAAAGCGGAAGTACAATTTACTCTCTTCGTTACTACTATAGAAGTAGCGTTCGTTACTCGCGGAGTGTTGTGTTTGCGTGTTTTCTTTAAAGAAATCTAAATGGATAATGTTATGTGTGACAGGAAACGGGGGGGAAACGTAAGCGAAAGTGATAAATGCTTGTTAGTAGAGATAATGAAGATTAATGCGAAGGATACAGAGTGTACGAAACACGACATAAGGATGCTGGATAAGAAAATAAAAGCATGGAAAGCCGTGACAAAAGAATTCGATGCTTCGAGTGACGGAAAATGCTGTGAAGAGCAACTTAAAATTCTGTGGAAGGATTTAAAAGCGAAGGCTAAAGAGCAGAAAGCCATGCACACGCGGGAAATAATTAAAACTGGTGGTGGTTTCGATGATGATGAAGTTTGTTGTTTAAAGAGGCCTAACAACTAGGTCATCGGCCCCTAATGGTAAGAGGTGAACGAAACGAAAATTAAAACTTCAAAATGTATCCACTGACTAGAATCTAAAAAGAATGATGATTAAAAAAATGATAGTGAAACAAACACAATCAGTGGATCCAATTCACAAAGCCTGAATTACCGAGATGATGCATTATTATCTAAAGGGGTCTAAAATCCAGGTCGCCGGCTCCTCACAATGGTACTAATCACTGGGAGGTAGAACCATGGTGTCCTCGTATAGTGGTACTAATCACAGGTAACGTAGACTCATGGTGTTCCTCTAATGGTGGTACTAATCACAGAAAATGTAGACCTATCGCATGTCGCACAAAATGGCATCACTCACAGGTAACACAAACCCATGGTGTTTCGCACATAAGGGTACTACTCACAAGCAACGCAGACCCATGGCTCTCCGCACATAGTGGGACTCATCACGGGCGCCGGTATTTCCGTGGTGTCCCTCACTAAGTGGAACTAATCACAGGCAACGTATACGCATGGCGTTGCTCACATAGTGCTACTAATCATAGGCAATGTAGACTCACGGTGTATGACACATTATGGTAACAACCACAGGTAATACAAACCCATGGTATTCGCCACATAATGGAACTACTCTCAGGTGACGCACACCCATGGTTTTCGCACATGGTGGTAGTTACCACGGGCGCCAGCCAAACCCGTGGTTTTTCTCACATAGTGGTACTAAACACAGACAACGTACACCAATGGTTTTTCTCGTAAAGTGATACTACTCATAGGTAGCGCAGATCTATTCTGAACCCAGGGGAACCGACACATTCCAGCACAGCGTTACTGCACATGGACATTAGTTCATGCAGTCGAATGCCAGCTCCCCCGCTTCGGTGGAATACACACGATCGTAGACCCTACTAACCACAGAACCGTGGTGTTCCTCACATAAAGGCACTACTGACTGGTAACGTAGATCCACTGTGTTCCTCACGTAATGGTACTAAGCACAAGTAGTTTCATGGTTCTAATGTCATCATCCCTTCGTCGCCCCTTTTAGTCGCATCTTACGACAGGCAGGGGATACCGCGGGTGTATTATTCGTCTGCGTCCGCCACCCACAAGGGGTGGTGGTAGTTTCTTCATACACATCGCCTACATCCACACCGAAGTTGTAAAGGACTGCCGTAGCTATATCGCGTTGCCGCATGCTGTAGGCGTGAAGCGCAATTCCTTTTCAAGGATTTGGAATCCTTTTTTCCACACTCGAAAAGTGCGTTCCACAACATTGCGGGTGTTTTAACGGTGTTCATGTGTATTTGGTTCTAGGAGTGGTGTCATGAGGAATTTTGAACAGGCATAACCCTTACCTCCCTCCCACTAACATTCCATTATATAAACCATGTTCAAAGTTCGCTGCAACAGCACTATTGTCCCAAATTCGTGCATCGTGCGTAGAACCAGGTCATCGGCAAACAACATTCATGATCGTTATACTTGCATCGCAAATAACTTGTTTGTTAATAGAAAAAAAAACCTTCCTATTTCTGAAAAGTTCGCCGTTGTCATCGGGAGGGCACAAAATGGGAACATGCATGCAGTCAATTGCACGTACGATGTGTGGGGAAACTTGCCAACGTGAATAATTTACTTTTATTTTCCGAACATTCATCATCATTTACGGATATATTTATGAACCTCCCTCTTAACCTCACTAGTGCTCTAACCTCGCGATGAAACATGCATCCAGCTGTCGTGTGGTGAACTTTAATTAGATCACCGGCAACTAACTGAAATGCTCCAGTACGAAACACTCGCAGGGCACACAACAACTGTAATTTGGAAGATACAGATGAATTCCTGTCTGAATGTTGTCGTAAGTGATCTCCAAATAAATTTAGAAGGAAAGTAAAGGATTCCTTCCTTTAACTCTCTCTCCGTGTACATATACGGATCTCGCCTTTCACGGACTGTACGCACTATTACATTCCCGTAGTTTTCTTCGTCGAGATCGTCAATATAATCTACGTAATTCATAAACACGTTCGAAACGCCCTCCTCTCGTATACGAAACGGTATTCTAATTAGTCAACAAGTCTATTTTTTTTTGCTAGTGGCTTTATCGCACCGATACAGATAGGTCTTATGGCGACGATGGGATAGGAAAGGCTTTGGAGTTGGAAGGAAGCGGCCGTGGCCTTAATTAAGGTACAGCCCCAGCATTTGCATGGTGTGAAAATAGGAAACCACGGAAAACCATCTTCAGGGCTGCCGACAGTGGGATTCGAACCCACTATCTCCCGGATGCAAGCTCACAGCCATGCGCCCCTAACCGCACGGCCAACTCGCCCGGTCAACAAGTCTAATCCTAGAGTAAATTCTAACCTATAGTTGTGCTTTATTTACTTCTTTAGCAATATACTACAAGATGGTGCTCTTCAACATTTTACTCTTGTAGTAATTTAGTCCAGGAGTATCTGAAAGGACTAAAATACTTCAAAGTGATTTACTCTTGTATGGAAGTCGCCAAATGCTGACTCCAAGAGTACTTTACTACGGAAGTAGAACTTACTCTTGATTGGTGCACGCCACACACAGAGGATTGTGGCGGCGGTTTGTAAATTCACAGAGGCTTGCAGACTGAACGCTGAAAGGCATAAGTCTGTAATGAAGATGTATGTTAAATAATATTAAGGTGAACACATAAATCTCAGTTCATAATCTACCATTCAAGCAGTCGAAGTTATCCATGAAAGCATTCAAGAATCAGTCGGCGGATATACTGCCTTACCCGCATGACGGAGTATAGCCATCATGTAAGTTTCTAAGTAACTGTTTTACATGCACTGGAAGATTTCTGATAGATTGTTTTTGTTTATAGTAGTTGAGTGCAGTACGCAATACAGTATGAAGTTCCTCTTTCCACATTTTGTTAAGAACGTAGACATGAAACTCGACATAGCTTGATGACGATGATGATGATGATGATGATGATTGTTGTTTAAAGGGACCTAACATCGAGGTCATCGGCCCCTAACGGTACGAAATGAGACGAAATGTTATGACAAATTAAAAGTCCAAAATCCTCCACTGATCAGAATTCAAAGCGTGAGGACGAAGAATGAATGGATGGATGAATATGAATTTAAAACGATCAGCGGAACCGACCCACAGTGCCTCACATGCACAGGAGCTGGCACAAAACAATAGTATTACTGCTTCTAAAGCACGATGCTGAATCGATTATGCTTGTAGTCGAAACGGGTCCAAAATCCAGGTCATCAGCCCCTCCTAATGGTACCTATCGCTAGGAAAGTAGAACCATGCTATTTGTCATTTGGCGGTACTAATCAAACGTAGCGTGAACTCGCGGTATTCCACACATTATGGTACTATACACAGGAAGTGTAATGCGCACATGTAACACAGACCTATGGTGTTTCGCACATTGCGGCGCTATTTACAGGCAACGCAAACCTATGGCGTTCCTCACATAAGTGGACTAACCACAGGGACCTGAACTATCCCCTGGTATTCCTCACATAGTGGGAACTAAGCATAGGCAAAGGCAGAACCATGGTTGCGCTCATCCCATGATGTTGCTCATATAGGGGTACGAATCACAGGTACTGTAAGACCCTCATCCTGATTCACACACTGTCGCTAGTAATCACAAACCTATTGCGTACCTAACATAGTGGTACTACGCGCAAGTAAATGCGACCGATGGTGTTCCCTGCGTGATGGTACTAATTACAAGTAGTCTCATGGTTCTAATATGATCATCCCTTGGTCGACCCTTTTTAGTCGCCTCTTACGACAGGCAGGGGATACCGCGGGTGTATTCTACATGTGCGTCCCCCACCCGCAGGGGGTACTCGACATAGTATGAAATTAATTTATGTTTAATAGGCCTACTCCTAGTTTGTACCGCATCAACTGAAGTAATTACAGTGTCAAGACGTTATACTGTATTATACACTTTATTGATGACAAGGAAAAGAAACTAAAAATCACTTTTGTAAATAATAATAATAATAATAATAATAATAATAATAATAATAATAATAATAATAATAATTTTAAAATGGAAAGGGTGTTTCATATGACAAGAAATAAATACAATAAGAAATATCTATCCTGGAACTTGAAATTAAGACATTATCAAACAGTGGCCCAGCCAGAAATTATATATGCAGCAGAAACTCTTAAACTTCCGAGAATTGGGGATCTTGAAAAATTAAAAATGTTAAAAGAAGAATTTTGAGAAAAATGCCGGGACCTATAAGAAACAATGTCGAATTTAGACTACGATCAAACAGAGAGCTATATTTAAAAGTTGAAAAACTGACAAGTATAATGAGGAAAAGAAAACTCCAGTTTTCTGGACACATTTATAGAATGAATAACAAGGGACTAACTAAACAAATCTTCAACTTATTGAACAGTTACAAATCCAAACCAACATGGTTACTTGAAATTGAAAAGGATATGAAAAACGCTGGAATTAAAATAGATACGATAGAAAACAGAACACGTTTCAGAGAAGTAACAGGAAAGGCAGCATCTCAGGAGAAAAATATATTAACAACTGGAAGAAAACGGATTCAAGGGGAAAAGGAACAACATTCTCAGAAAATGAAGGAAGTTTGGAAGCGAAAAAAGTTAAATGCAAAGAAAAATAAACGAAGTTGATTGATCGAACCCTCAAAAGGGTTATTCGAATAATAGTAATAATAATAATAATAATAATAATAATAATAATAATAATAATAATAATAATGTTTTTACATCCCACTTTTACGGTTTTCGGAGACGCGGAGGTGCCGGAATTCAGTCCCGCAGTTCTTTCACGTGCCAGTAAATCTACCGGCATGAGGCTGACGTATTTGAGCACCTTCAAATACCACAGGATCGAACCTGCCAAGTTGGGGTCAGAAGGACAGCTCTTCAACCGTCTGAGCCCCCAGTCCGGCAATCACTTTTGTGCCGTCTATTTTAAACCTAAGTACTGTATGTCAAAATTAAGGAAATAACAGAACAGCATACTTGAAAGGTGTGGTAGTCCCTTTACAGGAGAGACAAAACTCAACGCTATCGTTCCTCGTCAAGACTACGGAATTAACAGTGCACACCAGTCTGAATATAAATGAGAGCAGGTGTTCGTGCATCACTCAAGCAGGAAAGACAACCTCCTAACAGCAGTGTACCTAGCAGTGTACCACGTACACCAAATGTACCTTACGTCGAAAGCCAAATGAGAACATAGATCACATTCTTCAGCAGCATTCTACAAAAACTGCGTGCAAACCCACATGAAGATGAAAGATTTATTTAAGTACCGCCGAGGACAAGACTTTTTTTTTTTTTTTTTTGCTAGTTGCTTTACGTCGCACCGACACAGATAGGTCTTATGGCGACGATGGGACAGGAAAGGCTAGGAGTGGGAAGGAAGCGGCTGTGGCCTTAATTAAGGTACAGCCCCAGCATTTGCCTGGTGTAAAAATGGGAAACTACGGAAAACCATCTTCAGGGCTGCCGACAGTGGGGTTCGAACCTACTATCTCCCGAATACTGGCCGCACTTAAGCGACTGCAGCTATCGAGCTCGGTGGGACAAGACTCCTCATCTGCATTAGGAATATACAGAATCCCACTGTAGCTTCAGCCCAGTATACTAGCCTAGTAGAGCGTGGGTCGGAACAAGTATGAAGGAAGCCATCAACCGTAAGAAAAATGAAGGAACTGAATGGTCGGCCGGAAAAGAACAGTTACATAACTCAGCATACAATATTATTTGATCGGACATCCCATTGTATTTCCCCAGGATAGTCACAGAAGCAACAGAAATAAACACACTAATAATTTCAACAATGGTTGTAGCCACAAATTTACACATGGCTTGGACATAGCCTGAAGTCATGTACAGTATTACTACGTGGATACTGCCACACGTCTTAATCAAACACTCCCTCTCTGCTCTGTATATATTCCTTCTCAACCCTATGATCTACTGAAAATGCTGAAAATACCACATCATAGCATGCGTAAAACATCAGACTAGAATATATAAAATGACAGAGCGAGTTGGCTGCCTGGTACGAGCCGTGTAGCTTTAGGCTGCAGTTACGGAACACATCGCTACTACTAGCGCTTTAACAAGCTAGTAGCCGCTTTAGCGCTTGTTCTCGTAAGCTGACTGGATGGCATTCTAAGAGAGTTCTTTACAAGCGATGGAGTTCTCTGTAGGTGAAGAGTTATCTTTTTTATGAAAATAGTTGTCCTAAATCCAGATATTTACCAGTGTACCCAATTTATGAAAATCAACATGAACTTGATGGATTCCATCATTGACATAGAATGCTTAAAGACGACAAACCAAACATTCTCGAATATTATCGAATGAGGCCAGATACATTTTACTATATGTTAGAATAGAAAGGACCTTCCTACAAGGCACTGAAAAACATTACATTTCAGCAGAAGAGAAACATGCAGCAACAGTGAGGTAAGGGAATTGATGAAATTAACATATTTTGGAATATTATATAATAATATTTTTTCTTTCATATTATGCACAGTTCTTTTAAACTGTTAAAATCTGAGCAGAATGGAATGAAATCAAATTGCCTTCGTTTATTAATTTTTCGCAATCCATGATTACGAATCTGCTGACAAGCTTCAACTGGCGCGAAGAAACCGACAGTGGACCGTTTCGCTCGCTTTACTGACGCTACATAGCACCAACTCGCGCGTGATAAAATTAAAATTTCAAACGCTTCAACACTGAGCAATGTTTATAAAATGTAGCGCTAGCTCGCGCGAGTAGCAGCTAGTTGTTCCGTAACCGCGGCTCTAAGCTTGCATTCGGGAGATGATGGGAGCAATCCTCAGGATGATTTTCCCCATATTCACAGTAGGCAAATGCTTGGGCTGTACCTTAATGAAGGCCACAACCCACTTCCTTCTCAGTCCTATCCTACCTGAGTTGGTGCGATGTTAAACCACACGCAAAATGTAAAACAACTGACGTGGACCACACTGGCAGAAGCACTAAATAATAACAGCCACGTAAGGCTATGAATGAAGGAGGAATTCAGAGTTTAGAATTTGAACCCCAATCTCTTGAAGACATCGTTTTGCAAACGGAGCAGCCAAAAGCAGGCTAGAAAAAGGATGAGGAAAGAAATACCAGGAAACTTGTTGCACATATGTCAATAGCTTAACGATCAACAACTATACCAACTCATTTTTTTCTATAAGGTTAACCGAGTGCGATATTTAATGTGAAGTCTCCATCTGCTTATAATTAATTGGATCATACTGTTGAAGTTGCTTATATTTAGCTAGTACCCTGTAGCATGCTTCACAGATGTTTAATTTCCTTAAAGTACAGAGAACATTACAAGAATATTACAAAAGAAATTTTTTGCTAGGGGCTTTACGTCGCACCGACACAGATAGGTCTTATGGCGACGATGGGATAGGAAAGGCCTAGGAGTTGGAAGGAAGCGGCCGTGGCCTTAATTAAGGTACAGCCCCAGCATTTTCCTGGTGTGAAAATGGGAAACCACGGAAAACCATCTTCAGGGCTGCCGATAGTGGGATTCGAACCTACTATCTCCCGGATGCAAGCTCACAGCCGCGCGCCTCTACGCGCACGGCCAACTCGCCCGGTCACAAAAATAAGTCTATAATTAATTATGTTAACATAAGTTGTCAGTGTGCAAGAAAGAGAAAGACAAATTGACCTATAAGATCAACAATGTGATATTTTTCTTATTTGTTATCTCTTGTACGCCGCACCGACAAAATTTGCCTAGTATGAAAATAGGAAACCACGGAAAACCATCTCCAGAGCTGCCTACTATCTCCCCGAATGTAAGCTCACAGCTAACTGACCCAAACCGCGTAGCCAACTCGCTTGGCAATGATGATTTAATACGAAGATCAGTACTGTAGTTGTAAAAGAAGGGGGATAGCTACTGTTAAAATCAGTTACCACTAAGTCCAAGAAGGCTCATTATTGCACAACTAAGAAAATACTGTACACCGACACTATCATACATACGGACTCATTCGCGAACGCTCAAAAATTATAATTTTGCCAAATATTTCCAGGCTAAAAATCACCACCGCGAAATTTAAAATGGCTAAACTCGTTTATTAACAATGATGAATTCTTATTTTAGTCGCTAATGAACTTAAATAAGGCTAAGAAGGATATGTTCAATTCAAAGGTAAAGACATTCGGTAGATAAATAATTATTTAGAAGGGTTAGACCGCCCATCTACAATGATACTGCTAATCTCAATTCAACTGCAAACTACCGGCCTCGTTCGAGGTCCACTCAGTCTACGTTATTTCCCTATTACAAACTAGCAATTACCCGCGGCTACGCTCGCCTGGATTTCGTCATCATCATCATCATCATCATCTGTTTACCCTCCAGGTTCGGCTTCTCCCTCGGACTCAGCGAGGGATCCCACCTCTACCGCCTCAAGGGCAGTGTCCTGGAGGAGAAGTGGGAAACAACGGAAAACCACTTCCAGGATGGCTGAGGTGGGAATCGAACCCACCTCTACTCAGCTGACCTCCCGAGGCTGAGTGGACCCCGTTCCAGCCCTCATACCACTTTTCAAATTTCGTGGCAGAGCCGGGAATCGAACCCGGGCCTCCGGGGGTGGCAGCTAATCACGCTAACCACTACACCACAGAGGCGGACCTGGATTTCGTAATTTGATAAAAGTAATCGCTCCTCGGCATTGTACTATGACATTAACTGAAAATCCCTAAAGTATAAAAACTTACCGAAATACTGAGTTTCATTTACTCCAGAAACTCTTTGTAAACCACGCTTTTGGGGTTAAGACGACCATGCGACATAAAACTGACATGTGAGAAACTGTCTTCTCTCAAGCCGAAAAAAATAAATAGGCCTACATGTTTCTTTATTTTTAAAGGAGATTCCAAATACCTATTTCCACATCTGTAACAACTTCCGTTTTTGAGATATAAGTATCCTCATAGAAAATAATTCAACTCCTTTTTCACTTCTTTTCACCCCCGTTATGTGCCTTTTCCGATAACAAAAATGTACATATTCCTGTATTTTTATAGGACTTTCCAAATACCAAGTTTCTTGTCTTAACATGTTAAGTTTTTGACATATAATGTAGATATACCGGTAATCATTTTAAAAATTCATCCGCTTTTAAATGTTTACGGAAGAAATTGAATGTTTTAAACCCTGAATGTTTTAAACCCTATCTTATTTTACATCTAGGTTGTAAAAGCGACCAACCTGTGAACATTTGATGAATTACTTTTTAAGAGGAGAATGTTTTTAAATATTTATTAACATCTAGGATATAGAAGAACACCCTTCACAAAAAAGTTCGTGTCCGAAACGGTTTCGAAAGAAGGATATTGTGTTTCTGAGAGTAGACCACAATCTAAACCCCTTAGGGAGAAATGTTTTGAAGTATACGATGTTTTACACCTAGGACGTAAAAGAAGACACTTCTCGTAAAATTACAACGTTGTACTTCAAACGGTTTTGGAGAGATAAATAATTTCGTTTACGGAGCTAACCTCATTTAACACTTTAGGGGTGGAATGTTAAAAAATATTTCCGATTTCACACCTAGGATTTAAAATATTACCGCTATTTGGAATTTTGTCTTAGTACGTTAAACCGTTTCGGAGGAAGGATATATTTGTTTTCGGATCTTAACCCCCATTTAACTATCTGAGTGGTTAAATTTGTTTCAAACCTTCTGTTATTTAACACCTAGGATATCATTTGAAGATTTTTAACTTCAGAATTCAAACGTTTTCATATAAATGCATATTTTTGTCATCATTCCTCACCCCCCCCAGTGAGAACCCACTTAGAGGTGTATTGTTTTAAATCCACTTGTTATTTTTTAACCTCATAAAAAATAATTCAACTCCTTTTACACTCCCCTTAAGTTGATTCCACCCCTTCCCCCACCACAATACACGCACGTCTTTATTTTCAAAGGAGATTCCAAATACCAATTTTCTCGTCCGTAAAATCCTTCGTTTCGAGATATAAGTATCCTCAAACAAAGAATTCAACTCTTTTTCAATTCATTTATCCCCCTCCCCTTAATCGGATTTTCCGAAAACAAAAGAATTCCAAATACAAATTTTCATGTCTGTAATATCTTCAGTTCTTGAGATGAAAGTATCGTCATAAAAATAATTCAACGCCTTTGTGAGACCTTTTTACAACCCCCTTAAGTGAATTTTCCGAAAACAAAAAAAAACTATTTTTAAAGCAGATTCCAAATATCAATTTTCATGACCCTAACATCTTCCGTTTTTGATATGTAAGTATCCTCATAAAAGGTATTCAAACCCGTTTTTCACCTTTTTCCATCCCCCACCCTTAAGAGGATTTTCCGAAAAAGAAATTACGTGTTTTCTTATTTTTAAAGAAGATTCTAAATACCAATTTTCATGTCTTTAAACTTAAGTTTTTCAAATATAGATACACTTATTTTTAAAAGTCATCTCGCCCCCTTTTCACCCCCTTAGCGGCGGAATGTCCAAAAATCCTTCATTAGTGAGCACCTATATTGCAATATAAATGTATCCTCAAAATTTTATTTCTTTACGTCCAGTAGTTTTGGCTCGGCGATGATGAATCAGTCAGTCAGTCAGTCAGGACATGTTATTTTATATATACAGATAGACTAGCAGTTAACCGCGGCTTCACTTGTGTGGATTACGTAATTTGATAAAAGTAATCGTTCCTCGGTAGTGAACTAAGATATTATCTGAAAATCCCTAAAGTATAAAAACTGAGTTTCATTTACGCCAGGAACTCCTTGTAAACCATTTTTTTTGTTTTTTGTTTTACGTCGCATCGACACAGGTAGGTCTTACGGCGACGATGGGTTAGGGAAGGCCTAGGAGTAACACGCTAAGTTTTTGACATATACTGTAGATATACCGGTACTCATTTTGAACATTTACCTGCTTTTCCAATTCTTTTCAGCCCCTTAAGTGGATTTTCCGAAAACGAAAAAGTACGTGGTTCTTTATTTTAAAATGAAATTCGAAATACTAGTTTTCACGTCAGTATCATCTTCAGTTTTTGAGATACAAGAATCCTCATAAAAAATAATTAAACTTTTTCTTCACTTTCACCCTTCCCCCTTAAGTGGACTTTCCGAAAACAAAACTACGTGTTTATTTATAAAGGATATTCCAAATACCAATTTTCACGTCTGTAACATTTTTAGTTTATTTTTAATGTAAGTATCCTCATACAAATAATTCAACCAATTTTTCAATTCATTCACCCCCCTCCCCCTTTAAGTGGATTTTCCGAAAACAAAAGAATATGAGTTTCTTTGTTTTGAAACAAGATTCCAAATACAAATTGCCATGCCTGTAACATCTTCAAGTTTTTAGATATAACTATCCGCATAAAAAGAATTCGGCTATTTCAGCCCCTCCCGTTAAGTTCTCCCCCCACCCGCCAAAAAATGCCTGTTTCTTTATTTTTAAAGGAGGTTCTAAATACCAATTTTCACGTCTGTAACCTTCAGTTTTTAAGATATAAGTATTCCCATAAAATGAATTCAATATTTTCAATTCCTATCCCCCCCCCCCAAGCGAATTTTCCGAAAACAAAAAAAATACATGTTTATTTATGAAGGAGCTTCCAAAAACCAATTATCATGACTGTAACATCTTCAGTTTTTGAGATACACATATCCTCATGAAAATAATTCAACTCCTATTTCACCCCCTCCCCCCAGTTGATTCCCCTGCCCCCTAAAGGCCTGGTTTTTATTTTTAAAGCGATTCCGAATACCAATTTTCACGTCTGTAACATCTTTAGTTTTTTAGATATTTTTTTTTTGCTAGGGGTTTACGTCGCACCGACACAGATAGGTCTTATGGCGACGATGGGATAGGAAAGGCTTAGGAGTTGGAAGGAAGCGGCCGTGGCCTTAATTAAGGTACAGCCCCAGCATTTGCCTGGTGTGAAAATTGGAAACCACGGAAAACCATTTTCAGGGCTGCCGATAGTGGGATTCGAACCTACTAACCCTGGGCCTTCTGAACCAAATGTCAGCGCGCAACCGGCTGTTATATTCTACATAAGTTTTATACGCGGATAATTGTGCTTGAAGCTAATTTGCTTCACGAGAGTTGACTGAAAGAAACTGGTAAGTATTGAACTTCAGATTCCGGATAACCAGAACAATGGGACGGTTTCAAATTTAAATTGAACGGCGTGCAAATTAACACATTTACTCTTGCAATTAATAGAGTTTGGCTCCTTGGCTGAATGGTCAGCGTACTGGCTTTCGGTTCAGAGGACCCCGCGTTCGATTCCCGGCCAAGTGAGGAATTTTTACTTGGATTGGAGGGTTGGTTCAAGGTCTACTCAGCCTATGTGAGAACAACTGAGGAGCTATCCGACGGTGAGATAGCGGACCCAGTCTGGAAAGCCGAGAGAATTCGTCGCGCTGACAACGTAATCTGCAGGCCTTTGGATTGAGCAGCGGTCGCTTGGTAGCCCAAGGCCCGTCCATGGTTGTAGTGCAATGGAGTTTGGTTTATATATATGGCAAACAAGCGGTCCCGCGATGTAAGCTAGCGAGCCTGCCTCTTACCCGGAGGCCCCGGGTTCGATTCCCGCCAAGTAAACCTGGATCTTAGGGCTTGTTCATTGGCCACTCGACCTATGTGAGGACAATTGAGTAATTATGTGACGGTGAGATAGCAGACCCGGTCTAGAAAATCAAGAATAAAGGCAAAGAGATTATGTCGCGCTGACTACGGGCACCTCGTAAGCTGCAGGCCTTCGGGCAGAGCAGCAGTCTCTTTGTAGGCCAACACCCATCAGTACCATATGATTAAAGAGAAAGTACTCAGCAGTACTGTAGAAAGTTTTTCAATCTCAAATTCACTTCCCGGAAAATTCTTTCTCATTCTTAGAAATCAGGTTATTCAAGCTGATGTAAGGTAACAACATAATATAGCGATCCTGTTTGGTAGTTATCAAAATTTTAATTTCAATAAAGATTGGTTGTAAGCACACAAGGACATTTTAATACTACCATTATTCTATGAATTCTGTCCTTGTATTAAAAATTTATTCCCCACTCTGATACTTTTACACTAGGCCATCTGGGGAAATATTCAGAATACTAAGAATTAAAGTTAAAGCATCCTTTTTTATTACTGGAATATGAACTAAAAGAATAACTAACAATTACGAGTGATTTCAAAACTTAGGAATCTGCTATCTTTGCTTTATATAAATGAAAGAGCTTCAAATACATGTAAACCAGTCTTGAAAACTCGGATCTCTTAAGTTGTTACTGGCATGATGCTTTGAGCGATACTACCACATCAATGCTTTCTTTTTATGCAGAACGACGTATTTCTATGCGTGTTCAACTTTAGAAAACATAAGTCTTACTTGAAGAGATGACTTAAATTCTGTCGTACCCGTCGTTGACGGGTTAGCTTTTCGATAATGGCAGCAGTAACGCCATCTAGCAGAGATGACTGGCAACGGAAAAGACAGAGCACATCTCAACTAACAACAATAGTCAGTCAGTGTAATGTTAATGTTTAGTTTTAGAGACTCCGGACTCTGTATGTCATCTCATATGAAAGCATTCGAGGCCTAGGTTTCAAACCCGCTCTGTTATGATTCCACCATAAAGTAATCCTAACATTTTACTACATAGCAACAACATTCTGACGTTGCCGGGCTGAGTTGCTCAGACGTTTGAGGCGCTGGCCTTCTGACCCCAACTTGGCAGGTTCCATCCTGGCTCAGTCCGGTGGTATTTGAAGGTGCTCAAATACGTCAGCCTCGTGTCGGTAGATTTACTGGCACGTAAAAAGAACTCCTGAGGGACTAAATTCCGGCACCTCGGCGTCTCCGAAAACCGTAAGAGAGTAGTTAGTGGGACGTAAAGTAAATAGTATTATTCTGACGTTAGTACCTAGTCATAAATTATAAGCTTATGTAGACTATTCAATAACACGACGCTGCATTGAGGAATTTGAGTACGTAGGAAAGAAGCCATCTAATTATATTTTGACATAGGATTCTGTTTCATCTGTTATTTCTATATTCATAATGTTATTGGCTTTACGTCCCACTAACTACTTTTACGGTTTTCGGAGACGCCGAGAAGCCGGAATTTAGTCCCACAGGAGTTCTTTTAAAAAGCAAAGCCAGGCCAAGTCATCTCCGTACAGGCTGTGAAGGCCCTTGGAGGGGTGGAAGGTAAAGGCTTTCACTATCCGTAACCTCGGCATTTGATGGGGTAGAGTGGTTAGCTCTATGCCCGCCCGCCTTTGCCCCCAGGAATTAACCTGGTACTCATTTTTTTGTGTAGGATGAGTGAACCTCAAGGCCACAGGAGTTCTTTTACATGCTATTAAATCTACCGAACCTGCCAAGTTGGGGTCAGAAGGCCAGCGCCTCAACCGTCTGAGCGACTCAGTCCGGCAATTTCAATCTTACGCAGAAGTCCCCATATATTGGGACAAATGTAAATATTAGCAATTAAGTAAAACGCCTGGAAGACGACGCCCAGCGTTCGGAATATAAGAGGGTGGGTAATCTGATGAACCAAAGAAGTCACTTTCAACTCTCTTGAGGCTATTAACCAGCTGCTGTCACATAAAACAATAAAATATATATATATTAAAAAATTCGTTAACACTGAGAAAAATGCCTACAAAAACAGCTCATTATAACTAACATTTCCAAGAAGACTATATCGACAATTTTAAGCTCCCAATTTACGGTTTTCGGCGACGCTGGGGTGCCCACATTCCCCACAGGAGTTATATCCCCCAACCCCCCCGGGCACTTAACGCCCTTGAAAGGGCCTTGGCCTGCCCAGCGACCGCTGCTCAGCCCGAAAGCCTGCAGATTACGAGGGGGCGTGTGGTCAGCACGACGCATCCTCTCGGCCGTTATTCTGGGCTTTCGAGACCGGGACCGCCATCTCACCGTCAGATAGCTCCTCAATTCTAATCACGTAGGCTGAGTGGATCCCGAACCAGCCCTCAGGTCGAGAGAAAAATCCCTGACCTGGCCGGGAATCGAACCCGGGGCCTCCTGCCGGGAGGCAGGCATGCTACCCCTACCGGCTACAGGAGTTATATATGCTGGTAAATCTACCGACGCGAGGGTGGCGTATTTGAGAACCTTCACATATAATCTGACTGAGCCGGGATCGATACCTCCAACTTGGGCTCAGATGATCAGCGCTGCTACCATCTGTGAACCACTCAAGCTTGGCTCCTTTTGTTTCATGAGAATAATACCAGAAGTAATGCGAGATAAAAAAAACTCATCTTTAAAAAAGACAAGACAATTTTCAAGACATTCTTCAATACGAAGATTGGAGACCTGGAAAGGAACAATGGAACAAAAAAGCTATTGACAAGAAAAAAGAAAACGGGGGGTGGGGGGTGGAGATAGGTACAGTTTTCAGGTCACTAGAAGAAGTAATGCATGATCAAGGCCGAGTTCGAAATCCTCCATTGGTTCTCTCTTTCCACTAGGCAGACTGGAGAAGTGTTCAGCTATGGAATCCAAGGTTAGAGCCGTGCTGTTGGAAAGAGCTAATTCCGAATATAATACTTTTTTCGGGCAATTCCATTCCGATGTGGAATATAGTTTCCAGTTCTGGAACTCTTTCCCCAATGATAGACAAAGTGAACTTGTAAAAGCAACGAAATTACATGCTGAGGATAAAGTTGTCATATTCTCGAACGTAACTAGTATTACAGTAGGCCTACAGTATATTATCGGCAGCCCTGAAGATGGTTTTCCGTGTTTCCCATTTTCACACCAGGCAAATGCTGGGGCTGTACCTTAATTAAGGCCACGACCGCTTCCTTCCCACTCCTAGCCCCTTCCTGCCTGATCGTCGCCACAAGACCCATCTGTGTTGGGGCGACGTAAAGCAAATAGCAAAAAAACAGTATATTATATTTAATATCGACCCGCTTACTAATACTACTCTCGCGCTGCCAACAAGGGTAGAACGAGGAATTGTTGTTCTATTAACATTAGTTGATTTTACTAAGAAGTTCCCCAACAGACCTACTGAAAGTGAACAATGAATTAAACTGAATTTACAAGATACACACACCGAGCTCGATAGCTGCAGTCGCTTAAGTGCGGCCAGTATCCAGTATTCGGGAGATAGTAGGTTCGAACCCCACTGTCGGCAGCCCTGAAGATGGTTTTCCGTGGTTTCCCATTTTCACACCACGCAAATGCTGGGGCTGTCCCATCGTCGCCGTAAGACTTATCTGTGTCGGTGCGACGTAAAGCAACTAGAAAAAAAACAAAAAAAAACAAGATACACAGGAAACGGAGCAAACGGCGAACATTATACAATCCCCCTAAGTCTTTATAGATGGCCGGGCTTAATGGCTCGGACAGTTGAGGCGCTGGCCTTCTGACCCCAACTTAGCAGGTTCGATCCTGGCTCAGTCCGGTGGTATTTGAAGGTGCTCAAATACGTCAGCCGCGTGTCGATAGATTTACTGGCACGTAAAAGAACTCTTGCGGGACTAAATTCCTGGACCTCGGCGTCTTCGAAAACCGTAAAGTAGTTAGTGGGACGTACGCCAATTGTCTTTACACACGCATTTCATTTTTAATGAGTATTTATATTCAATATGATTAGCTATTATCTACAAGTGGAATCCTGTCTTATCCGAATGTGAACACAGCAAATGAGCCAATGAAGACAATTTATCAAATTTCAACGTGAGCCTACCTTAGCAAGTAGCATATTAACAGTAAGGATACCATTATAAATTCAAGAAATTAAGTATGGCGTATTGGACAAGGTAGTCCTCATTGGGACTGTAAACTACAGTAAAAGGTAAAATCCAAGGTGTTTAACCTGTGTGGCATTAAGTTCTATGTTCATAATAAACAAGTAGTTTGAAGAGTATTTCAACAGTAAATTTTCCTTGGAAGTACGTTAACGGAATTACAGGCCTGTTGCATAAAAGTATTCGGCTTACCACACTTCTAATAAATTCTAGCCGATTCAACTGTAATGTTAAGTTTAGTGAGTTTATTTTTATATAATATCGGATCAATGACATCCAACACAGAAAACTAAATACTATATTTAGAATTTTGCAAATTGTATTTCCTACATTTTACCTCGTTTAATTTTAAATAGGACTCATTTTAATGTAGTATAAATATATCCGTTTTCAGTTCATTCAAATTATATTATGAAACGCCTGATGTACCGAAATTTGCCTTGGAAAGGGGTTCTTTAACATGTTAATAAAGTTAATGGCACAGGTCTCGCGCATTTAAGCATTCTTAAAAATGGCAACAGACCGAGCCGGGAGTCGATCTTTCAATTTCCAGTATAAAGTGGTGACTGATTAAAGGAAAAGTACGAAGAACTACAACCAGCCAGTCATTTTAATGATTTCACTCTGTAGATATCTAGGTATCAGGGTTGGCTTCAAGTTCAATCAATATCGCCGCAGAAATGTTGCAGCATAGGACATGAATAAGCCTTAAAACTAAAAAACCGACTGGAATTCCAGTCATGCATTTTCTTGATTCAGCTGCTATGTGGTGCTTAGGTGAAACAGGAACTGTTAATATTGTAATAATGTTTTCTTAATTTATTTTTAGCGATTCATGTTCAGGAGCTTCCCCACCTCCCCTACGCAGTTGCGAAGAAATTAGATACCTAATTTAGAAACAGCTCACACATTGTGCTGCTCTCTTCTATACCCCCTCCCCTCCAAATACTTTTCGTCGATATTATACTTTCAGAAACGCAGATATTTTGTATACCGGTAATAAGAGGTCCCATAGTCGAGCAATATGATTGCATTTTATCCTTCAACAGCTCAAGTGGAGAATGTTCAGTATTAGCACGTCTAGGAGTAACTACAAAGGTGGGGATGAGAGATCAACCGATGCTTTATTTTCTTGTTCCATTTCCCTTCTGCCACTTCCCTGGCATTTACTCAAACTATTTACATTGGATACATTACACCTAGTTGTTTTCTCGCAACTCTTGAGGGGAAAGGTGGGGATATTGACTTCACCCTTCAGTACGCATGAGAAGAAAATTTATATACTGAAGAATACCCACCTTTGCAGCCGAACGCATCATGGGAATAGAGGTCTGACTTACTTGGTTCGAACCAGGGCTAAAGCTACTTTCGGCACCTATCTTAAAATGTGGTTTCCCGCTATTTCTTTCATTCACAAGTAAATGCTGGAATGGGTCCTAGTGTGAAGTCCCGGCGTGACTATCCCAAACCTACGCCTGGGAGTTCAGAAATACACGAGACACCTAAACGTCAAAGAATTTTCAACGTTAATGTATCAAGCGATGTTTAAGGCACTATATACGCAAGTTCGATAATAGGGCGTATGGATCCAGACTGAAATCTCTAGCTCAAATCCAGTTCAGGACAGAGACTCGTATTAACTGCCGGCAGACAAAGTCGTCTAGGATTAACTTAACTAGAGCGTCAATTTTATCAGCGTGTTACGATACTACCCCATCAATTCCTGGAGATGGCTTCATATACAGACATGTCGAAAGAACGAGCGGGAACAGTGCTCGAGGATATACTTTTAATATTGTCGACCAAGGCAAACAAATTTCGTAATCGTAGGAGTAATGCGGCCAACCTTCGGGTCGTTCTACATTAACTAACGAACAGTATAAGGGAAAGACTGCAATTGTGCTCGCATCAGTTTTGCCACTACGGTACATTCGCAAAACAAGTTAAAATAGCAGTTCACACAAGAAAATAGGTAATACTTTTACATTTGCACTCAGAAATAGCGGAAACGTACGTCTGAAAAAAGACTTAATATGCCAGAATCAGTCTTTAACAAAATTTAATCGCGCAGAATATTCAATCTGTACAAGGATTCCATTAAAACAAGGTTCTTTAATTATTAAAAAAAAATTAAACCACGAATGAAGTCTAAAAAGAGGAGTATACCCGTTAAAGTAAGACAGGTTGTGCAAACAAAACTGAAGGGATGTTGTAAGAAGTGGCATCAGACGTCATAAATAGAACGTACTTTAAGTATGAAGCGTTACTGTAATCACGAATAGCGAACTATGGAAATGTCCTCTCCGCGTGATAGCACGCAATGTTTCTCTGGGAAATATGTGGGTAGCCGCATGTCAAGGAAATATTCAACTAGATGTCTCTACGGAAATAAGATTCCGGTAGCATTTTTATTGCGAAGGGCGAGTACCACATTAATGACACTGACCTGATTCGCTACCCTTCAAATACTGTCTTCTTGCCGATTTTGGGGTTCCTTCGACAGATTTAAATGAATCCACTGAATAATCCTGAAAGCAGAATCCTGTGAAAAAAAGTATCTAAATTTTCAAGGACCACGGGCAGCTGTTTGAGATAAGCTTGAGGAAATCTAATTATATAAAAGTGCCAGAATCTTAACTAGAGAATCAAAGCTGGCGAAATAAATCTTTCAAGTTTCGCATACCTTTTTCCAGAAACTGTTACTTGCTCCATTCAGAAACAAAATATTTTTTTAAAGCAATCAATCGACCTTAGGACGTGTGAACGAATTAAATACATAGCTATCCACTGTGGGGTTACACCTCCACAAAAAGAAGACACCCAACTCCCATGAACAGTTACTTCATTCACGTTATTACATAATATGTCTGGGTGAAAACCAAATTAATGCAAGAAAACATAAGTTGTTAAAAAATCATTTACAGACACTTGTGACCATATTATTAAACATACGCTATTTCTTACAGAAAGTTGAATTTCACCCACCGGGATTAAATGATCAACTTACCGCACTAATTAACTTTGTAGTACTGGCAGTTACTGGATACAAACAAGTTTAGAGAAAGATGAACATAATACAATAAAATATGGGGCCTTCAATTTTACAACACAGGGGGGAAAAATCAAAGAATAGAGAATGTAATTTAAAAATAACCTGGGCGTTTAATTCGGCAACATTCCACATTGCGGAAGATAATGGTCGCCATTAATTGAAAGCGGGTGTGTCCATGAGGATACAAGAGTTAATCTCGCGGGGAGGGGAGAAGGGAGAAATTCGCCTAGAGGGGAAAGCTAGAGAGAAAAAGAAATTAAAAAAGGCTGCATGTTGGTCTGACCCCGAAATGACAATTCAAATACAGTAATTAATTGTTACCTACAAAGTAACATACTGTGATTAAGAAAATCTGCAATTCATAACAGATATCCGCTCTTAATATACGTAAAACACAAAGCCCCCAATGAAAGAAATAGGATTCTAAGAAATATTAAACTTTAAACAATTCATACTGAATTCCTTCTAATCAGACTGTGACACCACACGTTAAACCTATTGTCTACATCGGCACACATTTAACACGCGCAAGCAATCGATAACTTCCGCGAGCTACACATATAAGACTAAAACCATTATACTCTCGATATCATACTCTGCAATCTACCTGCACATGAATCAGGCTACCGGATGTATGTTTATTAGCATCTCAGTTAATTATTGGCACGGAATCTAGGATAACAGCCATACCTCGTAACAGCAGCTGCTACGTATTTTGATTACCATTAAGCCTAGGCATGACGTCAGCACACGCGGATGGAACAAAGGATAACGGAAAGAAAAAAATCGATGTGTAAGGAAACGAGGAGGAAACCGTACTAAACGATGCAAGTTTTCAAAATTCACTTCCATTCAGATGAAAATCATAGAGAATCCTATATAACATCAAGCGTCCCAACATGCATTGTAAATCAGAACGATAACAGCAGGAAAACTTCAAGCCCTACACCAAAGCATTCAGCAGCACTCCAAAACTTTTCTATCGGTAAAATACTGCAAGGTTAAAATGGACCATTAACCACATGCAAACGAGTTTTATAACTTAACCTTCTCTAACATAGGGAAAAATAATACAAACTACTTCGGTAGAAGTCTTCTTCCACCAAGCAGTTTCAAATTTCTGCTCTACCTTCCCTCCTCGCAACACCAAAATAAGTCCTAAATCGCCCTGATTATGTAGCGTTGCAGGCCCCATATTATTGAAAAAGAACATTAGGAAATTAGAATTACGTAGTCGGAAATTCATTATTCTTTTATGCGTTCCATTAAAATTGGGAACGTGTATGCAAACCTTTCGTTATCTCCATCCTTTATATTTGCGGTCTGGGGACTCACACTGATGTGGGCCATTTGATCACAATACTTTGTCAAAGGGTGTCCGGTTTTATGACTAAATAAAATTTAAAAAAATCACTGATTGTGAATTAAAAATCACTTAAAGTTTAAAGGAAGAAAAATGTGCCAATTAGACTCCGCATTATCATCGCATCATGTATCTTCCTTTCTGTGGCTTCTTTCGGTTGGTGCTGATAAATGCAATTAACCCAAGCAACGTAATGAACTGCTTCACGTCTTGCACACGAATGGGACGTCCTACTTGGGGGCCTCACAGATATCTGATAGCACCTCCCTTTCACATTCGAATGGTGAGGGAACACTTCCAACCAGGAAAACGTGAACTGGCGGAGTGTACCGAAAACGAAACGAATGCGCAAGTACTCTCGCAACAAAGTCAAACCAGTAACTATAATCATACATTCATCCGTCTTTAGTATAGACTGTTATGCCTTTCCGCGTTCAGTCTGTAAGCCTCAGTTATTGTTATTATTATTATTATTATTATTATTATTATTATTATTATTATTATTATTATTATTATTTAATTTATTTATTCCGCTGGAACTTACGGCATTTATGCCCATAGCGTCATATAATTTAATACCGTGAAATACAATAACGCTACATTTCCCTGTTTTAAACGATATAAGTTACTGTATGGTGAAGAAGTTAATTAGGCATAAAATTTGTATAGATTCATTTTAGGGCTGGGAGAAAAGAATAACAGACAGCTCCGCTTTTATTTTCGTATTTTTACAACATTATTTTCTCATGTTTTTATTTTATCGGTGAAGCATCTGGAATCAATTTTTGTCTTGGCCGGGAGTGTAATAATGCCCTCCCTACTATCGCGCGTTGGGGCTGGCCTTAATGAATATCCCGCGGATTCGAAACCGAGGCACTCGGGTTCGGACAGGGAGTAAAGAATACAGGAAGCTGCCCGCTACACTACTCTCTGTGGCTATCGCTTGAAGCCAACGGCTACGACGACGACGCCCCCCCCCCCCCCCCCCCATGGTTAGCAAAACATGGCAATTCTTATGTGGTGGATATATACAAACTAAGACATTTTCTCAGGAGTAGGGAAACTTCGAATCGCTCAGTTAAGTACAATCGTTTTCAAAACAATATGTCGATTAACTGTAACAAAATAGTCTGGCAAACAGACCTATTAATGCTTTTTAACTAAGCTCTAAGGAAGCGTTTCTCATGACCCGCAGCCTTACACCTACTTTCTCGCTAGTTGACTGTCGGTACGGTACTATAAACCGAGTATCTTAAAAACATGAGATGCAAATCTTCACCAGATATCAGTAAAGATAAGGAGTAGGGTATTATTACGGGCATCCCGTAATCTGAATGCTTTAGAGGAATGCGCAATAAATCACCAAACTGGGCTAAGCAACATTGCTTACTATATATTTTGGAGTGGTTGTTTTAATAGGAAGTACAGCAATCAAGTAAACCATCCTCTAACAAGTGGAAACAATGCAGGACTCAGCTATGGGCCCTTTGGACGCCAACCTACACTCCGAAGTTAAGAGCCCCTTAGGCCACTTGGACGCCAAACCACCCTTAGGCCCCCTTAATCGCCTTTTACGACACGTGGTGCTGATTATTGTTTTAAGAGGGAGTACAACTAAGCGACCATCCTCTATTAACACTAATCAGAGTGCAATGAAGATAACGGCCAAAGAAAGACAAGGGCCATGGAGGGCGAGAAAATGAAAGATTCCCTAGCCCTCGAATCCTCTTATAGCCTCGTGGTCGGAAATGAACAAGAGTTGACCATCGGAGATCAGCCATGATAGATTAAAATTAGCCTGGCACAAGTCAGTGGAAGCAATGCCATGACTCAGCTAAGGGCCCTGTGGTTGCCAACCCATGCTCCCAAATTGAGAGCTCCTGGGGCCCCTTTCAATTACGTCTTACGAAAAGCAGGGGATACCGTGGGTGTTGTTCTACTATCCCCACCTCCACAGGGACTTTTACGACAGGCAGGGGATACCGTGGGCCTTATTCTAGCGTCCTCACCCATAGGGGGATACATATTTCAGAGGTGGTGGTAGTGATTATTGTTTTAAGATGAAGTACGACGGGGCAATCATCCTCTATTAACACTAATTAGGAGGAAAAATGGAAGGTATCCGACACTTCGAGAAATGAAGGTATCGGCCAAAGGAAGACAATCCCCACGAAGGGCGTGAAAATAAAAAACTCCCTAGGCCTCGAGTGCTCTAATTCTGTAGGTAAAAAGGGAATGCTTCAACAATAGTAGGTATTGCATTCTCCTTCAAAACAACTTTCTACACGGACCGATCAAACAATTTCGGTTTGAAATGTGCTGAACATATCGTCGCTGCCGGGACAAAAACTCCTATGTGAAGTATTTTAGCTTAGAACTTTGGCCGGTAAGGTTCTGTCATCTAAGGTGCAATATTGTGTGAGTATTGTCAAGGCATTCTCGCTCTTCATAATGCATGTGCTGCGGGTCAGTATATCGCCAAAAATATTATCGCGTAGGAGGTTTTGTCCCGGCAAGGACGATATTCTGTTTTAAGGAGAAGGTATCCAATTTACCCTTCTAATGGCCTTAATCCACTCTGCTCTCCTTCCTTCATGAACAGGAAACCTCAAGAAAAATTGACGATAAAGAACAAGTCTAACCTAAAAATTCTTACGAAAGGTGGACGGTGATTCTGAGACTCCAGAAAACCAGCATAATCGCAGTGGAGGTAACATAATATACTGTCCTACATATTGCAAGCCATACTTACAATTTTACCTGTGAAATGTTATTCCAGGAATATTTTTGGATTTCCGATTCGTTCAACCGTATGCACAACTGACACTCTAAGAGCTACAATATCAACTAAATATTAGTATCTCTTTTACGCTTTAGCGTGTCGTACAGTGTTTGCATCTGCAAATTTCCGCAATTACAATTTGCATTCATCGTATTCACTTCAATGAGCCGTGATAGATTTGACTATCAAAAACCAGCATGCGTTCTCGCGCCTATTTACGACCACGCCCCCTATGTAGACCACTGTCATTGGGCTTCACTCTCAGAACTCCAAGCCATCTCAGAAGATCTGTGGGTCACCTTTCTGACCTCACAAAAAAGTATTTTAAGGGAGCGGAACACGCGTCGAGTTTGCGCTTACATCGAACAAAGTGCAGTGGTATTATAAAGAACATCATTTTCCCTCACTTTAAGGACGAACTAAAAACTGACATTGGTGACAGTCATTTGAGTGTTCCTTTAGATGAATCCACTGACATACGTGTGTCAAAATTGCTCGCCGTGTGTATAATTCATTTCTCGAAGACACAAAGCCGCATTGTTTCCACTTTCCTGGGTATAGTAGAACTTGAACGGGGTAACGCTATGGCAATATTGTCCCCTTCAAATTTGGCCTACAATAAGTATTTATTGTGTCTGCGTGTACAAGGCTATTATTTCATTAGCACGGGCGATATTTTTCCAATCCTGTGTTGTAGAGACGTTCTCATTTGTACAGAACCGGTCCTACCAGCGAGGGAGCAGAGTATTCATTTTTTATCGAGCTGTCAGCTGTCCCACGTGACCCACTGAGAGCAGTCAAGGTCGCCCCATCTGAATTACGCATGTCCAAGTCTCCAAATGAAAGGTACTTTCGAGAATTGTAATGGCCTATCAGGTGCAAGACGACGGCCAATTACGAACCACTGTGGTGACACGCCCTCATTGTGAAGTGCTTAAATACCCCAGTTTCCAGAAGAAACGTTCTCTTATTCTCGTACACTTACGAATTTATCGTATGCTCTTCTTACGCTCTCACTTACGAACTTCACTTGCTGCTGCTTTCGCCGAGGTTTGATTTACGACGCAAATACGCATTGGACTTAAAATATTTTTATTCGACAGTGCAAATCAACTACCTTCATTAACACCTTAGTCAACGAGTCTGGCAGATTTTCACAGTCAAAGTTACGTGTCATTCATCTTTAAAACTCATCGCGTGTGTGTGCAGAATATCTTCTAAAATTGCTTGTTAGTTTCAGCTTCTATTGTGTTAGAAGAAAGAAGATCGCCACGTGTTTGTTCGAGTGCGTCAAGATGTTTCTACACTTTGAAGAGAAGACCTACCACGACTCTGCATTGAACATCACGGCTACAATGGTGTGTTAAAATGTAGGCGACTTCTGACATGGGGAGATAGCGACGGGAGCAGATAATCCACTACATGTAATCCAGAGATTCCAGATCACCGACAGAGATCTAGTTTCATCACTCATTTAAGTTCAATTTTTCTAATGTTTATCTGTTTATCTTTGTAGAAATAATGCTTACTTATTCATTAGTGGTGATATTTCTTTTAGTCTTGCAGTAGTCTTGAATATTTTCGTCCAGTAGACGAATAAGTTTGGATGGTGTCTTTAAAAGTAGGAAAGATCACAATATGAAGATAAAGTTGGAATTCAAGACGACAAATTGGGGCAAATATTCGTTTATAGGAAGGGGATTTAGGGATTGGAATAACTTACCAAGGGAGATGTTCAATAAATTTCCAATTTCTTTGCAATCATTTAAGAAACGGCTAGGAGAACAACAGATAGGGAATCTGCCACCTGGGCGACTGCCCTAAATGCAGATCAGTAGTGATTGATTGATTGATTGATTGATTGATTGATTGATTGATTGATTGATTGATTGATTGATTCTTTCACATGGGATATGGTAGTATTGTCATGTGTGTGTGAGTGATTATTGGTCCCTATTAGAATAGCTACAACGTGCGTGTGTCTTCTACGATTATTCTAACTGTCCCATTTAATAGTCTAGTATGATTTAAAAATCATTGTCCTCATCGATAATTAATAATTCAATTTGAAAAAATTCGGAAGTCGTGTGGGACAGATTTACGGCATGTTTTGTTACGCCGGATTTCTATATAAAAATTTCTTCTTGTATGATCTAAGGCGTGTTAGTGTCATGTTTACACGAATTTGAGATCTGGCACATCTAATAATAATAATAATAATAATAATAATAATAATAATAATACTAATAATAATAATAATAATAAATTTTCACCTCGGGTTAAATGAATGAATAAAGGTCATGGGTTTAAATATTGCTTGATCTTGTGAGTAAGATGTTAATGTGTGCTCAGTTAGGATGAATATGAGCCTGGAATACGGCAGGATCTTGACGGATCATTTACTGTATTTTATTGACTTGTGAATGGATCATTTACTGTATTTTATTGACTTGTGGATTCATTTATTGAATTTATTTGAAGAATACGTGTGGGATAAGACGTAATTTCTTCAACTGTGAGCACGTGTTAATTGATAGACATGGAGTTGAGTAATAATAATGTCGTGACTCATGAACCATGAAAGCGAATGCTAATATTTGACCTGTACCATATGCGTTTCTGTAGACGACAATTTTTTCAGATATCAACCGCCGATATTATCGTGACCAACGTTGTAAAATTTTATCATCTTTGACCAAGTGATCATCCAGACTTCATCACATTTCTGAGAGACGTGAATGGATTTTTCTTTACCCGATACCGTCATCGAGAGAATTCAGATGCCTAGGATAAAAGTCAAAATATAATATTCAAAGTCTAGAATTCGTTGTTAATAATGTAAATAATTCGCGTGTGCCTTAGTGTGAATGCTGTGTGTGTGGTAATAATTTCAGTGAATTGTGATATGTTCTTTTTGACAGTGGTTGTGACCCGCCCACATGTTCGTTACGTTGGGTCCTGGTTATCAGCATCGTTGTTTGAGTTGATTTTACTTTTTGAGAGGTGAACCTTTAGTAAATTTTATTTTGAAATTAAGTTGAGAAAAGTTCAGAATATAATACAGTAATGAATAAGAAATAATTATTTCAGTGGACGAGACTCACTATTATTGTAAAGCTTACAATTCTAAAAATCCTCAAGACGTCAGATGTTGACATCATGTTTTGTTCAATCGAATATTAAAGAAAGTTTCATAGTAATAATTATTATACAAGCACAATTTTGTGAAATTAAGTCAGATAGAGACTTCTTTGAGTTTCCGATAAAAAAAAATGTTTATTTTTCCAGTTTAATGGATATCACGTTTAATTCAGTTTTCTAAAGGAGTAAAGTTTTCATTTGAGGAAATGAATGTTAACACAAGTGGATCTGATATTTTAGACGCTTAAAACTAGCACGAGACAGACAGCTTTTTGAGATTGAATTATTCTTAACTTGTAAATATTAACGACATTGTGAGAGGAGATCCTCCCATAGAAAGTTTACTTTTTTTCTTGTGTTTCGTTAGAAGTAGTATAATATCCATCTGTATATTTGCAGAATTATTGACGTCAAAGCTATTTGGGGGAATTAAATGCTGTATTCAAATGAACTGGCCGAGAAGAACCAAACATTTTATTTTCCGTCAAAATTTGTTTAAATTTAATTTGTTATTATGTGCTAGTTGGTAATAAATGTCAGAAACCTGTTGTTTGATACATTCGTATTATTGTCGCTAGTCCTTGCCTCTTTCCCTGCCCTCAAAATAAGCAAAGCCAGACAACGAACGGTCCACCCGTGAGACTCTCGTTCTCCGGCTCAGCATACCCGGTAAAAAGGCGACAATATAGCTGATGATAATGATGATGATTATGCTTGTTATTTTAAGGGATCTAACATCGAAGGTCATCGGCCCCGGCAATATAGCAGGGCTGAAGTGTGTGCTTTCGGATTTGGCATTATATATCCAGAAAATGCGAGGAAATGGAACCGACAGTGCATCAATTATGGTTGGCGGCAATAACGGCGTGCATAAGAAACCGAAAGAAGAAGAAGTAATTCATCTTGTTTTGATCCCGTGTGTCTGTCATTCTGTGCAGTTGGCCGTATCTACAGCTGCAAGGGAGGCTTTACCTAGAAATGTGGAATTCCTGCTGTGAGAGACGTACTCCTGGTTTTCCAAATCATCATTACGCCAGCTGTCCTACAAACTTTTGTACAATACGATCATTGAAGGAGCTGATCCTCTTAAGATTGTTTATAAGGCTAACACGAGATGGATGTGGATTGAGGTGGCAGTCAGTCGCATCCCTTCTCAATGGGTGGAGTTACAGAAACATTTTAAAATACTTAGGTTGAGTGACAAAATAATATTATACGGCTGAACTACTCTACAATATGTACCATGATGTTACAAACAAAGTTTACTTGATTTTCCTGAAACCTTATCTAGCGGAATGTCAGCATGTAAACCAATCCTTTCAATCGAACTCGGCAGATTCTTGTAAATTGTGGAATGATCTGTTGTATTGATTACGGGAGTGACGAGGAGAATTGTAGTGCCAGCATATAAGGGAGGTCTACTGACAGTTGATGTACGGCATCACAAAGTCCACAGAATTTACCTCGGACACGAAGTAGAAAGTTTGTTGACAAAACTGAAAGATAATGCGAAAGATAATCTTCGGGGAAGATGCGAGAATGTTCTGTTATGTCTTGCATCTGAACTGCAACGTCGTCTGCCACAAAATGTAAACATTCTTCAGAAAGTAAGTAAGTAAGTAAGTAAGTAATATGTTTTATTTATCCTGGCAAAGTTAGGGATGTACTCCCTTTCTTACACTTAACCAGTCTTAACCTAGAACACTTAATAATAACTACTGATGACAATAATATGATAATATGGACAATAGTAACAGTAATACCATTAACAAAAGTAACCACACTTTTAAAAAAATATCATATCATCTATATAATATAAATCGTACGTAAAGTGCAGAATATAATTATGAATAATGAGTACTAAGAATATAACTATGAATAATGAGTACTAAGAATATAATTATGAATAATGAGTACTAAGAATATCATTATGAATAATGAGTACTATAACAACTACTTAAGAAAAAGTTTAGAAAATATATACATTTCTACAGTACACCGAAATATCGCCTTCAGTTGAGAGGTGAAGAGAAGGATTAGTAAGAAGTAGAAGAAGAGGAAGAAGAAGAATATCTGTGAAAGGAAGAGGGAAATGATGATGAAGAGGCGGTAGGAGTAGGTGTTTTCAGGTCATAATTTGATGATTCATGCATGTTTACCTAGTATTTCGACACAGGCATGTTTAAAAGCTAAGCTGCTGGACATGCTTCTGACGTCCACTGGTAAGAGATTCCATTGTCGGGCTGCGATAACGGTGAATGATTTCGTGTAGATTGCTGTTCTGTGTACAGGAAGGGATAAACACATGGTGCTGCAGGATCGGGTATTTTTGTTATGGTCTGTGGAGAGGAGCTTCATTCGATCACGGAGATAGGCTGGTTGAGAACTTTTAAGAATAGTATGCAAGAAGCAAAGAGTATGAAGTGTGCGTCGTTCTTGCAGGCGAAGCCACCCGAGTCGCGTGTAAGACGGTGTGACATGGTCAGCGTAACGAAGTCCACAGATAAATCTTACACAGGCATTCTGAGCGCACTGTAATTTCCTTCCCCAGTCTACTCCTAGGTTGTTGTAAACTATGTCGCAATAATCAAAATGAGGTAATGCGAGTGATTCAACAAGAATTTTCTTTAGTTTAAAAGGGAAAGTGAATTTGAATTTACTGAGACAGCGTAGCGTTCCGTATATTTTCCTACACACAGTGTCACTACCCTCACCATCCAAATGCCTACGTTTTATAAAAGAACCCATCATACCGTTAGCTGAGGAAATGGAACTGCCTAATTGTACATAACCAAAATTGACTTTCAATGGACAAAATTAACAAAGGAGACGTGGCAAAATACAAGCAATACGGTAGAATTCTGGAATGAGGTTAGGTTATACAGAGACGCATCGTGTTTGAATCCGTTCCTAGAATTTCTGACTAGCTTGCATCCGGGAGATAGTGGGTTCGAACCCCACTGTCAGCAGCCCTAAAGATGGTTTTCCATGGTTTTCCAGTTTTATACCAGCCAGTCTGGCTCCATGGCTAGATGTTTAGCGTGCTGGCCTTTAGTCACAGGGGTCCCGGGTTCGAATCCCGGCAGGGTCGGGAATACTAACCATCATTGGTTAATTTCGTTGACACGGGGGCTGGATGTATGTGTTGTCTTCATCATCATTTCATCCTCATCACGACGCGCGGGTCGCCTACAGGATTCAATCAAAAGACCTGCACCTGGCGAGCCGAACATGTCCCTCGGACACTCCCGGCACTAAAAGCCATACGCCATTTCGTTTCATACCAGGCAAATGCTGGAGCTGTACCTTAGTGAAGGCCACAGCCGCTTCCATCCCACTCATAGGCCTCTCCTCTCTCATCGTCACCATAAGACCTATTTGTGTCGGTGCGACGTAAAGCAAATAGCTTCCCGACTTCGCACTGATGCTGTTTGTCTTGCCGTGGTTAAACTTGCCAGTTAAACTTGGTGAGAGCATCACAACGTAACCGGTTGAATATTCAAATAGTTAATTCCATCCTAAGTGTAAAGGCAGGCTTGAAGCGCATAAAAAAGTGTTGCCACGACTACGATTTACCCACAGACGTTCTTCGCCAGATCGGAACCATGGCAGCATACCGCAGCACGGACGACTTGCACCAGCACAGCAACAGACGCGTCTGCCTTTGAACTCTTTGACGTGCATGAGGACGACCAATTTATTTTTTAAGAATACTCATTTCACCAATCCCAGTGAAATTCACAGATCAGGTGAGTTTAGATATTTACTTTTATTATTATTATTATTATTATTATTATTATTATTATTATTATTATTATTATTATTATTATTATTGATTCGTTGTGCCCAACTGTGGAGCGCGTTTGAACTTATTTTGCACAATGTTTCTTCTTCTTCTTCTTCTTTTCTTCCCAATATCTCTTCATTTTTTCACTGTGTTCCTTTCTGCGTGTTTCTGTCCAGCCTGTATTTTTTCTTGTTGGTTTCTCTGCAAATTTATGTTTGTTTACTAAGCTTCTAAATTTCATTTTATCTTGAATGGTTTCGTCCTATATACCCATTTCGTGTAGATCTTCATGAATTTCTGCTAACCAATTGTTGCGGATTTTCAGGGTTAGAGCTAGATTTAGAATTTTCTTTGTCAGCCTGTTGTTATCCATTCTGTGTAATTATTATTATTATTATTATTATTATTATTATTATTATTATTATTATTATTATTATTATTATTATTATTATTGTACCGGGAGGTACACCCCAACGCCGCGCATTTAAATCTTGCGCCCAAAAGAACTCCTCTACAGGAGAAACAGTGAACTTGAAACTAGACCTACTTAAATCTTTACTCAGAAGATGTCACTACAGTAATTTGACGTAATTTTGTTATTGTGAAGTTTCCAGTACTGTGTGAATTTCTACTTGTTTTGTTTGCCCTTCATCAAGAAGTTTGGACTTTTTTCAACAGATGTCACTAAAAAAAACTATGATCATGCACCCTGGTGCGAAGTAGATGAACTTTGATTTAAAGAAGTTTTGTATTCATAAGTTTTTTTAACTAATTAATGTTCCTTATTTTTGGGTTGGCAATATTTATCTTTTCTTTCCGCCAGTTTTAAATTTAGCCAATTACGAATTTCTGTAATTAATTTTCCGCCTATCACAGGCCTCTTCCTCGATTCTGAGCGTCACTTTTGAAGTTAACCAATAAAATCCTGTGGGTGTGTCTTGATTATTCGTGAAAAGTCTCGAACTTTCACCGAGCGTTTATAAACTGCGGATTTTCACGTCTCTTGGCCAATTGATCGTCATCTAACTTAGTGTGTGTGTCAAGCAGGAGGCGGGAGGCGCTTCTATCATCAGGCAGCAGTACATCGACAAGGTAATGGCCAATTAACATCTTTATTTCTTGCTAGCTCTGCAGTTTAACCCGAGGGAGAGTTCCGAAACTTTAACTATGTAACCTACTTTTCTGAAAGTGTAACTTCTGCCGGCTTATGTAATAACTTCATAAAATCTTTTCACTGTAAATTGGGGATAGAGAGCGATGTACCCTCTCGAGATGCCCTTCATATTGGTTTGAGGTGACTACGTTTTGTAACTGGTTTTCTTCCTTTCCGTAATGTCTTAATTTTTTTCTTATACGAGTCACCTCCATAGTTTGGGAATAGCCCCTGTTTCATCGGCCTAGTGCCCTTTAGGTTTTAAGAATTCATATCTAGGAGTGCAAGGATTCGCCTCCTTTCATTTTGTGTTCGGGCCATTTATCTACTGCTATTTCTTTTTACACGAAGGCCCTATAGGTTGGGTACGAGATACTCCTGTTTCAATTTGTAAGCTGGGCCATGGAAGGCCAAAAGATGTAAGATATTTTTGGTGTTGCCTTGAGTAGGCTTGGAAACGGAGAGCCTGTTAGCTCTTTTTCAAAGGCTGGATATTATATGTTGGGAGCAAGCGCTCCAGGTATTGAGGGATTTCTGCCCTTGTGTAAATTTGTGTCTGTTGTAAATTTGAGCTAGAAGCTCAGGAACTGTAAAGTTAGGGCTTGAAGCCCAAGATCTGTTTATACCACCAATCTTGTATTTCCTAGACTTGTTTATTGCTACTGGCGCCTGTTACATTGTTATTTGTTGATTTTTTGAAATTCTAAAGAAATATAACCTTTGTTAAAGTTTTAAATCAATTCGTGGCATTGTAGTTGGACCCATTCTCCCTGGCACCTTCTTTCACCTCTGTTGGTCCACGGGTAACACCGTAACAATTCTTCTTCTTCTTCTTCTTCTTCTTTTTATTATTATTTGTATTGCTCGTTATTTGAGATTGTATTTCTTGGGTAGATTTTAGCGGATTTTTAGTAGTAGTTAGCGGATCTAGAAAATATAAGGTGGCAACACTGCTTACAATATCAGTTGTGCATATGATTGCACGAATCGGAAATCCAAAAATATTCCTGGAATAACATTTCACAGATAAGATTCTAAGTCTGGCTTGTAGTATGTAGTACCGTAGATTATATTACCTCCATTGTTATTGTGCTAGTATTTCGGAGTCTGCCAACGGCCGTAGCCGTGTTGAAACACCAGATCCCGTAAGATCTCCGAAGTTAAGCAACATTGGGCGTGGTCAGGAGTTGGATGGGTTGCCACGCGCTGTTGGTGGGGGGTAAGGGAATGGAGGAGCGGAAAGGAACTGGCCACCCTACCGCACGTAAACTCCGGCTCAGGAACACCTCTGCGGAGGTTCGGACCTGCCTTCGGGCAAAATAACCCTTACCTTTACCTTTTCGAAGTCTCAGAAGCACCGTCCACTTTTTGTAAGAATGTTTAGGTTAGATTTGTTGTTTATCGTCAGTTTTCCTTGAGGTTTCCTGTTCATGAATATAGGAGAGCAGAGTGGATTAAGGTCATTAAAAGGGTATATTGGATACCTTCTCCTTACACCAGAATATATTCAGCACATTTCAAACCGAAAATGTTTGAACGGTCCGTGAAGAAAGTTGTTTTGAAGGATAATGCAGTACCTACTATCAAATACAGTAGAGATAATACGCGACACTCGGTGAGATATCGAGGGACAGCTGTTAGAGCTCTCTCTAACGGGTAGACCTGAGAACTACTGATTCTGCCATAAGAGCATGTGCATTTGTGTGTTAAGTTTTTGGTGTTATTTGTGCGTTTTCAGTGAGGTGACATAATTAAATAGTAGCGTGTGTCATTCCTTGCTATCTCCTCTCAACATAAGAGGAAAGGTATGTGTTGTGTTTGGCTGCAGTAACTATGAAGTAGAGAAGAGTGCGCGGTCTTTCTTTCGCTACCCTCGTGACAAGAAAATGTAAGTAATATTGTGTTTGCACATATATTTTTCCAGTGACAAAGATATTTTTATAGTACTTCGTAATCTTCTGACCTGCCCGACCCATATTTTAACTGGCTTAAAATAGAATACGCATATTTTATTGTACTTATTGTGGGTGTGGTGAGGCATTGAGGGGTATGAGGGAGGAGTTGGAAAGTTTGAGGGAGATACTTAGGATTCTCACAGAAGACAGGAAGGAAGATAGGACTCCCTCAAACAATGTACAGGTTACAGTAGGTGTACAAGAGGGAGGGGAAGGAAAGGGAGGAGTTGTAGAAGACAGGTGGTCTAATGTTCTAAGGGGAAGGAGATTGCAGGCCAAGGGCTCTATTCAGGATCAGAATTCAGGACAGGTGTCTGTGCGAAATCGGTACGAGTCACTCCAGGTAGAACAACAGAGGGAAGATGAGGGACAGGGAACTGTTGCTGAGATGCATGGAAGTAGGAGGAAGGGAAAAGGTAGGAAAGGGAAATGTAGAGTAGAGGATAGGAAAAGACAGGTGGAACAGGGTCATGGGAAGGAGAAAAGGGAGGAGGAAGTAGCTTCTGCAGCTATCAGGAAAGATAGGGCTGACCAGCAGGGGAGGGGATCAAATGAGGTGGGTAGGGTTGAGGCTCTGGTCATGGGGGATTCCATCGTTAGACACGTGGGGAAAGTGTGTGGAGGAAAGGGAACCAGGGTAGAATGTTATCCAGGAATTAGGTTGAGGCAGATGTTGAGGAAAGTAGAAGAGAGGGCGGAGGGGAAGGAGAAGATGGTAGTGTTTCACGTTGGTACCAACAACGTAAGGCAAGCTGATATAAGTACCAACATAGTTGGAGATGTGTGGGATCTGGTAAATGCAGCACGGGTGAAGTTTAAGAAAGTGGAGATTGTTATTAGTGGAATACTGTGTAGGAGGGATACTGACTGGAGGGTGATTGGGGATTTAAATGAGACTATGGAGTGGGTATGTGGGAAACTGGCAGTGAAATTTCTAGATCCTAATGGGTGGGTAGGAGATAGGGATCTGCGCTCGGATGGCCTTCATTTAAACCGCAGTGGTACGTATAAGTTAGGAAATTTGTTTGGAAGGGTAATAGGGAGGTACATTCAGGGAAACGGGATGGCCTAGGGAGCGGTGATAAGGGAACAGGGAACTGGAAATCAAGTAGGGATGACATAAAATTGTTAGTGCTGAACTGTAGAAGTATTGTAAAGAAAGGAATAGAATTAAGTAATTTAATAGATATATATTTACCAGATATTGTAATAGGAGTTGAATCATGGCTGAGAAATGATATAATGGATGCAGAAATTTTCTCACGGCACTGGAGTGTGTATCGTAGAGATAGGATAGGAAAGGTGGGAGGGGGAGTTTTCATTCTGGTGAAAGAAGAATTTGTAAGCTACGAAAAAGTTAAAGATGAGACACATGAAATTCTAGGTGTAAGGCTCATTTCTAAATATAATAGGCAACTTGATATATTTGGAGTGTACAGATCGGGAAAGGGTAGCACTGATGCGGATTCGGAATTATTTGATAGGATAGTCAGCTATGTGGGAAACGACATGGAAAGAAATGTGATTGTAGCGGGAGATCTGAATTTGCCAGATGTCATTTGGGAAGGAAATGCGAACGACAGGAAGCATGACAACAAATGGCAAATAAGTTAATATGGGAAGGACAGCTGATTCAGAAAGTGATGGAACCAACCAGAGGGAAAAATATCCTGGATGTGGTGCTGATAAAACCAGATGAGCTCTATAGGGAAACGGAAGTAATAGATGGTATTAGTGATCATGAAGCTGTTTTTGTGGTAGTTAAAAATAAATGCGATAGAAAGGAAGGTCTTAAAAGTAGGACTGTTAGGCAGTACCATATGGCTGATAAAGCAGGTATGAGGCAGTTTCTAAAAAGTAACTATGATCGGTGGAAAACGGTAAATAAAAATGTAAACAGACTCTGGGATGGGTTTAAAGAAATTGTTGAGGAATGCGAATACAGGTTTGTACCTTTAAGGGTGGTAAGGAATGGTAAAGACCCACCTTATTATAATAGAGAAATAAAGAGACTAAGAAGGAGGTGCAGACTGGAAAGAAATAGAGTTAGAAATGGCTGTGGAAGTAAGGAGAAATTGAAGGAACTTACTAGAAAATTGAATCTAGCAAAGAAGACAGCTAAGGATAACATGATGGCAAGCATAATTGGCAGTCATACAAATTCTAGTGAAAGATGGAAGGGTATGTATAGGTATTTTAAGGCAGAAACAGGTTCCAAGAAGGACATTACAGGAATAATTAATGAACAAGGGGAGTGTGTATGTGAGGATCTTCAAAAGGCAGAAGTATTCAGTCAGCAGTATGTAAAGATTGTTGGTTACAAGGATAATGTCGAGATAGAGGAAGAGACTAAGGCCAAAGAAGTAATAAAATTTACATATGATAACAATGACATTTACAATAAGATACAAAAGTTGAAAACTAGAAAAATGGCTGGAATTGATCAGATTTCTGGGGATATACTAAAGACAATGGGTTGGAATGTAGTACCATATCTGAAGTACTTATTTGATTATTGTCTGGTCAAAGGAGCTATACCAGATGAATGGAGAGTTGCTATAGTAGCCCCTGTGTATAAAGGAAAGGGTGATAGACATAAAGCTGAAAATTACAGGCCAGTAAGTTTGACATGCATTGTATGTAAGCTTTGGGAAGGCATTCTTTCTGATTATATTAGACATGTTTGTGAAATTAATAACTGGTTCGATAGAATTCAATTCGGTTTTAGGAAAGGTTATTCCACTGAAGCTCAACTTGTAGGATTCCAGCAAGATATAGCAGATATCTTGGATTCTGGAGGTCAAATGGACTGTATCGCGATTGACATGTCTAAAGCATTTGATAGGGTGGATCATGGGAGACTACTGGCAAAAATGAGTGCAATTGGACTAGACAAAAGAGTGACTGAATGGGTTGCTATATTTCTAGAAAATAGATCTCAGAGAGTTAGAGTAGGTGAAGCTTTGTCTGACCCTGTAATAGTTGAGAGGGGAGTTCCTCAGGGCAGTGTTATCGGACCTTTATGTTTTCTTATATATATAAATGATATGAGTAAAGGAGTGGAATCGGAGGTAAGGCTTTTTGCGGATGATGTTATTCTCTATAGAGTGATAAATAAGTTACAAGATTGTGAGCAACTGCAACGTGACCTCGAAAATGTTGTGAGATGGACAGCAGGCAATGGTATGTTGATAAACGGGGCTAAAAGTCAGGTTGTGAGTTTCACAAATAGGAAAAGTCCTCTCAGTTTTAATTACTGCGTTGATGGGGTGAAAGTTCCTTTTGGGGATCATTGTAAGTATCTAGGTGTTAATATAAGGAAAGATCTTCACTGGGGTAATCACATAAATGGGATTGTAAATAAAGGGTACCGATCTCTACACATGGTTATGAGAGTGTTTAGGGGTTGTAGTAAGGATGTAAAGGAGAGGGCATATAAGTCTCTGGTAAGACCCCAACTAGAGTATGGTTCCAGTGTATGGGACCCTCACCAGGATTACCTGATTCAAGAACTGGAAAAAAATCCAAAGAAAAGCAGCTCGATTTGTTCTGGGTGATTTCCGACAAAAGAGTAGCGTTACAAAAATGTTGCAATATTTGGGTTGGGAAGAATTGAGAGAAAGAAGAAGAGCTGCTCGACTAAGTGGTATGTTCCGAGCTGTTAGCGGAGAGATGGCGTGGAATGACATTAGTAGACGAATAGGTTTGAATGGCGTTTATAAAAGTAGGAAAGATCACGATATGAAGATAAATTTGGAATTCAAGAGGACAAACTGGGGCAAATATTCATTTATAGGAAGGGGAGTTAGGGATTGGAATAACTTGCCAAGGGAGATGTTCAATAAATTTCCAATTTCTTTGAAATCATTTCGGAAAAGGCTAGGAAAGCAACAGATAGGGAATCTGCCACCTGGGCGACTGCCCTAAATGCAGATCAGTATTGACTGATTGTATAGTGCAGCAGTTAACCTTCAATACCGATGTGTTGTTGTAGGTGTGATCTGTGTGTTTTAAAATGTCACAGAAGTGATTTGGATAAGGTGTACAAGAAAGAAGGGACGTTACGCTTATATAAGAATTATAAGATCTGTTCAGATCATTTCAGGCCAGCGACTTTAAAAATCCTCGACTGTACAGCCAAGGGTATGTTAACATTTTAACTCTAATTGTACATAAATATTCCTCAAAGCATTACTATCCACAACATTTTCATACTTTTCTTTCTTTTATCCCCTTTCTCAGATTAAAGCCGGCATTTTATAGATTTTCTTTCTATTAGTAGGCTTCATGTTAAGAGGAAAATTGTCCAGCTTTTAAATGTTAATTCATTGCATCATGTGTGTAAGGAATGTGCCGATTTTCTTATTGAAAAGTGTCTTAATGTGATGATACAATGTTTTTTAAATAAGAAAAAAGACAAATCTAACCGTAAAAATTCAGGCAGGAATGCTAAAGCAAAAAAAGTAATGCATAAATGAAAGATCAACCCATTTCACAGCAGTCCATTTCACATCTTGTTCATGTGTTTAATTTCAGTCTTTAAATAATAATCTTTTAAATAATTCTTCATTCATTTATCCAGAATTGCTTTAGCAACTTCGAAGTTAATATCTCAATAATACTTTCTTTCTAGACGTAATTTATTTATCCATTTTCATATATGCATTTCCATTGATATTTGAATTTAGCGCGACTTTTCAGGTCAAGTCACTAGGAGCGCCACCGTCGAATTGTCTCCCATTTTAACAAGGCTAAATCCGTAAGTGTCGCGTATTGTCTCTACTGTATTTGCTACTATTTTTGAAGCATTCCCTTCTTATCTACAGAATTAGAGCATTCGAGGCCTAGGGTGTTTTTCATTTTCACGCCCTTCGTGGCCCTTGTCTTCCTTTGGCCGATACCTTCATTTCTCGAAGTGTCGGATCCCTTCCATTTTTCCTCCTAATTAGTGTTAATAGAGGATGATTGCCCAGTTGTACTTCCTCTTAAAACAATAATCACAACCACCACCTCTGAAATATGTATCCCCCTATGGGTGAGGACGGTAGAATAGGGCCCACGGTATCCCCTGCCTGTCGTAAAAGTCCCTGTGGAGGTGGGGGTAGTAGAACAACACCCACGGTATCCCCTGCTTTTCGTAAGAGGCAAATGAAAGGGGACCCAGGAGCTTTCAATTTGGGAGCATGGGTTGGCAACCACAGGGACCTTAGCTGAGTCATGGGATTGCTTCCACTTACTTGTGCCAGGCTAATATTAATCTATCATGGCTCACCTCCGATGGTCAACTCTTGTTCTTTTCCGACCCCGAGGCTATAAGAGGATTCGAGGGCTAGGGAATCTTTCATTTTCTCACCCTCCATGGCCCTTGTCTTTCTTTGGCCCTTATCTTCATTGCACTCTGATTAGTGTTAATAGAGGATGGTCGCTTAGTTGTACTCCCTCTTAAAACAATAATCAGCACAACGTGTCGTAAAAGGCGATTAAGGGGGCCTAAGGGTGGTTTGGCGTCCAAGTGGCCTAAGGGGCTCTTAACTTCGGAGTGTGGGTTGGCGTCCAAGGGGCCCTTAGCTGAGTCCTGCATTGTTTTCACTTGTCAGAGGATAGTTTACTTGATTGTTGTACTTCCTATTAAAACAACCACTCCAAAATATATAGTAAGCAATGTTGCTGAGCCCAGTTTGGTGATTTATTGCGCATTCCTCTAAAGCATTCAGATTACGGGATGCCCGTAATAATACCCTACTCCTTATCTTTACTGATATCTGGTGAAGATTTGCATCTCATGTTTTTAAGATACTCGGTTTATAGTACCGTACCGACAGTCAACTAGCGAGAAAGTAGGTGTAAGGCTGCGGGTCATGAGAAACGCTTCCTTAGAGCTTAGTTAAAAAGCATTAATAGGTCTGTTTGCCAGACTATTTTGTTACAGTTAATCGACGTATTGTTTTGAAAACGATTGTACTTAACTGAGCGATTCGAAGTTTCCCTACTCCTGAGAAAATATCTTAGTTTGCATATATGCACAACGTGAGAATTGCCATGTTTGCTAACCATGGGGAGCTTGGCCGCTGGCTTCAAGCGATAGCCACAGAGTGTAGTGTAGCGGGCAGCTCCCTGTATTCTTTACTCCCTGGGTTCGGAGCAGTATTGCCACTACTTTATAACGGAACATAGCTGAAACCGATTGCCAAAATGGCCAGACATGGCTAAATATATGGAGTAGCTTGTAAACAGTCGCTGTATGCATTGATGTAAATCCTAAAACAGTGTAGGTTCACACACACACAAATATATATTTTAAAGTGTAACAACTGAGGGAGAAGGAGGAAAATACATGAACGTACAATTTGTTTTAAATGATGCTAAATTCACCTAACAAAAATATGCATCATCATCCTCACCCCTCCTCAGCTGCACCCCTTCCAGGAGAACTTGGGGAATCAGTTGATTCTTCTGATGGTGTGTAAGCTTCACTTGTTTCAACAAATCGAAGGACTTCCCACGGGACCTCATAATAAAAGAATATGTTTCCCATATGGCTTATTCTAAACCTTACTCTCTTGTTTCTTAGTTCGTTCCATACGATGTTAACCTGACTAAGCACACACTCGACTTCTATTTGAGCCGGGCTGAGTGGTTCAGAAGGTTACGGCACTGGCTTTCTGGACCAAAGTCGGCAGGTTCGATTCTGGCATAGCACGGTGGTATTTGGCGGTGCTCAAATACGTCAGCTTCGGGTCGATAGATTTACTAGCCTGTAAAATGACTCTTTTTGGACAAAATTCCTGCAGCTTGGCGCCTCCGAAAGCCGTAAAAGTAGTTAGAGGGACGTAAAGCAATGACGTAATTCTTATTATTATGTGTATTTGAATGAAACAAAGTTAGGGGCTAATGAGCAAACGAGACTAATTCTAAATAGGGATTTCCTACTCCAAAATCTTTATACTGGTTAAATCCTAGCCAGAAATCAGTCGCGGAGGACCTATTTACCCAATTCTGAAAACTTATGTCCCGCCATTGATTTTCAGTTTTGTCAACACTCCTCCCAAATCCTAAAGCTAAGTCTGCGACAGGCTATTTAACTGATCGCATTTAGTATTTTGAGTATTTCGAAGTTGATAGGCAGCCGAGTTTGAATTTCCTTAACTATTTTAAAATTTGCACACTTTATTTACTATTCTCATTGGTGCCATGAGCTAAATTCGAATATTTCACTTCTATATTTCTATATATTTCTATATTTCTTAAGTAGCAGGTAGGGACCCTTTTCGGAGGCAGTCCTACCCAGGGAGTGGCGCCCCTGCCTATGTGAGTCCCAGAGCACACTGACCCGGTGTGTAACATCTGGTAAGGGTCCCAGCTGAGGGTTACGAGTGAAGACCTCAACGACTTCTACAGCGGAGAAGGTGGGCTTCGGTACGGTGCAGATGGCGGAAGAGGCAGTCCTGTATTCAGGGCTTAATATGAGTACAACCTGCTGCTTTGTGGGTTGAGGTGACTGGACACCAAAGGCTAAGGGAGAAAACCCTGAAAGAAAATCTCCGTCTGTGTTAGGCTCAGCAGGTCAACAGAGGAATTACCGAAGAAGTTGCTTTCAGGAATAATACGAGCCTCGGATGTAGGAATTCACGACAACGACACCAGTTTGGTGCGAATGACGGTTTACAGCCCGATGTTACACCAGCTACCCAAACCAAATGAAGACAAAGTATCAGAGTGGGAACATTAAATATCCTGACATTGACAAACAAAACTGAAGTGCTGGTCGACCTCATGGAAAGGATGAAACTTCTGATTATGGGCCTGAGTGAAGCAAAGTGGAAGAAAACTGGGAAAATGAATATCAGATTGGACTATAGTCTCTACTGGTCTGGAAATTAAGTAGAGTCTAAGAATGGAGTAGGATTTTTAATACATAAAGACATAGATGCTTTTAGTGAAGTTGAGTTTGTTAGTGAAAGGCTAATTAAGTTATCTGTGAACTTACGAGGGAAAAAGTACAATGTGATCCAAGTCTATGCTCCACAGGTAGGATGCTCAAAAGAGGAAGGGCAACCTCCTTAATAACTTGGAAGAACACATTGAGTATGACAATCTAATTGTAATGGGTGATTTCAATTCACAAATTGACTCACAATGAACAGGATATGAATCCACAATGGGCCCTCATAGAACGGGAAACAAAAATGGAGAGGGAGAATATATGCTAGAACTATGCATGAGAAACAACCTGATAGTGAGTAACACTTGGTTCAACAAAAGGGACTCAACATTACAAGATATAGCTGGGATGATAAAATAGGTACAGTAATAGATTATATTCTGACAGATCAAAATCTATGGAAAAATGTCACTGATATCAAGATAATTCCAAGTGAAGACCTCGGTGGAGACCATAGACTGTTGGTTGCAGTTATTGCACAGAAAAGACCTCCCAAAGTCTGTAACAAAAGAGTCCCAAAAGTAAAAAGGTGGTGACTAACCAAGCCAAGTGTAAAGGAAGAATTCAGGGAAGGTGTCCGCAGGTTGTTGCCGAGAGAAGAACTGAAATTGGTAGATGAAGAATGGGATACTCTAAAGAAGTTTGTGGTTGGTACCGCAGAAAAAGTATGTGGACGACAGAGTCATATAAGAAAAACTAAAAAACTGCCTGGTGGAATGATATTTAAAAGGCTATCAATGACAGAAACCATGCAAGAAGATCCTTATATCAGGCAAGAACACGGAGAGATCAACATGAAATAGAGGAGAAGCTGTCACTTTACAGCAATAAAAAATTACAGGTCAGACAGTTGGTTGTAGCTGAAAAACAGAAATGCAAGGAAGATCTGGCTACCCAAATAATGCAGGATGGAAATTTAAAAAACGGTTATAGAGTATTGTTAAGAATAAATGAACTCAAAATGAATCTATCCAATCTGTAGAACTTCCTAATGGTGAGGTGACTAGGGATAAGACCAAAATATTACAGGAGATCCAAAGGCACTTTGAAACTTTGCTGAACTGTTATGAAAATGTCACTCCATTAGACAACGAACCTTATGATTTTGGCAGCACAAATACCACTAGTCTAACATGGTTGGAAGTAGAGACAGCAATATCTAAGCTGAAAAACAACACATCAACTGGATCAGATACATTAAGTGTTGAGATGATCAAAGCACTAGGTGAGGTTAGACAACAGTGGATGTACAGGGTACTAAATAGAATCTGGAAAGAGAATGTAATACCCAGTGACTGGAAGCAAGGAGTCATCATCCCATTGTTGAAAGAGGTGATAGAAAGAAATGTACCAACTACAGAGGTATAGCTCTGTTGTCACATGGCCTCAAAGTCTACGAATCCATCCTTGAGAGCAGGTTTAGAAAATATGTTGAACCTACACTTGAGGAGGAACAACATGGATTTAGACTCAAAAATCAACCTTAGACCTCATTTTTGCCACCAGAATGCTCTATGAGAAGTATTGGGAGAAAGGTAAAACACTTATAACTGTTTTTCTGGACATCGAGAAAGCATATGACCATGTACCACGCAGGCATATATGGGAATGTTTGAAACATAAGAAAGTACCCGATGACATCATAGCACGAGTACAACGATTATATGATGAAAACAAGTGTTGTGTCCAGGTCCAGGATGGAAGGTCAGGTTGGTTCGAAACGAAGAGTGGATTCCAGCAAGGAAGTTGTCTTTCACCACGTCTCTTCACAATCATAATGGATGAAGTTTTAAAAGCTGTTAAAAGAATGGATCCAACAACTAATGCCCTGGTTTTTGCTGATGATGTAATGGTATGGGGTGGGACAGAAGTGGAAGTACAAACTAGACTAGATCTCTGACATGAAGCTTTTACAACCTTAGGTCTCAAAATCAGTAAAATGAAGACAGTTGGCTTGGTGATGAGTAGAAACTCTTCAACTGTTCATCTAAGAATTGGATATTGTAGACAACTTCCAGTATTTAGGTAGTGTTCTGTCATCATGCAGTACCATACATCAAGAGATTAGCAACAGAATACAGAAAGCTTCCAAATTCTATCACGCTGTACGTCAAATACTTGGGGATGAAACATTTCCGTTAGTTTCCAAGATCAGCTTGTACAAAATATATCTAGTACCTATATTGACGTATGGCCTGGAAGCAGCAACACTTACTGGACCAACAAAGAGTCGTCTTTAGGCAACAGAAATGAAATAACTTTAGCTGCAATTTTTCAAAAACTTTGCCTTCAAAACGCCTCTTAACACCGCAAAAATTGGTATTGGTGTCAGCACAGAGTCCCATTACTTTTGACTAAAGCGAATATTTCTGGATGCACTTTAAAATGTGATTAAGCAAAATGCCACTTGTTTCACCTGGCACTTCTTCAAAACAGAGCAGTTTTATACTAACTCCATCATTTAAAGTAAAATGCTTAACAACAATAGGTGTCAATTTCACGCCCTTTCTGTTAGAACAATCAATGGTAATTGTTACATAATAAATTAACGTCCTTCAGAACATTCAATATTTATTGAAATATGTACGGAGAGGATATATTGGCAATGGCCTCTGGTTTTGTATGAGCTGCTGAAAATTTTGGGGCAGACAATTTTTGTAATAGTTTTAAAGTGCAATCTCTTGTTTTAAAACTCATTTCGTGTTTAGCTGTATGATAGGCAAGTGTTACCTCTTTTGCAGCATATTGTAACTCACTATCTCCTTCAAATTTGTTTTTTAAATAATTATAATGTTATTTGCTTTACGTCCCACTAACTACTTTTACGGTTTTCAGAGACGCCGAGGTGCCGGAATTTAGTCCCGCAGAAGTTCTTTTACGTGTCAGTAAATCAACCGACACGAAACTGACGTATTTGGGCACCTTCAAATAGGCCGAACTGAGCCAGGATCGAACCTGCCAAGTTGGGGTCAGAAGGCCAGCGCCTCAACCGTCTGAGCCACTCAGTTTAACATAATTACTTAATTACCGGTAGTAATGTTTAAAGAGGAAGCTGCACTTACCGCTCTTTTATGTGTAACACTTCTCAAACGTTCTTCAATGCCAAGTTGACCCTTGTATTCCAATGAATACTGTAACTTACAAGTCAAGCACCGTACATTTCCTGTGCTGTCCACGCAATGTAAAAAATGTGTACCGTAGACATGTTGGAGTTTTTTAATAAACACACGCCTTCTTTTCGGGTACATTTCAAACTCTTAACACTAACTCTCAGTCCCCAAACACAAAACTACAAGTGATAAAACAATAGTGAACAACTATAATCCTTCAACGGGAAAAGGAAATAATAGACTGGCACGTAGTTCACGCACGGCAAACTGGCTGACAATGGTTCGTGGTTCGTGGAAGTTTGGCAGTGTCAGCGTTGTCAACCGCTAGGCGAGGCACAACGAAATTTCTCCGCCTTCACTGCTCCCACCCGAAATACCGGACATTTTCCAATCTCGGACGCTTCCCCGGACACAGTATCCAATCCCGGTCTGTCCGTGGTAATCCCGGACGTGTGGGAAGCCTAGTGTGGAATGTAGTGTTCACAAGTCATGGCTGATTGTACGGACCGAGGTAGGCAACGCGGGAGGCAATTGGCGTCGACTCAGACGTGAAGGCAAGTTTCGATTAGTGGCAATATGGCCGTGAGCGCGGGCCATGCATAGTTCAGTGAGATCTTGGATACGAATTTAAAGTAATAATTGTGAAATAAGTATTTCGAGTCTGCTTGTGATCGAATTTCGTGCTTTTTAGTACTGATAAAGAAATATTTGAGTCGCTAGGTATTTTTACGTGGAAGCTTAAAACACTTGTAGAATAATATTATTTCGTTTGCACGCGGTACCGTATAGGTTAAGTAATTGTTTATAATTATATTATTATTATTATTATTATTATTATTATTATTATTATTATTATTATTATTATTATTATTATTATTATTATTATTATTATTGTTATTGGTGCAGTTTTATAATGTGGTGACATATATTAGGTTTAACATCGATCGATTAAATTGTAGACCTCTCTGTAAGTAAAATTACGGCAATTCATTTGGTATTTCTGCCCTGGGAGAAGGATACAATCTTCTAATAGAAGTGAATTCGGTGCATTCTTCGCGAGAATTTTACTGTAAATAATGAAACTGTCGTGTGCGTCAAACATGTTCACTCTAAATTTATTATCCACAAAGATTTGTTTTCCGTTTAGAATAGTAAACCAATTCGCATCGTTAGGAAATATCTTAAACTGTCACTTCAGGCCTATCCAATAATATTCGACAATCTGCCCTCGTATAAGAACATTAATTTATCTCGAGGAAGAAAGTACCCTACAGATCATGAACAGCAATCGCCACAGAGTTAGGAAGAAGCGTTTAAACGTTGGCGTGAAAAAGATATATAATTTTCAGACTTTCACGACAGAGTTGTGAGCTCATTCAACGTGATCATGAAAGATGGTAGTGTTCTCAAGACTTACTCTAGATATTCCATGGATATTAGTGAGTTGTTAAGTGATCAGTGACCTAGAAGTGCACCAGGTGCATTTTACAAATATTGCTTTACTAGCAGAAAAATTAAGGAGAGTATTAGGCTGTGGAGGACAAGACGGCATGAAGTATGACAGATGGAGCAAATGTGAAACTCTGGTAAGCCATCTTAGTAGTTATGAAGAGAGTAGTATTGAAATGAGTGACAGAGTCTTCATTTTGGGGGAGCTTCCTGAAGGAAAAAAAAAACACAATGCTTTTTATTGTGTTAACTTTAGAATGTAGCATTAATAATTCAAATAATGATATTGTGCAAGTATGGTCCTCCTTCGACAAAAAATATAATGAAGTGTGTAACAATCCTGGTCAATAATTTTACCAACAATTATATGAAGGTCTCAAATGAAAACATCTCGATAAAATTGCCGAGAAACTTCAAAAGCAGGGAAGCAATTATTGGAAAACTGGTGAACGCAGAAACAACACATTAGGAAAGAGTTGGAGCTCAGCACCAAGTAAACTCACTCTCAAGAAGAGAATGATTTTGTTTCGTTAACTAATATTTATTTTCTGGAGACAACAATTGTTTGTTGGAGAAGTGCATTGCTAGTTTTGGTCAACTTCGGGGATTTATGTTTTAAAGGGAGTACAACTTAGGTAACCATCCTCAACATATTTCGGTGAAGGATGCATGGTTGGCTAACTGGCATGCTGCAATAATAGGAGAACAGATTTTTTTTTCATATTTAGTGTTGTGTTGCTTTTCTCTTTAGTCCGTATTTATGTTTCAAATTAAGTGAAGTTTGTTCGGTATTGGTAACTTGATGCTTGTTGTAATGTTTTTAAAATTTGCTCTAGGCATATTACTCTCCTAGTTTTTTTCTTCCACAATCTGCTTTACGTAGTACCGACACAGACAGATATTATTGTGAAGATGGGATAGGAAAGGGCTAGAAGTGGGAAGGAAGCGACCGTGGCCTTAATTAAGGTACAGCCCCAACATTTGCCTGGTGTGAAAAGGGGAAACCACGAAAAACCATCTTCAGGGCTGCCGACAGTGGGGTTCGAACCCAATATCCCCACTCTCCTAGGTAAATCTGCTTTAACTCGCACCGACATTGCTAGGTCTTTACGGCGACCATGGGATAGGAAAGACCTAGGAGTGGAAAGGAAGCGACCGTGGCCTTAATTAAGGTACAGCCCCAGCATTTGCCTGGTGTGAAAATGGGAAACCACGGAAAACCAACTTCAGGGCTGTCGACAGTGGGGTTTCACCCACTATCTCCCGAATGCATATTGGTAACTACGTGACCCAAAACGCACAGCCATTTGCTCGGCGCTTTTCTAGATAAGGTGCACGTAAAGTTACCATTGCAATTTTATATATCACATATTAAGTTTTCGAAAACTGTCCATGAACATTTTCGTACTACACAATTCTCACGACCATTATTAGGTTACTCGTCACCATGTCAGGTTTTTGCCCTTTTCGAACGCCATGTTTTTTCTGTACTATCGTCTGAGAATTGTAGTTGGTTTTGAATGAAGCCACTCGTGCGCTCAAACTGCTTCAAGAAGGCTACTCGCAGTGGTATTATTGTCGAAAAAAGAACAATAAGAGATCGTACTCGAACAGCGAATATATTCTACGTTCCATTTCGAATCCCGGTACTATTACACGATGCATGCGCTTGTAGATGCGCAGCAGAAGCACTGTGAACTGTACTGAACTATAGTGTTTAAGGAACAATTCGACATATCGTCGTTGCGCCTGGAAAAATCGCTATATGGAAATGTTGTAGGAAAAATGCTGACCCGCAACACATTTGTTATCAAGAGCGAGAATTCTGTGACAACTCGCACATTATTGAACCTTAAATGACACAGTCTTTCCGACCGACATTTTAAGTTGAAATATTTCACATAACGTTTTTGCAGGCGAAACTGCGATATACTTCCCGTGGAACAGCGGTAAAGCGCTCGCGTGACGATTGGAAGATTATGAGTTCGAGCCTTGTTGAAATTATTTTAATTTTGTTATCGTTATTTAGCCATATGATTAATACAAATGTTATTTTGGAAAATACAGGTGCATTGTACTACTGTTAGTTTTATTCTTCTTCTCCTTCTTCTATAATACCGCTTTTTCCACATCTGTGGGGTCGCGGGTGCGAACTGTGTTGCAAAAAATTATTCCGAGAACGATAATACTACTGAAATACAAAAATAATTATCTTAACTATGAACAATCAGGAAGATGTCTTGCACGTGCAAAAATAAACACGTGACACCGTAGTACATGGGTCAATCGTGTCAGTTCGGAGTCTTCAGGAGAACTTCGAGTGTTTAAGGTCTCTCTCCCTCGTTTAGACGGAGCGAAGCTTTGCACACCTATCCCCTCCGTCCCCACTCCTATCTGACGTTCAACAGCAAGCCGTGTGAGGTGAGAGGAACGTAGCGCCTGGCCTCCAATGCCTTGCACTCAAAAATAAGGGCAACATTTTTTTCTCATTGCTTTCAAGTTTTGTAATGGAACAATATGTCAGATGCAAACATTAAATGTGCATTAGATTTCCATCCCTCTCATTTGAGGTTTAGGCTTCACCGATCGCCTTGGTAGTCCTTAGTATAAGCCACTGGAAAGAAAGTGTAATATAGGCTATGACTGAACTAGATTTTTCGGCATCCGAAGCAGCTACGCGTTTCCATGTTTCAGAAAAGACAGTTCGGAGATCAGTGCTAAAGTGTCGACGTTGGCGTATTTTTACTTTCAAGGCAGTTGTTAATTTTTCGGGCCATGACCAGACCACGAGAAATCGTTAAGGCGGGCCAATTTGAGATCTCGACGTGCCATTTTTAGGAAAGTTCTTAAGGAGGAGCATATAGACGAGCGTTTAGCCTTCGCAGTGGGAGACTGTGATCGGAATTGGAAAAGGGTAATCTTTTATTATGAAATCACTTTTTCTACTACAAAGAAAGGACCACCTTTATTTAGTATATCGTCGTCCTGGCACCAGACTGGACCACAGATATGCCGCCATTCCTGCCCGTAGTAGTCGAGTGTCCGTGTGGTGGTGGGGAATGCATTTCTAGTCGTGGAGTGGACACATTCCATCGTATTCGCGGAAAATTGAACCAACATAATTATACAATTCTTCACAATTTGCTTCTGCGTCGCACCGACACAGGTCTTATAGCGACTACGATGGGATAGGAAGGGGATAGGAGTGGGAAGGAAGTGACCGAGGCCTTAATTAATGTTCATTCCCAGGATTTTCCTGGTGTGAAAATGGCAAAACACGGAAGATCATCTTCAGGGCTGCTGACAGTGGGGCTCGAACCCATTATCTTCCGGATGCAAGCTCACAACAGCGCGCCCCTAACCTCACGGTCAACTCGCCCGGTAGGAGACAGATTTGTGAGCAGAAAGAATATCGAATTGACAGACTGTCCTTGAACCCAGTTGAGAATGTGTGGCACAAGCAAAGAAGCATATGCAGAACATTTGATCCAGTCCTCCTGATGATTTGTGGGAGTTCGTTCAGGATGCCTGGGATGCCACGGCTGAGAATAGTCGTTGTTTGAAAAGACTAGTCGACTCCATGCCCAATCGACTGCAAGCTGTGATCAAGTTAGTAGGAAGTGGACTAAATATTGAATCGTGGCTTTGCTTCTTGGTTTTCTACTTTTTCCGTGCGGTTAGGAGCGCGCAGCTGTGAGCTCGCATCCGGGAGATAGTGGGTTCGAACCCCCACTGTCGGCAGCCCTGAAGATGGTTTTCCGTGGTTTCTCCATTTTCACACCAGGCAAATGCTGGGGCTGTACCTTAATTAAGGCCACGGCCGCTTCCTTCCCATTTCTAGGCCTTTCCTCTCCCTTCGTCGCCATAAGACCTATCGTGTCGGTGTGACGTAAAAACAAATAGCAAAAATTTCTACTTTTAACTGTCTGAATTTTGTAAGGCAGACGCCGCTAAGTTTTTTGTTTGTTTATGCCGCAAAAGTCCCAATTTTGTTGAGAATAAAATCTTTCATTCTTTCTATTTGAAGTCAAACGTTTATAATAAATAATGATGTCATGATATGATTATTTTTATGTTATCAGAAGCCATCTCTTTTCAGTTTCGACTCTTAATTTAGCCGACTGCAGACTGAAGAACCTAACAGTTATAGAATAATGAATTCATGAACCTAGTGCTAATTACTATAAGTCATAAAAGAGACAGGAGCATTTATATTACCTCTATTTAAAAAAAAATAACAAGCACTAGCCTGTGTTCGAATATACGACCTCAGAATATCAGGCAAACTCGTTACCATTAAGCTACAATAGCAGCACGCAGAACTGGTCCATTATAACTAGACATCGGATTTTTAGGTAAAAATAGGTTCGAATGCAAACTAACCCTTTCGTGGCCAGTGGGTGATATAATTCCCACTAAATTTCTTCCGCTATTGGGCCATTGTGTTACCCGATACCCACATTTGATTTGTGCTGGTACCTGGTTTGGACATCTGAAAATCTAGAAAAAAATTCTGCTCTGGTATATTTGCAGTTTCTAGGTCGGTGGACGTGTTTGTTTACATGTGTGTAGTGTAATGGCTATCAGGAGCACGCATTTTTGGGAAGTGAAGTGATTTTCTGCACCAGAAAGGTGGATGTAAGTAATTCTAAGCTGTTTACGTTGTCATGTAGTGCTTCAGACATAGATTGAGCATATTTTTGTCTCTGTATGGGTAAATAAATAGGATTTATGTAATGGTGAAACACGGGACGATAAGTTCTTCATCTTGCCATGATTATTCATCTCCAGAATTATTTTGTTATTTTATTTTATTTCATTTTATTACGTTACTCAGTTCCAGAAATTCCATGAAAAGTAAAATGTAATGTGTTAGTAGCTTGTTTCATGACAAATAAATGAGTTCAGATTACCTTTCCAAGATATAATTGTGGATGTATTATTCGTTTGGCTTTCACTTTGTACACACCTTCTTCTACCTGAAATGATGGTTACAGCTGTATTCAGTGTAAATTATTTATACTTCTGTGTGGTATGAGATGAATGCACATATTCACATTCTATGTCCTGATTTGTGTGTGCTAGCGTTTGGTTATTGGGAAGTATAGTTCCCATATTTTTTTTTTTTTTTACATTTCCAGTGTTTGAAAAACATTAAAAATAGCCTCTCATTCCTTGACATTCCATCACTACAAAAAGATGTCTAGTTCCCAAAAGTTAATTTCTTAAATAATTTGGCAACGAAAGGGCTAATTTGGTTAGTAGGAAGTGTCGTGCAACCCGTTCTTCTATAATGTAGCAAGGATAGCATAATTTCTAGGAGTACTATAGACCGTACCCCTAACGCCTATGAAAATACCATAGTATAACGGTTGTGCAGGGTAGACTATACTTGTTACCCGCTTCAGTTACACTCATGTTCATAAAATAAAAACACCTTGAAAGACTAGAGATAGGAAGTTCATATTCACAGGATATGTTCATTAGTATGTTCTGCAGAAATGATTAGGATTTCAGTGACCTACGTTCAGCATATGTCCTGTTGCCTAGTAGGCACTGGGTGCTCCATGGGCACTGATACCTTGTTCCATGCGTGATGGCATCGACGCGTATAAGGCGCGAATGGCGTCCTGGGGTATAGCCATCCATGCTGTATTCACCACATGGTCACATGACCATGTGGTTGACATTGGTTCACAGCGCCTCACCCGTCGTTTCACCATATCCCACACATTTTCGAATGGCGACAAGTCCGTTGATCGGGTGGGCCGGGACAACAGTCTGACATCCTGTGACAACAAGAAGGAACGTGTTCGTGCAGTAACATGTGGTCGCGCATTGTCCTGCTGAAATATGGCGTCTGGGGTGTCGTGCAGAAAGGGTAAGGCTACGGATCGCAGGATGTCATTCACGTAGGTCAAACTGGTCACAGTGACCTGGACACGCACCAACTGTGATTTGTGATTGTACCCAATAGCACCCCACACCATAAGGCCTTGAGTTGGCGCTGTATGTCTTGTGCGAATGCAGTCAATGTGATGCATCTCCCCCTGTCTGCGGCGAACCAAAATGCGGCCATCAATTTGAAACAAACAGAACCTGGATTCGTCCGAAAACACTATCTGCTGCCATTCCATTCCCCAGTGACGTCGTTCCATACACCATTGCATTCTAGCATGTTTATGCACATTAGTCAAAGGTAGGTGAAGTGGACGACGCTCCGGTAACTCAGGCCGTAACAAGCGGCGGCAGATTGTCACTCCTGATAGTGTACGATGTGTTACACTGTTCCACTGTTGCACCAGAGACGAGGAGGATGCAGATCTGTCCTGCAGTACCATTCGGATGAGGTGTCGATCTTCTCGAGGAATGGTCTGAGTGGTGCGACCAGACCCATCTCGTCGTGTTCTACGGCCTTCTGTTAACTATTCTGTACATACCCGTTGCACTGCCGACACACTTCGTCCCACACGAGCAGCAATTTCCCGGATGGATGCATCACGCTCTCTCATGCCAATAATGCGCCCTCTTTTAAACTCACTCAGTTGACGGTACGGTTCTCGCATACGTCTGCGAGGCATCCTGCACATCTGCTCAAGACACAGTGATCCATTACCTTTGGTTTATAGCGACAACGAGAGCCGCAGGCACATTTTACCAGTCGGTGGTGGTGCGCCGAGATATCGATGTGGACCTTGAACCTGAGGGCTGACATGGTTCAAATGCTAATCATTTCTTCAGAACATACCATTGCACATGTCCTGTGAATATTAACTTCCTATCTCTAGTCTTTCAAGGTGTTCTGTTTTTCATGACCATGCGTGTAATAATATCATTTTCTTTACGTCCCACTAACTACTTTTTCAGTTTTCAGAGACGCCGATGTGCCGGAATTTAATCCGCAGGAGTTCTTTTACAGTGCCAGTAAATCTACCGACACGAGGCTGACGTATTTTAGCACCTTCAAATACCAACGGACTGAGCCAGGATCAAACCTGCCAAGTTGGGATTAGAAGGCCAGCGCTTCAAGCGTCTGAGCTACTCAGCTCGGCTTCAATAATGTTGTATTCTAACCTATTACTGCATAAAAATCCGAAGTTTAATTGTGGCCCAACAAATGTAGCATTGTCTGTCTCGAAATTATAACGAAGGGAGGACTTGCGTTCAAGAGAGCGGTCATTTATCTTTGACAATGATTCAAGGTGTGGGGTTACTGTAGTCATGTTCCAGTTCGTGTACATGAGTGGCCTAGTAAGTAGTCCTGAGAGTCAGGATACCAGCTGTTATGGAATAAGAGTTGGTATCTCGGACATATTCTCAGCCATGACCCTGCAATGGGAATGTTTGTACAGTAAGTAGCGTAGTGTCCTGCTTCACAGTATTTACCGAGCTCAGAACATCTTAAGCAAGCCTCGGCTATACCGGAGTAACGGAGTCCTACTTCCATATGATAGGCGAAGGACTCCTTGGAAACAAGTTGGCGAACGTAATGGAATTCGATGGGAGCTATCAATATCAATGAGGCTTATGGAAGAAAGAAAGTAGAACTGGCTGAGTCAGTAAATATGATACATCTGGATGTGTTAGGAGTTAATGATATTCGGGTAACGAGCCAGAGATTATAAAGCGTTCTTGATGGGTGTTAACAAGGGAAGGGCAGAGTGTGGGGTTAGGACTGTCCATCGCGAATACTACATAGTTTCTGTTAGGCACGGAAATGAGCAAATGATGTGGGTAGATTTAGCTGTTGGAGGAATTAGGATGAGAATTGTCTCAGTGTATTAATCATTTGAGCCTTCAGATGAGGATGAAGTTGACAAGTTTTATGTACCGCTGAGTGACATCATAATCAGGGTCAACAGCGAGGACAGGATAGTGCTAATAGACGATTTCGGTGCGAGAGTTGTGAATAGAACTGAAGGATATGAAAAGGTGATGGATAAATATGGGGAAGATAATGGAAGATAATAGGAATGGGAAGCGTTTACTGGACTTCTGTACTAGCATGGGATAAGCAGTTACGAATATACTGTATTTTCCACCGCTATACATGGAAGAGTAGGGGTACCGGGTCCATAATATACTATATTATAACCGACTTTGAATTCAGGAAATCTGTTAGGAATGTGCAGTTATTCCGGTGATTTTTGATGATATAGACCAGTATCTGATCATTAGTGAACTAAGTATCTCTACGCCTAGGAAAGAGAAAGTGAAATATGTCTGCAGACGAATAAGGGTAGAAAATCTCCAGGACGAGGGAACTGGACAGGAGTACATGGATAGGATTAGTGAAAAGTTCCATAGAAGTGACAGTATGTCATTAAGGATATACAGGTGGGACAGAGGAAGAAACAGCAAGTAATTGCCTAGAAACAACTGTCTAAAGATAGGAAAGAGCGAACATCTTGATGGAATGGTGAAGTGAGGTCAGCTTGTAAACGTAAAAGGAAGACGTATACGAAATGGTTTCAAACAAGGACTGACGCAGACAGGGTATTGTACGTAGATGAAAGAAAGAGAACAAGCAAATAACTGTTGAATCAAAGAAGACGCCGTGGGAAGATTTCGGTAATAACATGGAAAGGCTAGGTCAAGCAGCAGGGAAGCCTTTCTGGACATTTAAAAATGGATCTTAGAAATTGAAGGAAACAGGAAATGAATAGTATTTTGGGTAAATGTGATGAATTCATAATAGTTCTCAGGGTATCAATGGACAGGTGGAAGGAATATCTTGAAAGTCTTCTCAACGTAAAAGGAAATCTTTCTGGTGACGTCGCGCGAATACCCGAGCTCAAGGAGAGAAGGACAATGATGTTGGTGAAATTACGCTTTTCGACGTGAAAAGGATGGTAAATAAGTTCCATTGCCATAAAGCATCAGGAATAGATGAAATTAGACTTGAAATTGTGAAATATAGTGGAAGGCATGGATGAAATGACTTCATAGAGTAATAAGATTATCATGAAATGTTAGGAAGGTACCTTCTGATTGGACGAAAGCAGTAATTGCATCTATCTATAACCAAAGGACAGATTGCAACAACTATCAAGGCATTTCATTGATCAGTATTCCAGGCAAGGTGTTCAGTGGCATTTTGGAAGGGAGGGTTCAATCAGTAGTTGAGAGTAAGTTGGATGAAAACTCATGTGGTTTGAGACTAGAGAGGGGCTATCAGGATTAGATTTTCAGCATGCGTCAGATAAATGAGGTATACTACGAGAGGAATAGACCGTTATGTTTATGTTTCGTAGATCTAGAGAATGCATATTGCACCCGTCTGCCTGAGCCTGATGTCATGATTCATAAATGTGCATATTTAATAAGGGAATAAGGGCTTAACAGTATATAGAAAAGACTTGGTTTTTGTCGTCAGGAAACAGCAATTCCAGCATTCGCAGGGAGTAGCTTGGTTTGTGTGCCGCTTTAAAGTGATAAGCAGAGTAGATGTGTTTCCCCGACTGCTACGTCTTCAGGCAGTTGTAACCAGATGTTCACGAGGCAGTTCTTAATATGGAGAAAGTAATAGACAAAGAGACGATTCAGGAAGAGAATGACAAATTTAACCAGACTTCCCTTAAAATAATGGTATCTTCAAAGGAGGCCTTTGCTGGCAAGATGTATTGTTTACAGTGCACTATGTCTTCTGGTATGGGCTAGAATAAAATTGTTACTTTCATTGACCTGTTTCAGTCTTATACTTGGCTTTGACAATATGAAAGTGGCTGAGGTATGAGTGACACTAGTAATGTCTTTCTTTATGCAGCCAGTCCCTGCTATGAATGGTGTGGAAATGTCGCTCATAGGGTCGGTTGGTGCACGCATTTCAGTGGGCTTGGCAGACTGATGAGCAATAGCAATTTCTGGCTCAGTGAGGAAAGCAACGGGAAACTACCTCACTCCTCATTTCCCTAGTACGTCTCTTCAGTGACACCTAGGCCATCTATGACAGCTAATGGTGAACCTGTTGAGGATCCAACCAGCCTTCGGGCTGAATACCCAACATACATACATACATACATACATACATACATACATACATACATACATACATACATACATACATACATACATACATACATACATACATACATACATACATACATACATACATACATACATACACATCTTCAAAGGGCAACCACTGAGAATTTAGCGCTATTCATTTTTAAGGGCGGTAACCTGGAATTTTTAAAGTTATTCTTCATAATCGCCAATTGTTAGTGAATATTAGTAGCCCATGCTAGATATTCCAAATAGGCTGAATTTCTCGACTACAGTGCTGCGTTACTTACAAGTCTAGTAAATAAGTACGCATAATGTTGATCACTATTGCGCAATAGTCGAGGGTCTTCTATACTGAGAGTCCACTATAGACCCGAGCGGTCCGTTTGATGTCAGCCAGACTTCTGCTCAGTAAAGATGCTTCCGCAGCGGTAAATAATTCCTAGGTTTGTTGCTTGTTTCTGAAGTCAGGAGCTTCCCTCAGTTTTGTTAGATATTCTGGTGAACTGACTTGACTAATTAAAAAATTTTGCCTGTAAAAATATGGAAAATATTTCAACAATTGTATGTTATTCGGGTTCGTTACCAATTCTTATCTTTCATGCGCAAATGGCTGTGAATAGTTATTGTCCTCGGTGATACTTGTAGCAAAATATGTAATTATTTAACACGAGCTTGATATCTTATTGTATTGTGTACTTATTAAGTTTTGTTCGAGTTCATTCCATTGCTGTTTAGTTCGCACGATTTTTACGACGGTGAAGATGGTTCCAAGAAAACTGTTGGCAATACTGGCTGCAATAGCATGCCTTGTATCAAATACAGTAGAGACAATACACGACACTTACGGATTTCGCCCTGCTAAAATGGGAGACAATTCGACGGTGGCGCTCCTAGTGACTTGACCTGAACAAATCGCGCTAAATTCAAATATCAATGGAAATGTATATACGGAAATGGATAAATAAATTACGTCTAGAAAGAAAGTGGTATTGAGATATTAACTTCGAAGTTGCTAAAGCAATTCTGGATAAATGAATGAAGAATTATTTAAAAGGTTATTATTCAAAGACTGAAATTAGACATATAAACAAGGTGTGAAATGGACTGCTGTGAAATGGCTTGATCTTTCATTTATGCATTACTTTTTTAGCTTTAGCATACCTGCCTGAAATCTTACGGTTGGACTAGTCTTTTATCCGCATTTAAAAACAATGTATCATCACATTAAGACATTTGTCAATAAAAATGTCGGCACATTCCTTACACATATGATGCAATGAATTAACATTTAATAGCTGGACAATTTTCCTCTTAACATGAAGCCTACTAACAGAAAGAAAATCTATAAAATCCCGGCTTTAATCTGAGAAGAGGGATAAAAGAAAGAAAAGTTTGAAAATGTTGTCGATAGTGATGCTTTAAGGAATATTTACGTACAATTAGAGTAAAAATGTAACATACCCTTGGCTGTATAGTCGAGGATTTTTAAAGTCGCTGGCCTGGAAATGATCTGAACAGATCTTATAATTCTTATACAAGCGTAACGTCCCTTCTTTCTTGTACACTTTATCCAAATCGCTTCTGTGACATTTCAAAACCCACAGATCACACCTACAACAACACATCGGTATTTAAGGTTAACTGCTGCACTATACAATAAAATATGCGTATTATATTTTAAGCCCGTTAAAACATGGGTCGAGCAGGTCAGAAGATTATGAAGTAGGCCCTACTATAAAAATCTCTGTCACTGGAAGAATATATATGCAAACACAATATTACTTACATGTTCTTGTCACGAGGGAACCTGAAGAACGACCGCGCATTTTTCTTTACTTCGTAATTACTGCAGCCAAACACAGCACATACCTTTCCCCTCATGTTGAGAGGAGATATCAAGGAATGACACACGCTACTATTTAATTATGTCAACTCACTGAAAACGCATAAATAACACCAAAAACTTCACACAAAAATACACGTGCTCTTATGACAGAATCAGTACCGTTCAGGTCTATCCGCTAGAGTGAGCTCCAATAGCTGTCCCTCGATATCTCGCTCAGTGTCGTGTATTGTCTCTACTGTATTTGCTTGTATTAATAAAGCCTGCCAGCTGTGAGCAACATGGGGTGATGCTGTGACGCTTGAGTCACTCGTGAAATACATTAAAACTAATAAAAGTGGGTGATATTAAGCGGGAAATCTAAACAAAATGTCCTGAAAGTTTACAGTAGCCTACGAGATGAGAATCTGATGTGGACTGTGGAAGAAGTGGTGAAGAAAACCGCGCAGCTGAACGGCGTTTCTACGTACAGTGCACAGTAACCGTGGTACAGTGTTTACACGGCTCGCGCGGAATTGAAAGGAATTCGTATGTTTTCTTGTGGTACTACATCATCGAATATGCTGTCCTGTGGCTGTTTACATATGTCGTGAGTGTTTCTGACGACACGTTTCCCTAAAGTCGTTGACAATTTAGTTTTAGTTTTAAGTAAGTGTCTGAATTACGTAAACAAACAATCAAGGCGATAAGGAAAGTGAAACAAAACGTAACTCAACTAAGCTGCATGCCAGATTCATGTGACAGAAAACGTTTGTTCGTTTGGCTTTTCGTCAGCTCAGTTCGAACTAAGCACTCGACGTCAAGTAAAACATGAAGGGTCTTAAAACGGTATGGGTATAGCATCCTTAGCGTACTCGAACTGATAATAATAATAATAATAATAATAATAATAATAATAATAATAATAATAATAATAATAATCTGTGAGCTTGCATCCGGGAGATAGTAGGTTCGAATCCCACTATCGGCAGCCCTGAAAATGGTTTTCCGTGGTTTCCCATTTTCACACCAGGCAAATGCTGGGGCTGTACCTTAATTAAGGCCACGGTCGCTTCCTTCCAACTCCTAGGCCTTTCCTATCCCATCGTCGCCATAAGACCTATCTGTGTCGGCGCGACGTAAAGCCCCTAGCAAAAATAATAATAATAATAATAATAATAATAATAATAATAATAATAATAATAATAATCATTTGTACTTATATTGGGAACTGTCCTTTACCTGCAGAAATGTTTTCATGAGGGGATCATGAGTTCGTTTTTACCTTCCGAATGACGAGACTACAATATTTACATTTCTGGAAACATTGTAATTTGCAATCCCACTCACAGATGGGTTTTCAGCATGTTGAACTGTGAGAAACTGCCTGACAGTCGTTGTACGAGAGCGGAATCGTATACTTATGTCGTCATACTTTTCGTTGTAAGTCCTCATGTGCCTCACACAAATTGCATTATGAATTAAAAATACCTCTTGCTTCTTTTGCCTCGGTGTTCGTCAGTAATCTGTAGATTTTACATGATCAATAAAGGAATAAATAGGTAGCCACGTTATCAAAGTACAACGATGTGAAAGGAAGTAATTTCTTTTGATGCTACACTACTTGAGAATGAAGTATTTGTCAGATAGATGCTGGACGTTAATAATAAGCGGTTGTGGCGGAGAAGGAGAACGATGCAGTGATACCAGATTGATTTTTGCTGATGATACGATATTAATGACATTAACCGGGTGGAGTTTACAGAGAAGTTTAAATGCGGTTTCCGAATATGCAAGTAAGTTGTGCCTGAAAATTTACTGTAATAAGTCGATGGTGGTGATAGTTCGAAAGAACAAGTCGAGAAAGAATAAGAGGAAATACCAATCAATGCAGATCTGTATTCAGGGCAGTCGCCCAGGTGGCAGATTCCCTATCTGTTGTTTTCCTAGCCCGTTCTTAAATGATTTCAATGACATTGGAAATTTATTGAACATCTCCCTTGGTAAGTTATTCCAATCCCTAACTCCCCTTCCTATAAATGAATATTTGCCCCAATTCGTCCTCTTGTATTCCAACTTTATCTTCATGGGTGGTCCAGGGGGAGATGATTGAAGAGGTAGAGAAGTTGGAATATCTAGGGGTGCTGATAAACAAAAATGGGGGATGGGAGTATCATATTAAGAGAGCGAAATGGAGGGAGGTGGAGGCTCTCTCAGGTGTTAAGATTTGGGAGACCAAGTACCCGGGAATAAATTATAGTATCCAAAGGATGGTGTTCAAGACATTAGTGTTGAGCAGAGTACTTTCTGGAGCTGAACTATGAGGTCTAGAGGAAGGAAGAGATATGGTAAACCAGATTAGGTGTAAATTTAGTAAGACGTTGATGCGACACCCGCAGTGTACAGCAAACGCGGGGGTGATAGTAATTCGTGAGGAGTATATAAAAGTTGAATTTGTGAAGAGGGTAGTTAATTATTGGATGAGATTAAAGAGAGGGCAGGGGGGTATAGCGCTACAATCTGCTTATTAGCAACAGATGAAAAATATGTATCCTAGAAGCTGGCTAGCGAAGATCAGAATGTACGTGGAAAGGGTGAGTATGGGATACATATGGCATGCAGTTTGGGATGAAAGGAGTAGTAGAAGTAGGAGCATGACTTTATTGAGGGTAAAGGATATCCAACTGCAACGACAGCTGGAGGAATGTAGGAAGAGAGCGTCTCTGAGTATATTTAATAGGATAAGTCATGTATCAAGGATAAGTATTGGTAATGTGAATAGAGCTGTGAGAAGAGGTTCACTGTGGTGAATTTTGGGCTTATATAAAATAAGGGGTGGATTAGAAATAAAGATAATTCATTACGTTTATTGTGTGGAGAAGTGAATGAAGACCTGCATTTGCCAGGAAGATGTAAAGAAACAGAAAAAGTGAGAGTGAAAATATTGAGTGTAAGTCAGCAAGAACTATTAAAACAGAGTAATGATCAGAAAATATTTGGATGGGTGATAAAAGAATGGAATAGGGTGGGGAACTTAAATTGGTATTTAAGTACAGTAAAACATTATGTGTAAAGAAATTAAAAGAAGTGGTCGTGTGAGAATGCTAATAGGAAAATTGGACATGAAATTAAACAGGTAGGACAGTGTAGGAATTTGGAATAGTGGTTTTGTATGATTAAATGTCTTGTGTTGTCAATATTGGGTTTCTAGGTAGTAAGTAAGAAGAAATGAGGAACGAAGGCATGAGGCTCAGCAGGTTATGGGAAGGAAAAGGGGTGAATCAGCAAGGTCTTAGTACGGTGAGATAGGTCTCGGTCTGGAACATGCAGCCTTGTCGAGAATCAATGAAAGACGATTCAAGGACGAGGTGTTGTAGTGTTCTAGGTCGTGGCTGGCGAGTGTAGAATGAAAGATGAAGATTAAGACTTGATGATTCAACCTGGATTTTATAATGTTATTTGTTTTACGTCCCACTAACTACTTTTTTACGGTTTTCGGAGACGCCGAGGTGCCGGAATTTAGATTCGCAGGAGTTCTTTTACGTGCCAGTAAATCTACCGACACGAGGCTGACGTATTTGAGCACCTTCAAATACCACCGGACTGAGCCAGGATCGAACCTGCCAAGTTGGGGTCAGAAGGCCAGCGCCTTAACCGTCTGAGCCACTCAGCAACCGGGATTTGAGAGACAGGCTATTGTTCTTTGTTTTGTTTGTTTTGTTTTGTGTTTGCCGTTACGCCGAGGAGGCTTGTTTAATAGAGTTTATTTGTAACTTCATAAAGTTTAATACTTTGCCGTTATGCCGAGCAGGCTTGTTTAATAGGGTTTATTTGTAAATTCATAATGTTTTATATTTTCTAGTTTTGAATGTCTTCATTTGGTTTTGTTCTTTCTATTGTCTTCGTAGAGATTAAGGTTGAAAAAATAAATATAAATATAAATATAAATATAAATATAAATATAAATATAAATATAAATATAAATATAAATATAAATATAAATATAAATATAAATATAAATATAAATATAAATATAAATATAAATATAAATATAAATATAAATATAAATATAAATATAAATATAAATATAAATATATTATGAATAATAGTGATTATCGAATGATTTGCAAATGATAAATACGTAATTTGAATTTTTAAATACAAGGTAAGGATGGACTTAATAATGCGGTCGAAGGGCAAGTGTGATTTTTGGGGAAAATACAGAGTGGAATAACTTGAGTGGAAACATAGGTCGTAATAAATTAACTATGGATGTGTTCAACTGTCATAAATAAAACTGAGATTAGTGATTTTCACCGTTGACTCCAGATGCGAGTAGGCCTATACATAGTTTCCGCCATGAGGGCGATGAATGCGACGATTAATCAATGCCTCCTACAGGAAGAAGGATGTGAATTTGTGAGAATGGATATCTCCTGTGAAAAGTATTGAGTACCTCCAGGTCATGGCGAGGAAGTTATTTGAGAAAAATATCCAGTGCCGTGATAAAGGAACAAATGAATCAAGGAATATTTTTATCACGATAATCTAATGTAAGCCCCAATGCTGCAAGTTATTATGCTGTTTAATGAAGAGGAATGCGCGTCCCGATGTCCAAATAGTGAAGTCAATAATAATAATAATAATAATAATAATAATAATAATAATAATAATAATAATAATAATAATAATAATAATAATAATAATAATAAATATTTACAGAGAGTTAGGCCTATTTTTGGAATAATAATTTCAAGAGTCAGAAGTTAACGTACTTTTTCTTACAATGAGCCTACGGTTAGAGCCCTGCACGGATATCCGCGAAGTTAAGTGTCTTGGCAGATACAAACTGTATATGGCAGTGCAGATAATTTTGCTGATAATTTCTACACAATGACGTTTAATTATTTTCACTCAGGTATACTCTTGTTTCTGCTTGTGGTTGGGCGACCCTTGACATTGGTATGGGAGAATATATATATATATAAAATAAGAGTTTTGTCTGTACATTGCTCAGAATTCCAAAAGGATGGTATTTCTGTATCAGTCGTGCCCACAGTAACAAGGAAATGCAGTTTTTACTTTTCCGTAATTTCTGTCTGTCTGTCTCTCTGTATGTATGTATGTATGTATGTATGTATGTATGTACACGCATCACGAGAAAACGGCCGAAGAGAATCTAATGAAAATCGGTATACAAAGTCGGGTAATAAGTCGCTACAATCTAGGCCAAAAATAATTTTATTCACGCTGACTGAAATGGTAGTTTAGGAGAAGGCCTACAAATTAATTCTCAAATATTTTTGTTATCAGTGGTCATATCTTAATGAAAATCGGTATACAAAATCGGAAAATAAGTGCTATAACCTAGGCTATAAATAACTTTACTCATGCTGAGTGAAATGGTAGTTTAGGGGAAGGTCTAAAATTGAATTCTCAAATATTTGCTATTAATGGTCGTATCTTAACGAAAATCGGTACGGAAAGTCGAGGAATAAGTCGCTACAATCTAGGCCATAAATAATTGTATTCACGCTGAGAAAAATGATAGTTTAGGGAAAATCCTACAATGGAATTCTCAAATATGTATGTTATTAGTGGTCCTATCTCAATGAAAATCGGTATGCAAAGTCGGGGAGTAAGTCGCTATAATCTAGGCCATAAATAATGTTATTCACGCTGAACGAAATGGTAGTTTAGGGGTAGCCTAATATTTAATTCCAAAATAATTATGTTATTAGTGGTCGTATCGATAATTAATACATAAGTTATGTAGTATTATATTTCCGATTATTTATATCTTGTACATTGTTACCATACCGGCTATAATCAGAGACATTCCTGAATTTCGATTTTTGTTACTAAGTCCTTATCAGCGCCGAGTCACGAGAAAATGGGTAAACAGGATTTAATGAAAATCGGTATGTAAAGTCGGAGAATAAGGAACTACAGTCCACGCTATAAATAATTCTTTAAGACGCCCTAAAATCACAGAGTCTAAAGAAAACTAAATAGGAAGTACTACGATGTAGAAAGCTCATAAAACTGATCAACAATAACATTACATTGATCATTGTTTGTTGTGATATGCTTTGTCTTCTGTTTCCACTCATCTCCGATAAATATTGTACGGCTCCATGGCTAAATGGTTAGCGTGCGTCTTCATCATCATTTCATCCTCATCACGACGCGCAGGTCGCTTACGGGGTCAAGTCAAAAGACCTGCACCTGGCGAGCCGAACATGTCTTCGGACACTCCCGGCAGTAAAAGCCATACGCCATTTCATTTCCGATAGATAGGATTACTGCTGCGTACCGAGTATTTTTTTAACATTTGCCTTACGTCGCACCGACAGTTAGGTCTTATGGAGACGATGGGATAGGAAAGGGCTATGAGTGTGAAGCCAGCGGCCTTGGCGTTAATTAAGGTACGGCCCCAGCATTTGTCTGGTGTGAAAATGGGAATCCAAGGAATAACATCTTCACGGCTGCCTATAGTGGGGTTCGAATCCACTACCTCGCGGATGTAAGCTCACAGCTGCGCGCCCCTAACCACACGACCAAATCGCCCAGTCGTACAAGTGCAACAGTCTGCCTAAATACTGGCGGGAAGTATCTGGGGAGTTAGGTAACTTTCTTCTTTAGCAAGTCATTCCTCTGTTTCATAAATTTTCCGATACTACTGGTACATAAACACACTGGTTCATCATAGCATTCGAGCTATTCAATCCGTACTCTGTGGCACGGATTGGAATGAGAAGTGCGCATATTTAACGGAATAATGGCAGAAAAAGTGTTCACGGCTGTCTGTGGATTGGTCATTCCAGCTCTGGAACTTTGGACTGTTAGATCGGCACCGTTGTACTGTTCGTTAAAAGTGAGAAAATGTATAGTTTTTCATTTGATTGTATATTTTTTGTGATAACATTAATTTTAATCGCTACATTCCTACTGGCGTTTTTGTAATGACCTAGGTTGACTCCAGTTAGGAAAACCACAAAATCAGTCTTTCTGAGAATCCCGTAGCGAAGCACAGGTACATCAGCTAGTAGTGATATATAAAGAACATTGAGACCATAAAGCCATAAATCTGACCTAAGCCTAACTGGCTCCTGCCCGCAATTAATGGAAGGAAGAAAAAAAGCCAATACGTCAGTAGTTGTCGCAAGAGAAAATCCCTCATAAACCTGTTTCTGTAGAGGTTCTGGTGTCAGGTGTGAGGCATATTGTATTATGTTAACAGATCTATCCGTTTCAATACCTTGGGTGTAATATACTGTAGTTAAACATTTACAATATCTGCGGATAAACGGGTCGCGGATGCGGATAACCATTCGCAGATGTGGGTGCGGATGCGGAGCCGATGCTGATATTATTTTGGTATATCCGCGCAGGGCTTTACCTACGGTACGAATATCTACGGTATTTTTAAATGGGGTGGTTTTATGAGGGAATAAATAAAAAAGTGTGGTAAATTATTGAAGCGATTTTTAATAAGATCATTTTAATTATTTATTGTGAAAACAATTCATTTTGATCATCAGGCTTAATTTTCATGTGAGATGTTAGTAAATTAAAACCCACTGATCCAGTGCTGAGAGAGAATGGAAGTAAGAGACGCGGAATTCACCACTGATGACATCTACAAGAGCATACTTTTGTCATTTTTCCAGGGTTTTTGACGGCCATTGTGAGTAGAAATTCCTAGTAGTTAGGGTTTTCTTTTCGTGTATGTACATATGTAGTTAGTTTCCATTCTTAGAGTTTTTCTTCGTTTATTTTTGTATGTGTAGGCGCTAGAGAGCGTGCCATGTTTGTATATAGTTGACCGCGAAGACCGTGTTTTATTCTAGGTTAAGAAGTAGAGTTAGGACCGAAAGGTGAGATGAGAACCGTATTTCGTAGGCATGCTTGAACATATGGCTGACAACAGAGAGAAAGTATAAATGGAGTCCAGATGGACTAACTGATAAATAAAAGAGAAGTCACTGAAACATTCATATAATTTTAAGTTAAGAGGTGATGACAGGTTATCCAGTTGTTTTAAAGAATTTGTATAAAACTTAGGTGAGGGAAAATCCATCTAGCTATCCAGTTTCCCGTGCAAGTAAGATTTAAATATGAGGTGTATTCAGCTTCCAACAATATTATGAGCAATTGCCACCGAGTTGTAATTTAATTTAAATTGAGGATCCAATCCACCTTTAGGTGGTGAATTATTTTTGTTTGTTATTCACTATTTTGTGTATAGTGTGTGAACAGCTTAGGTCAGTTGGTTGTGTAACATGAAATATAGGGACACAAGTTCACAACCAGGTCACATTTACGGATCCAAAGTTGGTTATTTTTGAATAGTGGTTTGTATGCGTAATTAACAGAGAAATGGTTAAATGTAGTCGTGTGATTTCTATAGTTGGTAAAATGGAAAAAGAAAGAGTGTATGTATTTTAATAATTTTTGTCACATTGTTGGTATTGTTAGGGGCTGCCTGGCTGAGGCGGTAAAGGCGTGCTCGGTTCGCCCGGAAGGACGTGGGTTCGAATCCCCGTCAGGAAGTCGTAAAATTTAAGAAACGAGATTTCCACTTCCGGAGGTGCATATGGCCCTGAGGTTCACTCAGCCTACACCAAAAATGAGTACCAGGTTAATTGCTGGGGGCAAAGGTGGCCGGGCGTAGAGCTAACCACTCTACCCCATCACGTGCCGAGGTTAACAATGGTGGAAGCCCTTACCTTCCACTCCTCCAAAGGCCTTCATGGCCTGTACGGAGGTGACTTTGCTTTTTTTGTTGGTATTGCTAGGTGATTAAGTAAATATTCTATTATTTGAATTAATTATTGTATCGGTCACTATCATAACAGTTTTAGATAATTACTTATGTAAATTAAGGTTGAAAACCTTTTTGTTAATTTAATTCAAATTTATCCAATTGAGGTGGTTTTTCCATGTAACAAATCTGTTGATTTAAGGTTGCATTCATGCTATTGAAATGTCTTATTTAGTCAAGTTTCATTGCATTTAGCGGATAAATTATATCAAATAGATATTCCTTTTCTTTCAATTATTTAATTAATCAGCTAATTAAAGGTTGGTCGCGACGGCCGCGAGCTAAGAATTTGTAAAGGTAACCATCAGATGGTGAAATTTTAAAATTAAATTATAATCACGTGGTGAAATGAGTTTATCAGTGATTAAGAGTAATTCATGTCCGCCTCTGTGGTGTAGTGATTAGTGTGATTAGCTGCCACCCCCTGAGGCCCGGGTTCGATTCCCGGCTCTGCCACGAAATTTGAAAAGTCGTACAAGGGCTGGAACGGGGTCCACTCAGCCTCGGGAGGTCAACTGAGTAGAGGGGGGTTCGATTCCCTCCTCAGCCATCCTGGAAGTGATTTTCCGTGGTTTCCCACTTCTCCTCCAGGCAAATGCCGGGATGGTACCTAAGGCCACAGCCGCTTCCTTCCCTCTTCCTTGTCTATCCCTTCCAAACTTCCCATCCCCACACAAGGCCCCTGTTCAGCATAGCAGGTGAGGCTACCTGGGCGAGATATTGGTCATCCTCCCCAGTTGTATCCCCGACCCAGAGCCTGAAGCTCCAGGACACTGCCCTTGAGGCGGTAGAGGTGGGATCCCTCGCTGAGTCCGAGGTAAAAACCGACCCTGGAGGGTAAACAGATTACGAACGAACGGAGAATAATTCATTAACATTTGAATTATTGTTCAAATTTGATTTTTTATTTCATGAGAAATTAACAGAATAAGAAGGAATTCAAATAATTCTGACAAATATCATGTCAAAATCGAAATGTTTATCAATTATTGTGAAAACAATAAGGTTCATTGGCTGAATGGTCAGCGTTGAGGCCTTCGGTTCAGAGGGTCCCGGGTTCGGTTCCCGGCCGTGTCAGGGATTTTAATCGTATTTGATTAATTCTTATGGCTCGGGGACTGGGTGTTTATGTTTGTCCCAAAACACGTTCCTCTTCATATTCGGACAACTCACTACACTTCCAACCGCCACAGAAATACGTAACAGTGATTACATCCTTCCATACAAGGTTGGCGTCAGGAAGGGCATCCAGCCGTGAAACAGGGCCAAACCCACATGTGCGACACAGTTCGCACCCGCGACCCCTCAGGTATGGGAAAAGCGGTAGAATAATAATAATAATAATAATAATAATAATAATAAGAAGAAGAAGAAGAAGAAGAAGAAGAAGAAGAAGGTGTTAGTTTCAAACAATGTTATTATTTTATTGTGAATTAGTCTACTATATTCAAATTACAGAATTTCAGAGTTTTTAGGAGGATTCGTGCTTAAATTGCCGAAAATGTCATTCTGAACATTCCTTTTTTAATTTAATTAATTTTAATTATCCAGTTTGATTTTTCTTAATTTCTTGCTTTTGAATTAATAAACAGTAAAACAGAAATTTCATTTCTGCAGTTTAGCCGTAGTTAGGACCCTTCTTGCACCCATGAACTGACGTGTGGACATACTGCGCCCTGAGGTGAAGCGAAAGGACCCATTGTTTGTAAGTATAGAAGAGCGCCAAGGTAACATCTACAAGACCCCTCTCATGCTGTAAGTATGAAGAGTGCAATATGACAGGGTACAGAGGGAAAATATATTAGCCGTACTGGGGAATTATGGGATTAAGGGTAGATAATGAAAAGCAATCAAAGGCGTTTATGTTGTCAATTTGGCTGCAGTCAGAATTTATTGTGGAATGAATTCTTGGTTCAAGGTATTTACAGGGGTTAGATAAGGCTGCAATCTTTCACTTTTGTTTACATAGTTTACATGGATGATCTACTAAAAGTAATAAAGTGGAAAGGATGGATTCAGTTGGGTGAAAATATAGTAAGCAGTTCGGCCTCTGCTGACGATTTGGTCTGTTTTCAGACCAACTTCGCTGTACGGGATTGATAGTTGGGTGTACTCAGGATATCTTATTCGTAAGTTAGAAGTAACAGACATGAAAGTAACGAGACTGATCGCTGGTACAAACAGGTGGGAACAGTGGGAGTAGGGTACTCGGAATGAGGAGATAAAGGCTAATTTAGGAATTAATTCGACTGTTGAAGTTGTATGCATACACCGGCTTCGGTGGTGGGGTCAAGTGAGGTGAATGGAGGAGTATAGGTTACTTACGAGAATAAGACTCGGTCATGAAGGGTAAGAGAAGCAGAGGGAGACGAAGACGACGAATGTTTCAGTTTCTAATGATTTAAAGATCAGAGGTATAGAACTAAGCGAGGTTACAGATCTAGTTACAAATAGAGGATTGTGGTGGCAGTTAGTAGACTCACAGAGGCTTGCAGACTGAACGCTGCGAGACATACCAGTATAATGAAGATGTGCAGAGTCTCTCTTATAAACCCAGACCGAGCACACGGTGTTTGTACTCCGCGCTACAGCAGCTGCCTCAGCCCAACTTACGATGCGCGTGGCCGCCCTGCTTTAAGCGTGCATGCAATCTTATATGAAATCTTACCTTATAAAAGATGCTGCAAGTGTCATCCTTCATAATGAGGACTTCATAAACACCATTAGGGTTTTCTGCACACTAATAGCGAGAGTATGACTGTTCACACGACCATTAAGATGAAAACAGGCCTCATCCGAAAAGAACACAAGCTGTGGGTCGAATAAACGATAATTCAGTGATGCAAGATACCAGTCACAATATCTCACTCTTGTGGCTGGATCTGCTGCTTTTAAACAATCTGCCCGAGTAAACCTGTACGGTTTGACGTATAACAGCTTTTTTCTATTTGTTTTACGTCGCACCGACCCAAATAGGTCTTATGGCGACGATGGGACACGAAAGGCCTAGGAATGGGAAGGAAGCGGCCGTGGCCTTAATAAGGTACAGCATGGCCGCTTCCTTCCCACTTCTAGCCCTTCCCTGCCCCATCGTCGTCATAAGACCTATCTGTGTCGGTGCGACGTAAAGCAACTAGCAAAAAAAATGAGGTACAGCCCCAGCATTTGCCTGGTGTGAAAATAGGAAACCAAGGAAAACCATCTTCAGGGCTGCCGACAGCGGGGTTCGAACCCACTATCTCCCTGATGCGAGCTCACCGCTGCGCGCTCCTAACCGCACGGCCAACTCGCCCGGTGTAACAGCTTTGTAGCTCTATGTGCAGAAGAAACCGAAACCCCTACTTGTGCTAATTTTGCGAGTGATTTATTCGGTGACCGTTCAAGATTCGCACCGATGTCATCTAGCTTTTCCTCTGTTAAAACTGTTCGTGTGCGCGCATGTTTGTTATTAAGCACTGAGCCAGTAGTTTCAAATTTATGTACAGTTACGTGAGTCTGTGCTCGTGAAGGTGACACTTCACCTGGAAATTGATGAAGAAATGCATCGCGTACCCGTCGATCCAACTCGTACTTAAAAGAACTTTTACATACGAAAATACAGTGTGGCAATGATAACTGGCTCACCATTTTAACAGCTGAGATTCAGACTGGCTAGTAGGAATGTGCCACGCGATCGCCGGCTCGAGCAGGCTCGAGTGCTGACGTCACGAACTGGTGTATCGACCAAGATTGAGCAGCACTTAGGCTTGCATGCGCTCTAAGCAGGACGTGTGTGTTGTGACTCGAGTCACACTTCCGTCTTCGCTCATTTTCTTTACTCTTCACATTCTGGCACTACATTGTAGTAGAGTAATTTGCGATCATTCTACAGAAGTGCAGACGTACCATAAGTTGTCGTGGACGCATCAGTTTATTAAACCCGTATATGCCCAGAATAAGTTTCTTTATCAAATTGAACTGACTGCGCGACAGGCAAGGGGCTGCCGGGCTGAGGCGGGAAAGGCGTGCTCAGTTCGCCTGGAAGGACGTGGGTTCGAATCCCCGTCAGGAAATCGTAAAATTTAAGAAACGAGATTTCCACTTCCGGAGATGCATATGCCCCTGAGGTTCACTCAGCCTACACCTCAAATGAGTACTAGGTTAATTCTTGGGGCAAAGGCGGGCGGGTGTAGAGCTCTACCCCATCAAGTGCCGAGGTTAAGGATAGTGGAAGCCGTTACCTTCCACCCCTCCAAGGGCCCTGATGGCCTGTACGGAGATGACTTTGCTTTCTTTTCTTTTTTCTCGACATGAAGATGAGCTCTGCATAGTGATAATATTTCTGTGGTCGCTACTTTCAGGCTCTTCTGATCATTGGATGTATCATTTTAATAACATATTCTTTTCAGTTTTATTATAGTGCCATGATACTATTTCTCCTACACGAAGACGTGTTTATGTACAATACTCAATTGGTATGACGGGACCTTCGATATTTAATTTGTATCCATTCAATTTATAATATTTTTGCTGCCGTATATGGTAATTAGGAATAATAATAATAATAATAAGAAGAAGAAGAAGAAGAAGAAGAAGAGAATTTGAACAGAACTGAAGTCCTGGGTCCGATAGGATATAACTGAACTTTCAGGATTTTTTAAATTACATTCCACAATCCGTAGATATTGCTTGTTGCGAAAATGAATCACTGGACACATAGGGCTGGTATTATGTTCTTGTAATTCTAGTGGATTAATAATTAATAATTCAACATATTTTGATATAAACTTATTTTATTACCATGAACATGCGGTATATGACATCAAGGAACAAAGAAGATTACCACGCAACTGATTTAGTACAAGGATATCACTCATAGATGGCGGGCCATACTCCTGCTCGAGTACGGCTCGTTCTACATCGAGCTGTGACGTCATCAGCTCGAGCTGCTCAAGCTGCGTCAAGCCCATCCCTACTGGCTACTAATGCTAGGTCGAACACATGCGCGCTCCTTACAACCTCAAGAACTATGCGCGCGCCTCCCGTACAGCTGCTTAGCTCTACGAGAGAAAAAACGCCGCTGGGTTTATAAGAGAGATCCTGTATGTATGTTTTTTTTTTTTTTTTTGACAGCTGTACAGTAATACTACGGATTACTCAGAATATGATTTGGTGTATCTGGAAACGTTTCATGGAGGCTGGGTGTGATGCCATAGGATCGATTCGGGTGGTTACAAGCTCCCTGAAACCGACAAGTACGAAGTCGAAACTCCGCAAAAGATGGTTGATGCTTAATATCCTCGAATAATAAAATAAATGCCGCCTCTGTGGTGTAGTGGTTAGCGTGATTAGCTGCCACCCCCGGAGGTCCGGGTTCGATTCCCGGCTCTGCCACGAAATTTGAAAAGTGGTACGAGGGCTGGAACGGGGTCCACTCAGCCTCGGGAGGTCAAATGAGTAGAGGTGGGTTCGATTCCCACCTCAGCCATCCTCGAAGTGGTTTTCCGTGGTTTCCCACTTCACCTCCAGGCGAATGTCGGGATGGTACCTAACTTAAGGCCACGGCCGCTTCCTTCCCTCATCCTTGCCTATCCCTTCCAATCTTCCCATCCCCCTACAAGGCCCCTGTTCACCATAGCAGGTGAGGCCGCCTGGGCGAGGTACTGGTCATACTCCCCAGTTGTATCCCCCGACCAAGAGTCTGAAGCTCCAGGACACTGCCCTTGAGGCGGTAGAGGTGGGATCCCTCGCTGAGTCCGAGGGAAAAGCCGAACCTGGAGGGTAAACATATGATGATGATGAATAAAATAAATAACTGAATAAATAAAATTACTCAAAAACGTAATAAAATTAATAAACATAATTAATCGAAATGTCCGTAGTATGGGCGCCAGAGTTCACCAGAACGGATCCCTCGAATTTAGATAGAGCATGGTAATTATTTATCTCCCAGGACGTGTACATAATGCTGCGTACTGGTACATTTGCTACAGGCCTTACCTAACCTTCTGAAAACGACTAAATAGATAGGAACTGCACCTAGGTTCTTCAATAACACCACTGATTCTAAATATCTAACTAGATTCTCAATAAAATCCGTGCATGAGCACCTCATCAACACACCAAAATACACTTATAATACACAAACAAAAGATTGCTGGAAGACTCCATATTTACAACAAGAACAAAGAAAACAGTGGGAAAACGAAAGCGAGAACTAAGCCACCATTTGTAGTAAGTTCGTCGAACAATGTACATATATGTAGATAAGAACCCTTCACTGTCTCTGCATCAACACGACTTGCCGATTCTCATAATCGGCACTTATAACATCACACGGATACTGTACCTCGTAATACTGTGTTCACAGACTTTAACACTTGTTGTAAAGATATATACGTTTGAGCAACACACGCTTGTCGATCCTGAACATAAATTATGGAAAGTCTGAGATAGCTTTCACCAACGTATACTGCCAGGCCGCCACAAATGCTACACACTACCGTACCGTACGTCCAGTTTCACTCCTGTGTGTTAGCACTACTTCATTCCCGTACCGTGTGTGGTCTCCTTCCTTCGCGTACAGTGTGTCTGGTTGTCTTTTCTTTACGCTGTGTTGTCGAAGTATATCAAGACCTCAGCATTCCTCTTCCTCTCACATGATACGCCTAGACTGATCCTTGCCAGCCAATCATGAGTGATCCTCTTGTCAAGACCACGCCGTGAACTCATTCCAGTGTCCCAAGATAATAACACACTCTGGGGTGTTTCACATGAGTCATAGAACTTTCCTAGTACAACAACAAGCTCATCTCATCAGACTGGGATATATACATGACTCATAGAACTTCCCGACGACAACAACAAGTACATCTCATCAAACACTGGGATGTCCGCATGAGTCATACAAATTACCAGAGTTATTAAAGCAATGTTTTCCCAACCGTACAAAACAAATTACTCATACCACATATGTGGAGATCTCCCAGCTTACAAATATAAAAGAGAAAATATACAAATAAACTACTGACGATAATAATAATAATAATAATAATAATAATAATAATAATAATAATAAATCGAATACTGACAATAATATCTCTCACGTCTACATATAGTGCGAGGGTGTGATATATGTACTATCACAACTGGGTGTGATGCCATAGAATCGTTTCGGGTGGTTACAAGCTCCCTGAAACCGACAAGTACGAAGTCGAAACTTCACAAGATGGTTGATGCTTAATATCCTCGATGTGAAATATGAAACAGAAGTATTCATTCCTTCGAAACTGTTTGAAGTACGAAGATGGAATTACACATGATGGTCGCTTGTTTATGACGTAGATGTCACTTAAGAATACTTTTAAATATCCAACCCCTACTGGGATTAAATGGGGTTAGCTCCGAAAACAAAAGTGTTGTGTCCTCCAAGTCCATTTGACGTACGAACTTGAAATTTCATATGATGAATGCTTATTTCTGTCCTAGAAATTATTAAGAAATATTTTAAATAGTTCACACCTGCAATATTCTATCCACCGAAAATATTTTATATTCACGGTTGAAATTTCACACGACGACTGCCCTTCTATGAATTAGGTATTAAACAAGAAATATTTCTAAAACATCCCACCCCTTAGGTGTTCGAATGGATGACAGATATCCTAACAAAAATGTTAATTTCCCTAAAAGCCTTTGGCGTACGAAGTTGGATTTCACCCCTCAGGGCGTCAAATGGGGGTTGAGGTCCGAAAACGTGAATAATAATTCCTCCAAAAACCTTTTGACGTATGAAGTCAAAATTTTACATGGTGGTTGCTCTTTTATGTCTTAGATGTCAGTAGAGAATATTTTTGAATATTCCACCCCTCAGGGGTTTAGTTGGGGGTTAGGTCCTAAAACAAAAATTCTCATTTCTCCCAAACCCTTTGAGTACTAAGAAGAAACTTCACGTTATGACTGTTGTTTTATATCCTAGATGTGAAATATTTTAAATCATTCTACCCCTAAAAGCTTCAAGTGGGGGATTTGATTTGAAACCCAAAATATTAACTTTCAGGAATTGCTTGAGGTACGAAGTTCAAATTCCACATGATCGTTGCTCTTTTATATCATATATGTCATTAGGGAATATTTTTAAATATTCCACTCTCAAGAGGTTTAAAGGGGGGTTGGCTCAGAAATGAAAATATAAAATCCTCCAAAACCATTTGAAAAACGAAGTTAAAATTTCACATAAATGTAATTTCTATGTCCTAGATGTTAAATATGACAAGCATTAACATAATTTCACCTTTCAGGGGGTTAAATAGGGTTGAATCCCAATCAGATATTCATTCCTCCGTACGCACGGTACGAAGGAGAAATTTCATATGATGGCTGTCCATTTGGTGTCCGGACATTTGCGGCCATCACAAAATCACGGACATTTGCGGTCAATGAGATAAACTTGCGCCTAGTCACAGAAATTCCCCAGTTGTCACAGGACATTTGCGGTCACTGCAGCAAAGGGTGCGCCTCATTAGCTTAATCTCGGAATATCTCCGCTAACCTGCCTGATCTCCTGCTTGCTCCTTGCATATCACCATTTTTCCCTCGCGGGCATTATTTAGAGACTGATACCTTCAGACACAAACACAATTATATATCGAAACTTCCTGGTGTAAGTATTTGATGTTGTGTGCTGTGATGGATTTGACAGTTACTAATAAGATAAATGGTTATATGTACAGAAAGTGTAGGGAAAGTCAACATGAAATCGTCACCTGAATGTGTCTGAAGGAGAATAACAAGTCATGCCTTGTTTTTGGTAACATACAATTCTGTAGATGATAAATAAATATATTCTATTCTATTTCCTATCCGGCCTCTTTTGGCCAACTCTTGTTCTTTTCCGACCCCAACGGTACGATGTCTGCCAAGCCCAGGCAGTCTTACATTTCCACGTCCTTCGTGGCTTTTCCCCTCTTTTTCCCTAAAAGAGAGTCGGATCTATTCGACTTTTTTCTGGTTAGTTTTAAGGAATAATGGTTCTACTTTCTCACAAAAACAGTAATCAGCGCCATCACGGAAAGGTCCCGTGGCTACCACAATATAAACATTCCCGCAGATACACAAGCTGGTATATTTGATATTTAAACATTAATACAACACATCGTGTATTTTTGTATATTAACATCAGAGGCTAATTCAAAAAATAAGTCTCCTATTTATTCATCGTGGAATAATTTAAGGTAGGCCAGGGTAAAAGACACTGTTTTACGAATATTCCGCACCAGTCCTTCATTTTTAGGAAAACAAAAGTTAATCCATCGTTAATTAATTAAAATGTATTTATTTATTTATTTATTTATTTATTTATTTATTTATTTATTTATTTATTTATTTATTGCAGTCTAACGTCAATTTAACATATTTTTCGGAGAAAATGGGATGGGAAAGGATTAGAAATGCCGGACTCATTGGCTCACACGGTTGAGGCGCTGGTCTTCTGGCCCCAACTTGACAAGTTCGATCCTGCCAACCCACACTTCCAAGTCGTGAGCCCCCGGGGAGCATTTAGTCACCTCTCACGACAGGCAGGGGATACCATTGATGTATTCTTCGTCAGAGTCCACCACCCATAGGGGGTCAAAACCTCCAAACTCGACTACATACATACAATAATTTGGTCAAGAACAGTAAAGTGTATGATTTAAAAAAAGATTAGTATCACACTTTATCCAGGCTTTGGACTGGCATAATGATTGTATTAAAAAAATTTTGGCGTGTTTAAAATCAGCTGTAACTAAGCTTCGTCAATTATTTTTGTCGGCTTTAGGTAAGCGTCGTTGTAATTTTGTTCCTTTGTACATACCCATTTACATTAGGAATACCTGAAGCAGCAAGAAGATTACGCAAGATTTTCTATGTAAGAAATCGACTTTAAGCAGGACCTGATGTCGCTAGTTTCTTCGTATTTCTTAGTTCTTTCAATTCTGTCATCTTTCTTCACATATTTGGTCTTTCTCCTCTTACCTTCAAGATTGAGCTCCAGTTCCAGGTACATGCAGTTCGTCGCTTCTGCTTCCTTCTTTGAACAAACCACCAAATCGTCGATCGAGGATGTCGATTTCCAACTAAAGAGTTGATCTTGTGATGCCATCCGTCTACAGCATTTGTTGTTCGATGTCACTTTTTGTAACAGCTCCACATAGTGATTGGTTTCTCGATGTTTTCAAGCCATACGTGTACAAAATATTCGAAGACTCCAGTAAGTTTTTCTGTAGAAGGAGCATGAAAATGCATCACCAATGACGTCATCTGGCTTTAAAAATGCCAGAGTACCGTAGTGCATATTCGGATGTGGAGACGTATATCTTCGTTTTTCTTGTATTCGCTCGTCAGGCCAAATTCGTGTACTTTTCTGCACAGAAAAAATCACTGTGTGAAAAAACAGCCACTTAACTCCGCTGACGGCAATACTTCTCATGGGGCTGATATCGTAGCTGCTTCGAAGTCAATAGTGATTTTCTTAGGATTCCATTGGGGAACGGCTTCCAAGATAAGGTGAAAGAGACGAATATAAAACGAATATAAAATGGATAAACGTTGCTTTCATCACTCCGGCCTCCAAGGTCTGCATGAATGGCGTATATCTGGGTGAACTGTTTGCTTCAACTCTCGAACGTGTCATTCATTAAAAAATTGCGCATAATGCCTAAGACTTTCTCTACCTTTTCCGGCACTAAAAATTATAACTCTTTCTCCTATGCCATCGTCAGCTAAACGAAACGGGCTGCCATTATTCATCCTTAACGACTCTTCATTAAGAATTATCTGAGCACTTGTTTTTGGCTCTACTTGAAGTCCGCGTGCATGATTTCGTTGCCGACGCATTGTTCTTTTTGATGTTTCTTGAGCTGGCATGTCAGTGACAAAGTCGTAGCCCCGGTTATGCAGATCACCCAACTCCTGCACGTAAATCTGTGATAGTGGAGCCACTTCTTCTCTTGCTCTCTTCTTTCCCTCTTGAACCTGCTTTTTCACTGTGAAGGCCGCTTCTTCAGGTGGTCCACGCTGATGAACGACGGTAGATGATTTGAGAGTAGGAATAGAAGCCCCAGTGTACAAAGGAAAGGGCGATAAACATAAAGCGAACAATTAATTACAGGCCTGTTAGCTAGACATGTATTGCATGTAAAACAAAATAACATCATTATCTCTACATCTGGAAAAGCATTCTTTCTGACTGCAATGTTGCGAAATTACTAACTGGTTTGATAGAAGGCAGTTCGTGTTTGTGAAAAGTTATTCCAGTGAGGCTGAACTTGTATGATTCCAGCAAATTATAGCAGAAAATTTGGATTCAGGTCAAATGGACTGCATCGTTATTGACCTATCCAGTGCTTTTGACAGGGTAGATCATGGGAGACTATTGACGAAAGTAAGGGCTGATGGAGTAGACAAAAGAAAGATTGAACGGTTGGGGACATTTCCAGAAGATAGAACTCAGACAGTTCGAGTAATGATCAACCGGTGGGGCGGGGTTCAGCAAGGCAGTATTGAGGGACCTTTATGTTTTCTAATATATATATACTAGCTGATGTACTCGTGCTTCGCTACGGAATTCTACATTGTATACCGCATCCTAGATTAGGTAATGTACACGTTGTGAGCAAGATTGTATTCAATTGCATAGCTCTTAACGTTACCCTAGAAACGCGACGGGGAAGTCACCAAACATCTTTTCTCATACGAAGACTGGGTTAGGGAATGTTCATTGTAATGGTAGGCCCGCTTGCCTACCATCAGTCACAATCAGGTTGGGGATTTTTCATTATAATGGCAGAAACTCGCTCTCCACCTGCCTTTTTACATCCTCAATGCTTTCATATGAAATACTCGATCAAATGAAAAACCACACACTTTCTCACTTTTAACGAACAGTACCACGCTGCCGATCTAACCGTGTCGTGCCATTTCGTCCAAATTCCTCAAACAGAGACAGGTAGTTAACTCTCTACCAGCCCACTAGTGCTATTTCGTCCAAACACCTATGATTGACAGTTTGACAGGTCTACAATAACTGTTTCATTTCATTGCGTTCCTTGTTAGAAGTGGGTAATTTTTTGATGTTTGTAATAATGGACGTTACTCGCCCCGCTCGTTTGCCACCAGTCAACTATAGTTTACAATGAACTGCTTATAATGTAAACAACATAGTGAGAATAAAAAGAAATATTTTCACAAATCAGGTGATATTTAAAGTATATCCAAAGTTGCATTACTAAAACATCTGTTTAAATAAATATCATATATCAAGCAGGGATATTTGTTTATTTCATTAAAATTACATAGGGACTTTGAAGGGCTTTGAGGAGGGAGCCCCACGGGAATTTAGGGAAATCATGTCCTTTCGAAACATTTAGGGAAAGTTCCCTTTATTTTGACACTTCAAACATCAAAATCGGACTTATAATTAAAAAGTAGGTCACTGGACAAAAAATTCGTAAGGGAATTAAATATAAGTCCGCCTCTGTGGTGTAGTGGTTAGTGTAATTAGCTGCCACCCCCGGAGGCCCGGGTTCGGTTCCCGGCTCTGCCACGAAATTTGAAAAGTGGTACGAGGTCTGGAACGGGGTTCACTCAGCCTCGGGAGGTCAACTGAGTAGAGGTGGGTTCGATTCCCACCTCATCCATCCTGGAAGTGGTTTTCCGTGGTTTTCCACTTCTCCTCCAGGCAAATGCCGGGATGGTACCTAACTTCAGGCTACGGCCGCTTCCTTGTCTATCCCTTCCAATCTTCCCATCCCCCCACAAGGCCCCTGTTCAGCATAGCAGGTGAGGCCACCTGGGCGAGGTATTGGTCATCCTCCCCAGTTGTATCCCCGACCCAGAGTCTGAAGCTCCAGAACACTGCCCTTGAGGCGGTAGAGGTGGGATCCCTCGCTGAGTCCGAGGGAAAACCCGATCCTGGAGGGTAAACAGATTAAGAAGAAGAAGAAATTAAATATAAGCTGGGTGGACTCAAGATATCTTATTCATAAGTTAGAAGTAACAGACATGAAAGTAGCAAGAATGATTGCCGGTACAAACAGGTGGGAACAATGGCAGGAGGGTACTCGGAATGAGGAGATAAAGGCTCATTTAGGAATGAACTCGATGGATGAAGCTGTACGCATAAACCGGCTTCGGTGTTGGGGTCATGTGAGGCGAATGGAGGAGGATAGGTTACCTAGGAGAATAATGGACTCTGCTATGGAGGGTAAGAGAAGTAAAGGGAGACCAAGACGACGATGGTTAGACTCGGTTTCTAACGATTTAAAGATAAGAGGTATAGAACTAAATGAGGCCACAACACTAGTTGCAAATCGAGGATTGTGGCGACGATTAGTAAATTCTCAGAGACTTGCAGACTGAACGCTGAAAGGCATAACAGTCTATAATGATAATGTATGTATGTATATAATATACTCACTATTAACTGCGTTCCTCGAGACTGCTATGAAGTCACCTTCAGCCAATTTTCGCATTACTACAAAGGTTTGATTAAAAACACGAACCAAATCTGGCAATGGAAGAAGCGGCCTTTCAGCCTTGTCAAGTTTTGTGTCTATTTACAAATATACACAGTGTGTACAATGTATGCAGCAGCTAATGCGTTGTTCGGTGATGCAAATCACTAACTTTTTTGTTCCTCTTAATACATTTTAATTATGCAGGAGACTTTCCTCAAAAACTCTTCAATGTCTCGTGACTTCTCTAATTTTTCAATTACTCTTTCTATTCTGTTGTCCATTACAATGTACTTGTTTCCCCTGTTTAGACCTTCTAAATTTAGGCCAATCCTGATGATTTTCGTGTCAGAAATCGGCTTTTTTTCTTTAGTGCCATAATTAGGTGTTTTATTCGAGGGTGTGGTTTGCCAATGATTGCATTCAAGCGATGGTTCCATCGTTCCACAGCATAGTTGGTACGATGTCGCCTGCCGGTACAATTCCATGCATCAATTGGGAAATGAGGGTTTTCTAACTATTGGCCAATGAAATAGTCAAAAAACTCATTGAGTTTCTCATGTGCTACAGCAACACTATGGATGTGTAGCCAGCCTTCCTCCACATCTGTCGTCTTTAAAAAGGCCAGAGTAGCGCACATTCTCACGGAGTCTCGTATTTCCTGGCGTGTGTTGTGATCTTTGGCAAGCCCAAGCTTTTGTATATTCCTCCATAGACTTTGTGAAAAATGAAAAGAAAGCACCCATGAAATTCTGCAGCAGGAAATACAGTGTTGATTGCCTCGATGTCCGACTCGTTGGCTGAAGCGGTCAGCGTACTGGCCTTCGGTTCAGAGGATCTCGGCTTCGATTCCCGGCTGGGTCGGGGATTTTAACCTTAATTGGTTAATTCCTACAGCACGGGGGCTGGGTGTATGTGTTGCCTTCATTATTATTTCATCCTCATTACGACGCGCAGGTCGCCTACGGGAGTCAAATTGAAAGACCTGCACCTGGCGAGCCGAACCCGTGCTGGGATATCCCGGCACTAAAAGTCATACGACATTTCATTTCATTGCCTCGATCACTCCAGCTTCGAAATCTGCGTCTACCGTCTCAGGGGACCAGTCTGGAATCACCCGAGGAATGGCGTTAAACAGGCGAATGTAATTTGGCTTTCTCTTGTCAGGAAGTAATGCGAAAACTACGGGTTACGTTTGTGTCTTCCACAGTGCTTCCTAAATCTACATGGATGGTGTACAACTGAGAAAATTGTTTGCTAACACTCTTAAAGGTACCATCCATGAAAAAATTCTTATTTTCTTTTAATATAGTTTTTCCTGTGGAACTGGCAAATACAAGTATCCGCTCACTACCACAGTCGTCAGCTAGTAAGAAATTATTTCCATCTGCCATCTTCAAACTTTCTGAATCTAACTCAACTTTATCTCGATGATTGGGTTCAGCCTGAATTCACTGAGCATCCCTTCGCTGTCTATGCAGAGTAGACTTGCAGTTATATAACTGAGGAATTCTGGTAACTAGTTAAAATCCGGATTGTAGAAGAGGTTTGAATTCGTCGTCCAAAATCCGAAACCAAAAGGAATTAACTATACTATCTATATCAATAAAATAAGAGTTATGTCTGTACATTACTTGGAATAGTGAAATTTTGGCATAATTTCATGTATTGTACATCGTAGAAGCCGAATCGAACTTTATCTCAATTTCTGTCTGTCTGTCGAGCAAGACGTCGCTCGCAGAATGTAAACTCGCTTCGCTAGTTTACTTCCTATCGTCGCCATAAGACCTATCTGTGTCGGTGCGACGTAAAGCCCCTAGCAAATAAAAAAAAGTTTACTTCCTTCGGCCTTCAGCCTCAGGATTTGCAAGGAGTTCAAACTCAATTTAAATTAATACATGCCCATTTAAAAGCCAGTTGGGCGGAGTCCTAGAGTCCAGGACGTAAATATTGTCACTAATAAAAATATAAACCTACCTGTGAAATCGATTTATCGGTTTCTTCGCGGGCTCTATTTTTTCCCCATAAGTTTACCGTAGCCTTGTGGACTTCTTATGCAGCCACACCAGGAACACACGTATTATGGATTTCTTCTTTAATAATTTCACGGTTTATAGTAAACACTTTTCCACTACAAGAACGGTTAACACAACGCCACACAAATTCACCACACTTCTTCTCATTCTTAACCGTATGCCGATACGCGTTAAGTAATAAACTAGTTTGACCCCTTGTGGTGGTTCAAAACTCCATAATTAACAAAGATGTTAATTTATAGAGATCATTCGAACGAATGAAGTCTCTGTCCATAAACAAAGGTGGGAAGGGCAGGAATGGAATTTCACAGCAGGGGTGGGTGGGAAATCCCACATCCTGTGGTTGTGCACGTAAGCGTTAACCTGCACCGCCTCAACACTTGTCAACATTTCGTCTGGGCGTGATGACACTCATTAAGTTGTGTAATAATTTATAAAACCGAGCTGGACGAAATGGCACGTTTTTCAAGGAAATTTGTTGCCGGACGAAATGGCATTAAACCTATCTAACAGTCCAAAGTTCCAGAGATGTAACGACCAAGTCGCAGACAGCCGTGATCCGTGAACACTCTGTCTATTTTCGGCGGGGGGGGGGGGGGGGGGGTTCGAATAGCGAATAGTGGAGAATCCAAGGGCAAAAACTATGCCCTTTTACTAATCTGTTCCCTAGGAGTACGCGATGAGTTGGAACATCTCAATTCATAGACTGGTGGTGGAAGAAACTATCTGACTTGGAGGCAAATTTTTCTTCCAAGCCAGAGGAGAAACACCCTCTTCACTGCTAATTTAGTATAAAATGAATGTAGAATTTTATAAAAGTAAAGAGGAAGAAGATTTTCTTAAGAAACGGCTCTTTTCAGGGTTTAATTTTTAGTTATTTAGTGAAATGTGGTGCTGTAATTTGGAATAGGCCTAAATTGTAATTCTCTTTTGCTAGTCACTTTACGTCGCACCGACACAGATAGGATTTTTTCTATTTGCTTTACGTCGCACCGTCACAGATGGGTTTTATGGCGACGATGGGACAGGAAAGGCCTAGGAATGGGAAGGAAGCAGCCGTGGCCTTAATTAAGGTACACACCGGGCGAGTTGGCCGTGCGCGTAGAGGCGCGCGGCTGTGAGCTTGCATCCGGGAGATAGTAGGTTCGAATCCCACTATCGGCAGCCCTGAAGATGGTTTTCCGTGGTTTCCCATTTTCACACCAGGCAAATGCTGGGGCTGTACCTTAATTAAGGCCACGGCCGCTTCCTTCCAACTCCTAGGCCTTTCCTATCCCATCGTCGCCATAAGACCTATCTGTGTCGGTGCGACGTAAAGCCCCTAGCAAAAAAAATTAAGGTACAGCCCCAGCATTTGCCTGGTGTGAAAATGGGAAACCACGGGAAACCATCTTCAGGGCTGACGACAGAGGGATTCGAACCCACTATCTCCCGGATGCAAGCGCACAGCCACGCACCCCGAACCTCACGGCCAACTCACCCGGTAAATTGTAATTCTAGACCAGGGCATACTACTACTACTAGTAGGGGTCGAATAACTGAAATACTATGATGAACCAGTGTTTCACATACCAGCAGAATCAGGAAATGTATGAATCAGAGGAATGGCATGTTAAAGAAGAAAGTTTTCCAATTCCTCAGCTATTTTGCGCCAATATTCAGTCAGGCTCTTATACTCGGTACGCAGCAGTAACCCCATCTATCGGAGTTGAGTGGCACCATGAGGCAAAAAGTATCACAACAAACAATGGTCAATGTAATGTTATTGTTGATCAATGTTATGCGCTTTCGATATTGTAGACCTTCACATTTAGTTTCCTTTCGATTCTGAAATACCACTCTTATCATAGTCGGTATGGTAAAACTGAATAAAACATAAATAATCGGAAATTGTATTCTTTATAACTTTTGTTATGTAGTACGTTTCGATAGGACCAATAACATAGGTATTTAAAAATTAAATTTTAGGTGCCTTCCCCTAAACTACAATTTTATCCTGGGTGAATAAAATTGATCATAGCTTAGACTGTAGTTTCTTATTCTCCCACTCTATATACCGATTTTTATTAAATTCTGTTAACCCATTTTCTCGTGGCTCGGCATTGATATGGACTTAGCAACAAAAATACAAATTCATGAATATCTGTGTTGTCATAGCCGATACGGTAAAAATGTATAACACATAAATGATAGGAAATGTAATTCTATACAACTTTAGTTATGTAGCATTTATCGATAGGACCACTAATAATATAAATATTTGAGAATTAAATTTTAGGCCTTCCCCTAAACTACCATATCACTCGGCGTGAATAAAATGATTTATAGCCTAGATTGTAGTGGCTCATCCCCCGACTTTACATACCGATTGTCATGAAATTCTCTTCAGCCGTTTTCTCGTGATGCGTGTACATACACACATACATACACTGACTGACAGAGCAAATGCAACACCAAGAAGGAGTGGTCAGAACTTTATGCCAATTGCAGAGTAGACTGACGTCACTGAGGTATGCTCATGATGTGAAATGCGCCGCTGTGCTGCGCACGTAGCGAACGATAAATGGGACACGGCGTTGGCGAATGGCCCACTTCGTACCGTGATTTCTCAGCCGACAGTCATTGTAGAACGTGTTGTCGTGTGCCACAGGACACGTGTATAGCTAAGAATGTCAGGCCGCCGTCAACGGAGGCATTTCCAGCAGACAGACGACTTTACGAGGGGTATGGTGATCGGGCTGAGAAGGGCAGGTTGGTCGCTTCGTCAAATCGCAGCCGATACCCATAGGGATGTGTCCACGGTGCAGCGCCTGTGGCGAAGATGGTTGGCGCAGGGACATGTGGCACGTGCGAGGGGTCCAGGCGCAGCCCGAGTGACGTCAGCACGCGAGGATAGGCGCATCCGCCGCCAAGCGGTGGCAGCCCCGTACGCCACGTCAACCGCCATTCGTCAGCATGTGCAAGACACCCTGGCTGTTCCAATATCGACCAGAACAATTTCCCGTCGATTGGTTGAAGGAGGCCTGCACTCCCGGCGTCCGCTCAGAAGACTACCATTGACACCACAGCATAGACGTGCACGCCTGGCATGGTGCCGGGCTAGAGCGACTTGGATGAGGGAATGGCGGAACGTCGTGTTCTCCGATGAGTCACGCTTCTGTTCTGTCAGTGATAGTCACCGCAGACGAGTGTGGCGTCGGCGTGGAGAAAGGTCAAATCCGGCAGTAACTGTGGAGCGCCCTACCGCTAGACAACGCGGCATCATGGTTTGGGGCGCTATTGCGTATGATTCCACGTCACCTCTAGTGCGTATTCAAGGCACGTTAAATGCCCACCGCTACGTGCAGCATGTGCTGCGGCCGGTGGCACTCCCGTACCTTCAGGGGCTGCCCAATGCTCTGTTTCAGCAGGATAATGCCCGCCCACACACTGCTCGCATCTCCCAACAGGCTCTACGAGGTGTACAGATGCTTCCGTGGCCAGCGTACTCTCCGGATCTCTCACCAATCGAACACGTGTGGGATCTCATTGGACGCCGTTTGCAAACTCTGCCCCAGCCTCGTACGGACGACCAACTGTGGCAAATGGTTGACAGAGAATGGAGAACCATCCCTTAGGACACCATCCGCACTCTTATTGACTCTGTACCTCGACGTGTTTCTGCGTGCATCGCCGCTCGCGGTGGTCCTACATCCTACTGAGTCGATGCCGTGCGCATTGTGTAACCTGCATATCGGTTTGAATAAACATCAATTATTCGTCCGTGCCGTCTCTGTTTTTTCCCCAACTTTCATCCCTTTCGAACCACTCCTCCTTGGTGTTGCATTTGCTCTGTCAGTCAGTGTACATACATACATACATACATACATACATACATACATACATACATACATACATACATACATACATACATACATACAGACAGACAGACAGACAGAAATTATGGAAAAGGAAAAAGTGCATTTCCTTGTTACTGTGGACATGACCAATACAGAAATACCATTATTTTCAAATTCTGAGCAATGTACAGACAAAATTCTTCTTTTATATATATATAGATATATGAGAAGGCTTTTTACGGATGCTCTTATACTGGTATAGGGTAATAAAGAAGTTACAGGATTGTGAGCGACTGAAAAAAGAAAAAATATTGATGAAGTTGTAAGATGGACAGCAGACAATGGAATGATGGTAAATGGGTTAAAAAGTCGGGTTGTAAGTTTCACTAAGAGGACAAGTCCTCTTCGTTTTAATGAATGTGTTGATGGAGTGAAATAACCTAATGGGGATCACTGTAAGTACCTAGATGTTTATAGAGGGAGATATCTTCATTGGGTTAGCAAAACACACAGTGAGGAAAATGGAAACATGCTCTGAACATACGTCATTATAACTTGCAAGATGACGACGACAACACGACAACGTGCGTCAGTAGAGCGTGTACCCGCACGACTTGCGCGTTGTCATAACGGTCCTGTATACTAATGAAGACAGGTTTCCACGAGGACATAAGAAACGAATGTATCTTCTCTCGTAACAGGGAAACATTCCTAGGTGGGTCATGTGACCAGACAACGCACTCTTTCAGAATGCCCAAATGTAGACAGGGCCGATGACCTTCGATGTTAGGCCCCTTAAAACAACAAGCAAATGTAGACAGGCATCTGGGGCGCGTGAGTTCCAGGGAGTGGGAGGGGTACTGGAAATTAGGCGACCTCCAAGGTGAGGGCAACTGACCCCCTCGTGGTCTGCACTGTAGTTCCATCTTGCTGAATCCACTGTCACTGCAGTAATAGGTTTCTGGCGACATTCAGTACAGTTTGATGTTCAGAGCAAGTTTTTTCAGTACTGTTTGTTTTGCCACATACTGTACAAGAGATGGCACTGCTGGAGTTCATTTGCCATTCGTGTGTCTAAACCAGGACCTCTCAAACGCCCAAAATTTCACGCGTGCAAACCGTAGCGCGGGGGTTCTGTGCACCGTGTATCGGTCCGACTCGGTTCAGCTCGGACCAGCATCTTATCTCGGCGCGACTCGGCTAAGCTCGGCTCATCTCGGCTCGGGTGGTGTAGCGCTCTGCAGAGCGACAAAGTATGCGTTGATAGACGGCTTGTTTTTGAAATAGATAAGCGTTAGGCAACTACATAATAATAGAGCAACCTGATCCGAAGGTTCTATGAAAAGTGAGCTCAGCGAAATTTTTCACACAAATGGAATGTTGTGAATATTCCGCTCAAATGGAATGTTGCCTGCGGGCTTTCCCATACTATGGTCCTGCAGCGCACCTGCTTATGACTTACCGCTCTGGGAGGAAATTCCAAATCCACCGCTTCGTCATCAGCTACTTGTTTCGTTACATTTCTACAGTGAATTTTGTGTAGTGCACTGTGGAATTTCTTACTCCGGGCAAGAGTAAGCCGCGCGTGAGCTATGAAGGCTACGCGTACCGGCAGTACAGGAGTACATCAAACGGCCTTATCTTTTTTTTTTTTGCTAGTTGCTTTACGTCGCACCGACACAGATAGGTCTTATGGCGACGATGGGACAGGGAAGGACTAGGAGTAGGAAGGAAGCGGCCGTGGCCTTAATTAAGGTACAGCCCCAGCATTTGCCTGGTGTGAAAATGGGAAACCACGGAAACCATCTTCAGGGCTGCCGACAGTGGGGTTCGAACCTACTATCTCCCGAATACTGGATACTTGCCGCACTTAAGCGACTGCAGCTGTCGAGCTCGGTACGGCCTTATCAGTTATCACTTGCCGATGTCTTAGGGAGCATTCGAAGAAGTGTTACGGGACGCTGAAAAGTTGGGACAGCCAAGTGATGTTTCTGTGAACATTCATGTGGAGTGCTGTATGAAGCGCACCTTGGAGTAGAGAAGAGTTTACATCAGTTAAGCTTCATAATTTCATCCTCATCATGACGCGCAGGTCGCCTAAGGGAGTCAAATCGAAAGACCTACACCTGACGAGCCAAAAATGTCCTCGGACACTCCCGGCACTAAAAGCTATACGCCATTTCATTTTTTCATCAGTTGAGCTAATAACTTACATACCCAACATTTGTTTATGCAGAGCAATGAATTATCACAGAAGACACTCCCACACCATACATTTACTCGGAAGAGCTGGGAGATCTTCATAATAAGGGCTACGAATTCGTGACCTAAATGCCAAGCCAGTCTGCTGCCAAGCGAACCCTATAGCCAGTATAGGAGTATAGCACACGCAACCAGAAGGAACCGAAGACTCGGGAAGAAATCGTGTTTGACGAAGAGATGTTAAAAATGACATATGGAAACAGTTTTCTCTTAAAAGACGATACTTCAAGTGAAAGTGGAAGAGAGAGACCTTACAGGTTTATGACGAATTTTTAATGGACGGAAAGCTTGAAAGTTCAAGCGAACAGTTCTGTCAAATTTACACAATTCACGCTGATTTGGGGAACAGCAACGAAGAGACAAAAATACATCCGATCGTGTTTGCTTTGTTGCCGAACAAAAATAAAGATACTTATGAAAGACTCTTTCGGGATACCTTAGAAGCTGTGCCGGATGAAAGCCCAAGATACTTAATGTAGGTTTTGAATCTGCGGTAATTTCAACTCTCAGAGAAGTGTTTCCTTCCGTCGTAGTGAATGGCTGCTACTTCCATACGAAGACATGCCTATGGCGGAAAGTTCAAGAGTTCAGCTTAATAAGGGAACACCGATAAAGCGACCAAATTCGTCATCATATTCAGATGTGTCCAGCGTTGGCTTCTATCAAACCTGAAGACGTAATAGATGGTTGGTTAGAGATCCAATCGCAGGTTTCTGTCAACGCAAAGGTAACGGAGATTTTTGATTATTTTGTCGAGAGATGGCTTCAAAACTAAGATATTTCTGTGGAAATTTGGACATGTTACAAGAGACGGTATCAAAAAATGGCATAATCGCCTAAAGAACCTAATAGGACAGCCGAATCCCAGAATCAGAGACATGGTGCTTCACTTGAAAAATGAAGCGGAAACTTCAGCCTTCGCGTACATGAAATCTCAGTTAAATTTGGATGGAAACAGGGGAAAAACTGCATACCGAAAATTAGATGAAAGAATCGAGAACACAATAAAGAGGTACGAAGATACAGCCAAACATTAGGGTGTGTCTTAGAGCAATCTCATTCTTACAAAATCGTCGCCATAAGACCTATCTGTGTCGGTGCGACGTAAAGCCCCTAGCAAAAAAAATAAAAAATAATAATCTTACAAAAAATGGAATAAACTCGATGCAACGTAGTCCCACCCATGACGTCTGACCTCATATTTGGTCTTAATGCACTGAGTATTTTGTAAATAAAATGGAACTGACTCTGAGAAAACTCTTCCTAGTAGGAAGATAATGACGAAGTTTTTATAAACTGATTTTAAACACGCCTAAATATTTGAAAGGGATTTCAATTATTTAGCTCGTTCAAAGCCTAGTAAAAATGTAATGGGAATCAGAGTAAATGAAAATCCACAGCCTATTTTTCGGTCAATGGACCGGGTCGGAAACCCTTAACTTCATAAACTTCATAAAGGAGTAGTCAGTCTCAGGTAAGCAACGGGAGTGTATGCGGAACAACTTGTGAGCGGATATTTCACTGATCGTGAGCTGATATTTTGCTGAATGGAACTTGTGGGACAATGTGATGATGATGATGATGATGCTTGTTTAAAGGGGCCTAACATCGAAGGTCATCGGCCCATGGGACAATGTGTGAGCGGAACTATCATGATACCACTCCCAAGGAAGTCCATTTAAATCGAAGTGGGAACTTCCTTTCATTCTTTTTGTCGTGACGACACAGCCAAATGCGTAATCTGCGGGACAATAATGGCGTGCCTAATAAAATCTGCACACCAGGCAAATGCTGGGGCTGTACCTTAATTATGGCCACGGCCGCTTCCTTCCAACTCCTAGGCCTTTCCTATCCCATCGTCGCCATAAGACCTATCTGTGTCGGTGCGACGTAAAGCCTCTAGCAAAAAAAAAAAAAAATCTGCTGAAAAACACTACATCGCAGTACATTAGGAAAAACAGAGTGAAATCATAAGGGTCGCCAGAGAGGAAGAACTAAGGAAGTTCAACAATCTTGAAGAAGAGCCTTCTGTACCAACAATGTGTTTTGTACCAGTACTTTAGCACTTTTAGTTTGGTTATTTTGGTTACGAGTCCTACAAAAATAACTTTCTTGTTTACATTCCTCTCAAATGTGTATTCGTTCTTGTTTTTCGCTTTCATTATTCCTAATTTAGGGCGAAGAAAATGAAGAGTGTTGTGACGCTACTCTTAGAGCTAGTTACAAAGTTGCTCTACGTTTAGCGGTTTATGGAAGGGCCACTGTTGGACATTGTAGAGACAATGAATTCAACATTAGCTCCAGCATACAACAGAATACCACTGTCCAGTATCACTATAAATCGGCGAATCAGTGACATTGCCGGGAATTTTCACGAACAATTGGCAGCCAAAATTGAAAACCTCTTATCATATTCCATCGTACTTGTTGAGTCAACGGATATTAGCGATACGGCTCAGTTATAATTTTTTTTTACAGGCGTAGAGGACGGCTTACATATAGCGGAAGAGCTTCTGGATATGATTTCAATGAAGGACACTACTACAGGGGCGGATATTCTAGAAGTGGTCGAAACGGTAGTTGAAGGAATAGGTCTCACATGGGAATGACAACAGACGGGGAGCCAGCAATGCGTGGTAAGATAAAGATTTTTATTGGCTTATTGCGGAAAACGCTCTTTATGCCGGATTTGCCTTCCCTTCATTGTTTCACTCACCAAGAGGCTCTTTGCATAAAAGTTATCGATCTTCAACACTTAATGAAATTGGTGGTGCGTATCGTAAACTATAGAGGAGAAGGTCCAAATGTGGGCTAGTGTTGATATTGGGGCCTGGCAGTGGGTGTTGGAGCTCAAGGCCACAAAGCGGTGTCGGTCTGCTGGAGGAAGTGTTTCGTATATTTCGTGTTATATTTCATAGAGCCACCCCAGGCGCTGCTAAAAGTTTTACAGGTAAGAGTGAAACATTATTTTATTTGCTTGTCACTCATCGTAATAAGAGGTATCGAATAAAACTAGTAACCGAGGACCTAAAGCGATTGGTTCTTCCCTAACATCTGGGACTCCTTACAAGTCTGACAGCCAAACCTCAGGGAAACATGAGCAGCAGAATGCTAGATTTTGATCTAGGAACAGAAGGTGAAGGAAGAAAATTGAGGGTCAAAACAATGACAAGAAGGAAGGCAGGGAAAAGCATATCTGGAAAGGTAAAGATAATTTCCAAGGAAACACAAAACGGAAAATTAGAGGGCGGAGTTCAGACTCTGATTCCGAAGAGTCGGTAGACATATCGATGAAATTGGATGATGATGGAGGTAGATGCAAGGCCGCGAGATGCATGTATTTTCCGAATATTCTTCCGGTGAATTGTGGATAATGTGTTTTATGTGCTGCACTTGGGCACACAGTGACTGTGCGGGTGCACAGTAAATAGCGTACGCAGTGTTACTCGTAGATTTTATGTATAGTTATTATTTGTCTTCGGTATCTTTACTGTGATTTTTCATTTTCTTTTGCTTAATGCCTTGATTTCGTGTTGTTTTCAAATAATTTTAAAGGTAGCCCATATTTAGACCACTGACTGAAAAACCTTTTTTTTTTTTTTTTTTTTGCTATTTTGCTTCACCGACGCAGATAGGTCTTATGGCGACGATGGGATAGGAAAGTCCGTGGCCTTAATTAAGGTACAGCCCCAGCATTTGCCTGGTGTGAAAATGGGAAACCACGGAAAACCATCCTCAGGGTTGCCGACCGTGGGATTCGAACCCACTATCTCCCGGATGCAAGCTCACAGATGCGCGCTCCTAACCGCACGACCAACTCGCCCGGTGAATGAAAAAACTAACAAAGTGAAACATTTTATTAAATCCTGATTTGTACTTAGATCATTCCTGCAATTCAAATGTTCATGTTTGTATGCTGTTCCGTGGTAATTCGTGGATCGCAGAGGTGAAAGAAGGTGCCGAGGTGAATGGGTCTAACTACAATGTTAAGAATTGAATTTAAAAACTGAAAGTTATATTTTCAACAATTTCCAACTTCACAATTCTTACAGGTACAAGTAGCAAACGTTAAACGAGATTGGGAAACATCCAAGATTAGTGGTTTTAACAGATCATGGGCTTCAAGCCCTCGCTTCACTTTTCCTGAGCTCCTAGCTCAAATTTACAAAGAGCACAAATTTACTCAAGGGCAGAAATCCCACAATACATGGAGCGGTTGCTCCCAAAATTACAATGTCAGGCCTCCCAGAGGCACCTTTACAACACTTGCAAAAGAGCTAACGTGTTCCCAGTTTTCCAAGCCTACTCAAGGCAACATAGCATGAAACTCTAATAATCTCTGGCCTTACCAGGCACTATTTAAAAAAATAGAAAACTTATTACACAAAGGCATCTAGTACCCAACCTACAGGGCCTTAGCGAAAAAGAACAGGTTAAATAAATGGCCCGAGTACAATTTGAATAGAGTCGAAGACTGAGATCCAAAAACTTAAAACCTATAGGGCGCTTGGCCGACGAAACAGGGGCTATTCCCAAACTACTGAGGTTGCACGCATGGAAATAACTTTAATACATTGCAGAAACAAAACACGGCACCTCAAACGAAGAAGAAGGGGAGCTCGAGAGGGTACATCACTCCCTATCCCTGATTTACAGTTGAAGATTTTATGGAGTTATTACATTAGCCGGTAGAAAGTTACATTTTTAGAAAAGAAGGTTACATAATTGATGATTCGGACTTTTCCCTCGGGTTAAACTGCGGAGCTAGCAAGAAAGAAAGATATTATGTGGCCATTACCTGGTAGAAGTTCTAGCAGCAGACGAAGAGGCCTCCTGCTTGACACACACACTCAGAAAGATGACGATCAATTGGCCAAGAAACGTGAAAATCCGCAGTTTATAAACCCTCGGGGAAAGTTCGAGACCATTCAAGATTAAACTAGCCACACCCTCTCAATTTTATTGGTTAATTTAAAAGTTACACTCAAAATCGAAGACGAAGACTGTGATCGGTAGAAAATTAATTACAGAAATTATTGATTGGTTGGATTCAAAACTGGCGGAAAGAAAAGATAAATATTGCCAACCCAAAAATAAATGAACATCAATTAGTAAAAAAAACTTATGAGTACAAAACTTCTTTAAATCAAAAGTTCTTTCACTTCGCACCAGGGTGCATGATCATAGTTTTTAGTAGTGACCTCTATGGAAGAATGTCCAAACTTCTTGATGAATGGCAAACAAAACAAGTAGAAATACACTCAGTTCAGGAAACTTCACAATAACAAAATTACATCATATTTTAGTGGTGACAACTTCTGAGTAAATTTATAAGTTGGTGCAGGTTCAGTTTCACTGTTTCACCAGTAGAGGAGTTCTTTTAGGCGCGGCGTTGGGGTGTACTTCCCGGTACATATGCTATGGCTAACAGATCCAGTTAAAATTTACAGTTATTCTTCATTTGTGTCTACAATGGTTTTCCGGTAATATCACAGAAATAAGTGGTAGCCCACATTTGGACCTTCTCCTCTATTTGTTCTCACGGACTCACTCAACGCCAGTTCAAAGAATTTTAAATTTCATTTGAGAAAAGTAACCGGATATCCCCTACCATGCAATGAAAGGGAAATTAGATTTTCCGAATTTTTCGAATACCCCACACCGTCGCTGAATTTTTGGAGGAAAAATACGCCCGGAGTTACTTTTACGTGATCGTGAATGGATAGCTGAATTAGGATTTTTTTTGCAGACCTTACGGCTCCCCTAAATTATTTAAGTCCGAAGATCCAAGAAGAAAATCGCCTCATCGACATGGTCACACACACACACAAAAATGGCTTTCCTTCAGTAACTTTAGCTCCTCAAAAACAATGTTTTGGAGAAAAGTACGGAAATCTTTTTTGAGCTAGGTAAGCGATATATAAATTATAAGCTTCAATAAGACCCGTACGTTTTAGAAAAGCGCAGACGAAAATCAGGACTAGTGGACTAGTCAAAAGAGTGGTTGAAAGCGTGGCTACATTTCTAGAAAATGAAACTCAGAGGATTAGAGTAGACAAGTGTTATCTGATCCTGCAATGATTAAGAAAGTTGTCCCACAAGGCAGTATTATTGGACCTTTATGTTTTCTTATACATATAAATTATATGATTAAAGAACTGGAATCACAGATAAGGCTATTTACGGACGATGTTATACTGTATAGGGTAGTTAATAAGTTACAGGGTTGTGAGCGGCTGCAAAACGAGCAGTGAGATGGACAGTGGAAATTTTATAATGGTAAACGGGATGAAAACTCAGCTTGTAATTTTCACCAAGAGGAAAAGTCCTCTCAGTTTTAATTGCATTATTGATAGGGTCAGAGCACCTCACGGGTACCTAGGTGTTAATATAAGAAATGATCTTCAGTTGGGCAATCACCTTAACGATGTTGTAAAGATAGGTTACTGATCTCTCCACGGGGTTATGAGGGTATTTAGGTGTTGTAGTAAGGATGTAAAGGGGATGGCGTATAAATCTCTGGTAAGACCGCAATTAAGAGTATCGTTCCAGTGTAGGGACCCTCACCACGACTACTTGATACGAGAACTAGAGGAGATCCAAAGGAAAGCAGCATGGTTTGTTACGGGTGATTTCCGAAAAAGAGTAGTATTACGAAAATGTTGCAAATTTTGAGCTGGGAAGACTTGGGAGTAAGGAGACGAGCTGCTCGACTAAGTGGTATGTTCCAAGCTGTCAGTGGAGAGATGGTGTGGGATGATATTAGCAGACGAATAAGCTTGAGCGGAGCTTTTAAAAGTTGGAAAGATCATAACATGAAGATAAAGTTGGAATTCAAGAGGACAAATTGGGGCAAATATTCATGTATAGGACGAGGAGTAAGGGACTGGAATAATTTATCGAGAGAAATGTTCGACACATTTCCAAGATCTCTGAAGACATTTAAGAAAATGCTATGTAAACAATTGAGAGGGAATCTGCCATCTGTGCGACAGTCCTAAAAGAACATCATTGATCACTGATTGATTGATTGATTCGTTAAATTTCATTGCCTGATGCTTAAGTTGGCAAATAATAAGGCCTATATTTTTAATGATAAGATAAATTCATAGAGGTAGCGCAGAAATATATTCCACCACTTTTGTATTGTTTTTGGATAATGAAAGAGAAAGTGAAGTGGATATTTCTAACAAGATTCTTCCACAACCCACACTGTTGCTTATTCCATGGATGATCTAACGGTGTGTTTTCATAATAGGATCACTTCGAAAGGGTTATGACCCCCTGTGTTTCCCCCAGTCGTATGTTGTGTGCCTTTATTTCTGTTGAAACCTACAATATGAAAAGTACAGAATCTCACATTGCATAAGAATTTAAAGACAATGAAACAGAGATCAGAAGAATTACGGAAATTTCATCAAAAGATGTCAGGAATGTACATTTAAGAAAATGCTATGTAATCAACATTTTCAACACTTTCAATACTTTTCAACACCACTTTCAACATCGTCTGTGCTATTATTACCCAAACGTCCGACTCGTTGATGGAATGGTCAGCGTACTGGCCTTCGTTTCAGAGGGTCCCGCGTTCGATTCCCGGCCTGGTAGGAGATTTTAACCTTCATTGGTTAATTCCAATTGCCCGAGTACTGGGTGTTTGTGCTGTCACCAACATCCCTGCAACTCACACACCACACATAACACTATCATCTACCACAATAACACGCAGTTACTTACACACGGCAGATGCCGCCCACTCTCATCGGAGGCTCTGCCTTACAAGCACTGCAGTCGGTTAGAAATAACCACACGAAATTAAAAAAAGTTAATTACCCAAACGTAATAAATCCCCTCTCTGGTGTTTTGTTTTGGTTCCGGCCCACCCGCGAGCAATGCTTACATGGGATCATCCGGCCGGTACCGAAAACGGAACCACAGCAATACGTTCTACGTTTCTGTAGCTTTCAAGGAAGGCTGCCTGGTCGGGACGGTAAAAACGTGCTCGGGTCTTCAGGGAGGATGTAAATTCGTTTCCCAATCTGGAAATACAAAAATTAGAAACGCGATGTCCACTTCGGCATTGGTACATGGCCGTGGGGTTCACTCAGCCGTCAACAGAAATGAACCGGAAGTTAATTGCTGGGGTGAGGTAGTGTTAGTGCTGAGGTTACGGCTAGTGGGGCCTTCAGTACCTCCTGAGGGGTAGGCCTATGTTCTTAGCAAGGATTAGAATGTACAGATTGGCATCCCTCATCCCTTCACACGCTCCCAGATTATGTGCGATGTCAATACGTGGCAGTGTATTGATTTTTGGGCCTTTTCAGTTCATCCCCTTTATGTCACAAGCACCCCGTACATTGATTTCTCATGGCGGCGGCCAGTTTCTGTTCCTCTAGAGGTAATGGATATCCTGGTCATCAGTACCCTGTTATTAAGTGGGTGAAACGTGTCGATTCTTGTTTGTAGCAGGATTGATATGGGTACCTGAGGTACAATGTTTGTTTAGAATCCATCATCTGGGTGACAATCTGTAATTCTAAGTACCGTCAACTCGGGAAGAAGTTCCAAATTAATTTGCTATTTTTTTGCTATTTGCTTTAAGTCGCACCGACACAGATATGTCTTACGGCGACGATGGGATAGGAAAGGCCTAGGAATTGGAAGGAAGCGATCGTGACATTAATTAAGGTACAGACCCGGCATTTGCCTGGTGTGAAAATGGGAAACCACGGAAAACCATCTTCAGGGCTGCCGACAGTGGGGCTCGAACCCACTATTTCCCGATTACTGGTTACTGGCCTCACTTAAGCGACTGCAGCTATCGAGCTCGGTCCAAATTAATTTGACTGGGTGATCGAATTAAGAAAGAGTTATTAGAAAGGAACAAAAAAATAAAGCGATAAGGCGATTGATAAGTAACCGACAGGATGAACGATACAATAATCTCACGTAAAGGAGAGAAGGGGTTATCAGCTGTAAATGATAATTTGACGAGTTACCTTATAACTAATATTAGAATGAATTAACCTCCCTGGCTCTGAAAATGATTGGTTGGCTCTAAATTGGATCTGATGTAGGTTGAGTGAACATCAGATCCATCTGCCGCTATAGAAGTGAAAGTCTGTCTTATTTTTAATTTTCTCGACTTCCTGACACAATCGAACCCATGACCTTCCGTTTGAAGCAGTCGTTCCCATATTGCCTCAGCTCAGGCAGCCCCCGGAGATAAGGTGCAGGATGGTCGCGAGTTGGCTTTGCGGTACGGGCCGCATAGCTATAAGCTTACATTCGGGAGATGGTGGGCTCCAGTATCACCACCGGCAGTTCTCAAGATGATTATTTTGTTGTTTCCCATTTTCACACGCAAACGTTAATTAAAGCCACAAACGCTTCCTTCCATGTTCTAGTCCTTTCCTATCTCGTCGTCACCGAAGAGCCCGGCTCCATGGCTAAATGGTTAGCGTGTTGGCCTTTGGTCACAGGGGTCCCGGGTTCGATTCCCGGCAGACTCGGGAATTTTGACCTTAATTGGTTAATTTCGCTGCCACTGGGCTGGGTGTATGTGTCGTCTTCATCATCATTTCATCCTCATCGCGACGCGCAGGTCGCCTACGGGTGTCAAATCAAAAGACCTGCATCTGGCGAGCCGAACTTGTCCTCGGACACTCCCGGCACGAAAAGCCATACGCCATTACATTTGTCACCGAAGAATCTATCTGACTTATTGCGACACTAAACCAATAGCAAAATACATATATCTAGTATCGTGTAGACCCCTCCCCCTCTAGTTCGGCCAAGTGCAGCAACTCGTTCGTGGCATCGATTCCACAGGTGGTAGAAACACACGTGGAGAGATTCTGTCCCAAGCCATTTATATATAGCTACCCACAACTCCCTGCTATTTGTAGGTGAATGGTCTTGGGTGTGAATGGACTTCACCACCGCGTCCAATAAATGTTCGACAGGGTTCATATCAGGCGAACGAGGTGGCCACAGCTGTCGTTGAAACTCTCCGGAGTGCACTGTGTCATCGGTGTACGGGTACGTGAAGCCCATGAAGGGCTGCAAGTGGTCACCAAGCAATTCAAAGTAGTAGTCACTAGTCAACGACCTGTCCATTGGGTTAGCGGATCCAGCCCATGCCACGTGAACACACCGCCACTCCATTATTGAGATTCCACCAGCCTATGTGGTGCCTTGTTGACAACCGGTGTCCATGGCTGTATGAGGCCTGCGTCATATCCAAACCCTACCATCAGCTCGAAACAACTGGAACAGTGACACATCGCACCAAGCTACATGCCGCCATTCCTCCGGAGTCCAATTATTTACGTCACTCACCCAGATGGGACGTCGCGCCCGGTGTCGTGGTGGTTTTTTTCACAACTTGCTTTACGTCGCACCGACACACATAGGTCTTATGGCGACGATGGGATAGAAAGGGGCTAGGAGTGGAAAAGAATCGGCCGTGGCCTTAATTAAGGTACAGCCCCAGCATTTTCCTGGTGTGAAAATGGGAAACCACGGAAAACCAACTTCAGGGCTGCCGACAGTGGGGCTCGAACCCACTATCTACCAGATGCAAGCTCACAGCACGTCCAACCCGTCCGGTGTCGTGATGTTAAACAAAGGCACTCTGTTTGGTTTTCTAGTCCAATATCTCACTGACGTTAAAGAACGCTGCACTGACCTGCTGGGTATGCGTCTGGTACCTCCTGCATTGAATGTGGGGGTGATCTGAGTCAGTGATGCTTGTCTGTTACTACGTACAATCATAGCCAGCTGCCGCTAATCGCGATCATTAAGCATCCCTTGTTGGTCACTGTTCATTGTGGGTGGTAGTGCCTTCCATGAGGTATTCCCAATACACACGTGACACCGTCCATCGGGAAATGTTAAATGTACGTACAACTTCGGCAATGGAATTAATTCAATTCGTCTGACCCCCAACTATTATGCCCCGTTCGAAAGACGTTAACGTCGCCTTGCCGCGACCAGCACAGGCTGTGTTTACTTTCACTCTTGAGATGTCAGATCACACCTGATACACGCCTGGGCACTTCCAAGGCGTAACGGTACGGTGGTGCCACACACTATTACCTTTATATACTGCTGTCCTATGACTTTTGGTATGCCAATGACGATATTAGCCAGCACACTTGCCTGTGCTTACAATCCAGACGAAGCATCAAATAGAGGGGAATAAGATAGAATTATATACGTCCGATTCGTTGACTGAATGGCCAGCGTACTGGCCTTCGGTTCAGAGGGTCCCGGGTTCGATTCCCAGCCAAGTCGAGGATTTTAACCTTAATTGGTTAATTCCAATGGCTCGGGGGCTGGGTGTGTGTGGGGTATTCCGCATTAGAAATCATCCTAGGTAGGGCCCTCATTTTCACAGACATGCAGGTCGCCTAATAGGCCGTCTACTAGAAAAAGACCTGCACCAGGCCTCTCCGGAGGCCATACGCCATTTAAATTTAAATATTCAGACAACATACCACACTACCAACCACCACAGAAGCACGCAATAGTAATTGCATTCCTCCATATAGGGTTGGCGTCAGGAAGGGCAACCGGCCGTAAAACAGGGCCAAATCCACGTGTGCGACGCTGGAAAAGCGGTAGGAAAAGGCGATAGAATTATCTACAGTTGCGACAATAAGTACTGTATTTTGACAAACGTACTTTGATGAGACAATATATAATCTTTTGTACTTTATTCGGTGAAAGGCGTTGCATTTGTTATGAAACTAAAATTAACAGCATTATATGCTCCAGTACAAACAAAATAAATTATACTTCAGACATTACGGTGTATTTATTGTAGAACGCTAGATAAAATATATTTTGACAAACAGCGAATTTCTAACAAAATCTATTCTTATAGATGGTATAGAGCTCGTTAGTATTTGGTTGCATATGATTTTGACATGACTGCGGCACAGCCTGAGGGCATGGAGTCGACTAGTGAGGTCAAGCGGCTCTGGGGTGTTTTCTTCCATTCTTCGCTCAAACGCTGTAGAAGTCGGGTTCTCGTGTTGAACGTCCTTTGCCTCAGTCTTCGGTCCACTTCTTCCCACAAATGCTCTTTCGGATGTAAATCTGAGCTCTGGCTCGGCCACTCAAGCAGCCTATTCGTACTCTCCTTGAGAAAGTCTTTGACGTGATGAGATGTGTGCTTGGGATCATTGTCCTGTTGGAATGTCCAACTTCGGTCCATTGTCTTTTTAGCGTGGGGCAACATGCTTTCCTTAAGGGTGTCACAGTACTTGAAGATATCCATAGTACCTTCAGTTTCTACCAACGGACCTACATCTGAAGGGGAGAAATATCGCCACATCATCACGTGGCCACCACCATGTTTTACAGTGGGTACTTGGTACCGGACGTTGTTCCTTTCGTTTACAGGACTGCGCACATATCGAATTCCATCGGAAGACAACAAATTAAATTTACTCACGTCACCCCAAACCACGCGAGGCCACTGTCGACTGGTTCAGTCTTTATGCGATGTGACAACGTGGTGATATGAACGGTTTTTTGCTGGGGCCTCATCCAAATTAGACTGTCTGAGGATCGATTTTACGCTACTATTGGGTATGTTGACATTGCTGTATTCACGAAGCTCCTTGTTTATGTACACAGCAGTTCTTCTTGACAGTCTTCGAATGAGATTTTGGACTCGGAGCGTGATTATTCCTGGGTCTTCCCGCTCTCTGTTTGTTGTCCGTGGTCCCTGTTGACTGTTTCTTTTTCCACCAAATGTTTACTATTTGTCTGGACAGACCCAAATCTTTTGCCACTTGTACCCGTGATCTACTTTGCTGTAGGGCATTTATCACGGCATTCTTAGGTCTGCTGAACATCCCTTTGCCTTTGGTATGTCGGTAGCTGTCTGAATAAACAAAACAAAACCCAATGTAAACCAACTGTACGGGTCGACGGGCAGTGTCAAAATACTTTTTGACTGATCAAACTACGATTTTTCCTTCTGTACTTACAACAGTTGTGCCTAGCTCCGATCCGAGTGTTCACGCGTCTGCATTTGACAAGGAGTGTGCACGGGCTTCGAGATCAACGAGTTGCGTGCTCAACGCGCGATCTAGGGGTTAAAATGTGTTTGTCAAAATACTTATTGTCGCTACTGTATGTACAAGTGAATAGATTTAGTTAAACAGCACTGTCTTTAATAACTGGGAAGAGAAAACAGATTGACATTTATAATATGTGTTCTCTGAAATGTGAGGGTGTTGAGGAGTCAATTCATGGCATCAAGGCGGAATATGACTTGGTTGATGCTGATTTCAGCAACCAGAACTGATTCAAGGAAAGTGTTTGATGAGAGGTGGATAGGTGCAATGGTTCCTTTAGTCCACGACTTCGGTAGTTAATACGTACGCTACCACACTCCAGTAAGTTAATACATCTAGAATTATTCCGTGTTTATTATTTTTGGTGGACTGAATCATCAAATAAATTTTAGAACATCTCGGTTCATTGCGTGAGTTCCTGTAGTCACATCCTAGTTCGTAAACCATGGTCTAGAGCTGAGTGTCCTTGTAAGTATTATTGTCCTTCGGCCGCTACGACTACCCAGTCCGCCGGCGTCTCTAAACCGTTGAAGTCCCATACAGACTATGCATAAACGAGACCCACAACCCGCTTTTCTGAAATTTGCCCAACACGGCCAAGTTTTTAACGAGCTTACGAGAACGAGTCCCTCTTGCATTTGATAAACGAGTGACGCTTTGGAAACAACTCGGGGAATGAAACAGAATTCGATGGGGTGTTACCAGGATTGTTGGACGCGCTGTTGGACGGTCGGCTCTTGGAAGTGCTCTCTCTTTTATCATAGCGACAACGTAGTTATACCTATTAAAAGTTGGTTAGATCTGTATATGTGAGCCATTTAGTGAAATAAATATTGTTTTAATGTTTATAGATAATAATCAAGATTAGTGATCATCATCATCATCATCATCTGCTTACCCTCCAGGTTCGGTTTTTCCCTCGGACTCAGCTAGGGATACCACCTCTACCGCCTCAAGGGCAGTGTCCTGGAGCTTCAGACTCTTGGTCTGGGATACAACTGGGGAGAATGACCAGTACCTCGCCCAGGCGGCCTCACCTGCTATGCTGAACAGGGGCCTTGCGGGGGATGGGGAAGATTGGAAGGGATAGACAAGGAAGAGGGAAGGAAGCGGCCGTGGCCTTAAGTTAGGTACCATCCCGGCATTTGCCTGGAGGAGAAGTGGGAAACCACGGAAAACCACTTCCAGGATGGCTGAGGTGGGAATCGAACCCACCTCTACTCAGTTTACTCAGTTGACCTCCCGAGGCTGAGTGGACCCCGTTCCAGCCCTCGTACCACTTTTCGAATTTCGTAGCAGAGCCGGGAATCGAACCCGGACCTCCGGGGGTGGCAGCTAATCACGCTAACCACTACACCACAGAGGCGGACAAGATTAGTGATACTTATTTAAATTTTGCATTAAGTAGTTCCATTGGTATTCGGTAGATTACGTAGTGCGGGTCACGTAGGTTAGGCTTTACTTTGTCCTTATCTGGATTGAGGAAACAGGAATTAATAATCCATTCTAAATATTTTTTCTTGGTTTAAATATCTATAGTGGTGTTGGTATAATACTTTATATGGATAGTTCAATACACGGAGTTGTAACTTTGGCAGATTTTATATTCGTATAGGCCTAGGTACTAGACACGGTATTTCGTAAACGGTAGGCCTACCTAGCACTTTGAAGATCCGCAGCATCTATAACGCAGATGATAATTTCTTGATATAAATAATACGATAGCTTTGAAAATTTTGTTTAAAAGGTGTTCGTGTGATACACGGTATTTTACGGACAAGATAGATAACATTCTATGTATTGTTGTTGATTACTGTAGCAATTAGCATTCTAATATACCGCTACCACTGTCAGCATACGATCGAGTAAAAAGTAATAATCAAATTCCTGTATCCCGATATTTTCATATCAAGTCTCCGGCATATTGTTTTAGAGAAATTATTGAGAAATTATTATAGATATTCTTTCTCTTCTTGAAGCATTTAAGGACAGTTTTAATTTCCGTCCCGCGCAATAGGAAAAATAATAGTAATCTACCGGCTGTCAATGTTAACCTCATTCCTATTATTTCCGTTAACTTGTTGACATTCAGATACTCTTAAATGCAGTTTAGAATTGTAGTTTAGTTATTAGATAGTGCATTCTTTCCTCTTGTGTAATTCTTGTGTATTCCTTTCGATATTCAACAATAAAAATGGCGGTTTTTCATTTCTGTTAGGGTGTAGTACCATAAAATAATATTATAATAGGCTTAAGTAGTATTGTAGTACCGAGCGCGATAGCTACAGTCGCTTAAGTGCGGCCAGTATCCAGTAATCGGGAGATAGTGGGTTCGAGCCCCACTGTCGGCAGCCCTGAAGATGGTTTTCCGTGGTTTCCCATTTTCACACCAGGCAAATGCTGGGGCTGTACCTTAATTAAGGCCACGGCCGCTTCCTTCCAATTCCTAGGCCTTTTCTATCCCATCGTCGCCATAAGACCTATCTGTGTCAGTGCGACGTAAAGCAAATAGCAGTAGCAGTATTGTAGTATAATTATTTTATTAGTTAATATATTACATACTTTATTGTCGTGTGATCCTTGTGTGATATCTTTGTTAGCTTGTAGGAATAAAGAGGAAAACTTTCTAATAAGGATTTGGTTTTAACTACTTTTCTGCTGTTTCAGTTAACTTATTGTAATTAGGATACGTCTAAACGCAGTTTAGAATTATTGTAGTGTTATTATTTTATTATAAATTACCGTGCTTACTTTATTATTGAGAAATGACATGGCGTATGGCTTTTAGTGCCGGGAGTGTCTGAGGACAGGTTCGGCTCTTCAGGTGCAGGTCTTTCAATTTGATTCCCGTAGGCAACCTGCGCGTCGTGATGAGGATGAAATAATGATGAAGACGACACATACAACCAGCCCCCGTGCCAGAGAAATTAACCATTGATGGTTAAAATTCCCGGGACCCCTGTGACCAAAAGCCAACACGCTAAACATTTAGCCACGCAGCCGAACTATTATTGAAAAATAATTCTGTATTAGGGGAATAAATCTCTCTAGGAATTTAGCTCTTACTAAAATTCTAATGTTGTAATTAGGATAGGCTGAACTACCGTTTAGAATTGTAGCGTAACTAGTCTTATTAGACAGTATCTTGCTTGATTTTTCTGTTTGCAAATAATAATAATAATAATAATAATAATAATAATAATAATAATAATAATAATAATAATAATAATAATAATAATAATAATAATAATAATAATAATAATAATAATAATAATAATAATAATAATAATAATGTTCGGCTCCATGGCTAAATGGTTAGCGTGCTGGCCTTTGGTCACAGGGGTCCCGGGTTCGATTCCCGGCAGGGTCGGGAATTTTAATTATTGGTTAATTTCTTTGGTACGGGGGGATGGGTGTATGTGTCGTCTTCATAATCATTTTCATCCTCATCACGACGCGCAGGTCGCCTATGGGAGTCAAATTGAAAGACCTGCACCTGGCGAGCCGAACCTCTCCTCGGACACTCCCGGCACTAAAAGCCATACGCCAATATTAATAATATTAATAATAATAATAATAATAATAATAATAATAATAATAATAATAATAATAATAATCTGTCTATACGTATTTAGTGTAGCTTCACATTTCTACAGTAAGGTTGTTGTTTCTAGTACTTTATAATTATGATAAGTCTAAACAGAATAACTGAATCGGTCATTTGTAAAACTACACGAGTCACAGAAAGCAAGTTTCAAAACAAGTAGAAAAACTCTCTATTGCAAGTGAATTTTAAGTTATCTCTGTGACATTTTGATGGGAGGTCCATAAACTAATATGTTTCATTACAAAAGCAATGTATGTTGGTTATCTCATTTCATGCCACCTAAAAATGTGTTTAAATTATTTGGACTCATGTTGTTTTAACAAGTATCTAAAACAGTGTCCGCCTCTGTGGTGTAGTGGTTAGTGTGATTAACTGCCACCCCCAGAGGCCCGGGCTCGATTCCCGGCTCTGCCACGAAAATTTGAAAAGTGGTACGAGGGCTGGAACGGGGTCCACTCAGCCTCGGGAGGTCAACTGAGTAGAGGGGGGTTCGATTCCCTCCTCAGCTATCCTGGAAGTGGTTTTCCGTGGTTTCCCACTTCTCCTCCAGGCAAAAGCCGGGATGGTACCTAACTGAAGGCCACGGCCGCTTCCTTCCCTCTTCCTTGTCTATCCCTTCCAAACTCCCCATCCCCACACAAGGCCCCTGTTCAGTATAGCAGGTGAGGCCGCCTGGGCGAGGTACTGGTCATCCTCCCCAGTTGTATCCCCAGACCCAGAAGTCTGAAGCTCCAGGACACTGCCCTTGAGGCGGTAGAGGTGGGATCCCTCGCTGAGTCCGAGGGAAAAACCTCTGGAGGGAAAACAGATTACGAACGAACCTAAAACAATATCACTATCATCCTAATACAATATTATGATTGGCTATTGCAGCATGAAATAGGCTGCTTTATTTTTCAGTTTCCCGTCAATTTATATAGTTATTTTTTTATAGATTCAAAGCAGTTCATATCATTCCCACAACCTACTTAAAAAGTTCTTTCACATTATTCAAACCCTTGTGCCACATGTTTAATGGGAATGTAGGAATGTACACACGTCTTTAGGTAACAATAAGTGAATAATTACCTATTTTTCCTACACAAAAGATAAGCGTTCCATACAAAACACATGTGGTTTACTTAACCATCTATCAACATGTTGATGTGGGATGTACTGAATGATCTTCCCTATGTCCTGCGTCTTGTTTTCATGAATGGGCACCGATGAAGAATACGCTATTTCTGTAGGTAGTGCTTGTATATGGAGTGCATTTTCAAGACGAAATACATCCGTCACTAATCCATTAATATAAGTTGATTTTGCCGCAACACCAGGAGTGCTAAGATCGTGCATAAAGATCCTGTAGTTTTTTATACCAAACGAAATTGCAAATTTGTTTCTCTTGTAGTATTGGGGCCACTAGTGCTTGAAATCTATTGTATCATCATATTTTACTTTTGTCACTGTGAATGTATTGCTCTTATTTAATTTTGTTATTAGTTCCATATACTCTGACGGTTCGTAGATCCTGTCAGTACGTCGAATCAGCCTTTTAGCTACACCGAAATCCGTATCGCAAGGAAGATACGAGTGTAAGTAATGAACTATTTTATTGAACTTTTTTGTAGCAACTAGTCCAGCTAAAATCCCAACAACCGTGTGGTTTCTTTCTGGCCGCCACACGCGTCTGTCAAAAGATGGAGTTCTTTCACTGTTTGCTAAACTTCATCGTTTATATATTTCAACAAGAATATGGAGCCTTCCTTTGGCCCCTTTTTCCCTTCGCCCTCATGATAGGAGTAGGGATGAGCGCGACTGAAGCCTGGAATCGAGAAAACAAATCTAATATGGGTAAATCCTGTAACATAATTTGAACATAGATCTAACCATGAAAAGGCTTCGTGGCTCAGGCGGCAGCGCGTTGGCCTCGCACCGCTGGATTCCGTGGTTCAAATCCCGGTCACACCGCGTGAGACTTTTTTTTCTCCAGGTACTCCGGTTTTCCCTGTTATCTTTTATTCTAGCAACACTCCCCAACATCATTTCATTTCCTCTGTCAGTCATTCATCAATTCCCCAGAGGAGTGCGACAGGCCTCGGCAGCCGGTACAATTCCTATCCTCGCCGCAGGATGGGGACTTCATTCACTGACTGGAAAACAGGTTGTCGGTTTTCATTATAATTCAAGGACCACGTTAGGTCTTGGTGCATTATTATTATTATTATTATTATTATTATTGTCCGCCTCTGTGGTGTAGTGGTTAGCGTGATTAGCTGCCACCCCCGGAGGCCCGGGTTCGATTCCCGGCTCTGCCACGAAAATGTGAAAAGTGGTATGAGGGCTGGAACGGAGTCCACTCAGCCTCGGGAGGTCAACTGAGTAGAGGTGAGTTCGATTCCCACCTCAGCCATCCTGGAAGTGGTTTTCCGTGGTTTCCCACTTCTCCTCCAGGCGAATGCCGGGATGGTACCTAACTTAAGGCCACGGCCGCTTCCTTCCCTCTTCCTTGTCTCTCCCTTCCAATCTTCCCATCCCTCCACAAGGCCCCTGTTCAGCATAGCAGGTGAGGCCGCCTGGGCGAGGTACTGGTCATACTCCCCAGTTGTATCCCCCGAACAAGTGTCTGAAGCTCCAGAACACTGCCCTTGAGGCGGTAGAGGTGGGATCCCTCGCTAAGTCCGAGGGAAAAACCGAACCTGGAGGGTAAACAGATGATGATGCTGCTGCTGCTGCTGCTGATTATTATTATTATTATTATTATTATTATTATTATTATTATTATTATTATTATTATTATTATTATTATAAGCATTAACTGATAAGAAATTGTTGTCATACGTAATACGTTCGCCGGTGTTTTGTTATTATGTAATTGAATTTCATATTGGGGATTACTTACGATTCTGTCATAATACATTATTAATATTATAAAAAAAATAATGTTGAAACGTGTTGTAATATTCCATTAGTACATGAAATTTGTTTGTATTATGTATAAGTTCACGTTGGCGATTATTGAAGATTATTCTGTCAGAATATATTATTATTAGTAGTAGTATACACAAAAGGCCCTTTTCGCGACAGCCCTGGTAGGCCTTGGCCTACCAAGTGACCTCTGCCCAGCTCGAAGGCCAGTAGATTACAAGGGGACGTGTGTTCAGCACGACGAATCCTCTCGACCGTTATTCTTGGCTTTCTAGACCCGGTCCCTATCTCACCGTTATCACGAAACCTGAGATAGAGGTAAAAATCCCTGACCTGGCCGGAATCGATCCCGGGGCCTCCCTAGACTGCGGAGGCGGCTATCATGACGCACAATGTATGGTAAAATATTTGTTGTAAAATCATACTGTAAGTGCTCGCTTCTTTTTTTCTGTTTTATGCCCTAGGCCAGGGGTATTAATCATTTACAATTAAAAATCTAACCCGGGCGAGAATCGAACCCGGAACTACCGCGTGACAGGCGGACGCGTTGACCCCTACACTGTGGAGCTGAACTCGCTTAAGCCAATATTGGCGATTATGTAAAAGTATACCGTCAGATTATAATTACCACTACTATTATCGTCATCATTATCATCGTCGCCAAAATAGACCTACAACATTAACACTAACGATGATAAAATCCCGAAACAATATTTCATGTTTGCTGGCTAATAATCATCTTGTATTCATCGTATCACAAGTTACCAAGGGAGGAACAGGGAACTATAATTCCAAGCACCCGTGCGCGTAGAGGCGCGCGGCTGTGAGCTTGCATCCGGGAGATAGTAGGTTCGAATCCCACTATCGGCAGCCCTGAAAATGGTTTTCCGTGGTTTCCCATTTTCAGACCAGGCAAATGCTGGGGCTGTACCTTAATTAAGGCCACGGCCGCTTCCTTCCAACTCCTAGGCCTTTCCTGTCCCATCGTCGCCATAAGACCTATCTGTGTCGGTGCGACGAAAAACCCCTAGCAAAAAAAAAAAAAAAAAAAATTCCAAGCAGTTCCGACAATAGTTGTTAGATGGCGTTAGTGCATCAGTGGAGTCGACACTGGAGTCGAGAGTGTCGGTTCCAGAGGTAGCAGTCTCGACTCTTCGCGACTCCGTTCGCAGCCCATCCCTAGATAGGAGTAAAATGACGCTTTACCAGTGCTGATGTTGAACACCGAGAGCTGTATGCAGTAAAATATTTCCTGCACAGGTATATAAGGAAGAGGCATATTTTGCATGAAAGTACACTGTTCACTGTTGCATAGAACGTTTTTCTTCTTCTTTTGTATACCATGAGCGCAGCAGCTGCGACTCTTTCAGCATCGTCGATCAGATGTGGACTTTTGAGTGAGACGCTCCTGCTCCTCTGTCTGTATTTATCTTCAATTTCACACATGTTTAATTATTGTTACGAAATATTTGCCTTCTTTCTGTACTGGCAATCTTACACTTGATAGTTTATCATACTGTCACAAGATGGCCGTTGTGTCCCCTTTCGTACCGTTGGCTTTTCCACCTCCTTGATTTTAAGTTTTCCTTGAACTTCGGAGAAAAGCAATAACGGTGTCCAGAAGCATAATGCAGGGCTTCTTACTATGTTATAATATCTATAATAGATTCAAATGATGTTATGCTGGAGATTCCCGCAGAATCTATAGTTCTTTATCTTTACTTAACTTGGTAAGTTTGTGAATGTATGTTCACTTTATCTTGATTAATTCTGTGCCTATTTTACCCTGCCTTATCGGTCACACATTTTGCTTTGAAGGTATGGCCATATTATTCCACCCTTTGTTTGGGTTTTTGCCTATTTTCGACGTCTCACCACATTATATGTGTGTTTCTTACCGTAATTCCTACCTCATTTATATATACCTACCAGATGTATGCATAAGTATTTTCCGATTTCACTATGAGATGGCTCCAGCGAACAGTACGCAGCGTATGAATTTGACACATATGCCAGTTTGTTCGTCTGACATTGACCTACCAACACACACAAGTTGAGTCCGCCAAACACTAGCGTCTGTGTTGTATCGTTCAGTGATCATGTCAAAGTTTGCGCCTGAAAAAGAACATTTGCGGCACGCATTGCTTTTCTTATTTGATCAAAAGAAAAAGGCTGTGGAAAGTCATCGTTTGCTGATAGAAACATATGGTGAACATGCTCGATGTGAGACATGTTCTAATCGGCAAGAAGACCATGCTTTGTGTCTGGTGGGATCAGAGCGGTAATGTGTATTATGATCTCGTGAAGCTCGTTAATGCACAACGCTGTCGTCAAATAATGATTAATTTAAATCACGTATTGATCGAAAGACGACCGGGATGGGCCAGAAGACATGGCAAAGTGATTTCGTTACACGGCAATGCGCCGTCTCACACAACAAAACCAGTTAAAGTCATCTTGAAATCGCTTGGATTGGACATCCTTCCGCACCCGCCTGCCGTACTCCTGCCGATCTGGCGCCATCTATCACCTCTTCGCATCATTGGGGCACGCGCTCGCAGAGCAGCACTTCAGCATTTTCGAGGAAGCTGTAAAAAGGCTCGACGAATGGTTTGCCGCAAAAGACAAGCAGTTTTTCTGCCATGGTACTGTATTCATAACTTACCTGAAAGATGGGCGAAGTGTGTAGAAGCCGATGGACAATATTTTGAATAAACAAACAATGAATTTGCGCCGGCCCCGTGGTGTAGGGGTAGCGTGCCTGTCTCTTACCCGGAGGCCCCGGGTTCCATTCCCGGCCAGGTCAGGGATTTTTACCTGGACCTGAGGGCTGGTTCGAGGTCCACTCGGCCTACGTGATTAGAATTGAAGAGCTATCTGACGGTGAGACGGCGGCCCCGGTCTAGAAAGCCAAGAATAACAGCCGAGAGGATTCGTCGTGCTGACCACACGACACCTCGTAATCTGCAGGCCTTCGGGCTGAGCAGCGGTCGCTTGGTAGGCCAAAACCCTTCAAGGGCGGTAGTGCCATGGGGTTTGGTTTGGTTTTTAAACAATGAATTTCCCTTGAAAATTACGTGTTTTCTTCACCACAAAATCCGGCAAAAAGGAAAAAAATGCATACACCTGGTATCACTTCAATGTTTTAGGACGATACGGTCTATTCCAATACTGTTGGTGTGATTGACGTCTCCGTTTATACGTGTCTGGTATTTTGGATCTCTTGTCGGTGATTTCATCGATGTCTTATGCTCGGCCCGTCTTAAGATCCCTAAGTCTGCTTTTTAAATGCCTACGTGACATTTATCATCAATGCTGTTTTCTTGAGACGTTGTGGTGGTTATGTACGTTATGGTTTTGCAATATTTAACATTTCAATGAACAGTGGGACTGTGCCAGAAGAATGGAAGAAAGCAAATGTCGTTCCCGTGTTAAAAGACGCTGACTGGGAAAAAATAGAGACAACTATCGTCCAGTCTCTATTACATCTGGTTTATGTAAATGCATGGAACGCCTAATTGTTAAACACGTGCTGGATTTCCTGAATGCCAGAAACCTGTTGAATAACAATCAACATGGATTCCTCTCTGGAAAATCTTGTACTACACTTTTAACAACAGTACTGTAATTGATGAGTGGCAACAGTCCCTGGACCAGTCTAATATATGTGGACTGCGTAACTCTCGACTGGAGTAAGGCCTTTGATCAGGTACCTCATCAGCGACTGTTGTTAAAACTTAACAAGTATGGCATTCAAGGCAACCTGCAGGCATGGTTTCGATCATTTCTGGTAGGTCGAATGCAGAGCGTTGTGTTCAGTGGGGCCAGGTCAGAACAAACTTTAGTCACCTGGGGTGTGATTCAAGGTAGTGTGATAGGGCCGCTTCTGTACACGATATTTACGCTGGATCTTCCAGGTTGTGTACCGTCTACTATGGCACTGTACGCTGATGACACCGTCGCTAACAGAGCCATTCGCAATGAGAACGACGTAATAGGTTACAGTCAAATCTGGATAACGTGGCTGTGTGGTGCAAACTAAATAGAATGTCTATAAATGAACAGAAATGTAAATATATCCGCTTAACTAGAGCAAGATCACCGTTACAACACCAAATTTCACTGTGTGGTAAAAACCTGATGCTTTGCACCTCAATAAAGTTGCTTGGCATTCACATTTGTAGCAATTTAAAATGGAACAAGTATGTTGAGGAAATAAGGTGCAAAGCATACAGAGTCTTGGGATTCATCCGCTGATCTCTACTGGGAGCCAGAAAGAAAGCAGTTCAGACGGCCTATTTGGCATTAGTACGGCCAATACTGTTGTACGGGCTTCCTTCCTGGCACCCCACTACAGTAGAGAACATGATGAACCTAGAGGGAGTTCAACGCCGAGCAGAACGACTAATTACTCAACACGGTTGTTTAAATACAGCCAGGTCACTGCCCCCCAAATTGACATTCAATAAATATAATACACTTTTGTACACTAATGTTATCATTATTGCAATTAAACTTGTGTTAAACAATTTACTCCAATACTCAACATTATTATAAAATCATATTAAAATAAAATAATTTATAATATTATTCAAATGGTGGCTAATTTAAAGCCTACAATTCTTAATATCCTTATAACAATTATAATTCCTATTCTAAAGCTTATTCCATATAAACAAATAGATATTGCTTTTCTGAGAAAATCCCTCGCAGGTAACATTCACATAAACCCTTTCAACCGCTTACAGCTGAACTATCGTTCCGCTCAAAGAGGTCGAGATGTGTTCCTTTTCCCTCCATTTGCAAGAACAGTATCATATCAAAGTGGCTTCTTTATTCGTTCTGCTCGGCTGTGGAATGAACTCTCGCCACAGATAAAAGAACTGCCCGCAGAACATTTTTGTAAAGAGGTAAAAAGAATGCTTGTATAACGAAACCTTCGGTACATAACATAATTTTTCTACTGTGTGAATGTTCAGGATGCGCGGGAGGACGGATGAAAGTTTATGGGATCCCGAGTGAGTGAGACTATGCGGATATGAGTGAGCCGGCCTAACTGAAGTATATGTGGGGATTCTTGCGTGTTTGTGCGCGCGCGCGCGCGCGCGCGCGTGTGTCACTTCATTGGATGGCTAAATGGTTAGCGTGCTGGCCTATGGTCCAGAGGGTCCCGGGTTCGATTCCCGGCCGGATCGGGGATTGTAACCTTAATTGGTTAATTCCAATGGCTCAGAGGCTGGGTGTGTGTGGCGCATTCAACATTGGAAACCATCCTAGGTAGGGCTCTCATCTTCACAGACATGCAGGTCGCTAATAGGCCGTCTACGAGAAAAAGATCCGCACCAGGCCCCTCCGGAGGCCATACGCCATTATTTATTGTTGACCGCCAATCGATAGGGTCCAGAGGAGGGCATAACTACTTCAAATGAGGAGCAAGAATGTGTTTACAAAAAACTATTAAAAGAAATCACGATATTTATATTTACTAAATAGGCAAGAAAATCAGTTAAATTTGTCGCAACATGCTGTAAGGCAGTCAGAATGCATAATGCGAGTTGTAAAAGTATCTTGAAATTGTTGATATTATTGTCTTCCAAGGAATGAAAACACAATGTAAGATTTGTGGACAGCAAAACCAGAAAAAGAATAGAAAACCTGAAAATCGGGCAACATTGACCCAAACGATAACTGAGAGTTAACCCACACGATCCGTGGCGAATCTGACCTTCAACAAGTAGAATTCCAGATTTACATTTAATTAAGGTTATCCACCAGTCGATTATCCTCTCGGATATTAGAACATCCCCGAAAGTAGTAGAGCAAGACCGGTTCTAAAACAATGGGTGTTGAGTCAGCATCTTCCCACAAGGTCATTGACCCCTAGTAGTGTGCCTAGGGGGTTCTGACCCGAGGTCATTGACCCCTAGTTGAGTAGTAGGGCAATGGAGATTAGCGGATATTGCGTACGAGAGCAAGCTTAACCTCACAGTCGCCATCATGGAGTAGCTAACCCCACAGGACGTAGTTTTACGTACGAGAGCAAGCCTAACTTCACAGTCGCTATCTTGGAGGGGCCTAACCTCACAGAGCGTAGTTTTACGGCCAGATGCCCTTCCAGACGCGAAGGGCCTAGTTTCACGGCCAGGTGCACTTTCCGACGTCATCTTGGAGAGGCCTGACCTCACAGTGCGTAGTTTTACGGACAGGTGCCCTTCCTGACACCTTAGTGTAGTAGTAGTAGTAGTAGTAGTAGTAGTAGTAGTAGTAGTAGTAGTAGTAGGGCAATGGGGATTCGCCTAAGAGAGCAAGCGTAACCTCATGGAGGGGCCTAACCTCACAGGGAGTAGTTTTAAGGCCAGATGACCTTCCCGACGCCTTAGTATAGTAGTAGTGCAATGGGGATTCACCTAGGAGAGGAATTCTAACCTTATGGAGGGCCCTAACCTCACAGTACCCAGTGTTACGGGGAGATGTCCTTCCCGACGCCATCTTGAGTAGTAGTACAGTGGGGATTCGCGTAGGAGGGCAAGCCTAACCTCATGGAGGGGCATAACCACACAGATCCTAGTTTTTTTGCTAGTTGCTTTTACGTCGCACCGACACAGATAGGTCTTATGGCGACGATGGGACAGGGAAGGGCCAGGAGTGGGAAGGAAGCGGCCGTGGCCTTAATTAAGGTACAGCCCCAGCATTTGCCTGGTGTGAAAATGGGAAACCACGGAAAAGCATTTTCAGGGCTGCCGACAGTGGGGTTCGAACCTACTATCTCCCGAATACTGGATATTGGCCGCACTTAGGCGACTGCAGCTATCGAGCTCGGTCAGATCCTAGTTTTATGGGCAGATGACCTTTCCGACGCCATCTTGAGTAGTAGGGCAATGGGGATTCGCCTAAGAGAGCAAGCCTATCCTCATGGAGGGGCCTAAACTCACAGGACCCAGTTTAACGGGCAAGTGCCCTCCCGACGCCATCATGAGTAGTAGGGCAATGGGGATTCGCGGAATGTCCCTCCCTCCTCACAGGCGGATTATTTTTTTGAGGGGCCTAACTACACAGTCGCTATTTTGGGCGCAGTTTTACGGTCATATGCCTCTCCCGTCGCCATTTTGGAGGGGCCTAACTACACACTTGCCATCTTGGAATCAGTTTTACGGGCGGTTACTCTTTCCTCCTCATCTGGCCTAGTGACACTTTGGAGGGGCCTAACCTCACAGCTGCCATCTTGAACCCAGTTTTACAGTCAGATGCCTTTCCCTCCTTCTCCTCACCTGGCCCAGTTTTACGGTCAGATGCCCTTCTCTCCTGGTCTGGTCTTGTTTTACGGTCAGATGCCCTTCCCTCTTCCTCCTTCTCCTCATCTGGCCTAGTTTTACGGTCAGATCCCCTTCCCTCCTTATCCGGCCCAGTTTTACGGACAGATCCCCTTCCCTCCTCATCTGGCCTAGTTTTACGGACAGATGCTCTTCCCTGCTCATCAACCTAGTTGTGTACTATGACCTTCCCTCCTCCTTATCTGGCCTAGTTTTACGGCTAGATGGTCTTCCCCCTCACAATCACCATTTTGGAGGGGCCTAACCTCACAGGATCGAGAGGTCTACTCAAGGCTTTACGACTCCATCCGACAGGAAAATAACTATGAACACACCTCCTCTTCCTCCTAAAACGCATCTCTATACTTAGTTGTGCACCTGTGTTAGAGGTTTTAACATGCAACGAACACGTCAACATGGTTATGCATGTTTACACTTGTTCGTTATCAAGGTTACTCTCTCACAAAACTCAAACCTTTATCTGCCCTTGGAGGAGTCGAGTAACGAACCCCTTATGCACGAGAGGAATGCTAATCACATGGAACCCGTTGGAGGTGCCGAACCATCAGTCTCATCGGAGGGTCCGCCCTTCCTGACATCAACCTTATCTTCCTGACGTTAGAGAAGATATCCTGTTTTTTTCTCTACGATGTTTTGGGTTTGTGGTGAGATGAAACTAATGAGATAGATTTTTTATAACTAGATGCCCTTCCTGACGTCAGGGATGTTAAAATGAAATGACATGATATATGATAGTTGGACAAACTTTTTTGCAGGGTTCATCTAACCTCATACACGACCCTGTAGAGAATCTAATAATTAGAAACTGTATACTACCACCTACCTTACCCTGTTAGGCTGAATGGCTCGGACGGTTGAGACGCTGGCCTTCCCGTCGCAAACTGTGCAGGTTCTGTGTTAGGAGGGAGGGGAGAGAGCCGGAAATGCATTGTGAGCACGATGGCTGCAAGCCTGATAATTTTTGTCTGTAGAACATACATTGTCTGTCAGAAAATCATCTACTACCGCCGCAATGTTCAAGTCTCTCTTCCTACCATCAACAGCGCAGTCTCCAGAGAAGGAAGATGAGTCTCCGCACAAGAAGACAGACAAAGTAACGTCACTTACAACACTACTGCGATTACCGTCAGCTCCGAAGCGCAACCGCCATCAAAAATTATGGCAAAACGCCCAGGACATATTGGACGACTGGTCGAACGGTGGAGTGTTCCCTACAGAAGAAGAGATTCAGTGCCTGGAATATTCATCCGATACGATTCCTTGCAACCAAGAAGCTCTTCCATGAAAGTGTAAGTGTTTTGGATAATTTATTGAATATACAATTTATTCACGATTTTGTCAGAATTCAGTGCTTTTACGTGATGTACTTTGCTTACTTCATAAGATTATACTGAAGAAAAACTGTTTAGAGATAGTAAGTCTACCAGGTGCTGGTAAGAATTTATTTTTTCGTTTCAGTATGTAACTTTTGTATATCATGGGGAACTGCTGGAAATGCTTCACAACATAATTCATGTCCATTAAATAATGCATACAACAAACGAATTTTAATGTTTAATGATCCAAATTTTGAGGATAGTTTTTTTTGGAAGAAGCAATGAAATTATTTGCCGGTGATCCATTAGCAGTACGAATGAAGTTTTAAAATGATAAGTCTATCAATAGGACACGCGTATTGTTTTAAGTAATGTGTGTAGATTTCCTACAAACGCTGCGTTTATTCAAATAATGTTTCGATACACATGGGTGTCTGCTCCATTCTTGAAAGATAATTATAAGAAGGTTCTTCTATTTACAATTTTGTATATTTGTTTAAGAAGTCTTTGAAAAATAATTCTAATTTTATTTAACACATACCCTTTATTTCCTTTTACAATTCCATATCTGTTGAATAATACAAAAAAAAAAGCGTACGTTGTTGGGAAATTAAAACTCGGGCTTGAATAAACGGGAATCATTATTTTAGTAATTAACATTACAGTTGATGCGCTGATAGTATGTTGTTGGGGATTGATCCCCGAGCCTCTAGTCGTGAATTAATGAACATTTATTCTGTTTGAAAAGAAATGAATTAATTCGAGTTTTCTTTGATTATTTTACCCGAAAAAATCTTTAACCTAGCCAGGAATCGAACTCGGCCTCGAACCAGCCATCAGATGCAGGTAAAAATCCCTGACATGGCCCGGAATCGAACCCGTGAATAGCATCTTCTGCCACAGTGAAGAATTAGTCATTTAAACAATTATTACACTTTTTTAACGTAATTGAATGCGATTTAACTATATTGTGAGAAGAATAGTTGAATAAGATACAGTCCCAGCATTTGCCTCACCTCAGATAACGTAATAAAAACATTGAAGAAAATAAATAGATTAATCGCCTCTCCTTTGATGATTTTACCCTTTTTAGTTTCCCCTTACAACAGGCAGGGAGATAACGTGAATAGAAATCTCTAACCTGGCCAGGAATAGAACCCAGCCGCAAACCAGCCGTCAGATGCAGGTAAACATCCCTGACCTGACCGGGAATCGAACCCGTGAATAGCATCTTCTGCCACAGTGAAGAATTAGTCAGTTAAACAATTATTCCACTTTTTTAACGTAATTGAATGCGATTTAACTATATCGTGAGAAGAATAGTTGAATAAGTTACAGTCCTAGCATTTGCCTCACCTCAGATAACGTTATGTAAACATTCAAGAAAATAAATAGATTAATCATCTTTTCTTTGATGATTTTAAGCCGGCCCCGTGGTATAGGGGTTGCGTGCCTGCCTCTTACCCGGAGGGCCCGGGATCGATTCCCGGTCAGGTCAGGGATTTTTAACTGGACGTGAGGGCTGGTTCGAGGTCCACTCAGCCTACGTGATTAGAATTGAGGAGCTATCTGACGGTGAGATAGCGGCCCCGGTCTCGAAAGCCAAGAATAACGGCCGAGAGGATTCGTCTGCTGACCACACGACACCTCGTAATCTGCAGGCCTTCGGGCTGAGCAGCGGTCGGTTGGTAGGCCATGACCCTTCGAGGCTGTTGCATCATGTAAAAACAGAGTCAAATCCATCAATATTTTTCCCGGACTAGAAGTGGAGAAACTACGGAAAACGACTTCCAGGACAGCTGATGTGGGGGGTTCGAACCCACATCTTCTTCATGCTCTCCCATAGGTTTGATATATTGTGGTCATCAGCCTCATATACTTGTATGTATGTAGAATTTTTTGATAACCTGTGTCAATGCGGTGTCTGTAGTAGCGTGTGTATGTGTAATAGAGGCTAGGATTGGGAAAGAGATGACTGTAGCCTTAAGTTAGGTACCATCCCAGCATTTTCCTGGAGTAGAAGTGGAGAAACTACGGAAAACCACTTCCAGGACAGCTGATGTGAGGTTGGAACTCGCATCTTCTTCATGCTCTCTCATAGGTTTGATATATCGTGGTGATCAGCCTCGTGTACTTGTATGTATTGTAACCGAAAACACCCGTACTTTTATTCAGCGGAGAGCATGGGTTGATGCCAGGGCGTGTACGGTCCACGCTAGGAAAAGTAGAGAGAGAAGGGTAGTATAAGTTCATATTAAGTTGGACCTTGCGTTTATTCAATTTAAACAAATTATATCACCTTTTACAGACGAGCAGTAGGGGTTAGAAAGTCCAGACAGGGGTAGGGAGAGACGCTGTCCCTCGGCGTCGGCGTCGATGATATCCCACGTCGCCGTACTCCTTCCCCTTCACCATGGAACTTCTCTCAGCACCATGGCACCACGTTGTCCCACGGCGGTTGACGGCCCTTGAAGGTTTGTTGAGACTCGAAGCCGGGAGTCTGACGTCTGATGATGTCATCGTGCAGCGTGGAATAATTAATTATATTTTATTCCACTGAGATCCCATGAAGGGAGTAAAGAAGTGTGTAGACTTCGCACAGAATGTCAATACGATCTGATACGACACTTCTCTACCGCACTGCACTGAAGATTATTACAGGACACTGTTCGTATAACCTACAAGTTCCACAGTTAATAAGGTTCAACGGAAATAATACGTTACTCATTCGATACACTTATCGAAGAAATTCAAATTAATTCATTATCACAGTTTATGATGAAAAGAAAGTTTAGCACAGTTGAAAATATGAAATAATTATCGTCCGATACACTCGTCGACGAAATTTAAGTTAATGGGGAAACACAATTTACAAAGTCTGGAACCTTCTCTGATACCAAGTCTCAGTCTTACGAAATGAAATAAACACTGTTACTTTGGCACAGTCTAACGAAAAGAAGCAAATTATGTCACTGAGACACGGTAAGCGCTGTAATGAAGTTTTATGAATGCAAGTTAAAGCACAGTTTGTGAAATGAACACTGAGGCACGGTCTAAAGCACAGTCTTACGAAAAGGAATGAAGTTTTTCACTGAGGCACAGTCTTGTGAAATATTCTAAAGCACAGCCTTACGAGAATAAGTTAAGCACAGTTTTGCAAATAAGCTCTCTTAGGAAGGCACAGTCATTTGAGAATAAGTTAAAGTGCTGTTTGTGCGAAACAGTCCCGTGAAATAATTTAATGCACAGTCTTTACGAACTGAAATGAATTATGCAAGTCACTTCGCGATTGTTTACTTGTAGAAGGAATGTCAATTATTTAAGCCGTTTCAGTTCGACACTTTACGAACGAATTCTATTACTCACGTGCCACAGTTTATACAAGTCAATCACTATTAACAACTTGAGCTAATTATCACCTCCAATCTCACACGAACTTAGAGTCCTAGGTTCGCACTTAGAAATTTAAACCGGAACATTCCTACTTTGTAATACGTCTATCATCGCCACTCAGCCGGACAGGGTAACGACCTCGAAAATAACTTTCCACAGCTGGCCCGCACACGTGGCAGCTGGGAATACACGAAGACACTGATTTCTACCAGCCCAGCGGGCTCCTTTTTATATGCGTAGGCCGGACAATGTGGTTTCAAATTCTAGATTTTTCTACCTTTAATAACTCGGCTATCCTTCCGCCGATTTTTATGAAACTTGGAACATTATCAATTGTTATAAGGGGCTACACGATGACGTGTTTGGAATTTTGATAGCACATTCCATTCTTAAGATATTGAAATAGAAGGAATGGAAAGTTCGATAGTGACGTCACCTCGCCTTGGCTGGCGGTTACATGCCTCGTTGTCGCTTACGCTGCCTGCGCGCACAGCGGTCTTTTCACACCCTTTCAGACGGGTGTTAGCACGAGTTACGTTGGAAATACTTTGACGGAGAATATCGTCATGGCATTCCCGTTTCAGTATGTAGAACGTTTTGATAACCTGTGTCTTTGCGGTGTCTGTAGTAGTGTGTGTATTTGTAATAGAGGCTAGGATTGGGAAAGAGATGACTGCGGCCTCAAGTTAGGTACCATCCCAGCATTTTCCCGGAGTAGAAGTGGAGAAACTACGGAAAACCACTTCCAGGACAGCTGATGTGAGGTTCGAGCCCACATCTTCTTCATGCTCTCTCATAGATTTGATATATCGTGGTCATCAACCTCGTGTGTTTGTATGTATGTAGAATTTTTTATAACCTGTGTCATTGAGGTGTCTGTAGTAGTGTGTGTATTTGTAATAGAGGCTAGGATTGGGAAAGAGATGACTGCGGTCTTAAGTTAGGTACCATCCCAGCATTTTCTTGGAGTAGAAGTAGAGAAACTACGGAAAACCACTTCCAGGACAGCTGATGTGTGGTTCGAACCCACATCTTCATGCTCTCTCATAGGATTGATGTGGTCAGCAGCCTCATGTGCTTGTATGTATGTCGAATTTTTTGATAACTTGTGTCAGTATTTGTAATAGAGATTGGGGAAGAGATGACAGTGACCTTAAGTTAGGTACCATCCCAGCATTTTCCCGGAGTAGAAGTGCAGGAACTACGGAAAGCCACTTCCAGGACAGGTGATGTGGGGTTCGAACCCACATCTCCTTCATGCCCTCTCATAGGTTTGATATATCGTGGTCATCAGCCTCGTGTACTCGTATGTATGTAGAATTTTTTGATAACCTGTGTCATTGCGGTGTCTGTAGTAGAGTGTATGTATTTGTAATAGAGATTGGGAAAGAGATAACTGTGTCCTTAAGTTAGGTACCGTCCCAGCATTTTCCCGGAGTAGAAGTGGAGAAACTACGGAAAACCACTTCCAGGACAGCTGATGTGGGGGTTTGAACCCACATCTTCTTCATGTTCTCTCAATAACAGTATTTTTTATAAAGTCGTTGTTGTTACTTTATGTATAGGTTTAATATATCGTGGTCATCAGCCTCGTGTACTTGTATGTATGTAGAATTTATATATAACCTGTGTCATTGCGGTGTCTGTAGTAGTGTGTATTTGTATTGTGAGTTTTGGTCGGTCGATGTTGGAACCCCTCACAGAGGGGCGTAGAGAAACTTGCTACACTTGAGTCAGACGGGGCTACAACCCTAGCAGTGGTGTTAATGACAGTTTTCTACCTCTAACGTCCTGATTGGCTTACAAACATATACCTTCAAAATGTTAGATAGATAGATAAAGCCTTTATTTTCTGTGGCGAAGTTAGGGCTCTTGGCCCTTTCTTACACTTAACCACACACATATTGTTATTATTCCATATAATGACATTGATTAACTTAAAATACCAAGAACTACAAATAACACTAATTTAAAGACAAAAATATGAATATATATACGCAAAGAACAACGAAGGAAATACGAATGTAAAAATACTAGTAAGCTTAATAAAAATATTAAATGAAATTTAAATAATTGTATCCTTGCATGACTAGATCTAAGTTAAATACTGTACTTACTACTAGCTATTTTTAGGCTACTTCTACTTCGTAAATACCGTACAATATGGATGTTTTTCATTTAATTTAAATTATCGTATTAAACCAATATTTAATTTATTGTGCAATAATCTCATATCATTTTCACACACAATCACTCGTTCCACTCATACAGGTACTGTACCTTGCTGGAAGCACTTAACGAGGAACTGCTGGTAGGAGGTTTTAAATATACTTTTTGATGCAGCATCCTTGATGTCTTTGGGAAGAGCATTCCACCATCCCGAAGCGGTGATAGTAAATGATCGATGGTATGTGGTTGTTCGGTGGACAGGTATTTCTAGGAGGGACACTGAGCGAGTATCATGGAGATGTGAAGAACCAAGGTGACGAAAATTGCTGGAGAGATAAGCAGGGATGTCTTCCGAAAGTACCTGGTACACAAGAGTATTTGCATGTAGTTTACGCCTGTCGTCTAGTCGTAACCAAGATAATTGTTTATAGTAGGGAGAAACTCGAGCGTCATACCGTAAATCCATAGCATATCTAAGACAAGCATTTTGAGTGCGTTGTAGTTTCAAGCTTAATTCATTTGTTATATCCGTAAGAATTACATCACAGTAGTCAAAAATGGGAAATAATAATGACCGAACAAGTTGAATTTTTACTGTTACGATATAAAATCTGAACTAATGTCAAATCATATTTTACATAAAACTGGAGGAGCTTTACTCTGCTAGACCCCACCACATCGGAAATTAAGTGTCCTACAAGAGTTGCGCTAACCAATGCTCCGGACAGCGTTATATGCCCTCACTCTATACGTAGACTGCTGGCCCCTCCGAAATGGCGGCGGGAGGAGCATCCGTCCGTAATACTAGGCCCAAGGTGGCGACTGTGTAGTTAGGCCCAACAAAATGGGGACGGGAGGGGCATCTGACAGTAAAACTGATCCCAAGATGGCAACTGTGTAGTCAGTCCCCTCCAAAATGGCGCCTGTGAGGAGAGAAGGGTATGCGACTGTAAAAATGGGCCCAAGATGGCGACTGTGCAGTTAGGCCCATCCAAAATGGTGACGGGAGGGGCATCTGACCGTAAAACTTGGTCCAAGGTGGCGAATGTTAGGATAGACCCCTCCAAAATAGCGACGGGAAGGTCATCTGACCGTAAAACTCGGCCCTGTGTAGTTAGGCCACTCAAAATGCCGTCTGTGAGGAGGGAGGGGCATCTGACCGTAAAACTGGGCCCAAGATGGCGATTGTGTAGTTAGGCCCATCCAAAATGTCAAGGGGAGGGGCATATGACCGTAAAACTGCGCCCAAGATGGCGACTGTGTAGTTAGGCCCCTCCAAAAATGCCGCCTGTGAGGAGGGAGGGGCATTCCCAGAATCCACATTGCCCTACTACTCAAGATGGCGTCAGCAAGGGCATCTGCCCCTAAAACTAGTTCTGTGAGGTTAGGCCCCTCCATGAGGTTAGGCTAGCTCTCTTAGGTGAATCCCCATTGCCCTACTACTCAAGTTGGCATCGGCAAGGGCATCTGCCCGTAAAACAAGGTCCTGTGATGTTAGGCCCCTGCATGAGGATAGGCTTGCACTCTTAGACGAATCCCCATTGCCCTATTACTCAAGATGGCGTCGGGAAGGTCATCTGCCCATTAAACTAGGATCTGTGTGGTTAGGCACCTCCATGAGGTTAGGCTTGCTCTCCTAGGCGAATCCCCACTGTCCTACTAAAGATGGCGTCGGGAAGGACATCTGCCCGTAAAACTGGATACTGTAAGTTTAGGCCCTTCCATAAAGTTAAGATTGCTCTCTTAGGCGAATTCCCATTGCCCTACTACTACTATACTAAAGCGTGGGGAAGGGCATATGTGCGTAAAACTACGCCCTGTGAGATTAGGCCCCTCCAAGTTGGCGACTGTGATATTAGGCTTGCTCTCGTACGCAAAATCCGCGAATCCCCATTGCACTACTACTCACCTAGGGCTCAATGACCTCGGGTCAAAACACCCGTACGTACACTACTAGCGGTCACTGCCCTCGTGGGAAAATGCTGACCCAACACCCATTGTTTTAGAACCAGCCTTGCCCTACTACTCCCGAATGGATCCTTAATCGAACCAAATTGACTATGAGTTGCTTTGGATAGGTTGCAATATATTGCTTGAAAGCATGGTGTTTGTTACAAGTTGACAGCAATTTTCACAGTCAAAACTAAAATTCCTCCATTTATTGAAAAATGAAATGGGTATGGCTTTTAGTGCCGGGAGTGTCCGAGGACATGTTCGGCTCGCCAGGTGCAGGTCTTTCGATTTGACTCCCATAGGCGACCTGCGCGTCTTGATGAGGATGAAATGATGATGAAGACGACACATACACCCAGCCCCCTTGCCAGCGAAATTAGCCAATGATGGTTAAAATTCCTGACCCTGCCGGAAATCGAACCCGGGACCCCTTTGACCAAAGGCCAGCACGCTAACCATTTAGCCATGGAGCCGGACTCCACCATGTATTGTCATCTCATGACACCCCTAAGTTAGACTATAGATGAATCCCGATGCTGAAATATGCATCACCCCAAGAAGATGTAAAGAATGAACCAACAACACTTGATCTGAGTGGATCTTACGTTACATCGTTCTGAAGGAACAAAACTGCGAAATGCAGGGAAATATTAATTCATTATGCGTTTAGAAGAAACGCCAAATATTGAAGTTAAATATAAGTGATAAATCACTCGAAAAGTTTTCTTACTAAACCAATTTTCAGGTTGTGGAACAATTACGTCGTTAAATTCGTTAAAATATAAGTCCACAATATAACACAAACATCATGAAATCTTTCCAATTTTACGTAACTACAACTACAATTACAAATCTGTCTACCTACACTTATCCCGTTAAACTAAGCTACAAGTGAATGGTAGATCAACGTCTCACCTAAATAATGTGAATAACGTAAAATATGAATAAAATATAACAGCTGACGAATTGAAACCGCATTCGTAGTGTAAATCCTACAAAGAAATTAACTGTCAACACACTGCACTATCCTATCCAACCATACACCCGAACAATAAATCTTGAAGTAAAGAAAAAGAAACAAAGAGTAACGAATATTCATCGAACTTGAACGCACGCGGCTAAATAGTAGGGATCACTCACCAATCGCCAGGTTTCCATGTGGGACAACCCTTACATTTATGCCGTTACTGATGCATCGTTATTAGGGGAGCACCTTTCAGCTAGTAAAGATTATGCCGAAACATGGCCTAAATAGTACCTGCTAACATCCACTGCTGCAGACACTAACATCGTTCAAGTCGATTCGCAAAAAGTGCCTAACCTATGACTTGGCTATGTGCAGACGGCGTCCCAATCCTGTCCTTGAGTAAACGTTACAGTGTCTACTCACCTCTAACGTTAATTATAATACACGCGGCATCCTAAATCTGTCGTTGAGGCAACGTTATGGTATCTACACATCACTCATACTGCCGAGCGAAATCGAGACTTAAACACAATGTCCGGATATTTAAATCTGATTCTCGTTGAAATTCTAGCACATGAAGCAAAATTCGCTACAGAAATGAACTCGAATCTGGAAGTTTTAACTGTGTCTATTTCCTACGATAAAGCGTGAAATCGAAATTACATAACAGGTTAGAATAGTTTAATCTATTCGTCATTACGATTTAAACACATGCGGTGAAGTTCGCTGAATAAAAGTAAACTCAAATATCGTTTGATATTACGTAATATCATTGAAAACAATATTCACAACCATCACGATATTCACGGCATAACTCGAGTGTGAGGCTTCAAATGACCTGCAATGTCAACACTCCAAACATGTATCATTTCAAACTGTCCAGTGAAGTAAATTCTATCAACATACGCAGGATAAACTCTCAATCTGATAACATTAATTCTCTCACCCGCAATGTTTCCAATTCGCGATGTTTTCGTCTCGTAAGGATATAGAATAAGATTCCATTTACAATAAGTATTATCTCGACCGTGTGTTAGAATGCATTTTGTTCGTGAGGTCGGCTATCACAAAACGCACTTCGCTGATATCAAATAGAATCGTCACCTTGACTGACGTCACCTACAGTCTTACATAAAATAATAATCATGGTAGAACATCAGCTTGTACTTAAAATAGGTGTTACAACGCACTCACTTGGATTTGACCACCCTTAAATTTTTCATTCGTTCTGATAGCTACAGGACATCGCTCCTCTTGTACAGCCTGCCTCACAAATATTACACATCAACATATACACCCTGTCACAAAAATTCCTCTTCATCGAACTACAGGGCATTTAATCCTCGGCATTCTGCTTATTACATATGTGCCTTTTCTGCGTCCAGGGCGGTCGCGAAGAAATCCAGACTAGCTTGCTCAGGTTCAATTGCCTATCAAAGTTTCTCTTCTTTTCGTGGATTCGTAGAAGTTGTGATGACCTTTCTGATGTATGAATAAGTCATTTATCGCCAACACCGATGGACGTCTCCATGTCTCCAATTATGTTAAAAAGAAATTCCGCATATATCTTAAATTAAAAATGAATATACGAATATAATGCTTATGCCAAAGTATAAACATAAATACCAAATATATCTTAATCTCATCTATTTATTCAAATTCTGAGAATAAAGAAAAGAAATAATTGTAGTTAAAAAGAATTATCACCTCCTTTGAAAATTCATTAATGAACTTTCATTGTAGTATCAAAGATCTTTGATTAAATTGAAATCATGATTATGTTCAACGGGAAAATTAAAATGATTCTGCACAACTCAAATCATTGAAATGAAATCACATCATTATCTTTGTATCATTAATTCTATGTATGAAAGAAAATGTCTCTGAAGTTCATTCAATGTTTCTCGAAATATTTACAAATCTTGGGAAATATTAAATTTCAGTATCGATTACTTCTCTTCTTGTAATTATTTATGTATTTAGTTATTTATTTAGGATGAGGGTAAGATTTTTATTATCCTGGGATTTTGCTTTACGGATGCATTAGGAAAAAAGAAAAGTACTAAGTCAACCACATTATGCGCTAATGTCTATATTAATATCTAATATCACTTATCAGCTCAAATGGATATCATTCATCTTATAAATCTTATAAATGTGTTTACTTACATAAATGTGTCTGATGAGGTCTATAGTCAGATGATTAACTGAATTCCAATACCTCACTTATTGTTATTTATTAAAATAAGTATAGAGTATTATTCATGAAGTCTCTATCAATGTTTTTACCTTCTGGAATTATATTAAAAACTTATACTACTTGTGCATAGGATTAAGTAAGTGCATGTACTTGTTCAGCGAATATTCAACAGTATGGTAGAGATATGGGTTAATTTCTAACTAATATCCTACTCAACTTTCCCTTTAATGAATTGTTTCGATGATTTACTAGTGCTTTAACACCTTATGAACTTCATCATACCATTTTACACACGTTGGATATGGAATACCTGTCAACGATTACACATCATGGTATCAAGTACAGTATATTACTGACCCTGGATTGCGTCAATATTCTTATTTTTATCTTCACAACTGATTATTCCCTTCATCATCGACAAAACAATACATATCACATTTATTTATTCTTCCTCATATTCATTCAATATTCCTATATCACTTTCTTCATAACTCAATATCATATTTCTTTCTCTTGTAAATAATCCTCATATATACCTTGACTTGACGCACAGAATTCTCTATTCATCATTTATTCACTTGATTAATCCATTTCTTCTCAATCAATCAATTTCAGTTTCACTTCATGTTACTCTCATATCCTCATATAATTTAATTCTGATTTTATACGGCACTGTACAATCTCCACACTATAAAATATTAACCCTTACTCACTTAAAACCTTAACTATTCTATCGATATAGATCTCATAATTCAGATATATAACCTCTTCATTTGCTTAAATGTCACTGCGATAGCGCTTAAATATTGTTCACTTCACACATGTCCTACCCGAGTATTGGTTATGTTATTCAGATGACTACCCCAAAAAAATGATCAAGAAGTTGCCTGAAGTTGAATGGAATGGAGCTGCAAGTGAGGCCCATGAACAAAAACTGGCAAATAAGTTAATTTGGGAGGGAAGATGTACACAAGTAGTACAAGAACCGACTCATCTCAATAACTTACTAGATGTATTCTTGGTTAAACCATGGGAAATTGTTGATAAAACTGAGGTAATTGAAGGAATAGGTGACCATAAGGCTGTAATAATGGATGTAGGACTGGTACCAAAAAGGCTTAATAAGAGGGTCACACAAGACAAGAAAATGTACAGAAAAACTAAAGTTGATGAATTTGGGACTTACCTTAAATCACAGATCAGTTGTTGGATAAGTGAAGGGAGTAATGTGGATACACTTTGGGCTAAATTTAAAGGAATCATTTGGGAAGGAGAGAAGAGATTTGTACCTGTTAAGAAGGGTAAAATAACCTCAGACCCTGTTTATTATACAAGGGAAATAAGAAAATTAAAAAGAAAATGTAGAATAGTAAACAGGAAAATCAAAGAGGGAAGGGAGAGTAGAGAAACTAGAAAACCGCTAATGAGGGAACTGAATAGAGTGAAAAAGGAAGCAAAAGAGAATTATATGAATGGCATACTTCAAGAGGGTAATGACCACAAAGGGAAATGGAAAAAGCTGTATTAATATATCAGGAATCAAAAAGGAAAAGGAATCCAAATTCCTACAATGGTGGGAGAAGGGGGTGAACACTATTTAACAGATACCGAGAAAGCAAACCTATTTACTAGGGAATACAGAGATTCAGTAGAAGATTGTCAGGAGTTGGAAACCGAGGCAGAAGATAGAGAGGGAGAGACACATAGGGAAACAAGAAGCTTCTCATTCAGAAATGAAGATATTTTCAGAGAAATCTAGCTGCTTCAGCAAGGAAAAGCAGCAGGAAGTGATCAAATTACTGGGGAGGTATTAAAGACAATGGGGTGGTACATAGTGCCTTATTTAAAATTTCTCTTTGACTATGTCATAAATAATAGTGTAATACCAAAGGAATGTAAGGAATCTATAATAATACCAATTTACAAAGGAAAGGGTCATAAAAGGAAACCAGAGAACTACAGACCAATCAGCCTGACCAGTATAGTTTTTAAAATACTGGAGAGTTTAATATCAAAGTACATCAGAGGGATATGTGATGATAAAAATTGGTTCATGAGGAGCCAGTATGGATTTAGAAAGAGAGGCACAACTGGTGGGATTTCAGCAGGACATATTAGATCAGTTGGATTCAGGAGGCCAGTTAGATTGCATAGCCATAGATCTTTCCAAAGCCTTTGATAGAGTGGAACATGGAATATTATAAAAGAAATTGGAGGGAATAGGATTGGACGTAAGGGTTACACGTTGGATAAAAACATTTCTAAATTCAAGGGTTCAGAAAGTCAAAGTAGGAAATAATGTATCGCAGGAAGAGAAGGTTTGGAAGGGAATTGCACAGGGTAGTATAATTGGTCCATTACTTTTCTTAATATACGTAAATGATTTAGGGAATAATATAACATCAAAAATCAGATTGTATGCAGATGACATAATTGTTTATAGAGAAATAAATAACATTGAGGTTTTTTCAGAATTACAAAGGGACCTTGAGAGTATCCAACAATGGGTTGAAGAAAATAATATGAAGGTTAATGGAGGCAAATCAACTGTTACAACATTTACAAACAGGAGTTTTAAAACTGAATTTGAATATACTTTGGATGGGGTAGTTATCTCAAAAATGGCAAGTGCAAATACTTAGGTGTAAGGTTTGAAAGTAATTTGCAATGGAAGGGTCATGTGGATGACATTGTTGGGAAAGCATACAGATCGTTACATGTCATAATGAGGCTACTTAAAGGATGCAACAAAGAACTAAAAGAGAAAAGTTACTTAAGCATGGTTCGTCCATTATTGGAATGTGCAAACAGCGTTTGAAATCCTCACCAAGAATACCTAATAAAAGAAATAGATGGTGTGCAGAGGAAAGCAGCAAGATTTGTAACAGGGGATTTCAGGAGAAAGAATAGTGTATCAGAAATGTTAATGGAACTTGGGTGGGAAACATTAAGTAAGAGAAGGGAGAAAACTAGGCTTATAGGATTATATAGAGCTTATACAGGAGAAGAAGCATGGAGAGATATCCGTGAGAGGCTTCAGTTGAAAAATAATTGTATCGGCAGGACTGACCACAAGTATAAAATTGGAAGGAATTTTAGCAGAAGCGATTGGGGTAAATTTTCATTCATTGGGAAGGGCGTGAAGGAGTGGAACAGTTTACCAGGGGTAGTGTTTGATCCTTTTCCAAAATCTGTACAGATATTCAAGAAGAGAATAAACAGCAACAGAGAAAATAAATGAAATGTTAGAGGGCATTCAACCAGTGCGGGTTATTGTAAATAAAAAATGTGCGTGAATAAATTAAGTCCATCCCCCTGGTCTAAGGAGTTTGGACAGTCAAAGTAGGGGACTGCCTGTAGGAGTGAAGTACAGTGGGGACTTCAAGGGCCCTGGGACCGCTACGGTAGCTGTGAAGGCCCTTCAGGAACTCTGAAAAGTGGTGGCAAAAGGTGGCTCTGGTTAAGACGCGGCAGGTGTTATGCTACTTATGTTCGAAAATGGATAAAAATAAATAAATAAATAAATGCAATGTAAATTGTAATCTTATACCAGTTGTATAGTATTATTTGAAGTAATTCCACATACTGTATATGAGTTGACTATATTTGTAAGTACAGGAGATATTATAAGTAGAATTTTGTAAACAATATAAATTTATTAAGGATGAGCTGTGTGTTTAATAGAAAAATATTGTTAGGGTAAATTGTATAATATTGTATTCTAGGAAAATTTTCTTCTCCTGTTAATCTAAAATTTAGTGCTTGACAATAATGTATTTTAGTGTACCATTTGCCACCGAGGTAGACACCTCATTTGCAAATAAAGAGATTTTGATTTGATTTTGAAGTTTGCAATCAAGTTTCATTTATTAGACTTCAGCCATTAGTGTTTCCTCTTAGTATCACCTCGTCGCCCTGAGGTGCTTCCTAATGAAAATGTGACATGAAATTAAGACAACCGTAATTTTAGCGCATCACACGGTTAGGTCATTTACTTATGGTACATTTATATGCATTAACAAAGTCTGTCACTCGCAAACCATTCAAATGAGGAAATACTTTAAAGCGTCTTAGACCGGGCGAGTTGGCCGTGCTGTTAGGGGCGCAAAGCTGTGAGTTTGCATCCGGGAGACAGTCGGCTCGAATCACACTGTCGGTAGCCCTGAAGATGGTTTTCCGTGGTTTCCCAATTTCACACCAGGCAAATGCTGGAGCTGTACCTTTATAAGGCCACGTTTGCTTTCTCCCCACTCCTAGCCCTTCCCTATCCCATCGTCGCCATAAGATCTCTCTGTGTCGGTGTGACGTAAAGCAAATTCTTTTAAAGCATCTTAGACCAATGTATTATCAAATTCGCCGCTTGAACTCTACCAGAAAATGCAATTATGCTGGAATTAGGCACTATCAGGTATCCCTATTAGACAACAACTATATGCTCTTGTAAGCCATACCGACACAGGTAGGTCTTATGGCGACGATGGGATAGGAAAGGCCTAGGAGTTGGAAGGAAGCGGCCGTGGCCTTAATTAAGGTACAGCCCCAGCATTTGCCTGGTGTGAAATTGGGAAACCACGGAAAACCATCTTCAGGGCTGCCGACAGTGGGATTCAAACCCACGATCTCCCGGATGCAAGCTCACAGCCGCGCGCCCCTAACCGGACGGCCAACTCGCCCGGTGTAGCCCTATTACACGACCTCGTTCAAACTCCGTAAGCTGCTGATACTGCCTTCTCCGTCCCCTTAAAGACATGTTTGACTCGCACCTACCTCGTGACGTCAACATCAGACGACTAACGCTCACGAATTGTACTGTAGAGCGCGTATTTAAAGCAAACTTGCTTTGCAAGATCATAGCGGCCTACTAGCACCAATCTTCGTCGACTAGCACGCAAATTTTAATAAGCGTCATCCTTCAGATGTGTAAACACGCCTCCCGAATCGCGTTTATCTAGCATAATTCCTTCTTGGTGATGGGATTTCATTTTCCGCCAGTGTATATACAGCTTCTAACAAAATTAAATGTAAAGAACATAAACTGCAGTCCTGTATCTTACTTCTTACTTACTAGGAACACATTTTTATTTCTTTTCTCTACTGCACAACTGTTCTTGTGGGCGACATAGTTTCTTCCAAATCTTTGTCCTTGTTTCTTTTAAATATATTTACTATTTTTGAATCTTCTACTGTATGTCCGAATGCAATCTTTTAACATACACAGTACCGGAAGGAGTAATTCCAATACCTGATGTAGTCCTTTTTAATACTGAACACACTATCAGCTGCAGTTTGGAAGTTAATGAAGTCACCCGATGTCATCCTCTGTACTTTTAAATGGATGAGAAGGCTGGGTTGATGTAATAATTTCCTTTACGTCGACAGGTACAATTTATGATTTCGACGTCCTCTTGCGCTTTTCGTTTAAAGGGAAATGGTAATCACGGGTCAGCGCCTGATACCAGATATTAATGTTCAATGCATTCAAAATAACGCTGTGACACTAAAAAGATATACAGACATGGACAAATGTATTCATACCCCTACCCATCCAATACAAAATGCTTTATTGCTGGACCAATACGGAGTACAGGTCAAAATTGCAAACCCAAACGTATACCTTGTACAACAGTGGCCATTACAAAGCACAAAATAAACTGGAAATAAATAACAGTACATAACAAAGTAACAAATGCGTACTCCATGGCACTACTTGTCTGGACATAAGTATTCATACGTTAGTGTAGAAGTGGGGTTTGGACGAGTAAAGAGAAACCTGTGTTGTTCCGTGGCATTAGTTGTGTAGTAGATGCAGACAGAGATGGACTGATTAGCTAGTTAGAGACGGTACAAGTCCAATGGCGAGGAAAACTAGGGACCGGGCGAGTTGGCCGTGCGCGTAGAGGCGCACGGCTGTGAGCTTGCATCCGGGAGATCGTGGGTTCGAATCCCACTATCGGCAGCCCTGAAAATGGTTTTCCGTGGTTTCCCATTTTCACACCAGGCAAATGCTGGGGCTGTACCTTAATTAAGGCCACGGCCGCTTCCTTCCAACTCCTAGGCCTTTCCTATCCCATCGTCGCCATAAGACCTATCTGTGTCGTAAAGCCCCTAGCAAAAAAAACAAAAAAACGAAAACTAGGGAAACGTCTGTTGAAGAGAGACGACTTATTCTACGCCTTCACCACCAAAGAAAATCGTATTCTGAGATCGGAAACATCATAGGAAGTAGTAAACCAACTGTGCAAAGCATCATACAAAGGTTAAAAGAAGAGTATGTTCTTATAAGCAAGTAAGAAATGGACGTCCGTAGAAACTGACTGCACGATAAGAAAGGTTCATAGTAACCACAATTAAAAAACATCCACACACTACATCTTCGGCAATAGTATCGCAGCTGACAGAATATTTCCATCATGCAGTGTCACACAAAACAGTAAGGAGGGTCCTTCACTCCCTAGGTATCGATCTAGGCTCCCAAGAAAGAAACCGCACATAACGAAAGTGAATCGACGGAAGAGATTACAATTTGCAAGGGAACATGTGGCGAAGGATAATGCGTTTTGGTTGACAGCGATGTTTACAGATGAGAAATAATTTAACATTTCCCGAAGTGATGGACGCATTTTAGTGTTTAGACGCCCCAAAACAGAGCTAAATGAGCAGAACCTTGTTACCACTGTGAAGAACGGCGGGGGTGGGTTTATGGTGTGGGGCTCAATGGTCACTTTTCAGGTGTTGGGGAGTTGTTTTTTCTTTTCGAGGAGACGATGTACAGATTTAAATATCTTAATATCCTGCCCCCTCGTGTGTGCTTCTACAATTGTAGGGGGCTAACCTTGGTTACCCTCTTCAATTGAAGATCCTCTTCGCGGTGAGGGGGACTAGTAGCTCCTTTCTTGCGATGCCGAATGGAGCCCTATTGGGTAACCGTTCGGCATACAAGGAGGAGGAAGCTAAAGCACCGCCCAACCCTAAGGTGTAACGCGACCCGTGCCGATGGGGTGTATGGCACATGGGAGATGTGTCTTGAACGGAGCCTTCGAGATACTTGGCGCCCTCTCGAAGTAAGTAGCCTTACCCAGGTATGCGGGGCTCTGCCTGGGCGGACATATATTTCCCTAGCTACTCGTGGGACCTACATGAGTTCCGTAGCCACCCATAAACCGGAGAGCTCTTCTGGGGCCTCCGAGAGAAATACCAGCACAACAACAACCGAAGGGGACTCTTCGGAGATACCCTCGGACAGTTCGACTTCAACAGTTAGAGGGCTCACTCAAGAGGTGGGCAATCTGCAGGTTCAGAAGAAGAAGAAGAAACAGCGCTCTGGCGCTGAAAAGAGGAGATACAAGAAGGCCTTAAAGGCCCGGGAGCAGGCCAAAGAAGACCTAACTCCTGGGGCTGAGGGGACTTCTACTACCACAACAGCGACAACAGTGGAGGAATCCAATGGGCACAAGAGGCGGGACCCTGAAAAGGGTTCTGCTTCTAGGGCACAGAGGACCCCATCCACCAAGATGCCAGCGGGGAAACGACTTCTGTCGGGGGCAACCCCAGAAGAAGATCGGCAGACCCGCAAGAGACCCAAAGTGGAGTACGCCAGGATAGCTAAAGCTGGGATCAGGATGGCCATAGTACCTGTGGGATATCCTGACCAGCAGCTATCCGAGAAACAGGTGGAAGCTGTGGTAGAGGCTATCACCAATCTGATAGACGAGCTTCCGGAGCAGGGGCCCATCAAGCCTCAGTTCCTGGACTGCTATCTGTCAAGGGGTGCGGCCGTCATCATAGCGGAGAACAATGAAACTGTAGCATGGCTTTCTAGCCTTGTTACAGGTATACAACCGTGGGAAGGAGCCAGGCTCACAATTGCGGGCATGGACAAACTCCTTTCCTACAAGAGAGGCATGGTCTGGATACCAGGACAACCAAAGGACAATAACGTCCTTTTGGGAAGAATGTCACGCCAGAACCATGGCTTAAATCCCGCCAGCTGGAGGGTCTACGACCGCAAGGAGGAGAAGAGAGGCGTCCGCCTTGTGGTCAGCATGGACTCCAGGGATGTGGAGAAAGTGGTGGGGAAGAAGATCTTCTGCGGGGTGCATGTGGCTACCTTCACATTAGTGGAGGGCAAGCGTGACAAGCAGAGGACCAATCCCACCACAGATAAAACCGAGACCAGCAGGGGCGAAGAGCTGGAGCCCGGACAGGAACCGGGGCCAGCCAAGCCCCAGGATCCATCGCGGGAGACGGAGCTGCAAGTTCCGGAGACTGCATAAGGTAAAGTATTCTATGAAAGTAAAGAATGATTACTTTCATACAAGCAAATATACAACATTGTATAGCGGCCTCTAGGGTACTTAATAGAAGTATCCAGAAAGGCGGGTTTTCGGTCGCCCTGATACAAGAACCCTGGCTTAGACAGGGACATATCATAGGACTAAAATGTGCAGGTTTCACTCTATTCAGTGGAATAGCAGAAGAGAAGCCTAGAGCATGTATACTAGTTAAGGATCATAACGCTTCGGCTATACCGGGTTTCATTACTAGAGACCTAGTAGCAGTCCTAATGAGATATGAAGAGGGCGGACAGCCAAGAGACTTGGTTGTCTGTTCTGCATATTTCCCAGGAGACTCTGAATCTCCACCCCCGCCGGAGGAGTTCAAGAGACTGGTGATATACTGTAGGAAACAAGGATTAAACCTCGTAGTAGGATGTGATGCCAATGCTCATCATAGCATTTGGGGAAGTAAAAATACAAACCGAAGGGGAGAGCACCTCATAGAATTTCTATGTACAACTGATCTTGAGATCATGAATATTGGTGATACCCCTACCTTCATTAATAATAGGAGCGAAGGGATCATAGATCTTACCCTGGGTTCCATGGGAATCATGCAGGAATTTAAAGACTGGAAGGTCTCATTGGAGCCTCCCTTGTCAGATCATAGACACATTGTGTTTTATATAGAGGGCTCCATCGAGATCCCGTCTTACAGAAACCCTAGACGAACCGATTGGATATCTTTTAGGGAGGACGTGAGGAGGGGACTGGAGGGAGGACCCTCAAATATAATTAAAAACAAAGAGGAGCTGGAGCTCAGTGTGAGTTTTCTCACACGGACACTGGTTACCTCTTATGAATTAAACTGCCCTATTGTTAAGGCAAAAAGAGTAACAGGAAGCTTCAAGTGGAATAGTTATCTTGAACACCTGAGGAGAAATACACGAAGGCTCTGGAATAAATACAGGGAACTTCAGGATCAAGAAAGCCTAGATTCTTACAAAGAATCACAAAGAAGGTACAAGTCAGAAGTCAAAAAGGCTTCTAGGAAATCTTGGAGACAATTTTGTGACTCCATTGAAAGTCAACATGAAGCGGCAAGGCTTTATAAAATTTTAACCTTGGATAGAAGGGCAAGGCTGGGCTCACTGGAGACTCCTTCTGGTGGATACACATCCACAGAGGGGGAGACCCTGAGCTTATTGCTTGATGCCCACTTTCCAGGTTCGGTAATCACGAATAGTGAGGTAGAATCGACCGGATCCTTCAGACCCGATAAAAGTGGCTGGAGGGAAGCCGCAGAGATTGTTACCCCAAGAAGGGTTAAGTGGGCATTAGAATCCTTTGCCCCTTACAAAAGCCCAGGTGTGGATGGGATCTTCCCGGCGCTTCTTCAGGAGGCGGGGGGGGGGGGTCCTTATACCATACCTGGTCAGAATCTTTAGAGCCTGTCTCACTATGGGGGTACGTGTACTCCTTGTGGCGTCAGGCGAAGGTGGTATTTATACCTAAACCCGGAAGGTCTTCATATACTAGACCTAAGGATTATAGACCCATTAGTCTAACGTCTTTTCTACTTAAGACCTTGGAAAGACTGGTGGATAGACATATCAGGGAGAAAGTATTAAGAGACTTTCCCCTGCATTCTCATCAACATGCATATCAACCAGGGAAGTCGGTTGAGACGGCACTACACCAGCTGGTTTCTAGGCTGGAGAGTGCCTTGGATCAGCAACAACTTGCTATGGTTGTATTCCTAGATATAGAAGGGGCCTTTAACTATACATCTTTGGGCTCCATAGAACGTAGTCTAGAGAGAAGAGGAGTGAGCAGTATGCTCATAAAATGGATTATGGCCTCACTGCAGGGCCGTCAAGTTCTGTTTACTCTCAACGCTGTAATGTTGAGAGCTAATATAGACAGGGGGTGTCCACAGGGAGGAGTATTATCACCAACATTATGGTGTCTGGTAGTGGACGAACTACTTACCAGGTTAAATGTTGGAGGAATATACGCCCAAGGCTATGCAGACGACATAAGCCTGATGGCGGTAGGAAATTTCCCCAGTACGGTTTCCGAACTCGTACAGAGCTCTCTACGTAGGGTGGAAAGATGGTGTCACGAGACAGACTTGTCGGTTAATCCCGATAAGACGGAGCTCGTGGTATTTACCAGGAAGAGGAGGCTAGACGGACTGTCAGAGCCTTTCCTATTCGGAAAAAAAATTAGTTAAGACAACCTCGGTTAAGTACCTAGGGGTAATCCTTGAGGCAAGACTGAGTTGGAAGAAACATATAGATCATAAGGTGGATAAGGCTCGCAAGATTATGTGGGCCTGTCGCAGGGCCGTCGGGAAGACTTGGGGCCTAAGACCTAGGGTGGTCCAGTGGCTCTATATCTCCATTGTACGGCCCACGATCACCTATGCATCTATAGTCTGGTGGCCAGGCTCAGAGAGTAAAACTGTGAGCACCAAGTTAAACAGTGTCCAAAGACTTGCGTGTCTAGGAATAACAGGGGCACTGGATACTACACCATTATATGCAATGGAGGCCATCCTAGGTTTTCCCCCCTTACATTTATATGTTAAGGTAATAGCGGGAATGAGTGCCTATCGCCTTTGGTCACTCGGAGGATGGTCCTTCAAAAACCCGAATAGAGGTCATGCCTCTGTTCTTACAAGGCTTCACCAGACTTGCCCTATGACAATGATGATCGGGGATCTGATGAAGCCTAGCTTTAATTTGAATTATAAATTCACAGTGGTGATACCCACAAGGGAGGAGTGGGCCGCGGACGCTGGGACCCGTCTTAAGTCTGGGGGCTGTACATGGTACACAGATGGCTCGCGGACGGAGGCGGGCACAGGCGCCGGGGTCTGGGGGCCTAAGACAAGGCTCTCCCTTCCTATGGGTAAATATGCTACTGTTTTCCAGGCTGAAGTATACGCAATACTAGCCTGTGCTTTAAATATATGGAATATGCCTGGACACAGAAGACACATCACTATATGTAGTGATAGCCAGGCAGCGCTAAAAGCACTATGTGCAGTTAAAACAACATCAAAACTGGTATGGGAATGCCAAAGGATGTTAGATCAGCTGTGTGAGCTTAGCTCAGTTACCTTATTATGGGTTCCTGGGCACACAGGAATCAGTGGAAATGAAGAAGCTGACAAACTAGCGAAACAGGGCTCAATGGGTTCCTTCACAGGACCAGAGCCCTTCCTGGGAGTGTCACTCCGAAGTGTGAGACTGGCAATATCCCAATGGATAAACCAGTCTCACCTAGATATTTGGAAGAGGTTAACCATAGCAAGACAGGCACGTGAACTTATCAAAGGGCCTAGTCAAAGCTATAAAAAGGTCCTAATGAATTTGAATAGGACCAGAATGAGAATGGTAGTTGGACTGTTAACAGGCCACAATACCTTACAGAGACACCTACACATCATGAAAATCACCCAGGATCTGATGTGTAGAAGATGCGGTAAGGAGGAGGAGACCTCCGCGCATGTGTTATGTCAGTGCGAGGCTTTTGCAAGCACTAGACATCGATACCTGGGCTCACACTTTGTGAGCCTGGAGGACATCAGGAATGCCAAAATCCGGACACTGGTATCCTTTATAGGAGCACTAGGGCTGGACTAGGCAAACCCGTTCAAGGGGCACAAAGGGTCTTCATAGACCTACGTGTGGAGCTCTGCGAAAACAGGGCTCACCCATTTCTTATCTATCTATCTATCTTTCTTAATATCCTGAAAGAAAACTTTCGCAAAAGCGCCGAAAAGCTTGGGATTTGCAATGAGTTTTACTTCCAACACGACAATGACCCCAAACATACGGTGGAAATTGTTCGTTTGTGGGTACTCTAAAACACGCCGCACACACTAAAAACACCTCCCCAATCGCCAGATTCCAACCCCATCGAACATCTATGGAGATAATTGGAGTCCAGACTAAGAAAATACCGCATAACAAGTAGAGTACACTTGAAACAGTTACAACAACAAGAATGGGGGAACATTTCATCTGAACTAACATGGAAACTGGTGTTCTCAATGCCCAGCAGGTTAAAAGAAGTAATATACAGGAAAGGCAAACAAACGTGCTACTGATCGAGTTGGTAATATCTGTATCGTCATTGAGTTGTGAACTCTTCTGGGATACGGTATGAATACTTATGTCCAAACAAGTAGTGTCATGGACTACGAATTTGTTGCTTTGTTATGTACCGTTATTTACTTCCAGTTTATTTTGTGCTTTTTAATGTACACTACGGTACAAGGTATACGTTTGGTTTTGTAATTTTGACCTGTACTCCGTATTGGTCCAGCAATAGAGCATTTTGTATTGTATGGGTAGGGGTATGAATACTTTTGTCCATGTCTGTATTTTAGAAAGGATTTCTTTGTCGAAACATGTTGTATATGCTAAAACATTCATTTTTCTATTACGACGTTTGACTTTCTTAGATGAATATGCTCACCTATAACATTTCCTTCACTATTACCCTGCATCACATCAAAAGTATTATTACCGGAGAACGTACCCTGGGCCTCACATGGCCCCAGTACAACAAGGGTACGTGTGGAGATACCTCAAACACCATCTGTCACAGTTGATCAACGACGGAACAATTTTAGCATGATATGCATAGCCTATATGGGTGTACCCATAAAATAAAATAAAATCTGATTAATTGGCACTTAGCCCTTTAGAATGTTAAGTCAACAATTACAGTTAAGGTAGTGGAACGGTGGTAAATAAACTCTATTTTCATAAAGCAGGTTCGATCCTGGCTCAGTCCGGTGGTAATTGAAGCTGCTCAAATACGTCAGCTTCGTGTCGGTAGATTTATTGGCACGCAAAATAACTCCTGCAGGACTCAGTTTCGGAAACTCGACGTCTCAGAAAACCGTAGAAGTACTTAGTGGGACGTAAAGCCAATAACATTATCTTATTGTGATAAAGCAGCAGGAGTAGATGAAATTAGACCTGAAATGGTGGTATATAGTGGGAAAGGCAGGGATGAAATGGCTTCATAGAGTAATAAGAACAGCATGGAATGTTAGTAGGGTACCTTCTGATTGGGCGAAATCACTAATTGCACCTATCTACAAGCAAGGGAAGCCGGCCCCGCGTTGTAGGGGTAGCGTGCCTGCCTCTTACTCGGAGGTCCCGGGTTCGATTCACGGCCAGGTCAGCGATTTTTGCCTGGATCTGAGGGCTGGTTCGAGGTACACTCAGCCTACGCGATTACAATTGAGGAGCTATCTGACGGTGAGATGGCGGCCCCGGTCTAGACGACTGAGAGGATCCGTCGTGCTGACCACACGACACCTCGTAAACTGCAGGCCTTCGGGCTGAGCAGCGGTCGCTTGGTAGGCCAAGGCCCTTCGGGGCTGTTGCGCCATGGGGTTTGGTTTTATAAGCAAGGGAACCGGAAAGATTGCAACAGCTGTCGAGGTATTTCACTGATCAGTATACCAGGCAAGGTGTTCACTGGCATTTTGGAAGGGAGGGTGAGATCAACGGTTAAGAGTAAGACGGATGAAAACAAGTGGTGTATATTGAGGGCTACCAAGGCTATCAATGAAGCCGAAACCTCAACTGAGAATGATGGAAGTCTAAAGCACAGTATAATGTAAGCATCTGATACATTGCTCCATTTACAAAACTTGAAAACAGTGAGAAAAAATGTCGCACGTATTTCTGAGAGCAAGGCATCGGAGACTGAAATTGTAGCCTAGACTCTCGCCTCGCTGCCCTCGAGACGCCACGCGCGACTTGCTTCTGTATAGGAGCGGGGACCAGGGCGGATAGTTCTGCTAGGCTGCGGTCCGTCAGATCGCCACTGCTTTCAACCGTGCGTTACTCATCGTATATACTTCCTCACCTGATACTTCTGACTTAATTAGATAACAGAGTGCTGGTATTTAACTTCCGTTTACTTCTACTCGTACATCCTTGTAGGAAGACAGTGCAGGGCTGCTGTTATAGGAGTAATGCAGTTTTCTTTTTATTCGTAGATCTTGCTAAAATGAAATGCAATCTTTCGGGTTAAGTGTTCTATTTTGTTGGTTGGAATCGAACCCGTGATCATGGATCGGACACCGCCATTGATCTCCCGATTGAGCTAATTAACTAGTGAACGATGGGAACGACCGCTGTAAAATTCAACATTTTTATTTAATAATAATAATAATAATAATAATAATAATTGTTACGGGGTTACCCGTGGAATGCAGAGGTGAAAGAAGGTGCGGGCTGGAATGGGTCTAACTAGAAAGCAGAGATATTGATTAAAATTGCATTAAAGGTTATATTTTCAACAACAGCAAAACTTAACATGTTTCACATAAAACTTCAGATTTTAACCAATAACAACAAGTTAAATCAGGTACAAGACCAGGAAAGCCAAGATTTAGAGACAATTAAACAATCTGGGCCACAAGCCCTAATTTTTACAATTTCTGAGCACTCAGCTCACAACCACATATTACCAAAGGGCAGAAATCCCCTCATTACGTGGATCACTTGCTCCCACCTAGCACTGTCAGGCCTCCTAGAGGCACATATCCAAATACAAGAAAGAGCTGACCCGCTCTCAATATTTCAAGCCTATCAAAGCCCTCAAGGCACACTTACAAAGAAACAGGGGTACCTTGTACCCAACCTAATGGGCCTTAGTAGAAAGATAATAGGTTAAGTTAATGGCCCGCAACACCAAGTAGAATGGAGGCGAGTACTTGCACTCCTACATGAAGTCTTTTAAAACCTAAGAGGCACTAGGCCGATGAACCAGGGGCTATTCCCAAACTATGGAGGTGACTCGAATAAGAAAATTGAATACATTAAGGAAGGAAAGGTTACCAAAACGTAGTCATCTCAAGGCAAAATGAAGGGGAGCTCGAGAGGATAAAGCACTCTCTATCCCCCATTTACAGTTAAAGATATATGAAGTTTTACAAAAGTGACGGCAATTTACATGTTTGAAGATAGGTTACATAATAAAGGTTTCGGACCTTCCCCGCGGGTTAAACTGCTGAGCTAGCAAGAAATAAAGATGGTTAAGTGGCCATTACCTTGTTGAAGAGCTGCTGTCGGATGAAAGAGGCGCTTCCCGCCTCCTGCTACACTTCCATACACTAGACTAGATGTTGTTCGAGTGGCGGAGAGACAGGGAAATCAGCAGTTTTTATACTCTCGGAAAAGATTCGAGACCTTTCAAAAATAATTAAGACACCTACAGTCGTTTATTGGGTAGCTTAGAGTTACACATCAAAATCGAAGAAGAAGGACACGATTGGTCAAAAATTAATTACAGAAATTCTGGATTGGCTCAATTCAAAACTGGCGGAAAGAAAAGATTAATATTGCCAACCCACAAATGAAAAAACGAAATTTAGTAAAGATAAAACTTATGAATACAAAATTTCTTCAGAAAGTTCCTTAACTTCGCACCAGGGTGCATGATCATAGTTTTTTGTAGAGATATCTATCAGTGAATGTCCACACTTCTTGATCAATAGAAAACAAAACAAGCTGAACTCCACACAGTACTGACAACTTCGTAATCACAGAATTTACGGTAGTGACATCTTCTGAGAAAATTTATGAGTTGATACAGTAGTTAAAGTTCAGAGTTCCTCTGGTAGAGGAGTACTTTAAGGCGGAAAATTCAAAAGTGCGGCGTAGAGGTGTACCAGCCGGTACAATAATAATAATAATAATAATAATAATAATAATAATAATAATAATAATAATAATAATAATAATAATAGTGAATGGCATCTGTATAGGCTTGGAGGTGACCTAATGAGGGTAAAATGACTGGCGAAGACGTCATAAATACCCAATCCCCAAGCCAGGGGAATTAACAGTATGAGGGGGTTGATTCTAAAAATTGAACCGGGGCCATCGGACCAAAGCAAGCATTTTATCCATTTAGCCACAAAGCTGGACTTGAAATTGCTAAATCTTAGGCTACCTTCTCCACTGATCAAAGGTTGAGCACTGGCAGTAGCAGAGGCCTGGGCAGTAGCTTGTGTAGCAGCCTTGACGACACAGCAGGCTACTTGCCGTGGCTATTGGCTGCAGCTCAAAACGCTGAAGACTTGACGTTCACTAAACCAACCATCGAAAAGGGGTAACCCCAAGTCTAGTGGTAGCCCACGTCTTGATTCCAGCATACGCCACTGATGAAAACCAGAGAGATTGTCAGGATCAGATTTTCAGTATGCGCAATGTAACTGAAAGATGCTACGAGATCGTAGATCTAGGAAGGCATAAAATATGACAAAGTACCGAGAAAAATATTTTAGTCGTACTGAGGAAGTATGGTGTTGAGGGTAGATTATTAAAAGCAAGCGAAGGAAATATGTTGGCAATTTGGCTGCGGTGAGAATTGATGGTAGAACGAGTTCTTGGTTCAAGGTACTTACAGGGGCTGGACAAGGCTGTATGTAATCTTTCACCTTTGTTGTTCATAGTTTACATGGATCATCTACTGAAAGGTAGGCCTATGAAGTGGCAATGAGGGATTCGATTAGGTGGTAACGTAGTAAGCAGTTTGGACTATGCTTACGACAAGGTCTTAATGGTAGACTGGGCTGAAAGCCTAGATGTTACTATAGTAAGTGAGACTGAATCAAGGTGCAGTAAAGCTAATGCATTGAGCTCGCTGTATTCTGCAAGAAGGAAGTCAGCATCCGGATGAAACTATCTTATCACCGGTCTGTTTTCAGATCAACTTTGCTGTACGGGAGTGAATGCCGGGTGGTCTCAGGATATCTTATTCATAAAACAGAAGTAACAGACATGAAAGTAGCGAGAATGATTGATGGTATAAATGGGTGGGAACATGGGCAGGAGGGTACTCGGAAGAGAGATAAAAGGTGAGTTCGGAATGAATTGATCAAGGTGTACGCATAAACCGATTTCGGTGGTGGGGTCAAGTCAGACGAATGGAAGAAAATAGGAAAATAATGGATTCGGTCATAGAGGGTATGAGAAGTACATTGAGACCAGGACAACGATGGTTAGACATTTAAAGATAAGAGGTATGAAACTAAACGAAGCCACAAAGCTAGTGGCGGCATTTAATGGATTCATAGAGACTGGCAGACCGAACGCTGAAACGGATTACAGTCTATAATGAAGATGTATGTATGTGTGTGTAATACATGGGGCAATTGAAAATCGGTTCCCAACCATCAGTAATTATTCTCCTTTGCTTTTACCAGTTCCGAATTTAAATTCATTTTAACTAATGTAACTTTCTGGGGTCCATGACTCGATGTAACTCAATTTAAATCTAAGCTGCAGTCACTGGAGTCCAGAGGATCAAAACGTAGTCGAAAGCTCTCAATACTCATGTAAGCTATATACGAGTACTTTAAGTACTCACCGGGCGAGTTAGCCGTGCGCGTAGAGGCGCGCGGCTGTGAGCTTGCATCCGGGAGATAGTAGGTTCGAATCCCACTATCGGCAGCCCTGAAAATGGTTTTCCGTGGTTTCCCATTTTCACACCAGGCAAATGCTGGGGCTGTACCTTAATTAAGGCCACGGCCGCTTCCTTCCAACTCCTAGGCCTTTCCTACCCCATCGTCGCCATAAGACCTATCTGTGTCGGCGCGACGTAAAGCCCCTAGCAAAAAAAAAAAAACTTTAAGTACTACAGGCACAATCTAATCTAGATTATTTAGAACCCAGAAAAATCAAATAGTGCACAATTCCTACGTCAACGCAATAGAAGTCAGCCTCGATTCTCTTCGGGATGTATTTCCGGTTACGGTCTATATACTGTACGTGGAACTTTCCACTTACCGCATAAGTCTGCTTCGACCGACAAGATTAAATGCTCACAAAGGAAATAGACTATCCTGACATTCATCCGTCCAACGAACATGAACGACTTACAGTTAATTTTCGTCATGTTCTGCCATACGTGGAACAGGTTTGGGCCGCCGCTTCTCTACCACCCGGAAGCAGGACTGTGCATTGCAATTTCTCCTGTAGCTTGGCTCAGGAATTTGATGCAGTTAGCCTACTACGTAAGCAGCAAGCTCCAACGGTAAACTCTAGGACTCACTTCCACCTTTACTTCAGCTCAACTCTTACGAAAAACGAATGAACTGGAAAATGATATTGGAATGATGTGAACTCGAACTGCAAATTTCATATGACTTAAAAGCGAAGCATAATTTAATTCCTCGTTCCGCTGTTCGACCACGGCTGAGGTTGGTGGCGTTTGGATGTGTCGAAATGTTACAGTACATCTCCGAGTCATTGGCATCCGACGCTTTAGAGACCTCGAATGTCAAATAATAATAATAATAATAATAATAATAATAATAATAATAATAATAATAATAATAATAATAATAATAATTTATTTCTTCTTCCTTAATCCGTTTACCCTCCAGGTTGGTGTTTCCCTCGGACTCAGCCTCAAGGGCAGTGTCATGGAGAGTGAGACTTTGGGTCGGTTGATACAGCCGGGTTAGAGTTGCCAAACCATACATCCTGAAAAAACGGGATTGTCCTCAATTTGAGCACGTGTCCCGACATCCTGGCTGAATTTTTAAAAATCCCTAAATGTCCTGAATTTTCAAAATCAGAGCAAATTATTTGAAATTTTGCTCAAATGCTTTTGGACAGGAATGTCCTTTCCGTTACTTAAAAATCTATGCAAATGACATTGAATATTATATAATTTTGGAGTGGTCGGTAAAGTAGGTATTTTACTTAAATTACGATTTCTTATTATTTCTCTATATTATTTTTAATATTAACATCATATATGAGTAACAAGTGTGTCTTTTGGTAATGAATGGTACAGTTCACATGAAATTACCCAAATACACTCGTTTGCGTCCCCGTACCACTATATGCATGGGGGCAAGTGCTCCTGTGGAGTTGGCGCCTATGTTTAGAACTCGTCGGCGTTGGTGTCCTGAATTTCATTCTGAACCTTATGGCAACGCTACCTGGGGACGATGACCAGTACCTCGCCCAGGCGGCCTCAACTGCAGTGGCCTTGTGGGTCGGGGGTGGGGGAGATTGGAAGGGATAGACAAGGAAGAGGGAAGAAAGCGCCCGTGGCCTTAAGTTAGGTACCTTCCCGACATTTGCATGGAGGAGAAGTGGGAAACCACGGAAAAAATTTCGAGGATGTCTGAGGTGGGAATCGAACCCACCTCTACTCAGTTGACATCCCGGGGCTGAGTGGAACCCGTTCCAGCCCTCGCAGCACTTTTCAAATTTCGTGGCAGATCCGGGAATCAAACCTGGGCCTCCGGGGATGGCAGCTATTCACGCTAACCACTACACCAGAGAGAAGGAATTATTATTATTATTAATCATAGATACTGGAAATTGTGAACTCGAACTGAAAAATTCATATGACTTAAGGGAAGCTGAGCTTGGTGGCGTTTGTGGGTGTTGAAATACTACAATTCCCGAGTCATTGGCACCCGACACATTAGAGACGTCACGTGGAACACATGCCAACATCCTTCAAAATCTGCAGCAGATGAAGAAACGTTATAAGAATAATACTAATCGTAAACACGATCTAGTTTATGTTTTCCGGCATTAAAATTATAGGCCTACATTTGATGTCAATTCGTGTCCCCTACGTTGTTAGTTTTCAGAAGAAAATAAAATTACTCCCGAACTATTGTCATAAATAAAACCACACCCTACATTCTAACAAAAGATCAAGGATCACATGATAGTTACGATTAACAATACGTGATGCATAAATACATCCTTAGTGGACAAATACTGAAGGTGACCTTGAGAAACGTAAGACTCATAGCTTTGGTATCAGAGATCACAATTCTGTCGCGACCAAGCTGAGTCAGCCACCCACTTGTTTTCGGAAGACAAAGAAGTCACAAAGAGAATGTACGCACCATCTAGCGTCAGCTTTCCAAACTATTGTCATGTAATGACACCCATGGCGCAAGCGTGGGGATACCTGACGCACACAGTTGCGCACGGCCTGGTGTGAGGAAAAGGTGGAGAAGATGAACGGAACATAGAAACGAGGCGGGAATTCAAACATAAATTTCTTGTGGAAGGGTGGAGCACTTCACTGTCGAATGGCTGAACGGACATTTATTTATTATTATTATTATTATTATTATTATTATTATTATTATTATTATTATTATTATTATTGAGACATTGAGCCAGATTCTCATCAAGGCGTCTGGGGTTCGACTTCCGGCCAATGCCTGAGACACTTTTCGAATATAGTCGCGTTCATGACATCGTTGGTCGAATTTCTATTTCTTTTACATCTACTAAGTATTGATGTTTAAGTAGACTTTTTTTTTTACCAAAGTGGGTATAGAAACTTAAGATAATTTATTTTAGTTTATTCTTAGTTAGACATTGGGAATTTTCTTTGTTAGATAAGAAATACTTCACTTCTTGTAAAATTATATTATTAATATATGGCACCTTCCATGTTATTGGCTTTACGTCCCTCTAACTACTTTCACGGTTTAGTTCCGCAGGAGTTCTTTTACGTGCCAGTAAATCTACCGACACGAGGCTGGCGTATTTGAGCACCTTCAGATACCACGGGACTGAGCCAGTTGGGGTCAGAAGGCCAGCGCCTGAACCGTCTAAACCACTCAGCCGGGCACATTTTCCATTTGTTTTTAACTGAATAAGCTAATAGGAAGGTATACACTTCGGGGCGTATAGTATGGCATTGGCATGGCTGGTGAAGCTCCTGTCTTTAGCATTTCACTGGACGATAACTATACTTATCTTCATTTTGAATAAATGTGATGTAACTTACGGCGGAAGTATGAGAAACATTATCACTTTTATTTTAAGAAAGGTTAAGTAAGTTTCTTTGTTTATATCGAAAATAATAGAGACGTAGAAAACAAACTTAAGCACACAGTTTAGTTCAGAAAAGATTCTTCTTCTTTTTTCACATTGTCACTTATGTTGTTGACACATTATTCTATCACACAGCAAATGTATACTTTCCGCTGTGGCGATAGAAATATCCCCGCTGGTGTGATAATTTCCGAGCTCCATCCCCTACAGTATCACTATAAGAAAATCATCTACTTCTTACATGTTCTTCTAAGATATGTTCAAACATGCAGGAACCCGAAAACACCAAATAATCGTTTGTACACTTCCTGGTACAAAAAAGTAATCGGCTGAAAATTTCCAAGTACTTAGAGTGCAAGGTCGGCCGAAGGGAAGGAACACGTTATCATGGAGATTTCTGGGCTGGTTAATACGCGGGAGTTTATCTACACTCTGCCAATAAAAGTTAAGATGTCAGAGCATTATCCCCTACATAATCATTGAAGAAAATCACCTACTTCTTACATGCTCTTTTAATATTTTTTTGCAAACACGCAGAAACCAGAGCTCTTTTAGGACGAGATAAATTAAAACTTAAGAGTGAGTTGACTGCGCGGCTCGGGCCGTGTAACTGTCAGCTTATATTTAGGAGATAGAGAGTCCGAACCCTACTGTCAGCAGCACTGAAGAAGGTTTTCCGTGGTTTGCCAAATTCACGCCAGGCAAATCCCGGCTCAGTCCGGTGGTATTTGAACAGTAGCGTAGCCAGGATCGGCCAGTGGGGGTTGTGGTTACAAAATGATGGTAGAACATAATTAAGGTGCATGCATGACTTTTCATTATGAGGACACTGATATAAGTGAATTGCACATCTATTAGTTTTACAATTTTGTATCTCCATGTTTATTTAGTTTATTGTCAGTTTCTGTTTATTTTCTTTTTGTAAAAAATCCATGGGGGTCTAACCCCCAGTAACTCCCGTTCCCCCGGTTCCCCCGGCTACGCCACTGTATTTGAAGGCGCTCAAATACGTCAGTGTGTGAGAAGATTTACTGGAACGTAAAAGAACTCCTGCGGACAAAGTTCAGTCACATTGGTTTCTCTAAAAGCCGTAACATTAGTTACAGGAACGTGAAACTATTATTATTATTATTATTATTATTATTATTATTATTATTATTATTATTATTATTATTATTATTTTCAGCGTTCATTCTCTGCGAATTAACTATGCACCTCCACAAACCTCTATTTGCAACTAATTCTTTGATCTCGTTTTGCTCCACACCTCATATCATTAAACCATTAACAATTGAGTACAACCACCGTTGCCTTGGTCTCCTCTAGTTCTGTTATGACCTCAACACTGAAGCAGGTTAATACGTACCGCTTCGTGCATCAAGTTTATTTCTAATTTTCTCACTCCGTGTACACTTCTGCTACTGTTTATACCTGTTTGTTCCAGCTATGATTATCGCTACCTTCATGTCTGTTGCTTCTGACTCATGAAAATGATATCCCGAGTTCACACAGCTTTCACTCCTGTCCAGCGAAGTCTGTTGAAAGCAGACCGATGTAAAGAGAGTTTCGTCCGTGAACTCACTTCTGTCCCAGACGTCGCTTTCCTCTTCTTACTTAATTCGTTTACGCTCCAGGGTTGGTTTCTCCCTCGGACACAGCGAGGGATCTCACCTTTGCCGCTTCAAGGGCAGTGTCCTGGAGCGTGAGACTTTCGGTCGGGGGGATACGACTGGAAAGGAGGACCAGTACCTCGCGCAGGTAGCCTCACCTGCTGCGCTGAAGAGCGGCCTTCCGGGAGATGGGAAGATTGGAAGGGATAGACAAGGAAGAGGGAAGGAAGCGGCCGTCGCTTTAAGTTAGGTACCATCCCGGCATTTGCCTGGAAGAGAAGTGGGAAACCAAGGAAAACCACTTCGAGGATGGCTGAGGTGGGAATCGAACCCCCTCTATACAGTTGACCTCCCGAGGCTGAGTGGAACCCTTTCCAGCCTCGCCCCACTTTCTAAAATTCGTCGCAGAACCGAAACTCGAACCCAGGCCTCCGGGTGTGGCAGCTAATCACACTAACCACTACACAACAGAGGCGGCACTTCTTAACTAAGCATGTTTATTGACAAGTAGTGTATTAAAGCAAACAAGCTTGAATTTTACATGCCTTTTGATATCGTGATCATAGGCACAGGATCTACAGCTCTACTTGAAATCTGAACCACAGGAACGTAACTTCTCATTTCAAAAACTCCACATGCATTGGCGGGGATTCGAACAGTGGCTGCCTTGATAAGAAGTTAGTAACTAAGCCACTTGGCTGTCATATCCGCTGAAAGTGTGTATAGGACATATATATATTAAAAAGTAAGGCAAACAGTGTTTTACCATGAATAATCACTATGAATAATAATAATCAGGGAAACAACTAACCCTAATACATAATTATAATCTAAATACGGGGGCGAATCAAAAAGGAAAGGTCCGCTTCCATCTACTGGACGAAATATACAGTAGATAGATTTATTTTTACAATCTGCTTTACGTCTCACCGACACAGATAGATCTTATAGCGACTATGGCATAGGAAAGGGCTAGGAGTGGGAAGGAAGCGACCGTGGCCTTATTGAGGTACAGCCCCGGCCAACTCGCTCAGTAGATAGATAGGTTCCGTCTTTGTTGGTGGTGAAGTTACAGCTCAGGGCTCTTTTTTACACTCAACCACTGTTTCATAATTTGATTAAAATACTAAAAAATTGAATAAAGCAACAACAACAACTAATAATAATAAATAATAATCAGGGAAACAACTAACCCTAATACATAATTATAATCTAAGTACGGGGGCGAATCAAAAAGTAAAGGTCCGCTCCCACCTACTGGAATGGAATGGAATCGAACCGAACAGAATTTGTTTTTAACATGTGTTTTAATGGGAGATAGATATGGCGATCGCCACGAGTCGAATCGAATCGAACAGAACGGAACAGGATTCTCTGTCAAGAATATTTTTCGACTAGCGGAGTGGAATCGAACACAATTATCAAGATTCGTGCAACTTCGTAGACGGTCGGGTCGAGATCTTTCGGACGACCATTTGGCGGCAGATGTGTATTAGTGTCAGCTGGAAAGTCAGCCGTTTCTTGGATACGGTCGCGAAAGTTCTGTTTGGTGTTAGTTTATTTAATTTATTAATATAAGACACGGAAAAACTTACCAGTTTAATTCAGAAGTATAATTTCCTCTACTACAAGTCCCACGAACATTACTACAACAATGTAAAAAATAATGCCTGGGAGGAAATAAGCAAGGCTATGAAAAACCAAACTTACTGGAATATTCAATTTTGTGGTAGGTTACTGTGGTCTATACACAATTTATTTAATCATTTTTGTTGACTTCATCACAAAATCATGTTATGTTGGAGTCCACATACGGTATATCAGTACGATAATCGACACCACATCTCATATGGGATCTCCGTTTAAGTGTTTATTATATTTACAGTGAACGATTTCTAAGTGGCATTCCCTAGGTTTCAAACTGTCGTATATGTGTTCCTAACAAATAGTAGGCTACTGTATACTAAATTGCTCTGTTGTGGACAATAAATATACTTCCCAGTCTTTAATTAATGTTACAGAGAGTTGGCCGTGCGGTTAGGGCCGCGTAGGTGTGAGTTTTCATTCGGGAGATAGTGGGTTCGAAACCCAGTCGGCAGCCCTGAAGATGGTTTTCCGTGGTTTCCCCATTTTTCACACCAGGCAAATGCTCGGCCTGTACTTTAATTAACGCCACGGTCCTAGCCCTTTCCTATCCCATCGTCGCCATAAGACCTATCTGTGCCGGTGCGACGTAAAGCAAATTGTAAAAAAATAATGTTGAGGCTACCTCGATTAATGATTTCATCCTGCCACAGGACACAATCTGCTGCATTAAAGTTGTTTTAAAAATGATCACGCACTCCCAATGCATCTGAGGCAGCATTCATCCTGTAAAATTGAACTTTTCTGTTAAATTCTACTATCTGAAATAGTTGTTGAAATTGCAATACAGTAACTCTGAAGTAGGCCTACCGTCGCAACAAGCATTCAAATAAGTTTGAATACTCTTCTTTCGGCTCTCTTGTTAATTTCATGCACCCAGAAACTTCTCCGATCTCTGGTATTTTTCTGCCCCCACACACCTTCTATCAGTCCGTCCATTGCTGGCCTGAAGTTTCCCGTAGAATCCCGTTCGATTCTGTTCCGCTAGATGTGAACGGTCGAGTGGAAATTTCGGCTGTTCGGTTCGATTCCATTCCACTAGGTGGGAGCGAGCCTTAAAGTTACACTTCCAAGTTATGGCCATTTATGAAAGCACGTACACATAGGCAACACGGCTGTGACAACATACAATGTTAGTTCACTTTTCCACACAGTCCCCAAGAGACTGTAAACATTTCTCGGAACGGTCAACCAACTTTTCGATTCCAGATACGTAGAAATCACCTCCTGCGCTATATAACCACATGGAGACAGCTGCTTTTACCCCCTCATCGTTTCGGAATCGTCGTCCAACGAGATCCATTTTCAGCTTACCGAACACATGATTTAAAAAAAAAATTCGTGTGGCTATTTCTGGCCGAGTATAGCCCTTGTAAGGCAGACCCTCCGATGAGGGTGGGCGGCATTTGCCATTTGTAGGGAACTGCGTGTTACTGTGGTGGAGGATAGTCGCAATTCTCTAAGTCTGGGTTGTATGGAAGATGTTGCCATACCTCCCACTTGAATCGCCGCAGCAGTTTGAACGTTTGGCGGTTCGTGTGAGGTGTTGCTTTATCGTGCAACACAATCACACAGGCGCTCAATTTTCCCCGCCGCTTTTCTTTGATTGCCTTACGCAACTGGTTCAACGTTTGACATTACGAAGCAGAGTTGATTGTCGTGCCTTTCAGCATAAGTTTCACACCCTCCATGTCAAAGACCACTGTCGCCATTACTTTTCCTGCTGAAGGTTGGACCTTGGCCTTCTTTCGTGGTGGTGATGTGGTGTGCATCCATTCCATCGATGTTCTCTTTGTTTCGGGGGTGAAGTGGCGGATCTACGTTTCATCCCCTGTTTTGATTCGCCGCAGGAACTCGTTGCCCTCCACAGAATACCGTTGCAAAAATGCCAGTGACGATTGGAAACGTTGTCCCTTGTGAACATCGGTGAGCAGACCCATCTTCGACACAGTTTACGGAATCCAAGGTGGCGGTGAACAGTGGAGAACGCACTGCCATACGAAATGTTCAGCATGCACGTAGCTCACTGCTGTCGAATAACACCAAAGCTTTACGTTCTACAGTCTGGCAAAACTATTTTTTAAATCAAAAGAATGCTATTTGTTCGGGGCGTCGACCTATGAAGACTTGCACCATGTGTGAGGAACTTGCGTGTATTATGTAAATGATGTAAATGGCGGAAGTGTAGAGTGTTGAATGTGAGGAAAGGAACGTTAAGGACGACACAAACACCCAGTCGCCAGGCTAGGACATTAATCATTTACAATTAAAAAACCCTGACCCGGCCGGGAATCATGCCCGGTGCCAACGGGTGACAGGCGGACGCGTTGGCCCCTACACCGCGGGGCCGTACAGTAGGCGGACTTACTTCATGATAAAGATACGACTTCTCCACTCGTGGCCTCAGCTAAACACAGGAAGTGGAGGGATGCACTTAGTGTGAAAAAAGAAATAATGAAAAATCATTTTCTAGGCTGCGGGATGATGAGGTTCGAACCCAGTTCCTCCTGAATGTTGGCTTACAGCTCTGTAGCGCGTACCACACAGCCAACCCTCTCAGTAGTTACCACATATATAATGGTATGTATTTAGATTATTACAAATAAGCCCGACATAGTCCATATCTAGAAACAATTCATTGGGACACCTTAATATTGTATTTAAATCAAGGATTTGTCCCTTTCCCATATGTGAGAATCATTCCATGCAAGCTTCCCCATCATATTACCACAGGCTTCAGGAGTACCTCTGGCTCAACCTCACTTCTCCTCCAGGCAAATGTCGGGATGGTACCTAACTTAAGGCCACGGACGCTTCCTCCTTCTTCCTTGTCTATCCCTTCCAATCTTCCCAACCCCCACCAAGGCCCCTGTTCAGCATAGCAGGTGAGGCCGCCTGGGCGAGGCACTGGTCAGTTGTATCCCCAGACCTAGAGTCTGAAACTCCAGGACACTGCCGTTGAGGCGGTAGAGGTGGGATCCCTCGCTGAATCCGAGGGAAAAACCGACCCTGGAGGGTAAACAGATTACGAAAAAGGAAAGAAGAAGAAAGTGATTTTACTTTTGACCTTTCAGTTACGACATACATTTTCTTTGGTGGCAGCTTAACCCTCTACCGCATACTGTTGCCATTAGGCAACAAATAACTTTTCACCTGTGTAAATGGATAAATATTATAGACAGAGGTAGTTTTACGGCACACCATCAACTGTACATTCAATTAAACACATATCCCAGTGATGCCTTGTTTTTTTTACATAACATAAGACAAAACAGCCCTACAGCCAAAGGTACTCCTTCCACCCCGTCAACATCCACGCGAACCAACCACTGTTTATTTTACGTGGGCCCTCCCCATCATATTACCACAGGCTTCAGGAGTACCTCTGGCTCAACCTCAAAGACATTACCGACCTACGGTCGTGCAAGTATACTTGCGCCCTGCAATACGATGACATAGGAAAGCGAGGAGTGAGAAGGAAAGCCCCAGCATTTGTCTGGTGTGAAAATGGGAAACTGCCCCACTCCGGTACTGGAAAGGAGGGGAGGAAGTGGAGGGATGCACTTAGTGTGAAAAAAGAAATAATGAAAAATCATTTTCTAAGCTGCGGGATGATGAGGTTCGAACACAGTTCCTCCTGAGTGTTGGCTTACAGCTCTGTAGCGCGTACCACACAGCCAACCCGCTCAGTAGTTACCACATATATAATGGTATGTATTTAGATTATTACAAATAAGCCCGACATAGTCCATATCTAGAAACAATTCATTGGGACACCTTAATATTGTATTTAAATCAAGGATTTGTCCCTTTCCCATATGTGAGAATCATTCCATGCAAGCTTCTTCCCTCCATGTGGTTAATGAGGCCGGCGTGACTATCCGATTACGTAATTTAGGCTGAATGCTGCTCCATAGGAAGTAAGTTTGAATTCCACGTGGCTTTAGACCTCTTGATAATATGCTGGGTAACTTGCTGTTTTACATGAATTTCGAAATACAGGGAAATGAAACCCTCATAAACACTCACTTTGGTGAGAAGTTTATGACGATGTCCCTAAATGGCGACATTTGGTGCAAATTGAAATGCCTGCACACGATAGCTGATTCTATACGACTACTTGTATACATACATACATAATACATACATACATACATACATACATACATACATACATACATACATACATACATACAGTTTCACCACTCAGCGAGTTGCCAGTGCTACGCAAGAATGGGAAAGATCTCGGATTGGGAAGGAAGCGGCCGTGGCCTTAATTAACATACAACCTCAGCATTGTCCTGGTGTGATAATGGGAAACCATCTTCAGGGGTGCCGACAGCGGGGTTCGAACCCACCATCTTCCGAAGAAAAGCTCACAGCTGCATGCCCCGATCTGTGTAGCCACTTCGCTCGATAAAACTGATTGACTGACTAAGTCGTCAGTTCCAGTCGAGGATTTATTTGAATATGATTTATTGACGAAAATTAAGATATGGTTTCTTACCATTTCGGTCATATCTCTCTGTGTGGATCAGTGGATGAGTGTCGGCCTATGGATCCCAAGATCGCGCGTTCAAACCCAGCAGATGTAGACGAATATTGAAAATAATCCATTCCACACAGCACTTCATTCGAACTCGGCATGTAACACATTTCGTGTTTATCCGACAAAATTAAATTTCAGCTAAAGATCGCTAGACGGAGATCCGCCTACTCTGCCAACTGGAACGTCGATATTGTAGCACAGGCAGCCTAAATTGTGCCAAATTAAAATGCTATTGAACACGGTAGCTGAGACATTATTATTGTTGTAGTACAGACGTGCACATTAATGGTTTCCCGACGTAAACAATCAACACTGCCCCACTCCAGTACTGGAAAGGAGGGGAGGGAGTGAAGGGATAGTGTTGAAGGCCACTCTAGTACAAAACAAGAGGGAAGGGAGTGAAGGGGTAGTGCCGAAGGCACAATGACACACCTTCTCGCTTAACGCATTGCTGCATGTAATTTTAATTTCGTGTGGCTATTTCTAGCCGAGTTCAGCCCTTGTAAGGCAGACCATCCGATGAGGGTGGGCGGCATCTGCCATGTGTAGATAACTGCGTGTTATTGTGGTGGAGGATAGTGTTATGTGTGGTGTGTGAGTTGCAGGGATGTTGGAGACAGCACAAACACCCAGCCCCCGAGCCATTGGAATTAAAAGGTTAAATCCCCGGGAATCGAACCCGGGACCCTCTGAACCGAAGGTCAGTACGCTGACCATTGTTGTGATTGAAATAGGCACAGTGACTGATGTATTGAAGTACAGCATTAGGTAACCTACTCTTATAATTACAGTATCAAGAGGTAAAGGACGTTTTTAACCGAAAAGTATTTTATACTATAGTGCATTCCATGTTAAGAAAACATTATTGCTCTTATGCCAACAGTGTTGCCATATCGAACGGCTCTACTCAACACCATCGCGAGAAAACGGCGGCACATAAATCTGTGAAATTCATTTAAGGTCAAGATGAAAATGGAAGAAACCATGCTGCAAATTACTTTTATGAATTACAGGGTACGTGGGGTTTACAGGGACTATTTTTGGTTTGTACGGAATCAGAGGTACACTACGGCACATAAAAACCTCAGCATTGAAGTGTAAGGCAAATTGGGGCAGAAAAAAGAAAGAAAATGTTTTTATGGACTCAAGGGGTGAGGGATGCATTTAATTGCATTTAATCAATTTCCCCAGGCAACGCGGAGTACTACTGTGCTGTCGTATCGCTCATTAAAACAATAGTAAAAATTAAAAGTGGTCGTAAAAAAGTGGTAACATTAAAATGGGCTTAAGAAAGAACAGCTAAATAACAAAACTAAGCACAAATACAACACGCGGCAATTTTTTTTAACAGTACATGACGTATCGCTGCACACCACAACACCAAAATATTCAGTAACAACTTCTGTTCAGTACGAAAACAATAGAACACACACAAATACTATGCAATATACAACCAACGCCCACTCAACACAAGTACGCACTGATTTAAAGCCTAAAAACACACACGCGACAAATAAATACTGTAGATGACTTCACTACAGAAGTGAGCTGCCGGCGGTTCACAGAGTGAGGGACTACACGAGGCTTGTACCAGAGCAACACAGAAGAAGGAAAATGAAGGAAGGCAACGAAGCGATGGCTGTTCCCGCCATTGTGCTTCCTCCCTACGAATATATTTATGAAAAAGAAAATGTTATGCAGTTATTTTAATAACCTACGGTCAAAAATGCCTCATCCTTTTTATCTTTCTTTCATAATACATTACAAAGTACAGTTTAATATCCCTTAATCACGAGGAATTATGGGTGTCTCAGAGGGGGTGTGTTCACTCCTTGTAGGTCCATAAGAGCAATACTGTTTTAACGTGGAATGAGCTATACTTAGGAATATTTTGTAGCTGCGTTATATCGGGTCGTAATTTGAAAATATCTTTTACTTTGTTCTGGACTTTACTGAAGTTATATCATAATTTTCCGCCTCGGATGTAGAATTACGATAAATTCTATAAACAGAAAATTAATATGCTAAAATAAGATATTGGTGTATAACTGTGTAAGCATTTCTTTATAAAAAATAACTGAAGATACGTTTTACTTGTTGAGCAATAAGAAAATACATCTGAAAATAATTTAATATCATTCAAATTCAATTTCCATAAAATACAAAGTCGTGTCTTAAAATATACAACAAAAATGCTATTATTGCAACTTCTCAACATAACTAATTATTATAAAATTAACACATTTTTACAGAAATATCTTATCAAAAATATGAACGTATCGCATCTTCCTCGAAAATATATAAATAAAATAAACGTACGGTAAAATCATCATCATCATCATCATCTGTTTACCCTCCAGGTTCGGTTTTTCCCTCGGACTCAGCGAGGGAACCCACCTCTACCGCCTCAAGGGCAGTGTCCTGGAGCTTCAGACTCGTGGTCGGGGTATACAACTGGGGAGTATGACCAGTACCTCGCCCAGGCGGCCTCACCTGCTATGGTGAACAGGGGCCTTGTAGGGGGATGGGAAGATTGGAAGGGATAGGCAAGGATGAGGGAAGGAAGCGGCCGTGGCCTTACGTTAGGTACCATCCCAGCATTCGCCTGGAGGTGAAGTGGGAAACCACGGAAAACCACTTCGAGGATGGCTGAGGTGGGAAACGAACCCACCTCTACTCAGTTGACCTCCCGAGGCTGAGTGGACCCCGTTCCAGCCCTCTTACCACTTTTCAAATTTCGTGGCAGAGCCGGGAATCGAACCCGGACCTCCGGAGGTGGCAGCTAATCACGCTAACCACTACACCACAGAGGCGGCTGTACGGTAAAATAATAAACATAATGCACTGTCTATAGATACATAACTTCAAGAAAAGAAAAATGGAAATTAACTCAAAACTAATTGTGAAATGGGTATTAAATAACTAAAGAGTTGTGTCAAATACTGACTTTACAACAAGTGTAAGTGGCGGATTCCTCCTCCCTCCCAGAATAAATAATCAGTCCTTGCCCCGTTCCTGTTTATCATTTGCTCTAGCCGCTTGGGAATGGAATCTATTAGATGTTGGAAAAGATCTGTTTCATTCCTTAGATTCGCTCAAACTCGATGGCAGTGCATTAACAGAGCCGCCCTTGTCCTCTTCTGACCTGGAACGCACATGTTTACCATTCGTGCCCAGAAACACATTCTATTATATTTAAGTCAGCCGACTTTGGAGGCCAGTCAAGCACGTGAACGTCAGAATGCTGTTTGAAGAAAGCTTCGGTTACATGTGCAGTGTGAACAGAGCAGTTATCTTGCACAAAACTGATAACGGGAACTTCTTCTTAGCTCGAACACTAGGAAGGACGGCACCTTTTAAAATGTTCACATATTCACAAGCAGTCAGTCCTATGTGGAGTGATCTCTATCAACTCTCCTGGACCAGCACCACTTATCCACCCCAATACGCCACATGTGACGCGACCCGACTGATTAGTTACCTGGACAAAGGGCTCTTCATAACGCTTTCCAACTGGACGCCAGCACTTCAGCTGTTTTCCTGGATCGGAGCAAAATACTTTTTCATCCAACCAAATTGTAATTTCCCATTCTTGTCATGGAGTAACACTTTCTTGTAGTGCAAAGCCTACGCGAAGTTCTCTGTGGATAGGAAGGATTCGCCCCTTTTTTTGCAGCTCGGCGATTGTAAAAACCTGCCGCGTGGAGTCGGCGACTCACGGTAGTCCGGCTTGCTGGCAATTCCAATGCGGCAATCGAATTATCCATAGTTGCAAACGGAGAATTGTCCGTAGTTTGAACGATTCCAGCATCCTGTTCCGGAGTAGTTCTTCTAGGAGCCTTGTTATGTGTCCTATGACATATCAGTCCTTCTTCACCTCGTTCTTGCCATATTTCTACCCATCTCCAAACTGTCTTAAGACTGCATGGTATTGCTTGGGCTATTGCTTGCCATGTGAGCCTCCCACATGCTAATAATACGGCCTCGATTCACCTGTGATAAGATAGGAGCCATCTGACATGTTACAGTATAACGAAAAGTAGGCCGGAATACGCACACTGTGTGTTCAGCACTACCAGTTCACTCCCTTCCCCTCCTTTTCGGTACCGGAGTGGCCTTCAACACTGCCCCTTCACTCTCTTCCATCCTTTTCAGTACTGGAGCGGGGCAGTGTTGATTGTTTATGTCGGTGCACCATTAATGTGCGTGCGTATACCAGGGGTACTCCTTCCCCGGCTATTTAAACTGCGCTCCTTCTCTAAGATGCCCACGGACTTGAACTTATAAACTTTCAAATATTTTATGGCCATGTAGTATGGGCAATTACGCTTCTGTGTCTCCTGTATTCTTCTTGGGGTAACTGTTTCCTCCATTTTGGTTCCCTTTTGAAACAGTGATCAATGCTATTGTGGATCAATGGATGAAAACTTTTAAGTGAGGTTATCGTGTAGTGTAATTTCAGTGTATCAAAGGAAACTGTCTGCCTCTGCAAGGCTAGACTAGGGTATTTCGGAGCTCAGACTCCTCAGTAGCGTACCTTCTGGGAGCAAATCGTGCTCTTATAAATATTGTCCACGAACCTACTACGCTGGCGTAGCAGGGGGAGAGGTGATACTCCCACGTGGCGCGTCCCAGGTGGCGGATAGGGAGCTCCTAACCGGCTTGCAGGCGGAATTGAGGGAAATAAAGTACCTCTCGCGGACCAAACACACACCCCCCAGTGGGTGGGGGTGACAGACGAAGAATTCACCCTCGGTACCCCCTGCCTGTCGTAAGAGGCGACTAAAAGGGGCGACCAAGGAATGATCCAATTAGAACCATGAAACTACTTGTAATTAGTACCATCACGCAGGGAACACCATGGGTTGCATTTACTTGCGCGTAGTACCACTATGTTAGGTACGCAATAGGTTTGTGATTAGTAGCGACAGTGTGTGACTCAGGATGCGGGTCCTACAGTACCTGTGATTCGTACCCCTATATGAGCGACACCATGGGATTAGCGACACCATGGTTCTGCGTTACCTATGCTCAGTTCCAACTATGTGAGGAATTCCACGGGATAGTACAAGTCCCTGTGGTTAGTCCACTTATGTGAGGAACGCCATAGGTTTGCGTTGCCTGTAAATAGCGCCGCAATGTGCGAAACACCATAGGTCTGTGTTACATGTGCGCATTACACTACCTGTGAATAATGCCATAATGTGAGGAATACCGCGAGTCTCCGCTACTTTTCATTAGGATCGCAACGACCGACTCGTTGGCTGAATGGTCAGCGTACTGGCCTGCGGTTCAGAGGGTCCCGGGTTCGATTCCTGGCAGGGTCGGGGATTTTAAGCTTAATTGGTTAATTCCAATGGCTCGGGGGCTGGATATGTGTGGCGTATTCACCATTAGAAATCATCCTAGGTAGGGCCCTCACCTGCACAGACATGCAGGTCGCCTAATAGGCCATGTACTAGAAAAGTCCTGCACCAGGCCTCTCCGGAGGCCATTCGCCATTTTGTTATTAGTACCGCAACATTACACATTTCATGGTTCTACTTTCCTAGCGATAAATACCAATATGAGGGAGTGATGACCTGGATTATGGACCCGTTTCGACTATACGCATCATCGATTCAGCATCGTGCTATAGAAGCAGTTCCTTGGTCAGTAATACTATTGTTTTGTGCCAGCTTCTGTGCATGTGAGGCACTGTGGGTCGGTTCCACTGATCGTTTTAAATTCATATCCATTCATTCTTCGTCCTCACGTTTTGAACTGTGGTCAGTGGAGGATTTTTTGTTTTTAATTTGTCACTTCATTTCGTCTTATTTCGTACCATTAGGGGCCGATGACCTCGATGGTAGGCCCCTTTAAGCATCAATCAATCAATCAATCAATCAATCAATCAATCAATCAATCAATCAATCAATCAATCAATCAATCAATCAATCAATCAATCAATCAATCAATCAATCAATCAATCAATCAATCAATCAATCAATCAATCAATCAATCAATAAATCAATCAATCAATCAATCAATCAATCAATCAATCAATCAATCAATAAATATTGTACCTATCAAGAGCAATAAGGCTCTTTTCTATGTAAAGTATCTGCCTGGTCATCATCATCATCATCTGTTTACCCTCCAGGTTCGGCTTTTCCCTCGGACTCAGCGAGGGATCCCACCTCTACCGCCTCAGGGGCAGTGTCCTGGAGCTTCAGACTCCTGGTCGGGGGATACAACTGGGGAGTATGACCAGTACCTCGCCCAGGCGGCCTCACCTGCTATGGTGAACAGGGGCCTTGTAGGGGGATGGGAAGATTGGAAGGGATAGACAAGGAAGAGGGAAGGAAGCGGCCGTGGCCTTAAGTTAGGTACCATCCCGGCATTCGCCTGGAGGTGAAGTGGGAAACCACGGAAAACCACTTCGAGGATGGCTGAGGGGGGAATCGAACCCACCTCTACTCAGTTGACCTCCCGAGGCTGAGTGGACCCCGTTCCAGCCCTCGTACCACTTCAAATTTCGTGGCAGAGCCGGGAATCGAACCCGGACCTCCGGAGGTGGCAGCTAATCACGCTAACCACTACACCACAGAGGCGGACTGCCTGGTAATTATTACAAGTTTTGGTACCTGATGTTTGGACTTGTAAGTTCCTTATATTGTTAGAGCCGACGAGATCATTAATAACCTGTCACATTTGTCTGTTATTCATTCAGATTTTCTATCTATCAATTTTAAACTAGAAAAAAGTGAAGAAGAAAAATAAAAATGTCCAAATTTGTTGTGTTAAGTTGTGCTCTAGTTAATTCCTTGTCCAGCCATTCAACTCAGATGCTTCTTATCCCTCTGTGAACCACGGATACCCTCGAATTATTGTTATTCTACCCCTTTCCCACACCTGTGTTATCGCGGGTACGAACTTTGTCGCACATATGGAGTTGACCCTGCTTTATGCCCGGATGCGCTTCCTGACGCCAACCATGTATGGAGGGATCTAATCACTATAGCGTGTTTCTGTTGTGGCTGGTAGTATAGTGTGTTGTCTGAATATGAAGAGGAAAGTCTGAAGCAAACACAAACACCCAGTCCCCGAGCCAGAAATATTAATCAAATGCGATCAAAATACCTGATCCAGCCGGGAATAGAACCCGGGACATTCTGAACCGAAGGCTTCAACGCTGATCGTTTAGCCAATGAGTAGGGCATTATTATTATTATTATTATTATTATTATTATTATTATTATTATTATTATTATTATTATTAATTCTGTCAGCAGTTCTTATCGTGGATTTATTTATAATTTTCAGTCTGGTATTAACCTTGAAGTGCACAGCAGAATTTACTTGCTTGTTATATCTGCTTTACGACTTTATAAATGTGCATCTACTTCTACCTAGCAGACGAAATAGCTAGGGGTCTATAGTGTATTAAAAATAAACATTCTTTTATTTTATCATGTTTCTTGCTAATTAGCTAGAGTGAAGTATAAACTTTAAACAGTTAAGGCAAAAGAAATAAAATGTTTACCTCAGAGAAGCTGCCTGCTGTCATTTCTTGATGGATACAGTACTTTTGCATCCATCTCTTGGCACAGGCCAGAGTAAAGTGTAGCTTCCACCGAAGTCCCAGCCAACATCCATGGCTGTGACAATATGGAAGCTGCTGGGGTATGGGTAGTGGTGAGTAATGACATTCAGAGCATGACTAGTGCATCTGAGTGTTATGAAAGGGGCTGCTCATAGGGTCAGTCGTGCTGCAATAGTACTTTCTGACCCACCTTCTACCTCACTCCTGATCTTGCCTAGTACGCCTCATTTTGGTGCTGCCATTGGTTTTTTGGGTTTCCTTATAACCGCATAACCTTTGGTGGTGCTATTTGAGGATCCAACCAGCCTCTGGGCTGATGACCTAATAGACAGACCTCAGAGAATTCGTGACCAATGACATCACTAAGATTGAAGTGTGTCAGTAGCTGAAGTATTCGTACAGCTTTGCATATGCCGGTGCGTAAAACATTCAAACTCTTAACATTTTGAATGATCCAAGAAAATTACAAAAATATTTATTCTGAAAAATATTTTTAAAGTACTTTTCTTATAATAATACTACTTATGGAATGAAAAACGATCATATTTAAAATAATAATTAAATTACGTATTTAAGGGTTAACATGCAGTATTGTAGTATCCATTACTATCAGTCGTTTCCATTCTGATCTGAATCTTTCCATAGCATGACTGGCGTTGAGAAATCCATAGCGGAAGTTGCCAAGCCCAATTTTCTAAGAGACAGAGAGAGAAAGGAGAAACGAGACTCATATCGATGTCTTCTGTTATGACATTACGAGTCCGTGATGGGACTGGCAGTCACAGGAAAGTAACAGTTTATTATTAAGGCAAACTGGATAAGTAACCTTAGTTGTTAAATAGAGAAGTTCAGCTCCTTGCCCGAATGGTTAGTGTACTGGCCTTCGGTTCAGAGGGCTCTGCGTTCGATTCCAGACCGGATCGAGAATTTTAACTTAGTATGGTTAATTCCCCTGATTCATGGACTGGACGTTTGTGATCGTCTTAATACACATCTATATACAACACAACACAACACACCACACCACACTACCAACCACCACAGAAACACGCAATAGTGAGTACATCCCTCCACATAGGGTTCACGTCGGGAAGACAATGCGGCCGTAAAATTGTGCTTATTCCACATTATAGCCGACTACAGATGATTGTTAAAAGGCCAGGAAAGGAAGGAAGGAAGGCAGGCAGTAGTTAAATAGAGGGTGTAGAATGTGGTGATCATTGTTTAAAACAGGATTATCAGCCTCTGTTTACATTACTGCAAGGAGGAAGATTTCTCCATGAGTGAAAGAAAGTGAAGTGTCATGGGGAGCGGGAGAATGAAAGACTCTCCTGGCTTCATGAACCTAATACAATCGGCAGGTCGGACAGGCGAGCTAATTGAACATTCGCACAGGAGGAATCAATTGTTGTTAATGCTCATGATTGCAATTTTAACTGTCAGACATCTAAGTCAACGGTCCACACTCACCAGGAACCTATCCCACTTTGAGATGGGGAAAGCAAAACGTTGCTGATATTGTTGAATGTGTAACACGACATCCAGTTAGAATGCACAATTTTAGCAGCTAATGGAAAACCTTGTCCACAGAAGAGGTTTACCTATACGCGGCGTGAAACACACTGTGCTAGAAAATCCATTTTGAAGGAGACGACTGCTTCATTTTTATGAGCCAGACTGAGTAGCTCGGACAGCAGAGCGTTGGCCTTCTGAGCCTAACTTAGCAGCTTCGATCCTCGCTCAGTCCGGTGGTGCTCAAATACGCCAGTCTCGTGTCGGTAGATTTAGTGGCACGTAAAAGAACTCCTGCGGGATAAAATTCCGGCACCTCTGCGTCTTCAAAAACTGTAAAAGTAGTTTGTGGGACATAAAAATCGAATAACAGTTTTATGAGGAAATACACCGACAGAAAAAACTTGCAACATCCTCAAGGACAAGGTCATTTTATTGACAAGCGATGTGACAGGTAGTTCATCACTGCAGGAGTATATGGTAACAAATTCAGACCAAATGAAACACAAGCCACAGTAATGGGTGCCCAAACAGTCGCATCAGTACACAATGTACCCTCCTTAACTCTGGCGGCAATGCAGGCGTGTATTTTCACATGAAAACAATCATAAAGGAGCCGAATGACATACTGCGATAGATTGTCCCAAGCATCTTGCACATTTTGATGCAATTTGGCGATGGTTCTTGCAGGCTCTGCAGAACGCGTAAGTTCCCAATTCATCATATACCACTGTCGGCAGCCCTGCACATGGTTTTCCGCGGTTTCCTATTTTCATACGAGGCAAATTCTGGGGATGTACAGTACCTTAATTAAGGTACCACCGCTTCCTTCCCACTCTTAGGCCTTTCCCATCTTATCGTCGGCATAAGACCTGTCTATGTCGGTGCGACGTAAAGAAAATTTGTAAAAAACATACACATCATGTCCATTACGTGTTCAATTGTCGAGACATCCGGTGATCTTGCTGGCCATGCAGTTGGTGTTCACGTTGTGTCACAGCTGCTGTATGTGGACGTGTATTGTCGTGCTGAAAAAGCACCTCACTTTCCTTTCGAAGAAATGGCAGTAGCAACCTGTGCAATTACGTTACCCTGCAGAAACACCAACTGCCACTAATGCTCCCCCCTAGGGTGGGACCTGGGTGTCGGGGGCGAATGCACTCTGGACCAGGCTGCTTACCAGGTCTACGCCGTACACGTGTCCGTCCAGCACTTGCATACAGACAGAATCTACTCTCGTCACTGAAGACAACAGAGAGCCATTCCCCTCCCCAGACGGTTCCCAATGGTCCTTGGTGACACAGCACGTGTAACATGTGAACGGATTTCGTTCCTGGATGATGTTCAGTCGGCCACCGCTGCTCGCACAATGCGTCGATCTTGACGTGCGTGTGTAAAACGCGACGTTCGGAGCCTGGTCTACGGGTCTCAAAATGTTTCACAGACCACTGCTGATACGTCCATCCAGGTTTCGGCAGGTCTACAATGCGACCTCCTTCGAATGCCTGCAGTTGTTCAACAGGAGAACGTATTCGTTGGCGTGGCATGATTATACCCTAGAATGAATGTTGCAAACACTGTTCACCTCTAACTTCAGCACAGTTACTGCCTGCAGAGTCAAAACAGAGTGAGCATGGATAGGCCTTCTGAGCGCCCATGTCCGTGACAAATGAATCACTGACACAACAACCTCTGTGCCATATCCTGACCATCTCTATCTTTATCTGGTTCGCTTTTCGGACGAACTGCTTGCCCTCTGTTATTTATGTGTACTCATTGACATGGTTATTATGGCCGACTACGACTTCAATTGTACACAATAACTTAGCCTAAGGAGATCACAGATGTCGCCTTTGTCGTCCTGTGATTTTACGACGTTTGTTCTCGACCTTGACTGTCTAGCTTTGCCATGGCTCTTCTTCTAAGCTTTTTATCTTGGCGAAGGGTTATGGCGAGCGACACAATGTTTCTCCACGCTTGTTTTTACAAGCGCTATTTCAGTCGTTTCAAGACGTGAATGCCATTAGTCTCGGAGGTTTCCAAGGTGCTTTATTGCATATATATGAATGGCCTGACTAAGATAATGTAACTTATATTTTTGTGTGTTTGTTTTCATTGCGACGTGGCATTGTGTTTAGCGACTATTTCTTTGTTCTCTGTAGGTATTTATTTTGTGGCCCGTATTTTTTTTCTGTTGTTGCCCATGTAACGTTATTTATATCAGCTATGTTTTTCTTTGTGTCACAACTCGGTACACTGATTTGTGTCCTACTATCAATGAGTGTCTGTATTGCGTGAATGAGCTCTGTTTCACCTTGGATGTATGTTACGTCGACTTTATTTTACGGTTCATGTTGTGGACGTCTCTACCTAATTACTCATGTACCAATTTGCTCTCCGATGTCCCCGCTATGTGGTTGTGTATCGAAAGGGCCTGTGCATGGGAGGTTTGTGTTCTTTTGGCATTTGGGTTGTATATGAGAGATGTATTGATGATGTGATTTGGGACTCCAATATTTTGTGGGTTTGATTTCGCATGTCCGCGTGAGACGTTATTTATGAACCGTGCTTCTACATTTTGGGGTGCTTTTGACCATTGTTATCTTTTATACGTTCCCTGTTCCTTGGGCCCTTTTTACCTATTGCGTAAGTGTTCGAATGTGAGATATGTAGGACGCATATCATATTGACTAGTTGTGTCGTTTGTTCTTATCTTTGCATTTACTTCGGCACTTGCATTTTTGGTGTGTGTGTGTGTGTGTGTGTGTGTGTGTGTGTGTGTGTGTGTGTTCCCTTAGCAACGCCTTGTTTATCCCTGATCCCGGGCGCCATGCTTGCGCGTGCCTCCCTTCCTTTGATCTTTGTTTCGGCCATATTTTCTCTTTCCAACGTTTTTGAGTTGGTTGGAAACCATTGTTGTGTATTGCATTTCATTCAAAGGCCGTGTGTTGCGATCTGTAAATACTCGTCCTATTGATATGGGTATCAAATGATATATTGCTTCGGGCTGAGGTCTGCGACATGTTCCTAAGGTGACCAATTCTTTTCTTATGTTCTGAATATGTGTATTTTATGAATGGTTGAATCTGTTCGCTGGATCGTAGTATGGATAGGCACGATACTATGATGATAGTGAATAGGTTATTAGGCCTATGTTTTGATTCAACCAGTCATTCCACTGAAGCTCAACTTGTAGGATTCCAGCAAGATATAGCAGATATCTTGGATTCAGGAGGTCAAATGGACTGCATTGCGATTGACCTGTCTAAAGCATTTGATAGGGTGGATCATGGGAGACTACTGGCAAAAATGAGTGCAATTGGACTACACAAAAGAGTGACTGAATGGGTTGCTATATTTCTAGAAAATAGATCTCAGAGAATTAGAGTAGGCAAAGCTTTATCTGATCCTGTAATAATTAAGAGGGGAATTCCTCAGGGCAGTATTATTGGACCTTTATATTTTCTTATATATATAAATGAGGTGAGTAAACATGATGTGAGGTAAGGCTTTTTTCTGGGTGATTGCATTCTGTATAGAGTAATAAATAAGTTACAAGACTGTGAGCAACTGCAACGTGACCTCGATAATGTTGTGAGATGGACAGCAGGCAACGGTATGTTGATAAACGGGGTTAAAAGTCAGGTTGTGAGTTTCACAAATAGGAAAAGTCCTGTCAGTTTTAATTACTGCGTTGATGGGGTGAAAGTTCCTTTTGGGGATCATTGTAAGTATCTAGGTGTTAATATAAGGACAGATCTTCATTGGGGTAATCACATAAATGGTATTGTAAATAAAGGTTACAAATCTCTGCACATGGTTATGAGGGTGTTTAGGGGTTGTAGTAAGGATGAAAAGGAGAGGGCATATAAGTCTCTGGTAAGACCGCAACTATAGTATGGTTCCAGTGTATGGGACCCTCACCAGGAGTACCTGATTCAAGAACTGGAAAAAATCCAAAGAAAAGCAGCTCGATTTGTTCTGGGTGATTTCCGACAAAAGAGTAGCATTAAAAATATGTTGCAAAGTTTAGGCTGGGAAGAATTGGGAGAAAGAAGACGAGCTGCTCGACTAAGTGGTATGTTCCTAGCTGTCAGGGGAGAGATGGCGTGGATTGACATTAGTAGACGAATAAGTTTGAGTGGCTTCTTTGAAAGTAGGATAGGCCACAATATGAAGATAAAGTTGGAATTCAAGAGGACAAATGGGGGCAAATATTCATTTATAGGAAGGGGAATTAGGGATTGGAATAACTTACCAAGGGAGATGTTCAATAAATTTCCAATTTCTTTGAAAACATTTAAGAAAAGGCTGCCCTAAATGCAGATCAATATTGATTGATTGGACGGTTTTCTTTCTTTATTTTATTTGTTCCTGATTTTCGTGTGGTTATTTATTATTTTGATCTTATGTTTATTTAATAAACTCTTTGTTTCCTACTCGGCGTTATTATTGTAGGAGTAGGAGGGGTAGCCTTTTAAATTTTACCCTTATGACTTAATAGGCTCAAGAGACTTTGTCTCTTGTCATTTTCGACCCAGCCCGCACGAACATGATAGGTAAGTATTTATTTATAGCCCCGTTACCTCTGGTTGATTTGAGCTTCCACTGATTTTTATTTTATTGTTTTGTTTCTCTTTACCTTTCTGTCTGTGTATGTGTTGTGTTTTCCGGTTATTTATTCCTCGGTATTCATCGTGACCAACCCTGCCGTGGGCATGCAAGAAGAATAACACGGGGCTGATCTAACACAACCACACACCGTATCCATCATCGTAGGATATTATTGCAGCAGCGAGGACATATTATACCCTGGTGCCATTGAACACAGTCCTTGAGGATATTGCATGTTTTGTTTATCTGGCAGTATATATTCATCACTTGGGTTAAGATTTTCTTTGGTAAAGGTCCATAGCCCTAGTTCACATGCACATTTTTAGCAGCTAAAAGAAAACCTTGTTCACAGGAGAAACGATGGGATGTTTACCTTTGCTTGGTGGAAAAGCACTGTGCTAGAAAAGCCACATTGTATGAGAGATCTGTTTCATTTATGAGATATTATGTTTATCGCTTGGGTTAAGATTTTCTTTCGTAAAGTTCCACAACGCACGTGTGAAGCCTCTCTGATAAATTACGGACCTGTACTGTCGTGTGTTTATTATTAGGGTTACGATTGGAAAGGTAGTTACAGTGTTCTGTATGTTGTGTACTGTACAGTGCTGTAAGAGAAAAACCACATAAAACTACTACTGGAATCGTCGAGAGCGACTCTTTGCAGTTGTCTGTCTGCACAACGCCGAATTGCATGCCAGGATTTTATTTTCCAAACTGTAAAACTGCCTGAATGAATGGTGTATGATTGTGTGAGTAAATGCTTATATTTGTTCTTTAGATTTTAAGATAGACTAAGGCGTATATTCTGAACCTTTACATGTAGTCTGTCAGCAATAAAATAATTTACCTGGATAATTCGGTGGCATCTATGGACGCTCTTGCCTTCTCAGGGTTTCTTCTCGTTCTTTCGTCACTTGCTGACATTACTATGGGAACAAATAAGAATTTAACTACGTTAAATTAAAAGCTTGGGGAATTTCAAATTAATATTTATTAAAAATGAACAATCAAAATGCGAAAGTCATCAGACCTGATGACCTTACTGGGCTAAGTTTTAATTAAATATTCAGAGTCGCACAGCCGTGTTTAATTAAGTGTTGCCTGATGGTCTGAATAATGGGAAAGACCATCGCAAAGGAAACTGGGATTCTAAAACAGCAACAATAACCTGAAAGTCCATCTGTCGAATGCCATTGATAACAGTGGGATGTTCCATAAGATTCTAGAAAGTATAGTTCCGGGACTCGAGCTCTAGACTTTCTCTTAAATGTTATGGTTGCTTACTAACGTCAATATCTTACAGGATATTAGCAGTCACTTGGGCCCTTAATCGAGTCGGATTGACCTTCGGTGTTATTGTGGATCGACTATCACCATTAGTGAGTTTTTGGCTGATGGCCAAAGGATGAGTCAAACGGACTTATCGTTGGATTGAAGATCCTACAGTATGTCACTTTCTGATTCATACAGTTTCATATTGTGAAAAGAACAGTATATTTTGGACATTCAAATGGATGTTATAGTAATTGTCTGTTAAGAAATTTATTTCTCGTAGATTTCTTTACAATGCCATACAAAAATAATTTTTATAACAACATACAGTACAAAATACTCGAGAATGTAACAAAACATGACATTTTCCTACGTCACACTGTTATTCATACAGATGTCAGTTCTTCAACTCAACATATGAAACATACTTTGTGGAGTAACCCTTCACTTTAATGACTGCTTGACACCTACGCTGCATGGAATTTACTAGCCTCGCACACGTTTCATGGCTGATACTGTACCATTCTTGGGTCACCACTCGTTTTAACTCATCTTTGGAAGAAACCTTTCTACTGTGAACCTTAGACTTCAAAAACGCCCATAAATGTTCAATAGGGTTTAAGTCAGAAGACTAGGGAGGTGTTTTTAATTGTTCTGGAACATCCCAGATTAACCACTCCTTTTTCAGAGCAGCGGTATGTTTGGGGTCGTTATCCTGTTGAAACATGTAGGTCGGTAGCATTCCCAATTTTTAGCACTTTGTTTAACATTGCTCTTCAAAATACAGGGTGTTAGGTGTATACGTGCAGATATTAAGCTAGTCGGCAAAGAAAAAGACATCTCACAATATATGCTATGTACTTTTTATCTTGTCCTATTAGTTTGCCCATAACTGAGCCAAATATTTCAGGACCTAATGTGTTTTGAACGGCCGTAGCAGGATACGCCGGTGATGTCATTCTGTCCACGCGTAGCGGAAGTACAGTAGCCGAGTATAGGGCTTGTTGAACCTGTTTCTTATCGCAGGCCAACACATGTTGTTGTGCACTTCCCCTGAAGGCTTGGCAAGTAGAAGAGGATGACTCACGTGCCAGGTCACTTGCTGTACTCGAAAACCGGTGTAGGGTACTCTGTGTGAAAAGTACACAGAATCCTTACAGTGACGTCGAAGATCCGTACAAGCACATACGTGCGAATCAAGTGTTGTGTATTTGTGTGCGATTTTTAAGACGTCAATGGCATTACTCAGTGATCCAAGCTGACAAAATGAAAGGAAATGGTTAATAAGTAAATGAAATATGGGCGCAACATTTCTGTGCTGTTATTGCGACAGTCTACGATGAATTTCTGGCAATAGATAATGCGGGTTGTCTATGCTTATTCATAAACTTTTTAGGTCATTGAAAGGACGGTGGACACTGAAAGAAAAGGCTATAAGTATTCAGTGAAATTTTTATTAATGAGACAAATTTAAAAAACCGTAGTTGCATCATCGTGAACATTGCTCGAAGGAAAAAGACCTACTGTGGAATTGCCGCCGGGCATTTCTAATAGAAGGCTTATTCTTCTTTTTCCTAATCTGTTTACCTTCCAGGGTTGGTTTTTCATGGGACTCAGCAAGGGATCCCACCTCTACCGCCTCAAGGGTAGTGTCCTGGAGCGTGAGACATTGGATTGGGGATACAACTGGGGAGAATGACCAGTACCTCACCCAGGCGGCCTCACCTGCTATGCTGAACAGGGGCCTTGCGGGGGTATGGGAAGATTAGAAAGGATAGACAAGGAAGAGGGAAGGAAGCGGCCGTGGCCTTAAGTTAGGTACCATCCCGGCATTTGCCTGGAGAAGGGGGAACTACGGGAAACAACTTTCAGGATGGCTGAGGTGGGAATCGGACCACCTCTACTCATTTGACCTCCCGAGGCTAAGTGGACCCCGTTCCAGCCCTCGTACCACTTTTCAAATTTCTTGTCAGAGCTGGAAATCGAACCCGAGCTTCGGGAGTGGCAGCTAATCACACTAACCACTGCACCACAGAGGCGGACGGAAGGCTTATTACTGAACAGTAAGTACCGATAGGTAAAATGATGACTGTAATGGACCCGTTTAATTAGAACTTCGGTAAAAATAATATTACTACTACTACTACTACTACTACTACTACTAATAATAATAATAATAATAATAATAATAATAATAATATCTTTACGTTACGTTTCACGGTTTTTGGAGACGCTGAAATGCCAGAATTTTTTGATCGCAGTATTTTTTAATGCAAATAAATCTACAGACACGAGACTGACGTATTTGAGCACCTTCAAATACCACCGGACTGAGCCAAGACCAAGCCTCCCAAGTTGGGTTCAGAAGGCCAGCACTTTACGCAGTGCTGCACCAATCATCTTGCCGGGCTGAGTGGCTCAGACGGTTGCGGCACTGGCCTTCTGAGTCCAGTCTTGACAAGGTGCTCAAATACGTCAGCCTTGTGTCAGTAGATTTACTGGTACGTGAAGAACTCCTATGGTACTAAATTCCTGCAAATCCGCGTCTCCGAAAACCGTGAAAAGTAGTTAGTGGGACGTAAAGCCAATGACATTATTATCATCATCTTACCTGCACAGTTCATAGGGGTATCTTACCTGGAGTTCCTCATAGGTACGTTATTAGAGCTTTCAGAGGACGCTCCGTTTCGACTACGCCGAAATATGTGGTTTTTACACGATGGTCCACCACCTGATATAAGCCGCTTACTGCGTGATCATTTGGATCAGTCCTTTGGTCTATGGCGAATAGGACGACATGGACCCATCAATTGGCCCGCCAGATCTCCAATGGATATTACGGAAGACTGGATTCGGAGAAGTGATTTTCTTTTGTTAGTTGTTTTACGTCGCACCAACACAGAGAGGTCTTATGGCGACAATCGGACAAGGAAGGCCTAGGAATGGTAAGAAAGTGGTCGTGGCCTTAATTAAGGTTCAACCCCCGCAATGCCTGGTGTGAACTTGGGAAACCACGGAAAACCATCTTCAGGGCTGCCGACATTGGGGTTCGAAGCCCCAATCTCCCGGATGCGAGCTCACAGCTGTGCGCTCCTAACCGCATGGCCAACTCGCCGGGTACGGAGAAGTGAAGCCTGCAGAGTAGTCCAGGGAGGTCACTTGAACAATTGCTACGTGTTTCACATTGTTATGTCAGATGTTACACCATTTCTGCAGCGTATTGAGTTGGGAGTTCAGTTCTCAATCGATGTAGTATTTTGAGTCTCGATAGTTCGATATTCTCATAAATCCGAGCAGAAAAATTGAAGTACCGGTAACAAAAATTATAAATCTAGAGTTTCCGTTCGCGATTGCCTTGTACGTGGCGCAAGCTGAACACAACACACGGAAGACGTGCTTGTTAAAACGCTAGATATTGACCTTGAACACAGCATGGCAGTCCTTCATTCTACACAACGAGCTAGAATAACATAGAGAGGCGGAAGCGCTGCCTGGGTGAAGTTAATAGAACGAACGTCCGCCATATTTCCTGTTGTCACACAAGCAAGGGGGCATGGCATTTAAATGACGAAAAGTGTAGAAAATACGCATTTTAGAATCACTGGGGGAGAATTAAAGACCGTTGCCGAAATCTTGAAGCATTAAAGCGAATACCGCCACTTCATCATATTGCGGCACGAGGCCAACAGCACGATCAGTTGATTGTAGGGTAGTTCGAAATCATCGCACAGTGACATACGAATAGGCCTCGAAATCGGAACAAGAGCGTTACCCTGCTTGGCTGTTGTGGTTAAGCGTAAATTAGAATAAAAACGATGGACATAAATATTTATGACAGGAAGCCTTAAAATCATAGGGACCTACAATAGGTTACAACCTCATTCTGTTCATATTTTTAAAATTATTGCATCCTCATGAGTACTGTGTTCCTTTCTTAATCTGTTTACCCTGCTTATCCTTGGTTTTTCCTACGGACTCAGCGACGGATCCCACCTCTACCACCTCAAGGACAGTGTTCTGGAGCGTGAGACATTGGGTCGGGGTATACAACTGTGAGGGAGGGCTACACCTGCTATGCTGAACAGGGGCCTTGTGGGGGGAGAAGGAAGCGGCCGTGGCCTTAAGATAGGTACCATCCCGGCATTTGCCTGGAGGAGAAGTGGGAAACCACGGAAAATCACTTCGAGGATGGCTGAGGTGGGAGTCGAAACCACTTCTACTCAGTTGACCTCCTCAGCCTGATAGAATCCCGTTCCAGCCCTCGTGCCCCTTTTCAAATTTCGTGGCGGAGCCGGGAATCGAACCCGGGCTTCCAGGGTGGCAGCTGCTCACGCTAACCAGTACACCACAGAGGCGGCCCATGAATACCTTACCACAATAATCGTTTAGTGTAATTATTTATTATAATATAGGGGGGATATCATGTTTTTCCCATTACCATATCATACTGGGATTACTAGCTGAAAGGTAAGCTTGAAAGTTGTCCATTATGAAGTGTGGCATAATTTTAAAAACCAAGGCAACATACATCTACAATAAAGGCTGTATACATTTCAAAAATAGCAGTAAAATACTGTATTTACCATACTTGGTGTACGTTTGAACGAAATAAGTTTTTTTGTGTGGTTACGTTTTCTTGGTGGTGGGCGCTCCATTTCCTTCATTTGTAAATGTGAATGAAAATTAAATAGGGCTGGAAATGTACAGAGCATAAGCAACTGAATTGAGTGGGATACCATTTATCTCTTTTCGCCCTCACAACGCATTGTTCCGTTAATTCCTTGTTCTTTAAACGAAATCTGAAACAAAATTCGATAAACAATTACCGTGGCTATCCGTACTTTCGCTAAGTAAACAATAAAATGGATTTAATTACAAACAGAAATTACAAAAAGGAATCTCGGCTATAATTCAGTAATACTTACTTAAGGTACGATATATCCTTGGTTCTATTACTCCGATTAGTACAACCATACGCTGAGCTTACGGCTGCCATTCTTGAAAGCGAGAATTTATGTTTTCACTTCTTAAAACTTAGGGAATTAAATTGGCATGCACGATCTCCCTGTCACCTCAACATATGCTCTCGCGCCAATTCACTTTGTTTTGACAACCGTTGACATGGCTGCTCTTATCAACTTGCTTCAAGCAGGGGGCGCTGATGACAGGCCCCTCTATGTTATTCTAGCTCGTTGATTCTACACTGTACTGGTTTGGGTACATTGCGTGGGTATGTTTGATGTTTATACACAAAACCTGTTTGTCACACTTTGTCCTCTAGTGCTAACCACAATACGAAGATACACCTGACTCATCGCAAAGAGACCTGGTTCTGGACTTACGCATACTATCCTGTAGTAAACTACTGCGAGCGATGTAGGCACGGGTGAAGTACATTTCATCTTGTTTCCTCCTACACCACGCATATTTTACTATTTTCTTCCCTGCCTTTCAGCTCCTAATGACTTGTTAATAATAATATCGGTAATGTTATTTGCTTTACGTCCCACTAACTACTCTTACTGTTTTTGGAGGCGCTGAGGTGCTGTAATTTAGTCTCTCAGGAGTTCTTTTTACGCGCCAGTAAATCTACCGACACGAGGCTGACTTATTTGAGCATCTTCGAATACCATCGGACTGAGCCAAGATCGAGCCTGCCAAGTTGGGGTCAGAAGGCCAGCGCCTCAACCGTCTGAGCCACTCTGCCCGGCAGCAAAAAATATTATTATTATCATTATTATTATTATTATTACTACCGGACGAGTTGGCCGTGCGGTTAGAGACGCATGGCTGAGAGCTTGCATCCCGGAGATAATGGGTTCGAATCCCACTGTCGGCAGCCCAGAAGATGGTTTTCCGTGGTTTCTCATTTTCACACCAGGCAAATGCTAGGGCTGTACCTTAATTAAGGCCACGGCCGCCTCCTTCCAACTCCTAGGCCTTTGCTATCCCATCGTCCTATAAGACCTATCTGTATCGGTGCGTTGCACCGACACAGATAGGTTTTATGGCGACAGATATAAGGACTAGGATCGGGAAGGAAGCAACCGTGGTCTTAATTAAGGTACAGCCCTAGCATTTGCCTGGTGTGAACATGAAAAACCACGGAAAATCATCTTTAAAGCTGCCGACAGAGGGATTCGAAGCCAGTACATCCCGAATATTGGATACTGTTCGAACTTTAGCGACTGCTACTATCAAGCTCGGTGATGATTTAAGAGTGGATTTCTGCCGCTGGTTAATTGATCAAGCACTCAATCCAGAATTTCTGTCAAGTGTATTAGTGACACATGAGGCAATTTTTATAGAAGGAGTGTTTAATATTTAGTATACCAAGGCAACCTCTAGCACCGGCTCTCAATTAATATCTGGATGGATGCAGTGGGAAGTCTGTCTCTTTGACCAATCGTCTTTTTATTAGCGTTATTTTGCTTTACGTCCCACATACTATTTATACCGTTTTCTGAGACGCTGAGGTGACGAAATGTCATATCGCAGGAGTTCATTTACGTGCCAGTATTTCTACGACACGAGACTGACGTATGTGTGCCCCATCAAATATCATCAGACTGAACCAAGATTGAACCTGCCAAGTTGGAGGTCGGAAGATAAGGACCTCAACGGTCTCAGACACTCAGACCGGTACCAATCACCTTACTTGCATAAATTTGATCGGTGTAGCTTTCCTTATGGTGACGATGGGACGGGAAAGGGCTAGTATCGGAAAGGAAGCGATCGTGGCATTCATGACGTTACAGCCCCAGCATTTGCCTGGTGTGAACATGGAAAACCACGGTAAACCACCTTTAGGGCTGCTGACAGAGGGGTTGGAACCCACTATATCCCACTCATGAGCTGTGGAATATCCCCATTCAATAGTTTCCAGCACCGGTTCTAATTAATATCAGGATGGGTGTAGTTGGAGGTCGGTTACATCTTTTTAGTAATGTTATCTTGCTCCTGTACAGTAGATACAGTACGTTACTGGAGCTTTCAGAGGACGTGTCGCTTCGACTACGCCGAACCACGTGGATTTTACACGATGGTGCAGACATTTCCTCAACGGTAGACAGGACGATGTGGAACTATCAATTGGCCAGCCCTTATTCCAGTGGATTGTTATGCCTAGGGGGACATGAGAAACAAAGTATACCGAACTGAGGTAACCACTTCGGATGACCTCCGTGAACGTATGTTTAAGCACCAGAGGATATTCTGAACCACAGTGGTGTCTTGGCTCGAATGACAAGTTGTTTTACGTCGCACCGACACAGATAGGTATTATAGCGATGACGGGGCAGGTAAGGGTTAGGAGTGGGAAGGAAGCAACCATGGCCTTAATTAAGGTACAGCCCCAGCATTTGCCTCGTGTGAAAATGGGAAACCACGGAAAACCATCTTCAGAGCTACCGACAGTGGGGTACGAACCCACTATCTCCCGAATACTGGATACTGGATACTGGTAGCACTTAAGCGACTGCAGCTATCGAGCTCGGTGTACCAGTAAATATACCGACACGAGGCTGGCGTATTTGAGCACCTTCAAATACCACTGCACGGGGCCAGGTTCGAACATGCGAAGTTGGAGTCAAAAGGCTGGCACCTCAACCGTTTTAGCCACTCAACCAGGCAGGAAGCACGAAATGTAGGTACGTTTAATTTACTTAGTTGTATAATATGTCCATTTTTCGTTTGAAACAAAACGTTCGATGTGCTTCGATAATTCAATTCTGATTCTACTCATATGGATATCCTATGCCATGCATTTGTTCGTTGGCGCAAGGAACTGTCTTCCTTCTTCTACCTTTACGCAATGCACAACGGGGATCGTACCGCATTTCACGTCCCGGCGTGCGTATCCCAACCAATAATTATATCACACGCTCGTACAGGTCGCGCACCGACACAGGTTTTCAGGTCATTTCCATACTCACTAGACCACAGGGCTGACGACCACAGATATCCCTATCCCCTAAAGGACGTAACAGCAAATGAACCAGTATTAACGCTGAGAATTCAATACATCTCCAGGGTCCGAAACCGATAACTAGTGTTGTCTGAAACCCCTAAGACGGAAACTAAATACTAACAACAACAAACCAGTCTGGCGATAATGTAACGTAACATGTTGTAGACTGGTAGCCTTCAGCTGTTACCGTAGGTCAGTTGCTCGTAAACATAAAACCAGTTTGGCAAGTATATTACGTAACATCTCGTGGCATTGATTAGGGAGCGCTCAGCTGTCACAGTAGCTGCTCTTAACATAAACAGAACAGAAACCAGTTTGGCAGGGATGGCGCGTGACTTGCCTGTTATCAAAGGAAAGCTATTCATTCACAAGAACAAGGCATACTACCTATTCTAAAAACATCGTACCCCTTTGCTCTCGAAAATAACTTCCGAGGATTACTAAAAGTTTGATATATAGTGGTTCGTCACATCGTTCTCTATTGCTACAATAAATATCTGCACGTATACACCTAACACCCTGTATTATTGTACACTACTTTGTCCATGGTGCCTTCAATAAGCTGAATATTCCCTACACCGTGCGCCGACATACACCCCCACATCATAACCGATCCACCTCCGTATTTCACCGTGGGAATTATATTGGCCACATCGTCGTCCGTATTGGTCTTTCTCCACACCCTGCGGGCACCATCGGAACCAAGCAGGTCGATTTTAGTTCCATCGGACCAGATTACATTATTCCAAAATTCCTGGCCCTTGTTTATGTGTTCTTTCGCAAAGAGCAGTATTGCAGCACGGTTTTTCTTACTAACATAGGGACTCTTTCTTGGTACATGGCCATGGTAACCGTGTCCATGTAAAACTCGCCGGACCGTCCGAGTACTCAGTTCTGCTTGGACCAGCGTGCGTGCAAGTCAGGGCAGCTAGTGAGCTCTCGAACTGAGTGTACGGTCTAACGAGTCTGTTTCTACTTGTGTGTAAGTGACTACCTGATAAACTCTTGACAGTGGTGACAGATAGGGTTGTACAATATATCTATGTGTTCATAGTTAAAAGATCATCATGATAGTGGAAAGGAAGAATACGATTGTGATCAACTTCACTAACAGAGACACACCCCGACCAGCCCCATACAAAGAGCATGACTGGATTTTTGACACCTTGCACTTAGAAGAAAGTGACATTGAGATGATTCAGCTTAATGGTATATCGCGGCAAGTGTACATAAAATGCAAGAAGCAGGAAACAACTAAAAACTGCTACAGGATTATGCAGGTGAGCACTCCTTCTTACACAGTAATGGGTTCCGTAGCAAAGTGACTATTGATTCTGCGAGTCTTGGTACTGCACCCGTCCACCTCCCGAGTCCCAGACTAGCATTTATCTGCTGGATTCAATATGAACTCCTGGTGATCACAGATTTAGGAGATACGGGTGGATTTAGCTCCTCACATTTCGCGCCTTCGGAAGCGTCCCTTACAACGTGGTCTTTGTCCAGCCAATGAGATTCAAGCTGTCTGGTTTCCAAGAAATCCAGCCTTCAATTTATTTAATTTGCCAATAATTATTGATTATTTTTCCATGCGTGACATCTAATAAATTCATTACATCGATCCGTGTACTCACAATAATTTATTACTAATTACTTTTGAAGTTACGAGAATATCTCATCCATCATTCCTTAAGATGGTATCCCTGAGTCTTCCATCAAATTTTTAAGATTGGCCGGCAAGCGGTCACGTGATTTAAATCTCCACCTGCCCGAACCTAGGCTAGCGAATGTACTCGCAGCCGCTGTAGCTTTCCATGACGTCACGGAATTTCCGTCCTGCCAAAAATATCCCAGCGCATTACTCACGTAGCGAGCTTCCTTTGTATCACCTATCTCCTTTCTCTTTCTGACCAAGACTTATTTGTAGACTTGTATTTGCTTGTTCGCCAACTAATGAGATCCTCTGCTGTGAAGTAGCTAAATGTTGGTGTGTCGAGCTAATCCGTCAGGCTCCAGTCTGTCGTCCTTCCTTCGCTCATCTTTCGACACAGATGAAATATTTTCAACTACACTTCTGTATTTCAATAAATGTACCATATATTATTTTATCAATCAAATCATGATTGACTTTGGGCCTAAGTCACTCGGGTTCAGTACAAAGTTGGTGACAATTTTTAATCTTCCGATGGAGGTACCACATAGAATAATTATGGAACAAATTAGTAAATATCGGACAATTTTTTCGATTCAGGATGAAACGTGGAGCTCAGGTTTCTGGTACAAGGTTCATAATGGTGTACGAGCAATTCGACTAATGTTAAAGCAACATATACCGTCTTACTTAGATACTGGTGGGCATAAAGCCCTGATCAGTTACGAAAAATCAGCCTACTACGTGCTCGTCTTGTAATGCAGTGGGACACTTACGGGGTCAATGCCCACGACGTAAACAACCTGTCCAGCTAACCGAAGAATCTACTAGTCCCACCTGGGCGACCTTGGCGAGTGGGAAACTGCCGACACAGCTCAGTCCGCTGCAAGCTACGCAGTTGACTCCTGAAGACAACTCACACAGTTCGTCACCTTGTGACTTACATGAAGCTACACAGAAAACACAACATGATCACCAGAACACTATGCCGGCCACTTCTGTGACGCACAGGGAGACAGAGTTATTAGGTCAACAGGTGGGGGATCAGATAACTGAGATCGACAATTCTGATAATAGTAATCAAATACCGCAATCGGAAAGGCTACCTACGATCGAGTCAGATGCTTTACTGCCAGCACAGCTACCCCAAGAAACAATACATAACCAGTTACAGCCTCCAATAACTCAGGATATGGAAACAGAGGGCGGAGATGTATTGACACCACCAACATCCGTCAAAGACAGTAACATGCAAAGTAGGGAAGAGCATAATATATCACCGACCTTCGAAAACGAGAGACCCCCGTCGGTAGAAGAAATGGAAATTACGGAAACAAAACTATCTCAAGTTAGCCAAAGGGATCCTAGGTTAAAGCGGCCGGTAGATGACACTGGCAAAAAGAAAGGCACTAAAATTATCACCCATGTTCCGAATAAATAACTTCAGCACTCGTCTCCATATCCAAACTAATCATTACGATTGGCGCTGTGTTATTTTTCTTTACCATTCTACTTCTTCATACCGCAGCATCACTTAATGTAAATTGCCTGCGAAGTCGCAGCAAACAGGTACTATTACATGAATTTATTAGAGATTATGACATCGATATCCTTTTCCTACAATAAGTTAACGTCTTTACTTTGCCTTACCTTGGGAAAAATTACCAATATATTGCCAATCCTGGGGAAGACTCGAGAGGTACTGCAATTATATACAGATCTGGATTACACATTACACTTTGTGAAACACACCCTAGTGCGAAGATCACGTCGATATTAACAGAAGATAACACACTGTACGGTATGTCACTTTCCTATTCATACACAACCCATTTCATTATATAGCGTTCCATGTGCCTGTATAGTTGTGGAAATTATTAATTTAGAGTTGTGTGTCGTGAATACAATAGCAAGACGTAAACACTCAATGCACAAATATTTTCTGAGTGCAAGTAATTTGTGTTTACACAAATAAAAACCGCATACCCTCCAAAACTTTAAGTCACTTTGTTATTTATGCACTAGTATACATGGCGTCGTCTGACACTTAAACGGGGCAAACGTTAGCTGGTGTGGTGCGAGGAGAGGTGTTGCTGGTTGTGTTCGTCTTAAACTTGTGAGAGTGCTGGTAGAAATGGGCAAGGGTAAAGAGCTTGGCTATGAGCTGAAACAGACAATTGTCAGTTTAGCACTTACAGGGCACTCCCTGCGAAAAATAGGACTCATGGTGAAGAAAAGTCATGCCACTGTCCAATACGTCGTGAATAAGTTTAAGTACGACGGGTCAGTGAACAATGTACCAAGAAATCCAAACAAAAGGCTTATTGGAGACGAGTGAAATCCAACCCAGCCATAGGGGCTCCAACGCTGCGGACAGAGCTGGAAGCTGCTACTGGGAAGAAAATGTGTACTCAGACGGTCCGGCGAGTTTTACATCGACACGGTTACCATCGCCGTGTAACAAGAAAGAGGCCCTATGTTAGTAAGAAAAACCGTGCTGCAAGACTGCTCTTTGCGAAAGAACACATAAACAAGGGCCAGGAATTTTGGAATAATGTCATCTGGTCCGATGAAACTAAAATCGACCTGCTTGGATCCGATGGTGCCCGCAGGGTGTGGAGAAAGACCAATACGGACGACGATGTGGCCAATATAATTCCCACGGTGAAACACAGAGGTGGATCGGTTATGATGTGGGGGTGTATGTCGGCGCACGGTGTAGGGAATATTCAGCTTATTGAAGGCACCATGGACAAAATAGTGTACAATAATATTTTGAAGAACAATGTTAAACAAAGTGCCAAAAAATTGGGAATGCTACCGACCTACATGTTTCAACAGGATAACGACCCCAAACATACCGCTGCTCTGAACAAGGAGTTGTTAATCTGGAACGTTCCAGAACGATTAAAAACACCTCCCTAGTGTGCTGACTTAAACCCTATTGAATATTTATGGGCTTTTTTTTGAAGTCTAAGCTTCACAGTAGAAACGTTTCTTCCAGAGATGAGTTAAAACTAGTGGTGACCCAAGATTGGTACAGTATCAGCCATGAAACGTGTGCGAGGCTAGTAAATTCGATGCAGCGTAGGTGTCAAGCAGTCATTCAAGCGAAGGTTACTCCACAAAGTATGTTTCATATGTTGAGTTGAAGAACTGACATCTGTATGAATAACAATGTGACGTAGGAAAATATCATGTTTTGTTACATTCTCGAGTATTTTGTACTGTATGTTGTTATAAAAATTATTTTTGTATGGAATTGTAAAGAAATCTTTTTTTTTTTTTTTTTTTTTTGCTAGTTGTTTTACGTCGCACCGACACAGATAGGTCTTACGGCGACGATGGGACAGGAAAGGACTAGGAATGGGAAGGAAGCGGCCGTGGCCTTAATTAAGGTACAGCCCCAGCATTTACCTGGTGTGAAAATGGGAAACCACGGAAAACCATTTTCAGGGCTGCCGACAGTGGGGTTCGAACCTACTATCTCCCGAATACTGGATACTGGACGCACTTAAGCGACTGCAGCTATCGAGCTCGGTGTAAAGAAATCTACCAGAAATAAATTTCTTAACAGACATTTACTATAACATCCATTTGAATGTCCAAAATATACTGTTCTTTTCACACTATGAAACTGTATGAATAAGAAAGTGACATACTGTATGCCATCTACAAGTGCCGTTCCCGACCAGGGCTACATTGGTGAAAACAATTCAGTTCTCAATGCTGTGATGGATGTTTTGAGAACCGCGGATATAAGAATTTGACTTTGTGCTCATTCATTGTTGCCATTGTTTTGTTTGTTCTCCCCTTCCCCTCCCGGAAAAGGGAATCAGTGTGGTTTTATGTACTTGATGGATGAGGACGATTTGGTTTTTATTCCCTACTAGCAAGATACCCGTGCTTCGCTACGGTATTATACTGAAATTTATAATTGAATGCTTATTGTTTTAGATATATAATCCGCCGAAATTCGCGATCTGACTCGTTTTCTAATATTTTACAGCACGTTTTCTCCCATTTTTCAATATTCCTTTCCAGCAATCCATTTCGTACTTCCCGGGCTAGGCTCAGGTATTCCTCCTGGTCAGTTGGGTCCGTAAATCTGTGCCATCTTTTCCTTTAATCATTTTGAATATGGATAAAGTCCTTCAGGAGATCCGGCGTGGTGTCATATTGGGTGATTTGGCGGCACTGAACCCGCGGCCGGACTGCATTCTTAGTCATTGCCCGTCCAGGAGCCGTTGCCAGCGCGGCCCGCACATTTGACGACGGTCCGGAACATTATTATTATTATTATTATTATTATTATTATTATGTGTTGCTGGAATGGCTGATGACAGGGAAAACCGGAGTACCCGGAGAAAAACCTGTCCCGCCTCCGTTTTATCCAGCACGAATGTCACATGGAGTGACCGGGATTTGAACCACGGAACCCAGCTTTGAGAGGCCGGCGCGGTGCCGCCTGAGCAACGGAGGATCCTTGTAAGTACATTAATAACAGTAAAATCAATTGGTCTCACCTCCTTCTACACCCCACCGCCGTTAAGTTTATTTACCGCCAACCCCCCCCCCCTACAAAAAGAAATGAAAAGAAGGCTTGTTTCTTTATGTTTAAGGGAGATTCCAAACACCAATGTTCACGTCTATTACCTTCAGTTTTGAGATATAAGTATCCCCATAAAAGTAATTTACTTTTTTCACTTCATTTCACACTACTCCCCCCCCTCTCCTAAGTGAACATTCCCGAAAAAAAATACTTGTTTCTTTAATAGTAAAGGATCTTCTAAATACCAATTATCACGACTCTAACTTCTTCAGTTTTTGATGTATGTGTCCTCATGAAAGGAATTCAACTCCTTTACACTCCCGCCCTCCAAGATGGTTTCCCGCCCAAAACGCGTTTTTCTTTGTTTTTAAAGGAGATCCAAATACGAATTTTTACATCTGTAATAAGTTTAGTTCTTATTAGATGTATGTATTCTCATACAATTAAGCCAATTAATTTTTCAATTCTTTCACCCCCCCCCCCCCCCGCTTCATTGGATTTTAAGAGAATACGTGTATTTTTACTTTTAAAGCAGATTGAAAATATCAAATTTCACGTCTGTAAAATCTTCATTTTTGATATATCAGTAGCCTAATTAAAAGAATTCAACACCATTTTCAGTCACTTTAACCCCCTCCCCCTCCACCCAGGTGATATTTCCGAAAATTAAAAATACACGTTTATTTATGTTTAATAGAGATACAAAATACCATTTTTCACTTCTGTAACATGTAAAGTTTTTTAGATATACTGAAAAAATTCTCATTTCAAAATTTCACCCCTTTGGAGTTCCCCTTAAGTGGAGTTTCCAAAAACAAATCACCTATGTTTCTTTACATTTACAGGAGATTCCAAACACCCACTTTTTACGTCTGTAACATTTTACGTTTCCAAGATATTCTGTAGATATAGTCTTTCAAAAATTTACCCCAATTTGTCACTCCTGTTTAACCGCCATTAATTGGATTTTCCGAAAACAAAATATACGTGTTTCTTTATTTTTAAAGGAGATTCTAAATACCAATTTTCACATCTATAACCTTTAAAAGTTTTGATATAGATACACTCATTTTAAAATATTACCCCTTTTCACCCCCTCCCTTAATTGGATTTTCCAGAAACAAAAAAAGTACGTGTTTCTTTATTTTTAAAGGAGATCCCAAACACCGATTTTCAGGTCTGTAATATCTTCAGTTTCTGAGATATAAGTAGCCTCATTAAAGGCATTCAACCCTTTTTACACCCCTTTTCACTCCTCCTATTGCGATTTTCCGAAAACAAAAAAATACGTGTTTCTTTATTTTTAATGAAGATTCTAAATACCAGTTTTTACATCTGCAAACTTTAAAAGTTTGGAGATAGAGATTCACTCATTTTAATAATTCACCCCCTTTTCACCCTCCCATTAATTGGATTTTCCAAAAACAAAAAATACGTATTTCTTTATTTTTAAAAGAGATCAAAAGTACCAATTTTCAGGTCTGTAATATCTTCAGTTTCTGAGATATAAGCACTGGTATCCTGATTAGGCATTCAACCCCTTTTTCACCCTTTTTCACCCCTCCTATTGGGATTGTCTGAAAACAAAAAATACGTGTTTCCTTATTTTTAAAGAAGATTCTACATACCAATTCTCACATCTCTAAACTTTTAAAGTTTTGAGATATAAACACACACATTTTAAAATTTCACCCCCCTTTTCACCCCCTTAGCGACGGAATATCCAAAAATCCTCTCTTAGCGAGCACCTACATCTTAATAGGAATATATCCCCAAAATTTCATTTCTTTATGTCCAGTAGTTTTGGCTCGGCGATGATGAATCAGTCAGTCAGTCAGTCAGTCAGTCAGTCAGTCAGTCAGGACAAGTTATTTTATATATATAGATAAGTACCTTGCAGTGACAATTCATATTTTTGCATGTGTGCTGTGAGTGTTCATTGTATATGGAGGATGACCGAATGTTTTTACAACAAAGGTCAGTATAAAACCAAGTTATTGAAACCCACAATTTCAAGACACAATTCTACCATGCAACAATATCACTTCATGACCAACATGAAATCTGTAGTAACGAGACTGGAACAAAAAATTATTTGACCACTGTCGCCAACGAATCAGAAGAATTAATATGGCATCACAGATCATTATCAACAATCCCGCCGACAATGCGAAACCTCGCATCATCACGTCCTTCAATATCCTCACAGAATGCAACTTCTTCAGGACAACGACATGGAATACAAATAACTTCTTCACGGCTATAACCTAATATACCTATTATTTCACTACCTCACAAATACCGTCGCTATGTCCGGCTCCATGGCTAAATGATGAGCGTGCTGGCCTTTGGTCACAGGGGACCAGGGTCCGATTCGCGGCAGGGTCTGGAATTTATATCATAACTGGTTAATTTCGCTGGCATGGGGGCTGGGTGTATGTGTCGTCTTCATCATCATTGCATGCTCATCACGACGCGAAGGTCACCTACGGGAGTCAAATCAAAAGACCTGCATCTGGCGAGCCGAACTTGTCTTCGGACACTCCCGGCACTAAAAGCCATAGGTCTTTTCATTTTTTCACAATATCTCGTCACTACTTCAAACCTAACTCTATTACTACTACGTGACAACAGAAAATACAGTTCTTGGTACAACTTCGTCATTCTATTTTTAATTTCAGTAAACCGTAGTTTTTGGTTCTTTGTAAATTAAATCTGATCACGTTAATTCTCCTTGTTTCCCCTCAAGAAAGTACTTAATGATTAGCGTCCCGTCAACCCACAGGAGTCTGTCTTTCTATTTGTAAATTTTGTCTATTAGCCTTCTGCTCTGGACTGGCGGACATTTTCTCTATAGTTGGGCCCACGCGAGTTGAAGTATGACGTTAAGCGCCACCGGCGAGAAAAGGTTGAATAACGCTGCTCGAAAATGGTCTGTTGCTATGGCAACGATAACAGGGATACCACATTTAAGAACGCTATCGCCACGTGGGTTAGCTTACTCTCAGTCGCTTTTGTGATATTATTCGGAGTAGTACTGTGTTAGCTGCGTTAGTCGTTGCCGGTTTATGTAATAATATAAGTGTTTGTTTCCTAAATATTATTTTCGTTGTTAGTTTATTTTTTGTAAGTTAATCAGTGGCTAGTTGTACAGTTCTATTCTGTATTTGACATGTGCATTTGTTGAGGTTATTGTCAGTTTAGTGAATATTGAAATCTCGTACTTATCGGCAATGACGTGTTCTGTCTTAAATGCCAGAATTATTAGCACGAGCGTAGGAACGGATCAAAGTTTATTGAATTGCATTAGGTCAACACAGTTGATTAAATATTCAGCCTGTATGAAAGAGTGATATGATAACTATGACAACGAAGCGTACTTCGTAGTTACTGCTTTCGCCGCTCAAATGTCAGACTTCAACTCTCGTGGGCCCAACTATAGAAAGACGAGTTTATGCAAAATCAAACTGGGAAACGAAGGATATTGCGTTAATTAAAACTTATATATTTTATTTAGTTCTTTTTCCGGGTTGAACCGTGTTATTATTTTCTGTACATTCCGTACAGTTTGCCGATGTTTCGAATACATTGCAGTATTCTTTGTCAAGGCGACTGATATACCCCTACTCGATTCGAGGTAATAAGTCTCCCAAGCAGCAGTCACACTACGAGTGTGGTTCCTGACCTTGGTCTTGTATATCCTACCCTTTCTGGCTGACGTAAGCCCCCTGGCTGTCTTGTGAGAATTCTGGAAAGTATGTGTGGCAGCCAGGTAGTGGGATTTTCCCGCGCTGTTATATAATTAGAGGTTCGTCCTGCGTGTTTATGTTGAGGTCTGTATGTCTTAATCTATGTATGACAGACATTCAAGAATTCCCCATTTTATATCATTCTTCTAAATTCATATTGTTCGGGTGTCTCTTGATTTCGATAGCCTCACGGATTTTCCTTTCTAGATTCCAAGTGATAGCTGCTAGGATCTTGGTCTTGTCAAATGGTATTCCATGTCTTGTTTCATAGAAATGCTTGGCTACAGCTGAAATATCTGTTTTCTTGGTTCTTGATGTGACAGAATGTCTTCATTTAGGCGGGTAGAGATCAGACGTTTTGTTTCACCAACATAGAACGTTCCGCAGCTACATTCAGTGTGGTGTACTCCAGGAGCCTGTAGTTCTATTCTGTCGTTTACTGGTGGTAGATAACTAGGTAGCTTCCGGTGTGGTTTACAGATGGTTTTTATGTCATATTTATCCAGTATCTTGCCGATCCTGTCTGTAGTGTTTCTAATGTACGGAAGTATCGCTGTTTTCGGGCGGGACAGTTCATCCTTCCCGTTGTTTTCTTCTACGGCGGCCTTTTCTTGTTTCCTTCTGATTTGCTAAAAGACTCATCGGATGTTATTGAGCGAGTAGCAATTTCTCCTGAGGGTTCTCGTGAGGCGTTCTTCCTCTTCTTCGAAGTGTTCTGCGTCCGATATCGCTATGGCCCTGTTAATCAGTGATGTTAGAACAGCTCGCTTTTGTGATGGGTGGTGATGAGAAGAGGCTTGTAGGTACATGTCTGTGTGTGTGCGGGTTTCCTGTATACTACGTGACTCAGAGTCCCATTGATGTTGCGTTTTACTAGGACATCCAGGAACGGTAGTTTTGCTTTTACCACGATTTCCATAGTGATATGAATGTTTACGTGAATAGAGTTGAGATGGTCGAGAAATAACTGAAGGTTATTGCTCCCGTAAGGCCAGATCACGAACGTGTCATCCATATAACGGAGAAAACATTTCGGTTTCGGGGTGGATGTGGCTAAGGCTTTCTGTTCGAAGTACTCCGTATACATGTTTGCTATTACTGGAGAGAGCGGAGATCCCATCGCGGGCCCTTCCGCCAGTTCGTAGAACTCCCCGTTAAAGTAGAAATAAGTGGCGTTAAGGCGTTCTATAGCTAGTGCTGACAGGTCTTCTGAAAGTTTCTGGTCTAATAGGGAAAACGTGGTAACATAGCGGCACCGTGGTGAAAAGTGACGTGACGTCAAAACGTACTAATAAGTCCGTACTTTCGATTGATTGGTCCTTAAGGAGCTAGATGATTTACCTGGTGTGAAAATGGGAAACGACGCAAAACTATCTTCAGGGCTGTCGACAGTGGGATTCGAACCCACTATCTCCCGAATTCAAGCTAGCAGCTGCGCGCCCCTAACCGCACGGAAAATTCGCTCGGTACATTTTTTCCTCTCCTAATTAAGTGTACTACAGTATTTCACTTTCATTATGAGTTTAAAGGTTAGCACATTTCCTTTTCATGTTTTGAGAGTGATTTAGAGTATTTATTCCCTTATTCAAGAGTAATTTCAGAATAATTGGGACATTTAATTGAAACTGTGTGATGTTACCTAAACTATGTGGTTGAACAGCTAATTTCGGAAGTGAGGTTATGTCATTATTGTAGTGTTGTAGTAATATTACGAGCATAGTATATGTTACCATAGTTTCTCTGCCTAATTTATTCAATTTTGTTTTATTTTAGCGCATGTTTTTAAGTCTTCAGCTATTTTATCGAGATGTTAAAGATTCCTGCAAGAAACTTGTGGAAAGCATGCCAAATACATCATGTAAAACAAATTCAGTAATTCACAATTACAATACAAGGAATGTTAATAATATCAACTGCACTGTTATCCATTCAAATAAGTATGGAAGCAATTCTATGTGGTATTATTCTGTTAGTCTCTACAAAAACTGCCGTAAGATATAAAGAACGCCTCTTCAATACAAATGTTCAAAAAGAAGTTAAACAATTATATTAAGTAGATTTAAAAAAATAATTTTGAAACTGACTGTTACATTTTCCTTCTTGTATATTTAGTAGTTTGTTTGTCTGCTTGTGTACTCTTACAGTGTATCATTATGAAATAATTCAACTATATAAAACAAATATGTATATGGTTATATTTCTATGATATAGCCTATTCATATTTTATGATACTAACGAAAATTATGTGTGATATGTAGTACTTAGGCTAGATCTATTCATGTAACCAAAATTATTCTTAACTGATTTGATGTAATAAACTTATATTACTGGAGTGTACTCATTTACATTATAAATACTCTGTAGCCATGATAATATTAGAATGTACTGCACCACAGTGAGCTTTAGCTCAGGTGCCTCGGCAAATTAAAAAAAAGAAGTTCATAAACTGTATTGTGAGCAATTTGCTACTGTATTCTGGAGCGAATGGATACGTTTTCACTCCTCCACGTCTATGTCGATGGAAGCAAAGTCTGGATGTCCCAATAAAACTTATGACGCGGTGTCCATAAAAATCAAAAATACATAGAAATTTCAGAATTTCAAGTAGATAACTCGAGCAAGGCATCAGGTTCTAGACAAAATTACGCCAATTCCAAATATGATTTTTATCCCGTTACTTCGGCCTGATTTCTGCCTAGAACTCGATATCCTTGATCGCACACTGTATTCGTTCGCGCGATCTCGGCAAAATGTGTAGATCTGTATTTCGTAACTTCTGTTGAAAATTTCCAAAATTTACTAATCATAGTTCATATAAAGTTTCATTTATCACCATCGCCAATTATGAGACCTATATATGCCGCAAGGGCTTAACTGTTATTGAATGTAGTTTTAAGCCTTTCATGCCGGACATCTACCGACTGACACGTGTAGGGGTCACACGTGTCGAAGACGACTTAGGCCTGAATCCGCTGAATTTTCCACGCGGCAAATGATTACAAAACAGCGCGCTCTCTTGAAGTCCAAGATGACGGGGTAGATACATACACTTAGATTAAATTGAATTTGTAATATAAGATTATTCCCGCAGCTAGGTTAACATTTTTGTTTGTAACATATTTTGATCATCCTTTTTCTATTTTGGTTAAGAGTATGAGAAGGCCAGGAGCCCTTACTTCGTCAATAATAGTAATAATATCGTGTGGCTATTTCTAGCCCCGTACAGCCTTTGTAAGGCAGACCCTCCGATGAGGGTGGGCGGCATTTGCCATGTGCAGGTAACTGCGTGTTGTTGTGGTGGAGGATAGTGTTATGTATGGTGTGTGAGTTGCAGGGATGTTGGGGACAGTACAAATACCCAGCCCCCGAGCCACTGGAGTTAACCAATGAAGGTTAAAATCCCCGACCCGGCCGCGAATCGAACCCGGGTCCCACTGAACCGAAGGCTAGTACCCTGACCAATCAGCCAACGAGTCGTAAATAATAATAATAATAATAATAATAATAATAATAATAATAATAATAATAATAATAATAATAATCTTCTTTTTTGCTAGGGGCTTTACGTCGCACCGACACAGATAGATCTTATGGCGACGATGGGATAGGAAAGGCCTAGGAGTTGGAAGGAAGCGGCCGTGGCCTTAATTAAGGTACAGCCCCAGCATTTGCCTGGTGTGAAAATGGGAAACCACGGAAAACCATTTTCAGGGCTGCCGATAGTGGGATTCGAACCTACTATCTCCCGGATGCAAGCTCACAGCCGCGCGCCTCTACGCGCACGGCCAACTCGCCCGGTGAATAATCTTCTACTGCTTTTTCCACACCTTGTACGGTCGTGGGTGCGAACTGTATCGCACATGTGATTTGGTCCTGTTTTATGGTTGACGCAAGTGCGATACCAGGTATAACTTGAAAACAATATTCTCTCACCCATGGGTAACAAGGACAGATATCGACCTCGAATAATTATTATTTTTTTACGAGTATTATTATTATTGTACGTAGCTATGAAGTGTTTACATCCATTTAGTATTAGCATATGTACGGTAGTTGAATGATCGTATTGTGTGTGAGGTTATGTCATGAAAGTATTAGTATTATTATTATTTACGTAGTCGAATGATCGTATTGTATGTGAGGTTATGTGTTGTAAATAGACATTTATATCAGTTCCGTTAATGTAAATACCTGTAAATTAATATTATAATTTATTCTTACCTGCAAAATTTGTAATCCATAATTGTGAAATGCACTGTAAATTCCAGAATGGTAAAGGTGACGAAAACGATTGAGAATATGCTATACATTGTAATCTATGTATGTGTTGGAAGCCAGTCTTTCTGGAAGCCAGGTACATATATGTATAAAGAGACGATCTTGACGGTGAAGTGAGTTACTGAAGTTAGTTGTGGTCTGGAACTATTGGAAGAGGGTTAATTTTTAGTAGCACGTGGCTGAGATGCTTAATTAGGTAGTCATCATGTTGAATTGATCGGTAGTCATCTGTTTTCAACTGTGCTTCAAAGTGTAACCACCGAGCTCGATAGCTGCAGTCGCGTAAGGGCGGCCAGTATCCAGTATTCGGGAGATAGTGGGTTCGAAACAACTGTCGGTAGCCCTGAAGATGGTTTTCCGTGGTTTCCCCATTTTCACACCAGGCAAATGCTGGGGCTCTACCTTAATTATGGCCACGGCCGCTTCCTTCCCTGTCCTAGCCCTTTCCTGTCCCATCGTCGCCATAAGACCTATCTGTGTCGGTGCGACGTAAAGACAATAGCAAAGTGTAACCTCGGTGGTATTCGGTGTCAGTTGTCAACTGTTTAAAGATGGCGGCTGTGTTGATATTCTACAAGTGAAGTTTTTTGTTTTGTGTTACGGTGATTAAGGTTGTATGTGTGTTAATTTGTGAATGTATGTAAATAAAAGTAGTGTACCAACAGACAGCATCTCGTATGCGACTGTGTGGATACGTTAACTGGCGACCGTGACGAGGATGTAAACATTTACGACTGTAGTAGTTCAAAATGCAAGTCATTTTAGAGAATATGTCGCTCAAACAGCTCAAAGACGAACTTACTCAGAGGAATCTCCCGACGAACGGGAAGAAGAAATCGCTACAGACGTGACTACGGGAAAATCTCATGGAGAAGGGGGTAGATCCGGAAAAGTTTTTCATTGAAGTCGACGAAGATTCGGAGACAGAAGAGGAGATAAATATAACCGCAATGTATTGTAACTTAATGGCCATGATGGAGGCACTAAACAACAAAATTTCAGAGGTAAATGTCAAACTTTCAGGCGAAATTTCTCAAGCTAACTCAATTTTAACCGGACAGATAGGACAAGTGTATACAAAGGTTTACAATGTAGAACAGGGCCCTGAATCAAAAATTTCAAACGTAAATGACAAAATGTCGCAAATTAGCGACGTCACCAATCAATTAACGCAGCAGATATCGGACATCAGGTCCAAACCGGGAGAGGTTGACCAGATCGATAGTAGAGTAAGCCAGCTGGAAGGGGATATCTTGGACCTCAAGGAGGGGGTGGAAATCCAGGTTTCCGGCATAAAACAACAGGTTGAGGGGAGGATCTCTAACATCGAGGAAAATCTTGCGAGCCGTATTTCTGCTGTTGAAGGAAGGATAGAAAACCGGATGTAGACCATAGAGGGAGATGTGCAGAATATAAGGGAAAGCGCATCAGCCACGCAGTAGAAAGGAGATTGACTCAAACAGGATGTACCACCACATCTCTAAACCCCTCAAACCTAACCGGCAATACAGGACACCTAGACCCGAAGGTGATTATAGGGAGCCTTTGGAATTCCACGGGCGACTGGAGGAGAACCCGACTAGCTTCGTCGAGGGATCGGTCAACCTGATTGGAAGGACTAATTTTCCAGAGGACATCTTCGTGCAAATCATTACACCGTGATTAAAGGGGCAAGCAGCTACTTGGTGGAACAACTTGAAGGGTTAACATCTAAACTGGACGAACTTCAAGAGGGAATTCCTCGCTAGGTTTAATTCCAAAGGGGTGAAGAGCTCCGTGAAAAGGAAACTACTGACTGAGGCACAACCCACTGGCATGAGAGCTAGCGCCTTCGTCCTACAGAAGTACCAACTCTTCAAGCGTCTCCACCCGGAAGGAAGCGAAAACGAGATCTTACCAGACATCACAGAGCTACTCCACGATAAGATTCGACCTCTAGTGAAAGTATCACAACCCAGATCTTTTGACGATCTACGCAGAATCATCGCCCAGCTGGAGGAAGAACACAAGAGCAAAGCTATGGAAGAGCCCAGCGCAGTTAGTAAATGCTACCAGTATGGAAGAGCGGGACACCTGAAGAACAAGTGCTCAGCCATGACGTCGGAAAACTAGGTCTGGCCCATTCTGGATTGAGTGGGGGGGGGGGGGGTGTATGGCCGAAATCAGGAATGAGCCTCAAGACCTGACAGATAAGCAACCCTGGTCAAGTAGGAGAGGGATTGGTCAAATAGTAAGTAGAATAGGCCAACCCGCCCAACTATCGTCTTAAGGATTGGCAACGATAATTTTTCAGAAATTCTGGAGAGCCAAGCAAGCCATTCACTTGTCAACGGGTTTGTTGCCAGATTACTACCGCCTATGAAGTCTCACCATCACGGAAGGGTAGTGGGAGCAGCGGACGGGGTAACCTATTCTATCCAAAGACAGACTAACCTAACCGCTAAATTCATGAACATGCCTATTGTAATTGATGTTGCAGTGATTGAGAACCTGATATCTGACATCATATTAGGTCATGACTTTCTAGTGGAATACAAGGTGATTCTAGACTATGCTGCCCTTGAAGCCTTTTTGGGAAAAGACAGACGTCTGAGGGTCACCTGGCACGATGGAAATCTCCAAACTCGCAAGGACACGGAAGTTGACGTAAACCTGGGAGATATCCAGTTAACACATCTCCGACCGAGTGAAGAAGAGGGCCTGAGACACACCTTAAAGGACTTTCCGGAAGTCTTCACCAATAAAATAGGACTGACTACCAGGGTAGCGCACACCATTGAATGTAGCTCTTCCTCACCTATCAAGCAACGTCCATATCCAATCAACCCGGATAAAAGCAACTTCGTCATCCAGAAGATTCAAGAGATGGAAGGGCAAGGTCTAATCGAGCTCTCTACATCCTGTTGGGTTTAACTTATCGTCCTACCGAAGAAGAATGGGGAGTATCGAACGAGGAAAATGGCCACAACGCCCGTGGGAGGTCATAGCCCTGGAGTGAATGGGTCCTTACCCCAGAACACCACGGGTAAAACAGGACTCCTAGTAATCACTGACCTCTTCACAAGATGGATTGAGGCCTTTGCGGTACCTGAAGCGACGACGAGATGCATCACCAGCCTGCTACAAGACGAAGTATTCAGCCACTACGGTTATCCACAGTGCATCCTGTCTGACAACGGGAGTCAGTTCACGTCGAAGAAGTGGCAGCAAATGATGACGGAATGGGGTGCGGAGCACTAGAGCACCCCTATCAACAACCCAAGGGCAAATCCAACGGAACGACGGAACCAGGGACTAAAAATGATGCTACGAGTCCACCTGATAGACAAAGAACGTCGACTGTGGGACCGTCAGATACCGCAGTCAGTCCTTGCCCTGAGACGACGCATCAACCGTGTCACCGGCTATTCGCCAGCAGAGCTGTTTCTTGGTCGACAGCTGTACGGCCCTGGGGATTGGGAGATTCGTCCACCATCCACTTCGGGTCAAGATGATGCAGCTGTTTCCCTGTCAGAGTGGCAGCAGCAGCAGCAGCTGCAGCAGCAGGACATCAAGGAGAAGCAAGCATTGGCCGAGAAGAGATCCCTTACCCAGCCCAAAGCTCAAGATGTCGAAGAGATGCATATCTTCCTACCAGGCCAACAAGTACTGCGACGTAACCACCCCGTCAGTAATAAGATTGGAAGGTTTCACGCAGGTCTCGCACCTAAGTGGGTTGGTCCCATCGAGGTGGATAAACAGCTGGGCCATGGGGTCTACTTACCCTCCTGTCAAGGTCCACACATCAGAGTTGCGTCGAGTCACCCAACCGCTACGCATACAGGGTAAGCTTGGAGGAGACGCTACTAATGACACTGCACCATCTGGTCATCGGGAGGAGAACACATCGACTATCATCGAGGAAGAGGATGGCAGCGTGGCAACCCCGACCCCCGACACGCTACATGCTGGTCAAGAGGAGGAGAGCACATCTAGCAACATCGAGGAAGAAAGAACATACAATCAACGCCCAAAGCAAAGTCGACGTGTGTGACAAAGTGTGGAAATTGTTTCAAGTTATAGGGGGGATATTGACTTAAGTACGATAACGGGTATAACTTGAAAACAATATTCTCTCACCAATGGGTAACAAATACAGATATCGAGCTCGAATAATAATAATAATAATAATAATAATAATAATAATAATAATAATAATAATAATAATAATAATAATAATAATAATAATAACGATTGTTATTCTTATTGTATGTATAGCTATGAAGTGTTTATGTCCATTTAGTATTATTTACGTAAATGAATGATCGTATTGTGTGTGAGGTTATGTCATGAAAGTATTATTATTATTATTATTATTATTATTACTATTATTATTATTTTTATTGGTCACTCTGGAATATTCAAGAAGGTACTTTTTGTAACGTATCTTTCTGGAAGCCAGGCACACACACACACACACACACACACACACACACACACACACACACACACACATATATATATATATATATATAAAGAGACGATCTTGACGGTGAAGTGAGTTACTGAAGTTAGTTGTGGTCTGGACGCTATTGGAAGAGGGTTATTGTTTAGTAGAACGTGGTTGATATGTCGAATTAGGCAGTCTCCATGTTGAATTGATCGGTAGTCACCTGTTCAAAGTGTAACCTCGGTGGTTTTCGGTGTCAGTTGTCAACTGTTTAAAGATGGCGGCTTTGTTGATATTTTACAAGTGAAGTGCTTTTGTTTTGCGATACGGTGATTAAGGTTATGTGTGTATTAATTTGTGAATATATGTAAATAAAAGTATTGTACCAACTGACAGCATCTCGTGTGCGTCTGTGTGGATACGTTGCGGCCTCGTGTTCTTCCTGACGCCAACCCTATGTGGAGGCATGTCACCACTATTGCATGTTTCGGTGATGGTTTGTAGTGTGGTGTGTTGTCTGAATATGAAAAGGAGAGTGTTAGGACAAACAAAAACAACCTGTCCCTGGGCCAGAAGTATTAATCACATGTGATTAAAATCTCCGACCCGGCCGGGAATCGAACTCGCGATCCTCTGAACCGAACAGGCCTCAACGCTGACCATTCAGCCAAGGTGTCGAATTTATTTATTTATATTTATTTATATCGTGTCAGAAGCATGCATAAGTTTAATTAAAGACAAGGAAAAAAACATAAAACATAATATAAATACTCCAATGGCGAAGAGCCACATTAAACTACTTGAGCCCAAAACCTTGCAACATCAAGTGCATTTGGCTTCGCTTTAACCAGGTCTTCTATTGTGCAGCTGAATGGGCATGAACTGCATTGCAGCAAATGGGCTGTGGTCTGCTCTTCTCCACATACACACAAGGTACTGTTCACTTCGAAACCCCATTTCTTCTGGTTTACCCTGCACCGCGTAACACCAGAGCGCAGTCTGTTCAGTGCTCTCCAATTCACCCAATCTGTGACATGGCCAGGAGGGAGTTCCTCTTTTGGGGTCATCCATTGACTGATCCTCGTATGTTGACTCCTGGCGCGCCGTTCTTGAATTCTTGCTTGCTGCGCTGTTCCTGCAAGTGTTTCGGTTACTCTCAAAAAGCTTTTCCTAGACTTAAGCCGCTGGCGTGGTGGCTCATATCCAAACAAAGGGTGGGCTTCCGATGTCAACACCTTTCTCTTTTCTTTCTTGGTTGCCACTTCACGGCGAATATCGGGAGGTGCTATCCCTGCAAGGCAATACACTTTTTCCAAAGGTGTAGGTCTCAAACATCCAGTAATAATGCGGCAGGTTTCGTTCAGTGCTACATCAACTGCTTTGGTATGGCAAGATTTGTACCACACCGGGCATGCGTATTCGGCTGCGGAATAGCAGAGCGAAAGGGCAGATGTCCTCACTGTGTCTGATTGTGCTCCCCAAGATGTTCCAGTTAGCTTCCGCACAATATTGTTTCTAGCAGCCACTTTCTGCTTGATGTTCAAACAATGTTTTCTGTAGGTTAAGGCACGATCCAGAGTGACTCAGAGGTACTTCGGGGTAGCATTGTGTTGTAATGCTATGCCTTGCCAAGCGACCTTCAGAGTTCGGGAAGCTTCTCTGTTGTTTAGATGGAAAACACAGGTTTGCGTCTTAGTTGGGTTTGGTGTTAGTTGATTCTTCTTGTAATAGCAAGCAAGAGTGTCTAGAGCTGTGGACAATGTTTGTTCAATCGCCTCGAAGTTATCCCCCTGAGAAGTGATGACACAATCATCAGCATAGATGAAACTATTCGTCCCGGCAGGAAGAGGCTGACCATTTGTGTAAATATTGAAAAGCATTGGTGCCAACACGCTTTCCTGAGGTAGTCCGTTCTTCTGTATCCTCCACCTGCTCCTTTTTTTGCCTGGAACTCAATGAAGAAACTTCGATTTTGCAGTAGGTTTCTAATGGCACAAGTCAGATGGAAGCCCTTTGTCATGCTGTATACCTTTCCAAGGAGAATTCGGTGATTAACAGTATCATATGCTGCCGAGAGATCTATAAATGCAGCTCCTGTGATTTCCCGGCTTTCAAAGCCATCTTCTATGTGTTGACTTACTTTCAACACCTGCGATGTGCAGCGTTTCCCTCTCCTGAATCCAGCTTGCTGTGGAATCAGAAGTTGCTCGATTTTATCAGTCAACGTATTGAGGATTAGTCTCTCCAGAATCTTAAAAAGATGGCATAATAAGGAGATTGGTCTGTAGCTCCTAGGGTCATTTTTATCTTTGCCTGGTTTTAGAATGGCTATGACCCTAGCCTTCCTCCATATTTTAGGAATCATGGAAGACTGAACGCAGTTATTCATGAGTTCTAGCAACCAGCACTTCGCACTAGGACCAAAGTTCTTAATTTGATCCATTCGAAGGTCATCGAGTGCTGCTGACTTCCCAATCTTACACTTACTGAGAGCTAATTCCAGTTCAGTTAGTGTGAAATGCTTAGATAACTCATTGCTCTCGTCTGGTTGTCTGACTAAAGGATTCTTCGCCACTTTCATGGAAAGCTTTGGTTTTCCATTAAGCAAAAGTTGGTGTGCTATTTGATCTGCACTCACATTGGCATGTGTGTTACCTTGCGTAGGATCATTGCTCAAGCGTTTCAAAAGTCGAATAATAATAATAATAATAATAATAATAATAATAATAATAATAATAATAATAATAATAATAATAATAATAATAATAATAATAATAATAATAATAATAATCATAATAATAATAATAATAATGTACGTGCATGTTGGGTTTGACCCTCAACAGCTCCGCCATCAGCTGTCATAGATGGCCTAGGCGTCACTGAAGAGGCGTACTAGGGAAATGAGGAGTGAGATAGTTTCCCGTTGCTTTCCTCACCGAGCCAGAAGTTGTTGTTATTATATATCAGTCTGCCAAGCCCAGTGAAATGAATGCAGCAACCGACCCTATGAGCGACATTTTCACACCATTCATTACAGGAACTGGCTGCATAAGGAATGGTATTACTAGCATCACTCATACCTCAGTCACTTTCATATTGTCAAAGCTAAGGATGAGACTGAGACAGATCAATAAAAGTAACAAATTCATTCTAGCCCATAACAGAAGACATAGTGCACTGTAAACACTACATTTTGCTAGCAAAGACATAATACTACTACTACTACTACTACTACTAATAATAATAATAATAATAATAATAATAATAATTACCCTTCATGATCACGACGTGAAACGAGCCTAGGTCAACTGGAAGCGAACACAATTATTATTCTAACACCTACAAGTTTATATCTCATCTTAGAAAGAAACAAAGCACTCACCTTCCTAACTGAGCTCATGCTCCTCTACAGGACTGGGAGGCTGCCAAGTTTGGAGTTCGGAAGTTTGAATCTTCAAGGCAGTAGTTAATCGCACTGGAAAAAGTATAAGCGGAAAATTACTTACCATGAAAATTGCACTTAAGAAACATGTTGATACATTTTCATTTAAAAAGAGCGAATATGGCTTTTATGGAACAATTAGTACTAGATATTAAGTATGGTCAATTTTAAATATTTTTATGATACTGAAGTGATTTATTTTACAATTATTTTGCTTTACGTCACACCGACAGCGATAGGTCTTATTGCGACGATTGGATAGGAAAGGGCTAGGAGTGGGAAGGAAGCGGCCGTGGCCTTTGTTAAAGTACAGCCCCAGCATATGCCTTGCATGAAAATGGGAAACTATCAAAACATCTTCAGGGCTGCCGACAGTGGGGTCCTAACCCACTATCTCCCGACTGCAAACTCATCTCTGAAGTGGAATGAAATGGAGATTGTTATGTTTCGAAAGTGCTTCTTTCTTTATTTTTTACTTTACTTTGAAAACTAATTACATTTTTGGTTCTGTTTATTATGATGACATAGATCTCGGTCTGATAGGAAGTCATATCTAACTTTTCCTTCACCGGCTGTGGCGGGAGATTTTCTTACGGAACGGTTAGCTGGTTACCAGCAGTATTTTAATTGTTACACAGTAAAACTTGCTCAAAGCGGAATCGCAAGGGTCCGAGTTCCTTTTCCGAATTAGGCAAGTTTCCGGATTGAACGTAATTGTACAAAAAGATTCACAAATTCCATTAGTCTAGTTTTGGTGATGTAAATCTCCGTAACACAATATCTTGATGTACAATAGGTTTTTATTTCTCTCGCATAGACCTGCACTAACACACTCAACATATTATGTACAGTATGTTCCGTATTCAATGAAAACCGGACAATTTCTGCCTTATTCCAAATGTTTAATAGACAAACTACAGTATACATATAGGCCCTACTGTAACACACTTTCTGCCTTATTCCACATGTTTAATAAACAAACTACAGTATACATATAACACATTAAACACAATACTGTATTTGTCAAATTATTTCTTCTTCCACCTGTTTAACCTTTCTTGATGTCGTGTCTTTCTCAATGCAGTCTTTAGCGCTGTACAGCAGCTCAAGAAGTCGCGGTGAATTCGACTTGACAGAAAATTTCATAATGTCCCTGACACACTCAATAGCTTGTTTACGAATGCGTATTTTTTCCTGACTTTCTCTTTCCTCCTCCTCCTCCTCCTCTTTCTGGTCTTCATCCCTCAGATACTCACACACCGCACATAACACTATCCTCCACCACAATAACACGCAGTTACCTACAAATGGCAGATGCCGCCCACCCTCATCGGAGGGTCTGCCTTACAAGGGCTGCACTTGGCTAGAAATAGCCACACGAAATCATTATTATCCCTCAGATTATCATATTCTTCATTGTCTGCACGGCGGATCTTCAGAAGCTGTACAGCAGACTGGAAACTGTAGTGAATAGCAAGCTGGTCGTCGCTGCGAATGTATTCGTCTACATTACATACGAAATTCTGTTGATGGCTCAGCGTAGATATCAGTGCAGCATTTTCAGTCACTTTCTCAGGTGTGCCGACGTCATAACTTGCTGCAAATCCTGCTTTTGCGAAACAATTTACAACTATTTGAGGTTTGATCTGCTTCATAGCCAAACTGATCCACTTGACAGCATCCAGTATGGAAACTGAGCGTGTAAGGGAGTAGGTGTTGTCAGCTGTATCAATATTCTTGATCAGTGACTGCATCAATAAACGCCTGTAGTGAGATTTAAAGGTGTAAATCACTCCTTGGTCCATAGGTTGAACAACGCTGGTTGTGTTAAGTGGAAACCAGGCTAGCTCGACATTGGAAAGCAACGCATGTGGGTGACAAGTGGTATTGTCCAGAAAATAATTCTGCGATTTTCCTTCTTAATCCAACAGTTAAATTCGTTCAGCCATTCTTCCATTAAAGCACTGGTCATCCAGACTTTCCCATTGCTCCTCCTAGTTACTGGAAGCTTGCGCAAGTCCTTTTAAGACACCTTGGTTTTGCTGATTTCCCGATTACAGGGACATTTCCATTTCCCCCTTCATGTTACCGCACAACAGTACTGTAAGTCATTCTTTCGACATTTAACCCCCACCACACTTTTCCCCACGTAGCGCAAGTGACTTTGAAGGCAAGGCTCGAAGAAAGAGTCCTGTTTCGTCGGCGTTAAAATGTCTTTAGAAATGAAATTTTGGAGCTTCGATTTCCACTTGGCTACTACATTTCCATCCACATCTTTGGCCTCGCCACAGGCTTCATTCCATACGATATTGTGCCTTGTTTTGAAGCTCTCCAGCCACCCAGTTGATGCTTTAAAGGAGGTGTTGCCAAGTGATTTAGCAACGCAAGAGCCTCATCCTGTAGCATAGGTCCACTAACCGGAAGGTTTCTCGAACGGGCTCTGACGAACCATTCCCACACTAAATCATTGATTTTTTATTGCCTGTTACCTTAGATTTCCTCTTCATTTGTCCATTCCCCTTCGTCCACTGCTTAGTAATGTCGTCCTTATGTTTTAAAGTCTCATAAACTTTTGTTTTGCCACATCTGAAACGCGACATAATTTTACGCAGAGACGACTTTTCCTTATCACTCGCTTCAATAACTTTCACTTTCTCGTTCAGTGTCAATGACGTATATTTCTTAGCCATGTGACGGGACACAAAGTAAGGGAACTGTTTACCTTAGAACTGGGCTCAAGTTGTACATCACGATCAAGATCTCTACGAACCATGGCAAGTCTCAGGCAATTAGTGGAGATTTAAATCTCATTCTACCAGGAATTTGGGAAACCCGGACCTCATTAGAGCAGGGTGTTACGGTCTGTAAACACCTGACTCTTCCCCTGGCGAAATATTTATGTACCTGCAGTACCTGGTATGCCTAAAAAATTTCACAGCTAAAGCATAATTTCCGGATTATACAGTAATTATTTTAATAATTTCTTTCCGTTTCCACGTTGAGCAGATTCCTCTTTATACAACATAAATAACATGCAAAGCCATATCCAGTGCGCCGGGACCATAACTTTCATACACATTGAACAGGTTTCCGCTTTATAGAAGTTCCGCTTTGAGCAAGTTTTACTATATCATCGATGCACATTCGCTAATATGCCACTTTGGCGAAGTGAAGGCGCTGTTTAGTAACACTAACCTGCATTATACAGAGTCCGCTAGAAAAATGTATACACTCTTTGTTAGACGATATCGGGATATGGACATTGTCAACTGTTATCATTGTTTTTAAAAGGTGTAGTATGGTCTTTCGCTCAACAGATGTCGGTACTTGCATCACGATAGTGGGAAAACAAAATGGCTGGAGCACGCTTGACGTTCGAGCAACGAAAGTACATTCTGAAGTGGTTTATCAGGTTTGATAATGCCGTTGAAGTACAACGTCAGTGGAGGAGGGAGTTTGAAACAGAACCCCCAACCCGCCTAACAATTAAACGCATTACTGGGAAGTTTGAGACTCATGGAACGATTTGTGATATTCACAATGGAGGATCGGGAAGGACGCGCACAGCTACCAGTCCTGCTTCGTCGGCTCACGTGTTGGAAAGTTTTGCTAATTATCCACAGAAGTCTGCTACGCAATGTGCACGGGAAGTGGAGATTAGCAGTACAGGTGTAATTTTGAAAACAGCTAAGTGGAAATTTTACAACCCACGATTACTGCATGCGCTTAATGAGGACGATCCCGATCGTTGAATGCAATTTTGCGAATGGTATCAGCAATCGTAACTCAAGATGAACAATTTCTGACGAAGTTAGTGTGGTCTGATGAAGCCCAGTTTAAACTTAATGGAACAGCGAATCGGCATAACTGTGTCTACTGGGCTCCGGAAAATCCGCATGTTCATGTGGACAAGGCGGTCAATCTACCAGGGGTAGACTGGTATGGACTGTCGTCGAGGGGCTAACTAGGACCCTTTTTCTTTGATGGCACTGTCACTGGAGCAGTGTACTTGGAAATGTTACGCACATTAATTTTTCCAGCTGTACGTGCGCTTTATGGAGCCGATGATGAAGTATTCTACCAACAGGACGGGGCGCCACCACACTACCATGTAGCAGTACGAGCTTTCCTGGATGACAATCCGACGGGGCATTGGATTGGACGACGAGGGCTCATTGAGTTCCCCCCACCCCCACGGTCGCCAGATCTTACCCCTATGGACTTTTACTTGTGGGGAACTGTGAAAACTCAAGTCTATCGACGTAAGCCACGCTGGAGGCCCTTCGCCAGGAGATTACAGCGGCATATGCAGAGATCCCCATTCAAACATTGACGGACGTAGTTGCAGCGACCGCTCGTCGTTCTGCTATGTGTTTGGCAGCCAACGGTGAACATTTTGAACATCTCATGTAACCATATATTTAACTGAAGACAGTATTATATGTGTAATAAAAATTTAAATGTAAAATACACACAATAAATAGTTTTTGTTCTGTAAAGAGTGTACACATTTTTCTGGCGAACCTGTATTTGCGAATCAGTGACTCGGTTAGAACAGTTACTCAAACCAGATCTTGTTGAACTAAATAATATGACGTTAGATCGTTTAAATGGTTGGGGATGGTTGTGATAGTTATTGCCGTAGCGACTAAAGAAGAACAATTTTGACATCAGATTCTAAAATTTCTTTTCGATCTGAATTCATGTTTGGTGAGCTTTTGGTTAATAATTAATAGGGGAAGGATTTTAAGGTGGAAAGTAAGGTCAGAAAAGGGGGGAAATGGTTCTGAAAATACAAACAAAAAGGTACAGAAAAGGTGTTGATGAAATCACTTTATTAAGATTTAAACCAGTTACATAACTTTCTTTATCACATTTATTGGGTTTCAATAATTAATAAACTTGTTATATTGGATTACACACAATATTTCAATGTTTTTGGCAGTAACTTTCTGGCGCTTTGATCTCAGTAGATCCTTATATATATAGAGAAACACCGCTCGACATATGCAGAAATCAACGGAGCATATCTTGTCAGCACTCGTAAAGGGAGTTCAGTCAACGTTGCAAAGATTTCCACATCTGGATTCTTCAAATTTAGTTTGAATTCGTCTTTAGCAAGCCCCTCGAGGTTATCCCTAACACTCATCAACATCTTTCACTGTTCCTCCTAGGAGCATATCCTGTCAGCACCCGTAAAGGGAGTTCAGTCAAAGTTGCAAAGATTTCCACATCTGGATTCTTCAAATTTAGTTTGAATTCGTCTTTAGCAAGTTCCTCGAGGTTATCCCTAACACTCATCAACATCTTTCACTGTTCCTCCTTCTCCAAATCTTCTTTTTCCAAACTCTGAATCACATCAGCCTAATAATTATAGCCATGCACTGAAAAACGTCCCAACTCTAGGCATTTGTTGTTGAGTAATTGTTGGGTCAGCTTGATGGCTGCTGCGTCCATTGAGTCTAGGGCACGTATGAAACATTTGATTTTATCAGTTTTCGCACAACTGCACATCTTATCCAAGTACCCCACCTTGTGGTGACAGGAAACTTCTTGATACAATAGTTGACGACTGGGAGCCTTCGCGAGATTCTTCTTCAGATCAGTAATGAAGTCATTTACCCTGCTGTAATCCCCCCTGATACTTTTAAAAGCACGGTGTAGTCTATGTGCAAAACCTGACACATGTCTGAGGTTCGGCGCTTGCCCTTCAGTTGTTGGAAAGTCGAAAGCATGCAGCGTGCGTGATCGGTCACTGCAAGCCTGAATGTTTTCGTAGTTTATGCCCCCTGGCCACAGGTTCATACCTGAGTCATTGAATGATTGCATTATTATGCAGGAATTTGTCTTCTCGAGCTGGTATATTTTAAAAATCATAGGTTTAACCCTTTCAACCCTAACACATTCAAAATATATTTCTGCAGCTCATCAGTTGTTTCATCTCAAAGGAATCCCACTGAATATTTCCCAACCCTCTATTTTATTACCTCGAAGATGATCTTATAAGTTGGCTGTATATAATTTTTCCTCAGAGTGCTCTCATCCGGTATTTACGTTTGCATATGCTTCTCAAGGAGTGATTTCAATGAAGGATTGTTTACTTTGTGGACTGGAATCCTTGATTGGATTAATGCCATGGCAAGATCCGCAATGAACTCGTGCAATGACCGCTGCTTTTCAGATCCAGAAGCGAAGGCGTATATCAGGGCAGTTTGCTTAGGTTTTGACTTGCGAAGTTCAATGTTGTTTAGATGTTTGCTGTAGTGGATGTGCTGGTTCATTCTGATTCTTTGAAGCTTGTCATCGATTGCAGTATTTACTTCGCAGACGGCACATCGAAGAATGATGCCATCTGTTTCGATAACTTGCATCTTAAATTCTTCTGAAAGTGCATACAACTTTTCTTTCTTAACCTTCGGTACGATTTTGTGCTGTGAAAAATAGTTCAGTCGTGTCGTTCACGTTCCACGATTTCATTACAACTAAACTGCGTAATCGTTGATGTGCGTATACACACGACAGTCGAGAAACAGTCGTCATACAATGAATAACTAAAAAGCTCTCGCGTCCGCAGTACTGTATCTTGAAGTTAAAAAGAAAAGAAAGAGAGAATTTTCTGTTCATCCATTATTCAGTAAAAGATTGACGAGAGGAAAATTTCACACATTGCATTCGGAGCTGCAACAGTACCCTGAAAAAAAATCATGTACTATCGAATGAACTCAAGTAGTTACGATGAGAATGTCTCATTAATTGGTCCATATTTACAAAGTCGCTGAGTAGCTCAGACGATTGAGGCGCTGACCTTCTGACCCCAACTTGCCAGATTCGATCCTGGCTCAGTCCGCTGGTAACTTGAAGGTGCTCAAATACATCAGCCTCGTGTCGGTACATTTACTGACACGTACATGAACCCCTGCAGGACTAAAATTCCGGTACTTCGGCGTCTCCGAAAACTGCAAAAGTAGTTATTGGGACGTAAGAACAATAGCATTACTATTATAAAGGATGTTCCTGTTATAGTACGGCATATTTTCATGCGTCTTAAATATTTGCCTCACCAATAAAGTATCATTGACTATCTAACTTTTCATCAAACTCTGTTAACAATTTAATTAGTTCAATGTAATTTCCTCTATTGATGGACTCACTAGTCTCATTGGGCCCACAGAATGCTAACTCTTGTTTTCCCATAAAGCATGTCACCACAGTCAGCGGTTTCAGAATTTCCCGGTTTTTTGAAGGCTTCATTGTGCCTTACAACATTTTCTTGCTTCTGCTTACCCAACTGTAAATAAATCCTAATTTTACGAACAAGCGGTAAGGAAATCAAAGAGGAATTTGGGAAGGGAATCACAGTCCAAGGAGAGGAGAACAAAACCCTGAGATTTGCTGATGATATTGTTATTTTATCTGAGACTGCACAAGGTCTGGTTAAAATTCCCGACCCTGACGGGAATCGAACCCGGGGATCCCTGTGACCAAAGGCCAGCACGCTAACTATTTAGCCATGGAGCCGGACGTAGCTAAAATGAAGGCGATAGAAGGGAAGGTTGTAAAAGTATAACTGTTAGGCAATACCATATGGTTAATGAGAGATTCATGGGGAGTTTAAAATAAGTAATTATAAGCGACAGAAAATGGTGAATAAAAATGTAAATAGCCTATGGGATGGGTTTAAAGCAATTGTTGAAGAGTGTGAAAACAGGTTTGCACCTTTAAAAGCAGTAAGAAATAGTGAAGACAAATAATATTTTGACAGAGAGATTTAGGTGGAGGTGCAGGTTACAAAGAAATACAGTTGGGAATGGTTGTGGAAATAAGAAGATATTGAAGAAACGTATTAAGAAATTGAATTTAGCGAATGGGTCATCTAAAGATAATATGGTGGCAAATATAATTGGCATTGATATGAATTTCAGGGATAAATGGGAAGGTGCGTATGAACATCGAAAACAACTGAAAGAAGCATGCTTGTGCGTTCAAGACAGATATTTTAAACTCTCTTGTGAAACTTGTGAACATTTAAATTTATAATTCCACCTGTACAATACTGTAATCGTCTTTATTAATAAGACTACATTAAACTATATTGGTGATACATGTTTCGTCCTCTTATGGGACATCTTCAGTCACACGTAAAATAATTGAAAATATGGTAAGGACAGATTACAATTAGTGAACAAAAAGTCTATTAATCTTGTGACTCGGCATATTAGCGTCTTATCAATCTTGAATCTTAAAATAGCACAACATGAGCATGATGTGACCCATGAAGTCCAGTTATTGCACAGGTTAAAATGTCGTTACATGCGTGGAATTGCACAAATATAATACAACATGAGTGGCTATGCGAATTAAATTAAGCATATTATTATCCTGACATTGTGAACATATTGTACATGTTCTTGAATGTATTGTATACATAAAATAGTGTATTATTAATGCCATGTTAAAATAGCTTCTTGTGATGAGTTGAAGAAAGGTGGACTTATGTTGAATGACGCAAGTTGAACTTGGTTTTGTTGTTGGCAATATGAGGCTAAAAAGGAAGAAAAATATTTCAATAAACTAGTGAAAAAATCAATGTGAAATGTAAACTGTGCGCCCATCTGGTCACTCACCTCCTTTATTATTCTCACTATTGAAAGAAAATTTAAACTGTGAATCTATAGTATTTAATTGTTCCAATAACTCCTCTCCATTAGAAATGCTGTGACCAATTATTGTAAACGTGTCGTGCACGTATCTCAACCCAAATATTATTCCTTTAATGTTGTTGATTTTTTATTTTCGAGAAAATCCATGTAAATTTCCGCCATAATTCCCTAAGACCTTCCTGTTTATAAATCTGACTATTGATGATGATGATGCTCGTTGTTTAAAGGGGCCTAACATCGAAAGTGATCGGCCCCTAAATCTGACCACTAAAGGTGAAATAATTATTAGCGGTGACGAACTCCAAGATATTAATAACATCCACTACCTCTTGCCTATTTCAATTACTGTATTTGAGTAGATTGTTCTTTACAAGATTTATCGTTTTTGATACCGGAATGTTCGGGAACATGCTTTTGACACCAAATAAATACATCTTCTGGTCCGTTTGCATGTTTAAATCTTCGGTACGATCACAAAATTCTTTGGAATTCTTAATAGACTTATTACCCTCAAATCCATATTTTTTTTAAAATTGTGTATAAATCTAGACGTCCTGTATATAGGGCTATTTTTGAAATTGATGGTAGGTCTTATAGGTATATTCTCTTTATGCACCTTCGGCAGTGTCCTAGCGGCCGGAATATCCGGGTCCATATGAATACGTTTTTGAGACTCCCTTTCATTGAGGATGAAAGAAGAGCGTTTAAGAAGTTGCTTCATGTTTCTCTGGATAATACTGGTTGGGCCTTTTTTTATCATTTTGAATGAATTCTCTGTAAAAAATATTTCGGTTTTCTGTATGTATGATTCTTTACTCATAATGACCGCAGCATTCCCCTTGTCCGCCTTAGTCAAAATCAAATCATTGTCCTTAATTTTCTGTTTCAATGAACTTACTATTTGATTATGATGTGAAGGAACTCCAACTTTGTTATTACTTCTTAAATTAGAAAGTTTTTTCTTAATATTAAACCTAGTCTCCGTTTGGTTCTCGATCGGTAACTTCTGTACTGCATTTTCAGCTTCCTCCGTGGTCGTGATTGCGTCCTTGAGTTTGAATTGAACGGGCCAAATTAATTTGGGATCTTTCTCCATAACTCTTATTTCCGACTTATCAAAATGGGTCTTTGAAAGATTGATAACAAGCTTCTGAAATACGGGGATGGTTGAACGGGCCCGATTATTAAATATCGTCTTATGGAATCTTGAGTCATAAAATAACATAAACATGAAGACGACGTGAATCACAAAGTCCAACTATTACACGGGTTAAAATATTGTTACATACGTGGAATTGCACAGATGTGACACAACATGAGTGGCTATGCAAAATGAGTTAATCATGTAGTTATACCAACATTGTGAATATATTGTACATGTTATTGGCATGTGTACATAAACAGTGCAAGATTTATGCCACATTTAAATTAGCTTCTTGCCACTCTTCTTGATTATGGTATTGTAAAGGTGGAACGTTTGTTGTTAGGATTTTCACAAGTTAATACTTCTTGAAAATACGGGCTCAAATATGAAATTTATCGCGTGCAATAAGTGGTATGTTGGAGTGGAGAGATGGCGTGGAATGGCTTTAGTAGACGAATAAGTTTGAGTGGTGTTTTTGAAAGTAGGAAAGATCACAATATGAAGATAATGTTTGAATTCAAGACGACAAATTGGGGAAAATATTCATTTATAGGAAGGGGATTTAGGGATTGGAATAACTTACCAAGGGAGATGTTCAATAAATTTCCAATTTCTTTGCAATCATTTAAGAAAAGGCTAGGAAAGCAACATATAGGGAATCTGCCATCTGGGCGACTGCCCTAAATGCAGATCAGTAGTGACTGAATTAGCAGCAGTTACGTAGAAATTAAAATGTTAGCACAGGATAGGGTGGAATGGAAGATATGGACTGATGACTCAAACACAGCACACCTGAGGATATCCATGCGTGGCTATGATAATCTGATTTCTCGAGCGTCGCAATAGCAGCGTGCAGATTGTTTGGATCTTAATATCCACGTTTATTACTGTTCCAAGCGGAATTTTCACCAACGAAAAATAAGCAAGGTTTTGTTTAGCGACCTAGAGCCGCAGAGCCAAACAGTTTTACTCTAAGTTTCTGGATTGACTGCGCGAACACAATTCTTGGTTTCTGTTTCTAAATTTTAAAATTTTTCGTCAAACGAACGGGTTGTAAATGGCTTTTCAAACAGACTGGCTATTATATCCGTTTCAGACTCATCCGTCGTTAAGACCACATATGCACAAAACGGAATGAAATATCGAACACGAAGGAATAGCACAGAAACAAAACTCACTAGTCAGCCACTACTCAAGCACTGGAGGTAAATCACCCCAGTGGCATTGGTCACTTTTCGTCACCTTAAGTTCTCGCCGTGCTTCCCACTCGACATTTCTCCAAGTTACTAACAGATGGCAGAGGGTAGCACGTGGATGGTGACAAAGATTCAAGTGCGGTGGCATCATATGGAGGGTTTCAGAACTATGTCCGCCACAGAATGCGATGTTCAGATTGGATGCATTACGTCCTTAACTTCTCCCAAATAGGGCAGAGACAATACGCGACACTTCCGGATTTAGCCTTGTTAAAATGGGAGACATTTCGCAAGTGGCGCTCCTAGTGGCGTGTCCTGAAAATTCGCGCTGAATTCCAATATCAATGGAAATGTATATACGGAAATGGATAAATAAATTACGTCTAGAAAGAAAGTGCTGCAAAAACATTAACTTCAAAGTTTCTAAAGCAATTCTGGATACATGAATGAAGAATTATTTAACAGGTTATTATTTAAAGACTGTAATTAGACATATTTATAATCAAGATGTGAAATGGACTGCTGTGAATTTATGCATTACCTTTTTAGCTTTAGCGTACCTGCCTGAACTTTCACGGCTAGATTTGTCTTTTTTCTCATTTAAAAGCATTGTACATCACATTAAGACACTTGTCAAAAAAAATATCGGCCCACTCCTTACACACATGCTTCAATGAATTTACATTTAAGAGCTGGACAATTTTCCTTTTAACTTGAAGCCGCCTACTAACAGAAAGAAAATCTATAAATTTTGCCTAAAAACATTCAAAATTTCCTTACAAGCAATACTTACCATTACATTAGGGTAGCAAATTTGCATCATCATCATCACATTTCTTAAATCACCCATATTTTTTTCAGTGCTTGACAACGCATTACGGCATTCCATATGGGGTAGGCCTAACTTGAAACACAACCAGCCACACACATATGCATTTTCCTGAATTAAATCAAAACCCACAGATCACAACAACACATCGGCACTGAAGGTTAACTGTTGCATTAATACAATAAAATAAGCTTATTATATTTTAAGCCAGTTAAAATATGGGTCGCGCAGGTCAGAAGTTTAGGAAGTAGGCCTTCTATAAAAATATCATTGTAAGTGGAAGAATATATATGCAAACACAGTATTTACCTACATTTTCTTGTCACGAGGGAAACGGAAGAATGACCGCAAATTTTTCTGCACTTCATAGTTATCGCAGCCAAACGAAGTACATATCTTTCCACTCATATTGACTGGAGATATAAAGGAATGACACACGCTACTATTTACTTATGTCAACTTAATGCAAACGCATAAATAGCCCCGAAAACTTCGCAAACAAATACACGTGCTCTTATGACATAATCAGTAAATCTCAGGTCACTCCGCTAGACAGAGCTGTAATCACTGTCCCTCGATATCTCGCAGAGTGTCGCGTATAGTCTCTACTGTATTTGCTCTGTCTTTCTACAGTGGATTAGAAGGCAAGACTACACCAGCGCCACACGTAGTCAAGCAACGGAACTAGTGCAGTTGCGCGGAAATGTTGAACTTCTGAGAGATAAAATTAATAATACTTGACTTGAACAACCTATAATCGTACTTCAGCGAGTTCCTTGCGCTGTCATAACGCATGTCATGAATGCCTTGCATGCAAGGAAAATACGCCCCTGCACAGCACATCAGAAAAGTTGGGTACGCATGTGCAAAAGGCAGAGTTCCTGCTAACTGGCAAAACTCTTACAAATTCTCACTGAGCTGTGATCTGCACAGAACCAGGAGTGGAGCGCACGACTATACTGAAATTCAACTCAAGAGCTTAGGAAAAGTATCCTCCCGCATGTGAGGACGTCCCCTGTTCCTCCTTCCCGTCTCCTTCCTCCATCTTCGCCACAACCAGCTTAATATCATTAACGCCGTGCGTCTATCTGACAAGTACTTCATTCTGAAATAGTGAAGCATCAAAGGAAATCACTTCCTTTCACATAGCTGTACTTTGATTACGTACCATGCCTATTTTACGCCAAGGATCCTATTCCCGTACCGTGTTAAGGCCCTTCCTGTTTTATTTACGGCGAGTGCAAAGTTTGAACTGAGCTGACACATCGACCTTTCGCTTGAGACTTGGATTTTCCGTGGAGTTTAAATTCCAAGCGAGCGTCGTAAACACTGTACACAAAAACGCCGGTCAGCTGCGCGGCCTTTTTCACGTCTTCCACAGTCCACAGCGGATTCTGATCTCGTAGGCTACTGTAAACGTTTACAACAATTTGGTTTAGATATTCTACATAATTTTTCTCCACTTTTGTTAGCTTTAAAGTATTTCACAGGGGACTCAAGCGTCTCAGCATCTCACACGTCTTGCTCACAGCTGGCAGCCATTGTGAATATTGAACATGCTGTTGCAGCCAGTATTGCCAACAGTTTTCTTGGATCCATCTTCAACGTCGCACATATTATGCGAATTTATCAGCAATGGAATGAACTCGAACAAAGCTTACTAAGTACATAGTGCAATAAGATATCAATATCATATTAATAATTATTATTTGCTACATACACCACTGAGAACAATAACTATTCATAGCCATCTAGGTATGAAATATAAGAGTTGGTAACGAACCCGAATAACAACCTGTGATATATTTTCCATATTTATACAGGGCAAAAAATGTTTAATTCGTCAAGTCAATTCACCAGAATATCTAACCAAACTGAAGAAAGCTCCTGACTTCAGGAACAAGTAACAAACCTAGGGAACTATTTGGCGCTGCGGAAGCCTTTTCACCGACCAGAAGTCTAACTAACATCAAAGGGACCGCTAAGGTCTTGAGTTGACTCTCAGTGTAATTTGCCTGGTTGTGAGGGGAGTAGAATGATATGCTGTTCTTTGGCTGTCGTCATTGATTGTGATTGTAGATAATATTATTAAAATCATTTATTTTGAAATAGACAATGTGCTGCCCCTGGACAAACCCGACTTTGGGACCTAGAGTACGACACACTACCACTGATCCACCCAAGGAGCCAGTTGACTGTTAATGCAGGCCAATAACACAAAGATGGGAAAGTGCTAGCGATGGGAAGGTAGCGGCCATGGCCTTAATTAAGGTACGGTCCCGGCATTTGCCTATTGCGAAAATGGGAAACCATGGAAAATCATCTCCAGCGCTGCCGAACCCACCATCTCCCGAATGCAAACTGACAGCTACGCTACCCTAACTGCACAACCAACTCGCTGGGTCCATCACAATTACAATCTACTCATATCTTGATTGTAATAACTGTACCCGTTAAATTTAATAGTATCTACGGGCACATTACGTCAAGGTAACAGGGAAATAATGGGGAATTACAGTTTATGCACCTTCATTTGACACACTGTGGACTCTTTGAGAGTAAACTCAGGTGTCTTAGCCGGTGTCTTCTCAGGTGACTTCGGGCGACTCTCAACCTTCTTATCTAAACTTGGCGTTTTGTTATCGAGATAGAAAAACAGTTTATCTGTGCATTAAGCTATTCTGATAACGTTCTACGATAAATAACGTAAGATATCAGCTGTATATCAGCTAGAAGTGATGCAAAAATATGAGCTGAAGTTGAAATTCATCTTTAGAATATTTCAGTGAAAATCAATATCGCAATCACCGAGAAAGTATATGCGTACCAGCATGAGGTGTGTATGTTTCACAAAAGAGAATGACCGATCGAGTGGCTACGCGGTTTGGGTCAGCTTGTATTCGGAAGAACCCCATTACCGGCGGCCCTGAAGACGGTTTTCTGTGGTTTACTATCTTTACACCAGACTTTATCTTAATAAAGGCCACGGTCGCTTCCTACCCACTCCTATCCCATCGTCGCCATAAGACCAATCTGCATCGGTGCGACGTAAAGTAAACTCTAAACGTAAGAAGGAATGACAAAGCCAAGGGTGAGACTGAGGCAGGTCAATGAAAGTAACAAACTTGTTCTTGCTCACACATACTACAAGACATAAACACTACGTCTTACCAGGAATGGATCTGGGCGCAGCATGTGGTATCTTGGAGTTATTTCGGACACCTATCTGAAATTGCACTTAGACTTTACCCGTGTCACGTTACCTGTTATTGGGCAATAATGTGGGGTGGATCTACCCTTCGCCTTATGACGGCTTTAACTCAGCTGGGGACACTTTCAATGAGGTGTATGAATGACTGTGGAGGAATGGCAGCCCATTCTTCCTCAAGAACCGAAACCAGAGAAGGTAGTGGTGTTGGACGCTGGGATCTGGAGCGAAGTCAACGTTCTAACTCATCCTAAGGTTCAGGCCGGGACTCTGGGCAGGCCAGTCCGTATCAGGAATGTTATTGCCCGCAAACCATTGCCTCACGGATGCAACTTTATGACAGGGTGCATTGCCATGCGGATACAAACAATCAGCGTCTACTGTACGCTGTAAAGTGTGTTCATATCCTTTCTCATTTAGAGCTTTCTTAAGCGCAGTAAGGGTACCACACCCTAACCACGGAAAACACCACCTCCTTCGCACTTCACTGTTGTCCTTACACATGCTTTCAGGTAACGTTCTCCAAGCATTCGCCATACCCAAACCCGTCTATCGGATTGTCACAGGTTATTCATCACCGCAAATCACTCGTTTTCAGTCATCCACTGTCCAGTGGCGTCGTTCTTTACAACACCTCAAGCGTCGCTTAGCATTGACTATATAAATGTTCGGCTTATTGGCTTATGAACAGCAGCTCGACCACTGTAGCCCATTATTTTTAACTCACGATGCACAGTCACTGTGCTGGCTGGACTATTGGTAGAATTCTGGAACTCACGATTGTTTGCTTCCGCTGATTTCTTGCGATTTCTTACAACCACACTCCACAATGCTCGACGGTCCCTGACCGTCATTAAATGAAGTCTGCCTGGTCTTGGTTTACCTGCGGTTGTTCCTTCGCTTTTTTTACTTCATAATCACATCACCAACAGTCGACTTAGAAAACTTTAAAAGGGTTGAAATATCACTAATGAATTTATTACTCAGGCGACATCCAATGAATAGTCCACGTTCGAAGTCACCGAACTCTCCTGACCGACCCATTCCTATTTTACTGCTTCTCTAGTGACAACACAATACTCCCCGCTTCTTTTTATACTGGTAAGTCCACCTCTCGTGACGTCTAGTGTTCAATTTCGAACCACAGAACGGTGTCCGGATACTTTTGATAAGGTAGTGTATCGGCAGTACCGACGTACCATCGCATCGAACAATTTTTGAACAGTGCCGTGTCCAGAAAAATTAAACGAAGCAAGCTGTCAGAAATAAGAATTCTGCTTACTTGCGACAGCTTGCCGGAAATTTGAGTTCAAGGAACACCTGGCGTCTATTGCGTTCTTCCGTTATTGGAAAACCGGACAACAAACCCACCGAGGTAAATACAAATATTTCACCAGATGAACTGCATTCGTTTTCCTCTGCTGATAAAGTACATGCAGATCCCATAACAATATACAACTAGATCACTGAAATACTAAAACAACAAATACCACACCGTCCACCTTTCACGTTTCGTGTTACTGCCCAGTACGAAGTAAGGAAGTCTGTCAGTTCAAATGCCAGGGGCAGCAATGATATTTCTCTCTCTCTCTTCTACAATTATAGATGCAATACTCCCAATGATCGTCCGACTCATTGGCTGAATGGCCAGCGTTGAGGCCTTCGGTTCAGAGGGTCCCGGAATCGATTCCAGGCCGGGTCGGGGATTTTAATTGCCTCTGATTAATTCTTCTGGCTCGGGGACTGGGTGTTTGTGTTCGTCCCAACACTTTCCTCTTCATATTCACAAAACACATTCACTACCAACCACCACAGAAACACGGAATAGTGATTACATCCCTCCATGTAGGGTTGGCGTCAGGAAGTGCATCCGGCCGTAAAACAGGGCCAGATCCACATGTGCGACACAGTTCGCACCCGCGACCCCACAGGTGTGGGAAACGCGATAGAAAAAGAAGAGTACTCCCAATGATCGCGCACATATTTAATGACTGAACTGTGGAAATAAGTTCTAGTAATCCCCGTACCGAAGAATTCCTGATTACCGCCCCGTTTCAATTATTACAGCGTCGTCCAAGTCCTCGTCAGTCTGGCTTAAAAAAAGGACACTACTGAAACAGCCTTACTGAAGACTACAGCTGACGTTACGTTACGAGTTACGATCCTTAAATTTAGATATTCTTTTGGCAAAATTACACGCATGCATTTTTAGCCAGATGGTCCTCCATTTCTCACAAACCGCAGGCAACGTGTTGTCATTAACGAGAGTAAATCTCAATGGAGTAAGAAAAACTGGAATACCCCCAAGCAGAGGTGTAAGGAATAAGAAGTGGGCAGAAAGGAAAATTGAGAGCCCTTAGAGAAATTGTACAAACCTTCTCAATAACGCATACATTTGACAGCAGAAGATACAAGCAAATCATTAATGCAGTCTAAATTACTGTAATCACTTTAATGACGTACAAAGGACTTTGGTCCGCCTCTGTGGTGTAGTGGTTAGTGTGATTAGCTGCCACCCCCGGAGGCCCGGGTTCGATTCCCGGCTCTGCCACGAAATTTGAAAAGTGGTACGAGGGCTGGCACGGGGTCCACTCAGCCTCGGGAGGTCAACTGAGTAGAGGTGGGTTCGATTCCCACCTCAGCCATCCTCGAAGTGGTTTTCCGTGGTTTCCCACTTCTCCAGGCAAATGCCGGGATGGTACCTACCTGAAGGCCACGGCCGCTTCCTTCCCACTTCCTTGTCTATCCCTTCCAATCTTCCCATCCTCCCACAAGGCCCCAGTTCAGCATAGCAGGTGAGGCCGCCTGGGCGAGATACTGGTCATCCTCCCCAGTTGTATCCCCAGACTCAGAGTCTGAATCTCCAGGACACTGCCCTTGAGGCGGTAGAGGTGGGATCCCTCGCTGAGTCCGAGGGAAAAACCGACCCTGGAGGGTAAACGGATTACGATACGATACAAAGGACTTTGTGTAAGGTCATAAAATTAATTAAAAGATTTAAATTTTTAAATTAAATATTTTGTACGGATTGAAGTATAGCTACTTCCGACAAGACTATTGTGCCATTTTTCTATGGATACCAGCCCACGCCGGAATAACCCACAACGAATGTGGACAACCTCGCAAAACAAGCAGCAGAATCGGACCACCCTCTCACCGACGAACATACGACATGTGGAATGAATAGTGGACTAGATCCAAACAACATCGTAGACATTATTATTCTCAGATACAGCCTAATCCACCGTCGAAGCAATGTTTCTCTAAATGGAATTCGAACAGGCGATACATTACATGCAGCATCAGAATCAAATTCAACTACGGTAGCCTCTGCAGTCATCTATTTCATATTCATGTTGCCGACACCCCGTATTGTAAATGTCACAGAGAGTCATTGGAGAAAACACAACATATATTTTTTCAGTGGAACAGTGGTTAGCGTGATTAGCTGCCATCCCTGGAGGCTCGGGTTCGATTCCTACTCTGCCACGAAATTTGAAAATGTGGTACGAGGACTGGAACGGGGTCCTCTCAGTCTCGGGAGGAGGGTTCGATTCCCTCCTCAGCCATCCTCGAAGTGGGTTCTCCGTGGTTTACCACTTCTCCTCCAGGCAAATGCCGGTAACTTCAGGCCACGGCCGCTTCCTTCTCTCTTCGTTGTCTATCTCTTCCAATCTTCCCATCCCCCAGCATAGCAGGTGAGGCCGCCTGGGCGAGGTACTGGTCCTGCTCCCCACTTGTATCCCCGACTCAAAGTCTCACGCGCCAGGACACTGCCCTTGAGGCGGTAGGGGTGGGATCCCTCGTCGAGTCCGAGGGAAAAACCAACGCTGGAGGGTAAACGGATAAGAAAGAAAGAAAGAAAGAAAGAAAGAAAGAAAGAAAGAAAGAAAGCAACCGATTTACTTCTCAGCAACAAACACTTCTAAAGACAATTGAATTACGTGAACCACTACCAACCAGTCTATCGAGAAATTTCTTAAGGATACAAGTCTCTGTTTATAATTCACCCTATGACAATTTCTCATAGTACCTCGTCAAAAACAAGAGCTCAATGTGTACATTTTATGTAATATTCATTTGTTATGTTCATTTTCTGTGTATTTGATTGTGTTTCAGAAAAACGCACCTACTTCTATCTTTTGTTTTTATAAGTTTGAGATGTGTTTCGACATGAACACGGTGTCACTTTTTCGTGTGGCAGACTCAAAGTCTAGAATAACCATGATGATCGCCAGCCTTCGGTAGAAGACGGCACGGGAAGATGCTTCACTGTACCCCAGTCGGTCGTGACTGTACTCACATCATGATCTAATGAAACTGGACCATGCGGCGTGTTTCTGGAATGCAGTGGTATTGACGGTTTCACTAGCAATCAATTAATCTATTCCTTCCACATTTGATGCTAAGGAGGCTCAGTTCACGGAGTCTGTCTCGGGTAGATAATTCTTTGTAAGTTCTAGTCTCGAAAACGATCGTTCAGCGGAAGAAACAATAACGGGGAGAGTTAAAAGCATGTAAACGCCGTTTAAAAGTATGATTGAGTTATCTAGTACTAATGGCCTAACAGCTTTGTTAAGCCAGCTACAAAGGATTTCCTTTGTCAGTGTTTTGTAAGAGAGCGTGCCGCTTGTGTTAGGCGAGATGGTTGTGCTAGATTTAACATAATTAATAATAATAATAATAATAATAATAATAATAATAATAATAATAATAATTGCAGCCTGAAACAACCACCCGACAAATCTACTACTTACAAACTGTAAAAACTGTACTTATCAACCCATTCTACAAAATCATTAGATTAAATTTATTTATTTATTTACTTACTTTTGTGAGGAAAGTCTGAGGGCCCCCTTAAGCCCCGAGCCTGACTGCATTGCAGGCCCTAACGTTGCGCCATTGACCCCAAGGGAGAGTCTTAGCCCCAATTCTTTTTAGTCTATATTTAAACGACATCTCAAAAGACTTAAATTTTGCAAATATCATCTGTATGCTGACGATGTCCAAATATACTAGCATTCCGTAGTTGAAAACGTCCATTCTCATTATTTATGTGAATAAAACTCAAGCAATCATTCTTGGTCAATCTAGACTCTTTACTAAACTCAAAAGTAGCGATATTCCCACCTTATAACTAAGTGGCGTTAATATTACGTACTTTCTCAAACGCAGTAGAAATCCTCGGTGTCATTATGACCGAAAATCTAAATTGGAATGAACACAACGAGGGTATGCAGGAGAGTAGCCTACATGCTTCTCTTCATCCTATCAAATATCAACAATCCTATCTCCCACTAAATTTAAAAATTAAACTGGTTCAGATACTCATACTCCCGTTATTTAATTACTGTGAAGTTGTAGCCTACTTATCGATGCGACTAATTAACAGACCAGTAAGCTACCAGCTGGGCTGAGTAGTTCAGACGGTTCAGGCGCTGGCCTTCTGATCCCAACTTGGAAGTTTCGTTCCTGGCTCAGTCCGGTGGTATTTGAACGTGCTCAAATATGTCAGCCTCGTGTCGGTAGATTTACTGGCACGTAAAAGAACTCTTGCGGGACTAAATTCCGGCACCTCGGCGTCTCCGAAAACCGTAAAAGTTGTTTAGTGGGACGTAAAGCCAATAACATTATTATTATTGTTATTATTATTATTATTATTATTATTATTATTATTATTATTATTATTATTATTATTATTATTATTATTATTATGAGTAGTAGTAGTAAGCTACCAAAAATTAAATTCATGTATACAATTCATATTTTCATTCAATTACTCGGTTCATGTAACACCCTATTTTGAAAGACTAGGCTGGTTAAAATTCGACGAAGTAAAGTTACACACAGCTGAATGAATCACAGCCCCACTACCTATCTACTGTACTTGTTTAACTCACTTTCCCCCTTCCAGGAGCGTAATACACGTTACAGCTCCCATACCATCGCCTTCAACCGGTCGTTCCAAGTGTCGCGTGACAGACTCTGGAACGGTACTCCAGTGAATATTAGAAAATATACGAACCTGAAGAACTTTAGGTCTACTAGCCGAAATTATTTCCTGGACTATAAAAATGGCGGAGTGAATGGTATATGATTGTGTGGGTAAATGGTTATATCTGTTCTTAAGATTTTAAATACCGGGCGAGTTGGCAGGGCGGTTAGGAGCGCTCAGCTGTGAGCTTGCATCCGGGAGATGGTGGGTTCGAACCCCACTGTCGGCAGCCCTGAATATGGTTTTCCGTAGTTTCCCATTTTCTTACACTAGGCAAATGCTGGGGCTGTACCTTAATTAAGGCCACGGCCGCTTCCTTCCAACCGAGCTCGATAGCTGCAGTCGCTTAAGTGCGGCCAGTATCCAGTATTCGGGAGATAGTAGGTTCGAACCCCACTATCGGCAGCCCTGAAAATGGTTTTCCGTGGTTTCCCATTTCACACCAGGCAACTGCTGGGGCTGTACCTTAATTAAGGCCACGGCCGCTTCCTTCCCACTCCTAGTCCTTTCTTGTCCCATCGTCGCCATAAGACCTATCTGTGTCGGTGCGACGTAAAGCAACTAGCAAAAAAAAAAAAAGATTTTAAAGTTGGACTGTATAGATATAGGCCTACTTGCAGTAGGTATTAATTAACTTGCTTTTTGTAATGCGAGATTATTACCGTAGTGAGGTTTAATTTTTTGTTTGTATATATCATAATTGATTATATTTTTCATTAAGGTTATTATTTTTTTTTTTTACAATCTGCTTTACGTTGCACTAACACAGGTAGGTCTTTTGGTGACGATGGGATAGGAAAGGCCTAGGAGCGGGCAGGAAGCGGCCGTGGCCTTAATTAAGATACAACCCAGCATTTGCCTGGTGTGAAACTGGGAAACCACAGAAAACCATCTTCAGGACTGCCGACAGTGGGGTTCGAACCCACTATCTCCTAGATGCAAGCTCACAGCTGCGCGCCACTAGCCGCACGGCCAACTCACTCGATATTGTTAAGTGTAAGAGAGGGCCAGGAGCCCTAACTTCGCCATTAATAAAGGTATTATTATTATTATTATTATTATTATTATTATTATTATTATTATTATTATTATTATTATAAAATACAGCTGATCCCATGGCTTGCTAATTTCCTTGGCTCGCCCCTGTTCAGAGGGCCCCGGGTTCGATTTCCGGCCGGACCGAGAATTTTCCTCTGGCTCAAGGACTATGGTAGTGTTTGTGTTCGTCTTTATCTTGACCAACCACCACAGAACACGCGATAGTGAATACATCCCTCCACATAAGTTGGGCGTCACGAAGGGCATCACTATTTGGACTGTTGGACGGAATACTCCTTATAAGGAGTTCTTTGAAATAATTGAAGAAAAGACTAGGTAAACAATTGATGCGTTATCTGCCACCAATGCGACATCCCCAAATGCAGGTCAGTGATGACTGATTGATCCTGTCCATTTTTTAAGGCAATAAAAATTGACAATAAAGAAGGCTATGATTGGCAATCTCAACTTTCCGACTGGTTCAGAGGACTACTGTATTGAAAACAAAACAATGAGGCGTGGGACCAATGCTCCAGAGTACAGTCAGTACTCGTCGCTTTCTTTAGCAGTAAACATGCAGGGTTGTTTCGGTTCGTTCGGTAAATTGCATTGGGTGAAGAACATGATTCTCTTGGTTATGCATTTATGATCTATATATGAAGGTAATATTCCGTAATTGTTATTAACTTAATATATGTCACGAATACATTTGTTATGAACATTTATACCGATTTTTTATATTTTATTACACCCGCTGTCGATGAAGGATACAATTCTCATTATTCCCCTCAGCCATACTCATAGCCCAGTCAACGCGGATATACTTTATGAACGAATTGTAAGAAGCTGCATTAGTGCCGGTAGTCCGAAATAATTAGTTCTGGTTTTAAAACCTATTTGCGTTTGTGAACATAACAGACAAGCCTCTTGACAATAAGTAACGTAACTAGAGTACATTTTATGGGCTCTCCAAAATTCGGTTGACAAAAGGGTTAGGAATATATATGTTGTCATAATACCGTATACACAGACGAATACATCATACAGTAAATGTTGAAATATAACTTAGACTCACCCCGCCGGTCTTGTCAGGTCAGTCATATGTCATCAGCCATCATGATGAGTTTCAAAAATTAGGTACCGGTAACTGATTTCCATCTTGCCTTTGGCTCAACAAAGTTCCAAGCCAAGTTACGAGAGGCTATTATTTTCAAATACGTTCTATGATTAGTTTCTTCTTCTAGCCGCTTTTTCTTTCTTTTGGAAGTATCATTCGCCACTAATGAATGAACTATATAATTTGCAAGATTACACAATAAACTATACGCACACATTCTTACACGACAAATTCAGCATATTTCTGATCAAATCAAGTCACAAACTAAAATGCAAGACTCCATGTCGGTGCCATTCATACTGGCGTTGACTCGCAGCGATGGAACTCGACACCTTCATTGTTTCGGCAATTCTTTGACATTGGTATCAAGCCATTCTTGATGAATTCTCTTTGTTATTTCTTCTGTCCTCCTTACAAGTTGTAATTTTAGTCATGTGAAGGCCTGTATATATTGGCATATTTTGATTCGGCAAGAATAAAACTGAAGTACCGTATTAATCGTACAAGAGTGATAAATAGGGAGCGGATTTTTATGTGCTAAAAAGCGGAAAATATTTACTTTTTATGTGCTAAAACCTAAAATATTTGGTAAAAAAATTAAAATATTCTGCTTTAAATATCACATAACCACTCGCGTTCAAGAGATAAATAAGTATAAGGTTTTGTATTAAAATATGTTGCTGCCGTCCGACTCGTTGGCTGAACGGTCAGCGTACTGGCCTTCGGTTCAGAGGGTCCCGGGTTCGATTCCCGGCCGGGGATTTTAACCTTAATTGGTTAATTCCAATGGCACCCTCATCACGACGCGCAGGTCGCATACAGGCGTCAAATAGAAAGACCTGCACCTGGCGAGCCGAACTCGTCCTGGGATATCCCGGCACTAAAAGCCATACGACATTTCATTTCATTTCATGGTGCTGACAAACGTGCTAATGAAGGTAAATGGATATCTGTGTACGAAAAAGTACAGTACGGTATATTAATTTCTGATGTGCCCGAGTAGATATTACGGTATTTACAAAAACTGTAATATTTTGTTTAAATAGCCTATCTTTCTTTTCTTTAAATGTACCAGTTCTAACTCACCAATCACACGCTGAAATATTAGTTGCTAGAAGTAGTCTCAGAATTGTAGTGAACAACAAATGCCATCTCCAAATTGTCTATCACAAATGCATGCCGATTATCTCTAAAGAACGCCTTATACCTACTGCGAAAACGATCGCTCCACACCACAGGACGTCAGACGTGCATAGATAATTCGCAAGAGTACAGTGAAGACACAAAATAGATCAGTCTTTCAGCTTGACTAAATATATCACAACCAGTGCTTTAGGTGAAAAGAGATATCTGGGGGACTCTCCTTTAATAACTTCATGTCTTCGGGACATAATTTTTACGTTTACAATAAAACAGAACAAAAAAAAAACAATACTTTGGAACGGGATATTTTCATAATCGTTTCCAACTAAAGCACTAATCGTACGAGGGAAAATAGTTATTTTGTTTTATGAAGTCAAATATCAGGGTCATACAACCTCTTTTAATTTTTATTTTTGGAATTTGGGAAATGGGAAACCACAGAAAACCATCTTGAGGGCTGCCAACTGTGGGATTCGAACCCACTATCTCCCGGATGCTGTACAACCTCAGGGATAAGGATTTTTGCAGATGATGTTATTCTGTATAGAGTAATAAAAAAGTTACAAGTAGGCTATTATTTAGTTTATTTTCCGGGTTGAACCGTGTTGTTGTTCTTCTGTACATTACGTATAGTTTGCCGACGGTTTGCCTGGGAGACTGACTACCTCGGATCGAGTAGGGATATTTCAGTCGCCTTGAAAAAGAATACTGCAATGTATTCGAAGCGTCGGCAAACTGTACCTAATGTACAGATAACAACAACACGGTTCAACCCGGAAAATAAACTAAATAGTTCTACACACCGTGGAAGCTTTACCTCTAAGAATAAGGTACAAGATTGTGAGCAACTGCAAAATGACCTCAATAATGTTGTGAGATGGACAGCAGGCATTGGTATGTTGATAAACGGGGTTAAAAGTCAGGTTGTCAGTTTCACAAATAGGAAAAGTCCTCTCAGTTTTAATTACTGCGTTGATGGGGTGAAAGTCCCTTGTGGGAATCATTGTAAGTAATTAAGTGTTAATATAAGGAAAGATCTTCATTGGGATAATCACATAAATGGGATTGTAAATAAAGGGTACCGTACAGATCTCTGCATATTGTATTTAGTGGTTGTAGTAAGGATGTAAAGGAGAGGGCATATAAGTCTCTGGTAAGACCCCAACTAGAGTATGGTTCCAGTGTATGGGACCCTCACCAGAATTACTTGATTCAAGAACTGAAATAAATCCAAAGGAAAGCTGCTCGACTTGTTCTGGGTGATTTCTGACAAAAGAGTAGCGTTGCAAAAATGTTGCAAAGTCTGGGGTGGGAAGACTTGGGAGAAAGGAAACGAGCTGCTTGACTAAGTGGTATGTTCCAAGCTGTCAGTGGAGAGATGGCATGGAATGACATTAGTAGACAAATAAGTTTGAGTGATGTCTTTAAAAGTAGGAAAGATCACAATACAAAGATAAAATTGGAATTCAAGAGGACAAATTGGGGCAAGTTAGGGACTGGAATAACTTACCAAGGGAGATGTTCAATAGATTTCCAATTTCTTTGAAATAATTTAGTGAATCTGCCACCTGGGCAACTGCCCTAAATGCAGATCAGTAGTGGTTGATTGATTGATTGATTGATTGAGAAAACAATCAGATATAACTGTCTTTTACTTGATGTAGGCTTATTGTATAGCTGTTTCCTGATTCATCTTCTTGTAACTAATCTTTTTGTGGAATTCCCCCCCTCCCCAAAAAAAGTAATTTGTGAACATATGAAAACTCCTGCCTAAAACTTTATTAATGACTTGATGAATGTTTACAGAAAAAATATATTTTGAGTGTTATAAATGTTTGATCATTGAACTTACATTCGTAACACCAGAAAACTTAGATGTTTTTTCTTTACCAAAACTAATCATAGATAATTCACAATGGAAAATTAACGATTGAACATACTTGCATTTAAAATTACTATGTTTTTAACTAATATAGCGGGTGGTTCACCCGTACCTTGTGATGTAATTTCATGCAATCTGCCGCATTTACTACAGTTCTGAAATACATCAGTCTCTCTCGCTGAACTGGGGTAATGTAACGAGATGTGCAGTTAAGGACTAAAAAACGGCAGGAATCATGAGCGCCACTGTTTATTCATTATGAGTACCCCGAATGGAACCGTAAAACTAGCACAGATATAAAGAACACATACCTTACAGCAGGAGGTGCACACATAGACCAGGAATTAAATAGGCTGGGAATTGCCCACTGCATGTTAGACTTCGCAATAGCTCACTTGGCTGGGGTATGGTCGGAGATCTGAAAGTGAACAGTGCTTGAGGGTAATGAGGTTCGAATCCCATGCAAGTATTTTCTTTCGTATTTTAGAGCCAGCTGCATGCAATGTGGCAAGGTTGCATGCTTAATAGTTTCCACAGACTGATTTCTTTATTTAGGCCTGAAAATGGCCATCGGAATGGTGGCATGTGGTATGGAGCTAGGTTGGAAGAGGCTAGGAAACATATGACATGATTTTGGTTACCTACATCATTTAACGCAACACCTGGTTGAACTGACGCTCTCCGTGGTCGATATGGAGCTGCATGCGATGTTTCAAGTACTGTCTGGCACGTTGTGACAAATGCGTTATAATGGATCGGCATGTCTCGGTAATGAGCTGTCTAAGGTGACCAAGATTGGCCGGCTCCTGTGCATACACCAAGCTTTTTACATAGCTCCACAGAAAAAATATCCAAGTACAGATGGTATAAGTTGCTGGATATGCAATATCTGTATCACAGACGCCTGGCTGATGTTCGTCTCCTGTGCAATGACCCATGAGGTAGTGGGAGGGTTATGCCGGATAGTGTCCAAGGCAACCTCTTCATTGTTAGCAGATGTCACGGGATGATATCAAACAGGCTGTGTCCTTCCCAGGGACGTAGTAGCCTGTAGATGTCCTTTCACCTCCAAAATATCATGCCTGTCAGTGGTTGTCTATCCAGATGACTTTCTTGATACAGGCATTGTGCCGGCATTCTGTCTAGCTTCTCCATAGATGAGTAACATATCTACATACTTGTCGCTGGAAAACATCATGAAGCAGTGAATAAGCTTTTAGTTGTGTTGTGACTCGTCTCGAAGAAGGGGAGTTCACACAGCTACATACCTACCTGCCATCATATGTTGTTTTCTTTCCAATGAGGCACACTTTGCCCTACCTGTGGTCTACGAAGCTTGGGACATGCACGATGTACCTAACTGGTTGCCTGTGTCCTAGCCACAGACCATCATCTCCTCATCTTCATCCAACCCAGCTCCATACTCCATGCCATGATACGTGTGGTCCTTTACAGGCCCAAATAAACAAATTAGTCTGCGGAAGCTATCAAGTATGCAATCTTACCACACCCCAGGCAAATGGTGGTAAAAAAAGAGAAACGTGCAGGTGATTCGAACCTTCAAGCACTGTCCACTATCACATCTCCCACAGTGCCCTTGCCATGTGAGCTACTGCGAGGCTTCCCAGCCTATACAGTGCCTGTTCCTGGTCTGTGTGTGCACCTCCTGTTGTAAGGTACATGTTCTTCATATCTGTGCTTGTTTAATTGGTTCATTCGAGGTACCCATAATGAAATAATAGCAGCACTCATGATTCCTGTGGTCTCCTAGCCCATAACCACACATCTCATTATATTACCGATGTTTAGGGAGACGGATTCAGAAGAGAGGTTAAAGCGATGGAGTGCATAAAACTAGATTGCAAGGGTCTGGTGGACCGCCCGGTATAACAATGAAAATATAACACAATGTATATTGTTCAGTTTGTTTCTAAGGTCCAGGAAGCCAAACATTCAATTTCATGAACTACACATTGAGGAAATTCTGATGAATAATACACACTACGCAAAACAATGAAATCTGTTGGCTGTGAGGTTTGAAAGATAACATACTTATCTCAACTGCATTCTCAGAGTCAAATGCAGGTATTCTTTCAAGTGCACCTGTAGGGTGTCTTATGGCAAATGCATATATATATATACTCCCAAGACGTTGAGGATTAGTGAAGAGAATTTTAAGAAACAATTAATTAATTTGCAAAGGAAATAGTAAATTATTTGAAAAGCTACATGTTATTTTCTAAAATAAAAATGATGGAAAAAGATAATTTTGAAAGTTCCAAGGTATTATGTTTAGTCTCTCCTAATGATGATAGCCACGTAATGCCTCTATGCAAAAAAAAAAAAAACACAAAATGAGAAATATAATTTCCTTGCAGAACTTCTGTATTATTCCAGCCTTATGCAAAAAAAAAAAAAATCAGTGATTTCCTAAATATTAGCATTCTGTAAAATAATTGTAATTTTACTGATTGCATTTTGAAAAAGTACAGTAATTTGTAATCATAATTGAATATAATATTTTTCACAAGGGAAGTATCAGGTAAGACAGATCGAAACGTATCCTGAATTTTTTTTTGACACAATTGTTGTACTATAAGAGGACAATGTGTGGAAAATCAGCTTCCAGATGCAACTACAGATCTTCACAATCATGTGGCGAATCTCTCATACAGATCATTGGGAAGAAGCATGAGTATCGTACGTGTACATGTCAGTTGGAGTGGACAGTCCTGACGTCCCAGGTATGCAAGGCCAGTGATAAGCAGAGCCGCACTAGTCAGCTGTTTCACTGCATACAACAATAACATAACAGTTTTGATGGTTGTTTTAAAGAAAGCAAGACAGTGAAAACTGAGTTCCTTGTAGGATGACGTTTTAAATGTTATTAACATATCGGAGTTTGTAATGAGTTATTTCTGTGAAAAGGGGTTTTCGTTTTCCAGAGAAATTAGCTATAAAGAAAAGGAAATGGGGCAATATCTGATTGATTTGATGGAAAATAATCATACAGGAGTGCAACGTATTGAGGCAGTTTCTCTTGATGTACATAGTGGAGACAGTGAAAGCGATTCAAGTGATTCCTTTTGTGAAAACCTTCTGCCTATCACAAGTGAAGTTTCAGGTCTGAGTTCAAAGCTAGAATATGACTCCCCGGAATATAGTGATATTACGAGTCCATTGCCATGCAATTTGTCCAGTTCTAGTATGTTTCTACTCCTGTAAAAAGTGTGCAAGAAAACATTAGTATGAAGTACAAGAGGAGGGCTGTAAAATTCTGGCTTAGGTGAAATTATGAAGTATTTATCTTCTTAAGAACATCTTAATGAGTACCTTGTTTTACTTAGAATCTACGTAAATTTAAAAATTAAAATAATTAAAATCAATGTGGATGGTTGAATGGGGTGCTGAAATGGAGAGGAAAATGGATTTACTTATTTAAACCTATTTTAAAACTATATCTATTCATTCGAACAGATGTTAAAAAATGTTTTTTTTCCAGCACTTTTTTTCACTATGATGTTTGTTATTCTACTTGTCTACTAATAAAAAATTTTTGAAATATAATTTTCCTTTGTCACTGTTTTATATTTTACAAGAATGTTCTCTTCATTTGCTCTTTCCAAGGTGAATGTTGTTTGTTTTCATTTCCTAAAAGTGTCTCTTGAATTCAATTAATTCAGGATCCCTGAAGCTGATTGCTGTCATACTATTATTAAAATTCCCCGAAATCTTGTTGTTGACAAATCTACTATGTCCTTGGAGGAGAGACGGCTGATGCAGTCTTCCGTCTTGTGAAGTAAGCATTGTAAAATAGCTGAAGATGTTCCAAATGGAAGGAAACATGTACTGTAAATGATTAATTAATTTGCTTAATGCAAATATAAGTATCAAAAAAGTGGAAATTTACTGTTATTGATTCATTGTAAATAAGATTTGATACAGGAAATGAAGCTGATTTCTTGCAAATACGGGTATGTCGGCATGTCTGATTGAACATAAAAAAAATTATGTATGATAAACTCTATTCCCATTTCCAGGAGGCAAGAAGGGGAAGGCAAAATGTAAGTGATGAAGATTTACGACTGTGGGCTTTGGACATTGAACATGAACTATCTATCAAAAAATATGTAACTTCTCTGCCTCTCATGCTTGAATCAGCCGTTTCAAGAAACAACACAGAATTGGGAGTAGGAAAATTACAAAATTTGTATCCCGTTGGCATATTCAAGACATAAAACAAAAGAATAAGGCTGCAGAAGAATTTCTGGAGAGGGCTTGAGAGCGATTTCTCCATTACACCCCATCCTCTATTTCCAACACTGATCACAGTGGTTCGAGTGTGAAATGCGATCTAAAAGACTATCTTTTGTAGGTGAGAAACACACACGATAGCCCGATCAGTTGGTTCACTCACACATTCATACACCATAATACCAATAACCAGTATGGACAGTTCTTGGTTTCCTAAATTACTTATTGTACTACAGGAGCTGGTATAGTCAATAATTTTCATATTGAGGCCCGTATTGATGGATATGACTTTATTTACTAAAGCAAAAGTTTTAATCCCACATAATCAATACTTTAATTTAAGGTAAATAGCATTAATTCATTCAAAAGGTTTTTGGACTATTTTCAATCAATGTTAACTGCTGCACTTCCACGGGAACATCAAGGGATATATTACCAGCTATACCCAGAAGTCTTGTACAATCAACTAGTGTTTTTGTTTGTTTTTGTTTTAAATGCTAATTGTTCGGGGCGTCAACCTATAGAGATCTTTTGCCCCTACTTGCACCATGTGATATGAACATGCGTGTAATTGGAATGGAAGAAGAGTAGAGTGTTGAATGTGAGGAAAGGAATGTTAAGGACGACACAAACACCCAGTCATCAGGCCAGGGATATTAATCATTTACAATCAAAAACCCCTGACCCAGCTGGGAATCAAACCCGGGGCCGCTGGGCGACAGGCTGACGCGTTGCCCCCTACATTGCAGGGCCGGACTATCAACTAGTGTTAACCAGACATATAAACTTTATGTGCCTGGGCAAATTTTAAATTTTTATACGTTCAATCAGAAAACAACAGTCTAGATGTTCAGTGGACTATTTTCACACTTCATTTTAATTAGACATCAAGATATTAAGCCAACATATAATATAATGGACTATATACATAACTTTTAGAATCATTAACCCATTGTTTGTACATAATCACTTGCTCATTGTATTCTTCTCTTATTGGACTTTTGCAATCCCATTTGACTTCTTTAAATGGACATTTTACAATTATGTTTTTGGATAGCTTTGTTTCAGTCTTGGTTGTGTTTTTTATCTTGTTTGATTTGCTGAAAATAATCATTACATTGATCAAAACTAGCCCAATAACCTTTTCGAATGAGTTAATACTATTTACCTCAAATTAATGTATTGATTAGGAGGGATTAAAACTTTTAATTTTATAAATTAAGTCAGAACCTTTGGTCCTTTGGTTTCACATTTTTTAAAAGCAGATAACATCATTGTCACTCCCACAAAATCAGGAAAAATTGGGAAAATGGAGCTGAAAATATGGTTCAAAGAAGCATTTTTCCCATTCTCTGAAGACAGCTGTGCCTTGCTTTTTGATTCGTAGACCACATACAGCGATAAAACTTGTCTTGAAGACATCCTTCCACGCAAAACAATAGAACTGCTTCAGATTCCTCCAGGTACCTCAGGCATACTTCAACTGTTAGACAAATTCTTCTTCCAGCAGTGGGAAAGTTTTTTACCGCCAATTAACAGAAATTGTAACTTCTCGTAATAATGATGTTAAAGTTGAGGTTCACCACAGAGACACAATCCTTAAACTGCAGTCTTTCATACATTTTCAGTTTTCATCTCCACAACTTTGGGATACCATATGAAAAAAATTCATGGTTTGCAATGAATTACACAAGAGAGCGACCTCCCAAGTTTGTAGTACCCACTAAATATTGTTTCGAGGAGAAGGAATAAACACGTGTAGAATAGTGTGACAATGAAGTTCTAATTCGTTATGCTTGGTGTACAAAAACTTGTGCTATCATCATGCAATTTATACCAGTCATTTCTGCTATACTTTTGTGAGTGACTGACAAATGAGTGAAACAATACAGTTTCAGAGCAGATCGAGAGGCTGCATGCATAAACGCCCCGCCACACCGCAACTCTGAGCTGCCTCAAGGATGTCCGGGTATGCCACACATCATGCTTGCGTACTAGGATTCCAGGTATGATTTCGGAGCCTTGCAGTTAAATCTGGAGGCCGATTCTCCGCACGCTATCCTCTTACAATGCAACGATTGTATCAAAAAATTTTCAGGATAGGTTTCAACCTGTCAAGTAACTGTAATCAAGCCCAATTACTTTTTTCTTGTACACATCACTGAAGATATAATCTACGGCGTGCTCCCGAAAAGTACACAGATGACAGGCTAGAGACAGCAAGAAAGTAATTTGACACAGCACAATTTTCCAACAGATCGCAATTATGAAGAAGGGAACTTTTTTCACGATCCCACTTCAGATAATGAGGCCTTAAATTTAGACAACTTGACCTTGAGTAAATTACATGAAGAATTTAAACCCATTTGCCCCTTCAAAACACACAATTCGCACCTGTTTTATTATAGAAGTCAAAGTATGTTAAAAACATCAAGTCATGTGATAATTTATTATTAAACTTTTAGAAAACAGATTTCCTACAGATACAAGTTTTATAAAAACATAGTACCATTTACATTAGAAATAAGATGTTTTTAAAAACTAAATATAATAGTGTTTAACATTGTAATACAGAAATTAAAAAAATGCATGTGTGATTAATATCAAGATCAGTGACATCGTAATGAACTGTTGAACAATTTTAACACTACAATGTATCAATGTAACTTAGAATTAGTCATCGAAAGGTAGAATAAGTAGTGTTTTAACGTTATATGTTGTTTTTAAGAAAGATCAAGGATCTTCAGCAGCTGAAGATGACCCATATATAGGGTCGAAACCGGTACTGTAATGTAAAAGGTAGTACCTTATATTAAATAATAGCGTTGATTAGGTGGAAAATCCCATATTTATACCTGTGTAATTCTTGTCTAGCACATCCACGTTGCAGGGGTAGGTATCTTCCACACTGGTAGGCCGGTGTGAAGGACAGCTAAGTTCAGGCAGGGACCCAGTCTCACGGGGTATAACGAGGAACCCATGCCCAGGGTTTCGGTTGAAGACCTTGGTAGAGAAGGAGACCCTCGGAATGGCAAAGATGGTGGATGAGGCAACCCATCCTCTCTGGGAAAAATTAGAAGAGGAAACCACTGCTTTGTGGAGAAGAGGGATTTTCAAAGGCCAAGGGAGTAAACCCCGAAAGAAAATCCTCAGATGCGTTAGGCTTAGCAGGTTACCAGATGAGTAAATTTGTACTTGCTTTCAACTACAATACCAGCCTCGAATGGAAGTTTAAAAATGGAAATGGAATTGACAAGTCCCTGACTACAGTTGCACAGTACGATAGTAATGCTAATGTTCGTGCAAGTGTTAGATCGGAGAACAAAACCTGATTTGGAACAATAAATATTTTAACAATGAATGGGAAGGAAAAATTAATTGATTGACCTAATCGAGAGATGAGAACTCGACATCCTGGGATTAAGTGAAGTAAAATGGAAAGGGAAAGGAATGAAGAAACTAAGAAAGGGTTACACCTTGTACTGGATGGGTAACAGTAAAAAGAAAAGAAATGGAGTGGGATTTGTAGTGAATCAGAATGTTGAACCAATAGCTGAAGTTGAGTATGTAAATGAAAGAATTATAATAATGCACATACATGTAAACAAGGAACTACTGAAGATAATACAGGTGTATGCTCCACAGACAGGATGTAGCGGGGAAGAAAAAGAAGAGTTCCTCAATGAACTAGAAACACATATTGTTGGAGATGGGATCATGATAATGGGAGATCTAAATGTTCATGTGAGAACTGATAGAATGGGATATAAGAATGTTCTGGGCCCACATGGGTATGGCGATAGAAATGAAGATGGAGAGAAACTATTGGACCTTTATATCAGAAATAACCTGATAATAAAGAACACATGGTTTATGAAGAGGAATAGCCATAAGATCAGTCGGTATAGTTGAGATGGACAGTATGGAACACTCATCGATTTTATAATTACAGACTGAGAATGGGGAAGATACGTCATGAATACGAAGATAATCCCCAGTGAAAGTATGGAAGGTGATCATAGATTATTGATTGTGGAATTCAAACAAGTAAAAATCCCTAAAACTGTAGTGAAGAAGAAACCAAAAAGCAGGATTTGGGAATTGGAGGAGCAGGATAAGAGAATGCCATTCCAAGACTGTATAAAAAGGAAGTTGCCTAACATGGAAATACAAAGTGGAGAAGAAGAGTGGGACAATTTAAGACAGACATTTATGGAAGCAGCAATTGAGGTATGTGGGAAAACAAAAGCAAAGGTTAAGGGAAAGGAGACATGGTGGTGGACAGACAAAATAAAAAAAAGAAATAAAAGAAAGGAACAAAGTGAAGAAAGAAATGGATAAGGAAAAGCAGAAAATGTACCAGAGGGATGAGAATAATATAGAAAGGTTACATGTGGAATATAAAAGATTGAAACTACAAGTAAGGAGGAGTATCAAGGAAGAAAGGAGAAATGTTGGGGAGAGTTTACCAACAAAATTGAGCAAGATAGTCGAGGAAATCAGAAACTGTTATACAGAGTAATAAAATCAAAAATATGGATCCATAGTACATGACGGAAAGGGTCTTCAGAAGGTGATGGCAAAGTATTTTGAAAATCTTTATATTTAGGATGACTGCTCAGAGGAAGAAGGAGATAAGAAAATGGAAATAATAAATGGAGAAAAAGAAGAAAACCCGATAACATGGTTGGAACTTGAAAGGGCTGTGAAAGCAATGACCAATGGTAAAGCAAGTGGAAAAGACAAATTCAATGCTGACATGATTAAGGCAGCAGGAAGCATTGGACTACAGTGGCTATACAGAGCCCTCAATGCCATATGGAAGGATGAAAGGATACCTGAAGATTGGCAACAAGAAAGCATTGTACCACTGTTCAAAAAAGGAAATAGCAAGAAATGTGAAAATTATAGAGGTATAACCCTATTATCACATGGGCTAAAAATAATAGAGAAAGTCATAGCCAAAAGACTGAGGGACATAATAGAAACACAGTTAGAGGAAGAACAATATGGCTTTAGACCAAAGAGATCAACAGTATACTTGATATTTACAGTGCGAATGATAATGGAAAAACATGTGGGAAGGAATAAGGAAATCATCTTCGTATTTTTGGATTTGGAAAAAGCTTATGATACAGTTAAGGGAAAACATGTATGTGAATGCCTACTGAAAAGGAATGTACCAAAATCATTAATTAACAAGATAAAAGTCCGACTCATTGGCTGAATGGTCAGCGTACTGGCCTTCGGTTCAGAGGGTCCCGGGTTCGATTCCCGGCCGGGTCGGGGATTTTAACCTTCATTGGTTAACTCCAATGGCCCGGGGGCTGGGTGTTTGTGCTGTCCCCAACATCCCTGCAACTCACACACCACACATAACACTATCCTCCACCACAATAACACGCAGTTACCTACACATGGCAGATGCCGCCCACCCTCATCGGAGGGTCTGCCTTACAAGGGCTGCACTCGGCTAGCAATAGCCACACGAAATTATATTATTATACAAGATAAAAATGTTGTATCATGAGAGTAAAAGCAGTGTACAAGTGGGGAGTGGTGACTCTGAAACATTTTATACAGAAAAAGGTCTCAAGCAAGGAAGTGCACTGTCGCCATTATTGTTTATTATACTGATGGATGAAATCATAAAACGTGTAAAACAGAGTATCAGTAAGGATGAAGTGAATGCTTTGGTATTTGCAGATGATGTGGTGATTTGGGGAAAGGGAGAAAAGGAAGTACAAAGGGGACTGGACATTTGGAATGAAAATATGAAGGAGTTTGGAATGGTAATTAGTAAAAATAAAACAATAGTCATGCACTGTAGAAAAGAGAAAAAGAGAAGCCAAGTGAACATAGACGGAGAACGGTTTACATATCTGGGTAGCATTATTAATGGAAGAAATAAAATAAACCCTGAAATTAATAACAGACTAAGTAAAGGTACAACATTTTATCATTAAGTCAGAGAGCTTTTATGGGGTGACAAAATACCCAAGAGAACAAAATTATCATTATGTAAACAGTATTTCTTACCAATTGTAACATGCAGACTAGAAACACTGGTAACTAATAAGAGACAAGATAGTAAGATCCAAGCAGTAGAAATGAAATTTTTAAGAACATCGGTTAAAAAGACAAGAAGAGATAGAATTCAAAATATTAAAATCAAAGAAGAGCTAAATATAGAACCGTTAGTACAGAGCATACAGAAAGCAAGACTGAGATGGTTTGGACATGTAAAAAGAATGAGAAAGGAATGGGTAGCAAGAAGGGAATTGGAAAGAGAAGTTAAGGGAAAGAGACCAGTTGGAAGACCGAGAAGAAGGTGGATGGATCAGATTTGGAAGGACATTAGAGAAGCTGGACTGGATGGGGCGGAAGTAATGGAGCAGGAAAAGTGGAAGGACAGAAAGGAGTGGAGGAGGCTTGTTAACCACACCCACGTGACTGGAGTGGGACATTGATGATGGTGATATACTTGTGATCACTGGAATTATCAATATGGGACTTCAAGCTAATAGATTATATGTATAATGGTCTATGAATTGATTGCGTACAAAAAAATCACTGTTCAGATACAGTACTTACAAACTTACATTATTACGGCAGACCCCTCAAATTTTCATTGCGGAGCCCCAGGGCTGGGAATGACCGACCTAGTGATTGTCTTAGATTACAGGAAAACTGAAATCAACTTAAAGTTTATCGTCTTATTAATGAAATGAAATGTCGTATGGCTTTTAGTGCCGGGATATCCCAGGACGGGTTCGGCTCGCCAGGTGCAGGTCTTTCTATTTGACGCCCGTAGGCGACCTGCGCGTCATGATGAGGATGAAATGATGATGAAGACAACACAGACACCCAGCCCCCGTGCCGTAGGAATTAACCAATTAAGGTTAAAATCCCTGACCCGGCCGGGAATCGAACCCGGGACCCTCTGAACCGAAGGCCAGTACGCTGACCGTTCAGACGAGTCGGACATGTCTTAATAATGATTTAAAGCTTAATCACGAAAAACGTAACATCAAATCCTTTTCTAAAAGGATGTGTAATATTCTCCTCAACTATAAATTAAATTCCTGTAAATACTGTAGAACAGATAAATGACTTAGGTGAATTAATCACAAGTACCTTGAGCTCGATCATATTGAACGGATGTGCAAAATAAGATTTGCTAAGATTTAGCTGCATAACAAGCTATTCCAGAGAATTTTCCAATTTACTCACCTATGAAAACCTGCATGTAACAATGGTACACTCATTGCTGGAATATTGTACTCAGAAATGGAATCCTAACTATACTGTTTCATATCTGGGATAGAGTCTGTCCAAAATAAACTTTTACATATTTATTCATGCAGAATCAGTAACCCATTTGACTGCAAAGCTGTCTCTGTACAGGCTATGAAGCCTTTTGGAGGTGTGGAAGGTAAACGCTTCCACTTTACGTCACCTTGCACTAAGTTGAATAGATTGGTTAGCACTATGCTATATTGTATAGGATTTTGGGCTTGACATGGCACAAGCCCAAAGCCTATACAATATCATGTCTATAAGTACAGGCCATGAAAGCATTAATGGCAAATATGCTATATTGTTACATGCCTTTGCTACCAGGAATAATCCTGGTACTAATTTTTGGTATAGACTGAGTGAACTTCAGGGCCATGTGCTCTAGAAGTGAAAATCTTGTTTCTTAAACTTTTCAACTTCATGATGGGCAATCAAACCCACATGCTTCTGGGTGAATCGAGCCCACCTTGATCACCTCGGTTAGATAGCCCTTCCATATGACTCTATAGAATTTAAAGTATTGGAAAACTGTCTGAAATTACAATCTACCAGGCGAGTTAGCCATGTGGTTAGGGGCATACAGCTGTGAGATTGCATCCGGGAGATAGCGGGTTTGAACCCCACTGTCAGCAGCCCTGAAGATGGTTTTCCGTGGTTTCCAATTTTCACACCAGGCAAATGCTGGGGGCTGTACCTATATAATGCCATGGCCACTTCCTTCCCATTCCTATCCCATCATCGCCATAAAACCTATCCATGTTGGTGCGAAGTAGAGCAAATAGTAAAAAATAAAATAAAGTTACAATCTCTTCAAGAACAACATGAAAAGTTAGTTTCATTCATAAACTATTTAACCCACAAATAAACTGCTCTGAGTAATGCAGAAGGTGAGCATTTATGTCCCTCCTGGATGCACAAGATTTAATCAAGTCATTTGAAACTAATTGACATAGAACCCATTATGCTTTCCATAGCCCAATACAGAGCATGGTGAGAGGGGTGAATAAGCTAGATATTGATAGTTTTGACTGTTCATACTCTGTACTTATGAAAAATGCCAGAAAATATAATATATTATATCAAATTCATAAACTTAATTATTTTGACTTAAAGGAATATATTTATAATTTCATTTGTTATCAAATACCAATTTCTCTCTTATATCTTATGTAATGATTTCTTAGTTATAAGCACCTCTAAGTTAATGTAACATGGTTTTATGCCGTCAATAAAGTATTACTCAAAGTATTGCGGTTGATTGTCACAACCTCCAGAATCAAGAAAAGAAAGGAAGCAGCAGAGGTTTATTTTAATACAAATGGCTTGCAATTGTGAGATATCCACTTGGCAAGGTTTACTTCCAGTAGTAAATATAACCTACAGAACTTTTGAAAGATGTGGGATAATAGTGATAATTTTTTAATATCTTTCTCGGATACGTCGTGCGTTACTTATTTAGGTGGTTCTTATCAAGGATCATATAAGAGAAAAGGAGCAAATTGAGAGGAAACTTATACCAGCATGTTACAGACAAGGAAAATTCATTTTCTCTTATATTAAACCTATTGATATGGAGTAGAAAGTTACCATGTTCTAGTGTAGAATATCTGCAGTTGTGCCTGTTAACTGTAATATTTTTAGTCTGTTTAATATGTCAATATAATTAATGCCTTTATTACATTTTAATTTACTGATTAGCAACCTTAGTATTCTATAACTTCTGTACGAGTGGGGTGAGTTGGCCGTGCGGTTAAGGGCGTGTAGCTGTGAGCTTGCATCTGGGAGATAGTGGGTTCGAGCCCCACTGTCGGCAACCCTGAATATGGTTTTCCATTTTCACACCAGGCAAATGCTGGGGCTGTACCTTAAATAAGGCCACGGCCGCTTCCTTCCAAATCCTAGGCCTTTCCTATACCATCGTCGCCATAAGACCTATCTGTATCGGTGCGACGTAAAGCCCCTAGCAAAAAAAAAAAAGACCTTGGGCCCTTGTAATATATGTACATAAGGCAACATAATTTTCTTAAATCATGCCTCGAACATTGTGAGATCAAACCAGCCACTCATATTTCTGCTATTTGGCGAGTTGGTGGCCATTGTGTCTCTGTCTTCAAGAGAAGCAATAGCTCCTCATTACAAACCCTGCAGGTCATTGCAGAATCCTAGTGTTCTGCTCGTCGCATACCACATTTCTTCAATATGCCCTTCTTACTTAGGATTTCTTCACTATGTTTGGTGTGGTCTCCTGTCTTAGTCTTCCTTCTCAGCTGCTTGTAGTTTGTTTTCACTTAACCAAATACAGCATAGACAATACATGACACTTCTAGAGTTAGTCTTTTAAAATGGGAGAAAATTTGCAAGTGGCGCTCCTAGTGGCATGAACTGGAAATTCATGCTAAATTCAAATATCAATGGAAATTCATATAGCAAAATGGATAAATACTTTTTTCCTAGAAGGGAAGTGTTATTAAGATATTAACTTCAAAGTTGCTAAAGCAATTCCGGATAAATGAAAGAAGAATTATTTAACAGGTTATTATTTAAAGACTGAAATTAGACAGATATTCAAGATGTGAAATGCACTGCTGTGAAAGGGCATTTGTGCATTAATTGTTTTCCCTTTATCATTCCTGCCTGAACATTTATGGTTAGATTTGTCTATTCCCTCATTTAAAAAACATTGTATCATTACATTAAGACACTTGTCAATAAACAGATCAGCACATTCCTGTCTTTTTCTCTTGGAAGGACTACCCCTTTCGGATGGGGAGGTAGCATTCGATGTTTTATTTTTTGGGAGATTCCCTGTTGGTAAATATCCTGGCTTTAATCTGAGAAGAGGGATAAAAGAAAGGAAAGCATGAAAATGTTGTTGATAGTTATGTTTTGAGGAATATTTACCTACAATTAGAGTAAAAATATAACAGTACCCTTGGCTGTGTAGTCGGGGATTTCTAAAGTCGCTGGATTGGAAATTATCTGAACAAATCTTATAATTCTTATTCAAGTGTAATGTCCCTTCTTTCTTGTACACCTTATCCAAATCACTTCTGACATTTCAAAACCCACAGATCACACCTACAACACATCAGCATTCTAGGTTAACTGCTGTACTATGCAACAAAATGAACTTATTATATTTTAAGTCATTTAAATATGGGTCACACAGGTCGGAAGTTTAGGAAGTACTATAAAAATCTCTTTGTCGCTGGAAGAATATATATGTAAACACAATATTTACTTACATTTTCTTGTCATGAGAGAAACGGAAGAAAGACCACGAATCCTTCTGCACTTCATAGTTATTGCAGCCATACACAGCAAATATTTTTCCACTCATGTTGAGAGGAGATGAAAAGGAATAACACACACTACCAGTGGCATATCCCCATGGAGGCATGCAACTAGTAACCATGCAGTAGCACAATGTATTAAGTAAATTCCAATTCTTCTCGCCCTAATTACATGTAGGTGAACTCGACCCTGCAATTCTTTTGCAGAATTCCTCGGTGATGTCACTGTAGAACTACTCACGTGCTTTCATTTCAACAAGAACCTTCCCTATAGACATTATTCCTAATGCATAGAGACGACTCTGACTTTGAGAATTGCAGACGAAATATTTTATTCGTTTTAGGGCCGAGAAAAAGCATTCAACAGATGATGATAACCAATGCACATAATTTATAAAGCTCAGAAATACCATTATGAGACCACTGGTCAAGGAATTTCTGGATTTGAGCCACAGTCTTATCTTTGAAGTGTTCAGAAGTGAACACTACCATCAATTCAAATTTAAGTAGTACTATACCAAAATGTTTTCCATAGACTTCAATCAATTTACTAAAATTTTCTTTAGGAAAATTGCTAGGAAAAAAAACTTCTTACAATAAAACATTTTAATGAAAGACAAATCTCGCAATGAACAGAAGCAACATTTTAACTATGCTAGAATGATATCATGTATGTCCAGGAAAACCAAGACGTTAGCAAGTCCACTGTTTCATATTATTGATACTTTAGTTTCTAAGGAATTCAGTTCTCTGGTGCAAAATGAAATGTCTAGGGTCTTAGATTGAAGGCTGTTATATGTAACATCAATCAGTGAAAATATTTCATTAAAAACTTTCGCAAGAAAATTGAACTGAAATTCCGTCAACTTCGCAAGAAATCCATTTCCCTCTTTGATTGTAATGTTGCCCCAGTTCCTAGATTCCTCCAAAATACTTCTGTATAACTCTTGGAGAGGAGCACGATATTCCACGATGGTCTGTACTAAATGCCTTGTTGGAACTAGCTTAGGAAACCTTTTCTTGATGACACTGTCCAGCAGGTTAGTTCTCTTAGAAGAACTGCTAAAATATACTGCAAATCCTCTCGAGAAGAATACAAGACATTTTTTCATACATGACATGGCTTGTGCGTGTAGCCTCAGGAAACACTTCTTTTAATTTAGCTTGCACACCATTCAGTTGACCTGCAAGCACCATCGCTCCATCGAAAATCTGTGCAACTACTTTTTCGTGGCAGTCAAATTGATCCAGACAATCGCAAGTCTCATCAATGCATTCACTGTCCTCTCAGAACTCACTTTATAAAAAACAATAAATCTTCCAACAACACCACCATTATGAACGTATCCGGGGACAAAAGACAACTGTGAAAGGTTTGAAACATTGAAAGTCTCATAGATAATAATTCCTACGAATTTAGCTTCCCGAACCTTGGTCTTAATTTCGGTGGTCATTTTGGTGCAGATTCTTTGAATTAAATTGTTCTGTTTGAATGGAGAAAGTGCTGTAAATTCACTGTTATGAAGTGACTGTCTAACTGTTCACGAAATTCTCCTAACAATTTAATTAGTTCAATTTAATTTTCTCTATCGTTGGACTCACTAGCCTTATTGTGCCCAAGGAATGGTAACTTTTGCTTTCCCAGAAAGCATGTCACTGCAGTCAGCGGTTTCAGAATTTCCTGATTTTTCTGAACGGCTTTGTTGTGCTTTAGAACATCTTCCTACTTTGGCTTATCCAACTGTAAAACTATCCTAATTTTACCAAAGGTACCTAAGGATATCCATGTGTGGATATGACAATCTGACTTCTCGTGCCTCGGAATAGAAGTGTGCAGATCTACATATGCATTTTTCTTCCTGTTTCAAAGGGAATTTTCACTAATAAAACATAAGCAAGGCCAAAGGAATAATATGTTTAGTGACTCAGAGCCGTAGAACTGAAGAAGTTTTCCTGTAAATTTTTGGATTGAACGTGCGAACACAATTCTTTGTTTCTGTTTTTAAATTTGCGGCTTCATCTATTTGAATGTCCGCCTCTGTAACGTAACGGTTAGCACTATTAGCTGCCGTCCTTGATGGCCCGGTTTTGATTCCCGGTACTGCCAGAAATTTAAGATTGGCAGGAGTGCTGGCATGTGGTTGAACTGGTACATGCAGCTCACCTCCATTGGGGGTGTGCCTGAAAAGAGCTGTTACACCTCGGGATGAGGACACGAGTTTATTTACTTACTATTTGAATGAACAGGTTTTTAATTGCTTTTCAAACAGATTGGCAATCATACCCATTTTATACTCATCCATTGTTAAGACCACATAGGCACAAAACAAAATAAAATGTCAAACACAAGGAATAGCACAGAAACAAAACACACAATGAATGAACAAACTAGTCAGCCACTACTCAAGCACTGGAGAAATCACCCCAATGGCATTGGTCACTTTTGTCACGTTGGGATCTCGCTAAAGGGTAATCCATGCTTCCTGCTTGATGTTTCCTTGGACATTCTGACTATCTCCAAGTTGCTAACAGTTGGCAGAGGGTAGGTAGCATGTGAATGGTGACAAAGATTCAAGTGCAGTGACATCATGCGGAGGGTTCACTATGTCTGCCACTGAATGCAATTTTAAGATTGAATGCCTTATGTCCTTTACTACTCCATTTGCTCTCTCTTTTTTTCTACAGTTTATTAGATGGTGAGACTATACCAGTGCCATACATAGTCAAGCAATAGAACCAGTGCAGTTGTGTGGATCTTTTCAATTTCTGAGAGATGAAATTAATAATAATAGACTTGAAAAAACCTAAAATCAAATTTCAGTTACTTGCGCTATCATAACGCATGCAATGAATGCCTTGCATGCAAGGAAAGTATGCTCCTGCAAGCTACTATTTTCTTATGTTAACTTACTGCAAACACATATATAGCACCAAAAACTTCACAATCAAATACACGTGCTCTTATGACAGAATCAGTAACTCCAGGTCACTCCGCTAGACAGAGCTCTAAACGCTGTCCCTCGATATCTCGCAGACTGATAAAGATGTTAATTCCCATAGGGAACCTGAAATATTTGTTATGAATCAGTAAATTTACAATACCAATATAGTTGGTCCATTATTGGACATTATAAATTTTCCAGCTAACTCATTCCTGGTTGCTGGCATTTCGCCCCAGTGTGCTAAGTTGGGCTCATCAGTTGGTATATAGCACGTCTACCAAGATGCATGGCTAGTGCATACTGTGGAGGCCACTGCGTAGGCTACTTGGAGCCACTGGCAGTGCCAATGCACTGTGAGAGATTTTGTCTCATTTTCAAAAATTGATGCCTGCCTGGCCATCTATATATATAAAATAAGAGTTTTGTCTGTACGTTGCTCAGAATTTGAAAAGAATGGTATTTCTGTATTGGCCATGTCCATAGTAACTGGGAAATGCTCTGTTTACTTTTCCGTAATTTCTGTCTGTCTATCTACCTGTCTGTATGTAGGTACATGCATCACGAGAAATGGCTGAAGAGGATTTAATGAAATTCGGTATGTGAAGTCGGAGGATGAGCCACTACAATCTTCGCTATAAATCATTTTACTCACGCTGAGTTAAATGGTAGTTTAGGGGGAGGCCTAAAATGAAATTCTCAAATATTTACATTATTAGTGGTCTGATCGACAAATACTACATAACTATATTTATATAGAATTAAATTTCCGATCATTTATGTCATACATTGTTACCATACCGGCTTTGATAACACAGATATTCATGAATTTGTATTTTTGTTGCCAAGATCATATCAACGCTGAGCCACGAGAAAATGGGTTAACAGAATTTAATGAAAGTCAGTATATAGAGTCGGGGAATAAGAAACTACAGTCTGAGTTATAAAAAATTTTATTTGCCCTGTATGAAATTGTAGTTTAGGGGAAGGCGCCTAAAATTTAATTTTTAAATACCTATGTTATTGGTCCTATCGAAAAGTACTACATAACAAAAGTTATAGTGAATACAAATTCCGACCATTTATGTTTTATTCAATTTTACCGTACCGACTATGATAAGAGTGGTATTTCAGAGTCGGAAGAAAACTAAATGTGAAGGCCTACAATATTGAAAGCACATAACATTGATCAACAATAACGTTACATTGACCATTGTTTGTTGGTGATGTTCTTTGTCTGCTATGCTGCCGCTCAACTCCGATAAATGGGATTACTGCTGTGTACCGAGTATAACAGCTTAACTGAATATTGGCGAGCAATAGCTGGGGAGTTAGAAAACTTTCTTCTTTAGCATGGCATTCCTCTGGTTCATACATTTTCTGATACTGTACTGCTGGTACATAACTCACTGGTTCATCATTGTATTCCAGCTGAAAAAATGAAATGGCGTATGGCTTTCAGTGCTGGGAGTGTCCGAGGGCATGTTCGGCTTGCCAGTTGCAGGTCTTTTGATTTGACACCCGCAGGCGACCTGCGCGTCATGATGAGGATGAAATGATGATGAAGACGACATATATACCCAACCCCCGTGCCAGCAAAATTAACCAATGATGGTTAAAATTCTCAACTCTGCCGGGAATCGAACCCGGGACTCCTGTGACGGAAGGCCAGCACGCTAACCATTTAGCCATGGAGTCGGACATAGTATTCCAGCTATTCGATCCCTACTCTGAGGTGCTGTTTTGAATTAGCAGTGTGCACTCTTAAAAAAAAGTTTTCATTTCTCCCCTGAAGGGGGAGGCAGGCCGCTTAGATGGTGACTCCCTCTCTCAGGCCGGGAGATTTTTTACGGTGAAGGAGATGTGCGGAGAAGGTGAGGGGCTGGGTGGCCGTTGGCCTATGTTACGAACTGCACTCTAGGCAGAGGGCTCCCTTAGTAGTAGTAGTATGACCTGGTCTAGAATTACAATTTAGGCATATTCCAAATTATAGCACCACAATTCAGTAAATAACTCAAAATTCAACCCTGAAAAGAGCTGTTTCTTAAAAAGAGCTTCTTCCTCTTCACTTTTATTAAATTCTACATTCATTTTATTCAAAATTAGCAGTGAAGAGGGGTTTCTCCTCTGGCTTGGAGGAAAAAAATGCCTGCAAGTCAGATAGATATTTCCGCCGCCAGTGTAGTGAATTGAGATTTTCCGACTCATCAGATACTCCTAGGAAACAGATTAGTAGAAGGGCATAATTTTTGCCCAGGGACTCTCCACTATTTGACCCCCCACCCCCACCTCCGAAAAGAGATGATAAGTGTTCACAGATCATGACTGTCTGCGGCCTGATCATTACAGCTCTGGAACTTTGGACTGTAAGATCGGCACTGTTCATTAAAAGTGAGAAAATGTGTGGTTTTTCATTTGATCCAGTATTTCCTGTGAAATCATTGCTTTTATTCGTGCCATTCCTGCTGACATCGTTGTATGACCTATGTTCATTTCAGTTGGAAAAACCACTAAGACAGTCTTTCTGAGGATTTAAAAAGGCAGATGGAGAGCGAGTGTCTGCCATTATAATGCAATTCCCCAACATGATTGTGACTGATAGTAGGCAAGCGGGCCTACCATTACAACGAAAATTCCCTAACGCAATCTTCATATGAGAAAAGACGTTTGGTGATTTCTCCATCGCATTTCCAGGGTAACGTTGAGAACTATGTAATTTAATACAGTCTTGTTCACAATGTTTACTCTATCTAACCTACAATTCTGTACACAGTGTAGAATTCCATAGCGAAGCATGGGTACATCAGCTAGTCAGATGATTAAAATGTTGATTCCCATAGGGAACCTGAAATATTTGTTCTGAACGAGTAAATTTATAATCACAATATAGTTGATCCGTTATTGGACATCATAAATTTTCCAGCTAACTCACTCCTGGTTGCTGGCGTTTTGCCCCAGTGTGCTAAGTTGGGCTCATCAGTTGGTAAATAGCACACCTTCCCTATGGGAATCAACATCTTTATCATCTGATGGTCAGGCAGGCATCAGTTTTTGAAAATGAGACAAAATCTCTCATAGTGCATTAGCACTGCCGGTGGCTACAAGTAGCCTACGCAGTGGCCTCCATGGTAATTAATTTTTAATTTCGTGTGGCTATTTCTAGCTGAGTGCAGCCCTTGTAAGGCAGACCCTCCGATGAGGTTGGGCGACATCTGCCATGTGTAGGTAAGTGCGTGTTATTGTGGTGGAGGATAGTGTTGTGTGTGGTGTGTGAGTTGCGGGGATGTTGGGGACAGCACAAACACCCAGCCCCCGAGCCAATGGAGTTAACCAATGAAGGTTAAAATCCCCGACCCGGCCGGGAATCGAACCCGGGACCCTCTGAACCGAAGGCCAGTACGCTGACCATTCAGCCAACGAGTCGGATGCCTCCATGGTATGCACTAGCCATGCTTCTTGGTAGGTGTGCTATTTACCAACTGATGAGTCCAGCTTAGCACAATGGGGCAAAACACCGGCAACCAGGAATGAGTTAGCTGGAAAATTTATAATGTCCAATAACGGACCAACTATATACTTACTTACTTACTTACTTACTGGTCGGCGCTACAGTCCTTGTAGGTCCTTGGCCTCCTTTATCACCTGCCTCCATTCATCTCGGTCCTCAGCTTTTCTTCTCCAACGTTTAACTCCTAACTTTCTAAGGTCATCCTCAACATCATCAATCCACCTTTTCCTGGGTCTTCCTCTCCTCCTCCTTCCATCAAGTTTCCCTATAAACACCTTTTTTACGGTGCAGGTTTCTGCCATTCTCTGAACATGACCGGCCCACCTAATTCTTCCCTGCTTAATTTTAGCAACAATATCTGGCTGGCCAAACAGTCCTTGCAGCTCTACATTTGTCCTCATTCTCCACCCATCCTGCTCTCTTACTGCACCGAATATCTTTCTCAATATCTTCCTTTCCCACCGTAACAGCCACTGTTCTTCTCTGAAGGTCATCACCCAGCATTCTGAGCCATACATAACTATTGGTCTTAGTACTGTTGTGTATATTTTAATTTTTGTATTCCTGCTGACATTCCTGGATTTAAACATATTTTGCAAGGCGTAAAAGCATCGGTTTCCACTTGTTATCCTCTCCTGTATTTCCACGGAGGTTTTATTGTCCTCTGTTATTATAGAGCCTAGATATTTGAAAGATGTGACTCTTTGATATTCCTTCCCATTTAATCTTACTGGGGTCCTTCCTCTTACTCCCTCTGTATCTCCCATCTTCATATATTTTGTTTTGTTTATATTCACTTCTAGTCCTAGGTCCCGTGCTTTCCCTTCTAATACTGAGTAGCTCTCTTCAAGAGCTCTTTCATTTCTTGCAATTATTGCTACATCATCAGCATATGCTATCACTTGTCCTAATCTGTTCAAAATGGTTCCCCCTGGGTTGATGGGCAATTCACGGATTACTTTTTCCAATGCTAGGTTAAAAAGAAGTGTGGAAAGTACATCTCCCTGTCTTAGTCCTCTCTCCACTAAAAACTCCTCTGACAGATCTTGCTCCACTCTCACCTTGCATACCGTTGTTTTCAAAGTCATTTCTGTTAATCTAATCAATTTCCTTGGGATTCCAAATTCTTTCATAATCTTGTAAATTTTACCCCTATCTAGACTGTCATATGCCTGTTTAAAATCAACATACAGCTGATGTAGCTGTTTGTCATATTCATAAAATTTCTCTAGCACTTGTCGTAATATAAATATCTGATCCAGAGTAGAGCGATGTTTTCTAAAACCTGCTTGGTAATCCCCTAATATTCTTTCCATCCATAATTCCAATCTTAAGGCTAGTACCTTACCAAAAACCTTGTACGTTCCATCCAGCAAGGTGATCCCTCGATAATTTCCACATACTGCCTTATCTCCCTTTTTATGTAATGGGTAAATTATACCCAATGTCCAATCCTTGGGTATTTCCTCCTTTGTCCAAACCTCCTTAATCAATTCATAAACAGCCATTTCTATTCCCTCTCCCCCATATCTCAACAGCTCTGACTCCATTCCATCTTCACCTGGGGCTCTATTACTCTTTAATGCATTAATTGCAGCTTTGACCTCTTCTAAGTCTGGCTCTTTTACTGATTCCTCTTCCAATTCTCTTTCTTCCCCATCAACATTTATATTTTCCTCCTCTCTATCATCTTCATTATTTCCATTGAGTAACTCGTAAAAATACTCCTGCCATCTTCCAAGCACTTTGCTTTTATCACCCAGAAGGTTTCCATCTTTATCCTTGAAGAAAACAGCTCTTGGTTGAAACCCTCTCTTAATGTCTTTTGTTCTTTCATAGAACTTTCGTACCTTGTTTCTATCCTTCATTTCATCCAGTTCTTCGATTCTCTTTCTTTCAAAAGCTCTTTTCTTATATCTACATATCTTATCTGCTCTTCTTCGTTTCTCTCTATACTCTTCTACTGTTTGTCTTGTTCTCCTTTGAAGCATTCTGTTCCTAGCATCATTCCTCTCTTGGATTAATGTTGAACATTCCTCATCAAACCATTCTGCTCTCTTTACCAATTTCTTCTTTCCCAGGGTACTATCTGCAACTTCACTGATAGTTGTTTTCAGTATCTCCCATTTATCTTCCACTTCTCCTTTCTCCCATAATTCCCTTTTTATTGCTAAAGATTCAGCTATTTTCTTTTTGTATTTCTCTTGCAATTCCTCATTTTTTAGTCCTTCAATATTGTGCTTTGCCTTTCTTGTTACTTTTTCCGTTCTTGCCAAATCTATTTTTTGTCTGTACTTGACTCTAACAAGATAGTGGTCTGTATCTGCATCAGCACCTCTGCAGCTTCTAACATCCATAATATCTGATGCATGTCGCCTGTCTATGATAACATGGTCTATTTGATTTCTTGTCACACCATCTGGTGAAATCCAGGTCTCCTTGTGAATGTTTTTCCTAGGATGCCAAGTACTTTTAATTATCATCTGCTTTCCACTCACAAAATCAATCAATCTCAATCCGTTATCATTACTTACTTCATGCAGGCTTTCTTTCCCTACTAATTACTGCGTTGATGGGGTGAAAGTTCCTTTTGGGGATCATTGTAAGTATCTAGGTGTTAATATAAGGAAAGATCTTCACTGGGGTAATCACATAAATGGGATTGTAAATAAAGGGTACCGATCTCTGCACATGGTTATGAGGGTGTTTAGGGGTTGTAGTAAGGATGTAAAGGAGAGTGCATATAAGTCTCTGGTAAGACCCCAACTAGAGTATGGTTCCAGTGTATGGGACCCTCACCAGGATTACCTGATTCAAGAACTGGAAAAAATCCAAAGAAAAGCAGCTCGATTTGTTCTGGGTGATTTCCGACAAAAGAGTAGCGTTACAAAAATGTTGCAATGTTTGGGTTGGGAAGAATTGAGAGAAAGAAGAAGAGCTGCTCGACTAAGTGGTATGTTCCGAGCTGTCAGCGGAGAGATGGCTTGGAATGACATTAGTAGACGAATAAGTTTGAATGGCGTCTATAAAAGTAGGAAAGATCACAATATGAAGATAAAGTTGGAATTCAAGAGGACAAACTGGGGCAAATATTCATTTATAGGAAGGGGAGTTAGGGATTGGAATAACTTACCAAGGGAGATGTTCAATAAATTTCCAATTTCTTTGAAATCATTTCGGAAAATGCTAGGAAAGCAACAGATAGGGAATCTGCCACCTGGGCGACTGCCCTAAATGCAGATCAGTATTGATTGATTGATAAGTGTTTGTACACTTCTTCTCTTCCAATTTTTGCATTTAAATCTCCAAGGATAATTTTCACATCATGCCTTTGAACTTTATTAATTTCTTCCTCCAATTTGGTATAAAATGCATCTTTCTTCTCATCTTCTGCCTCCTCAGTAGGGGCGTACACACAAAACACAGTTACGTTGAAGAATTTTGCCCTAATTCTCACAGAGCACATCCTATCATTGATTGGAGTAAAGTTGATCACTCTTTGCTTTACTGACTTATGTATGAGGAATCCTGTGCCATTACTGCCTGCTTTTTCTCCACTGTACATCAAAATATGTTGTCCAGACATCATCATCCCTTGCCCTTTCCATCTTAGTTCCTGTAGAGCTGCTATTTTCACTCCATACTTATCCATTTCATTCCTTAATACTTTTAACTTGCCAGGTCTCTTCAATGTCTTAACATTCCACGTTGCTAATATAATATCATTTTTCCTTCTCTTTAGCCGTTTTTCTTGCCGGTTCGTCACCAAGTTTTCCAGTCCTGCATTATTCATTCTTAAGGTATCCGTAACAGTTGGTTTTTTTTACGAGGTAGGGGAGTTAACCCTACGCTCAACCCCCAACCTGGAGGACCAGGGTATCACTCTTAGTCTGGATCATCACCTTAGACCTGTCCGGCTTGGGTGGCCCTACCAGGAGCAGATGCTCCCGCCGGCATAGCTCTAAGGATCATTTGACCACGCAAGCCTCCAATAAACACCCGGCAAAATATATTTTGCCTTCGTCAAGGTGGTGATACCTTCGGGAGGGGACCAACTATATAGGTATTATAAATTTACTCATTCGGAACAAATATTTCAGGTTCCCTATGGGAATCAACATCATCATCTGATGGCCAGGCAGGCATCGATTTTTGAAAATGAGACAATGTCTCTCATAGTGCATTGGCACTGCCGGTGGCTCCAAGTAGCCTACGCAGTGGCCTCCACGGTATGCACTAGCCATGCATCTTGGTAGATGTGATATTTACCAACTGATGAGCCCAACTTAGCACACTGGGGCGAAATGCCGGAAACCAGGAATGTGTTATCTGGAAAATTTATAGTGTCCAATAACAGATCAACCATATTGGTATCTCACAGACTGTCATGTATTATCTCTACTGTATTTGACTTAACCTTGATTGTAATATTGGCCCCAGTAATCCTGGTTTCCAGTGCATTCTGTGTTGAACTTCTGTCCGTGCTTGGGTATTGTTGTCTCCTTCCAGATTTGTCTCTGCTCCTGGTCTGTATTATTTTCTTTTGCACTCTAGTAAGAGTAGGCATACATTTCCTGCTCCTGTGGTTCCTCAGTTAATATGTATTGCTTTCTCTGGGGTTATATTCTGTTTCTGTGATAATATCATTCTCAGTGGGCTTGTTTATTGATCATGTGGTAGGCATTGCACTTTCTTTTCTATTGTTGTGTACAGTTTGTTTTTGATATATCCTGTCATACATTAAATGTTTGTGTTAATTTGTCGATTCTGGCATCTTTGGTTGTGAGTTAAATTTTTTGACTTAGTTTTTGAACTATGACTTCTTGATGTTTCACTGTTTGTAGCATAGATTTGCAGTTATTACATAGCCAGGTTAGATTGGACTGTTTTGGTGGGTGGAATCAAAGAGTGCATGAGCCTTCGCTCTGAACTGCTGTTGCACGTTCTCCAAACTTTTGTTTGCAGGTGCCGCACTTCTGTTTTCTTTCATTTTGTGTATGGGTCTTTGGAGACATGCTTACTTTGTATTATGTCACGTCAGGTTCGGTCAGACCCAAGTTGAGTCTTATATTCTCTGTTCTAAAATTGACATCGATATTCTCTTGATAATAGCTACTTTCTTCCTTTAGGATGTATTTTATATGTTTTAGGTAAGGGATATTCTCATGAACCCTACCTTGTCTTTCTTTGAGCATTAGGATCATTATTCACTATTTCTGTCCTGTATTGTCCACTAAATATACTATCTCTGTCACATCCTTCTTTCCATATTATTTGATGGACTACTTAAATTTGTTATTACTTAAATAAGCACTACAATAATATCTTCGACAATAACACACAGTTCTCCAGACTCAACAGATGCCGCCTACCTTGATTGGGGGTTATGATTTGCTAGGGCTGCATTTAGCTGCAATAGTCACATGAAATTATTCTTATTTTTAATATTTATATATCATTTTCATCTCTTAGGACCAAGGTTAACACTTGTCAGCCCATTTGGATTTTCAGTACGCCTTCATCTTGATGTAAAATGCAGTTCTTCACTCTTCACACCACTTTCCACCAGGTCATCTTCTCACTCATAATCTACCATTTTTCACACCTACCTTAATTAAGGCCACAGTCTTCGTTCCCACTCATATCCCATCATCGTTACAAGGCCTGCCTGTTACATGTAACTAATCACATGATTAGGCCCGTATTGAAATTTGCTATAATATGCTTACAATATTGTGATTATTTATTCCACCTTTTCAATAACTTACAAATAGTTTTATGTTGTTAGATCATAATGCTACAACACTATTTTATAGGGACATGTTTCGCTTGAATTTCAAGCATCCTCAGCTTATATAACCATCTCAAGTTCAAGACCTGTCATATTTGATTTTCTTTGAAATTTGTGCTTAATTATAATTCAAAAATTAATTAATAAAATATATAAACATAGGAATTTATAAACACATTAATAGTTTAACAATATAAATGATTATACTAAAATTGGAATAATTGTTAATTCTAAAGATATTGACGTCCAAAACACAGTATCTTCAAATGTTGAAAATTTGGCTAAAATTGATATCTCAAAGTTCTAGTTTATTAAAAACCAATTGTAATTTGACCTATGTTAAAATTTGAGTCGTAATTATTGTTAAAACTTATTGGTGCCTGAAAATTAAAATCTTAGATATGTTGGAATTCAGCTTCAGATTTTAATTTTGAGGCTTGCTACTGCATTTTATTAGTCTTGAACCGTAAGATGTTGAATTAGGTAGTTTTGTCGGACTAGTCTTATTTTCACGATCAGATTTTCCGTTGGTAGTAGTTTGTATTTATGAGGGTTTAGTCAAAAGGGACGTCAATCCAAAATCTTGAGGAGTTGATTAGTTTCTTTCATAATATTTTAATGATGGTGTGTCCCTTTGACTGCTACTACAAAACCTTGTGGAATTTGTTACATTACAACTATTATCTCAAAAGCAAAAAAATGTGCAGACTGAAAAATTGGGATTTGGAACCTGCTTTAAAAGTAGAAAAACACATATTCCCAGAAAATCCAATGAAGTGGGGGGGAGGTGAAATAATTGAAAAATTATTCGAATTAATTGTATGACGATACTTACATCTAATAAAAACTAAAGTTGTTACTGACGTGAAAATTAGTATTTTGATCTCCTTTAAAAACAAATATAAACACGTTTTTGGGGGAAATCATCTTAGGGTCGGGGCTGAAATGGAGCTGAATTCCTTTTATGAGGACACATATCTCAAAAACTGAAGATGTTACAGTCATGATAATTCCTATTTAGAAGATCCTTTACTATTAAAGAAACAAGTAATTTTGCCTGAAAATTCACTAAAGGGGGCGGGGGTGAAAGGAAGTGAAAAGTGATTTCTTTTTATGGGGATACTTATATCTCAAAACTTAAGGTAACAGACGTGAACATTGGTATTTGGAATCTCCTTTAAAAATAAAGAAATAGGTATTTTTTGTTTTCTGAAATCCACTTAGGGGGGGGCGGGGGAAATTGAAAAATTAGTTGAATGATTTGTGTGAAGATACTATTATCTCAAAATCGGAATATTTTGTGAACGTGAAAATTAGTATTTGGAATCTGCTTTAAAAGTAAAGAAATACGTATTCTCGGAAAATGCAATGAAGGGGGGGGGGGAGGTGAAAGAATTGACAAATTAATTGAACTAATTGTATGAGGATACTTACATCTAATAGAAACAAAAGTTGTTACAGACGTGAAAATTAATATTTGGATCCCCTTTAGAAACTTCGTGAAAAGCACAGAAATGAACTCTCCACTTGTTTCTTTCTGTACAGCTTCAATACCATTTTAAAAGTGCATTTCTCAGAATTTTTGAGAAGCCCCACTCTGATTGCCATTTAAGTAGAACTTACTCTTCCATTTTGTTGGTTCATTTCCTGAAGAGTGTTCAACATTAAGGAGTGTGGACAAAATTGAGAAACAGAATGTAATTTAAATTAATCAAAGCGGAATTTTTGTTAATCATTAATCTCGACAAATCACGCAGTGATTGTCCGTCTCCGTAGCATAACGGTTGGCACTATTAGCTGCCATCCTAGGGCCCGGGTTTGATTCTCAGTACTGCCAGAAATTTAAGGATGGCAGTAGGGCTGGTCATCATCATCATCATCAAGTTTCCACTCCAGTTTCCCGGGTGTGGTTTACGAGCGCTCTCCATTTTAGTCTATTCATGTATCACTGCTCCTTTAAGACTTCATCCCAGTTGATTCCTTTGGATGTGATATCTTCCTTCACTTGGTCCAGCCATCTCCTCCTAGATCTTCCAACAGGTCTCTTTCCAATAATCTCAGTATGCAACCATTGTTTCGCAATGCTTCTTTCTGTCACATGTTTGACGTGAGCAAACTATTGCAAACGTGCCCTAGTTATGGTCTCCTTCAGGGACTGATTTATTCCAGCTTGTTCTCTAATCTTCTCATTTCTTACTTTTCTTTCCTAGTCTTTTGAAGCATGCTTCTTAGAAACTTCATTTCTGAAGCCTGAAGTCTGCTGTCATCTGTTTTGGTAGTTGTGTGTGTTTCCAACCCATAAGTCAATGTAGGGACGAAGTATGTTCAAAACAGAGTTTGTTTTGATCTTAGTGGCACTTGTTTATTCCAGAGCAGATATTGAACTTGCTGATAGAATTGACTGGATTTCTGAATATGGTTATTTAATTCAAGCTGTATTTTGTTGTCACTTGATATTATGCATCCAAGGTACTGATACTGGTTTACTGTTTCCAATTGTACACCCTCCAGCATTATATTATCTTTTTACTTCTCTGTCTATTAACAGACATTGCAGCAGTTTTTGTAGCACTTACTTTCAGTCCATATTTTTTCAGATGATAATTCCTGGACTTCCATCTCGCTATTTCCCCAGATAACTATATCATCTGCAAAAGCAAATGCTTTAAGATCCATGTTGGTGTTCTGTTTCACTTCTTTTATGATTTCATCCATGATGGTGATGAGGGCTGGTATGTGGCTAAAATGGAATCCCCCTCCATAGAGGGAGTACCTGAAAAGAGTTGCACCATCTCAGGATGAGGACATGAGTTTACTTATGTGGTGATTTTGTCAAATATGCTAAAATCCGCTTCAAGACTCTGAGGGCAGTACAAGATTCCTCAAAGTATAATTTCAAGGTAGGCCTATAGCCAAATTTTGCAACACTGTAAGTGATATGCTTTTTTAATAATGTTATGTACGGTATTCATGTTTAATTTGAATTATTTGTTAAGAAACACATATCAAGTATATATATGCTGGTGTCCTGATACCAATACAAAATTTATTTCACATTCATATCTCAGATATGGTACTTTTAAATTTTGGAGTTGGCAACCCTAGATAAAAGTAAACATTGTGCCCTTTAAATGTGAATTTGTTTTATTTCAAAAATCTATTTATTTTCAGTCACAATTATGATAAAGAATCACCAAATAAAACACAAAGATTAGGTACCGGTACCGTATATTTTCAAAATCAATGTCATATATAAGGGTTTTCCTGTGTTTTGCATATATGCAAAGCTGTGCAATTCAGCTCATAATCTTACAGGTTCAAGTTCATGAATGTCCTGAGATAATGAACAGTTTCAGTGATTGATTTTGGGTTTGTTGGTCTCAATTTACACTTCATTCTAGCTAGTTAGCATGGAAAGCCTTTGAAACAATACTTTTCTCTGTTCAGACAGAGGTTCATTTGCCATTTTTTACTTCAAATCAAATCAAATCAAATCAAATCAAATCAAATCAAATCAAATCAAATCAAATCAAATCAAATCAAATCAAATCAAATCAAATCAAATCAAATCAAATCAAATCAAATCAAATCAAATCAAATCAAATCAAATCAAATCAAATCAAATCAAATCAAATCAAATCAAATCAAATCAAATCAAATCAAATCAAATCAAATCAAATCAAATCAAATCAAATCAAATCAAATCAAATCAAATCAAATCAAATCAAATCAAATCAAATCAAATCAAATCAAATCAAATCAAATCAAATCAAATCAAATCAAATCAAATCAAATCAAATCAAATCAAATCAAATCAAATCAAATCAAATCAAATCAAATCAAATCAAATCAAATCAAATCAAATCAAATCAAATCAAATCAAATCAAATCAAATCAAATCAAATCAAATCAAATCAAATCAAATCAAATCAAATCAAATCAAATCAAATCAAATCAAATCAAATCAAATCAAATCAAATCAAATCAAATCAAATCAAATCAAATCAAATCAAATCAAATCAAATCAAATCAAATCAAATCAAATCAAATCAAATCAAATCAAATCAAATCAAATCAAATCAAATCAAATCAAATCAAATCAAATCAAATCAAATCAAATCAAATCAAATCAAATCAAATCAAATCAAATCAAATCAAATCAAATCAAATCAAATCAAATCAAATCAAATCAAATCAAATCAAATCAAATCAAATCAAATCAAATCAAATCAAATCAAATCAAATCAAATCAAATCAAATCAAATCAAATCAAATCAAATCAAATCAAATCAAATCAAATCAAATCAAATCAAATCAAATCAAATCAAATCAAATCAAATCAAATCAAATCAAATCAAATCAAATCAAATCAAATCAAATCAAATCAAATCAAATCAAATCAAATCAAATCAAATCAAATCAAATCAAATCAAATCAAAATCTCTTTATTTGCAAATGAGGTTCTACCTCGGTGGCAAATGGTACACTAAAATACATTATTGTCAAGCACTAAATTTTATATTATTAAGAGAAGAAAAACAATTTTTCTAGAATACAATAATATACAATTTATGTAACAATTTTTTTCTATTAAACAAACAGATCATCCTTAATAAATTTATATTGTTTACAAAAATTCTACTTATAATATCTCCTATACTTACAAACATAGTCAACTCATATACAGTATGTGGAATTACTTCAAATAATACTATACAACTGGTATAAGATTAAAATTTACATTGCATTTATTTACTTTTTTTTTTTTTTTTTTAATACCCATTTTGGAATCTAAGTAGCATAACGACCTGCAGCGTCTTAACCAGAGCTCCCTTTTGCCACCACACTTCAGAGTTCCTGAAGGGCCTTCACAGCTAGCATAGCGCTCCCAGGGCCCTCGAAGTCCCCACTGTACTTCATGCCTACAGGTAGTCCCCTACTTTGGCTGTCCAAACTCCATGGACCAGGGGATGGAATTTTTTTTAACACACATTTTTTATTTACAATAGTCTGCACTGGTCGAATGCCCTCTAACATTTCATTTATTTTCCCTGTTGCTGTTTATTCTCTTCTTGAATACCTGTACAGATTTTGGAAAAGGATCAAACACTGCCCCTGGTAAACTGTTCCACTCATTCACGCCCTTCCCAATGAATGAAAATTTACCCCAGTCGCTTCTGCTAAAATTCCTTCTAATTTTACACTTGTGGTCAGTTCTGCCAATATAATTACTTTCCAACTGAAGCCTCTCATGGATTTCTCCCCATGCTTCTTCTCCTGTATAGGCTCTATATAATCCTATTAGTCTAGTTTTCTCCCTTCTCTTACTTAAAGTTTCCCACCCAAGTTCCTCTAACATTTCTGATACACTACTGTTTCTCCTGAAATCCCCTGTTACAAATCTTGTTGCTTTGCACACTATCTATCTATTTCTTTTATTAGGTATTCTTGGTGAGGATCCCAAACACTGTTTGCATATTCCAATAATGGACGAACCATACTTAAGTAACTTTTTTCTTTTAATTCTTTGTTGCATCCTTTAAGTAGCCTCATTATGACATGTAACGATCTGTATGCTTTCCCAACAATGTCATTAACATGACCCTTCCAGTGCAAATTACTTTCAAATCTCACACCTAAGTATTTGCACTTGCCATCTTTTGGGATAACTACCTCATCCAAACTATATTCAAATTCAGTTTTAAAGCTCCTGTTTGTAAATGTTGTAACACTTGATTTGCCTCCATTAACCTTCATATTATTTTCTTCAACCCACTGTTGGATACTTTCAAGGTCCCTTTGTAATTCTGAACAATCCTCAATATTATTTATTTCCCTATAAACAATTATATCATCTGCAAACAATCTTATTTTTGATGTTATATTGTTCCCTAAATCATTTGTGTATATTAAGAAAAGTAACGGACCGATTATACTACCCTGTGCAATTCCCTTCCAAACTTTCTCTTCCTGTGATATATTATTTCCTATTTTGGCTTTCTGAACCCTTGAATTTAGAAATGTTCTTATCCAACGTATAACCCTTACGTCCAATCCTATTCCCTCCAATTTCTTTAATAATATTCCATGTTCCACTCTATCAAAGGCTTTGGAAAGATCTATGGCTATGCAATCTAACTGGCCTCCTGAATCCAACTGATCTGATATGTCCTGCTGAAATCCCGCGAGTTGTGCCTCACAAGAAAATTTCTTTCTAAATCCATACTGGCTCCTCATGAACCAATTTTTATCATCGCATATTCCTCCGATGTACTTTGCTATTAAACTCTCCAGTATTTTACAAACTATACTGGTCAGGCTGATTGGTCTGTAGTTCTCTGGTTTCCTTTTATCACCCTTTCCTTTATAAATTGGTATTATTATATATTCCTTCAATTCTTTTGGTATTACACTATTATTTATGACATAGTCAAAGAGAAATTTTAAATAAGGCACTATGTACCACCCCATTGTCTTAAATACCTCCCCAGTAATTTGATCACTTCCTGCTGCTTTTCCTTGCTGAAGCAGTTGGATTTCTCTGAAAATATCTTCATTTGTGAATGAGAAGCTTCTTGTTTCCCTATGTGTCTCTCCCTCTCTATCTTCTGTTACTGTTTCCAACTTCTGACAATCTTCTACTGAATCTCTGAATTCCCTACTAAATAGATTTGCTTTCTCAGTATCCGTTGAATAGTGTTCACCCCCTTCTCCCACCATTGCAGGAATTTGGATTCCTTTTCCTTTTTATTCCTAATATATGAATACATCTTTTTCCGTTTCCCTCTGTGGTCATTACCCTCTTGAAGCATGCCATTCATATATTTCTCTTTTGCTTCCTTTTTCACCTCATTAGCTGTTTTCTAGTTTCTCTATTCTCCCTACCCCCATTGATTTTCCTGTTTACTATTCTACATTTTCTTTTTAATTTTCTTATTTCCCTTGTATAATAAACAGGGTCTGAGGTCATTTTACCCTTCTTAACAGGTACAAATCTCTTCTCTCCTTCCCAAATGATTCCTTTAAATTTAGCCCAAAGTGTATCCACATTACTCCCTTCACTTATCCAACAACTGAATTGTGATTTAAGGTAAGTCCCAAATTCATCAACTTTAGTTTTTCTGTATAATTTCTTGTCTTGTGTGACCCTCTTATTAAGCATTTTTGGTACTAGTCCTACATCAATTATTACAGCCTTATGGTCGCCTATTCCTTCAATTACCTCAGTTATATCAACAATTTCCCATGGTTTAACCAAGAATACATCCAGCAAGTTGTTGAGACGAGTCGATTCTTGTACTAGTTGTGTAAATCCTCCCTCCCAAATTAACTTATTTGCCAGTTTCTGTTCATGGGCTTCACTTGCAGCTCCATTCTATTCAACTTCAGGCAAGTTCAGATCTCCCCCAATTATTACCATATCATTATTATTGTTTTTATGAGTATAATCTATTATTTTCTCAAATATTTCCATGTCTCTTTCCTGTCTTCCAGGCCTATATGTTCCTATAATTCCCACCTCCTTCATATTATCACAAACTAATTTTATCCCTAATATTTCATCCCTTTCATCAGTAAACCATTCATGTGAACTTCCTGAAGACTGTGCTATTACTTGGTTGTTTTCATATCCAACTGTCTGTGTGTTACTTGTAATAGTATTCATTCCATATGCATGCAAATCAACAGTCTTGGGTGTTTCACATAGTTGTTTCACATTCTCACCTTTGTCAGAAAAATCATCATAATATGGGAGAAACTGATCAATATGGATATTTGGGTCATTATCACTATCATCACTTTCCAATCCATCTTCAGTTTCAGATGAACAAACTCATGCCAAATGTCCTCATCTGTAGCTAATTTCTTCACACCGCCTTCAAGGAAACTCAGTCTGTTAATTTTTACTACTAATTGTAATAAACATGGTGTAAGTACAATGGTAAGACAGTGCGCAGGTACAGTCTCCTCACTCTCATGATGATGACATCATGCTGGGAGCTCCAGTCTTGCCTTGTGGCACACCGTGGAGCTTTAGAGATGGCTTTTGTCTTGATAATATAACTTGACGGCATTAGTAAAAGTCTATAATATTGCACATATACGGTACTGTATTGTATACACTGATAATGTTGAAATAATTCGGAGTGCACCGTGCTTCTAAATAATATTAATAGTTCGTTAATGAGATATATACATTTCTTATACAGTAGAGTCTCGATTATCCGACCTAAACGGGACCTGGAATACGTAGGATCACCGAAAATGTCGGATAATACAGAATAACTTTGAAAATGAACTGAAACAAACAGGAAGGCTATACTCTAATACTAAAACAAGGACATGTTTTACGGCACTCTATTTATTGAATTATTAATTCAATAGTACAGTACAGTACAGTACATTCTAAATGTTTTACATAAGAAACTTGTCAACAATGTCTGCTTGCCTGCTGATCCACATTTCCTTGCTGTGAGATCCCGCCATCGACGAAAGATCAACACCTCCGTTGCGCTTGTTCAATCAATACTGATCTGCATTTAGGGCAGTCGCCCAGGTGGCAGATTCCCTATCTGTTGCTTTCCTAGCCTTTTCCGAAATGATTTCAAAGAAATTGGAAATTTATTGAACATCTCCCTTGGTAAGTTATTCCAATCCCTAACTCCCCTTCCTATAAATGAATATTTGCCCCAGTTTGTCCTCTTGAATTCCAACTTTATCTTCATATTGTGATCTTTCCTACTTTTATAGACGCCATTCAAACCTATTCGTCTACTAATGTCATTCCACGCCATCTCTCCGCTGACAGCTCGGAACATACCACTTAGTCGAGCAGCTCTTCTTCTTTCTCTCAATTCTTCCCAACCCAAACATTGCAACATTTTTGTAACGCTACTCTTTTGTCGGAAATCACCCAGAACAAATCGAGCTGCTTTTCTTTGGATTTTTTCCAGTTCTTGAATCAGGTAATCCTGGTGAGGGTCCCATACACTGGAACCATACTCTAGTTGGGGTCTTACCAGAGACTTATATGCACTCTCCTTTACATCCTTACTACAACCCCTAAACACCCTCATAACCATGTGCAGAGATCGGTACCCTTTATTTACAATCCCATTTATGTGATTACCCCAGTGAAGATCTTTCCTTATATTAACACCTAGATACTTACAACGATCCCCAAAAGGAACTTTCACCCCATCAACGCAGTAATTAAAACTGAGAGGACTTTTCCTATTTGTAAAACTCACAACCTGACTTTTAGCCCCGTTTATCAACATACCATTGCCTGCTGTCCATCTCACAATATTTTCGAGGTCACGTTGCAGTTGCTCACAATCTTGTAACTTATTTATCACTCTATAGAGAATAACATCATCCGCAAAAAGCCTTACCTCCGATTCCACTCCTTTACTCATATCATTTATATGTAGGTTAATGCCATTTCCAATGCACTTAATCCTTCACTCTGAATCATTGTTTGCTCCTTTTGCTCTGCAATGCCTCGTTCTTCTTCTTCATCATCCTTGTAGGCCGCCCCTAGTGGTCTCATTCAGGACACATGGTGGGTGAAGCTAACAAGTTAAGCATCAAGATCCCTCCTTTCTGGATAGAAAAACCTGAAATATGGTTCTTTCAAGTGGAAGCTCAGTTTTCTATCTCAAGAATTACCCAAGAGGACACTAAATTTAACTACCTCGTGTCTCAGCTCGAACCTAAATATCTCGAAAACATTTGGGACATTATCAAAAGTTCGGAACTGAATAAATATTCCGCGGCTAAAGAACGCCTTCTAAATATCTTCAAGGAAAGCGAAGATAAACAAATAAAACGGTTGGTAACAGGCCTAGAATTAGGCGATCTGAAACCTAGTCAGCTTTTAAGGAAAATGCAGTCCTTAGCAGGCGTGAATGTTTCCGAAAAAGTGCTTCGTACCTTGTGGCTTGAGAAATTACCGGACTCTATCAAACATGTTCTAATCGTATCGGACGAAAACTTGGAAAAAATCGCAATTATGGCCGACAAAATCATTGAAATGAATCCCTGCAGTAAACTTTACAGTGTGGAAAATAGCGGTGCTGATGCGTCCGTAAGTAACGACGCTATCACGAAACTCTCTGCACAGATAGCCGCCCTAGAGCAACAGATAGCTTCAATGCGCACTTTTAGGCCCCGCAGTCGAAGTTCGAGCCGAAACCGAAGCAAAAAGAAGTACGATCCAAACGGAAAGTACTGTTACTACCACTTCAGATTTGGTAATAAGTGCTTCCCTGACAAATGCAAGCCTCCATGCTGGTGGAAAATTTCGGAAAACACAAAACAGTAGTAGAGTTGGCAGCAAGCTCCACTACTGAAAGTATTAAGGATTGCTGTAAACCCCGTTTATTTGTACGTGACAAAAACACGGGTTTGCACTTCCTAGTGGATAGTGGAGCCGATGTTTCAATAATCCCTGTCACTTCCAGTAACAGAAACTGTGACCCAGATTTTAAACTGTTTGCAGCTAATGGCACAGAAATCCCAACTTATGGACTTAGAACACTGAATATTGATTTGGGACTCCGTCGACAATTCCAATGGCCTTTCATAGTAGCTAAAATTGGCAAGGGCATATTAGGTGCTGATTTTCTGAAGAAGTTCAACTTACTAATTGACCTAAATAAAAAGCAGTTAATTGATGGCGAGACTAAACTCTCTGTCATGGGTGAAGTAACAGCCATCACAGCTGATAATGTTGTTAGCACAATGTCAAATGCACAAAAGTTTGCCGATCTCTTATCCAGTTACCCAGATTTAACGAAACCTAATTTACTACCTACTCAAATCAAACACGACATTCAACACTTCATCCCAACTGAAGGCCAAGCAGTTTATTGCAAGCCCAGACAGCTGGATCCTCGCAAGCTACACATTGCTAAACAGGAATTCCAGTTTATGCAAAACAGTGGAATTATTCGACCATCAAAGTCGCAATGGGCTAGTCCTCTCCAACTGGTCCTCAAAAAGGATGGAACTTTTCGACCATGCGGTGATTACAGACGACTGAACGCACACACTATCCCAGACCGATATCCAATTCCTCGGATTGAAGATTTTCAACATATTTTGAGGGGTAAGAAAATATTTAGCAAGCTCGACCTCTTCAAGGCATATTTCCAAATCCCTGTAGCAGAGGAAGATAAACCTAAAACCGCTATTATCACTCCATTTGGCTTATATGAATTTAATGTGATGCCGTTTGGACTCCGTAATGCACCAAGCACCTTCCAACGTTTCATTAATGAGGTATTTAGAGGCCTAGACTTTATTTTTCCATATCTTGATGACTGCCTAATTGCTTCAGAATCAGTAGAGGAACACCGTGAGCATCTTAAGATTGTGTTTGAGAAGCTACATGAATTTGGCCTCCGAATCAATGTCTCAAAGTCTGTACTTGGTGTAGAGCAAGTGGAATTCTTGGGACACTTAATCACCACAGAAGGCTCCAGACCCTTACCAGATAAAGTGAAAGCGATTGTTGACTACAAACTACCACAGACAGTTCATGACCTTCGTGTATTCTTAGGTACCGTTAATTTCTACAGACGTTACCTCAAGGATGCAGCAGAAACGCAGTCTCTTTTGCATGCTTATCTCAAAGGTGCTAAAAGATAAGCGACAAATTAACTGGACACCAGAAGCTATCACAAAATTTGAAAAATGTAAGCAGGACTTGGCAAATGCAGCACTGCTTACATTTCCAGACCCAACATACCAGCTGGCCCTGGCAGTAGATGCAAGTGACTTTGCAGTAGGAAGTGTCCTGCAACAGTATGAAGAGAAAGGATGGAAACCTATCGGATTCTTTTCGAAGAAGTTAAGCGATACACAGAGAGCGTATAGCACCTATGACCGTGAACTGTTAGGAATCTACCTCTCTGTCAAGCAATTCAAACATTTTCTTGAAGGAAGAGACTTCATAATATATACGGACCACAAACCACTCACTTTTGCATTTAATCAGAAAAATGAGAAAGCATCTCCACGGCAGCTGCGACATCTTCAGTATATCTCCCAGTTTACAACAAACATCCAACACATTAGTGGCAAGGACAATATCGTTGCGGATAACCTGTCACGGATTGAATCTATGACTGTCATCGATTACGACACAGTCGCTGAAAGCCAACGTCAAGACAGTGAACTTAAACAACTTCAAGAGGAAAGTCAGTCACTCGTGTTCAAGAGCTACCCACTGCCTTCTGGAAAGTTACTGTGGTGTGATACCTCCACAAACAACATAAGGCCATACATTCCAAAAGAATTTCGCAAACAATTCTTTCTTCAGATCCACAACATGGCGCATCCAGGGAAAAAGACTACTGTTAGGCTGATGACTTCCAAGTTTATCTGGCCTGGTATCAAGAATGACGTCAGAAAATGGACGCAAGCTTGCATGGGATGTCAAAAAAGCAAAATAACAAGACATACCAAATCGCCAGTCAGCCATTTTCAAGAACCTGATGAGAGGTTCAGCACTGTTCACATAGACATTGTTGGCCCCCTTTCACCTTCTGATGGCTATATCTACTGCCTCACATGTATATATCGCTTCACCAACTGGATGGAAACAATACCATTGCAAAATATAACAGCAGAGACGGTAGCAAAATCGTTTTATGATCATTGGGTGACGCGGTTTGGAGTCCCAGCAAATCTAGTTACTGACCAAGGCCGACAGTTCGAAAGTCAGCTCTTTAAGAATCTTTCCGAATTGTGTGGTGTGAAGCTTAAACGTACGACACCCTATCATCCGCAGAGCAATGGTAAAGTTGAACGTCTGCATCGAACAATAAAAACTGCTATCAAAGCCCACAACTCTATAAAGTGGACAGACACCCTTCCGACTGTGTTGCTAGGTCTACGCGCATCACTCCGGGAGGACTCGAACAGTTCAGTTGCACAAATGGTGTATGGCACGCATATTAGGCTTCCAGGTGAATTCTTTGATAACCCTCCATCTCATACCGAACCAGAAACTTTTGTCTCCAAACTTCAGCAGCACATGCAGCAACTCAGGCCTGTGGAAGTTAAGCACAAAACTTCCCGAACTGTGTTCGTCCATAAAGACTTGAGTAAATGTACTCATGTATTTCTGAGAATCGATAGAGTGAAAAAAACCTTTGCAACCCCCATATGAAGGTCCCTTCCTGGTAACTGCGCCAAAACTGATAAATATTTCACGGTTACCATAAAAAATAAATCTGTGAATGTCTCCATTGATCGCCTGAAACCAGCCTACTTCATAGCAGCAGATGATGAAACTTCTACAGCTCGTCATGAAGAACGACCAGGTGTCTTGCAAGGACTCTGCCCCCCTGATGGATCAACCGCGGATTCCCCGGACAAACCCAGCAAGGAGAAAGTGGTAACAAAATCACGTAGTGGAAGGACTGTCAGGTTCCCCACTCGCTATTTAGATGATGTTGTATATATTTAATATTCTTGTGATTATGGTATATTTTGTTTATGTTTATATTGTCTTTGTATCGTAACTTGGTTACTGGAGGGGGAGCGGTGTAGGCCGCCCCTAGTGGACTTTGAGTGAACTAAAACCGTAGATAGCTCGTCTTTGCCGAGAAACAAGCGGCAGAAAAAAAGTAAAGATGGAGTGAGCTGTTTTTGTACATTTGTGTAGTGATAATTGTGGTGTAAAATAAAGTGTAGTTAAAGCACGTTCAGTGGGTTGTGTACTTCACTACATCCTCATTTTCATTAACATTCACAAAATCAATAATATCAGAGTCAGTTAGTTCAAACAGCTGATCTTGTGCACACCACTTACATCTTGAATCGTAGCATCCTCACAGCCAGGAATGCAATTCAGTAAGGGAACAATATTTTCCATGTCTTCTTGTACCACCTCCTTTCGATGTTTAACCTCACTCAACAATATGTTCCAAGACTTTGCTGATGTTGTTGTTTCAACTTCTTCCCAAGACTGCACTATCCAGTATGCCACGTCTTTCACATTGATTCGTTTTAACTTTTCTATCATGTCGTTGACATTGTCCATTTTCTCTATCAGGGATGAAAGGAGTTTCCGCCGATATTTCCTCTTTAATGTTTCCAGCTCACCTTGGTCCAATAGCGGCATAATGACATCACGTTAAGAGGGAGGAACATGACTTTGATGTCACCACTTCTAAGTTGCTCTTCATTTGGGTGTGATGGAGCGTTGTCTAGTAGAAGAAGAGTTTTTCTAGGGAGATTGTTCGAAGCTAGAAATTTTTCTACATCTGGAAAGAACTGTGTAAAAAACCAGTCTTTAAAGATATCAGCAGACATCCAGGCAGCCTTCTGACTCGTGTACTGGACTGGAAGAGCATTAACAGAAATGTTTTTAAATGCCCTAGGCTTCTTTGCTTTACCGATGATACGCAATTGTGCTTTTAAGTTCCCAGTAACATTACCACAGGCAAGAAGATTAACTCTTTCCTTACTACACTTGTAGCCAGGTGCAGACATCTCGGCTTGGGCTGCAAGAGTTTTTGATGGCAGCATCTTGAAATTTAGCCCACTCTCATCACAATTAAAAATCTGATCACCGGTTAATCCTTCAGCAAGAATTATTTCTTGAAATTCCTTTTTAAATTTCACAATCTCATCGGATTTAGCTGATAGTTTTTCTCCACAGATATTAAGCTGCCTAATGCCGTACCGTTTTTTTCCACCGATCAAACCAACCAGCACTGGCAGTAAAATTAGGGTCCCCTTCATTAAACTCCTTCTGGAAATACACCACCTTTTCTTGCAGAATGGGGCCAGATATTGGCAGGCCCTTTTCCCGGTTTTGAGTGAACCAAAGAAACAGTGCTTTCACTTACTTTTTCGTACTCACATTTTTCATTGTTTTTCTAATTTTCAGTGCATCACTTGTTGCTCAATTTCATCCTTTTTTTTCAGTCTACCACTGTAACAAGCCCAACACCATAATCTGAAGCCATTTTTTTAAGAGTTTCCCCTTTGTCCAGTCTCTTTAACGCACTCAACTTGTCTTCCATAGAAACAATCACTTTCTTCTGTTTACTCGCCATACTCACAGAGGATATGAAAACTATAACATCCGCACCCAACCAATATTAAAATGAACAATGACTGAAGACTCACTGCACCTGTCCTTGAGAAAAAACAAAAACAAAAAACAGTCCTACCACCAGCGGTCAGGCCAGTGCTTGTCCCACGGTCGCACCTTCCACACCGGGTGTCCCTGAATTTAGTCCCCACCAAAAGTTCAAATTAAGTCTACCTGTGTCGGATAACACAGAATGTCGGATAAGCAAGACTCTACTGTATTGCTAAATTTTGATATTGTAAGATCCATTTTCTTTCTGTGAATTGCTTACGCTTATTTTTCTGTTTAAGTTCAGGTTTGAGATAAACAGTGAATAACCTTCTATGGAATATTAATATAGAACAATTTTCCATTGGGTTTCTGGTTATTTCATTGAATATAAACATATCACTTGATAGCGAATTGCCATGAAATTTATTAAATTCAGCACCTATTGTTGTTGCAAGTTCCATAAGTTCACTACAGGGATACAGAAGTTTTCTCTCAAAATAAACTGGAAACAATCTGGACCATCATTAATGGGTTCAAATTCTTGAGATAATGTTCCCTAGTTTCTGTATTTGTCCCGGAATTTGTTTCTTACATACCCTGTAATGAATTTTAACCATCGTGGTTCATTCTACCTTTAAAATAAGTGAAATCTAATTCATCTAACAAATCATTGTGTTCTTAGGTCATTTCAAAACAAATCTTGTCCATTTCCAGTTTTGTAATTTGGTTCAACAAAATAAACTAGAAACTAATTTGTCTTCATTAGGAGTATCTACGATATCAAGAATATGCTTGGCAACATTTACTGACACAATCTATGTAAAACAGATGTCTGTTTCTGTTTGCATTGGTTTAATAATAATAATAATAATAATAATAATAATAATAATAATAATAATAATAATAATAATAATAATAATAATAATAATAATAATAATAATAATAATAATAATAATAATATTGGATTTACATCCCACTAACTACTTTTTATGGTTTTCGGAGACGCCGAGGTGCCGGAATTTAGTCCCGCATGAGTTCTTTTATGTGCCAGTAAATTTACCGACACGGACTAAGCCAGAATCAAACCTGCCAAGTTGAGGTCAGAAGACCAGCACCTCAACCGTTTGAGCCACTCAGCACGGCTTGCAAAGGTTTAATCCGACACTTTTAATTGCTCTCCTTCTCTGTACTTCTATTTACAGTAAAAACTGAAGTGTACCATCTCAATCTCTATTTAATGTCAAGAGTAGTAGGGTGATCTTAGAGCTTCTCATTCCTCTAATACATGAGAAAAGTTTATCTAAAATGTCTTGATTTAGACAATAAGTTATTTTATAATCAACTTTCAAATATGCCTGTTTGAAAAGGTTAACTAGGGACATGTTATTTTGTAAAATTCCGTTCTGAAATAGAAGTAAGATTTTATGTTGGCCAATTCTCATGGATGCTCGGTGCAGCTGTTGCAACAGTACGTGCAGTAGATATAATACAAATAATAATAATAATAATAATAATAATAATAATAATAATAATAATAATAATAATAATAATAATAATTTGATTTTGTTTTAGGTTCTAAGATGCTCCAACTCGTCTCTGTGTAATACTGCAGACCCCTCAGAATCCGAATGTCTGCTTGTGCACAACGGTGCATGTGAGATAATTTGTTTCACATTACACTTTCCCATGAATGGTGAACATGAGTTTGGGGTAACTACTGTACTTAAGTCACCAGTTTACCACCAAGGTTGTGAGCCCCAGAGATTTCTTCCAGCCGCCCCTAACCTGGGGTACAGACGCTGACCTAAGGCCGCCCAATTTGGGAACAGACGTTCTTCAACCAAGATTTGATTCTTGGAGGTAGCTCATCCGCCCTCTCTGCCGTTGGGAGATTCTTCTCTTCATCCGCCATTGAGACCGTTGACCAGTTTTAACCTAGCAACCCTAGGCAAGGTTTGCTCCTTCCACAATCTCCACCGTACCAAAGGCCATCTTCTCCACCGTAGTTGCCGTTGAGGACTTCACCCATAACCGAGGCTAAGGGCCCTCCATATTTATGACCCCTGGAGAGAGGATGTCCCAGTATTTTGAAGCCCCCAGGAATTGGGCTACCCGTTGGTCCGTGGGTTGTACTGGGTATTTCAACCAGCCCTGCATAGTGTAGAGCCGCTCTATCCGCCACCTGGAGACGCTCTCTGTAGGGGTCGGGTTCCCCTGGTTACTTTCGAAAGTTAACCTCACCCACAAAGGCTGAAGAAAATAGTTCTAAAAATTGCCTTTGGAAAGACCAAAATAATAACCAACATTAAGAATCCTCCAAAATATTTGAAAGTGGGGGAAAAAATAGAGGTCATCAGGGATTTCAAATACCGTACCTTGGTGAATGGATCAGCTGGAATGGTCTTGAGAAGAAAGCAATGGAATCTCGACGAACCAAAATAGAAACAGCCATCCAGCCTACGAAAGACGCCTACAGTATAACAAAAAATCCCTCTCCTGGAATTCCAAGATCAGACATTATAATACAGTAGTCAAAGCCCTTTATGCTGCAGAAACACTGCCTATAACTACACTAGTGTCCGAAAGTTAAGCATAAGTTACGAGTAAGCAGGGCAACAGGAAATAGACCGCAAATCGCACGACATATGCGCCTACCAACCTTACGTGTATAGGAAAGGAGTGTTCCCTGCTTTGACTAGCGGCGTAACCGCAAGGTAAACACAGCCAGTGCCTGCGCCCTATATTCCCTCAATCATGTTTGCCCTGTTATAATGTGCAGAGCGTAGCCTCGTGGTGAACGTGAGAACATAATGGCACAACGACACCATTTGAATCCCGTTTTACAGGGTAGATTACTCGGCCGCCTGGAAGCAGGCCAGACACAGACCGAAGTCGCCGTATGGTTGAATGTGCTACAAAGTGTCATTTCCAGGCTTTGGCGACGACTTTGAGAAACAGATGTTAGTCGTACGCCAGTACCAGGTCGACTAAGGGTAACCACCCCACAGCAGGACCGATATCTGGCCATAACATCCCTACGAAATCGGAGTGCACCTGCAAGACAATTGTCGGCGGAGCTTGCAGCCGTCTCAGGGGTTGCCGTTTCCCAGCAAACTGTGCACCGGAGGCTCAGAACAGCAGCGCTATTTGCCCGATGTCCAGCGGTGTGCATCCTGCTCACTCCAGCACAGAGATGGGCACGTTTACTATGGAACCGTCAACATTGAAACTGGACCATAAATTAATGGAGGCATGTGCTCTTCACAGAGGAACCCTGCTTCAGTTTGCAGAACAATTCCCGTTACACATTAATCTAGAGAGAACTGGGTAGCCGATACAACGACAGGAACATCGTGGAAGGGGACCAATATGGTGGTGGTGGCGTCATGGTGTGGGACGGCGTCATGTTGAATGGCCGTACGGACCTCCACATCTTCATCGGTGGTCCGAGGAACACTGTTAACGCTCGGAGATACAGGGATGAGGTACTGAGACCACATGTTCTACTCTTCAGAGGTGCGGTTGGTCCAGAGTTCCTCTTAATGGATGATAATGCCCGACCGCACCACACTCCTCTGGTGGATGAATTTCTGGCTGGGGAACACATTCATGGCATGGACTGGCCAGGGAAATCTGCGGATCTGAATCCTATAGAACATGCCTGGGATGCATTGGGGAGGCGAATTTCATCCCGTCAGCCTCCACCAAGGACCCTCCAAGACCTTCGCATTGCCCTTTAGGAGGAATGGGATCGACTGCCACAAGAGCTTGTGGACCATCTGACAGAGAGCATGCCACGTCGCTGCGAAGCATGTGTGGCCATTTAGGGGTAAGCGTACACCCTATTAACAGCATATTTTATTGAGAAAGACATTGCCAAGTTTTGTTAGTTGTTGTCAAAGGTGTACCTTAGCTATCAGAACCTTTCTGACACTGTTTTTTTGGACAAGTTGTGTGACATATGGTGCTTGATTCAGATTCCGTTTGTTTAGCAATCCGTCCGACATTCCTATCAGGCGGTATGGCCTCATTTAGTGATTATGCTTAACGTTTGGACATTATTGTACATATGGCCCATTGGAAAAGTTGGAGATCAAGGAAAGGAAAATACTACGAAAACTTCTAGACCCCAAATTCCTTAATAACGAACTTTCCCACATCAGCAATGAAACACTGTATAGGAAAACAGAAAGCATTTCCGACACAATAAGGGAAAGGAGAATTGACTTCTATGGCCACATCCTAAGAATGGATCAGAAAAGGGTAACTAAAAGAATCTGCGACTATTTTCGCAATAAGAAAACCACGCCAAACTGGTTTAAGGAAACTGAGAAGGACCTACGAGAGTTCCAAATTACAGAAGAGATGCTTGTAGATGGATCCGCACAGAAAATAACCAAAGATAAAATAAAGAGTTTTCAGGACAGGGCGAAGCCCAAACTACTATTGGCCTACAGAATTTCTGAAGAAGAGAGGAAGGCAAGATCTGAAAGGATGAAAAAGTACTGGGAGGACAGGAAAGCAGACTCACTAACCATTGATTGATCTATCATACCCCAAAGTGGGTGAAACGGACAAGAGTATAATAATAATAATAATAATAATAATAATAATAATAATAATAATAATAATAATAATAATAATAATAATAATAATAATAATAATAATAATAATAATAATGTTTCCATTAATGCTTTCATGCCGGTCCATTGGTACCCGTATCAAAGAACATGAACGTAATATTCGTCTCAACCAACCTGACAAATCGGCAATAGCTGAGCACGCTCTATCGTCGGGTCATGATGTCAAGTTCCAAGATGCTCGAGCTCTTACCCACACTAGACACTACAGGTCCAGGATTATACGGGAAGCTGCGAAAATACGTAGAAATCCTAACAATTTCAACAGGGACACCGGCTATCAATAAGTAATACCTGGTTGCCAGCCATAAAGAATTTACCTAGGTAGTTCCCTTCCCTGCCCATTCACTATTGTTATTTCATCTCGGTGTGTTTTCCAAATTCGTACGTTCCTCGTCGCCAGATGTTTCATTCCAGGCTTGTGTCAATATCATACACCTGTCAATGTCATATGTTACGTACACATGTTATGTGAACCTCTTAGATTGAATGTGATGGTTCGGTCAGCTTCCGCTTCGAACGCTAGCGTTATGCCACGCCCTGGGGCCCATCCGGTGGTGAATGAACGTACCATTTCCACTTCTACTTCTATTATAACGTTCCAAATTCAAAAGTGTCATTGTTTAAGAAGCCTTTCTCGTGGACAGTCGAGAAGTCTTCTGAGGACGCAGAGCACAGTTTTCTGCGAAACGTTAAGAATTTCACCTTATTTTCTTGACACGGCACAAGCCCAAAAACCTTTACAATATCATGTCTACAATAATAATAATAATAATAATAATAATAATAATAATAATAATAATAATAATAATAATAATAATAATAATAAAATAATAATAATAATAATAATAATAATAATAATAATAATAATAATAATAATAATAATAATAATAATCTAAACGCCCGATTTTCTCCAGTCATTAATGAAATTACAGTTAAAATATTTCGTTTCACCATAGAACTTTTCTGAGGATATCAGTCAATTGACGGTGAAAATGAAAATCCACAGCCTGTTTCCGGTCCTTCGACCGGGTCATGAATGGAATGAATGAAGCCCCAATCTTGCGGCGAGGATAGGAATTGTGCCGGCTGCCGAAGCCTGTCGCACTTCTCTGGGGCAATGATTAACGACTGATAGATGAAATGAAATTATATTGGAGAGTGTTGCTGGAATGAGAGACGAGAGGGAAAACCGGAGTACTCGCAGAAAAACCTGTCCCGCCTCCGCTTTGTCCAGCACAAATCTCCACTGACGGTATGATTCGAAACAGAGTAAAAGTTTGAACATGTAGGGATGCGAACTAAATAATAATAAGAAATAATTACATGTGTGTGCGGAATCCGAAATGATTGTGTCTTGCCTTGTTTCTTCTATCTAAAAAAGTTTCATGATCGTTGTTCCTTTAGGGACCAGAGTAAGGTACAGAGTCCATTAGCCTCCAGAAATACTTTACTATTAAGGCAAATAATGTGTGGTTAGAACACAAGAAGCTCCGTTAACACACTGGTGACAGACGGAAACCTCCGCGATATATCTTACAGCTCACTTCAAATAAATTTAATTGTAACTGACAGCAGATGCAAGGGCTTCATGTTCATCACAAACAGTGTTACCAGGTCTACAAATAAAAAATCGGTAGATTGTACGTAAATATTTCGGGAGTTTTAGTGAAAATTTCGGTAGTTTCTCGAGCACTGAAATGTTATATTATTACTAAACTAGCTGATGTACCCGTGCTTCGCTACGGCATTCTCAGAAAGACAGACTTGGTGGTTTTCCTAACTAAATTCAACATAGGTCATTACAAAAACGTCAGTAGGAATGTAGCGATTGAACGCAATGTTATCATATAAAATACTCGATCAAATGAAAAACCGCACACTTTCAACGAACGGTACTACGGTGCCGATCTAACAGTCCAAAGTTCCAGAGCTGGAATAACCAGGTCGCAGACAGCCGTGAACACTCCTCTGTCATTATTCCGTTAAATATGCACACTACTCATTCCAATCAGTGCCTCAGAGTAGGGATTGAATTGCTCGAATGCTAGGATGAACCAGTGTGTTACGTACCAGTAATATCATAACCAGAGGAATGGCATGCTAAAGAAGAAAGTTATCTAACTCCCCAGCTACTTCCTGTCAATATTCAGGCAGGCTGTTACACTCGGTACGACCAGGCGAGTTGGCCGTGTGGTTAGGGGCGCGCAGCTGTGAGCTTGCATCCGGGGGATAGTGGATTCGAACCCCACTGCCGGCAACCCTGAAGATGGTATTCCGTGGTTTCCCATTTTCACACCAGTCACACCAGGCTGTACCTTAAAGCCAAGGGCGCTTCCTTCACACCACTATTCATTTCCTATCCCATCGTCGCCATAAGACCTGTGTCGGTGCGACGTCAACCAAATTAAAAAAACCTCGGTACGCTGCAGTAATCCTATCTATTGGGGATGAGAGGGAACAGAAGACAAAAAGCACATCACAACAAACAATGGTCAATGTAATGTTATTGTTGATAAAGTTTATGAGCTTTCTATATTGCAGGCCTCAGTGGCGTATACTGAGGGCTACCAAGGCTATCAGTGAAGCCCAAACCTCAATTGAGAATGATAGAAGTCTAAAGCACATTATGATGTGCGCATCTGACATATTGTTCCATTTAAAATACTTGAAAGCAGTGAAAAAAAAAGTCGCACGTATTTCTGCGAGCAAGGCATCGGAGACTGATATTGCAGCCCAGACTCTCGTCCCTCTCCCTTCGACTCGCCCCAAGCGGCTTGCTGCTGTATATCAGATAGGAGCGGGTACCGGGGTGATAGCTGTGCTAGGCTTCGGTCCGTGAGATCGCCACTGCTAGCTATCAACCTTGCGTTAATCATCGTATATCCTTCCTCACCTCATACTTCTGACGCAATTATACAGATACCAGAGTGCTGGTATTTCATTCCCGTGTTCTACATCTTTGTAAGAAGAAACTGTAGGGCTGATGTTCTGGGAGCAATATAGTTTTCATCTGTTAAAAAGAAATGCAATCTTTCAGGTTTAGTGTTCTCTTTTGTCGGCTGGAATCGAACCCGTGATCATGGGTCGGACACTACCACTGATCTCTCGAGGAAGCTAATTAACCAATGAACGATGGGTACGATCGCTGTAAAATTCAACCATTTTACTTAATAATACTAATCATCATCATCATCATCTATTTACCCTCCAGGTTCGGTTTTTCCCTCGGACTTAGCGAGGGATCTCACCTCTACCGCCTCAAGGGCAGTGTCCTGGAGCTTCAGACTCTTGGTCGGGGATACAACTGGGGAGCATGACCAGTACCTCGCCCAGGCGGCCTCACCTGCAATGCTGAACAGGGGCCTTGTGGAGGGATGGGAAGATTGGAAGGGATAGGCAAGGAAGAGGGAAGGAAGCGGCCGTGGCCTTAAGTTAGGTACCATCCCGGCATTCGCCTGGAGGAGAAATGGGAAACCACGGAAAGCCACTTCCAGGATGGCTGAGGTGGGAATCGAACCCACCTCTACTCAGTTGACCTCCCGAGGCTGAGTGGACCCCGTTCCAGCCCTCGTACCACTTTTCAAATTTCGTGGCAGAGCCGGGAATCGAACCCGGGCCTCCGGGGGTGGCAGCTAATCACGCTAACCACTACACCACAGAGGCGGACATAATACTAATAATAATAATAATAATAATGATGACGATGGTGCATGGCATCAGTATAGGCTTGGTGGTGACCTAATGAGGATAAAATGAATGGCGAAGACGTCATAAACACCCAGTTCCCAAGCCAGGGGGATTAACAGCATGAGGGGGTTGATTCTGGAAACTGAACCGGGGCCATCGGACCACAGGCAAGCATTCTATCCATTTAGCCACAAAGCTGGCCTTTAATTTGCTAAACCTTAGGCTTCCATCTGCACTGATCAGGGGTTGGTCATTGGCAGTAGCAGAGGCCAGGGCAGTAGCTTGTGAAGAATGCTTGACAACACACCAGGCTTCTCCGTTCGCTATTGGATGCAGCTCAAAACGCTGAAGGGTTGACGTTCACTAAACCAACCATGGAAAAGGGGTAACGTAAGTCTAGTGGTAGCCCACGTCTTGATCCCAGCATACGCCACTGGCAGGCCTTCACATTAGTTTTGCCAACGGCCGTAGCCGTGTTGAAACACCGGATACCGTGAGATATCCGAAGTTAAGCAACATTGGGCGTGGTCAGGAGTTGGATGGGTTGCCGCACGCTATTGGTGGGGGGTAAGGGAATGGAGGAGAGGAAAGGAACTGGCCGCCCTACCGCACGTAAACGCCGGCCCAGGAAAACCTCTGTGGAGGTTCGGACCTGCCTTCGGGCAGAATAACCCTTACCTACATTAGTTTTCTTTCGACTCTGTGATATTAGGGTGTCTTACAAAATTATTTATATCGTAGACTGTAGTTCCTTATTCTCAGACTTTACATACCGATTTTCCCTAAATTCTGTTTATCCATTTTCTCGTGACTCAGCGCTGATATGAACTTAGTAACAAAAATCCAAATTCATGAATATCTCTGATTATATGCGGTACGGTAACAATGTATAAGACAAAAGTGATCGGAAATTTAATAACTTCTTACATAACTACTACTAACTTACGACATAACTAAAGTTATGTTAGTTATGTAGTATTTATCGATACAACCACTAATAACATAAGTAACTTATTTGAGAACTACATTTCAGGCCTTCCCCTAAACTACCATTTCACTCAACGTGAATAAAATAATTTGTAGCCTAGATTGCAGTGGTTCATCACCCGACATTACATACCGATTTTCATTAAATTCTCTTCAGCCGTTTTCTATTGATGCGTGGACAGACAGACAGACAGACAGACAGACAGACAGACAGACAGACAGACAGACAGACAGACAGACAGACAGACAGACAGACAGACAGACAGACAGACAGACAGACAGACATTACGGAAAAGTAAAAAGTGCATTTTCTTGTTACTGGGGACATTACCGATACAGAAATACCATTCTTTTCAAATTCTGAGCAATGCATAGACAAAACTCTTATTTTATATACCAGATGGCTCACGGACGCCGTACTTTCTACTTATAAATGTCCCGCATGCATAAGTGATGTGTGGGGTGTCTACCAACTGATTCTAACAGGGGAACTACTGCCAGCGGGCAGGTTACGTCAGAATGCGACGAGATAAGAAACTGAGTCACACTCGCAGCATGTTACCCAGCGTTACCGGTCGAATGCATCCCTTGCATTCGTAAACATCGTTTTCGACCGCATAGTTCTAGGCTGGTGTATGGTACAGCCGCACTATATTTGCTGTCTGCATATCGGCAATGGCTAGTGTGATCAGCAGCGGTGAATACATAGACATTATTTTAAGCTGGACAACCTGGTCGGAATGTAACAGAAGCTCCAAACAGACGTACGCATTCTACACACATATTTCGCCGAACAGTATTCGTTTCTGTTCCATGCAATCACTTCTTTTATCGAGTTGAATGTCTACACGTGTCTAAATTAATAAGTTATTAGATTTCATTTACTGCATCTTTGGCGTGTCTACAAACAGTAGGGGCGGTTACGAGGTGGGGTGAGGAGGGACAGTCGCTCCCACCCGCACTTTGTAGAGTAAATATGACATTTATTCCATTTTAGCCAGCTGGAACTAGGAATTATTTAAAAAAAGCCATTTGTACAAGACTTCTTGTATTATATGCTAAATCTTTCCTTTATTGTATGGCGCTACGGCAAGTAGTGGAGACGTTGCATGTGCTGTGAGGAAGGGTAGTAGGGGTACAAATTTTTGCCGAGGTCGTGGCCACGGAGATATAATTCACTCGCTTGCCGCGCGCATTCGTCAGTCTGGCAGTCTCTTTATTGTCTGTTAGTTTCTTAGTGTGTATTCAAATACTAAATGATTATTAACTGCATAATCATGCCGTACATCTATGCAATTGTACAGGGCCATCTGGCCGTGGGGTTACGGGCGCGCAGTTGTGAGCTTGCACTCGGGAGATAGTGGTTTCGAATCCTATTGTCGACACCACTGAAGATGGTTTTCCCATTTTCATACCAGGCAAACGCTGAGGCTGTACCTTAATTAAGGCCACGGTTGCTTCCTTCCCATAAGTTCTATCTGTGTCGGTGCGACATAAAGTCAATTGTAAAAACAGATATATTTAATTGTAATTATAATTTCAACGCGAGAGAATACCAACTTTACATTCACCGGACTAAATTATTTCGTTTGTATTATGCTTTTTTATAAGTAAATGTAATTAATCAGCCCCGTGGATTAGGCCTATTCGTAATAATAGTCTTTTTGAGATTTTGATTCAATGCTGTATAATAAAATTTTCACCAGGTCTCACAAACATACTACCGGGCATTTACTTAATAAATAACACAACACAAAGAAATAACTTAGGAACGTTGGTATTAGCTCCTGTTGAAATACGATTACAACTGAATATATATTTTTTTACAATTGGCTTTACGTCGCACCGACATAGATAGGATTTATGGCGACGATGAGACAGAAAAGGGTTACGCGTGGAAAGGAAGCGACCGTGACCTTAAATAAGGTACAGCCCCAGCACTTGCCTGGTGTGAAAATGGGAAACCACGGACAACCATCTTCAGGGCTGCTGACAGTGGGATTCGAAACTACTATCTCCCGAGTGCAAACTCAGAGCTGCACACCCGTAACCCAACCGCCACCTCGCCCGGTATAATTACATAGAAGTACGGCATGATTATGCAATTAAATATAATTTAGTATTTGAATACTAACTAAGAAACTAACAGACACTAAAGAGACTGCCAGCACAGGCAAAGTCTCCATTACTTGCCGTAGTGCTATACAAATTGGTTAGCGGCGACGATCAGCATTTTGTGCGTATTTCCGTCAATTATGTTAATAATTAAAGAAAATAAACGCTAGCTAGTTGCTTTACGTCGCGCCGACACAGATAGGTCTTATGGCGACGATGGGATAGGGAAGGGCTGGGAGTGGGAAGGAAGCGGCCGTGGCCTTAATTAAGGTACAGCCCCACCATTTGCCTGGTGTGAAAATGGGAAACCACGGAAAAACATTTTCAGGGCTGCCGACAGTGGGGTTCGAACCTACTATCTCCCGAATACTGGATACTGGCCGCACTTAAGCGACTGCAGCTATCGAGCTCGGTCATACAGAAGAAAATAAACGGAGGAATTTGCTGATAAGATAACAAGGTTTGTACAAACAGCTTTTTAAAATAATTCCTAGTTCCAGCTGGCTAAAGTGGAATGAAAATGTAATGTGTACTCCACAAAGTGGAGGGCGGGAGCACTGTCCCTCTTCGCCGCACCCCCCTAATCGCCGCTACTGTTTGTAGACACGCCAAAGGTGTAGAAAAGGTAATCAAATAACTTATTTATTTATACACGTGTAGACATTCAATTCGATAAAAGAGATGATTGCATGGAACAGAAACTAATACTGTTCGATGAAGTACGTATGTTTGGAGCTTCTGTTGCATTCCGACCAGATTGTCCAGATTAAAATAATGTCTGTGTATTCACCGCTGCTGATCACACTAGCTACTGCCGATATGCAGACAGCAAATATAGTGCGGCTGTAGCATACACCAGCCTAGAACTATGCGGTAGAAAACGATGTTTACTAATGCAAGGGGTGCATTCGACCGGCAGCGCTGAGTAACATGCTGCGAGTGTGACTCTATTTCTTATCTCTTCATATTCTGACGTAACCTGCCCGCTGGCAGTAGTTCCCCTGTTAAAATCAGTTGGTAGACACCCCACACATCACTTATGCATGCGGGACATTTATAAGTAGAAAGTACGGCGTCCGTGAGCCACCTGGTATAACGGGATGGACAACAATTTCATCATGGACATGCTAGGTGATTGTACTGTACCGTCAACGACGGATACTAAAGCTAGTCACACTACTAATCTTTGTGTTGAACAATTGTAAAAATATCACAGGGGCAAATGGAAAGTTGATTATAAATACGCCGGCCTACAAAGTCACACGATCTATGAATTAGAAGTATGTAAAATACACCTCACGAATGTTGGAATGCGGAGTCTGTTCTGCAGTCCCTGTTATATGTCCTTACGTTGTACTAAATAATGCTCATGTGGAATCAGTCTACATCTACACACAGTCCAGAGTTCGAAGACGCGTTCCGGCACGGCTCTGTTGAAAGGATCGTCATGGTATCGTAGACTATAAAAAGGTTTACTCCATTTAAATAATGTTTAACCGTAGTCAATTTTGTCAGAATAAAAGGCGAAGCTTCAGCTCATATAAATAATAATGCATAGGCAATTTCCCAGTCCATAACCTCCTGATTAATGATGACGATTATGATATGCAGTTCGTTCGGTTACTCTACTTGTAAATAGACTCCAGAGTGCTGGATTATTGTCCTGAAAGGGGAGTTTCTTAGCGCGCCACTACATCTGTTTGTTACGGGTTCTCGCATTTATGAACTCTTCAATGTACGTTGACCACTCAGCCAAGGAAAGGACCTCACTGGTTCACAACAGGCATTGCTAACTTGTACAGAAATCCTGATCATAGTTCCCACAATGTAGAAATGCTAATTTATTAGGTCATTTTTGTCACTTTCTCCCATTTTGTATTTTAGTTCATTTTCTAAAATTAACTTACACGTCAATACTTGGCCATTTTATGGAATTCTTTAGGCCATTTTGTACTTGTTGAGACATTTTCTTACATGTTTGAGGATTTTGAAGCATTTACGCATGTGGCATTGGATATTATCGCAACTTTAAGTGAGGATGAATACGGAGAATCTTCACACCACTTTTGTCAATCTGGGGACTAAGGAAACTTTGTTCACCACTTACTTCTTGGAAATGCCCACATTCCAGGAAAGACACCTCCAACTGGAGAAGTCTTTCTTGTGAACAGTCGAGATTTTCTTCTGAAGACGTGGAGCAAAGTTTTCTGTGAAGCGTAAAGAGTTTCGCCTTGTTTTCTTCACATACCAAAAGCCCGAAAGCTTATAATAATATCTATAACATAAATATAGCCTATACCAACTCGATTAGTAAATTGATCACAAAATTTCATTTAAAATTTGTCGTTTTTAAAAGTTTTCGTATCATTTTATTGGATTTTTGCTGTCATTTTATAGTCAACTATTAAACATTTTTAGGCCATCAAAATCCCGGCCCTGATAATGTCTAATATTCCGTTGGCCTTCACTATGCGGGCAGAAACCGAGTATGTGAGGTCGTTATAGTCTGTTTCCTTTAACTATTTATTATTATTATTATTATTATTATTATTATTATTATTATTATTATTATTATAATATTATTATTATTATTATTATTATTATTATTATTATCGACTTTTCAGCGTTTGATGTGCGGTCCCCAGGTGTACGGGTCATAAAGTCAGCTTACAGAGCTGCGGCCTCGTGCCCGGGTTACGCAAGTTTAATAGCGATGTTAATCAAAGAGAGGTAGTACCATCTATAACTCAATTTCTGTGCTGAAAAATTTCGATCGATTTGTGACGTAGAGGCAGCGCATGCTTGTTCTACATGAAACACAAAGGCGGCGAAAGCAAGTGGCGCGCCTGACGCGGCTCATTCGTCCGTTCGCGCGCTCGTCTCACTGCTTCAGTTTCATTGTTACCACCAACAAAGTTTCTATGTGCGACTTTGGACTCTGGCTGACCGCACGTGGTTGAGGTAAGTCCGGATTTTCTTCTCTCACTTTCAATAACTGGCACGATTAGTGTAAACTGAATGGAATTATTATGAAGTAAGTGATTCATCGAACGAATTCCATTCCATTGAATCTACGTCACTGAAGTTCTAACTTGGACTGCGCATGCGTATTAGGATTTTCAAAAGAATTTTTCGAATTGTGTAGAAAATATTTGTCTCGTAATGTGTGGACAATGTCAAAAAGATGGGGAAAACTTAAAGCTGTTCACTACAGTTAATTTGCTGCTATCCGACTCGGTGGTTATCTGGTCGGCATTTTGACCTTCGGAATTCGGGGTTCCGGTCACGATTTCCGGCTGGATCGAGGTAATTCCCTTGGTTTGAGATCCCGATATTCGTAAAACTCACGTATCAGACACACCACTACACTCTAGCACGCAATTTTCAAAACTGTTAACGAATGATAAACAGCTTTACCCCTTTCTTCTTAGTTTTAACTTCGAAGACCGCTTTGCTAATTTGACATTGGACACCGCGATTGTTCATGGTCACGGCGTTCTGCATCCTCTAGGATCTGCTTTATGAAAGTTTTTCGAAGTCTTTTTCCATTAATATAGCCCTCCGCCGCAACGTTCATTAATACAGAGTGGTTGAGTGCAAGCAGACGGCGTTACTGTTAGCAGTGAAATGAAATGGCGAATGGCTTTTAGTGCCGGGAGTGTCCGAGGACATGTTCGTCTCGCCAGGTGCAGGTCTTTTGATTTGACACCCGTAGGCGACCTGCCCGTCGTGATGAAGATGAAATGATGATGAAGACACACATACACCCAACCCTCGTGCCAACGAAATTAATTAATGATGGTTAAAATTCCCGATCCTGCCGGGAATCGAACCCGGGACCCCTGTGACCAAAGGCCAGCACGCTAACCATTTACTGTTAGCAGTGATCTCATCTGATTGATCTTTTGTAGAACCGGAACTTAAGAACTTTTTTAACCTTTCTGTCCAGAAAAGATCACCAAAGTAATGTTCAGACACGTGAATGTAAGGAAGGCTTCTCTCTCAAGCGATGTTAGCTGACGACTACCACTAATTACACACTTCCGTCACAGACTCCACACGATCAGGTTTTGATAACTCACTTTATCGAAGAAATGCATATGTACGAAATGTCCGTGGTACGAAATATCCGGACACCGCATATGCTACGGTGAATGTGATAAATCTGGGAATTATACGTAATAGCCGGATATCATTCATTCATACCGGGCGAGTTGGCCCGCAGCGCAGCTGTGAGCTTGCATTCGGGAGATAGTGGGTTCGAACCCCACTGTCTTCAGTCCTGAAGATGGTTTTCCGTGTGGTTTCCCATTTTCACACCAGGCAAATGCTGGAGCTGTACCTTAATTAAGACCACGGCCGCTTCCGTCCCATTCTCAGGCCTTTCCTATTCCGTCGTCGCCATAAGACCTATCTGCGTCGGTGCGACTTAAAGCAAATAGCAAAAAAAAAAAAGCTATCATTCACGGAATTGGTTAATGCGATAAATGTGTTTGAATGTCCGCTTACTTGGCTGATTGGACAGCGTTTAGGCCTTCGAATCAAAGGGCTCCGGGTTCGATTCCCGGCCGGATCGGGAATTTTAGTCGCGTTTGATTAATTTTTCTGACTCGAGATTGGGTGTTTCTGTTTGTCTCAACACATTCCTCTTCATATTCACACAACACACCGCATTATCAACCACCACAGAAACACGCAAAGCGGAAAACTCTCTCCAAATAGAGTCGGCTCGAGGAAAGGCTTCCGGCCGTAAAACAGGGACACTGTTCGCTCTCGTGACTCCACAACGGTGTGGGATAGGCGTCACAACAGTGTGGGATAGGCGAAGGAAGAAGATGCATATGTCTGAATGTACAATATTTTATCATCTTTATCGGAAACACCCTCTCTTGATGTTGACAGGACAAGCGCTGTCAGGTGAAGAACACTTTGTTTCATTAGACGATGTACCAAATAAAACAGTGTCTCTTAGGGAGTGCAAGAAAACCTTCAGTTTCAGTTGGTCAAGGATATTCGAGGTACACATGCAAATATCACTTCAACCAAACGCAAGTGTAAGAGAAATGACAAACTGTGTAATTCAAAGTACATGGTAGTCTGCTATGTTTAAATCATGCTTAACGTTTCGTAAACATTACAACATTTTTGGTAATTGAATGATCAACATGATCAGCTTTAATTTTTTTTGTACATTCCAAATTATTGTTAGTTGTTAAACGTTTAAGCGCATACATTGTTCATGTATTCTTTGAATTACAAAGTCAGCATTCAGCATTTGTTTACACTTATTTTTGATATCCTACGTATAGTTCATTTGCTTTGCTATTTTCATTTGATTCTGTCAATTTTAAGTATATTTTCACAAATTCAAAATTCGCATTTAATTTGAAAGTTGTCGGGCTGAGTGGCTCAGGCGGTTGAGGCGCTGCCTTTCTGAACCCAACTTGGCAGGTTCGATCCTGGCTCAGTCCGGTGATATTTGAGGTGCTCAAATACGTCAGCCTCATGTCGGTAGATTTACTGGCACGTAAAAGAACTCCTGCGAGACTAAATTCCGGTACCTCGGCGTCTCCGAAAAACATAAAAGTATTTAGTGGGGCGTAAAGCTAATATCATTATTAATCTGAAAGTTTAGATATCTCCTACATTTGTAATTTACTTTCAATGAATTCTATTTCTATTCTTTCTTCTGCAAACCATTTTTAAATAAACCAACCTATTTTGAAAATTACCTATAACGACCGTTAAAATGAACAATTCATCCAATAACCACCCGTTATGCATAATTGCCAGTCAGTTACTATATATTTGTCGTGCGTAACGTATACAAAGTTTTAAAATTTTATTTGGATTTAAGTTCGATATGTACATTTACACCCTACAATGCTTTACGTCGTACTGACACAGATAGGTCTTATGGCGACGATGGGACAGGAAAGGGAAGGAAGCGGCCGTGGCCTTAATTAAGGTACAGCCTGGTGCCTCTTGTGAAAATGGGAAACTACGGAAAACCATCTTCAGGACTTCCGACAGTGGGGTTCGAACCCGGTATCTCCCGAATGCAAGCTCACAGCTGCGTAGCCCTAACCGCACGGCCAACTTGCTCGGTCACCCTACAGTTAACAGTAAGGATGGGAAAATAGAATAGGCCTACCTACTTCCGCCAGGCACGTCGATCTGTGAACCAACGTGCAGAGACAAAATTGTCGAGCTTCATTTCTAAAAGCCTACTTCATAGCTGAGCGCGTTAAATCTATATTCACAATAAGAGCGGGAACTTGCAGCGTTCTCATGCCGGTGTTTTATATTTTGATGCTGACCGTGGCTAACGTGAATGCGGTATTTTGAAACATTCACATCTGAATAATATTGATCCTGTTTCTTTCTTTATTTCTTTCTTAATCTGTTTACCCTCCAGGGTTGGTTTTTCCCTCGGACTCAGTGAGGGATCCCACCTCTACCGCCTCAAGGGCAGTGTCCTGGAGCTTCAGACTTTGGGCCGGAGGAATCAATCAATCAATCAATCAATCAATCAATCAATCAATCAATCAATCAATCAATCAATCAATCAATCAATCAATCAATCTGCATTTAAGATTAGTGGCAGATTCCCTATCAGTTGATTATCGACACTTGTCTTAAATTACTTCAGAGAACTTCGATATTTTTTAAACACTAGCTGATGTACCCGTGCTTCGCTACGGGATTCTCAGAAAGACTGAGTTTGTGGATTTCATAACTTAAGTCAACATAGGTCATTACAAAATACGTCAGTAGGAATGTAGCCATCAAAAGCAATGTTATCATACAAAATACTAGATCAAATGAAAAACCGCACATTTTCTCACTTTTAATGAACAGTACTACGGTGCCGATCTAACAATCCAAAGTTCCAGAGCTGGAGTGACCAGGCCGCAGACAGCCGTTAACACTCCTCTGGTATTATTCCGTTAAATATGCACACTGCTCATTCCAATCAGTGCTTCAGAGTAGGGATTCACAACAGCTTGAATACTATTATGAACCAGTGTGTTACGTACCAGTAGTATCAGAAATTTTTTTTTTTTTTTTGCTAGTTGCTTTACGTCGCACCGACACAGATAGGTCTTATAGCGACGATAGAAATTTTTTAATAATATAATAATGTTATTTGTTTTACGTCCCACTAACTACTTTTTGGTCTTCGGAGACGCCGAGGTGCCGGAATTTAGTCCCGCGGGAGTTCTTTTACGTGCCAGTAAATCTACCGACACGAGGCTGAGAAAATTTTTGAACCAGAGGAATGGCATGCTAAAGAAAACAGTTATCTAACTCCCCAGCTTCTTCCCGCCAATATTCAGGCACGCTGTTACACGCGGTATGACTGGACGAGTTGGCCGTTTTGTTAGGGGCGCACAGCTGTGAGCTTGCATCCGGAAGATAGTGGATTCGAACCCCAGTGTCGGCAGCCCTAAACGTGGTATTCCTTGGTTTCCCATTTTCACACCAGGCAAAAGTTGGGGCTGTACCTTATTTAAGGACAAAGGCCTTTTCCTTCACACTCCCAGCCCTTTCCTATCCCATCGTTGCAATAAGACACCGGTGTCGGTCCGACGTAAAGCAAATAAAAAGAAATACTCGGCACGCAGCAGTAATCCTATCTATCGGAGATGAGTGGAAATAGAAGACAAAAAGCACATCACAACAAACAATGGGCAATGCAATGTTATTGTTGATCAGTTTTATGAGCTTTCTATATTCTAGGCCTTCACATTAACTTTTCTTTCGACTCTGTGATATTAAGGTGTCTTTATAAAATTATTTATAGCATAGACTGTAGTTCCTTATTCTCCGACTTTACATACCGATTTTCATTAAATTCTGCTTACCCATTTTCTCGTGACTCGGCGCTTGATATGGACTTGGTAACAAAAATAGAAATTCATGAATATCTCTGTGATCATAGCCGGTAAGGTAACAATGTATAAGACATAAATGATCGGAAATGTAATACTATATAACTTCAGTTATGTAGTATTTGTCGATACGACTACTAACATAAATATTTGAGAATTAAACTATAGGCCTTCCCCTAAACTACCATTTCACTCGGCATGAATAAAATTATTCACAGCCTAGATTATAGCGACTTATTCTCCAACTCTGAATACCGATTCTCATTAAGATAGCATCACTAATAACAAATACACTGACTGACAGAGCAAATGCAACACCAAGAAGGAGTGGTCAGAACTTTATGCCAATTGCAGGGTAGACTGATGTCACTGAGGTATGCTCATGATGTGAAATGCGCCGCTGTGCTGCGCACGTAGCGAACGATAAATGGGACACGGCGTTGGCGAATGGCCCACTTCGTACCGTGATTTCTCAGCCGACAGTCATTGTAGAACGTGTTGTCGTGTGCCACAGGACACGTGTATAGCTAAGAATGCCAGGCCGCCGTCAACGGAGGCATTTCCAGCAGACAGACGACTTTACGAGGGGTATGGTGATCGGGCTGAGAAGGGCAGGTTGGTCGCTTCGTCAAATCGCAGCCGATACCCATAGGGATGTGTCCACGGTGCAGCGCCTGTGGCGAAGATGGTTGTCGCAGGGACATGTGGCACGTGCGAGGGGTCCAGGCGCAGCCCGAGTGACGTCAGCACGCGAGGATCGGCGCATCCGCCGCCAAGCGGTGGCAGCCCCACACGCCACGTCAACCGCCATTCTTCAGCATGTGCAAGACACCCTGGCTGTTCCAATGTCGACCAGAACAATTTCCCGTCGATTGGTTGAAGGAGGCCTGCACTCCCGGCGTCCGCTCCACAGCATAGACGTGCACGCCTGGCATGGTGCCGGGCTAGAGCGTCTTGGATGAGGGAATGGCGGAACGTCGTGTTCTCCGATGAGTCACGCTTCTGTTCTGTCAGTGATAGTCACCGCAGACGAGTGTGGCGTCGGCGTGGAGAAAGGTCAAATCCGGCAGTAACTGTGGAGCGCCCTACCGCTAGACAACGCGGCATCATGGTTTGGGGCGCTATTGCGTATGATTCCACGTCACCTCTAGTGCGTATTCAAGGCACGTTAAATGCCCACCGCTACGTGCAGCATGTGCTGCGGCCGGTGGCACTCCCGTACCTTCAGGGGCTGCCCAATGCTCTGTTTCAGCAGAATAATGCCCGCCCACACACTGCTCGCATCTCCCAACAGGCTCTACGAGGTGTACAGATGCTTCCGTGGCCAGCGTACTCTCCGGATCTCTCACCAATCGAACACGTGTGGGATCTCATTGGACGCCGTTTGCAAACTCTGCCCCAGCCTCGTACGGACGACCAACTGTGGCAAATGGTTGACCGAGAATGGAGAACCATCCCTCAGGACACCATCCGCACTCTTATTGACTCTGTACCTCGACGTGTTTCTGCGTGCATCGCCGCTCGCGGTGGTCCTACATCCTACTAAGTCGATGCCGTGCGCATTGTGTAACCTGCATATCGGTTTGAAATAAACATCAATTATTCGTCCGTGCCGTCTCTGTTTTTTCCCCAACTTTCATCCCTTTCGAACCACTCCTTCTTGGTGTTGCATTTGCTCTGTCAGTCAGTGTATTTGAGAGTAAAATTTTAGGCCTTCCCCTAAACTACCATTTCACTCAGCGTGAATAAAATTATTTATGGCCTAGATTGTAGCGACTTATTCCCCGACTCTGTATACCGATTTTCATTAATTTCTCTTCAGCCGTTTTCTCGTGATGCATGTACAGACAGACAGACAGACAGACAGACAGACAGACAGACAGACAGACAGACAGACAGACAGACAGACAGACAGACAGACAGACAGACAGACAGACAGACAGACAGACAGACAGACAGACATTACGGAAAATTAAAATGTACATTTCCTTGTTACTGTGGGCACGACTGATACAGAAATACCATGCTTTTTAAATTCTGAGCAATGTACAGACAAAACTCTTATTTTATATATATAGATTTCCCTTGATAAATTATTAATCTCCCTAATTCCTCTTCCGATACATGAATATTTTCCCCAATTTATGCTCCTGAATTCCAACGTTATCTTCATATTATGATCTTTCGTACCTTTAAAAGCTCCATTCAAGCTTATTCGTCCACTAATGTCCTTCCATGCCATCTCTCCACTGACGGCTTGGAACATTCGGTTTAGTCCAGCAGCTCGTCTCCTTACTCCCAAGTCTTCCCAGACCAAATTTGCAACATTTTCGTAACACTACTCTTCTGTCGGAAATCACTTAGAACAAATCGTGCTGCCTTCCTTTGAATCTTTTCCATTTCTCGAATCAGTTCGTTCTGGTGTGGGTCCCATGCACTGCAACCAGATACTTATATGCTCTCTCCTTTACATCCTTATCAAAGTCAGTCTTCTCCGTACAGGCCATGAAGGCCCTTGGAGGGGTGGAAGGTAAACGCCTTTGCCCCCAGGAATCTGGTACTCATATTTGGTGTGGGCTGAGTGAACCTCAGGGTCATGCGCTACTCCGGAAGTGGAAATCTCATTTCTTAAATTGTTCGACTTCTTGACGGTGACTCGAACCCACGTCCTTCCGGGTGAACCGAGCACGTCTTTACCGCCTCGGCCTGGCAGCCCCTTTTTACATCCTTACCACAATCCCTAAATACCCTCGTAACCAATTTCAGACAAGCACAGAAAGTAAATTTAGTGGTCCACTTAATAATGGTTTTCGAGATATAACATAAATTCAGTTACAGGACTGTTCTTCAGAAAATATACAAGGAGGAACTTTTCAGGTTGCCCTCAACAGGCAATAATGTCGGGACGACTGGGAGCGAGAAAACTCATCACTCCTCTTTATAAAGTATGAATCAGTTAATACAGTGTATTCTTCTGACAGCGGCCCGTGAAAAGATACGCCACACCATGCCCAAACAGACATTCCCCCTAACAACCTGGCACATATGATGCACATTTTCGGCAGTCTTGCTAAGACGATTGCTGCCCAACCAGGTGGAGCGTCATATGGTCAGCGTAACTACGTCCTCCTTGTCCGGGTCCACTGCTTCTAACGTCAGACATCTCTCCAGTTAGTCTCACGAGGCTGAGAGAACCGTATATTCATGAACCGGTTGGCCTCCGGGTACGAGGTAGACAACCCTATCGGGACTGGCCAGGCAGACATAAGAAGTACAGTCCCATAACATTCAGATATAGTCCATATGTGCATTCCAATCTCCTTTCACCCGTCGTTTCCAGAGCTAGCAAATATTTACTATTACTGCGACTGCTACTACTACCATAATTTATATATAATAATTTCGTGTGGTTGTTGCTAGCATGGTGAATATCTTGTATGGTAGACCCTCCGACGAGGGAGGGCGGCGTCTGCCGAGTATGGGGAACCTGCGTATTTGTGTGGTGGAATTCAATGTTGTGTGTGGTGTATGAGTTTCAGAAATGATGCAGACTGCAAAAACACCAAGTTAACGCGCCAAAAAATGAAAACTTTTCAAGATTAAAATGTCAGCCTCTGTGGTGTAGTGGTTAGTGTTATTATATGCCACCCCCAGGAGGATCGGGCTCGATTCCCAGCTGTGTCACGAAATTTAAAACTTTAGCCTCGGGAGGTCAACTAAGCAGAAGGGGGTTCGATTTCCACCTCATTCATCCTCGAAGTGGTTTTTCCGTGGTTTCCCATTTCTCCTCAAGGCAAATGCCGGGATGGTACCTAACAAAAGGCCACAGCAGCTTCCCTCCTTCATTCTTGCGTATCCCTTCCAATCATTCCACCGGGGGAGTTAGCCGTGCGGTTAGGGTTGCGCAGCTGTGAGGTTGCATCCGGGAGATAGTAGGTCGAACCCCACTGTCGGCAGCCCTGAAGATGGTTTTCCGTGGTTAACATTTTCACACCAGGAAAATGCTGCGGCTGTACCTTAATTAAGGCCAATTAAGGCCAAGGCCACTTCCTTCCCACTCCTAGGCCATTTCTGTCCCATCGTCGCCATAAGACCTATCTGTGTCGGTACGACGTAAAGAAAATAGCAAACAAAAAAAAAATACCCAAACCATTCTATTCGCCACAGGGCCCCTGCTCAACATAGAAGATGAGGCTGTCTGGGCGAGTACTGTCCTCCGCCCCAGTTATAATCCCCAACCCCAAGTCTCACGCTCCAGGACACTGCCTTTGAGGCGGTATAAGTGGGATCACTCGCTGAGTCTGGGGCAACACCAGTCCTGAAGGGTAGACGGATTAATTAAATAAATAATATTAAAATCCTTCGACCCGGCCAGGACTCGAACCCGGGACCTTGAAGACTAAAACGCTTACCACTCATCCGAAGAACCGCAAATAATAATAATAATAATAATAATAATAATAATAATAATAATAATAATAATAATAATAATAATAATAATAATAATAATAATAATAATAATAATAATAATAACAGAATCGCGTGGTTTCGAATCCCACCGTCGCTGTAGGTGGTTTTGCGTAGTTTCCTATTTTCACACCAGGCAAATGCTGGGGCTGTGCCTTAATGAAGGCCACGGCCGCATCTTCCCTTTGCCATCTTTGCGTCGCCGGAAACCTTCGATGTGTTAGTGCGGCGTTATACCAGTACCAATAATACAAACAAAACAAGACAACAATCGCACGGCTACAGCTGCCGTGACGCAGCACGTAACTATTGACGTTCCGTTATAGCGTACTAAATAACAACGTAAACCGCATTTCTCTTGGACGTTTATGACTGAGTATTAATGCATTTTGTCGAGTAAACACCAGATGGTCCGCCTCTTTGGTGTAGGGGTTAGTGTGATTAGCTGCCACCCCCGAAGCCTGTGTTCGATTCCCGGCCCTGCCACGAAATTTGAAACGTGGTACGGAGACTGGAACGGGGCCAACCTAGCCTCGGGAGGTCAACTGAGTAGAGGGGGTTCGATTCCCACCTCAACCATCCTCGAAGTGATTTTTCTCCTCCAGGCAAATGCCGGGATACTACCTAAGGCCACGGCCACTTTTCCTTGTCTATCCCTTCCAATCTTCCGATCCCCACAAGGCCCCTGTTTAGAATAGCAGGTGCGACCGCTGGGCGAGGTACTGTTCCACCTCACCAGTTGTATCCCCGACTCAAAGTATCACGTTCCAGGACACTGGCCTTGAGGCAGAAATGTGGATAAGGAATCACATGGAAAGCTACGGGTGCATCATTTGCCTTCACGGTGAATTTATTGCATAAAATAGCCCATTCTGTGGATCAGTGACAGTGTGTCGGACTCCAAATCCTATTGCGATCATGGGTTCAAACAGGTGAGGCCGCCTGGGCGAGGTACTGTTTCTCCTCATCAGTTGTATCCCCGACTTAAAGTAGTCGAATTTTAAAGTCCACTCGACACTCCATGTCGCACAATGTTGGCACGTAAAGGATCTCTGGTGTTACATCTGGTGTTTCTTTCTTAATACATTCGCCCTCCAAGGTTGGTTTTTCCCTCGGACTCAGCGAGGGATCCCACCTCTACCGCCTCGAGACAGTACCTACTAATACTAGTAGGTACTGCCACGTCTGCCTATCCCCGTGACGTCACATACCTCACGACACATCTGTTGTAAGGCCTGTAGTATTAGTAGGTACTGGTACTGCTCGAGAGCCTCACTTGCTATGCTGAACATGGGCCTTGAGGTGGAGGGGGGGGGGGAGATGGGAAGGGGAGAGAGAGGGGGAAGGAAGCGGCTGTGGCCTTAAGTTAGGTACCATCCTGGCATTTGCCTGGAGGAGAAGTTGGAAACCACAGAAAAACACTTCCAGGATGGCTGAGGAGGGAATCGAACCCCCTCTACTCAGTTGACCTCCCGAGGCTGAGTGGACCCCGTTCCAGCCCTCGTACTACTTTTCAAATTTCGTGGCAGTGCCGTGAATCGAACCCGGGCCTCCGGGGGTGGCAGCTAATCACTCTAACCACTACACCACAGAGGCGGACTCTATATTTAAATTCTGGAAAATGTTTCAAAAGTCTGTCTAATATTATTAGATATACGCCCAAGAAGGATTCATTATAGGATGTACTGTATTACGTATATACCCGGTGTATCAAAATCAAATGATCCAGTTTCTTGGGATGATAGAACAGATCGAAACGATTTGGTAAATAACCATGGTTCTGAAAAGAATTACTGATTGACCAAACTAGAAGCTGTACTGTAAGGGTAGGCCCTATAAACTAATTATGACTCCCATTCTTCAAAACCATCAATCTATATATATAAAATAACTTGTCCTGACTGACTGACTGACTGACTGACTGACTGACTGACTGATTCATCATCGCCGAGCCAAAACTACTGGACATAAAGGAATGAAATTTTGAGGATACATTTATATTACAATGTAGGTGCTCGCTAAGGAAGAATTTTTGGATATTCCCTCGCTAAGGGGGTAGAAAGTGGGGTTAATTTTTAAAATGAGTATATCTATATCTCGAAACTTTAAAAGTTTACAGATGTAAAAATTGGTATTTAGATTCTCCATTAAAAATAAATAAACACGATTTTTTTTTGTTTTCGGAAAATCCCACTACGAGGGGTGAAAAAGGGTGAAAAATGGGTTGAATGCCTTTAATGAGGATACTTATATCTCAGAAACTGAAGATATTACAGACCTGTATATTGGTATTTAGAATCTCCTTTAAAAATAAAGAAACACATATTTTTTTTGTTTTTGAAAAATATAATGAATAGGGGGAGAACGGGTCTGACAAACGGGGTGAAAATTTAAAAAATTATATCTAGGACTACAATATATCTCAGACACTGGTACTCTTGTAAAAATAAAGAGACGTAGATAATTTTTTCGGAAAATCCACTTAAGGGGAACAAAAAGAGGGATGAATTTTTAGAATGAGAATATCTACAGTATATCTCAAAAACGTAACATGTTACAGAAGTGAAAATTGATATTTTTAATCCCTTTCCAAAATAAGAGACACGTACATTTTGTTTTCGGAAAAACACTAGGGGGGGGGGGGCGGGTAGAAAGGTCTGAACAGTGGGTTGAATTCTTTGTATTAGGATACTGATATCTCAAAAACTGAAGACGTTACAGATGTAAGAATTGGTGATTGGAATATCATAAAGAAATGCATACTTTTTGTTTTCGGAAAATCCACTTAGGCGAGGATGAAGAAATTAAAAAAATAGTTTAATTATTTGCATGAGTCTACTTATATCTCAAAAACTATAGATGTTGTTGCAGATATGAAAATTGGTGTTTACTTTTAAAAGTAAAGTAACACACATTCCTTTGATTTCGGAAAATCCAATTGAGGGGGTGAAAGAACTGAAAAATTTATTGAATTATTTGCATGAAGGTACTTATACCCTATGAAAACTGAAGTTAATACAGACGTGAAGATTGGTATTTGGAATCTCCTTTAAAATGAAGAAAAGCGCATTTTAGTGGGAACAGAACTTTGGGGGTACGGGGTGAAAAGGAATTGAATTTCTTTTATGAGGACAAATATCTAGAAAACTGAAGATGTTACAGTCGTGATAATTGGTATTTAGAAGCTCCTTTATAAGTAAACACGTATTTTTTGTTTTCGGAAAATTCACTTAAGGAGGGAGGGTGAAAGGAAGTGAAAAAACTTGAAATCTTTTAATGTGGATACTTATGTCTCAAGAACTGATGGTTAGAGACGTGACAATTTGTGTTTGAAATCTCCTTTAAAAATAAAGAAACACGCATTTGGGGGCGGGGGGGTCAACTTAACGGGAGTGGGGTGAGAAAGGAGTTGAATTCTTTTGTGAGGATACTTATATCTCAAAAAACGATGTTACAGACGTGAAAATTGGTATTCGGAATCTCCTTTAAATATTAAAGAAACACGTCTTCTTTTGTTTTCGGAAATCCACTTACGGGGAGAAGGAATTTAAATATTCGTTGAATTATTTGTATGAGCATACTTTTATCTCTAAAAGATAAAGATGTTACAAACGTGAAACTTGGTACTTGGAATCTCCTTTAAAAATAAACACGTATATTTTTGTTTTCGCAAAATCAACTTGGTGGGGGGAGGGATGAAAGTAAGTAAGGAAGAAGTTGAATTCTGTTCAAGAGGATACTTATATCTTTGAATCTCCTTTAAAAGTAAAGGAACATGTGTTTCTTTTTGTTTTCGGAAAATGGGAAGGAATGTTAAAGAGGTTAAATTTTTTATGGGCATTCTTGTAGCCTATCTCAAAAACTGAAAATGTTAGGACGTGGAGATAGATATTTGGAATCTTCTTTAAAAATAAGCATTTCTTTTCGATTTGAGAGAAGACTGTTTCTCATATGTACAGTTCTATGTTGCATGGTCATCTTAGCCCCAAAAGGCAATAACACAAACGTGGTTTACAAGGACTATGCGGGGTAAATGAAACTCAATTTGTCGGTGAACGTTTATACATTAGGGATTTTCAGATAATGTCTTAGTACAGTACCGAGGAACGATAACTTTTATTATTTTACGAAATCCACTCGAGCGAAGCCGCGGGTAACTGCTAGTATTACATACCTTGTATTCTGTTAAACATGCCATGACCGAGATCGACAGCTGCAGTCGCTTAAGTGCGGCCAGTATCAAGTATTCGGGAGATAGTGGGTTCGAACCCCACTGTCGGCAGCCCTGAAGATGGTTTTCCGTAGTTTCCCATTTTCACACCAGGAAAATGCGTGGTACGACGGCTGGAACGGGGTCCACTCAGCCTCGGGGGGAAGTCGGCCTCCCCACCATGTATTATACCTGTATAGTCCGTAATGTTGACCTTACAATCTCCGACGAGGACAACCAGACCGAATCTTCGCACGCTCGGCGTTCATAGTGCCGCATGACTCTACGACGGCCCCTCACCATCCCCCGAAGTACTTTTGTATATCGCCTCTGCAGATGCCTACTTTAACATCAAGGATAATGGTGCGCTCATCCAACATCGCCTTCATCGTGTGGAATCTACTCCTCCCAACGACTTAGCGCAGCTCATAGACAACGCACCTGCTACAGCCCCTTCACCCATCGCCACCCCTCCACCTCCATCCCCGTCACCTCCCCCACCTTCGTCCTCTAGTTACACCACCCCTGCTACTACCATTAGCACCACCACCACCAACACCACCTCTGCGCACACCTCCCCCAACACTCCTATTACCGCCACAACAATGTCCCATCTTTTCCCCCATATGATGTCTTCTCTCCCCATCCCTACCACCCCTGATCTACCACGTCCCCAGAGCACATCTCATCAGCCACCTGCCAAGGGAACTACTATTCCTGCTACTCCTGGAAGCATGTTTCGTCCACCATCGACGCCACCGCCTTCTGACCGTAATATCCTGTATAGCTGTGTCGTTCGCGGTGTGGAACCAAGTATCCCAGCTGACGTCATCGCCCAGGAACTCCGCCAGGCAGGACTGCCAGTGCGAAGTGTGTTTCGCATCCACAACGTCGACGGTCCGACCTTCTTAGTCAACTCCATCTTCCAACTTCCGAAGACGCTCAACGTCTCAACGACAATGGGATAAACCTCTATGGCCGCACTCCGCCGACCGTAAACAAAGATATTGGCTTGCCCCAGTGCACGAGAATGCCGGGGATGAGGCGGGTTCCTGGATGAACGAAACATATTTCAGCCGGGGACGAGACGCGCTTCTCCTTGGCCAAATATACAGTACATACTGTGCCGACGCAAGAAATTGGGGAAAGAGCAAGAAGTACCGGGTGAGTTGGCCGTGCGGTTAGGGGCGTGCATCTGTGAGGTTGCATCCGGGTGATAGTCGCTTCGAACTCCACTGTCGGCAGCCCTGAAGATCGTTTTCCGCGTTTCCTATTTCCATACCAGGAAAGCGCTGGGGCTGTACCTTAATTAAGGCCACGGCCTCTTGCTTCCCACCCCTAGGCCTTTCCTATCCCATTGTCGTCATGAGATCTATCTGTGTCGCTGCGACGTAAAGCGAATTGTAAAAAGGAAGAAGAATGGATCATGTTGGAAAAATGTTTCAGTTTCTCATAGTGAATTTCTCAAAAATAAATGAGGTGAAGGTAACAAAAAGCACCTTTGTTGATTCACAAATACGTACGAAGGACCCTGAATTTGAAAAACACTTCACTAAGGCTAAGGCTGCTGCACGGAGATCCCTCCAAGAAGTTATAAAGATATTAAGCAGACCTGCTTAGTAAGCTTGTTAGAACTACAAAAATCTGGGGTTTGGTTTCTTGGACATTTCCCCGCCAACCGCGGCCATATAATTGATGAACACAGAGAACGCCTCCAGTAAGAAATATGTCTATCTCTCTTTTTCTTAATCTGTTTACCCTCCAGGGTTGGTATTTCCCTCGGACTCAGCGAAGGATCCCACCTCTATCGCCTCAAGGGCAGTGTCCTGGAGCGTGAGACATTGGGTCGGGGACACAACTGGGGAGGATGACCAGTGCCTCGCCCAGGCGGCCTCACTTGCTATGCTGAACAGGGGACTTAGTGGGGGATGGGAAGATTGGAAGGGATAGACGAAGAAGATGGAAGGAAGTGGCCGTGACCTTAAGTTAGGTACCATCCCGGCATTTGCCTGGAGGAGAAGTGTGAAACCACGGAAAACCACTTTTAGGATGGCTGGGGTTGGAATCGAACCCACCTCTACTCAGTTGACCTCCCGAGGCTGAGTGGACCCCGTTCCAGCCCTCGTACCACGTTTCAAATTTCGTGGCAGAACCGGGAATGGAACCCGGAACACTAACCACTAAACCACAGAGGCGGACAGGAAATATTTACCGTGCAAAATTTTGACTCCAAAGAAAACGGAGCCCAGGAATGTCAGCCGACTACTGCTGGACTCTCAAGAGATGTTTCTCAACATTAATACGAGTACAACATAAATTCCTTAAGCAATAATTTTAGGTCAGCAAGTGATACTTGCTTTCGTTTTGATCATATAAAGTTAATTTATAACAATATGATTGGCTTTTACGTCCCACTAACTACTTTTACGGTTTTCAGAGGCGCCGAGGTGCCGAAATTTTGTCCCGCAGGAGTTCTTTTACGTGCCAGTAAATTTACCAACACGAGGCTGACGTATTTGAGCATCTTCAAGTACCACCGGACTGAGCCAGGATTGAACCTGGCAAGTTGGGGTCAGAAGGCCAGCGCCTCAACCGTCTGAGCCACTCAGCCCGGCTCATATACAGTTATTTAATTCTAAAAATGTGTATTAACATCCATGAGTCCGCCTCTGTGGTGTAGTGGTTAGCGTGATTAGCTGCCACCCCCGGAGGCCCGGGTTCGATTCCCGGCTCTGCCACGAAATTTGAAAAGTGGTACGAGGGCTGGAACGGGGTCCACTCAGCCTCGGGAGGTCAACTGAGTAGAGGTGGGTTCGATTCCCACCTCAGCCTTCCTGGAAGTGGTTTTCCGTGGTTTCCCACTTCTCCTCCAGGCGAATGCCGAGATGGTACCTAACTTAAGGCCACGGCCGCTTCCTTCCCTCTTCCTTGACTATCCCTTCCAATCTTCCCATCCCTCCACAAGGCCCCTGTTCAGCATAGCAGGTGAGGCCGCCTGGGCGAGGTACTGGTCATACTCCCCAGTTGTATCCCCCGACCAAGAGTCTGAAGCTCCAGGACACTGCCCTTGAGGCGGTAGAGGTGGGATCCCTCGCTAAGTCCGAGGGAGAAACCGAACCTGGAGGGTAAACAGATGATGATGATGATTAACATCCATTCATGAAAAAAAAAAAAGAATGGCAAACAGATTTGGGATGAGCAGAAAAAGTAGCAGAAGGTTCACTTGTTTTACTCCATTTGAGATTTTGTGGTTCTGCTTCATTATACAACTCCTACATGTCTTTTATTATATTTGACGATGATTGATATTTTAGGGGCCAATCATCAAAGTCATCATCCCCTTACTTTAAAGAATTAGTGACACTCTTCAGCAATTGATTAGGGCCTATCAACGATTACCAATCATCAGTAATTATTAGTTTTCATACTTCCATAATCATATTTTAAAAGACCTATTAACGTGAGACCACACGGACTATCTACTTGAAAGTTTAGTGGATGATTGTTACGGCTCTGATTAAGGAAATGTTAAAATCTGGACCACATAGAGCAAATATTTCCTTAAGAACACTGCTTCATGTTCAGAATATTCCGGAAGCAATAATGGTTTATTATTTTGAAACTTAGTTATACAGATTTTATAAGTTAAAGAAATGCATTTTAGTATTATTTCTGGTTTCAGAGCGTTACTTATATTTTTAACAACCTATTTATTAATATGTGATATACATCGTATACATTTTATTTCCATCAAAATTTAACACAGAATATTTCTCAAAGTTACCAACTATTAGTACGAAATCTGTATGAGTGTACATGTGTGCCATATTAGAAGGCAATCAGGTTAGAACTGTTGCGTAGAGACCATTTTTAATGTTGGAAAATGTTGCTTTCGAGTAATTTGCACTGAAAGAAGGCCGCGAATTAACATTACTCTCTAACTGTAAATTAATTTTACTCAAGTTAAGTCCTCATCTCATCGCTTCTCAGTATCCAAACGAGGACGTTCACTTCCTTTACTCTTTTTGGCCTTACACATTCTCCAGCAATGATGACCATAATGCATTTTACTTAGATTATAGATTTAATTGCATTATAACTACGAAATCATTCAAAACTATCGGTGTTATTTAAACTTCTGCGCGGGCCTGTGACAATGGTCGCAACATGGAAATAGCACATATCACCAAATGCACTAGTTTCTAGAGTATCTTATATCACTAAAACCAATTTTCAGTATATGGGCCATTTTTGGACTAATATTCTAGTAGGATTCCCGCTGGTTCAAACTAATGTTATGTTCTTATACATGTGCCAGGGAGGGAGGAACGTTATTAGCTCAGTGGCTTAAATGTTGGCTTTCCGTCCGGATGGCCGAGGTTCGAATCCCGGTCGATTCTGGTTGGGAATTTCACATGAAAAAAATCACTTGGTGTCAGGAAGGGCATCCGGGGAAACACAAAACGACTGGGCTGAATAGCTCAGACGGTAGAGCACTGACCTTCTGAGCCTAACCTGTAGGTTCCATCCTGGCTCAGTCCGTTGGAATTTGAAGGTGCTCAAATACATCAGCCTCGTAGTGGTACAGTTACCGGCACATTAAAGAACTATCGCGGGACAAAATTCCGGCACCTCGGCCCCTCCGAAAACCATAAAAGTAGTTAGTGGGCCGTAAAATCAACCTGATTATTATTATTATTATTATTATTATTATTATTATTATTATTATTATTATTATTATTATAGGCCTACTTTCTTAATCAGATGATCCTCCAGGGTTTGTTTTTCCCTCGGACTCAGTGAGGGATCCCACCTCTACCGCCTCAAGGGCAGTGTCCTGGAGCGTGAGACTTGGGGTCGGGGGATACAACTTGGCAGGAGGACCAATACACCCCCAGGCGGTCCCATCTTCTATGCTCAACAGGGGCCTTGAGAGGGGATGGGAATATTGGAAGGGATAGACAAGGGAAAGGGACGGAAGCGGCCGTGGCCTTAAGTTAGGTACCATGCCGGCATTTGTTTGGAGAAGTGGGAAACCACGGAAAACTATTTCGGGGATGGCTGAGGTGGGAATCGAATCCGCCTCTACTCAGTTGACTTCCCGAGGCTGAGTAGACCCCGTTCCAGCCTTCGTACCACGTTTCAAATTTCGTTGCAGAGCCGTTAATCGAACCCGGGCCTCCGGGGTTGGAAGATAATAACACTAACCACTAACCAGAGAGGCGGGTTGTTATTATTATTATTATTATTATTATTATTATTATTATTATTATTATTATTATTATTATTATTATTATTTAAAAAGCCAAACGATCCTGGGGGCTCCAACGACCGTAGAAATATCTGGTATAAGCTGAAAAAGTTTGAAATATGTGCCAAAACGCCAAACATCCAGTACGTTCTTGAAGTAGGTCTATGTGATACTACTGGAGAACTTGTCTTGAAATTCTTGAATACACAGCAGAAGTTACTTCGAACAAATTACTTCATTAATCTGGCTGCAGGAATAGTAACTAATATTTTTCTTCGTAGGTGAGTCGATAAAAATGTGCTCTGTTCACCCAAATGAAGATGGGTTCAACTCCCCTGCGAAGAATTCAGAAAACTATTTTCTGGAGTCGTTCATGACACCACTCACCTTACCGCAGTGCTATAATGGATGTTTCTCTCCTTCGTGGTGTGGACGGAGAACACTCCGTTCTTTTACTTTGCAGATACTTTCCATTTTACCAGGGGAGTTGTTTACGCGGTTTGTGTCACACAGCTGTCAGCTTGTATTCGTGAGATAGTGGGTTCGAACCCCGCTGTCAGGATCCCTGAATATGTTTGCCCGTGGTTTTTGCATTTTCACATCAGGCATATTCTGGGGTTGTATCTTAATTAAGGTCACTGCGTCCTCCTTCCCAGTCCTAGCCCTTCCCAATCCTACGACCTATCCGTGTAGTCAATCAATCAATATTCTAATGTCTAATGCCTTGTCGATGAAACCACTCTCTTCTTTCTTTGGCTGCTCGTTTCACTTCCATGTAATTGTCACAACCTAACCTCTTCTTGATGTCGTCCAAATACTTCATCCTAGGTCTTCCTCTTCCTTTCTTCCCCAGCACTTTCCCTTCAAGAATGTTAGTGATGAAAGTGTTGTGTCTGATGACATGTCCAATAAGTTTTAATTTCCTGTTTTCCATTTCTTTTAATAATCTTCTCTCTTCTTTAACTTCCCTTAAGACTTCCCGGTTGGTTTTTCTTTCCGTCCAGCTCGTTGCGCCATATCCACATTTCAGCAGCTTCAAGTCGATTCCTTCCTAATTAACCCGAGTCCTACTCTCACTTCCATACTGCATTCCACTCCATACAAATGATTTTGCAGAGGATTTTCTCACATCTATATTCCTGTGTGTGCTGGTTAAAATGTTTTTCTTAGTCATAAATGCCTGTTTTGCCAATGGTATTCTTCTCTTTACTTCCAGAATCCGTGTAGATGCGGCTTAAAATAAATAACAGGAAAACAATTTACATTTATATGTTATTGTAGCGGTGGCCGTTCCATTCATTTCCACTAGTTTATGCCGGCAGACATCATGGCCGGAGGTTTTTACTTTAACTTTTATTTGGTAATTATAATGTAACGCTAACACAGTAGGATGTTGTTCCCTGGAGGATGCCCTACACTTAACTCACCATTCATTGTCTATTACTCAGACAGCGTTAGCTACGTCACTTTGCTGCTTGAATACGGCAGAATATTTTATTTGAACCGGAAACGAGTGTGTGAATCTTCCGGTCCCAAGGTCTAGGGGTAGCAAGCCTGCCTCTTACCAGATGGCCCTGGGTTCGATTTCCGGTTAGGTCAGGGATTTTTACCTGAATCTGAGAGCTAGTTCGAAATCCGCTCAGCCTCTGAGGAACTGTCTGACGGTGACATAGCGGGCCCGGTCTTCAAAGCGGAGATTAACGGCCGAGACGATTCGTCGCGCTGACCGTGCATCTGCAGTCCTTTGGGCTAAGCAGCGGTCGCTTGGTAGGCCAAAGCCCATCAATGCCAGAGCGCTATGGGATTGTTTGTTTGCTTAACTGTGAATATAAAAGGGGTACGTACTGACATTCACACCTTTGTAATACTAAATTGGTTTATCTCTGTAGCACATTCAGGTTAATTACCTGCCACCACGACTGCTGTCTAGGCAAATGGTCAGCAGATATTGGAATATCACGTGGTCATCCAGACGACTTCCTCAGCTGTATCGCCAGGCTTTTTTGATCCGGCCCGTTGCCTCTCATATCAGTCAGCTGCCTAGCTGAATTCACGAGGCAGGCTGAGCCACGTTCCAACTGTTAGTACATGATTAAAATCATTGGACGAGCCAGGAATGGAACCCAAAACCTCCGACTAGGAGATACTCTACCTATACATTACGAGGCTGGCTAGATACATGGACGTGGTATGGCCATGGAGCACTGAACAGCCGTTTACTCGTGATACTGCGCTCTCCACACTCCTCCCAGAGTGTACTCAACAGTGCGGCCAGTTCCTTTCGTATCGTCCTTTATCCATAGCTCACGGGCTAGTCTGCCCCGTCGGCCTACAAGTGGCCACCCAGCTCTGCACTTCGACAGGCCAACCGGGCAAAGCAGCGGTGGTTACGACTCGACCGTGGCTCTACGTCTCTAAATTCGGGAGACGGGACCTCCCGGCTGGGCCTAACCGTCGGCTGTCCTGAGAATGGTTTTCCATCCTCCTGCACTAAGGCGAATGCCGGGACAGTTCCTAGTGTAGGCCACGGCCGCCAACCCCCTCACCTTCTCCGAGCATCTCCTTCACCGTAACAAATCTCCCGACCTGAGAGACGGCGTCACCATCTAAGAGGCCCGCCTCCCCCTTCAGGGCAGGAATGAAAATATTTTAGTAGTAGAAGTCAGACCCCTCGCGGAGTTTACTCGCGACAGTGTGGCCAGTTCCTTTTGCTCGTCCTTTAGCGACAGCTCGTGGGGTAGTCAGCAGCGCCCCCCGCCTCCCTCCTCCTCTACACACAGCACCCATTCAGGTGGTGACCACTTCCAGTGTTGTTTAACTTAGGAGGATCCAATGTGTCAGCCGGGCTACTTTGTTTAATGAGAGCAGTAATTATGTATAATTAAGGAGGCTTGTGAGCCTCCGTGGCTCAGACGGCAGCGCGTCGGCCTCTCACCGCTGGATACCGTGGTTCAAATCCCGGTCATTCCATGTGAGATTTGTGCTGGACAAAGCGGAGGCGGGACTGGTTTTTCTCCGGGTACTCCGGTTTTCCCTGTCATCTTTCATTCCAGCAACACTCTCCATTCTCATTTCATACCATCTATCAGCCATTAATATACATCACTTTGGGAGTGGCGACCCCATCGTAATAATAGCCTATATATGATTCATTCATTACATCCCTGACCTGGTCAATGACTGGAAAACAGGTTGTAGGTTTTCATTTTCAAGGAGGCTTGTATTGTAAATTAACTTATGGCGCCGTTTCGGGCTAACCGAACAGACAAAGAAACATATGAAAATATGCTCGGGAATTGTACCCATTGTACCTGTTAATTTATTTACACACGAGAGCCTCTTATGGAATCAGAAGGGAGCAACGTGGCTGGCAGAGTTCGCGACCGATAGACATTATCGATCTGGCGTGGCTTATAAAAAGGTTCAATGTTCCATGCAACAGTAGCTAAAGTAAGGGAGAGGCTGCCAATGCACTTTTCGTATGCACCTCAGTGTAGCATTTGTAGCTACTTTATCTTCATTAATGCAGACTGAGCGTCTATATCATTATGTTTATCTACTTCTCATTTATAAGGGCATATTATTCAGTCTTGTTCTGTCTCACAAAGGGAAGATACAGGAAGTCACCAGACAATCCTTATGTTTGTGTATCTTCACAGCTCCAGAAATGTTCTTAAGGACTGATGGAGAAACGAACTCTTCGATAGTTTTCATTTAAGTGGTAACGTCCTGTATGTAACCCTGTAGGAAAATGGTTGAACAGAGTAATAGTGTATAATTTTTTATCAATGTGTGATGCATCTGACAGGAGAAGAAAATTTGCCAATTATTAGTTTTTGGGAGTATGGAAATGGGTGTGATTAGTTAGTGGTTGTGTCGCTTAAGTGCGGCCAGTATCCAGTATTCGGGAGATAGTAGGTTCGAACCCCACTGTCGACAGCCCTGGAAATGGTTTTCCGTGGTTTCCCATTTTCACACCAGGCAAATGCTGGGGCTGTACCTTAATTAAGGCCGCGGCCGCTTCCTTCCCACTCCTAGCCCTTCCCTGTCCCATCGTCGCCATAAGACCTATCTGTATCGGTGCGACGTAAAGCAACTAGCAAAAAAAAAAGTTAGTGGTTGCTGCTCATTGCTCATCTACCCTGATATAATTAACATGTGGTGATCATTTTGCTTCGTTCTTCCATACTAGAGAAAACTTAAAGTATTCCATATTCTGACTCGAGGATCCACTGCGGTAACATGCTCAGCTCTCATTACATAGACCACGTTTCCCTTCCCTTTGTGAAGCTCAGCTAATTCATTATTTGTCCCTGGTAGACGGAAGTATTTAAAGATAAGACTTCACTTATGTGTTTATCCTACCCTTCTTTTTAAGTTGCAGGTATGGGGTTAAGGCAAGGGAAAACCTAGGCAATAGACTCCCAAACCATCGGAAATGATCAGAAGGCTAAACTTTCTAAAGGGACTAAGCGCAATTCTTGCCAGAACTTGGTTCATGTCTTCAATATACAGTGTACATATTAGCACATGATCTTTATTGGGATATCTGGCAGGAACGATCTCTAGTGGTAAGCTAGGAGAAAGGGAATTTTCAAACAGGTCTGTTTTAATGGTGCCCGTTGTTTCAGCATGGTGTAATTACTGTGAATGTGATAAAATCTACAAGGTAAACAGCATGTTTTATTACTGTCTCTGGCGACCGGTTGCTATGGAATATCAAATGAAATAGACACATTCAGGTCTTTGATAATATCTCGAAAACATGTTTTGGCATTTATTCCCTTTATAAAGTCATTTTCACTTTTAATATACCGTACTAGCTGTTGAGGAATTAGACTGTATAGTTGAAGCAATAATACCACCTAGCGGAGAAGAGTGGCAGCAGAAGAGACAGTCGATTAATGTTATGTTATTGCTGAGAAAATTTACGGATTTAGAAGATTGTAAGCCATCACATTTTGTTTTCTTCTACGTCAGTGATATTAAAGCATTCAAGACCTCGGCTTCCAACCCTCTCTTGAATGAATCCTTTTCCGCCTTCATTCTTCATTCCTTCTTATAATAATAATAATGCTATTTGCTTTACGTCCCACTAACTACTTTTACGGTTTTCGGAGACGCCGAGGTGCCGGAATTTTGTCCCGCAGGAGTTCTTTTACGTGCCGGTAAATCTACCGACACGAGGCTGGCGTATTTGAGCACCTTCAAATACCACCGGACTGAGCCAGGATCGAACCAGCCAAGTTGGGGTCGATAGTTGTCTTCATTATCTTCCTGACCAATAAGGGATGGTGACCGCACCTTTTATAAACTTACTAAAACAATCACAACAACCATCCCTAGTTCGTTATTAAACCGACTGAACTTAATTTGCACGTCAGAGATGCTCGCGCCTTTGATGGACTTGGCGGCAATAAAAACCTACAGTCGTAAATATCTCCATTATCATAGTTTTTATGTTAAAAAAAATATTGAAACATGGATTTTCTGTAATTGCTGTTATGAACAGTTTTTAGACAGAACTAATATTTCTGCAGATATTTGGTTGTCGGTGAAAATTGTAATAATCACGAATATCTCCGTTATTATTCATAAGGTAAACACGTATATGAAAGACAGGAAATAATATTTAACATATCTTTTATAATGTTCACTTCATCGATATATTAACGGAGAAATTTGACATTTCCTGTTTAGATCCCCTTAATATTGCTGCGCCACTGTATACTAATCAAATAATGTATAGTATAGTGCACTCTCCCGATAACCCTAGAATTTAGTACCGAGTTTCAGAGGATTCCGTTTAGCCGTTTTCCCGGAGTGTCCAGACAGACGATCACATACAAACAGAAATGCAGACAAAGACAAGAATTGAATTGAATCTATTTTCGACTTGTCTATACTTAATCCGAAATAAATACGACGTATAAGAGCAAACATTAGAGTATACAAACAAAACTGATTTTATTTATAGTACATAGACGGTCCAAATATCTTGTACCTCCATTTCACTTAACCGCGTTTTCCAACGCATAGCACTTCAAGTTTCGTACAGGCACAGCAGTTAGTGTGTACGATGTGAAGTATTGCTATGCACTGGTGGAATATGATCTGAAAACGTGGTGTTACCATCTGACTTGGAACAGCTGCTTGTACAGTATTTATCCACTATTCAAGTAGAAACATATCTAATGGAAGGAAGAGGATGGCTCAGAAGTCAAACAATGTCTTCCACATTATTGCAGTGTGTAGTTACTTACAGAATTTGTATGCATGTTGGTCCATGTAAACAATATTAACACTGATGACCTTATGGAAATTCTAAGTTCCCATGGAGGGAATTAGATATTTTTCCACCAATAATGCTCTATTGGTGGAAAAATATCTAATTCCCTCCATGGGAACTTAGAATTTCCATTTGGAATTGATAGGCGGGCATTAATTCCATTGTGGAGTCTTATCTCCCGTATGCAGTTATCAGACTGTGCCTAATAAAAGGCTCCTGATAAGTTCACCTGCATACACCCCAGCATCAGTGGGTAGGGTCTGACACATCCCACTCTGAAGAGTCTAGTGTCAGACCTAAGACGAAATGCTGGGTTAATAGAGCAAACGCCTGAAAAGCCATACATCTAATTTTTGATCTGATGACCTTGTTTGTTTCTTGTATTGTGAAGCATCTTCACTTGGAAAGGACTTTCAGTGTGGATTCTACTTGACAAAACACCGAAAACATTAACTCTGGAGCAGTACAGTGGGCCAGAGTTGTACAGGACTGGAAAGTGGAGTCTCCTCCAAGACAACGCCCGCCCATACACTGCGATCCGTGTGCGCAACTTCTTGGCTAAGCGGCGCGTAACTGTTCTCGAACATCCACTGTACTCCTCGGATCAGGCACCTGCAGAATTCTTTTTGCTTCCTCTCCTCAAGCGAGTTCTGGAAAGCACACCTTGTGCTGACGTACTGGACATCCAAAGGCGTGTGACATCAGTGCTTCGGTCGTTTCCAAATGACGTCTTCGCTGCCAGTTTCCAGAAGCTGTACACACGTTGTCAAAAGTGTATTGTTGCCAGTGGTGAGTACTTAAAAGTTGACTAAGGTATTTCTTTTATAACTTCTGTTTTCTTTGTGTTATAGTATTCACCGAACTTTTTAGGGGCATCTTATATATTCAACCAACGTACCACAACACTGAAACGCGCTTCTGTTGCTCACAGTGCGATCACTATTGTCATTTTCTTCTCCCTCCTCTTCAGACCCTTCTTATTTGACTGAATTGTTTGTAGCCGTCCGTAGCATGTTTCCGTCAGTACTCTGTGGGGAGGTGGGTTCACAAGTTTCGATGTTCAATCATGCCTCGATATTGCCCTCACCAACACTTTCGAGTCTTCGACTTGCTTACATATTCTTCTGTGCAAACCAAGAAGCCATTTTCTACACCTGGCAATATTTTTCGCCATTATCTCGCTAATATGTACTTATGATTTGACGTGCTCCCGAGCAGTAGATATGCAGATACACACTACAATACATTACTTTATTTACGTATTTGTTTTTAGGTTGCAGGAATAACCCGCACCAGAATAATCGTACTTTTTTGTACTAGAAGAGGGAATGTCCACTGCCCGTCTTACTGATTCTAATTTAATTATGATGTTATAGGTCTTACTTCTCCCTATTTGCTTTTACGGTTTTCGGAGATGCTGAGGAGCTGGTATTTTATTTCACAGTCCTTGTATGTGCAGGTGAATCTGCCGACACGAGGCTGGCGTTTTGTAATACCCGGGATCAAACCCGCCAACTTTGGCTCAGACTCTTCTAGCGCTGAACCTGGTTGATTCGAATTTGGAATGTAACAAAGTGTATCCACGTACATAAAGAATGTATTCTGTCTGGAATGGGTCCTCCTCGCAGTTATTGCAAGTGGATGTCAGAAGAGGTCATTATTCACTTTCCGTGTCCAGGAAGAACACAACTTCACCGGACTGCAACACGTTCAAGGGCGATGAACTCTTATCTGCGGCTCGATTACCAAGTGGAGGCACTTCTCACAATAGGACTAACAAGGAATGGCTGCGTGTTTGCAGTAAGTTAGCCGCTAGCGTGGTGGGTACAGGGTGCTCAACAAGGCATCACACCAAACCGTCATATGCAAATAATAAAATATAATGGAAATAGTCAGTAAGGAAAGACAGACCCTTCTAATGACTGTGGCTAACAATGGTGATGAGTACGGAGCAGAAATGGACACATACAGTCCACTGCGTGGTGGTAGCTCAAAAGGACAAAGATTGAGAACAGAGAGCAGCAGAATGGGTGGATCGGTGTTTCAGGATCACGAAATATTCTGACCATATTCTTTCTTTCTTAATTCGTTTATTTTCCAGGGTTGGTTTTTCCCTCGGACTCAGCGAGGGATCCCACCTCCACCGCCTCAAGGGCAGTGTCCTGGAGCGCGAGACTCTGGGTCATGAGATACAACTGTAGAGGAGGACCAGTACCTCGCCCAGGTGGCCTCGCCTGCTATGCTGAACAGGGGCCCTGTAGGGGGATGGGAAAATTGGAAGGGATAGGCAAGGAAGAGGGAAGGAAGCGTCCATGGTCTTAAGTTAGGTACCATCCCGGCATTTGCTTGGAGGAGAAGTGGGCAAACACGAAAAACCTTTTTGAGGATGGCTGAGGTGGAAATTGACTCCCCCACCCCCTCCCTACTCTGCTGACCTCCCAAGCTTGAATGAACCGCGGTGCAGCCTTCATACCACTTTTCAAATTTCATAGCAGAGCCGGAAATCGAACCCGGACTTCCGGGGGTGGCAGCCTGTCACACTAACCACTGCACCACACAGGCGGACTTCTGACTATATGACGAGTAATTTTCAGACAGACCACACTCAGGTCTAGTGATCGACGTGAGCCGGGCTGAGTGGCTTCTGACCCCAACTTGGCAGGTTCGATTATTATTATTATTATTAGCCCGCCTGGTGGCACCATGGTTGGCCGGTTCGAATCCGTTGGTCGAAAATATTTTCACCATCAGAATGTTGGCAGGCAGGGTAGGGGAGGTGGTGGTATAGAATTTCTAATCACTAGATTCCGTGCCAAAAGCCGGGATTAAATTCAAAACCTCTCCGCAGTCCTCATAACGAGTGAGAGCATATGACGTTATTGATGACAATTCGTCCGTCGGATGGAGACGTTAAGCCTTGAACAGACCCCTTGGTGTTATTCGACAGTAGTAGACTCTGTGACGGCAGCGGGTTTCACTCTCTCCATATCACGTCATCCATCTCATCTCACTAACTCCTCTGATGAGGTTGACGTCAGGAAGGGCATCCGGTCATAAAAACCCGCCACGACAGATTCATCTCACCTCATACCCGACCCCGTAGAGAAACGGTACAAGGATTGGACAAACTATTATTATTATTATTATTATTATTATTATTATTATTATTATTATTATTATTATCATTATTATTATTATTGTTATTATTACATTTTTTATTATTCTTCTTTCTTTCTTTCTTCGTTTCGGCCTGCTGTGGACCACGTTATTTCAACCGTTTGCATCCTTGAGCTTTAATTCTTCCCCAGTACTCACGCATTCTCGTTCTGCGAGCCTCCTTTCTTTCATCAGTCCACTTCTTGCCTGTTTTCAACTTTGGCCTTTCTTGGAAACTCTTGTATCCCTGGAGCTTTTTCTGGAGAGGAGCACGTTTCTGAATGTCTTCGAGTGTGATTCCTATTTCTTGAAGGTCTTTTTCAACTTCGATAAACCAGGGTCCCTTGGTTTTCTTGTTAAGAAAGTAGGAAAAGATCCTATTGGTCAAAAGGAAATATCATTTCTAAATGTTTGGACTTTCTCACGAGGAACCGAGCTCACGTCCTTACCGCTCAGCTCCCCAACCTCTTGATGATAAACACAGACACAATTACTGATATCTTAACGCCTATTTTCAAGAAGGAAATCGCACGCAGATTTCAGAACCGAACTCCGGACCACATGGGCAGTAGACGGCTGTGGATCAGTGGTAGAGTGCCAAGATCGCATGATCAAGCCCGGCAGAATCACTCTGATTTCTGAAGGGTAGAAGAAACGCATTCGGCACTCATATGGTACGAAGTCTACTCTCTGGTGATACATTCGGTGTTAAAACTCAGCCAACAGAGATCCATTTCTCTGGCAACTACTAGAGAGAAACGGAGCACCACAGTCTAGATGGCGTCAGATCAATATACTCAAGATTGTAGCTGAGGTAGTTACATCGATCACTAATAATGTTATTGGCTTTATGTCCCACTAACTACTTTTACGGTTTTCGGAGACGCCGAGTTGCCGGAATTTAGTCCCGCATGAGTTTTTTACGTGCCAGTAAATCTACCGACACGAGGCTGACGTGTTTGAGCACCTTCAAATATCACCGAACTGAGACAGGATCGACCTGCCAAGTTGGGGTCAGAAGGCCAGCGCCTCAACCGTCTGAGCCATTCAGCCCAGCTTTTTCTGGAGAAGCACTGAGGTTCACTCAGCTTACGCCGAATATGAATAGCAGGATAATTCCTTGGGGAAAAGTTGGACGGACACAAAGATAACCAGTCTATCCTAGAAAGTGCCGAGGTTACGGATAACGGAAACTTTAACCTGCCACTCCCCATTGGCCTTCATGGCCAGTATGGATATGGCTTTGTTTCTTACATTTGTATTATCAGTTTCATGTCCCTCTGGCTATTTCGTAACCGAGTAAGGAGGATATTCTCCAGTGGCGGCTCGTGGCTCAAATGGCAGGTGCTACTTAAAAAAAAGTTTTTTTTTTTTTTTTGCTAGCTGCTTTACGTCGCACCGACACAGATAGGTCTTATGGCGACGATGGGACAGGGAAGGGCTAGGAGTGGGAAGGAAGCGGCCGTGGCCTTAATTAAGGTACAGCCCCAGCATTTGCCTGGTGTGAAAATGGGAAACCACGGAAAACCATCTTCAGGGCTGCCGATAGTGGGATTCAAACCTACTATCTCCCGGATGCAAGCTCACAGCCGCGCGCCTCTACGCGCACGGCCAACTCGCCCGGTAAAAAAAAAAGTTATTTGTTCGGGGTGTCGACCCATGTGGATCTTTTGCCCCTACTGGCACCATATTATATGAACCTGCGTGTAATTGGAATGGCGATAGTGTGGAACGTTGTGTGTGAGGAAAGGAAGATTAAGGACGTCACAAACATCCAGTCCCCAGACCATGGATATTAATCATTACAATTAAAAACGACTGACCCGGTCGGGAATCGAACCCGGGGCCGCCGGGTGACAGGTGGACGCGTTGCCCCTACACCGCGGGGCCGGACCAGGTGGGACTAATATGGGTGTTATTATTATTATTATTATTATTATTATTATTATTATTATTATTATTATTATTATTATTATTATTATTATTATTATTATTTATGTAGTTTTTGTTGCTTCTGCTGCGCTATATACACGCATATTAAACGTTGTCATTACATTTTTATTGGCTGTATCAGTACAGTTACGCATGCTTGATTCTAATGCATGCTAATTAAAATATTTTAAAAGTTACCTCATTTACAAAGGAACTGCGCTCGTCGATTCTTCTGCGATGCAAACAAATCAATCACTTTTCAGTTGAATTCCGGAATCTCTGCAATGATGTCCTTAAGAATGCTAAGCACAGCTCGTTCGTTCGTAATCTGTTTTCCCTCCAGGGTTGGTTTTTCCCTCGGACTCAGCGAGGGATCCCACCTCTACCGCCTCAAGGGCAGTGTCCTGGAGCTTCAGACTCTGGGTCTGGGGATACAACTGGGGAGGATGACAAGTACCTCGCCCAGGCGACCTCACCTGCTATACTGAATAAGGGCCTTGTGGGGGATGGGAAGTTTGGAAGGGATAGACAAGGAAGAGGGAAGGATCGCATACATTTTACATCATGTTATACAGATAGCCTAGAGGACATATTTTTCTGAAGAATGGATTTTCTTCGGAAGTTTCTCATTTTGCTTCAAGTAATTGAAAAACTCAAAGCAACTGTATTTTAGATTGACTTTGGTAAGCAACAATGCTTTCAGCGTTCCAACTTTTAATTGGTTTTTCTGATGTCCATATTTTGTTCATACTTGCAAAAAATCTCTCTCTACAGGTGCATTAGTACCTGGCAACGATAACCCAAATTCTACAACCTTAGAAAAAGTACTGAATGATAGTTTTTGAGAAGAGAAATTCTGAAACATTTCTACCCATCTCAGATGGGCTTCTTTTCCTTCATTATTCCATTGAGTGATTTTGTCTGCAGTAGCAAATTGCTTAACATAAACAAATTCACTGAAAATAGCATTATCATCAACATTTGATTCTCCAGATACACTTTTAATCATAGGTATACATATTTCAACATCATTACATTTCAGGACATTGTTAAGCAAGATCCATTCAAATTTCTTATATACTTCACATCTGTCAGTCCAGACTTTTAAGTACTGAATACATGAATCATAGAAACTATTAGCAATTTTTTGGAAATCCTCTACTTTCACCCTACCCTCATCTTGTAGTTCATGCAAAGCACATTTTACAACATCTGGGATAAAATTGTTCTCCTTTTTCTGAGTCATATTTACTTTCAACACAGAAAGTGCCATGGCTACTTCAACTCCTGTTGTTAACTCACCATCTACCTGGAGAACTGCCTGGTGGAAAGTTGTAGCTTGGTTGTGCAGAAAAAGAAGAACAATTTTCGCCAATCGGTTTTCAAAAAATCTTTCATTATCATTGGAAATTTTTCCTGACTCAGAAAATATGACCTTAGTCCTTCAAAAATTGCAAGAACTCTTCCAAGTGCTGGCATCAACGCTAACCACCTGGTGTTACAATAACCTAACAATTTCCTGTACTCAATCTCAGCAAAATTGCAGAAATCTTTTAGTGATTCTACTTTAATAGTGTACGAGTGAAAATCAATCAATCAATCAATCAATCAATCAATCAATCAATCAATCAATCAATCAATCAATCAATCAATCAATCAATCAATCAATCAATCAATCAATCAATCAATCAATCAATCAATCAATCAATCAATCAATCAATCAATCAATCAATCAATACTGATCTGCATTTAGGGCAGTCGCCCAGGTGGCAGATTCCCTATTTGTTGTTTTCCTAGCCTTTTCCTAAATGATTTCAAAGAAATTGGAAATTTATTGAACATCTCTCTTGGTAAGTTATTCCAATCCCTAACTCCCCTTCCTATAAATGAATATTTGCCCCAGTTTGTCCTCTTGAATTCCAACTTTATCTTCATATTGTGATCTTTCCTACTTTTATAAACGCCATTCAAACTTATTCGTCTACTAATGTCATTCCACGCCATCTCTCCGCTGACAGCTCGGAACATACCTCTTAGTCGAGCAGCTCTTCTTCTTTCTCTCAATTCTTCCCAACCCAAACATTGCAATATTTTTGTAACGCTACTCTTTTGTCGGAAATCACTCAGAACAAATCGAGCTGCTTTTCTTTGGATTTTTTCCAGTTCTTGAATCAGGTAATCCTGGTGAGGGTCCTATACACTGGAACCATACTCTAGTTGGGGTCTTACCAGAGACTTATATGCCCTCTCCTTTACATCCTTACTACAACCCCTAAACACCCTCATAACCATGTGCAGAGATCTGTACCCTTTATTTACAATCCCATTTACGTGATTACCCCAATGAAGATCTTTCCTTATATTAACACCTAGATACTTACAATGATCCCCAAAAGGAACTTTCACCCCATCAACGCAGTAATTAAAACTGAGAGGACTTTTCCTACTTGTAAAACTCACAACCTGACTTTTAACCCCGTTTATCAACATACCATTGCCTGCTGTCCATCTCACAACATTTTCGAGGTCACGTTGCAGTTGCTCACAATCTTGTAACTTATTTATCACTCTATAGAGAATAACATCATCCGCAAAAAGCCTTACCTCCGATTCCACTCCTTTACTCATATCATATATATAAGAAAACATAAAGGTCCGATAATACTGCCTTGAGGAATTCCCCTCTTAATTATTACAGGGTCAGATAAAGCTTCACCTACTCTAATTCTCTGAGATCTATTTTCTAGAAATATATAGCAACCCATTCAGTCACTCTTTTGTCTAGTCCAATTGCAGTAGTCTCCCATGATCCACCCTATCAAATGCTTTAGACAGGTCAATCGCGATACAGTCCATTTGACCTCCAGAATCCAAGATATCTGCTATATCTTGCTGGAATCCTACAAGTTGAGCATTAGTGGAATAACCTTTCCTAAAACCGAATTGCCTTCTATCGAACCAGTTATTAATTTCGCAAACATGTCTAATATAATCAGAAAGAATGCCTTCCCAAAGCTTACATACAATGCATGTCAAACTTACTGGCCTGTAATTTTCAGCTTTATGTCTATCACCCTTTCCTTTATACACAGGGGCAACTATAGCAACTCTCCATTCATCTGGTATAGCTCCTCCGACCAAACAATAATCAAATAAGTACTTCAGATATGGTACTATATCCCAACCCATTGTCTTTAGTATATCCCCAGAAATCTGATCAATTCCAGTCGCTTTTCTAGTTTTTAACTTTTGTATCTTATTGTAAATGTCATTGTTATCATATGTAAATTTTATTACTTCTTTGGCCTTAGTCTCCTCCTCTATCTCGACATTATCCTTGTAACCAACAATCTTTACATACTGCTGACTGAATACTTCTGCCTTTTGAAGATCCTCACATACACACTCCCCTTGTTCATTAATTATTCCTGGAATGTCCTTCTTGGAACCTGTTTCTGCCTTAAAATACCTATACATACCCTTCCATTTTTCACTGAAATTCGTATGACTGCCAATTATGCTTGCCATCATGTTATCCTTAGCTGCCTTCTTTGCTAGATTCAATTTTCTAGTACGTTCCTTCAATTTCTCCTTACTTCCACAGCCATTTCTAACTCTATTTCTTTCCAGTCTGCACCTCCTTCTTAGTCTCTTTATTTCTCTATTATAATAAGGTGGGTCTTTACGATTCCTTACCACCCTTAATGGTACAAACCTGTTTTCGTATTCCTCAACAATTTCTTTAAACCCATCCCAGAGTCTGTTTACATTTATATTTACCGTTTTCCACCGATCATAGTTACTTTTTAGAAACTGCCTCATGCCTGCTTTATCAGCCATATGGTACTGCCTAACAGTCCTACTTTTAAGACCTTCCTTTCTATTTATTTCCATTTATTTTTAACTACCACAAAAACAGCTTCATGATCACTAATACCATCTATTACTTCAGTTTCCCTATAGAGCTCATCTGGTTTTATCAGCACCACATCCAGGATATTTTTCCCTCTGGTTGGTTCCATCACTTTCTGAATCAGCTGTCCTTCCCATATTAACTTATTTGCCATTTGTTGGTCATGCTTCCTGTCGTTCGCATTTCCTTCCCAATTGACATCTGGCAAATTCAGATCTCCCGTTACAATCACATTTCTTTCCATGTCGTTTCCCACATAGCTGACTATCCTATCAAATTCCGAATCCGCGTCAGTGCTACCCTTTCCCGATCTGTACACTCCAAATATATCAAGTTGCCTATTATCTTTAGAAATGAGCCTTACACCTAGAATTTCATGTGTCTCATCTTTAACTTTTTCGTAGCTTACAAATTCTTCTTTCACCATAATGAACACTCCGCCTCCCACCCTTCCTATCCTATCTCTACGATACACACTCCAGTGCCGTGAGAAAATTTCTGCATCCATTATATCATTTCTCAGCCATGATTCAACTCCTATTACAATATCTGGTGAATATATATCTATTAAATTACTTAATTCTATTCCTTTCCTTACAATGGTAATATATTTTATGAATAACAAGTTCTGCATCGATAGGTAAACAATCAGCAGCAGTCTTAATTGTGTTGTGCACTATATGCGCTGCACATCCGACGCCGAGGATTTCACGATGTAATAATATCCTAAGTTTGTGGAAAATATTTCTGGATCCCTTACGTGCTGCCCCACCAAAATTTAGTATTGTCACCACAGAATGCAATTATCTTGTCGTTAAGATTGTTTTTTTGCAAACACGTCAATCAGATAATCGGTAACAATATCTGCTGTTTCGTCAAGACGTTCATCAATTTCCAAAATTCGAACACTGACACTCTGTAGTGGTAAAAAGTACCTAACCATAACAGGAAAAATATTTTTCTCCCCATGATTAGAAGCATCTGTAAACACTGTAACAAACCTGACTTCATTCAATTCCTTCTGCAATATTTCATAAGAATGAGGTGCAAGTACGTTCACAACAATGGCTTCACACTTCGTACGACCGAAAGAGAATTTCTGTTCAAACCAATTCCTTATTAGTTTCGAAGCACAGTCATTTGAGCGAAAGCTATGATTTTCTTCAACCATGTGGTAAGTCCAGACTCCTTCAATTGCAGCCAAGTGCAGTTCACGGTCTATTACTGAAGTTGGCCGAAAAAATGAAGTTACACTCTTGGATGACGATGCCGCTATTTCTGCGGTTTTATGCTTCCTTGATTTTAGATGTTCAATGTCGCTTTTCCCTCCATGGGACACAGAGAATTCGGTGTTAGAAATGGTGCAACGAACATCACAATCACAATCGGTCAGTGTTTTCTTTAGGATCGTGTACCTACCATAGAAAATAGGTATTTGTTGATCTATACATAATTACTGGGAGTTGAATTGCATTAAATTCGCTATACATTCTATGTTAATAAGGCACTTACCTTTCTTGCAACGCAGTAGTGAACATACATTTTCGTTTCGGCATCTTTAATCCTGCATCATACGACACTCCAACTGCTGTTGTTGAGAGAATTAACCAGGGACTTGCTTCAGGCAAGGAAAACAAATGCAGGCAGAGTAGCAGGGTTGCCATATTTGTTGTTGCTCGTAACGAATATTGTCACAGCCTCCTATATTCCCTCTTTACTCTTAGCTAGCGTAGTTGTTATGTAGTTACCTTGCCATACACGAATTTCAGTATCTATAATAATTTAAAATATTACGTTGACGAAAATACAGACTAAAATTAAAATTCATTTTCTAACAAAACGGGACAAAGAGGCGTTCCGACAAAATATGTCGGGACACCGGGACAACAGGTTGAAAAACGGTACTGTCCCGTTCAAAACGGGACGTTCGGTCACTTTAGTTTATGGAATGGTATCGGTCGAAGACATTGCTGAAACGGGAGATCGTATATAGTGGGCCTCACCGCCTTACTTGTGAAGAATTGGAAACTAGCGAGGAAGACATTGCTGCTGAAGAGTGGAAATTATACTAATTAATATGTTCGGCGACGTTGTGGAATGAGAGCTATCAGATGTTGAAAGTCTCGAAGTGGCGGAGGAATCTGGCACTGATTGATGTATGCTTCAGGATGAATTTATCTCAAAACATTTGTCTCCGAACTTGGAGAGGCATTTCAGCTACCTCTAGTAAAAGAGCGTTAGTCAGTGTTGAGTTCATTAAAGTCGGATGCATCGGAACTGTGATATGTCTAATTTCTTGAGATGCCGTTTCAAGCCAATATAATAAAACATGCAGCCGTAATCCAATTTATATCGAATAAGGGATTTATATAGGGTGAGCAATATACTTAGGATGAGCACCCCGCCACTTTATAGTCAAAGTACGAATACTATCAATGGCTTTCTCTGCATTCTACAAAAGATGATGGATGCGAACATACCACGTCAATCAACTATCATATACCGTATTAACCCAAGGTATTTGGCGTGTGGTAGTTCTAAGAAATATATGGACCTAAGATCATGTAAGATCGTTGTCGACAACAGTGACACTTCCTCCAGACGCTGACTTCTCTCAGACAATCACTACCAACTAAGATCACCGTTCTCCTGGCTAAAAAATACTTCGGATTATTTACATGTATAAAAATATTTATGCAAGGGAGGCAGCTGACTTTTTAACTCTCAAAGTGATTAACATTGTTATCTCTCTATGTACAGTATTGATTCCTGTGTTAACTTGAGTTTTTTAAATTGCATTTTAACAGTGACAATTCTTCACGCAAACTTTCGTTTAAACTAATTCATTTCTGCCTACAGTTTGTTTCCTCTCAGCCCGTTACAGTTCGGATAATTTTCTGTATGGCATGAACTCTGTTGTCTTCAGAACCGAATGTTAAATATGATCATTTATGCAATGTATGTGTCTGTATATTGTTGGCAGTATGGTCGATATAGACAGAGTGCCAAACTGTCAATAAAAAATGGACCATGGTATCTTAATTGAACATCTTCCCAAGTTTTACTGCAAACAGTTCTCTTATAAGAGCAGTTAGACTGGCTTAAGCCCAGTGATCTCAATCTGACAGTAAAATATGATGTAGGCCTACTTTAGACTTGGGCTCATTTCCTTCTTGAACAGTGCAGTAGATCGAATTCCAGGACTCTTCCTTTGCATAATCACAATCCAAATGGTCAGCCCAAGTGTTTGTCTACCCTAGCTTGATATCAAGTTCTCTTACCTGACATGATCTATCTTCTGATAAATCTTACAGTACCGGGCGAGTTGGCCGTGCGTGTAGAGGCGCGCGGCTGTGAGCTTGCATCCGGGAGATAGTAGGTTCGAATCCCACTATCGGCAGCCCTGAAAATGGTTTTCCGTGGTTTCCCATTTTCACACCAGGCAAATGCTGGGGCTGTACCTTAATTAAGGCCACGGCCGCTTCCTTCCAACTCCTAGGCCCTTCCTATCCCATCGTCGCCATAAGACCTATCTGTGTCGGTGCGACGTAAAGCCCCTAGCAAAAAAAATCTTACAGTAAGCGCCAGTCGCCGGCTTAAGAAAAGTGATTTTATGGATGACGTCTAACTTAATCACACGTACTACTTCATTAATTATGCATAGTGCACTTGATAAGCTGCACGTCTTCTGTACCCTGCGTTGTGTGATCAAAACCTAGCACAGTCTGTTGGCATTTACGGGTGTTTTAATGCAAGGGTCTCGTATTTTTTACTAACTGGCACGTTAGAGATATCTTCAGGGTGGAATTCCGACATTCTGGAGTCTCTTAAAAATCTCTAGCCATTAAACGGACAAATATTGCTATCAACAAAATGATAGGTTACGACTTAGCATCATTCCTGTGTACCATCCTTGGAAGTTTAACTCTCCGCCGTTACTCTTGTACTGCTATCATTAATCTCTTCATTTAATTAAAAACAATACTCTAAAAGTGAATAATAATAAGGACTTGACTGAGTGACAGCGACCGAACTTCCAAAGAGGTGAAAAGTGAAATCCTATCGGTTGTTCTCACCCAAAACAGCATGGGACGAGCTGGGATCTACTTCAGAGTAGAACAAAACTGGGTGCCAACATGTATCTTACTATCTGGATCTCAGGCTCTCCGTAGAGTGTGGATCTTGAAACTGAACATCATTGAGACAGTCATCCAGATACGAGACTGAGCATTCCTGAGATTATTTTTACAGCTTATTATTTGAAAGTTGTTTACTGGCTAAAGAGACCTCAAGGCCCATCTACTCTTCGTGCCACCAGACAAATGCTGCCAAAAACCTACTGAGTTCGTGCGACGTAAATACGTTAGAAAAATGAAACAACAACAACAACAACAGCGATCTTCTTGCGCCCGCAGTGTGGCGCAGTTTAGTTAGTTACTCACTTCTCATGCTCAAAGTTACGAGAATCGAACCTCGGCAGAACGCCTAAATGTGAGAGATGTGTGCACGTCAAGGAACCTGGTACTTCGACGTACTCATACGAGTGTTACTGATATATTGTAGGAGATCATCACCAGGTTACCAGTCTTACACGTGGTGGTAGACACACGTGTCTATGGCCACCTATTTTGTTAATAAAGTCACTCGGAACATGCTGAATTCACTGACTTCTTGGTCCGCCACACCCTGTTGGGGTCGCGGGTGTGTGTTGTGTCGTACGTGTGGATATTTTTTTTTCTAATTGCTTTACTTCGCACCGACACAGATACGTTTTATGGCGACGATGGGACAGGAAAGGCCTAGGAATGGGAAGGAAGCGGCCGTGGCCTTAATTAAGGTACAGCCCCAGCATTTGCCTGGTGTGAAAATGGGAAACCACGGAAAACCATCTTCAGGGCTGCCGACAGTGGGGTTCGAACCCACTATCTCCCGGATGCGAGCTCACAGCTGCGCGTTCCTAACCGCACCGCCAACTCGCCCGGTACGTGTGGATTTGGCCCTGTTTTACCTCCGGCTGTTCTTCCTGACGCCATAGGGTTCTATGCAGAGGGATGTACTCACTGCTGCGTGTTTTTCTGGTAGTTAGTCGTGTGGTGTTTATATAGAATGGAATGTTCCTGGTCAAACAAACACCCAGGCCCCACGTCAGAAGAATTTACCAAACGCGATTAAAATCCCCGACTCGGCTTGTAATCGATCTCAGGACCCTCTGAACTGAAGGCCTCAACGCTGACCATTCAGCCAAGGAAACTGAACTGCTGAATTTACTAACAACACTTTGCAGCAGTGTATGCTCCAACAGAACAGGGTTCGGGGGGCAACATCTTCTTTGCACGACGTTGTTTTGAATCGCGCCGTGTAAAAGGCCTTGGAGGTTTATGCTCGCTGACTTACGCTGCATTCTAGACAAGGCCAATATATTCGGTAAAACATTGTATCTTTCCACTGTTTTTTAATCAGTTGGTCTATTAGGTTTAATAAAACTCGCAAACTGCCTTCTTTTATAGTTTGAGACTCTTGACGCAACAAACTCGGATGAAGTAATAAGTCCATTCTAAAACTCATTCCATGCATTTTTGTCGACCTTCTATACGTTGAAGGCTCGACCTACTGACCTGACTTGCTACTGCCATACGGCTTTGCTACGGAACCTTGTCGCTGAAATGGCTCATGAAGAATGGAAAAAATGCACACCGTAAGGGCATGACTATCTGGCCATGGAGAAGCCCATGCGATATGGATTAATCGACCAGTACAGCCTCCCCCCCCCACCAGGTCGGTCTCTCAGGGCTACTCACATACATACGAGTGGTGCGTGTTACTTATCAGGCGAGACTTCCGTACAGGCTGAGATTTTCTTTTATTCTTGTAGTGATCGTTATCACTGTAACAGTTAAATATAGCGCTCACCCTCTATACTCATGAACGTCGGATCGAATCCCGGGAACAGTCAATGGAATGGATTTTAAGGGCGTTTAAATGTGAGATACATTCCTTTTACAATTTGCTTACGTCGCACCGTGGTGTAGTGGTAGCGTGCCTGCCTCTCGCCCGGAGTCCCCGGATTCGATTCCCGGCCAGGTCAGGTATTTTTCTCTCCACCTGAGGGCTGGTTCGAGGCCCACTCAGCCTAAGTGATTAGAATTGAGGAGCTATCTGATGGTGAGATGGCGATCCCGGTCTCGAAAGTCCAGAATAACGGCCGAGAGGATGCGTCGTGCTGACCACACGGCCCCTCGTAATCTGCAGGCCTTCGGGCTGAGCAGCGGTCGCTGGGCAGGCCAAAGCTCTTTCAAGGGCGTTAAGTGTCGTGGGTTTTACATCGCACCGACACAGAAAGGTCTTATGACAACGATGGGACAGGAACGGGCTAGGAGTGGGAAGGAAGCGACCGTGGCCTTGATTAATGTACAGTCCCAAGCATTTGCCTGGTGTGAAAATGGGAAACACGGAAAGCCATCTTCAGGGGCTGCCGACAGTGGGGTCCGAACCCACAAATTCCCGAATGCAAGCTGACAGCTACGCGGCTCACACCGCCCAGCCACCTGCTCGGTGAGTGGCTCGTATCATTAGAATTACTGGCATGTTAAAGAAACTCTTGCCAGCACTCCGGCGTCCCTTGAAACAAAGTTAAACATTCTTTAAGCTGCTATAGATTTCGAGAGACGCTGGAGTGCTGGGATTGTACCCTGAGAAGGAGTTCTTTAATGTGCATCTAAACCTACTGTTACGAGTCACTTGCTCTTCAGTGCGTTACTGTTAGGCGAAAAACATCTAGAAACCGTGCTTAATATGCAACAGGACTCGAAGTGCTTTTAAGGAATTCTAGAGAAGGTGCAAAGGGCCCCTCAGAGATGGTTGTATTAGGCCGTAGAGGGCAGAGGAAGCATGAAGCGACCAGTAATACACACACGTCGTCATGCCATGTACCACCAGTGATAGGCACTCTCTCTTCTCAGAAGATCTAGCGGTGAATTTAATTCTTGTCATACGGCTCCAGCAGTCATACTGTTGAATATCGGTCGTGACCAATTGTTGAAGGAAGGAGTGAGGGACAAGCCAGTCAAAACAGCGGGACAGGTACATTTTTAACTGTAATTTTAAAACAACAAAATTGTAACGTTTTTAAACGCATTGCGTTGCCGGTTTCCCTCTTTCTGACCAATTTTAAATAAGTTTACAAAACGCCTTGCGGACGTTACTCCGATCAGGAGATAAGTATGGATTGTTGGTTTCCAACTTTGCATTAGCCTATGTGCACATACGCGTTTATTTTTCCCTCTTGCCTTCTCGGGTTTAAATGATGGCTTTCTTTTTCTGTGACAAAGTATGAACCCTTTAGGTCCATATTGAGGGATACCTACCTTCCTTACCTATCAGCAAAGTTCATGAGATCTGTCTCTTGGGTCGTTTCGGGTTCTTCGTCACTTGCTGAGGTAAAGGTAGGGTTCATTAATTCTAATCTATCTACTGGAATGAAAGGTCTATTTAAAAGATTCCTATTTATTCAGGAAAATTCTGAAGCCATCATGGTGTGTCAACAGTATCAGAGAAGTCAATTGTGTCCACTGGACACCACAATCACTTTTACATAAACGTCAGAACACTGGTGTGAGACTTTAACGTAACTGCCTGACGGGCATTCATACTAGAAACCATTATCTCAATTATTAATCATTTAAGAAAGGAAAGTCTGGAAATCCTTATATTCGGCTTCCATGTGAGACCACCTGTACCATCATAGTGATTCGTTATGGTCCAGCCCTCGTAACACGAACTCTGGACTCTGGGAATAATTAAGGCCGTCCAATCGGTGTGTGCCACACAGTGGTTCTACGGCATGGACCCTTAATTGAATCGATGTGACCTGCGTCTATGTCATGGACCGACATCTACTCTTCTAAGTTACTTTAAAGTCATTGTGGATGATGACCGCAAGGAAATGATGCTACAATGGCATATGGCCCTAATCTAAGTCACTGAGGTTGATGACCCCCTGACCATCCAAGTTTCTAGGCTGAAGGCTAAACACAATTAAGTTACATCGGTTTATGACCAAAGTTCCACTTTACTATCCCCAGCACATTCACTGCTCAATCAATCAAAGTTCAATAATTACAACAATAGCAATGCTCACAAACTTTGTGGCAGTAAAATCCATTTCCTTCGGATATGTCCCCTTAATCGTTACTTTATTTTTTATATTCCCCAGAAACAAACTAAAATTTCCAGAATGCATCTCCAAGTTATTCGCTTGATTAAAATTATTTCAAATGCGGTTTCACTGAATTTAATAATTAAATAAATTTAAATGATTTAACGAAATATTAACGAACAACAAATTTTATCTCCGCGGACTCTGGTTTCTTCACAAATTTCTACGCAGCTGTGATGTGAGTTCAATATTGCGATGTTTATCTGGCTGGAAAAGAATTTTACATAATTCATGTCCAGCTATATATATATCCTGTCTCGTGATATCACGCTTAAAAATCTAATCTAGTCCTAACCGTTATTAACACTTGGATATCCTAATAATCTACGTACAAACCAAACAACTCGCCATATAATTACGATGTCATATCTCGTCATTACCATTATGAATTTTGCACACCCCTCACAGACAAACCGATCATCACGACCATCGCTCTATATTTTTGACAACCCTGAAATTGGGTTACTCTGTTCCTTATACTCAAAGTTCGTGATTTCAAATGTTCATTACGTCCCCAATTACAGTATTTCACAATACTTAGATCATTACCGGCTATGAATTTCAACTAAATCCAGCATTTTAACGTTTTCCCTGGCCGAGAATTACAATCTCAATTCCACACGGGTCCCGTTATATCCCCGCTGTCAGCTGAGGCCTCTCATCCCCCCAAGCTCGCCTGGCAGTTACAGGAAACACCTGGTTTATTCACAGTTGACTGGCTTCTCAAAATGCTCCCTTTAAACTCTGCCGACATAATTAAACAAATACGATATTCTAACCAACAAAATGCACAGATTATGCTTCAAGATGCCCACACTAATTATACGCGTCGCCAATTGATACCGCTATGGATTTCTATGAATTTCTTTCCATTCCAAACATTATAAAATATTCCTCGGGCTATCATGTCCCGGCTTCAATGACAGGACTCTAACCTGATTCGCACATCTCATCTCAACTCATATAAAACATTCCTCGGGCTTCCGGGTCCCGGCTTCAATGACAGGTCCAACCTGATTCACAAAACTAACCTCTGTTTCCCAGCTCCACAATTATCATCGACAAAGACTGGAATAAAATCCTCACTAGAAATCCCGACATCTAATATCGCACAATGCATTAATCATGAATAACTTCGCATAAATGATATCGTATTTAATAACTTGATTTTTACGAGAAATGACTGAAACATTCTACTAGATCTTTTATTGTCAGTCAGACACAGTTTAAAATGGGCATTAAAAAAACGTTTCTCTCCGTGACCAAATTCATCACCCTAGGTTCTCACCCGACAGCGCGCTTCCACTCGATTGAAAATGAGTAACCATGGATTATTATTATTAACGTCAAATTGCAGACAGAAGAATTTTACGTCGAATGAACATCTTACTTTGACATCACAAAATACAGGCAGTACACTCACACGGATGACGATCTACATTGGACGTGATATCACTTCGGAACCCTATTCAATAACTTTTACAACATTATACGGCCCTCGCAAGACTTCAAAATTTTATCCAAGTGGAAAATAAAACAAATGACTCTTTTAGTCGTACTCTCACATTTACAAAACTTAGTAGGGGTGACCACTGCGTCGTATATCCCCATTCAAATACAAGAAATCACGAGACAAGATATAAGAGGTAGTAAGATGGAAAGTCACCTACCTCATGTCGTCACGCCAGTATTCGTCATAGGGCTCACCTGTGACCCTGGCATTTTATTTAGCCATTTTTACATTCATGGCTTCACAGTTCATTATTAATTTTCTTCAGGTTTCCTGGAATAAAGCATAAAAAAAAAAGAAAATACCCTTCACTTGTTTGTTGAGTGCACACGATGGACTATAGTTATTTACGCACACGAATTACTTAATCACATTAGAATTTATTCAGTACTTTGACCGTCCTATCTGGTACAATTATTTCACTCAAGAAAACTATCTCCTCATGGAGTCAAGACTTAGCCGCAATGGCTAGAATCTGCAGTTGAACTCAGTCTACTTTCGTTGGTTTGATTTCGCAGAGCAGCTCAAGAATTCTTCGTCCGCTTTGTATCACAAATGCCGGAGAAGGAGACTTCGTCATGGCGTCCCTTCATATTTATAGCAGTTACCCCCTCTCCTCGGATCTCTCCCTTTGCCGCCAAGAAAATTTCTATACATTTTCTGACTTACCTAAACTGCAATTTCAAGAGTTTTGAAAGTGACTACATGCTTGCTACATTTCTGGCGGTAGTGTTCATGGACATTAAAAAGTTTTACGGGTTCGATTTGTGAGATGATTGACCTCCTTTGATAGGCACTATATTTTTTTTGACTTGGCGTGGTCACGCCATGTACACGCGCTTTGAAATAGTTCATAAAAATGACTTGAGATTCTTCCGCCGTCGACACGTGTGGTTGACGTCACGTACCCCAGAGCGTGGGACCGAAGGTAATCACCCCCTCGTCACGTGTCAAATCCATGCTATCAAGAATCCAACTTTTAGTTTAATTGTTACATTATGCATAATGTTCTTAGGGCACAAAGGTCATGGGTTCAAGTAGAAGTACAATTATCACTATCCGACGCCGAATCCATTTCCAAAATCACAAAAACTTAAACAAGAACACCAGTTAATGCATCACGTCTGATGGCTACACAAACCGTGCCACGAACTAATGGTAACTCGGAAGTTGGAAGGTACATCCGGAACACTTCTCCAAATGTGCTATAACCTGCTTCTTTGCACTTTCAAAGATCATACTGTTGCAATGGTTCAGCTATATTTAGCTGAAGCTAGATGGCAGGATAGTTGCGTTTTGTGAAAATTCGTACCGATGACAATAACACGAAAAATCGTTCAGATGGAAAACGAAACCATTGTGAGACAAATGACGTCCCGCGCGGGACATTAACAAAATACCGTAAAAGGCCGCACGGCTGGTTACCCTAGTCGTGTCGGAGAGAGAAGACTCCAGAAACAATCAGTAATAGTGGGAAAACTTGACGAGTGTACTAATACCTGCAGTCTGTTAATGATTACCAGATGAGTTAATGCTGCTAAAGGGAACTGGACTGTCTTTCAAGGTAGCCTTGATGAAATACAGTGTAGTGATGGGACATTCGATTCATTTTACTGAATCGATTCATTTGATTCCGTTCACGTTACTGAATCGATACAGTGATCCGATTCACGGCTCATTGGTCACCGCTCCTACTGCATCAGTGTAGTATGTGCTGGTAAGACAGCAGCAACAGCATTCAGTGCTCGCAGCTGCCATCTGGTCTTCATACTATGAACTCCTTTCTTAGAAAAAATGCTAGTTACTCTAATACATCGAAGGTTTCCGGCGACGCAGGGTGGGAAAGGTTAGGAAGGTAGCAGCCATGGCCTGAATTAAGGTACAGTCCCAGCATTTCCTGGTGTGAAAATGGGGAAACTACGGAAAAACCATCTTAACGGCTGCCGACGGTGGGATTCGAACCCACCATCCCCCGAATGCAAGCTCATAGCCACGCGATATTAACCGCACGACAACTCGCTCAGTCATTTTTGAAAATATGTATTTTTCTATCAGCTCAGGATTTTTTTAAATCGTCATATTTTGTATAGGCTACCCGAGATGTACAGTAGGCCGCTGGTTTTCTGATTCAACATACTGTTATTGCGTCTGTCCACATATGATTGAAGTCTTGTGCAACAATGTGACATATGAACTGAGAGAATACTAAGCCGTTCTTCCCAATATAAAACAGGTACTTTTGAGTGGTCATGAGCATGACTCGTAGTCATAGGGCAGGCTAGAGTCGAGTTTAATTGTCAAATGTCAACTAAGTTATAATACTAAGATTTATTAAACTAATAAATAGTATAACCTAATAGCCTACCTACTTACTAGCTACTTCAGAATTATGTTGTGACTACCTTTTTAACACTGCAAATAAATCCATCTATTATTTAAACCTCCCTGTAAGAAGAGGACAGTGAATGCAAATGGGTATTATTTTCAAATGAGCTGAGCTCGAGAGTCCATTATAGCATACGATTCTTTCAGTGTAGCATGGCTCACTGTATGTCTCGCTGCAGCGGAAGCTCGGCTCTCCGCGTGTCCAGTGAGCCGATAAGGAGCCGTGTGTATCATGTGTCTGACTGAGCCGCGCTCGTTCACGATTCTTTCGATGTGCCATGATTCACTGTCTCGCTGCAGCGGAAGCTCGGCTCTCCGCGTGTCCAGTGAGCCGATAAGGAGCCGTGTGTATCATGTGTCTCACTGTGCCGCGCTCGTTCACGATTCTTTCGATGTGCCATGATTCACTGTCTCGCTGCAGCGGAAGCTCGGCTCCCCGTCAACGTCCAGTGAGTGCGCCACGCAGCACTGTCCTCTGGGAGTAAGCTGAATCGTGTGCCGTGAGCTCGCCGTTCATGTGAATCGATTCACTCGGACACTTGAATGAATCGATACACTGCTTCGAATCATGCATTCAGTAGCCAACACTAATACAGTGGCATATCACATATGTACCACCGGAGGTTCATGTCCGGTTTTTCTGTTAGTCGTCCTATTACACCAGTGGTACACAAAACAAGCGGAAAACCACTGAGAATACATTGTAAGCGCTGTAAAAGAGGATGCATTTTCGGAATATCTATCGCAACAACACGGAAGATGGAAAATTTCACTTGCGGTGGGCAAGAGGAAAAGTAATATTGAACTCCATCGCGAACGTGTTAAGCTGAGCACTTGATGATTTCATGGTGTGTGACCTGAAGGGAGAAGAGGCCAATAGAGGGTCATGTGTGTGCTTATGTCCCAGGAACGCATAACTGTGAAAATAAACATGTATGAGGTTGTTACATCATTCGTCTCCGGAGCGATGTGAAGTGGAAAACCGCATTGCACGGAGACCTAAGATCTAAATCTTGTCTCTGACTGTTGTCGTCGTGAGTATAGATAGAACTACCGTATTCTTTACAGTGACCTTTGGGGAAAGCTGGAATTGAATCTACTTAATATTCTTGAGTAATTCGTTCCAAATATTTGCAGTTGCATTCTTTTTTTTTTTTTTCTTTTTGCTATTTGCTTTACGTCGCACCGACCCAGATAGGTTTTATTGCGACGATATAGGAAAGGCCTAGGAATTGGAAGGCAGCGGCCGTGGCCTTAATTAAGGTGCAGCCCCAGCATTTGTCTGGTGTGAAAATGGGAAACCACGGAAAACCATCTTCAGGGCTGCCGACAGTGGGGCTCGAACCCACTATCTCCCGATTACTGGTAGTGATGTGCGCGAGTAACGCTTGGACTCGCGAGAATCGAGTCTGGCGAGTCCAAGCCTCGCCGAGTAACCCGTGCGAAGTACTCGAGTCTCCACGGTGACGTCACGATCCATAACTGCGACCTGTTGCCGAGCAGTCGGAAGAAATGCCCCAATCATTAAATACTATTACACCAGCTACGTAAATGATTACCATAACGTGAAACACGCGAGTGTATGACCGTAACTTATTTGTTTCGAAATGTCATTCGTTTAGTTTGTCACACAATGTTCTTCCTTTTTTCCTTCGTTTATATTTAGTTGGGCGCGTTCGTTACAGTACCTCTGTAGCGTAACGGGTAGTGTTACTAACTCCCATCCTTGGAACCCTGGGTTCGATTCCCGGTACCGCCAGAAATTTTAGAATGTCCGGAAGACTGGTATGTGATTGAAATGGTACATGCAGCTGACCGGCAATGGGGGTTTTCCCTCGGGATGAGGATGTGAGTTTGCATATTTGCATTATATCGCCCAGTAGGTTAGCCTTTGGTAACTTGAGATACGGAGTAAAAATTAGGAACATGATTTAACTATTCATTGTAGGCTTCCTTCCCTCTTCCTTGTCTATCCCTCCCAATCTTCCCATCCCCCACCAGAAAGCAATCTAGCTGTATCCCTATTTCTTCTTCTTCTTCTTAATCTGCTTACCCTCCAGGTTCGGTTTTTCCCTCAGACTCAGCGAGGGATCCCACCTCTACCGCCTCAAGGGCAGTGTCCTGGAGCTTCAGACTCTGGGTCGGGGATACAACTGGGGAGGATGACCAGTACCTCGCCCAGGCGGCCTCACCTGCTATGCTAAACAGGGGCCTTGGCGGGGGATGGGAAGATTGGAAGGGATAGGCAAGGAAGACTGAAGGAATCGGCCGTGGCCTTAAGTTAGGTACCATCCAGGCATTTGCCTGGAGGAGTAGTGGGGAAACCACGGAAAACCACTTCCAGGATGGCTGAGGTGGGAATCGAACCCACCTCTACTCAGTTGACCTCCCGAGGCTGAGTGGACACCGTTCCAGCCCTCGTACCACTTTTCAAATTTCGTGGCAGAGCCGGGTATCGAACCCGGACCTCCGGGGGTGGCAGCTAATCATGCTAACAACTACACCACATAGGCGGACCATCCCTATTTCACATTAAAAATATCTTAACACAGTCGCTAGTTACGTAGATTCATCTGAACACACTGCAGACAATTGGCAGTGCGAGACGCAAGGTTCGGTAAGGGGCGCAATGTTCACACAATTGTAGAGATCAGATATACCACACACAGCTTTAAAAGCTTTGCAGTCAGGTATTCTTTGTATACTCACGAGCGTACAATAATGCCCTTTATAATATAAATAGATTAGTCGAAAATGTACGTTTGTCCTGCCTGATCTCTACAATTTCACACTATGCGCCGGTAAAATGAAATGGCGTATGGCTTGTAGTGCCGGGAGTGTCCGATGACATGTTCGGCTCGCCAGATTCAAGTCTTTCGATTTGACACCGGTAGGCGCCCTGCTCGTCATAATGAGGATGAAATGATGATGAAGACAACACACACACCCCGTGTCGGCAAAATTAACCAATGATGGTTAAAATTCGTGACCCTGCCGCGTATCGAACCCGCGACCCCTGTGACCAAAGGCCAGCACGCTAACCATTTAGCCGTAGAGCCGGACTGTAGCTCATAAGCACCTGTGTCCATACATTCCTTAGTTTACGTTACAATATGGTTTTGTTGTGTAGGCCTATACATTCATGTAAATACGGCATAATGTACATCAGTTTGTACATTATATCACTGTGCATTATTTGGAAACGGACCCAATACTTGTCCTTGCCCTACCTAAAATATTAAGCATCGTGTAGTTTCCATACACGGCTCGCAGATAACGCTGCCAGCGTCCTCGGCCTCGAGTCCGGACTCGAGTACCTCGAGTTTTACGATCCCAGACTCGAGTCTTCGCGAGTCCATTCGCAGCCCATCACTAATTACTGGACACTGGACGCATTTAAGCGACTGCGGCTATCGACCTCGGTGTAGTTGCATTCACTATTATAAACCAATTGTGTAATTTTAAAGAGGAGTATTATTGCTCTGGGAGCAGATATTGGCAACGAGTGACTGTGGAAAGTTACAAACATATTTTCGTCAAATGTACGATTTTTGACTTAATGCATTTTGCTTGAAAACCCACGAAATAATGTTCTGAAGCTGGTTTGTATAGAAAATTCTTATCCCGTCTAGTGGTATTCTGTCACTTTCGAATTAAAAGAAACTTGCTGCTCACGCGTCTATACAAGAATGACACAATGGGAGGGAAAAGAATTGGTAGGAACTCATAGGTTATATTTCGTGTCCTCTGTAGATAAATTGAAACTTGATCTGGTAGTTCAGTGTTTGAAATAAAATTATCGATATTTTGAAACTGAAATTGAAAACACCCCTGAGATGTCAGCATCCCACTGCGCATGAACAGATGTAGATGAAGCCACGTTACATAAATGAAGGATGGAAGTTCGTCCATGAAACAACAAGGCGACATCCAGAAAACGATAGTTAGACCCTGAACCGAAGGTTAGGGACTTAGAAAAGGCTCCTGTGCTAGTGTGAAAAGAGGAACCTTGATAAGCAATCATCTGAATTTAGGGCTGTCGCTCAGGGGGCAGAATCCCTTAGCCGTTTCTTAACTACTTTGAAAGGATGTGGAAATTTATCGAGCATTATCCATGATAAATCCGTTACTCCTCCCCCTATAAATGAATATTTGCCCCAATTTGCCTTCTTGAATTCCAGCTTTTTTTTCATATTATGATCATTTCTACTTTTATAAGCTCCACTCAAGCTTATTCGTCTACTGATATCATATCATGCCATCTCTCCACTGAAATGAAATGAAATGAAATGGCGTATGGCTTTTAGTGCCGGAAGTGTCCGAGGACATGTTCGGCTCGCCAGGTGCAGGTCTTTCAATTTGACTCCCGTAGGCGACCTGCGCGTCGTGATGAGGATGAAATGATGATGAAGACAACACATACACCCAGCCCCCGTGCCAGCGAAATTAACCAATGATGGTTAAAATTCCCGACCCTACCGGGAATCGAACCCGGGACCCCTGTGACCAAAGGCCAGCACGCTAACCATTTAGCCATGGAGTCGGACATCTCTCCACTGACAGCTCGGAACGTTATTAGACATTATACATTTTCAAGCTAACTCATTCTTGGTTGCCAGCGTTTCATACCAGTGAGCCTATTTAGCCTCATCAGTTGGTAACTAGCACACCTACCAAGACGCATGGCTAGTGCATACCGTGGATGTCACTTCATGGGCTACTTGGAGCCATTGGCAGTGCCATCGGATGATTCCCATAGGGAACCTGAAATATTTTTCCTGAATGAGTAAATTCATGATTCCAACATAACCGGTCCATTAGGGGACATTATAAATTTTCCAGCTAACTCATTCTTGGTTGCCAGCATTTTGTCCCAGTGCGCCCATTTGGGCTTATCAGTTGGTAACTAGCACACCTACCAAGACGCATGGCTTGTGAATATACTGTAGTGGAGGTCTTTGTTCTCTTATATACTGTATATACACATACTGTATATAAATGATATGGGTAAAGAACTGGAATCACAGACGAGGCCGTTCGCAGACGATGCTACACTGTATAGAGCAGAAAAAAAGTTACAGGATTGTGAGCATCTACAGAAAGACCCACATGATGTTGCGAGATAGACAGCAGACAATGGTATGAAGGTGGATGGGATGAAAAGTCAGGTTGCAAGCCTCACCAACAGGTGAGTCCCAATTACTGCGTTGATGATGTGATTGCACGTCACGGGGACTAATGCAAGTACCTATGAATGATATTCATTGGGACAATCTCACAAAGAAGGTTGCAAAGAAAGTCCACAGATCCCTTCAGACGGTTATGAGGGTATGTAGGGGTTGCAGTAAGGATTCAAAGATGTGGGTGTATACGTGTCTGGCAAAACCCCAAGTGGAGCAATACCACCCGATACGAGAACTGGAAAATAGCTATAAAAAAGCAACGCGTCTCGTTCTGGGTGATTCCCAACAAGAGTAGCGCTGGAAAAACGCTAGAATGCGTAAGCCACTGGATCTACAATCTTACGTGACGTTCTAGTTTGAAAATCTCATTTTCATTGGCCAGAGTTTGAACCCTATCCACCTTGGCGAGAGTTAACGAGATGTCTGACATCGTGAAATTCACTTGTTCTTGAGATGAAGTGAGATGGCGGTAGGGTTGTACTACGGGCAGCATCAGTGACACAGTGGTTGTATGTTACTTCAATTTACAAGTTTTGAACCAGCCTTTACACAAGGCTTGGTGGAAGTAGAATGATTAGTAACACACTCTTACGAACATGTACCAGACAAGGAAATTCTAAAATTTTCGATTTTGTGAGTAAATAGTCGTTATTTAATGCATATAACAGATAATTATTTATACTGAATGTGGTTTACCTTTTGTTCAAATTAAAGTCGTAAGGTGTTCTCACTACACATTGGCACCTTTCTCTTCAAGCACTTAGTAAACACGGACACGACGCAAATGCCAATAAAAATACCTATTTTGGAAGACAGCACTAAGTTTATGTCCTTTCAGTTTGTCAAACTTCATAAAAATATGATTTTCGACCTGCTTAGGAAAATTCAGGTCTGGAACTTGTAGTTAGGGTAACCACATTTCCCTGCCAACATTACTTAGTTTCACAAATGTGGAAGTGGCAATGCCCATAACCAGGGGTCACCTCACTGGCCGATAATTTATACAATTTCATGTGGTGCAGCCTTTGTAAGGCAGACCTTTCAGCGAGGGTGGGAGGCGTCTGCCATGTACGGGAACTGTATGTTTTTGTAGTGGAGTTCGTAATGGAGTTCCAGAGCGTATACACGTAAGTTCGTTGTGTGTTGCACTGTAGTGACGGGCATGCCAAAAATACAGAACACCAAACGTTCTCTCCAGTACAAACTTGAAGAGGATTCCGTCAAGGAATATTTTGTTGTAAGAGGAGAAAACACTTTATTTTGCAAAGTTTACCGAAAAGATGTAAGGGTGGACAGAAATCGATTCTTTACAAAACTTCGTAACAGCAAAAACAAAAAAAACAAACACACACAATATTAAATTACGTCAAGAGGAGGGCGTTAACATCTAACATAGATCCGGAAAATCAAAACTGAATTTTGTTCAGGTTTGTGTATGAAAATGAAATGGCGTATGGCTTTTAGTGCCGGGAGTGTCCGAGGACATGTTCGGCTCGCCAGGTGCAGGTCTTTTGATTTGAATCCCGTAGGCGACCTGCGCGTCGTGATGAGGATGAAATGATACTGAAGACGACACACACACTCAGCCCCGTGCCAGCGAAATTAACCAATGATGGTTAAAATTCCCAACCCTGCCGGGAATCGATCCCGGGACCCGTGTGACCAAAGGCCAGCCCGCTAACCATTTAGCCATGGAGCCGGACAGGTTTGTGTATGATGTTGGTACAGGCCAATACGCCTTTAAACAAGGTCGAAAAATATTGTACAGACTCTTGAAAAATACACGGGTAAGAATATTTCCCGAGGTTCCTCTCTTAGACAATATTATCTACGTCCTTGTTATCACAATGCTTTGAACGAGATAAGATATACAGCAGAAAACTAGAAATGGAATTCACTGGACGAAACGACAGATGATTGTGGTAGATTCGTAGCAAACGTTATTGTGGGAATGTTTTTCTTGATCGTATTGCGAATAAAACGTTGTTAACAACTGAAGTAGTAGAAAAAATTAACCATGCTATGATCGAAAACTTGTTAGAAAATTCGATGCATTCGTATATTGTGTCGTACTGAAGTTGAACGGTCACTTGTCCACGCGTGAAGGCACGTCCACCTCGACCAGCACAAAAGAGTGGGTATCCAAGCACGAGGCTCGCTCATTTCATACTGGGCGGTATTTACGATATCCTCGTGGCCACTACTAGCCAGTTGACACCGAGTGTGATAGCCTAATCACGATATTATCCGTCAATATATGGAGCGCATTTACTTGCAACGCATACAACTAGCCATTGTGTTCGGTAACAATGGTAAGTTTCTGTCAGTAAGGTAGAGAGGAATGACCTAGTTATGAGATGATTCAAAAGCGTGGAAAAAATATAACACAAACTTAAGGGGGTTGTGTGGAAATGTAATAACATTTCATGTAACGCTTCGTCACTTGTGACAAGAATCCTACAAAGAAGATAGTAATCAATCGGATGAATGGAACTGAAGCAACTAGTGACTTAGGACGACTTCCGGTCCCACTGACTGAGGAAGAGGACATAAATTCTGTGTCACAGACGTTCACTCAAAGCACTGCTGTAAACTTCCGAGACCAGCTTTAAAGTTATACAAGGGTGAATCTAATTTATACCGACAAAAAGTCAGGGATGCTTTACGTGTTACATAAAGAACGATGGCGCAATCGGATTGGCGGACACAATTTTTCTTTTCGAGAAAACGAGTTCATTTGTTACCTCCGGGCACGCGATTAAAATTGACGAACTCGCCGTGTTCGTTGTGTCAGAGTTCTCGCTGCTGTGCTTCAGGGAAGGGAGGGGAAGTGGCTGTATGAGAGACGGAGACAGCGGTGTGAATTCACAAGTTTCTCCTTCGCCTAGCTCCTGTAGGCCATATTAGCTGCTAAGTTTGCTGTATAAATTGGTGAGAATGGTTCCATTTCGATACACCAACGAAGAATAATGGCTGATATGCACGAAGCCTAACAACGGGAGAGAAAGGCGTCTGGCACCCTAACCGTCGTTAACCTTATCAGTCGTGTCCATTGGCAAGCGACTGCGTGAAGGAGGGTGGAAGAAACCGCTCATGTGACGGTAATACCGATTTAGTGACAGAGAGAACATCACTGTACCGTGCATTTAACAATATTTAAGAAAAAAAATCCTTCAGGCAAGCAACTCAATGTTGAAAACATCCCAGGCATATGAGCTACGAGCTTTACGTAAATAAAATATAACGAAGTATGGGAATATATTCTCTATTTATTCCTAAAAATTACAATCCTTTTCTTAATCATTGTTATCCGGTCGATTAGATTAGCAGTTTGCCTCTTTCTACCACTACGAGCGCTAATGTGAGTTGATGAGTTTCATTCAAGCCCTTACATTCGGTGTGGGCAATTTAAAAAAATCGAAAACAGCCTGAGGATATTGAACCAAGGAACGCATTGCAGAAATAATGATGTAAATAAGTTAATTTGGCTAGGATTTGAATAAAAGAGAAGACGAGTAAAGAAACAAGCGATTTTAGGCTGTTTTTCCGGAACTGCATTTAGGCCGGAAGTGATTTCCGAAATTTGTTTTTTAGTTTGATATCCAAGACACAATTTGAAACCTTTCCGGGGCCTTTAGCCCTTCACCTTTCAGCACAATTGTGAAAATTGCTTAATGTTACCCCTACTTTGTCTGATAAGAGATGTTTACAACGTGCCCCCTCCACATGTGTTAAACGCGGCTCTCTCAGCAGTACGTGTAATACTTCAGCCTGAACGACCTGCTTCACTCTTCAAGTACCTTCCTTCATTGAATCTGCCAATGAAATAACGTATATGTGATGATATTAATGACCACATCATTAATACTATAACTATTATTATTATTATTATTATTATTATTATTATTATTATTATTATTATTATTATTTATAACTCGCTGTACGTCTCACCGACACAGATAGGTCTTATGGTGACGATGGGATACGAAAGGCCTAGAAGTGGGAAGGAAGCGGCCGTGGCCTTAATTAAGGTACAGCCCCAACATTTGCCTGGTGTGGAAATGGGAAACCACGGAAAACCCTCTTCAGGGCTGCCGAGAGTGGAGTTCAAACCCTATATCTCCTGGAAGCAAGCTCACAGCTGCGTACCCCTAACCGCACGGCCAACTCGCCCGGTATTATTATTATTATTATTACTATTATTATTATTATTATTATTATTATTATTATTATTATTATTATTATTATTATTAACCTCTTCTAGCAATAAATTACAACATTCATATCAACCGCCCTCCTCGTGCTCACGCTGCTCCAAACAAGTGAATGTATACAGTCGATCCCACGTGTTTCGCACTGGCTCTGAAGTGAAGTCGTCGCAATGAACTGAAATTCTCTCCGTGGTTGAAGAACGTTGTAGGTCAAGTTCATACCTCTAGGAGCTGCGCGCTGTTTGTTTGGCTCGCTGGTATTGATAACGTGAGGCCAGTCATCAGTTTGCTGTCAGCCCATCGATCAGCAACCCCACCTAAGTCACAAGCATTGACTACCTACCTTATCGAACAGTTCATTGTCATGTCCTATTCGGGATACTTCGGTATGACTCGGCCAGGGAAGTCGATATTTCAGCGTCATCATAGCAACAATCGTTTGGTGCGATCTGGATGACCCAAAACGATAAAGACTCATCGTCTTTAACCAGGAGGTGCTTTGACTGCACGGCCAAGGTCAAACTCATGTATCAGGATCCGTGTTCTTCATTTAATTTTACTTTTCATTCTGAGCTGGGTTCGAACCTGCCAAGCTGGACTCATAAAGCCACTCCTCTACCATCTGAATCACTCAACCGGCTGCTCAACGAGACTTCACTTTCGGACTAAGTGAGGAATCTTTCCCCTACCGTCCTAACGGGCAGAGTATTGTAGCTTCTGCATGAGCGAATTGAATCCTATGTGTGATAAGAAAGCGAACGTAGTGTTTTCAGAATAAAATAATAATAATAATAATAATAATAATAATAATAATAATAATAATAATAATAATAATAATACTGGTTTCAAGTCACCAGACCCATGATGCCTGTCTCTAGACTAAAAGTTGGAGCAGGGCTCACTCAGCCTCGTGAGACAAACTGAGAAGCTATCTAATACGAGAGGCAATGGCCCAGGTCACAGAAGCCAAGGAATACGGCTGAGGATGTTCTTAAGTCGTCTCCGTGATATTCCAATAATATCTGTAGGCCATTTTGCCGGGCAGTAATCGCCTCGACAAGCCAATCAATACCTTTAATGAATTTTACGTGCTACGAGTTTTACGTCCGACTAAACGTCCCGGAAAACCGGGACTGGCTCGGTTTTTCATCATAACACACGGCGTCCCGAAACATTGTTACGGGACGCCCAAAAGTACGGAATTCAGTTTTAAAATATATTTTATGAAATTTTACAAGTTTTTAGAGATTTCACTCGATTAAACGGAATATGACACGATAAATTAATACATTTCAGCTTATTTCTCTAACCTACATAGTCCCACAGTAATTACAGTATCAATATTGATACACTCAATACGCTGCAGAGTAGTTGTATTGTTGTAATAGTTCCAGGAGTTGCAACTTGAGAAGGGTTATGAACACTGTCCGATTGTCCCGCCTCTTACCATTCTCATTGTCAGAACAATGTTGTAGCTGTTGACAAGCTGTACCGTCGGCTTCTCGTATTAGTCGTATTGCTACCTTCAAGTTGCAGAACGCAATGCCGAATCGTGCCTGCAAATTCAGTGACAGTTATTGTAAGGAGTGGACTTTTATCAAGAAAGGTCGATTTGATTACAAAGCAGAGTGTTCGGGATGTAACTGTTTTATTAATATCAGGCATGGTGGGTGTTCTGACATAGTTGATCCCATAAAGTCAAAGAAACACATTAACTTAGTGCACCGAGTTCTAGTAAAACAAAATTATTTCGTAAAACCTCAATCAAGTAAACATACAAAAATTCGAGCAGCCGAGCTTACACTAGCCATCCACAGGGTAAAACATCACCAAACCTTTACACATAATTATTGTACTAATAAGCTTTGATGATTCTTCCATTTGCAAAAAAGTTGAGTTCGGCAAGAACTAAAATATTAGCCTTATTGAAAGGAGTTATTGCTCCCCAGAGTTTTAAGGAAAGCCTTGAGAACATCAAAAAGTCTTCTTTGTACGGGATATCCAGTGATGCTGACCTATTTCCGTTTTGTTGTTCAATGTTTCAGTGTTATTGAAGGAATTCAGTCCAAACTTTTGAAACATCGGCCACCGGACGAGTTGGCCGTGCGGTTAGGGGCGCGCAGCTGTGAGCTTGTATCCGGGAGATAGCGGGTTCGCACACCACTGTCGGCAGCCCTAAATATGGTTTTCCGTGGTTTCCCATCTTCACACCAGGCAAACGGTGGGGTTTTACCTTAATTAAGGCCACGGCCGCTTCCTTCCCACTCCTAGTCCTTTCCTATCCCATCGTCGCCATAAGACCCATCTGTGCCGTTGCGCCGTAAAACCAGTACCAAAAAAAGTTTAAAAAAGACAAGGCAAATGTAATGTATTTGCCAAATTAAAGAAAACATTTGATGAAAACAGTGGAGGGATAGGCTACTCTACACATGTTTCACACAATTGCGTGCAGAAATCTGCTGTTAGTTTGAGCTGTGACGTTGAAACTATCATTGTGAAGGTATTCTTGTACTTTTCTATATATATACAGTTAAAACAGAGAGGCTTGAGGAATTTTGCAGTTATGTAGGGACTGAGTGCATGAATGTAATGTGTCACTCGCAAACCCGCTGGATATCATTCTTTCCAGCAGTTGAACGATTCTCAGACTGTTTGAACCCTTAAAATATTTTTCCTAAATGAAGACAAAACCCCGAAAATATTGGTTCAATTTTTCAGCAGTCCTTTAGGTGAAGCCTATTTATTGTTCATTCACAGCCAGCCGAGCACTTTGCAGCATGGAATAAAGGAAATTGGCGGGAGCACGGAAAGTTAATAGAGGTAAAGGATGTCCTGAAAAATACTCTTGAAAGTGATACTAAGAGAAAAGAGCAGCAGTTCATTTATTTTAATGTTAAATCTGTTCTTAAAAGAGCAGAAGTAAGACAGTTATCAGAAAAGGACCTTAAAGAAGAAGTTGACTAATATCTGAGCAAGTGGAGCATCTCATATTCACCATTATTGTCGGTGTATGATTGGATGTTTTTGAAGAGAGAGTCAAAATGGTTTCTTATTTGAAGGGGAAAAACTTGAAATCAATGACTCCATTCTCTTTGATCAATTCGGGATATTGACAAATTTCGTTGAAGAAAATATTCACAAGTGGAATGATGAAAACGAAGCACCATTGCAGTGTCATGAGAAGTGGGTGAGTTCTTTTAAAAGCCGTGACCATCTTCAACGTTATTCTGAGATGGTAATAATTGCAAGGTATCTGTTTGCAAAACCAGCCCATAATGCCAGTGTAGAAATATTTTCGTTCATGAATATCCAGTGGACTGATGAAAGGAACAGAACTGAGGTGGACTCTCTTGAAGCAGTCCTAGAGATCCTGTACAACTACAAAATGGACTGTGTAGAATTTTAGCACTACGTCTCAACGAAAGGCCAACGGCCGTAGCCGTGTTGAAACACTGGATCCCGTGAGATCTCCGAAATTAAGCAACATTGGGCGTGGTCAAGATTTGGATGGGTTACCACGCGCTGTTGGTGGGGGGTTAGGGAATGGAGGAGCGGAAAGGAACTGGGCACCCTACCGTACGTAAACTCCGGCTCAGGCACACCTCCGCGGAGGTTCGGACCTGCCTTAGGGCAGAATGCACCCTTACCTTACTCTCAACGAAAAGAGGCATGATTAAGAAGGCTGAAAGCGGTGAAAACTACACTTTTCTCCAAGGTTATGTTAATTTTACTTTATTAAAAAATCCATGGCTATAATATTTTGAAAAATATGTTTTTTATTATGTATATTAAATATAATTAATTAGATATAGTAGGAATAAATCAGAGCAAATTTGCTTTTATCCTTTTTAGCAATAGTAAATAAGGTATCATAAGGTTAACAAAATGTATAAACAAAACATTAATATTAAAAATAAAAAACAAAAACCTGGGTCATTTGGTGGTGAGGTCCTTTGGAGCCCGGCTGGTTGTGTCTCGGTTTTCTCCGAAAATGATGTGGTCACCCAACACTAACTTCTTGTATTATTTTCTCTTAAATTTGTGTCTTTTATGAACTTGGCAATCGCTTCATATATCTCCAGTTTCTGGGAGGATAAAATATACTGTATGTGAAAGTGGGAGTAAAAAGTTGATTGTAAGGAAAGTAGTTATCAATTTTTTTGCCGCACAAGATAAAGTTGGCACGAGAAGAATATGTGATTGAGATCAGCAATTGCCTGGCGGTCACAGGAACAGTATTCGGTAGAGGTGGCTTGCAAAACTTCAGTGATTGAACCTCATTCGAATAAGAGAAGTGACGTAACGGCGACTGGCATTCCACTTGGAGAACCAATGTGAGTATGGTGGGTATGGTTGTACAACAGCGCATTGCTTTTCCCGCTGCATTTTTGCGATGTTACAATCTTATCTGATTTGTGTTTGGGCACGCTGCTTGGTAAATGACACGTAGTCTGTAATTGGCACTGGTGAATGTAGGCGTTTCTGCTCTAGCGAGAGGGCCAACATATTCCTTGTGCTGGATACTTTTATGGCTAGGTATCCTGAGGAAGTGCACCTCAATATTGAGACGTTAAAGTTGTCGATACCTCTGAATGATATGAATTTGATGGACCGTGAATGTGTATGTAGTAGGTGACTGTAATATCTTCAAAACGCTGAGAGAGTCAGTAATTATAAGAACCGCTGAAAGTTTAACATTTAGACTGTATGCTAGAACTTGGAAATAGCTGTAGCTTCTGCCGTAAGGATAGTCCAGTCATGTGGCAGGGCAGTAAAACGTGCATTCTATTTCAGGCGCTGAATCTGGTTAGAGGAAGTTAGTCCGTTGTTACAAGATTATTGGTGTGGAAAACTATAAATAGGTGTACAGAATCTCAAATGCAGGACAAGACTCGCGGGGTGTTGATGATGGAGGTATTGTGAGTAGAAACTGAAAACTGTTCAAAAGGAATATATCAGTCATTAATTTTGTGTTTCCGTGCTCTCCCATGATGATTTCTAAATTGTCCAGACTGCTGCAAATTTGTGGATCATTATTGCACATCCTGGATAATACAAATTTGTCTGCTAAATACTGTCGACGTTCAGCGAGAGGAGGTTCAGTGCACTCTAGTAACAACGCATTTGTTTGGTTCGAACCCATTGCTCCAATGCAGATTCTGACATACCTACAATGTATTCTGTCCAACTTGCGCAGAGTGACTTTGATTCCTTTATGATAAAACACACTCCCATAATTCATTTTGGATAGAATCAAACTACGATATAAGTAGAGCACAAGGATCAGCTCCCCACGATGTTCGGATGAGGGCACTAAGAATATTCTGAGTTCGTTCCAATTTTGGTGTAAACTCAGATATATGTGCTGACCATGTCAGACGGGTATGTGAGGCCTAAAAACCTTGCCTGAGGTTTGACTCTAAAGTTGTAGGATTCCAAGTTCAAGGTTAAGAGCGTTTCTCTGAGGCATTTTCGAGTAAATACCACTGCTTGAGATTTTGAAGGCATTTGAAGGAACGGGTCAAGACAGTGTGAGTCAATCAGCGAGCTGTTACGGTGCACTGTGGTGGTGTTATACATTACAACATGGCCTGGAGACAACATCTGGAGGACTTCACACGGGGTAGAACCATCGGGAAACTGGAAGAAGGACGAAGTGTGACGAGTGTAGCCCAGGAGTTTGGTATTGCTCACAGCATTGTTTCACGTGCAGGGAGAGCATTCCGAATCACAGGCACTGCTGCCCGAAGGAGAGGAGGGATTGACCACGATGAACTACAGCAGCAGATGACCAGTACGTTGTGCAACAGGCAGAAGAGACTCACGTCAAACAACGGGTGCAACTGCAACCACATTTAACAGGAATGAAAAGCACCCGGTCTCACGACCCAAAGAGGCACGGCGACTGCGTGGGGTAGTCTGTTTTCCCGACGCCCATTACGATGTGTTCCGTTGACACCCGCACATCGGCGGCACCGTTTGCGATGGCGCCAAGAGCATCAGATCTGGACCGACGAGGGCTGGGGTCGCGTGCTCTTTTCAGATGAGAGCAGATTCAGTCTGAGTAGTGATTCCGGATGTACCCTCATCTGGCGAGAGGTTTTTAATTTCGTGTGGCTATTTCTAGCCGAGTGCAGCCCTTGTAACACAGACCCTCCGATGAGAGTGGGTGTGGGAACGCGTAATGCACCCATGAACATTGTCGAACATGATCATTTAGGTGATCCAAGTGTTATGGTGTGGGAAGGAATAATGTTGAATGGGCGTACCGACCTCCAAATCTTTTAACGGTGTACACTCACCGGTCAACGTTATTGTGACAGTGTGCTCCTTCCCCGTTTGCGTCTTTCCAGGGGTGCATTCGGCCCTGACTTTACTTTTATGGATGGCAATGCACGACCGTATCGAACAGGGCAGGTGGAGGAGCTCATGGAACGAGAGGATATTCGGCGAATGGATTAGCCGGCCCGTTCCCATCAAGCACGTGTAGGATATGTTGGGCAGACGTATTGCAGCACGTCCACATGCAGTAACGACCATTCAGTAGTTGTCAACCGCGCTGGTGGAGGAATGGATCGCCCTAACCACAAGAACTCCTTACCAATCTTATGGCCAGCTTGGCTCACGTTGCAGAGTGTGCATCGCTGTTCGTGGTGTTCACACACCCTTTTAAGTACCATGTCCCTTCTTTTGTGATGTCCAGGGGACTTCATGAGTCGCAGTGACTTGGGGTAATTTATTGTCTCTGTATAAAGTGTCATTTCTGTTCGTCTCATCGCATATTCCTTTTAGTCGCCTACCGTATCATACTGTAGCAGTTCTTATAGTTCAACTTTCATCGAGCTATGTTACTTGGCAGTGACACAATATGCGAAAGTTACTTTGGTCTTTAAGTTTTGCACGGCAGTGTATATCCATCTGGTGTGCATAAGATTATCCCTGACCGGGCGAGTTGGCCGTGCGGTTAGGAGCGCGCAGCTGTGAGCTCGCATCCGGGAGATAGTGGGTTCGAATCCCTCTGTCGGCAGCCCTGAAGATGGTTTTCCGTGGTTTCCCATTTTCATACCAGGCAAATGCTGGGGCTGTACCTTAATTAAGGCCACGGATCCGCATACATGTGGGTTGTTACAGGAAGGAGTGGTGAGGAAATAACATTGACAGTTTAAGGGGTCTATGAGGTATCGGTTTCCGAGCCTCATGAGACATGTCTGGTCGTGACATCCCAGGGAAGGGTGGTAGCAGTTCCTCACCAGGGGTGATGTCGCGGCCAGACAGATTTAGGATAGATTTAGTATATATTCATGTAGTAAAGTAGTTAGTTTAGTTAGGTGGTGTGTTGCATGTGGAGCTGGCGATCCGCCCATGTGCAACATGCTACATGGTAGATTTAGAAGTAGTTAAGTAGTAAGTAGTTAGTGCCTAGCTATAAATAGTCTGTATTGGAACATTGTAACTGGGCGAAAGCCTGTTATGTTCAGTTCAATAAATTCATTCATTCATTCATTCAAATTCATTCAATTAAGGCCACGGCTGCTTCCTTCCCAATCCTAGGCCTTTCCTGCCCCATCGCCGCTGTAAGACCTATCCGTGTCGGTGCGACGTAAAAGCAAATAGCAGATTATCCCTGGATGATCCAATGGGAAAGGCGCGCTCCATCAGTTCAGATATCAACATTGCCATATGCAGCAGAGACATCCAGGAAAAGGGCAAGCAAACATCTTATATATGTCCGTAGTGACCATTGTATGACTGTCGTAGGTGCTTCCCTTGCGGAACCCACTCTAAGTTCATGGTAGAAGGTTATGAAATTCTAACCACCATTCAAGTCGAAGTCAATCATTCTCTGTAGTGTTTTCAGTAAACAGGAAGACAAGACGATAGGACGATGTGAGTTCGGATCCTTTTCGAGTTTCAGGATGGATATCAGAATCGGTGTAAGTCAGAATAACGGAAATTCTCCTTGAGTCCCTATTTCATTTATGATCCGAAGGAGCCACTGTAGAGCTGCGGCATTCCGCTTCATTGTGCTGTCGTTTGTTTCCTTCCTGTGGTCCAGGGCTAGCACCGACGAGTGTGAGTGCTATGTCTGTGAATTCTCAATATCTTTGTCCATCACGACTAGCGCGGGCAGTTCAGACTGGAAATGGAGGCGAGAAGTATGTCGTAAATAACACAAAATTGATTTTTGTTGAAAGAAAAATAGCATGATCCATGGACCAATAATAATAATAATAATTCATGAGTTATGGTCACAAGTCAACAACTCGCCCCATCGAGTAATATCAAGCAAAACAAACCAAAGCAGCTTAAAGAATTTACGTGTCTTGTCTTCATGAGCAATATATGTTACATGAACAAAAGACATACTGAAGCCCTGGAAATTCATGGTCGTAATGTAATAAAATATGTATGAATATATTTCTCTGGTGTAAGCCTGTTTCCAGTCATTCGACTGAGTCAGGCATGGAATGAATGAAGCCCAAATCTAGCAGCGAGGATAGGAATTGTGCCGGCTGCCGTAGTTTGTCGCACTTCTATGGGGCAATGATTAATGAATGACAGATGACATGATATTGGAGAGTGTTGCTGGAATGAAAGATGACAGGGAAAACCGGAGTGCTCTGCTTTGTCCAGCACAAAACTCACATGGAGTGACCGGGATTGAAGCACGGAACCCAGCGATGAGAGGCCGGCGCGCTGCCGCCTGAGTCAGGGAGGCTTTATTTCTCTAGTAGTGATTCTTGATTTGCGTAAAAGTAATTATTATCTTTCATTTAGGGCAAAATTTGAAATGAAATTTCATGGATGCGATTTGTTCAGGTAACTTCCCGCATATCGCATGCCATGTGAGGGAGAATTTTGAAATGTTGGTTCACAAGTCTGGAGTGTAATTTGGGTTTTAACCCCGTCACGTACCACTTGTTTAAGAAATCCGCGCATTTGTAATATACGGTGCTCAGAAATTGGTACTTCACGAATTTCTTCCCTTTCGAGGCTCGTTTCGACTGATCGAATTACAGTTTGTTTATGCACGCAGTCTCCTACTCGTTGGCTGAACGGTCAGCGTACTGGCCTTCGGTTCAGAGGGTCCCGGGTTCGATTCCCGGCCGGGTCGGGGATTTTAACCTTAATTGGTTAATTCCAATGGCACGGGGGCTGGGTGTATGTGTTGTCTTCATCATCATATCATCCTCATCACGACGCGCAGGTCGCCTACGGGAGTCAATAGAAAGACCTGCACCTGGCGAGCCGAACCCGTCCTGGGGTATCCCGGCACTAAAAGCCATACGACATTATGTACGCAGTGAGACGGAATATAAATCTCTAGGTTACCGTTCGAAAACATAAGCATTAACTAGATTATTGGCATTAGGATCACTGTTTATTTCTCTTTTAATTCTGTTACGCCCACTGTCTTTCGTACCGGGTATGTTATTGTGAAGTGGTTTTCTGAGTGTAATGGGATGCATACTTCCTATGGCTCTGCCTTTGCCTTCTACATATATACACAGAAAGTTCCGTGATCTGAATGTGTGTATCAGTTATGTGATGACCGGCATATTACACGATCGGTACTGAAGGTGGTCGAACGCTGTGTCATAACGTTATTTCTAAGTTGGGACGCGGTTGAAATATTCAAGTCAGACCCATTCAAGCTAGCAGAGCTGGCATCGAAACACGACTGCGACACAGACTTTTCGGAATTAAAGTCAAGGAACTCATTTAAAGGATACGCGGTTTCCCATTTTCCCATCAGGCGGATGCTGGCTCTGTACCTTAATTAAGGCCACGGCCACTTCCTTCCCATTCCTAGGCCTTTCCTATCCCATCGTCGCCATCAGACCTATCTGTGTCGGTGCGACGTAAAGCAAATAGCATTTAAAGGATATGCAACTTTACTTGATTGGTCGTTGAGGTTGATGCCTTTCTTTTTATAGTCCTCTCCGTGTAAGGACGTACACTAAGGGTGCAACCTTACCCTTTCTCCCCTGTAATATTAAGGTATTGGTTTATAGTGACTTTTCTTGATGTTGGGTCTTTTTCAGTGTCGGTAACCATACAGTTTAGGGACCCTACTTGCCGATACGACGTCTTACTGTTACCGTTAATCTGGCACGTTGGCAACGTTCAGTCACTGTTCTAGCGTGAATTGTGTGTTGCCACCGCATTGCCTCTAAAGTCACTAGCGATACATTTGCGAGAATATTTAAAGCATATTTTCTTTTTCTGTGGGATTGTAAATCTATTTGGCTAATACCAGGTAAGTAGAATTGTGGCATGTTCGGATAATGCATTTAATAACATAGTTTGTGTGAAATGATGAGCACATCATTTTATTAATTACGTTCCTATTTCGTCCCATACTTATACGAACAGAATTCGATTGGGATGTCTAAGAAGGAAGAAAAATCTGCAAAAACTCCTCCGAAAAGGAAACCAAGGTTACGTCCTTTACAAGCTTCAGGTCAAGAAATGCTTGTACATTGCTACGAGCAATTGAAACAGGAAGACGACGAAGAAGGTATCAGTCGTAGTGATACGAAGCTAATGGCAAGAGTTTCATTATTAACTGGGGTAAGTGTTCGTTTTTATCTTGTTTCTATGATAAGTTTCTGGCATAATGACAATCAGTTGAAAAGGAGCAGTATTTCATTCTGAACCTAACCTAACCTAACCTGATCATGTAGGCCTAGGCCTATACCGGTACCATGTCTTGTGTCGACTTCGATACGGTTCGTAGACTTAACCTTTGTGTATTCATGTTGACTTATGGTATATGTGTATGTAATATATTTCTGTGTGTGTATTCTTACAGTGTAGTTTCGGTTTAGTCCGAAAAGTAATAGGAAATTTCAAGAAGGGAGTTGAATTTTCTACACCAGGTAAACGCCGAAAGCGTGAACATCCAGTGACCGGCATAGACAGTTTTTCTAAGGAAGCGATAGCAAGGTTTATTTATGATAAATTACATAAAGGTAAGGTGACTTCATAAGGAATCTATTGCAACATTATTTATAGAAATTGGCACGCAGGTGAGATAAGCTCCCAGAAATGTTTTGTGCATGTATTGTCATACAGCTCTTTTGAGTCCCTTGTAACTCTCTTTTTTCTTCCCACAGGAGAAGTCGTAACTGTAAGAAAGGTTTTCGACCACATGAAAGCAAATTATGACACTTATTTGTACAAGGGCTCCGAAACATCATTAAGAAGAATTTTGAAGGCCATGGGGTTTGTGTGGAGTAAAGGTGATCCCTATGCGTATGTTAGAGAAAATGAAGACATTTGTTTTAAGAGATCCTGTTTTCTGAGGGAATACATGCGTAATAAGGACAGTGAGAAACCAAAACCTGTTGTTTTCTTGGATGAGACTTGGATTTTTATGAATGGTGAATATATATGTTATATATTACATTTTATATTTAAAAAATCTTGGAATAATTTATCTTCATCAGGTGTCTTTGGTTTCAATTGTGCATTTGTCTTTCAGGGTCACCCACATACTCCTGGAATAAACCACACAAATCTGGACATGATGTTCAAGGAGTAATTCGTCGACCTGTGTCTGAGGGAGGAAGACTGGTTATTGTTCATGCTGGAACGAAGGATGGCTTTGTACCTGGTATGTTCTTAATTTATTTTACTTCATTTTATTGTAGTGAGGTGATCTCTCTTTACATAGTTATGAGGGTATTTAGGGTTTGTAGTACGGATGCAGGGGGGGGGCACATAAGTCTCTGATAAGACCCCAACTTAAGTACAGTTCCTGTGTATGAGACCCTCACTGGGATTACTTGGTTTGAGAATTGGAAAAGTTCAAAAGACAGAAGCACGATTTGTTGTGGGTGATTTCTGACAAAAGAGTAGCGTTACAAAAATTTTGTCGGGTTTGGGCTGGGAAGACTTGGGTGAAAGGAGACAAGTTGCTGGACTAAGTGGTATATTCCGAGCTGTCGGTGGATAGGTGGTGTGGAATGACATTGGTAGACGAATACGTTTCAGTGGTATTTTAAAAGTAGGTAAGATCACAGTACAGTGCTAAAGTTGATGAAAAGTGGGGCAAATATTTGTTTTTTTTTAAGAAGGGAGTTAGGGATTGGAATAATTTACCAAGGGAGATGTTCAATAAATTTCCAAATTCTTTGCAATTATTGAAGAAAATACTAGGCCTATCCCTGAAACTACATCTTCTGTCCTAAGTGCAGATCAGTGGTGACTGATTGATTGAAATTGACTGGCACTAGGTCGGAAGTGGCATTATAACTTACCGCTCATTGAGCTCTGTACGTGGTTTTTGATTTTGACTTCTCCACTGTTATTAAAAAGACTTGCAGGTATTCACTTTAGGCCAATGATTAACCTTAGAGAGGTATTTCAATCAAAACTTACTCAGTGTATTTTCATATAATATTACTGGATATTTGTATCAGTAAATTACTTGTATTGTAGGCCTATTTATTATGTTTATTCTGCATTCGACAATCTCCACCTGAATCAGTGCTTGATACCTGACTGTTGAACACCTTCCAAGCTTCTTATTTCTTACTGCCTGATATAGGTTCAGTGTTCGCAGCAATTACATTTGTTCTAAGGTATTGAAATGGGTGTTTATACTTATATCTTTTATGCAAGTGATCGTGGACTTCTAATCCAGATATAGGCCTACTAATGGAGATACATTCATGAGAGATGTTACGATAAAGTAGTGTAAGTAGTAATTAATTGACTTCATCATCAGGTGACTTTGCTACACAGTAGTTGGTTTTACTTAAAATCAGACAGCTTTTTGTATCATTCAACAGAAATCACATTTTTTATTAATAGGCCTATACTTTTTTTAGAACAAATAACTTCATACTAAAACTTAAAATTCTTACAGGTGCTGATTTGATATTTGCTACAAACTTGAAGAGAAATCAGGATTACCATGGTGCTATGAACAGCGAGAAATTTCAGATGTGGGTGAAGACGCAATTAATCGTAGGATTAAGAAATATAGGACCCTGTGTTATTGTAATGGATAATGCACCATATCACTGTAAGCTTGTTGAGCATCAACCAACAACGAAATGGAGGAAGGATCAATTAGTGGTAATTATACTTAATTGAATATTTCCTTCTACTGAATGATGTTTAATGATGTTACAGAAATTAATTTTTATTTTTCCTTTAATTTACAGTCATGGTTAAGGCAGAATGGAGTTTCTCCACCAGAAAATGCCACAAAAGATGAGCTGCAAAGGTTGTGTAATATGAATCGAAGTCACTTAAAGAGGTACAGAAGCACGTAAACATAAGTTTAGATAATGTTGTTTACACTCGTGTATTTGACTTTCATGTATGCATAACAATATTTCTCTGTTTCTTTAAAACCAGGTACATTGTTGACGAGATGCTGCACAGTGAAGGCCATACTGTCTTACGACTTCCTCCATACCACTCATTTTTCAATGCCATCGAATTTGTATGGTCTGTGGCAAAACATTATTATAACAAAACAGTGGCTTCAAGACCTGGTCACGGATTGGACAGAGCTACAGCTGTGTGGAAAGAATCTCTTGATCAGGTAGGCCAAGTGGAAATGTTATTTATTGGATATATGCAAGTGGAGTTTATAATATACTTGTCAGGTTGTGATACTTCAATATATCCTACAGGCGACAGCAGAGATGTGGAGAAATGAAGTAAAACACACTGAGAAGAAGATTGTCGAGTTCTACAATAATGAGGTGAGAGGTCTTCCTGAAGTGGAGGAACTAGTCATTCATCATGGAAGCAGTGAATCGGAGGAGGAAGATGAAGAAGATGAAGAAGAAGAAGAAGAAGAAAGAAGAAAAGCCGAGGAGTTAGCTGTACCATTGTAAGAGCCATTCCATGAGATTAAGAATGTTATAACTTTGCTGGGAAATAATACATTTCTTATTGCCCCGTCCTTTCTGATATAACGAAGTTACATTTCAAAATTGTGGGAATTGTGTATCTACAAGTTACAGGGCGGTATAGATGTGCAGGTGGGGATCAGTGTCCAATCGGAGTGGAATTATCTAGAACTGCTGTGGCGCAATGTGATGAGGAGCGGGCAAGGGGGGGGAGAGAGAGAGGGAGACAGCACTCTGTCACCAATACACGATGTAAACATTGTACGCCTGTTAAAATACTGACATAACTTAAATTTTATACACTATCTAATGGTTTTCCACAGTTCTCTGAAAGTCACAACTCACGTATACTGTATATATATAGAGAGAATTACATATAAAAATACCTGTGTACACAATAAGTAGCCCACATATTAAATATAAATCAATTTGCTTTATGTCGCACCAACACAGATAGGTCTTATGGCGACAAAGAGGATAGAAGAGATAGGAAAGGGCTAGAAGTGGGAAGGAAGCGGCCGTGGTCTTAATTAAGGTACAGCACAAGCATGTGTCTGGTGTGAAAATGGGAAACCACCGAAAACCATTTTAACGGCTGCCGACGGTAGGATTTGAACCCACCATTCCCCGAATGCAAGCTCATAGCTACGCGACCCTAAACGCACGGCCAGCTAACTCGGTCATCTTTGAAAATGTCTTTTTCTATCAGCAGAGGCTTTTTTAAAATCGTCATATTTTGTATAGGCTACAGGAGATGTACAGTAGCCCACTGGTTTTCTGATTAAACATCATTTATTTAATCTATTGCATCAGTCTACTTACATACTCACTGTCCACGTACATCGGTAACCTCGTGATTCGATTATTGAAGTATTGTGCAATGATGCGACATACAAACTAAGAGAATACCGAGTGGTTCTTCCAAATATAAAACAGACAATTTCGAGTGGTCATGAGCATGACTCATAGTCATAGGGTAGGCTAAATAATAATGTTATTGGCTTTATGTCCCACTATCAACTTTTAGGTTTTTTTTGAGACGTCGAGGTGCTGGAATTTAGTCCTGCAGGAGCTCTTTTATGTGTCAGTAAATCTACTGACATGAGGCTGAGCACCTTCAAATACCACCGCACTGAGCTCGGCCCTGCCAAGTTGGGTTCAGAAGGCCAGCGCCTCGACCGTTTGAGCCACTCAGCCAGGTGTGGAGGCTAGAGAGCTGAGTTTAAGTAATTGTCGAACGTCAACTACTTATAAAGATACTGATTGATTAAACTAATACAGTAATTAGAATAACCTAATTGACTACCTACTTACAACCTAGGTACTTTGGAATTGTGTTCTATCTTTTTAACACTGCAAATAAATCCATGTATTGTTTAAAACTCCCTGTAAGAAGAGGACAGTGGATGCGAATAGGTATTATTTTCAAATGAGCTGAGCTCGAGAGTCCATTATAGCATACGATTTTTTCAGTGTACCATGACTCTGTATGTATTGCTTCAGAGGAAGTTCGGCTCCCCGCCAATGTCCAGTGTACCGATAATGAACCATGTGTGTGTTGTGTCTCAGTGATCCATGACTGCGTACGATTCTTTCAGTGTGCCATGATTCACTGTGGCTCACTGCAGCGAAAGCTCGACTCCCCGCCAGTGTCCAGTGTGCCTATAAGGAGCCGTGTGTGTCGTGTGGCTCACTGAGCCGTGATTGTGCATGATTTGTGTGCCATGAGCTTGCCGTTCCTGTGAATCGATTCACTCGGACACTGAATGAATCGATACACTGCTTCGAATCAAGCACTCAGTAGCCTACACTAGTAGAGGTACATAGTACATTACCATTAAGATAGATAGCATTGCAAAGTAATTTGTCTTTACCATAATAACAATAATAATAATAATAATAATAATAATAATAATCGTATGGCCTCAGCTACCATGTGCAGACATTTCAAGTTGACGCCATCTGGCTGTCTGCTCGTCAATTTTGACGTTCCGTTATACTCTAGGCCCACTAGATGGCAGACCGAGTAAACCGAAACTCTCTTGGGCGTCTGTGGCTGAGATTTAATGAATTTTGTCGGGTAAACACCAAATGCGTCACCAGAGATCTTTTACATGCCGACATCGTACGACATGAAGTGTCGAATGGACTTTTTTCTGCCCTTCAAAAATCCGACTACCTCTGCCGGGTTTGAACCCACTATATTGGGATTCGGAGGCCGTCACTCTACCAGTGATCCACAGAGGCAGCTGTCTTTACCATGAAATACATCGTCGTCGTACATGACTGAATTACTATCAATATATCTTAGAGAAACTGTAATGTACATGAAACCGAAATTGAGTTAATTTCCACGATACATTCTTCCTATATAAAGGAGACCATGTAGCTTATCCACCTTCATTTCAGCCACATAAATATTCAGCAAAAATTGCAAAATCACATTAAAGGACAAATACAATTTTTTAAGTAGAAATAGTCTGGAACATAGATTAGTGAGGTTGGACATCCTGCGCGTCATCATTCAGGAGTCGCTGTTGAACATACTGTACTTGTCAAAACTAGTAAGTTTCTATTTTACACAATAATAGTGAAATGTTGATGAAGACGACATACACCCAGCCCCCGTGCCAGAGAAATTAACCAACGGTGGTTCAAATTCCCCACCCTGTCGAGAATCAAACCCACACCCTGTGACCAAAGGCCAGCACGCTAACCATTTAGCCATGGGGCCAGACAATAATAGTGAAAAAGCATGTTCACTGCAGCTATTGTTGACAGGATATTTCTTCTCTTTAAAGAACAATGAGTACCACGAATTAATATCCTGTTTTGTTGATTCCTGTAAACTTTGTATGTACGGTTTTGGTTCGCCAGTTCCTAGCGTATCTACTGAATGAAAACTTTGTAGACCAATGGATTCAGTTTTATGTTTATTGCCTTCAGTCGTCACGACAGTTTTTTCAATGACAACAGTCGCTCAATTACAAATCCTGTCAAACCTAACCTAACCCTGCGACAATCAGTGGTTTTCGATGGATCACTACCTAACCGGTCATTATAATTTGTTTTCGGTGGATCACAACCAAACCTGTCCCTATCAGTGGTTTTCGGAAGAATACAGTGGTTTTGTCACAAGTCAATACAGACTCTTGAATCAATGTGTGAAAATGGGAAAGTGTAGAAAACCCTCTTCAGGAATGCCAATCTCTAAGTCCATAGTCTTTTCAGCGTTGTCACACAGCTGAAATTCACTTTAGAAGTAATTGTAAAAAGTCGTATATAGGCTCTACAGATACATAGTACATTACCAATTCCATCTCGATTGCTATGATACGCACACTGCATAGCGGTTTTGCTCTATAGATAAATCATATTATAGTGAAAAAAAATTTGTTTAAAAAAAAAAGTCTGTCTGGCATGAAGGTCCAGAAGGAAAATACTTTCATTGAATTCTTATTTATGTGCTCACCACCCTAGTAGGTTTAAATAAACCTTATAAATACGTTGTAAGACCCATTCTCGAATATGGATCTGCATGTTGGTTTAATAAATTCCCTAGAGAAAGTTCAAAGAAGAGCGATGCGTTTCGTAACTGGGAATAGAAGGAATACCATTAATTGGGAAAGTCTTGAATCTAGAAGAACTAGAGCTCGCCTGTGTGGTCTTTATAAGAGCTATACGGGAAGGGCTGCTTGGAGTTGTATTAGGAATAGGTTATGACCTCCCTCATTGTATCACTATTTGCAGCGATAGCCAGGAAGCGTTAAAAGCACTATGTGCAGTTAAAACAACATCAAAAATGGTATGGGAATGCCAAAGGATGTTAGATCAGCTGTGTGAATTTAGCTCAGTTACCCTATTACGGGTCCCTGGGCACACAGGTATCAGTGGAAATGAAGAAGCTGACAAACTAGCGAAACAAGGCTCAAATGGTCCTTTTATAGGACCAGAGCCCTTCCTGGGAGTGTCACTCCGAAGCGTGAAACTGGTAATATCCCAGTGGACAAACCAGTCTCACTTAAGACATTTGGAAGAGGTTAACTATAGCAAGGCAGGCACGTGAACTTATCAAAGGGCCTAGCCAAAGTTATAAAAAGGTCCTGATAAATTTGAATAGGACCAGAATGCGAATGGTAGTTGGACTGTTGACAGGCCACAATACCTTACAGACACACCTACACATCATGAAAATCAGTCAGGATCCGATGTGTAGAAGATGCGGTAGGGAGGAGGAGACCTCCGCGCATGTGTTATGTCAGTGTGAGGCTCTTGCAAGCACTAGACATCGATACCTTGGCTCACATTTCGTGAGCCTGGAAGACATCAGGAATGCCAACATCCGGGCACTGGTATCCTTTATAGGAGCACTAGGTCTGGACTAGGCAAACCCGTTTAAGGGACACAAAGGGTCTTCACAGACCTACGTGTGGAGCCCTGCGAAGGCAGGGTTCACCCATTCTTTATCTATCTATCTATCTAACCTCCCTCATACTTATCGAGAAATTATCATAAGCATAAAATTAGGGCCAGAAACCAGCATACGGATGTATTGGAAATAATTAAATTGTGTATGAAACTGTACATGATGCTGGATTTAGAATGACTAGTAGTATTTCTTGTAATATTTTTTTCCATGGAATTCCTTTTTGTACTTGAGTTGTTGTAGTTGTTGGGTAGTATGATTTAACTTTATTATCACTTGTAGTGTTAAGCTAGTAGTAAGTTCAATCTATAGTATTGTAATTTGTAGTGTTAAGTACTGGAAATACTTAAGTTGTGTGTGAATATGTATATAATGACACTGGATTTAGAAAGTTTAATTAGTAGTATTTCTTGCTTGTTGTAATGTTGTTGTTGTTGTTGTAGGGTAATTACGGTTTAACTTCACTTTATTATCACTTATAATGTTAAGCTAGTAGTAAGGTCAACCTATAATATTGTAAGCCAAATTGTTAAGCACTGTAAATACTTAAGTTGTGTGTGAATTTGTATATGATGTTGCTCGATTTAGAATATTAAACTAGCAGTAATTCTTGTTATATTTTCCTTCCATATATCTGCTTCATGCCTTTGCTGGCAAGATGTAGTGTTTACACTGCACTATGTCTTCTGGTATGGGCTAGAACAAATTTGTTACTTTCATTGACCTGTCTCAGTCTCATCCTTGGCTTTGACAGTATGAAAGTGACCGAGGTAAGTGTGATGCTAGTAATACCATTCCTTGTGCAGCCAGTCCCTGTTATGAATGGTGTGAAAATGTCACTCATAGGGTCGGTTGGTGCATGCATTTCAGTGGGCTCGGCAGACTGATCTGTAATGGCAACTTCTGGCTCGGTGAGGAAAGCAACGGGAAACTACCTCACTCCTCACTTCCCTAGTATGCCTCTTCAGTGACGCCTAGGCTATCTATGACAGCTGTTGGCGGAACTGTGGAGGATCAAACCAGCCTTAGGGCTGAATACCCAACATACATACATATCTGCTTCTTGTACTCTTGTTGTTTGTTTGTTTGTTTGTTTCTTTGTTGTAGTTGGGTAATTATGTTAACTTTATTATCACATTACTGTAAGTGACCGTTGCCACCGGGGTATTTCCTATTTGCAATTTATTAATAATAATAATGAGTGACAGAGGTTTAACGTAATTTGGAAGGAATGTTTTGCGTATGATAAATGAGTACCAGTTAACTATTGGGGGCAAAGGCGGTCATGCGTTGAGCTAACCACTCCACCCCACCCCACCAAGTGCCAACGTCATGGATAGTGGAAGCCTTCACCTTCCCCCTTTCCAATGGCTTTCATGGTTTGTACGGAGATGACTTTGCTTTTTGCTTTTTAAATATTAGTATTCATGTTTATTATGTTTGTTTATTCATACCCCTGCTTTGTAATTCAGTGACCATGGAATGGCTCTAAATGTTGTAAATTATATTTATATTTACTTGTATTTATTTCCTTTTTCCTTATTGCACACGTTTGTTGTTGTTATTGTTATTACTACTACATATCGCTTAACATGTAAATAAACTAATATTTAATGCAGTAAATAATGCTTATCTCTTCGGATTCATTTCTTCGTTGCGTATTCGTTTTGCTATGACAACATGACTTCTTTATGATATAAATAAATATAAAATAAAAGTATTTCTTCCCAAACATATTTGTTATACGTGCACCAATCAGAGAATCAACTAGGGAAGTACCTCTTACTAAGGTGCATAATGTTTTTGCATACATGTATAATTGAAGAATTGAAGATCCATATACAGGTAAGTGGGTCGCCCATGTGGTAGGCCTATTACGCGTCATAGGAAACTGAGTGAACTGGCTGTGCAGTTTGATCACATTGCTGTTAGCTTGGTTTCAGGAGATGGTGATGTATTCGAACCCCACAGTTGGCAGGTCTGAAGTTTTTTTTTGCCCGTCATTTTCATTTCAGGCTAGTGCTGTGTCTGTACGCTTATTTACATCTTAAATCCTAGCCCTCTTTCCTATCCAATTCTTGCATCACAACCTGTCTTCATGTGATTTAAGCCAATATATATGTAAAAATCTGGTAATGTTGTAAGCTTGAGATACACCAACTTGTAAGCTGAAAATATGTTTAAAATGCCAAATGCCGAAAACCGTAAAAGTTCTTAGTGGGATGTAAAGCTGTTAGCATTATTATTAAAAGGAAGGACATATGTCTTATGTGGTAAGTCCTTGAACTTGCAGAAACCGCAATGAATTATTCAATCTATATTCCCTCCCCCCTTTCTTTAAGAATGCAGTTATAGTAATGCATACATCAGAATCAGAATAAAGGCAGGAAATGTTTAACATTATTTTAAGCGAGTGAAGGAGAGAATGTATGACTAGCTCATGTTGGCGGATTCGAGTTCGGCGGTATTTGAAAGTGCTCAAATACTCCAGCCTCATGTCTAGATCTACTGGTACATAAAGAACTCTTGCGGGACGAAATACTGGCACCTCGGTGTATGTGAAAACGATAGAAGTAGATAGTAGAACTAATATTCAATTGTGCAGTGAGCTTGAAGCTGACCTAATTTCCGTTCACGTAGCTTGGCACATTAGTATTCCTATATGTTTCCTGATAACCGTGAAGATATAACCAGCCTGCAGGCTGAAAATATGCCCAATCTCTCTCCTTAGGCTACGGGTTACCGGTATTGAAGAGAGAAGGAAATGTTCGCGCAAAAGAAAGGGAAGTCATTGGACTTTCGAAAATCACACTGCAAAGACTTATTAAACAAATTGCATCGTTTAACACGCCCCTATTTTCAAGAATATGGTTATAGTACGCCTACTGCATATCAAAATAAAGACAGATATATGTAACATTAATTTGAGTGAGAAAGGGTGTTTATTTCCTAAATTTCTCATTGAGCGTGGAAACCGACTTAATTATGAATATCTTGATTTATTTCATCTTAACTTTTATCATTTACTAGGGTAGGGAAACATTTATTATCGGTGTTTACATTGAGGTTAGTTTGTTTGGTTATGTCTGGTGATTTTAATATGTAACCAGGCAGGTTGGCAGCAGTGATCAGCCATTACAAAATAGAGAAAAGAAGAGCATCGGGCGGCGATATTTACTTTCTGGGGTATTTCGTTACGTGGCTATTACTATAGATGCACCTCCCCCAGGGTCTTCTAGTCCTCGTTTGCTTGCAGCTTTATCACTCATTGCAGTCGATGCCATATCGAAATCAGAATTAAGTAGTTGTAATGTCATCCCTACAATTGAAGATAAAGCGTTACCTTCGTAAACGTCACTCGATGAATCTTTTGATAATGTGAGTGGAGGACACCCCTCCCCATATAAACCACTATCCATGATTGGATTCTCCCACTCACCCAAGCACTGCAATTAACTGTGTGGTCAAGTGATATCAAGAGCATAATCACAGACTGAGTCAATCAACTAGTATAAATATACACTGAATGACAATAATACCCTGAGTTGAGTTTTCTGCGAAAAACGAACTTAAATGTCAAGCAACAGGATTAGGAATAATATACTGATAGCTTCAATAACAGCACAGACAAAGCAAAGAATGAAGAGGGGCATTAGAGTACAGATGTCCGAAAATAACTGTTAAACACTTAGAGATGCTTCATATTTTGAGGTACAACTTAATGTTCTTTCCTTCCTATGATTAATGATTTATGCAATCTATTGAGATATGCAGTTTCAAATGAGTTGTGTTAAATTACATAACATAGGAGAAGTAGCACCTTTCTTTCTTATTTCAGCAACTTTTCCCTTCCATTTATCCTATGAAAATTGCCCTTAAAAACCCTAGCCATGGCGATGACTCTGTGGGAATCAGTGAGTGATACCAGTTATAAGATAAGTGCCGAGCTGAGTGGCTCAGACGGTTGAGGCGCTGGTCTTCTGATCCCAACTTGGCAGATTCGATCCAGGCTCAGTCCGGTGGTATTTGAAGGTGCTCAAATACATCAGCCTCATGCCTTTAGAATTACTGGCACGTAAAAGAACTCCTGCGGGACAAAATTCCGGTGCCTAGGCGTCTCCGAAAACCGTAAAATGTTGTTAGTGGGACGTAAATAAATAACATTATTATTATTATTATTATTATTATTATTATTATTATTATTATTATTATAAGATACGATGATATGTTTCATATGGTATCGACGTATTGACTTGTCATCAGTGTAGAGTATGACCACCCGTTGCTGAGCTCTTGCATGCATTGCATTATAAAGGTATTGAATAACCTGCCGTGGAATGTCCTGCCTTGCCATATCGATCTGTTGGTGTATTTGTTAAGAAGGAAGCCATACTTTCCAGTGTCGAATTTGTTAAATGTAACAAAATCTTTCCAGGCTATCCAACACACAATTTCAATATAAATTATAACATTATAACATCCTGTAAAAAATATGCACGATTTACGAAGAATGACATGTTTCGTTCTACACTAACATCCTCAGATTCTATCAAATCACTAAAGCCAGGATTTTCATGCCGTAATAGGTTAGATTGCAAACTAAATTTGGTTAATAGGAAGTGTCGGCCACCCGCTCTTCCATAATGTAGCAAGAGTAACAAATTATGGTAGTTCTGATTGGTCGTACCCCTAATGTTTATGCATACCCCATAGCATAATTGTTGTGAAGGTAGACTATAGTTGCTGCTCGCTTCAGAAACTTTGCATTCTACCCTATTAATGCATAAAAATCCAGGCTCTACAAATCACTTAAATCATGCGTATCGCGCGCTGTACAACGCTAGTAAACGTGCTCCGCAATTCACCTGCCATATCAGCCAGATAATATTTATGTTAATATTCGTGGGTTTGCTAGTGCTGGTGTGAACTTCAATACCCGTGAAGTACTATGACGCTGAAGGCCGTAAATGAACGTCGTTCGAAATTTGAGAAGCGAATGGCAGAATTCTAAGCACACCTGAAGCAAGCCATGGCTGCTGGCGCCACCAGTGTTGCCAACGCCGGCGACACACTAACCTGCCTCACTCCAGAGTTCCAGGACTTTCGGGAAATAATTTCGGAGGAATTAAGTGAAATGAAGAAGGAGGACAATCTGATTGACGAGGCAGAGCAATATAGCAGAAGGAACTGCCTCCTCCTTCATGGTGTCTGTGAGACCTCCGACGAGGACACCCATGCTGTGGCGCTGGGTACGTTTAAAAACAGTCTGAACATCCAATTGTCTATGGAAAGTGCAGATCGATGTCATAGACTGGGTCTTATGAAGAGGACGGCAGCTGAGGTGGTGTTCGCAGGAAATAGGCCGATCATCATAAAATTCCTCAGGTACCATGAAAGAGACAACATATGGAGCGCCAAGCGAGCTCTTAAAGGTACCAAATTATTCATCACCGAATCCCTGACGTCCACAAGGAAGGAAGTATTGCGTAAAGCCCGGGACTTCTGGGGTTTGCGGCGGGTTTCGTCGCAGGACGGCCGCATTATCTTTCATGTATAAGACGAGAAAAAGCTCCACATTAGTTCACCTAATGAATTGAACTTATATACGAGGCGTTTAGGTGGATTATCAGAGTGATATGATCATTGTGATGTGCCCAATAAATATTATTATTATTATTATTATTATTATTATTATTATTATTATTATTATTATTATTATTATTATTATTATTAGGTTTACGCGCGCGCGCGTGTGTGTGTGTGTGTGTGTGTGTGTGTGGTACGTTAACCAGTCAGCGGTCCATTCCTTCAGGAAATCCAGGAAAGATTCTTTTTTTGTCCCAATTAAAGTATGTCCGTTAGTCAGGTAGCTACGGTATTTTCCCATGACAATGACCTCTCTAAGAATAGCACTCTCCTCACTCCTTCCCAGATCATAGATGTCGGCAACCTTTTGAAACAAGAACTTTCACTATAACCTTATACTCTCCAGTGTTGTCACTTGAACAGCCCAGGTTTGCCCGCACACTTTGACGAAATTCAGGCTATATTTATAAAATAGGGGCCATTTGATAGGTATTAGTGAAAGCTGGTTATCGCCATCAATTCAAACCACATGGTTCGCCTTGATGGCTATAACCTCTACCGCCATGACCGTACAAATAAGAGGGGAGGATGTATTGTTCTCTACTGTAGAGATGACCTGAAAAGCCGTGTCATTTGTACCTCATCGAACGGGGGAGTTTTCGATGATAGAGACCGCTGATCTGTAGTGAACTATCTCTAGGCCTAGGATAGAGGAAGTGGAATCTGTCTGCAAACGAATAAGGTAGAAAATCTCCAGGACGAGGAAATTAGACAGAAGTACTAGGATATGATTGGTGAGAAGTTCCGAACTGTGGACGGTAAGCAGGTCCAAGAGGTATAAATAGAATGGGTGGCATACAGGGATGCAGTGGTAGAAACAGCAAGGGAATGCCTAGGAACAACTGTGTGTAAAGAAGGGAAAAACCGAACATCTCGGTGGAATGATGAGGTGAGAGCAGCTTGTAAACGTAATAAGAAGGCTTATCAGAAATGGCTCCAAACAAGGGCCGATGCAGACAGGGAATTGTACATAGATGAAAGAAACAGAGCGAAACAAACAGTTGTTGAATCCAAAAAGAAGTCGTGGGAAGATTTTGGTAACAACCTGGAAAGGCTAGGCCAAGCAGCAGGGAAACCTTTCTGGACAGTAATAAAGGATCTTAGGAAGGGAGAGAAAAAGGAAATGAACAGTGTTTTGGGTAATTCAGGTGAAATCATAATAGATCCCAGGGAATCACTGGACAGGTTGAGGGAATATTTTGTAAATCTTCTCAACGTAAAAGGAAATGTTCCTGCTGGTGTCGTGAACAACCAAGCTCATGGGGAGGAGGAAACCGAAGTTGGTGAAATTACGCTTGAGGAAGTGAAAAAGGTGGTAATAAACTCCATTGTCATAAAGCAGCAGGAATAGATGAAATTAGACATGAAATGGTGATGTGTAGCGGGAAGGCAGGGATGAAATGGCTTCATAGAGTAATAAGAGTAGCATGGAGTGTTAGTAAGGTACCTTCAGATTGGACAATAGCAATAACTGCACATATCTATAAGCAAGGGAACAGGAAGGATTGCAACAACTATGGAGTATCTCATTGATTAGTATACCAGGCAAAGTATCACAGGAATCTTGGAAGGGAAGTTGCGATCAGTGGTTGAGAGGAAGTTGGATGAAAGCCAGTGTGATTTCAGACTACAGAGGGGCTGTCAGGATCAGATTTTCAGTATGCTGCAGGTAATTGAAAAATGCTACGAGAGGAATAGACAGTTGTGTTTATGTTTCGTAGATCTAGAGAAAGCTTATGACAGGGTGCCGAGGGAAAAGGTGTTCAACATACTGGGGGACTATGGGATCAAGGGGGGATTATTCAAACCAATCAAAGGAATTTATGCTGACAATTCGGCTGCAGTGAGAATTGATGTTAGATTGAGTTCTTGGTTTAGGGTACTAACAGGGGATAGACAAGGCTGTAATCTTTCACCTTTGTTGTTCGTAGTGTACATGGATCATCTGCTGAAAGGTATAAAGTGGCAGAGAGGGATTCAGTTAGGTGAAAATGTAGTAAGCAGTCTGGCCTATGCTGACGAATTGGTCTTAATGGCAGATTGTGCCGAAAGCCTGCAGTCTAGTATATTGGAATTTGAAAATAAGTGTAATGGGTATGGTATGAAAATTAGCCTTTCGAAGACTAAGGGCTGGTTCTACCACCTACTGGTAAAGTAGCGCGTAATTTGCCCTCCGCGTAAAAGGATGTTTCCGTTCGACCACCCCCAGGTAGCGCTACCGGCAGCATAAATCGTAGTTACCCGGCGCGTAATTTATCGGCCACTTCGAGGGCCCGATAAGACTTCACCTGCCGGGCAAGTTTTGATAGTTGATCATTATTAGCTGTATTTCTGGTGACATACAACTTAAATTAGCTTAGTACACTGAAAAGAGCATGATACTGTAACAGTGGCCGATATTGTATTGCAGGATCTTGAACATTAATGCTTCCCTTGAGTTGCAACGGTCACACCAGCCTCTCGCATCGGTAGCTTAGGGAACACATTTTATAAGTCAAGCTTTCGTAAAGAAACTTTAAAAGGATATAAAATCAAAATCTATTTGGAAATCATTTCAAATAGGCTTTAATTTTCTACTTTTTCAGTTTTCAGACACGAGGTATAACTTAATGTATATATCCTAATTGCTCAAGTGTTCTCGTAGTGTAATGGCTAACACGCTCATTTCGGAATACGAGGTATGCAGGTTCGAGTCTTTATTATGACGAATCTTTTTTTATTTCCATTTTTTTTTTTTGCTACTTGCTTTACGTCGCACCGACACAGATAGGTCTTATGGCGACGATGGGACAAGGAGGGGCTAGGAGTGGGAAGGAAACGGCCGTGGCCTTAATTAAGGTACAGCCCCAGCATTTGCCTGGTGTGAAAATGGGAAACCACGGAAAACCATTTTCAGGGCTGCCGACAGTGGGATTCGAACCTACTATCTCCCGAATACTGGATACTGGCCGCGCTTAAGCGACTGCAGCTATCGAGCTCGGTATTTCCATTATTAGCGTTGTGTTAATCTGTATGCCTCTTTTCATACGTTCTTTTGTTAATAATATATTTCATTGAAATATTTAATTACAATATTATGTCTACTACGAAATTGCTTTATATGTATGCTACTTATAGGAAGTGATGTTATGATTAATAGCACATGGGACTGTCGCCCAGGTAGCAGATTCCCTATTAGTAGTTTACATAGTCTTCTTGTAAAATATTTCGAAGAAATTGGAAACTATTCCATTCCCGAATTCTTCCTATGAATGGATATTTATCCCGATTAGTTCTTTACATTTACAGTACCTTCCAACTTTATCTTCATAAAGTTAAACATTAGAATGAAATGCATTATCAATAAATGGAAACATGCGGAACTAAACGAGGTCACAGAGCTAGTTGCAAATAGAGCATAGTGGAGATACTTAATCAATTCACAGAAGCCTGCAGATAGAATGCTCAAAGGCAATAAATCCGTAAGGAAGATGTGTAAGTATATACGTATATGGAAGCGCGTAAAAGAGAGTTAAGAACAACGGCAGGGAACGAAAATACATTTTAAAATGTAAATTAGAAATACGATGAAAACCTGCGTACCTTCTATTACGGAGCGAGCGACTTGAACAATCTACTACGAGAATACTTTTCAAAAACGCTGCCTTACATGACAGGTTATAACTGGCGTAAGAAAATGTAATCTCGAGATTTTAATCCCAATTAGGTATTGATATTGATGATCATAGATTAAAATCACGAAAGCTTGACATAAATCGTTGTCCATAACCATGGGCGCCCGCAGGATCTTTTCCAAGGGGGGGCACGTTAACAGTTTGCTTGAATATAAATACCAATATAACGTCAGCAACATTAAATTGTTTACAGAAATTTGCGAATATAACAGATGCTCGATGACTGTCAGTAAGTTCAGTTTATGAAATAATCTGGTATGATATTAAACAACTGAACATAAAATTTTTAGAATTACAGGTGGGGCAAGCGCCCCCCTTGCCCCCCTTGCCCCCTTGTGGGCGCCCATGTCCATAACTCTTAAGACTCCCTTTATTAGGTTTTTTGGTGATAATCAGCAGACGCAAGCACAGGGAAATAAGACAATCGAAATGAGTTTCATACATCTGACGATAGATAGCACCACACTCGAAAGTGAGAAGTCGCTGAAAATCAGTCTAGCCAACTTGCGCGGAGGTGGTTGGACAAGCCAAAGTACCAGCCGATTTACACCTCCAGGTAGTTTACCTCCCGGGCAGCTGCCAGCCTTTTTACCAGCAGATAGTAGAACCGGCCCTTATTTGTTTAACTTTACTTTATTTTTTCATTATATGTTGTTCAAATCTGTAATTTTTAGCTTATCTTTGTTTTTATAATAGAATAGTACATTTCCTTTATATATGCACTAGCAAGATACCCGTGCTTCGCTACGGCTTTAAAATGGAAATTATTATTCAAAGTTTTACATTTTGGAGAGTCCACTGTCAGCTGAGCCTGTGAAATACGTCCTCAGTTCGTACGTCAAACGGTTTTGGGGGATAATATTTCTTTTGTAATCCACCACTCACTGGAACCCCGTACGGAAGAATTTGAAAGTTTTAAACCATATCTGATTTAACATCTAGGACGTAAAAGCGGCCGACCTGTGAAATTTTGATTTTGTCCGTTGAACAGTAATGGGAGGAATGAATACTTTTTTAAGGGGGGAATGTTTTGAAATATTTTTTAACATCTAGGGTAGAGAAGACAACCCTTCATGAAAGGAGTCATGTTCGTGCCCGAAACGGTTTCGGGAGAATGGATATAGTGTTTTTGAGAGTCAACTACCATCTAAACCTCTTAGGGGAGAAATGTTTTGAAGTATACGGTATTTTACACCTAAGACATAAAAGAAGACCCCTCTTGTAAAATTACAACTTTGTACGCCAAATGGTTTTGGAGAGATGAATAATTTAGCTTATGGAGCTAAACTCATTTAACACTTTAGTGGTGGAAGGTTTAAACATATTCCACACCTAGGATTTAAAATACAGTATATACCGCTATTTGGAAATTTGTCATCGTACGTTAAACCGTTTCGGAGGAAGGAATGAATGTATTTGTTTTCGGATCTTAACTCCCATTTAACTCTCTGTGGGCTTAAATTTGTTTCGAACCTTCTGTTATTTAACACCTAGGATTTCATTTGACATTTTCACTTCGTAATTCAAACGGTTTCACATAAACGTATATTTTTATCATAATTCCTCATCCCGCAGTCAAACCCCTTAGGGGTATATTGTTTTATGTCCAATTCTTATCTGTATCCTCATAAAAAAGAATTCAACCCCTTTTATACCTCGCTTAAATTGATTTCCTCTCTCCCCCCACAATAAAAATAAGCGTTTATTTTAAAGGAGATTCCAAATAACAATTTTCACGTCCGTAACATCCTTCGTTTTTCAGATATAAGTATCCTCGTACAAAGAATTCAACTCATCTTTCAATTCACTTACCCACCCTTAATTGGATTTTCCGAAAACAAAAGAATACGTGTTTCTTTATTTTTAAAGAAGATTCCAAATTCAAATTTTCATGTCTGTAACATCTTCAGTTTTTGAGATAAAAGTATCCTCATAAAGGGAATTCATCCCTTTTCCAGTCCTATTTACACCCCACTTATGTGGATTTTACGGAAACCAAAAATACGTGTTTCTTTATTGTACCGGGCGGTACACCTCTACACCGTTTATTTAAAAGTTGCGCCAGTTGAAACTCCTCTTCTGGAGGAAGGTTGAACTTTATCTATTCTATTAATTCTCTACTTTCTCAGAAGATGTCACCACGTGGAAAATTTTGAGTTTTTGAACTGTGTCACTTTTGATGTGTTTTTGTTTAGCTTGAAGTAAGAAGTGTGAACTTTCTCTTCTAGAGGACACTACTGAAGATCAACAATAGTGCAACCTAGTGCGGAGTCAAAGAACTATTTTGTTGAAGAAATTTTTATTTCAAATGTTTGTTCTTTGCTAAATTTCTTTCTGTTATTGTTTAAGTTGGCTGTATACCCCTCTCTTTCCCCTTGTTTTGCATGTAGCCAATCCCGAATTTCTTAAATTAATTTCTATCCAATCAGATGTATCTTCCCCCAACTTGAATCGATTGCGGGGTCCTATCCAATAAAAACATTGTGGGCGGGTGTTTTCATTCCCCTAACGCCTAGAAACTTCCGCGAGAGTATATAAACTGCTGATTTTAGGGTCTCCGGGCCACTTCTGTTCCATCTTTCAGTGTATTAAGTACATAGCAGGAGGCGGGAAGCGCCTCTTCCTTCTTCAGCCGTTCAACACCAGGTAATGGCCTATTAATAACTTCTTTTCTTGCTAGGTTGGCAGTTTAACACTCGCGGCGGGTTCGAAGCATTTCCATCATGTAACCTTTTCCTAAAATGTAATTACTCTTTTCATCTTTTTCTTGTAAAGCTACATATTGGGATAGAGAGTGCTAACCCTCTCGAGCTCCCACTCACATTTGTTTTGAGGTGAACTTATTTTTTTAAAACTATTCTTCGTTTATGTAATGTAAAGTGTTCTTCTCTAAGTCACCTCTGTAGTATGGGATTAGCCCTTGCGTTAGCGGCCCAGAGCCAGATTAGGTTTTAAAAACAAAGTGTATTAGGAGTGCAAGTTCGCCTCCTCTCAAATTGTTATTTTAGAGGTCATGTAATCAACCTTCTTTTCATGTAATAGACCTCAGTAGGTTGGGTATTTTACCCCTGTGAATACGTCCTTAGAGGACAGCTTGAAGGTAGAGTTTGGTGTGGCCTTGTGATAGGCTTACAATTTTGAGAGCGGATCGCTCTTTGAAATTTGTTTCTGTATGCCTCGTGCAGGCTTTATGTGTAATGTTTGGAGCCAGTGCTCCTGGGCATGAATGGGGCTTTCTGCCCCTTGGCTAAATTTTTTTTGGAGTAAGGCGGGGCTGATGGCCCAAGAGTTATGAAGTAAGGGCACTGAGCCCGAATCCAGTAATATTGTACTTACATTTTTGCTACTCTGTACCTGTTATGATTGTTATCTCTTGTTTTTGAAAAGAAAATATAACCTGGTTAAATTTTAAATTAATTTTACATTGCACGTTAAATTCGTAGCTTGAAACCCATTCACACCCGCACCTTCTTTCACCTCTACCTACCACGGATATCTCCGTAACAAGTGGTAGCAGAGCGTGGTTGAATGGGTCTCAATTTAGCCCCTTTTGGCCGCTAAACATTGCTTTAATTCGAACTCTAACAATTTTCTCAGTTGCTGGAATTTTTTGAGTTTTTTTTAAAATTGTTCTGTCATCATGTCCGGCCCTCGCGATGTTCTCCTCCTTAACTATTTGCGCAAAGAGGAGTTGATATACGAGTTAACTATCAGAAACGTTCAATCTGGAGGCACGGTTGCAATAGACACTAACAAGCTTAGAGAGTCCCTTGATTTGCCCATTTCCATCCCCAATTTGGGAGAGAAAGAAATTGACGACTCTCTTTCCACGATCACGGAGAATATTACTGGGCTAGCTTCCGTAGTTAGTTTTTTTGATGAAAATGATCCGTCTCCTAACCAAATTAAGCGTGTGCAAGGCAGATTATATCACTTTTCAAATAGAGTTAATGATCTGTTGTCTCTAAAGGTGAATGACGTTCAGAGGAAGGACGCTAATACGCTCCTTGAAACTATTTCTGAATTGTCTAATAAGGTCACTCAATTGCTAACCGGCGAAGTTCCTCCCAAAACTGATCAACCCGCCACGGTGAATGTAGGTAACGAGGAAGAGCCTCCTCAGGGAGAAGTCAATAGGATAACCGTTGCTGCTCAAACTATCTCTGCCCCATCGAACAACGAATCTGAACGCCGTGCGTCATTGGGTAACATCCGCTCTGAATTAACTTCTTTGCCATTGAAACCTTTAACGACTATGTCACCTGGGTTCAGTAGCTTGCCTCATCCATTGGCAATGTTGCTCAGAGGTATATCCAAGTTTTCCGTTAATACCACCAGTGACGTAATTTCATTTTTAAGATTTCTAGTGGAATTTCAGGATCATGCCCTTGTGTTTTCTCTTTCCCCATGTCAAATTTTGCAAATTATCTATCCTTATGCTATTGGGGTTCTCTCAGATAAAATAGTAAGAGCCATAGCTGAACAGTCATCTATCGAAGATTTCCATGCACATCTGCTTGCAAATTTTATTCCTGCCCGCGCGAGGTCATCTCTTATTCAGAAATACTATTATCGGGTACAGCGCTTGGATGAAAACTTGGCTGATTTCATTCAAGATATCAAATTCTACACTAGGGTGTTTGCTCTGCACTTTCCTGAAGATCAGATTGTGCAGGCTATTGTAGAAGGTATTTCGCCATCCTACAGGTCATATTTGTGTTTCGCGGCGTGTCCGCAAACCTTCTCTGAACTTGAAGCATTGGCCGTCTCTGCGGAAGGAGTTAGATACGCCGATTCTTTGCGTGTCGCGAAAGAACCCCCGCCTTCCTTTAGTAACACTCGGCCTCCACCTCGCCGACCAGTCAATCCCCGTAAATGTTATGCGTGCGGGTCGCCTGACCATCTGCGGAATAAGTGTCCTCTGATCAAGTCAAGTGGGACAAGGAATGGAGCAGGGTCATCACAAGGCTGTTTTAAGTGTGGGGCCTTCTCACATATCGCCAAAAATTGCCCAAACTCAAATAGCACCCCCTCCTGCTCAACTTCTGGTGCCAATTCCACCTATGCCAATAATAAAAAGTGACTAGTGGCATCGGTTGAGTCGACTAATCCATCTTCCCGAGACTCAGCCCCTAGTAAACAGGTTGTAAATGCAGAGAACAATCAGCCTTCAAATTCATCTTTTGAATGCCCTAAAGAATGTCTTAGGATTGCGGCGGATACCCCCGCACCTGTTCCTTTTCTTAAGATTGAGTTAAATAACGAGCCTATAAGAGCTCTTTTAGATTCAGGCAGTGTTTGTTCGATTATTTCGGCTGAATGGTATTCTAAATTGAAATCTGTTTGTAAACTACCTGACCATGTCTCAGCTCTTATTCAATATGTTTCGGCTAATTCATCGCCATTAGAAATTCTAGGTTCCGTACTGGTCAAAATTCGTATTTTTAAATTTACACGGAAAATCAAACTGTTTGTGGCTAAGCACTTGTCTTGCCCCATCATATTGGGAGCGGACTTCATTTCTCACACTGGTCTGGTGCTCGATCTCCAGAGTAGGTCGTGCACATTCAAATTTGCGTCCAATTGTAGAATTCCCTTGTTAAAGTGTAATTCTGTATCATGTTCATCTATTTCGCCTACCCAGGATGAGATGTTGTTAGACCTTAGACATCTACCTGAGGAGCAGGCTGATAGTATTCGGAAACTGTGTCAGTCGTTTCCCGAGGTGTTCTCTGATACTCTTGGTGTTACTGACCTTATTGAATACAAAATTGAGGTCACGGATTCGATTCCTGTCCGTTTTCCACCGTATAGGCTATCTCCACCTAAAATGAAGGCTCTGAAAGAAATCATCGATCAGATGTTGAAGGATGGTATTATTAGGCCCTCTAAGTCAGCGTATTCTTCGCCTATTTTTCTAGTCCCGAAACCCCAAGGAGGCTTCAGGCCTGTCATTGATTACAGGGCTCTCAATCGGAAGGTGGTGTTGCAATCTGTGCCCCTTCCCGACCTTCATTCTTGCTTTTCATGGTTTCGTAAGGCCAAGTTCTTCACCATCTTGGACTTGAATCAGGCCTATAATCAAATTCCCCTTGCCGAAGAGTCTAAACATCTTACAGCGTTTGCCACGGACTGGAACTTATACGAATACAACCGCGTGCCTTTCGGGCTCCCCACGGGGGCAGCTGTGCTCACTAGGCTACTAGATAGGGTCTTTTCCGACATCAAATTTGAGTACTTATATCACTACTTGGATGATGTCGTCGTATTTTCCGAGACTTTTGAAGAACATCTAGATCATCTGCGAGAAGTTCTGAATCGCCTTCGTAAGGCTGGGTTAACTGTCAAGTTGTCCAAGGTTGCCTTTGCTAAGCCCTCTATGTCATTCCTAGGGCATATTGTGTCACCCGATGGGGTAGCTGTCGATCATTCTAGAACACAGGCCATCCGTGATTTTAAACCTCCTAAGGACATCAAAGGCATCGCCAGGTTTATTGGTATGGTGAATTTCTTCAGGAAGTTTATTCCTAACTTCGCTAATAGAGCGGCGCCCTTAAACCTTCTTCGTAGGAAAGGCATCAAATTCGAGTGGGGACCTTCTCAACAAGCCGCTTTCGAAGATCTTAAATTAGCTCTCTGTAATGCCCCTGTACTTGCTATGCCTGATTTCTCGAAGAAATTCATCGTCCAAACGGATGCGTCGTCGTCAGCTGTAGCTGCAGTCCTTCTTCAAGAGACTGAACTAGGGAGGCGACCCATCGCCTATGCGTCTAGGACATTGTCGGCTCAAGAAGCCAAGTATTCCATCTATGAGCTCGAAGGTTTGGCAGTCTTATTTGCCTTAGAAAAGTTCCGTCTCTATCTGGAACACGTTAAATTCGACCTGGAGACAGATAATCAAGCCTTAAGCTGGGTCTTAGGTAGGCCGCGTCGTACTGGTCGTATAGCCCGCTGGGCTATTCGTATTTCCGCCTTCCAGTTTGATGTTAGACATATCAGAGGTACCGAAAATGTTGTTGCTGATGGACTCAGCCGTATGTTTCATAACGACGTAGAGACCCACGAACCGGTCGACAGTTCATCACCTTCTGAGTCCATACTATCTGGTGTTAATGCCATCTTAACAGATGCTCCCATGCTTTTTAGGGATATTGAGAAATACCAACGTGAAGATCCTACGCTGGCTCCGATAATGGAAACCCTTTCTTCTGGGGAACATGTCGTCCCTTATGTTCTGAGGAATGGTGTTTTATGTTGCCCTTCGAGGCATGATAAGTTGATGAAAGTTGTTGTTCCAGCGGTTCTTGTACCTATGATCTTCAAATACTATCATGAGACCCCATTGGGGGGGCATCTTGGAATCTTTAAAACTCGTGAAAAGATTCGTGAAATGTTCATATGGAAAGGTATGGACGGTGAAATTCGGGAACTTGTAAAAGCTTGTAAATCTTGTTTGATCAGTAAACCCACCATGTCCACTAAAGTAGGCCTTTTGTCTTCTCATCAAGCGTCGCGCCCCATGGAACGCCTGTATATTGATTATGTGGGACCCTTCCCCCAGTCAAAGGGTAATGCCAACAAGTTCATCTTTGTGTGTGTAGATGGTTTTACAAGATTTTCCTGGTTATTTCCGACTAAGCTGGCTACCGCTCAGTCAACCATTACTTGCTTAAATTCTATTTTCGCTTCTTTTGGTCCGTGCCAATACATTGTATCTGATAATGCTAAGGCTTTTACATCTAATTTATTTCGTAAATTCTGTTTTGACTTGTCCATCTCTCATGTAACTACTTCCGCTTATTACCCTCAACCATCTCTGGCTGAACGGGTTAACCGTAATCTCAGGTCCGCACTTATTGCCTATCATCATGAAGATCATTCTAGGTGGGACACGTCCCTGCATTGGTTAGCTTTTGCTTTGAATTCGGCGGTCCATGAATCACACAAATTTACTCCAGCTTCTTTGATGTTCAAGTTTGTTCCCAACTCGCCGCTCTCTAACCTCTGGTCTTTGAATGACATTCTACCCGAGACAATAGATCCGGATAACATTAAAGATCTTTGGAAGAAGGCTAAAGCCAATCTTAAAGTGTCTCATGAAAAGGTTAGGGAAAGGTATGATCGTGGACGGAGACCCACCACTTTGAAGGTAGGTGACCAGGTTATGGTCAAAAATTTTGTTTCCGCGGGCAAGCTTGCCCCCAGATTTCATGGGCCTTGTATCATTCTCGATTTTCTTACGCCGGTTACCTTATTGCTAAGTAATCCAGCCACCGAGAGGATATTTAGAGTTCACCTGTCCCAGGTGAAACCGGTGTAATTTCTGTGTTAACTTGCTTCATATTATTTTGAAAGGATATGAAGGTTATATTTTTTTGAGTTTCACTTTTAAGGCATTCTGCCCCTTCTGTAATATTTTGGTTTTAGATGTAAGCCTTGTGTAAAACCTGCCCCGACCCGTTAAACTGCCATCCTGTTCTTGCCACGGCCATTACCACGCTCCCGTCTCCTGCTCCACCTTACACTGTGGCTTCATTATAGTAAATGCCATGGATATCTACACGCCGCTGGCCCCTCAACCTCTCCACAAGCCTGTACCCTCAAAGAAGATGATAGTCCAACACAATTCTGCCGCCTAGCTTTAATGTTTCAGCGCCCCCGCAGCCGCGCAGCGCCGTGCAGCGACTGGGGAGGGGGATGGGCCCCCTCCTCTCCAGCGAGGACGACATGTGAACGGCGAGCCGGAGCTCTCCTCCCGGCCAAGGCTGATGTGCGGCGCACGACCTGCTACATGCCCGCAGCCTGTATCTGTTCACCGCGGGCGCGGCGTACTTCAACACCTCTGCTCCCCTCATAGTGCGGGCGAGCGGTATCTCAGGGTACTTGAGGGGTCCGAGCGGCCTCCGTTGGACGCAAGCTGCAACGGCCGGTCTGGCCATCCGACTCAATCTACATCAACTACATGGACAGTCACCATAAGCAATAACTACACTTGGGAATTCAACAACAATATTTGGTGGACATTGCAAAATTTTTCTTCACCTTTAAGTATTAAAAGTTTATCTTCAGAAATTCAAATTCTACAAACATAAAGACTTTCATTCGCCTGCAACAACAACATTTTGAAACTGAATTAAGAAATCTTGTAAATGCTTCTGCTATCTATCTTCGTATCTACATCATTACTTGGACTTTGTTTCAAACTGATTTCATGTGTCACCCCTGGAGGAACTTTTGGGGGGGGGGGGTCTGTACCGGGCGGTACACCTCTACACCGTTTATTTAAAAGTTGCGCCAGTTGAAACTCCTCTTCTGGAGGAAGGTTGAACTTTATCTATTCTATTAATTCTCTACTTTCTCAGAAGATGTCACCACGTGGAAAATTTTGAGTTTTTGAACTGTGTCACTTTTGATGTGTTTTTGTTTAGCTTGAAGTAAGAAGTGTGAACTTTCTCTTCTAGAGGACACTACTGAAGATCAACAATAGTGCAACCTAGTGAGGAGTCAAAGAACTATTTTGTTGAAGAAATTTTTATTTCAAATGTTTGTTCTTTGCTAAATTTCTTTCTGTTATTGTTTAAGTTGGCTGTATACCCCTCTCTTTCCCCTTGTTTTGCATGTAGCCAATCCCGAATTTCTTAAATTAATTTCTATCCAATCAGATGTATCTTCCCCCAACTTGAATCGATTGCGGGGTCCTATCCAATAAAAACATTGTGGGCGGGTGTTTTCATTCCCCTAACGCCTAGAAACTTCCGCGAGAGTATATAAACTGCTGATTTTAGGGTCTCCGGGCCACTTCTGTTCCATCTTTCAGTGTATTAAGTACATAGCAGGAGGCGGGAAGCGCCTCTTCCTTCTTCAGCCGTTCAACACCAGGTAATGGCCTATTAATAACTTCTTTTCTTGCTAGGTTGGCAGTTTAACACTCGCGGCGGGTTCGAAGCATTTCCATCATGTAACCTTTTCCTAAAATGTAATTACTCTTTTCATCTTTTTCTTGTAAAGCTACATATTGGGATAGAGAGTGCTAACCCTCTCGAGCTCCCACTCACATTTGTTTTGAGGTGAACTTATTTTTTTAAAACTATTCTTCGTTTATGTAATGTAAAGTGTTCTTCTCTAAGTCACCTCTGTAGTATGGGATTAGCCCTTGCGTTAGCGGCCCAGAGCCAGATTAGGTTTTAAAAACAAAGTGTATTAGGAGTGCAAGTTCGCCTCCTCTCAAATTGTTATTTTAGAGGTCATGTAATCAACCTTCTTTTCATGTAATAGACCTCAGTAGGTTGGGTATTTTACCCCTGTGAATACGTCCTTAGAGGACAGCTTGAAGGTAGAGTTTGGTGTGGCCTTGTGATAGGCTTACAATTTTGAGAGCGGATCGCTCTTTGAAATTTGTTTCTGTATGCCTCGTGCAGGCTTTATGTGTAATGTTTGGAGCCAGTGCTCCTGGGCATGAATGGGGCTTTCTGCCCCTTGGCTAAATTTTTTTTGGAGTAAGGCGGGGCTGATGGCCCAAGAGTTATGAAGTAAGGGCACTGAGCCCGAATCCAGTAATATTGTACTTACATTTTTGCTACTCTGTACCTGTTATGATTGTTATCTCTTGTTTTTGAAAAGAAAATATAACCTAGTTAAATTTTAAATTAATTTTACATTGCACGTTAAATTCGTAGCTTGAAACCCATTCACACCCGCACCTTCTTTCACCTCTACCTACCACGGATATCTCCGTAACATTTATTATTAAGGAAGATTCCTTATCCCAATTTTCACGTCTGTAATATCCTCAGATCTTGAGATACCAGTATCATAAAAAAAATTCAACCCCTCTTTCAGTCCTTTTTACCCCCCCCCCCCAAGTAATTTTTCTGAAAACAAAAAGTATGTGTTCCTTTGTTTTTAAAAGAGGTTAAAAATACCAATTTTCACGTCTGTAACATGTTACCCCGAGATACTGTAGATATACTCATTTTACAAACTCATCTCCTTTGTCAGTCCTGTTCACCTGCCCCCCCTTAAGTAGGTTTTACAAAAACAAAACAAAAATATGTGTTTCTTTATTTATAAAGGAGATTCTAAATAACATTTTTAATGACTGTAATATCTTCAGTTTTTGCGATATAAGTATCCTCACAAAAGGTATTCTAACCCTTGCTCATCTTTCTCACCCCCTTAAGAGGATTTTTCTGAAAAACAGGTATGTGTTTCCTTATTTTTAAAGGAGATTCCAAATACCAGTTTTCATGTCTGTAACATCTTCAGTATTCTATGTATAAGTATCCCCATAAAAGTAATTCAACTCTTTCTACACTTCTCACCCACCCCACCCTCTTAAGTGGATTTTCCGAAAACAAAAATTATGTGTTTCTTTATTTTTAAAGATAAAATACACATTTATTTATTTTGAAAGGAGATTAAAAGTACCAATGTAAACATCGGCAATACCTTCAGATTTTGAGATACCAGTATCCTAATAAAAATAATTCAACCCCTCTTGCAGGACTTTTTTACCCTCCCCCCCTACACAGTAATTTCTTTGAAAACAAAATGTTTTACTTGACTTTTAAAAGAGTTTAAAAATACCCATTTTATGTCTGTAACATATTCCGTTTCTTGAGATATACTCTGTTTAAAAATCAACCTCCCCCTTAAGTAGGTTTTCCAGAAACAAAAAAATACGTGTTTCTTTATTTGTAAAGGAGATTCCAAATAAATCTTTTCATGACTGTAACATTTTCAGTTTTTGAGATATAAGTATCCTCAAAAAGGTATTCAACAATTTTTCACCTCTTTTCACCGCCGTTAAAGGATTTTTCAATAAGAAATACTGCGTGTTTCCTTATTTTTGAAGGAGATTCCAAATACCAAGTACATGTCCGTAACATCTTCAGTATTTGATGTATAAGTATCCCCATTATGAAAATCAACTCTTTCTTCACTCCTCTTCACCCACCCCACCCCCTTTAGTTGATTTTCCGCAAACAAAAAAATACGTGTTCCTTAATTTTAAAGGAGGTTCCAAATACCAATTTTCATGTATGTATGTTTTTGATATATAGGTATCCGCATAAAAATAAGTATACCCCTTTTTAAGTCCTTTTTAAACCCCCTCCCCCTCTGAAGTGTTCTTTTACGAAAACAAACAAATACGTGTTACTATTATTTTTAAAGGAGATTAAAATACCAATTTTCCCGTTTCTAACGTGTTAAGTTTTTGATATATACTGTATATATGCTCATTTTAAACATTTATCCCCTTTGACTTCACCTTAAGTGGATTTTCAGAAAACAAGTTATGCGTGTTCCTTTACTTTTCGATCACAGGGGTCCCGGGTTCGATTCCCGGCAAGGTCTGGAATTTTAACCATCATTGGTTAATTTCGCTGGCACGGGGGCTGGGTGTATGTGTTGACTTCATCATTATTTCATCCTCATCACGACGCGCAGGTCGCCTACGGGAGTCAAATCGAAAGATCTGCACCTGGTGAGCCGATCATGTCCTCGGACACTCCCGGCACTAAAAACCGTATGCCATCATCATCATCATCACCACCCCTTATGTAGATTTTCCGAAAAAGAAAGAAGAAAATACGTGTTTCTTTATTTTTAAAGGGATTCCAAATACCAATTTTCATGACTGTAACATCTTCAATTTTTTGAGATATAAGTATCCACTTAAAGGGTATTCAACCCCATTTTCACCTTTTTTCACCCCCCTTAACATGATTTTCCGAAAACAAAAAAATACATGTTTCCTTAATTTTAACGAAGGTTCCAAATACCAATTGTCATGTCTTTAATGTGTTCACTTTTCGAGATAGAGATGCACTCATTTGAAAAATTCACCCCCTTTTCACCCCCTTAGCGACGGAATATCGAAAACTCGTCCCTTAGTGAGCACCTACATTGTGATATGAATGAATGCCCAAAATTTCATTTCTTTATATCGAGTAGTTTTGGTTCGGCGATGATGAATCTATCAGTCAGGACAAGTTATTTTATATATTTATATCGACTAGCAAGATACCCGTGCTTCACTACGGTTTAAAACTGAAAGTTATTTTTCAAAGTTTTACATTTCGGAGAGTGCACTGTCAGCTGAGCCTGTAAAATACGCCCTCAGTTCGTACGTCAAACGGTTTTAGGGGAATGATTATTTATTTTCCGACCTAACACTAACTCCTCTGCGAACCATGTGACCTTGCCGCGGTGGGGAGGCTTGTGTGTCCCAATGATGCAGATAGCCGAGCCACAGGTGCAACCATATCGGATGGGTATCTGTTGAGAGACCAGACTAACGAATGGTTCATCGAAAGGGTGGTAGCAGCCTTTCGGTAGTTGCAAGGGCGGCAGTCTGGATGATTGACTGATACGGCCTTGTAATAATACTCAGCATGGCTTAGCTGTGTTGATACTGCTACACGGCTGAAAACAACGGGAAACTACAGCCGTAACTACCTCCCGAGGACATGCAGCTCTCTCTGTATGAATGATGTACTGATGATGGCTTCCTCCCGGGTAAAATATTCCGGAGGTAAACTAGTCCCCCATTCGGATCTCCGGGTGGGGACTACACGAGAGGGGGCGATCATCAGGAAGATGGATACTGACATTCTGCGAGTCGGAGCGTGGAATGTTAGAAGTTTGAATCGTTGTGGTAGGTTAGAGAATCTGAAAAGGGAGATGGATAGGCTAAAGTTAGATGTAGTTGGTATAAGTGAAGTACGTTGGTAGGAAGAACAGGATTTTTGGTCAGGCAACTACCGAATTATCAACACGAAATCAAACAGGGGAAATGCAGGAGTTGGTTTAATAATGAATAAGAAAATAGGGCAGCGGATAAGCTACTACGACCAGCATAGTGAAAGAATTATTGTCGTCAAGATAGACACCAAACCAATGCCCACCACAATAGTGCAGGTCTATATGCCTACTAGTTCAGCGGATGATGAAGAAATCGAAAGACTATATGAGGAGATAGAAGATTTAATACAATATGTAAAAGGCGACGAGAATCTAATTGTGATGGGAGACTGGAATGCCGTGGTAGGCCAAGGAAGAGAAGGTAGTACAGTAGGAGAATTTGGATTGGGACAAAGGAACGAAAGAGGAAGTCGGCTGATTGAATTCTGCACTGATCATAATTTAGTCCTTGCCAATACTTGGTTCAAACACTATAAACGACGGCTGTATACGTGGAGGAGACCTGGAGACACTGGAAGGTATCAAATAGACTTCATTATGATTAGGCAGAGATTCAGAAACCAGGTGTTGGATTGCAAAACTTTCCCAGGAGCAGACGTGGACTCTGACCACAACTTGTTGGTCATGAAATGCCATCTGAAGTTGAAGAAATTGAAGAAAGGAAAGATTGCAAAAAGATGGGATCTAGACAAGTTGAAAGAAAAGAGTGTGAGGGATTGTTTCAAGGAACATGTTGCACAAGGACTAAATGAAAAGGCTGAAGAAAACACTATAGAGGAAGAGTGGAGAGTCATGAAAAATGAAGTCAGTAGGGCTGCTGAAGAAATGTTAGGAAGGAAGAAAAGATCAACTAAGAATCAGTGGATAACTCAGGAGATACTAGACCTGATTGATGAAAGACGAAAATACAAGAATGCTAGAAATGAAGAGGGCAGAAAAGAATACAGGCGATTAAAGAATCAAGTGGATAGAAAGTGCAAGGTAGCTAAGGAAGAATGGCTGAAGGAGAAGTGCAAGGATGTCGAAGGCTGTATGGTCCTGGGAAAGGTATATGCTGCATATAGGAAAATCAAGGAAACCTTTGGAGAAAGGAAATCTAGGTGTATGAATATTAAGAGCTCAGATGGAAAGCCACTTCTAGGGAAAGAAGACAAAGCAGAAAGATGGCAGGAGCATATCCAACAGTTGTATCAAGGTAAAAATGTAGATAATTTGGTTCTGGAACATGAAGAGGCTGTTGATGCTGATGAAATGGGAGACCCAATTTTGAGGTCAGAGTTTGACAGAGCTGTGAGTGACCTAAATAGGAACAAGGCACCTGGAATTGATGACATTCCCTCTGAATTACTGACTGCCTTAGGAGAAACCAGCATGGTAAGGTTATTCCATTTAGTGTGTAAGATGTATGAGACAGGAGAAGTCCCATCCGATTTTCGGAAGAATGTTGTTATACCTATTCCCAAGAAAACCGGTGCTGACAGGTGTGAAAACTATCGCACTGTTAGTTTAGTATCTCATGCCTGCAAAATTTTAACACGTATTATTTACAGGAGAACGGAAAAACAAGTTGAAGCTGAGTTGGGAGAAGATCAATTTGGCTTCAGAAGAAATGTAGGAACACGTGAAGCAATCCTGACTTTACGTCTGATCGTAGAGGATCGAATCAAGAAGGACAAGCCCACGTACATGGCATTCGTAGATCTAGAAAAGGCATTCGATAATGTTGATTGGACCAAGCTATTTATGATTCTGAAGATGATAGGGATCAGATACCGAGAACGAAGAATTATCTACAATCTGTATAAAAACCAGTCTGCAGTGATAAGAATCGAGGGCTTTGAAAAAGAAGCAGCAATCCAGAAAGGAGTGAGACAAGGCTCCAGTTTGTCCCCTCTCCTTTTCAATGTTTACATAGAACAGGCAGTAAAAGAAATCAAAGAGAAATTTGGAAAGGGAATCACAGTCCAAGGAGAGGAAATCAAAACCTTGAGATTTGCCGATGGTATTGTTATTTTATCTGAGACTGCAGAAGATCTCGAGAAGTTGCTGAATGGTATGGATGAAGTCTTGGGTAAGGAGTACAAGATGAAAATAAATAAGTCCAAAACAAAAGTAATGGAGTGCAGTCGAACGAAGGCAGGTGATGTAGGAAATATTAGATTAGGAAATGAAGTCTTAAAGGAAGTAGATGAATATTGTTACTTGGGTAGTAAAATAACTAACGATGGCAGAAGTAAGGAGGACATAAAATGCAGACTAGCACAAGCAAGGAAGAGCTTTCTTAAGAAAATAAATTTGCTCACTTCAAACATTGATATTGGAATTAGAAAGATGTTTTTGAAGACTTTTGTGTGGAGCGTAGCATTGTATGGAAGTGAAGCATGGACGATAACTAGCTCAGAAAGAAAGAGAATAGAAGCTTTTGAAATGTGGTGTTACAGAAGAATGCTGAAGGTGAGATGGCTAGATCGAATCACGAATGAAGAGATACTGAATCGAATTGGTGAGAGGAGATCGATTTGGCTAAATTTGACGAGACGAAGAGATAGAATGATAGGACACATCTTAAGACACCCAGGACTTGTTCGGTTGGTTTTTGAAGGAAGTGTAGGTGGTAAGAACGGTAGGGGTAGACCAAGGTGTGAATATGACAAGCAGATTAGAGCAGATGTAGGATGAAATAGTTACGTGGAAATGAAAAGGTTAGCACAGGATAGGGTGGCATGGAGTGCTGCATCAAACCAGTCTATGGACTGATGACTCAAACACACAACACTAATTTAAACTCCATACGGAAGAATTTGATTTAAAACATCTAGGATGTAAAATTGACCACTCTGTGAAATTTTGACCTTGTACGTCGAAAAGTAACGGAGGAATTAATACTTCTTTAAGGGGTGGATATTTTAAAATATTTCTTAACATCTACGATATAGAAGACCACCCTTCATAAAAAACATTAAGTTCATAACTGAAACGGTTCCGAAGGATTGTATATTGAGTTTTGAGGGTCAGCCACCATCTAAACACCTTAGCGGAGAAATATTTTGATGTATACGGTATTTTACACCTAGGACATAAAAGAAAGACCCTTCTGGTAAAATTACAACTTTGTACGTCAAACTGTTTTGGAGGGATGAAAGAATTTCGTTTACGGAGCTAACCTCATTTAACACTTTAAGGATGAAACTTTAAAAAAATTCCTTTTTCACACCTAGGATATACCGCTATTTGGAATTTTGTCTTCGTACGTTAAGCCGTTTGGGAAGAAGGAATGAATATATTTGTTTTCGAATCTTAACTCACATTTAACACTCTGAGGGGTTACATTTGTTTCAAACCTTCTGTTATTTAACACCTAGGATATCATTTGAATTTTAACTTCATAATTCAAACGGTTTCATATAAATGCATATTTTTGCCATCATTCCTCACCGCTCAGTCAAAACCCCCTTAGGGGTGTATTGTTTTAATTCCATTTCTTATTTGTACCCTCATAAAAGTAATTCAACTCCTTTTACACAGCCTTATGTTGATTCCAACCCCTCTTGCCGCCACAAAATACGTGTGTCCTTATCTTTAAAGCAGATTCCAAATACCAATTTTCTTGTCCGTAACATCATTCGTTTTCGAGATATAAATATCCTCCAACAAAGAATTCAACTCATTTTTCAATTCATTCCCACCCCCCTCCCCTAAGTGGATTTTCCTAAAACAAAAGAATGCGTGTTTCTTTAAAAGAAAGAAATGGCGTATGGCTTTTTGTGCCGGGAGTGCCCAAGGACAAGTTCGGCTCGCCAGGTGCAGGTCTTTTGATTTGACGCCCGTAGGCGACCCACGCGTCGTGATGAGGATGAAATGATGATGAAGACGATACATACACCTGGCCCCAGTGCCAACAGAATTAACCAATTATGGTTAAAAATTCCAGACTCTGCCGGAAATCGAACCTGGGTCTCCTGTGGCCAAAGGCCAGCACGCTAAACATTTAGCCATGGAGCAGGACACTTATTTCTTTATTTTTAAAGGAGATTCCAAAGACCAGTTTTCACATCTGTAATATCTTCAGTTTTTGAGATATAAGAAATATCCTCATAAAAAGAATTCAACCCATTTTTCAGTCCCACCCATGAAGTGTTTTTCCGAAACAAAAAAATACGTCTTTATTTTTAAAAGAGATTTAAAATACCAATTTTCACATCTGTAGGATGTTACGTTTTTGAGATAAACTGTACATATGCTCATTTTAAAAATTCACCCCCTTTTAACACTTCCCCAAAAGTGGATTTTCAGATAACAAATTATGAGTCTTCCTTTACTTTTATAGGAGATTCCAAATACATATTTTCACGTCTGTAACATCTTCAGTATTTGATATATAAGTATCCTCAAAAAAAATTTCAACGCTTTCTTTACTTCTTTTCACACACCCCACCCCCTAAATGGATTTTGCGAAAACAAAAATGTACGCGTTTCTTTATTTTTAAGGAAGATCCCAAATAAAAATGTTCATGTCTGTAACATCTTCAGGTTATGATATATACGTATCCTCTTAAAAATAATTCAACTCCCATTTTAATTCGTTTTCACAACCCCCTTAAGTGAATTTTCCGAGAACAAAAAATACATGTATTTTATTTTTAAAGGAGATTCTAAATACCGTTTTTTACGTCTATAACATGTTACGTTTTTGAGATATATTGTAGATATTCTCATTTTAATAATTCACCACTTTTGTTACTCAAGTTTACCCCCTCTTAAGTAGAGTTTCCAAAAACAAACATTACGTGTTCCCTCATTTTTAAAGGAGATTTCACATACCAATTTTCATGACTATAACATCTTCGGTTTTTGTGATACAAGTAGCCTCATAAAATGTATTCAACCCTTTTTTCACCCCCTTAACCCTCAAACACACGCGTATGGGGGTGGATCCCCGCAGAAAGAGTCATTCTTACATAGTCTATCTTAAAATCTCCAATCACGCGTGTGTCTGCGTTCCAAGATCTGGCGCGTGTGCTTGAGGGTTAAGAGAATTTTCCGAAAACAAAGAAATACGTGTTCCCTTATTTTTAAAGGGCATTCCAAATACCAATTTTCGCGTCTTTAAACTGTTAAGTTTTTGAGATATAGATACACTTATTTTAACAATTCACCCCCCTTTTCACCCTCTTAGCGACTGGGTATTCAGAAATCCTCCCTTAGTGAGCACCTACACCCTAATATAAATGTATTCTCAAAATATAATTTCATTATGTCCAGTAGTTTTGGCTCGGCGATGATGAATCAGTCAGTCAGTCAGTCAGTCAGTCAGTCAGTCAGTCAGTCAGTCAGTCAGTCAGGACATGCTATTTTATATACAGAGATTATCTGTAAATTATGTGGTTAAGTGTAAGAGGGGGCCACGAGCCCTAACTTCACCACTGCTAAAGTAATACAGAGTTTTTTTACGTTGTGTAAACTTGTCGATGATACAAGAGGTTTGTGATAATATGAACAAGTATAAACAAATCATGATTGTATTAGTATTCAGCCGTTACCGTATTAACTGAATGAAATACTTTTGTACGTATCTGATCTGCCGAAGTGTAGTCCGGTGTTTGGGGACCAATTCAGTCTCTTTTACACCATTTGGAGTGGGCTCGGTTAATTGTGTTCGTTAGGGAGCACATCGAACTGTGAATATCGAGGCCCATGAGCATGATTTGCATGGGTGTAATTTTTCCAGAAGGGAACATCTCCCTGTACACTCAAAGTATTGTAAATGTTTAAATGATGTATTTCATGTATTTGACCATAGTCCCGTTTCCAAGGCTAGACGCGCTCGGGTATTGTAAAGTATCACACTCGATGAAGTCTAGCTTTCATTAGGTGGATCAGCTATTAGCCAAAAGTAAGCAAGCAACCAAAATTACGTGACTCTTGATGTCGTCATCATAACCATGAGAGCTTCAGTTTTAATGTGTACTCCGGGCCACAAGGACTTGATTCTTTATTTCAGAAGTCTCACATGCATTGACGGGGATTTGAACTGGGGCTACCTTCGTGACAAGCCAAACCCTTGACCTAAGGGTGGAGTCTCTCCTACCCACAGGCCCTGGCTTCGATTCGTACTCATCCTCGACATTCTGTTTGGAACGGGGTTCATTCAGACTCGCCAAGTCAAGTAAGGACCTTGCTAAAATAGCAAGTGAACTCATTCAGAAAACGTTGAGGAAGACATTTCGCTGATCTCATCATACTATAGTACACTGGGCAGCAGTCGTCTTGGCAGGCCCAGTACCTTTAATGAGCTGTTTGATAACAGTAGTGATATTCATTTTAAATGGAAAATAATGTAATTTATCAGCCCATAATGGGCCGCATATGTCACGGGTTTGGTTTTCTATTGAGCAAGTACTGTGTTATACAGTACTTGTGGACACCTTAGTGGTTCTCAGTGACGACTGTTGGGATGGTTGCTGGGTTTACAACGACCTCTGTGCATCGCAACGTTTCAGATAAACCTCTGGAGTGGAACTTTGCATCAACGGCACCATGTGAATATTTCCAGAATTATCGTTAATTACCGGAGTACAAATCCTCTCTCGCAAAGGCCATTCCATCATGCCTCTCATTGCACATACAGTGAACGGCACAACCCATCGGTCAACGGAATATTTCGAAAAATTATCTAGAACACATAGTAAAGGGGGGGGGGGGATACCTAGTCAAGGTGGTAAAGGCATGCTCGGCTTACCCACAAGAATGCGAGTTCGATTACTTGTCAGGAAATTGTAAAATTTAGAAAAGAAACCTAATTTTCCGAAGAGGCATATAGCCCTGAGGTTCGCCTTCATCAGAAAAGAGTACAAGTTTAATTCGTTGGGGGGGGGGGGGGGGAGTGGGAAGGCGACCATCTGGTGGTGAAAATCAATAATTGATTCGGTTATTTCAGAAACTATAGATGTCCTTTTTCGGACAAAATATGTTTAATGCGTATATGTTAAAATTATATGTATTCCCATCTGTCAGAGGGAAAGTATACATGTCCACCTCATTATAAGGGGACCTTGAAAATTCTCGCTACTTTTTGCTAGTTGCTTTACGTCGCACCGACACAGATAGGTCTTATGGCGACGATGGGATAGGAAAGGCCTAGCAGTTGGAAGGAAGCGGCCGTGGTCTTATTTAAGGTACAACCCCAGCATTTGCCTGGCGTGAAAATGGGAAACCACGGAAAAACTTCTTCACTGCTGGCGACAGTGGGACTCGAACCCATTATCTCCCGGATGTAAGCTCTCAGCCGCGTGCCCCTGACCGCACGGCCAACTCGCCTGGTGAAAATTCTCTCCTGCCTTACTGTTAATAGGCAGGACATAACTGAGGAACTTGAATAACGGGCATGAAAGACATTCCCTTGGCATTGTCGCTGAGCAACTGTAACAAGTCATATTGTTAAGGTGGAAAATGTTGGAAAATGTTCTAAATATTTACTTTAATGTTATTGTATGAAGGGAAATGTAAAGTTGAAACTTAATTACGTAGTTAAAATGTAATTAAATGTTTTTAAGCATTAAATAACCTCATTTTGTTATGTTTTTGCTGGCAAGAGTTTATTTATTTGAGCAGTCACACATGTCCAGTAATTTTCAGTCTCCATATCACTATTTCTTTGAAAACTTATTTTGTTTCAAGAATGATCAAAATTATTGGAAAAGATATGATAAATAATTGGTATAAAAACCCGCCACAAATTCCAAACATTAGAAGCTGTAGGCAGTTTTTATTCCATTTTTCACAAAACTAGTAATAGTGGACATATGTGCTTTCTGAAATAACCGATTCAATAAGTCTAAAATAAACACTGTTTCACCTTTAAAGATAAAAGCGACGTTTAAAAGTGAGTAAGCGTACCTTTGGTAGTTTGCACGTATCCTGTGTAGAGCAAGATTTTTTCAGCTCGGAAAACTCGATTATTCAAGCACAAAGTTTTGAAAAACTGTGCATGCCGCTGAAAGAGGCATTAAGCCAAGAAAACTGTATATACAAATATAAGTTTCTAGTTGAGCCAACATATGAGAAACCACTCACACTGAGACACATTCATTAGAGTCTTTGGCTCTAAAACATTATGAGAAGTGGTACAAAGTACTCCCACATAAAAAGTCACCTTGCAGTTTACCCTTCGATGTTTGACACAGTTTTGGACATTGGCTACCTAAACTTAATAACAGCGTTGCTAAGCTCTGGTTACATAGGGTTTACATGGAATTGGACTTATGACTGAGTCAAGGGAACTTGAAACTAGCCTTCCCTCCCATGCTACTTGGCCAGTATCCCGGTTTAGTGCTTCGAGGATCTGATTGCTGAACAAGATGAACCTGAGTTCAATTTCAGGTCCTACTAATACTTCTTCATTGGCATGCGGAGCTGTAACACATTGCGAATACAGCTGGGAACTACGTAATCTGGCAGGTAATGACCGCAATGTACTGAACCGAACTGACTGCAGTCAGTCCTTCTGTTACCAATATAGCGAGATCGTTCTGCCTGATACTGGTGGTATTTGAGGGTATTGTTGGCTTCCAGCACTTTAAAGAGCTCCTTCAGGACAAAATTCCGACATATCGGCGTCTCATAACATCTCGTACAGTAATTGGTTGGATGATTTGTTTTTAATAGCTTGGATTTCCACCTCTCTTGAAATGTTGTACGTTGGCATTCAAATAAAACTATCGATTGTTCCGTAAATGCCTCTGCTTACTAATAACACCTAACCATTATCGCATTATCTCCTTATGTTCCGCCCGGTCTTACTATGTTAAGATTTAAGCTCAGAACGGAGGTAGGGGTGAACTACCCTTCCTATTTGCAGGCAACTATCGTAATTTCGTTCCGTTAGTTCCTTATTTCAGAGTTAGGGACACGTCTGAGTTGATGAACAAAGATTTGTAAGTGTCACAACTCAAAATTTTGATCAAGAAGTACCAGTTTAGAAATGACACAAGTTGCCTCACCCACCCTCCAACCTGAAGCAGTCGTGTCGCAATGTTACACTCCGCGCTACGGATGTTGAATGCAAAGTATACGTGAATACATTACTCCACCAGACGCATTTCAATTGCAAGCGATTTTATTTTACCTTCTACTGAACATTGGTTAATTTTGAGTTGCGTCACTTCTGAAGCGGGGGCGCGATATATCGACGAGAATTTCAATTCCATGTGCCACACCCTAATAGACTAATAATAATAATAATAATAATAATAATAATAATAATAATAATAATAATAACAATCGGTTTGAGTCACGTAGCTATCAACTTGTATTTGGGAGATAGTGGGTTCGAACCCAACTGTCGGCAGCCCTTGAGATGGTTTTCCGTGGTTTCCCAATTTCACACCAGGCAAATTCCGGGGCTGAACCTTAATTAAGGTCACGGCCATTTTCTTCCCACTACTTGCCTTTTCCTATCCTATCCTCGCCGTAAGGCCTGTTTGTGTCGGTGCGGCGTACAGAAAATCGTAAAAAATATAAAAACTAATAGTAGTAGTTAATTTTTCACGTGTACATGAATTCAATCAATCAATCAATCAATCAATCAATCAATCAATCAATCAATCAATCAATCAATCAATCAATCAATCAATCAATCAATCAATCAATCAATCAATCCTGATCTGCATTTAGGGCAGTCGCCCAGGTGGCAGATTCCCTATCTGTTGTTTTTCTGGCCTTTTCTTAAATGATTGCAAAGAAATTGGAAATTTATTGAACATCTCCCTTGGTAAGTCATTCCAGTCCCTAACTCCTCTTCCTATAAACGAATATTTGCCCCAATTTGTACTCTTGAATTCCAACTTTATCTTCATATTGTGATCTTTCCTACTTTTAAAGACACCACCCAAACTTATTCGTCTACTGATATCCTCCCACGCCATCTCTCCACTGACAACTCGGAACATACAACTTAGTCGAGCAGCTCGTCTCCTTTCTCCCAAGTCTTCCCAGCCCAAACATTGCAACATTTTTGTAACGCTACTCTTTTGTCGGAAATCGCCCAGAACAAATCGAGCTGCTTTTCTTTGGAATTTTCCAGTTCCTGAATCAAGTAATCCTGGTGAGGGTCCCATACACTGGAACCATACTCTAGTTGGGGTCTCACCAGAGACAAATATGCTCTCTCCTTTCATCCTTACTAAAACCCCTAAATACCCTCATAACCATGTGCAGAGATCTGAACCCTTTATTTACAATCATATTTATGTGATTACCCCAATAAAGATCTTTCCTTATATTAACATCTAGGTACTTAGAATGATCTCCAAAGGGAACTTTCACCCAATCAACGCAGTAATTAAAACTGAGAGGACTTTTCCTATTTGTGAAACTCACAACCTGACTTTTATCCCCGTTTATCATCATACCATTGCCTACTGTCCATCTCACAACATTATCCAGGTCATTTAAGGCGCGTAAGCTAGAAATGTGGTTTCTACTTCTGATCCCAATTTTTCTTCCTCGTTGTTTTTAATGCCACTTTCCGGAGGATATATATATATATATATATATATATATATATATATATATATATATATATATATATATTCACGTGTCGGGCTAATGTCATTAAAGGCACTGGAAATCCATCCTACGGCATCGAGAAGAAATATTTTATTAATTTTCATAGTCCTGTACGGCTTTATGGTTTTCACGGCTTTAATGAAGTAAGTCTGCCTTTGCTGGCAGGATGTAGTGTTTACAGTGCACTATGTCTTCTGGTATGGGCTAGAATAAATTTGTTACTTTCATTGACCTGTCTCAGTCTCATCCTTGGCTTTGACAATATGAAAGTGGCCGAGGTATGAGCGATGCCAGTAATGCCATTCCTTATGCAGCCAGTCCCTGTTCTGAATGGTGTGAAAATATCGCTCGTAGGGTCGGTTGGTACATGCATTTCAGTGGCCTTGGCAGACTGATATGCAATAGCAATTTCTGGCTCAGTGAGGAAAGCAACGGGAAACTACCTCACTCCTCACTTCCCTAGTATGCCTCTTCAGTGACACCTAGGCTATCTATGACAGCTGTTGGTGGAGCTGTAGAGGATCAAACCAGCCTTCAGGCTGAAAACCCAACATACATACAATGAAGTAAGTATATTGTCCTCCTGCAGGTACCTCCATGCTGCAAATGGCTAAGACCGGAGAATGCCTCAATCTGCAGTGTTTGTATCCTGCATTTTGTATCAGGAATACGTAACTCTTGACTACCTTCAACCTACCTCGATAGTTGCAGTCGCTTAACTGTGGCCAGTATCCAGTATTCGGGAGATAGTGGGTTCGAACCCCACTGTCGGCAGCCCTGAAGATGGTTTTCCGTGGTTGCCCATTTTCGCACCAGGCAAATGCTGGTGCTGTACCTAATTAAGGCCACGGCCGCTTCCTTCCCACTCCTAGCACCTTCCTGTCCCATCGTCGCCATAAGACCTGTCTGTGTCGGTGCGACGTAAAGCCATTTGCAAAAAAAAGGACTATCTTCAATAGCATGTTCTCCGACATTGTTTAATAGTGCCTTCCAATGTTTTGGAAGTTTTTCAGTTCTGCACGTGAAGAAATCCTTTATTTTGGAGTTGAAGAATTAATGAAGCCAATGCTGATGAAAGTGCATTAAAGATTCTGAACAGAGGAGTGAAACTATCATTGATCCAGATGCAGACAATAGTGCAGATGTGGAATAACCTTCCAACAGAGCTCTTAAATAACGGCTCTTATAATGTTAGCATATGCCGTCGGGCATTATCATTCCGAAGAATATTTTGCTACAATCTTCTCGGCAGACGATTTTGAATCAGTTCGTTTAGGCAGTCACCTGATCAGTACTTAATCAATTCCTAATTCTACATATTGATCTCAGGACAGCCTCCTCTTTATTCTGGATTCGTCGTATCCACTTTCAGATAAAACTGCTACATTGGCACCTTTGCTAACACATTACGACCTAGCGGGTGGCCGTGCGGTCAGGGTTGCACAGCCTTGAGCTTGCACTCGGGAGATAGTGGGTTTGAACCCCACTATAGGCAGACCTGAAGATGGTTTCCCGTGGTTTCCCATTTTCACAGCAGGAAAATGCTGGAGCTGTACCTTAGTTAAGGCCAAGGCCACTTCCGTTTCCATTCCTAGCCCTTTCCTGCCCCATCCCCGCCATAAGGCCTATCCGTGTCGGTGCGACGTAAAGCAAATTTTAAAAAAAAGAAGCAAAACAAAAACAACATTACGAAATAGTTATAAAGTCCTTTATTAAGGGTTTATCACCTCTTTTTACCGTTGTTGGTCATGTTATAAAATGTGTACAACTCTTGGGACTCTTATAGATATTAAGTATTTTTTAACCAAAATAAATTATGACTCACCAAACCTGACCTATTGATTTACGATCATAAAGTTAAAGCCGCGAGGTTAAAACTTTCCTGTTGCTTATGAATGTGACCGTAAACATCGGTATTTTAATGTGTGGCTGTAATTTATCTCTTCTACGAAAACTGCCCACATTCTTGAAATGTATTGATGAACTCTGTGGTCATAACAGGGATCGTGATTTCTTCAGCAAGAAACGCGCCATGAACACACACTTTAGATTCTCTTTCGCTACTCCAGAGGTGTAGTGTACTTGGTTATGTATTCGCCTCCTGTGCTCAAGTTTGTGGAAGGACTCACTTGGTTGGCATTTATGAGTACCTAAGTTTATGAACGGTCCGGAAACCTTAGAAGTTATTACCGTAAATCAGGGCCTCTCAGGGTGCATGCGCTTGGTGCATGCACTGTGCACGGTGCAAGAGATGACTTGGCTTGGTTGACCAGAGTGCAGACCCCCACTCCTCGATTTGGAGCAATAGCGCTTACTCTCTCTTTCCTCACGCCTGTCTCGCTCGCTCCGCCTGTCTCCCTCTGCCCCACTTGCGCCGTAGCGCTCCAAATCCAGGCTGACTTGAGCCGAGCAAAGGCGAGTTGAGCCGAGCTTAGCCGAGTAGCCCAGAGACGAAGCGTTGATCCGAGCCATGCCGAGCGGCAGCGATGCACAGTGCACGGAGCTCTTGCGCCTCTGTCTGCACGCGTGAGATTTTGGGCGTTTGAGAGGCCCTGCCGTAAATGGAGGCTTCAATCTGGTTCAACGACATCTTGTTTTCATTTGAACAACAGAATGGCTGGCGGTGACACATCATTTGGAGTTCAGTTTTGCGGAACAATAACTTTCTAAAATATTAGGGAGCAATCTTAGGACCTACCACTTATCTTTAGCCATCACGTTGACAATACGTAGGTAAAATTAGATACTGCAGTACCATATTAGGAAAGGTTTGTGGTACCATTTAGGAAGTTTCTACGATTACGTTGAGATGCGAGATGCTCTGCTTCAGGAGTGGTCTCCTCTACGGTTGAATAACATTCACCAGTTTAGTAAAACTGTTCTTTATGAAAATTACCAACATCCAGCTCAATGACATCATGAGAATAACCACTGGCTTTAAACGGACCCCACATTAATTCACTGGCTTCCAGTCCTCATCAGTATCTATCACCTCATGTGCTTAAGTTACACAAGTTCGAGAATACACGAAGATATTTGCAAACACGAACCTGCTATCCATGATCACATCCATGGCCTTCCATGAAATAAACTGACATCCAATCTAAGATTGATATAAAGGTAGTTTTCATTAGTTCGTCTTGTACATAGGAATTCCCATTTCAGTCATTCTTACACAAGCGTAAGATAGATAACTTTTCAACAATGTGGTGAATGTACCCGTTTCTAATTAGAAAGTCATGATTTCTCACTTTTGAACAAAGTTAATTCTTACTTCATTTATTACACGTTCTTTCACATAAAAATCAAAGTCATGAAACAGTTAATTTTTCTTTTAGCTACTTGTTGAACGTGGTGCTAACACATCGAAGGATTTCGGCGATAAAACTATGGGAAAGGGCTAGGATTGGGAAGGTAGCGGCCTTAAATAAGTTACAGTCCAAGCATTTTCATGGTGTTAAAATGGGAAAACCATCTTCAGGGATGCCGATGGTGGGATTCGATCCTACTGTCTCCCGAATTCAAACTCACAGTTGCGCGACTCTAACCGCACGGTCAACTTGCTCGGCTAAACAATGAAATAAACTGAACATCAGGGTGTAAGCTGAGATTATAGGTAGTTATAATGAAAAACTAATTTTTGTACTACAATGTAATTGGTACTGGCATTACAGGGTTAATGGAGCAAGGCCAAGTCCTCCATAATGTGGAACAGAACTCTTAATATCATTTGCGACATCACGTTTTTCTGTTTTAAACGCTCTACTAGGAAATAAAACATTTTAACCTTTCAACAAGTAGGATCCTTACAGCTGAGTACTCGATGTTGCGGGTATGAGTCATAGTTCTCATTCAAAAGTGCTTAAATGCGAAAGATGCTTTCTACTAATACTTCTACCTGTTTAACATCACACTAACATATAGGCTCAATGTTTTCCGTGACAGTGGGAGGAAGTGACCGTCGCCTCAATTAAAGTACATTTCTAGATTGTCGGTTGTGAAAATAGTATACCATGGTAAACCTTTTCCAGAGCTTGCGATGGTGGTATTAAAACCTACCATCTCCGAAATGCAAGCCTACAAGTCAAATATAAGATTGCCCAGCCAACTCGCTCGGTATTATTATTATTATTATTATTATTATTATTATTATTATTATAATTATTATTATTATTATTATTATTATTATTATTATTATTTTTAGCATCTTCAACATAACATACTTGGAAACGCACGCTATGTCTTAAGACTGAAATTCTTAAGCTCACTGATAAATAAAGTCGCCCTAGTGTGAAATATTCTTCTATGTCCTTATTCCGGAGTGTGAGAATCTTAACAAAATATGAACTGTTCATTCAATTTTATTGAAGTATTATACATTTTTGAAATACGCTAAGCGTAAAATTCTCAATATTATATGTTTTAGAAGTATTCTTAAAGTTAATACATTTAAGGATTACTTTCGACGTGGTTACTTTTAATTTTAAAATTCTTTAATTGAATTTATTCGTAAATATGATCTTATGTTGTAAAGTTTTATTGATACGGTATAAATAATTAAGTTTAAACTTAAAAATAAATATCTTCGTGATAGCTAGTTATTTGAACCGAATTCACTCTGTTTTCCTCTAAGTCTTGCCAAAATCAATAACTGGTGTGAACGAGAATGTCAGCTTTTTGAATTTATTGAAGTTTCTTTTTCCAGTTATAAACACAGGCATGCACCATTATGGTGTTAAAAGTTTTGTCTGTACATTGCTCAGAATTTGAAAAGAATGGTATTTCTGTATCGGTCATGTCCACAGTAACAAGAAAATGCATTTTTTACTTTTCCGTAATTTCTGTCTGTCTGTCTGTATGTATGTATGTATGTATGTATGTATGTATGTATGTATGTATGTATGTATGTATGTATGTATGTATGTATGTACACGCATCACGAGAAAACCGCTGAAGAGAATTTGATGAAAATCGGAATGTAAAGTCGGGTGATGAACTGCTACAATCTAGGCTATAAATTATTTTAATCACGCTGAGTGAAATGGTAGTTTAGGGGAAGGCCTGAAATTTAATTCTCAAATATTTATGTTATTAGTGGTCGTGTCTTAATGAAAATCGCTAGACAAAGATGGGAAATAAGTTGCTACAATATAGGCTATACACGCTGAGAAAAATGGTAGTTTAGGGGAAGGCCTAAAATTTAATTGTCAAATATTTATTTTATTAGTGGTCGTATCTTCACGAAAATTGGTATGCAAAGTCGGGGAATAGGTCGCTATAATCTAGGCTGTCAATAATGTTATTCACACTGAATGAAATGGTAGTTTAGGGGAAGGCCTGAAATGTAATTCTCAAATAAGTTATTTATGTTATTAGTGGTCGTATCGATACTACATAACTAACATAATTTTAGTTATGTCGTAAGTTAGTAGTAGTTGTGTAAGAAGTTATTAAATTTCCGATCACTTATGTCTTATACATTGTTACCGTACCGCATATAATCGGAGATATTCATGAATTTGGATTTTTGTTACTAAGTCCAAATCAGCGCCGAGTCACGAGAAAATGGGTAAACAGAATTTAGTGAAAATCGGTATGTAAAGTCTGAGAATAAGGAACTACACTCTACGATAGAAATGATTTTGTAAGACACCCTAATATCACAGAGTCGAAAGAAAACTAATGTGAAGGCCTGCAATATAGAAAGCTCATAAACTTTATCAACAGTAACATTACATTGACCATAGTTTGTTGTGATGTGCTTTTTGTCTTCTGTTTCCTCTCATCCCCGACTGATAGGATTACTGCAGCGTACCGAGGTTTTTTAAAATTTGCTTGACGTCGCACCGACACAGGTAGGTCTTATGGCGACGATAGGATAGGAAATGAATAGTGGTGTGAAGGAAGCGGCCTTGGCTTTAAGGTACAGCCTGGTGTGACTGGTGTGAAAATGGGAAACCGCAGAATACCATCTCTTTTTTTTTTTTTTGCTTAACGTCGCACCGACACAGATATGTCTTAAGGCGACGATGGGATAGGAAAGGTCTAGGAAGTGGAAGGAAGCGGCCGTGGCTTTAATTAAGGTACAGTCCCGGCATTTTCCCGGTGTGAAAGTGGGAAACCACGGAAAACCATCGTCAGGGCTGCCGACAGAGGGGCTCGAAGCCACTATCTCCCGAATACCATCTTCAGGGTTGCCGGCAATGGGGTTCGAATCCACTATCTCCCGGATGCAAGCTCACAGCTGCGCGCCCCTAACCACACGGCCAACTCGCCTGGTCGTACCGACTGTAACAGCCTGCCTGTATATTGGTGGGAAGTAGCTGGGGTGTAAGATAACTTTCTTCTTTAGCATGCCATTCCTCTGGTTCATACATTTTCTGATATGTGTGGTACGTAACACACTGGTTCATCATAGTATTCGAGCTATACAATCCCTACTCTGAGCCACTGATTGGAATCAGTAGTGTGCATATTTAACGGAATAATGACAAAGAAGTGTTCACGGCAGTCTGCGACCTGGTTATTCCAGCTCTGGAACTTTGGACTCTTAGATCGGCACCGTAGTACTGTTCGTTGAAATTGAGAAAGTGTGCGGTTTTTTCATTTGTTCGATTATTTTATATCATATCATTCCTTTCAATCGCTACATTCCTACTGATGTTTTTGTAATGACCTATGTTGAATTCAGTTAGGAAAACCACCAAGTCAGTCTTTCTGAGAATCCCGTAGCGAAGCACGGGTACTTCAGCTAGTGGAAATATAAATTGTTGGGGACTGCAGTTTTAGTGGGGAGGAAGAGGTCAACGAACTGAGAACTGACGACTCCCTCAGCCCACGTATTCACCAGTTGTGCTGGACATTAAAAATCGAAGACTAGATCGCATGACAGCTTCACTGCGTGACTACATAGTGCCGCCATCTTGGCAGACTAAGTGTTTACGTTGATGTCAACAGATAACTGTGTACCTGACCTAAATGCTGCCAAGTCAGTGGCACCACGCTCAAGCCAACCCTTCCTCCCCCACAGCACTACCGGTATTGCGATCTGCCTATCTATAGGGCAGTACTGGCTCAATACTCTTGCGTCATACTCTTCTATAGGATAGTAAGGACAGCAGAGCATATACTTCTTTCTTTTTGCTTTACGTCGCACCGACACAGATATGTCTTACGGCGACGATGGGATAGGAAAGGCCTAGGAATTGGAAGGAATCGGCCGTGGCCTTAATTAAGGTACAGCCCCGGCATTTGTCTGGTGTGAAAATGGGAAACCACGGGAAACCATCTTCAGGGCTGCCGACCGTGGGGCTCGAACACAACACTATCTCCCGATTACTGGATACTGGCCGCACTTAAGGGACTGCAGCTATCGAGCTCGGTCCTATACTTCTTGGGGCCCTTCTTATCAACAGGATAGTAAACATAATACATACATACATACATACATACATACATACATACATACATACATACATACATACATACATACATACATACATACATACATAGTCTACATACATACATACATACATACTTACATACATACATACATACATACGTACGTACATACATACATACATACATACATACATACATACATACATGTCCTCATCCTGAGGTGGTGCAGCTGTTTTCAGGCACATCCCAATAGGGAACATGCATGATCCGGGGTTTTAATTAAAAATATGCTAATCTGATACAAAATTGCATGCAGAATTCAAAAATGTGATCAGAATGTACAAATAATAACTCCAAACATGATAAAAATCTACGAAAATGTCACGTCACGCAAGGACGCGATCTCATTGGCCTGACGTCATCGTACAGGTTGACTGAATTAGCAGACGAAATAACACAGTGTGCTGTGAGAAGCAGGATACACTTCGCGTATTTCTACTTTACGTTAGTGTCTAGTATGGTTAAATTCGAGGTCTATACATTGGATAATAATCTGAGTGGTATATTTTAGACTTAAAATGAATCCTGCGCAGACAGTGAGGCAGAAAACTTATAAATGGTGTAGAGTTCCGATGTGCAATAGCACATCGCATACCATCCCAAACAAATTGTTTATAAACGTTCCAAAGACGCTAAAACTAGGGAGAAATGGATTTTGGCGAGCTGGAGAAATGCTGGTGATATATCGGAAAAGTCTACAGTTTATTTTTTTGAAGATTTTAACGTAAGATGAATTTGTTTGAATTTTCAAATCACTTTTCCATGTCAGCTGTTCTAGTGGTAAAACTTTAAATTTTAATGTATGATGCTTTATTTAAATGCTTCAATTACATCTTGGAATATGAAAGTAATAAACGGTGCATTAAATAATGCTGATCATTAAAGTATTCTCCAAACCTAACCTATGTTTTGGGTGATCCATGTCAAGATAATAAATCAAAGGGGTTATGAACCATTTTGACAGCTCTAATTCTACCAATATATCTTGGCATGGGACAGTTATGTATGTCTTTATTGAAGAGCTTAATTGGTAAAGAAATTTAGGCTATGTCTAAATACCCTATAATGTAGCAAAGAATAGGCGTGTACATCATGAAAGGAAACGACGTGAATTTAACAAATGTATAACTCTACACAAAACCAATGCTTGTCTGTTGGAGTCTTATAAGTTAACAATGCTCAATTATAATAATTATCATAATATTAATGAAATAAATAACATAATTGCACACAGGTGAAAATAGTGATGTAGGTGTTTAAAATATAATCCAACTTAGCCTAAGTTTTAGGTTATACAAGCCAAGTCAATAAACCGAAGGGTAAAAATACCGCGCGAGTTGGCCGTGCGGTTAGGAGCGCGCAGCTGTGAGCTCGCATCCGGGAGATAGTGGGTTTTGAACCCCACTGCCGGCAGCCCTGAAGATGGTTTTCCGTGGTTTCCCATTTTCACACCAGGCAAATGCTGAGGCTGTACCTAAGGCCACGGCCGCTTTGTTCCCATTCCTAGGCCTTTCCTGTCCCATCGCCGCCATTATGTGACGGTGTGACGTAAAGCAAACAGAAAAAAAAATAAAGTCACAGCACCCAAAGACATTCCTGTATTGAACGACTAAAATGTCACCAGGACACTTTTCTTTCTTGATATGCTCAGCTTGTTAAAAGCCAAATGTAATTAATGTTATTGGCTTCACGCCCCGCTAACTACTTCTACGATTTTCGGAGACGCCGATGTGCAGGAATTTAGTCCTGCAGGAGTTATTTTACGTGCCAGTAAATCTACCGACACGAGGCTGACGTATTTGAGCACCTTCAACTACCACCGGACTGAACCAGGATCGAACCTGCCAAGTTGGGGTCAGAAGGCCAGCACCTCAACAGTCTGAACCACTCAGCCCGACTTGTGAAAACTAGATGAAGTCATATTTACCTTTATCATGTTTAACTTTTTCCCTCCACAAAGATATTTAATTCTCTTTCATGGGCCCCGGAAGTGGGTAGGCCAGTTGTCCCAACCATAAATATATATTTTTTTGGGAATGATAGATTATAGCCCTATAGTACTATGATCTTTCTTTCTTTCCTTCTTTCTTTCTTTCTTAATCAGTTTATCCTTCAGGGTTGGTTTTCTCTCGGACTCAGCGAGGGATTTCACCTCTACCACTTCAAGGGCAGTGTCCTGGAACGTGAGACTTTGAGTATGGTGATGCAACTGGTGAGGAGGGCCATTACCTCGCCCAGGAGGCCTCACCTGTTATGCTCAACAGGGGCCTTGTTGGAGGATGGGAGGATCGGAAGGGATAGACAAGGAAGAGGGAAGGAAACGGCCGTGGCCTTAGGTGCCTGGAGGAGAAGTAGGAAAATACGAAAAACCACTTCGAGGATGGCTGAGGTGGGATTCGAAACCCTTCTACTCAGTTGACCTCCCGAGGCTGAGTAGACCCCGTTCCAGCCCTCGTACTATTTGTTTTCAACTTTCATGGCAGAGCCGGGAATCGAAACCGGGCCTCCGGGAATGGCACACATTAACCACTACACCACAGAAGCGGACTAGTACTATAATGCTACCTATATGTTTATGTTAGTGCTGAAATCCGATTTCTTACTTTACTAATGCTGAAAGCCCGAAAATGTAATGTTATTCTTTAATAGGGGAATCAGTCTAGAAGGAAATGTTGAAAGTGATGTGATATCTATCCAGGTTCAGTTGTTATCCTAATACTATGGATTACAGTACATTGCACGTATATAAAAGATGCCACTTACAAACTTGCTTTTTATCCGCGAAATTCTGCGGCCACAAAAGTCACTATTTTTCAAGAATGATGACATCTACACATGATAGATTGTCTGATTGTGCTGTTTTGAACCTTTCTTCTGTCATTCTGAAGTTATTCGCGATCATGAATAATAAACAATCGGCTTTTAGCAACGGCTGATGCACAACGGCTGGTAGAGCTCCATGCGATACGGGATCGTGACGTCACAGCGCGCCGCTTACGTCAGAGGCTGTTTCACTCGCCTTGCGGAAAGGCACTATTAAATATTTTTTTAATGGTAGAAAACAAGGCAACATACCACAATGTAATACGTTTACGTACTATTTCATTGGTGTACTTTTCAAAAAAAATATTTTTGAAAATGATGCATGTTCCCAATTGTAGGTGAGCTGCATGTACTTTTCTAACGACATACCAGCCCTACTGCCAATGTTAAATTTCTGTCAGTACCAGGAACCGAATCCGGTTCCCCAGGGATGGTAGCTAATAACTCTAGTCGTTACAATACGGAGTTGAAATACAGGATAGTAATGACAACAGAGTATTTCATTCTTCAATCTTTTTTATCTACAGAATAGTAATGTCAATAGTCTGTAGTTCTTGGGTCCTTCTTATCTGCGTTATATTAATGACAATAGAGTCTATAGTTCTTGGATCCTGTTGATCTACTGGGTAGTAATGGCTACAGCGCCTATAGTTCTTGGGCCCTACATATCTACAAGATAGTAAATATAATAGTCTGTGGTTCATGAATCGTGATTATTTACAGGATAATGACAAGGGAGCCTGTACAAAGGGCACTAGAAAAGTTTTGCAATACGCAAAACGGTTGGCTGAAACACCCCTGTTATGGTGAGGGATGAAAATAGGGGTGAAAACCGGTCTAGAAGACAGCAAGGCGCGACCTTCACACCAGTTGTTACCAAGCAGTGGGATTGATAGCAAGTTGTCAGTGTGGTCTAAAGGTGAATATCGCGCAATTATCTGCTACAATTTTGCTCGTGGATTAACTGTTGATCAGTGCCTGGGGTAAATGACTCCTGTGCTCGGAACAGACTGTCCACATCAGACAACAATTTTCCGCTGGTACAACGAGTTCCAGAGGGGAAATTTTGCGGTTGAAGACGATCCTCGTTCTGGGCGACCGCTGAATCAGTGACTGAGGAAAACATTGAAGGTGTGAGGAAAATGTTGCAGCAAGAGAGGCGGTTGACATATCGGCTGGTAGAAGAGACTCTCCACATCCCTGCACCGCTATTCATTCAGTTCTACACGACCATCTCCACGTTAGAAAGGTTTGTTCCCTTTGGGTGCCCCATTCACTTTCAGAGGAACAAAGGGCACATCGAGTGAATTGGTACCGAAAAATGCTAAAACAGTTTGAAAATGGGACTTCGCGTAACGTCAATAGCATCGTTACAGGTGACGAAAATTGGCTTTATTATTACGATGTCCCAACAAAATCCCAGAACAAGGTGTGGCTGTTTGAAGATGAGGGTACTCCTGTGACAGTACGAAAGTCAAGGTCAGTGAAGAAAAGGATGATTGCAGTATTCTTCACTAAATGGGGCATCCTGACTCGGGTTGTGCTAGAAACACGAAGGACAGTTACTGCAAAGTGGTACAGTGAGACTTGTCTGCCTCAGGTCATGCAGGCTCTCAAGCAGCTCCGTCCAAGGTCACGGCTCAACACTTGGCTCTTCCATCACGACAATTCTCCAGCACATCGTGCTAATGTAGCAATGGATTTTCTTGCCAGATCAGGGTTGACTGTGCTTGATCACCCTCCATACAGTCCTGACTTTGCCCCATGTGACTTCGCACTCTTCCCAGAAGTGAAGATGAAGCTGAGAGGGCGGCGTTTTGCATCCGACGAGGAGCTTTTGGCAGCATGGGATCAAGAGTGTGAAAATGTAACCGAAGAAAAATGGTAGAGTTGGTTCAGTGACTGTTTTCGACGTATGGAGGAGTGTATTGAGTGTGGTGGAAATTATTTTGAAAAAGTCTAAAGCGTTCACTCACATTGCAAAACTTTCCTGGTGCCCTTTGTATTTCTTGGTTCCTGCTTATCTACGGGATAATAACGACAACAAAGTCTATAGGCCTAGTTCTTGGGTACTGCTTGTCTATAGGATAGTAATGACAACAGAGTCTAGTTCTTGGGTCATACTTATCTACAGGATAGTGAACAAGAGAGAGTGTAGTTACTGGCTTCTACTTACGTATAGGATAATAATGACAAGAGAGCCTGTAGTTTTTGGGCCCTACTTATCTACAGGATAGTAATTACAGGAGAGCTTGTAGCTCTTGGATCCTACTTATCTACTGGATAGTAGTTATGGGAGAGCCTGTAGTTCGCGAGTCCTGCGTGTCTATAGGACATTAAATACAATGGAGCCTGTAGGTCTTGGTTTCTACTTATCTTCTGGATTTTACTGGCAACGGAGCTAACTGCCAAAGAATGCCGCGTAAAAGACATATGTTAATTAATCATTTTATAAGCTCGGAACATCAGTAGCAATGAGCCCCAGTCATTTCTGAGTAGAAAATGTCAGAGAACTTCCATTATTATTGTTGAGTCTGTATAACTACTATTATTTGGAACTGTGATTGAGATTAGTGCCTCAAATGTTGAATTAAGATACTATCTCAGCGTTATCGTAAGTTGAATGTGGGGAAAATTCCAGCGAAAAGCTCACTCTCGATATCTATCATTAGCGCCGAAATTCGAATATCGAAATTTTGAGCAAGGCTTCTTTCAGATCCTATTGTGGGCTCTGAAAATGCATAAAAAATGAAGTGTCTACAATTGTGATATTGTAAGAACTTGCATGTTTAATCAAAGATAGAAACGAAAAAATTTGAGTTTGAAGTTGTCCATATAGGACAGTACACAACCCAATATTAAACACATCTGTTTTGTGTGATTCTTCTGCGACCAATCGTGTAGATGGTGCAGCATCAATCAATCAATCAATCAATCAATCAATCAATCAATCAATCAATCAATCAATCAATCAATCAATCAATCAATCAATCAATCAATCAATCAATCAATCAATCAATCAATCAATCAATCAATCAATTAATCAATCAATCAATCAATGAACTGCATTTAGGACGGTCGCCCACGTGGCAGATTCCCTATCAGTTGTTTACTTCATATTTACATTTATAATTGTTTACCTAGCTTTTTCATAAATATTTTCAACGAACTTTGAAATTTATCGAACATTTCCCTTGATAATTTATTCCAATCCCTTACTCCTCGTCTTATAAATGAATATTTGCCCCAATCTGTCCTCTTGAATTCCAGCTTTATCTTCATATTATGTTTTTCCTACATTTAAAAGCACAACTCAAGCTTATTCTTCTACTTATGTTATTCCACATCAAATCACCACATGACAGCTCGAAACATACCACAGAGTTGAGCATCTCGTCTCCTTACTCCCAAGTCTTCCCAGCCCAAAGCTTGCACCATTTTAGTAAGCCTACTCCTATGTCGGAAATCACCCAGAACAAATCGTGCTGCTTTCCTTTCATTTTTCCAGTTCACGTAGTCCTGGCACGGGTCCCGTACACAGGAGCCATACTCTAACTGCGGTCTTACCAGAGACTTATACGCCCTCTCCTTTACATCGTTACTACAACCCCTAAATACTCTCATAACCACGTACCTGGAGACCGGTTTCTGAAGCTGAAACTCCCAGGTCTGGTAACTTAAACCCGCAGCATCAGAGGCTACGTCCTGTCAAGGCAACTGCAGATAAACCAGATGACCTGGTATATTTCGATGGTCAGTGTCAAGATATTCTCAGCCATATTGCTTAGCCTTCAAATGCTGTGTTAGAATGGCCTGAGCTACGGGACCGGAATCTTAATGACGAGGGTGTGATTTTAAAATTCCCTCTTGCATAGGCCGGGATTCGATGTGGCACCTCTCTTCATTCCCTAATACCACCGGGCGAGTTGGCCGTGCGCGTAGAGGCGCGCGGCTGTGAGCTTGCATCCGGGAGATAGTAGGTTCGAATCCCACTATCGGCAGCCCTGAAAATGGTTTTCCGTGGTTTCCCATTTTCACACCAGGCAAATGCTGGGGCTGTACCTTAATTAAGGCCACGGCCGCTTCCTTCCAACTTCTAGGCCTTTCCTATCCCATCGTCGCCATAAGACCTATCTGTGTCGGTGCGACGTTAAGCCCCTAGCAAAAAAAAAGTCCCTAATACCACTACCTGTGTTCTGGGATCGATGATTTGTTATTGAGCATCGTACAAGGTTGGCCGTTGTGCTTGGGATTTAATCCATGTAATTACTCTATCGTCGACAGAGAAATATACAGCATATAATGTTCTACATTATTGGTTGTAATGATGCATTTTATGTTCAGCTGTCATCAGTCTTGTCGAAGTACTGGGTTTGTGTCCTTTAATGACACAAGTCTATCTCTCTGTTAACTCATACGTTCATCGACAGGTATATCTCTAATTCTTGTTGGGTGTCGTTGGAAAAATGTGATAACAATTCACTTCTCATTTCCTCCTCCGTCTCGTATTTTTAATATCCTGAAGTTACTAATTATCAGCAACATCCATAAGCCTCAGAGAGTTGACAAATGCCTACTGGTTCCATACTCTTCGTTTCCAAGAGACACACATTTTATAGGCTACGGAATTTTTTCGAATGTATTCATAGACGGCAGATACCGCCCTCGTCCAAGTGTCTGCCATACAAGGGCTGCAAAAAAAAAAAAAAGAAAAAAAAAAGAAAAGCATCTCCATACAGGTCATGAAGGCCCTGAGAGGAGTGGAAGGTAAAGGCTTCCACTATCCGTAACCTCGGCACGTGAAGGGGTAGAGTTGATAGCTCTACGCCCGGCCGCCTTTGCCCCCAGGAATTAACCTGGTACTCATTTTTGGTGTAGGCTGAGTGAACCTCAGGGCCATATATACAAGGGCTGCACCAGACTAGAAATAACCACACGAAATTACTATTATTATTATTATTATTATTATTATTATTATTATTATTATTATTAACCTTAACAGATGCCTGCTGTCATTTCTTGATGGATACAGTACTTTTGTATCCATCTCTTGGCACAGGCCAGAGTAAAGTGTAGCTTCCACCGAAGTCCCAGTCAACATCCATGGCTGTGACAATATGGAAGCTGCTGGGGGTATGGGTAGTGGTGAGTAATGACATTCAGAGCACGACTAGTGCATCTGAGTGTTATGAAAGGTGCTGCTCACAGGGTCAATCGTGCTGCAATAGTACTTTCTGACCCAGTGAGGAAAGCAATGGCAAACTACCTCACTCCTCATCTTGCCTAGTACGCCTCGTTTTGGTGCTGCCGTTAGTTTTTGGGTTTTCCTTATAACCGCATAACCTTTGGTGGTGCTATTTGAGGATCCAACCAGCCTCTGGGCTGATGACATAACAGACAGACAGATCCTTAACAGCACATTGTGTCCATATGGACACCTATGTAAGGTTTATTTCAGTTGCTCCTACGAAATTTTGTGGCAACATTTTTTATTTTTTTATTTTTTTTGCTAGCGGCTTTACGTCGCACCGACACAGATAAGTCTTATGGCGACGATGGGATAGGAAAGGTCTAGGAGTTGGAAGGAAGCGGCCGTGGCCTTAATTAATGTACAGCCCCAGCATTTGCCTGGTGTGAAAATGAGAAACCACGGAAAACTATCTTCAGGGCTGCCGACAGTGGGATTCGAACCCACTATCTCCCGGATGCAAGCTCACAGCTGCGCGCCCCTAACCACACGGCCAACTCGCCCGGTAAAAATGTTACTTTGGCATGCCTGTATAGATATAAGGAAACTGTTATCTGTGTGTCAGACGAAAATAGAAGTAGTAGTTCTTGCTTGGCCCATTGCTGTAACAGTGTGATCTTTGGTAGTTGTTTTCATCACAAAAATGATGGACATCGATGTCGAGTAAGTACATTATTGTATGGTCATGTTAAGTTTCTAGGTGAGTTTTGGCTTTGTAAATCACAGAACAATATAACGAATGGACAGATAATCAAGAGTAACACTTAGCCAGTCAGATATGTTTTTAGGACCTCGGGTCTTATCGCGTGTCCATATGGACACGTTGGGCAGTTATGGAGTCAGGTTAATTTTATGTACTTTTTATATTGCATTCTTCAGACATAATGATTCTCTCATTTTAGAGCCTTTTCAAGAGCATTACTTCCTGATCTGAGTGTTAAGGATGCCCTGACATACTCCTGCAAGATGATGATAATGCTCCTGCGGCAGATACACTTTATATAGCACCACCGGATCCACCTATTTTGGCAGACGAAGTTTAAGGTGATAAAAATGCGAGAGGCATCTTAACGTAAACATGCGGAAGTCAGTCTAGTAAATAAAGAAGTTGACAGCTAATGGTGGAGCTGTTGAGGAACCAACCAGCCTTCGGGCTGAGGGCTGAACATAGAAAACTGAACAATCTGAACAAAAGTAGGCATATAACATGGACAGAAGAAGAGTCAAAGAGAATCTTTTGAACATTCATTTGTAAACATGAAGGCATTAGTGTGACAAAGTGGAAAGATAACTGGATTTTGATTATTACTGCAGCATCAGCCTGTGTTGGTATACACCCTGTGTCCACGATAAAAGGTATTCAACAAAGAAGAAACTCAAATTCGTCGTCCTCACAACACTGGATAATATAATGGTGGTGGTGGGGGGGGGGGGGTATGGGATGTGTAGACAGAATGTTAAAAACTCTTTCTATATACAGGATCATGTTTGGAACAAGAAATAGTACTAGGCTTTGCTCTCATGGCTTGTTGATACCTCTATCCACAATGCATCGTAATTGAAGAAAGGAACAGGTGCAAAGCTCACGCAATTAGATTTCCGATTAAAAATTGTGCAAGTATACCCGACAAAATACACGAATCCTACTAAAGGAGCAGGAAGACCATCCATTAGTGTACTAAAATACAAGTCTCGTGTCCCAAGAAGTGTGAAAGAAGCGACCGTGGCCCTAACTAAGGTACAACCGAGCTCGATAGCTGCAGTCGCTTAAGTGCGGCCAGTATCCAGTATTCGGGAGATAGTGGGTTCGAACCCCACTGTCGGCAGCCCTGAAGATGGTTTTCCGTGGTTTCCCATTTTCACACCAGGCAAATGCTGGGGCTGTACCTTAATTAAGGCCACGGCCGCTTCCTCCCTTTTCCTGTCCCATCGTTGCCATAAGACATATCTGTGTGGGTGCGACGTAAAGCCAGTAGCAAAAAAATAAATGTACAGCCCAAGGATTTGCCTGGTGTGAAATGGGAAATCACGGAAAACCATCTTTATGGCTACCGACAGTAGGGTTCGAACCCACTATCTCTCGAATGCAAGTTCACAGCTGCGTGCCCCTAACCACATGGTCAACTCACTCGGAACTGGTTTTGTTAATCTTCAGTTTTTACAGTATATCTTATCTTGTTAATTTATTGATAATGAAACGGTATTCAGTTTGCTCTCAACTACTGTGACAGATGGCAGGCATGGCATACAATTTTGTTTTATTTTGCTTTACGTCGCACCTTCTTATGGTGACGATGGGATAGGAAGAGGCTAGGTGTGCGAAGAAAGCGACCGTGGCCTCGATTAAGGCAGAGCACCAGTATTTGCCTGGTGTGAAAATGGAAAACCACGTGAAACCGTCTTCAGGGCTGCCGACAGTGGGGTTTGAACCCACTTTCACACACATGATATATATTGACCGTAAGTTTTCTCGACTAGTTCAAGATAGGCACGCACGGGGCAGGGCTGAAGTTTGGAGAATTTAACCCCAACGTAGGACACGTTGAAACGCAGGAAATGAACTCAAATTTTTCTCCGGTAAATGAACTGCTCGTAGAATTTTTCATACGTCTTCCTTGACTTTCGCGATAATAAATTGTTAGTAATATTAAACGCTTCTGCCGCAAGTTCCGGCGGTGTCAGTGATTCGAAATCGGTGTCACTTTCAAAACTCGCGCTTGCCATTCGGAGTTGCTTCTTTCAAGGCTTGAGGATTGTTCAGCGTACCGGTACGATATTGGATATGGTAGGGACACTACTTCAATGAAGGACAGTACTTGAATGTATGTTATTATACTTGGCAAAAAACATGACGACCTCGCCTCACACCACTACCCTCCAGCGGCAGCCCGGTGTCTATTAACGACTTATTGGATTGACTACGTCTACCGCAGCCAGAGTTGCCAAATCGTCAACCTCATCAGCACCAAAGGAGCCAGAGCAGGAATAAAACATACTTATGTAATTCATTTGTCATTTCGATGTGAACTGAATTATTATTATTATTATTATTATTATTATTATTATTATTATTATTATTATTATTATTATTATTATTATTATTATTATTATATCTCGGGAATTTAGGCATGAAAAATAATTTTAATATTGTAATATGGCGATCTAAAGTAGGTTATGAGTAGAGCCCGGAGTTCCATGCAAATGCATGTTTTTAAATAAGCTAGCTACACTTCTCAAACTTTGCAAATATTCGTTTTACGGCTTAACAATTCCAAATAACCGTTCTTTTTCCGTGCATGTTTGCATGTTTTGGCATTTTTCGGAGAAAATTCATGCATAATGCATATTTGGAAGATTTTGGATTTAATAGCACATATTTGGACGTTTAATATTGCATAATATGACTTTTATTCTGACTTTGACGCATATATATTGTTAACTTGCATCATAGTGCATTTTCTGAATGTTAGTTTGCAGAATTTGGGACAATTTTTCACGTTGTAGGCTACAGTGTGTCTATTACTGAGAGACGGAGAGAATGTATTCCTGGCATCCTATGTGACAACCATAGTTAGTAGCCTACATACGGTAGAGGTCCTACAGTATAATGCAATTAACCAAACACTTTCTTATCTGTTGCTTGAGTAAACAATGACGTAAGTCGGAAGGCCCCACATCGAAATCTAATTCTTAGGAATAAGGTGTCCCAGTTTTACAGTTGTACATTGCTATAAATTGAACCGTAAATTGTGCATTAATCATTGACGGATCATTTTTCGTTTGTTAGACGAACAAAAGAAACCTTGTATCGCACTTCTGTGGCGCCGCGTTACTGGGATAGCAGCTTACAAATTCTGGTTTTTCATTGAACCCTCTATCGTTGTTATCCTGGAATGTGCTACCCGGAACTCTCAATCGTCACACGTCTGTGTTATCGCAGCAAGCAATCGTTACCACTTATTGAGGACATTCAAATGTGTCTGCAATCATCGCATGGAGAAGCAGCTGCCGCAGATAGAGATAACCAAACCAAACCAAACCCCATGGCACTACAGCCCTTGAAGGGCCTTGGCTTACCAAGCGACCGCTGCTCAGCCCACAGGCCTGCAGATTACGAGGTGTTGTGTGGTCAGCACGACGAGTCCTCTCGGCCGTTATTCTTGGCATTCTAGACCGGAGATAGAGATAAGTTGAACAAACTAATTCGTTCAAATCCTGATTTTGAATTCGTCAAGATTATAAAAGACGTATTGTGGTGAAAATGCAAAAGACGTACAATTTGACCTCACTTTGTCCAAATGTCTTAATTGAATTATGCATATATCACTTCTCGTGACGTAAAAAGATAATTTTCTGTGCTTAAGTATGTGCTGAATGATAAACGGATGAGCTTAAATCAAGACAATTTGGAGAAATTAGGGTAGCTTTTGTTCATGTTTCAAAAGGAACTGAATTTTGATAGTGCATATTTTCCAGTTTATTGTGCATGTTTTGCCATATGTTAGTGCATGAATGCATGCATATTTTGAGATTTGATAGTGCATGGAAATCCGGGCTCTAGTTATGAGATTACGAAAATTGGTCCCTGAATACTAAAACGTAAACTTAAACGATCCATAAATCTAGACTAGCTCAGTGATAGGACGACGGGCTAACCTCAAGTCGGGAGGTGCCGTGGGTTCAAATCCCACCGTCGGCTGTTCTTGAAATGATTTCTGTGGTCTTCCATTTCAACTTCACGTACGTGCTGGAACATTATAAGGCTGAAATAGCCACTTGAATAATAATAATAATAATAATAATAATAATAATAATAATAATAATAATAATAATAATAATAATAATAATAATAATAATAATTTGCTGTTGTTGTTGCCGCTATTATTATATAATTGTTAACAGAATTAATAATCAAATCACCCAAGTTTATCCTACGAACTGGCTGCACACTTTGTAATGTAAACCATTTTGAAAAGTGAAAATAATACTTTATACTTTATTTTTACTGAATGAAGAGATAACTGTATTATTAATTATTATTATTCATAATCAGTGTCCGGCTCCATGGCTAAATGGTTAGCGTGCTGGCCTTTGGTCATAGGGGTCCCGAGTTCGACCACCACCACCACCACCACCACCTCCACCACCACCACGACGCGCAGGTTGCCTACGGGAGTCAAATCAAAAGACCTGCACCTGTCGAGCCGATGTCTACGGACACCTCCCGGCACTAAAAGCCATGCGCTATTTCAGTTTTCATTCATAATTAGTATAATTATTGGCACCTCCTTTAAGGGAGTTTAAAGCGTTAACTCCCACTTTAGGGTTTACTTTGCAAACCATAAAAGGCTTCAAATAGGTTGGATTATTGTTATTTTTTACTTTATTTTAATTTATTAATAATAAGTATTTGTTAAAATAAAAAAAGTGTGGGACCCAGAAAATTTATTAACCATTAATCCGTTCAGTTTCTTCTTATTAAAATTTTACCTTAATCCTCGTCGTCTTCTTCCTCCTCAGAAGGATCTGTTAGCTGTTTGCAAATCCTCTGATTATCAAATATGGATTGGATGTAGCTATTTTCTATTTTCTCCATGTGGCTAATGTGATTTCTCCACTTGTCAGGTGTCACGAGCATACAGGCTTCCTTCAATGATTGAATAATTTCCTCCAATGGTTTCTTTCTTAGATTTTGTGATCCGGTCCTCCCTTTTATCTCCGCCCACACCATCTCAATCGGATTAAAATGCAGTGGTATGGCGGTATGCGCAAAACTGTGGGTCAATATCTGGCTGCCAATTCGTCTACAACATACTTTTTTCCTTTCTCTATTAGGCATGTTCTCCGCAATAATTTCGAGAAGTACTTGAATTATAGGAACAGGATGAGAGACAGGAATATTTTTATCGATCATATAGGCTATTGAAGGGTTCGAACTTTATTCCAGGATTGATTGGACCGAGTTCGATAGCTGCAGTCGGTTAAGTGCGGCCAGTATCCAGTATACGGGAGATAGTGGGTTCGAACCCCACTGTCGGCAGCTCTGAAGATGGTTTTCCGTGGTTTCCCATTTTCACACCAGGCAAATGAAGGCCACGGACGCTTCCTTCCCATTCCTAGGCCTTTCCTGTCCTATCGTCGCCATAAGACCTATCTGTGTCGGTGCGACGTAAAACAAATAGCAAAAAAAAAAAAAAAAAGGATTGATTAGGTTTAGGGTTAAATGCACGGCTGTCGTAGGAGGCAGCATTGTCCATAACTATCACAGATGGTCCTTCTAGGCGTGGTAGTATCTTCTCTTCAAACCAGTTTTCAAGGATTTCCGATTTCATGCTGCCATGGTAATCCGCGGGAGCATCCGCCATTTTAGTATGTGTGACTAGAAGAGCATCACTAATAAAATCAAATCTTCCACTGCAATGAACAATAACTTTGTCGACTGGGGTTGTTACAGCACAATTCTCGATCCAGCTCTTCATTCTGCAACAGTTACTGTCGAACCACGTTTCATTTAAGTATACTTCAGCATAACTTCGGGGCCGAAGATCTTGAATATCTTGAAGATATCTATACCGCCAAGCAATTATTTCAGGTGTTTCAGTTTTTAAACACTTTCTAGGCACAGACGGGTATTTAAACCCCATTATTTTCAGAAGACGACGAAGTGTCTTCACCCCATACAGAAACTGATAATCTGTCCCAGCTGTCTTCTGTTTCATTGATTGTTAGGTCACCTATTGTTGGAGATCTACTGTCCCTATAATACTAAAAAACTGTTCGACGGAGCAAGTCCCGAGAGAAATAGTCTATTTTATCAAATTTTAATTTCTGCTTCCGAACTTTCTTTTTAGTGGGGGTTTCATAGGTATTGACATCATTGATTGTAACTATTGTTTTCACCGTAGTAATACAGATTCCTTTCATTCCAGACGCTAAATTATTTAAATGTTTATAACACCGCCATTTCCTAAAACACCTCGTAAGAAAGTTTTAATGTTCCTCACCAACATCACGGTTTGCCTCTGTCACTTTTAGTTGGAGTTCTTGGTGAAGAAGAAGGAGTGGGAGAGGAGGAGTTCCAGGCAGCTGTAGGGTTGGGCACTATGTCCCTGTTTCGGGACTCTGTGCCGGTGCACAGTTATGTTCCGCTGTTCCGGAACACGGAGTGTCAATTGCTCCGAAACATTCTCAAGCGAGACCGAGATATTGACTTGCTATCCCGTCAGAAGCGCCACTACGCACTGCCCTTCCCCTTCGGCTACTAGCTGACTGTCGATACCGGCAGTGTGCACTTTGTTCTAGCGCCTGACACTCAGGAGCCGTCATCGGCTAAGTTAGCGTGCTGGCCTTTGGTCACAGGGGTCCCGGGTTCGATTCCCGGCAGGGTCGGGAATTTTAACCATCATTGGTTAATTTCTCTGGCACGGGGGCTGGGTGTACGTATTGTCTTCATCATCATTTCATCCTCATCACGACGCGCAGGTCGCCTACGGGAGTCAAATCAAAAGACCCGCACCTGGCGAGCCGAACCCGTCCTGAAATCTCCCGGCACTAAAAGCCATACGCCATTTCATTTTTATCGGCTAAGTTCGTGCATGATCGTCGTAGCAGGATATTTAGCCACCACACTCTCCCTGTGCTTGAGCTTTTCAGAACTTATGATTTTCACTTTCCTCGAGTTCAGAGTGTATTGTGAACAGAATTACAGGCTCAGTGATATAATTGAACGCTCACAATGCTATCGCGTGCTCAATTTGTAATCGGTTCTAATGCTACATGATACACATTCATTATTTCTAACACCTTAAAGAGAAACTAAGTCGCTAATATTATTATGAAACACATCTACATGACTTGTAAATATCACTTCTTCACCTGAATTTTTCGTCTTAAAATGACGATTCAAGTTTCCCTATAATTAAAGGATGTAGAACATTCTGACATACTGAGCCCACCAAGTTATTCGCAACTACTTGATAATTAAATAATACACTAGCTTAAGTAATAATTTCACTGAAAATTCTGAAAGAAAGAAACTCAAGTTCACGTTTTAACAAACTTCACCTCATTACCGCAAGCTACAGATTACTTATTGAAAGCATCTTTTCACGCGGGATCTTCGAGAATGCGTACACTATAAGAAAGAAAAGAAAGCCTTGTGTATAATAAAAGGAAGTACGGGTAGAACATACTGGGCACACGAAGTTATTCTTGGCTATTTTACAATTAAATAATACACTAGTTTAATTGGTTTCACTTCAAGATTCGCAAGTAATCAAAGGTAAGCGGGACCTGTGACGACACGATGCGTTCGGTACCATGAGTCAAGTGACAGCGGATATAGCCGATGACGGCTCATGACGGCTCCTGAGTGTCAGGCGCTAGACGGAAGTGCAGTGTGCCCGTGCCGCCGCCAGTCCCACCACGTGCTGCTCGTATTGGAGTGTTCTGTGTTCTGTCATATCCTCTTTGTTCTGTGAGTTCCGTTGCAGCCTGCCACTGGCCTTCGGCTCATGACGGCTCCTGAGTGTCAGGCGCTAGACGGAAGTGCAGTGTGCCCGTGCCGCCGCCAGTCCCGCCACGTGCTGCTCGTGTTGGAGTGTTCTGTGTTCTGTCATATCCTCTTTGTTCTGTGAGTTCCGTTGCAGCCTGCCACTGGCCTTCGGTAGTAAATCGGTACATGCGAATAACTTAATGTGTTCTGTTTTGTGTTTAACTGTTCTATAAGTGTGTTTTTATTGAAGTCTAGGAATATATACCGTACAAAAGACGGTAAAGTTTCCATGATGTCGCACAGAAGTCCTGTTTGGGACTTTTTTACTAGAATAAAACCCGACAGAGTGAAATGCAATGTTCCCGCTTTGGATGAACCGGGTTCGGGAGATGAACTTGAGAATGATCCGGACGATGAAGAACGTCGTATTAAAAACTTTTTATCGTCGACATCGTCCTGTAATTCGTCTGCTTTCCACTAATCTCTTTCATTTTTCTTTACTTCCTTCACGTAATTTGCCCAGTTGTCTTATGTTTTTATGGCATAAAAATGTTAGTTCAGCATTTGGAACAAAACCATGCTCATTACCCGCGTGGACTAAGGCAAATCACGGTCCTCGGCTTTTCGGTGGCCTAAGTCCCGAACTCACCCCTTCAATGGCGTCCTGCCGTGCACTTTTCACTGTCGTATCCTTTCATTCTTTTGTCACTGTCTGCCCAATATTTACCCACGATTCATCTGTGTAAATTATAACTTTATTTTGTGCCCTCAAACGTTTTATCTCCCTGAGATATCTGTGCCTCCAATTAATAATTTCATCGGTTTCAATGAAAGCTGCTTTATTACCCCGTCTTAAATAACGGAAGCCTATATCATGTAAGAAGCGATACAGCGTAGTTTTGGAAAATCATGGCAAAGAATCTTCTCCATTTACCCGACTCAAAATCACGTTCAATGTCGGTGGTATGTTAGCAAATAAAAGAGAGTGAACCACCCGACGCACTCCACTTCGCAAAATTTCATCGTATTTAATTTTCCATGCATTTTTCTGCCGTCCTTCTGTTTTTTGCCTTTTTTTGTTGTTGTTGCGGGATAGACTATAAAAAATAATCCAGGACACTCATTAAAATATTGCGTTCTTTTCCCCTGAGTTTACCTACGGAACGTTTCTTTTTAATTTGGCGATCCATTGTACATCCTTCTGCACTTTTTCTTCGAACTAAGAACCCCCCCGCACGAGCACGAGCACGAACTGACAACTACACAGACTACACAAACACAACAAACACAATCCACTTGTCCTCAAGAACTATACATTTATCACTGATCTTGTCCGGTTCCATGGCTAAATGGTTAGCGTGCTGGCATTTGGTCCAGAGGGCCCCGGGTTCGATTCCCGGCCGGGTCTGGGATTTTAACCTTCATTGGTTAATTCCAATGGTTCGGGGGCTGGGTGTGTGTGCCGTCTTCAGCATTAGAATTCATCACAGGTAGGGCGCGATTCTTATAGACGCGCAGGTCGCCTATGCGGCGTCAACTCGAAAGACCTGCACTCGTCCTCTTCGGAGGCCACACGCCATTAAATATTATATATATATCACTGACCTTTATTTAATCAATCTTATAATACTGATTAAATGAACACCACTGCACACGACTGTCAGTATATTTAAAAGCTCAGCCAGCCGAGTCACTCGTGAAACGTAAACAAACGAGACGTTCTCCCTGTCATAAATAAAGAGATAACGAGATAAGGACTTGAGGTATGAATGGTATGATTTAATAATAACTTCCATATCCGACGACCGTTTGCTTTGCTTTAACCACGCCATGATCCTTCTGCACTTTAGACAGCCAGCCAGCCGAGCCACGCGCGAAACCAAAATTCAAGGAGATATTTTTCCTGTCACAAATTAAGAACTAAGCAAGATAAGAACTTCGGGATTGTTTTAAAAATAACTTCCATATCTGAAGACCATTTGCCTCGCTTTGACCCCCCATGCAAATTCAGTAGGAAAGACGCTGGCCAGCGACTGACTTTTTCGTGCCTGCACATAAAATTCCTTGAACATGACTGAAAATAAACGCATATACTGCATTTTGTTATTATTTAAATTTAAAAATAAACTTATCTACATCGAGCTGAAATGTTTCTTTACCAGTAGTGAAAAAATTAGGAAAGTAATGAATATAAAATAGGAGTTATGACATGATAAGTTCTATGCAATGAAGATTTTGCATTTGGCGAAACTTTCCATTATATTTCCATTTTCACACTAAAGTATTTTTTTACATTTTGTTTGTTAACGGCATCGAATGCGCCTTGAAATTCTATACATAACACGATATTTACCCATTTTAACCGATAACATTCTGATTTACGGATATTTGGCAAACCCGCTGCATTAGAGTAGGACAACGCTATCCGCAAAACATGAGAGAAGGAAAGAGACGGAATTATCCCATTACTGCTGTACTGCAATTTAAGGTTGGAACGCTCTATACTGCGCAATTACAGCCCCGTGTCCCAAGTGCCCACTGCACACAGCCAAGGCCAACTAGCTTATCTAGTGCGGCCTTCAACACAGCACGTTCGGTACAGGCACATTCCAGCTGACGCGGAGGATGTCATGTTGCCTCTCTCTCTCTCTACTATGCAGTTACAGTCCCGCGTCCCGTGTGGCGGCACTCTGTACCGAAACGCTCCGCCTCCAAGCTCCTAATGTTGCGGAACAACTGAATGTTCCGGTATGCCCAACCCTAGGCAGCTGATTTAATTCCGCTTTATTATACTGTGATTCTTGATTTACCCACGGCCGGAAGAAGGCCGATATATTTTATTGCTCTTGCGCTAAACTGATAAGTTATCACTTATTTCATATGTTAATGGTCTCTAGGTCACTACACTGCACTGGACACGAAGAAAGAGTCAAGACTGAAGAGAGTGGTTTGGCAACCTCTCCACACCAAGCACAGATCACATGCAGCTCATTAACTCAGCAGGGTGCAGCGTGGGATTGACGGCTGTTCGCTTGCAAGAACTGAGGTGTAGCTGTGTGCTTGCATTCGTGAGATGGTGGGGTTGGTAGTTCTGATGATGGTTTTTTCTGGTTTCCCACTTTCGCACAAGAGAACATGCTGGGGCTGTACCACGGTCACTGCTTCCACAATCCCAGTCTTTTTCGAATGCGATGTTAAACCACTAGCAAAACACAAATGTAAGTTATTAAGATGGAATGGCGTCAGATGTAATTCGCGTTACACAGATACTCGTGGTAAACAGTGCTAGTTATTGAATGTTTCCGCAGTAAGTATTTTACTGTGGGGTAGGGTTGTGGGAGAAACACTGTGGGTATATTCATAAACTGAGGAGAAGTAAGCCGGCCCCGCGGTGTAGGTGTAGCGTACCTGCCTGCCTCTTACCCGGAGGCCCCGGGTTCAATTCCCGGCCAGGTCAGGGATTTTTACCTGCATCTGAGGGTTGATTGAGGAGCTATCTGTCGGAGAGATGGCGGCCGCGGTCTCGAAAGCCCAGAATAACGGCCGAGAGGATTCGTCGTGCTGACCACACGACACCTCGTAATCTGGAGGCCTTCGGGCTGAGCAGCGGTCGCTTGGTAGGCCTTGTTTCTTCGGGGCTGTTGCGCCATGGGGTTTGGTTCGGTTTGAGGGGAAGTAAACTAAAACAAGAAATAATAATGTCCGCTTTAATACCCCGTATTTTACTATTTTTTTTCTAGCAGCACTCTCAGTGTCAACTCGACAGAACATCTCGACCTTACATTTTCGTCTTAGAAGTTCAATACACAGATAAGCATACATGTAGCTACACTCTCTGTTCTCCTCTTTACAGCAACTTCTGTGAGCACGATCACTACAATTTTTATATTTTCTCTCCTGCTTTTGGTGTCAGTCGCCAGATGTCATCCTTTAAGCAACCATTAATTCACATAATTTATATGTTTAAAAAGTCGTAAAGGAAGGTCAACCAACTTGAAGAACAGAAGGTTTGTAACTGAGCATAAAAGCAATAGTGCTCTAGTTGGACACATGTTCAAATTTATTTTGAGAACCTACGTTCAAAGTCACTCGTCGAAATAGGAATGTTGCCAATAGTGATAAAAAGCGGTAGAAGGGATGGAGGATATTTGTTCTCCATAAGGTACTCTCTGAAACCTCTCAGTATTTATCCCTGAGGACCCTTAAAGCGTTTCGATGTCATGTATATGTTCCTTCTTTGTGATCTGCAAAGTGCTTAAGGGGTACACACTAATTTCTAGTTATTGTATTAACCAAGGTTATTCGGAATTTAATAATATTTTAAAGGTTTATGTATCTTCTGTAAACGTTCATAATTTGGAGCTGTCCTGTTCCTGTGCCCGGCACTCCATTTCAACTTGAATGGATTTTCGTCTCGTCATACAGGGACTTTCTGTTTTGTATAATAAGTGTGACTTTTAAGTTGTGTATTCGTACTAAAGCTCCGCACGGTGGCGACTGACGACTTGCGTGTTTGGGAGCGAGGCCACTTTACATCAGCTGCCATCAACAGAGAGAATATGCTTTCCAGTCAAGAGTTTACGTGACAGTGTTACAGTGAAAACAATACGGTACAGAATGCGAGAACGTGATCTACAGATAGCACCAGGGTTATACAAGTGACGTTGTAGTGGTTTTGATCCTGCTTATTGCCAGTATAACCCGAGGAATCATGAACACACGCGTGCTTGGTTCACCTGGAAGACCATGGATTCAATTCCCTGCCAGGAGGTCGAGAAATATAGAAAAGGTACATGGAGAGGTAGATGGTCCTGCGGTAATAATAATAATAATAATAATAATAATAATAATAATAATAATAATAATAATAATAATAATAATAATAATAATAATAATAATAATAATAATAATCGTATGGCCTCTGCTACCGTGTGCAGACATTTCAATGTGACGTCATCTGGCTGTCTGCTCGTCAATTTCGACGTTCCGTTTTACTCTAGGCTCACTAGAAGGCAGACCGAGTAAACCGAAACTCTCTTGGGCGTCTATGGCTGAGATTTAATGAATTTTCTCGGGTAAATACCAAGTGTGTCCGCCTCTGTGGTGTAGTGGTTAACGTGATTAGCTGCCAACCCCGGAGGTCCGGGTTCGATTCCCGGCTCTGTCACGAAATTTGAAAAGTGGTACGAGGGCTGGAACGGGGTCTACTCAGCCTCGGGAGGTCAACTGAGTAGAGGTGGGTTCGATTCCCTCCTCAGCCATACTGGAAGTGGTTTTCCGTGGTAGTGGTTTTGATCCTGCTTATTGCCAGTATAACCCGCTTCTCCTCCAGGCAAATGCCGGGATGGTACCTAACTTAAGGCCACGGCCGCTTCCTTCCCTCTTCCTTGCCTATCCCATCCTATCTTCCCATCCCTGCACAAGGCCCCTGTTCAGCATAGCAGGTGAGGGCGCCTGAGCGAAGTACTGGTCATTCTCCCCAGTTGTATCCCCCGACCCAAAGTCTGAAGCTCCAGGACACTGCCCTTGAGGCGGTAGAGGTGGGATCCCTCACTGAGTCCGAGGGAAAAACCGAACCTGGAGGATAAACAGATTAAGAAGAAGAAGAAGAAGAAGAAGAAGAAGAAGAAGAAATGCCAAATGTTTCACCAGAGATCTTTTAAATGCGGACATCGTACGAGATGGAGTGTCGAATGGATTATTTTCCGCCCTTCAAAAGTCCGACTACTTCTGCCGGGTCTGAACCAGCTATCTTGGGATCCGGAGGCAGACACTCTACCACTGATCCACAGAGGAAGCTGGTACTAGAGTTCACTCAGTCCACACAAGAAACGAGTTCGAGGTTAACGCCTGCAGCTAAAGTTGGTCGGGCATAGAGGTAACCTTTTTCTTTTTTACAAGTTGTTTACTTCGCACCGACACCGATAGGTCTTATGGCGAGGATTGGGTAGGAAAGACCTAGCATAGGGAAGGAAGCGGCCGTAGCTGAATTAGGGTACAGCCCCAGCATTTGTCTGATGTGAAAATGGAAAACCATGGAAAACCATCTTCAGGGCTGCCGACTGTGGGGTTCGAACGCACTATCTCCAGGATGCAAGCTCACAGTTCTTCCTTTCTTAATCTCCTCACCTTCCAGGGTTGGTTTTCCCTCGGACTCAGAGAGGGATCCCACCTCTACCGCCTTAAGGGCAGTGTCCTGGGGCATGAGACATTGGGTCGGGGGATAAAACTGGGGAGAATGACCAGTACCTCACCCAGGCGGCCTCACCTGCTATGCTGAACACGGGCCTTGGTGGGAATAGGAAGATTGGAAAGGATAGGCAAGGAAGAGGGAAGGAAGCGGCTGTGGCCTTAAGTTAGGTACCATCCCGGCATTTGCCTGGAGGAGAAGTGGGAAACCACGGAAAACCACTTCAAGGATGACTGAGGTGGGAATCGAACCCACCTCTACTCAGTTGACCTCCGAGGCTGAGAGGACCCCGTTCCCGCCCTCGTACTACTTTTCAAATTTCGTGGCAGAGCCGGTAACCGAACCCGGGCCTCCGGGGATGGCAGCTAATCACACTAACCACTACACCACAGAGGCGGACATCGGTCCTTCTTAGGGCCACAAACACATTCATTCACACTCAGTTTGCATGAAAGCGGGTATTGAACTTACATTGCGTGCGGTACGTATTAAACAAATATTTCAAAAATTAGTAATCTTCGCCCCGGACTCGAACCTCCCACCTAACATGAAATCCCGCTCCGCCATGCCTTTACCAACTGCACTGCGGTTCCGTACGGCACACTGGGCAGATTTAGCATGAATTAGGTTTACTGCGGTCACAATATCAATTTAGTGTTTCGCCGGCGAGTCAGGTTCATATGATCTACAAGGCACACGCATGTCTTCCAGTGTTTAATACGAGTATGACATTCTTTCTTTCTTAATCTGTTTACCCTCCAGGGTAGGTTTTCCCTCGGACTTAGCGAGGGATCCCACCTCTATCGCCTCAAGGGCAGTATCCTGGAGCTTGAGACTCTAGGTCGGGGGATACAACTGGGGAGGATGACCAGTACCTCGCCCAGGCGGCCTCACCTGCTATGTTGAACAGGGGCCTTGCCGGGGGATGGGAAGATTGGAAGGGATAGACAAGGAAGAGCGAAGGAAACGGCCGTGGCCTTAAGATAGGCACCATCCCAGCATTTGCCTGAAGGAGAAGTGGGAAACCACAGATAACCACTTCTAGGGTGGCTGAGGTGGGAATGGAACTCACCTCTACTCAGTTGACCTCTCGAGGCTGAGTAGACTCCGTTCCAGCCCTCGTACCACTTTTCAAATTTTTTGGCAGAGCCGAGAATCGAACCCGGGCCTCCGGGGGTGGCAGCTAATCACGCTAACCACTACACCACAGAGGCGGACCGAGTATAACATTACGGCGTCCTATCATGGTGAGTATGCCTTTGCTGGCAGGATCTAGTGTTTACAGTGCACTATGTCTTGTGGTATAGGCTAGTGCAATGTTGTTACTTTCATAGATCTGTCTCTGTCTTATCCTTGGCTTTGACAATATGAAAGTGACTGAGGTATGAGCGATGCTAGTAATGCCAATCCTTATGCAGCCAGTCCCTGCTATGACTGGTGTGAAAACGTTGCTCATAATTGTACCCGCTCAAAGCCTGAGTCCCAACCAGCATTTATCTCAGGGAGTGTTCGGTCCGAATCCATCGCAACTACTACTCAATAAAATATAATGTTTTGAGATATAAGATCTCAAACTAAGTGTAAGGGCGCCATCCAATCAGTACAACAGGGTTGAACGGGACACTCTAATCTCTAACTTTAAGGCTCATCATGAAACACACAAATTATATATATTCAGATCAAAGGGAATTTATGAAGGCTCCGTCCTAGGAATGGGGACGGATATTTAAACGGTCACCAAGGGTTTACTATTCTACAAGAACAAGAACCTGGAGCTGTTTCCTAGCAAATGCTAAAGGAGCATTTTATTTAAGTAATCAAATGAAATTTTACACACAATCAAAATCTGTTGACCCTTGATTTGCCGGTAATTTGGCAAATTATTCCTGAAAAATGATTACATAATATTTGTCACTTTTGACCACCCTTCCAATTTGGTGGTAGAACCGTTGATATCTGAAGGTATCAGATTTACCTTCGTTAACACCATGACCATATTTGATCATGGACCAAGAACCTGTTGGCTAAGTAGGCGCGATCACATGGACCATGTTATCGCCTCTACTTTAATTGAGATGAGACCAACCCGGGAAACTACAAACTCTCCCGGGTTCCTAACCAAGATATGCTAATCGTTAGTTGAAGGAATACGACAAAGGGACTCTAACCTAATGGTCCAGATGTAGGGATTTGCCTTCATTTACACATATTAACTTAACTTATTATTTACAACCAATTGACATTATTTCGTTAATTCGCCAGCTGACTTCCCTAGTATCATCCATCATCATCATCCGAAATAATAAGAAAATTAAATAAAATAAAAAAATATTTTATTAAATATTATTATTATTATTATTATTATTATTATTATTATTATTATTATTATCTGTGGAGATCATGATTATCGTAACCCGTAATCATCCTCGGACTAATATTTCAACTTTTCGCGATTTTATTTTATTTTCATCTGAAATAAATAAAAGTACCTTCGTCGATTATTCTTCTTCTCCTTCTTCAAATATTCTCATTATTATTATTATTAGTTAAAAATCTCAAATTTTTCATTTCAACTCCCAACATCATAATTATGTTCAAATTTTAAAAAAGTAAATTCTTCCAAAAATAAAAAGTACCTATTTTTATTTTTTTATTATTATTATTATTAAAAAAAATTATTTCGCCTTTTACACGGTAGTCCACTCTTAATATGTTTAACGCATAACCCCTTTTACAATTTCTATTTATTTTGGCACTAATCAATCCAGATATGATTTACTTGGAATATTATTATTATTATTATTACTTCTTTCGAGAATCTTTATTTTTATTCCCCATCTTTATAATTTGGTCACATACGTTCTCTCCCAAACAGAAATCACCAAGATCCGAATTCACATCGGTCAGGACATACTAGTGTTCGAATCCGCCACCTCATTTTCGTACTGCCGTTAATTCATGGAGACCATATGCTCCTAAGACAATTCTCAAATCCCATAACACCTCGCAGTTGGGCAAATACCTCCAATCTCTGCAAGTGTTAAATTATTCCTTCCTTTTTCCATTTTTGAAGTCCATTTATCCATTGGAACTCTTCAAAACATTTTCACCAATTAACCCTCGGTGTGTGGACTCTATTCTGCCATTCAATACACCGGTATATAAATACAACCTCTATGTGGGCCTTAAGATCCATCTCTTTCTTCATCAACACCAGTACAATTCACTTTCATTTCGGGCCGGATTTCTGTCCCACAAAACTCCAAATCTCAACCTTTGGCTCAAATCCCTCTGGATCTCAAACATAGCGTGACCATATTATAACAGTGCCTATCTCGTTTCTACCAAAATTATTTATGATTATTATGGAGTCCAAAAAAACGTTAAATCTAACATTTAGTGTTAAAACCGGATTCACTGCACAAATTATAATTATTCACGGCACAGGTGATCTCCACATTTAAATTACTTTAATTTGCAATCATACTATCCAACTAGGCCCGTGCCTTTATTCTCAAAGATTATTATTAAACACGCCTTTACACATTACCAAATTCTAATGTCCTACTTCGACCCTTGTACAGACTATTATTATTTTGTCCACTGGCGAACTTCGCGATATTTACACACATATCAATGGACTTCATTCCGTCCCACAACAATTTAATCACTTGGCAATCCTACCTCTGGATTATCTTAACAACATGCCTTAATATCTATCAAAGTTCCGATAACGGAAACCCACTTTGGAAGCACTTCTAAATGAATATTTACATTATCTTTATGTGAAACGTGCTCCCTATCATAGCAAACAACTCAAGCACTTGAATGAACAACTCAACCCTACTATACTCTATTTAATAATCAAAATTATGATAAGTGCTTGATCTAATCTACATATTAATTTGTCCCTTTGTCTATCTATCTTTGAATTTATACGAGCCGTAACGGCTCGTTTCCCAATCAAGTTACCATGATAAAATATGAATTCCTCCCCCTAACGATAGCTATCTATTAATACATTAAAAGGTACTCAACTCTGCCATTGTAGTCTGCTAAAACCGGACGAGAAGCCATAGCCCCTCCGGTTTTTAGCAATGCATTTCACTGGTATTCATGCCAGCTTGAAGAATTAATCCTTGACCCTTTTCAACTTTACACATTTTGAATAAAAACAAATAAATTAGCTGTTGCACTTTGGAATAATTTCCACCCTAAATTCTATTCACAAATTTTACACTCTCGGCCTTGTATCTAGCCCACTTAATGTAGATTTACATTCTTCATTCCTTTCCGGGACACTAGGAACATGGGATACCTCGGGTTTCCCTTTACAACGGCCCGTGCGCGCACTTGAATTTCCCGTCTCACGTTTGTGTAGCTGACCAGGTATCAGTTTAGAATCGACTGTTTACTAGGTGACATAAACACTCGTGACCGTTCTCATGTAACGCACTTCCTAATATGTTGGTAGAATCTCACACTCCGTAAGTTATGCTTTACTGAGTCCTGTCTATTTAAAACACTTCATACTAGTAGACTTGCTCAGGACTGTAATATGAGCTACATCACGTCATGAATCACTGTACTATGTAACCATATAATACTTCGAACTCTACTCCATGAGTAAGTACACACTCGCACCCCTGGCGTAGTCACGGCTCGAACACACTGTCAAAAGTAGTCACGTACCACGGGCGTGGTATCCGCCCGAACACTTTGTCAGAAGTACTTTTTGCACACCACTGGCGTGGTCACGGGTCGAACACAATATCGGAAGTACTTTCGCAGCCCTGGCGTGGTGACCGCTCGAACACGATATTAGAAGTACCCTCGTCCTAGTGTACGACCTCATATTTATACTTGTATCCCCTCTCTTCCGAGTTCAACGGAGGTCATCTTGGAACGCACAGTCCCGATATCTTCATACGACAGTTTGCAGTTTGGCCGGTGGCTTATATATATGATCCAATGATGTAATTATGTTCTCAAATGCTCTATACCAATTCTCAACTATTATCGTTCGCTGGTAATGGATATATTCGCGAATTTAGCTGCCGTAACCCGGCTCGGGGTTTCGCGCTCTATTGTGGCGTCCTTTGCCTTCAGCCAATCAACGAATAGCGTCCATGAATTCTCAGAATTACACCATGCAATCTCCCGCAATTATTAACTTTATATCCGTTTTATGGTATAGTAAGGTTCCTAAATTCCACTTTATTCTGAATCGATACTTCACTTTTTTCTATAAGTTTAATCCACGGAGTTAGCCTCGCTAGTGCTTCTTACAATACGAAGTTGTCACCTTGCTTTGGTCAAGTGAAATTTTCCATTGGTCCACCTTGACCACGTGACCGGGAAGGCTCATATTTTTTTCTTCTAGTGCCAACCCCGTGTCCCACTCCGGCTAGTTACATGGAGATACCTCGCCATCATTTCTCAGAATTTTGCACACGGCTCCCTGCGCTGTTGCTACTACCAAGACTGCCCCGGGCTAGGAAAACTTTGGCAACAAGCTAGCCTCTCTCTTTCCTTGTTGTGACAAATTCTGAGAAACCTAATTCTGTCCCCCCATTGTGTTTGTTAATCTCACTGGAGACAAGAGTCTGTGGTATGGTGAAACCTGCCATCTCGGCCTGGCCTGTTCTTACTGTCTGTACAGTAAGATACTATTTATTCTGAACATGAAATATATATTCCTCAATAATTCATCATAATTACAATTGCATGACGCTTATCATACCCCCACCAGGGTGCATAATGTCGGTTGGTGCATGCATTTCGGTGGGCTTGGCAGACTGATATGAAATAGCAACTCTGGCTCGGTGAGGAAAGCAACGGGAAACCACCTCACTCATCATTTCCCTAGTACGCCTCTTCAGTGATGCCTAGGCCATCTATGACAGCTGATGGCAGAGCTGTTGAGGATCCAACCAACCTTAGGGCTGAAGACTGAACAAACATAAATAGCAACTTATCTGATTGTGTTGTCTAAGCATACCGGCAGGGCAGATGTTTTCACGACGGAATAAATATTATGGGTTGCAAGGAACTACTTTGGAAGGGGTGGCTGGAGCGCCGTGTATAAATGCAAACCTGAAACTCCTGCCGAAACACCTGATGAACAGGAACTGATACGTCCTCCCTCGCACGCTTTGTGCATATCTCCATTCTTTTCCTTATTTCGATATCTGCAACATTCAGGACACAAGTATGTTCCCTGTAGCTTCCTTCGAGGACATGATGGTCTCCAGTGGTTTTTAACGCTCCAGAACAGCGAAACTTATTTATTGTACACAGAGCCACGAAGTAATTCTTTCCCTTTTCCTGTGCGTCCGTATCGATATCCGTTAAACACGAAATGCAACTTGAAGGATAATTGTCCCATTCGCGTCTTAATCATTTCTACCCGCTATCGCTTCTTTTATTCAGATTTGATTGCCAAGACAGACGAAAGAAGCATGCTGTTTACAAAATGTGAACACCTGCGTGTAATGAGTGAATATCTGAGACGAGTTGGAATTTCACAATTAGCTGACATCGACCCAGATAAGTTGTTATCAAAGTTATCCATCCACACGCCTCGCGCACATGATAATTTCGCTGTACGCCTCAACCACTGTACGCCTCGATCACGGAGCTGTTTGGAAAACCGTTCCTATGGAGTTATTGTCAGCGCTGATCAAACACTTAAATGCCATACCTGTTGGGGCGGGATTACAATGTAGACATTTCTTCACAAATAAATTAAGTGTTTTCCTTGATTAGGAGAAGCCAGTATAGCAAGAATTTTTAATCATAGGGAACATCTTAATCAGTTCCAGAGAAAATGGTGTTGGATGTGACCTCTGAGTGCGTAAGGTCACAGGCTTCACCTCCTGGAAGGCGAACACTGGTGACGTTGCCTCGCTTATTTCCCCTTCATCCTCAGGTTTGGCCAAAATCTACGCCCAAACGTTACCTGTTTTTCTTTTCACCGGAATTCTTGCGATCACGAGTGTACAATTGCAGGGGTCTCTTATTACCTTTTATTAATAGGGTAGTTCTACCTTGGTGGGTGCACAGTGTCCTTTTAAACAGATTTTCACTAATAATAATAATAATAATAATAATAATAATAATAATAATAATAATAATAATAATAATAATAATAATAATAATAATAATAATAATAATCAAAATGGCGTGTGGCCTCCGGAGAGGCCTGGTGCAGGTCTTTCGAGTTGACTCCCCAAAGGCGACCTGCGCATCAGTGATGAGGGGGCCCTACCTAAGATGAATTCTAATGCTGAAGACGATACAGACACCCTGCTCCGAGCCAGCTGAATTAACAACTGAAGGATAAAATCCCGATCCGGCCGGGAATCAAAGGCCAGTACGCTAAAAATTTAGCAATGGAGCTATACAAAGTCAACTCGTGTCTTCGTCAGGATGTGGTGAAACTTTTTTTTTGGGGGGGGGGGAACTCCCTCAATTGAGGTCAGCTGCATGAATCATTTTTACCATACACCAGCCCTCGTGCCGTTCTAAATCTCTGGCGGTACCGGGAATCGAACCCAGGCCTCCTAGGATGGCAGGTAATAGTGCTAACCGTTATGCTACGGAGTTGGACAATAATGAGGTGAAGTGGTGTTACATATGTAGAAAACAGCAAGTTTATTTTGAACAGTGTACATACCTTGGATGACATGACAGCGCCTGCAGAGCACTGGGGTAGGCTACTCTTTCTACAGCACAGCATGTAACTAAACGATACATCCGGCGTGAACCTGATTTCTGAGGCAGGCGATCTCCAGAAGATACTTACGGCAGTCTCATCACCCGAAAAGTCTTACGAAATTTTTTGTCGTGGTTGTAAAAATTAAAACAAATTTATTTACTGCATATACAATTCATAAGTTTTAAATATTCCTTACGCATTTGCAGAACACCAGCCGAATACATATGCACGTTTATGTATCATACATATTGCACACACTCTGTATTCATCTTTAATTATCATCAATCTTGTGGGACAACATTCGATGCAAAGCAATTATTATTATTATTATTATTATTATTATTATTATTATTATTATTATTATTATTATTATTATTATCTTTCTTCTTTCTTTCTTAATCCGTTTAACCTCCAGGGTTGGTTTTTCCCTCGGACTCTGCGAGGGATCCCACCTCTACCGCCTCAAGGGCAGTGTCCTTGAGCGTGAGACTTTGGGTCTGGGATGAAACTGGGGAGGAGGACTTGTACCTCGCCCAGGCAGGCCTCACTTGCTATGCTGAACAGGGGCCTTATGGGGGGGGGGGGGGTGGGGGTTGGGAAGATTGGAAGGAATAGACAAGGAAGAGGGAAGGAAGAAAACGGCCGTGGCCTTAAGTTAGTTACCTCCCGGCATTTGCCTGGAGGAGAAGTTGGAAACCACTTCAAGGATGGCTGAGTTGGGAATCGAACCCCCCATCTACTCAGTTGACCTTCCGAGGCTGAGTGGTCTCCGTTCCAGCCCTCGTACCACTCTTCAAATTTCGTGGCCGAACCAGGAATGGAACCCGGGCCTCCGGGGGTGGCAGGTAATCACAATAACCACTATACCACAGAGGCGGACATCATCATCATCATCATTATTATTATTATTATTGCCAGGAGCCAATTACTTGGAGTTGTGTGGCTACCTTGTTTGGATCATATTGCTGTGAACTTGCATTCGGGAGATAGTGGGTTCGAATCGCGCTATCGGTGGCTTTGAATATGATTTTCCGTGGTTTCCACATTTTCACACCAGGCAAATGTTGAGGCTGTACCTTCATTAATGCTACGTTCGCTTCCTTCCCACTCCTGTGCGTACCGACCTCATATGGGATCGAATTCGTTATTTTGTAAAACCAAAGCAGCAAGCTTACTTGTAATTTTATTTGAGTGCTGAAATGGTGATCGTAGTCATAGGACGTGCAGTTTTGTATGGAATCCGATTCACAGGGAGGGGGGGGGGGTTGATTTGTCGTTTCATAAATCCACTATGGACTGGCCGGGACTCGAATTACGGGCACCTTTCTGAGAAGACACTGACTATGACCCTTGGATATCGCGCTATTTTATGTGTAACTGAAGACGCCAAGAGTGAGGAGAGAAGTGGTACCACGTAACACTTTATTTTAGTCTCAGAAGTTAAAAGTAAGGGATTGCTTAGGTAATTGCTGGGTGTATGTAGTTCAAGTCCACTACTGCTGACCGTGAAGTATAACCTGATTTTTCTTGTTGACGTTGGGACAAGTTGTTTTGTTCTCCTTGCGCGCTCCTTGCATTGCGTGCAAGCCGTGATTAATGCACCTTACTCCTATCTGACCTTTACGTGTACTTGACCCAAGGTCAACATCCTAGACGGGGAGATATGGAAATATGATTTCTTTATTTTTTCTTTGCAGGAAGAGAGCGGAACTTGGCCGGGACCATGAAGCCGACTGCTAGAACCAACTGCGATACTTGATTTTCTTCAGGTTTGTAATGGTTATTGTTTACCTGACTATATTTATATGAATTTCCACAGATTCGCTAAAATTACTAACTTGTGTTTCAGTTGGCGTATGGAGGGCACATAGTCGGTAAAAACGTTGTAACCGTGTGAAGCCAAGTGGTCATATCAGTTCGTGCACAGTAACGCACTGCAGTAATTCCAAATGCTTCTGGTTATGTACAAATGTTTTTGTACTAACGACCCGCCCCGACTTAGTACGGGAACAATTTTGAATTTATGATGGTAGCCCTTATAAGATTTCCTTGTAGATGACATTAGCCATCTGCCCTCCTGATGTATGTATGTATGTATGTATGTATGTATGTATGTATGTATGTATGTATGTATGTATGTATGTATGTATGTATGTATGTATGTATGTATGTATGTATGTATGTATGTATGCATGTATGTATTTATTATGTATGTATGTATGTATGTATGTATGTTGAGGAAAGCAACGGGAAACTACCTAGCTCCTCATTTCCCTAGTAGGCCTCTTCAGTGATGCCTAGGCCATCTATGACAGCTGATGGCAGAGCTGTTGAGGATTCCACCAGCGGCATCGCTGACGGACTGAACACATGTATGTATGTATGTATGTATGTATGTATGTATGTATGCATGCATGTATGTATTTATTATGTATGTATGTATGTATGTATGTATGTATGTATGTATGTATGTATGTATGTATGTTGAGGAAAGCAACGGGAAACTACCTCACTCCTCATTTCCCTAGTAGGCCTCTTCAGTGATGCCTAGGCCATCTATGACAGCTGATGGCAGAGCTGTTGAGGATTCCACCAGCGGCATCGCTGACGGACTGAACACATGTATGAATGTATATATGTATGTATGTATGTATGTATGTATGTATGTATGTATGTATGTATGTATGTATGTATGTATGTATGTATGTATGTATGTATGTATGTATGTATGTATGTATGTATGTATGTATGTATGTATGAAGCTCAGTGTTGCGTTTTCTATTCCAAGGACCTTCCGAACGCCCTCTTACTAGCTCGCACCTTTCTCCCTGTGCGGCGGGGCTGAGTGCCTCAGACAGTTGAGGCGCTGGCCTTCTGACCCCCAAAATGGCACGTTCCATTCTGGCTCAGTTCGGTGGTATTTGAAGGTGCTGAAATCAGGCTCGTGTCGGTAGATTTACTGGCATGTAAAACAATTCCTGCGGGACAAAATTCCGACAACTCGGCGTCTTCGAAAAGCAAAAAGTGAGTTAGTGAGACGTAAAGCCAATAACACCATCCTTATTTTCCCCGTGCGATAACGGCGAAAGCTCCTAACACTATATACGTAAATTATGTACTAGAAAGGGTATTTTTAGCTTACTAGCATTATTGAAGGGAATAAACTATTTTTGATAAATATTACATGATTAATCTCAAATTATGGTTTTTAATTTTAACGTTCAATTTTGACTGTAGACTATAACATAAACAGTTTATTAAGAGCTACCTTCTACTTCTGTAGAGCCTTTATGCTCCAAATTCTTGCACACATACTTGGCAGCATAAGCCAAGAACGCGCTCGGATGGCTGTTTTTTCCTTCACTTCCTTCAATAAAATCTCCACTTCTCGGCTTCATTATGCCATAGGTTTATGTTTCATACACTTAATCCATCCTCGAATGATTCATACCGCGGGGAAAAATCGCATGAAAATGCGGTCTGTGGTTCTCGAGATGAGCCTGCACAAACGCGGAGACACTTACGGGGGAATGTTTACATGAGTCACTGCATGTTGTTATTTCTTCATGGATGTTGTATCTTTGCATCTGCTCCTGGTACAGTGCAGAGCAAAATGTACAAAGTAGCTTCAGAGTATAAGGTAAGAGGAGCTCGCACAGAGAAAATTTATTTTACATGGGAAATCTATGGATAGGCAGTAGTAGGTCTGTGATACGCACTCCTGTCCAAGCACTTGTTTCAGCGGTGCTCCAAGGCTTTATGAGAGCATATCCGTTCACATGCCCTATTATGTACAAACATGAGCAAAGCAAGGCAAAGACATCTGCGCACAGACCACAGTCACGATCAAAATCTATTTCCAAGTACAGAAACGCTGAGTGCACAGTCTTCTTATTTTCTCTATGCCTCTCCGTATTGAATATTTTATAAACGGTAAAAATTGGCCACTTGGTGAGACCCATGTTCTCCTTTCCGTCTGCTGAATTTCCCGTCTTGTAGGTTCATTCCTACATCGACCCTCAAAATTGTTTTCAAATGGTGCTTTGTGATCGGTCCTCCAGCAAATATACAGTACCTCTTATATAGAGGACAGAATGAATGGCTGCTCCTTCATGAGCTGTCGAAGGAAGACGGCAGCCAATTGTAGGCCTACTCACACAAAACATCGCCGGGCTGAGTGTCTCAGACGGTTGAGGCGATGGTCTTCTGACCCCAACTTGGCGGGTTCGATCCTGGCTCAGTCCGGTGGTATTTGAAGGTGCTCAGGTACATGAGCCTCCTGTCGGTAGATTTACTGGCACGTCAAAGATCTCCCGAGGGACTAAATTCCGGCACCTCGGCGTCTCCGAAAAGCGTAACAAAGTAGGTAGTGGGACGTAAAGCCATTATTATTATTATTATTATTATTATTATTATTATTATTATTATTATTATTATTATTATTATTATTATTAGCCATCTTAAGACACAGAGAGTAGGTTAAGCAAAATCGGAGATGTGTCAGCTACATCGTTGCTTATTTCTCACTCGAGCGGCTTTGGTCAATATACGTGGGATTTACCAAAGGAAAGTTCACGCCCTCGTGGTTGTTGTGTAATGCGGCATGATCGGAATATGTAGAGTCATGTAAACCATCGGCTTTTTCTTCGGTTTCTTGGAAACAAATGATTGATGTGTTCCTTTAACACCTCTCTGAGAAGGTGCTTCTATGAGTCATTGAAACAAATAACTCTTTACTCACCAGGAGGTGTGCAGTTGAGTTAATGTTTCCTGACTGACCTTTCCGTTCGGAGAGTGACGTAGCACATGCAGCACCTACCTTACATTTCCGTGTAAGAAACCCACACAAGCATCTTTTGACAAACCTACTCCGGAAATGTGAATCGTTTATCGTAATGCTGTCTTGTCACTCAGGCATTTTCATATTCTTTTACTTAGGTATGGAGCAATGTTTTGTTTGATCCTACAGCAAACTTTGTAAAGCAGGAGGATGAACGTCTCTCTGACAAATGGAGTCCTGTAACTGCAGAATTCTGTTAGTTCAGGTACTCTCATTCGTAATAAAAAGATACTGCAGGTCTCTGCTTCCAGAGAATGGGACAGAAAACAGGCAGAGAAATAAAACAATACGAATGTCTGATTTCTTGTAACTGGTTTTGCATTCTGAAACATCCGTGGTCGTAAGAAGAAAGCGTGGAACATTTTTGGTGGTTTATTTGTAGGACCAGGGATATTTTTAACTATCATCTTCCACCGTAAGTGTAGAATGACATGCACACACAAAACACACACATCTTCATTATAGACGTTCAGCATTGTGTCTGCTGGCCTCTGAATTTACTATGTCCCTCCATAATCCACTATTCATTATTAGCTCTGTGATCTTGTTTATTATCTGCGCACCTTTTCTGGATAGATTTACACCCTAGTGCTGAATTGGTCGACCTCGGCAATCTTCGAGATTCGTACTGGCAACCTTTGAAACACAAACTATGAATCGCTTATGCATCGCTGTGTGACATCTGGCGTACCCTTTACGTACTAACACTGTTGTTATTTACGCAGCAAAGCCAAACTATAGAATTCACTCTAGGAATGAGATTCGCATCGAGAAATGTTATATAATATTACATAATGTGTGTGTGACACAGTTCTTGGCTTAAGATAACAAAGGTTTAGCAAAATTCATATCGATCGATCATATTATCGATTCAATTCTGATTTCATTTCCATTCAGTTGGCAGTACTACTGGAACCGGAATTGCTCTCTCCTTACTCCTCAAACCCGTACAAAATCTATCGATAAAAAGTGCGCAGATAATACTTTGATACCTCTTGCACTAGGATTATTGAAAACCGAGTCTAACCAACGTCGCCTTGGACTCCCCCTGTCTCACTTACTCACCATGGCCGAGTCAACCTACAGTATCCTCCGTTCAACTTACGTCATCCCACCAGCAAGGCCGTTTTATTGGTACAGTTTCATCCCTCGAGTTTGTTCCTAACTTAAGCCTTAATCACTTCATCACGAATACTGTCGTGCCATTGTTCCCACCTGTTTTTATCAACAATCATTCTCACTACTTTCATGTCAGTCAATTCCAGTTTAAGAACAAGATATACAGAGACCACCCAGCTTTCACTTCTGTTCAGCAAAATCACTCTGAAATACGACGGATGTAAAGGCAATTTCATCCGCGAGCTGATCACAGTTGCTAGCTCACTGCATTAGTTTGACTACATCTGAATTTATTTCACTTCCCGTACTACAGTCCTAATACATATCGTTAAGTCTGATAGCAACTGTTATTTCGGTATTGAGACGGCCCTGGCATAAGGCCCAAGAGGGAAATGACCCGAGAAATAAATGGAGGTGGATCGATAAAGGAATAACCAAAAAGATGTTTACCATCTGTAATTTCAGTAGGCACATTTACAATAATGTAATTACAAAACTTTACAGCAAACGTTTTAACAAACATAAGTTGAACTGCTGAAGCACATAATGGCAAAGTGAAGTCAAATGCAACTCTTCTGAGTTCTGAACGCAGCTCAAGCGCATAAAGGGGAAAAATGTTCTCAAGTAACACTCACCAACCGGAGAATACTGTCCCAACAATATTCCCAAACAAATATTGATGTTCTACCGAGCATACTTCAAAATAAAGCCATGCTGGCAATGAGGACATACTGGGCTACGAGCCACACACGGAAAGCACATTAACACTCACACGATTCATACGGCCAATCACTGCCCAAAGCACCAAATTTTCACACAACATGCACTTAGAAAAGTATTAACCTCCAATGCTCACAACCAATAGGGAAACAGATATATGATACAACCATTCATAATACAAAATACTTCCTCGAATCTTCACCCAGGCGCACTTCGTGTGTCTGTAGCGTGTCTTCGATATTTCGATATAAAATATTTCGGATGATGTATATATACACAGCCTGTTTCTAGCCATTCGACCGAGTCAGGAATGGAATGAATGAAACCCCCATCTAGCGCCGAGCATAAGAATTTTGCCGGCTGCCGATGTCTGCCGCACTCCTCTGGGGCAATGATTAATGACTGTTAGATGAAATGAAATGATACTAGAGAGTGTTGCTGGAATGAAATATGGAAAAATCGGGGTACCTCGAGGAAAACCTGTCCCGCCTCCGCTTTGTGCTGCACAAATCTCACACGGAGTGACCGGGATTTGAACCACGGAACCCAGCGGTGAGAGACCGGTGCGCTGTCAGGCTAGTTCGGATAATATGATTTTCGGAAACATCACTGTCATAGAAAATACATACAGTGATGAGTGAGATTTTAAAATGATTAGATCTGGATTGGGGACAGTTATAGAGCTACAAGCATTTCTCTGAAATCTTCTTGCTCGCTGGCCAGATGCTTTTGCTGACGCCAACCCTATGTATACTACTACTACTACTACTACTACTACCGAGATCGATAGCTGAGTCGCTTAAGTGTGGCCAGTGTCCAGTATTCGGGAGATAGTGGGTTCGAACTCCACTGCCGGCAGCCCTGAAGATGGTTTTCCGTAGCTTCCCATTTTCACACAGGCAAATGCTGGGGCTGTACCTTAATGAAGGCCACGGCCGCTTCCTTCCCAGTCCTAGCCCTTTCCTGTCCCATCGTCGCCATAAGACATATCTGTGTCGGTGCGACGTAAAGCCAATAGCAAAAACTACTACTACTACTACTAATAATAATAATAATGATCTTTTTCTTAGTCTGTTTACCCCCCAGGGTTGTTTCTTCCCTCGGACTCAGTGACGGATCCCACCTCTACCGATTCAAGGTCAGTGTCCTGGAGCTTGAGACTTTGGGTCGGGGGATACAACAGGGAAGGAGGACCAGTACCTCGCCCAGGCGGCCTCACCTGCTATGATGAACAGGGGCCTTGTAGGGGAATGGGAAGATTGGAAGGGATAGACAAGGAAGACGGAAGGAAGTGGCCGTGGCCTTAAGTTAGGTTCCATCCCAGCATTTGCCCGGAGGAGAAGTGGAAAACCACGGAAAACCACCTTGAAGATGGCTGAGGTGGGAATCGAACCCTCCTCTACTCAGTTGACCTCCCGAGGCCGATTGGATCCCGTTTCTACACTCGTACTACTTTTTAAATTTCGTGGCAGAGCCGGGAATCGAATCCGGGCTTCCGAGGGTGGCAACTAATCACGCTAACCACTACACCATAGAGGCGAACAATAATAATAATAATAATAATAATAATAATAATAATAATAATAATAATAATAATAATTCGACTGAAGCGTGTCCATTCTGATGGATGAAAGAAAGCACACTTAGAAAAGACGAAAACCTAGCGAGCCCGCAAGAAGACAAACAGTTGAGATCTCGTGGTCTTTGTTGGCCCTAACGATGAATAATAATAATAATAATAATAATAATAATAATAATAATAATAATAATAATAATAATAATACCGGGCGAGTTGGCCGTGCGCGTAGAGGCGCGCGGCTGTGAGCTTGCATCCGGGAGATAGTAGGTTCGAATCCCACTATCGGCAGCCCTGAAGATGGTTTTCCGTGGTTTCCCATTTTCACACCAAGCAAATGCTGGGGCTGTACCTTAATTAAGGCCACGGCCGCTTCCTTCCAACTCCTAGGCCTTTCCTATCCCATCGTCGCCATAAGACCTATCTGTGTCGGTGCGACGTAAAGCCGCTAGCAAATAATAATAATAATAATAATAATAATAATAATAATAATAATAATAATAATAATAATAATAATAATAATAATAATAATAATAATAACAACAAATGTTATTTGTTTTACGTACCAGCAACTAATTTTCACTGTTTTCAGAGACGCCGAGATACCGGAATTTTGTCCCACAATATTTCTTTTACGTGCTGGTAAATCTACGGCCTCGAGTTTGACGTATTTCAGCACCCCTATGTGGAGGGATGTTTTCATTATTGCGTGTTATTATAGTCCTTGGTGGTGTGGTGTGCTGTGGAGTGTGTGGATGAAAAGGCAATTTCTTACACCGAGTAAGTAGGCCGTGCGGTTAGGGCCACGCAGTTGTGAGCTTGCATTCGAGAGATAGTGGGTTCGAACCCCACTGTTGGCAGCCGTGAGTAAGACTTTCCGTGGTTTCCCATTTTCACACGTAGCATAATGCCAGTGCTGTACCTTAATTAAGGCCACGGCCGCTATCTTCCCACTCCTAGCCCTTTCCTTTCGCATCGTCGTCATATGACCTATCTGTGTCGGTGCGACGTAAAGCAAAACTGTAAAAAATAATAACTCATTCTCCGAGCCAGGGTAATTTTGCATACGTGGCTAAAATTAACAACCCGCCTGGGAATCGAACTCATGGTTCTCTGAACCGAAGGCTATCCAACTCGACAAGCATTTCTCTGGAGTAACAGAGATAAGGTAAGGGTTATTCTGCCCGAAGGCAGGTCCGAACCTCCGCAGAGGTGTACCTGAGCCGGAGTTTACGTGCGGTAGGGTGGCCAGTTCCTTTCCGCTCCTCCATTCCCTTACCCCCCCCCCACCAACAGCGCGTGGCAACCCATCCAACTCCTGACCACGCCCAATGTTGCTTAACTTCGGAGATCTCACGGGATCCGGTGTTTCAACACGGCTACGGCCGTTGGCATGAGTAACAGAGAGAAAGCCTGTAAAATAACATTCGCAATGGCTGCTAAAAGCCGCTGCAATTTGGAATGAACCATTCAACTTTCCAGCTCCTATTTATTTAGGAATTGTTACGCAGTTATTTAGTATGGTACATTTATTGACATCGTGATCCCACATCAGAGCTCTGAAACGCTAAATTTATCAGCAGGACACAAATTCTCCTATACTCGTGCAGGGAGATGTCAGAACTCAATAACTGTAAACATGCTTTAAGGTGACTACTCTTGGAGTAGTAAACTCAACTTGTGTTTAGCCATGGTGTACCAAGCGCGCACTACTCAGTCCCAAGTCCCGTAGCTCTCGGCTGGTCTTCTTTGCTTTGTAGATCGGGGATGCTTTCTCACTGTTGGATTGCACGTAAATTGTTCTCACGTAGGATGAGTGGACGTGAGATCCAGTAAATACCCCTCACCTGGCCGGGAATCGAAGCCGTGGCCTTCTCGTAAGAGACAGACCGCGGGGCCTGCAAGTAGTAATCTCGGGGAAGAATAATTCAAATACATAGCCACCAACCCTTGTTTTATATTATTTATAAACAATTACTATGATGAAGTAGGTCAATATACCGTGTCACCTCATTCAACAGTTTATTGACGGCGTCTCTGAAAATAGTAAAGTAGTTAGTGGGTCGTAAAATCAATAACACTATTAGATCATGGACGATTACCTTCTAATATTCTTTTCAAGCTTCGGAAAATATTCTGATCGCAGGTTCATTAGGAAACGAAGATGCAAAAAGGTTTACAGCAGGGCCGGCCAACCGTCGATTGCCACATAAAACTGTAGCAAAACTAAGCTTGCCGGAGGATCAATCTCAAGGTTATTGTTGCATTCTATTTCTCAGCCTTACACATAGTGGTTTTTTTTGCTAGTGGCTTTACGTCGCACTGACACAGATAGGTCTTATGGCGACGATGGGATAGGAAAGGACTAGGAGTTGGAAGGAAGCGGCCGTGGCCTTAATTAAGCTACAGCCCCAGCATTTGCCTGGTGTGAAAATAGGAAACTACGTAAAACCATCTTCAGGGCTTCCGACAGTGGGATTCGAACCCACTATCTCCCGGATGCAAGCTCACAGCCGCGCGCCCCTAAACCGTACGGCCAACTCGCCCGGTACACATAGTGTAAGTAAAGGTAAATATATACTTCTGATATACCGGTACTCGAATAAATAAATAAATAAATAAATAAATAAATAAATAAATAAATAAATAAATAAATAAATAAATAAATAAATAAATAAATAAATAAATAATTAAATAAATAAATAGTATGCATTATATTTGTGGTCATTGAAATACATTAATAAGAAAAAGTAATTTAGTATAAACATTTATTATTTATTTGTAAGTGCATAATACACATACTGTACCTGCGTTATGAATGCTGAAGTATGTGGGATGAAATTTGTTCTTACTGTAGTACGGTATTACTAATAATAATGTCCGGCTCCATGGCTAAATGCTTAGCGTGCTTGCCTTTGGCCACAGGAGTCCCGGGTTCGATTCCCGGCGGGGTCGGGAATTTTAACCATAATTGGTTAATTTCGCTGACACGGGGGCTGGGTGTATGTGTCGTATTCATCATCATTTCATCCTCATCACGACACGCATGTCACCTACGGGTGTCAAATCAAAAGACCTGCATCTGGCGAGCCGAACTTGTCCTCGGACACTCCCGGCACTAAAAGCCATACGCCATTTCACTAATAATAATGTTATTGGCTTTACGTCCCACTAACAACTTTGACGGTTTTCGGAGACGGTATCACTAAATGGACTATTGCAGATCACGAAAGGTTTCCACTAAAAACGTTTCGCCATCTCTGCTGTACAGTACACTATCTAATCTAAAGTATCCTGACACTCTCTTATACTACTAAACAACAACAACAACAAATGCCGCACCGTATAAGTATAAAAGGAGGCAGGGAGGTTTTGTATTGCTTCGTACGACTACAGAACAGCAACGTATGTCAGAGAGAGTGACTTCCAACGTAGGGTAAACATTGGATGCCACATAAGCAAGACATTTGTAAGGGACATTTCTAAAGTTCCGAATGCACCCAAATCAACTGTCAGTGTAATTGTGTTATAATTTTAAAGTGGAGACATCAAGGTACAACCACAGCCATATATACCGACACCCAGGACCAAGGAACTGTGTCGGTTGTCTGTAGAAGGAATCACCATGGAATTCGAAAGTACAACTAGTCCCATGCCTGTGCGTCGCGAATTAAAAGAGTAGGGTTTCGTGGTCGAGCAGCTGCCCATAAACAAATTATTTCCTTCCTTAATAAAAAACGTCGCCTGGTGCGGTGTAAGAAGCGACACCACTGGACAATGGAACAGTGAAAACATGTAATTTTTGTGATGAATCACATTATAAATTGTGGCAATCTAATGCGAGGATTTGGGTCTGGAGACTGCCCCGGGAACGCTATCTGTCTGAGTGTTCAGAACTAACAATGAAGTTTGGAGGAGGTGGCATTATGATGTGGGATTGTTCTCATGGCACTGACTAGGCCCTCTTGTAGGACTGCACGGCACTGTCAACACAGAAGGACATACCACCTAACCTGCAAAATCAGTTCGGTGATGACCATTGTCTAAACCAACATGATAACGCTCCAAGTCGTAAAGTCATAAACTAGACTGGCCCACCCAATAGAACACTTGCCAGGAGTATTAGGATGGCGATTTCGTTCCAGGCCCCACCGTCCAACATCAACACGTTCTCTGGCTGCGGCTCTTCGAGAAGGATGGGATGCAAAAGCAAAAGGACGGCAAACATCATATTAGTATAGACTATTAAGGAGTATTTTACTAGCAAACTTCAGTTTGAGGTAGGTGTCAGGATACTTTTGATGAGACAGTGTATATGCTGGGGCTGTTTTCAGAAAAGCGGAAGAAATGTCGCATGATTCTTCTCCTTCTTCGTCATCTTCTTCTTCACTTGTACTCAGCTCGTTGATTACTGATGAACACCCACAAAACAACCCGACGGAATGACACATTCTATGAAATACTTTCTAACCGTTCTGCTCCACTTCATCCCACGCATTCTGACTCCAACATATAGAATCGCGTATAGCTAGTCTGAGGCTCTTTCTGCAAGTTCTCTGGGTAATTTTCATATCAGTGAATGTAAGGGCTTCTTTTGATAGTGGACTTTGAAGATTATGTTTACAATGACGTTGATGCTGCGATGTAGTAATTAAAAACCGCTACTGTCGATGACTACTCGTGTATATTTTCACTGAAACCCAGGATCCGTCGAGCTGTACTCACACAGTTCACTCCGTTTCTTTCACAATACCAACATCACATCACTACGCAAGTGATACAAAACACACAGTAAATCACAATCGATCCTCAGAGCGGTATCGGTATGACTGTACTACGACAACTCGCTACATAACATCAATAACACTACAACTTTCTGAACTACTAGACTGACGTCAGCACTCTTTGTATATATATTCTGGATAATTTTTGTTTCATACGACTTAGTATTGGAGCCTCCGTGGCTCAGACGGCAGCGCGTCGGTCTTTCACCGCTGGATACCGTGGTTCAAATCCCGGTCACTCCACGTGAGATTTGTGCTGGACAAAGCGGAGGCGGGACAGGGTTTTCTCCGGGTACTCCGGTTTTCCCTGTCATCTTTCATTCCAGCAACACTCTCCATTATCATTTCATAGCATTTATCACTCATTAATAAATCACCTTGGGAGTGGCGACCCCATTGTAATAACAGGCTATATATGTTTCATTCATTACATCCCTGACCCGGTCTATGACTGGAAAACAGGTTGTAGGTTTTCATTTTCGCGACTTAGCATTAATACAAGATACCTGGAAGATTAAAAATTAACACCCAGAAGTCCTTGGTAAGTTATTGTTCCAGAATTATCTTGAAAAACGTTATCATTAATTATGGCACATTAATAATAATGGCGTGTGGCCTCCGGACAGGCCTGGTGCGGGTCTTTTTCTCTTAGACTGCCTATTAGGCGACCTGCATGTCTGTGAAGATGAGGGCCCTACCTAGGATGATTTCTAATGTTGAATACGCCACACACACCCTGCCCCCGAGCCACTGGAATTAGCCAATTAAGGTTAAAATCCCCGACCCGGCCGGGAATGGAACCCGGGACCCTCTGAACCTAGAGTCACTATATAGATGTTCTTGGTATATCGAGGTTCCGGAGTCAATGCACGTACAACTAGAGATTTCCTGAACAAACATGAACACATAAAAGATTATATACAAGTGATAAACATAACCCAACTTTTTGAGATGTATACACTTGATTAAATCTAAATGATTAAATCTAAATACAAAAATAGCCTATAACATACGAAAAATACACTAACATAACTTAACGTGTGTTCTTGTGAACCGGTCTCTCAGGCTAAATTGAAACTAGTGCAAGGACAGTGTGCAGGACTCGACATCAAGATTTTTGAATACTATGAGCGAATAGAGACATTTACAATATGGTGAAATACAGGATTAATTTTTAAGCAATCCCTGACAACGTTTTAACAGAGGGTGAAGATGAGAAACAGGCATAGCATAGGTTGCTACTGGGGTTTCGCGTTAGTCTACACAAAGAACTGTAATTGATGAAGTTCTTGGAGCGAAGTGCAGAGAAGGCATTGCCCGTGCGTTGTTCGGTGTGTCCTGGAATATTATCAAAAACATGGGCGTATTAACTTTCCTGTTGATGTATTAATAAACTGAAAAATGAAATTATGAAAGGATCTTTTCCTCCCTGATAACGTCCCTTGTTTCTATAGGAACCAATAATAGTAAAAGAACCAAAAAATCGAGAATATCATTTTTGCAACTAGTTGATCAGATGTCCTTGCACCAGATTCAATTTAGCCTGAGAGACCGGTTTAGAAGAACATGAAATCTACACTGACGGACATCAATTTTGCACTGAAATGTTCGGCTTCTGAAAGCAAATTGAACAGCAGCAAAAAGTTACTGGTTTGTTCAGGATTAAATAATAATGATAATGATAATAATAATAATAATAATAATAATAATAATAATAATAATAATAATAATGGTTTAACGTCCCACTGACCACGTTTACGGTTTTCGGAGATGTCGAGGTGCCGAAGTTTTGTCCCGCAGGATGTTTTTATGTAACGGTCAATCCACCGACACGAGGCTGACGTATTTGAGCACCTTCAGATACCACCAGTCTGATCCAGCTTCGAACCTGCCAACGTGGAGTCAGAAGGCCAGCCTTCAACGCTACTCAGCCCGGCATTTAAACGATTCTCTTATGACTCGTAGTTTATTTTTTCCTTATGTTGCGATTGTATTCTTTTTAATTTCTTTGTTCACACTTTCTCTCGTTCTTGAACATTTGTTCACAATTATGAAGGAGTGCTTGAATTTGTCTTCTGTCATAGGTGTAGTGTCCATCGATCCACCTGTGAAATTCTTACTCCTTGTACCAGTAAAATTTGTAATATAAATTCTTCCCTCCAATAATAAAATAGTTAACCCCTTCTTACTTCCCATTACTTTTCACATACAGCTTGCATGGAAGGGAATTGACGAAAGCTCGTGTCCCATTCTCAGTTACAAAACAAGCTGTAGGTCTGATCGACAGACAACCAAAGACATAGAAAAATAATCCATAAACCTTTTTTTTTGCTAGTTGTTTTACGTCACACCGACACAGATAGGTCTTACGGCGACGATGGGACAGGAAAGGGCTAGGAGTGGGAAGGAATCGGCCATGGCCTTAATTAAGGTACAGCCCCAGCATTTGCCTGGTGTGAAAATGGGAAACCACGGAAAACCATTTTCAGGGCTGCCGACAGTGGGGTTCGAACCTACTATCTCCCGAATACTGGATACTGGCCGCACTTAAGCGACTGCAGCTATCGAGCTCGGTAATCCATAAACAGAAACTATTTGCTGAGAATGATCAGTGATGACAAATGCAGTGGAATTCTGCTACACATGGGTAGAAGTCACAGTGAGAAGTTAAAAATTAAAAAAAAAAAATGAAATGGCATATGGTTTTTGGTGCCGGGAGTGTCCGAGGGCATGTTGGGCTCGCCAGGTACAGGCCTTTTGATTTGACGCCCGTTGACGACCCGCGCGTCATGATGAGGACGAAATGATGATGAAGATGACACATACGCCCAGCCCTCATGCCAGCGAAATTAACCTATGATGGTTAAAATTCCCGACCCTGACGGGAATCGAACCCGGGGCCCCTGTGACCAAAGGCCAGCACGCTAACCCATTTAGCCATGGCGCCGGACACAGTGAAATGTGAAAGACATTGAAGATGTGGCGACATTCATTCGAATTAAAATTCTTAAGTGCCGAGTGTCGTTCTCACTGGGTTCCCACAAAGGAATCCATGGCTCGAGTCTCTGTCTATACATGCTGAATTTTTGAAATGTAATTCACATCGCCATGATTCAGGCTACACGCACAACTCTTTATTTTTACAAGTTGCTTTACGTCGCACCGACACAGGCAGCTCTTATGGCGACGATGGGATAGGAGTGGGAAGGAAGTGGCCTTGACCTTAATTAAGCTACAGCCCCAGCATATGCCTGGTGTGAAAATGGGAAACCATGGAAAACCATCTTCAGGGCTGCCGAAAGTGGGATTCGAACCCACTATCTCCCGAATACTGGATACTGGCCGCACTTAAAGCGACTGCAGCTGTACGCAGAACTCTAGGTCTAGTGACGAGTCACATAAGAACTAAAAGTGTGCTTGTTTTAACCTACCTTTTAAAATTTAATAGTCATATTAATATTGAACTCTAAACCAAACCTCCACCCCCCAACGCAACAGCCCCGAAGGGCCATGGCCTACCAAACGACCGCTGCTCAGCCCGAAGGCCTGCAGATTACGAGGTGACGTGTGGTCAGCACGCCTAATCCTCGTAGCCGTTATTCTTGGCTTTCTAGTCCGGGGCTGCCATCTCACCGTCAGATAGCTACTCAATTGTAATCACGTAGGCTGAGTGGACCTCGAACCAGCCCTCAGATTCAGGTAAAAATCTCTGACCTGGCCGGGAATCGATTGAACACTAAAAGTGAAATTAAATACTACTTTGATTTCTAGTTTTATTGCACTAACACTTTGGAGGAAGTAGGCCATTTCCAACAATGGCAAGTCACTTAACTTGCTGTTAGTGTGGTGCCAGAGCGCTGTAAGTGTGGAACGTATTTTTTTTAAATAGGCGATTTTTGAATAGAAATTAGAAACAGCACAAGAATGTTTGAAGTTATTTTTTCAAGCTAAAAGCAATAATAGTTGTTTGAACTCTCCAATTATTGACCGAAAAGAGTGAAAAGTAATGTGAGAAGCATTTTGAAAAATTCGCAAACAAAAAAAAAAGTCTTCTTTTTTAAACATCCAATCATCATATCCGGCTCTTTGGATGAATGCCCAACGTAGTGGCCATCGGTTCAGAGGGCTCCGGGTTCGATTCTCGACCAGGTCGGAGATATGATACCTAGATGTTTCTACTGTCTCCAACATGCTTGCAACTCATACACTACACACTACTCTACACTGAACGGCACAACCATGCAGTGTCCCATACACGGCAGCCACCACCCATCCTCATTGGAAGATCTGCATCAGCTAGCAAGCTGAGGTCAGACAAACTTTAATACTTGGTCGTTAACAATGTGAGTCGTAGACTGTACTAAGCAACAAATACCTTAAGTTCCTCGAGTGTGCCGTGAAGTGCAGACTATGTCCTACAGTTGAACAACTGAAAATATAACAAAGTTCTAAAAGTTGAGTGTAACTTTTTATTAAGAGTTTATATCACGCGGTCGATAGACGTAGAGTCTGCCTCCTGATTCAAAGAAAGAGGGTGTCTGTTTTGTCAGGAGCTGATCCTTTTATCCATTTTCAAGTGACCCCGTGAGAGACCTTGTAGGCAAGGGGAAATCTTGTACTTCACGCCAAAAACCACTCTGCAGAGCTCGTAACTTTTCTACCACAGGGTCTCACAAAATCTCTTCATCCAGTTGACACTCGTAAATATTAGGTTCAGGGGTAGAACAAATCACGAATAAAGAGATACTGAATCGAACTGGCGAGAGGAGATCGATTTGGCTAAATTTGATGAGAAGAAGTGTTAGAATGATAGGGCAGGACTTGTTCATTTGGTTTTAGAGGGAAGTGTAGGCGACAGGCCGAGGTATGAATATACGAGCAGATGTAGGATGTGGTATTTACATAGCAGTGAAAATATTAGCACAGGATAGCGTGTCATGGAGAGCTGCATCAATCCAGTCTATGGACTGATGACTCAAACAACAGCGTGTAGCACAAAAGAGTTGAATTCACATGAAGGTTTAATGATAAACATATGAAAAGCGCCGTCAAAACTATTTTCCGTCCCCCTCAGTGGAGGTATCCACACGTGTCCAACACTTGAATTTTTGGGCACTAAAATGCTGCGTAATGGATCGTGAAATACAAGCAATAAGCGAACGTTTCATGTCTCTCGCTGGTAATGTAGGTTAATAAAGTCTTGAATTTCTACGGTTGTAATGCCATTCATTGTTGAATAAATAGCGCTCTTTCTCGGAAAAAGTAGTGTTCTTGCGCAGGCAAATGTGTATCACGAACGCTGCCATTAGCTTTACTGCAGGCAAGGAGAACACAATATTGGAATATTTAAGACAGTCCGAAGAGAAGTGAAATTTTGTTGTGGCTCTCTTACAATCCATAGAGATATGTAAAATGGAGTAATGACGCCTCCTCTTGCTTGCACTCCATAGACAATACATACATACAAACATACATACATACATACATACATACATACATACATACATACATACATACATACATACATACATACAAACATACATACATACATACATACATACATACATACATACATACATACATACATATATACTGAGCAAGTGGCTGTGCGGTTTGGAGCACGTAGCTACCAGCTTGCATTCGGGAGATAGTGGGTTCGAAACCCTACTGTCGGCGTCAGTGAAGATGCTGTCCGGCTCCATGGCTAAATGGTTAGCGTGCTGGCCTTTGGCCACAGGAGTCCCGGGTTCGATTCCCGGCACGGTCGGGAATTTTAATCATAATTGGTTAATTCCGCTGGCACTGGGGCTGGGTATATGTGTCGTCTTCATCATCATTTCATCCTCATCACGACGCGCGGGTCGCCTACGGGCGTCAAATCAAAAGACCTGCACCTGGCGAGCCGAACTTGCCCTTGGGCACTCCCGGCACTAAAAGCCATACGCCATTTCATTTTCAGTGAAGATGCTTTTCCGTGGTATCCCATTTTCGCACTAGGCAAATGCCGTGGCTGTAACTTAATTAAGGCCACGACCGCTTCCTTCCAACTCCCAGGCCGTTTATATCGCATCGTTGCCAAAAGACCCATGTGTGTCGGTGCGACGTAAAGCACTTTGTAAGAAAACAATCCAAAAACTAAGACATACACATATACTGTTACTCTGAATTCATTCAATCAATGCCATAAAATTTATCAATGATTTGTAGAGTAATACGTATATTAATTATAATATCTACAGAGATGACGTGAAGAATATCGTCACATCTGTTTTTAAAGTACTCCATCAGTTAAATGGAGGAAATCTCCTTTGAAAGGTATTCATGTTTGTTTGTTTGTTTGTTTGTTTGTCGTTCGTATTTTGAACTGAAGTTCTACTCGTGTTGTATACGTAGAGAAATATTTCGAGTTTTCGTTCTGCTATATTGAGCATGATAATCAACTTCTTGGTAACATCTCTTCATTTGCAAAAGTATTAGTGAATTTTTGCAATATCCGAAGCCATCACTTTTCTGTCTCGACTCAGTTAATTTACACTGACCGACAGAGCAAATGCAACACCAAGAAGGAGTGGTTCGAAAGGGATGAAAGTTGGGGAAAAAACAGAGACGGCACGGACGAATAATTGATGTTTATTTCAAACCGATATGCAGGTTACACAATGCGCACGGCATCGACTCAGTAGGATGTAGGACCACCGCGAGCGGCGATGCACGCAGAAACACGTCGAGGTACAGAGTCAATAAGAGTGCGGATGGTGTCCTGAGGGATGGTTCTCCATTCTCTGTCAACCATTTGCCACAGTTGGTCGTCCGTACGAGGCTGGGGCAGAGTTTGCAAACGGCGTCGTTCAATGAGATCCCACACGTGTTCGATTGGTGAGAGATCCGGAGAGTACGCTGGCCACGGAAGCATCTGTACACCTCGTAGAGCCTGTTGGGAGATGCGAGCAGTGTGTGGGCGGGCATTATCCTGCTGAAACAGAGCATTGGGCAGCCCCTGAAGGTACGGGAGTGCCACCGGCCGCAGCACATGCTGCACGTAGCGGTGGGCATTTAACGTGCCTTGAATACGCACTAGAGGTGACGTGGAATCATACGCAATAGCGCCCCAAACCATGATGCCGCGTTGTCTAGCGGTAGGGCGCTCCACATTTACTGCCGGATTTGACCTTTCTCCACGCCGAAGCCACACTCGTCTGCGGTGACTATCACTGACAGAACAGAAGCGTGACTCATCGGAGAATACGACGTTCCGCCATTCCCTCATCCAAGTCGCTCTAGCCCGGCACCATGCCAGGCGTGCACGTCTATGCTGTGGAGTCAATGGTAGTCTTCTGAGCGGACACCGGGAGTGCAGGCCTCCTTCAACCAATCGACGGGAAATTGTTCTGGTCGATATTGGAACAGCCAGGGTGTCTTGCACATGCTGAAGAATGGCGGTTGACGTGGCGTGCGGGGCTGCCACCGCTTGGCGGCGGATGCGCCGATCCTCGCGTGCTGACGTCACTCGGGCTGCGCCTGGACCCCTCGCACGTGCCACATGTCCCTGCGCCAACCATCTTCGCCACAGGCGCTGCACCGTGGACACATCCCTATGGGTAACGGCTGCGATTTGACGAAGCGACCAACCTGCCCTTCTCAGCCCGATCACCATACCCCTCGTAAAGTCGTCTGTCTGCTGGAAATGCCTCCGTTGACGGCGGCCTGGCATTCTTAGCTATACACGTGTCCTGTGGCACACGACAACACGTTCTACAATGACTGTCGGCTGAGAAATCACGGTACGAAGTGGGCCATTCGCCAACGCCGTGTCCCATTTATCGTTCGCTACGTGCGCAGCACAGCGGCGCATTTCACATCATGAGCATACCTCAGTGACGTCAGTCTACCCTGCAATTGGCATAAAGTTCTGACCACTCCTTCTTGGTGTTGCATTTGCTCTGTCAGTCAGTGTATAACTGTTAGGTTCTTCAGTCTGCCGAAACTAACTTTGAGTAATAAATCTATAAACTACTTGAAAAAAACATTATTAATTAATTAAGTTGGTTCTTCTTCAACTATAATACTGTTACTATATATTTTCTTTTTCGTGTAGTTTATAGATTTATTACTCAAAGTTAGTTTTGGCAGACTGAAGAACCTAACAATTATAAAGTATTAGTGCATGCATCAGTGTGCTTTCAGACAGACTGCACTGCACAGGAAGGAAAAATGGGCGGACTCATGATATCTTATTCATAAGCTGGACGTAACATTTATGAAAGTAGCTTTTGCTGATGCAAACAGAAGGAAACAAATGTAGGAGGGTACTCGCGTATGAGCTCGATGGATGAAGCTATGCGTATGAGCCGATTGCAGTGGTGGCGTTATATGAGACGAATTGAGGTGAATGGATGGGGATATGTTACCTAGGGGTATAAGATATGCAGGGTGAGATCTAGGCTATGATTGTTATACTCAATAGTTAATGATTTAAAGATAACAGCTTGTTGCGAATAGATGATTTGGAACCGCTTGGTTAATTCACAGAGGCCTGAAAACTGAACGCTGAAAAACATAACAGCCTATGATGAAAATGTACTATATGTAAGTGCATATCATTGTCTGGATGTAGGCCTACCTTAAACAGCTGTGTCGGAGTGAGCGTGGCCTCATTTCAAAGTCTCCTTTTTATTGATGTCACCGGCCAATAACCTGTCAGAGGCCTACATTACTGCGACATATACGGCCTTATGTTACAGGACTGGAAAGCTAATTGAAGACCGCTGACTGGGACGAGGAGTGACCGAAAATGTATTGGCCTTAAGGGAAGAATGTTCGTTCTAGACTATGGTGGGCATTCTCGGGTCGAAGAAGTGGTGCCACAGAGATGATTCCGTGTAGAGGACACGGCACATGGCATGGACTCAAGTCTCCTGATGCTGTTCATCCCGTTGATCTCGTGTGAACGTATATGCAGTGGTTTAGTTGAACCGGAACGGGCCGAAACGCCGTTCCGGAAAACATTTTCCCGCTTTAGAATGACGTAACATTTTTACATTCAGTAAGAAAATCTTATAATCCATACATAGCGCTGAAACGTCATGGGTGTACTCTAGCGGACTAATATTGAACCTTACGGTTTTATGTTCATAATTATCAGTGATTCAAAAGTACTATACAAAAATAATTGGCCCTCCACTTCTACTTTGGATATCTGCTATGGTGATGAGAGTGTTGGCAACCTTTGTGACTTTTTTCACATGTCAGACAAGAGGAGGTACATTAATGCTTTTAGAAAGTATGTCGAGACCAAGGAAATTCCAGTGGAGCTGATGCCTTTAATCAAGAATGTACAGACTATTCCCATCTTTTCAGCAGAAGCTGAAAGAGCTTTCAGTACCATGAATGAGATCCACACCGAAAAGAGAAAGAGGCTGCTGGTTGCAAGATCAAGCGGACTTATTTTCATAAGCAGCGTTTGACCTCCTGTGCATATATTTAACCCACAACCATATGTCAAGTCATGGCTACGAAAGGGGAGACGTTCATCTGATTAAACGACTTGTCGGAAACATGAGGCCGCTGATTTTGACACCCAATACGAGTCCATCTGGAAATTGCTGAATTAATAAGGTGAGTTCCTGTAAATATTTTTTTCCAACTAAATCACTGCGTATATGTTAATGGAAGTAGTGGATTTCATAAGAGAGAGTTTATCAATGAATTTTGAGCTCATTCAATTGATTTACGCAGACGTTTAGTTGCCGGACTTAGGCCAGATCATGGTTGTGAGCGACGATATTAAGTGTCATTACAGATTATCACCACAAGGGAGAACTCCAGTGTGAAAATCTGTAGCATGCACGCATCCCGTCAGACGTCAACGTGAGACATTATTATTATTATTATTATTATTATTATTATTATTATTATTATTATTATTATTATTATTATTATTATTATTAATGATGCAACTCATTGGCTGAATGGTCAGCGTTGAGGCCTTCGGTTTAGAGGGCCCCGGGTTCGATTCCTGGCCGGGTTGGGGATTTTAATCGCGTCTGATTAATTCCTCTGACGCCGGGACTGGGGGTTTGTATTTGTCCTCAAACGTTCCGCTTAATATTCAGACAGCATACTACATTACCAACCACCACAGAAACATGCAATAGTGGTTATATCCCTCCATATAGCGTTGATGTCAGGAAGGGCATCCGGCCGTGAAACAGGTTCAAATTCACATGTACGACACAATTTTGCACCCGCGACCCCACAGATGTGGGAAAAGTGGCAGATTATTATTATTATTATTATTATTATTATTATTATTATTATTATTATTATTATTATTATTATTATTTCCGGCTCCTTGGGTGAACGAGCAGCGTAGTCGCCTACGGTTCAGTGGGTCCCGGATTCGATTCCCGGCCAGGAACCTTAAATAGTTAATTTCCCTGGCCCGGGGACTGGGTGTTTTTACTGTCCGCAACAACACTGCAACTCATAAAACACACACAACACTGTCATCCACCACAATAACTCGCAATTTCCATTTCATGGCAGATGCCGCCCACCCCCGTCGAAGGGTCTGCCTTACAACGCCTGCATCATATTAGCAATAGACACACGACTTTATTACATACTAGCAAATGTACCCGTGCTTCGTTACGGTATTCTACGTTGTATTCGAATATCGAAGTAAATAGTGTACATGCAGTAAATAAGATTGTTTTAAAATTACATGTCTCTTAGCGTTATCCGAGAAAGAGCATGGGGAGGTCCCCGTACGTTGTTTCCAATGTAAAGTGTTTGTTACGGATTTGTGATATAACGGCAGGCTCACTTGCCTACTGGCATTCACAATCGAGTTGAGAAGTTTACATTATAATTGCAGGCCCCATTGCCTACTACGCGGACAGAATCGATTTGGGGAGTTTTCGTTAAAATTGCAGCCCCCCTTTCCTACTTCCAGACAGATTACAGTTGAGGAGTTTCTATTATAATGGCAGGCAATTACCCTACTATCACTCGAAATTGAGTTGTGCAGTTATCATTATAATGCCAGGCCCATTTTTCTACTGCCAGCCAGCTTACTGCCAGTAACACCAAGTTGGTGAGTTTCCATCAAAATAGCAGGCCACTATGCCTAATGCCAGTCACATTTTAGATGAGGACATTTCTTTATAATGGCGGGCACCCTTGCCTACTGCCAAACACAATCGGGTAGGGGAGTTTTAAACAAAACTGCATGCTCACTTGCCTTCTGCAAGTCAAATCGAGAAGGGAACTATTCATTACAATTGTAGGCCTTCCTTACTTATGACAGTTACACAGGAGTTGGAGAAGGAACCCTTTCCTACTGCCAGTCAAAGTCGGTGTGGGGAGTACTGATTACAATAGCAGACCCACCCTTTCTTGATCGCTAAAAATCGACATCAGTGAATATATATAGATCGACATACGGAAGTATATGCGTGTTTACAATATTGAAGACCTTCATTTACAGATTAACTGCTACTAAACGTACGTCATATCGACAAAGGATTATACCATAAGACACGCCGGATTTAGTGGCCTAAATGGCTGGTCCTATGATATGTCATCTATTCTTGGGTCAGATTGAGTTAGAAACGTGGAACAGGGTAAAGGTTTTGTAAGATTATCTCACATTACATTACTTTTCGGATAATTATGTGACAGCTACATACTTAGCATTTGGCCCACATACGGCTACTGGGTGGGCCAATTTTCGTGAAGAGTTTAATGATTCTGTATTTCATATAAGTAATTGAAAGTATGAATTATGCATGTGAAAATTCCAAATTGACTTAGCATCGATTAATAGAGAAAAATCAAACGTAAAAGGGATACAGATACGACAAAAAGTCATAAGACCAAGGTTGTAGATCATTTCAAATTGAACGGAGATTGTGCAATCCGTTATGTGATAGGAATTTCCGAAGGTCTGCACCATTATTGAAATTGCCTGCATATTTCGATATTCTTCGGGGATAAAAAGTGAAAAATTTAATGATCTTCGATGTTTTCCGTTCGTTACAGGCTGAAACGTATAATTTTGTCAAATTTCAATTATCTTCTTTTTCTTCTGGCAGATTATGCCGCAATCTGGATTTGGGCGAGGCGGGTAAAAGTTAGGACTTTCAGGAAACTAAACCAAAAATTATGGAGATGGTCATTATTACCCCTTAAACGGAAAGCTGTACGAAAATTTCGCCAAAATAGTCAGTGTAGAGGCACACAGTCGTTACGATTTGATTTATATAGATAAGGAATCTGCTCCATGTAAAACACCTTTTGGGCTATGTCCGCTGGACTTAACCTGCAAAACTGACCATTCATGATATCTCCCTTATCCTGACGAAAAAAATGCACATGAAGGAAAGGTTTAGAGGTGGAATTCCTTCACGTTTGGTCGATTTCCAGTCAGGTTGGTCTTGTTCTGTATATATTGTGGAAGAGTAAAATCACCATTTCGGTTCCCTATAAACCGCCAGTCCATTCCGGAACATGAAATGTTATTTACGTTTAAAACCTACCTTTGGACAGGTGGATGCTAAATATAAATTTTGGTTCGAGTTGTAAGGAATACGCTTTACACGCACCCGCTCGTGAGTTAAGTCCGATGGGACTTGTACAGAAAAACGGTCCGTTAATGATATCTCCCTTATTAATCCTCGTATCGAAATGATGCACATGAGAAAAAAGGTTTAGAAATTAATTTCTACCAAGGTAGGTAGATTTCCATTAAGTTTGGTTGTGTATATTTTGTGGAAGTGCAAAATCACTGTTTCGGTTTCATATAAACCCCCAGTCAGTTCAGGGATATGAAACAATATTTGCCCTAAAACCTATCAAGGACAGGTGTATTCTAAATATGAGTCTTGGTGAAAATACATCCAGTAGTTTGTAGCACTCGCGTACATACGGCGTAATTAAGGAAGAAAATAATACAGTTAAGAAAGTTGAAAGTAATAGAAAATGGATTATAACTGAGGACAGCCGGATAACGACAAATATGTAAATGCCAAGTGAATGTATTGGAAAATCAAAAGCCCCTCAATAAATTAAGCTGGTGTGAGTTATGGATATAATAAAGCGGTAACAGAGGAGAAATTTAGGCGCAGTGATTCTTAGGTAAACAGATAAGGAGATGACTAATGGTGTTATTACTTAATCTATTCGAGGGCGGTTGTAAACTCCAACGATATTCCGCCAATATCCCGCAGATAGGCTGATTGACGCCTCTCTTGCCTTCTACGCAAGGAACAACCACGAATTTAAAAGCATGATGAGGAAAATGGCAATACGTTACTTCCCTGCTGGCATGCAGTCAGAGACGTTGCCATGGTAACCTGTAGGTTCGTTGTCGGTCTGTCGGTCACTCAATGCAGAGCATGATACCAGAGGAAATTTTGAAATTTCTCCGTCATGTGAAGAGTAAGGTAAATTATGAACATAACAAAAGTTGTTTATAATGAAGAGACGTTTCACTTACGGTAAACTAAGTTTACAGAAAATCAATAGTATAAGAGAAAATGGAGGAAAACCTTTCTGGTTTTCCTATAAACCCCCGTCTCTTCAAAGATTTTAAAATAATATGCATATCGAAACCTTCCCCGGGATGAATATACTGTAAATATGAAGTTTGGTTGAGATCTATCCAGCCGTTTCGACGTGATGGTGGAAAAACCATTCAGCTTTTCCTATAAACCTCCCGTCTATTCAAAGATTTGAAAATGATATGCATATCGAAACCTTTCCCGGGATGAGTGTACTCTAAATATGAAGTTTGGCTGAGATCTATCTAGCCGTTTCGACGTGATGGTGGAAAAACCATTCTGGTTTTCCTATAAACCCCCATGTATTCAAAGATTTTAAAATGATATGCATATCGAAACCTTCCCCTGGATGAGTATACTCTAAATATGAAGTTTGGTTGAGATCTATCCAGCCGTTTCGACGTGATGGTGGAACAGACAAACAGACAGACAGACACGAAACGTAAAAACCACCGATTCGGTCTTGAGTTGACCTAAAACGGATACATATCTGAAAAATTGGCAAAACAAAAGAAATTACAGACAGCGGACCCCCTACAATTTTATTTATATAGATACTGAACCCATAATTCTACCTTACTGAAATTTCAACTGCAAGATGGAGTGCATCCATATTTTTATTGCAAGCTCATCTCGCGTTCTTTGGCATGACAACTCACAGCTGGAAGTGGTCCACCAAACATCGAACGAGGTCGGAACATTTCGGAAGACCTCGGTTAATTAATAAGGCAATTCTGGATAATAACCTTTATTGCAAGAGATTTCTGCACTCATTAACAAAGAAATAAGTAATTAAGATTTTTGGAAATATTTGATACAGGATGGAAATGTATTTAATTAGGCCTGGAGAGAAGGTAGCACCTATCGTGGCCGAGAGGAACACACGTGTGAAGGACATACTGTCAAAATGTGCGGGAACCATTGTGCATGAAATTAATGAATTACGCCCGTTAACGAAACAGGAAAAATCAGCAAACAACACCATCATGACTGTAAAAATAGGTAGAATCTCTGAGGTGAGTCTCGAAGAAATCGGTCCAGTGGTCATCAAATGGAATGATTGCACCAGAATAGATAACGCCAAGCAGAGCCTCCCTAGAAAATGCATAAATACCCCCCATCAACCAAGAGCGTCAGTTATCACTCAATTGTCCGAGAGGGTGAATCTGCGTCAGGCGACATTAAGAAGAAGGCTTAAAGAGTGCGGAATAGACTTGCAGAATCTCTAAAGCCAGTTGGCTTGAGGGATGAATATTACCAAGTGGTAAATGGTGAACGGAGACACATGGGATATTGAAACATTGTATTCAAGATATCCATCCCGGTCGGGGAAGAAAATCATAAGTTAAATAATTGTAGGATACATGAACTTATGCGTAGGGAGACAGCGGTTTCATAGATAGCTGTTGTAAATTATTGCGGACGACGTTATTTTCGTACTCGGTAAGGGAGGACTGTGGTAGGCTGGCGGAGATAAGCTTTTGTCTCACGGTCAGTCACACCTGTAAAACACTTGAAGAGGAAGGAGTTGGTGGTCACCACAAACTGTATTAGTTGAGTTCTCGACACGAAGCTGGGCGGTTAAACTGTTGTATAAATGTACAGAAATAAATTTATTGTAAAGTGTTATATAACAAATTTAATGTGTGTTGCTTCAAGCCGAGTGCAGAATCAGTGTATTTATAAGGAAGTATTTAAGCGAAGAATGTGTCCTGCAATTTTGAGAGGCTATAAGTCAGAGGTGGCTGGCGTAGAAGGAAGTCGAGATAACGCCACGCCTACGATGAAATTACATGTCTGTCTAGTTTAAATATCTTGTATTCTAGTTAGAAATATAAATGCTTGTCCCTTTAAATTAATTAATCAATCATAACATCGTGTTGTACATGTGGCGTGTGTAAAATGTAATTGTTGCGACGACGAGGATATGTCTTGTCGTTATTCTAGTGTGGAGGCGAACTGTCTGGTATTTATGTCGCGCTCATTAGGCTTTAAAATGTGTTTAAATTTCTTTAAAAAAATTAAAAGTGAAGTTAAATATTGCGATGAAAATCAAGGAAATAATGTTCGGGCCGGTGAAAGTTACAATAATGATACCGATAAAATAACCGTTATGGGTGTGATAAACTCAAATATCCATGTATCCAATATTAATAATAACAGTCTCCTTCTTCTTATTTCCCTACTGCTTTTTCCCACCCCTGTGGGGTCACGGGTGCGAACTACGTCACACATATGTGGATTTGGTCCTGTTTTACGTCCGGATGCCCTTCCTGACGCCAAACTATCACTTTTGCGTGTTTCTGGGGTGGTTGGTAATGTGGTATGTTGTCTGAATATGAAGAGGAGAGTGTTAGGACGGACACAAACACCCAGGCCCCCAGCAGAAGAATTAATCAGAAGTGATTAAGATCCCCGATCCGGCCGGGAATCGAACTCGGGAACCTCTGAACAGAAGGCCAGTACGCTGACCATTCATCCAACAAGTTGGAATAATAATAATAATAATAATAATAATAATAATAATAATAATAATAATGTCAGGATAAAATCTGATATGATGGTAATTATGCGTTCAGCAGTTAGATAAGCGAGATTTGCTGTTTATGTCTAAATCCAGTGAAGTATGATAAAGGTGGCATTTTTGGGAAACTTAACTTTTTGTGACACCGTGTATTTGTGATACAAAAAATCAGGGTATGCTATTTCGCTCCTGAGGTCAGGAAAACTTTCGAGAAGTTAATTGTGAGATAACTATAAAGTTTGGTCATGGGATCGCTTGTATTTAAAAAAGTTTCAAGCAAGAAGGAAATGGATTGTAATGGAAATGAAGTATTATGAGAATAGTTAGGAAGATGTTAAAGACAGAGTAAGCCTGTAATTTATGAGTGATGCGGAATAAGGAGGATGCCGAGGAAAAGAGGCCCTGTATCTCGAAGGAGAGGAATTTTTGTGACATGGTGTATAGGTTGAGGTGTAATATTTCTTAGACAGGCCGTATAGGAGGAACGAAGTCCTGGAGCAAACCAGAACGATTGAAGAATGTAAAGGTTGTCAAATCCAAGTGAGCGCGTTGTAACGCCCATTTTAAGTACAAGTTGATATTCTCCTATGATTACTATTTTACGTAAGACCGTAGGTAACGGCAATTAAGTTTAAGTGACGGTTCCATTTGATACCCGCGAAGTGCATTTCGTGATAGCTATCTACTGTTACAGCAATGATCATAATGCATTTTCTTACTGGCTAAAGCAATAATAATAGGTATTAATTGTTTGATTGGTCGGAACAAAACAAATGACAAACTTGTTTTACAGCTGCAAAAATATGTAAAATAGTGAAGTTTTTTAATCGTTGTCAGTTATATCTATTTACTTATTTTTAATAAAAATACATCATATCCCATTTTCGAAAAGTGATAAATATCTTAAACATAAGATAAAAGCATGATTTATTGATTTAGTGTACCACAACTTACGTACATTTCGTGATGTTATAATGAATGAACATTTCAATAAAGTGTCCAGAATTAATGCCCCTACTGTATGTAGGAATGGACGTTCTTACGAAGGAGGTCTTCAACCAGTAAATTTATAAATAAAATATGCACCAAGCTGTATTCGAGACTGTAGTCATGCCCGGTCTTACGTGCTTTATGTGAGGAAGATAACACTGTAATTCACGAACCGACCGGCTCTCGTTTGTAGCGAGTGGAGGAGTATGAACACTTTTTACAAAACTTAATAGAAATGGAGTTGTAATGAATAATTGCAAATAACGTGCAGTATACAAAGAAGTTGTGTGGGGACAACGTATATCTCCACGTTAATGGTAGTATGAGCCTGTCCGTGCTTTGTAATGTTAGAACGTACCCAATACATCAGGCAGGCACTCTTCACTGTGACATTGTAGAGTGGTCATTCATTGCTCCAGCAGGCGAACACGGCGTAAGGCTGCCGTCCTCACAACCACCTAAACCTTGTGACAGAACTCCAGTCAAAATCTCAAATGACCGGGCGAGCTGGCCGTGCGTTTAGGAGCGCGCAGCTGTGAGCTCGCATCCGGGAGATAGTGGGTTCGGATCCCACTGTCAGCAGTCCTGAAGATGGTTTTCCGTGGTTTCCCATTTTCACAGCAGGCAAATGCTGGGGCTGTACCTCAATTAAGGCCACGGCCGCTTCCTTCCCATTCCTAGACCTTTCCTGTCCCATCGTCGCCATAAGACCTATCTGTGTCGGTGCAACATAAAGCAACTAGCTAAGAAAAGAAAAATCTCAAATGCTCCGAAAACCGAAAAAGTAATTATTGGGACGTAAAAACAATAACATTATTAAATCTCAAATGGTGTCATTTTCTCATTGTGAGATCAGACTAGTTTACTACTCACCAGCCCGTTGCTGCATAACCGGGCGCGCAGCTGTGAGCTTGCATCCGGCTGATAGTGGGTTCGAACCCAATGTCGGTAGCCCTGAAGAAGGTTTTACGTTTTTATGCCATTTTTACACCAGGCAAATGTACCTTAATTAAGGCCACGGTCGCTTCCTTCACACTCCTAGGACTCACCTGTCCCATCGTCGCCATAAGACCTATCTGTGTCGGTGCGACGTAAATCAAATAAAATTGAAAGACTTTCTCCATAATAACACACCTTTGGCTAGGACCTGTGACGAAAAGTTTCTTAATTCAATTCCTGTTACATAAAGTTCCAAAATTGTTGACTACTTACCTACAACATGTTCATCACAAGGGCTAATTTGCTAAGGAGTGATTCGTTCACACACAAGAACATGGGTTCGATTTTCTATACGGACGTTAAGCTACTAGAAATCAACTAGGTGTAACTATAGGGAACAAGAGGCGCATGGATGTATAGTAGAAATTAGGTTCCAGAGATATTGTAATTTTACGTTCATATCGTGACCATAGCCACGGAAACTCCAGTAAGTGAAAATCGAACCGGAAATGCGTGACTTTTCATTTCAAAAGGCCCACATGCACTGAATGGGAATCGAATCGCGGCTACATTGGTGAGAAGTCAGTAGCGATGCTAGTTGGCTATCACGCTCCTGGATCAGTTTCAGAGAAGGTATATGGTGTGTGATAAGGTGGCTGATACTTGCAAACCGAATACTGACGGAGATAACTATCTCTAATGAGAAGCATTGCACAATTCATTTTGAGCACCCTCTACTCAGCTGAAGTCACGAACTGGTGACTCACAGCTGTTCTAGTGTCTATCTCTTATGCTTAGACAATTACTGCGCAATTACTGCTAGAGGTGGTACACGCTTCAGATTCTGGAAAAAATAATTAGATATACATCACTTGCTACTCCTGCACGCTCACCCGTCTTCCGTCCGGCTCCATGGCTAAATGGTTAACGTGCTGGCCTTTGGTCACAGGGGTCCCGGGTTCGATTCCCGTCAGGGAAATTCGCTAGCACAGGGGCTGTGTGTATTTGTCGTCTTCATCATCATTTCATCCTCATCACGACGCGCAGGTCGCCTACGGGATCAAATCAAAAGACCAGCACCTGGCGAGCCGACCATGTCCTCGGACACTTCCGGCACTAAAAGCCATACGCCATTCCACTACCCGTCTTCTCATTTATATAAATACAATGGTACCGAGAGCCGTGGCTCAGGCGGCGGCGCGGCGGCCTCTCACCGCTGGGTTCCGCGGTTCAAATCGCGGTTACTCCATGTGAGATTTGTGCTGGACAAAGCGGAGGCGGGACAGGTTTTTCTCCGGGTACTCCGGTTTTCCCTGTCGTATTTCATTCCAGCAATACTCTCCAATATCATTTCATTTCATCTGTCATTCATTAATCATGGCCCCAGAGGAGTGCGACAGGCTTCTGCAGCCGGCACAGTTCCTATCCTCGCCGTTAGATGTGGGCTTCATTCATTCCATTCTTGACCCGGTCGAATGACTGGAAACAGGCTGCGGATTTTCAGTTTTTCATTTTCACAATGGTACCGAGCAAATGGCTGCGTGGTTTGGATCGCGTGACTATCAGCTTGCATTATGGAGATAGTGGGTTCGAACCTCACTGTCGGCAGCTGAAGGTGGTTTTCCCTGGTATCCCATTTTCAGACCAGGCAAATGCCGAAGCTGTACCTTAATGAACGCTACGGCCACTTCCTATCCCATCGTTGCCATAAATCGTATCTGTGTTCGTGCGAAACAAAATAAATAAATAAATAAATAAATAAATAAATAAATAAATAAATAAATAAATAAATAAATAAATAAATAAATAAATAAATAAATAAATAAATGGTAATTTAACTTGAACACTTCACATTTTTGCATCTTATATTCGTTTCTATCTCGGATTGCGTAATAAAAGTCAAAAATTGGTTTAGTTTAATTCGTTGTCCGTTTGTTTGTTTGTTTGTTTGTTTGTTTGTTTGTTTGTTTTTATTTATTTCTTAATCTGTTTACCTTGCAAGGTTGGCTTTTCCCTCGGACACAGCGAGGGATCCCATCTCTACAACCTCAAGGACAGTGTCCTGGAGCTTCAGACTCTGGGTTGGGGGATACAACTGGGGAGAATGACCAGTACCTCGCCCAGGCGGCCTCACATGCTACGATGAACAGGGGCCTTGCGAGGGGCTGGGAAGATAGGAAGGGATAGACAAGGAAGAGGGAAGGAAGCGGCCGTGGCCTTAAGTTAGGTACCATCCCGGCATTTGCCTGGAGGAGAAGTGGGAAACCACGGAAAACCACTTCCAGGATGGCTGAGGTGGGAATCGAACCCACCTCTACTAAGTTGACCTTCCGTGGCTGAGTGGACACCGTTCCAGCCCTCGTACCACTTTTCAAATTTCGTGGCAGAGCCGGGAAACGAACCCGGACCTCCGGGGGTGGCAGCTAATTACACTAACCACTACACCACAGAGGCGGCTGGTTTGTTTTTACTATTTGTTATACGTCGTGCCCACCCAAACAGGTCTTATGGCGACGATGGGATAGGAAAGGGCTAGGAGAGGGAAGGAAGTGAACGTGGCCTTAATAAAGGTACAGCCCCAGCATTTGCCTGGCGTGGAAATTTGAAACCACGGAAAACCATTCTCAGGGCTGCCGACAGTGAGGTTAAAACCCACTATCTTTCGAATGCACGCTGATAGATACGTGACCCAAACCCCGCAGCCACTTGCTTGGTATGTTTGTTTGTTTGTTTGTGACATCACGGTAAACCGTCTCAGCGAAATTTTTCAAATCTCGTTACTTAAGTTCGGGCATAGCCGGGTTGTGCACAAGACTATATACTTATTTGGTTAGTATTCAGTGAGGTAGCAATACGTATTAAAGGGGGGGAAACCGGAAACGTGAAATTTCTCCGTTAATATTACTTGTCTGGACAAACTGTACAGCCGCTCAAAAAAAGAACGATCGCATGTTGTACGTTGCTCGCATTTAATATTTTATCAGACTTAATTTTATCTGTTATCAAAATACAGCTCAAGTCTCATCTAGATACAAACTGTGGATACCCACAACAAACGTCATATATCTATAGGTTCAATTGTTTATGAGAAAAGCGAACCTGCCAGGAACTTATTCGCCATTATTTCATGTGCTGTATTAGTGCTATCTAAACAGTGTACAGAACAAACCTTATAGAAAATCTAATTTCCAATCTTATATATCTGATACATTTTTACCGTACGGGAGTGAGCATATTCATAAAATTAGGTTTTTTTAATTACAAGCTCTATCATCGGTGAGCTACGCTGTCAATTGCCGTGGTAACACAGTAACTGGCGATGTCCGTGGTGTTTCTTATAATCTGACACTGCGAGATCATTACCCGCTACTGACGAGGAATATAGTGAGAAAAAGTATGTGTAGGAACGCTGACTCGAAACATTAGGGAACAAAATAAGTCATGTAGGTGGGGCTGATGATCTAATATAAACATGCACAAAAAAGGGATGTGTTCGAGTTGGGCTGACAGTCAAAACGGTCCTGCGGTTTACCGCCGATCCTCGAAGGGTGGAGGTCTAGTTGCACCCCTGTTCAATGGGGCAGGTTTCTCCATTTGTTAATGTTCGGCTGCTCGTTTTTATTTGAATGTCCTTAATATTAACATTACATTTTAATATCAATTAAAGACAGTTATTGAAATTATTACATCCCCACTTTAACGTCTTAATTAAAACGTCTTTTTTAACAAACATGAAAAGGTTAAACATTAATTTATGATTAAATAATAACTTAATCACTAAACCTAACTTAACGTAACCAAATCCAGTTTTTAGTACGGACTCTACAAAAACTTAACTGTATATTTTAACTGATTTCCAAACGTGACTATTGGAGGCAATTCGACCCTCACTCCGAGCTCACCATGGGCCCAATTTAACCCTATTTTTAATGGCCATCACTGATCGTGGGCCTAACTCAATCGTATTTTTAATGGTCATTACTGATCGTGGGTCCAGCTCAGCCGTATTTTTAATGGTCATTACTGATCGTGGGTCTAACTCAACCGTATTTTATTGGCCATCGCTGATCGTGGGCCCAACTCAGCCGTATTTTTAATGGCCATCACTGAGCGTGGGTCCAACTCAGCCGTATTTTATTGGCCATCGCTGATCGTGGGCCCAACTCAGCCGTATTTTATTGGCCATCACTGATCGTGGGCCCAACTCAGCCGTATTTTTAATGGCCATCACTGAGCGTGGGTCCAACTCAGCCGTATTTTTAATGGCCATCACTGATCGTGGGTCCAACTCAGCCGTATTTTTAATGGCCATCACTGATCGTGGGCCCAACTCTGCCTTATTTTAATGGCCATCACTGAGCGTGGGTCCAACTCAGCCGTATTTTTAATGGCCATCACTGAGCGTGGGTCCAACTCAGCCGTATTTTTAATGGCCATCACTGAGCGTGGGCCCAACTCTGCCGTATTTTTAATGGCCATCACTGAGCGTGGGTCCAACTCAGCCGTATTTTTAATGGCCATCACTGAGCGTGGGCCCAACTCAGCCGTATTTTTAATGGCCATCACTGATCGTGGGCCCAACTCAGCCGTATTTTTAATGGCCATCACTGATCGTGGGTCCAACTCAGCCGTATTTTTAATGGCCATCACTGAGCGTGGGTCCAACTCAGCCGTATTTTTAATGGCCATCACTGATCGTGGGTCTAACTCAGCCGTATTTTAATGGCCATCACAGATCGTGGGCCAACGGCCGTAGCCGTGTTGAAACACCGGATCCCGTGAGATCTCCGAAGTTAAGCAACATTGGGCGTGGTCAGGAGTTGGATGGGTTGCCACGCGCTGTTGGTGGGGGGTAAGGGAATGGAGGAGCGGAAAGGACCTGGCCACCCTACCGCACGTAAACTCCGGCTCAGGAACACCTCTGCGGAGGTTCGGACCTGCCTTCGGGCAGAATAACCCTTACCTACTGATCGTGGGCCCAAATCAACATCCCCGAAAAATGAACCAAACGCTTTTGCGCAACAGCTCCGGAGGACCTTTGACTACTAAGCGGCCGCTGGTCCGCTCGAAGGCCTACATGTTACGAGGTGTCATGTGGTCAGCACGACGAATTCTCTCGGCTGTTATTCTTGGCTTTCTAGACCGGGGCCGCTATCTCACCTTCGGATAGTTCCTCAATTGTAATCACGTAGGCTCGGTGGACATTGAACCAGTCCTCACATTCAGGTAAAAATCCCCAACCTGGTCGGAAATTGAACTCGCGGCTACCTGTACAGGAATCTTCACACCAATAACATTGCATTGATCTCTTCTGCAACTTATCCTCGTAATTACTAAAACAGCCCGATAAAGAGAGGTACTCTACAGTAGTTATGTTGTATCAACCCATGGGTGTGGACTGCTATCATAATAAGAGGCTGGATTGGGCAACATATTTAACAACAAGAAATTTGCCACTTGGAAATAACTTACTGATTTCCTTTGACATTCAGAACTCGATAATGCTCACAGCCACCTTGCATGTTCGGGCCTCTGATAGAACGGTACACTTCCGTTAGATAGTGCTTTCTAGAAGCGTTTGAATAAAACATGACAGACTTTAATAAGTGAGTGATAAGATCTAGACGGAGCATGTGTTCCAAGAAGTGAGGGCCAGCTCAGACTTCGGTGTGGCCACACCCAGCTGCGCACCGTGTGGTCTTCAACCTTTAGAGGCTGGCGGAATTGCTGGGCAACGGTAAAGTAGGAAAAAGCGTATCACATTAGGGTTTATATGTTATTATTATTATCACTATTAACAAATACATCGCAAATAGGAAATATCCCGGTGGCAATGGTCACTTACAGTAGTGTAATAATGAAGTAATGTCAACATAATTACCCAACAAAAAACAAACAAACAAACAAACAAACAAACAAACAAACAAACAAACAAACAAACAAACAAACAAACAAACAAACAACAAGAGTACAACAAGCAATTCCACGGAAGTAAAATATTACAGAAATACTACTAGTTTAACATTCAAAATCCAGCATCATCATATAATATTTCATCATCATCATCATCATCTGTTTACCCTCCAGGTTCGGTTTTTCCCTCGGACTTAGCGAGGGATCCCACCTCTACCGCCTCAAGGGCAGTGTCCTGGAGCTTCAGACTCTTGGTCGGGGGATACAACTGGGGAGTATGACCAGTACTTCGCCCAGGCGGCCTCATCTGCTATGCTGAACAGGGGCCTTGTGGAGGGATGGGAAGATTGGAAGGGATAGGCAAGGAAGAGGGAAGGAAGCGGCCGTGGCCTTAACTTAGGTACCATCCCGGCAGTCGCCTAGAGGAGAAGTGGGAAACCACGGAAAACCACTTCCAGGATGGCTGAGGTGGGAATCGAACCCACCTCTACTCAGTTGACCTCCCGAGGCTGAGTGGACCCCGTTCCAGCCCTCGTACCACTTTTCAAATTGCGTGGCAGAGCCGGGAATCGAACCCGGGCCTCCGGGGGTGGCAGCTAATCACGCTAACCACTACACCACAGAGGCGGACCATAATATTTCATACACAACTTAATTATTTTCAGTACTTAACACTATGGAGCCTCTGTGGCTGAGGCGGCAGCGCGTCGGCCCCTCACCGCTGGGTTCCGTGGTTCAAAACTCGATCACTCTATGTGAGATTTGTATTGGACAAAGTGGAGGCGGGACAGGTTTTTCTCCGGGTACTCCGGTTTTCCCTGTCATCTTTCATTCCAGAAACACTCTCCAATATCATTTCATTTCATCTACCAGCCATTAATCATTGCCCCAGAGGAGTGCGACAGGACTCGGCAGCCGGCACAATTCCTGTTCTCGCCGCACAAGATGGGGGCTTCATTCATTCCATCCCTGACCCGGTCAATGACTGGAAAACAGGGTGTAGGTTTTCATTTTCACTTAATATTACGGCTTACAATACTATAAGTTGAGCTTACTACTAACTTAACATTACAAGTTATAATAAAATAAAGTTAAAACATAGGTAATTACCCAACAACAACAACATGAGTACAACAAGCAATTCCCTGGAAAGAGAACACCACAAGAAAACTACCAAACCAAGAAGAAAATCACAAATTCAGTATCCGTAATTTACAACTTTTACTTTTCACTTTACACTAGCACTAATGATCTTATGACTTGATACCGGAAGGGAATCTATCAATGACTGCTGCAGGTAATTTATTCCTGTTTACGAAGGAAAACTTGCCCACGTCCGTATGCTGGTTTCTGGCCCTAATTTTATGCTTATGATCATTTCTCGGTATGTATGAGGTAGTTTCCAAGCCATTTCTAATACTACTCCAGGCATCCCTTCCCGTATAGCACAGGCGAGCTCTAGTTCTTATAGATTCAAGACTTTCCCAATTAATGGTACTCCTCCTATTCCCGGTTACGAAACGCATCGCTCTTCTTTGAACTTTTTCTAGGGAATTATTTAAACCCACCCTGTACGAATCCCAGCATGCAGATCCATATTCGAGAATCGGTCGTACCAAGCATTTATAAGCTTTACTTTTGGCACCAGAATGAGCTTTCTTGAGATTCCGCAAAATAAAATGTAACGATCTCCAGGATTTCTTAACTACATTTCCACTTGCTCTGACCAGTTTAAATCTTTTCTAATAGTAACACCTAAGTACTTACAACTATCAACTTCAAAACCATTTCCCCTCCAATTTCGTAATCCCTCTTTCCTGTCATTTTATTTTTACTGAAACACAATTTATTGCTTTCCACTGTGGATTTTTATGTGCCCAGTTTTCAATCGTACCTAAACCCTGCTGAAGCAATAGCTCGTCCTCCTCTGTCTGTATCACCCGGTATATGACGCAATCATCGACAAAGAGGCGCACTTCCGGTTTTATCGAATCAGGCATATCATTCATGAAAAGTATGAAAAGAGTTGGCCCAATAACGCTACACCGAGTCACACCAGACGTAACGTTTCTTCGACGCGCACCCTCTGAGTTCTTCCATTGAGGAGTTCCCGTATCCATTTCACAACTCTGACGTCAATGCCCGTACGCGCTAACTTGTTAAGGAGGATGTCATGTGGCACAAGACTGAATGCCTCAGCAAAATCAATTACTATTGCATCAATCCTTGACCCTCTTTCGAGGTTATCCTATATATATTGACATACGGAACAGCGCTGACTTTAGCAGGAGAAGCCTACCCTAAAACCATTCTGCCCCTTAAATATCATTCCAGAAGTGTCCCATTTTAACCTCAAATATTCGACTATTAATTGCTCCATTTGTTTGCATACGATTGACGTGAAACTTACCGGTCTGTGGTTATTCAAGTCGCTCTTGTCACCCCTTTTGTGAATAGGAAATACAACGGCCGATTTCCAATCTTCTGAAACCTTCGTATTGTTCAGTGATATATTAAAGATTCTTGTTAAGTATGGTAGGATCGCTTCGCCCCCGAGTTTAAGTGCCTCTCCGGAAATAGAATCTGGCTCACAAGATTTATTTCTTCTGAGTTTAGAAAGATATTTATGCAATAATGAAGCTTTAATTTGGAAATCATTATTAGTTTTCGGAAAATTGTTCCTGAATAACTGGGCCGCCGGATTAAAAACCTTTCCGTAGTGATTATGTAATGCTTCCGCTTTATCTATATCTGTTGTCGCCAATACGTCCCCTCCTATACAAAGAGAAGGAACTGACTTTTTCTCTCCCTTCAATATCCGTATATATTTTTAAAAAAGGGTTCCAGAAATGTCGATTTTCGTTTCGGATACTGTCAAGGTATTTCACTTCAACCAATTTATTTTCTGCTAGCAAAAGTTTCACCAAAATTCTATACTTCGCTTTGCACGCATCGTTATTATTTCTTCTGTTGAACGCTCTCCTAGTCTTACGTTTAAGCTTCCTAATAGTCGCGGTGTAGTACGGCGTATCTGAATACTCCCTAATTATTCTTTCGGGAACGAATTTATTCAGTCCAGTATTTAAAATGGTTTTGAAGTTCCCCCAAATGTCGTCCATCTCTTTGCCCTCCTTTATCCAATTAGTATAGCACAACCTCAAAATGTTTTGAAAACCTACGCAGTCTCCCCTCGCATAACACCAATAGTCTTAGAAATTCCCACATGCCTCGTCTTATAAGTTTCCCAAGAGAGATCGAGTACCACTGTACTGTGGTCACTAATCCCATGAATTACGTCACAAGATATAACTATGTCATCACATTGAAAGTGCTCGTTTACATGTGTTCTTTCTAACGACTTGGGAAAAGCCATTATTCCACACTAATAAGTTAACTGCTTCCTGCGATAGGCCCACGTAGTTGACGCAGCCCAGTTTACTGACGGTAGGTTTTGATCCCCTGCAATTATAGTTCTTTTCCCGCAGCTTAAATTTATACATGTCAATTCTGAAAGACGAGTGATCGTGTTTAAATCTGATTTCGTCGGGCGATAAGCTCCAATAATGACTATATTTTGTTTAGTGGGTGCATTATTTACCTCCACCCCCAATTATTTCGCAGTCATCGAGAACACATTTAAACGTACTGCTTAGCTCTGACCTAACACAAATGAAAGTTCCCCCTTCTTTCTACCCTCTATCCCGTCTAAACGTTAGAAATTTCAACTGAATATTTCTGAATTATATATATTATCCGATAACCAACTTTCCGTTCCCCCAATTATATCATGGTCACTCGCATCAACTAAGGTTTCGAATTTTGCGAATTTATTACCAATACTTCCACAGTTTACCTGCAACAATCTAAGAAACTACCAGATCCGGTGTCACTGGTAGTGTCCTGTTGGTGGCCCCGATGTCGCTGTAGCTGCATCGAATCTGCTCTCGTCGTGGATCTTCATTCGGTCGCCGCTCTGCGTCGTCATTAGTTTGGGTGGAAAAGGACTCGGGTAACCTCGAAAAGCGTTCACCTAGTCTCGCCACTCCCCTCGCTGGTTCAGATGAAGTCCATCCCTGCTGATGGCCCTGTCGTCGATCCAACTGTTGCCGTTTACAAAGAGTGATTCGGAACTTTCGGCCACCCACTGAAGCTCTTCGTTCAATCGACCAATCATCTTCCATGATACATCTGGTCTCCTTAGTATACTACTAATTACAACATTTGCCGTCGGGAACTTTTTCTTAGCTGAATTCACTAGATCGTAAGTGTCCCCCATTATATATTCAGCCCGTTGCCATTTTTAATCATTAATTCCTACGTGGTGAATTACTACTTCCTCATTCCCGCCGCATTCGTCCTCTATTTTCCTCTTCAACTGCTCCGCTCGAATTCCCGGCATGCACATCACATTCACTGACCTATTTTCCTGTCCTGTATGCCGCACGATAGAATTGCCTATGGCCACACAATTGACAGGTTTTATATTCTCCACAGATGAATGAGTGCCTGCATTTATCATGCAGCTCCTGTAACTTCTTTTGAAGCTCCGCAATCGTGAGATTTGCTTCATTTAGTTCCCGATGTAGTTCGTCAATTTTTGCTTTGTCGCTAGTCACATTACCATTCGTGAAACACTTGCTACATGCCATCCTTTCCTTATCACTGTCCAGGGCCTGTAGCTTAACACACTTGAAATGTAACCACATTCCACATGTATCACACTTAACACCAGATATTAAGTTCCTCTCACACGCCACACACTTCACGTTCACATTCACTACCTCTTCTGAAGCTGGTTGAACAGGGCCCGGGTTTAACTCCAAGCCTCCTATAACAAGTAATGTGGTAATGAGTGCCAACGATACAACAATTCCCGGGCAACCGCCTGCTGCAGGTCCGCATTTCGCAGCCCCCTGCCTGCTTGCCCGTGACCCGATTGCTGCTCGCCAAGCTGATAAGGAAATACCCATCGCTGTGGAAACACGTCTGCTCCCTTCAACAGTCAACTAGCAACTTGTTTTCCGCTTCAATAAGTTCGCATTCTCACCCAAGGCCTCTCAAACGCCCAACATCTCACGCGTGCAAACCGAAGTGCAGAGGTCCTGTGCACCGTGCACCAATCCGACTCGGCTCGGTTCGGACCAGCGATTTGTGTCTGAGTAACTCGGCCGGCTAAGCTCGGCTCAAATCTGTTTGGGTTGTGAAGCCCTGCAAAGCAAGTGGGGAAGGGGGAGACAGGCGGAGCGAGCGAGACAGTCGTTGAGAAAGAGAGAGACAGAGCTATTGCTCAAAATCGAGGAGTGGCGGGTCTGCACTCCGGTCAACCAAGCGAAGTCGTCTCTTGCACCTTGAGCCGTGCAATGCACCGGTGCATGCACTCTGAGAGGCCCTGTTCTAACCTATTACTGCCTAAAAATCCGAACTTTACTGGTGAGTGTCAGTAATGCCTGGCGGCTGGCATTAAGAAATCGCTTGCAGCAGGAAATTTGGACGCACATATACACTGCCTTCTCTACCATCAAGACGACTGCACTTACAATAATTGTTGTTTTGGTCCTTTGTTTTCTGTTTGCGTGTTTGTTACTTGAATGTTACGGTTTTGTACGGTATCAATTTATTGTTCAGGGAAAGTGTACACGGCAAGTCATTTAAATATCCGGCGCAAGAACAATACAGCTCCACATTTTCGTCCATTTATTTTTACTTTTACTGTAAGCTGTCAGGACAAGAATTCCCTATCAGTCCTTGCAACAACCAGCCTGCTCCATTCATTTGGTGCATAGTCGTAATGGAAAATAAATCGCCCGTGTTAGTTTCACTGTTTTTGCCGGCACATGACTCTGTTGAGTAAAACAGGAATACCGTGTCGTGGAGTGTCACTGCGAGTACCAGGGTTCCAGTAAGAGATTCCTTTGTTTTCGAAAATATAAGATCTGCTCTTTCCTTACAAGACGCATCACAGTGTGTTCAAACTGTATCCTGTTAAAGATATAGCACCGAGATATGTTCCACACAACTGATTGTCAGCTTGATTGGAGCTTTTAAAGTAGGAAAGATCATAAAGTGAAGATAAAGTTGGAATTCAAGAGGACCGATTGGGGCAATACATTATCAAGTGAAATGTTCGATAAATTTCCAAGTTCTTTGAAAATACTTAAGAAAAAACTAAGTAAACAATTATAAATAAATGTAAATATGAAGTAAACAATTGATAGGGAATCTGCCAGCTGGGCGACCGCCCTAAATGCAGATCATTGATGATTGATGATGTTGATGCTGAATAATGATGACCGAGCAAGTTGGCCGTGCGGTTGGGATCGCGCAGCTGTGAGCTTGCATTTGGGAAATAGTGGGTTCGAACCCCTCTGTCCACAGTCCTGAAGATAGTTTTCCGGGGTTTCCCATTTTCACATCAGGCAAATGCAATGCTGGGACTGTATCTTAATTAAGGCCACGGCTGTTTCCTTCCCTCCCCTAGCCCTTCCCTATCCCATCGTCGCCATACAACCTATCTGTGTCCGTGCGACGTAAAGCAAGTCGTAAAAAAGTAGTTTTTGTCAACGAGAGTTAGTTCTATACATAAAAAATGAGATTCTCTGACACAGACCGTTGATAATCTTTAACATTGCTCATATTTAATTAGTGCACTTTCGAACACCAAAACAGTGCGCACCTACAACAGAAGGATTGTCATCAATCTTTTATACACCTTATGCCGTTCTGCATTTCTGACTTACTCCATATTTATTAGTCCAGTCTGCACTTTGCCAATAAACCTGCATAGTACTGTAATGTTAGAAGTGTGGCAAACTGAGTTTTGGGGTGATTTGTAGAAAATGTAATCAAGATAAATCAAATAAGAATTACAGATTTTAAAAACCTGTTTAGAATAATAAAGGCGTGAAGTCCATCCGATGTCGGGACGATCTCCTTAAGATGTTATTTTAGAAAGTAAACACGTATCGGGGACAACAAATAATTGAAGAGCGAAATTTTAAAAGTATACGATGTGGAGGTATTTTCCGACAGTTGACTAAGGCGTTGAGGGTGTCACATTGAAATGTGGAGTAAGTATGTAGTGGCACACGCGGTCTTCATTAATCATTGGAAGCCCGCCCACTGGCGTTGCTTGGTTACTCTGTGGTGTGGCACACAACAAGTTTAAGGTTAGACGGAACACGAGTGGACCTTGGCCTGTCATCGATCCAGCACATGCACTCTCATTGGACATCCAATAAGAAGCTAGGTCTTACAAATTATCCAGCTATGCTGTGTCGGGGTTGGGGTGCGGTAGTACTCAGTCACCTACTGACAAACTTCAACTTCTGACATGTAAGCATGTAGCACAGGCTCGTTTCTGATAAGACATAAAGTTTCAAACCAAGCCAATGGTGAAACAGCCCCCAAGTGCCTTGGCCTACCGAGCGACCGCTGCTCACCCCGAAGGCCTGCAGATGTCGTGTGGTCTGCAGGATGAATCCTCTCGGTCGTTATTCTTGGCTTTCTAGACCGGGGCCGCTACCTCGCCGTCAGATAGCTCCTCACTTCTAATCACATAGGCTGAGCGGACCGCGAGCCATCCTCAGATTCAAGTAAAAATCTCTGTCGTGGCCGGGATTGGAATCCTGGGCCTTCGGATACGGGGCATGCTCGCTACCCCTACACCACGGGGCCGGCGGACAAAGTGTTGCAGCGCACTATGTCTTCCGGTACGGGCTACAACTTCCATTCACCTGTTTCCGTCTCGTCCTCTATGTTAGCAATGTTGATGTGTCTGAGGTGTGATCAATGCTAGTCAGGCAGTCCCTCTAGTGAATGGTGTGAAAGTGTGCTCATAGTATCGGATGGAATGCACATTTCAGTGGGCTTGTCAGACACAGTCTGTCTCAGTGAGGAAGGCAAAGGGAAACTACCTCACTCTTCAAGAATGTTGGGTACAGCATAAACACTTGGTCCCCTAACCGAAGAAATTAACCGGTTACGATTAAAATCCTCGACCCAGGCAGGAATCGAACCGGATGCCCCGAGGACTGAAAGCGAAGACGTTGACCATTCAGCCATGGAGCCGAACAATGTATTTATTCAAATGTACTGAATTGAGGTACAGTCCCGGCATTTGCCTCGTGTGAACATCGGAGACCACCGAAAACCTTCAAGACTGCCGACAATGGGGTTCGAAATTAAGTTAACATCTTTACCATTGCCGTGTCTCGAATAGCGGATTGCATTGTTCGAACCTGAGACGCGTAGCCTTGCTGCATATGCAACCACCATTACGCTGGAGCATATAATCTACAACGCCCGAGTTTGCTCCAATTCGTTTGACAGGACACGTTCTAAGCGAAGTTTGCTGGCTAGGAAGGATGACCTTGCTTGCTTTACTGGCGTTGTAATAACATGGTTCATCCAGAGATGAGTACGTCCTTGTTTACAAAGAGCAAAGGACGAGAATTCGGAGGTGTAAAAGGATGATGGAAAGGCTTAGTTAACCATTAGTTTTGAGGTGAAGTTCACCATAGCACGTAAATCGACGGACAGTGTCAATTGTAAAATTCAGCTACTCAAGAGAGATGGGCTGAGTTCTGATATTTAGAAGTTCCTGCTTGTGGTCACTATAGACAGTCAGCAGGCATGGTATGCTTCCTGTGCAACGTGCCATGTACTGTAAACATATACATCCGGTACACCTCATTTTAAGAAAACACGTTTGCAACTGTAATTCTAGTGCTTCTCGCAGAGTATTGTCCGGCAATACAAAGCAAACCATAACAAGCGCGTTTGTTTCGTGTGTGCCAAAGTTTTCCGACCATCGGACACTCCTGCCGGAAAAGGCTTTAACGAATTAGGGCAAGAACTGATTAATATCGGTGTTAATTTCGGCAAAGTAGATGTTGTTGATGTGTTACCACATATTTCTACCATTAGGAGAAACTAGGACACAAGTAGGGGATCCCTCGTACCTGTGACTGAGATAGCGCGCGAAGGAGCGAGTAATTGGGGGGTAAGGTCGAACGAACATAGCTCACCTCGTCTTTCAGAAGCAAACTTCGGTCATGGTGATGCTCGGCAAATATGAACCGAGCATACAGCGGGTTTTGCGTGAAACTAGTCTCTAAGAATTGTTTGAAAGGTTGAACAATGTTTACACAGCCTTGGGAGGAGAACTGATGTGCTTTCTGTTTCTTAGAGACAGTAGCTTCTGAATAATTAACTGATATTAACGTTATGAGATATGTCATGCTGACTACTAGATACCCAGTCATCCCTAAATTCCTCAACGCCGTCAGCGCTGTCGTGTGAAGGGTTTCAGTTTTACCCTTTTCCGTTCTGTAAGAAGAAAATGTATACGTGAAGACTGACAATTTTAACAACATTACATGATTTTATACCACCGTCTAGAACAAGTTCAAACTTGTAATTCTGGAGGATGGCGACCGTAAGGTTTTGTATTCCAAATAGTTTTTGAACATGTGATGCCTCCCTTTTACTTTTACATATTTTTAACTAAAAATTACTTAAATGTCTACGGGTTTAAATTTTAGAACTCGTCGGTACCTTTGATACTGAACGTTGTAACTGTTCGCTCTCCTGCTCAAGACACTTGGGGAGATGATAGTTATTACCTTGGGACACATGAATATCAAACAAACTATATGTGGCTTGCCCGCAAATTGCCACGCAAATAGAAACAATTAACATTCCATGGTTTTCTATTTCTCTATGTGATGTTTGGGCGCCAGGGTTACAGTTTTAAACAAAACTGTAAACCAAAATTTATATTTACTAGCATAGAGACTTATACTTAAATCACAGGGGTAGGATTTTAAATAATTAACCATTAAGTATCGCTTAAGAAAGAAAATTAACGCAATATAAAATACAAATGAATTTATTATACAAAAATGAGATGAATCGGAAAAGTTCCTTAAAGCGTGGAGGAATTTAGAATTTACTTTACTGAATTTACTAATTGCTTGCTTTATCTAATTGAAATTCACCAATTGCAGCTTCCGTTGAAGTCATCTGGTTTCCGTTGTTACTCGTTCTCTTCTTCTCGATGTAGAATTTGCTCCATGGACATCCTTCCTTCCTTCTCTGATATGGTACGGGCTATCTGGACTAGCACTCCCTACTTGCCTAGTATTTAAATTAGACATTGGCCCTATACTTTTAAAAGCTGATCAGCGTTGATCGTATGAGGAGAAAATTCAGAGATATGAATTTTTCCATATTAGTAGAAATCTCAATCCAACTGAGCTATACTATTTATACGGTACAGACTTGTACCAAATTCCGTGGACTTGAACTAAACATAGTTCTTCGTCCAGAAGATTTACTGAATATAACACAAGCCGTAAGCTTGTTTCGTCTCACGCAGATTCGATAACTTAACCGCAGCTAAGTACTGTATCGAAGCGATAACACATTGTACAAAAATAACTATGTCGCGGAGCGACCACACACTGTTTCAAAAATCAATAACGTCGTTCACAGTAGATGTTCTAATAGTAGATCGGATGACAGCAGAAGTAGTAGTTAGGGTGTTAGGTGCCGTTCTCGTGGTGAGAATCTCTATATATCCGGGCTCACCCCCACTCTTGGTAACAGTTCAATCTCAAAACTCGTATACAACGAAGTATCTGATTCGTAGATCGATTTATCAACTCCCCTTCTCTTCTTTCTTGACAAGTCCAGTAGGCGTGGTGATGATGTAGCTGACCAGCTTGCAAGCCTCGCGCGCGGGTCGCTGTTTACTAGCCTTGGCTCATGAGTTAAACCCATGAGTCATGTAATTTTACACGCTCAGAATAACCTTCTCCGTATACACAAATATGAGATGAAATGACAACAACTATATTTCAACATATTACCCAAATCCAATACATAATAAATTCCTATCTTTCATAATACAATAATAAATGATGTTATAAGATATACAATATGATTGCAAAAACCTTATTTACAAATGCTTGACGTAGAATAAATATGTTATTACGAATAATTGCCGATGGCGCATAAACTTGATATCAAATGATATCGCGTAAAATGATATTATATTAAATTAGTAGGGCTGGAGAAGCCTGGACGGTTACATACGCCCTCCTGTTATTTACAGATATAACATATATGAAAATAACACACTACACCAAAAAGGCTGATATACACATCATTACGTCTTACAAACACTTAATAAAAACATACATAATCAAATCTTGTATCTCACTGTAGAGTGTCTGTTTCAACGATACCAGATAACATTAGTAATAATTCTTGCCGATTTTCTTCCGAAAGTTTGTCAGCAACAGACATAATATTTACAACATAACAACAGGTAAATAACTCAATCTTTGCACTTCACCATCAAAGTGTTCGGCGATTCCAGGTTATAATATATATATATATACACTACACACACACGTAATCACACGTGGCTTACCTCTCTTAGATGGCCGCAAGCAATTTCTTGTTTTCATTGCAAAAAATATTACTAGTTAGAAAATTATTGCATTAATTTCCTTCTGCAGTTAAAAAAATCCCAAGTTACTCATGGCTTCTACAATGGTGTCATGTCTAGGTTCACAACCTATACATTACTTCACGTTCTCTAACTCAAGTACATTTAATGTTATCAAAACAACACCTGGGAGACATTACACTTAATTCGCAGAAATATATCGTCTCAGAGAGCGAATATTATAAGTGCCCAACAGGACACGATTACCATCTTTCAATCTGTATGCACAAGGACCAACCCGACAATGAATCTGGAATGGACCCTGATACAACAAAAAGAATTTCTTCGTCACCTTCTCTTCACTGGACGAGAGCATGGGAACACGTTACAGAACAGAATCTCCTACCTGAAATTCGTCTAACACATGACGTTTCTGCTGTTTGCTACGCTTCTCAGCCGCTTTAATCAAATTCTCTCTCGCTAATCTGACATATATCTGAGAGTCCCGCTGAGGTTCCTGTGTAATACCTAGTACTTTAGTCAGCTCATTCCTTGGATATCTGCCAAAATGAACCTCTAATGGAGTGAATTTCGTGCTATCATGCTGTACCATATTAATACATTTCTCAATCAATGCTAAAGAACCAACCCACGCAGTCATGAACTAAAGATCTAAACATCCTACCTAATTCCTTCATCGTGCGTTCACACATATTCCCTTGCGGATTCCTAATTGAGGAAAAAACATGTGTGATACCTAACTCTGTCATCACAGCCTTCCACTTCTTCGAGGTAAATTGAGATCCGCTATCAGATAATAACCTACTAGGCGTACCTAATTCCTGAACATACTTGTCACTAATAATCTTACTGCAACTAAGACCTGTCGCTTTTCTCATCGGATACAATCTGACACACTCACTACTCGAAACTTCAATAATACCATCCTCTAACATAGCTTCAATTTGATTGTCCACTGCTTTAGCATACTTATGTGGTATCGGATATCTCGGTCCAGCGAATATACTTTGATGCAGCACTGAAAATGAGTGTTCACACACATGTGTTTTGCCAGGTTTCGATGAAAATACTTCCTTGTGTTCTCTCAACACATACAACAATCGGTCCCTCTGACCTTCTTCCAAATTGCTACTATCTACCGCTTCTCTCAAAGCATAATCGTGATTCTCCTCTAACCACACTTCACACAACTTAAAATCCGCTCTCTCTTCTTCATCTTTTGAAACCTCCACTTTCGTCTGAACTTCGGCATCCCACGTGACTTTAACATCCTTATTATCCCACCTTAAATATACTATCGCCTCATTGTAATCTAACCGAGCTGAGTATAAACTTAGCCAGTCAAATCCCAAGATAACATCAAATATAAGATTCGAAATAACAAAACAGATCTGAATTTTCGACTTCCCGTTAATACAAATAGGTGTGGCAACTTACTTACATATTTTCTTGGATCGTTTACCTACAGCAGTGACGACATATGTGGATTTCACAGGCATTTCTTCAATCTCAATATTCTCCTTTTATCTGTCCTCATACCACTTCGAACTTACACATGATCTTTGACTGCCTGAATCCAATAAAGCCTGATACTGCGCCCTCCATACAACGATCGTAACAACGGGGTTCTCACTTTTACTACCAACTTCGACTTGATTTACTTCCACCTCCCTTAATAACTCATCTCTGACATCGAGATCATAATTCATGTGCGTCATTACACAATTTCTCGCAACATGTACTGAAGACTGATAATCTGATCTCTCATTACCGTCTACTATCAGTTTAAATTACTTTGTCTCCTTGTATCCTGATTTCGACTTGTGCCTTCCTCAACATTACGTTCCCTCTGAACATTCCTATTTTGCTGGTGTGACTGATTACCTATAGGTTGTTGTATCGGTTGAAACTGACCGCGGTGATTGTGTTCTTGTCTTCTGGGTGGTGTTTGATAGTTCGTGTGCTCTCGTATACTATTACTATTTCCTAACGTATCGAAACTTGCTAGCAATCTTTCCATTCCCTGAATAGACTCTATCTGTTGCATACAGCTAGCTTCGCGGATTTTGTTGGAAAAATGCCTGAGTAGTAACTTCACAATATCTCTCTCCGCTGATATCCCATCTACGTTTTTACAAATCATAACGTGGGCCAAAAAATATTCGGTCATAGAAACTCCTTCGTGTGGTCTAAATTTCCCAAAGACAATGCGTTCTCTTTCCCTGATTGTATAGCTTCACTCCAAAATTTCTCCGTGAAATATTTCTGGAATTCCACCATACTGGTCATGCTGCTCTTATACACCGCAAACCATGATTTCGTTTCCCCAATAAAAGCTTTACCAATTATTTCTAACGCTTCTTCCCATTCAATGATTCCTTCTTCTATTCGCTTTTCAAACCGTTTCTTAACAGTGTTTAAAAAATCTAAAGGGTTTGTCTGCCTCCCATTAAATTTAGGTAGTTCAGTTTCATACATGAAATTTGTACCATGGCACTGACTTCCTATATTACCTTGCTTTTCTTTGATTTCTTTACGTATTTGTGCCTCCGACCTAGCAATACGTTCATTAATTCTTTTCTCTCTAGTTTCTACGTCATTCACCAACATTTCATTACATATCTTAGCATTAGTCTCTACCTTACCACACAGATCATCGAATTGTTGTTGTACTTGTTCTCTAACTTTAGTAACTTCTCCTACTTGTTCCTGAATTTTACTATTAATTCCTGTGATCTTCGCTCCTAAGGTCAGTTAACTTACTATCTACGACTTTCTCATGTTGGCTACGTCTCATCTCCTGTTCCGCTAACTGATTCTCAAGAAGTTTCTGCTGCTCTAGTGCTTCATCTAATCTACGTTTTAAAGCATCCATCTTAGTATTAACTTCTCTGCTAATTTCGGTTTTAGTCTGTTCTATTTCTATGCTAATTTCGGTTTTCGTTCTCTCTACTTCCTTCTTAATTTCATCTATCCCTTTCGTTTCATTCCTAATTTCATCCGTTTCTTTCCTAATTACATTCGTTGGCTCTAATATCCCTTGCATCATCACAAACAGTTGTTCAATATTCTTATCACTATTCGTATTACCTTCTTTTTCGCCCTCCATCCTAGCTACATCAGATTCTGTGCTATTTTCCATGCTCCCACCACTCTCTACCGTTTTATCTACTTCAATGCTTTCATCTACAACATTCCTAGAATTCAGCGTCTCGCCTCCCTTTACTAAGTTTCCGCTGCGTAATTTAATGTCCTTTTCACCTTGTGCAGCCATGATTCCCCCAAAATCACACATACAAATTATATGGACACTCACTTAACCCCCACAAACACAGACTCTACTTTACTGCTTTCTTTCCACGAATACTTAATGGTTTTCGAGCTCCACGTTGGTGCGACAAATGTAACTGTTCGCTCTCCTCATCAAGACCCTTGGGGAGATGAATGTTATTACCTTGGGACACATGAATATCAAACAAACTATATGTGGCTTGCCCGCAAATTGCCACGCAAATAGAAACAATTAACATTCCATGGTTTCCCATTTCTCTATGTGATGTTTGGGCGCCAGGGTTACAGTTTTAAACAAAACTGTAAACCAAAATTTATATTTACTAGCATAGAGACTTATACTTAAATCACAGGGGTAGGATGTTAAATAATTAACCATTAAGTATCGCTTAAGAAAGAAAATTAACGCAATATAAAATACAAATGAATTTATTATACAAAAATGAGATGAATCGGAAAAGTTCCTTAAAGCGTGGAGGAATTTAGAATTTACTTTACTGAATTTACTAATTGCTTGCTTTATCTAATTGAAACTCACCAATTGCAGCTTCCGTTGAAGTCATCTGGTTTCCGTTGTTACTCGTTCTCTTCTTCTCGATGTAGAATTTGCTCCATGGACATCCTTCCTTCCTTCTCTGATATGGTACGGGCTATCTGGACTAGCACTCCCTAATTGCCTAGTCTTTAAATTAGGCATTGGCTCTATACTTGTAAAAGCTGATCAGCGTTGATCGTATGAGGAGAAAATTCAGAGATATGAATTTTTCCATATTAGTAGAAATCTCAATCCAACTGAGCTATACTATTTATACGGTACAGACTTGTACCAAATTCCGTGGACTTGAACTAAACATAGTTCTTCGTCCAGAAGATTTACTGAATATAACACAAGCCGTAAGCTTGTTTCGTCTCACGCAGATCCGATAACTTAACCGCAGCTAAGTACTGTATCGAAGCGATAACACATTGTACAAAAATAACTATGTCGCGGAGCGACCACACACTGTTTCAAAAATCAATAACGTCGTTCACAGTAGATGTTCTAATAGTAGATCGGATGACAGCAGAAGTAGTAGTTAGGGTGTTAGGTGCCGTTCTCGTGGTGAGAATCTCTATATATCCGGGCTCACCCCCACTCTTGGTAACAGTTCAATCTCAAAACTCATATACAACGAAGTATCTGATTCGTAGATCGATTTATCAACTCCCCTTCTCTTCTTTCTTGACAAGTCCAGTAGGCGTGGCGATGATGTAGCTGACCAGCTTGCAAGCCTCGCGCGCGGGTCGCTGTTTACTAGCCTTGGCTCATGAGTTAAACCCATGAGTCATGTAATTTTACACGCTCAAGAATAACCTTCTCCGTATACACAAATCTGAGATGAAATGACAACAACTATATTTCAACATACGTATTAATCAAATCCAATACATAATAAATTTATATCTTTCATAATACAGTATAGTAATAAATAATAATTGATGTTATAATATATACAATATGATTGAAAAAACCTTATTTACAAATGCTTGACGTAGAATAAATATGTTATTACGAATATTTGCCGATGGCGGATAAACTTGATATCAAATGATATCGCGTAAAATGATATTATATTAAATTAGTAGGGCTGGAGAAGCCTGGACGTTTACAACGTATCCGTTAGCTTTAATTAGCACAATGCAATCCTCTGGAAACATATTAATTTAATTCCAGTATTTTAAATACCAGTTCCTAGCCACAGCGGTCAACAGAATTCCTCGTAAATTAATTTAACATGGAATGATGCTGAACATTGCTGATTTAATTCCTATCAATTTACATGTTCCTTGCATATGCGTTCTGCAGTAAACTGAATAATGCTGGCACAAACATAACCAATTTTAACCAATGCCCCTTGTTAAATTCTGTTATACGTTCCAAGTCCGAAATTTCAGGACACTTCTTTTGTAGGGTGAGATTTAGTACGAAAAAGGCTGAATCAGTTACAAAAATGTATTTTGACACCTCAGTTTAATTTCAGAATACTTCAGAATATAAACTGTCTCAGGAAATTAGTTCAGAGTTAGTACACGTTACATGGCTGATGAATATTGTATATAGTAGCCTATTACCACTCATGAATAGTTTATGTGTGATGGCGATGCTAGAGGAGTACTACTCAACAGACAGATCTTCCGCGGTGTGTTTATAAGGGAAGACACGTCCTTTTCACAGACTGTGATTGTGAGCCTCTGTTGGGTAAAACTCGTGTCTAATACAAAATCCGTGGTATGGTCGCGAAGGGAAGACAGATCCTGCTCAGAGTAGAATAGAATACTCCCGTCCCATAGTTCCAGCATTTATTGCAATCCAAATTGATTTTCATGAAAAATTAAAATCCACAGCATGTTTATAGTCATCCAACCGGGTCAGGATTGGAATGAAAGAAGCCTCCATCTAGCGGCGAGGATAGGAATTTTGCCGGCTGCCGAAGCCTGTCGCACTCCTCTGGGGCAATGATTAATGACTGACAGATGAAATGAAATTATACTGGAGAGAGTTGCTGGAATGAAAGATGATAGGAAAACCAATGTACTCGGAGAAAAAACCTGTCCCGCCTCAACTTTGCCCAGCACAAATCTCACTTGGAGTGACCGGGATTTCAACCACGGAACCCAGTGGTGAGAGGCCGGCGCGTTTCCACTTGAGCCACGGAGGGTAGAATTGTTTTAGATACATGCATGATTTTCCTTGTTACAATTTATTGGCTTATACGTTAGTACATTAAACATTACAGTTAAGCCTAATCACTATTTTCCCTAAATTGTAGATTTTTATTAAAGTTTTATTTTTGTCCTGGACGTTAACAGTGTTACGTAATCTAGGACAAGATGTTTCTTAGCCTTATTAAGTTGTATTTGTGCAAGTGTTTATTTATATCACAAGTATGAATACAGTTACCTTCATCTTACAATAGGCATTGTGAATGAACAGAATGACTGCATGAATGGATGATTGAACTGTATTCATGCATGCATTCATTACTTAATGAGTGATATAATGATTGAATGAATTGAATGCTCTCGGCCTATATCTGCGGAACTCCAGCAGCTAAGGGGAGGCCTTAAGTTAGGTACCATCCCGGCATTTGCATGGAGGAGAAGTGTGAAACCACGGAAAACCACATCCAGGATGGCTGAGGTGGGAATCGAACCCACCTCTACTCAGTTGACCTCCCGAGGCTAAGTGGACTCCGTTCCAGCCCTCGTACCACTTTTCAAATTTCGTGGCAGAGCCGCGAATCGAACCCGGGCCTCCAGGAGTGGCAGCTAATCACACTAACCGCTACACCACGGAGGCGCACAAGATTGAATCAAGATGTAGTAAATCTAATGCAGTGAGTCTCGCAGTTGCGATCAACAGTGTTGTATAAAAAGGAAGTCAGCTCCCGGACGAAAAAATCTTTACATCGGTCTGTTTTCAGACCAACTTTGCTTTCTTCTTCTTCTTCTTCTTACTCCGTTTTCCCTCCAGGGTCGGTTTCAGCGAGGGATCCCATCTCTACCGCATCGAGGGCAGTGTCCTTGAGCTTCAGACTCTGGGTCACGGGATACAACTGGGGAGAATGACCAGTAACTCGCCCAGGCGGCCTCACCTGCTAATCTTAACAGGGACCTTGGTGGGGGATGGGAAGATTGGAAGCGATAGACAAGGAAGAGGGAAGGAAGCGGCCGTGGCCTTAAGTTAGGTACCATCCCGGCATTTACCTGGAGGAGAAGTGGGAAACCACGGAAAACCACTTCCAGGATGGCTGAGGTTGGCATCGAGCCCACCTCTACTCAGTTGACCTCCCGAGGCTGAGTGGGCCCCGTTCCAGCCCTCATACCACTTTTCAAATTTCGTGGCAGACCCGGGAATCGAACCCGGGCCTCCTGGTGTGGCAGCTAATCACACTAACCACTACATCACAGAGGCGGTCCCAACTTTGCTTTGCGGGAGCTATAGCTGGGTGGACTCAGGATATCTGTTTATAAGTAAGAAGTAACGGACATGAAAGTAGCGAGAATGATTGCTGGTACAAACAGGTGTGAACAATGGCAGGAGGGTACTCGGAATGAGGAGATAAAGGCTAAGTTATGATTGAACCCGATGGATGAAGCTCTAAATCGGCTTAGACGACGATGGTTAGACTCTGTTTCTAACGATTTAAAGATAAGAGGTATAGAACTAAATGAGGCCACAGCACTAGTTGCAAATACCGAGTGAGTCCTGACGTTTCTGCTTTTAGACATCGCAACGAACGTCATTGGGGTTATGGTCGATTTTCCTTTGCCGTATACGAAGGTACAGTCGCCTTTAAAGCATTTACTGCGTCATCACTGCACGACTTTTGCGAAAACAATTATGCGCATGTATTTACACTTCTTCTTCTTCTTCTTTATCTGTTTACCCTCCAGGGTCGGTTTTTCCCTCGGGCTCAGCGAGGGATCCCACCTCTACCGCCTCAAGGGCAGTGCCCTGGAGCTTCAGACTCTGGGCCGGGGATACAACTGGGGAGGATGACCAGTATCTCGCCCAGGCGGCCTCACCTGCTATGCTGAACGGGGGCCTTGCGACGGGATGGGAAGATTAGAAGGGGTAGGCAAGGAAGGATGGAAGGAAGGAAGCGGCAGTGGCCTTAAGTTAGGTACTATCCCGGCATTTGCGTGGAGGTGGCCTCTAATCACACTAACCACTACACCACGGACGCGGATGATTTCTTTCACTTTAATCGTGTATTTAACCTCTGAATACATCCCTATTTTAGCCAGCTTCGCAACGACTGCCCTTCTTCTTGCAGAGTCAAAAGCTCTCTGTGAATCTATAGCTTTAATGTACAAATTGCCACCAATTCTCTTTAAATATTTATCTATTCTTATTTTGATGACAATTATATTGTGTGAATTTTTCACTCCTTTCCTGAAGCAGGACTGAAATACGGAGAGCGCAAAATCCTCCGTCCATTTAATAAGTTTTTTGCTAATATCTCAGTATAAATCTTGCTGAGTGTATCCTATAGCGTAATGCCACTATAATTAAGCTCATGGGACAAAAAATTAGTCACTCCTGGAGAAATCATTACAAGCATCATGTAATACTGTGTAACTCCACCTCTGGTCTTAATAACCGCCTGGATTTGGTTAGGAAATGTGTGCAAGTACGTCGCATCCAGGTTAAGCCACTCGCTGAGGGTTTGATCGCGCAATTCTATCAAATTGCGGGGATGCTGATGTCAGCGTTTTATGCACTATTCCAACGTGTCCCAGATATTTTCAATGGGGTTCAAGTCAGGTGATTTTGCAGGCCAATGCAGATGTAATAGGGTTGGGGAGTGTTCATAAAACCAGTCACATATGAGCTAAAATGATGAACTTTGCTGTTGTCATCTTGAAAAATCGGGGTATCAGTAGCATACTCATCATGCAGATGTTGACTGAAAGAGGCAACTCCTGATCATGCAGAATGTTTAAATAAGCGTGCTGGTTCATGTTAGTGGTCACATCAGTGAGCGCGCCCACTGCATGGTACGAGCAACATCCCAAAAACCTCACAGACCAAGCTCCGGCTTGAACCCGACCTTGCACACATCCAGGATGAAATGCTTCATTTGGCCTTCGGTGTGCTCGACGACGTGTTTAATTCGAATACAGGCAAAGGTTTGATTCTTCAGACTACATTACGTTCCACCAGTCAGCTTCTGTCCACATTCGATGATTTCTAGCCCATTGAAGACGCGCAGCTGTATGTGCCTGTTTGAACAATAGCCTTTTGCGAGGTGACCGAGTCCAAATGTTCAATGCATGCAGTTCCCGTCGTAATGTTCTCTCGCTAACAGGTTAGGATGGACCTTCATTCACTGACTGCAACAATTCCTGTCGGGTTTGGAAGCGATTTTGATTCACAAGCCGTGAAACGCGTCTCCTGTCCCTCTCAGTCAGGGCCTTTTTCCGACCACAATTCTGGCGTGTTTCGTGGACGCGTGTAGTACACCACTGCTTGTACACACGTTGAACAGTCCGCTGCGAATCACCAACAAATCCACCAACATCACACATCGTATGGCCATGGACACGGCCAAACGCAATTGCCCATTTTTGTCACTCTGTCACATCCTTATATCTACCCAGGTTGACTTACACTGTCCCCTTAAAACACCAATGTCTCACTGATCGCTACTGCTTTATGCTCACCTAGAGGCAGTGCGCGTGCGGTTCAGCACGTGACTCGTTCTGTGCGTGACCATACGAGGGAAAGCTGTCGCTGTCTTCCTGCTCCTAGCCATGTCCATCCTATTGTCTCTGTAAGACCAGTTGGTGTCGATGTGACGTAAAACAATAGGAAAAAAATCGAGACGGAATGAGTCTGGTAAGGTTATATTGACAAGCAAACGTATGATCTGTAGAGATCGGTGGTAGAATGTCCGCTTCTGAACCCTAAGATCGCAGTTTCATATTCTACAGAGGTAGTCGAATCGTTGAAGGCTGGTAACTGTCAGTCCTTGTCGCACTACGCCGGTATTCCGTGTGTACCTGACAAAATTGATTTAAAACACAGCAGTAGATCGCCCTGTAAATTTCTGGTTTCTCTGTCTTCTGGAGAAATGAAACAGAACGTCAATATTTATATGCAGGTAGCTTGGATGACGTCACGGTAGCTGAGATAATTGATTATTTATTAGTATTATTACCTACGTGCTACTTCCAACATGCAGTGCCAGTGCATTGATGAAGGAAAATAATAGAGACCTACATTAATAGGCCTACTTCAAAAGAATTCACGTGCATTGACAGCAATAATACACGGCACTGGACACTTACAGCGATTTTACAAACTAACAAAGAGGAACGAATTATATACATATAATTAATATTTCATTCGTTTTGGAAGCTTTATATCGTAATGTAAAGAGCCTGCGTGGCTCAGGCGGCAGCGCGCCGGCCTCTCACCACTGGGTTCCGTGGTTCATGTTCCAGTCACTCCGTATGAAATTGTGCTGGACAAAGCGGAGGCACTCCGGTTTTCCCTGTCATAATTCATTCCAGCAACACTCTCCAATATCATTTCATTTCATCTGTTAGTCATTAATCATTGACCCAGAGGAGAGCGACAGGCTTCGGCAGCCGGCACAATTCCTATACACGCCGCTAGATGGGGGCTTCATTCATTACATCCTTGATCCACTCGAATGACTGTAAAAAGATTGTAGATATACATTTATATCTTAATGTAAATTAGTACATGAAATAGACCATCAAACTGAAACACTCATTTGCACATTTCCAGAAAATAACATAACACATACATGGAGAGAAACATGCACATTTTTCAAATTTAACCACTAAATTATTTTAATATATACTATACTTTTATTCGTAACCAAATGTTGGAAGTTATATTGAGGGCAGAACAGTTTTCAGGTTGTCATCGGATAAACAGGTAAACAGATATTATGTCTGTACTCTGGTCTACTGAACTTTACTACATGTCCACTGTTTGAACAGGTCTTGTGGTCACTGACCTAGCACCTTCAAGCTGAGCAGGTCGTGTCGCATATTTGGCGGGATGATTGAGGCTGTCGGCTTATTGCACAGCCATGGAGGGGCTTGAGTCTCTTGAGCCCAAACTTAGAAATATTAACTTAAAGACATTGTTGCAAGTCTATGAGTAATATAGTTAGACGTCAAGAATATATGGTTGAAGTTCTCTCAAGAGTCGAGAATACCTTCGGGTTTTAGGAAAGCATCATTCCTATATTTAAAACAAACATCGCTCTGAATGAGCTGTGGAACACTAGCACGGTTAGAATGCCGAGCTTTAAGAAATTCTCTTGACTATTTTTAAAGTTTGAAGAGGAAATATAATTCACATTAAAACATGTTGCTAGGAGGCATACGTAAAGAGGTCAATGTAAAACTCGTCCAATGGAAAGTTACTCCTAACGCGGGATCAATATCCGTTTTATGAAACGCAATACATACGCTGCCTAGGATATCTCTCAAGCTATATAGCTATTTGACTATTTACAGAATGTGATTTCCATTTAATATACATAATTATCTTACTGCCAGAATATCGCGACTGGATACAGGTACCAAAATTGAGTCGATCGACTGCCCATTATGGCGCTCTTCATTTCCTAACTGGAGATATACTGTACTGTTTGACACATTTCAGATTATTTGAAGATAAATATGCAAAAAAGTTAAATTTTTACCTGTCTGTTAGTACATTTATAAGGACAAAACTACTAGAGATATTTCGACCAGACTTTATATTTAGAATGTACCAACTCAAGGCCATCGTTTGCCTGGTGTGAAAATGGGAAACGACGAAAAACCATCTTCAGGGCTGCCGACAGTGGGATTCGAAAACAAAAGTTTTCAAACGTATCCTATAATATTGGGTTTATGAAAAAATGATACAGAATGAAAATTGTTTAAGGAGTAATTCTAAGGAATCTTTGTTCCTTGCAAGAATTCGGTAGAATGATGTTTTGGAAATTTTGGAATAATCCCGGGACGACCAAGACTTGAACATGCGAAGTTACCATGGCAAGCTAGATACTGCCTACATGAATTAATGGAGTAATATTGTTTTCCAGTAATAGATGTCCAGCAACTGCGGAAAGAGCATTAATTTAATGTAATCATAATGCATGAATCAGTCTCTTATAATACTGTATGGCGTCCGCCATTTCATAGTACAGCTTTGAGAGGAGCAATTTAGCCTGGACCGGCCACGAATAACGTTACTGAGTTAGGGCCTTGCCTGCTCGCTGCTGCAGCAATCAGTCAGGGAAGTTCAGCCCCTCTGCCACCACTACTGTGGTCACTCCGTGACCTCATCGCAGGACCCACGGAGGGCGCCAGAAAGGACCAGAGGAATGCAACGCTTTCTGATTCCGAAGGATTCCATTGACTTCTACACCCACGAAGAATCTTGATGAGCCAGCCTCCCTATATAAGGCAGGCTGGACGAGCTGCAGAGTTTCAGTTTCACCAGCGATTGAAACGGTGAGTTCTGCTAGTGATTCAGTCAAAGAGACAGTGCTGTGAAGTGGGTGTACTGCTGTGGAGCACTGGGAGTGCTGCTATAGGACACTGGATCAGCGAGTGGACAGTATCAATAGGGTGCTGTTTGTGTACCGACGGCGAATGGGGAACAGTGCAGCTGAGCAACGGGGGCCAGTGAACGAAGACCACCGTGAGTGTACGGACTGATATCACGTTTATAATTGTGGACTGTTGCGCGCGCACGGACTGTCAACTGTACTGTCACGATAGTCGTACAGTGAATTCAACTGTGAACTGCCCTAGGGTCCAGATGACAGTTGAAGAAGTGTGTGTGTGTAGTGTAATTGTTTAGGTTGTAAGTGTCAGAGTGTTTAACTACTGTACCTGAACAGTGAGAACAGAGAGAGAGAGAGAGAGAGAGAGAGCGAATGGTGGGATTGGTTGCCAGTTACTTGAAAAAGCAGTTAGCATTACTTAATAAATCTTCGAGTAAACGCTAGCAGTTGTGTGTTCATACATCACCCCACCTCCACTTTACAATATAAAATACTATATTTTTTACAATTTGTTTTACGTCGCACCGACACAGATAGGTCTAATGGCGACAATGGGATAGGAAAGGCCTAGGAGTGGGAAGGAAGCGGCCGTGGCCTTAATTAATGTACAGCCCCAGCATTTACCTCGTATGAAAATGGGAAACCACGGAAAACCACCTTCAGGGTTGCCGACAGTGGGGCTCGAACCCACTATCTCCCGGATGCAAGCTCACAGCTGCGCGCCGCTAACCGCACGGCCAACTTGCCCGGTAATATATTAAAAATATTCCGACTAACAAAATGTTACATTAATAATTGAAATATTATATAATTCATCCAATAAATCCTTCTTGTACAGATCTTTAACAATTAGACGAACTTACATTTAGTAGATTTCCTGGACTTTAGCTAAATTACGGAGTCTCGGATACCTCCTTCTTACTACCAGCTGCACGCATCTTCTCTATTTTCACCTTCCTTACTTTTTCGTTTCCCTCATTCCTCTGATAATATTACGTAGTTTTTCTGTTCTCCTTGGTTTCTTCTGTCATCTGTTTAATAACTCAACAAGAGTGTAAATTTCAAGTTCATTTTCAATTTTACTGAATGTATCTTTTTCCCATATATATATATACTAGCTGATGTACCCGTGCTTCGCTACGGGATTCTCAGAAAGACTGACTTTGTGGTTTTCCTGACTGAAGTCAATATAGGTCATTACAAAACGTCAGTAGGAATGTAGCGATTGAAAGCAATGTTATCATATAAAATACTCGATCAAATGAAAAACTGCACATTTTTTCACTTTTAACGAACAGTACTACGGTGTCCATCTAACAGTCCAAAGTTCCAGAGCTGCAATGCCCAGGCCGCAGACAGCCGTGAACACTTCCCTGCCATTATTCCGTTAATTATGCACACTTCTCATTCCAATCAGTTCCTCAGAGTAGGGACTGAATAGCTCGAATACTATGATGAACCAGTGTGTTACGTACCAGTGATATCAGAAAATGTATGAACCAGAGGAATGGCATGCTAAAGAAAACAGTTATCTAACTCTCCAGCTACTTCCCGCCAATATTTAGGCCGACTGTTACACTCGTACGACTGGGCGAGTTGGCCGTGTGGTTTGAGGCGTGCAGCTGTGAGCTTGCATCCGGGAGATAGTGGATTCGAATACCACTGTCGGCAGCCTTGAAGATGTTGTTCCGTGGATTCCCATTTGCACACCAGGCAAATGCTGGGGCTGTACCTTAATTAAGGCCAAGGCCGCTTCCTTCAAACTCATAGCCCTTTCCTATCCCATCGTCGCCATAAAACCTAACTGTGTTGGTGCGCCGCAAGGCAAATTAAAAAATACTCGGCACGTAGCAGTAATCCTATCTATCGGAGATAAGTGGCAACAGAAGACAAAGCACATCACAACAAACAATGGTCAATGTAATGTTATTGTTGATTATTTTTATGAGCTTTCTACATTGTAGGCCTTCACATTTAGTTTTATTTCGACTCTGTGATCTTAGGGCATCTTATAAAATTATTTATAGCGTAGACTGTAGTTCCCTATTCTCCGACTTTACGTACCGATTTTCATTAAATCCTGTTTACCCATTTTCTCGTGATTCGGCGCTGATCGGGACTTAATAACAAAAATCAAAATTTATGAATGTCTCTGATCGTAGCCGGTATGGTAACAATGTACAAGATATAAATAATGGAAAATATAATACTACATAACTTATGTAGTATTAATCGATACGACCACTAATAACATAATTATTTGGGAATTAAATTTTAGGCCTACCCCTAAACTACCACTTCGTTCAGCGTGAATAAAATTATTTATGGCCTAGATTATAGCGACTTATTCCCCGACTTTGCATACCGATTTTCATTGAGATAGGACCACTAATAACATAAATATTTGAGCATTCCATTGTAGGACTTCCCCTCAACTACCATTTCAGTCAGCGTGAATAAAGTTATTTATGACCTAGATTATAGCGACTTATTGTCCGACTTTGTATACCGATTTTCATTAAATTCTCTTCAGTCGTTTTCTCGTGATGCGTGTACAGACAGACAGACAGACAGACAGACAGACAGACAGACAGACAGACAGACATTACTGAAAAGTAAAAAGGGCATTTCCTTGTTGCTGTGGGCACGACTGATACAGAAATACCATGTTTTTTAAATTCTGAGCAATGTACAGACAAAACTCTTATTTTATATATATATGTGTGAGTGTTTATACCTAGAGAGTTGCTGCATGGTTTATCAGCTTGCATTAGGGAGACAGTGGGTTCGAATCCCCCTGTCGGCATTCCTGAAGATGGTTTACCGTGGTTTCCCATTTTCACACAAAGTAAATGTTTAATTAAGCTTAATTAAGGCTACGGTCGCTTCCGTCCCTTTCCTAGTCTTTCCTATCACATCGTCGTCATAAGACCTATCTGTGTCGGTGCGACAGCAAATTATAAAATAAATAAATACACACATAAATAGACAAATATCTTTTCTCGGATTTTTCTTGTTTATTTGCAGTCGTTTAGTAGGTGTGCCAGATTATTCCTGCGCATCATAAATGCCAAGATCGGAGATAATTTAGCATTGGCTGTTTTTTAATTGTTGATGTTTGGCATCTAGGCAAGTTGCGCCCATCTTCCCTCCCACGCCTCTTACTTGCGTTAAGCTTGCTGAGATAAGAGCGGAGAAGTATTCATTCTTAGCCCCCCCCCCTGTTCCGCCCAACTAACCCTTCATGTTCGAACGCCTACAGTTTCGTCCGACACGGGCTGAACGGTCAGCGTACTGGCCTTCGGTTCAGAGGGTCCCGGGTTCGATTCCCGGCCGCGTCGGGGATTTTAACCTTAATTGTTTAATTCCAATGGCACGGGGGCTGGGTGTATGTGTTGTCTTCATCATCATTTCATCCTCATCATGACGCGCAGGTCGCCTACGGGAGTCAAATAGAAAGACCTGCACTTGGCGAGCCGAACCCGTTCTGGGATATCCCGGCACTAAAAGCCATACGACATTTCATTTCATTTCCTACAGTTTCTAGTCACAGCCTGTCTCACGATACGTCACCAGGACAAGCACTGACTGCTACTAGTAAGGAAAACCCACCAAGCAGAGAATATAATCTTCGTAATAAACGTTTCGCTAATCATATCCCAGTCGTTACTTCTTGTCTGTGCAACGTCTTCCCATTTTGAGGATTATTTATTATTATTATTATTATTATTATTATTATTATTATTATTATTATTATTATTATTATTATTATTATTATTATGCTTTGCGGGCTTTGGACGGTTGAATGACTTTGTAGCTAACTTCCTAACCAAGGCGGTCGCGGTTTGAATATCGGAGATTTTCGAAATGGAGAGTCCCATTCCTGCGATTAGTGTTTCTGCAGGCCCTGTAGGTTATGTTAACAACGTCAAGAGCCACGTACAATTCTACGCTGTCTTATTGTTTCTTTCCTTTTCTCTTTCTCTGTGAAATTGTAGCATCACTTGACGATAATACTTCATTTGCTACTCCAGTATCACTGAGAACTTTATGGGGAGACTCAATCAAATGTCATTTTGCGAATGGTAGCAATACATCATATGTTCTCAAACAGCACGCAACAGTCAAGCACACCTGTCCTAGTCACTTAGAACTTCCCTGTAAACATAATATTTTCATTGTAATTTATGTACCTATCTAAGTTTCCTTCTTACACAAAGAAATCTATGGAAGTACGTGGAAAGGAATATAGCCGCCGTCTCTGCAAGGATCTGGGTGCTAGGGGAGGGGAAATCAATCTATCTCCATCACACGTGAGGGGCGCTTGTACTGTACAAGGGAGTGATTTATCTATAATTTTGTCTGTACACTTCAAAGTTTTGTCAGGTACCTGGTTCTAATCTCAGATTAGGCCTACACAAGTCGAAAATGGATTTAGATAAGTTTTTGTTTGTTTGTTTGTTTGCTTGGACGCCAGGGAAAACGACTTACAAGAATTTCTGGAAACTCAATATTTAAGTTCGGGAATAGGCAGCTGTGTATCATTTCATCACTATAAAGTGGCATAACGACATGAAGGGAGCCAAACGAAAATGACAAATGTCTCCGATAAGCTTAGCTGTAACGAAAACCCTCATATTGTGCAAAATATAAGTTTCGATCTTTTATGCTAAAACTTTTTACGATGAACAATATTTTTCACAAACTTCAAATTATGTCTGGAAATATTAGTTCTATTTCAAAGGTGTTCACAGGAAGAATTATAATACGTCCAATTTCAAATATTTTAAATAAGATAATGCTTTAATTAGCCTTTGCTGGCGGGACCTAGTGTTTACAATGCACTATGTCTTCTGGTATAGGCTAGAGCAATTTTGTTACTTTCATTGATCTGTCTCTATCTTATCCTTGGCTTTGACAATATGAAGGTGCGTGAGGTATGAGCTATGCTAGTAATGTCATTCCTTATGCAGCCAGTCCCTGTTATGAATGGTATGAAAATGTTGCTCATAGGGTCGGTTGTTGCATGCATTTCAGTGGGCTTGGTACATTGACATGTAACAGCAACTTCTGGCTCGATGAGGAAAGCAGTGGGGAACTACCTCACTCCTCATTTCCCTACTCCGTCTCTTTAGTGATGCCTAGGATATCTATGCCAGCTGATGGTGGAGCTGTTGAGGATCCAACCACCCTTCAGGCTGTGGACAATGTTTTAATTTACAAGGTATAGTAATAGACTTGATCACGAATTTGGATTTTTATGACCGACCAAGTCCAACAAGGAATATCGTTTAGTCATGATGGTAACGAACTAACGAGAGAAGTTTGTGGTGGTTGTATTTATGAGCTGCAAGAACGTGTAGTCATTACGAAGACGACTAGCGAAATGAGAAGGGAGACTCGAAGGAACGATCACTGGAAGAGTGTTGGGGAAGGCTAGGCACTGAATGTCCTAATAGCGCAAAGCCGCAAGAAAAATACGATTGCCTACATTGACGCAATCATAGCAGCATAGGTGTGCTTCGTCTCTTCTGCTGTCTCCCGTCGCCACTAAATGGTATTCCTGCTGCAGTTAAAAACACTAACACAACTGGTATACAAAAGCTACTTTATAATATATCGATAAAATAAAATAATGGGGCTCTATCAATTCTTTTAACATCAGCTCAGCTTGATTGTTGTGTTGATTTGTGTGTTAGGACCAAGACTCACAAGAGAAATAGATACGATGTCTTGGAATTTTCCTGGAAAATGTGCAGTGAAACTGCACCACGACCTGGAGGTAATTATAGGAAAGGAGCGCTATTCTGCACATGACCTGTCCTTTGGCACGATCCTTTCCATCTCCGGAAGACACTCTGACTTTATTCATCTACTCATCCATGACATCATTGGCCGTGCTTTCGGCCGTATTCCCGAGGGTCGATGTTGAGCGCAATCCTTGCTATGGAATTATAAACACAACGAAGCACATGACCACACCAGCCTAGACAGGTTTGACCAATTTATCCGAGATAGTAGTTCTGTGATGCTATGCCTATCAGGTCCTAGCCTGGATCAGGTCAGTGGCATTTGGGGCTCTTTACATACAACTCCTCCCTCCCTCCTGCAGGACGAAGCACCCGGGCGTCAGTTAGCTGCTGGAGTGGACGTTAAACAAATTACAGAAATATTTATTTACCATGTCCTTGACACTGTTCTTAAAGATAGAGTTGAAACACCAACTATTTTCTTATAATGATTCAGCGTGTTTCAATCACGTTCACATTTTAGTACAATACCATACACTATATAGTCCCTGCCGGGATAGAACCTCCTATGTGAAATGTTTTAGCTTAGATCTTTGGCCGCTAAGGTTCTGTCATCTAAGTTGCAATATTGTGTGAGTATTGTCAAGGCATTCTCGCTCTTCATGATGTATGTGCTGCGGGTCAGTATATCTTCAAAAATATTATCACATAGGAGGTTTTGTCCCGGCAACGGCGATATACTGAACTTAGAAGATGAAGTTGACAGGTCCATACTCGGGGTATGAGGATTCTCGACATTTATTCCGAATGTGGGCTTTTACCGGAGTATAACACACTCCACTCTATAAACGCGCGGGTGGTATCTTATATCTGACTCCAAGGAAGTAGGGGACGACGATTGATAATCGAATTTAACGCTCATTAACATCAAGTTTAGCAACCAAAATCCATGATATGCCACATTTAGTTGCAGCATTTTCACCAAAATCCATAAAGTAAAATAAACTCAGGTTATTAGACATGTTCCACGCACAGGAAATGATCAAAGATATCCCAAGGCTCCAGTGTAAATCGACAGCAGCAAACTACATATGATTTCGGTTTAGATAAGGGAGCCCCTTCAGAGTTCCATGGCAGGCCACCCAATCCACCTCTTTGTGTGTAACTGTAGCTGCCAGTGCGCAACTTTATATCGCGTGTTCTGTCGGGTCTATGAAACATTAATAAGTGAATATTGAGTAGGACAAGTTGGTCACCATTTCAGAAAGATGTAGAGCAAGGAATGCTTAGAGTTCACATTTCTCTAATGCCTCCTAGCAAGAATAAAACATAATTTATACATTTCGGTCTATCAACATACTAATAATATATTGCTCGTGATGTATAATATTTTCAAAATAAAACTGCATACATCCATTACGTACTGATGATATTTCGACTGACCACATTACTATTTTATGACAGAGGGTCAGTTGTTGAGAACGGCCGCGTAGAAGCATTTGAAAGTGCTCGATTGAAGGTATTTATTCACCACCTTGAAGTCGGTAAAATAGAAATAAGGAACAACATTATGCATAACAATCAGAATAGTTAACTGCTAAATTACTGAAAGAGGATCTAATACTAACAGCCAGTAAAGTAAAATATTTTTTCAGCTTATTCCAGCTATTTCTGTAGTCACTGGAACCACCCAGGCCGGGGTTTATGGCCGGATGACCTTCCTGACACCGTGTGACATTTAGATGAAACACTCAATCCAGGGATGTGAACGTCAGCCTTACGGATATAAAATCAGCAGCTACAGTAAGCCACTGAGCTGATCACGCCCCCCCCCCCCCAGTGCAATATAATATACGTTACAAAATTAATAAGGTACAGTTCACGCTAAGATATGGGGAGGAGAATTAAAGAAGCATCCCAAAGCAATTAGGGACAGTACTAACAACTTGGCGCTACGTTTACTGCTTCACAAACGATTACGTCACTGATCCGTAGCTCGTGCACACTCGAGAGAACAGTCATGAAACTCAAAAGGATCTAAATTCTAATTTACCGAGCTCGATAGCTGCAGTCGCTTAAGTGCGGCCAGTATCCAGTATTCCGGAGATAGTAGGTTCGAACCCCACTGTCGGCAGCCCTGAAAATGGTTTTCCGTGGTTTCCCATTTTCACACCACGCAAATGCTGGGGCTGTACTTTAATTAAGGCCACGGCCGCTTCCTTCCCACTCCTAGCACTTTCCTGTCCCATCGTCGCCATAAGACCTATCTGTGTCGGTGCGACGTAAAGCACCTAGCAAAAAAAATTCTAATTTGACTTGTCAGTCGTCATGGATGATGTTTGACTGGTCCTTTGGCTGTCAAGAACTGACAATACGTGTCCTTGTAAAGTACACAAGAGTATAAGGACTGATACAGTAACAACTCTACATTCAGTAGCGTTATATAAACACTCTTTAAACATTAACTATACGTAATTACATGTAATGTAGCATTGATCAAAATTCAAATTTTTCTAGACTATTCTCACCTTTGTTCATATTACATTATATGTACATTATATGCATTCGAAGTTTTTACTGCCTGTTCATTAATCGATGTGCATATAAATATACACAGCTTCACGAAAATAATGACCTAGACGTGATGCTGAGTTCCAAGTAGAGTAGTGTGCCTAGGCAGAATCACAACCATTCTAACGCATTATTGTTCAGAATCCCATCCTTGTTTATTGGGGGTGGGGGTGATCGGCTGCGCAGCGTGGTTGATCGGGTACTGTCCGTACGCTCGATGCAGTGGGATCGAATCCCTGTGCAGTCGATTGACTATTAAGAGAGCTTAACTGCGACACACCCACGTTAAAAATCTCCACTTCAAGACAAAATACTCACAGTCCAGGGGTTCTTAAGATCTATAGGAATTGAATGGACTTAAACCTAGCTTTTTTCTTAAAAATAATCATAACCATCACCATCATTATTGAGGGGACATATTGAGTCCAGAACCACAGATTCACCAAGAACTCAAAGGTAAGTGATTCACACTGCCATGTTATAGGGCATTAAGTCCATTTACTAATATGCTGGGCCGATGACCTAGATGTTAGGCCTTTTAAACAACAGGGGGACTAATATGCTTTGAAATAAACTACATTGCCTGACAAAATAATTCAAGCAGCCGGAAGAAATGGTCGGATGTCAATATAACTCCGTACACATACACACCATTGGCGGGTATGTAAAGCAATGGAGTTGCAATTCTCTGTGACAGGTAGAACGGCCAGAGTGCATTACTGTTGTTCGTGTTTAGTGTTGATACCAGGCCTGGTAGGGTATGTAAGGGGTGTGAATTGCGTCAGATGTTGAGTAATCACTGTGAACGACAAGGAGATGCCGCGTACTCGTGTGGGACAGTGTTATCAGCACATGACAGAGTTTTGGGCCTCCATTTGACCGGCTGGTCGAGTCGTGCAATATTCAGATTTGTGGGTATTCGTATGTGACAGTGGCCCGATGTTGGACTGGATGGGAACGAGAGGGCAGGCGTACTCGTCGTCAAGGTTCTGGTCGACCAGGTCTGACCACCACAAGGGAGGATCGCCGTATTGTGCAACAAGCACATCGTGAGGCCTTCACATGTGCGCCTGCCATCCGAGAACAAGTAATGGACTACCTGCAGCATTCTGTGTCATTCCGCACCACTAGGTGCAGCCGGACTAGGGAATTACCGCCCCATGGGTGGGCTGCCTAACACCACCACACGTTTGGAGTGGTGCCGTGACAGGGAAGCCTGGCCTGCTGATGAATTGCGCCGCATTGTGTTCAGCAGTGAATTGCGGTTGTGCACTATCGTCTGCGAGTATGGCGGCAACCAGGAGAGAGGTCCCATTCTTCCAATGTTTGGAGAGGCACAGCGGCGTTATTCCTGGCGTCATGGTGTCTGGAGCCATCGGGTATTGCTTCAGATCACGACTGGTAGACATTGAGGGAACTCTGACATCCCGTGTCCTCATGTGTTACTTATCATGCGACAGTATCATGGTGTGATTTTTCAGCAAGACAATGCTCGTCCACACACGGCACGTGTCTCTATGAACTGTTTGCGTGATGTTGATGTACTCCCTTGGCCAGCAAGATCCCCAGATCAGTCCCCGATAGAACATGTGTGGGACCAGCTCGGACGTCAACTCCGTTCCAGTGCCAGTGTTCCGGATATTAAGGACCAGTTACAACAGTTATGGGCCAGCTTGCCTCAAGAGAGTATACAACGGCTTTATAACTCCCTTCCCAACCGAATTAGTGCATGCATCCAGGCCAGACGGGGTGCACATTTCGATACTCTTACCACCATAGTGATTGTGAATAGCACTTAAGTATTGCTTTCGCTATTTACAAGGCAGAGAAAGAAGGAATTCATTCGCCATACATATTAATGTATGAATAGGAGTTTTATTCTGTGTCGTCGAAGTTCATTGCCTCAGTCTGTTTTCATTTTCTTCTCTCTGTTAGATAATTCCTATTTTAATTATTTCCATATGACGCTGTGACATATAATTTTGAAAATATATGTTTTACGTTATAAGGCGATGGACTTCGGGAAATTTGGAACCTTTGTAATCATTACACCGAGCGGAGCCGGGTACGACAGCTAGTAATTTCATAAAGTAATACTTTGCTGTCGTAAATAAATATTCACATTAATAGTTCTTTTCTTCACTTCTTCACTGTCGCAATCGTTGCGTCACTTTCTATAACTTTGAATTTCACCAGTAGGATCTCAAGAGCCTCATTTCTGGCTTCCTTGTTACTGTACTGCTTAGGCCATATTCGACGTAACCCAGAAGCAAGTGAATTCTTTATACAGCTCTAAAAAATCTGCAATAACTTCCTGCTCAGTAGTCACGGCTGCCGTTACGTACTGCAATGATAATGTTATTGTTTTTATGTCCCACTAACTACTTTTGACGGTTTTTGGAAACGCTGGAGTGCCTGAGGTTTTTCACGTAGGCGTTCTTTTACGTGTCAGTAAATCTACCGACACGAGGCTGATGTACTTGAGCACCTTCAAGTACCAACGGACAGAGCCAGGATCCGAACTGCCAAGTTGGGCTCAGATGGCCAGAGCCTCAACTGTCTGAGGCACTCAGCTCGGCTTGCGTACTGTATAGAGCAGGGCCTCTCAAACGCCCAAAATCTCACGCGTGCAGAGCGAGGCGCAAGAGCTCCGTGCACTGTGCATCGGTGCCGCTCGGTATAGCTCGGATCAACGCTTCGTCTCTGGGCTACTCTGCTAAGCTCGGCTCTACTCGGCAATACTCGGCTCAACTCAGCCCGCATTTGGAGCGCTACGGCGCAAGTGGGGCAGAGGGAGACAGGCGGAGCGAGCGAGAGAGGCGTGAGGAAAGAGAGAGTAAGCGCTATTGCTCCAAATCGAGGAGTGGGGGGTCGGCACTCTGGTCAACCAAGCCAAGTCGTCTTTTGCACCGTGCACAGTGCATGCACCACGCGCATGCACCCTGAGAGGCCCTGGTATAGAGGCCTGCTCACACCGAAGGTTGCTGCTCAAATGACGAGCTAACCTGCCTCACAACGCATCAGACGATCTGATTTGGTAAGTTGGTCAGGCGGTCGGATGGCGCGGCCACCTGGCTTCATCCGACAAGAGTTTCGTCCGACGACATAACTACTCACAACCTGATTTAGTGCCTGCTCTGACCAAATCCGCCCGACTACCTGACCAAATCAGGTAGTCTGCAGGGCCATTAGGCCAGACCAGACTGATTGACAGAAGCACTGCCCAGTGCTGTCTGGCTCATGACGCCAATCATCGCTTCAGCGAGGTGACACATTCCAGGCCGCAGTCTGTCTCGAAATGGCCGTGTCCTTCCCTGGGATGAAGTAGCCCGCAGACGTCTTTCCACACTCCGAAATGCCATGCCTGTCGGTTATCGTCTATCCAGATAGTGTTTTTGATACGGGCGTTGCGCCTGGTATGCATTCTGTCTACCTTCTCCATAGATGAGTAATATATCCTAAATACTCATCACTGGAATACACCACGAGGCAGTGGATAAGTTCTGTGTTATGTTGTGACTTGCTTCGAAGGAGGGGAGTTCGCGCGCTACATACCTACCTGCTATCGCATCTTGTTATCGGTCCAATGGGGCACACTTTCCCGTACCTGTGGTCTACGAAGCTTGGAACATGTGCGACGTAGCTAACTGGCTGTCTCTGTCCTAGCCACAGACCATCATATCCTCGTCCAACCCAGCTCCATACCCTTTCCCACGATACATACACACTGTACAGAGCCAAATAAACAAACTAGTCTGTGGAAGCTGTCAAGTATGCAACCTTACCACATCCCAGGCAATTGGTGGCAAAAAATCTCCCGTGATATCCGGCTCCATGGCTAAATGGTTAGCGTGCTGGCCTTTGGTCACAGGGGTCCCGGGTTCGATTCGATTCGCTGGCACTGGGGCTGGGTGTATGTGTCGTCTTCATAATTTCATCCTCATCACGGCGCGCAGGTCGCCTACGGGAGTCAAATCAAAAGACCTGCACCTGGCGAGCCGAACTTGTCCTCGGACACTCCCGGCACTAAAAACCATATGCCATTTCATTTCATTTCATTCCCCGTGAGATTCGAACCTTCGAGCACTGTCCACTATCACATCTCTCACCGCGCCCTTGCTATGTGAGTTACTGCGAGGCTTCATATGCAGCGCGCAGTTTCCTGCCTATACAATACCTGTGTGTGCACGTCATGTTGATAGGTACGTGTTCTTTGTGCCTGTGTTCGTTTTACGGGTTCATTCGATGTACCTACATTGCATTAATAGTGGCGCCCACGATTCCTACTCTCTTCTAGCCCGTAAACATACGTCTCGTTATATTACCGTAGTTTAGGGAGAGGGACCGGTGTATTTCAGGATTGTAGTAAAAGCGGCGGGGTGCATAAAACTAGGTCGCAAGGGGCTGGTGAACCACCCGGTATGTGACTTGCACAGCTGTTGTTTTGTGTGGTTGACCCAATCGATATCGATCTTCTACTGAATGAGTTTCTAGGAATTTGTGCAACAACCTAGAGGCAGCACTTTAATTGACGTGAACACTGTTGGCGACGTTCATTTGTCTCATCATGTGTTATCAAAACAAAGAGTTTGATGCGATCAGCTATTGAAAGAGTACGTCAAGGCTTTTCTTCTGCAGAGTGAGGAAGCAAGAATTACATTTACAAGCCTGCCTGAAGATTTTACAACCTGATTTACGTCGCACCGACACAGATGGTCTTATGGTTATGATGGGCTAGGAGTGGGAAGGCCTTAATTAAGGTACCTGGTGTAAAATGGGAAACCACGGAAAACCATCTTCAGGGCTGCCGACAGTGGGGTTCGAACCCAATATATTCCGAATGCAAGCTGATAGTGATGTGCCTCGAACTGCATAGCCACCTGCTCGGTCTGCCTGAAGTTGACATCGGCACAGGTGTATTGTGCGTGTTCATAGCCATGGCGATGATTCAACCAAAAGTCCTTACGACTCAAATACCAAAGAAACATAACCACCGAGCTCGATAGCTGCAGTCGCTTAAGTGCGGCCAGTATCCAGTATTCGGGAGATAGTAGGTTCGAACCCCACAGTCGGCAGCCCTGAAGATGGTTTTCCGTGGTTTCCCATTTTCACACCAGGCAAATGCTGGGGCTGTACCTTAATTAAGGCCACGGCCGCTTCCTTCCCACTCCCAGTCCTTCCCTGTACCATCGTCGCCATAAGACCTGTCTGTGTCGGTGCGACGTGGCTCAGGCGACAGCGCGTCGGCCACTCACCGCTGGATACCGTGGTTCAAATCCTGGTCACTCCATGTGAGATTTGTGCTGGACAAAGCGGAGGCGGGAAAGGTTTTCCTTCGGGTACTCCGGTTTTCCCTGTCATCTTTCAACTAGCAAAAAAAAAAAAAAAAAAAAAAAAAAAAAAAAAAAAAAAAAAAAAAAAAAAAACCATAACCATTAGACACTGAAAAGTAAACTTCTTTTTGCCTGTGGACTTACAATGAGCTCATCTATAATAAACGGATATCCAGGCTCAAGTTGTAGATTGTTGGTCTACAGATCCAAAGACCGTGGATCCAAACCGCAAAGAGATAACTGAACTACTGAAGAGAGAGAAAAGACGTCCGTTCGATAATCCATGTCGTTCTCTGTCATCTGGTAGAATAAAACAACGTCGAAATTGACACACACGCAGCTTTAGCAAATACAAATTGTCCGGTCACAGTTGTTGAATCTGAATTATTATTATTATTATTATTATTATTATTATTATTATTATTATTATTATTATTATTATTATTATTATTATTATTATTATTTCATTGCCCCAGAGGAGTGTGACAGGCTTCGGTAGCCGGCAAATTTCCATCCTCGCCGCTAGATGGGGGCTTCATTCATCCCATTCCTGACCCGGCCAAATGACTGGAAACAGGCTGTGGATTTTCATCATTACTATTATTATGTCTAAGTATGGGTGATCCTCCGTGGCTCAGGCGACAGCGCGTCGGCCTCTCACCGCTGGATACCGTGGTTCAAATCCTGGTCACTCCATGTGAGATTTGTGCTGGACAAAGCGGAGGCGGGAAAGGTTTTCCTTCGGGTACTCCGGTTTTCCCTGTCATCTTTCATTCCGGCAACACGCTCCATTAACATTTCATTTCATCTGTCAGTCGTTTATCATTGCCCCAGGGAAGTGCGACAGGCTTCGGCAGCCGGCACATTTCCTATCCTCGCCGCTAGATGGGGGCTTCATTCATTCCATTCCTGACCCGGTCGAATGACTGGAAACAGGCTGTGGCTTTTCATTTTCATTATGTCCAAATATGCCCGTATGACGTTCCAGTGCAGATTGTCCAAATGTACATTTCGTTGAAATGAAGTTTTACGTGCTTTCCTTTATTTAAGAATAAATAGAGGCGTATACATAATTTCTTGCTATTATCTCCCTTTTTGCTATTTTTTATCATCACACCAACTTATATCGACTTTCCGGCACGGGGGATAGGACAGGTAGCAGTCGTGACCCTAGTTGCGGTACAGCCCATTTTGTGGTTTGTCGACATTGGAGTTCGAACCTACCATCTCCCTAAGGCAGACATCACCTTACTCACTTATATGAACAACACTCGATTATGTATTCTCATCAAACTAATTGTCCGCCTCTATGGTGCGGTCGTTAGTGTGATTAGTTGCCACCCCTGGAGGCCCGGGTTCGATTCTGGGCTCTGCCACGAAATTTGAAAAATTGTATGAGGACTGGAACAGAGTCCACTTAGCCGCGGAGGTCAACAGAGTAGAGGGGTTCGATTCTAGCCTCAGACATCCTCGAAGTGGCTTTCCGTGGTTCCACTTCTCCTCCAGGCAAATGTCGGGATGGTACCTAACGTAAGGCCACGGCCGCACTCTTCCCACTGCCTTGTCTATCCCTTCCAATCTTTCCATCCCCCACAAGGTCCCTGTTCATCATAGCAGGTGAGGCCACCTGGACGAGGTACTGGTCCCCCTCTCCAGTTGTATCTCCGACCAAATGTCTCACGCTCCAGGACACTGCCCTTTAGGCGGTAGAGGTGGGATCCCTCCCTAAGTTCGAGGGAGAAACCAACCCTGGACGGTAAAGTGAATAATAATAATAATAATAATAATAATAATAATAATAATAATAATAATAATAATAATAATAATAATAATCTTCTACCGCTTTTCCCACACTTGTGGGGTCGCGGGTGCGAACTCTGTTGCACATGTGGATTTGGCTTAGTTCTACGGCCGGATGCCCTTCCTGATGCCAACAATTTACACAGGGATGTAATCACTATTGCGTGTTTCAGTGGTGGTTGGTCGTGTGGTGTGTTGTCTGATTATGAAGAAGAGAGTGTTGGGACAAACACAAACCCCCAGTCCCTGAACCAGAAGAGTTAATCAGAAGCGATTAAAATCCCCGATCCGACTAGGAATTGAATCCGGGACCCTCTGAATCTAGGGTCTCAACGCTGAACATTCATCCAAGGAGTCGTACAAATGATAATAATAATAATAATAATAATAATAATAATAATAATAATAATAATAATAAAACTAACTATATCGTATAATATTTTTTTAAATAATGAGGACAAAAGTAAAATACTCGGGTTCAGAGTCGAGTGATAAGACCACGTCACCGGCACGCACCCTGAGTGTACAAATACATATTTGTAACTTATTCTGGGATGATCGAGCATGAGACTTAAACCTATTACTGTACTCATTTGCGTAACCTAAGAATGAGTACATCACATTCCACTTTCTCTAGTCAGTCTTAAATTCATGCCAGAGTCAGAAATCGAACACTGGTCAATCGGACTGGAGTTCCAGACCACACCGAGAGACAATTTGTATGTCTCTGTGCATTTACGAAACAGATTGTTTAGACGCTTGCCGGCTTTTTGTCTCTTTCGGTCACTACTAAAAATAGAAATTGCTACTAGGGGTGATGCAGCGCACAGGACAAGTGACGTGGTAACAGCATTTCTTGGTTCCCTTGCGTTAAGTCAGCACAGGTTGCGACCATCTCAAGCTGCAATACATTGTTATATTTTCGGGGGACAGAGTCAATAAAGCCCTGGGTTATTTTCTCTGGATTTGTGACCCATGCCTGTTGCATCGCCAGGGTCAGTTGCTCTATAGCGCAGGGTGACTTTGGAGAGTTGTTCAGTCGTCTATCCCTCTAGTGTTGGCTACTGAATGTATGATTCGAAGCAGTGTATCGATTCTTTCAAGTGTCCGAGTGAATCGATTCACAGGAACGGCGAGCTCACGGCACATGATTCAGCTTACTCCCAGCGGACAGTGCTGAATGGCGCACTCACTGGACGTTGACGGGGAGCCGAGCTTCCGCTGCAGCGAGACAGTGTATCATGGCACATCGAAAGAATTGTGAACGAGCGCGGCTCAGTGAGACACGATACACAAGGCTCCTTATCGGCTCACTGGACACGCGGAGAGCCGAGCTTCCGCTGCAGCGAGACATACAGTGAGCCATGGCACATCGAAAGAATCGTGAACGAGCGCGGCTCAGTGAGACACAAGATACACACGGCTCCTTATCGGCTCACTGCAGCGAGACATACAGTGAGCCATGCTACACTGAAAGAATCGTATGCTATAATGGACTCTCGAGCTCAGCTCATTTGAAAATAATACCCATTTGCATTCACTGTCCTCTTCTTACAGGGAGGTTTAAATAATAGATGGATTTATTTGCAGTGTTAAAAAGGTAGTCACAATATAATAATTCTGAAGTAGCTAGTAAGTAGGTAGGCTATTAGGTTATACTATTTATTAGTTTAATGAATCTTAGTATTATAACTTAGTTGATATTTGACAATTAAACTCGACTCTAGCCTGCCCTATGACTATGAGTCATGCTCATGACCACTCAAAAGTACCTGTTATATTGGGAAGAACGGCTCAGTATTCTCTCAGTTCATATGCCACATCGTTGCACAAGACTTCAATCATATGTGGACAGACGCAATAACAGTATGTTGAATCAAAAAACCAGCGGGCTATTGTACATCTCGGGTAGCCTATACAAAATATGACTATTAAAAACAATCCTCAGCTGATAGAAAAATATATATTTTTTAATGACTGAGCGAGTTGTCGTGCGGTTAATATCGCGTGGCTATGCGCTTGCATACGGGGGATGGTGGGTTCGAATCCCACCGTCGGCAGCCGTTAAGATGGTTTTTCTGTAGTTTCCCCATTTTCACACCAGGAAATGCTGGGATTGTACCTTCATTCAGGTCATGGCTGCTACCTTCCTAATCCTAACCTTTCCCACCCTGCGTCGCCGGAAACCTTCGATGTATTAGAGTAACTAGCATTTTTTCTAAGAAAGGAGTTCATAGTATGAAGACCAGATGGCAGCTGCGAGCACTGAATGCTATTGCTGCTGTCTTACCAGCACATACTACACAGATGCAGTAGGAGCGGTGACCAGTGAGCCGTGAATCGGATCACTGTATCGATTCAGTAACGTGAACGGAATCAAATGAATCGTTTCAGTAAAATGAATCGAATGTCCCATCACTATATCCCTAATGACACAAAGCAAAGCAAAGCAAAGCAAAACTAAATAAAGTCATCTCCGTACAGTCCATGAAGGCCGCTGGAGGGGTGGAAGGTAAAGGCTTCCACTGTCCGTAACTTCGGCACTTGGTGGGGTAGAGTGGTTAGCTCTACGCCCGGCCGCCTTTGCCCCCAGGAATTAACCTGGTACTCATTTTTGGTGTAGGCTGAGTGAACCTCAGGGCCATGTGCACCTTCGGAAGTGGAAATCCCGTTTTTTTTTTAATTTTACGACTTATGATGGGGATTCGAACCCACGTCCTTCCGGGCGAACCGAGCGCGCCTTTACGCCCTCGGCCAGGCAGCCCCTCCGTCATGATACACGCATGTTAAATGGGTTTTAAGTTCGGAAACGTAGAGGGCCACTCTAAACTTGCAATGTCGTGGAGAGCTTCCCTGAAAATGCTAGCAGTGTGAGCAGGGGCAATGTACTCCTCTGAGTTTGCATTCGGGAGATTGTGGGTTGGAACCCCGCTGTCGGCAGCCCTAAAGATGTTTTTCCGTCGTTTCCCGTTTTCACATCCCACTCCTAGCCCTTTCCTATCCCGTCGTCGCCATAAGACCTATCTGTGTCGGTGCGACGTAAAGCCACTAGCAAACAAAATAATTAATAATGTAGTACAGCCATATTGCCAAGAAAAATCACCAATTGTGATTAACATTAAGGCCAAGAACGTCTGGTGTCCGCAGACTCAGTATGGCGTTGGACTCGATCGCGACAATCAATGTGACCGAGATGGCACTATGCCATTCGTCGGTCCAAATCAATATTGTAAAGTCAATGGAACACTTACTGCAGAGACATGAGCTTGGAAACAGGAACAGTCACCAATTATTTGTTGCGTAACGTGGGGTTGCACAATTGCTCAAGTTTGCCTTGATGCAGTGCGGGGATCTCCCCGGGACATTCGAATTATACGGCGATCATCTCGCACCGTTATCTGTCAGACTGAACTTGAACCAAGTCTACGAGCATGGGTGCTTTAAGTGTACCCTGTACTGTAGATACATGTCGACCATCAGCTACAGTCCTTGGAGACCAGACCAAATACTCTAGCCCTCTATAACAGCGGCCGGGCTGAATAGCTCAGACGGTAGAACGCTGGCCTTCAGGCTCCAACTTGGCAGATTCGAACCTATCTCAGTCCGATGGTATTTGAAGGTGCTCAAATACGCCACCGTCGAGTCATTAGATTTATCTTCACGTAAAAGAACTCCTGCGGGACCAAATTCCGGCAACTCGGTGTCTCCGAAAAGCGTAAAAGTAGTTAATGAGACGCAAAACCAATAACATAATTATTACCATCTATAACAGCGACTGATGTTGATATCGTAGAGCTATCTTTGACGAGGGATTTGCAGACTACAAGTCAATTAAAGCTTCAATGTGCTCCGTATAAAGGCGGTAAAGTAGTTCGTTTGCGACTCAGCATGTGGTGAGTGCCGCATAGACAATCCAAATGGCCTGAAACCGGTATTGTTCTCGTACCCATTTTTTCGAATTCAACACAAACGACCAATTCCCTGTATGTGTTGAAATTTCAGTTTCAAGTGGTGTAGAAACAAAAAGTTTAGATATAAATGTTGACGGAAAAATTGTTATAAAGCACAGAATGGACATTTCATTCAATAAATGAATCAGACGTCTTCAAATTCTTCGAAATGCATCAAATAAAATAAATCCTCTTGGAAATGTGTCATAGAGCTAGAAAAGAACACTGGTTAAATAGTTCCAAACTAAACGTTTATTTAAATTTCATGTTATTTCAGAAATCTGAACATGTCCTCTTGTTTGGACGAAACGTGGTATTGTGAGCTTAATAACACTTTTGTTTAAGCTTTTATTAATTTTTCTCAACTAAGTTCGACCGGATGTATTGCGTTTCTGTTCCTCCATTCTTTACTTTGAAATTATTAAACAAAATTCTAACAACCCTCTCTGAGTTGCAAACCTTTTATGTTTTATTTCGCTAGTGGATTTACGTCGCACCGACACAGATAGGTCTTATGACAACGATGGGATAGGAAAGGCCTAGGAGTTGGAAGGAGGCGGCCGTGGCCGTAATTTGGGTACATCCCCAGCATTTGCCCGATGTGAAAATGGAAACGACGGAATACCATCTTCAGGGCTGCCGACAGTGGGATTCGAACCCACTATCTCCCGGATGCAAACTCAGAGCCGCGCGCCCCTGACCGCACGGCCAACTCGCCCGGTACCCTTTTAAGTACGGGCCCGTTAGTCTCCCCTCTATCCTACCCTATTATAAGCGACTCACGTGATCTCATCACCGAAGCCTTCTTACATGCACAGCTTAATCCAACGTGTTCTTTCCGAAATAAGCGTCTCTCGTTACTATAGATACCTTCCTATCACTGTTCCCAGCAGCAAATATACTCACTATTTACCTCTAGCTAGTAAATAAAACAATCAGTGTCCTCCCAGCAAAGACCTTCTTCTTCTTCTTCTTCTTCTTCTTCTTCTTCTTCTTCTTCTTCTTCTCTTCCTTAGTATTATTTCCTGTGCACTACAGTTCATGCTGAACCTTGGCCTCTTCCATGAGCTTTCGCTATCTAACTCTAGCACATGCTGCATTCTTCCAGTTATTTCAGCCGAGATTCTACAGACCTTCCATCACTTCTTATAGCCATCTGGTTTTGGGTCGATTAATTCCACGCTGTCCGTTACAGTTAGGGACTGCCTGGCCGAGGCGGTAAAGGCGTGCTCGGTTCGCCGTCAAAGTCGTAAAATTTAAGAAACGAGATTTCCACTTCCGGAGGTGCATATGGCCCTGAGGTTCACTCAGCCTACACCGAAAATGAGTACCGGGTTAATTCCTCGGGGCAAAGGCGGCCGGGCGTAGAACTAACCACTCTACCCCATCACGTGCCGAGGTTAACAATGGTGGAAGCCTTTACCTTCCACTCCTCCAAAGGCCTTCATGGCCTGTACGGAGGTGACTTTGCTTTGTCCGTCACAGTTTCCTCCACCTTATAATTCGGAGGTCATTAGTTGAATTCGCGGTAGGCCGTCTTTGTTTCATCAGTTTGGCATTTTCTTTTTGAAGTATCATTAACTAGATATGTTTTCATGGAAGGTTTGTTAGCCTCACGCTCAACTTTCGGACTGGAGGATCACGGGATCTCCTGGATCATCATCTGTTCGGCTTGAACGGCCCTATCAGCAGTTACGCTACCGCCGGCATAGCTCGAGAGATCATTTAATGATGCAAACCTCAACATTGCGGTGAAGTAAAGATGCCATCGGGGATCGGGCAATGACGTGGCTTATCATTTGAATAGTTAAATGCAAGGAGTCTTTCATCATTTTGGAGGCTATTATTTCCTTGACGATTGCCCATTATCATATGACTATCGTAACACTTGTTTTGTTTCAGGGCTGCAATGGCGGAGACTGTAAAAGTGATCGTAAGATGTCGGCCTATGAACAAACGAGAGAAAGACTTGAACTCAAAAGTAAGTAATAATTAGGGCCCGGATTCATATGCACTAAAAACTCCGAAAATATGCACGCACGTATGCACTAAAAAAGTTGAAAATATGCACGAAAATATGCACTAAAGGAAAACAAAATACAATCATCAAACTCAATATTTAATTTTAACTCTTTGTTAAAATTGATAATCAAGTTTCATTCCTTAGAAAATGGTGCATGGCAGCAGGTTTCAACAGTGTTTCAATGTTTTCAGGAGTCAGTGACTTTCTGTTGTCGAACAGAAGTAATTTATACGCTGAAAATGATCGTTCTACGTCAACAGACGTAACTGGGCAATACTTGTACACCGTCACTGACTGCTCGGAACATTCTTCTGGCAAAGACTTCAGGCATTTTTACAGTTTAATCTGGTAAAACACTGCAATAGACGAAGAGCAAGTTAACAGATGAACGCACTTGTTTAAGCAAACCTTAGGAGGCTACTGTAAGAAGAAGGAGAAAGGAATGCCAGAAAGAAGAAAATTGCCGTTGTGAAAAACGTCATTATGCATCTACCTACTTGTATTGCGACACTGAAAGCACTTTCCTTGTTCAGGGAAGGTTTCTCATGTTGCCAAGTGATGTGCAACATACAGAGCTCATTAAATTTTCCATTTCGTTCAGAGATCTTAGATAATCGATCACACATAAGAGAAAAAATATGTCTGTATATGCACTGACGTTCAAAATATGCATTCGCATATGACTTTTTAAAAAGTCCGGGCTCTAGTCTATATAAATAAAAATGAATCGCTAACCGCAAAACTCGGAAACGGCTGGACCAATTCGGCTAATTCTTTTTTTCAAATAGTCGTCGAAGTCCGAGTAAGGGTTTTACGAAGAGAAAAATTGGAAAAAATGCCAGGAAAAACGTAAAAGCCCCATTTCTCTTTTTCCATTCAAACTGTTCGTCTCTCTTTCCTTCTCCCACGTTTGCGCTTAGCGTTGTCCTCCTCTAATCCAGCGCGTTTGCCAAATGTCCGTAAATCTCAATGTTATCGGTTAAAACGGGTGACTATCGGATTATGTACAAAATTTCAAGCCGCATTTGATACCGTTAACAAAAAAAAGGGGTTACAAAATAATTGAGTGTGAAAATGTTAATATAATGGAATGTTACCTCAAATGCAAAATTTCCATTGCTTAGAACTTATCATGCCATAACTCCTATTTTATATTCACTATATTTGTAATGTTTTCACTGCTGGTAAAGGAACATTTCAGCTCGACGTAGATAAGTTTGTTTCTAAATTTAAATAAGAACATGCATTATTTGCGTTTCTTTTCAGTCATGTTCAGAGATATTTACGTGCAGGCACGAAAACGTCAGTCGCTGGCCAAATTCTTTGCTATTGAAGTTGCATGGGGGTCAAAGCGAGGCAAATGGTCTTCAGATATGGAAGTTATTTTTAAAACAAACCCCAAGTTCTTATCTTTCTTAGTTCTCAGTTTGTGACAGGAAGAATGCCTCCTTGGATTTTGCTTTCGCGCGTACGCACTCCAGACAGTCGTATGCAGTGTCGTGTTTTGTTATAAAGTTGGAGACCTTTATCTACCCTGATTGTTTTTAAATCTTCACTTCTCAACAAACAAGTTCATCGATTTCTTTGGTTGATTGGTTTATTTTGTGTGTGCTTCCATATACAGTATACTCAATTCAAGACTCATGCCGGCTATAAGACACGGGGGGAGTAACTTTGATCGAAGAACTCGAAATGCTACAAGCCAAGCTAATTTTCAGTCTAATCGGACTGCACAACAACGTGAAAAGCGAAATGAAACTGAAAGGATTCGGATATCACAAATCCGTGCAGCGCGTCGTTCAGCTAATAATCTTCAAAGTTTGAATCGAGCTGCTTTCAGTTACCATGTTTCAATTGACTACAGTGCCTACCAATCCATTGCTATTGGTTCTATGAACTCAGTTTGCCAAAACTGTAAGGCACTGAAATACAAAAATGAAGCCGCTGGATTGTGTTGCGCAAATGTCAAAGTGAAATTAGTGCCATTAATTCCACCACCAGATCCATTGTACTCATTGGTTTCAAGAACAGGAACAGATTCCATACATTTCCTTACAAATATCCAAAAATATAACAACTGCTTTCAAATGACTTCATTTGAGGCAACAAATGTACTTCGGGACAATTTCATGCCAACTTTCAAGGTAACATATAACAAGCAGACTTAACCCCCATATTGCTTTGTTTATTTTATTTTATTTTATTTTATTTTATTTTATTTTATTTTATTTTATTTTATGGTTTTTGTGACGAAAGTAATAAACCTGTCCTGAATTTACAGATTTTTGAACTCGCTGGATTTGCCAGGATTGCCGCCTCACATTCTTCAATTAAAGGTCGGATCAGTGGTCATAATGTTACGAAATATCAACCAATCGCGTGTTTGTGATGACACACGGCTAGCGGTGAAAACATTACTGAACAACGTGATCGAAGCAACCATTCTAGCGGGGAAGTATAAAGGAGAAGACGTTTTGATAGCACGCATCTCTATGATTCCGACTGTCATACCAATTAAATTTAAACGACTGCAGTTTCCAGTGCGGGTCGCTTTTGCGATGACCATAAATAAATCTCAGGGGCATTCATTGAGTGTTTGCAGCATTAATCTTGAAAACACATGTTTCTCGCATGGCCAATTGTATGTTGCCTGTTCCCGTGTTGGAAAACATCAACTTTGTTTGTTTACGCGCCAGGTAATCAAACAAAAAATATCGTGTACCTTAAAACTTTACAATCAAAAATATCTTCATAGCGTTGATTGGAATCAGTGTTTTCTATGATGGTTATTTCCTACGAAGAAAGAGGAGTAAGTTTTACCACATTATCTTCACGCCATCAACTTATCAAATTACTTGATTTGCAACGGGGGATAATCATGGCTCTGTGAGGGATTTGAAGACCTGCTGAACAGTTCCAATCTACGTTACAGTCAATCAGGGTTATTTCTGGGTAGTGATATGCTGTGACCTATTTGAGCATTTCCTTATTCACAATCAAGATATTAATATAGCAGGTAATGAAAACACATTTTTCCAGTAGTTTGTTACTAACTTTTGGTAGTAGTAGACAATTAACTCATTTGATGTTTATGATGTAGTCATTTGCACTATTCTGATTTTTGCGTGCAGTAGGCCTACAGACTGAATTTTTGCTATTTTTTTTGCTATTTGCTTTACGTCACACCGACACAGATAGGTCTTATGGCGACGATGGGATAGGAAAGTCCTTGGATTAGAAAGGAAGCGGCCGTGGCCTCTAAATTTTTTTATTTTATGAAATACTTCCTCTCATGCAGAGGCTGCCTTGCGACAAAGTATACTTTTACATTTATTTTTAGAAGATAAATAGATATACTGTACTCGATAAATGTTAAAGGTAACCTACTTGTAACCGTGATTTCTTAGAATTATCAGTGAGCCCCTTAAGGCTATGATGGCAATCTCCCGTAACGCTGTAACTGGCAGAGACATCTGTTTCCAGAAATTAGCCAGCATTTGCCTGGAGTGAAAATGGGAAACCACGGAAAACCATCTTTTTTTTTTTTTTTTTGCTAGGGGCTTTACGTCGCACCGACACAGATAGGTCTTATGGCGACGATGGGATGGGAAAGGCCTAGGAGTTGGAAGGAAGCGGCCGTGGCCTTAATTAAGGTACAGCCCCAGCATTTGCCTGGTGTGAAAATGGGAAACCACGGAAAACCATTTTCAGGGCTGCCGATAGTGGGATTCGAACCTACTATCTCCCGGATGCAAGCTCACAGCCGCGCGCCTCTACGCGCTCGGCCAACTCGCCCGGTGAAAACCATCTTCAGGGCTGCTGACAGTGAGGTTTGAACCCACTATCTCCCGAATGCAAGCTCACAGCCGCGCACCCCTAACCGCACGGCCAACTCACCCGGTACAAACTGAATTTGAGTTCGATCCATTGTCATTTATTTTTGACAGAACGACGTCTGTCGGGTATAGTGGAGTATTGGATGGTATTGGTCAATATAAAATCAAGAATGCTCATCCTTATAGCCCTTTTAGAGGTAATATTTAAGTCGATGTGAATGCATCTTGCACAAAATCAAGAGGTTTCCGAGTCGCTCGGAAATGATGTTGGATATTAGTTAGCGTTCCCGTATACACCTGACATACCTCTCCATTTCTTTGGAGGAAGTGAGGGTAGAGCTAAATATGCAAACCTCGAATCGCCTACAGTTATAATTACGTAGAGTTTATTATTTTAACACTGATTTTGCCATTTTAAATATGTTGAGCAGAAAGACGCTCGTGATTCTGTTAGGGTACCAGTACTGTCCACACTCCTTCTGTTTCCTGCACCAGGACATAAACTACTTCCTAAATGTGTCGCACTGTTTCATCAACTATATTGTAGAAATATTGCAATGTTATTGCAAGTTGGCCGATTGCGTGAGGTATAATAAAACATTAGAAAGAGCAAAGGTCCGCCTCTGTGGTGCAGAGGTTAGTGTGTTTAGCTGCCACCCCCGGAGGCCCGCATTCGATTCCCGGCTCTGCCACGAAATTTGAAGAATGCTACGAGGACCGGAACTGGGTCCACTCAACCTCGGGAGGTCAACTGAGTAGAGGGGGTTCCGATTCCTACCTCAGCCATCGGTGAAGTGGTTTTCCGTGGTTTCCTCACTTCTCCTCCAGACAAATGCCCGAATGGTACCCAACTCGTGATGATGATGCTTGTTGTTTAAAGGGGCCTAACATCTAGATCATCGGCCGCTTCCTTCCCTTTTCCTTATCTAACCCTTCCAGTCCTCCCATCCTCCAACAAGGCCCCTGTTCAGCGCAGCAAGTGAGGCCAACTGGGTGAGGTACTGGTCTTCCTACCCAGTTGTATTCACCGACCCAAAATCTTATGCTCCGTGACATTGCCCTTTGAGGCGGTAGAGATGGGATCCCTCGCCGAGTCCGAGGGAAAAACTAACCCTGGGGGGTAAACGGAAAAAGAAGAAGAAGGAGAAGTAGAAGATAAGAAAAAGAGGAAAGGATTATTATTACTGTAAACTTACTGACGTAAAAAGAAATAGGCTGGAAATTCCTCGATTATACCATAGAAGGACGAGGTAGTCAAAGCTTTTTCCGTTCAAGAGGCCGCTCAGCTCTTGCGTCAGTAAGCGCACAACAGTCAAGACTTACGGTTACAAATTTGTAAAAAGGGACACAATGGAACAAAAAACAACAGTTTTCACAGTTCACATTCAATGTTGTTTTGGCGCCGTATTTATTAAATTTTCAAAATTAGATTCATACTTACCTAGTTGTCTTCGCTATCAACGTCAAGGTGATTGAACTCGCACAGCCATCTTTCGAAGAATAAAATCCACACGTTACATAAAGAAAGGTAGAATGTACAGGATACTGAACAGCGGGATTTAGAGAAGATCAAAATGAATGGCTGCCATTTACTGTTGAATAAGCCGTTGAGTCCACCTGGCTACATGTCCAGACTATAACCTCGTGTCTTCGTACCGAGGTGGTGCCACTATTTTCAGGCGCACCTCCAATAGAAGTGATTAGCATGTACCATTTTAACCACAAACAATTTTTAAATATGTGCTTTACGTCGCACCGTCACAGATAGTTCTTATAGCAACGATGGGATAGGAAATGCCTAGGAGTGGAAAGGAATCGGCCGTGGCCGTAATTAAGGTGTGAAAATGGAAAACTACAGAAAACCATCTTCAGGGCTGCCAACAGTGGAGTACGAACCCATTATTTTCCGGATTCAAGCTCACAACTGCGCACCACTAACCGCACGGCCAACTCGCCCGACAACCACATACCAGCCCTCCTACCATTCTTAGATTTCTGGCAGTACTAGGATTTGAACCCGGGCATTCGAAGACGGCAGCTAATAGGGCTAACAGTCACGCTACGGAGACAGACATATCCAGACTGAGGAGGGTAATAAAGTCGACCTCGCTGAAAACGACGACATTCACGATGAGCGGTGGCAGGTCCAAATGGGGCAGATGTTCACAGTTCTACAGCACCGAAGACGCACATTAGCGTTTTCTTATTATTATACCGCCGTCCTAAGCGAATTCTACTTATGTACAAAATGCGTGTTTTGAGAGAACTGACATCTGAGCTATTTTGGCGAATCTGCCATTTCCTCAGCACACTTACCGCAGATTCGCTTGTTAACCCAAGAAAATCCATTTCGATATTCTGTACCATACGCCAAACAAAATACGGCTATTATCTAGAGTTTGGTTGTAGATACAGTACGTTAGTTTGTTTATGAAAAATCCTTGAAGATCACCGTAAAAAACCCAAGTGGTACACTTATCCCAACAACCCAAATATTGTAGATAAGTTAAACTGATGCCTTTGCTGGCGGGACCTAGTGTTTACTGTGCACTATGTCTTCTGGTATGGGCTAGAGCAATCTTATTACTTTCATTGCTCTGTCTCAGCTTTATTCTTGGCTTTGACAAAATGGAAGTGACTGAGGTATGAGTGATGCTAGTAATGCCATTCCTTCTGCAGCCAGTCCTTGCTATGAATGGTGTGAAAATATTGCTCATAGGGTCGGTTGGTGCATGCATTTCAGTGGGCTTGGCAGACTGATATGTAATAGCAACTTCTGGCTCGGTGAGGAAAGCAACGGGAAACTACCTCACTCCTCATTCCCCTAGTACGCCTCTTCAGTGAAGCCTAGGCCATCTATGACAGCTGATGGCGGAACTGTTGAGGATCCAACCACCCTTCGGGCTGAGGACTAAACAACAACAAGTTAAACTGGCTTCGGATGGCATTTTGCGGTATGGCTTGAGGAAAAACCAGTCGATGGATTTAGTTCTGACACTATTCGCTGTTACCGAAACTTGAGTCTTCCCATTCTGATGTTGCGACAGCAACACGTCATATATGCCGCATGAGACCCGTGTCGTGAGAGAGGGCGTCAGATGCGCTTGCAATCGCGGCATGTCTTGCTTGGCCTCTCTGGTGCCCCGAATTAATCCGTGTGATTATTTGTTGTGGGGATACCTGAAGTCGCAAGTCTACCGCGATCGTCCGACCTCATTGTATGCATGTATGTTGAGTATTCCGCCCCGAAGGGTGGTTTGATCCTCCACAGCTTCACCAACAGCTATCATAGATGGCCTAGGTGTCACTGAAGAGGCATACTAGGGAAATGAGGAGTGAGGTAGATTCCCAATGCTTTCCTCACTGAGCTAGAAGTTGCTATTACATATCAGTCTGCCAAGCCTACTGAAATGCATGCACCAGTTGACACTATTAGTGATATTTTCACACCATTCATAACAGGGACTGGCTGCATAAGGAATGGTATTACTAGCATCAGTCACTTTCATATTGTCAAAGCCAAGGAGGAGACTGTGACAGGTCAATGAAAGTAACAAAATTATTCTAGCCCATGCCAGAAGACACAGTGCACTGTAAACACTGCATCTCGCCAGCAAAGGCATCCGGCCTCATCAGGGATGCTAAAAGACAACATCTGACGGCAATTTCTCACCATACCTACGGATATGCTGTACAGTTCTGTTCAAAATATTGTCCTTCGACTACAGGTATTGTTGATGAATGATGGCCGACATGTTGAGCATGTGTTTGCTAAACCTCGATTATTATGCTATTTTTTGCTTGTGTATCGCATGAAGCGCCATCTGTTGGTCATTTTATGTACTTTATTTTGATGACAATAAAACCTCATGTCATGCCAATCATGTGTGTCAATTATTACTTTTCTACCTCCAATATTCTGTGAAGTACTGCCTCGTCAAATGTTAACAGACTTTTGGGTCACCCCGTACTTTTTCCGCCAGCCGTGGGCTTCCCCATTCAAATGAGTCATTAACAGGTGGGCAAGACACGAATGCGCGTATGAATCCTGAGCTGTTGACCTATTACTCACGGAACTTTTAGTGATACCTGGGCTTTCTATAAAAAAAAATCGGTAGATCGGTAGATCTCGCTTATCTTCGAGATTTGTATAGGCAACCTTTGAAACACAAACTATTAATCACTTATGCATCACCGTGAGACATCTGGCGTACACTTTATGTACTAGTATTGTTGTTTACACAGCAACGCCAAACTATAGAATTCATGCCAAGAACAAGATTCGCATCGAGAAAGTTATGTTATATAATGTGTGTGTGACACAGTTGTTAGCTTAAGACAATGAAGATTTAGAAAATACATATCGATCGATCATACTATCGATTCAATTCAGATTTCATTTCCATTCAGTTGGCAGTATTACCGGAACCGGGAGAGCTCCCTCCTTACGCCTCATCCCCATAACACCAGGTATCAATAAAAGTTGCGCGAGTAAGACAGAGATCCTTCGCCATCTTTTTCCAGGCAGGTATTCGCCCTAATCTGCATGTGAATATGGTAACATTGCATATAGTTAAAAGTATACTTAATAGTAAACAGGTACAGGTTCGAGGTACTCCATTTTACACTGACCGGATAACAATATAAAACATTACAAATAAGAAAAACAAACTATATAAATTCCTCAGCACAAAGGCTGGTTGGATCCTAGCCATATCCAGCATCAGCTGCCGTAGATTCCCTAGGTGTCACTGCGGAGGTCATTGTACGATATCAAATCTTTAATATCATCGTAGGTAACAGATGAAAGGAAAAACAGGTATGCAACGGTTTGATAAGGGACAAAGTAATTATCCTGTCTCTTTGTTATGTTTTGCAATTTGCTTTAGATGCACCGACACAGATAGGTCTAATGGTGACGATGAGATAGAAAAGGCCTAGGTGTGGGGGAGTGGGAAGGGATTGACCGTGTTCTTAATTAATGTACAGCCCCAGCATTTGCCTGTTGTGAAGATGGGAAACCACGGAAAACCTTCTTCAGGTGTGCCGACAATGGGGTTCGAACCCACTATCTCCCGAAGTTTAAGTTGACGTGTAATGTTAACCATTATTATGTACCTTCATCCTTTTTTATTTATGTTGTATTACTGCCGAATAAATACAACTTTGGTTTAATTTCAAACCTTCAGTGTCACTGATTAAACGTCACGTCAGGATAATAATGATGTCCTTTAGAAACCGTTGCATATCCGTCTTTTCCTTTACCTGTTACGGTACCTATGACAATATTAAAGGCTTTACATCACGCGATATTATGAAATGAAATGAAATGAAGTGGCGTATGGCTTTTAGTGCCGGTATATGTCCTGGACTTCGGCTCGCCAGGTGCAGGTCTTTTAAGTTGACGCCGTAGGCGACCTGCGCGTCGTGATGAAGTTGAAATGATGATGGAGACGACACATATACCCAGCCCCCGTGGCAGGCGTATTTACCAATTACGGTTAAATTTCCCGACCCTGCCTTGAAACGAAACCGGGACCCCTGTGACCGAAGGCCATCACGCGAACCACGCGATGTTACCATAGTGTATTTGCATGGATAGTAGAGCAGATACCTACTGTAGCTGGTAGAAGCTTGTGAAGAAACTCTGTATTTAAACAACTCAAGATACATACAGTAGATAGCGCGTCCGCAGGGTTGCCACCGTTAGTACTTTAGTACTAGATCTAGTACTTCATGGACATTTTTAGTACGTTAGTTCTTTTTATAATTCTAGTACCTTTTACGGAGCTAGAGTAGACGCTCTTCTACTGCAGCAGAAGAACAAGAAAGAAATTGATAAGAAGTTTCAGAGCCAAGTGTCTATTTTTTCATATTGAATTCTGTGAACAAGTTTTTAAGAGGGTACATTTTAGTGATCCTATTTTGAGAAATCTCTCCATGTCGAACTAGAAAATTGCAAAAGAGATGGCAGTTGCATCAGTATAATCCCATTAGCTATATATTTCGCTAACGCAATGACAGAGTGCTCATGAAGTTAGATAGGAAATGGTGAGCAGCAAAGTCCAAAGAAACTGAAAATCTTTTCAGTCTGCCGAACATACAGGCTCAATATAAATATTACGCTGTAACACACCTGAGAAAAACACACTAAACAACAGGCCCTATTTATATTGAACTTGTGTGTTCGACAGACTGAACGGCTTTTAAGGTACATTTATTTGAGTCGACACTCGAAAGTGCAGCTTCCTTCTTTACAAAGAATTCCACAGAATCGCTGAATTTTAGAACGCTTTAATTGAACTGAAAAATTCTGTAGGCGACTACAACTTTTCAAATTTGACGAATTTTTGCGACTGTTTACCACATTCTCCTGCTGAAACAGAACAGGATTTTTCCTGCTTTTTCTGTTAATAAGACCAGATTGAGAAACAAACTACTGGTCTGTAGCGGAAGTGAATGGGCTCCTTCTAAAGCACGCGTCTGCCCAAAATTTTCATATTCCAAAATAGTTTATTGCTTTGGCAATATTTTCCAAAGATTAAGAGAAGAGCGCAATGTGAAATGCATGTTAATATATTCTAAAAGGTGTGAATGTTGAATAGAAATGCGTGAGAATATCCATAGTCTTCACATTCTAAACGTAAATAAAAGAATCTCATCACGTAGTCAGCTTGGAACTGGAAATGTTAGGATGGTGGGTATTGAACCTGCAACATTGCTGCTTCCCATTATAGATATCAAAAACGATAACTTCTGATAATTACGATTTTCTTTTTTCTTTTTTTGCTTTACGTCGCACCGACACAGATAGGTCTTATTGTGACGATGGGATAGGAAAGGCCTAGGAATGGGAAGGAAGTGGCTATGGCCTTAATTAATGTACACCCAAGCATTTGCCTGGGTGAAAATGGAAAACCACGGAAAACCATTTTCAGGACTGCCGACAGTGGGGTTCGAACCCACTATCTCCAGATTACTGGATACTGGCCGCACTTTAGCGACTGCAGCTATCGAGCTCGGTTTTTCTCATTTAATAAAGGTGTATTTTTGATAAGTGTGCTTTTTTCTATACTTCCATTATAAATAATCCTACTCCATTCTAAAAAGGATGATTTAGTACGTTTTTCCATAATCTAGTACCTTTTCACGGGAAAATTTAGTACGAAAATTTTTTGCCCCGTGGCAACCTTGAGCGCGTGTCTTGGCCACCTGGTTCTTTATTCATTCGAATAGGGCGACCCGCGCCCGGCGAATGGAGCAAATTCTCGAGAAGTAGGCCTACCTGTCGGATTATGAAAATAATTACACTCGTGAATTTATAATGTCCACGACTCTAGTACTAGATGTAGGGAAAAGAGGGCAGTTTCATTATCGTGAGTACCGTTATCTCGGCATTCTGGAAAAGTACTGCAGGGCCTCAATTTAATTATTAGTTCTTCGGCACTATTAACGGAACTGATAACAGATTTTCGATGTCATAAACGGGTTACACGTTATTTGAGATGAGCATCTTAGCTGAGGCATCGTATATAAAAATCCTGCTCCGTCCCTCATGTTAATGATATTCAGACATGAACGCAAATATTCGTACAGCTACTAGGAAACAACCGAGGTATTTATTAGTGGAATTCTCAGTACATAAAAAAACATAAATACTTCTGACGTACATAAAGATCACTTGAATGTAATGATAATATTAATACGTTCTTCATATAAAAGAAAAAATACAGGGTTTTTTTCCTCTCAATACGAGTTTTAGGCCGGACAAAAGTATTCGTAATGGTGGATTCTGCCCCTCAGTACTTGGTGTGCGTACTTCACTTACTCATACCATCTGCACCATCATTCAAGTTGTCTCTGCTCCAATATTATGCATTCCTTCAGAAGCAATGCTTTTAGCTAAGATTTAGTCGAGATGTGTGTCTTCGTACTCTTCCTTCCAGTTCACTCCATACATGCTCAACAGGAATGAGATCGGGTACTGTGCTGGCGTTTTCAGAGCGTAGCATTTATTACAAAGCATCCATCGTCGGGCAATATGTGTGGGATCGTTGCCGTGGTGCAAGTAGTAATCGTTTCCCGAACACTCCTGTTCACACTCCTCTTCACATTTCTCTCAGAATAGGCAAACAAACAAATTTGTCCATAGTTCCCAGGATGAAAACTAGCTCCTCTACACCAGACGCTGCCATACACCCCCGGACCATAATACCATCTCTACAATGCTTCACAGTAGCTTGAAGATTCTGGATGTCAAGAGCAGTATTCGGTCTCCTCCAGCCCAAAACACGACCATCGTTATGAAATAGGTTGAATTTCCGTTCGTCCGAGAAAACAACGCTGTTCCAGGAATCCAGGTTCTTCCTCTACATAAGCTTTTGTGAACTCTAATCTGCTTTTCCCATTCGTCTCGCTCATGCAGAGCTTCTTTCTGGGTGCCCCAGCTCTGTATCCTGCACGATTGATGAGATGCCTTATTCTTCGGGGTGTCACTTCCCTCACTGTTATCAAACATACGCAGATGTCGCACTAGATCAAGGTTTTAAGTTGATTTTTATTATTTGCTTTACGTGCCTAGTTTTTGTGGGCGACATACTCTCCCCTTGTTTATTAGAAAGTTCGTTTCTTTGAATTGCTGAATTCTACTCTGCACAATCGAGCAACTTCTCCAAACGATGTTTTAAATTCCGGAATACGTTTTGGCTGAATTCGTTTGAGTGATAACAGAGTTCGTAAATAATAAATATTTTAAAGTTGGATAGAAGCATGATAAATTACTCTACCAGTGACCCATAAAGGGTGAAAAGTTGTTTTAGGGGCAGCAATTGGAATGGTGACCCATGCCGTGTCACAACAGTTCATATCTACCAGTGGTTTTCTTTTGTAATACATGAAACCAAAAATTCAGTGTAAGAATTCCATACTGCAACAGAAAGAATAGACTAATTATTGTGTGTAGTTCCCGTGCTTTCCTTACCGCGCCAGAAGTTGCTATAACATATCAGTCTGCCAAGCCGTCTGAAAAGCACGCACTAACCGACCCTATGAGACATTTTTCACACCATTCATAACACGGCTGCGTTACTGTCATCGCTCATACCCTAGCCACTTTGATTTTGTTTGACGGGACTGAGACAGGCCACTGAAAGTAACTAGTTTATTCTGGCGCACACTCGCCAGCAAAGTCACTTCTTCATCTTTTACTACCGCTTTTCCCACATCTGTGGGGTCACGGGTGCGAAATGCGTTTCACATGTGGATTTGGCCCTGTTTTACGGCCGGATGCCCTTCCTTACGCCAGTCCTATGTGGAGGGATATTATCACTATTGCGTGTTTCTGTGGTGGTTGGTAGTGTAGTGTTTTGTGTGAATATGAAGAGGAGAGTGTTGGGATGGGCACAAACACCCAGTGCTCACGCCAGAAGTATTAATTAGAAGCGATTCAAATCCCCGACCCAGCCGTGAATCGAACCCTGGACCCTCTAAACCGAAGGCCAGTACGCTGGTCATTCAGCCAACGAGTCGGACTCGCCAGCAAAGGCACTATTACTATTATATTTATTTATTGCGCTTATCTGTGAACTGGATACCAACACCAGTGTACTCAAAGAAACAGTGTCAGAGGCCTTGTTCGATATCGATCGTAAGTCATTGACACTTGTGGTCTAAAGAGACAGGCGTAATTACGTCACTAGCACCGCCAGTCCCGCGGCCTAATGAATTCCTTTACCTTCCACATGTACAGTATTGACAAGTATGTGAGACCCTCACATAGCTAAGATTGTGTCGAGAAGGGTGCTCCATATTATCTCTCTCTAGTTAATTTAGAAAACTTCGACTGCGTTGAACGATAAAAGTGCATGTATTTATGTACAAGCGGGTTTAATACCAACAAACATGAATTCACCAAATGCACAGAGCCAAAATGTTCATTTCGTGCAAAACTCGCAAACCAAATGACCCTTTGGTAGGGATGACTAAAAAACTGAATCACCGAGGAAATTAATATTTTCATTTCAAGATGTATAGTCGCTCGAAAAAAGAATGAGCCTATGGTACTGTATGTTCCACGCGGTCAATATTTTATTAGACTTAATTTCCATTATTATCACGATTTAATTCATGTCCTGTGTAGATACAAAGGCTGTGGATGCCAACAACAAAAATTATATCTTTGCGTTCAGTTGTTTCTGAGAAAAGTGTACCTGTGAGGAGCTTACACAGTGCCATGTGCTCATTCCTTTATAGAGCGACTGTACCTCCTTAATGTAACTTGGTCATATGAGCAATGTTCGTTCAGCCTCACCAGGGTCACTAGTCAGGGTAAAATCCTACAAACAAAGAGGGTTAATAACTTAAGATCACACGAATTATTTTGTTCCCGAACCTAAATTCTTCTTCTTCTACTACTTGTATAACTTTTTCCACATCATGATGCGGTCGGAGGTGCGAACTTGGCCCTGTTTTATAGCAGAATGCCCATCTTGACGCCAACCCAACGTGGAGGGATGTATTCACTGTCACTGTAATACGTTGTTTGTATATGAAGAGGAGTGTATTCGGACAAACACAAATACCCAGTCTCTGAGTAAGATGAATTAACCAGACGTGCTTCAAACCCCCGACCTACCTGGGAATCGAACCAGGACCACTCTGATTCGAAGACCGCGACACTGACCGTTCAGCCAAGGAGCTGGATTATAAGTAATTTATTTTAAATTTATATGTACTAAAAAAATTCCAATGTTATTGGGTACTTCTCTCAAAAATAAATAGGCCCTACTAAACAATATTGATTAGCTCCCACCCTGGTCTGGGATATAACATCATAATTTACCACCTGATTGCTCCGAGTTCGATTCCTGACTTTGCAACGAATTTAGCGCTATTGCCTACCTACAAAATGTGTCCTCCTATTCAATACATAACATAAATCGATCCTTAGATGGAGTAATGAAAGTCGAATGTGTTTCGACTCGTTTGAGCCATCTTCAGTGAAAAAATGTTATTTACATAATAGAAGCTAAAATGAACAAATGAAAAACAAAAGAGACATGACGGAAATAAAAAAAACAATTCGAATATATACACATTTCCATCATTAGATGGAGTAATAATCAACTCGTTTGAGACATCTTCAGTGAAAAAAGTTAGCATTTTTACAATAATTGAAGCTAAAAAGTGTGTATAACCTATGAAGAAAAGAATCAAAACCAATGAGGTAAAACGGAAAGGAACAATAAGTGTTTATAGGAGGTTGTGGACGTCCTAGTCTTCAAATTTTTGCAGTGTGATATAATGTAGGTTAGGTATGTTTTCCTTATTTTAAATAGTCAGGAGGGCAGCGAAAAAATTGAGAAGCTGTGTTAGAGAAGATAACAGATGCGTGGTAAACTGTATATGGCCATAGTGGAAACCGTCAATGAAGTTCCCGTATGAGCCACTTTCAATGGAGGGAGCCGGGCTGAGTGGCTCAGACGGTTGAGGCGCTGGCCTTCTGACCCCAACTTGGCAGGTTCGATCCTGGCTCAGTCCGGTGGTATTTGAAGGTGCTCAAATACGACAGCCTCGTGTCGGTAGATTTACTGGCACGTAAAAGAACTCCTGCGGGACTAAATTCCGGCACCTCGGCGTCTCCGAAAACCGTAAAAGTAGTTAGTGGGACGTAAAGCAAATAGCATTATTATTATTTAATTTATTTTCCGGGTTGAACCGTGTTGTACTTGTACGCATATCACGTACAGTTTGCCGACGTTTCGAATACATAGCAGTATTCATTGTCAAGGCGGGGTATTTCAGTCGCCTTGACAATGAATACTGCAATGTATTCGAAACGTCGGCAAACTGTACGTGATATGCGTACAAGTACAACACGGTTCAACCCGGAAAATAAATTAAATAATTCTTCACACCGTGGAAGCTTCACTTCTAAGCATTATTATTATTAGTTTCAATGGTGGTATCATGTTACGTAAATAGAGGGTGTTAGGTTGTCTAAGACACTTCGTAACTCTATCGTGGACTGCAAGAGAAGCGGGGGGGGGGGGGGGTTGTCTTAATGTGCATTGCAACCTCAAATAGATACGCAGAAATATTGTTATGTGCTCAAGCGACTGCCAGCCCTCTGGAAGCCTCCTTCGGTATTTCCTGGAAGGGATGAGTGAGTCAGGCCGAAAAGCTCCCACCCGGCCTGAAGGTACGTACGGCCTCTCCTTCTATTGTACTTTTCGTCTGGTGTCTCCGTGGATTTCCTGAAAGGCGAAACTAGAACATTCCTACACCAGGCGTACCCCGAAGATACCGGAACTTTACATAAAAAACAGATTCACCGCGAACAGTAGTAGTGTTGTTGGAGAGTGAGTGTCGCGAGACTGTCGTCGTGGTGGAGTTCGGAGTCGTTGTCGTTGTGGAGTGTTGGAGAGACGAGTTGTTATTTCTGAGTAGTAGTTGAATTGGTCTGTAGTATTGTCTCACTGACTGATATATTTACGTCGCACCGACACAGATAGGTCTTACGGCGACGATGGGATAGGGAAGTGCTAGGAGTGAGAAGGGAGCGGCGGTGGCCTTAATTAAGGTACAGCCCTAGCATTTGCCTGGTGTGAAAATGGAGAACCACGGAAAGCCATCTTCAGGGATGCGACTGTGTGGTTCGAGCCCACTATCTCCCGAATGCAGGCTCACAGCAGCGCGCCCCTAACCGCACGGTCAATTCACTCAGTTACTGATGTGTAAAGTAGTTCAGTGCGTGGAGCGGTCATGTGAGCTGATTGTGTAGGTTATCGATCTTGTCTGGAGATGAACGAAGTGTACAGTAAACATAGTCAACAGACGTGTGTTCGAACCTCTATGCACGGATACTACTGTGTAAGGTGAGGGTGGTGCGTACGAAGGGAAGTGAAAGGGAAGGCTTGTCAATCAAGATACGGAAGGATCACCCCATATTTATGGACATAGGAGTAAATACAGTCCTCAAAATAAGTTTTGCATATGCTGGTTTCCTACACTGTTTATTTTGCTATATGCAGTCAGTTGCGCAAAAGCAACAGAAACGCAACAAAATCACGTAGTCGGTAATGTGCGATTTTGAACACAAAACTATCGTTCATAGTGTGGCAGATCACAGCCGTGTACAGCTACATCGATCCCTGATTCATACTCAGCACCAAATAATTTAGCTTGTTTTGGGACGGATTATTCCATTTTTGGATAGCAGCTTCAGTCAGTTGCTGAATGTTAGCAGGAGGATTGTAACGATATTCAAGTGTTCTCTTCAGTTCAACTCAGTTCATATCGGCAGCTTATGCAGCCCACACCATTCGTTGTATGCCACCGTCTCAAGGAACTGGTTGGCCACTCTGGTTGGAAGGGCACGAACATTATCATCCACTTGTGTAAAGCCCTCGTCCACTCTGGCAGTAGATCCTGTAGAGGCGTACGTCGAAGGTACGGCGCTCCAAGATAAAGGGACCGTTCCATCTCTCACCGCACTTTCTCTAAATTCTAATGCTCCTGTTGTGTGAGTGCAAGACTGTGGTGAACTCATCAGAAAAAGGCGTGCACTTCCTCTGTTCCTGATGTCATGGGCTATGAGGTGTTGCCCACCTCACAGGAGTTGCCCTTTGGTGCGTTCCAGAGGAGTTTTTGGCAGAGGTCTTCTTGATATCAGTCCTCAGTCTTGCAGCTCATTTCACACTGTCTAATCTGTTACATTTACTTCTGTGTCTCGCCGAAGATTCTGGCGTAAAGAGGTGGCAATAGCAGTGAGCCTACGACGTGCTGAAAGCAACGGAAACTGATCCTCCCTGTGAATTGTTTTACGTGGGGTTCCTGTCCGCTGTTGATCAGCTACAGTTTATGTCTCTCTGGACATTGTCGAAACTCTGGAGACACCACTCTGGCTCTCGACATACACTTGTTGCCATCCTTCTTGCAGCAATGTCACAATTCGAGCGCGATTAGCAGCAGAAATGGGTAGTCTTGCCATGTTTAACGAACACCACTGACCTTACAAGTGGTCATGTTAAACTGACCGACACAACAAATGCCTCCTATTGGACAAATATCGAGCTTGATCTGGATTTAGCGTCACTGTGTGTCATAGGCAATGACTTAAATTGCATTGTATAATCACGTTTGAGGTACAGTGACATATACCGCGCAAAACTTTCCTCAAGCACTGTGTTAGTTCGAACAGAAGTTTTCACTTCGGTGGAAATATTTATTTAAATACTAGTAAGAATTTACTGCAAAATTGCCTTCTGGGGTTCAAATGGCCGTGAAGCAAAGCTAGAGTGCCTAACATTGCGTGTTGCACAGACACACTCACCTCTGTACCAAGTACCTGACTCCATATCGTAGATTTCATACTTCCACTGCAATAATCAGGAAATTCTCCTGCGTAGCTTCGTCCCTTTATCTCAGAATATTAAACTATATTTTGAAACTTTTAAGAAGAACTGACTACCGTAGCAGTGCAGAGAATAGCACACCCTATATATTAAGAATAGCGTTTTACAAATATATCCAAAATGTTTGCTGAGATATAGTGCGGAAATGGATACTGTTTCTATAAACTGACCGCCTACAGCTTAGAGTTGAGTAAGTAGTTCAAACTGCAGATTCCACTCCAAGCATAATTAAATATGCCCAAAGAGGGTCTAGACTTCTGTCATATGACGGTGTGGGGAACTTTTAAGAAGCATTCATTGCTAAAATGAAACTATCTCCATAGAATACACGAAGAAAGTATATTTAAATATTCGACAAAATGATGCCACAGAAAAGGAAATAGAATTATATTAATGAAATAGTTATTAAGTAAATTGGATTAGTTGCATCTGTTCGCCTTATATCCAGGCAATACACGCACCTGCTGCAAACGTCAGTGACGGAAATTGTGGAGTGATAAGGATAGCGGTTAGTGCATATTTCTGATCTGTTTGAAGAAAACTTGTCTTGCCATCACACTTCAGATGTCTGCAGCTTTAACAATCAATGTTGTTAATATATAATAACAAAGTCCTCAGAATGAGTGCAATCGCATTCACTAATCAGGAGATCAATGAAATCGTCAAACTTCCTAAACAGAAAATGAACGTTTCAAACGATACCCACTACGTAGTCGTGGGTTTACAAGGCTGGAGCGAGGGATGAACTTTAAAAAGTTAGACACAACAAGTGCATGAAGTTCTCACCATATCTCATTTATTAACTACTTGGTCAGTGAATATATTCCATGAAATCCATTGGGATTGTTGATCTACTGGCCAGGGTGAGTAATACTTCCTCTATTAATAATTTTGTCCGATTTTCGAGTCGATAGCAGCAGGCGGTGAATGCATTGGAATACGGAATAACAAAAGAGATATAAACAATATAAACAATAGGTTTACCGAGGGAAATAACTTAGACTTACAATAAACTGGGAGAGGGGAGTTCTTTCTATCTGAACGTATAGAAAATACTGTATCTGATAGTTTAAAATTCTATTTTCATTTATCTCTCCTTCATCTTAACCACTTTCGTACTTTACGAACAGTCATTATTCCACCACGTCATCATCATCATCATAATTATCATGTCATCAGTGATTTTGTTGATATAATCGTAACCTAATACATGGACTGTTGGGAATTAAATCTGAACAAAATTACTGGTGGTTGATTTTTACAATACCTAGGTCCAATACCACTACTCTTACCCATTCGTAAAGGAAATCTTGTGATTTATCCAGACAGTATCTTAGACAGTATTTTAGAAATTTTGCTCAAGTAAAGAGAGTATCATTTGACGATGATCTTCTCTCTTTCAGTGTGTAGTGTTTATGAACCAGCAGCAGTCAAGCTGCATCATCATCAACCCGTCAGATAGCGCAGCGCCCCCCAAGACCTTCACATTCGATGGAGTGTACGACGACAGTTCGACGACGGAGCAAATCTACAATGACATTGCTTACCCTCTGGTCGAGGTAGGAGTTTGTGTGTTTTGTTTAGTTCAGTCAGCACAACAACGCAGTTTAACTTATAACGATTGTGATATGATGTCATGGAAGACATTCCTTAAAAAAGCGACCAAATGAACTGCAGCTCTTTGTGCACACACTCACTAGAACTAAGATAATATTCTGTTTGTTGTATCTGGAAAGTTTTAATGTTACTCAGTAAGTCACTTATCTAGATGTATGGTTGTCCTCAAAGGGAGTCCTGGAGGGCTACAACAGCACCGTCTTTGCTTACGGACAAACAGGCTGTGGCAAAAGCTTCACTATGCAGGGCGTCCGTGATCCCGCTTCGCAAAGGGGAGTCATTCCTCGAGCGTTCGAACACATCTTTGAGGCAGTCTCTGTGGCTGAAGGCACGAAGTACCTGGTCCTTGCTTCCTATCTCGAGATTTATAATGAGGAGATTCGAGACCTACTTGGGAATGATGTCAAGAAGAAACTTGACCTCAAAGAGCATGCGGAGAAGGGTCTATATGTTCAAGGTAAGTTAGTCTTTATCTGTGCTATTAAATCATCTTTATGTGAATGGTCATGGCTTAAACTTTGCTTAGCGCTTACTCACTGACCCTTGGTTTCAAACTCTACGCCGCTTCATTAGAAACTGTTTTACAGTGATCCCACTTTTTGTATTTGTCGTAGGATTAAAGAATGGAATATAACTAGAGTAAGGAAAGGTGCAACGACTGGAGGAACCTCATATCACGGGCCTAGAAAGGGGATAATTTCTTTCAAGGAGGATTTTTTAAACGTAGCAGCCTTTCCTGTGCAGTTTTCATTTACGACTTGTTTGGGTTTTTCTCATTTCCTTTGTGCAGCACTGTTCCAACCGCTTTCAAATTTTCTTTCGATGATAGAAAATGTATGAAGTTGGAATTGAATCGATTTTCCTGGAGAAGGGAGTGTTCCAACCATTCCACTGTTTTTCATATACATAGCATTTGGAGATTATGCAGCTGCGGGACTCATCGTGTGCATGCCGTTAGAGCTGGCTTATGTATCAGACGTCCGGCAGTATAATGAAGGTTCAGCCTACTTGCCAGGGATTTCACTGCCTGACGAAAACATTGGGTATGAGTGCTAACTCGCTGTTCATCTCCATTAATCAACACAACGATACTTTTTCATGGAATTGGTGAGGCTAAATGGCCGGCTTAGTCCCCTTGACATTTTTACCTCTGGGGCCATATCAAGAGTTTCATGCACACAGGTGAAATCGACACCGAGGAAGAGGTCGAGTTCTGGTGACAAAACATTCTTTGCAGTAGAATACATATGAACGACATCACAAATGTTTGAGTGTGGATGCGTCGCTGTGAGGTATACCTTCGAGCAAATGATCGAACTGCTACAGTAGAAAGTAATACTGACAGTCACCTATTTCAACTAGTAATGTTGCCCTGTGCTTATGCCATGGTTGTCTTCGTAACGATCAATGTTACAGTCGCCCTGTGTCAGAGACTTAATGCGAATTAGAAAATACTGTTCTTTTCAGGTACGCACTGTAAATCCGACATAGTTAATGTTCCAAACCCATTCCTCATGCATCCATCCCGCTTTCGGCGCATCTCTTACACTCTGTATACAGAACAAAGGCACACAAAAATAGTATACGTTATTTTGCTCGTTATTAGAAAAAGAGAACTTGGCACGAGAATGTTATATATTGATAACGATGCAACCACAACAAAAGAAGGAAAATACCACTCACGACGGCGAGTTAAGAATACCACTCCATTACAGTAGCAACATCAAAGCCCTCGGAGATGAACGCAATCCGCCCACACAAGAGAATAAATGAGTACACAGTGATGACACTAATTCACGTGGCTTTTCGTTGAATCGTATAAATCAGTAAATGTCCAGTATGGGAAAACAGCAGTGTGCTTTATAAATGTCACAAGGTAAGGTCGTAGTGGCAGCACAAGTTCGAGATGTATTTACAAAACATACCTTCATATTTCTGATTAGTATTAATGAAGACTGACATATACGTCCGCAGTAAGATAACACCGACCATAATATAATAGTATGTGTTAAGTACGCTAGCTCTGATCAGTCGTAGGCCAAGAATTAGAGGGGACATGATAGCCGAGTGGCACCGTCACTAGCTTATCATAAAGACCGCCTTGTTTCACATCCCGACCAGTCCATGTGGAAGTTTTACATAAAAAAATTACATCCTTTGAAAAAACGATTAATTTTGTTTTGAGAATATAAAAAACTGCCATAGTCTTCCATCTTGATACATATATATTTTGTTTTTTACATGTGTCTAACATATCAACAATGAAGCAATAACATTTCTCGAATAAAAACAGCATTTCTCTAACATCCTCATTATTCGAATTCCACGTAAAAGTTGAGGTCCTGTGGTTGCGATCATGATATGAACAGTCCTTCGTCCCTCCCTCGCTGTCTTCCTCTGTTCATTCATGCAATCATTCATTTCTCACTTCCTTATTTATTTATTTCCTTCCTCCCTCCATTCCTTCATTTCTTATTTATTTGTTTTATTATTTATTTATTTCTTCCCTTACTTCCTCCAATCTTTCTGTCTGTCTCTCTTTCTTTCTTTCTTTCTTTCTTTCTTTCTCCCTTCCATCTCTCCTTCTTACCTTCCTTCCTCCATCCATCCATCCATCCATCCATCCATCCATCCATCCATCCATCCATCCATCCATCCATCCATCCATCCATCCATCCATCCATCCATCCCTTCCTTCCTTCCTTCCTTCTAAACACCTGGACAATGGCAGTATGAAAGACCTATCACCTACTTATATTAGAAAAGGGTAATGCAGTTCTCAAGGATTAAGGTACCATTTAATTGATAAAACCCATAAATTTATCACGAACTCGAAAGATAACATATTATTTGAATTTCTGAAATATTCTGAAGAAAGTCAGAAACAGAGTTTTAATATACTTAGGACCGGGCGAGTTGGCCGTGCGCGTAGAGGCGCGCGGCTGTGAGCTTGCATCCGGGAGATAGTAGGTTCGAATCCCACTATCGGCAGCCCTGAAAATGGTTTTCCGTGGTTTCCCATTTTCACACCAGGCAAATGCTGGGGCTGTACCTTAATTAAGGCCACGGCCGCTTCCTTCCAACTCCTAGGCCTTTCCTATCCCATCGTCGCCATAAGACCTATCTGTGTCGGCGCGACGTAAAGCCCCTAGCAAAAAAAAAAATATACTTAGGAACGAAAATATGTTTCCTATTTTACGATTGTAGGGGAAAGATGCGCAGCTCACCGCAATTCGTGCTCCTGCTATAGAGTAGTCCCATTGTCGGTTGGAATACATACACTTTGAATGTCAGTCGCAGTGACTGTATGAACGGTGCACGTACTGAATGAGGTACGGAACCTAACCTTCAATATTTTCTACTATCACTGTGGATAGGTTCGTGTTGCTGTTTACTGCTTTACGACCAGCTGCGTGTTTTGTGTCGGGGTGATAACGTATAGACACTTACTTTCTTGCTTGTTTGCTTATATATGTCGTTAGAGATTGATTTAAATTGACAACAGATATCAATAAGTATTACGACGTGAATGATTTAAATTGCAGAACAACTCATATGTTTTGCATGGTGTTCCCAGACCTGTCGCTACACCCCGTTCAGAACGTGGCGGACTGCGAGGCTCTGATGGAGCGCGGCTGGCGGAATCGAGCCACTGGGGCTACCCTCATGAACAGCGACTCGTCACGATCACACTCTATCTTCAGCATCAACCTGGAGATGATGCCGCTCAGTGTGCTACAAGAAGATCCCTTCTGTCGGAAAGGAGAGCACATTCGTCGGGGCAAGTTGAACCTCGTGGACTTGGCTGGCAGCGAACGTCAGGCGAAGACCGGTAAGTAGATTTGATCAGTTTTATTGACGCTAATATACACTCAGTTCACTTATAAACTTTAGAATAAGTACGTATGATTGCAATTTGAACATTTCTGAAAACATTTTTAAAATGTAAATATATTTCATTTGGCTGGAGAAACATGCACTTTTACACTTCTCGCTGTTCTATATTTCCCTACAATCCTAGAATTCACATTGCAATGAAAAATAACACTTACAACTTTCTGCCCCAATATATAAAGTGTTTAACATAACCTTAATCAAAGACGAACTAATGAGGCAACTTACTATATAAAAGGGATCTTTAAGAGTCAGTTGTTAACCAACCGGCGAGGTGAACGGACGTGAGCTAAGAGTGCGTGCGTGTGAATGACAGAAATATGAGAGTATCTATCGAACAATACCGCTGCGCTATAGGAAGATGGCATTGCAGTATATCCAAGATGTTAACAGACCCTTTAAATAGCTCAAATGGTAGTGGTGGTTCTTTTAGTGATTGCTGGCGTTGAAATGAACCCTGGCCCTAGACTATATTGGGAGGACATTGAAAAGCTAAAGGAGGTAACAAGTATGTGTGCCAGGCAGACAAGATCAAGGAAATATTATTAGATCAAAGTAAAGAATTAACAGGTATGGAAAGCTGTCTACAATCGGAGCTGAGTGACATAACTTGACTCAAAATAAGTCCTATCTAGAGGAAATTTTGAATCGAATACTGGACATAGAAGAAAGGGTTAAGAAACTTGAATTAAAGAATCAGGGAGGATATGAAGAGAAATTTAGTACCACATGAACTGGAAGGCACTAATAAGGAACATGTCAATTAGATGAATAACAAAGTAACCTCGCTGTTCAGGGAGAATGTGAAAGTGGACTGAAGTGAGGGCAACATTGACAAAGTTTTTAGAAGAAGAAATACTACGGGAAGCAGACCTGTGAAACTATGTATGCTGTCGAGTCTAAAGGCGTGCAGTGTTTTAGAAAAATGCAAAGAACTTGAAAGGGACTAAACAATGAATCAGGGAGGAACTGGATTCAGAAGCGTTGGAACACATAAGAACGCTACGTTTTCACATAGGTAAATCACATAGTTTAGGTCTCAAAGCATTTATCCGTGGAAATAGACTAAAACAATAGCAGGATATTCTTGGAACAGATCTCGTCCGCCAAGCAACTAAAAGAAATGGAAGGACGCTCTGATGTGTCAGCAGTTAGTGGAAAGATCAGTTCCTTGGCCTCTGATGACCAACCAGAAAGCTGAAGTACACGGAAATCGGAGCGTTGACATGCGTGGAGCTTCGATCTCGCAACATCTTCAGTCCAGAGCTGTGGAAGCAGAAGAGGAAACAGTTTTCCGAACTGAACAACACAGCGAGGAAAGAAGGATACAAACACAAGGTGTCATTAAATTTGAAAGACATTTGTGGTAAAAACGGCAGGAGGAGCCCAAGTAAAGACAGGAATATAGAAGATGACATAATTAGCTCCCCAGGTGGACATTTCGTAAAACTAGAAAAAACATGAGTCACTTGTAGTAGAACAGTGAGTACCGCGGATATTCCGACAAGTAAATAAGTAGCATGGAACATAGGCTGTGCAAATATAGCAGGTGTGTTGAATAAGCTGAGAAATGATGAGGTGAGGGAATTAACGTCCGAATATGAGATTACGGGAATGATTGAAACATTACTTCCAGTAGGATGCAAACTACAGATAACGGTTTCTAACATCGAGAGTAAAACAAAACAGAGGAGAATATGTAAAGGTCGTTATCCGAAGGAGTATCTGTGTTTGTAAAGGAACCACTATGGAAACAGGTAAAAATAAATGGAATCGGCTCTCGATGAAGCAGCCTGGGTGAGAATACAGTAATTAGGAGGGTAGAGAGAGAGAGAATTAATTATAGGATTTTGCTACAACTATCCAGAATGATCACCCTTTGCGAAGAAAATAATCTTTGTTGGCCTCATTGGAGAAATAAATAAGATCAAATTAAAGAATAAAGAAGCGGGAATAATTATAATTGGATGAATTTTAATGCAAGTGTGGATGAGAAAAGTCCGGTGTATAACATAGAAATAGACGAGATATTAACAGAGGTAAGGAGAAGACAATACAAAGAATGGAGAGAAACTATTAGAAATGTGCAGTAGAGGAACTATACATACCAAATGTTTGGTGGTCGGGGTGTGAAACAGGGGATTGAACTTATATTATCGATTCAGGAGGGAGAACTACAGATCTAGCTTCTAGAGGGGAGCTGAATTATATTGAAGACATAAGGATAAAGATCTGGGCGTCATCACATCATTTTCCAGTTGATATCAAGTTGCAGAGAAGTGAAAAAAGATCAAAGGAAAAAAACAGCAGGTCACTAATGTACATAAGCAGTTGTTAAGGTATAGATGGAGAGATGCACTTATAGACAAATTTAGGGATTATTTTAGAGGGGAAATGTCTGAAATTTTGAAGATGGATATTGAAAATACAATAAAGCATTGTAACATTGATGAAGCAATAAAAAAAGGTGTTAATAGCTGGCAGTAAAATGGTTATAAGAAAGAGAAGGGAAAATAATCCAATTTTTTTGATATAACGATGAACGTAAAGGAAAGAAATCAGAAATTACAAGGGGACTAAAAGCATCCAGAAGTGAGGGATTTCCGGAGTTAAGGATATAATTATTTAGGAGAAAGAGGGGGCTTAAATATTACTAAGTGAAAACAGAAAGTATTGGCAAGCCAAAGAGGTAGAATTATTAAACAGGTATTGGAAAGAAAATGAAAGCAGGAAAATGTGGAATAGATAAAACAAAATTTGTAAAGAAAATAAGAATAATAACCAAGTAAGCGTAAGCAATGATAAATGGATAGAATATTTCAAGGGATTATTAAGGGGGACATGATAAATGGAACGGGAATAAAAATAAGGATGGTCTACCTAGACATATGGAGAACACTCTACCCTTATTAGATGACCCAATAATTACGGATGAGGTATTGAAGGCAGTGAAGAAAATAAGGGGAAAATCCGGTGCTTTTAGTGGAATTACTTAAGAATTTTGGAAAGAACTAGGTAATAACAGTCATTCGGTGGGAATAACAACTAAAATGTTTTTGTTGCTAGTTGCTTTACGTCGCACCGACACATATAGGTCTTATGGCGACGATGGAACAGGAAGGGGCTAGGAGTGGGAAGGAAGCGGCCGAGGCCTTATCCCCAGCATTTGCCTGGTGTGAAAATGGGAAACCACGGAAAACCATATTCAGGGCTGCCGACAGTGGGGTTCGAACCCACTAACTCCCGAATACTGGATACTAGCCGCACTTAAGCGACTGCAGCTATCGAGCTCGGTACTAAAATGTTTAACATAAGTTTTGATCGTAGGAATATCCCAAGATTTTGTCAAGAAAGAGTATTTGAAGGTGCTCAAATACGGAAGCCTCTTGTCGGTAGATTTACTGGCACGTAAAGGAACTCCTGCTGGGCAAAATTCTGGCACCTCGGCATCTCCAAAAATTGTGGAAGTATTCAGTGGGACGTAAAATGAATAACATTATTCTTCTTTACGATGAGGCCTGCTAGGTCAATTCATCCTTCCTTGTTGCTTCCTCTTCCCTTCTTTCCAGTATTCCTTTATCATTGCACTGCCCTCAGACCACTTTGGGCCAGGTTTCCCTTTCATTCATTGTAATCCTTCAGTTCTGAAAACATTATATTTTAAAAATTTTATTTCTCTCTAAATCTTTCTCGACCTCTTGTATCCAGCTCGTTGTTGACTTTTTCTCCCAAAGGCACTTGAGTATCTGTTTTGTCATTCTGATATCATCCATTCTATAGATATGTCCAATAAATAGCAATCTCGTTTTCCTTATTGTTTCTGTTATATTTTCCATGTTCTGGTTTATTTCTATATTATTTCTTAATTTCCATTATTCTGTTGTTTTCATTGCACCTAATATTTTTCTCATGATTCTTCTTTCTAGTACCTGCAGTTTATCAAAACTAGATGTACTCTTGCATAAAGACACTCTCGTTTCACCACGGCATTGTAGTGCCTTATTTTATGATTTTAGGTAAATATTTCATGTTATAATTTGTCTAAACCCTTTTCTTGAATTATTCTTCCCAGGTATTTGAATTCCTTTACTTTCTCTATTCGACCAATATGCCCCGTCAAAAATTTGGGAGCGGTTTTTTATGTTTGTAATAAATTTGGTTTCTTCGAAACCTGTTTTGCTGGCTATTTCATCCAAGAGGCTGATTTGTGTTGTTGCATCTGTCAGGCTCTTTGAAATCGTCCAAATCGTCTAAACATGCCAGGCAATTAATTTTCAACACTTATGTTTTCTCCGGCCAAAGTTATTTGCAAAATTTTATGTTGTTTTAATATTCTTACAATTTTCTCTACGATACAGTTGAACAGAATTGGCGAAAAGGCTTGCCGTAGATCTGTAATTATCGTATTAGGTTTTGTTATATCGCCCATAAAATTTACTTTTAAAACTGTCTCTGAGTGTTTCCCGTAATAGGTTTTCTAATTTAGATTTCACTCCAAATTCCCGTATTGTTTTACCTAAGGTTTTTCAATGAACAGAATCAAAGGCCTTTTTAAAACCCACAAATATCACTACTATTACCTTGGGTTCAGTATTCTATGACGAATTATTGGCTATAATTTAAAAAAATTCTGACCAAGATCTACCTACTTTCTCGAAATCCACCCTGAAATTCACCTAATTGCTTATCAAGTGTTGTTTCTATTCTGTTGAGCAAAATTTTCGAGAGTACCTTGTGAACGATTTGCAGCAGGTATAATCCTCTATAGTTATCAACATTTTGCTTGTCACATTTTTTATGCAGTGACTGTATGAGAGACATTTTCCATTCTTCCGGAATCTTCTCATTTCTCCAAATATCTTGAAAGATTAACTGTATCTCTTAAATGATTTTTGGTTGAGACCATTTCAGATGTTTAACTGTTATAAGAGTCCTCTCCTCTAGCCTTTTTATTGCTTAGGCTGTTAATTATTTCTTTAACAGAGGGTGGCATATCTTCTTCTATATTTTCATTTATTTCTGGGAATTACAACTTATGGCTTGGTTGAGGGCAGATTTTATTATTATTATTATTATTATTATTATTATTATTATTATTATTATTATTATTATTATTATTATTATTATTAAATATACGCATCTTCTGAGCTGGACCGAGTAGTGATTATTCTGACTTCTGTGGTTGCGTGGGGCTGTTCTTGTGTTTCTAAGGCAAGTTTCTAGACACTAAAGAAGTGTAATGTGTCATCATTACTGAAATAGTTGGAGTCATTTTACATTTCTAAAGCTTCTCTAATAAAAGTGAAAATTGGAAACTTGAATTTTGTACAATCGAAGAGTACGGTATGTCTACTCTCCAATGAATGCTCTAGAGGCGGATTCGAACTTCACTTTCACTCTTCGTTTGAGACAAACATTTTCCTGCCCCTTCTCAAGCACCTCACATCATAAAAATTCACCTGTTGTAAAAATGTGTGAAGTATATAACAAAATATCTTCAGACAGCAGACAAATAGATTTTGCTTTATCACTTCCTTTATTTTCAAAAATGTTAAAACAATATTTACATTATAATGAATAATTTATTGGAGAAAATTCAGCACTGAAATATGATGTATGTAATGCCACTATTATTTTTCAAATGTATATGTGTTCGTGTATTTGCTGTTCTTTTGAATATGTTTCTTTTTTCTCTGCTTATTTGTTTTATCTTCCTTAACTTTAATACTTTATATGTTTGTATGTTTTATTAAAAATGTGTTTAAATTATTCTAAATTTAGTCAAGGCAATCTTGGTTTTTTAATTGTTATATATTATTTTGTACATATAGGTACCATTTATATATTGAATGTATTGTGACTTCCCCTCTCGGAGAACAATCATCAAATGAGAAATGCAACCAAGCAAGCAAAGGGCGCCAATCTTTAAGTTGAGGACTTAAAGATAAAATTTATATTCAAGCTTGGACAGACTCTTATCACAGGGGTGAGGTGATAGTGCACTAATCATTAAGCAGGAGAATTAGAAATCAAAAGGCTAATTAAGGCAGATTAATGAAAGTGAACTAGAAAAATACTATTTATTATATTTAATATGAATGACGACGGTTTAACGAGAACTGAATTTAACATCGAAAATGAATTTAACAAAAAAATTGAATGACTCTACTTCGCGAAAACTTGCAATATCTTTAACTCGCTTGCTCACCATGTCGTCTTGTTCTGCTGGTCCTTGGAAAGCTTCCATCCTTGTAGCGGGAACATCAACGATCGTCTTGGGTATCTCTTCATCTGCAGCTCAGTACCATTCCTGCCTTACAAATTGCACCCACCACTAATTGGAAGATGACTTCAAAACTAACACTCCCTATTATGCTTTATCCCATAGATTGGAGATAAGCCCTATGTCACAGTTAGAAGAACCACCTTGGGTTATATGGAGAGGATACTCAATTAAGAATCCTTCCAACTTTACTGATAATGTTCTCTGAAGTTTCATTTCTATCTAGATTAAAACTATCTATTGACTTAGACTGGTTCAAACCGGTCTTATAGCCGTGCTGTACGTACTTCCTCATGAGAGTGGCTATACACCCCTCATTCAGAATTTCTAAGTATCGAGACGCAGAATCAAGTAGAAAATCAAGTAGAAGCCTCGTAGAAGATCGTAGAATAATGTAGAGAGACTCGCAGAAGCGAATAAGACGTTGTAGAGAGAGCCTCCAGGAGCTCCAACACGTCCTTTTATAACTTTCTCTCGCGCTAATTACAGGCCGCTACACGTGGTCCAATCAGATGACACTTCTCTCCCCACTCTAGATTTTAGAGTAGATGGGTCCCACACAAGATATCAACTGTTCTTCTATTCGTCCTTTCAATCAGTATCCATGGCAACATGACGCTCCTTTGAAAATATAGGCGGTGAACAGTTCGAATCATTCTGGTCGAAATACGGTAGCTTACGTTAGGACGCGTGAACACGTGCTCGCTTTTCCCAGAACTTGGTGTCTAAATTTGTCCTCCCCTCCTCCTCGGTGATGTGGCAAGATAACTGAAATCTACTGCAAGTTAATTTTAACCAACTGTCGCAAGAATCTAAGTGAATATTAGGATATTCAGCCCTCGTTTATAAGTCGTAGTTACAAAGTAATGAAATGATAGTGAGCAAATGATTAAACATGAATTATAATACAATTACATACCAAATAAATATCATGACGTTAAATTCCTGAATTAATTACACATAATAAAATTAACATAATTACACTGTAACGTCTGGAACGTTACATACGCCCCCATGAGTTCTTAACAAATATTACATGAGTTGAGAACTCACACACTTACTCCCACATTGACTTGAAATACCTCTATTACCTGCCCATAACGAGCGACATTATTTTCATACACTTAATTATATCTCACTCTTTCCATATCTCTCTTAGACTGCTTCCCATTGCGACTGTCTGTTATTTCAGTTCATCTTGAGGTTTAGATGCTAAATTATGCCCATCATGAGCAACTTTTCACTTTTGTAAAAAAAACAAGATTACCCTAGAGAATATAACATAATATATACAATTCAGATTAAAAACTCTGCCGAGTGTCTATCTGTCCTTTGACTCCCCATCTTTCCGACATTCTGTGCTAGATAGCAGTAACACGTTCTCTTCCAATCTTTTACATTAAAAAAAATGGAAAACATATGATACAAACAATTTACACTTTTATCACTCTTTCGAATGTTTCAGCCTTATCTTGAAGCATGATGTAATACACTTCACACAAATACACACGTGATTTAAGCTCACGGTAAAACTATTGCAAGTTAGAAATGCACATACGGGAAAATTAATTATTTGCCGTCGTCAGCTTTAATTAGCCTTCTGTAACATCTCAGAAAACAAATAATATATCTAATTTCATGGCCTCACATACGGAAAACAGATGATCTATCGTTAATGAACGAGCGTAAATATACCGCTACACACAAAACATCTCCCTTGTTTACAAACACAACTAGGAAATACCACCACAATTGAGACGTAAACACATACCGCTCGTAGTCTGACATAACAAGTAGCAACTTCCCCGAGTTACTGACCTATATCTCACAATCCGGTTCAGCCACCTCACACGACAGGTATCTCCTTAAACTACTAATGTTGTACGAACCATTCATTACGCTCTCGCCATCCGCTAACTTGTAAGCACAGGGTCCTAGTTTTCTATGTACTTTATACGGGCCTTGATATAAAAGAAAAAATTTCTTCGTTACCTTATCCTCACTGTTTGACAACATGGGAACTCTCACCAAAACCATATCACCTACCTCAAAGTTATCCCGTACCTTACGTTTCTGTTGCCTTTTACGTTTATCTCCAGATTTAATCAGGTTCTCCCGTGCCAGTCGGACGTAAAATTCAGCATTACGAGGGGGTTCCTCAGGCAAACCTAATGCTCTCACTAGTTCATTCTGAGGCTTACAACCAAAATGAACTTGTGACGGCGTCAATCTCGTGCTTTCATGTTGAACAGCATTGATCCATGTCTCTATGCGGGATAAATGAGCCACCCAGGCTGTATGCTTATCGAACACTAAGCATCTAAACATGCGAGATAACTCTTTCATAACGCGCTCACACATATTGCCCTGAGGGTATCTAATAGATGAATGAACCTGTGTAATACCTAGCTCTCTAATTATGGACTTCCATTTTCTCGAAATAAATTGCGGTCCACTGTCTGATAATATTCTAAGAGGAGTACCTAATTCAGGGATATACTTCTCTTTGATTATACGACTACAAGATTTTCTAGTGGCTTTTCTCATACCGTATAATCTGACCAATTTCGAGAAGGCATCAATAATGACTAAAATATATTGGAAGCCGAACTGTCCCTTAACCACAGGTCCAAATAAATCAGTACACACCAAGTCACCAGGTCTTTCTGAGATTACTGCCTGACGAGGTCCTTCTAAATAGCGGTTAGGAACTTTGCTACGCTGACACAGATCGCAAGTGGAAAGAATTTTTCTTATATCTCTTCCCATCTTGTCCCATATAAAATTCTGTCGGATCTCATACAGAACTTTATTAGCTCCAAAATGTCCTAATTCCTTGTGGATAAACCAAATCAATTCCACACGTAGCGCTTTGGGTACACAAATCCCCCAGAGATCCTCGCCACATTTCCTGGCTAGAAACCCGTTAACCAGTTTGTACATGTGCCTACCATGCGACACTGTAAGCTGCTCTCCTCCCTGAAGTACAGACAAAGGTTCCCGACATTCTTCGTCTACCGACTGTTCAACCAATAGGTTACGTAGTCTATTTAGAGCAGTTTCATTTTCCTTAGACAAACATGTACATATAATAATGCCCTCACGTGGCTCTAGAAGGCTACCTTCTTCGCACAACTTCGGATCACGTGACAATAAATCAGCAAGGACATTATTCTTTCCCTTAATGTGAGTTACCTTAAAATCATACTCTTGTAGGGCGAGTATCCATCTACTAACTCTGTTAGATGATAATTTACACTTGGATACAAAAGAAAGAGCATGATGATCCGTCCTAATTTCAAATTCGGTACCTAAAACATACATCCTAAATTTACTGAGGGAGTATACGATAGCTAGGAATTCTAGTTCCGTTATAGTATAACGCTTTTCAGCAGCACTTAAACCTCTGGAAGCTAAAGACACAATCCCTAAATTACCATCATCATCTACTTGACATAGTGCACCAGCGATACCACAGTGAGATGCGTCCGTCAGCAACACATACTTCCTATCGGGCATGGGGTATCTCAAAACAACCGCCTGCCTGAATCCTTCTTTTAATTTTAGGAAAGCTCTATCATGATCTTGTGTCCATTCCCACTTACTGCCAGCTTTCAATAGTTCTCTAAATGGCTCTAGTAAGTTACCAAATCTCACTACAAATCGTCTGAAAAAATTACATACACCAATATACGATCTGAGCTCCTTAATATTTCTAGGTGTCGTAGTATTCAATATTTTTTCAATTCTTGTGCTCTCAGGCGTCACTCCCATTGCCGATACACGGTGCCCCAAAAAAGTCACCTCTCGTCTACTGAAAACACATTTGTCAAGTTTCAGAGTAAAACCAGCATACTCTAATTTAGAAAAAACCCTCTCCAAGTGGTCCAAGTGCTCTTCAAAGGTACTAGATCCTATAACCAAATCATCGATATAAATAGTAGCATAATCTCCAGTATCATCTCCCAAGGCAATACTTAGTGCGCGAATTAAAGCGGCCGAACTCGTACGGGTCCCAAAAGGAACACGCCTAAATTGGTACAAACTATGCTTATAGCTGAAAGCAGTAAGAGGCCTATCTTCTGATCTTAAAGGTATCTGCCAAAAACTACTCCTGAGATCTAACGTAGAAAACCAACTCTTACCCTGAAAATTCTGTATCAACTCTTCAATGGTTTGTGATCTCAACTGATCAGCACCAATACGTCGGTTCATCTCCCTGCCATCAATACACAAACGTATTGATCCATCAGACTTAGGCACGACAATTAAGGGATTAACATATTGACTGTTTGATAATTCAATCACATCGTCTGCTAACATAGCTTGAATTTGATCCTCTACGGCTTTTGCATATTTGTGTGGTATCGGATACCGCGGTCCGCTGAATGGAGTCTTATCCAGCACAGAAAAAGAATGTTCATACAGATGGGTAACACCAGGTTTCTCGGAGAAAATCTCCACGTGTTCACATAACACTTCAAATAACTTGTCCTTCTGGATTTCATTTAACTCATTTCTACTTACGGCTTCTTTCAAGCCACATATTTTATCCTCATGAATCCACAACTGACACAACTTCAGGCCCTCACTAGCCTCTTCATTAACTTTAGAAACCTCTCTCATTCTCCACACTGTACTAACTTCCGTTTTCCTCTGAATTTCCTCCTCAAACTTGACCTTAATATCCTCATTATTCCACCTCAAATTTAGCACTAGATCATTGTAATTTAACTGAGCCAATTTTAACGTTAACCAGTCAGATCCCAAGATAAGATCAAATATCAAATGCGGAATTACCAAACATATCTGAACGCTAATAAAATTATTAATACTGATCGGGACAGCTACTTGTTTACAAATTTGCTTAGACCTCTTTCCAACAGCCGTAATGATGAAAGTATACTTAACAGGCATTTCCTCCAACTGAATACCCTGTTTCACTAATGACTCATACCACTGAGAACTAATACATGATATTTGGCTACCAGAATCAATCAAAACTTTAACCCACGCCCCCCAGACTTTCAATTTAACAACGGGATTGACTACTTTATTACTTGAATCTCCATTATTCTGCTCGGGTTCATACAACAAATCGTCCCTAACATCGAGGTCATATGGTAACACTTTCATGGCAAGACACTTCGCTACCTCCGTACTAGGCTGGAATTCTGACCTAACATTACAGCCTCTCGTTAGTTTAAAGGTTCCCTTTGTGTATTGACGTTGGACTCATTAGTACATTGCTCTGGCCTCCGTTGGGAATTTCCTGTCCTATATTCAGATGCTCCTCTCCTGCTGTTCTGCTGAGGTCTGAACTGATTGCGAGCTTCGTAATTCTGTGTACTACCGTTATGTCTCATTCCGTTGTGATGACTAAAGTTCTGAATATTCTCCGTTCTACTTCTAAGGTTACCTAACGCATCAAAACTGCCTAGTAGATTCTCCATCTCCTGAATAGTTCCAACTTTTTGCATACAGGCCGCTTCTCTCACCCTGTCCGGAAAATGTCTTAAAAGTAGTCTTACTACATCAGACCCTTCGGTTATACCATCTAAGTTCTGACAAATCATGACATGTGCCAGGAAGTACTCGGTCATAGTAACTCCCTCATGCTGTTTGTACCTCCCAAATACCACCCTTTCTCTCTCCCTAGCTTGTATCGCTTCATTCCAGAATTTCTCTCTAAATTTATTTCTGAATTCTTTCAGGTTCGTCATCGTCTGCCTATATACCATGAACCAAGATCGAGTTTCTCCTACAAAAGCATGGTCAATATTTTCCATAACGTCTTCCCAGTCCATAGACCCTTCCTCTAGACGCTTTTCAAACCGTTTCTCTATCATCTTAAGGAAATCTAGCGGGTTTGTTTGTTTCCCATTAAATTTAGGTAGTTCAATTTCCCTAATGTAGCTATTTCCTAGACATTGCCTTCCCGTGAAAACCTGTTTATCCTTTGCCACCTGTTTTAACTTATTTTCTGCTTTCTCCATCCGGCATTCTACATCTCTGTCTCTCCTATCAATTTCTCTCTCCAAATTAACCTGCTTCTCTTTCAATGTCCTAATTTCAATCTTATTCTCTTCAGCTATCGCAAACCTTTCTTCACTTGCCCGGGTCTCATCTTCTATTCTAAGCTTTACCGTGTCAATCTCTTGTTGGACGTGGTCTTTAAATATCCGTATTTCCCCTCTTTGAGTCTCAACTCTCTTATCAATACTAGTGACCTGCCTCATTACTTCCTCCCTAGTAGAGTTGTTTTCCTTCCCCATTAATTCCAGGAATTCACTTCTCTGTTCCGCAAACTTTTCTTCTACCTTTTTCCCTTGCCGTACATATTCACTTTCCTGGTCCTCTAATAGCTTATTAAAATGTTCATTTTTTACCACCAGATCGCGTAACTGCCTACTGTGTTCGTCCATTCTCCGATTCGCTTCCTCCTTATTTTCCCTCATCTCCCTACTTAATTCAGCTTTAGTTTGCTCTAACTGTTCTTTAAGTTCATATTTAATACTCTCAATTTTAGTGTTATTTTGTTCTACATCTGTTTTAATTTGTTCCAATTCACTTTTAAGCTCAGATTTAGTTTGTTCTGCATCTGTTTTAATTTGTTCCAATTCATTTTTTATTTCAGATTTACTGTCCTCTATCTTACTTAACATTAACTGCATCATTCCCATTAACTGATCATTATTATTACTTTCATTGTTAGTGTTTACTTCCGCTTCGCCCCCCATCCTACTATCATCTGACTCCATACTGACTTCTTTCTGTTTGCCTTCACTCTCCATACTACTTACACTTCTATCTTCAATTTCCTCTACAAGACTACACAACTCTTCCTCTGAACTCAATACATTATTGCCTTTTATCGCCCGTCCACTGCGCAACATCCTCTCTTCTTTCGTCTGATCAGCCATGACCCTTCCCACAATCAAACACTCTTAATGAAACGTGGATATCCAAATTTTGCCCACAATACGAATTCTGATATTGTTACTGTTATTAACTGCTCCGTACTTAATGATTTTCTCGCCACACGTTGGAGCGGCATTTATGTGACTTCCCCTCTCGGAGAACAATCATCAAATGAGAAATGCAACCAAGCAAGCAAAGGGCGCCAATCTTTAAGTTGAGGACTTAAAGATAAAATTTATATTCAAGCTTGGACAGACTCTTATCACAGGGGTGAGGTGATAGTGCACTAATCATTAAGCAGGAGAATTAGAAATCAAAAGGCTAATTAAGGCAGATTAATGAAAGTGAACTAGAAAAATACTATTTATTATATTTAATATGAATGACGACGGTTTAACGAGAACTGAATTTAACATCGAAAATGAATTTAACAAAAAAATTGAATGACTCTACTTCGCGAAAACTTGCAATATCTTTAACTCGCTTGCTCACCATGTCGTCTTGTTCTGCTGGTCCTTGGAAAGCTTCCATCCTTGTAGCGGGAACATCAACGATCGTCTTGGGTATCTCTTCATCTGCAGCTCAGTACCATTCCTGCCTTACAAATTGCACCCACCACTAATTGGAAGATGACTTCAAAACTAACACTCCCTATTATGCTTTATCCCATAGATTGGAGATAAGCCCTATGTCACAGTTAGAAGAACCACCTTGGGTTATATGGAGAGGATACTCAATTAAGAATCCTTCCAACTTTACTGATAATGTTCTCTGAAGTTTCATTTCTATCTAGATTAAAACTATCTATTGACTTAGACTGGTTCAAACCGGTCTTATAGCCGTGCTGTACGTACTTCCTCATGAGAGTGGCTATACACCCCTCATTCAGAATTTCTAAGTATCGAGTCGCAGAATCAAGTAGAAAATCAAGTAGAAGCCTCGTAGAAGATCGTAGAATAATGTAGAGAGACTCGCAGAAGCGAATAAGACGTTGTAGAGAGAGCCTCCAGGAGCTCCAACACGTCCTTTTATAACTTTCTCTCGCGCTAATTACAGGCCGCTACACGTGGTCCAATCAGATGACACTTCTCTCCCCACTCTAGATTTTAGAGTAGATGGGTCCCACACAAGATATCAACTGTTCTTCTATTCGTCCTTTCAATCAGTATCCATGGCAACATGACGCTCCTTTGAAAATATAGGCGGTGAACAGTTCGAATCATTCTGGTCGAAATACGGTAGCTTACGTTAGGACGCGTGAACACGTGCTCGCTTTTCCCAGAACTTGGTGTCTAAATTTGTCCTCCCCTCCTCCTCGGTGATGTGGCAAGATAACTGAAATCTACTGCAAGTTAATTTTAACCAACTGTCGCAAGAATCTAAGTGAATATTAGGATATTCAGCCCTCGTTTATAAGTCGTAGTTACAAAGTAATGAAATGATAGTGAGCAAATGATTAAACATGAATTATAATACAATTACATACCAAATAAATATCATGACGTTAAATTCCTGAATTAATTACACATAATAAAATTAACATAATTACACTGTAACGTCTGGAACGTTACAGTATTTTGTACCATCCATTGTAATTGGGGATATACCCTGTTATGGATGTATTAATAAATAAATAAATAAATAAATAAATAAATAAATAAATAAATAAATAAATAAATAAATAAATAAATAAATAAATAAACATTTCTGGATGTTAATTTCACTCTCGGCAAATTTCGGGGTTATAGTTTACCCCCAGGGGCTCTGAACTTAAGGAGCGTGAGTTGGCGATCACGGCTCCCGTAGCTGAGTCCTGGCATTACTTCCACTTACTTGTGCCGAGCTCCTAACTATTCGACCTCCCATGGTCAACTCTTGTTCTTTTCCGACCCCAACGGTATCAGGCATCGATGCCTAGGGAGTCTTTCATTTTCACGCCCTTCGTGGCCCTTGTCTTTCTTTCGCCGATACCTTCATTTTACGAAGTGTCGTATCCCTCCCATATTTTCTCTCTGATTAGCGTTGTAAAGAGGATGGTTGCCTAGTTGTACTTACTCTTAAAACAATAATCACCCCCACCACGGTTATAATTTAATTAAGGCTATGCCTCTTTCCTAATCTAGCATTGCCGAAAACCTACCTATCATACTGTGATATTTAACAGGTATGAAATGAATGAATTTCTGGTGCTTTAAATTTTAGGTTACATCAAAGCACCTCCTGATTAACGAGATAAGATAATACCCGCTCCCATAATCTGGGAAACAACAGATCCGGGAGGGGGTACTGTTTATTGCTATCCTTTCTTATTTTTGATGCATGCAGTATACAAAAGCTGATATCCTAAACCATGATTATAAAACACAAAGGAAGCACAATTAAAGAAGTGTCCGGAAAATATCATAAACTAATTTTAACACTTAAATCTTTTAAGAATTGAGCAGAGAGAGAATGATGTGAAAAACATTTTAGAAACATTATGACAATAATTTTTTTTTTTAAAAATACAAAAATTAGACTTCTCGGACTTGTTATAGGGGTCCGGCGGTAACACTTCCAAAGTGAGGGTCACCACAGTAGTCATCCTCAGCCCCTGCATACTACGTCCGACATCTCAAATAAATATTAATATGGTATTATCAAAACATGCAATTTAAATAGAATATGACGGTTCATTTGTTATATGCTATAAGAATAGCTTGATTAAGTAGATGATAATACGACAATATTTTAGTTCTTTCACACATCATTATTAACCCTTTAATGCATGATTTTATTTTCATGTTTAAAAGTTTTTTTTAGACTTCCATAAGGTTTATAGAACGGGAAAAATATTGAAAAATATCAGTAATTCTGCATATATGCTACATCATGAATAAACATTCTCTTTGATACGGTTGCCATTCAACTACTTCCTACATAAAATATATACAAATGGGTAACTAAGGTCAAAGATATTCTATAAACAACTTGAAACTCACGTGGAACATGCACTGGTTCATAAAATGCCCATCAGAGGCGTGCAAATCAATTTGTTAATCTATGTTGTATATATGCTACATCATGCAACAAAGGGGTGTAGGCTCTTCCATCTCATACAATATGCTACTCTAAGGCCACAACACAGCCAACCTATGAGTAACTAAAGTCAAGGGTATTATATAAACATCTTGGAACACATTTAGAATATGCATTGGTTCATGAAGTGCCCACCAGAGGCGTGCAAAACAGTTTGTTAACCTATGTTGCATATATGTTACACAATGCAACAAAGGATTAAAATAATCTAGTAGTATTTTTCGGTCACCAATGACAACCAAATTGACTGAGAATGTCATCACGTTGATTACGTGTAATTCCAATATCTACAGGCCATCTCGCTTGGCAGTAGCCGTCTTGGCAGGCCAAGGCACTAAATGGACTCTATGTGCTCCAGATTTGCTTTCTTTATGTTAATAGTGCAGTGTGCGGTAAAGCAAACAATACTGAAATGACAAACGTGCTCTGAGATACGCCATTATAATATGTGAGCAGCACATGGTACAGCAAATGTTCAAAATGTGCACCCACACGTCTTCATGACGGTCCTGTTGACTGATGAGCACAGATCGCAGCAAGGAAAAAACTTAGACATATTGCTTTGCCTGGCCTTTCTAATAGTTTTACTAACATTTAACAGCGGTAATGTAGTTTATAACACTTCATTTCATACAGTATTCACTGTGCTTCCACCGTCCGGCTCCATGGCTAAATGGTTAGCGTGCTGGCCTTTGGTCACAGGGAGCCCGGGTTCGATTCCCGGCAGGGTCGGGAATTTTAACCATAATTGGTTAATTTCGCTGGCACGGGGGCTGGGTGTATGTGTCGTCTTCATCATCATTTCATCCCCATCAAGACGCGCGGGTCGCCTACGGGAGTCAAATCAAAAGACCTGCATCTGGCGAACCGAACTTGTCCTCGGACACTCCAGGCGCTAAAAGCCATACGCCATATTTTGTGCTTCCACCATTAGAGTCTTAACATTTTCAAACGATCTTGCCCGAGATTGTGGCTGAATATTACCCACTTTTTAAAAAGTTTGTCCCTGTGTTTTATTAATGGTCATACAGAAGGGTAGTCGACATGATACCATCCCGTCTGTACGTACGTAGACTGTTTTCCTCTTAGCAGCATGTAAGTTATTAGGAACATTCTGCCATCTGTTGAGTATATTCAGAAACGAAGGCCAGAGAATCAAAGAGTATCTAGCAGAGAATAGTATTCTTCCATGATCAGAGAAAGTGTATGCTCTGTAGCTTCCTTCATAGGTAGTAAACAAACATGGTTGCATACAATTACATTACTAAGGATGAAAATCACATAGGCCTACCGTATATCAGAATATTAATGAAGTTGTTAGTCGCTTAGAAACCTGCTAAGTACAGAATGTATTGCGTGTTAGTGTAAGCCTTCCCCTGCAATTACTCGAGTGATCATTTAATGATTTGATCTTATGATTACTCAAAGTTGGCTGAACTTAGAGACCTCATAATTCCGGAGAGAATGAAACAGACATGAAGCAAATCGGTCCAGTAGAAAGAACATACGGATTTGCCACAGCCTTTAATATGTAGATGATAATATTTTCTTTCTTTATTACAATCCTTTTCTTAAACATCGTTATCCGGTCGATTATATGAGCAGTTTCCCTTTTTCTACCTCTATGAGCGCTGATGTTAGTCCATGGATTGTTTCACTTTAGCACCACTACGAGCGCTAAAGTGAGTCAATCCAGAGTTTCACTTAAGCCCCCTATAACTACATTCGGTGGGGACATTTGAAAAAAAAAACTCCTGACGGTTTTGAACCAAGGAACACACTACAGAAAGAATTATGTAAATAAGTTAATTTGGCTAGGATTTGAATCAAAAAGAAAACGAGCAAAGAAACAAGCGATGTTAGGCTGTTTTTCGGAACTGCATTTAGGCAGGAAGTGATTTTCGAAATTTATTTATTTTTTCTAGTTTGATAGAGCTATCCAGGGCTCACGATTTGAAATCTATTCTGTCCCTTTTGCCCATTTAACTTTCGACATAATTGAGGAAATTGCTTAATTTAACGTTTTGCGTTGCTAAGGAATGTTTTCAACTCTAAAATGATCAATCTTCTCTCGTAATTCGGGAACATTTCTAAGTGGGTCTTCTGACGAGAAAACGGATTCTTTCAGAAAGTCCCGAATTTCGGGATGCCCTTGTGGCGACGTGTGTTCACCAATCTACAGGACCGTTATGAACAACGAGTGACAAGTGAGGGTGCACATTTTGAACACTCACTGTACCAACACAGATACGTGTTGCAGCCATGTTATAATTACGTAGGCTATCTTGATGTTCAGAGCATATTTATAATTTCAATACTGTTCGTTTTTCCGCACACTGTATTTCTGGTCTCATAATGTTCGTAAAATTCCGTATATACCTATACAATTGTCCATCCTGGATGTAGACGATAAAGCATTTCCTTTCTCCCACATACAGTATAGAAGCAGGTCAGTTGAAAGTGATTGGTATTGTGATCACCTCCAGTGCTGCCCCACTATGGTATCCATTTGCCTGCGTGGCTCACCATACGTAGTGGGAATACAAACGGTCCCGCTTTCACTGTTGAAATCGGCTTTCAGAAGCACTAGAGAGATTTTCTTTACTCAAGGTAAGAGTTCGTACGATAACAATTTCATTATGATCCGTACTAACAGTGGTTACAATTGGTAGGTAAAACGAGTCCACCTATTCAACACCACACTAATAAAACATATAACTCTATTTGGTCAAAAATCAGTTACATTGTCATATAATTAGTACATGGGACCAGTTTCGGCCGCTTAGGCCATCATCAGCCATAAAGATTTAAATTGATTGACACAACTAAAAACACACACATGTATATATATATATATATATATATATATTGCTAGTTGCTTTACATCACACCGACACAGATAAGTTTTATGGCGACGATGGGACAGGAAAGGCCTAGGAATAGGAAGGAAGCGGCCGTGGCCTTAATTAATGTACAGTCCCAGCATTTGCCTGGTGTGAAAATGGGAAACCACGGAAAACCGTCTTCAGGGCTGCCGACAGTGGGGTTCGAACCCACTATCTCCCGGATGCAAGCTCACAGCTGCGCGCTCCTAACCACACGGCCAACTCGCCTGGTATTAAAAACATAAAAGACCATGAAACAAAGACACCTAAAAAAGTTACACATTAAAATCAATCTGTGATTAAAAAAAACAACTTAGTGGCACTTAGGTCCAAGTGTCACAAATATTGTACAACGAATTAGACTTTAGCGTAATAAAAACATTATAAACACCGCCGGGCTGAGTGGCTCAGACGGTTAAGGCGCTGGCCTTCTAAACCCAACTTGGCAGGTTCGATCCTGGCTCAGTCCGGTGGTATTTGAAGGTGCTCAAATACGACAGCCCCGTGTCGGTAGATTTACTGGCATGTAAAAAGAACTTCTTCGGGACTAAATTCCGGCACCTCGGCGTCTCCGAAGACTTTAAAATAGTAGTTAGTGGGACGTAAAGCAAATAACATTATTATTAAACATGTCAACATATCAAGATAAGAGAACACACGTTAAATCAATCTCCGACGGAAAGCTTGGTGACACTTGTGTTCATATGCCATAAAAGGTTTTTCTGCAATAACTATTGATGTCCCCCTCAATCACTCACAAGTATAGGCTACATAACTTATTTTTAACATCAAGCAAGTCAAGAATAGACTCCACACAATAACTCACCAATTCAAAACCAGGCCACAACATTTTATGGCATATGAACACAAGTGTCCCCAAGCTTTCCGTCGGAGATTGATTTAACGTGTGTTCTCTTATCTTGATATGTTGACATATTTGATGTTTTTATTACGCCAAGGTCTAAATTCACTGTACAATATTTGTGACGCATGGACATGAGTACCACCAAGTTTTCTATTAGAGGTTGATTTAAAAAAAAGTAATGCTATTTGTTCGGGGCGTCGACCTATAGAGATCTTTTGCTCCTACATGCACCATATGATATGAACCCTGCGTGTAATTGGAATTGCAGAAGTGTAGAGTGTTGAATGTGAGGAAAGCAGCGTTAAGGACGACACAAGCACCCAGTCCCCGGGTCAGATATATTAATCATTTACAATTAAAAACCCCTGACCCGGCCGGGAATCGAACCCGGGGCCCCCTGCACCGCGGGGCCGGACAGAGGTTGATTTTAATGTGTACTCTTTTAGATGTCTTCGTTTGTTTCATGGTCTTTTATGTGTTTAGTTGTGCCAGTTTGTTAAACTCTTTACGGCGGATGATGGCCCAAAGGGCCAAAACTAGTCCCATGTACTAATTAAATGACAATGTAACTGATTTGGGACCAAATAGAGTTATGTGTTTTATTAGTGTAGTATTGAATAGGTGGACCCATTTTACCTACCGGTTGCAAGGTAAGAGTGTTATGAAAATTTAGTATCTCACCTGATCCGAAATATAATTCATCCAAAAGCCAAACCAAACCCCATGGCACTACAGCCCTTGAAGGGCCTTGGCCTACCAAGCGACCGCTGCTCAGCCCGAAAGCCTGCAGATTACGAGGTGTCGTGTGGTCAGCACGAATCCTCTCGGCCGTTATTCTTGGTTTTCGAGACCGGAATATAATTCATCAGTGGGCAAAATTGTTGTAAGAAATCCATTCGTGACGTGACACGTGACGGTGCACATGTTGAACACTTGCTGTTCCGACGCAGTTAGATACGTGTTGCTATAATGACGTAGCTTTATGTTCAGAGCATGTTCTTAATTCCAATACAGTACAGTGTACAATGTGCAATAACTTGTCCCACTATGGTATCCATTGCATACGTGGCCCATCAAACGTAGTGGGAATACAAAAGGTCAAAAGATAATGATGTGGTGATACCCATCATGAGCGAAATTTTGTGATCATTTTCATGCACATCACTAGAGATAGGAGGATAAATTCCAAACAACTACACTAGGATTCGATTCATAACCTTCAATTTATACCTCAAACGGATGATAAACCGTACCACTCAGCTAGTCTCGCTGTGAACAAGTAGCATGTCTCTTGTTTCCCTCAAAGATCACTTACAGAATCATTAACTATGAGGAGAATCTGTTGTACGACGAAAACCACTCACTATGTGCTCGGAGGGAGACTCTTCTTGGAATACAGTATCTTCCACAGCCGTCACTCAAGAAACTGCACTGTAGTGTTCTGGTGTCACTAAGTCTTTGATGCACCGAGTGGATGGTTCAGTCACTTGTATTCATTCATTTTGGAAAACTTCCTCAGGGAAGTCATCCTGCAATTTTATAGCTTGCTTCATCGTAAATGAATCCTCTTCAGTTGTATGGATTCATTTACGATGAAGCAGAAAAGAAGATCTGCGTACATAGTGCACAGATGGAGATTAGCCAATTCGCCATCGAGCGATTGTGAAGCAGCTAAACACACCACTCAGTATGCTTGAGTGGCCTTCAAAAGGGACTCTTTTTACTCGTGGAGCTGAAAAACATTTCAAATATGTGGATGTTGTTCTTTAAGCAAACCTCTGCGTCAAATTATGTTCTTGTTTTATGATATTGGAATAAATAAGTCTTAAATAATTGACATTCATGCTGTGTGTTTAACGTCTCATTAACTACAGACGTCGAGAGTACCATATTTTGTCCTAAATAAAGATTTTGTGGTGCCTTTAAATACCCTTACATTCTAAACAACTGCACACAGATTCGATTCCATAACCTTGAAAACATACCTCAAACGCCTGATAAATCCTGCTACTCAGCTGGTCTCACTGTGAACTAACACTGTATGCCTCATATGTCATGGCGGGCTGAGTGGCTCGGACGGTTAGGGCCCTACCCTTCTGACCCCAACTTGGCAGGTTCGATCCTGACTCAATCCGGTGATATTTGAAGGTGCTCAAATACGTTAGCCTAGTGTCGGTAGGTTTATTGGTACGTAAAAGAACTCCTGCGGGACAAAATTCCAGCAGCTCGGCGTCTCCGGAAACCGAAAAGTGAGTTAGTGAGCCGTAAAGCCAATAACATTATTATTATTATTATTATTATTATTATTATTATTATTATTATTCGTATGTCATGGTTTGAAAAGCCTCTTATCTAAATTGTTTACTGTATGGGAACCTTGGGTTTTCAAGGTTGCAAGTAGACGTTGTTGGATTTTAAAGGAATAAAAACATTCATTAGGTAATCCATACCGTACGATGTCAGCATGAAAATGAACTGTGCTGACAAATTCAGTGTATACCTGACAAAATTAATTTCTCATAATTCTCGGCAATATTTCACCCAGTGGATTTGTGGGTTCTCTGCCATCTGCTGGAGAGCGAAATTGACATGCAATAGCTTAGTGGCGTCATATAAAATGACTAGTCAAAATAGGCGCGATCAAATTATTATTATTATTATCATCATCATCATCATCATCATCATCATCATCATCATCATCATCATCATCTGTTTACCCTCCAGGTTCGGTTTTTCCCTCGGACTTAGCGAGGGATACCACCTCTACCGCCTCAAGGGCAGTGTCTTGGAGCTTCAGACTCTTGGTCGGGGGATACAACTGGGGAGTATGACCAGTACCTCGCCCAGGCGGCCTCACCTGCTATGCTGAACAGGGGCCTTGTGGAGGGATGGGAAGATTGGAAGGGATAGGCAAGGAAGAGGGAAGGAAGCGGCCGTGGCCTTAAGTTAGGTACCATCCCGGCATTCGCCTGGAGGAGACGTGGGAAACCACGGAAAACCACTTCCAGGATGGCTGAGGTGGGAATCGAACCCACCTCTACTCAGTTGACCTCCCGAGGCTGAGTGGACCCCGTTCCAGCCCTCGTACCACTTTTCAAATTTCGTGGCAGAGCCGGGAATTGAACCCGGGCCTCCGGGGGTGGCAGCTAATCACGCTAACCACTACACCACAGAGGTGGACATTATTATTATTATTATTATTATTATTATTATTATTATTATTATTATTATTATTATTATTATTATTATTACTACCTGAAGTGCAGTACTTTTTAAGGCATTGGCGTAGGCCATGGCATATATTCTGTTTACGTCCCGTCTGATGAAGAGTTTCGAACCCCACTGTCCGCGGCCCTGAATATGGTTTTCCGTGGTTCCCCATTTTCACACCAGGCAAATGCTGGGGCTGTACCATATTGTTTTTTGCTATTTGCTTTACGTCGCACCGCCACAGATATGTCTTATGGCGACGATGGGATAGGAAAGGCCTAGGAAGTGGAAGGAAGCGGCAATGGCCTTAATTAAGGTACAGCGCCGGCATTTGCCTGGTGTGAAAATGGGAAACCACGGAAAACTATCTTCAGGGCTGCCGACAGTATGGCTCGAACCCACTATCTCCCGATTACTGTACCATAATTAAACCCACGGCCGTTTCCTTTCCACTCCTAGGCCTTCCTTATCCCATCATCGCCACAAGACATCTATGTCAGTGCGACTTAAGGCAATTTGTAAAAGAAAAAGAAAAGAAACGCTTTTCTCGAGGACTGCTTTAAGTGGGGAGGAATATTCGCGTCTTCAACACTAGTATAGATTTCAAAAAAGAATATCGAATGAAATTTTGTGATCATTTTCTTGCACACCGCTAGAAATAGGAGGATAAATGTCTAACATATATACGTATACAGTGATGTCTGTCATCACCAGTTTGATAATCATAACGCACTTCAATTACAATCTGTATACTACCAACTTATAACCGAATGAGAAATGCAGAAGATAAATAGCTTCAATTTTCTTCAGAAGTTTAACGTTGACTTTAACTGTCAGTTGTTCTTACGTCAGAAAACTGAACTGAGCATGAGTAGTCACACCTCAGTTTGACGTTCAAGTTCTTCATTTCTTTCTGCAGTTGAGTCAGTTCATCCACCCAATTTGTGTCGTGTGACGTTTTGTTCGGGCGGTAAGAGAAAACGAGCGCTTTGTTTTTTGGTTGAAGATGAGCTGAAGAATGTGAGGAAGCGAGAAGAGGAAACAGAAACTATGGACCAAGGAACATCTCTGGCGATGTATAGCTTCCTGAAAAATTATTACAGGAGCTATCTCCAGATGGACAAGAGAAAATTTATCTTGTTACCCAAATTATCGCCGAATATCAAAAAGGAAACCACGTGCATGAGAGAGATTCGTGACCACAGGAAGAACTTTCGACGACATGAAACTTTCCCTCATAGCATCTCCTCAATCGCTGAAGAAGTTCCCGATTTCTTGCAATATACAATTTTCTTCAACGCTTTCCGGAAGGATGAACGCAGATTGTTAATTCCAGAGGCGCGATTAGCCTCACGCTCTATAGTACTTCAAGTTTTTTTCATCAGCAAATCGTACGCAGCAGGCCTCTATTATACACTGACTGACAGAGCAAATGCAACACCAAGGAGCAGTGGTTCGAAAGGGATGAAAGTTGGGGGAAAAACAGAGTCGGCACGGACGAATAATTGATGTTTATTTCAAACCGATATGCAGGTTACACAATGCGCACGGCATCGACTCAGTAGGATGTAGGACCACCGCGAGCGGCGATGCACGCAGAAACACGTCGAGGTACAGAGTCAATAAGAGTGCGGATGGTGTCCTGAGGGATGGTTCTCCATTCTCTGTCAACCATTTGCCACAGTTGGTCGTCCGTACGAGGCTGGGGCAGAGTTTGCAAACGGCGTCCAATGAGATCCCACACGTGTTCGATTGGTGAGAGATCCGGAGAGTACGCTGGCCACGGAAGCATCTGTACACCTCGTAGAGCCTGTTGGGAGATGCGAGCAGTGTGTGGGCGGGCATTATCCTGCTGAAACAGAGCATTGGGCAGCCCCTGAAGGTACGGGAGTGCCACCGGCCGCAGCACATGCTGCACGTAGCGGTGGGCATTTAACGTGCCTTGAATACGCACTAGAGGTGACGTGGAATCATACGCAATAGCGCCCCAAACCATGATGCCGCGTTGTCTAGCGGTAGGACGCTCCACAGTTATTGCCGGATTTGACCGTTCTCCACGCCGACGCCACACTCGTCTGCGGTGACTATCACTGACGGAACAGAAGCGTGACTCATCGGAGAACACGACGTTCCGCCATTCCCTCATCCAAGTCGCTCTAGCCCGGCACCATGCCAGGCGTGCACGTCTATGCTGTGGAGTCAATGGTAGTCTTCTGAGCGGACGCCGGGAGTGCTGGCCTCCTTCAACCAATCGACGGGAAATTGTTCTGGTCGATATTGGAACAGCCAGGGTGTCTTGCACATGCTGAAGAATGGCGGTTGGCGTGGCGTGCGGGGCTGCCACCGCTTGGCGGCGGATGCGCCGATCGTCGCGTGCTGACGTCACTCGGGCTGCGCCTGGACCCCTCGCACGTGCCACATGTCCCTGCGCCAACCATCTTCGCCACAGGCGCTGCACCGTGGACACATCCCTATGGGTATCGGCTGCGATTTGACGAAGCGACCAACCTGCCCTTCTCAGCCCGATCACCATACCCCTCGTAAAGTCGTCTGTCTGCTGGAAATGCCTCCGTTGACGGCGGCCTGGCATTCTTAGCTATACACGTGTCCTGTGGCACACGACAACACGTTCTACAATGACTGTCGGCTGAGAAATCACGGTACGAAGTGGGCCATTCGCCAACGCCGTGTCCCATTTATCGTTCGCTACGTGCGCAGCACAGCGGCGCATTTCACATCATGAGCATACCTCAGTGACGTCAGTCTACCCTGCAATTGGCATAAAGTTCTGACCACTCCTTCTTGGTGTTGCATTTGCTCTGTCAGTCAGTGTATTAACAGAGTTTGCGGTTTCGAAAGTCGCACGGTTCGGTTAATGAACGATGAATGAGTGGAGCGGCTCTCTTCTGGAAGAGAACCCGGCCATCGTGGCCTGACGGGACTGAACGAACTGAGCTCTTACCGGTTAAAACTGTTCGCTGAATTCAGCTAACCGCTCAGTCTTGACGTCACAGTGAAAACCTATCAATTTGACTAAGTGTGTAAGAGCCCACTTAGGAGCATTATTCAGTCAGTTTGGTTTGAGGTGTGCTTAGAAGAGGAAGCGACTTGCGTGTATTTCAGTTTAAAGAGCTAAAGGACAATAAAACACCAAAGAATGTAAACATAAATGGCGTAAATCTTATTAAAACTAAGGAAAAAATGAAATGGTGGATGGCTTTTAGTGCCGGGAGTTTCCGAAGACATGTTCGGCTCGCCAGATGCAGGTCTTTTGATTTGACCCCCGTAGGTGACCTGCGCGTCGTGGTGGTGGTGATGATGATGATAATGAAATGACGATGAAGATGACACATACACCCAGTCCCCATGCCAGCGAAATTAACCAAGGATAGTTAAAATTCCCGACCCTGCCGGGAATCGAACCCGGGACCCCTGCGACCAAAGGACAGCACGCTATCCATTTATCCATGGAGCCGGAGAATGGAGCCTGAAAGGGAGTCCACACGTCCATCGCAATTAGGGAAACCTAAAACCACTTGCGCATTTACAGTTTTTAGCTAAGCAAATTGCCAAGGACCTCTTCCCTTTCAGTTCGTTGCATTTTTCCATGCAACAGGCTTTGTAGCTTGCATAGCTATACTTTTAAAACTGGAAGTATAACTAATTATTTCAATTTGACTCCAACACAGTTTTAATACATTGGTCCTTAATTCATTCCGTGCTTCAATCACCGATCTGTCCGACTCGTTGGCTGAACGATCAGCGTACTGGCCTTCAGTTCAGAGGGTCCCGGGTTTGATTCCCGGCCGGGTCTGGGATTTTAACCTTAACTGGTTAATTCCAATGGCACGGGGGCAGGGTGTATGTGTTGTCTTCATCATCATTTCATCCTCATCACGAGGCGCAGGTCGCCTACGGGAGTCAAATAGAAAGACCTGCACCTGGCGAGCCGAACCCGTCCTGGGACATCCCGGCACTAAAAGCCATACGACATTTCATTTTCAGTCACCGATCTAATGTTGGTTGCTTTTAGTTCCCAAGAAAGCAACAATTTCTGTTTCGTTTACAGGTTCCGTCATCGACAGAGTAGTGCCAGTGTATTCATTAACTTTTAAGTCCAGACAAAAGATGACATCTTAACATTTGTGTGTAGGTGCCACGGGGGAGCGACTGAAGGAGGCTACCAAGATCAACCTGTCCCTGTCTGCCCTGGGCAACGTGATTTCAGCACTGGTGGACGGCAAGTCGAAGCATATACCGTACAGAGACTCGAAGCTCACCAGGTTACTGCAGGTGAGAGTTTGTCCTCCCTATGCACATGCTTTCCTCTTATGTCGTGGACGAGTACGAATCTGAGCATTTCACGTGTCTGTATCTCATGAACAGCTCGCACCACGATTCTTCTTTCTCTTAGAGTAGTAAGGAGAAAATATGTGCCTGTATGTCTTTAGCGAGTCAGATCAGAGGTTTTTCAAATCTGAACTGATTTTTCCGGAACTCGAAGAACGCTACCTTTCTAATACGTATTTCACCCTCTTCATGTAAAACAGTGTGACGTGACACCACATTTGTTGCTGATAATAATAATAATAATAATAATAATAATAATAATAATAATAATAATAATAATAATAATGCCGGGCTCAAGCGGTGGAGCGCTGACCTTCTGAACTCAGGTTGGCGGGTTCGATTCCAGTTTAGTCCGGATATATTTGAAGGTGCTCAAATACGTCAGCCACATGTCGGTAGATTTAGTGGCACGTTAAAGAATTTCTGCAGGACAAAATTCCGGCACCTCGGCGTGTCCGAAAACTGTAAAAGTAGTTAGGGGCGTTAAACAATTAAAATAATAATAATAATAATAATAATAATAATAATAATAATAATAATAATAATAATAATAATAATAATAATAATCATCTTCCACCGCTTTTTCCAGACCCTGGTGGGGTTGCGAGTACGAACTGTACCGCACATCTGCTCTTGGGCTGTTTACGGCCGGATGCCCTTCCTGACGCCACGCTATATAGAGGAATATTTCTGTGATATTTGGTAGTGTAATAATAATAATAATGCTATTTGTTTTACGTCCCACTAACTACTCTTTTACGGTTTTCGGAGACGCCGAGGTGCCGGATTTAGTCCCGCAGGAGTTCTTTTACGTGCCAGTAAATCTACCGACACGAGGCTGGCGTACCTGCCTAGTTGGGTTCAGAAGGCCAGCGCCTTAACCGCCTGAGCCACTCAGCCCGGCATTTGGTAGTGTAGTACGTTGTGTTGTGTGAGTATGAAGAGGAGTGTTTTGGGACAAACACAAACACCCAGCCCCGGAGACAGAGAAATTAACCATACGTGATTAAAATCCCCGACACTGCCGAGAATGGAACCCGGCGCTGACTGAACGCAAGGCCACAACACTGACCAGTTAGCCAACAAGCCGTACAGTTATACTGACTACAGGAACCCTTACATCTAACGGCAAAAAGGGCTAACGAAAATTTTTTAAAAAAGGAGATAATTTTCTTGTCCTAGTTGTTTTAACGGCACACCAACTCAGATTTTTGGTGACGATGGGATATGAGAGTTCTACGACTGGGAAAGAAGTGATTGTGGACTTAATTAAGGTACAGCTCCAGTACCTACCTTGTGTGAATACGCACCGAAAACCATCTTCAGAGCTTCAGATAGTGGGGTTAGAACCAACCATCTCCCGAATGCAAGCTAATAGGTACACGGCTCAAAACGTATAGCCAACTCGCTCGATATAATAATAATAATAATAATAATAATAATAATAATAATAATAATAATAATAATAATAATAGCGTGTGACCTCCGGAGAGGCATTGTGCAGGTCTTTCCAGTTGACGCCAAATGGGCAACCTGAGCGTCTGTGAGAATGGGGCGCTACCTAGGATGAAATGTAATGCCGAAGACGGCGCACATACCCGGCCCTCGAGACAATGGAATTAACCAATGACGATAAAAATCCCCGACCCGACCAGGAATCGAACCCGGGACCCCTTGGGCCAAAGGCCAGCACGCTAGCCATGGAGCCGGACTCTCGCCCGGTAGAAGAAAAGACATGAAAATTGTGAATATATTACTGCCCTGGAAACTCCAACTTAACTCTCACTTCTACCATAACGGTGCTCAAATGCGCCAGTCTCTTGCGCATTGGGGGGGGGGGCACGATTAAAATGAATACATCATCATCATCATCATCTGTTTACCCTCCAGGTTCGGTTTTTCCCTCGGACTTAGCGAGGGATCCCACCTCTACCGCCTCAAGGGCAGTGTCCTGGAGCTTCAGACTCTTGGTCGGGGGATACAACTGGGGAGTATGACCAGTACCTCACCCAGGCGGCCTCACCTGCTATGCTGAACAGGGGCCTTGTGGAGGGATGGGAAGATTGGAAGGGATAGGCAAGGAAGAGGGAAGGAAGCGACCGTGGCCTTAAGTTAGGTACCATCCCGGCATTCGCCTGGAGGGGAAGTGGGAAACCACGGAAAACCACTTCCAGGATGGCTGAGGTGGGAATCGAACCCACCTCTACTCAGTTGACCTCCCGAGGCTGAGTGGACCCCGTTCCAGCCCTCGTACCACTTTTCAAATTTCGTGGCAGAGCCGGGAATCGAACCCGGGCCTCCGGGGGTGGCAGCTAATCACACTAACCACTACACCACAGAGGCGGACAAAATGAATACAGGCATGTCAAAATGAGGAACAACTATTAATGCAAACATTCCAATACTCACAAACAAACAGAAAAACAGGACGATATTGGAGCTGTTTCTCAGGTACATCTTGTAACGAGTCGTATGTACTGAGTTGTTAATAATATTCACAAGTAAACAGAAAAGTAGACCTGTATTCATAATTTTTTTGAAGGAATATCTTATGTACGAAGCTATAAAAAGTAATCACAAGTAAAAATATTAGCACTTGCTTCATAAATACTCTTAATAAATGTCCTATTGCTGTATATTATATATTTCATACTGTAATACGAAATGTGAAAAGCTCTACCACCAGATAGACCGCCTGAATAGTCTCCATTGGGAAGCGTAGTTCTCTAAGGAATGCCCGCTTTCAAATATATATTTTTGGAGGGATGTAAAGCCATCTACCACCTTCCCCACATTTAACGCCTTAGAAGCCCCCGAAGACTAGCAAACTCCACGCTTTAGGGGAACTTAACAACTGGGAGGATAATTTTGTGGGAGCATAATGGCACTCTGCCCCCTAAGATCATTTCCGGGAAGGGGGGGGGGGGGGTGCAGAAAACGCCTTCTTCCCCCAGGCCGGCGTCACTTCTCGTGCTAGTAGGTTTAACAGCATGTAAAATAATACATAGTCCGCCTTTGTGGTTTAGTAATTAGTGTAATTAGCTGCCACCCCCGGAGGCCCAGGTTCGATTCCTGGCTCTGCCACGAAATTTGAAAAGTGGTACGAGGGCTAGAACGGGGTCCACTCAGCCTCGGACGGTCAACTAAGTAGAGATGGGTTCGATTCCCACCTCAGACATCCTCGAAGTGGTTTTCCGTCGTTTCCCATTTCTCCTCCAGGAAAATGCCGGGATGGTACCTAACTCATGGCCACGGACGCTTCCTTCCTTCTTCCTTGTCTGTCCCTTCCAAACTTCCTATCCCCTCACTAGACTCCTGTTCAGCATAGCAGGTGATGGCACCTGGGCGAGGTACTGGTCCTCCTTCCCAGTTGTATCCCCGATCAAAGTTCCATACTCCAGGACACTGCCCTTCATGCGGTGGAGGTGGGACCCTTCGCTGATTGCGAAGGAAAAACCAACCCTGGAGGGGAAATGGATTAAGTAAGTAAGAAAGAAAGAAAGAAAGAAAGAAAGAAAGAAAGAAAGAAAGGAAATAATACATGTGGGACAATATTTCCGGCACCTCGGCGTCTTCGTAAACCGTAAAAGTACCAATGGGCATAAAATCTAGGACATCATCAATAGCATATGGTACTATTTAAGACTAACATGATGCGTTGTCCGGCCCCGCGGTGTAGGGGGCAACGCGTCTGCCTGTCATCCGGTGGCCACTGGTTCGATTCTCGGCCGGGCCAGCGGTTTTTAATTGTAATTGATTAATATCCCTGGCCTGGGGACTGGGTGTTTGTGTCATCCTTAACGTTCCTTTCCTCAGATTCAACACTTTACACTTCCGCCCTTTTACAAAATACACTCCGGTTCCTCACATATGGTGCAAGTAGGGGCAAAAGATCTTTCTAGGTTGACGCCCCGTATAAATAGCATTAAAAAACCCATCATATCGTATTTCCTGAATATTAGGGTTATTGAGATAAGATATTTATCTTCATCATCATCATCATCTGTTTACCCTCCAGGGTCGGCTTTTCCCTCGGACACAGCGAGGGATCCCACCTCTACCGCCTCAAGGGCAGTGTCCTGGAGCTTCAGACTCTTGGTCGGGGATACAACTGGGGAGAATGGCCAGTACCTCGCCCAGGTGGCCTCACCTGCTATGCTGAACAGGGGCCTTGTTGAGGGATGGGAAGATTGGAAGGGATAGGTAAGGAAGAGGGAAGGAAGCGGCCGTGGCCTTAAGTTAGGTACCATCCCGGCATTCGCCTGGAGGAGCAGTGGGAAACCACGGAAAACCACTTCCAGGATGGCTGAGGTGGGAATCGAACCCACCTCTACTCAGTTGACCTCCCGAGGCTGAGTGGACCCCGTTCCAGCCCTCATACCACTTTTCAAATTTGGTGGCAGAGCCGGGAATCGAACCCGGGCCTCCGGGGGTGGCAGCTAATCACGCTAACCACTACACCACAGAGGCGGACTAGATATTTATCTTACAGCAAATAACTCGTGGATTGGTATAGATAATCTGTTTTCACGTTCAGTAATTGCATTAAGGGGCTCATAACTGAAGTTGCAGCACTTTGCCAGCGTGTCAGTATCTGTTGAGATAATGACACTAGCTTTTTTTTTTACAATGGAACTACTCTTATTTTCTACACTTAGCCTGAACCTCATTTGCCAGGTGTAAGCTGCACTGTTCGATTGAGTCGCTAAGTACTGTAGCCGGCCAAATGACGCACTACGTATGACACTTGAGTTATTGACGTACAATGTTCCTTCGCCTTCTAATAGCTACTCCACCCTGCTAAGGAAAAATACAGTAACTACATGAACTTGAAAACTGAGAAAGTTGAGATTAAAGTTGAGTCAAATTCTCACTACTGTCTACTTTAGAGATGACGTTGAAATTAACACATTAACTATAAAACAGGCACGAACATTTCTTAAGACAGAATTGTTTTTTATCAAATTACTGAATTATAACTGACTTTTTACAAAATGTATGTGGATATCTGCTTTGATTGTTAAAACAGGAAGTGGCGGTAATTGCACTTTTCGTTGTTGTATTTTCTAGATGCTGCTTTTCTCTTAGGTACTCTAATTAAAATCACAGTAAATTTATAATAGCTGATTTGAGTTTGTATTTCTTTTTACTTGAATTGCAAGATTTTCGGATAGAAACATAATCTAGTTTGAAGAGAATTATGTAACAAATATAAAATATGAATAAAAATGCACAATAAATACTGTATACAGTATTACTCAATAGTGTTCAAGAAAAAAAAAATAATATTCTGGTCAAACAATTCACTTTTGTTCACATTCAGAAATGTTTTCAAAGAATAATCTTCTGTACTCGGGAGTTAGCGGAGTAAGCTTTTTGATTTGCCCCAATTTATCCGCTTGGAATTCAAGAGGACAAATTGGGGCAAATATTCTTTTATAGGAAGGGGAGTTTTTTTTTTTTTTTTGCTAGGGGCTTTACGTCGCACCGACACAGATAGGTCTTATGGCGACGATGGGATAGGGAAGGCCTAGGAGTTGGAAGGAAGCGGCCGTGGCCTTAATTAAGGTACAGCCCCAGCATTTGCCTGGTGAGAAAATGGGAAACCACGGAAAACCATTTTCAGGGCTGCCGATAGTGGGATTCGAACCTACTATTTCCCGGATGCAAGCTCACAGCCGCGCGCCTCTACACGCACGGCCAACTCGCCCGGTGGAAAGGGAGTTAGGGATTGGAATAACTTACCAAGGGAAATGTTCAATACTTTTCCAATTTCTTTGCGATCATTTAAGAAAAAGCTAGGAGAACAACAGATAGGGAATCTGCCACCTGGGCGACTGCCCTAAATGCAGATCAGTAGTGATTGATTGATTGATTGATTGATTGATTGATTGATTGATTGATTGATTGATTGATTGATTGATTGATTGATTGATTGATTGATTGATTGATTGATTGTGCCCTGCTTCTTTTCCTGAGAAATTGTGCATGGTTTCGTGTGCTCAAATGGTTCAGGGAGGGAGCTCTTCTTTGCAACAGCAGGTTTCAAAACATTGGGTTGAAGTTATTCATTCATAGTCGGTTTTATACTGCAAATTATGTTCACCTCTTTTAGCACGAATATGCACAACTTTAGAATGAACAACTTCCTCAGGATAGCAACGTTTCGTGTTCCTCTTAGAAACCGAAGATAAATTTTGAAAATGATAGGCGTGTGAAATGTTCATTACTTTTGTAATTACATTGCCTTTATTTTGTGAAACAAAATGAACTGCACGGAAGTAATTAACAACACTTCTTTCCCGCTTCCTCTGATCCGTTCATGCCATAAGGCAGCAAAAGGAAATAGCTTGCTCTGATTTGATCCCACAAGTACAAAAGTTTCATTATAAACAATAAGCCTATAAGTGAAGATGGCTTTTGTAAATTTATCAATACGAGGTAACGTGATGATATTTTACAAGTCGACAGACTCACATACTGTTCCAAATTCAAAGTTCCTGTTTGCATGGCTCCCGTAAAGTGAACGACCGGACGAGATGGCCGTGCGGTTAGGGGCGTGCGGCTATTATCTTGCGTCCGGGAGGTAGTGTGCTCGAACCCCACTGTCGACAGTCCTGAAGATGATTTTCAGTGGTTTCCTATTTTACACTAGGCAAATACTGGGGCTGCACCTTAATTAAGGCCACGGACGCTTCCTTCCCACTCTTAGGCCTTACCTATTCCATCGTCGCCATAAGTAGTTACTTTTGGATGGTTCGGCGGGCACCACCACCACCACAGGCCCCCCGGGACAGGCTTCTACCTCATGGAATGTGCTGACTAAGACTGGATGCTTAACCTCACATGACCTTGCTTGGCGGCGATTTGAAAAAGTAAGGCGTTTTTCAAGAGTTCATCCTTAACCTCACATGATGTTACACAGGCTGTGTGTTCAAGCTTAACCTTACAGAACACCTTTCGACTCTAGGGTTAACGGCGTTAACCTTACAAACCGTACTTTGATGCCAAAAAGTGTAAGCTGGACCCAACTCCTAACGTGATTACAGTCAAGAGTGTAAGCTTAAACTAACAGGTACGGATTCGACTCCAAGCTTAACCTTACAGGTCCTGAATTTTACCCTAGGCTTAAGGGCGTTAGCTTTACAGTCCCAAGTTCGATACCCAAGAATGTCAGGATAACCTAACTGCCAAAGTGATTATGGACAAGAGTGCTAGCTTAACCTAACAGGCACGTATTTGACACCAGGCTTAACATTATAAGGGCATTACAGTCTCAAGTTTGAGATTCGATCCCAGGCTTAAACTAACTAGACAAGATGAGACATGGTTTAGGGGCTTTTGCAGCTGAGCTTGGCACAACATGACGGCTGCACATAGGACTGGGGATATACTGTAAGGCATAATACATATACTTTATTCATAGGGGTGTAACGTTGAAAGGCACTCACAGGGGGCTTGTCTTGACTTGGAACAAGATGGCGGCACGGGTCTAGGGAGATGGTGTAAAACTTAATACATATTGTACCAGGAATACCTAAGGCCTGGAACGTAGTTTTTAATTAGCTAAGTATTTGCAACGGGACGGCGCGAACACTTGAATACAGGTAACGGGACGGCACGGAGCTACGGACCCAAGAGTGAGAGGGATAGCTGCGTCACCGGCTATGACGCAATCATCACTTGAAGCTGACTCGCTAGTCTAGAAAATTCTGGAAGCTTTTGTTATATCTCCTAAACCCTTAAAGATACAGAAAAATGATTCAAACGTCACCGTGTCAAAATTTGACGTAAATCGACCTACAGATTATGGAGATATTGAGGTGAGAAGTAATCACATTTTTCATGAGCTAACAGCATCTGACCTCGACTTTGAGTATAGAAGGAGGGACATTGGAGAGGTATAGCCAGTTACAAATTGCAACTCGACCATGACGGATCGTCATACTGTCACCGCGTACGGGTCGTGAACCTGGAACTTTGCCGTGCGTTTTGTTGTACTAATCGTAGTACTTGCAAAAATGTCAACAGTGCACCGGAACTTAGAAAATCCAGTGTGTGTCAAGACGAACATTTCTTGGTAATAGCTCGGGACTTGTACAATTTTAGCGTGTGTTAAGGTTAACTTTAACATTTGACAGTAGTAGCTCAGAACTTACAGTCCCTGGCCAAATTAATAGACTCAGTCACATTTTCTTTCATGTATACAGTTTGAAGCACCGTGGAAGCCTAGTACATGCTCAAAGAGGAGTAATTTTGATTCCATAGGTATTTACAGTTGGTAATATGACTTTAACATGTGCGTTATGTTAGTCAGTTGTTTCTTGGGCTGCTGATGTGCAACTGTTGACAGCTTGGCAATATTTGGCGCCAAATATGTAACCCCTTACAAGTGTTTCCACAGTGTTTTTCATCACAATAACTGAGAGGGTAAGTTGTACTGCTCGGTTTACTTTATTCTCTATACAAGAGTTAATGATTTAGGAATATTAAACTTTAAAAACCAGAGAAACGTTGATAATATAATGACATTTTGATTTTTTTAGGTTACGATGTCTGGTGACATAACCCCTCGAAAGGGGGCACAGATAAAGATCCTCACTGAGACAGGAACGTATTCCCAGCGTGAGATTGGTGACAAAGTTGGTGTTTCACAATCCACAGTGAAACGCATTGCTAAGAAACTGGCTTTTGGTGAGGACTTGAATGGGAAACGGAAAGGTCATTGTGGCAGGAAACCTCTCTTTACTGAGCGTAGTGAACGATGCCTTCCAAACTTTTGCAAAAGAAACCGACATTCTACGGTGAAAATGGTAAAAACTGAACTAGAAGCATCTGGGGTACATGTTTCAGAAAGAACAAAACGGCGGAAACTGAAGGAATTGGACTTCATGGCTCATAGGCCATGTAAGAAACCATGGCTTACTACCTGTGTGATGGCTAAGAGATTCAAATGGGCCAGGGAATACAAGGATCATGGTATAAACTACTGGAAATCGGTAGGTAATAACATATAATATTTGACAAAGGGTGCTGAAGAGGATTTTGAAGTTAGGTGAAATATTTACAAATTTCTCTATTTATTTTCAGGTATGCTTCAGTGATGAGTCAACTTTCGAAGTTCTTTCCCAGAAGGCAGCATTTGTTCGTCGCAGGTCAGATGAGAAATACCATCCAGACTGTCTTTCTCTGACAGTCAAACACCCTGATAAGATAATGGCGTGCTCAGTAATTAGCGGGGAAGCAGCAGGACCTCTTTATTTTGCCGATGGTATAATGTGCCAGGACCAGTATAAGGAAGTTTTGCGCACTCAGCTACTATCACAGATACGCGAATGGTTCCCTGATGGAAAAAAATGTGACTTATGCAGGACGAAGCACACTGCCACACAGCTAAATCAGTTAAAGACTTCCTGAAGAAAAAATTACCCTTATTGTCATGGCCAGAGCATTCTCCGGATATGAATCCTATTGAAAATGTATGGGAGGTGGTCAAAAGAGAAATAGCAAAAGAAATGATCACAACAAAAACCAGACTCATTGAAAAACTAGAAGAAGTTTGGCATCATAATCCACTAATAAAAGAGACTGTTCAAAGCTGTATTGAAAGCATGCCCAGGAGGATTAAAGCACTAATAGATGCAAAAGGTGGACCTACAAAATATTGAAACTGTGTACATTTGAAGAAAAGTGTTACTTATCACCTAAAATTTTGTGAAAGAAAGGAAAAAGAATGTCTGTACATAGTCAATAAACATCCCTTCTGTAAATAACTGTAATAAATAAGTTGTAATTCTAAGAAATTTGGTAATTAATTTAAAAAACGTGAAAAAGTAGTACTGAGTCTATTAATTTGGCCGGGGACTGTATAATATTCTTGTGATCTCTGAACTTAACATTTTCGTACCAGAGAGTGACCAAGTTTATCCAACGTTGTCTTACTTGTGAACAGAGACATTAGATAATCAAGTAAATCTTAAGGTTATTTTATAACAAATTAGTAAAATATTAACTCAATTGAAAGGAAATAACACATATTATCTCCTTAATATTTGTGTCATGAACAATTAGGAACATTCAAACTATGTCTTTCGTGTGTGGTGAGTGACTGAATTTGCACTTTATAACACAGCAATCTTTAGTCTCCATGTTTCATTTTCAATCAAGTACAGTGAGCTTTAGAAAGACAGTGGCATTACTTACCTGTGTTAATAGGATGAATTATTTAAAAAAATGTGCTTTGAACTGTGTTCTCAAGGTAGAATTTTCCGAACTGTCTTTATTTGAACTGTGCTTCGAAACCATAACTATTTCAAACTGCGCTTTTATTTCAAAGTGTATTCCTAGCTAGTCAAGTTATCCTTGCTCAGAACTGTGATTTTCATTTCAATCTTTACACGTTAGACAGTGTTTCGAACTATGATACTACGTACTGTTTATTAGTGATTTACTAATTTTCACTTCATCGAATCGTGCTATTTCGACACTCATAATTAAAACTGTCAATTGAACTTTTTCATGTCAGCACATTTTACTAAGTGACACCATAAATCTTGACCGAGTGTTTAACCCTCATATCAACCTGACACCTGATACGACGTGGAACTAAAACGTGGTACATCGTGAGAGATGGTACGTGGTACAGCGTGGGATTAAACGTGGTACATCGTGGGAGCGTGGTGCTATGGTGGACATCACGACACCGGCGGAGTTCCCAAATGCTGTTCGCTGAACCGCATTCACCAGTTTCAGCATGAAAAATGATTCAGGTGATATGAGGGCATTTAAGATTAAACTTTCAAACTGTAATGACAGTGATTACTTTCAACAAACTTTTTGAAGTCATTCACTTCATTCCAAAGTGTTAAATAGCACTAGTCAGTTACAAAGTCATACTAGACTTTCTGAAATAGTAGCTTTATATTTTCTATTTTCAAGTGCCAATCAAAAACGACTTTAGAAATTTCAAGTGATAATTCTATGAAAATACTTTAGAAATTTCAAGTGATAATACTAGAACAGACTTTAAGTATTTCAAATAATAATTTTAGGAAGACTTTAGAAATGTGAAGTGCTAATTATAGAGAGACTTTAGGTTTTCAAGTGATGTTTCTAAAACGACTCCAGGAAATTATGAAGCAATACTTATTTAATGAAGAAGATTGATTGATTTTCAAATTTCGCAATGCAATAATAAATCCCACAGAAGAGACTTACGATTAATTTCTGAGTTCAGATGCGAAACAGTAAAGAGGTTATTTATGCATCATATCAGGTGAATAAATTTAATCTTAGAAAAATAACATCTATTATTTCGCACTGCGAACTCCCTTCTCTGTACCGGCTCCTAAGAACTGAACACTCCCTAAGAACATTTTCATGCTCCTTCTCCTGTTACTTTTCCTGGTACAATATGCTTTATTCATAGGGGGCGTAATGTTGAAAGGCACCCTCACGAGGTTTGGAGCTGAGCTTGGCACAATATGGCGGCACGGACTAGGGAGATGGTGTAAGGCTTAATACATATACACTATGCTTTATTCATAGGGGCGTAATATTGGGGAGCATCTTTAAGGCTCGATGCTAAGCGACTGCCGAGTCTAATACGCTAGCGTGTGAAGTGATGCGTAACACGCTATTAGTTTTCAGTGTTTGGAACACTGAATTTTCTTTATTTTAACATTTCATGCTTATTGATTTGAACTCTAGAGACTTATAGTAGCTTACAAAATTGTTAGCATCACTTAGAGATTAAAACTTTGTGGTCAGAACCATAAAAATGGTCGCACTACACATGACGCTGGCTTCGTGTCCAGGCATAACCTTTCTTATCGCGGGTTGGACCACAAGCCTAAGGGCGTTAACCGTACAGACCTTAGTTTGAAGACTTTGTTTAAAAATCCTATTGAACGTGAAACTGAACACAAGAGACAGTACGTGTGAACCCCCATTCTGAAGATTGTTTTACGAGATTTCTCATTTTCACATCGAGTCGATATATCTACGTCGCTCTAGCGTGAAAACTACATTCTGTTCAAAAAAATCTCGCAACTCAGCAAAAGCCTACATTTATTATTCTCTCTCTTATTATAACCAGTACGGAAAGACATGTTGAGACAAAATGATTAGAAATGTAATTTTCTACAGCATTTGTTATGTCGCATTTTTCGATAGAAGAGCTACTAACGCGATTATCCGAAATTTATTATACAACGGTGTCCTGACAGTGAGCACATCTCAGCAGCAAACTGACTTTACGAGCTCGAAGGCCGGGTGGTTGAAATAAATGCAAGGTTTCAATGCACAGTTATTTAGTTTGACTGCAGACTACCATTCAAAGATATGAGCTTCATTGATGTTTCCGTATTGAACTGAGATCACAGAGATGAGATATCTATTAGGTTCCACCTATTCAATACTAATTACGTGTTGATGTTACTAATAACTTTTATTCATCTTGGGACCGTTTTCGACACATAAAATGTCATCATAAGCTATAAAATGAATCACAAATATATAAGCAAAGACATAATAATCAAAACTATTGTGGATGCATATTGAAATATGATCATTAAACATCTTTAACCTTCCATTCACACCATGTGGTAAGATAAATCGCCATAAGAGAAGAGCAACGGCATAATAATTAAATCTGGCGCAATGACACATTGAAGTATGCATATAGTCTCTTACTAATCAAAGAATAAAAGAAGGTTCTTCAACATGTAGTCTTTGTGCATCCGTTTAATAGAAGGCTCCGACAGGCTTCCAAAGTAAAGAGTCATTTAAAACATTCACACATGCTATGCGTCAACCAGAGCGTCGAGAACTTATTTGAATCACTTGGTATGTAATTTATACCTGATAAAAAATTTAACACTGATGAATATGAAATTAGTCAGTGGTAAAAGACGTTAGTCTTGCGAGAAGGAGATTATAAAATGTTATATGCGGTAGGTCTGTAGGGGAGAAGACGGATGGGGGGAAAGAAAAAGATCTTGTTAGGGGAGTAGTAGGTTTAAGGTGGGTCTTGTGAACAGTGTGGTGGGGGTTTGTAACGTGATAAGGTACTGTGTATTGCGCTAAATATTGATCTCCTATTCGGAAGATTAAAATACTTAAATACTTTAATTGACAAATCAAACAGAATGTTAGTTTCTCTGAGATTTCGTTCAGATTCGAATTGGAGTTGAAGAACTGGTCTAAGTAAATGAAGCAATTTTCTACAGATTCCAATGTCGAAACTGTCAATCCTCGTACATTGGTCAAACAGGGAGGAACTTCAAAATCAGATACATGGAACATGTTAATGCTACAAAATATAATAGATACTCGGCAGTTGGCCAGCACATTCAAGATTCAAAGCATAGCTTCAGTAACATACAACAAGATATAGAGGTGCTCATTAATATGGACAAAGGACCTATTCTTGACGTCACAGAATATTGCTAACTAACATTGTTTGATTTTTAAATTAAAGTATTTAAGTATTTTAGTCTTCCGAACAGGAGGTCAATATTTAGCGCGATACACAGTACCTGATCACGTTACAAACCCCCACCACACTGTTCACAAGACCCACCTTAAACCTACTACTCCCCTAACAAGATCTTTTTCTTTCCCCCCATCCGTCTTCTCCCCTACAGACCTACCGCATGTAACATTTTTTAATCTCCTTCTCGCAAGACTAACGTCTTTTACCACTGACTAATTTCATATTCATCAGTGTTAAAATTTTTATCAGGTATAAATTACATACCAGGTGATTCAAATAAGTTCTCGACGCTCTGGTTGACGCATAGCATGTGTGAATGTTTTTAAAATGACTCTTTACTTTGGAAGCCTGTCGGGGCCTCCTATTAAACGGATGCACAAAGCCTACATATTGAAGAACCTTCTTTTATTCTTTAATTAGTGAGTGACTATATGCATACTTCAAGGTGTCACTGCGCCAGACTTAATTATTATGCCGTTGCTCTTCTGTTATGGCGATTTATCTTTACACATGGTGTGAATGAAAGGTTAAAGATTTTTAATGATCATATTTCAATATGTATCCACAATAGTTTTGATTATTATGTCTTTGCTTATATATTTGTGATTTATTTTATGGCTGATGATGATATTTTATGTGTCGAAACTGGTCCCAAGTTGAATAAAAGTTATTAGTAACATCAACACGTAATTAGTATTGAATAAGTGGAACCTAATAGATATCTCATCTTTGCAGGCTACCATGCTAACTGAGGCAGAGATTCATCTTTTGAGTATTGTGATAGTTGTGCTATTAGAAATTCGTCTATCATGGAACAACCCTTTTGGCCTTTCTGCCCTTCCGCCCTTTCGCATCAGCTCAGTTGCTAGCGTCTTTGATTCTGCAACCGCTCAGCTTCAAGACCTTGAAGCAGCTTTACATTCTAAAGTTCTGTCCCTATGAATAAAGTACATGTATTAAACCTTACATCATCTTCCTAGTACCGTGTCACCATCTTGTTCCAAGTTCAGCTTTGAGCCATATATCATAGTTCATTCACTTTGCCCTTCTGCCGTTTTGCCCTATTGCCCTTTTACACTTTAGTCCTTTTGCCATTTAGCCCGTTTGCCCAAGAGTATACGTATTAAGCCTTATAGCCATCATCTTGTTCCAATTTCAGCTCCAAGTCCTAGGAGGTTAAGTTATGTTAGCGCGTGGTTAGCGTAACATTAGGCCTGCAGTTAGCTCGGGTATCGAACTTAAAGTCCTCGTGCAGTATTTTTATTGATATGTGCATGCTCGGCTAAATGCAAAAAAACCATAACATGGTATTTCATGTCTCAGCAAATACTTTCAAGTCTCATCAACTTGCACGTACAGTCTATTTTTAGCTGATATGTGCATATTGAGCTAAATGCTAAAACAATGAACTTGTTATTTCATGTCTCAGAAAATACTTCCAAGAATAATCAACTTGCTCGTGCAGTCATTTTTATTGCCGAAATCCATTTCCTGTCATGACTTGACTTTAGGAGCATTCTCACTCCGTACTAACATTCACACATAGTCTTCAGGAAAAGAAAAGCTTGTCATCGAATTTTTTCCTCTTGTAAACTTAAGATCTTTAGTTTTGAGTCCAAGTAAGCTCCAGGTTCGAATCCTAGTTGGGGTTGGGCTATCCCGTAGCTCAAACGTTAGGTGTTTCGAATTAAACAATAGCACTTGAGCTGTGTGTATATCCAAGTGAGCTCCAGGTTCAAAACCTAATTCGGTCGGTGATTTTTTATTAATTTCTTGTAGCGCTAAAGCTTTTAACGTACATTCACGCTTGTTTGCTGCCTACGTAGAGGAGTCAAGGGTTCGATTCCTAGCCAGGTCGGCGACTTCTTGTAACTCGAAGGTTGGGTGTTTTGAATTTAACGTACAATTATTTACTTAGCATGGTACTGAGCAGTCCAAAGGGATGTGTAGCGTGTCATGTGTCATGTGTAGCGCGAACATTTCTTTTTCGGTTCTGACCACAATGTTTTAATCTCTATGTGATGTCAACAATATTGTAAGTTACTGTGAGTCTCTAGAGTTCAAATCTATAGGCATTAAATGTTAAAATAAAAAAATCAGTATTCCAAACACTGAAAACCAATAGCACGTTACGCATCAGTTCACACGCTAGCGTATTGGACTTCGCAGTCGCTTAGCTTCCAGCCTCAAAGATGCTTCCCAATATTACGCCCCTATGAAAAAGCATAGGGCTTATGTATTAATCCTTACACCATCTCCCATAGTCCCGTACCGCCATCTTGTCCCAAGCTCAGCTCCAAGGCCCCTGAGGACGCCTTTTCAATATGAATAAAACATATGTATTAATCCTTACACCATCTCCCTAGACCCGTGCCGCCATCTTGTTCCAAGTTCAGCGCCAAGCCCTCTCTGAGGGCCTTCCAATGTTGCACTCCTATGAATAAAGCATATGTATTATGCCTTAAACCATATCCCTAGCCCTGCAGCCGTCGTGCTGTGCCAAGATAAGCTGCAAAACCCCCGAAACCATGTCTCATCTTGTCTAGTTAGTTTAAGCCTGGGATCGAATCTCAAACTTGGGACTGTAACGGCCCTGTAAAGTTAAGCCTGGTGTCAAATACGTGCCGGTTAGGTTAAGCTAGCACTCTTGTCCGTAAAAACGTTGGCACTTAGGTTAGCCTGGCATTCTTGGGTATCAAACTTGGGATTGTAAAGTTAACGCCCTTAAGCCTAAGGTCGAATCCAGGACCTGTGAGGTTGAGCTTGGAGTCGAATCCGTACCTGTTACCGGTAGGTTAAGCTTACACTCTTGACTATAAGAACGTTAGCAGTTGGGTCCAGCTTGCACTTTTTGGCATCAGAGTTGGGTCTGTAAGTTAACGCCCTTAAGCCTGGGGTCGAACCTGTGTTCTGTAAGGTTAAGCCTGTACACGTAACCAGTGTAACATCATGTGAGTTTAAGGGTGAACTCTTAGCCAAGTGCCTTACTTTTTCAAATCTTCCGCCAAGTAAGGTCAAGTGAGGTTAAGCATGCGGTCTTAGTCAGCACATTCTCTGAGGTGGAGGCTTCTCCCGGTGGTGGTGGTGACCGCCGACCCATCCAAAAGTAACTATTGCCATAAGACCTATCTCTGTCGGTGCAACGTAAAACAAATTGTGCAATTAATGTACAGACCCAGCATTTACCTGGTGTGAAAATAGGAAACTACAGAAAACCATCTTCAGGGCTGCCGACAGTGGAGTTCGAACACAATACTGGATACTGCTTGCACTTAAGTGACTGAAGCTATCGAGCTGGGTCTTTAGGTATTTAACATTTGGTGAATGTTCACAGCGGCAATGAGATACCGTTGGATGGAAAAGTTTCAATGTGTCTGCAGACAATACCTCGATTTGGTTCGAATTTTTGGGATGCCACTCTCTCATATCTTCATTTTGAAGAATGGCTCCCTGTTTTGACTTGCGAAAGACATCATTACTTTATCATTATTTTTTATTGTAGCCTAATGTTGTCAGATAAAAATGTTTTGCAAACATGCACTGTCCTTCGCTCTTTTGCAAAGGATGTACATATGTAAAATTCCTGTTAGTTTTCACTCAATGTTCGCCTTTTGACTGGAACTTAGAGCAGGCATGGCCAATGAATGTAGGTTGATTCCTCCAGGATAGAGACCAATATTTTGCATAAATATCTTTTCTTTGTGCGTTGATAAGCAATTCTGAACACATTTTACTGTAATGCTCATCATAACGTTCCTGGTATGGGTGCTTGTTCATTGAATTTCTCGTACCGGTATCAACTTCCTTTCTGTCTATACTCATTTTTCTTCGGTTCCTTCTACAATCTACAGCTGAAGAAGTCCCTTATTTATTTCCTGAATCATCCAGTGGCGAAACTACTTGGAGTCATTTGAGACAATACCTACCCTAAGAAATACAATTAAACATAATTATCGTAACAAATGTATCTGCTGTTGTTATTGTGTTCAATCAACAACAATCTGTTTGATATGTGCTACTCAATCAACAGGGGCAATCACCTAGAGTTGTTAGATCTTCTTTCAAAACAGGAACAGTACATTCGAGATCATCTCCAGTCCACATCGGGCTTGAAAGGTACATCAAGCGAAATACAGAATGAGTTAATTGAGTCTGTAACTGCCATCATTCAGGATACAATGAAAGCAGAGGTAGATTCTTGTGATTTCATTGGTATTCAGGCAGATGAGACCTTAGATGTATCAAACATATCTCAAGTTAGTGTATTATTCCGGTTCTGCTCAAAACAGGTTATCACAGAAAGATTCATGGGCTTTTATGATGTTTCGATTGATAAGAATGCATCAGGCGTATCAGAATTAATTGTCGATATTCTGTGAAAGTGAGGAGTGATTGATAAAGTCGTATGTCAAGTATATGACGGGTGCTCCGCAATGGCAGGAAAGCATGGGGATGCTCAACATAATGTTAAACAAGTTTGCCCAAGGGCAATATTTCTACACTGTTATGCCCACAAGTTAAACCTCGTTCTTCCCCATTGCTCCAAAACTATAAAATCAGTCAGGCTCTTCATTCATTTTTTTAGTAGATCCTCAAAAATAGCTCATCTTCTGGAATCCAAAGAATTCAGACCTCTACAAGCGTGCACTACACGTTGGAGCTTTCATTCTAGATCAGTCCACACAATATTTTCACACTATGATGATCTAAGACAGATTTTTCAAGACATTTCAGAGGATGATGAGGGTTGGGATAGTGAGCCGTACACTTCAGCTGTTGGGTTGCTTAACATACTCAAGAAGGCCCAACTCATTTATTTGCTCTGTCTCTATAGATAAATTTTTATTTATACAGACCATCTCCTCGTTCTACTGCAACATAAACGCACATCTGATGTAATTTGCAATACTGAAATTAGAATAACCACTGGATCCTCAAGGACATGCGATCAGAAAACACAGTATCCTCTTGCATTAAAAAATATCGCAAAATAAATAGTGAGATAGTGAGATACGAGGTTTCTCTTCCAGGACTCGCTGGGCGGCAACACGAAGACGCTAATGGTGGCCTGTCTCTCGCCTTCCGACAACAACTACGACGAGACACTTAGCACAGTACGGTACGCTAACCGAGCCAAGAACATACAGAACAAGCCTCGCATTAACGAAGACCCCAAGGACACGATGCTCAGGGAGTATCAGGAGGAGATCCTCAAACTGAAAGCGCTCCTGGAGAACTCCCAGTCTTTGAAGGAAATTAATCTCGGTAAGTACAGACTATGTCTTATATTCAAATCAGTGTTTTCCGTAAATAATAATAATAATAATAATAATAATAATAATAATAATAATAATAATAATAATAATAATAATAATAATTGAGAAGCCTCTTAATATTACAGCCGGCCCCGCGGTGTACGGGTAGCGTGTCTGCCTCTTAACCGGAGGCCCCGGATTCGATTCCCGGCCAGGTCAGGGAAATTTACCTAGATATGAGGGCTGGTTCGATGTCCATTCAGCCTACGTGATTACAATTGAGGAGCTATTTGACGGTGAGATGGCGACCCCGGTCCAGAAATCCGAAGATAACGGTCGAGAGGATTCGTCGTGCCGACCACACGACACTTCGTAATCTGCAGGCCTTCGGGCTGAGCAGCGGTCGCTTGGTAGGCCATGGCCCTCCGGGGCTGTTGTGCCATGGTTCTTGTTTTTCTTCTTCTCCATACTACCGCGACTGAATGCTCATCTTTATCTGACCCTACCTGGAACTCCACATACAATCATGCATGTTCCAAATAAGATTATCTGTAAATATTATCTATTAATTCCAGCTGTAGGGGTAACAATTAAATGTTGAACGGTCGTAAGGTATAACATTGTACGTCCGTATATTAGCCGCGAAGCTTTTCGCAATCTGCTCGTTGAGATAAAAGATTGTCCCATATATGTTATAGCCCACACATATTGTAATTCCGCTCAAAAATACCAAACTGTCGAGCCATTGGAAACAATGTATTTTAAAGCCTATTGATAGTCATACCATATCGAACTCTAGCTTCATTCATTTACTCGCATCTCATTAAAAGTCAGTTCCCCACACGATCCCACACGAACAGGCTACAGCTGGCCTACTTCTGAACATATTTTTCCTTAAATTTAAGTTTTAAGTTCAGCAGTTTAAGTAAAGCAATAAAAACACTTAGCCCACCTGCCTTGTGTTTAAAAGGCCGTTGTGTTCACTCAGAATCCGGATTTGATTGTCCTGACCCACGTGCGTGAAGGTACGTGCTACACTACGGCACACATCAAAACGAAACTTATTAGTCACAGATCATTTTCACACTGTTTTTAATTTAGCAAGCACGGGGTTTGTACTCTCCAAAATGATGCGCTGTCATAAACTCAAAACAACCCGGGATATGAAGAGTCACTTATCTTTGTTACAGCACAATTGAATAAGGGGATTTCGAACCTGCGATACCGAAATACGCCTTTATCTCATCCTCATTAGTGCAATTCACCTATATCCATCTATTCCGTTTTTTCTATTGGGGTCGGAGAATTGCCTGCTAGTGTAATCATTTGTTTCGCGGCCAATTTATGAAAAGTGAGGGTCAATATAATGAAAGCTCTGGCGCAGGACGATCCTGATACTCATTTAGAAGCATTTCTGACAATTAATAGTTTTCAGTGAATGAATGAATGAATGAATGAATGAATGAATGAATCAACAATTCGAATGCTTTCTTCTGCCACCCACTTCCAGTCACTTTCGTCATTTCTCGCACGTTTTCGCTGAATCAATCCTCATTTCACTATCTCTTTCGGACGATGAGTTGTCAGCCTCTCTTGAATTGTTATTATTATTAGGCGAGCACTCTTCATTGACAGTTTCGCTTTCTTCAGTTCCGCTTTCAAACAGACGCAGAATGTGATCATATTCAGTAACCGCAACCTCGGTGATGGTTTTTTTTTTGCTAGTTGCTTTACGTCGCACTGACACAGATAGGTCTTATGGCGACGATGGGATAGGAAAGGGCAAGAAGTGGGTAGGAAGCGGCCTGGTGTAAAAATGGGAAACCACGGAAACCAGGGCTGCCGACAGTAGGGTTCGAGCCCACTATCTCCTGGATGCAAGCTTACAGCTGCGCGCCCCTAACCGCACGGCCAACTCGCCCAGTGCCTCGGTGATCAGGAAGGGAGGTGAAGTAGGGGAATATTGCTGCTAATTCTAAGGCTTAAAATAAACAAGAGAAAACGGTATATGTCATTAAAAACGCAAGGATAGGACAGTCATATTACATAGCTATTCATAGAACCTCGGACATCGGAGGAACTTGTAGTGGTAGCCAAACTAACTAGAAGCAGAAAATAATATAACAGCTTGTGCTCGGCAAGAGAGACCCATCATCAGAGTTAATGGCCAAGGAAGTCGTGGCGGACCTCGCTCGTCATCCGAGCTAGTTATCAACCAAAAAAATAAAATAAAATCAGAGCTAAACCCCATAGCACAACAGCCCCGAAGAGCCGTTTTCTACCAGGAGACCGCTTTTCAGCTCGAAAGTTTGCAGATTACAAGGTATCGTGTGGTAGGCCGAGGCCAACTAGATAGACAGGCCATAAAGCTCCCCCTCCACTTCCGGCGCTACGTCACACAAATAGCCGGCCGTTTCATATTTCGCCAGTGACTTGCAGGCTGATATGAACCTCGCAGCAGTGAGGCTATCAATGGTGTTGAATGATTTAAACGTGTGTGAACGTTGTGAATTATGCCCATGTCGTATTGTGTACTTGGTTGTAGAAGCAACTATAGTTCAAAAGAGCCCAATATTTCAGTGTTCAAATTTCCTGCTGATTTGGTTCGGAAACAAAAGTGGATCTTAGCCATCCATCAAACCGAATTTGTCCCTTCAGAAAGCTCAGTTTTGTGCATAAAATACTTCGACGAACGTTTCGTAATTACGGAGGATTCTGTTAAAAGACCTGATGAGTCTATTTTAACAGTAAAACGTAACCATTTAAAACTCTCAAACGACGCTATTCCTACTAAGTTTGAAAATGTGCCTGCCTGTCTGTCTGAAAATCTTCCAAGACCAAGGAAAACTCCTATTCAAAGACAAGAAGAAATTGAAAAACTGTAAGAAGAAAGAAAGAAAGAAAGAAAGAAAGAAAGAAAGAAAGAAAGAAAGCTGAGGAAGAAGATGATAGGATCAAGGACTTCGATGACGTTAAGGGTAATTTTACTACTAAATGCAAATTAGATTTTGACTAAGTTTTTGTCAATTTTGACAGCCAAAGTCTATGTATTTTCAAAATTTATATGACTGAGAAAAATATTCCGAAAATTGGTACTTCTATAACATTAAATGAGGCTCTTGATTTTAAAGCCATAAAACATGGCATTTTTATGAATGATAACCCTGATATACGTGCATTAGGTAACGGGGGCAAGATATTAAAATGGTCAAATTTGGAAAGTATCTGTAACTTCCTGTTTAGTTTTGCTTGTGACTCAAAAGTGACTGTCCACGACAAAATAGAAACTATGAACAAAATAATCGATGAAATTGAAAGTGAAGTTGATGACTGTATCATTACGGATAATTTAAAATGTTTCAAGGAACAGTTAAATTTAGCCTTTGCAAAGAAAGTGTCTTACTCCTGTACACTAATAACATGGTTCGCTTCAATATTTTTCGCATTTCGTGGGGCGTATAAGAAGATAAGACAACGTTCCTTACAATGCCTCACCCTGTGTATTTACAGTCTTTTACCTCAAAACTAGGCACGGGAAAGTCGGGTATAGATGATTCACATTAGAATTACTTGAAAAAGAAACTAAAATTGTTAAATGAACTAGTGTTGGTCACCTTAAACAGCTCCACAGAGGACAAGAGAATGATGTACAGTAGTTAAGCTTGCTCCTGCCCTGAACCAAAAAGTGTTGTACCCAACTTCTTTAGAGCGACAAAATGTAAACCTCTGTTCTAAGCTGTTCGATGAGAAAAATGTCGCCGCTTTAAAACACTTTGATAAAATAAAAATGGAGATGATTTTAAAAGCACAGCTGTATTTCTAGAAATAATTCTTCAGTAGTGGAAGATTGTTAATGTTAAGCATGCTTTCAAAGGCGGCAGATTTAACGACCCTCATTGTAACGCAATATTTTCAATTCATGACGACAATGTTTTATTTCTGCGCAAGTTTTTAACATGGTTAATTAGATGGGATAATCTGTCTGTTCAAGGGTAGATTACACAAAGAACAGAGAGTCGTCATGGAAAACTTATTAATGAAACTCAAACAGCCTTAGTTCACACTATAAAAACTATTTTAGAGTTAATAAATTTCTTGAAAACAAGTTTAGGAGTCAAGTATATATTGTTAGGGATATTTCAAACTGACGAATTGGAAGCAATATTTGGGCAGTACAGGGAAATGAGTGGTGCCTGCTACCATATTTCAGTGAAGCAAATCCTTGAGTCAGAACGAAACTTGAAAGCCCTGGCGCTAATAAATGCATACTCTGCTAAACATGCAGCCATCCCTATTAGTGATATTTCATTAAGTAAGTATGTGGATTGCAAGAGATTGTAAAAGCTTCAAACCTACAGACATTTCCCATTTTGAAAATGTGATAGTTGAGTTTAATGATGTTATTGTATCTGAAAACCTTTTGTTAGGTCTAGTTTATATTGGTGGATATATTTGTAAAATAATTATGAAAAATTGTACATGTAAAAGTTGTCAATATGTTTTGTTGTTAAATAATGATAACGTAACGTCAGATGTGTTAAAGCCAGAGGACTATTATTATTTCAATATAATTGACAGGGGAGCTTTGAAGTATCCATCAGATTTTATTGTTAACATTTTGATCACACAATTTAAATTATTTAGGGTACTTATAAGAGATAAATTTCAATCGAAGTTTTTACATGGTGATTCTCAAAGAAACATTCTGATTTTGCTTGTCAACAAAGTTCTGGAAAATGAAAACGTCATGTTTGAAACATGCAGTGATTGTAGAAGTAGTTTTAAAGATTTCGTTGACAAAAGTATATACATCTTTTGTAATATATTATTGAATAACTATAGAAAGGTTATCGCAGACGAACTCTTGGCTAAGAAGAAGAAATCCTCAAGTAAGGATAGCCATAAATCGGCAAAGAAAAGAAAAAAATGATAAACTGAAACCTTAAGAATTTTTAGATAAGTTTTAAGTTGAAGCCTAATTTCTAAGAAAGGTTCCAGACTATTGTTGTGAATTGCTATCATGTATTTGCCTAGTAACATTAAAACTATGTTTATACGTATTATGGGCTTTAATCTTTTACATGAAACCGTGTTCCGTTACAAATGACAGATGCCAGCTTAATTTTACGTAAAGAAGTGTATATAAACTGTCCCGCCAGTTTCCCCCCGCATAAAACTCGTGTAGTGCATAAGCCTAAATGAAACCACAATTGAAGGCGTGTTCAATTATATCGTTAAGGCTCAATAAATGAACAATATCATAGAGACAGTGAGAGCGGGCCGTACACTGCCATGCTGAACGCCAGCCACTCTCGTGACGTCACGGTCCGAGCCTTGTGGCCTGTGGGTAGGCACGACGAATCCTCTCCGCCGCTATTCATAGTTTTCTAGACCGGGATCGCCATCTCACCGTCAGGCAGCTCCTCAATTGCAATTGCGTAGGCTGAGTGGACTTCGAGCTAGCCCTCGGATACAGGCAAAAATTCCTGACCTGGCCGGAAATCGAACCCGGGGCCTCCGGATAAAAGGCAGGCACGCTACCCCTACACCGCGGGGCCTGCTGGCTTCTAATTATGTACATTAATGGAAAATTAAGAAGGAACACCATGAAGTCCTTGTTCCGAGAGTAGGCAGTTTTACACAATCTCTCTCTCTCTCTCTATAGAGGCAGTAGGCCTACTGTAAATCGCACGAATCATGCGTACGACATCATACTCACGCGCGCAGAATCTAGAGGGGATGTCGAAAGACCTTTCCAGTTCTCCATGTACCCTCCTCTAGCAGCACAGGTCTCACATTGAAACAATCACAGGTATGGTAAACACTATGCATTGCAATCTACTTGGTGGCGAAAATGGGCAAGGATCGTCGCTAATATCGAAGACTGGGTACGGTGACGTCAATCTTGCACCTGGTGTGTTCAATGAAGTATAGATATCGTCTGGAGGACTTGATGAACTACTCGGAGAGTGCTCCGGGTAGCATGAATGGGATGTGGGTGGACACTGTCCCGTTGGAACAATATACCTGTTGCACGAACAGCAGAAAAAACGTATTAGATGATGTTAAAGATGTACCAGCCACTGACAATATTCTCTGTATTAACACCAGAGATGAACGGACTTTGCAGACTATGGCTTCTTAATCCGAACGTCGGCAGCCCTGAAGATGTTCTCCCTTTTTAACACTAGGGAAATGCTGGAATTCAGTGGTAGGCCAAGGAATAGAAGGTAACATAGTAGGAGAATTCAGATTGGGACAAAGGAATGACAGAGGAATCCGGCTGGTTGAATTCTGCACCGATTATAATTTAGTCCTTGCTAACACTTGGTTCAAACACCACAAACGACGGCTGCATACATGGACGAGACCTGGAGACACTGGAATTTATCAAATAGACTTCATTATGATTAAGCAGAGATTCAGAAACCAGGTGTTGGATTGCAAGACATTCCCAGGAGCAGATGTGGACTCTGACCACTATCTGTTGGTCATGAAATGCCACCTGAAATTGAAGAAAGGAAGGAATGCAAGGAGTTGGGATGTAGACAAGTTGAAAGAAAAGAGTATGAGGGATTGTTTCAAGGAACATGTAACAGAAGGACTGAATGAAAAGGCTGAATCAAGCACAGTAGAGGAAGAATGGAGAGTCATGAAGAATGAGATCAGTAAGGCTGCTGGAGAAAAGATAGGAGGAAAGGGAAGATCAACTAAGGAACAATGGATAACTCAAGAGATACTAGACCTGAATGACGAAGGACGAAAATAAAAGAATGCGAAAAATGAGGAGGGCAGAAAAGAATAAAGGTGAATGAAGAATGCAGTAGGCAGAAATTGCAGGACAGCTAAGGAAGAATGGCTGAAACAGAAGTGCAAGAATGTTGTAGGTTGTATGTTGTATGTTGTAGGAAAGGTAGATGATGCATACAGGAAAATCAAGGAAACCTTTGGAGAAAGGAAAACTTGGTGTATGAATATTAAAGGCTCAGATGAAAAACCACTTCTAGGGACAGAAGACAAGTCAGAAAGATGGCAGGAACATATCCAGCAGTTGTATCAAGGTAAAGAAGTAGATTATAGGATTTTGGAACAAGAAGAGGCTGTTGATGCTGATGATATGGGAGACGTAATTTTGAAGTCAGAATTCGACAGAGCTTTGAGAGACTTAAGTAGGAACAAGGCGCCGGGAATTGATGATATACCCTCAGAATTACTGACTGCCTAAGGTGAAACCAGCATGGACAGGTTATTCCGTTTAGTGTGTAAGATAAATGAGACAGGAGAAGTGCCATCCGATTTTCGGCAGAATATTGTTATACCTATTCCCAAGAAAGCCGGTGCTGACAAGTGTGAAAACTACTGCACCATTAGTTTAGCATCTCACGCCTGCAACATTTTAACGCGTATTATTTACAGAAGAATGAAAATATAAGTTGAAACTGAGTTGGGAGAAGATCAATTTGGCTTCAGAAGAAATGTGGGAACTTGTGAAGCAATCCCGATTTTGCGTCTGATCTTAGAGAATCGAATTAAGAAAGACAAGCCAACGTACATGGCTTTCGTAGATCTAGAGAAGGCATTCGATAATGTTGATTGGACCAAGCTGTTTGAAATTCTGAAGGTCATCGAGATCAGATACCGAGAAAGAAGAATTATCTGCAATATATACAAAAATCAGTCTGTAGTGATAAGGATCGAGGGCTTTAAAAAAGAGGCAGCAATCCAGAAAGGAGTGAGGCAAGGCTGCAGTTTGTCCCCTCTCCTTTTCAATGTTCACCTAGAATAGGCGGTAAAGAAAATCAAAGGGGAATTTGGAAAATGAATTACAATCCAAGGAGAGGAAGTCAAATCCCTGGAATTTGACGATGATATTGTTATTTTATCTAACTCTGCAAAGGATCTGAAGAAATTACTGAATGTTATGGCAGAGTCTTGGGGAAGGAGTACAAGATGAAAATAAATAAGTCCAAAACAAAAGTAATGGATTGTTGTCGAACAAAGTCACGTGATGGAGTAAATATTAGATTAGGAAATGAAGTGTTAAAGGAAGTGGATGAATATTGTTACTTAGGTTGTAAAATAACTAACGATGGTAGAAGTAAGGAGGACATAAATTGCAGACTAGCACAAGCAAGGAAGGCCTTTCTTAAAAAAATTGTTCACCTTGAACATTGATGTAGAAATTAGAAAGATGTTTTTGAAGACTTTCGTCTTCAGCGTGGCATTGTATGGAAGTGAAACATGGACGGTAACTCGCTCAGAAAGAAAGAGAATAGGAGCCTTTGAAATGTGGTGTTACAGAAGAATGTTGAAGGTGAGATGGGTAGATCGAATCACGAATGAAGAGATACTGAATCGAATTGGTGAGAGGAGATCGATTTGGCTAAATTTGATGAGAAGAAGAGATAGAATGATAGGACACATCTTATGACACCCAGGACTTGTACAGTTGGTTTTTGAGGGAAGTGTGTAGATACGAATATGACAAGCAGATTAGAGCAGATGTAGGATGTAGTAGTTATATTGAAATGAAAAGGTTAGCACAGCATAGGGTGGCATGGAGGGCTGCATCAAACTAGTGTATGGACTGATGACTCAAACAACAACAACAACAATGGGAATTATGCCAATTATAATCATCGATGTATACAATGGTAACAGTGTTTTACTGAGTCCTTGAACCAATATTTTCAAAATTAAAAATAAGAACGGCGTCAAGAAATATTATTTTTACAACTTGTTGTACGTCGCACCGGCACACATAGGTCTTATGGCGACGATAGGATAGGAAAGGGTTGTGAGCGGGAAGGAAGCGGCCTTGGACTTAATTAAGTCACAGCCCCAGTATTTGCCTTGTATCTAAATGGGAAACCACAGTGGGATTCGAACCGACTATCTCCCGAATGCAAGCTGACAGCTACGTGCCCCAAACCACGCGCTCGGCCACTCGCTCGAGCTACTGTACAAGGTCGCTTATATAAACCCAGACCGAACGCACGGTGTTTGGATTCTGCGCAAGCATGGGTCGCCAGTCTGAACCTCAGCTGTTAACATGGTGGGACAGTTACATACGAACATACGTTGTTGCAATGATAAAGGTTCTGGTTTCATCGTAATGGTCGGGTGAACAGTCATAACATTGGCTATTGATGTGCAGAAAATACTAATGGTGTTTATGATGTCCCTCATTTTGATAGGAAGATAGGCGTTTGTTGCGCTGTAAGTGCAAGACGAATTATTGGGCATATTTTTTCGAGACGACCGTAAATACACAGAAGTACCAAGATGTCATTTTGACGCCATTCTTCCATCAGTTAACGGAAGAAGAAAAATCGCGTGGGTGGTTTCAACAAGGTTCAGTCCCTGCTCATACAGCAGAAGATTCCCTTCTTACAATCTCGGAAGTGTTTGCAGACAGAGTGATCAGTGCTGGTCTATTTCCCCCTCGTTCTCCATATCTAGCAGTGTAATTTTTGCTTGTGGGGTAAAGTGAAAGAAAAATTGTGTCGAACAAATCCTCATACGTTGGAGGAACTGGAAGGAAACCTTACGAATTAAATCAGAAACATTACAGTGGCAGAACTCACTCGTGTCATCCAGACTGTGGCTACTAGATACAATGACTGTATAACCCAGGAAGGACGACACTTCCAGAATATTTTATAAGGTAAGATTTCATATAAAATTGTATACACGCTTAAAGCAGGGCGGCCGCGCTGAGGCACCTGCTGTAGCGCGGAGTGTAAACACCGTGTGTTCGGTCTCAGTTTGTATGTCTTATGAAATGTCCTCAAATACTGCATTTGACCGGAGAGAGAGATGTGGAGACAGTGTACTTTATTAATACTGCTAATTTTTATGCAGGTTTTTAGCATTCTTGTGAGATCCTTCAGCGATTTATGTACTTATTCAAGGAATTTAACTCAGGATTTCGATGAGACAACATTGGGCCTACTGGAATCCATTGTACTGGAAAGTATACAGGTATCTCACCCAGCTTTGCTGGGTTCGTTTCTTAAATCTTCCATGAGAGTAATTTGAAGGAAAAAAATTGAAATAATAATGTTTCTTGTTTAAAGTGCCTTCAATTGCTATTGATTTTAAGAAATGCTGGAATATCAGAATTTTGTCCCAGATACGTTCCTTACACGGAAGGAGCGGGTACGAATGTTTTTAGGAGTTGAAACTTTATTAGTTTTTCAATTTATTTTTTTCGTCATCATAATATATTTTACTCTTTAGTCTGATAAAAAAGTCCCTTCTACTTCAAATTACAAGTTTGTAAATGATGACGCACTCTGACATAGGCTATGTTTGTTTTTCAATTTCTGTAACTTTCACTTTTACACAAATGATTTTCATCATAATTCAAATACTACTGCATTTAATTTGCCAAGGTAGTGTATTGTATTTATATGAACAACATGCTGTGTGCTTTATACCTTGACACAAATAATTTCACTTTTAAGAAATACAAAATATGATATGAAAGGTAATGATTAGGAAAAAACAAATATTTTATAAAGGAATTAGAAATTCTAGAGTATGTTGCCATTGATGCTTTCACGGCCCGTACTTATAGACATGATACTGTATAGGCTTTTGGGCTTATGGCGTGTCAAGAAAATAAGGTGAAATTCCTTACGTTTCGCCGAGAACTATGCTCTGCGTCATCAGAAGAAATCTCGACTGTCTACGAGAAAGGCTTCTTAAACAATGACTCTTTAAAATTAGACGTTATAATAGAAGTGGAAATGGTACGTTCATTCGCCACCACAATTTCAACAGGGACACCGACTATCAATTAAGTAATACCTGGTTGCCAGCCATAAAGAATTTACGTAGGTAGTTCCATTCCCTGTCCCTTCACTATTGTAATTTCGTCTCGGTGTTTTCCAAATTCGTACGTTCCTCGTCGCCAGATGTTTCATTCCAGGCTTGTGTCAATGTCATATGTTACGTACACATGTTATGTGAACCTCTTAGACTGATTCTGATGGTTCGGTCAGCTTTTGCTTCGAACGCTAGCGCGTGCCACGTCCTGGAAGCCATCTGTTGGCGAATGAACTTACCATTTCCACTTTTGTAATAACGTCTAAATTTAAAGAGTCATTGTTTAAGAAGCCTTTCTCGTGGACAGTCGAGATTTCTTCTGATGACGCAGAGCACAGTTCTCTGCGAAACGTAAAGAATTTCACCTTATTTTCATGACACGGCATAAGCCCAAAAGCCTATACAGTATCATGTCTAGAGTATGTTGTTAACGTCAAATTATTTCAGCAAAAGAATCAAATTAATGGCAGGATCGAATCCACCGTCTTCAATGAATTAAGATATTCAGAATTCAAGTCCTAGGTAGTTGAAAAACTGTAATATAGAAATTAAATAAAATTTGTGTACATCACTACAAGGCTTTTTCGACATTTTAAACATGATTCCATCGTTAATAACGGACGATTTTTTAACGTAGAGAATGTTTTGTTTACGTAGCACTTGTGTTTGCTGAGCTTTGAACATTTGAGTTTTACTAAATTTAAGGTAGGGAAACACGTATCTCTCCCTAAAGGTGTTGAACCCGCCTGCATGAATGTAAAAGAACAATGAATAACCGATTGTGCGTTTAAAGCCGGTAATTTGAAAAATAAGTAGGTTCATGTCTCACTCTCGGCTGTCCTAGAAGTACTCTATCGTAGTTTCAGCACAACGCCAGGGTAAAACCTGAAATAATGGCCATATCTTTTCCCTTCCAAATCCTAACCTAAATTTGAGCAGTAATCAGATACTAGACAAGTTAGACCTTCACCCGTTATCTAGTCGCAGGAATGTAGCAGACCTTAGATTCCTATATAACGCTGTTAACGGTTTATTTCGTTCTCCTGAACCTGCATCCTTCTTTTCCTTACATGTTCCAACTCGCCCCTTCATATTCCATATTCCCGCCTCTCTCTCATTCAAAGAAGTTTATTTATCCGCATACCAACCCTCCTTAACTCTTTATCTTCTGACAGGAACTTGGACGTTTTTTCTTCGTATGCCTCCTTTAATCGATTCTTCCTTAACTTAACCTAGTTCATTTTCTTCATATTCCTTTTTTCTCTTCTCATTGCTGTCCTCTCTTTTGTACATAATATAATATTTATATATATTTTTACTGTACTATACAATTACTTAAGTGTTATATCTGTATTTATCTTACTGTGCCTAGCTATAAGTTCTTCTCTTCATTTTACGTTCAACAATTTTTCTCGTTGTTTCTTTAGCCTTTATTTTTTGTTTTTATATGTTGTGTCTCTAATTTTGTTAGTTTTTAATTTTTTCCTCTATTTTTATCGTTAGATGTTTTTTCGTCATTATTCTTCCACATTTCTTTATGCTTGCCTTGTGCTACTCTATTGTAAATATGTATTTCATTGCGGAACTCTGTAATTCGGCTTCTCGCTGTTTTGGTTTCCCAAATAAAAAAGTGTAAAAAAAATAAATTTATTGTAAATACACACACGAGTGCAGGTGTCACTCTTCCTTTTCAGATAACGAGACATCGGAGAGGCTGTTAGAGCAGGAGCGGGAGAAGGTGCGACTGGAGTACGAACAGAAGATGATTCGCATGCGGGAGGAGTACGAGGCTGAACAGAACCACAAGAACCAGCTCCAGAATGACATGCTCCGGCTGAAGCAGCACTACGAGGACCAGCTGTCCAGGATTAACGCTCAGGTGAACGAGAACATATCCCGCACTCGACATTTCCAAATATTCTGGCTGTTTGCTTTTGCTTGCCACATAATAATAATAATAATAATAATAATAATAATAATAATAATGTAAGGCCCACAGAACTTCTCCGACATGTAGTTTTCACATTTAAGCGCCACAGATCTCAGCCAGGATCGAAACCGCTATCTTGGGAAGAGAAGTCAAACAACTAATCGGCTGCATCACTAAGGTTGACAGCGCTAGAAATCTTGTTTCACCGAGCTCGATAGGTGCAGTCGCTTAAGTGCGGCCAGTATCCAGTATTCGGGAGATAGTAGGTTCGAACCCCACTGTCGGCAGCCCTGAAAATGGTTTTCCATGGTTTCCCGTTTTCACACCAGGCAAATGCTGGGGCTGTACCTTAATTAAGGCCACGGCCGCCTCCTTCCCACTTCTAGCCCTTCCCTGTCCCATCCTCGCCATAAGACCTATCTGTGTCGGTGCGACGTAAAACAACTAGCAAAAAAAAGCTTGTTTCTTTAAGTACTGTTAGATTTAAATTTCGCTAAGAATAAATCTCTTTCAATTAACACGTTGCCACGTTTATCGCTGTAATTTCTCGTCATATATAAACGCACAATGACAGGATTATTACTAGAGGAAGTGAGGCTGGGCTGAGCAGGCGTATTTAAGAATAAACTTTAGGCCCCTTAAACAACAACAATCATCATCATCATCATCATCATCATCATCATCATCATCATCATCATCATCGAAATATACGGAAAAGTACAACTGCTGTACATTCTATTAGCACCATTGAGCCACGGAGAAATGGGAGTTTTGAATCAATTTGCTTCTGCATTCTTCGCGTATCAAACTACTTTTTTTTCTTTGCTAGTTGTTTTACGTCGCACCGACACAGATAGGTCTTACGGCGACGATGGGACAGGAAAGGGCTAGGAGTGGGAAGGAAGCGGCCGTGGCCTTAATTAAGGTACAGCCCCAGCATTTGCCTGGTGTGAAAATGGGAAACCACGGAAAACCATTTTCAGGGCTGCCGACAGTGGGGTTCGAACCTACTATCTCCCGAATACTGGATACTGGCCGCACTTAAGCGACTGCAGCTATCGAGCTCGGTATATCAAACTACTAAACGCTCTTCTAATTGAAGCTGAAAATGTGAGGGATCTGATTGTTCGAACAAATTCTGCCCTGTGTAGTGTTTTCAATTGGGGTGAAACTAACAAACTGCAATTTAATGCAATTAAGACCAAAGCGATGTTTCTCACGAGGATAAGCAAACAGAAGAAACCAACAATAATTATGAATGGACATCAGATAAGAACTGAGGATCAATTATTATTTTCGGACATTACCCTGGACAAACAACTCACATTCAGAACTTACTTCAACAACTTAAAAATTAAAGCCAGTAAATTTTTACAGGGACTAACTGTTGCATGCAGACCGTCGTGGGGACTGAATTCAGAAGTACTTAAAAATAATTTATTATACGGAATTTGTGCCACTGATTCTTTATTGTTTCTCTTCTTTCCGAAACACACTGGGAAAGAAATGGGCCCGAAATAAATTATTTCAAATTCAAAGAGGCTTTGCGCTCCGGATCTCCCGAGCTTACCGGGAAACTTCTACCGACGCAGCGCTCATTATTTCTGGAATTGAGCCTCTCTTTTTGACTGAAATTGGACTAGCTGAACTGGCATTACTTAAGAAAAATAGGCCATCAGCTCAACCTATCATCAATACTGTTATAGAACAACAATGCCACTTTTTACGGTCTGGTCATCCAAGATTGTTCAAGACGATTCTCCGTACAAATACACAGACACTCATGACTGCATCATTTATTCTGATGGCTCTCGTACATGAAGCAACGACGGTAAGAACATTGTTGGGTGTGCTTTTGTATTCTATGAAAACGAAAGCGAAGTTTTTACAGCACAGTATAAACTATCCTCCTGCTGTTCGGCCTATCAGGCAGAAATACTAGCCATTAAATGTGCAATACCATGGTGTCATGATAATAACAAAAGGCTCCAAATACTCGGTGACTCCCAAGCTGTGTTGAAGTCTATAGACAACAAATATACACTGACTGACAGAGCAAATGCAACACCAAGAAGGAGTGGTAAGAACTTTATGCCAATTGCAGGGTAGACTGACGTCACTGAGGTATCCTCATGATGTGAAATGCGCCGCTGTGCTGCGCACGTAGCGAACGATAAATGCGACACGGCGTTGGCGAATGGCCCACTTCGTACCGTGATTTCTCAGCCGATAGTCATTGTAGAACGTGTTGTCGTGTGCTACAGGACACGTGTATAGCTAAGAATGCCAGGCCGCCGTCAACGGAGGCATTTCCAGCAGACAGACGACTTTACGAGGGGTATGGTGATCGGGCTGAGAAGGGCAGGTTGGTCGCTTCGTCAAATCGCAGCCGATACCCATAGGGATGTGTCCACGGTGCAGCGCCTGTGGCGAAGATGGTTGGCGCAGGGACATGTGGCACGTGCGAGGGGTCCAGGCGCAGCCCGAGTGACGTCAGCACGCGAGGATCGGCGCATCCGCCGCCAAGCGGTGGCAGCCCCGCACGCCACATCAACCGCCATTCTTCAGCATGTGCAAGACACCCTGGCTGTTCCAATATCGACCAGAACAATTTCCCGTCGATTGGTTCAAGGAGGCCTGCACTCCCGGCGTCCGCTCAGAAGACTACCATTGACTCCACAGCATAGACGTGCACGCCTGGCATGGTGCCGGGCTAGAGCGACTTGGATGAGGGAATGGCGGAACGTCGTGTTCTCCGATGAGTCACGCTTCTGTTCTGTCAGTGATAGTCACCGCAGACGCGTGTGGCGTCGGCGTGGAGAAAGGTCAAATCCGGCAGTAACTGTGGAGCGCCCTACCGCTAGACAACGCGGCATCATGGTTTGGGGCGCTATTGCGTATGATTCCACGTCACCTCTAGTGCGTATTCAAGGCACGTTAAATGCCCACCGCTACGTGCAGCATGTGCTGCGGCCGGTGGCACTCCCGTACCTTCAGGGGCTGCCCAATGCTCTGTTTCAGCAGGATAATGCCCGCCCACACACTGCTCGCATCTCCCAACAGGCTCTACGAGGTGTACAGATGCTTCCGTGGCCAGCGTACTCTCCGGATCTCTCACCAATCGAACACGTGTGGGATCTCATTGGACGCCGTTTGCAAACTCTGCCCCAGCCTCGTACGGACGACCAACTGTGGCAAATGGTTGACAGAGAATGGAGAACCATCCCTCAGGACACCATCCGCACTCTTATTGCCTCTGTACCTCGACGTGTTTCTGCGTGAATCGCCGCTCGCGGTGGTCCTACATCCCACTGAGTCGATGCCGTGCGCATTGTGTAACCTGCATATCGGTTTGAAATAAACATCAATTATTCTTCCGTGCCGACTCTGTTTTTTCCCCAACTTTCATCCCTTTCGAACCACTCCTCCTTGGTGTTGCATTGTCACTGTCAGTCAGTGTAATATGAACCCGTTAGCAGTTGCTATAAGAACTATATCTCACAAAACCCGTCATATCTGCATTTTCTGGACTCGCGGACATACTGGATCCATCGGAAATTAGAGAGCTGATCAACTAGCAAAAGTTGCTGCTCAATCAAATCTGGAAGTAATGTATGACAGTTCTCCTTTATGCTATGCAAGGAGATAAATCAAAGAACATATCCTGAATCAATGGAACCTCCTCTGGAAGTCTGCTTCAAATGGATCAGTTACTGGAAGAATATATTTTCCCACAGTCTTCAACCGACTTCAGTGCAAACGTTTGGTGCCCAATTTTGAGTTAACACAATTTACGTCAGGCCATGGAAATTTCAAATCATATTTTGAACGTTTTAATATTATTTTGACAGGTGTGGGTCTACTCAAACAGTTGATCATGTCATATTTGATTGTTCTGTGTTTACAAGAACAAGATTTGATTTGGACTCTCACTTGAAGTGCTATAATATTCAGCTTTCACAACCACTATACCATATTTTCATACAGAAATGATGTTACAAACATTCCTAATTTTCATTCATCGCATCTTTCGTAAACTGGTTCTGTAAATCACCATCATTATGTTTAACTTATAATTGTATGTTTCCACTATAACCCTAAAATACACTACTGTACTTTGTAAAATAGGGTTCGTTTCTATTGGATATTCATAATAATAATATTGAATAGTAACCTAGAAGGACATATAAATATAACAAACGTAGGACGTAAACGTGGAGGAAATCCTGTCCAAACCTACAAAAACAAGGAAGCATTTCCACTCGTAGACATATGCGGCCAGTGTCATTATCCAGTGATACAGTGTCAGATATTTCATCCATACTATGATGCGACATTTTCACTAAGCATGTTAGAAAAAAATAGACGTGGTTTTCACTGGAATCATGACTCCCTTTTCTCCTGTTATTTTTCTTTACGTTCAGGTCTGTGGTGTAGTGGTTAGTGTGATTAGCTGCCACCACCGGAGAGCCGGGTTCGATTCATGCACTGCCACGAAATTTGAAAAGCAGTACAAGGGCTGGAACGGGGTCCACTCAGCATCGGGAGGTCAGCTGAGCAGAGGGGGATCGAATACCACCTCAGCCAACCTCGAAGTGGTTTTTCGTGGTTTCCCACTTTTCCTCCAGGCAAATGCCGGGATGGTACATTACGTGTGGAATGGTGATGATTGTCGTTGTTGTCGTGATTTTTATGAGATAGAAAACTGCGTTATCATCAGTCCATATTGCTCAGGAAGATAATATTACGGCCGATTCCTTCCCTCTTGCTTGTCTATCCCTTCCAATCTTCCCATCCCCCCACAAGGCCCCTGTTCAGCATAGCAGGTGAGGCTGCCTGGGCGACGTACTGGTCCACCTCCCCAGTTGTATCTCCGACCCAAACTCTGACGTTGCAGAACACTGCCCTTGAGGCGGTAGAGGTGGGAACCTTCGCTAAGTCCAAGGGAAAAACCAACCCTGGAGGGTAAACGGATTAAAAAAGAAAGAAAGAAAAGAAATATTTTTCTTTGCGCTTTCCTTCTCATTTCGATGGTTATTGTCATGTGATCTTCCTGAGCAATATGGACTGATGATCACGTGGTTTTCTGTCTCATAAAAATCATGACAACAACGACTGTCATCGCCATTCAACACGTTAACATGATGGCATTTGTGAATATTTCCGTTATCATAGCCCATGAGCTAAACATACGCGACCGGGCGAGTTGTCCGTGCGGTTAGGGCCGCCCAGCTGTGTGCTTGCATCCGGAAGATAGTGGGTTCGAACCCTACTTACGGCAGCCGTGAAGGTGGTTTTCCATGGTCTCTTATTTTCACACCAGGCCTTAATTAAGGCCACGGCCGCTTCCTTCTCACTCCTAGCCCTTTCCTGTCCCATCGTCGCCATAAGACCTATCTGTGTCGGTGCGACGTAAAGCAAATCAAACACATTTATGAGACATAAGTGATGGGAAACTTATGGTTTTGGAAGAAACAAATATTTCCGGCGGTATTTGAAATATTTGTGAAAAATTCATTAATAATCACTTGGGGACGGATACTTTTTTCACTTTGTATTATGACGTTGCTCGGAAGTACAAAAACTCTTTCTGCGATATAACAAACGATAATAACCCGCAAATATTTTGGATTCTCTTGCATTTGTAATGTTGAAAACAATTCGTAGCAGAAAATATAGGCGTCCTCATACTGCGAAAAACGTACAATTAAGCAATTTCCCCAATTGTGCGGAAAATTGAAGGTCTAAATGGCCCAGTAAGGTTTCAAGTTGTGAATCTTGGATAACTCTATCATACTAAAAACACATTTCGAGGATCACTTGCGGCCTAAATGCAGTTCCAGTTAAACAAACTAACATCGCTTGTTTCTGTACTCGTTTTCTTTTTTATTCAAATCCTAGCCAAATTAACTTATTTATATAATTCTATCTCCAATGTGTTCCTTGGTTCAATACCCTCAGGTGATTTTTGATTTGTTGAAAAATGTCTACACCGAATGTAGTGTCCGACTCGTTGGCTGAACGGTCAGCGTACTGGCCTTCGGTTCAGAGGGTCCCGGGTTCGATTCCCGGCCGGGTCGGGGATTTTAACCTTAATTGGTTAATTCCAATGCCACGGGGGCTGGGTGTTTGTGGTGTCTTCATCATCATTTCATCCTCATCACGACGCGCGGCTCGCCTACGGGTGTCGAATAGAAAGACCTGCACCTGGCGAGCCGAACCCGTCCTGGGATATCCCGGCACTAAAAGCCATACGACATTTACCGAATGTAGTTATAAGGACCTGCATTGACTCACATTAGCGCTCGTAGTGGTAGAAAAATGCAAAGTGCTTATCAAATCGACCGGATAACGATGATTAAGAAAAGGATTGTAATTTTTAGGAATAAGTAAATAATATATTCTCATAGTTTACTATGTTTCAGTTACCTAAAAATCGTAGCTCATATCCCTCGTATGATTTCAATACTGAGTTGCTTGCCTGAAGCGCTAGAACAGTAGATTTTTGCCGATTTTGGATGATGAGCCATTATTGCAACATTCAAGAATGTTCTAAGACCGTATACTGTGTGATACAGCCACCCCTTCCAATGTAGTTTTATGCAACCCGCCTGTAAGCTCAGACAACACAACCGGATACCTTGGTATTTACCGCCTCTCCATGATAGGACGTCGTAATATTACATACATTCATCATTATGGACCGTTATGCCTTTCAGCGTTCAGTCTGCAGGCCTCTGTGAATTTGCTAAATGTCGCCACAATCCTCTATTTGCAACTAGTACTGTGGCCTCATTTAGTTCTAAACCTCTTACCTTTAAATCGTTACAAACTGAGTGTAACCATCGTCGTCTTGGTCTCCCTCTACTTCTCATAACCTCCATAACAGAGTCCATTATTCTCCTAGGTAACCTATCCTTCTCCATTCGCCTCACATGACCCCACCACCGAAGCCGGTTAATGCGTACAGATTCACACATCAAGTTCATTCCTAACTTAGCCTTTATGGCCTCATTCCGAGTACCGTCCTGCCATTGTTCCCATCTGTTTGTATCCGCAATCATTCTCGCTAATTTTTGTTTGTTACTTCTAACTTATGAATAAGATACCCTGAGTCGAGTCAGCTTTCGCTTCCGTAAAGCAAAGATGGTCTGAAAACAGACTAACGTAAAGATAGTTTCGTCCGAGAGCTGACTTTCTTCTTCTTACAGAATACTGTGAGCTCACTGCACCTTGATTCCAATTTCACTTATTATATTACCATCGTGGGAGAACTCACATTACCGAGCTCGATAGCTGCAGTCGCTTAAGTGCAGCCAATATCCAGTAATCGGGAGATAGTGGGTTCGAACCCCACTGTTGGCAGCCCTAAAGATGGTTTTCCGTGGTTTCCCATTTTCACACCAGGCAAATGCTGGGGCTGTACCTCAATTAAGGCCACGGCCGCTTCCTTCCAACTCCTAGGCCTTTCCTATTCCATCGTCGCCATAAGACCTATCTGTGTCGGTGCGACGCAAAGCCAATAACAAAAAAAGAAGCTAATTTTCATACCATACTCATTGCAAATATTTTCAAGTTCCAAGATATTAGACTGCAGGCTTTCAGCACGATCTGCCATTAAGACCAAATCATCAGCATAGGCCAGACTGGTTACTACATTTCCACCTAACTGAATCCTGAACTTAAATGCCATGTTTCAAGATATTCTACCCAGCTCAATAGTGCTAATAGAATGTACAGCAGTTGTACTTTTCCGTATATTTCGATGATGATGATGATGATGATGATGATGATGATGACGATGACTGTTGTTGTTTAAGGGGCCTAAAGTTTATTCTTAAATACGCCTGCTCAGCCCAGCATCACTTCCTCTAGTAATAATCCTGTCATTGTGCATTTATATGTGCCGAGAAAATACAGCGATAAACGTGGCAACGTGTTAATTGAAAGAGCTTTATTCTTAGCGAAATGTAAATCTAACAGTACGTAAAAAAAAAACAAGATTTCTAGCGCTGTCAACCTTAGTGATGCAGTCGCTTTCCCGTGAAGTTCCCAGCAGCATCCAGACAGATAGACACTGAACTGAACCCAATTTCGACTCTTGTACACCTAATTCGAGATAAAGAACAAGATATGAGACAGAAATCTGAAGTGTACAGACAAAATTTTAATTTTATTTAAATATATTTAGTGCTAACCGTCTTCATCTGCATACAGCACACCCAACTACAAACCACCACAGAAACACGCAATAGTGAATACATCCCTCCATATATGTTTCACGTCAGAAAGGGCATCCAGCCATAAAACTGGGTTTAATCCAAATTAGGTACCAACCCCAGATGATTGGGAAAATGTCAGTAGTAGGCTATATATATTCCTAGTGTTTATATTTAGTATTATCATCTGCAGCAAGGAACGAGATTTGGTGTAAACGGAAACTACGACATGCATATTTATACCATACCGCGTGCTCTGTAGAACTTGTTATGAAACATTTCTGATATGAAAGTGACAGGATGAATCGGATATAGCCTACTCAAGGAAACATATACCCTGTCTTGCGTAAATTTAGCATACGAGATGCAGATATCAGCCACTAGTTACATATTGAAAGTGAAAGCCTGTATTTTAATGTTCAACAGATGTGCTCTTCCCGTAACTCGGTGTGAGACGTGGTATTTTTTGTGTGTTCACAGGCAGAAAAAGTCGCACATGAAGCTCCGGTCGCCGTCACTGCTTCTACCCCTTCTGAGATGATCGTTCAGGAGGCTTTAAGACGGTAAATACCAGCGTTTGATTCACTTGTTGGTTCTGATTAGCTATCATAAGAGTGAATATGGGATTAAAATGGCTACACCAGTCTCCTGTAATTTGTTTAGGGCATTGTACACTGTGAGGGTAGTGTTAGTTTATAACCACTAACGCAGTGGTGTCCCAGTTGATGACAATATCTCCATTTACATTCTGTGCCTATACCATCCTCCTTTCCGCTGCCATAAGACGCTTATTTGGACGACTGGGATTGGGTGATGAATGTACAGAATCATCCACCTGTGTAAATTTATCTAATGGGGTCAACCCTAAGATGTTAACTTCGATAGTGACAAATAGATGATTTCTCGTATAGCTGTTGGGTGAGGAATATAACGAAGATGGATAAGGACTACGTTAACTTCTTTGAAAATATTTCATCAAACGAGAATGTCATCAATGAGCGTACGAAACATATCTAGAAAGAGAACGATGATGATTATTAAATCGTTGTAAACTGCCTTGGTGGTGCGTACCGCCCAGTATGGTTCAAGTTTCAAGCAGTTCAACGTATTTCGTACCTGAGCAAGAACAGAGACACAACTCAAAAATGAACCTTTCCGAGAAAACAAGTTTAAAACTTTACAACACCATACGAAATCAAGGATGATATTTTATCAGACTCTTTCTACATGATAAAATTTATGTTACATCACATTTTCACAGAGTTTAAATGGAAGAAATCACAACTAAGGGGTGTCAATATTCTTGACCGACGATCTTCAATACGCTGAAGTGGTATAACGGCATTTGTGATTTTTTTTTTATGCGAAAAAAGAAAGAATTTGCACTTATCACAGTTTCCTAGATCAAAAGAGTGATTAATGCTTAATATGGTGCATGTCATAACTAAAAGTGACATTTTTGGAGTTGTGCCACTATTCTTGCAGGGGTGCTTTTTGTCGATTATGCTTAAAGAAGACAGAAGTAGTAATACATCAAGGCGAAAATATGTAAAAGGCCGTGGTCCTATATTGCGAAATTATCACATATAATGAAGAAACAGGAAATATTCTCCATACCATGGAGATTAGGATGGTTTGACGCACGTCAAAACTACAATAATCAGGTAGATGGGGATGAATGTAGTCCTAACCATGGAAAAAACAAAGAGGATTTACTCTAGTTTGGTCAAGTTGTGCGAAATAATGGCCACTGTTTGGTAGAAATGACCTACAGGTCGAAACATGGGAACGCCGGTCATCTAGAAGGCCAAAAAAGCTGTGGATGAACATCATGGAAGATATGCGTGATATGGGCTTTAGCCTTGAGGACGTCAAAGACAGGGCCAAATGGAAGAGCTGTAGTAGACAAGGGAAACCTATGGGGCAGAACAGACACTTGGAAGAAAGTGAAAACGGCGTGTCTTCGCTTTCTTTGAAGTACTAACCTAGTGTTTGATAGACACTAATATTACACGTGATAAATTTCATATTTATGTCCGTATTTTCGTTAAGTATTAACTTGTGAAATCCTTACATCAAATGTTCCACATTTACAATACCATAAATCGCCTTTATTAATAAGACTACATTAAAATACTGTATATTAATGATACATGTTTAATAATAATAATGTTATTTGTTTTACGTCCCATTAACTACTTTTTAAGGTCTTCGGAGATGCCGAGGTGCCGGAATTTAGTCCCGTAGGAGTTCTTTTACGTGCCAGTAAATCTACCGACACGGGGCTGTCGTATTTGAGCACCTTCAAATACCACCGGACTGAGCCAGGATCGAACCTGCCAAGTTGGGGTTAGAAAGCCAGCGCCTTAACCGTCTGAGCCACTCAGCCCGGCGATACATGTTTCGTCCAGCTTTCGAAACATCTTCAGTCACAAACAAAAGCCATTAAAAATATGGTGAGGACACGATAAAAACCATCAGATAATATGTTTATGCATCTTACAGCGCGACGTGTTGGTGTCTTGTCAAGTCTTGAGTCATAAAACCGAACGAACATGAATATGATGTGAATCACTACGTTCAAATGTTCCACAGGTTAAAATATTACTACATCATATTCATGTTTGTTCAGTTTTAAGACAAGACTTGACAAGACGCCAACCGCAACGTGCTGTAAAAGATGAATAGACTTTTTGACTAATGGTTTTATCATGTCCTTACCATATTTTTAATGGTTTTTGTTTGTGACTGAAGATGTCTCGAAGGCGAGACAAAACATTTATCATTAATATATTTCAATGTAGTCTTATTAATAGAGACGAATTATGGTATTGTAAAGGTAGAACATCTGATGTAAGGATTTCACAACTTAAGACTCTAATGTAACAAACATTAAGTTTATAACAGGGAGTATTCTGGCATTCTTACATCCACGTCCTGAAAGGAATAAACTGCAATATAACAATCATTAACCCTAAACTAAACGGTTGTTTCCTTTGCAGTCGAAGCCTCCCTGTGATCCTAGAATGGCACAACCTTCAGAAAAATTATCTTTAGATTGTACTTTACCTTCAACCAACCAGTTTTACGTAAGTAAGAGAAAAGCTATCCCGCTTTCTTTCGGAACTTACTTACACTGAAGAAAATGGAAATTGCAACACCCAGAAGGAGTAGTGCTACGTTACTGCAATTGAACAAGCAGGACGAGTGTTCGGTTGTGATTCGATGATTACACTTTCAGGTCCCTCTGACCGCAAGTTTGGACAACAATCAGTACAGGATGGCCCACGACGAGCTGCAATACATTGATGAATTCGTCGAGGCATGGAGTCAATAAGGCCCTGGATCGCTTCCTGAGAAATTTTGGCCCATGCTTGCTGCACTGCACGGGTCAGTTGTTGCAGAGTTGTGAGTGGCTGAGGACGGTTGGCCAGTTGTCGACCCACCATGTCCCATTCATGCTCAAAAGGACTGAGGTCCGGGGATCTGGCGGGCCATTCTAAGGTTGTGATGTCGTGGAGAGCTTCTCTGGAGATGCGTGCAGTGTGAACGCGGGCATTGTCCTGCTGAAACATCCCATTAGCAATGTTCGCCATCATAGGGACAACCACTGGATTGAGTACCCTATCAACGTACTGTCGAACAGTCATAGTGCCCTCAACAAGCACTAATTGTGATTTCACATTAAAGCCAATAGCTCCCCAGACCATAATGCCTCTCGACAATAAGATCTGGGAGGCCCCTCTCCCCGGTACGTCGGCGCACACGATTCTGGCGATCACTGCGGGCAAGACAGAAGCGCGATTCATCACTAAAGACGATCCTATGCCATTCGTCGACCCACGTCGATCTTTCTGGACACCAGGCCAGCCTTACACGTCGCTGTTGTGGGGTCAATGGAACATCTTCTGCAGGGACACGGGCTCGTAAGCCAGCTACACGCAGGCGATTACCAACTGTTTGTTGTGTAACGTGGGGTGCCACAGCTGCTCGAATTTGCGCTGCTGTTGCATGGGGTTCCATCCGGACCATCCGAATGATGCGGCGATCCTCTCTCACAGTTGTCTGTCGCGCTGGGCCTGTGCCAGGTCTACGAGTGTGGGTACCTTCATTTGACAACTGCTGCCATACACGTTGTACCGTAGATGCCTGTCGGCCAACACGTGCAGCGACAGTCCTTAGCGATAATCCAGCCTCACACAGCCCAATTATCCGAGCCCTCTCAAACGGCGACAGTTGTTGATAGCGTGCTCTTCTCTGTCGTCGACGCATGTTTGACGGGGAACACTTCATTGCACAGACTGCAAGTCAACTACGCTACACCAGAGTCCGTATTCTGGAGTTGATTCCTCCGCGACCAATCATGTGGGGAGACCTATAGCAACAATCCAATGGGTCTGAAACTTTGATCGTTTACATACCTGCATGGCACCGTTCCATATCTTGAAAATCAACACAAATGACCAATGCCTTCAAGGTGTTGCAATTTCCATTTTCTTAAGTGTATTAGGTGTCTTCGCGGAGTAGACTAAGACAGGGATGACTTGGGCATCCATCATTCATCATAACATAAGGTACAGTTGTTAGAGTTATTACAGTTTGATGATATATGTTTAAGTATAGTTATTCTCTGCTTTCAGAGACAATGATGTTCTGAACGCCGCGCAACAAGAAGTCCTCTTGAGGTAAGTATCCAACCCTTCTTTTAGTCAGAACCATTGATGCCCTTGAACTACCAGTAGTAGACAGCAGACACCGGAAGAACTTTCACTTCTGTCCTCAGCTGACAGTCCCGGGCATGGTCTTCAGATTAGCCCACAACAAGTCTCTCTCGAACAGGTCTGGACTGGGCCACGCATGTAATACGCAACCAGGGATGATCTGAATCTAACCCTATATTATTATTTCCCTCTAAAGAAGGCATTATTATGGGACATATTTACACATTTTCTTGACGAAACAAGCATTCATACCGAGCGAAATTGCGTCACGTTGCTGTGAGCTTGCATTCGGGAGATAGTGTTTTCGAACCCCACTGCCGACAGCCCTGAACATAGTTTTCCGTGGTTCCTCATTATCACACCAGGTAAATTCTAGGGTTGTACCCGGATAAAGGCCTCGGTCGCTTCCTTCCCAGTCCTAATCCTTTCCTATTCCATCGTCGGCATAAGACCTGTCTGTTTCGATGCTACTTAAAACAAATAGAGAATTCTATCGGAAGAGAAAAGTTGTACAACTACTCTCCACGCACTTCGCTTGACTACTTCTGAAATCAATCTCATGATTTATGATTATTATTAATAATAATAATAACAACAGTGACTAGCAATCATAGATCTGGAAATAGCTCAGACTTTAGAGACCACAGTGTTGGTGGGTTAATCCCAAGGAAGCCCTGCCTAGCTCTATTGTTATTGCTCCTCCATATAGAAGACATGGGACATAGTTGTAGCGACTGTGTTTGTAAATTATCGAGGCTACGTTTGAGAGGGATACTTCCAGTGTTATTGTTCACCGTTTCAGCTGATATGAGCTCAATAACTCTGGTAAGTAAAGATGGACAGACATGCCGTTCTTTCGGGACTTAAGAGGTTTCTATAATCCTTCATATCCTGAGTGGTGTTATACTGTAGATCAAACTCAATATTGTGTCCATTCATTACGTACTCTAATTCATAAGTCCGACTCGTTGGCTGAACGGTCAGCGTACTGGCCTTCGGTTCAGAGGGCCCCGGGTTCGATTCCCGGCCGGGTCGGGGATTTTAACCTTAATTGGTTAATTCCAATGGCGCGGGGGCTGGGTGTATGTGTTGTCTTCATCATCATTTCATCCTCATCACGACGCGCAGGTCGCCTACAGGAGTCAAATAGAAAGACCTGCACGTGGCGAGCCGAACCCGTCCTGGGATATCCCGGCACTAAAAGCCATACGACATTTCATTTCTAATTCATAACGTAAAAAAATCATTGTCAAGATCATCTCCGATTAGTATATGTATTGATGAGTACAGTTTAAGGTGTTCACGGTATATTTAAACATTCACGAAGAAAATACGCTCACACCTGTTGAATTTTCTCACATTCCATCAGAATTTCACATTTTACATTCTACTCTAAACCTTTGTCATAAGAATTCTAGAATTTCTTCTTCTTCTCCTCTCTGGTGGAGCTGTGAGTGCGAACTGCATCTCACACGAGGACTTGGCCCTGTTTTACAACCGGATGCCCTTCCTCCTCACTGTTACGTATTTCCGTGGTGGTTTGTAGTGCAGTTTGTATATGGAAAGAGAGAAAGAGTCCCCAGGACAATTTAATCAACCAGGCGGGGCTAATACACTCGACCCGACAGAGAATCGAACCGAGGATCCTCTGAACCGAAGGCGTGACGCTGGTCATTCACCGTAGTAGCCGGACAGTTCTAGGACTTATTGTAGTTCTGTATTTAAGAAATAGCTATTTCGTAGTTGTACTAAACCGATACCTGTTCACAAATATGATTCGATTACTTCAGGACTTTAAATCTCTGTTTTTCGTCCTAAAAGAATAACTGTTATCACCAAACTCTTACTGTCTCTTTCCACAAATACAAGCCATCAGTTCAGAGAACTAAGGTAAGAGGAGGATGAAATGTCAACTTTATATATTATAGTGTTGAACAATTTCGGCTAGTTCTACTCAGTTCATTTCTCTGGTTAAATACTTGCCACAGTGGAAGATTGTATTTAAACATATACTCTTGTCTATTATTATTATTATTATTATTATTATTATTATTATTATTATTATTATTATTATTACTGAAAATCCACAGTTTGTTTCCATTCATTTGAGCTGGTAAGGAATGGAATGAATGAAGCCCCCTTCTAGCGGGGAGGATGGGAATTGTGCCGGCTGCCGAAGCCTGTCGCACTCCTCTGGGGCAATTATTAATGAATGATTAATGAAATGAAATGGTATTGGAGAGTGTTGCTGAAACGAATGATGACAGGCAAAACCGGCGTACCCGGAGAAAAAAACTGTCCCGCCTCCGCTTTGTCCAGCACAAATCTCACATGGAGTGACCGGGACTTGAACCACGGAACCCAGCGGTGAGAGGCCGGTGCGCTGCCGCCTGAGCCACGGAGGCTCACCTATTATTGTTATTATTAACATTAACTGTCTTTTAATTATGGTTCATGTTTGTGGGTTACTGTAGTCACGTCCTAGTTCGTGAACCATGGGCAACGGCTGATGGCCTAGTAAGTGGTCCTGAGAGTCGGGATACCAGTTGCTATGGAATGGGAGTGGGCATCTCGGACATATTCTGAGTCGTGGCCCTCCTTGTAATCAGGCGGCTAGGACTACACAATTCACCGGTGGTCCATAACCCGTTAGAGGAGAGATCCTCACTTGGACTATGTGCAAGTAGGGCAGCATCCTGCTTCATGAATTTACCGAGCTCAGAACACTTTAAGCAAGCCTCGGACCTATGGGAGTAATGGAGTCCCACTCCCATTTGACAGGCGAGGGACTCCTTGGAAACAACTTGGCGAATGAAATGGAATTCGATGGGGAGCTATCAATATTAATGGGGCTTATGGAAGAAAGAAGGTAGAACTTGCTGAGTCAGCAAAGAGGATGCATCTGGATGTGCTAGGAGTAAATGATATTCGGGTAAGGGGAGAAAAGGAGGAAGAGATAGGAGATTATAAAGTGTACTTGATGGGTGTTAGAAAGGGAAGGGCAGAGTCTGGGGTAGGGCTCTTTATCAGGAATACCATTGCAGGCAACATAGTTTCTGTTAGGCACGTAAGTGAGCGAATGATGTGGGTAGATTTGTCAGTGGGAGGAATTAGGACAAGAATTGTGTCCGTGTATTCACCATGTGAGGGTGCAGATGAGGATGAAGTTGACAAGTTTTATGAAGCATTGAGTGACATCGTGGTCAGGGTGAACAGCAAGGATAGAATAGTGCTAATGGGCGATTTCAATGCGAGAGTTGGGAATAGAACTGAAGGATACGAAAGGGTGATTGGTAAATGTGGGGAAGATATGGAAGCTAATGGGAATGGGAAGCGTTTGCTGGACTTCTGTGCTAGTATGGGTTTAGCTGTTACGAATACATTCTTCAAGCATAAGGCTATTCACCGCTACACATGGGAGGCTAGGGGCACCAGATCCATAATAGACTATATCTTAACAGACTTTGAATTCAGGAAATCTTTTAGGAATGTACGAGTTTTTCGGGGATTTTTCGATGATACAGACCATTATCTGATCTGTAGTGAACTAAGTATCTCTAGGCCTAGGGTAGAGAAAGTGAAATCTATCTGCAAACGAATAAGGGTAGAAAATCTCCAGGACGAGGAAATTAGACAGAAGTACATGGATATGATTAGTGAGAAGTTTCGAACAGTAGACAGTAAGCGGGTTCAGGATATAGAAAGTGAATGGGTGGCATACAGGAATGCTGTAGTAGAAACAGCAAGGGAATGCCTAGGAACAACTGTGTGTAAAGATGGGAAAAGGCGAACATCTTGGTGGAATGATGAAGTGAGAGCAGCCTGTAAACGTAAAAAGAAGGCTTATCAGAAATGGCTCCAAACAAGGGCCGAGGCAGACAGGGATTTGTACGTAGATGAAAGAAACAGAGCGAAACAAATAGTTGTTGAATCCAAAAAGAAGTCATGGGAAGATTTTGGTAATAACCTGGAAAGGCTAGGTCAAGCAGCAGGGAAACCTTTCTGGACAGTAATAAAGAATCTTCGGAAGGGAGGGAAAAAGGAAATGAACAGTGTTTTGAGTAATTCAGGTGAACTCATAACAGATCCCAGGGAATCACTGGAGAGGTGGAGGGAATATTTTGAACATCTTCTCAATGTAAAAGGAAATCATCATGGTGGTGTTGCAAACAGTCAAGCTCATGGGGAGGAGGAAAATGATGTTGGTGAAATTATGCTTGAGGAAGTGGAAAGGATAGTAAATAAACTCCATTGTCATAAGACAGCAGGAATAGATGAAATTAGACCTGAAATGGTGAAGTATAGTGGGAAGGCAGGGATGAAATGGCTTCATAGAGTAGTCAAATTAGCGTGGAGTGTTGGTAAGGTACCTACAGATTGGACAAAAGCAGTAATTGCACCTATCTATAAGCAAGGGAACAGGAAGGATTGCAACAACTATCGAGGTATCTCATTGATTAGTATACCAGGCAAAGTATTCACAGGCATCTTGGAAGGGAGGGTGCGATCAGTCGTTGAGAGGAAGTTGGATGAAAACCAGTGTGGTTTCAGACCACAGAGAGGCTGCCAGGATCAGGTTTTCAGTATGCGCCAGGTAATTGAAAAATGCTACGAGAGGAATAGGCAGTTGTGTTTATGTTTCGTAGATCTAGAGAAAGCATATGACAGGGTACCGAGGGAAAATATGTTCGCTATACTGGGGGACTATGGAATTAAAGGTATATTATTAAAATCAATCAAAGGCATTTATGTTGACAATTGGGCTTCAGTGAGAATTGATGGTAGAATGAGTTCTTGGTTCAGGGTACTTACAGGAGTTAGACAAGGCTGTAATCTTTCACCTTTGCTGTTTGTAGTTTACATGGATCATATGCTGAAAGGTATAAAATGGCAGGGAGGGATTCAGTTAGGTGGAAATGTAGTAAGCAGCCTGGCCTATGCTGACGACTTGGTCTTAATGGCAGACTGTGCCGAAAGCCTGCGGTCTAACATCTTGGAACTTGAAAATAGGTGCAATGAGTATGGTATGAAAATTAGCCTCTCGAAGACTAAATTGATGTCAGTAGGTAAGAAATCCAACAGAATTGAATGTCAGATTGGTGATACAAAGCTAGAACAGGTCGATAATTTCAAGTATTTAGGTTGTGTGTTTTCCCAGGATGGTAATATAGTAAGTGAGATTGAATCAAGGTGTAGTAAAGCTAATGCAGTGAGCTCGCAGTTGCGATCAACAGTATTCTGTAAGAAGGAAGTCAGCTCCCAGACGAAACTATCTTTACATCGGTCTGTTTTCAGACCAACTTTGCTTTATGGGAGCGAAAGCTGGGTGGACTCAGGATATCTTATTCATAAGTTAGAAGTAACAGACATGAAAGTAGCAAGAATGATTGCTGGTACAAACAGGTGGGAAAAATGGCAGGAGGGAACTCGGAATGAGGAGATAAAGGCTAATTTAGGAATGAACTCGATGGATGAAGCTGTACGCATAAACCGGCTTCGGTGGTGGGGTCATGTGAGGCGAATGGAGGAGGATAGGTTACCTAGGAGAATAATGGACTCTGTTATGGAGGGTAAGAGAAGTAGAGGGAGACCAAGACGACGATGGTTAGACTCTGTTTCTAACGATTTAAAGATAAGAGGTATAGAACTAAATGAGGCCACAACACTAGTTGCAAATCGAGGATTGTGGCGACGTTTAGTAAATTCTCAGAGGCTTGCAGACTGAACGCTGAAAGGCATAACAGTCTATAATGATTATGTATGTATGTGTGTATGTCTTTTAATTTCTTCGTAGGTCTTATACACTGAGTGGCCAAAAGTCACGGGAAGGGGTGTTCCATTAGAAAATGTACCGCGTATGACCCCTGAGCGTTGCAGCTAGCTGCGGCGTAGCTGAGCAGTCTGTCACAGACACCAGTGTCGTGAGAATGGCAACACGTCGCGAGTTAACCGATTTTGAACGTGGGATGATCATCGGTGCACGGCACATGAGTCATCGCATTGCGGAGATTATACAGTTTCCAAGGTCCACAGTGCCGAGGATGGATCTTCAGTATCATAGAGAGAATTTTGACCACGCACGTAAACCGCCGCACGGGAAGACCATAGGTGTTTAACGAACGGACGTCACGTCGCCTCCGCAGAACCATACTGTGCGCTCGACGGGCTACTGTGAGTCAGATCACCGCCCATTTGAATGTTGGGAGTCAGAAACCCGTTTCTACCAGGACTGTGAGGAGGCTACTGCACCGCATAGGCTTCACCAGCCGACGACCAACTCGTGTCCCTTTGCAGACACCTCGACACAGAGCTCAACGACGTGCATGGGCCCGCGAACATCGGCAATGGACATGGAACAGTGGCGGTGTGTGGTATTGTCCGATGAATCCCTGTTCCAGTTGTATCGAGCTGATGGGCTCGTGAGAGTGTGGCGTATGCCCCATGAAGCTATGGATCCTGGGTGTCAACAAGGTTGTGTCCAGGTGGGAGGTGGCTCAGTTCTGGTCCGGGTTACATTATCATGGTCGCAATTAGGCCCCATTGTCCGGCTGCAGGGAGCGCTGACAGGTGCACATTATGTGGACATTCTTTCAGACCATCTGCATCCCTTTCTGGCCCTATAGTACCCTGGTGGAGATGCCATCTTTCAACAAGACAATGGGCAATGTCACCGATTTGTGGTGGCTCGCAGGTGGTTGGAGGAGCACTTCAGTGAAGTTACGACCATGGGTTGGCCCTTCAGATCCCCTGATCTTAATCCAATCGAGCATTTATGGGATGCTGTCGATGCTGGTGAACCCCGCACCAACTACACAAGACCAATTGTGGGAAGCAGTGCACGATGCGTGAGTTCAGATCCTCCCAGAACGATTCCAACACCTTGTAGAGTTGATGCCTCGTACTGCTGCCGTTTTGAAGGCTCGCGGAGGAGCAACTCGTAATTAACATCACTTTCAGTGTCTTCCCATGACTTTTGGCCACTCATTGTATTATTGTACCTACTGTAGGAAGCAAAGTGTTAATTGATATTTTGTAATATAATATATATTTTAAAACAATAAGATACCACAGTAGCATAGTAATTTGTTTCAGTGTCTTTTTTAAATATTTAAATATTTTTTATGTTATTTATGTATTCGCTGGTTAAGTGTAAGACAGGGACACGTGTTCCTAACTTTACCAGCTAAAATAAACTTCATCTATCTGTCTATCTACTGAAGGCGGATTCCTTGGCTGAACTGTCAGCGTGCTGGCCTTCGGTTCAGAGGGCCCTGAGTTCGATTCCCGACCAAGTCGGAGACTTTAAGTGCGTGTAGTTAATTCCTCTGGATCGGTGACTGGGTATTTGTGATCATCTTAGTACGTATCTTCACTTGCATACAGTACTTCACCACTACCAAACACCACAGAAACACACAATAGGGTTGGCGTTAGGAAGGGCATCCGATATAAAACTGGGCTTAATCCACGTAAGAGCCCGTCCCAGATGATTGAGGGAAAGCCATAAAAGAAGAAGTAGAAGAAGAAGTCCCTTGTCTACTGAAGTTTGTCCTGAACCTAGAGCTCACTTCTTGAGAATGCAGATTGTATTTGCTCTATGTTATTCCATGTAGGTGTATGCATGCTTTCACATAGGCTATAGAACTTGATACACACTCACTATTTCCAGGTTACAGAAGCTCCAGAAGAGCATGGTGGGTGGAGAGAGAGCTAACGATAAGGAGGCCAAGGAGAGACGTCTCCGCAAAAAGAGAGCATCTGAGAGACGGCTGCAGGTCTTAGCCAAGGTTTTGTCCAAGATGGACGACGATGAAGGTGTCATGCTCCAGGTATGTTTTTCCTCATTTATCACAATTTCCCTCTCGAAGCACAAGACTTACACTGTTTTAAATGATCATAATTTCAATTAATCCATCGTAACACACACAAATAATTTCTGTTTAGAATTTCTTGCCTTCAGAGTTCCTTTATATTGGATCCTCATTGTTAACATTAACATAACTGCTTATCTGCCAAAAGTCCGGCTCCGTAGCTAAATGGTTAGCATGCCTCTCCTGTCATAATTTTGGAGAGATAAGTGCTTTGAGAACTGGATTTCTTAATTTGTCCCTTGTCTACTGAAGTTTGTTTTGAACCTAGAGCTCACTTCTTGAGAATGCAGATTGTATTTGCTCGATGTTATTCCATGTAGGTGCATGCATGCTTTCAAATAGGCTATAGAACTTGATACACACTCATTGTTTCCAGTTACAGAAGCTCCAGAAGAGCATTGTGGGTGGAGATCATTCCGCAAATACATTCCCTCATTTACCCATCAGTCAACAAGGAACTGATGTTCCTCAGTGCAATTAAGAGTTTCGTCAACCTGCGAGTGAATATTGCTGGGTAGTATGGAGCAGAGCTGATAATGTCGGATCTCCATTCAATCTAGAAATCCTCTAGTTTCTAGACAGATGCGATGCCATTTTACGTAACAAAGAGAGGTCAGGTAACAATAACATGGTTGTTTTATGAATGCCTGTGATCCGATTGACCTACACTGAAACGCTTTGTCAGGAACTTGGTAAATTTAAAGATTTCAGAATCTTCTTATTCTTTTCCTACCGCTTTTCCCACACTTGTGAGGTCGCGGGTGCGAACTGCGTAGCACATGTGGATTGGCCCTGTTTTACGGCTGGATTCCCTTCCTGACGCCAACCCTTTATGGAGGGATGTAATCACTACTGCGTGTATCCGTGGTGGTTGGTAATGTACTGTTGTGTGAATATGAAGAGGAGAGTGTTGGGACGGACACAAATATCCAGTCCCCGAGGCAGAAGAATTAATCAGATGTGAGTTCGCATCCGGGAGATAGTGGATTCGAACCCCATTGTCGGCAGCCCTGAAGATGGTTTTCAGTGGTTTCCCATTTCACACCAGGCAAATCCTGGGGTTGTACCTTAATTAAGGCCACGGCCGCTTACTTCCCATTCCTAGCCCTTTTCTCCCCCATCGTCGCCATAAGACCTATCTGTGTCGGTGCGACGTAAAACAAATAGCCAGAAAAAAAGGAATTAATCGGAAGCGATTAAAATCTCCGACCCGGCCGGGAACCGAACCCGGGACCCTGTGAACTGATGACCAGTACGCTGACCATTCAGCCAACGAGTCGGACATTAAGGATTTCAGAATATCTTCTTTAAACACCAATTTGTATTGTAAGGGGACATTTATCTTCTGTAAACAGTAGAACCATAGCCAGAAATGTCTCCGTTAGGCTTGAGATTATTGTGGTATGGTTCAGAAAGAGGCTTTTTCAATTGGTTCGCTGTTTCTTTCTATTTCTTGATCTTTCGTCGTGTGCCGAATTCTTATAACACTGTACTGTGTGTATCTGTTTCTTTCTATTTCTTGATCTTTCGTCGTGTGCCGAATTCTTGTGGCACTGTACTGTGCGTATCTTTCCTTATCTTATTGTTACCTTCCTTTCTATTCATTTCTTCTAATTTAGTGCATGGCTATTCTTTATAGAACTGTTTCACAGTTTTGTGGATAACATTAATGTTTACTTTGTGTGATATATTCACTGAGATGTGGGTTTATATTATGTCACTTTCTTAATCCGTGTTATTAAAATTAGTTATGAATCACATTTCTGGAATCATAATCTCGGGTTCTTCTCGATGAAAGTAGGTGTTTTGTTTGAGGCTCTTGACTGACGTTTCATCGGGCAAGTCTCGGAAATATGGCAAATGTAATGGGAAATTGCTTGAGAGAGTAAGCCGTCTAAGGCGTCTAACTTATATGCAACATTGCAGTTCAAGTGAAGGCCAATTGAGCGTAGATTCGTATCTCCTACTTACCCATTAGGATCTACAAATCTCACTCCCAGATACCCACGTACCCATTCCATAGTCTCGTTTAAATCGATACATCGATACATCGATATAACGATTCGATCACCTCACTGTATTCGTGAAAACCATTTAGTTGAATGTAGCGTCAAGCATAATGCATGCCATGAAAAAATATTCAGTTACTTCGTGTACACGAAAGTAGAATAACTTAGTAGAAGATATGTAAGGTTAGTTACCTCAAAGTGGCAGTAAGGTCACCTGGTATATTTGATCGATTAGTTACAAACTGGGCAGGAAGGCGTCCCGTATGGAGCACCTAAGACGTTTGGGGCACACTTGAGCTCATCTGGAGCATATTTCGTCGTAGCAAAACTGAAACACAACACTCGGCACAAGATTAGAACTTCTTCAGAAGTCTCGAACACGCCTTGGAGAATGCCTTTAGGCGTTGTGACTTTTATTTAAGAGAACTAGGCTGCTCTATAAGATAATTTGCAGTAGCGCCACTTTGGGAACAGTCGATATCGCCGTGTTGACCGGGAAGGAGTGCTCGCAAGAGAAGTCGCTATACTCCTGAATTTCCCTGTGCATACTAACACTCTGAGAGCCTCGATGATAACGTCTGTAACTGAATTACCTCTCTATGATGAAGTAAAAGACGCCTTAGATCGACACCAGTTTGAAGTAAAGACAAGACGGAGAGCGGTATCCAAGCAAACAACGACAAAAATGCAAAAATAGACTGTTGTGCTCACTTCTGGAAATTGTTTAAAATACCAAGCTTTATCCTTTAGTTAGATTAAATGTAAAGTTACCTTCACGTCTTATTTTTCAGGTGTACGACGACATTGAACAAGAACTGGCACTGAAGACTGAAGCTCTGAGGAAGTATAAAAATAAGGTGAGTTCCCTCCATCACCACACCAAGCTCTCCTGGGGCATCAGTGTTAGGAGTCTAGGCCTCTGGGAGTATCTAAGAAAGGTAAAACTGCGATCTAGGTAAACAAGAGCGAGGGAAAAGAACTACCCTCTCAATCTTATGCAAATTCGCTAGCCTACACGTAATTTAGCTTGCGGTAAGGTTAGTAATCATCCAAAGAGTCGTCCGGCTCCGTGGCTAAGTTATTAGTATTCAGGACTTTGGCCCAGGGTGTCCTGTGTTCGATTCCCGTCCGGGTCACGAATTGGTTAATTCCATTGGCTCGGGGGCTGGGTTTGCGTGCACTCTTCAGCATTAGAATTCACTGTAGGTAGGGCCTCGTCTTCACAGATACGCAAGTAGCCTATATAACGTCAACTCGAAAGACCTGATCCACATACTCTAGCACTGTTCATATATGCCCCGATGACGTCATTGGAAATGGAAAGATCGTTTTCTGTACCCAAAAGTGTGTTCGGTGATAGAAGACTAAGCTAAAAGGTGGAAAATCTGAAAAAAAACATGTTGTAATGTGCAGTCATTAACTATTTACTGTGACAAGCAAGGATAATATTCGCAGTGATATAGTGCTGTTATCGAAAAGATAAACATGTATTTAGTGTTCGGTCTCATTGTATGAAATGTCGAAGCAGGTTTGTATTTATCAAACTCACTCACTCACTCACTCACTCACTGACTCACTCACTCACTCACTCACTCACTCACTCACTCACTCACTCACTCATCTTATTCCCATCTTTCTTTCCGAAATCGTTTTCATACTAACATCATTGTTAGTGTGATATGAACCCACATGAATTAATTTGCAATCGTACAAAAATATTTTTGACTTATGGCAGATATGACAGCTGGTCAGTTTAATATTATTTTCGACAGACAAATAACGAACAGGATTATTTATTAAACCAACCTGCTTACAAACTTGCCGCAAGTTTTGAAAGTCAAATATAGGCCTGTACACTATGTTATTTTAAATTTTGCTTCGTCGTAGATAAGTAATAGACGTCGAGTACCTTAAGTAAATTGCAACAATGGTTGTAATAGTTATATTTCTCCACAAAACGAAGACATAATCCATATACATTCTGAAACGTTAATCTATAACGGACGGGGTAGTGAAAAGCAACAGGTTGCAAGTTGAACAATCTCATCTAAATTATAACGCCACTGTAAGAGTATGCCAATATGTGTTTGTTTCATCATTATTGGATGTATTAATTTCTTTACTTTTCTTATGTTTCCACGTCCGTTAATTTTTAAGCGCTAAGAAATTTAATTAAAATTAAGAATTACGTCGTTCTTGAAAGCAGATTTTAACTACAATTTTCCTTCTCACGTATCCATCAAGATACATGAGTAACCAATCACACTGTAGATCTGCAAAAGCTAGTAAGTATCCATCTCCCGGACTGAGCACCACGGGAAGAAGACCCCGCAAAGATACACAATCATACACCTAAACCTTCCTTAACAAATGCTCTATACAGCAGTAAAATCATGTCTAATTCTGTTCAGTGGCTCTTGGCAGAAACACCGAGAAATAACTAACGGAAACTTTATTTTGTACAGTGTATAGATGATAATACCTTAAGATGCTGTATTTACGCAGAGACTACCCTGGTCTCCGAGCTGTGTCCTTTTGCAGCCTCAGGCGCCAGTGGATGTTACCGAGCTCTTGGCTGGATACACACCTTGTCAAGGAATGGTCTTTCAAACCACCACTTAATTTTGTACACTCAAGAATATAGTTTTCTCACTGTTTACATTTCTGAATGCAATCTAAATAAACAGTCAAACATTATTAATTTATGTATTCCAGGTTCGTGCCCTAGAAAGGGAAATATCAGATCTGCAAAGTGAATTTGAGAATGATCGCACAGACTACCTGGAGACCATTAGAAGACTGGATCGTCAGCTCAAACTGTACCAACAGATCACGGAGAGAATTGTGCCTACACTACGGAAGGAGTGTAACTACAGGTGAGTGTTATCTCTCTGCTACTGCTGAGCCAACTAAAATTCTTGTTTATTTTAATAATAATAATAATAATAATAATAATAATAATAAACATCTCAGTAACTAGTTGTACATTTTCGGAGATAAAAAGTTGTCGGAATTTTGTCCCGCGGGCTTCTTTTATAATTCCGGGTAAATCTACGGAGACCAGCCTGCCGTATTTGGACGCCGTAGAATCGAACTTGCCATCTTAGGCTCAGAAAGCCAGGACTCTACCGTCTAAGCCATTCAGCCTAGGTTTTCTTTTATATCCGGTTTGATTTGTGGATAAAGGAGCCAAACCTCAACGGTTCGATGTCAGACATAGGGATTTCCATGCTTACCATTAAAGTGTGGTTTTTTATACTCATGATGGGTCAGGGTGGGTTTGGGAGGGAAGGTATGAGAGTGACTAATTTATAAGCCAAGAGCACATCCCTGGTTCTAGAGTCAGATACGTATGCATATTTACGTGGTACATGCAACAGTGTTGGCAGTCTTACCAGGAGATTTGCCCACGAAAAAATCCAGTAGATTTCAGTAGAATATCCAACACACAGAAGATGGAGTTCAACTTCATATTAACGTAACTGAGCTGCTTGTCAGTTTTCATTTGATGCTATTCATGCGGAAATAAATCCAGAATTAATTTAAACAAAAAAAAGAAAGCGATATATCATTTAAAAGCAGCTGCCCCCAACCAATAGAGTCCCCGTCCTCGTCAGTCGTATCGTTACAACCTTCTTGAGCGCTGAACTCGTCACAGTAAGACAGATGTGCCACAGCCGCCACGACATTTTGAAAGCAGTCAATACTTTTTTTTTATCCAGCCTTTCTTGGTAGTCACAGCTGGTGGTTGTGGAAGGAGTAATTCCACACGCTTCGTAATCACCGGACGTGGAATGGGAATCTGACACATAATATTTAGAAAACGTTTGAGAAGATCAGCGGTGGTACTTTAAAGAAAGGCTGGAATTTCAAACCAACTTTGTAGGTTTATATGAATGTTGATATAATGATCATAGCCCCTGAACTTCCTAGTTTACTGTACGTGGAATCCGAAACATAGCGACGTGAATTTTATTTTGACAATTTGACATGTGTAACTATTTGATAATACTGATAAATAATGTCATGAATGAAAATATATAAATAAATAACTTTTCTCAAAAACTTCATAAAATACTTGAAATAAATTAATAAAAACATTTAATCGAAATGTCCGTAGTATGGGCGCCAGAGTTCACCAGAATGGATCCCTCGAATTTAGATAGAGCATGATAATTCTTTACATCCCAGGGTGTGTACATAATGCTGCGTACTGGTACATCTGCTTCAGGCCTTACCTAACCTTCTGAAAACGACTAAATAGGTAGGAACTGCACCTAGGTTCATCAATAACTCCACTGATTCTAAAATATCTAACTAGATTCTCAATAAAATCCGTGCATGAGCACCTCATCAACACACCAAAATACACTTATAACACACGAACAAAAGATTGCTGGAAGACTCCATATTTACAACAACAACAAGGAAAACAGTGGGAAAACGAAAGCGAGAACAAAGCCACCATTTGTAGATAGTCCGTTGAACAATGCACATATATGTAGATAAATGCCCTTCACTGTCTCTGTATCAACAAGACTTGCCGATTCTCATAATCGGCAGTTATAACATCACACAGATACTGTACCTCGTAATACTGTGTTCACAGACTTTAACACTTGTTGTAAAGATATATACATTTGAGCAACACACGCTTGTCGATCCTGAACATAAATTATGGAAAGTCTGAGATAGCTTTCGACAAATATATAATACCAGGCCGCCACAGGTGCTGCAATACCTAATGCGTAAGCACTCCACAATTTGTCGATCAGTCACTTTCCACGAACATAACAAGACTACGTTCCACGAACGTTTGAAGTCCAGTCCAGTATAGTGCAGCACTCTCACTTCAGTACCGTGTATCAGCACTATTTTATTCCCGTACCGTGTGAGTCGTTGCCCGCCGTATGATCAATCTTTATAGACATCAGCATTCCGCTTCCTCTCACATGATACGCCTAGATTCATCCTGGCCAGCCAATCATGAGTGATCCTCTTGTCAAGACCACGCCGTGAACTATTTCTTGGTCCCAAGACACAAACAAACTCTCTGGGGTGTTTCACATGAGTCATAGAACTTTCCTAGTACAACGTCAACAAGCTCATGTGATTCTGGGCTATCCACATTATTCATCGAACTTACCGACAACAACAAGTACATCTCATAAGACACTGGGATGTCCGCATGAGTCATACAAATTACCAGAGTCCAATATAGCAGTGTTTTCCCACTCGTTGTTCAAACCAAATTACTCGTACTACATATATGGAGATCTCCCAGCTTACAAATATAAATGACAAAATATACAAATAAAATACTGATAATAATAATAATAATAATAATAATAATAATAATAATCGAATACTGACAATAACATCTCTCACTTCTACATATAGTGCGAGGGTGTGATATATGTACTATCACACAACGCCCCCTTGGTGAATCGATGACATCACATATTATAATTCACCATAAAACAGAACTTCATAAATAATATAACTGAGCACTCAAATCACTGTAATAATGATATATACATTGCGTCTACTGCATTGTATTCGCACCCGCGAAATACAATTTGTCCAAATAATAATAATAATAATAATAATGTTATTGGTTTTACGTCCCACTAACTACTTTTACGGTCTTCGGAGGCGCCGAGGTCCCGGAATTTTGTCCAACAGGAGATTTTAGCTGCCAGTATGCCAGTAAATCTACCGACACGAAACTGACGTATTTACCATCAGACTAAGCCAGGATCGGACCTACCACCTTGAGCTCAGAAGGCCAGAGTTATACCGTCTGATCTACTCAGTCCAGTATTCTTCTTATTATTATTATTATGTATTATAGTTATCAAGAATCCGGTCTACTTGCTTAAGGTCGCATTAACACACGTGACTGGCCATAGCTTTCCTTAAGGTACAACCCTAGCATTTGCTTGCTGTGAAAATGGGGAAATGACAGAGGATTATCTTCAGAGTTACCGATGGTGGTGTTCAAAGGCACACACTATCTCGAATGCAGTATTACAGATACATGACACAGGTATGTATGTGATGTATGGATGTGCCGAATGTAATGCAACAAAAGCAAGGCATGTATACGCGTGTCGCTTTCAGAATAAGCATCCTCCAGGAAGAACGTTCAAGCTATTATACGAAAACTGCGAAACACAGGATCGTTTCAACAGCGGGTCAAGTGTGTGGCAGACAGGATAGTGTTCGCTCTGTGGATCTCCATGAGTGGATTTTGGTGCTCATTGAAGAAAATACAAGCGTATACAAGATGGCTGCCAACTAAAGCCTGTTGAAACTGTTGAAACGTCAAGGAGGATGCTCAAACTTCGGAGACGGAACTGCTGAAACGTCAAGGAGGATGCTCAACCGTGGAGACAGGAACTGCTGAAACGTCAAGGAGGATGCTCAAACTTCGGAGACGGAACTGCTGAAACGTCAAGGAGGATGCTCAACCGTGGAGACAGGAACTGCTGAAACGTCAAGGAGGATGCTCAAACTTCGGAGACGGAACTGCTGAAACGTCAAGGAGGATGCTCAAACTTCGGAGACGGAACTGCTGAAACGTCAAGGAGGATGCTCAAACTTCGGAGACGGAACTGCTGAAACGTCAAGGAGGATGCTCAAACTTCGGAGACGGAACTGCTGAAACGTCAAGGAGGATGCTCAAACTTCGGAGACGGAACTGCTGAAACGTCAAGGAGGATGCTCAACCTTGGAGACGGAACTGCTGAAACGTCAAGGAGGATGCTAAAACCTTGGAGACGGGAACTGTTGAAACGTCAAGGAGGATGCTCAAACCTTGGAGACAGGAACTGTTTAATCGTCAAAGAGAATGCTCAATCCTTGGAGATAAGAACTGTTGAAACGTCAAGGAGGATGCTCAAACCTTGGAGACAGGAACTGTTTAATCGTCAAAGAGAATGCTCAATCCTTGGAGACAGGAACAGCGAGGGATCCCACCTCTACCGCCTTAAGGGCAGTTTCCTGGAGCGTGAAACTTTAGGCCTGGAAGATACAACTGGGATGGAGGACCTGTACCTCTGCCAGTCGGCCTCACCTGCTATGTTGAACAGGGCTCTTGTGGGGGATGGGAAAATTGGAAGGGATAGACAAGAAAGAGGGAAGGAAACGGTCGTAGAGCCTTAAGTTAGGTACCATCCAGGCATTAGCCTGAAGGAGAAGTGGGAAACCACAGAAAACCACTTCAAGGATGGCTGAGGCAAGAATCGAACTCTCTTCCACTCAGTTGACCTCCCGATGCCGAGAGGACCCCGTTCCAGCCCTCGTACCAATTTTGAAATTTTGTGGCAGAGTCGAGAATCAAACCCTTGCATCCTGGGGTGGCAGCTAATCACACTAACCACTACACCACAGGGGCGAATTGGCTATATTTAACCGGAAATATAACTAATAAATTCAACATTTAGATGCTGGAGCACTAAATCTGGGAAAGACAACTCTCAAGATAATGCCGGCGTTTTATGTCAGTGAAAGTCTGGTACGATCAAAGATGGTTTTGAGACTGTTGATAACAGAGCTTGGTACAAGAGTCAGTCAAGGCTGGAATTCTCCTCTGTTGACCACTCACAGTACTGAGCGGAGTGGCCTCGCGCTACGGCTATGCAGCAAAGCTCCGCATTTGGGAGATGAGTGGGTTCGAATCCCACCGTCGGCTGTCCTGAGAATGATTTTCTGTGGTTTCCCATTTTTCACTTCCAGGCAGATGTCGGGAGAGTTTCCTATTCACGGCCCATAGCCGATTCCTTCCACATCCTTACCCATTTAATTCATTCACAATAATTAATTTCGTCCTCATTAGCTCCTCAACTGAGGTTGGGGTCAGGAAGGGAATCCAGCCGTAAAAAAACATGCCGTGCAATGTCACCTCACCCTCGATCCTGTATCGGGAAGCAGCTGGAGTAATTTTCAATGACTCACGCAAAAATAAAATAATGTCATGGCCAGAAAGCATTTCAATTGTTCTTATTCTGTTTCTTATGTGTACGTTATAGCCCACGTGTTTCTTAAATTTGAACTTTATTGTCAACAAATTTCATCAGAGAGTAAACTAATACATTCTCAAGTTGCTATGAATATCAATTCATCTTTCATGGTTCACGAGTGAAATGGATATCAGTCACCAGGCATTCACATGCCTTTCAAACGGATCCGTGGTACATTATAATTAATTTAACCATCATTCCATTTCAGTAACCTGGAGAAGATAAAGAACGATGCTGTGTGGAGCGACGATGCTCAGCGCTGGAGATTACCCGAACTGACAATCTCGCGGACCAGATTACCCCCAGCTGGTAAGTGTGTTCAGTGCTGAGTTACATGTGCCCATGTTACTTCCAGAACATACGTAGCTTGTAAAGTTTTAGGTTCCTCCCGGGCCTGTCTTGTTGGCTGAACAGGAGTATGTTTACCTACATAAGTACGACCTTGTCAACTTTACTTATTCACACTCACTTGAAATAAATACACGAACACGATGTACCTCACATTACATGTAGGCTACACTTCGATATTCACAGTGTAGCTCTTACCCACTTTGTCCAATCTCTTCTTCTAGTCGAAACGGACTTACCTGTATTTTGCGTTCATATAAACTTAACTGGGAAACCAATCAAAAATGAACTGGAACAATACAAAGAACTCAGTCATTCGAAATGTAAACACATTTTTTTAAAAATCCTTCTATACTTCAAACATTACTACTGAAGTATTAAGCAGGAACCTTTCAGACATAACAGTATAAATATTGTGTAATAATAAGTATACTGCATTAATTCATATTTACCTTATGCCCTCTGTGATAACAATGATAATGTCCTTTGTTTATTTTCCCTTCAATGATTACAAACACTGGGGTTCGAAATGTTGTCCTGTACGAATTCTTTAACATGCCGGATACCAATGACACAGAGTTGTTGCGTATAAAAAAAACCTCAAATGCCACCAGAATTAGCTACGATCGAACCTGTTAACGTATTATTATTAAATAAGTTGTTATTTAAAGATTTGTCGCACTGCGGCTGGGTGTATTATAATCTGCTCTGTTATTTCTTCGGAGGCCTGGGTTCTATTCCCGGCACTACCAAGAAATTTAAAACGTGGTACGAGGATTGCAACTGGGTTGACTCAGCCTCGGGAAGTCAACTTAGTGAAATGAAATGAAATGTAATGAAATGTCGTATGGCTTTTAGTGGCGGGATATCCCAGGACGGGTTCGGCTCGCCAGATGCAGGTCTTTCCATTTGACACCCGTAGGCGACCTGCGCGTCGTGATGAAGATGAAATGATGATGAAGACACCACATACACTCAGCCCCCGTGCCATTGGAATTAACCAATTAAGGTTAAAATCCCCGACTCGGCCGGGAATCGAACCCGGGATCCTCTGAACCGAAGGCCAGTATGCTGACCGTTCAGCCAACGAGTCGGACAGTCAACTTAGTATAGGAGTTCGATTCCCACCTCAGCCATCCTCGATGTGGTTTCCGTGGTTTCCCACTTCCCCTCCAGGCTAATGTCGGGATGGTATCTAACTTAAGGTCACGGACGCTTCCTTCCCTCTTCCTTGTCTATCCTATCCAAGCTTCCCATACCCCTACAAGGCCCCTGTTCAGTATAGCAGGTGAGACCACTTGGGCGAGGTACTGGTCCTCGTCTCCAGTCTCACGCTCCAGTACACTGCCCCGGAGGCGGTAGAGGTGGGATCCCTCGTTGAGTCCGAGGGAAAAACCAAACCCTGGAGGGTAGACAGATTAAGAAATAATAATAGTTTTGTATTTGCCAGCAGTTTAACGTCGCATTAACCACATTGAAGGTTCTCGGTGATGCAAGGTTAGGGAAGGGCTAGGATTGGGATGGTAGCGGCCGTGGCTTTAATTAAGGTTCGGCCCCAGATCTGCGTACAATGGGATTCGAACTCACCATCTCCCGAACGCAAGCTCAAAGCTACGCAACTGTAATCGCACTGCCAACTCGCCCGATTGAATAATCATGAAATCAAGGAAAATTGCTGTGAACAATGCACATTAACATCGAAATGGTAGTAACATTAAATAACAAATGTAGGATTTCTCAAAAGACAGATAGGATGCAGAAATCAATGAATGCTTTATAACTTGCTCCCTATGTAGTCAATTTGCAGATGATGAGACCGTGCAATCTACCTATGTAGGGACGAGGAACATATTATTTTGGAAGTCCGGCGCCTTTAATGACGTTAACTCGTGAAAAATGAAAGCTGGCCTGTATGTATCTATCTTACCTACAAAGCTGGTTGCAAAAAGTATCTTAAAACAATTATATATATGCCACTCAAGGTTACAGACGGCAGGTGGAAACCATTGTATCTTTAGAGAAGTTTGGCGTAGCAAATTACAATGTACTGCAGGGTAGCACGAAAAATAAAATGAAATTCTACGAACGCAGCATCACATACATCTATTGCGGCGGAGCTGAGCAGTCTGTCACAGACACCAGTGTCATGAAGAGGGCAACACGTGGGACGATCATAGACGCACGGCGCATGGGTCATTGCGGAGATTACACGCGAAGTCAGGTTTCTGAGATCAACAGTGTCGAGGGTGCATCTTCAATATCGCAGAGAGAATGTTACCACCCGCATAAACCGCCGCATAGGAAGACCACAGGTATTTAACAAACAGACACCAGGTCGCCTCTGCAGAAACATACTTGGCGCTGATGGCTGCTGTAAGCCGGATCACCGCCCAGTAGAATGTTGGGACTCAGGAACCCATTTCTACCAGGAGGCAACTGCACCGCATAGACTTCACCAGCTGACGACCAGCTCGTGTCCCTTTGCTGACACCCCGACACAGAGCTCAACGACGTGCATGGGCCCGCGAACATCGGCAGTGGACATGGAACAGCGGCGGTGTGTGTTATGGTCCGATGAATCCCGGTTCCAGTTGTATCGAGCTGATGGGCTCGTGAGAGTGTGGCGTGTGCCCCATGAAGCTATGGATCCTGGGTGTCAACAAGGTTGTGTCCAGACGGGAGGTGGCTCAGTTATGATCTGGGCGGCGTTCTCATGGTCGCAGTTAGGTCCCATTGTCCGGCTGCAGGGAGCCCTGGCAGATGCACATTATGTGGACATTCTTTCAGACCATCTGCATCCTTTTCTGGCCCTATAGTATCCTGATAGAGATGCCGTGTTTCAATACCACAATGCGCCATGTCACCTCTCTATGGTGGAACGCAGGTGGTTGGGGAAGCACTCCATTGATGTTATGACCATGAATTGACCGTCCAGATCCCCCGTTCTTAATGCAATCGAGCATTTATGGTATGCTGTCGATGCTGGCGTACGCTCCATGAACCGCGCACCAACTACACACGACCAATTATGGGTAGCAGTGCAAGATCGGTGGGTCCAGATCCCTCCAGAACGATTTCAACACCTTATCGAGCCAATGCCTCGCCATATTACTGCCATTTTGTGGGCTCGCGGGGGAGCAACTCGGCATTAACATCACATTTAATGTCCTCCCATGATTTCTGGCCACTCAGTGAGTAATGACACACTGATATGAGGATATGCCATGAGTGCTATTCGAAGCATGAAGGAAATCGAGCAAACCGAAAAATGAAACGGTAAGAAAAGTTTCGTATCAGTTCCAGATAGCAGTTTTAATTTCGTGTGGCTATTTCTAGCCGAGTGCAGCCCTTGTAAGGCAGACCCTCCGATGAGGGTGGGCGGCGTCTGCCATGCGTAGGTGACTGCGTGTTATTGTGGTGGAGGATAGTGTTATGTGTGGTGTGTGAGTTGCAGGGATGTTGGGGACAGCACAAACACCCAGCCCCCGAGCCATTGGAATTAACCAATGAAGGTTAAATTCCCCGACCCGGCCGGGATTCGTACCCGGGACCCCCTGAACCGAAGGCCAGTACGCTGACCATTCAGCCAACGAGTCGGACAGATAGCAGTTTATACACAGTTAATGCAATACAGTCACGAAATAATTTACACCTAAGCTACTGTGTGAATAAAAAAAATTCAGGATATAGCATTCCCATTCATTCTTTTTTTTTTTTGAATATATTTTCGCACATATCTTCTTTAATTACAGTTTTTCAACACTTCGTTTCTTCAGTTATTGCATTGTTTCAAAAATAAATATTTTCTTTATATAATTTTGAGACATTAGGAAAAAACGCAGTTACATTATCAATGCATGTCATTATTCCGATTCATAGTAGTGGCAAACATTTAATATTTTACCATCACTTGAAAAATTGTCTTCACCATCGTCACTGGCAGTGTCCAGATTGACTACTACGAGTATTCTCTTCATAGCTTCATCACGCAAGCCCATCGAGAACTATTCATCTTGTAATTTCTCAATCTTACTCACGGAGGCTTTCCACGTATGGACGATTATTTTTTCTGGGGTACCTTCCAATTGTATTCGCACATCCTTCTTTAAACAATTTATGTTTCTTTTCACCACGTATCCTTTCAGTTATGTCGAAATATATTCTCCTAGATTATATTGGCCATGGTAAGGTGAAAGACGAAGAACTTCATGTTCCACTTCAGTGGCAATTTCATGCAACTCACAAATCCTGTACACATCCCTGTATTATGTTAAATATGTAGCAACTCAGCCTTAGTTAAGGTCTCGTCAACCACGACGATTTTCCCTTTCAGCATTTCTGGAATATATGACTTCCACGTGTTGTTTGAGAACATTATTTTCTTTCAATATCAAGTAATAACTTGCATTGTCCATAACTACCACACAGACATTTGCTAGTCCTGATTATAAACAAATAAATAAACTATTACTGAAATATTTCACTATATTTTTGGCAATAATGCAGATTGAATTCTTATTGGAAAACAAATCTAGCATGTCTCAAAAATCCATGCCCTGCTGAACCGGCGGCCCAACCAATTAAATATTCATCTTTCCTTAAGGGAAACCTAATACCACCTGAATTTGTGGAGTCTTGCCAGCATTACATAACTTTAATTTACTCAGGTCTCGTCCAAATAAACACTAGGCAGTCTCCCAGCCCAAAGATTGTAACACCATCGTAACATTTCTATTTTGTGGTAAGGATGACTGCAGTTGACATTCTAGCTTGTCCTATGTTGTTGATTTGCGGCAAATTAGGGAGCTATGCACGTATATTTTTTAAAAATGTCTTAATAAAATATACATATATTGTCCAACCTGTTCAATACAATATTACCACTTAAATTACATTAAATTAAATGTATATATATATACACCAGGCGGCCCGCGAGCGCCGTACTGTCTACTTACAAATGTCGCGCATACACAAATGGTGAATGGGACGTCTACTCATTGATCAGGGGCACTACTACCAGCAGTCACGCTACGTGAGAATATGAAGAGTAAACAACCGGACGTTGGCTCGCAGCTTGTTCCTCAGCGCTACCCGTCTAATGCAACCCCTTGCATTAGTAAGCCTCATTTTCGATCGCATAGTACTAGGCTGGTGTATGGTACGGCAGCACTACATTTGTTGTCTGAAAATCGCCAATGGTTAGTGTGTTCAGCAACGACGAATACACAGACATCATTTTAATATACAGACAATCTGGTCGGAATGCAGCCGAAGCTTGGAGGCTGTATGTACAGGACTTTCCAAAGAGACGTCTGCCTTATACGCACGTATTTCTCCGATCAGTATTAGTGTTGTTTCATTAAAAAACACTCTTTTATAGAGTGGAATGTCTACACGTGTATAAATTAATAAGTTATTAAATATTATTTTCTGCATCTGTGGCGTATTCCCGAATGCACCCTGTTATGGAACGTGCGCAGTGCTATCTGCGCCTGACGAGTAACAGGAACTACACTAAGCTACAAACATTAGTTGTGGCAGACTGCATGAAACAGATGCATGTTCATTATTAAATTGTTCATTATGCAGTACTTAGAGTCGATGTGTAACTAAAGCAGATTTGCATTAACACTTCGAAGCTTCTCAACAGCAGCTCAGTTACCAAGGATTACCGTGGACGAAACAGATGTTTATTGTCAGGCCTTAATACCTAATGCGTAGTAGCCACGCTTACCGCTCGCACGGCTTACCTCGCATCCGTGCGACTTCTCGTGAGACGACCATAGTAAAATGACTGCCATTTGTTTCATAACATCGGAACTTTTTTCTTTTTGCAATTTGCTTTACGTCGCGCCGACACAGGTAGGTCTTATGGCGACGATGGGATAGGAAAGGTTTGCCTGGTGTGAAAATGGGAAACCACAGAAAACCATCTTCAGGGCTGCCGACAGTGGGGTTCGAACCCACTATCTCCCGGATTCAAGCTCACAGCTGCGCACCTTTAACCGCACGGCCAACTCGCCCGTACATCCGAAATACAGGACGTTGTAGTGCTCCTTCGAAAACTAGTGCATGCGGGACATTTGTAAGTAGAAAGTACGGCGCATGCGGGCCGTCTGGTATAATATTTAGACAGGCCAGTCTCATAAATTCTTATTAAGAATGTTTTAAAATATATTTAAGTCAACATTGAACCGAAGATGAAATTTATCACATGTAACCATGTACGTATGCCAAGGGAGAATATCACTACTGTGGGGACAATATGCATATTTTAGCTGTGATTGGGCATGAATCGTCCTAATTGCTGGCAAGGGTCATGGTATCGGGATGTGCACATGAGACAACATCCCTCTGTGCTGAAACCAACGTTTTTACTACTACAACCTTTAATCATAACAGATGACCTGCCGCATCAATACTTCAGGGATAATGCATTAGTGACTTTCAGTGAAAGACTCTCGTTTGACACGTCTCCACCATTGTCACATGTGGTCGGAGATAAAGGACCTCATTGCTGAACACAATTCTGCATGCGACCGAACTGCCTGCTCACACCACCACCTGAAGTGAAACTACCAAAGTTGTGGCTTTAATGCCAGTCGTCGTAGTGAATGGTGTGGCAACATTTCTCCTTCCATCAGTCACTCCGTAATAAATCGGCTGCTATGTGACTTTGAATGATTTGCAGAGATAAGGTGTAGTCCGATCTTGCTATTCTGCTCATGTGGTGGTCCTCCATCTGCTTATCTAGGAACTATCCGATGCCTGCGCGTTACCTCGTGAACCCACAGGTTCCAGCATCTCATTACTGTCACATTTATATAACATACATGTCGAGTGAAGGCGTGTGATCTTCACGCAGCCCCACAGTGTGGCATCGTTGTAACTGCTAGTTAATGATAAGTGCGTCGAATGAGTCTTCATTGTTTGTAGTCAGAAGAAATGTGCCAACTGGAACTTTGTTTCGCTACAGAGTGGACTTCTGTGAGAGTTCTTGTCTTTACATTTCACGTCCAAATGACATCATAACGGACCACTTCCACCTCAAATCATTGTGCTGGTCAGCATATCACCGCAGTTAAAGTAGATTTATGTTATTGAACGTTATATAGTTTTTTCAATGGAACATTTAATGGAATTTTTATACCTTTTCCTACATTGTTTCTAACTCGATATTCAATTTAACTCGCTTATGTGTAGTAAAATTAACATAACGATTAGCTGCATGGTGCTATGGAAATGTCGACTGTCTGGAAACTAGCGGTTTGTAAACATAAATGCTGTATTTGGAAGAAAAATACGAATTTCTTCGAGCTGCGATTAACGTCCGTCATCAACACTAACAGATGGACTACTGATACGTTCACGATTATTGTCTCAGTGAATAGTTAATCTTACATGATCTGAACAACTAAAGATCATTGTTTCAGGCAGGGCACGGCTGCCAGTCTTCATTGTTTATCACTGAGATTTGTTTTCTAAAAGGGAGTATAATAATGATCGGTATGTGAAGAAATTATTCATACAAATTGTTAAGGGTTGACAATATACCTACAAGGAAGGAAACAATTCTGGGTGCTACTTACTCCATTTTAACACTTTCTCATCATGAAATTAGCCCGTGATCATATCCCATAATACCTTAAATATTAGGATTCACTGATTAGCTATTGATTCTGTAAATAGACCAATTAAATACGAGGGCTGTAAGTAAAGTAGTGGCAACGTAGTCCAGACACCCGCAGGAGATCGGGCATGCGCATATAGAATTTGGGGGTGGTCAGCGATGTGTAGTGTGCATTTGACGGTCATCCAGTTGGGAGTGTTGTTGCTGTGTGGCGTTGAAGTGAACAGTGTCGATTTCACCGCTTTAAAGTATGTTTTCAAAAGGTGATCAGCGTTCTTCGATTAAAATCGATGTTACCCATGTCAGAAATGCATCAGAATGTTATTTAGGATCCCGTGAAGTCTGTGGCGAGAATGCATTTCCGTATAGGTGGGTTGCACGATAGTTGAAGGCATTTCGCGCGGGTCGGAACGAGACTGCGGATTTGCAGCGCGCAGGTCGGCCGTCCATCCTCAAGATGAGATTGACAGAGTGAGTGGTAGACCATCGATGGACTGTCCGGGAATTATCCGCAGAGGTTGGGAGGTCTTGGAACATCCTCCGTACTCACCAGACATGAGTCCTTGTGACTTCCAACTGTTTCCGAAGTTTAAGAAACCCCACCGAGGCCAATGACTTCTTAACGTGGCATATGTACTGCGCGCGATACGGCGCTCCGTCGCTGTCGTCAACAGAGTACGCGTTGCCAACGGCTTCCCGACATTTGGCAAAAGGTAATAGACTTTGCGGGTGACGACATTGAAGGAATGTAATACAATTTGTTGTACTTCTTAGTTCATTAAATATTGCGTTCCATCAATATTGTTGCTACTTTATTAACAGCCCTCGTACTTATCATAACCAATTTTATAATGGTAGAGAAACATTAATTTTAAAATTATTACTTAGATAGTATATTTCTTATCCTACAAATAAACTCCTCATTAACTAAGTTCATCTTCAGCGTATTGCTCATATGTATGTATGTATGTATGTATGTATGTATGTATGTATGTATGTATGTATGTATGTATGTATGTATGTATGTATGTATGTATGTATGTATGTGGAATTGGTACACAACTGTGAAACTTAAGAATTTAGGTATCTCGTGTACCGCAGTATCAAAACATGAGTTGTTTTATAGAACGTATCTTTGTCCTCTATCAACATTAACGTTATAATACTCGAAGCATAAAGTACCCTCTGCATTCTTGATCGATTTTGGTTAGACTGCATGAGATGATTTTGACCGGTAAGTGGTCCATCAAAGCGAGTGAATTTTCTTAATATAGGAGTGCAGCGAGGTGGTCGGGAGCCATCTCAGACAGCCCCAGCGCGCCTTGAAGGCAGTCCGGACTTATATCCCGGAGACTGTTTAATCAGTTCGTTTGAAAGTGATGACAGCTGGAGTGAACGAACGTCGGAAAACGCTTTCAAAAAGGTGCGTGATTGAACGGACTTTACTTTTCGTTTGCTTGAGATTGGAGTTTGGTTTGTGTTTGATTGCTGAAACTACGAGGTCATTAGACTGCACGTCCTTCCTAGTTCCCATTATAACTCATCCTTCCATTTTGGGTCCAATCATCATCCAAGTAGCTGCTACCCCAAACTTAAGGCGGATACATCTCTCACTTTGCCAAAGTTACGCAGGGAACTTCGATGTAATGCAGCAATTATATTAATCAACTAGGAATTGGATTTTTAAAGACAAATACACAACGGTTGCCAGTATCTGATAGCATATGTTCGCCCATATTGACAAATAAGACTGCGATGGGAAGGGCTCTACTTCCCCAGCTATAACACATTGCCTCTCTTCACTTTACACCTCCAGTTAGAGTTGTAGGTGCCCTCAGACCACCTTCTACCTTTATACAGCGTTATTCAGCTCAGATGTCCACCTCAAATAAGTCTTCAACTGTTAATTATATCGACATTCTGTTTCACTTTCAGTAACGACTTTAACGGCCTCAAAATCGAACTTGCACTACCTTCCCAGGATGCCAATATCTACTGAGTTAACGGTTCTAACTTTGTTTGTTTTAATGGAAATACCTTACTTTCTCCACCCAGTCCTAAAATGACCTTACGGTCATTAAAACTTCAGTGTTGTTATTATTTTGAAAATCGGACAAGCACTTTTCGAGAAAAAAAAGGAGGTAATTGATTCAAACGTGTTTCACTTGCCAGCTGTAGTCCCGTTAGGTTGAAAAACCGGCCGATTGAGTAGCCGGCAGAAAGGCACATGAGCTGTTGTTCCTTCACCTTCTTCTGACAGCTGAGCATTCACTCAGCTGTGCCCGTAAATACACTATGATAAATTATATGATTGAATATTATCGTAGGTAAAAGGTAAAGGTAAAACAGACTATGCGACGGCTTCTGAGGAGCAACGTTATCAACCCACACAGGACCGGGCGAGCTGGTTACGCCGTACGGGCCGCTTAACTGTTAGCTTGCATTCGGGAGATTTACCTGGTGTGAAAATGGGAAACTACGGAAATCATCTTCAGGGCTGCCGGCAGTGTGGTTCGAGCCCACTATCTCCCGAAAGCAAGCTCACAGCTGCGTGCCCCTAACCGCACGGCGAGAGAGTAGTAGCAGGGAAGGAAGAAGAAGAAACATGAGCTTACGGAAAAGAACGCCTAGTATAGGCGACAGTGGTTAATGTTTGAAAGTAACAATAATAATGCTAAGGCTTTTACGTCCCACTACGACTTTTTGCGGTTTTCGGAAACGCCGAGGCGCCGTAATATTATCACGCAGGAGTTCATTTACCGGCACGAGGCTGACGTACTTGAGCATCTTCAAGTACCACAGGACTGGGCCAGGATCGAACCTGCCAAGTTGAGGTCAAAAGGCCAGCGCTCCACCGTTTAAGCTACTCAACCGGCAATGTTTGAAAGAAATGGTGGTGGTGGTGGTGATTTTTGTGTTAAAAGGAAGTGCAATTAGACCACCACCCACTCTTAACACCAATCAAAATGGAGATACCAACTGGGTTGGAAAAGAGCCAGAGTTGACGATGGGAAGTCGGAGAAGAAAGGAAACCCATCGCATATCCAGTTTTCCTTTACCTGTTAAATCATACACTTAATCCAAGATTGTTTTATGGGCTTAGTAGCTATTAGAAGGTGAAGAAACAGTTCATGTGACATATGTAGCGCTGATTTGTGACTCAAGGCTAGGTGGAGAAAATATGGTACACAAGAACCTCGTTTACCCGGATTAAGTGGCACCGGATCTAATCCGGATTGTCGAAAATCCGGATAAACCATAAAAACTAAAAAACAAATGCAGTACATGTTATATAATCTATTAATATAAGTTGTACAGTAATACCTTTTTTCAATTGTACAAAAAACTATCAGAACACTTTTCGTACATTTACGACTCTGTTTTATGCACTAAAATAATGTGTGAGTTTTTTCTGTTTTACATTTGTATAACGTTTGCGCGCAGCACGATCACGAACACCTTATACTAACAACAGTTCTGCCGGTGTGGTTTCGGTCAAGGATTCTAAATAGGCCATCAGTTTGTCGAGCTGCATTGTTGCTTCTCAATGAGTCATTGTTTCTTCTGATGGAGCGCCGGTTTCATTTTCGAATTCATCGTCAGTGAATTAATAGTGCGTTGCATTCAGAAGAGCGTGGGTTCGAATCCCACCTCGGCTGTCCTGGGAATGGTTTTCCACGGTTTCCCATTCTCAATTCCAGGCGAACGCCAGGACGGCACCTTTGGTAGACCGTAGCCGAATTACTTCCAAATCCTGTCCTTAACTATCCTTGGCGGAAAAGACAATCAAGAAGAGTCGAAGCCGCAAAAGAAATGCTGTACAAGTAAAAATAAATTTTTATTATTTTCGATCCGGATAACCGGAGATGCGGATTAATGAGGGACGGATAAACGAGGCTCTTGTGTAGTTCCATTAAAATACGAAGTCACTATCATTATTTCAATAGATACTGACACCACGGAAAAAATTGCAATTTCGATTGCTGGAAGTGAAAACAGAATATCGATATATTTAACGGTTCACGGGCTATTTACTGAATAACCCATATATCTCATAAAGCCACCAGGACCTTATGTTCCTTCAGTGCTTCTCATTAATTATAACTCAACTCTATCCGACACAAATATCGGCTCACCATTCATCGTGATCCTCAAAAGTACTTGAGTAGACACTTGTATATAAATCCTTCTAGCAAATTAAGCCACGTTTATCTCTCCTTCTTTACACACTCGAATGATATTTTCTTTAAATCTTGAGGCAATTAGCTACAAATAATTATTTAAGAAGCAGGCACTACTTGCATTCATTCATACATGAGAATGATGACGAAATCAAGCATCCACATCAATAGCATCTTTTCTCTTATCTCAGATAATATAGTCATCAACAGGCATTCCTTCGCTTAGGTTTCCTATTGCATACTCTTTGGTAACACTTGCCTTCAAAATTAAACATGGTTTGACTCGGGGAAAAATAAAACTAAAATTCATCAAGAATTCATCTTTTCGTGGTCATGCAACACGGCAATCTGGAAATGTACATGTCCCTAGAATGAATACAGTGAAGTTTGAAATTAACGGTGTATTGTATAGGACTATAATAGCATTTAATTCCATTGCAGACTCGATAAAAGCTTGTCAGAATTTCAATAAATTTAAAAGAAATATTAAGAAACATTTATGGACAAAATTTAATGCTCTTGGATTTAGCCTATTTAGATGAACTTATTATCAGGCTTCATTTCGAGCTATAGGGTCCTGTTTATATAAACTTTTAAACACACAATTTTATCCTCGAAAAATTTTGTATTTTAGATTTAAATTATTATAATGTTGATTAGCTCTGTATTATCAATAATTCAATTTGTCTTTAACACTGTAAATGTGCAAGCTCTTTAATGTACTATCCCAATACGAGCATTAGCTCATGGGATCTTTTAAACAGTAAAATAAATATTCTCATTCACTGTCAGTGAGTCAATACCTAATAGAAATTTCATAACATCGTACTAAATATGCGTATTCCATGTATCAAATTCGGCTTTCCGATTCCTCCCCCTAAGCCTTGTGTTGGAGAAGTTGCTGGATTCTCAACTGGTCCCTGTACTTCAGACATATATTCAATGAGCAGGGCTCAAGGCGACTCAAGACTTACCCTACAACACGGAGATCTTCACTATTACGAACCCTGTGTTACACTTCCAACTTTGTTGCTTGAAGTTATAAAGTTCAATCCTTGCCGCTGACAGTGGACTTCCTAACAGCTGTTCATCCTAGAGGTTTTTCACACTTAATATATTGGCGTGGAGTATAATTTCATAATTTTAGCTTCTGTTTCTTATAAGTACAAACAACACTAGCATTATACAATCTCACTTATCCTATCCCCATTGGTTCAGTCAAATTCTTCTGATTTAGCCCATACTTTTTTTAGCATCCTAAGTCACACATCCTCTGAAAGCACTGACACTATGCAGTCTTTGATTTTTCACCCTTCCACTTCACACGTTTGCATTATTTGCCAGCACATTGTTGTGAAAGAACTGTTATTTTAATTACGTAAACTATTCCAGTGATTGTCAGCTGCATGATACCAAGAATCATATCTGACAGTTCGCAAGTTAATGTGGTAAAATCAATGCTCTATTTCAGTGCAGATCTCGTACCAGATTAGTGGATTGCATCGCACTCAAAGAGCAAACGACAAACGAGTATCACAGTTGCAGGTTACATTATCTCTCTTAGTTCAGGATTTAGTATCATAGTTGAAGGTTACATTATCTCTCTTAGTTCAGGATTTAGTATCATAGTTTAAGGTTACATTATCTCTCTTAGTTCAGGATTTAGTATCATAGTTGAAGGTTACATTATCTCTCTTAGTTCAGGATTTAGTATCATAGTTGAAGGTTACATTATCTCTCTTAGTTCAGGATTTAGTATCATAGTTGAAGGTTATATTATCTCTCTTAGTTCAGGATTTAGTATCATAGATGAAGGTTACATTATCTCTCTTAGTTCAGGATTTAGTATCATAGTTGAAGGTTACATTATCTCTCTTAGTTCAGGATTTAGTATCATAGTTGAAGGTTACATTATCTCTCTTAGTTCAGGATTTAGTATCATAGTTGAAGGTTACATTATCTCTCTTAGTTCAGGATTTAGTATCATAGTTGAAGGTTACATTATCTCTCTTAGTTCAGGATTTAGTATCATAGTTGAAGGTTACATTATCTACCTTAGTTCAGGATTTAGTATCATAGTTGAAGGTTACATTATCTCTCTTAGTTCAGGATTCAGTATCATAGTTGAAGGTTACATTATCTCTCTTAGTTCAGGATTTAGTATCATAGTTGAAGATTAGATTAGTTCACGGAGAGATTATTTCTCTCCGCTCCGGTCAAAATCATTTCTAGCGGTTTTAAGCCAATCACGTGTCGTAGTTGAAGTGAAAACTACATCTCGAAGTTTAGCAGCAGATAATTTCTCGAAGTCCAAAACTAGGTCACTTCTCTTTATTTACATTTTACCCTGAGCGCAAATCACATAGCATAGTTCAGAAACATCACACGTCGCACTCAAGGCGCAGATCACTTCTCGAAGTTAAGGAGAAAATTTCTTCTCGGGGTTCCATAGTTTTACTGAGCGATGTGGATACGCGGTTCAGATCACGTAGCTGTGAGTTGCATTGGAGATATGCAGCTTTGAATACTTTTTCCAGTGGTTTCCCATTTTCACACAAGGCAAATGCTGGGGCTGTATCTTCATTAACTCCTTCAGTATTCTAGACCAGTTATGGGGTTTAGCGAGACTTTCCTGGGCGTGACCGTCGTTCAGTTAAGGTGTTTAAGTGCTCTCGCGAAGAGACTGCATTTATATTTGGTCCGTAGATTTTGTACAACCCTCGCATGGGTAGGGGACTAAGGACACATTATCTTCCTTTTAGTCACGGCTAGCATGCATGTAACTTTGAAGACCCCCGTTTACTTTTAGAACTAAGAATTCCTGCAGGACAACATTCCGGCACCTCTATTCGTTTAGGCAATCTTCTCCCGTAACAATAAGGAACTGGAATGGGTTCTTTGTTTCTCATCAAAACAAGTCATCTCATTTACTACCTCTTTATTATTATTATTATTATTATTATTATTATCATTTCCCCAAATAGCTGTCCAGTTGATAGTTCGACAAGATATCATATCGTCAAAGTCTACTAGGATACTTTCCTTAGGTATGTAAAACATTTTAAGTTTCTAGAACTACTATAGAGCGTTAGGACAATAAAGATGGAACGTGCTGTTGTCAAACCGTCTCGAAGATCGCGCTCGAGTGTGACTCAAGCAGGACGTCACAGTTCCACATTTATGGTTTAACATTTAAAATTCATTCATAAATTGATATTTGGTAAATTAAATACAACATACCTTAATCACTGCTGTTGCTCCACATCATTTTTCTTTAATGATACCGGATATAATTTTTCACCTGGGCCAACACCAATTCAGTACGGTTTAACTTGCAGTGATGAGGAGGTAGAATCTGCCGATCTGCCACTTTTACAATTTCATCTAATCTCACTATGTTCAAAAACTGTGTGCAAAAATTCCCGCGGTAGCATCCTGTTCTCAAAAGAGAGATTTTTTTTCACGTAACCGTTGTACGATGTAATGTTTTCGCCAAGAAGCCACCGGCAAAGGTTCCCACTTTTGGGAATGATAAGTGGTGTTACGGCAGGTACAGGCTAGGAAAAGCGGCGGCCCGAAAGGGCTGGATAAAAGGTCGTATTAAGCGAAAGATACCAACTTCAATTAACAATGAGATCTCGCCAAGCTTCTTTAATTACAAGTTCGAAAACTTTAACTCCTTTAAGAACATCAAATAACAACAATTTACAATTAAAAGCACAAAGTTCCTACCATTACACAGTGACAAATCTCGTGTTTACCTCAGGCACCTTCCCAAATTTCGACATTTTAAGGGGACAGTACAATAGCAAGATCCCTCTCTCTCTCTCTCTCTCTCTCTCTCTCTTACCTCCACGCTAGCGTGCCGGGTTCGACGGGCTTCTAGGCAAGCCCGGAAGATAACAGACTGCACTCAGTGCGAACAGGAGAATGACCCGGCCGGCCGAGGAGAACGACCGCGAGCCGAGCAGCGGTCACGTGGACCGAAACTCCCCTCTAGAAGAGAGGGGAGTTGCAGAGGGGCGCGAAGCAAGAGAGATAGAGTGAGCTCGGAAGGGAGGGAGGACTCTTCAGGGTGAGAATACTTCTACATTTCCCCGAAGACATGCGGAACGGGCGGAAATACATTTATTGCATAAGAGGGGCAAGGATAGGAAATAAAATACATGTAAATACATCAAATTACACAATACATAATACAGCTTGCAAGCACACACAATGTAAAAACGCTGAAGAAAGATAGTCCGGAGGGGGGGGGGGGGAATCACAGTTTACACGGTTCAAGTGGCATTAATCAGCACGGTCACTGCACCTTCAGGAGTGTTTGGCAACTTCTTCTTCTACCGCTTTTCCCACACCTGTGGGGTCGCGGGTGAGAATTGTGTATCACATGCGGATTTGGCCCTGTTTTACTGCCAGATGCCCTTCCTGACGCCAACCCTGTGTGGAGGAATGTAATCACAACTGCGTATTTGTATGGTGGTTGGTAGTGTATTGTGTTGTCTGAATTTGAAGAGGAGAGTATTGGGACAAGCACAAACAGCAAGTCTCCGAGCCATAAGAACTAATTTGATCTGATTAAAATCCCCGACCCGGCCGGGAATCGAACCTGGTACCCTCTGAATTGAAGATCTCAACGCTGACCAATCAGCCAAGGATTCGGACTCAGGAGTTTCGGCAACTATTGTTCCGCAAACCACTTCTCATAAATTTCACCAGTCATTTCCTCGTATGCATCTTCCGTGTTGTTGTCACATAAATGCGTTAGTTCAGCAACTAGAGCGAAACCATGTTGCTTACCCGCGTGAACTAACGCAAATCGCGATCCTCGGCCTTTCGTTGTCCTAAGTCCCAAGCTCACCCCCTCGATAGCTGCCCAGGTTTCATCTGTGTAAATTATAGCTTTATTTTGTGCCCTTTTAAGTGTTATCTCCCTCAGATACCTGTGCCTCCAATTAATAATTTTATTGGTTTCATTGTAAGATTAGAGCACTGCTCTTAAAATCGAATGGGTAACAAATACCTTGTAAGATTAGAGCACTGCTCTTAAATCCAGTGGGTGACAAACACCTTGTAAGATGAGAGCACTGCTCTTAAAATCCAGCCGATGACAAACTCCTTGTAAGATGAGAGCACTGTTGTAAACAAGGTTGGATTTACAAAAAGCACAACTTCTTTATTTGCTTCACATGTAAAATTACAATATTTACACTAACAAAACTGAAAGTTATCTCGAAGCAAATTGAACTATGAATTTGGAGAAAGAGTCTGTCTTTGTACACTATATACACGTTGGAGTATTCACGTTCACTACTATTTCGGAAAGATAGTCCTTGTGACATGAAAAGTTCTTGATAGTCGAAAACTATCAGAAGCACTGACGTAAATATCTCAGAGAGTCCTTTCTTATTGAAGTGTCTGAGTTCATTAACGTAAGTTCAATGACTGAAGAGTTCCTACTTAGCGAAACTAAGTAGATAATGGGAGCTTGCATTAGCTAGGGAATGATAGTAGCCTATATTGGTAAGACTGGGCATGGACAGCGGAATAGGCAAGAGGAGCGGTGACCCGAGGTGAGACCTCTTACTGCCAGAAATTCAGTCCACCTGGCCGAAGCACATTTTCAAGAGGAGTAGCCTCCGTGCTCGACGTAGGGTGTATTCTGGAGCTGGACACCGGGGTCAGTGGGCGTCTGGACAGGCTAAGAGCTCCTTTATATAGCACACACGACGTTCCAGGCACGCGCACTGAGGGCTGCGCGTCGAGGCTCGAAGAATAACACACTGGCACGCGTGTAGCTGGCTGGCGTATCGAGAAGGGAGCGACGGACATACAACAAGCACTGCTCTTAAAATCCAGCCGATGACAAACTCCTTGTAAGATGAGAGCACTGCTCTTACAATGCAGTGGATGACAGATTCCTAGAAGTATGAAAACACTGAAGTTACAGTCCAGTGGATGAAAACTTTTTTAAAGGTTGAGAACAATGACCTTACATTCCAGTAGATGATAAACTCCTTGAAGGATGAGAGTACTCCTCTCACAATCCAGTAGATGAAAAACTCCATGAAGCATGAGAAGACTCATCTTACAATTCAGAGGGTGACAAAGTCCTTGAAGGATGATACGACTATAGTCTGGTGGAATAGACAGAGTTTCGAAAAAAAATCCGATTCTCAGAGCTTGTTTTAATAGTGATAGTTCATGGAAATGAAGATAAACTCGACAATGCTTTTACGTATTCGGTATTATTGGGAGCTTTCAACCTCTCACTTCCATGTCACTGGATGGAGCTCCTCTACTTTCCTCACTGGAATACTTTCCGTTGATGTTTGAATACTAGAACGATACGGTGACAATCTGGTCGTTTGATTGCGGTGGTAACAACGAAGTGATGTGACAACGAAAACCATCGCAGCGGAGAATTGAAACATTCCGTGAATACATAACTGAAAACACGAAAATTTCACCGACTGATATTTTCGAAAGGAGATTTGTTCAATATCGTAAGAATCAGAGCCGCCGTTCTCTTATTAATGTTGCTTTATTGAACGAGTCGTGTACTTAGTGCGCGGGAAGCCTGTTTGGTAACCCATGTGGTTATCTTGTGTGTATATCTCCACGGGCTAAAACTGAGAAGGACACGACCCAACTTTCCCCAATAAGTGAAGTAGGAAAACCGTGGAGAAGTAATTTATTTTTCATTGCTGGACGAATTGGTGGACGCTCGGCTGTTGAAAATGCTCTGTCTAATCGTAGTGATAAATTAGTTAAAAACTATTAACATATGGTTAGTTCTGTGTGTGTGACCCATTTAGTGTAATAGATGTTGGTGTTTTAGTGTTTGAAGTAATCAGAATTAGTGATATTTATTTGAATTTTACATTCAGTAGTTCCATTGGTGTTCGGTAGATTACGTATTGTAAGTTACGTACGTCAGTTTTAATGTGTTTCGTGTCTGTGTTGGGGGAGGGAAATAGGAAATAATATTTAATTTTTGTTTAAATACCTATATTGTTGTTGATAGGTTATTTATAAAGAGAGGCTATTATACGAATTTGTATCTGCAGTAGTGTCATGCAAAACACGCTCTATGCTCGGTTCATATTTGTCGAGTATGGCCATGACCGAACTTCGCTTCTCTGAAGCGAGCTATGTTCGCTCGACCTTACCCCTTGATACTCGCTCCTCCACGCGCTGTCTCAGGCACATGTAGATGTGCTCGCCTCCCTCCGTCCTTGTTCAGCCGTACCTTTATCTCTCAAAACGTCCGGCTCCATGGCTAAATGGTTATCAAGCTGGCCTTTGGTCCAGGGGTCCCGGGTTCGATTCCCTGGAGGGTCAGGGATTTTAACCTTAGTTGGTTAATTCCGATGGCTCGGGGGCTGGGTGCGTGTGTTGTCTAAAGCATTAGAAATCATCCTTGGTACGGCCCCATCGTCACAGACGTGCAGGTCGCCTATACGGTCAATTCGAAAGACCTACACCAGGCCTCTCCGAAGGCATACGTCATTATTATTATCCCTCCAAACATTACGCTTTTCCCACAATGGTAGACTGACGACTGGACATGAAAATACTCATATTTTTAGACTGTGTTTCTGCCTCGTGTGTAAGCAAAACTGGAAATAATGTAGTTAATATCACTCCTGTCGGAGAAATGGTCGATGAAGTTCACGTGCTGCCATGTGTATTCCTCCAGGCCAGCGTAATTCACTGCTCTGTATACGGAAACTAAATACATATTATTAATGCACTACTAATTCACTACTAGTCATACCAAAGACATTTGATACAAACTGTGCACATTTATAAGTCATTATATCACATGACATTAAATATAAACCTCAAAATTAATTTTAAAAATCCTCATTGCTCAAGATTGATGTGGGGGATGTGGCTAGTGCAAAAATCTAGCTCCAGTTTGGGAATGAATTGCAAACTAATTATTTATTGTAATGAGTGTTATGAATTAATAATAAGTTATTGACTTGGTTTGGGTCTAACTAACTCCTACGACTCGTTAAAAGCATTTCCGCTTTATTGAAGTTTCTTTCGCTGCTTGATGGAACACACAACGTACGTGTGGCAATTACTGACTGAGTAGGTAGACTAATTTTACGCTCCTTCCACCGGGAGAATGGGAAACCACGGAAAACCATTCTCAGGACAGCCGACGTTGTGGACCGGCCCCTCTCCGCCTCCCGAATACTGCGGCGTAGAGCCACGGCAGGGCCGTGACCACCCCTCCTCTGCTCGGTTGGCTGGTTAGAGTGCAGAGCTGTTGGACCACGGACCTGCCATGGCCACTTGTGGGCCGAGAGCCACCCTGCATCCATTGACCCTTAATCAACGATTCCATCACCCTTTTATAATACCTCCGAATTCTCGGCCTTTGCTCTTTGTGAACAAGGACCTACTCATCCTGATAATAATGTCGTGTGGCCTCCGAGGAGGTCTGGTGCAGGTCTTTCGAGTTCACGATGTATAGGCGACCTGCTCATCTGTGAGGATGGGGCCTTACTTATCACGAATTCTAATGATGAAATGTCGTATGACTTTTAGTGCCGGGACATCCCAGGACGGGTTCGGCTCGTCAGGTGCAGGTCTTTCTATTTGACACCCGTAGGCGACCTGCGCGTCGTGATGAGGATGAAATGATGATGAAGACAACAGATACACCCAGCCCCCATGCCGTAGGAATTAACCAATTAAGGTTAAAATCTCCGACCCGGCCGGGAATCGAACCCGGGACTCTCTGAACCGAAGGCCAGTACGCTGACCGTTCAGCCAACGAGTCGGACATTCTAATGATAAATACAGCACACACATCCAGTTCCCAAGCCATCAGAATTAAGCAATGAATGTTAAGAGCCCCGACCCGCCCGGGAGACAAACCTGCGACCCACTGCACAAAAGATCAGCACGTTAACCATTTAGCCATGGAGCCGAACTCATATCGACCACATTGATTGCAACGTCAGTAAAAAAGTAAGGTCATCCTCCCTTCGCTTCGAACGGAATATGCCTTGTCGAACGAACTGGAGCAAACTCGGGCATTTTAGTTGACACGCTCCACTCATGCGTGATAGTGGTTGCATATGCAGCAAGGCACGTTTTGCTCTGTCGTGGTTACCCGTCTCAAGTTCGAACAATGCACGCCACTAATCTGCAGCACTTTCTATATCTACATTCACGTAGGTGTTAGACACGATATTTCATATAGCACTTCTATTGCACGTATCACGAAGGAAACAATTTATTTAAATAACAGATAGAATTTAGTTAAAATAAAAAGACTTCAAGAGATTATAACGTATTTCGGTGGCAAGATAGTTAACGGTATTTGATTGTTAGTGATTATTGCTGCTCGTCGAATTCAAATATTCCGCTGATGATGTACGGTCCAGTAAATCAGCTTTTCGTATAATTCGATATTGACAGTTCAAGTCTCAGGCATAGCTTCGAGAGAAGTTATTGAGTCACAGTTTTAGACCTCTTCCCTTGTATTTTCGACAAACAGCAATTAAGGGCAGTTTTCATTTCTGTTAGAGCGTGGGTAGAAAATTCAGAATAATCCCTCTAAAGTATCACGTATTTACCAAGGGAAATTTCCTGTAAATTTCCATGTTCTTTGAAATCACTTAGGGAAGTATTAGGTAAACAAATGATAACGAATCTGTCACCAGGGTTCCAGCCCTAAATTCATATCAAGATTGATTGATTGACTAACTGACTGACTGACTGACTGACTGACTGACTGACTGACTGACTGACTGACTGACTGACTGACTGACTGGTTGATTGATTGATTGATTGATTGATTGATTGATTGATTGATTGATTGATTGATTGATTGATTGATTGATTGATTGATTGATTGATTGATTGATTGATATTTAATCCATGCCTCTTCTCGACTGTTTTCTCGAGGTAGAGGTCCTAAAGATAGCGATATATCAGCGTCAGAGCGGGATTAACCAGGTTGACAGGTTGGAAACCGCAGCAGAAACACATTTTACTTCAACTACAATTTTCATGGAAAAGCATCAATTTCGAAATAAATATTCTCTTGAGATACTTTAAGCCAAACGTTGAACTTGCTAGACATTGTTTGATGCTTCCTGCCTTATGTTACGGATATCGAGATCGTCAGTTCGATCTGGTGGTAAACAAGGTTTGTTTAGAAGTCAAACTTGTTCATGTTCAGTTCTGAGCTTTTAATTTAGTTAGAATATCTTGAATGGTCATGGTTCTTTGTGTGGGTTACTGCAGTCACGTTCTAACTCGTCAACCATGGGCAAAGGCTAGCATGTGGGCTAGCATGTGGTGGTCCTGAGAGTCGGTATATCAGTTACTTTGGAATAGGGGTGGGCATCTCGGACATGGCCCTCCACGCGCTCAGGCGTCTAGGACTATACGATCCACTGGTGGTCCCTAGCCCGTTAGCGAAAAGTTTCTCACTGGGACTATGTGTAAGTAGGTCAGCATCCTGCTTGACAAAATTTGTACGGATCACGCCCAGAACGTTTTAAGTAAGCCTCGAACCTATGGGAGTAACGGAGTCTCACTTCCATTCGATACCCGAGGGACTCCTAGGTAACAACTTGGTGAACAGAATGGAATTCAATGGGGAGCTGTCAATATTAACGGGGCTTGTGGAAAAAAGTAAGTAGAACAGGCTGAGTCAGCAAAGAGGATGAGTCTGGGGGTGTTAGGAATTGATATATTTGAGTAAGGAGAGATAACGAGGAAGATATAGGAGATTATAAAGGGTTCGTAACAAGTGTCGATAAGGGAAGGGCCGAGTGCTGTTAATCAGGAATACTATTACACTCTATATAGTTTCTCTTAGGCACGTAAAAGAACGAATGAAGTGGATAGATTTAGCAGTTGGAGGAATCAGGACGAGAATTGTCTCAGAGGGTGCAGAAGAGGATGAAGTTTACAAGTGACATCGTAGTCAGCGTCAACAGCAAGGATATGATAGTGCTAATGGGCGATTTCGATAGGAGAGTTGGAAATAGGACTGAAGGATATGACAAGTTGATTGGTAAATGTGGGGAAGATATGGAAGCTAATAGTAATGGGAAGTGCTTACTGGACTTTTGTGCTTGTATGGCATTAGAAGTTACGGTTATATTCTTCAAGGTTAAGGCTATTTACCGCTACACATGGCAGGGTAGGGGCACTAGATCCCTAAACTGACTATGAATTCAGGAATGTGAGGAATGTGCGGGTATTCCGGGGATTTTTGATGATACAGACCACTATCTGATTTGCAGTGAACTAAGTACACTATGTCTAGGCCTAGGATAGAGAAGGTGAAATCTATCTACACACGAATAAGGGTAGAAAATCTCCAGGACGATGAAATTTGATAGAAGTTCATGGGTATGATTAGTGGAAAGTTTCAAAGAATAGACAGTAAGCAGGATCATGACATAGAAAGAGAATGGGCAGCAAGGTAATGCCTAGGGACAAATTTGTGTAATGACGGGAAAATACGAATATCCTGGTGGAATGTTGAAGTGAGGGCAGCTTGTAAACGTAAAAGGAAGGCTTATCAGAAATGGCACCAAACAAGGACTGATACAGAGCAAAAGAGAGCGAAACAAATACTTGTTGAATTCAAGAAAATGTCATGGAAAGAATTTGGTAATAACCTGGAAAGGCTTTATTAAGCGGCAGGGAAACCTTCAGGACAGTAGCGAAGAATCTCAGAAAGGGAGGTAAAACAGAAGTGAATAGTGTTTTGGATAAACCAAGTGAACTCAAAGTAGATCCAGGTTGGAAGGAATATTTTGAAAAATATTCTCAACGTAAAAAGAAATCTTTTCTGTAGACGTCGCGAACAACCGAACTCATGGGGAGGAGGACGGTAATGTTGGTGAAATTACGCTTCAGAAAGTGGAAACTATGGTAAATAAACTCCATTTTCATCAAGCAGCAGCAACAGATGAACTTAGACCTGAAATGATGAAATTTAGGGGGAAGGCAGGGATGAAATAGCTTTATAAAGTAATAAGATCACCTTGGAATGTTAGTAAGATACATTTTGATGGGACGAAACAAGGGAACAGAAAGTATTGCAACAACTGTCAAGGTATTTCAATAATCAGTATACCAGGCAAAGTGTTCACTAGCATTTTGGAAGGGACGGTGCGATCAGTGGTTGAGAGTAAGTTGGATGAAAACCAGTGTGATTTCAGCCCACAGAGGGGCTGTCAGGATCAGATTTTCAGTAGGCGCTAGGTAACTGCAAAATGCTACGGTAGGAATAGACAGTTACATTTATGATTCATAGATCTAGAGAAGGAATATGGCAGTGTACCGAGGAAAAAGTGTTATCCGTACTGTGAGATTATGTGATTAAGAGCATATTATTAAAAGCAATCAAAGGCATTTATGATGACAATTGGGCTGGAGTGGGAATTGATGGTAGAACGAGTTCTTGGTTAAAGGTAATTACAGGGGTTAGCCAAGCCTGTAATCATTAACCTTTGTTGTTCAAAGTTTACATGGGTCATCTACTGAAAGGTATAAAGTGGCAGGGAGGGATTCAGTTGGGGAAAATATAGTAAGAAGTTTGGCCTATGCAAGCAAATTGGTTTTAATTGCAGACTGTGCTGAAAGCCTGCAATTTAATCTCTTGGAACTTGAAAGTAGGTGCAATGAGTTCGTTATGAAAATTTGCCATTCCAAGACGAAATTAATTCCAGTAGGTAATAAACCTAAGAGAACTGAATGTCAGGCTGGGAATATAAAACTGGAAAAGGTAGATTATTCCATGTATTTAGGATTTGTATTCTCCGTCCTTGGTCGCAACCACGGTCTTTTTTTTTTGAACGGGAAACGACGTTTGGTGGAACAATGGGATAAGTACAGGGTGATTTCATCTCGTAAGACGAATGCTTCATCCCTTGGAAATCTGCGTGCTGAATAAATTGCGCTGCTACACCAGTGTGAGCGCAAGGACAAGTGTTGGAGGGAATTTCCCGAAATCGCGGAGTAGAATGCGCTACTCTTGTGGATGCTCTTGTTCTACGATGTGTTTCGGTGGAATCCAAACGATTAGTTCTTTAATAACACTGTATATAGTCACCAAATATTCTACTTTTAAAGACATCATACCAATTGGAGATAATCCCATCCCTGTTCCATGAGACGAACCAATACAAACAAATCACTATTTCGTGTTAATGCAGGTCGGCCATGTAGACGGTGCGGATAAATCGAGATTCGCGGCTGGAGTTAAAGTATGAACATGGCGGTCGATCTGTAAGAGGACAGGCTCCCTGTTAAGAAAACTATTTACCTAAAAATGAGAGTAATGTTTGAAATACATTGTGAGTGCTACTGAATACTTTGCAGATATTCGTTCTGTTAGTGAAAGAGATATTTTTCCACTGGACAACCTCGGTATAACTATGTTTTGGGTCTCAACAGTTGGCATGTTTATAAGAAAAGAATTGGAGGATCTGATTCGAGAGAAAGGAATGTACAAAAATTCAGTCTCACCCCTTCCAGTACCTGTTGAAACATCAGCCTCAATGATATCCTTACATTTAGGGGAATACCATAGCTTTTAGGTTGACACTCCTGTTTTAATGTAATTTCATGTGCTGGCAGGCCAGGTGCAAAAATGGAATTGAGGGACTCAGCTCGATGATTAACTGCATCGTCGTTTTTCACGACCGAGCTAAATGAATTTACGCCATGATTTTCCCATTTATTTCAGCGAGCTGTTCTTGAAATTTCATGGCTTAAATAGTTTCAAGTAAACTGTCAGCGGTGTTACGTTCGATCGTGTTTCTTTTCATTGTTTAGTATGCGTTGTTTTTGGCAACATTTGTTTGAAGGAAGCTGAAAATAAAAACTATTTTCAAAACTTGGAAATATTTGAGCCGAAATAGCACGTTAACAAAACCACGTATAGCGATCACCAAGAATATTGTGAATGTCTTGAAAAGCACTGTCCATTAAGTTATCCTGAGACGGAATGATGTTAGCCAATGAAGCAGAAATGGTAGTATTATCACCAGAGCCCTCTAATGTTCCATTTTCAATGTTCAATAATATCTCACTGAATTCCTCTTCTCGCTGACCGCCAAGTTGCACACGCAGGTTGGTTGTAAGCGAAAAGCCTCTCGATCAAGAACCAGAAGTAGAATTTCTTCAGTGAGGCTTGCACTTTTGGTACGCTCTCGTCCTATCTGTTAGAACTGGCACTGACAATCTCCCACGTCCTCTCCTATATAGCGCGTCATGCACACGTCCACTCAAGGCCCGCTCTAGGACACACACTGTATTCAACTATCGGGGTCGGTAAGGCTTTGATGCAATAAAAATGTATGAGACATGAAAGATCAAAATTTACTATTTCTCCTCTCGTTGTTACAAAATATTCTTTGGTAGATTAATAGAAACAACAGAAGGAAACAGGAAATAAGTAGAATTTCTAAATATTTCCGTTATTATTCGTCGAAAAACGAAGGTTTACAGCACATAAGATTGGAAAAGAAATTTTATACAAATTTTTTGATGTAGCATTTGTCGATAGGACAGGGAAATCAGTAAGAAAATATAATTTTTTCGGTTATTACTCCTCGAAAATTTAATGTGTGAAGCGCTGAAGGTAGGAAATGTTATTTTATATAAGTTTGTTTATGTAGCAGTTATCGATATTAACGGAGATGCTTGAACATTTATTTCCACACGTTCCGTTAAACTAGAGTATTATATTGTCATCTCCTCTGACTTTAAATACCGATTTTCATTCAATCCTTTTGAGCCGTTTTCTCGTGATGCACATACATACATACATACATACATACATACATACATACATACATACATACATACATACATACATACATACATACATACATACATACATACATACATACATACATACATACAGGACTGAAATATAAGAATTGCATTATCTTCTTATTTTAGACATGATCGCACACAAATACCAATTTTTAAATGTTCTGACCAAAGTAAAAATAAAATTCACATATTACTTATATAGAGAGATATTGCTAGGGGTTTAACGTAGCACTAATACATCGAAGGTTTTCGGTGACGCAAGGATGGTAAAAGGGCAAGGATTGAGAACCTTAATTAAAGGTATAGCCGCAGCATTTGCCTGATGTGAAAAGGGGAAACCTCGGAAAACCATCTTCAGGACTGCGAGCGGTGGGATGCGAACCCACCATCTTCCTAATACGGGCTCACAGCTACGAGACCCTAACCGCACGGCCAACTTTCTCAGTGAAGAAGACATTGAACCGACCTCAATTCCTTCGGTAAATTTCATAGGTACTCTTCACGAGTCATTTCTCAGCTTCACACAACGCAATACTAAACAATGAAAAGCAAATGGAAGTCCATTTAAATTTCTCTTATATAAATTTGGAATTAGTTGTATTTTGTTCGCACGTCACTGTTTGTTAGCGCACTAATCTGGTGTTGGTGTGTTTATGCACGTGCCTTTTTCTCGACTGTGCTCACTAACAGGTATACAGCCCACCAGTTTATCAGTGTTTCCTACATCAGCGTCCCCGTCATATCTGCATTCCAATCGAAGCAGCGGTTCCAGTGATAAATCCAGTAAGTCGTCCAGTCCTCACCACCACCGACTGAGTTCTCCTGAGCTGTGGGAAGACGGAGATAAGTCCATAATTCAGGTATAGACTCTTGATTATCGTGCATGGCTTCAAACTGCAGTGATTATTATCTACCGTGTGTATTTTGAATTTAACTGAGAATGTTCACGTTTCTCATCGTGTATATGCCTGTTTAGGTAACTGGGTATTTTAAATAAACTAATATAATGTGGTCTATCTACTTTGTAACATAATTTAATAGTTACAAATTATCACTGTACGAAAAGTGACGAATTCAAGAAATACTGTAGGCAATGTTGCCAACTTAGCGGATTTTCCGCTAGATTTGGCGGAATTAGAAGACTGTCGACGGAGAAATATATAATTTAGCGGACAGCGGATTTTTCGGCGGAATTCTAGATTTATTATAGCGGAATTTAGCGTTTTATCTATATTACTTTTTTAAAAAAATGTGTACTCCAGTCTGTCTCTGAGCTATTCCGTATTTCTTGTCCGGAGCTAGCAGTCACATGAGGAAAACATGTTATTTGGATTTGATGTTATGAGATTATGGTATCCTAAATTTGTAATGCGTGGGGAAAGTTTACTTATCTCTTAGTTGACGAATGACGACAGATAATGAAACTGTGAGAGAGTAGCATTTATATTTATGCTATGAAGGAAGACCGTTTAATGAACTGGCCTGTTCTGTGTGTGGCCCTTGAGGTAGGAGATTCACCTAGTTTGCACCCGGCTCTAAAACGCCTACAAGTTTTAGCTCGGCGGCTCGCAGGCAGGGGGTTAATGCTAGTGAAACTCACAGATCAGGTGAGTACAGACATTTATTATTATTATTATTATTATTATTATTATTATTATTATTATTATTATTATTATTATTATTGCCCATTATTTGAGATCGGATTTCTTGGCGGAATTTTAGCGGATTTTTAGTAGTATTTAGCGGATCTTGAAAATATAAGTTGGCAACACTGACTGTAGGACCGAATTTAGTAAAAGTTCTCAAAGGAGGTAACGTAGAGTATTGAGAATTTGAGCACTGGATTATAAATGTTCAAACCGATTGCTTTTTTCATTTTTGTTATTGGGTGAATCATCAGTTATCATAATGCTCGAAAGAAACAACTCTATATCTCAAACGAACTACACTCGGTATGGCCGGCTGCATATTGTACTTCACTGGGCGGTCGCTTGGTAGGCCAAGATCTATTAGGGCGGTGTGGGGTGAGGTTGCCGGCCCCTGTGGTGTAGGGGTAGCGTGCCTGCCTCTTACCCGGAGGCCGCGGGTTCGATTCCCGGCCAGGTCCGGGATTCTTATCTGGACCTGAGGGCTGGTTCGGGGTCCACTCAGCCTACGTGATTAGAATTGAGGAGCTATCTGACGGTGAGATAGCGGCCCCGGTCTAGAAAGCCAAGAATAACGGCCGAGAGGATTCGTCATGCTGACCACATGACACCTCGTAATCTGGAGGCCTTCGGGCTGAGCAGCGGTCGCTTGGTAGGCCAAGGCCCTTCAAGGACTGTAGTGTCACGGGGTTTAGTTTGGTTTGGTTTTTGGGGTGGGGTGGGGTTGGGTGGAGCGTAGTATTTGCTAAGATAACGGTACTACTGTTGTTTTTAAATGGAACTATATCTAATAAAACGGACGTGAGCGTCGCAAATACCGAGATGTCCCACTAACTACTTTTACGGTTTTCGGGGACTCCCACGTGCCGGAATTCAGTCCCGCAGGAGTTCTTTTTACTTGCCAGTAAATCTACAAACACGAGGCTGATGTATTTGAGCACCTTCAGATACCACCGGACTTAGCCAGGATCGAACCCGCGAAGTTGGTGTCAGAAGGCCAGGACCTCAACCGCCTGAGCCACTCAGCCCGGCAGTTCCATTTAAGAAAACTAAGTTAGTACCGTTATCTCACCAGACATTGACACCCTGGAAAAGTGCTTCAAGTTCATTTATAAGCACATCGGTAACATTAATGAAGGTGAAAAGAAATTTTCGGTATGTTTAATTGTTATTTGAAGTTAATATTTTAGCTGATTCACAATTTATATAGCCTATAGTCATGCTATATCCATTTAACTCGTGTCCAACGAGGCATGATTTTCTCATACCATAGGCTTGCTCCTTGCTTACAAAGGTGTGTTTTCACATAAATACGTATCTGCAGTATAGCATCTATGTGATTACACATTACGGACATAAATCAGATAAATCAGTCAGGAACGTTGTTCTAACCCGTAAGCTGTTCATGTTACTGTAATCTTGTGTGATTGAAGTTGGTAATGTGCCTGACCTTTGCAGAAACTTCAGAAGAGTGAAGAGGAGGATATTGCTGGGAATTATTTCAAACCGAAACGAGCCACTGAACTGCTCAACAGAGCTAAGGAGGATGCAAGCAGAGCGTTCTCAACGTGGAGAGGTAAAGTCTCTAATGTCTGTTTGCTACATTAAATGTTGTATATTAAATAGTCGGGCATGATATTGTCATATCATATATTTCTACTATATTTCTCTCCAGAGTCAGACCGAATAGCGACGAGGTTCAAAACAATTGCTACGATATTCACCCTACTCTCACTCCTCACTTAACAGAGCGAGTTGGCCGTGCGGTTAGGGTCGCGCAGCTGTGAGCTTGCATTCTAAACATAGTGGGTTCAAACCATACTGTAGACAGTCCTGAAGGTGGGTTTTCGTGGTTTCCCACTTTCACACCAGGTATATGCCGGGGTTGTACCTTAATTAAGGCCACGACCGCTTCCTTCCCACTCCTAGCCCTTTCCCATCCCCGGCACAGCCTTGTCTAACTCCTGTCACGACGTTAAACCAAGAACTCGTTCTACTGAAACAAAGCCATAGAGGTGAGCTCGCAGTTGAGATAAACGGTATTCTGTTAAAAAGAAGTAGCTTTCAGACCAATCTATCATTATATCCGTACCGAGTGGGTTGACCGTGCGGTTAGGGCCGCGTAGTAGCTGTGAGATTGCATTCGGGAGATGGTGGGTTTAAATCCCCCTGAATATGGTTTCACACCAGGCAAATTCTGGTAAGGACCCAACTAGAGTATGGTTCCAATGTATGGGACCCTCACCAGGATTACTTGATTCAAGAACTGAAAAAAAAAGAAAAGAAAAGCAGCTCGATTTGTTCTGGGTTATTTCCAACAAATGAGTAGCGTTACAAAAATGTTGTAAAGTTTGGACTGGGAAGACTTGGGAGAAAGGAGACGAGCTGTTCGACTAAGTGGTATATTCCGAGCTGTCAGTGGAGAGATGGCGTGGAATGACTTTAGACGAATAACTTTGAGTGGCGTCTTTGAAAGTAGGAAAGATCACAATATGAAGATAAAGTTGGAATTCAAGAAGACAAATTGGGGCAAATATTCATTTATATGAAGGGGAGTTAGGGATTGGAATAACTTACCAAGGGAGATGTTCAATAAATTTCCAATTTCTTTGCAATCATTTAAGAAAAGGCTAGGAAAACAACAGATAGGGAATCTGCCACGTGGGCGACTCCCCTAAATGCATATCACTGGTGATTGATTAATTGATTGATTGATTGATTGATTGATTGATTGATTGATTGATTGATTGATTGATTGATTGATTGATTGATTGATTGATTGATTGATTGATTGATTGATTGATTGATTATCGTTGCACTAACACATGGAAGGTTTTCGGCAGCGCAGGGATGGGAACGGGCTTTAATTAAGGTACAGCTCCAGAATTTGCCTGGTGTGAAAATGGGAAAGCACGGGAAACCATCTTCAGGGCTGCCGACAGTGGGGTTCGAAGCCGCTATTTCCCGAAGGTGAGCTGATAGCTACGTGACCCAAACCACGCGGTCATTTACTCGGTGCTACCAATTTATAAGTAAACGAAAGAGAAGTAAACTCGTGTCCTCATCCTGAGGTGGTGCAGCTCTTTCCAGACACACCCCCAGTGGAGGTGAGCTGCATGTACCATTTCAACCACATACCAGCGCTCCTATCATTCTTACATCTCTGCTAGTACAGGAAATCGATACCAGGCCTCGAAGAGCAGCAGTTATAGCACTAACCGTTACGCTACGCAGGTGGACAAGTAACGAAAGAAATCCCGATACCTTCACTTTTCGGGGATAGGACTATTTTGCTCAGCCTGAGAACTGTGAGTTTGCAAAGAGGTATGAAAACGTGTCTGTTAGTAGAAGCTCAGGAAGAACTGTAGATGTCAAGTCGAGGCAGAGAAGATGTGCTTAATTCACCGGCAAAGACATAATTTCGATTTCCCGTTAGCAAGTAGGAACATAAAAAGAGGAACTTCACTTCTGGAGAGTTCGATGTGCTTGGAGTTCACTCAGCCCACAACAGAAATTAGTACCAGATGAATTTCTAGTGGGCAAAGCCTGCCGAGCAGAGGGCTAAACATGGTATTCCACATCGTGCTGAGGTTACGGCTAAAGGACACCTTTACTATCCACTCTTTCTATGGCCTTGATAGCCCGTTCACATGGCTTTGATTAGTTCTTTGTAGCTGTTTGAACAAGTCGCTATATCTACGTGAATGATGTTGGGAATGATTTCCTATAGCACCGAAAGAACAACTACGGACTTCTGAAGAAAGCGAACTTTAAGTTGTATTGTCTGTTTGCTTATAAGCAAGTCCTTCGTAACAAGATATTGGTGTCTGTTGTTTCTTTTAGAAGATTTAGACATTCTGGTCATCAGACCAGTACAGCTGGTGTGAATATTATTCATAATCAATGTACCGTACATGGAAATGGATATCATTATATCCAGTCCCTAAAACGAGAACAAATGAATTTTCAGTACGCGAAAACATACTCTACTTAGCAGTATCTTACTTAGCTATGTCGTAAACATTTGTAGATATGTGTCGCATGCAATTATGGCAGTATTATACAGTAGTACCCTATTTGTTTGACGATGCACTTACTGTAATTAGATTTGCACTACTCGTGTAGCTGAGACCTTCAGTGCATGCCTAGCAAACACGTAGGCTATTTGTACTTATAATCTTCACAAGTAGACTGGCATACCTGTGATAGAACTAACAACCTTCTCGAGTGAATAACATCAGAAACTTCTTGTTCGTACTCATTATATTTTGATAACTTACGTTTAAAGCGAGTGACACTTATTATCGTTTGATGTCAATAATTTACTCCCACCTCCAAATCGAATTAACCTTAGCTGCTTGGAATCAAGTTCTAGCAGTAAAGCTACTAGCTAGGCTTGTGGTCGATTTCCAGTAAGCGCGAAAACTCTCTTGTAAAATAATACACTATTTCATGTTGACATCCCAAAGGGTAAGGGTAAGGGACTGATATCAAAGTTTTCCGGTCACTTTATATAAGAAGACTGAACTTCAGCCATTTAATAGGACATTGTATGCGTACTAGAACATGGATGACTCTCCAGACGAGTTATTCCTTCTATGCTACAAATGCACAAAGGAAGCATCTTGGGCTGCAAATAAAATGAAGTAGGGTTGTCAATTCCTTTGCAGACTAGACACTAGTGCCAAGTTGCGAAACTCCCTAGCCGTATGCATTTGTTGAAGCCCTTCATTTCTCGGGCTGGGCACAAAAGAGATAGGACCAACAAGAAAGTTAGAATACTCTTAATATTAACTAGCATTTGAACCCGTCCTTCGCACGGAAATTTGCAGTGGATTACACGTTTCCTTCGGGAATTTATGCGAAGTAACATAGCTCTATTCACGTTTAATGCGACATGTTAAAATGACATTTTCCTACGACAGCGGTGGCAGTAAAGTGAAATATGATGAAGCTGAACAATTTCGAGAGAGAATGAGGACGATTTCCAAAATTATTGTACGATACAGTTCCTGGTCCGAATTGTACGAAATTCTCCGTGGTTCTCAGGTTGCATATTGTATCTCTGACCACTGGCGTGACGCTCTTACGTTGATAATACCTTCCTTAATATCTGTCCTATCGAAAAGAGTAAAATGGCTCTTTAGTTTTTCCCGTTGCCCACTTTGAAGTGACATGCAAGATATGTCCCATGGGACTTGGAATAAACATCCAATTTTTCGTAATCATCTGCGTTATTATCCGTAGTACGATGAATACGTACATGGCATAAAGGAACGGAAATGACATTTTCTTAAACGTTTGTTGTATACAGTCTTTTGATAGACCTAATGTCAGCTAAAACATTTGAGAATAATCTTCCTATATACACCAACTCCCTGTGATTACCATGATATCTTATGCACCTGATAACACAATCCTGAATGAGTAGAATCCAAATAAATAGTTTGGTTTAAATGAGTCCACCAGTTTTCCACTTTTAGGAATATGACAGACAGACACCAAAAGGAAAAGCTCTATCTCATGTTTTCTGTGTGTTCAGTTACATTAGGTGGGGTTTATATTCAAGCCGAGAGAAATATGATGCATCCTCTGATTTTCTCCAGTTATCGATCCTTCAAATAACTGTTGATCTGCGAGGATGTCCGTCACTGGCTGCAGATCATGAACCCCGTAGAAAATAGTACTTTTTCCGTCATATGAAGAGTAAGCGAAATTACATACATAACAAACAATATTTAAAATGAAGGGGCGTTTCCCTTACAGCCCACACACATATTTTACACATAATCAGTAGTGTAACAGAAAATTGAAAAAAAAAAATCTTCTGGTCTTCTTATAAACCTCCAGTCTATTCCGTGATTTTTAAATATGCATATCAAAACCTGCTCTTAAACGATTAAACTCTAAATATGAAGGTCGTTCGAGATATAATCAATAGTGTAAAGAAAAATTTAAAAAACTGTTCTTTTATTCCTATAAATCCCCAGTCTATTCAGTGATTTTTAAATCATGTGCATTTCGAAACCTGCTCCTGGATGATTAGACTCTAAATAATAAGTTCGGTATAGATGTTGTCAATAGTGTAAGGGAAAATGGAAAAAATCTCTTCGGGGCTTTCTATAAACCCCCAGTCTGTTCAGTGATTTTTAAATTATTTGCATATTGAAACCTGATCCTGGATGAGTAGACCCTAAACATGCAGTTTGTTCGAGATATAATTAATGGTGTAAGATAAATTTGAGAAGAACTCTTCTCGTCTTCTTATAAACCCCCAGTCTCTTACTGATTTTTAAATAACACGCATACTGAAACCTGCTCCTACATAAGAAGAGTCTAAATTTGAAGTTTGGTCGAAATATAATCAATAGTGTAAGATAAAATTGACAACAACACTTCTGGTCTTGCTGCAAACCCCCAGTCTGCTCTGTGATTTTTAAATTATCTGCATATCGAAACATGCTCCTGGATGAGTAGACTCTAAATATGAAGATTGGTCGTGATGTAATGAATAGTGTAAAAGAAAATAGAAAAATCACTTCTGGTCTTCGTATAAACACTCAGATTATTCAGTGATTTTCAAATGATGTTGTTGTTTGAGTCATCAGTCCATAGACTGGTTTTAAGTAGCTCTCTATGCCACTTTATCTTGTGCTAATTTTTTGATTTCTACATAACTGCTGCATTCTAGATCTCCTCTAATCTGCTTGTCATATTCATACCTTGGAATACCCCTACCGTTCTTACCCCCTACACTTCCCTCAAAAACCAACTGCACAAGTCCTGGGTGTCTTAATATGTTTCCATTCATTCTATCTCTTCTTCTCGTCAAATTTAGCCACAACGATCTCCTCTCACCAATTCGACTCAGTATCTCTTCATTCGTGATTCGATCTATCCATCTCACCTTCAGCATTCTTCTGTAACACAACATTTCACACTTGTCAACACGGCTTTCTTTCTGAGCGAGTTATCGTCCATGTTTCACTTCCACACAGTGCCACGCTCTAAACGAAAGTCTTCAAAAACATTTTTTTCTAATTCCTATATCAATGTTCGAAGTGAGCAAATTTCTTTCCTTAAGAAAGGCCTTTCTTGCTTGTGCTAGTCTGCATTTTATGTCCTCCTTACTTCTGCCATCGTTAGTTATTTTACTACCAAAGTAACAATATTCATCCACTTCCTTTAAGACTCCATTTCCTAATATAATATTTCCTGCATCACCTGCCTTCGTTCGACTGCACTCCATTACATTTGTTTTGGACGTATTCATTTCCATCTTGTACTCCTCACACAAGACTCTGCCCATACCATTAAGTAACTTCTCCAGATCTTCTGCAGTCTCAGATAAAATAACAACATCATCGGCAAATCTCAGGGTTTTGATTTCTTCTCCTTGGATTGTGATTCTCTCTACAAATTATTCTTTGATTTCCTTTACAGCCTGTTCTATGTAAGCACTGAAGAGGAGGGAGACAAACTGCAGCCTTGCGTCACATCTTTATGGATTGCTGCTTCTTTTTCGTAGCCCTCGATTCTTATCACTGCAGACTGATTTTTATACAGATTGTAGGTATTTCTTCTGTCTCAGTACCTGATCCCGATCACCTGCAGAATCCCAAATAGCTTGATCCAATCAACATTATCAAATGCATTTTCCATATCTACGAACGCCATGTAGCCTATGTCGGCTTGACCTTAATTAGACCCTCTAAGATCAGACGTGAAGTCAGGATTGCTTCACGTGTTCCTACATTTCTTCTGAAGCCAAATTGATCTTCTCCCAACTCAGTTTCAACTTGTCCTTCCATTCTTCTGTAAATAACACGTGTTCGAACTTTGCAGGCGTGAGATACTAAGCTAACGGTGCGGTAGTTTTCATACTTGTCAACACCGGCTTCCTTGGGAATAGATATAACAACATTCTGCCGAAAATCGGATGGTACTTCTCCTGTCTCATGCATCTTGCACACTAAATGGAATAACCTTGCCATGCTTGTTTTTCCTAAGGCAGTCAGTAATTCAGTGGGAATGCCATCAATTCCAGGTTCTTCGCTCCTGTTCAGGCTCTCAAAGCTCTGTCGAATTCTAACCTCAAAACTGGGTCACCAATTTCATCAGTACCAACAGCCTCTTCTTGTTCCCGAAACATATCATCTACGTCCTTACCTTAATACAGCTCTTGGATATGTTCCTGCCATCTTTCTGCCTTGTCTTCTTTCACTAGAAGTGGTTTTCCGTCTGAGCTCTTAATATTCATACACCTAGTTTTCCTGTCTCCAAAGGCTTCCTTGATATTCCTGTACGCAGCATCAACCTTTCAACTTTCAACATCCCTGTACTTCTCCTCCAGTCATTATTCCTTAGCTGCCCTGCACTTCCTATTCACTACATTAATTAATCGCCTGTATTTTTTTCTGTCTTTTTCACCTTTTACATTCTTGAATTTTCGTCGTTCATCGATCAGGTCTAGTATTTCTTGAGTTATCCACTGATTCTTAGTTGATCTTTCCTTTCTTCCTAACATCTCTTCAGCAGCCCTACTGACCTCATTCTTCATGACTGCCCATTCTACTTCTAATGTGTTTCCTTCAGCCTTTTCATTTAGCCCTTGTGCAACATGTTCCTGGAAACAACGATATGCGTATAAAAACCTGCTCCTGAATGAGTTTACTCTAAAGACAAAGTTTCGTCGAGATCTATCCAATCGTTTCTCCGTGATGGTGGAACAACAAACCAGCAGTATGTTAAGATTGTCGGTTACAAGGAAAATGTCCAGATAGCTATTGGCTTTACGTCGCACCGACACAGATAGGTCTTATGGCGACGATGGGACAGGAAAGGGCTAGAACTGGGAAGGAAGCGGCCGTGGAGTTAATTAAGGTACAGCCCCAGCATTTGCCTGGTGTGATAATGGGAAACCACGGAATGTCCAGATAGAGGAGGTGATTAATGCTAAAGAATTATTACGAGTTACATATGATAACAATGACATTTACAATAAGGTACAGATGTTAAATCAAGAAAAGCGGATGGAATTGGTAAGATTTCTGAGGATATACTAAAGACAATGGGTTGGGATATAGTACCATATCTGAAGTACTCATTTGATTATTGTTTGCATTAAGGAGCTGCACGAAATGAATGGAGAGTTGCTATAGTGGCCCCTGTGTATAAAGGAAAGGGTGATAGACATACAGCTGAAAATTACAGGCCAGTACGTTTGATATGCGTTGTATGTAAGCTTTGGGAAAGCATTCTTTCTGATTATATTAGATATGTTTGCGAAATTAATAACTGGTTCCACAGAGACAAATCGGGTTTAGGAAAGGTTATTCCACTGAAGTTCAACTTGTAGGATTCCAGCAATATATAGCAGATATCTTGGATTCAGGTCAAATGGTCTGTATAGCGATTGACCTGTCTAAAGCATTTGATAGGGTGGATCATGGGAGACTACTGGCAAAAATGAGCGCAATTTGACTAGACGAAAGAGTGACTGAATGGGTTGCTTTATTTCTAGAAAATAGATCTCAGAGAATTAGTGTAGGTGAAGCTTTATCTGGCCCTGTAATTATTAAGAAGGGAATTCCTCAAGGCAGTATTATTGGACATCTATGTTTTCTTATATATATAAATGATATTAGTAAAGAAGTGGAAGCTGAGATAATAATTTTTGCAGATGATGTTCTGTATACAGTAATAAATAAGTTACAAGATTGTGAGTAACAGTAAAATGACCTCGATAATGTTGTGAGATGGACAGGAGGCAATGGTATGTTGATAAACGGGGTTAAAAGTCAGGTTGTGAGTTTCACAAATAGGAAAAGTCCTCTCAGTTTTAATTACTGCGTTGATGGGGTGAAAGTTCCTTACGGGGATCACTGTAAGTACCTAGGTGTTAATACAAGGAAAGATCATTATTGGGGTAATCACATAACTGGGATTACCGAGCTCGATAGCTGCAGTCACTTAAGTGCGGCCAGTATCCAGTAATCGGGAGATAGTGGGTTCGAGCCCCACTGTCGGCAGCCCTGAAGATGGTTTTCTCTGGTTTCCCATTTTCACACCAGGCAAATGTCGGGGCTGTACCTTAATTAAGGCCACGGCCGCTTCCTTCCAATTCCTAGGCCTTTCCTATCCCATCGTCGCCGTAAGACATATCTGTGTCGGTGCGACGTAAAGCAAATAGTAAAAAAAAACTGGGATTGTAAATGAAGGGTACAGAACTCTGCTCATAGTTATGAGGGTATTTAGGTATTGTGGTAAGAATGTAGAGGAGAGGGCATGTAAGTCCCTGGTAAGACCCCAAATAGAGTATGGTTCCAGTGTATGGGACCCTCACCAGGATTACTTGATTCAAGAACTGGAAAAAAATCCAAAGAAAGGCAGCTCGATTTGTTCTGGGTGATTTCCGACAAAAGAGTAGCGTTACAAAAATGTTGCAAAGATTGGGCTGGGAAGACATGGGAGAAAGGAGACGAGCTGCTCGACTAAGTGGTATGTTCCGAGCTGTCAATGTAGAGATGGCGTGGAATGACATTAGTAGACGAATAAGTTTGAATGTTGTCTTTAAAAGTAGGAAAGATCACAATATAAAGATAAAGTTGGAATTCAAGAGGACAAATTGGGGCAAATATTCGTTTATAGGAAGGGGAGGTAGGATTGGAATAACTTACCAAGGGAGATGTGCAATACATTTCCAATTTCTTTGAAATCATTAAAGAAAAGGCTAGGAAAACAACAGATAGGGAATCTGCCACCTGGGTGACTGCCCTAAATGCAGATCCGAATTGATTGTGTTAGACAAACAGACACGAAAAAACCACCGATACGGTCTTGAGTTGACCTAAAACGGATAAATATATCAACATAAGGTGAAATAAATGAAATTACAGACAGCGGATCCCATACAATGTTATTTACAAGAAGATAACGGTAATATATTCCAAAATCCAGAAACCTGTGATGGTTGAGCAGTCACTTGGAAAAATTCTCTTCATCAGATCTTCCAGTATTCATATTGCAGAAATGCCAACTGTACAATCCATTCTGCCTGGAAATAGTTTTGGCTCTTCAGTCCTCCATTTATATAAACGCCAAGTCAACGGCAGTGGCCATATGTTAGGTACCATCCCGTCATTTGCTTGGAGATAGCTGCAGACCAAACATTGGCTATGTATATTTCCTTTCTTAATCCGTTTTACTGTCCAGGGTTGGCTTGTCCCTCAGACTCAGCGAGGGATTCCACCTCTACTGCCTCAAGTACAGTGTACTGGAGCGTAAGACTTTGGGATGGGAATACAACTGGAAATGAGGACCAGTACGTCGCCCATGCGTCCTCAGCTGCTATGCTGAACAGGGGCGTTGTTGGGGATGGGAACATTGGAAGGTATAGGCAAGGAAGCAGGAAAGGAAGCGGTCGTGGCCTTAAGTTAGGTACCACCCCACCATTTGCCTGAATATAAAAGTGGGAAACCATGGAAACCACTTCGAGTATGGCTGAGGTGGGAATCGAACTCCCCTCTACTCAGTTGACCTCACGAGGCTGACTCGATCCCGTTCCAGTTCTCGTACCACTTTTCAAGTTTCGCGGCACAGCCGTGAATCGAACCCGGGCCTTCGGGGGGTGGCAGCTAATCACACTTACCACTACACCACAGAGGTGGACATGTCTTCACCTACGTTCAAAAACTTGCGCGGGTTGTCTTAACACGCTTTGACCGATAATTGCAACATTTAGCTCATTATCTTCAAATCACTTTCAACAGAAACTATATTGGTAACTAAAACGCTGTCAAAAAAACACTAGAGTGACTTCTTATTCATCTCTACTTTCCAGACAACCCTATATCATGAACACTGGCATCATACTTTAAAGTAGGTTTGAATAAGACTATGAGAAGCGTTGTTGTAATTACCCCAGGCATAATATCAAAAGTATCTCTTGTGAATACACGACGATACGTACGTGTGACGTCAGTGTGCCTGGAAGAGTTGACGATCACGACGAACACGGTTGGTTGTGTTAATGTCCAGTCCACTCAGTAAGTTGAGTAGAGAAAGGACGTTTCAGCAAGAAAGTGCTTTTAATGAAGAAACTAAAACTCGACAGTGCTGATGCAGAAAATTGCCTCTCATAACCGACGAGGTCCAGTAAACTTTTTGCACAAATCTTTAGAAAACACGTTCGATATTTAGGCTTCAAAACACTTTCGTGAGGTAGAGAATAATTGAAGAATTTAATAATAATAATAATAATAATAATAATAATAATAATAATAATAATAATAATAATATTGTTTGCTTTACGTCACACTAACTACTTTTACGGTTTTAGGAGACGCCGAGGTGCCGGAATTTAGTCCCTCAGGAGTTCTTTTACGTGCCAGTAAATCTACCAACACGATGCTGACGTAATTGAGCACCTTCAAATACCACCAGACTGAGCAAGGATCGAACCTGCCAAGTTGGGGTCAGAAGGCCAGCGCCTTAACCGTCTGAGCCACTCAGCCCGACCATTGAAGAATTTTGGTGTTGTGTTTCATATAACATTAGCAGCGTTATATTGCAACATTTTGTAACCATTCGAGTTATCATGAATAATAAACATCAGGATGAATAGTAAGTAGGACAATGTGTGGTCACAAGGACAGGAACAGAAGTCAGTGTTTACTTGTAATGATCTCTGCACGACAGATAATATTAATGTAAAGAATAGCACTTGCATGTTTTGAATTTCCCTTCAGTAGCTGTAGATGTAGATCTTAAGAGACGCCGTAACGTGTCGGTAGCCAATGACATGGAGTTGTTTAATTCAGACACCCTCTAAAGCCACCGCTTTCAGCCTGGATCGGATTCGCTTTCTTGGCAACGGAAAGGCAATGACAAACTGCTATTTGCTTTACGTCGCACCGACCCAGATAGGTCTTATGGCGACGATGGGATAGGAAAAGCCTAGGATTGGGAAGGAAGCAGCCGTGGCCTTAATTAAGGTACAGCCCCACAGCATGTGGTGTGAAAATAGGAAACCACGGAAAACCATCTTCAGGGCTGCCGGCAGTGGGGGTCGAGCCCACTATCTCCCGGATGCAAGCTCACAGCCACGCGCCCCTAACCGCTCGGCCAACTCGCCCGGTAATGACAAACTGACAAATCAACAGAGGTCGGTACGGCAATTAGAATTTATCACCGTGGATGAGAACATGATGGAGGTGTTCAGTGAGAGAAAAGGAAATCATGCGTGCATAATGACAGCAAGATGACCAGTCGGTCACCAGGAACTTTCTTGTTCTATGTAAGTTGGACAACATTACTCAGAAATCAACAAAGCTTACAACCATTCAACGCAATTGTAATGAGGGTTCCTGAGGTACGGTTATTCTTCTTTCTTCTTTTCCTACTGCTCTTTCGCGGGTCGCGGGTGCGAACTGCATCGCACGGCCGGATGCCCTTCCTGACGCCAATCCTATATGGAGGGATGTAATCACTATTGCATGTTTCTGTGGTGGTTGGTAGTGTAGTGTTTTGTGCGAATATGAAGAGGAGAGTGTTGGGACAAACACAAACACCCAGGTCCCGAGCCAGAAGAATTAATCAGAATTAATTAATCAGAAGCGATTAAAATCTTCAACCCGGCCGGGAATCGAACCCGGGAACAGAAGGCCAGTACGCTGACCATTCAGCCAACGAGTCGGACTCCTGAGCTACGGTTATTGAGGAGGTAGTATCCCGCTCAGAAGAATGATCCTCCTCGAGATTACATTTCTATGTTATTGTTCACATACGTGCACATCGCACGACACTTGACATTGGATGGTAAACTTCATGGATATTCTGTGAACATCTATTCTTTCAACATTTCATGTAGAGAGATTCCTTTACTGTACTCCTGTAGTACACATTATTTTGTCACCAGTGACTTGGTTCCTTAACACAAACAAGGGGTCCATTTTACGACTTGGAGGTTTCAGAGGAGCATATTCGACAGAATGTTAAACTCCTAAGTTTTACTCCTCTCCAATAACGTCACCGGTGATTCCAACGCTTTTGGCTGTATAAACCAAGGAGCGGCGTGTTTAGCAGTATGAATCAATTCTTTTTGGATTAAATTCCTAAACATTGCCTGTTCAACGTTTACTTATGAAGATATTGTGGCATATAATACATCTCTATACTGCTGGCAGGATGTAGTGTTTACAGTCTGCTGGTACGGGCTAGAATAAATTTGTTACTTTCATTGGCCTGTCTCAGTCTCATCCTTGGCTTTGACAATATGAAAGTGACCGAGGTATGAGCGATAATAGTAACACCATTTCTTATGCAGCCAGTCCCTGCTATGAATGGTGTGAAAAAATAGCTCATAGTGTCGGTTGTTGCATGCATTTCAGTGGGTTTGGCAGACTGATATGTAAAAACAACTTCTGGCTCAGTGAGGAAAGCATCGGGAAACTACCTCACTCCTCATTTCCCTAGTATGCCTCTTCATTGACACCTAGTCTATATATGATAGCTGTTGGCGGAGCTGTGGAGGATCAAAGCAGCCTACGGGCTAAATACCCAACATACATACAACATTATAATAATAGATACCGGTAGAAAAGGTCCAGCATACAGTATACTCGCAAGATAAATCCAAAGTTTCCGTTCTTGAAGATGAATACTTTTTGTCACATACTGATGGTGTACGGGGAAGAGACCATTCTTGTTGGTGTCTGACACTTCAGTTATTCTCCTCACACTGAACGTAACTTTGAAACAAATATATGATGTCAATTTGGAACACGTTTGATGAACTATTGAACTCCTTAAAGCATTAGTAATTTGTTAATACTGAAAACTGTTTTCTATATATATTACATGGGTAAATTGTATCTTCCTTCATTATTTCCCAGCTGCATATAACATGTAATATGTTCCAATCTCAGTATGAAAGGCGAGGCATCTGATATAAGTAATCTTCTTATGTACCTTCTATCTTCTTTCTTGCTCATTCACATTATATTAATGGTCACATTCTCTTGTGCTTCCAGATTATACTAGCCGAGTGAAGGGAAATAGTGCGAATGGAATAAACAACGTAGCGAACAGTAGCCTAAACCAAAGTGGATTCCACGCCTCGCTCAACGCCCTAAATCTTAACTCTTCTCTGAAAAGTAATTCGTTCCTAAACAACTCTTGGGGATCGAACACCTTTACGAGCAATGGAAATGGATGGATAGGTGAGGATATTCTTGTTATCTGCTTCAAGTCTTCTTTCTAATCCAAAATTAGATCTGTTTTACAGCTAAAGTACACAAATACAGTATACTAACAAGGAAGAGTTGAGGAGTTGTCGACGAGAATCACAGCTTAGGACGATAATGGTTCCAGGGCGGTGTTTGTAAGGTGATATGATTCACAGCTGCCCGCAGCTCCTGATGCAGCGATGGAAAGCAGTGCTGGCGTCGCATATATTTTGTACAACCAACAATCGAATAGACTATTCACGTATAATACCGATATATTTGGTAAGTCGAAAGTGACATGTGTACAAAAGGAAGGAATGCAGTATACAGCTAACGGTTTGTCACTCTGAAATTGTTTCAGTCTAATGTGGCGGAGAACTTATAGGCTAATGTGGTGACAGAGATAACATAATATGAACCAAATTCATTGTAAAGCAGGCAAAAACATCACAAGGAAGACGGAACATACGATATTATAGGCTAACATAGCACATACTTCATTCAGCTTTAGGGTGATGTGTTGTAAGAAGACAGTCACAGATTGAAACTATTTCAGAATGATACAAACCACTAGCCATATACTGTATGCGTTTCTTGTGTCCGCGTGTCACTTTAACATACCATATATCGGTATTGTAAATAGTCTGGTCGATGGCTGGTTGCTTTCTGTCGCTATATCGGGAGTTACTTAAGGCTTACACATACTGCCCTGGAACCGTTGTCGTTCAAAGCTGAAAATTTCATCGAGATTATCATCGACAGCTCCATAACTCTCCCTTGTAACTGAATTTGCCCTGTACTGCGAGTGCGAAGATTTAATTTTCAGTAAAGTCCCATGATAACGACCAATCACTGTTATGTCCATAATAGCTTTTGCCATTTTTATTTATTCTTAACACTATTTCCGAATGGTAATGGTTCATATGAAGTTTAATGCGTGCTATTTATAAAATAGGGAGGAATGGCGCTTAGAAGCTAGCAGTGAATGTGAGCTTACAGGTACTGCTGAACTGCGACCCTTCCCTGTCTAAGGAAAAACGAAAATATATATTTATCTATCTTGTAAGGATTTCACATTACAAAGGTGAAAAAATTGAGTGTAATTGTAAGGATTTGAAAAACTATATTCTTTATCCGAACAAAAGCATATGTTAAGATAATGGTAATCGCAGAATAATAAGCAGTGTGTTCATTGCAGGATATATCGAATCTCTCTTGAGTGGTAGAAGGTCTAGAGCAGTGACTGGCTACTTTCACCACAAGTTGAGCGCGAACTGCAGTGTGGGAAGTCACTCTTTCGTATCGTGAAAAAATTAGTGAAATCATTGAAAATTTAATGTAATTTAAAGTAAAATATTGTAATTCATTTAATGTTTACGGTTTACACACCATCTGAAAAACTAAATTGGCACTCAAAGCTCGAGCTTTTTTTTGCTAGTTGCTTTACGTCGCACCGACACAGATAGGTCTTACGGCGACGTTGGGACAGGGAAGGGCTAGGAGTGGGAAGGAAGCGGCCGTGGCCTTAATTAAGGCACAGCCCCAGCATTTTCCTGGTGTGAAAATGGGAAACCACGGAAAACCATTTTCAGGGCTGCCGACAGTGGGGTTCGAACCTACTATCTCCCGAATACTGGATACTTGCCGCACTTAAAAGCTCGAGCTTTAATGAATATTGCAGCACGTTAATGTTACACAGTATAATAGTAATTCTACCAGCACGCACGCACCCCAGCACCTCTAACAACTCTTCCTTACACTCACCAAGTAGATCGGCACCGCCCTGGTGGACTGAGTCAGTGGCGGCGGGAAGGACCCCACGGGGGGGGGGGGGGGCTGGGGTGGCGACCCATGACTGTTTCTTAATTCAGTAGCTGAAAAGTGATTTTAAGTGTTGATAAAGCTACAGCGCACAAAACACTATTATTTGTATTGCAGAGGGTTATTCCAAACTTGGCCGTCGTAGTGCAGAGCTTCTTTCGTCAATAGGAGCACGCTAGTTATTTCTGAAAGAATGTGGCTTTCTCAACCTGTTCCAATAATAACCATCCCCTGCTGCCACTCGCTACAATCAACAAAGCTTTCTAAATAATTGGACAGTTTTGAGAATCCAGTAGTCAGGGAAGCTGCAATAACAAAGACATCCTCCTTAACTAAACTTTAAAGATGGTTTTCTGTGGTTTCCCATTTTCACACCAGGCAAATGCTGGGGCTGTACCTTAATTAAGGCCACGGCCGCTTCCTTCCAACTCCTAGGCCTTTCCTATCCCATCGTCGCCATAAGACCTATCTGTGTCGGTGCGACGTAAAGCCCCTAGCAAAAAAAAAACCTAAACTTGAAATACCGGTACTGAAGGCTCGAGCCTGTTTATAACTCTCGGCAGTCACTATAGGTAAGTAGGCCTACGATTGACGATTGGGTTGTAAATAGCAGTAAATTATTTGGTCCTACGAACGAGATTATTTCTTAATATTGTGACGGTCAGCGTGTTTTGGTTACTATAATTGCGATATGCATTTCTTGTGTGTTTGTTTGTGTGTGTGTGTGTGTGTGTGTGTGTGTGTGTGTGTGTGTGTGTGTGTGTGCTCGTACCGTATAAGTGTATTTTACTTCCTTCGGATCTGAAAACTAAATTGTGTGACTTATTGTTATTCAATCAATCAATCAATCAATCAATCAATCAATCAATCAATCAATCAATCAATCAATCAATCAATCAATCAATCAATCAATCAATCAATCACTACGGATCTGCATTTAGGGCAGTCGCCCAGGTGGCAGATTCCCTATCTGTTGTTTTCCTAATTATTGTTCCGGAGTTTCCGTGGAACAGAGAGGTGAAAGAAGGTGCGGGCTTTGTCAAAAGTCAAAGATGAATTTAAAACTTGAAAATAAAGGTTATATTTCTTTTCAGAAAGTAAATTTTAACAAACAACTTTTCAGGTACCGGTACAAGTAGTTAGGTACTGTACCGGAAAATGATTGTGGGGTTTGAGCATGGGAAGGATCTCAGGTAGTGTTCGGTGTTTTTTGGAGCAGGTATAGAGACGGATAGTATCGCAGGGCGAATAATAGATGGTAATTCTTTTTTCTATAGAATTTATTAATAATAGCCACAGATATATCACTCTGCAATTGCAACTCAACTTGCTAATTAATATTTGCCAAAATGAAGAAGAAAAGATTTATGTTATGATTTTCTTGACGTCTGTTCGCTTGAGAATTTCAAAAATAATTATTGTTCTTCTATAGAACATGAATAGCCTATAGTCTTTCTAATTTTAAATGCAAACACACAAAAATATTGCCTAGCACCTTGGAAATTGTCATTTCCTCATTTAAGGTGCTGACCTACAGTCTTTCTAAATTTTGAAACAAAAAATAAACACACACTTGTCATGGAAAGTTTGATAAATTAAATATTTGAACTCTTGCAGTATGTCTTTCAGTTTGTTTGAATTGAAAGAATGAAATGAGTAAAGCACTTCCACTATTAATGATTTAGAAAAGAATTTATAGCAAAATATGAACTTTTTAACTGACGATGAAATTATGAATTAACAACCACACGCAGTACTTGTAAAAACACCGTACTGAACAAAGTGCTTAGTAAAAAGTCAGTCAGTTGTGATTACTCACTCAGATTACTAGAAGATCTGCTTACTAATGTTGGAGTTGAGCTGTGCGGTGTCTGGAACATTCCGCGGAGTGCGGACGAAGACTCGAACTCAGCACCAGCGATGTTCAGTGAAGATACCACGTTTATCTCCCTCGTCGACGTCCCTCGATGGATACCATAACTGAAGAAACCATGTAAATCCCTCGTTGGAAGCGGCGTTTAATGTAGCAGGATCTCGTAGCACGTTTGCCAAGATTTCCGTTGTTCTTGGAAGTAATGTCGGAACACGGAAAGTTCAATTGGCACTATTGAGAATATTACGGGTGTTAATATCACACACCGTCGTAATGTACAGTTCTATTTTTACACTGATTTTACGGCGTTAAATTAACATTCACAGTCAATGCTGCAGAAAACACAGTTTTTATATACACAGTTCATAAGCACTTGAAAACGTGATCTATCACAGTTTCTATCACGGTCTCTGAACAAATATTATTAACAGATTAAGGCGGTTTTATGGTTATATTCACACTACACCAGTCCGTACTATTTAATATTATTGAAAAATGTCCTTAATGTTCACTGGATTTCTCACCTTAGTGATAGAAAGATCGAGAAAGTGCACAATGAAAATAGTTCATCTTTGCCCTGTTCTGGGACGAATATCGAGTAAATACAGTCTCACACAGTTCACTGTAAGGGAAATATGTCTTAGAAGTGGTTTTAAATTACGATTTCAGTTTACCACACGCAATGATTTATGATATTAGCACAGTTTAGAATTATGTGGAACTTGCACAGTTCACGGTGTCGTATTTTAGTCAGTGAAATATTAGACACTTCAATTATTACTTCGTATTATATGTTCACCTTTATAATAAATTTGCAAGTATAATATCACTCTAATTCACCTTGAAAAACGTCTAGAATCTTACAGTCGTCGCGGCGCGGCGGAAAATTCACGCACGGTACGACGTCCTTTTACTATTACAACAGCGTTTGAGTACGGCCACTATTATGTCCTCGCGAATCGCGACGAGCATACTTTCTACACACACTGTGCACACATTACTCTGTACACGGGACTGCACTGACGGGACTGCACTGGCTATGGCCTTGGACCAGTGACCTATATATACACGTCAGGCGGGCAGCGCTTGGAATCAGGTGATAAGGGGCGAGTATTTCTCCCAAATTTTAAATTGTCATATCTCGGAAAACACTGGATGGATTGATTTCAAATTTGCAGGGTTTTGTTTCTAGAACATTAGCTATAATTCAGCGTTGGTCTCGTGTTAATCGGCTCAGGCATTAACAAGTTCATGAAAATAGCCGAGAAACTTCTGTAGGGGAAGTAAGCTGCATGCGGCGGTGACGTCACTTGACGTTCCTTGACTTGCGTTCTCGCTCGTGTCGTGCAGTAGGTACGAGAACATTCCCTCACACAGCTGTTCACGTATCGGAACTGAATTGTATGCTAGAAAATAATATTTGTAATTTATATGTGCCAGGGCCTATGCCTTCCTGGTACAGTACAACATGGGAAAAACAGGAAAAACCCAGAAAGAGCAGTTACAATTTGGTGTCGTCCCATTTGCGATCAGTCTCATTTGCGATCACTCAGGTAGAATACAAGACCAGTTTATTTTTGACGAGTTAAGCATTGTCCCATTTGCGATCACTCTTATCAGTGACATACAAATAGTCAGGAATAGGTTGCTGTGAGGGAATTCCTTACTGAAGAACTGGTACAGGAACACATCCCTCAAGTAACTGGCGAAACTGCATACTAGGATTTTTACGAATCGTATATTGAAACTCATTAAATTACTTATATGTACCGTTTGGGACTGATGCGTTAATATCGCGACTAACAGAGAATACACGGGACTCAAGTGAACCTTTTATTTAGAGTTACCAAATGGCTGTGGATGTAAAGGCGGTTAAATGAGTTTTAAGAAGTAGGACAAAAAATAGGCTTATTAAAACCGTTCCATTTTACAATTTTCAATTTCAAAACAAAGTATTTTGCTGTAACACTTTGCTTCCTCGATCGTGCTATCCTTTTTTTTGCTATGGGCTTTACGTCGCACCGACACAGGTAGATCTTATGGCGACGATGGGATAGGAAAGGCCTAGGAGTTGGAAGGAAGCGGCCGTGGCCTTAATTAAGGTACAGCCCCAGCATTTGCCTGGTGTGAAAATGGAAAACCACGGAAAACCATCTTCAGGGCTGCCGATAGTGGGATTCGAACCTACTATCTCCCGGATGCAAGCTCATAGCCACGCGCCTCTACGCGCACGGCCAACTCGCCCGGTACGCTATCCTTTTTGAGGCAATTGTAGCTCGTCTCAAACTTGACAGTTAATTTACACTTTCTTATACAATAGGGGACACTATTAAATTACTGCTTAATTAATGCTCAAACTGTTCGATTATTCATACTGACACGTTAAGTAACCAGCTGCTCAAAATATAATTAGCCTACTTTCATCTATCTCTACGTATGTCTACCACTGGGGTCGGGATGAGATGAGATTAATTTTACGGGGTGTTTCTACGGCCGGATGCCCTTCCTGGCACCAGCCTCAGTTGAGGAGCTAATGAAGATGAAATGTGTTATGGTGAATGAAATTGGGCAGGGAGTGGGAGGACACAGCTCTGCCCTACTGATAGGAACTGTACCGGCATTTACCTGGAAGTGAAAATATTAAACCACAGAAAACCATTCGGAGAACAGCCGACGGTGGGGTTCGAACCCACGCGTTTGCCGAATGCAGAACTTGGCTCCAAAGCCGCAGCGCGTTAAAACGCACGGCCACTCCGCCTACTTTCACCTACATAAATAAAATTATAATTTTTGTCTATACGCTCGGATTAGATGTACAAAATTTCAGAACTTAATGTTAAGAAAATGTTTAGATTAAAATAAGTTGAAAAAATGATAATTCTATAATGATGGCGCGAAAAGGTGAGATTACATTCGGGAAATAGTGGGTTCGAATACCTCCTTCCCACTCCTAGCCCTTTCCTATCCTATTGTCGCCATAAGACCTATCTGAGTCGGTGCGACATAAAAAAACCTTTAAGTGAGAGGTTGTGCGGAGTACCCCCTAATTAGCAGTCCCCGTGCCCCATGGACGTTGGAAAACCCCGATAGGCTGCTGATAATTTTACAGTGGTCGCAAATGGGACACGAACTGGTATTTTCACATTCTTGTTTTCCACTGTAATCGGGAGTGATCGCAAATGGGACAACTTTTGCTGTGATCGCAAATGGGACACAACCTACAATTTTGAGCTTCAAGATCATACTTTACAAAGGTCCCAACATCGTTAATGTTGCGTTTTGGCAGGTAGAAAAGGAGATATATCCCCCAAACATTTTTAAAGAGCACTTTGCTACAACTGTTACAATTTACGGCCTTCCAAAGGCACCACACAATATTACACAAATATCAGAAAAGTGCTTACATGCTCTTGAAATTTAACGAAGGGGATTGCGCTCACCAACTTTTACGGCCTACACAAGGCAACTTTACACAATACCTTACAATTTCTGGCCTCTCTAGGCCCGACCTACACTTTACAATACCATGTTAAGTACCTTTAGTTACACAGGGGTATCTAGTACCCATGCTACTGGGCCTTCGTGAAAAAGAAGAAAAGGTTAAATTACTGGCTCAAACTCAAAAATATATGGAGGCGTACACTTGCGCTCCTTGACAACCAAGTTTTAAAGCCCTACTTGGGCTCGCGGCCCAATGATACAGAGGCTAATCCCAAACTACTGAGGTGACTAGAAGGACAAGTTAATTAATGATTTACAGGAAAAAACGTTTACAAAATCATAGTCACCTCAAGATAAATTGAAGGGGAATTCGAGAGGGTAACGCACTCCCTATCCCCGATTTACAGTTTAAGCCTTTATGAAATTTTACATTTTAGAAAACAGACGGTTACATAGTTAAAGATCAGAACCTTTCCATCGGGTCAGTTCGCGGAGATAGCTACAGAGATAGAAAACTGGTGGCCATAACCTGGGCTGATGTTCTGCCTGCCGAAGAATGAGGAACCCCGCCTGCTCTCTAAACACACACACTCAGTAATTCGACGATCTATAAGACAAGTTAACTTGAAAAAGCCGCAGCTTTTATACCCGAGAGGAGGGTTCGAGAAGGCTCTGGACTAAATCCGGACAGACCCTCTCATTTTATTGGATAATCAAAAAGTTACAAGAAGCCTATGATTGACTGAAAAATAAATACAGAAAACTTATGATTGGTTAAAAACCAACGCTGGCGGGATGAGAAGGAAGTGTTGCAAACCTTGAAGTATCAAAATAATGAAAGTCAATTCAGTTGAGAAAACCTATAAACACAAAACTTCTTTAAATCACTAATTATTCCACCTTGCACCAGAGTGCATGACCTCAACTTTTTTAGTAGAGACATCTATGGAGAAAAGTGCGAACTTCTTGATGTAAACGAAAACAAAACAAATAAATCCAGTCAGTTTACGAAACTTTAAAATAACATATTACTCAGTTATTTAGTAGTGACATCTCCTGATAATGTCCAAACTTCATGCATTAGCTGTTTCAAGTTTAGTATGAAGATAGCGTTCCTTAAGGCGCTTCATTTAAATGAACGGGGATGAGGTGTACCTCCCGGTACAATTATTATTATTATTATTATTATTATTATTATTATTATTATTATTATTATCATCGTTGCTGTTCATTGTAATAATATACAACCTTGTACTACGAAATAAACTTTTAACCTTTCTTATCAGGAAACGAGGGAGCAATTTTAATTAACGTGGGGGTGGGGGCGAGCTTCTTATCGCCGCTACTGGATTGAGTAGCCAGAACACCGGCAAGTATTTACCAAACATCACCCAACTCTTAACTATAACCTCAACGACAGCATCCTACTATGCATCATTCCGGCCAAGACTCGCAATCAACCTACCACCAACGACTCCGAGAGAAACCTCTTCCATCAGAGACGCCTGCTGCTCAGAAACTGCTCCTATCATAATCTCCCCCCCTCAAGCAGAATATTCCGATGACGACAATCACATGATGGATTACAAATCCCAACTACACTATCACCGTAAACTGCTCATTATTATTATTATTATTATTATTATTATTATTATTATTATTATTATTATTATTATTATTATTATTATTATTATTATTATTATTATTATTATTTATTTTCCTTAAATTGTACATGTACAATTTAGGGGTGGTAGATGGAGAAAGGGCAAGCCCCACATACACGGAAGTGCCTCCATCTCCACATGTGTACATAAACTCTACTGAATATTTACATATAAACTTATGTAGACAGTTTTAAATTTACATGTTTACATTCCAAACACTGTACTCTTAGAATAAAAATTACCTTGATTTATCCTGAAAATATTAGAGTAAGAAGACCCAGCCATTTATACTCTCACTCATACCCCTGTATACACACTCATTCACAACCACTCCCACACGCGCACGCATACACATACGCCCACATACACCTGTACTTGCACCAATCCTTCTTGCAATTCTACTTTATACAAGTTATAGGCCTATACATCGCATATGGGTTTCTGTTTACATATACATTTTCTTTACTTCGCGGAGGAAGTGAGGAAGAGGAAGCAGCTTTACTTCAGATGGTAGAAGGTTCCAGGTACGAGCAGCCCTTGCGTAAAACCCATTTAAATATGTGGTTGTTCTAGCGAAGGGAGGGACAAGAGTAACTCGTTGGCCTCTTTTAACAGAGCGGCAATTGAGCTTCAGGCGGTGGAAAGGGGAAAGGTGTGTGTTGTCTGTCAGGGATTTTAAGGAAGGCTACGTCTATTTGTGTACATAACGAGTTAACTAGTGGTAATGATCTGGCTGTTTTTAAGGGGATGTGTTTGTTAATTAAACGTTCCGCTCGTCGCTGGATACCCTCTAGTTTCCTCATATTTTTCGTTGTCGTTGGATGCCAGGAAGGAAGGCCATGACTCATTACGTACAGTACAAACCCGTATCAAATACAGACATGTATTGCCCAATGATTTCACATTTCTATTCCCAAAAGAAGACTCAGACCCATCACTCATAACAACAGAACTAGCAAGACACAACGTAGAATACGTAATCAATCAAGAACCCAACACACCAACGCCAACTATGGACAAAAGCACATAAACCAGACAAAAAATCACACATACAGAAACTCAAACCAACGACCCTCCACTCAAATTCACAAAATACACCCAAACTACCATTCCGAAACAAGAGAAAAGCTGTCACCAAGCCACTGAAGCACAACAACCCACTACAGACACTGGCACATAAATAGACCCCTCACCAACTATCCACACAGACACTGACGCACAAGCAGAACTTGACTAACCACCCACACACCACCCAACCCCTTACCAACCCAAACAACACAAACCGAACCCGGGACCTAGATTATAATGGCCTCAAATCCAAATACACAAAACACAGCTACACAGACAAGGAACAGGCGTAAAAACCTTGCTCCTAAGTCCCAAAATCAGCCAACACGTATAACCACCACCAAAGAGACTCGATACCACACACGCCCACATCCATCCCTAGTTACACAGTGCTACAATTGCCTGAAATTATATCACTCTGCAGCAGTCTGCTCAGAACCCACCCACTGCAACACATGTGGTGGTTCTCACAACCACTCTGTAAGACGTCTCGGGACCAGGCGAAGTGTGCCAACTGCCAAGGCAGCCATGCCGCTTCGTTCCCTGGCTGCCCATATTTTAAAAAGGCAATACAAGCACACTAGACACTACAGACACCATCACCACATCACCTACACGAACACACATCCCCTCCACTCTAAGTCTCCAAACCTCCCCACCAACGAACCCAAGTACCTCAACTACTTCCCCCTACCCACCAAACCAAGATCCAAACAGCCTAAACCTACTTACGACCCAGCTCAGACCATACCCAACACCTATTTCAATAATACACTAATCACAAGATCTAACCAGACCCCCACCCCTACTTCCTATCGCTAAAGAAATTACACTAAACTACACACCAAGATCCTGCATAAAAGTTCGCACTTCCTACAACTAAAGCCTGAGCTTTTCGAACCTAATAAAACATCGGAACCACCTAAAGCCGAGTCGGCGCACCGCTCCATAAGAGCTGCCAACAAAAAGCTGAATTTAAATAACATCCGCAATAACTTATTTAGCTTCTGCAATAAATAAGAAGCCCAGATTTTACGGTGCAGCCGTTGCAACCCTATAGCAACAATGGGCGTGGTTAGTATCTGGATGGGTCACCGTTCGGTACTGTACCCATACTGGGTAATTTAGGGCAACTATTACATAATTCGGTTTCACAAACAGATGTATAGATGGAATTGTTGGATGAGAACCTCCAGAAAGTCACTTACCAGGCTTGAAGTCTCGTCCTCCCTACTTTCATTGCTTCCCCGGCTGAACTCATAAAGCATACGGGCAATGGAATGTTAGAAAAAGAAAATAGGCACTACATAAAATATAACGAAAGTAGGATTCTCTATAATGTGAGAGGAATACACTAATATTATTAAATGAGAAGAATCTTCGTTGAAATATATTTGCTAAACATTTTATTGTACTGATAAAATCACACGGTTAGTACACGAGATGATGCCATATTACAACACATAAACAAAGAAATAATCAAGACTGAAGCAATAATTATAGATATAGTATGCCTTAACGTCCTTTTAGTTTATTCACAGTTGTAGTTGGTGCTTGGCATACCTCAAATCATTTGATTAATACACACTGATACATGGATTTATTTATCTATAACAGTGATACTAAATGGCATCTATTACTTTAATAAGCTGATCAAAAATGTTTATTAAATGGCATCCATCCTGTTGATTAATTATCATTAATCATCATTAATTATCATTAGTCATGATTGGGAATGGATTCGTATCACAAGTACATCTACTTTACACACGAGATTGCACCGCCGCATATCAAACACATGGTCTATTTGACCATGACAATTATATATTACACTGAACACATACGTGTATCCTGGGTTTACCTAACAAATTATATTCAAAGAAAAATCAACTAACGCTGGTATCGTACCCATCACCATAAAACACTTTGGGGATAATAAAACACGTAAACACATTACATAGAACAAACATCAAACATATAACACACAATACATCTTGAAGATATGGCTTAATCAAGCCATAGTATCAGGTTAAATTCTTCGTTCCAACATGAGTCGAACTCAAGTATTTCAGCTTCTGAGGAAAAAAAATATTGAAACTCCCATCACGAGCTAATTTAATGCGTAAAAATGGGGAAGGTTTATCCTTCACAAAATCAGAAAATTATCCATGTTACTCATAACATATCATTAGAATGAAATTGATACTGCATTGGCAAATGAAAGGGATCCTGCAGATAAACATTAAGCTTGTTGGAGACAACACAATCTCCTCTCAGGCCCTACAAGTCCTTACGTCGTAAACATGTCAACCATGACAAAAGCTGTGTGTCCGGCTCTGGTGCTACAAAAACACATTGAACTTTTCTTTTCTTTCTTTCTTTCTTTCTTTCTTTCTTTCTTTCTTTCTTTCTTTCTTTCCTTCTTTCTTTCTTTTTTTCTTTTCCTTTATATCATCTCGGCTCGTTATCAAGTACGCATTCATTTGAGAGTCATCACTTATTATTCATTATCTGGCTATATATTCAGCCTAATTCAATATATCACAACAACCATAACTATTGTAATCTTTTATCATTCCAACATCTCAAAAAGTCTCACAAGCTTCACCTTCCACATCATACCACTGAATCTCAAAACCATTCTATTAATTTACAGAGAAGACTCCATTCTTACAGGTTATTTAATTCTTCTCGCATATCTATATAATAAATTCACATAATACCTCGGTTTGGGACATCTCCAATGATCATCTATTATCATATGGGATTTATAAGTACCTGATTCACCTTGAAGCAAACATATAGTTTATATTCAAACTACTACGAAAATCTTTACCAGATAGTAACATTACGAAGAAGTTATAAATTTAGCTAGATCGCTATTCTTCTCAAAATATGTGCTTCATATACACTAAGAATTTATGGGATCTATATAATTATTCATGCAAATAAGCCTGCTAAATATCAATGATTATTCTTAAATCACCTGAAAACCTTAATTAAAATAATAAATAATCTTTTCCCAGTCACACGCGTATAGTGTTCCCTACATTTAACATTATTAATTATAACATTTTAATATTTACAAAATAAAAATTGCTACTGGGATGCAAATCTCGTATTATAATGTATTCAAATTATATGTACTTATCGAATGCTGGGTATGGTTTGCCGTCATCTCGAGGTACACCTTAGATTTTTAGGCCGTCATGATGAGTGGTCTTCTCTTTGATAGTCCTTGGTTCCTCTCCATCCTAACACGATCCATGTCTCGAACTGTGGTCTTCTTAGTTGAGTCTCTGGACGTCCCTTGTAGAAATGACTGCAGGCACTTAGGTGCGATTCTCGTAGGCTCCAGTCCTGGGGTTCGATGATCACTCACGAACATACAGGCAAAAATGGGAAATCAGTTACTAAACACTGTTCATGTACTTTCAAAGGAATCTACTGGTGATAAGATCCACTAATAACTTTAACTAGATTAATGCAAATAGTGGCAAGTTTGTAGAAATCACGGTTCATTTCCCCATTAATCACACAGTCTATCACCACGAGTGTCCATGGAGTATACAAACGCTAATTTTATCAGGAATAATTCTTTAATATTACTGAACGTCACTCACTCTTAAAATGCTATAGATCAGTCACTATTAATTACTGAACGTAATTAGCTGTCTCACTACCTCTAAACAACCTGATGCGTTTGCCCTTTCACTGATGATCGTATCATGAGCCGCAACTGTCTGTCATTGATATTTTAAAAATTAAATGTTGAGATAACACTTCTATTCATCAATACTGTACATTATCTTGTACCACACGGCTTATTTCGCGATATTTTACATCGCACTGATGTGTTTTTCTTCTATGACACAACACTTCATACACTGATATCCAAGTTCACTCCTAACGTGTGAGTACTGCGGCTACACAAATGACAATGGGATACTGTATCTAAGTTCTGGTTCTGCTTATAGCATCCGGACTGAATGATCAGGGGGGAAGTAAATCATGCCCCTGTTTGAAATGAAGCTCCGGTAATCTGAATCTTTCAGTGACGTGAAAACAATCAAATTATAGCTCGTGACCCCTACTTTCTACTGATCTCATATAAAACCAAAATGATCAGTGGGTCATTCACAATCTCAAAAGCGTCCTTTTAGAAATTCACGCGTCATGGTTCATCACGCAAGACCTCCCACTTTTTTCCACACGTTGTCAGATTTCGGCAGTCATCTTTAATCTGCGTAATACTGTATGACAGGCGTCATTACCGATCCACTATTCAAGTATTTCACTTATATGCATCAAGAATTAGCATTAAATACATCGGTTCGAATGAGACCTGACTCATAAATTTCCAAAAATTATTTCAGATGAAGGTGTTCTTCTTCTTCTTCTTCTTCTTCTTCCTCTTCCTCTTTTTAGTAAATTATGGTGAAGTGGCACCAATGAATGCGGTGTTGAATTAGTAAAGGACATTTTTTCTCAGGAGTTAACACACCTTAATTCAGCCCAGTCTCCAGCAACCTACATTTCCACGCGTAGCGTCATCTCTCCTCCTCACTTGCACGAAAAGAGAGCGCGATTTCAAGGTTCAGCGGTAATGCCCTATCCTTTTCTCGTTACAGCGCAGAAAACTGCTTCCTTCGGGCTGGGATATCGCTAATCACATCCCGGTTCGGCATGTAGACTGCTAATTACTACATTATATGTCACAGAATGTTGCGGAAAACGGCATATATGATTGACTAGACCTCCTAACATGCCTATGGCATGGTGATGAACGGTCATAGTACTACCATATTGTACAAACTTATTCACTATATCAGACATACCACAGTGAGCGAATATTGATCCTGGCAACACAACACACACATTCTGTAAATAAACATACCTTAAACGTCTTATTGCACATACAATTATTAGCACAAATTCAAATTACTTATAACTTTAATAAGACCTCAACAGATTAAGACACACATACACGACTGACAGAGGAGCGCCAGGTGCGCACTGGAATCGGTACCACTCACACCACCTATCTCCGGAGATAGGTGACACATACGGATAACAAGGATCACAACTGACCCCTTTTCAAATTCGACCAATCCAATCACAAACCATTCTTTTCTTGCAATTAGCTGTACGTCGCACCGATACAGATAGGTCTTATGAAGAAGATGGGATAGGAAATGGCTAGGAGTGGGAAGGAAGTGCCAGTAGCCTTAGTTAAGCTACAACCCCAGCATTTTCCTGGTGTGAAAATGTGAAACTACTGAAAACCATCTTCAGGGCTGCCGACTGTGGGGTTCCAATCCACTATCTCCCGAATGCAAGCTAACCACACGGTCACTTGCTCGGTCACAAACCATTAACATAAAGGTCGCCTTTCACAATATCATTCTTTGTTTAATCTATTCCAAATTCAAATAGCTATCTAGTGCAAAATCTTCCCAAACTTTCTCACTTCCTCTACGCGCATGACCTCACTGCACACTACTTAAACCTTGCGGCCAATGCTCAGACACTAATGTCTCTAACGACTGACACACAAGAATTATTAAAATTCTTGCCTTGAGTCTGAGATACAATGTTGCTATTAATCACAACAACAATGACATACACCTCCTACTCACCGTAAAATACGTGTCAAGCACCACTTCAACGAGTGCAATGTTATTCACAAATGAGCTCAATAGCCTACAGATTAGGGTTACCAACTGAAAATTTCCAAATGCAGGACATTGCTTAGCAAAAAGCAGGACATTTAAGAAAAATGCCTGATAATTTCAATCGATAACAAAATTATACATATATTACACACAATATTTTACAAAAGGAAATACCTTACTTAATGATCAGTCCTTGCTGCAGTTCATTTCCTTGAAGCTGTATTTTTCAACAGAACCTACTTTTGAAAAAAGACGCGAGTTATTCTCTTGAAGTACATATTTATAAAATTCTTCACACGACACATCTTTGAAATTGAACTTCACAAGTAACATTCCTTTCACTGATTCTACCAACAAACGGTTCCTTTCCTTTGTCCATTGAGCATTTATGAATGAAAACACACGTTCAGTGGAGGCATTGCTGCCTGGTATGGCAAAGAAAAACTGGCAAATGTTCAAAAGTTCAGAAAATACCTCAATGTTCTGGCACTTATTAAAAAAAAACAGAACATTGTTGGTCTAGTGTTGTATCTTTATCCAAAGTTGAAGTTTTAGAATAAGCCCTTACATTGCAGAACTGGTTGAATAATCTATTTCTACACCTTTTGACTCTAAGTACTGAATACATGGTACAATATCTTCAAAGCTAAGGTCTTTAATGTTTTGAAGTTTCAACCATTTGAAACACTTTAATTCCTCTATAGGATGCATCCATTTATCCAAGTACTCAGCGTAGGTTTCATAGAAACAAGATACATTCTCCATAAACACTTTGCATTCTTTATCCAAACCATCTTCTGAAAATGTATTTAACATCTGTCTGACATTAAGGGTAATGAATTGACCTTCAAGTCTGCCTTTCAATGAAGATGGACAGATTCTAATAGTTCAAGCACTTCTACAACTGAATTATGTTCTTTCTCAAGTGACAAAATTTTATAGTTAAAATTGTGCATGGTTGAGAAAAGAAGCAAAAGATAGAGCTCTGAAAAGTCATTTTCAAGGAAGTTTCTAATTAATGAAGGCACTGACTTCCTACCCTGAGAAAAAAAGTAGGATTTCAGAGCTGGGAACAATTGCAGGAGTCTTTCAACTTCTGGATACAATGTTAACCACCTAGTCTTAAAATGATTTAAAAGCCGCAGATAATTTTCATCAACAAATTCACAAAAGTCTTTCAGTTCCTGAGTGCGCACTGCATATATATGAAAGAAGTTGAAAATTTTCATCACCACAGACTCAATATCAACAGGAAGAGCATCAGCTCCATGTTGCTAACAGTTATGTAGAATGTGAGCAGGACATCCAACACCTACTATGTTTTCATTCAAGTCTTTTTTGAGAGCAGAGAATACATTTTTCCCTTCCCTGCGTGCAAGGCCTCCAAAATTAACATTGGCATTGTCTCCAGAAAATGCAATGCATCTAGAAGTAATTTTATGTTTTTTGAGAGTATCTGAAATATAGGAGGAAATACCTTCAGAACTTTAATTTGGACATGCTTGTCAATCAAGAAATTTTATCTGAATGACATTATTTTTGTAATCAAAGAATTGGATGACAATTGGAAACAACTTTAGTGCACCATGATTGTTTGCATCTGTTCCTAGGCCAAAAAATGGAACTTTATTGTTAAGAGTTTCAATTATAATATCTGTCGAGTGAGGAGCAATAACATTATTTATTATGGCTTCTGTTTTAGTTCTTGCACAGGTCAGTTTCTGTGCTACTTCAGAACCTAAGAACATACTCTTATTCAATTTAGCTGTGCAGTCCATTGATTTGTACGACTGGTGATGGAAAACTGTATGAAATGACATTGTAGCTTCTGCGGCTTGAACTTTTTTTATCATCTGGTGAATATTTGGGAGTGACAAGTGATAACATTGAACATGATATTGACCTAGTTCTCACCGTCTTTTTGTGTTTTTCACTGTTAACGTGTCTTTCCAAGTCACCAACACCTTTATATCCGACATTAACATAACTATCACACACTGCACATTTCGCTTCACTTTCACTGCGTCCGTGAGTAAAGCAAGGATACTTATGTTTTAGTTTATCCGAAAATTTACACTGACTTTTTTTAGATTCACTCCTTTCAGGTTGCAAAGATGACATACCGGTACGTAATAGGATGCAATGAGATTAATATTTCACTCCACTCGCTGCATACTCGCGCTATAATTTACAGCGACAACCAGATAACCGAACACGATAGCTGCATGTAAACTGTAGCTCTCGACACTTCTGGTTTCTCTCAACATAAACGTAGAAATGAAGCGCGTTGATTGGTTGATCGATGCCTGGACTTCGAGTTCAATATATCGAATATTAGTATTACTTATTTCCACCCTCGAAAGTAGCGCCCTGAGCACATGGAGTTGATGTACGATACAATAACATGCTGTCTTCAGCCTAAAACCTAAGTAAGCAATCTTGTAACGAAAAATGCCGGACAATGTTGATAAATTAGAAATGCCGGCCGGACATAACCAAATTGATTGAAAAGCAGGACATGTCCGGCAAAAGCCGGACGGTTGGTAACCCTACTACAGATACAGTTAAACAATCTAATGCATCACAATCATTTACTCGTATTCGTCCAAACTTTTACACATAAACATCAAAACAACTGACACTACTTAACCAATGCACATTATTATCTCAATGCATCACAATTTTCTGCATTATCACATCCAACTTACCAACAAAACTTTAAAAACTGTTATACACTGGCCGAGGAGCGCAGTAGCGCACCGCTACCAGTAGTTTCAGACGTTTGCCCCAAGGGACGCGGGGATAGTTCCTTAAATCAATGGACAGCAACATTTCAAGTCGTCTATAATTTTACTGAATTCCATAAGCGTAGTAAACTGTTTGCATGTTTTACATGTGGCACAGTAATTGACCTTCAAATTTTAGAATTAATTCGTAACACCAGGTCTCACTGTCCGGCTCCATGGCTAAATGGTTAGCGTGCTGGCCTATGGTCACAGGGGTCCCGGGTTCAATTCCCGGCAGGGTGAATTTTAACCATCATTGGCTAATTTCGCTGGCACGGGGGCTGGGTGTATGTGTTGTCTTCATCATGAGGCGCAGGTCCCCTACGGACGTCAAATAGAAAGAACTGTACCTGGCGAGCCAGACATGTCCTCGGACACTATCGGCACTCAAAGCCATACGCCATTTCATTTACCAAATCTCACTCCAGCATCTAAATATTTATTTTCATTTCTGCAGCCCCTCGCTATGTTTCCAAGTACATTGTTTTTGTAATTTTGAATTTGTGGATGCTATTTGTGTGATCTGTTGTACATAATGCCCCTATGTTACGACTGAAATCACTGAATGTCTTTGTATCACAACACAGGATCGTTCATGCTCACATGTACAGTCACAAAAAACTGAATGAGCGTATGACTTTGTACAAGTTCGTCGCAGGCATACTTTTCTCAGGACCTATAAACATAATATTGTCGAGCTGAGTAGCTCAGACGGTAGAGCGCTGGCCTTCTGAGCTCAAGTTGGCATGTTCGATCCCGAATCAGTCCGGTGGTATTTGAAGTTGCTCAAATACGTCAGCCTCGTGCCGGTAGATATGCTGGCAGATAAAAAAAAGAAACCTGGCGGGACAAAAATCCGGCATCTCGGCATCTGCGAAGAACGTGAACGTAGTTAATGCGACTTAAAGACAATATCATTATTGTTATTAAACATAATGTTTGTGTGGGTATCCACAGTGTTCGTATATACATGGGAGGTGATTTGTATATTGATAATAATTAAGTCCGATAAAATATTAAATGTCTCCGCCTCTGTGGTGTAGTGGTTAGTGTGATTAGCTGCCACCCCCGGAGGCCTGGATTCGATTCCCGGCTCTGCCACGACATTTGAAAATTGGTACGAGGGCTGGAACGGGGTCCACTCACCCTCGGGCGTCAAGTGAGTAGAGGGGGGTTCTATTCCCACCTCAGCCATCCCCGAAGTGTTTTCCGTCGTTTCCTACTTCTTCTTCGGGCAAATGCCGGGGTGGTACCTAACTTAAGGCCACGGCCGCTTTCTTCCCTCTTCCTTGTCTATTCCTTTCGATCTTTCCGTCCCCCCACAAGGCCCTTGTTCAACATAGAAGATGAGGCCATCTGGGGAGGTACTGGTGCTCCTCCGCAGTTTCACCCCCGACCCAAAGTCTCACGCTCCAGGACACTGACCGTGAGTCGGTAGAGGTGGGATCCGTCGCTGAGTCCGAGGGAAAAATCAACTCCGGAGGGTAAGAAAGAAAGAACGTCTGTATGAGCAAGCACATGTGAACTACGAATTAACGCAAGGGCACTCCATCAGCGACTAATGCATGCTGTATATCACAAGATAGCCTACCTTCCCTTGTATTAAGTAGGGAATGTGTAGTTTTATTCCTCGATGTTGTAAAATACATTGGGACCCCGTACGAAGTTCAGTGACTAAATGAGGTAGTCAAAGTCATCACCGTAGCCTACAGATCATGAAGGTCCTTGGAGTTTTGGAAGGTAATGGCTTTCACTATCCGTAACCTCGGCACTTGAAGGGGTAGAGTGGTTAGCTCCATGCCCGGCCGCCTTTGCCCCCAGGAATTAACCTGGTACTCATTTTTTGTGTAGGGCCATATGCATCTCCGGAAGTGGAAATCTCGTTTCTAAAATTTTACAACTTCCGGACGGGGATTCGAACCCACGTCCTTCCGGGCGAACCGAATACGCCTTTACCGCTTCGACCAGGCAGCCCCTAAATGAGGTAGTATCTGACCTATTACGAGTGATTTAGGTTACTTTTAAGACTACCACCGAGCTCGATAGCTGCAGTCGCTTAAGTGCGGCCAGTATCCAGTATTCGGGAGATAGTAGGTTCGAACCCCACTGTCGGCAGCCCTGAAAATGGTTTTCCGTGGTTTCCCATTTTCACACCAGGCAAATGCTGGGGCTGTACCTTAATTAAGGCCACGGCCGCTTCCTTCCCACTCCTAGCACTTCCCTGTCCCACCGTCGCCATAAGACCTATCTGAGTCGGTGCGACGTAAAGCAACTAGCAAAAAAAAAAAAAAAATTAAGACTACCAGCCTACCTAATGTGATTCTAATGATAACTTTGTTACGCATGACGAAGTCTGAAGAGGAAGTACTGATAAATGTGCTATGAAGCTATGCTTCCCCCCAGACATAAGACACGCATACCTTACACGAACACTTTTGAGACCACCGACTTATATTTCAGAAATTGTTAATTCATTTCCTCCCTTCTTCGAAAATGTTATATTCAGGTCAAGAATTACCGTTTGCCAATCCAGATACATGGTTCTGAGTTAACCGAGCAAGTGACTGTGCTGTTTGGGTCACGTAGCTATGAACTTGTATTCGGAAGATAGTGGGTTCGAACCCCACTGTCTGCAGCCCTGAAGCTGGTTTACCGTGGTTTCTCATTTTCACACCAGGCAAATGGTGGAGCTGTATCTTAATTAAGGCCGCTTTCTTCCCCCTCCTAGCCCTCTACTATCCCATCGTCACCATGAGACCTATCTGTGTCGGTGCGATTTAAAGCAAGTAGTAAAACATAAGTACTCAGTTGATAATGAAAAGGCCGTGCCTAGACAGCACTATCTATCTTTCAGTATGTTGTCCAGCTGGCAGGCAAATCCCGTAAAAGCTGCCCATTTTCCACTGTCTCCGGTAAGAAATGTAAATTAATGTACATTCGTGTTCTCGTCCTAAGGTAGGGCAGCTCTTTTCAGATGCACTCCAAATGGAGGTGAGCTGCATCTACTACAGGGAATCGAACCCGTGGATCCGAGGACGGCAGCTAGAAACGCTAACTATTGCACTGCGAAGGTGGGCGGTCTCCTGGTGATCTTACCCGCTACCACGATCCCCCATAGCAATAAAAGTAATATCAAGTCTATCTGGCATTAGCGAGGAGATGGGGAGAGTATAAGCTGATCTTGAATCCCAGTAGCACGCGATGGCTCGTGGCAACCAGGCCACGACAAGCCGTGCCGCGTTGCATTCCCCCTTACACCTTCCAAACGTGATTTTTCGGATGAACAGGTCCCTAATCGTTCCGTCATCAAGTGTGACAATTTTATTTTGTCTGTTTCTTAATTTTACTGCCACAGACAACAATTAATTTTCTTCTTCTTCTTCTTCTTCTTCTTCTTCTTCTTCTTCTTCTTCTTCTTCTCTCCCTTTGTGCCGTTAGGCGTCGGGACATTTCAGCCATATACTAAAGTTTCTTCTGTCGTGCGCCATTCTCTGAACCTCACCCAGGATCTTCCCTCGCTTTCTGATCAGTCCCAAGATGTATTCCTCCCATTCAATCCATGGCCACCCAACCAGACGACTCTCCAGTTTTTTATGCACTGTCCAACTCTCTGCGCCATACAGGAGGGTTGGCAGGTACACGGCATGATATATCCGCATTTTTGTGTTTCTAATAATTTCTTTCTTCCCTATGAATGTGTTGTTTATACCATAGTAAACTTGATTAGCTTTTCTAATTCTGTTGTTTATTTCTGCCTCTAATTTTCCATCCTCTCTGAAAATGGTGCACAGATACTCAGTTTGTTCTACTTGCTCAATATCCTCATTGTTCCACTTGATCTGAAGCTGTACTTTTTCTCCTTTGATGAACTGCATGACCTTGGTTTTGCTCGCATTCACTTCCATCCCACGGTCCTGGAAGGCATAAGCCCATTCAGTAAGAGCTTGTTGAAGATCCTCCTCTTTCTCAGCCAAAATCAGAATGTCGTCCGCATAGATCAGGGATTGGACATATATTGGTCTCATGTTCCAGTTGCCAACCTTAATCCTTTTACACTGCGTAATGACTTGGTTCATGAAGATCACAAAGAGAAGAGGGCTCAAGCTGTCACCCTGCTTTACTCCCTTCGCCATTTCAAATTCCCTAGAGCATTCACCAGATATTCTCACCACTCCTTGGACTCTATTGTACACGCTCCTAATGCGGCATAAGAGGGTCTTGGTTACCTTTTCGTCTTCGAATGCTGCCCAAAGCTGTTCCCTGGGGACCGAGTCAAATGGGGCCTTTAGGTCTACAAATGCAGCTAGAACATCCTTTCCTCGACTAAGTCGTTTCACTATAACGGTTTTTAGTGTGTATATATGGTCGTGTGTTTGTCGACTTGGCCTGAAAGCACACTGTCCTTCTTCCAACTTTTCCTCTACTTCTTGTCTCAGCCTCCTCTCCAATATGCGAGAGTATATCTTTCCGGCCACACTGTAAAAGACAAATTGCTCGATAGTTTGCGCAGTCTAGAGTGCTGCCCTTCTTATGGATAGGAACAATAATGTTCTTCTCCCAATCCTTTGGAATCTTCTGAATGCTCCAAGCTTGTTGGCATATCCTTGTCATCCATTTCACCACAGCCTCTCCTCCATACTTCATCAATTCCGGTGAAATTCCATCCCAATCAGCTGCCTTGCCCACCTTCATTTCAGTGACAGCCTCTCTTACTTCACTCTGCATAATTGTCTCCCCTTCTTCTAGTTCTTCTTCTTCCCCATTTCCGGCGTCGTCTTGTGAATTCTGGTCTGCGCAGAACACATCCTCATAGTACGTGTTCCATGTATCAAGGATGTCCCGTGGCCTCGTTTGGATCTTATGGTTCCTGTCTTTGATGTTTCTGATTCTCTTTCCAGTTTTGCCTTGGAGGGATCTTAGTATCTTCCAAAATTCTTCTGATTATTTCTGTATTCTGATTCCATTTCCTCACCAAATTCCTGCCAGTTCTTTTCTTTTGCCTCTTGTACTTTCCGCTTCACTTCATTGCGTGCTTCAACATAATTCCTCCAGTCCTCTACCCTTCTTGTTCTCACGTACTCCTTCCAAGCTACCTTTTTCCACCTTACACTTTCCTTGACTTCCTCAGTCCACCACTTTGTTCGTTTCCTTCGTGTGTTTACTGTAGTTTTCCCACAGACCTCTTCTGCTACTTTGATAATATTCGTCTTAAATTTCCTCCATCTCTCTTCTAAGTTCCAACCTCTCTCAGGTTCTTCTCTTTCTGTTGGCTGAGGTTTTCCCCCAACTTCTGAACATAATTCTGCCTTACTCTTCCTCTCTAAATGCAGAAATTCTTATTTTCTCAAATCGAAGATGAGAGGGTGTGGGTGTAGTCTTGAACCTTGTTTTCATAACCAGAAGCCGATGTTCTGTACTCATTTCTGCACTGCGGAAGACCATTACATCTAGTGCTGCATAAGTCATGTTCTTAGTATAACAAAAGTAGTCAATGCAACTCTTTGCTCCTCGGCCTATTGCCTCAAAAGTTATTTTATGGATACTTTTATGGGGGAAAAAGGTGTTGCCAATCCTTAGCTCATTATCAATACAGAATTCCAGCATTATTTCACAATTGGTATTGATGGTTCGTTCTGCTCCATGTTGGCCCATACATCCATGTCCTCGACGTAACCTATTTCCAATCCTAGCATTCCAGTCCCCCATCACAATAACATGTCTACTTCTTTCCCTGGCTTTGTCTATAGCTTTTTGCATTTGAACATATAATTGCTCCTTATCCACTTCTTGCATATCTTCAATGGGGGTATATGTCTGGACTAGCGTAATACTTTCTTCTAGTTCCACATCCACTGTGATAAGTCTGGAATTGATAGGTTCCCATCCTGTCACTTTCTTTTCCACTGCTTCAGACATAAAGATGGCCACTCCTTCTTTTGCCCGTTCATTCCTGCTGACTCGTTACATATCCCTTATCCAAATTTATTTGGCCATTACCTTTTCTCTTGGTTCCACTGACTCCAAGTATGGCAAGTTTGTACTTTTCCATTTCTTCGACTATTTCTACCTCCTTCCCTGACAGCGAGGTCACATTCCAAGTACCAATTCTCATCTACCTTTTCGCGCCAGGTTGTTCCCTTGTTATCCGTCCGGCTACTATCATGTTTCTCCGAATAGTTAATTTCGCTCCACGTTAGTTATTAGCCCTACGGAAGCTAGCATGATGAGGGGGCTGCCCTCTCAGCTGTCATACCAGCCCGTTTTCTGTCAGGGTATCTTCCATTAGCCTTTGGGGTCCACTCCCTATCTACAAGGCAGCAGTTGTGGTTCGCAGTTCCTCTGCCTACTCCGCCGTTGAGGTGTTTACAAAGTTCCTTCTTCCGCCTTCGTAGCCATTGACTGCCAACTTCTGATGAATTTATGTGCCGTTTTCGGCACAAAGGCTTCATCTGGCCTCCAGAAGGGGAACTCCTCCACCCGTAGCCGTTGGCCCCCCCTTCTGGTCGTCAGGTTTGGTAATGGCCGCCTGACCCTCGGCCAGACAGTCGCAGGTTGTACCGTCTACTGTCACATACGGTAGCAGGATATTCTTGACCTGACCGGACAATTAATTTAAAAAACATTAATTTACAGTCAGATAATTTACAAATATCAGGTATTGACAACGACGATGTACAATTGGAACACGTTTCAAATTTTAATCCTTGGAATATGGTAGTTTGTCTACAAAGCTGCTTTGCTGAAAGTGATCGCTGTGAAAGCCATATATCACCTGGTGAAAGAGAATTGTGTTTTCAACTGTACCGTAAGTAACATCTTTGTTACATATTTTCATGACAAAAGTAGACGTGCGCCAAGACTGAACCATGATCCTTGTTTACAGGTCTTACTGCAGAAAAACCGAGCAAGATAGCTGCAGTCGCTGAAGTGCGACCAGTATCCAGTATTCGGGAAAGAGTGGGTTCGAACCCCACCGCCGGCAGCCCTGAAGATGGTTTTCCGTGTTTTCCCGTTTTCACACCAGGCAAATGCTAGGGCTATGCCTTAATTAAGGCCACGGCCGCTTCCTTCTCACTCCTAGCCCCCTCCTGTCCCATCGTCGCCATAAGACCTTTCCGTTTCGGTGCGACGTTAAGCAACTTCTAAAAAAAATTTTTGCAGAAAAAGTTGGACATGAAGAGACGTTAGTTTTCCTGACTATAACAATGTTATTAGAAACGATACATTTGCCATATCCGACACTGACAGTGAAAAACACCTGCAATAAGTATCACATACAAAAAGAAGACGGTTGATTATTGGCTGAACGAAGGAGGGGAAAGAAAATGTCGTTTAAAGTCCTTCAGCACCAATTTTAAAAGCTACGGCACCAATCGGACCTTTCTAGATGGAAGCTACAAGTAGAATCTGGCGGCACAAAGGCAGAACAACTGAAATTAATCACCAAAGAAACATTTGAAGAATTTAAAAAGACGAGGCTGAACATCAACAAAGACGTCCATGACGTACACATTAGAAAATAGACCCTGAAGAATGCTCCGCGTGTTCATGACGATACCTTCCGCGCCTCAACTTTCTGGGTACGAAAGTTAAAAAATAAATTCAATATTGGTTCCCGGAAAGTTACGAATTTGAAACCAAAAGTTACACAGCCGTTCAACTTGACCTTGCGTTGAACGCAACAATTTTTGTAGGAGAGGTATGCGAATTAATAAACTCTCTCTCTCTCCAAAGTGCGTTTTTAACACAGACCAAAGCGGGTATAACGAAGAGTTCCATGCTGGACATATGCTACATTTAAAGGGAGAGAAAAATATTTCCGCAGAAGCGCAATCGTTGAACTCATTAACACACAGCTTTACAATTCAGAATGTAATTTCCGCCGATGGAGAACTGTTACCTAAACTGTTAGTTGTGTTAGTAATAATAATTTCGTGTGGCTATTTCTAGCCGAGTGCAGCCCTTGTAAGGCAGTCCCTCCGATGAGGGTGGGCGGCATCTGCAATGTGTAGGTAACTGCGTGTTATTGTGGTGGAGGATACTGTTATGTGAGGTGTGTGAGTTGCAGGAATGTTGGGGACAGCACAAACACCCAAGCCCCGAGCCACTGGAATTAACCAATGAAGGTTAAAATCCCCGACCCGGCCGGGAATCGAACCCGGGACCCTCTGAACCGAAGGCCAGTACGCTGACCATTCAGCCAACGAGTCGGACGTTAGTTGTGTTAAAAGAAAAGGACGGTGAATTTTGCCCTATTGTTAAAAAAAGAGTTTGTTTACAGCAGATCATTTATTCGTTTTGCCTTCACCGTCCGGGAAGTTAACTAAAACGTTACTTCAAAAGTGGTTACAAGACGTTTATTTTCAAAATGTACCAGACGACAGTGTTGTTACTCTTGGATTGGTTGACAGCACAAAGTGAAGAAAATATATTAGCATCAAAACCCGCCAACAAAACTATTATTGCTAAACTATTCCCCAGGGAACTACTGGAAACATTCAGCCGGATATGGAAACAATTTCTTCGTTTTCTATGACCTGATTATATTATGCAATTTTGATATTAACATTCATTTGCGCTATAATATTTTAAAAACCCGATCATTGACCCTTATCCAAGTCCAGAAATTGCCACATGTTGCGTGGGAGGATTTAAAAGGAAGGTCTGACTGAAGGCTTAAAATTTCCATTTCTAATTCTTCAGGATTATAATTTTCGAATATTTTACACACTCTTCCTCCAAGCTCACAAACGTCAACAGAAGCGAAGGGATTATTGACAAACATGATCACTAGTTCAAGCATTGAAAACTGGCTAAATCTGCTACCAAATTCGGACCCAAGAGTTTCAAGATGTTTAGCAAGAGATGAAAAATCATGCTTGCCGCCATTTACTGTATCTGCCATAGATTTCAAATTTGGAAAATGTGAAAGGGAATGTCTATTTAAATGGACAATCCATACCTTAAGTTTCTTTGCAAATGCATTGACAATACTTATGATCTTTACCTTGCAATTCGAGATTTAACTCATTTAATTTTGAGGTGATGTCTGCCAAGAATGCTAATTCGATTAGCCAAGATATATCATCAAGTTCGTGATAATATTTCTCAGGAGATGATTTCATAACATCTCATATCTCATCCAACAGGCAGCAAAACCGTTCGAGTGTTTTCCCCCTACTAAGCCACATTACGTCTGCATGAAGGATGACGTCACCATACTCCGAATCTGACACACTTACAATATTTCTGAACAATCGATGACGAGTAGATGACGATCTTATATAATTCACGACATGAGTTACAATTTTCATGACATGATCGAACTTTAAAACCTTTGCGCATAAAGCTTCTTGGTGAATAATACAATGATAAGAAAGAAATTTTGGAAATGATTCATCCTTAGCGCACAGAGAAAGAAATCCATTATTTCTACCAGTCATAGACGGTGCCCCATCTGCTGTTATAGCGACAAGCTTTGACAGTGGTAGTTACTCTCTTTGGTGAATTTAACGAAAGCATTAAATATGTCTTCTCCCCTAGTACGTCAATGATGTGGTAATAGCTTGACAAATTCTTCCTTTACTGTAAAATCATTAAAAACTATTCTAGCAAATACACACAATTCAGCAGTGTCAGACAAATCAGCACTTTTATCAAACTGGAGTGAAAACTGTTCACACGATTTCAAATCCTGATATAATTGAGATTCCATATTATTAGAAATCTGTTCAACCCGCCTAGCAGCAGTTTGGTGAGACAACTGAAGTCCTCTGATTGAAGATATCAATTCAGATTTATCTTTGTGAGATTCCGAACAGAGATTCAGCGGCATTTAGCATAGCTTCTTTTACTACTTCCCCATCACTGAAACTTTGTAAAAACCTATTGTCACGTTACGCGTTTGCTGAACTGGCTCCTTAAACGCACATTGTTGCAATACTAATTTAGATTTTAGGTCTTTCACTTTGTGTTTTCTTAGTTCAGAATTAGCATTAGAATTAGAATTAGCATTAAACAATAAACACACAGACCTTCCTTTGTTTTCAATAAAGCAATACTGGTCCTCCCATTCACTGTTAAAGTTATAATTTCTTTGCCTTTTAGCCATATTAAGGAGAGTTATGTTTAATGAAATGTAACTGATTATAAACTGAATAATTTAAAGTTTAAATAGTAATGAAAAAAAGCACACGAATCATGTTGAATGTACAACCTATCACAACACAAGGCACTCAAAACGTATTCCATAAGCCCTGCATAAGCTCACAAGTAATACTGAATGTTCGCCTGAAAGCTAGGAACTGGGAACATTCCAATTGCAAGACTTTCATAAATCGTTTGTTCTATGTTTACGGCACAGCTTTGTTGGGATTAGGGTTACTTTGTGGGCAAATTGGGTGTCCCATTGTCGTCCTGGCGAAACTCCGTCATGGTAGGTAGTTTATGGCATTGGAATCAAGTGAATCATAAGAAAGCGGTTCTGTTTGGCAGAATAAATATGCGGCTATATTTGGCTCCGTGAGTAGAGAGGGCCTTATACCTGGCGCTAGCCCCCACCCCCACAGTGAGAGGTTTGTGGAGGATTTCCCTTTGTCGCAACTACTTACTGTACATGTCGAATACCTCTCTTTCTGAACCTTTCTTCTATCTCTTCACTAATTGCGGACACGAGTCTGTTACATTTATGGCTTACTCAAAGCTCTTTGTGTATTTGGAGGTACGGATATAACAAATTTCCTGACTTTGAGGACGGTATTTTTAAGAGAAAAGTAAGAATATTGATTGAAATGCAAAAGCATTGTTTTCAAATATTAAGTAAAATTTAATTTGGAAATTAATTGCGAAGGGCGCCATAAAAGGGCACCTCGGGCGCCGCGATGGACAGAGCTGGCGTATGGCTTTTAGTGCTGGGATGTGTCCGAGGACTTCGGCTCGCCAGGTGCAGTCTTTTGATTTGACTCCTGTAGGCGACCTGCGCGTCGTGATGAGGATGAAATGATGATGAAGACGACACATACACCCAGTCTCCGTGCCAGGGGATTTAACTACTTATGGTTAAAATTCCCGATCCTGCGAACCCGGGACCCCTGTGCCCAAAGACCCAGCTCCCTAACCATTTAGCCATGGAGCCGGACACCTTCTTGGTAGATAGATAGATAGATAGATAGATAGATAGATAGATAGATAGATAGATAGATAGATAGAGAACTGGTTTAAGTAGATTGGTAAGATTAAGGCTATTACCCTTTTCATATGTTTTAGTGGTTTAATAATAATAATAATAATAATAATAATAATAATAATAATAATAATAATAATAATAATAATAATAATAATAATAATAATAATCATCTCACCGTCGGATAGCTTCCCAAATGTAATGACGTAGGCTGAGCGGACCTCGAACCAGCCATGAGATCCAAGTAAAAATCCCAGGTACCGGGTGAATTGGCCGTGCGCGTAGAGGCGCGCGGCTGTGAGATTGCATCCGGGAGATAGTAGGTTCGAATCCCACTATCGGCAGCCCTGAAAATGGTTTTCCGTGGTTTCCCATTTTCACACCAGGAAAATGCTGGGGCTGTACCTTAATTCAGGCCACGGCCGCTTCCTTCCAACTCCTAGGCCTTTCCTACCCCATCGTCGCCATAAGACCTATCTGTGTCGGCGCGACGTAAAGCCCCTAGCAAAAAAAAATCCCAGGCCTGGCTGGAAATTGAACGCGGGGCCTCCGGGTAAGAGGCAGGCTCGCTACCCCTACACCACGGGGCCGACTGACATGATATAGTCGAAGCAAAATTAAAAAGATTGCTATAATCTCATTTCCCATATAACAGACTAATCAAACCATCTTAGATTCTTGTTCACTGGGAACCACACTGTCAGATATAATTTTGTACTACAAGAAACAATTTAACGAGTTTAAATATAGAGCGAGATATACTTCTACATATGTGTCCTCATAACTGCACATATTCTAAGAGAAACACCCATAAGGGCGCATTTCACTGATGCATAATTTGTTTCAGGAAATGGAGTGAGTGTTTCGCCCGAGCTCAGTGTCAGAAGGCCCGTTCGACTTCAGGCTCTACCCGTCCTTGACAAGAAGTACAACAATAAGAGAAGAAATGGAAAAGTGGAATTGGACACGATGGACATTATATGAGTGAAGAGACGTGTTATTAAAATGTTACAGCCGAATATGTATGATATTTAAGAACGTTATATGGATATGAATCCTCCAATGAAAAGGGTTTAATGACTTTTATCACTGTTATAATGTACAACGGTATTTGGGATCAAGTACTTTGTAAATATTAATTTTGAATGTGTGGGTTTTCAATTATATTGTTTTACCAAACTGACTTTCTCCAGTCAAGTATTTTCATACTATTTTCATTAATGTACAGTATATCTACCTTTGTAACGACTACATATTATTTAGAGATAAGGTTATGTCTCTTAAATAAAAATATGTATTATAGCGCAATCATTTTACGGTTGCGAATTCCGGATCATCCAATTTCATAAGAAGAACCACTGGAAAGTTTTCAGAAAACTTGATGCTATAGTAACTTCATACAGTCACATTAGTGTAACATCGGACCGAATAGTATCGACTTGCATCTTGCAAATAGCCTGTCCCTAGATATACTCCTCATTTCCATTATACGCTGCGCGATCGCTATATTCCTAACAGAAGGGTACAGGGAAAGAAGGAGCTCGGGGAAAATGGCGATCTTCACTCCGTCTGCTGATGTTCATTTGAACTTCGTAGTGGGCAACTTCCATCTGTGAAAGAAGGAGCTCCGTCCAGAAAAATGAGCTGAAGAAAAACGAGCATACAGGGTAAGAAGTGGCTGATCGCCATTCGTGCGGTATCCTTCTCGCGCTGTGTACTAGCAACAGGATGTTAGCTAAGCAGAACAGAAGCTATTTATTTGAGAAAAAAGAAGACATAAGGAGAAATCAAAACGTCAGTGTCAATTTGAGGTGATTTGCTCCGACTGTGGGAGAAATTTCGCTGTTCCCAAAATCTCCATGAATGATATCTACTACAGGAGACAGTTATCTGTGTTTGCATTTAACGTCCATGTACTGTCCACTTCCCAAAGTGTTTTTCTTGTGTATCCGGAGCATGAAGGCAGAAAGGGAAATGACGATGTATGCTCCTTGTTGCATCACTTCATCTACAACCATTTTTAATATAATGCACTTGAGTATGTCCTGTGACTCGTGTAGTGGACAACAGAAGAACTTCACTTTCCTTCGGTTCCTCTTCAACATAGTGGACGTTGAGAGAAAAACGTCATTTTCCCAGTAAGGGGCCATTCCTATCTTGAGAACGATAGGAATATGAGTCTGATGAATTCAAAAGCCTAGGCCATTGTTCCTAGTGACTGGATATCTATCATCAAAACCGCTTGTCAGAAGCCCTCAGAGTTAGACCTTGTAACAGCTAACCATACAATGCTTGGGAGTTGGAATAACTTCTGGGATGAGAGGTATGCGAAGAAATCACTATTTCCATCCCTGCCGGTGGCAGAGATTAAGATTAAGAGATCTCCTTTGTTGAGTTTCCGGACCAATTACAACGCAGCTTGGGAATCCGTCTCCATAGCAGTGAAACGAAAGAGACCATGATGCTTCCATCCATCCTGATAGCCAATTTTACCTGCCAGAGTAAGATTCGAAGGTAAGTTCCCTTCATGCCTAAATCTCACCTTCACTTAATTACCCCAACAAAGCACAATGATTTTCTTGCCTGGGAGCTTTACTCGTATCTGCCTAGAAGTTCGACTTACAAGAATTAATGGGATTCTGTGATAATGAAGCAAGTGATTATTTCTCAAAAATCCCTCATGGATAATGAACTGTAGCCTGTGTTACGGGATGTGATGGACGTAATCGTTACGGAAATAATTGGTAAATTGTTATAAATATTGTAAAATGTGATATTGTGCATGTCAGGGACTTGAAAAATGTTCTTAGCTGTTATATTGCTCTAATTATTTTACTAATGATAATGAAAATATACAGTAATACATAGACTTAAGATAATAGTTCAGAGCAATGAGCCCCTTTTTTCCTACACATGTACGCAGTCAGAAAATATTTTAATTTCTTTTATCTTATTTTATGTTGAAATTCCATAATGAAAATAAGTTACACGGGTATGCTGAACGTACTAAGATTTGTGAATTTCTGGAATTTAAAATCAGTACAAGAACAGGTTCGACGAGATTTTGAAGTGTAAAATGCTTGTAGTGAAAAGTTGGTCAAATGTTGATGAGCCCCTTTCTTTCCCTTCTGTACGTGCCACCTATCTCCTGAGTGGTGCCGATACCAGTGCGCCTTTGCACTCCTCTGTCGGCTTTTATGTGGGTATGTGTGTCTGAATAGTTTTAGGAGTTTTAACAATTTAATGAATTTTTAATTGTTTTAGGATGTGTTTTAATGTGTTTTTGTTGTTTGTGGTCCTCAATCATTTTGCCCGATGACCAGGGTGGTACAACGGCCAGCACGATTCGGTATGTGGCAGGTCTAGATGGTCGCTCGTCCAGGTACTGACCACGCCCAAACTTGCTTTTGAGTTTGCAGCGGAATTGTACCGATCGGTTACGTGCAGTGACTGTATTATATAAATTATGGAATTTATATGTGTAATATTCGTGTACAGGTGTTATATTCAGAAAGCAACAGTGAATTTTCAGCATTTAGCAGTGGACCCGCCTCGGCGACCATCTATCGTTCTGGTGCTTCAAGGTAGTGTGATTTTCAGTATTTGAAAGTAGCTTATTGTTTAAAGGAAGAAGGCGGTGTTTGGTATTTGCAGTAAGAGTGCGTGAGTTTCTTGGCTTAGTAATAGGGATTTAAAATTTCTAAGTGCTTGACGTGGTATTTGGGAGCAGGTTATTACTTGGCGGGGTTTTACTTGGTTTCTTAAAGGAGGGAAGTGGGGGCGTGGGTTAACTAGATGGATTTGGCGGGGATGAGTTTCTTAGCTACAGGGCCTCGGCTACTCAGTCCACCGATGTGGCCCTGTTCTTGGAAGGGTGAAGGTTTCTAAATTGTCTGGCTGGGGCTAAGTTTTGGATTCTGAAGTACCCTTCAACTAGCTTTAACCCACGGCTCCGCCTGCTACGACCAGATTTTTCGAATCTAGGCGATTGTGTCCTTCGAGTTTCGTGAAATGTCACTAACAAGGGAATATCGGCAATGGTTAAGTCGCCGATCGCGATGAAACTTGGAAAACACACTGAGGGACACGTAAAAAAGATGTCAGCATCAATTTTGGGTGCCGACATTCATTACGGTGTTAACTAAGGGGACTAAAGTTGCGACATTTCAAGTTCCGCGCGATCAGCAATGAATACCTGCTGGCCAATGCTAAGCCGGCATACTGCCTGCCTGGAGACACACCTCTGCACCTCAGCCCCTCTCCCCTCCAACTGGTTAGCCAAAGCAGATTTCCCTTCTCCCGCGCTTGCTGCCTCTACCCTCCAACTGGTTCGCCAACGCAGATTTCCCTTCTCCCCGCGCTTGCTGGCTGCTTAGCTGTTGAAGGGGACCGGCGCTATACTTTGCTTCTTTTCGTACTATAATTATGTAAATCCTTTAAATAACGTTCCGTTTCACACACAATGATAATAAATAACCTTCGCCGCCATAAGACCTATCTGTGTCGGTGCGACGTAAAGCCCCTAGAAAAAATAAATAAATAACCTAAACTAGTATACTAATATTTTATTCAAATTTTATATTTTCATTCCTGCTAATTCCGGTGAGTTGTCACATTCGTGGGTACAACCCCGAGTTAAGCACCATCGGACGTGGTGAAACGTGGGATGGGGTACCGCGTCCAACCTACGCTTAAATTATTATTTACTTCTAAAATGATTAAAGCTGTCGGTAGTGTCCTTTAGAGTGGACATACATATGAAATTAACAGAGGCGTATGCTGGGATCAAGACGTGGACTACCACTAGACTTTCGTTACCACTTTTCGATAACTGGTTTAGTGAACGTCAAGCCTTAAGCGTTTTGAGCTGCAGCCAATAGCCAACGGAGAAGCCTGCTGTGTTGTTAAGGCTGCTTCACAAGCTACTGCCCTGGTCTCTGCCACTGCCAATACACAATACCTGATCATTCGAGGTGGTAGCCTAAAGTTTAGCAAATTGAAGTCCGGCTTTGTGGCTAAATGGATAGAATGCTTGCCTTTGGTCCGATGGCCCCGATTCAATTTTCAGAATCAACCCCCTCATACTGTTAATTCCTCAGGCTTGGGGACTGCGTCCTTATGACATCTTCGCCATTCATTTTATCCTCATTAGGTCACCACCAAGCCTATACAGATGCCATGCACCATTATTATTATTATTATTATTATTATTATTATTATTATTATTATTATTATTATTATTATTATTATTAATAATAATAATAATAATAATAATAATAATAATAATATCGTTAAATAAAAATGTTGAATTTCACAGTGGTCGTACTTATCGTTCACTGGTTAATTGGCTTCCTCAGGAGATCAGTGGTTGTGTCCGACCCATGATCATGGGTTCGATTCCAACCAACGAAAGAGAACACTAAACCTGAAAGATTGCATTTCATTTTAGCAGATCTACCTATAAAAATAAAACTATATTACTCATATAACAGCAGCCCTGCAGTGTCTTCCTACAAGTATGTATAAGTAAACGGGAGTGAAATACCAGCACTCTTATCTATATAATTAAGTCAGAAGGATGAGGTGAGGACGTATATACGATGAGTAACGCATGGTTGATCGTTAGCAGTGACGATCTGACAGACTGAAGCCTAGCACACCTATCCTTCCCGGTCCCCGCGCCTACCAGGCACACAGCAGAAAGCCGCGTGCGGTGAGTCGAGGGGAGAGGGACGAGAGTCTGGGCTGCAATATCCTTCTCCGAAGCCTTGTTCTCAGAAATACGTGCGGCGTTTTTTCTCATTGCTTTTAAGTTTTGTAAATGGAACAATCTGTTAAATGCTTACATTATAATGTGATTTAGATTTCCATCGTTCTCATTTGAGGCTTGGGCTTCACTGATAGCCTTGGTAGCCCTCAGTATACGCCACTGGAAATTAATTAAATAAATCACCCCCCTTTCAACAACGTTAAATAAATTACGTGCCCGGGCAGAGGGTCTCAATGAATGAAATGAGATTCGGTACCTGGGGATATCAAAATCTCGCTACAGGTTCTTCTTTTTAAGTCCCCCCTCCACCATTTTGTGTACGCTATCAGTTGTGTCATAACAAAACGAAATCGTGGACGACAACAACAATTATAAACTCCGAGTTTGAAACTAATGGTATTTTCCGTACTGCGTACTCTGGTATAAGGAATATAGGTAGAATGTTTTTATTTGTGCTTGTACTGAACGATTTATTTATGTTTTGCAGTGACAAACACAAACCATTTCAGCAATGGTTGTCGAATATAAATCAATTGAATACATAGACTTTCATATCAGTATGACATGGAATATAGTAAAGTTTGACGTAGTAAGAAAAGCCTTGCAAAATAAAAAAGGATGTGTATTTATATATGCAGTAGATATACAGTAATCACAGGCAGACCTGTAGTCTTACTTTACCGGTACTTCTGCGTTATAGCTGACGAAGGTCTATGTATTCAACAAGTACCGATATTAAAATATCACACTGCAGTCGTCTGGGTACAATGGCAGTCAGATATGTAAACATTCAAATGGCTATTGTACGAACTGGTACAACAGCAAAAAATTACAGGGCAACGCAATAAATGACTCCGTATACATTACATCGGGCAAACTCCCCGTCAATAATTACTGATAGTAAACAAAAACAATCTTTGATCTATTCGAAACATTAAAAAAATAAAGAAAAGAAAACTGAAACAAAACAACAGGCACCATACTTTTATCACGGGACGTGTGTGTCTGTTAGGTAATCAGCCCAGAGGCTGGTTGGATCCTCAAATAGCACCACCAAAGGTTATGCGGTTATAAGGAAACCCCCAAAACCAATGGCAGCACCAAGATGAGGAGTGAGGTAGTTTGCCATTGCTTTCCTCACTGGGTCAGAAAGTATTATTGCAGCACGACTGACCCTATGAGCAGCACCTTTCATAACACTCAGATGCACTAGTCATGCTCTGAATGTCATTACTCAGCACTACCCATACCCCTGCAACTTCCATATTGTCACAGCTATGGATGTTGACTGGGACTTCAGTGGAAGCTACACTTTACTCTGGCCTGCGCCAAGAGATGGATGCAAAAGTACTGTATCCATCAAGAAATGACGTATGCTTTACAATGGTGGTGTTCCTCGTAGAAGTGTTTGACGCACAAGTCCTTTGTACACCAAGCACATTTGACAAAACCAGTATTCGGGCACAAAGAACATACTAAGCCAACACTGTCAAAGGAATACACTACCGGGTGTTCAAATTGTCCAGGATGATCATCAAGGTACCCACTGCAGTACCACGAGTATTTCCACATGTTTTTGAATCGAGGAGATGTCAGCTGGAAATGAAACAGTGATTGCAACTTTAAGATGGTGTTACGGTGGTGCAGCACGAGGCCGGTATTCACAAGTCGCAGCCCGGAATACATTCATCCTGCACACATTTTCCAAATCCGAAACCAATATATGTCAAATGGCTGAGAAACTGCTGTAGCGCTGGCTGGAATCGTCATAACTTCTACTTCCATGCCATGAACAAGCGCGTTGTGGCCAGAGATAGAATCTAACAATAAAATGTTTTGTCCATCGGGTAAACTTGGTTTCAAGATGTCATCATACCAGCTCTGAACTTCTGCTTTGCCCATCTTTCCAGACGTGGTGCACACGACATTAATATTTTCTTGTGAAAATATCCTTTTCTTAACAAGGGAACCAAGAACACGATTTTTTTCCTTTGAAACTATTAGTAAGGGGGAGAGTAGCTTACCTTCTGCTGACACGGTAGGCATAATCGTGTAGCTGTGCGTAGTAGAGGGAACTGATTGGACCACCGTGCTAATCGACTTTTCTCCTCGGCGCGCTAACGTTCTGCCGGTGTACATTTCCAAATTAAAGCCGCTTTGGTCGCTGTTAAAAACATGTGATGGGCTGTGTAACTGTATTTTTTCTCTTACGTTTTCCACAAACATCTCGTCTTCCACCATAACGTCCGTTTCCCTATCAATATTTTTCGTTATTGTCACGAGAGTAATTTTTCTGGTGTGATTCCAAATTTGTTTTTGAAGCCGTACACCGAGCCTGAGGAAGCTTTACATTCATGGATCCCTCGAGAGCTGACACTTTGCATTGCCTACTGTTTTTTCCTTGCAATCCATCTCAATAAGACCAAATTTGTCTCGGAGAAGGCCTCCTTCATTCCCTACTTTTTCCACTATGGAAACGACGGAATTTCTTCTGCACAGTTGCAAATTTAAGATTTTTCCGTTTTCCACTGCTCCAGTAGATGACTGCTCTTGTTTTATACTGTAAGTCTGCGGTGTCCGTTGAATTGGCACTGTCCTGGCTTTGTCCCACTTCTGGCTCGCTATATTCAATATCCTTTTCATTTTCCTCCGACTGATCAGACCTGTAGGTCAAACTTGTAACGTCCTCCAAATAGAGACCTGTCACCTTCAAGACAGTAACTTTATAAGCCCTGAAGCACAAAATAAAAAAATCATTAAACTACATGTTATTATATGTATATTTATTGAGAGAAACAACGGAGAACACAAATGATGTTTGTTTTAAAAAACGAGAGAGATATTTGTATCATATCAGACGGCTCAGTGCTGAAAACTTAAACTTAAAATTTCACATGCAGCGCACAAGACCACGCTTCAATCTACGTTATTACGGCCTATGTCACGCCGTATGACATCACCCCGTGAGCGTCAAAACCTATTTGAAAACAATTGACTGCTTAACACTCACCCTCAATCACGTCATTAAAGTTGCAGCTCCCGAAAGTTCAGCGGACCTTCTTTACCGTGACTCCCGTAATTTGCTTGAAGATGAAAACAATTTTTGACACGCTCAACGACATTGCGCTTAAGGAATCGTCGCAAACGTTTTCATGAATATTTCAGAACATGTAAACTAACTAATACAATGTGGAAATTACAAAGGAGAGCTATGAGGAAGGCTGATAGTGTACACAAAGTGTAGCACTGGTTCTGTTCGACATTTGGGAAGCATCTTTGGGGCACGAAAGTGAATCTAACCTCCCAGGCTAACCGCAAAAGATTGTACGTTTAACTTAACCGAATTTAAGTTGGATACCCGGACTAACCGCGTAAAAGTGTAGGCTTAACCTTACGCTGACCAGGCGTGAACCTAACCGATTGCCCTTCCCTTCTCCAGCACGGACATAACTTTACACCCTAGCTAACAGAATTTAAGTTGGATACCCGGACTAACCGCGTAAAAGTGCAGGCTTGACCTTACGCTGACCAGGCATTAACCTAACAGTAAGCCGTTACCTACACTAGTTTAGCGGCTACACGTTGAACTAATAGGACTAGGGAGATGGTGTAAGTCATAATACATATGCTTTATACATAGGTGGCGTAATGTTGAAAGGGATCCTCAAGGGCTTGGAGATGAACTCGGAACAAGATGGCGGCACGGGACTATGGAGCTGGTGTTAGGTTTAATACATATGCTTTATTCAAAGGCTGCATAACTTTCGAAAGCGACTTAAGGGGGCTTGGAACTGAACTTGGAACAAGATCCTGTGCTGATGCGTAAAGCGCTGTTCGTTTTTTAGTGTCTGGAACACTCAATTTTTGAATTGAGCTTTAGAGCCTATAGAATTGAAATCTAGAGACTTGCAGTAGCTTACAATATTATTGATATTACCCGCAGACTAAACTCTTGTCTTCAGATTCTAAAACTGCTTGCTCTACTTACCGTGTACCTAACAAGACTGGTTAAGACTTATCTGATATATACTTACGTCATTTCCAAAATATGTAACTGGAACATAAATAATACCCGTAGCACGATGCAAAAAATTACTGGATAGCTGCGCACATGTTCATTGATGAAAGTGGAAAGTAGATTGCGGTATTAGGAGTGGCGAATAAAGGGATAGGTTTATTGGAATAAATAAGTAACCCTTTTTAGTTTATCACATATATTAACACACCTGAGATACAGCTTTAAAAGTACATAGCTTTAAATAAATTGCTTAATTCACGCATACACAGTCTACAGTCCTTAATCATTGGATTTAATACGTCCCAATCAGTATTAGCTTTTTTACCTCGATTCTTGTAGTGTTGCTGGCAACGTCTGCATGCGGCTATTCTAATGACATCTTACAATAGAAAGGTAGCATTTCCCAAACGGAATGTATATCGTAAGCAGAGTACGTTGAGAGAAAACCAGGTGGTAAATATATAATCACATGCTGTGGCATACAGCGTAAGCGTTTATGTTTATAGAAAGCTCTAATAGCCTTACTTGCTAGTGTATCATTAGGTTAAATGCAAGATTTGCACAAACAAGCTTTTCTTACTTCGTCGTCTCTGCTTTCTTCTTTCCTATCCATGATCCTTGATGTAGAATCATACACAAACTAGCAATAATGAAGTAGAAATATTCTTCTTTATTGTCTTGTGACGATATTCGATAGTGGATGTAAGTGACATCAGGCATGTGAATAATGGGACAATAGGCTGTAGTGTTAACAGGAATATTTTCAGATGTCTCAAATTCTAGACGAATATCGACAGGAGATTTTTTATAGACTCTTCATGATAAAAGGAGTCTATAACAACAACCGGTGCTTGATTTTTAAATTCTTTAGGGAAAATTAGCGGGCGATCCTCTTTTTGGCAATATGATGATTGAAATTTACAAAACATGTCATAGAGCAAGTCAAATTTATTTTTCTCGAAATTAATATCCATGTTTTGTAGGGGTAAGTAACTCCTTTGAGGTATAGTCTGATATTTCTTAATTTGCAATGATCAAACTCACAGCTATCATTTTCATGGTTGAATTTACGATCCGTTTGAAATCCGTAAATAATGTACAAACGTTTTTCAGTGAAACGTCATTTCTTTACTGTCCAGCTATGCTTGTTTGTAAGTGGCAACACAGGCTACTCATTCGGCTCCCAACTTCTAAATGGAATGGTAATGTTGTATCACTTCCTACAACCTTGAGCGATCGAAGCTTTTCTCGATCAGATAATGTTACATGTGGAATCCTTCACAGGATACGTCGAAGGGTAATTTTTTAGTCTACCGGTACCGCTGCTGATTTAAGATCATTGTAATAACTGCGATCACGGATTAGAATCAGCTCTTGTTTTGCGTTGATTATGATAAGTCTATTGTCTTCAGCGAAGCCAAGAATATGTTTCAGTAATAACATACCTGTAAAAGTACAGTCCTCATTAAGCATCCAGTTGTTGATAGCTTTTGGACACCATCCTGCCATCCGGAAAGATTACTTTCTTCAAAACTAAAAGAAGGGTAGAGTTTCATTGCACTTGTAATACCAACATTCTTCGATCTATCTATTTCAACACTATTTACTTCATAACGCCCCTCCGAAAAGAGGAAAGCAGGACCATGGTTGTTTAGTTGAGATGTGCTCGACCCACTCCCATCAGCCTGACCAAATCGTCCTTCGATATAGAGGTAGCATTCATGAGGTAGGGTATATACATCTTTCTGATTGATAATCAAGTCCAAACGTTAAAAGTTTGATAAGAATGGAACTCACTTCGTACGACACCTTCTTGAGTTTCTACTGTTTTCATGATGTCTAGCATCCCTTCCATATTGTTGTAGTAGCGCTGAACCTAGGTCTTGGAGAATCTGCCTATGCGCATCTGTTAGCTCGATAACTCCTCGCAAGGATTATTGATTTAAGCTGAAGTTTGTAAGCTACGTACGTGTGATGGTCTAAATTAATGAGCTAATTGTGTTTATTCACAAGTTAAGAGTAATCTCACTGATGTATTTTACAGTCACAAGATGATAAAGCACAACTGACGGCTTCTCATGAATATTGTAACCACCGTCTTCTGTAATGATAAAGTCGTCCAGGACGTGCGAAGTTTGTTTATTACTATAAAAGTTTGTAATAATATTACAAGTGATGCTTACGTGATGGACATCGAAAAGTGTTATAGGTTGATCAAATTCACGTTCGGTGTTAGTACTCTTCATGAAAATCAGAGCAACTGTCTAGTCGAATCAGACTGTGATTTAAAGTCCATCTTGAAAGAAGATTCAAAACATATTTACCGTATGTGAAATGCTGCTTACTGAAAACAGAGAACTTGTAATTATTGTTACTAAAACTCTCATCACCAAACTGTTCAATCAACACACTTCCAATGTATTCATGAATATCGTCCACAGAATAAGTGCCTGACGGCAGGATTAGGACATACTGATCGTAATAAAATTTGTTTCTGCCATCTCGCACGTTATAGATTTTATTGCAGCTTTCAAATGATACTAGCCCAAGACTATGGAGCCGGTGATTGAATTCCATCGGTGGATTAAAGCAAAAACAGTAGAGACAATACACGACACGGACCGAGATATCGAGGGACAGCTATTGGAGCTCACTCTAGCGGATAGACCTGAACAGTACCGATTCTCTCATAAGAGCACGTGCATTTTTGTGTGAAGTTTTTGGTGTTATTTATGCGTTTTCAGTGAGTTGACATAATTAAGTAGTAGCGTGTGTCATTCCTTGATATCTCCTCTCAACATGAGGGGAAAGGTATGTGCTGTGTTTGGCTGCAGTAATTACGAAGTAGAGAAAAATGCGCGCTCGTTCTTCAGGTTCCCTCGTGACAAGAACATGTAAGTAATATTGTGTTTGCATATATATTCTTCCAGTGACAGAGATTTTTATAGTACTTCATAATCTTCTGACCTGCTCGATCCATGTTTTAACGGGCTTAAAATATAATACGCATATTTTATTGTATAGTGCAGCAGTTAACCTTCAATACCGATGTGTTGTTGTAGGTGTGATCTGTGGGTTTTGAAATGTCACAGAAGCGATTTGGATAAAGTGTACAAGAAAGAAGGGACGTTACTCTTGTATAAGAATTATAAGATCTGTTCAGATCATTTCCAGGCCAGCGACTTTAAAAATCCTCGACTATACTGCCAAGGGTATGTTACATTTTTACTCTAATTGTACGTAAATATTCCTCAAAGCATCAATATCGACAACATTTTCAAACTTTTCTTTCTTTTATCCCTCTTCTCAGATTAAAGCCGGAATTTTATAGATTTTCTTTCTGTTAGTAGGCTTCATGTTAAGAGGAAAATTGTCCAGCTATTATATGTTAATTCATTGCATCATATGTGTAAGGAATGTGCCGATATTTTTATTGACAAATGTCTTAATGTGATGATACATTGTTTTTAAATGAGTAAAAAAGACAAATCCAACCGTAAGATTTCAGGCAGGTATGCTAAAGCTAAAAAAGTAATGCATAAATGAAAGATCAAGCCATTTCACAGCAGTCCATTTCACACCTTGTTTATATGTCTAATTTCAGTCTTTGAATAATAACCTTTTAAATAATTCTTCATTCATTTATCCAGAATTGCTTTAGCAACTTCGAAGTTAATATCTCAATACCACTGTCTTTCTAGACGTAATTTATTTATCCATTTCCGTATATACATTTCCATTGATATTTGAATTTAGCGCGATTTGTTCAGTTCAAGTCGCTAGGAGCGCCACCGTCGAATTGTCTCCCATTTTAGCAAGGCGAAATCCGTAAGTGTCGTGTATTGTCTCTACTGTATTTGATTAAAGTAGACAGTTGCTTCAGGACATTCTCCGCATACAGTAAACGTTCTTGCAACGTTCATCAGTACATGCATACTAATGCCTTTTGTCTGCAGTCTGGGTTTGATATAAGAACATTAGACATAATCGCCCACACGTGTGTGTATTGAATTTTTTCATGCGGTATTTATTGTAAACAATGTCTGTACTGCTTCCGAAATATCGTATGAGCTCAAATGGAGTGGGTAACTCTCCATAACTACCGAAATACCATACTTTAGAGATACGTTTTACGTAGGCAACGTAATGAGTTCCAGGCCCACGACTGTCGTCTAAGTTGATTACAGTACTTTCAAGTTTCCGTGGCCATGCTGGTAGCTGATCTCGCATATATACACACCGCGAAAATCGTGAATTCCTAGTTGCTTAGCATACGTAGCTACTTCGCGGGTTAGAGCTCGATGTGGCAATGCATTCAGTGGACGTATTTTGGCGATATGTAGATACTAAGCCTTTTTGTACGGTGCTAGCATCATGTGCACACCTTTTCCTCGCAATGCAATTGCTTCCATTGTCTTATTTTGACGCTCACCTTATTTCAACTGCTGCTTCGCCTCTTCTACAGCCTTAACAGTTCCTGGTACAGCACTGGCGTCACCTAGCAAAGATCCTAACGCCGCTAGTCCTGCAAACAGCGCTGGAAGGAATCCGCCTCGTTTTGGTACAAGAATAATTCCAGCACGATTGCTAAACATTGCTTTATTCTTAGGAGAAATTCTCGTTCTAGCAGCGCGTAGTTCTTTAGTAATAGCTGCTCATGGATTGTATTCTCCTCGAAAGCTATTCGCGCAGCCTTTACAACTTCTTTCCATCCAACAGTTTTAGTTTTCTTCTTCTTAATGTCAGGATACTGTTGTTTCACCATTCTGTACACGACTTCTCTTGTCAACAGAGATTTACGCACTGATACATACTTGTTGTTACGTCATTCGTTATATATTCTTATAATGTGCCAAATCTTTATTCAGTCAGCATGAAGATTATAAAGATCGGGTGAGGTGGCCGTGCGGTTAGGGGCGTGCAGCTGTGAGCTTGCAATTTGGAGATAGTGGGTTCGAATCCCACTGCCGGAAGCCCTGAAGATGGTTTTCCATTATCACACCAGGAAAATGCTGGGGCTGTACGTTAATTAAGGCCACGGCCGCTTCCTTTCAACTCCTAGGCATTTCCTCTCCCATCGTCGCCGTAAGAACTATCTGTGTCGGTGTGACGTAAAGCCAATTGTAAAAAGATTATAAAACAGCAACCTGTCAGTGACATAGTGTCACATCTCCTACCTAGTTCTGTTAAAACTACACGAAGTCGTCATGGAGCATTTTTCCCCCTCTACATTTCGTGGAATCATAACTTGGCCATCAGGATGCGGTGAAAAATCGCTTACTTAAACTTATTACCTCTTTACGTGACATAGGCTTCCAAAACATTTACATTTTCGCGAAGTTACTCTATCAACCGCAAGATCTCGTAAAATCTAGTTTGAAATGCTTTCAATTTAATGCGCGTGAGCAAGTATTACCACCAGATGATGCGCTATCCAATTTTCTTATGATCTTTGACGATGTGGCTAGAGAACAGCAAGATGTTTTTCGTGCATACTTTAGTATGGGACGCCATAAATATGTCGATTTTTTATTTATGTCAAGCCTATTCTCGTGTGCCTAAGCAGTTGATACGTGACAACGCTAATATCATTGTGCTTTTTCGACAAGATGATCTCAACATGCAACATGTGTATGACGATCATGTTAACACTGATATGACATTTAATAACTTAAAACGACTGTGCGCTACATGTTGGTCATCACAATATTACGGCTTCTTGGTTATTGATAGAGTAATGTTCATTGCGGACGGTATCGCATGGGCTTTGATCATTTTATAAGCATCAACACAGCGACTACAGACTGCACTTGATCTAAAACTGACATCTTGTCCACATCAAGTAAAGAGATTACACGACATATTATCAGTGCGCGAAACAATATTCGGCGTAAATTTAAAGAGCTAAAACATATTCAAGCAGATTCTGATTTCTTTTTTAAAAACGCAACTCGGTGCACCACTAAAAGAGATTTTAAATTCTACGTCCTTGCCTGAGTCTACTGCAAGTTCTGGTACTATGCAAACATGTAAAAGGAATGAGAAGCAAGAAGAGGAGAAGCCTGAAGAAGGAGAAGGAAAGCAATATAAGGAAGATTAGAAGCAGGGTAAGGATGAAGAAGAAGAGGACGAGGAAGAAGATATTAACGTCTCTTTACCATCCAAGCTAGTTAAATTTTTGACTACAGACACTTTTGCTGAAACACCCACTACATCAAAACACGATTTACCTTCCTTGTCTGAGGTGCTAATCACACCGGAGTATCGTAATCAGTTAAATACCTTTATTCAAAACACCTGCGGCTCACTCTTTGCACCTTACATAAAAAATCCCTACAGGGAAAACCGACACAACCTACGGTATTTGGTATGAAGACGACTGTTTACGGATAGGTAATGCAAATGTAAAGATTAATGCTAACAGTCTCGTCGTAAAGGATGTAACTTATAAACCTACTAAGGGTCTTTTAGAACTCCTTTTTTCTCGGATACCTGACAAAGACATAATTTCGCAAGATGATATTAAAAAATATAGAGCAATACATTTTGCTACTGTCGCTACTCGTCGTAATTACAAGAGGTCAGAAGCTGTAAATGCAAATAAGAGTCGCAAGTACCGTAAATTTATTTCTAAGTCGTTTCTTTCGCATGAAATGTCTGCAAGTGGTCTTAATGTTGTGTACAAGTCTCTGTTACCACATGTAGACGTAAGGTACTATAACGACCCTAACTTACTCGTACAACGTTTGGAACTTCTAAGAGCTTCTCAAGATGCCGGTCACACAGGTCATGTGTCACAGATTGTAGAAATAGAAGAGGATTTACGTCATGCTTAAATGATTGAGTAATAGCTCCTCAAAGCAAGACCTCGCCTGCAAAGCTAAGCATCGCACACGAGTTACATAAACCACCTCGTCGCACCTACCGTCGCAGACGTGTCTTTACAAGTGGAAAGGATGAACTATGGCAAGCTGACTTCGTAGAAATGAAACCGGATGCCTCTAGCAATAACAAGTATAAGTATCTTCTTACTGTCATCGATGTGTACTCTAAGTCCGCTTTTGCAGAACCAGTGCGTTTTAAGACAGTAGCTCAATCAAAAACGCTTTTCAACGTATTTTTCAACAATCAAAACGCTGACCATGGCTTCTTCAAACAGTTCAAGGTAAAGTGCTTTACAAGTACGTTTTTCTACTTATCTCAAGTCAATCGGCATTCATAACCATTCTGTGTACGGCAATCTTGAAGCTAGCGTTGTAGACCGCTTTGCTCGTACGCTCAAACCTATGATGTGACGAGAATTTACAGTTCAAGGCTCTTATCACCGGATTTATCTCCTTCCTAGATTTGTGTCTGCCTACAACGATACGCGCCATCGGAATATCAGAACAAAGCCACGTCTTGTTAGCAAAATACACCACGCTTAGATGCTATTCATCACATAATCAAAACAGCTGATCCACGTCGCCAGCGCTTGCAAAAAGTAATTTTGTTCGCATCAGCAAACACAAGGCTCTCTTCGCAAAACGAAACACCCCTAACTGGAACACAGAAATTGTTCAAATCAAGCAGAGTTAAACTTACTAATCCAATTACCTATTTACTTCGCGATCTTTCAGGACAGCCTATCAAAGGAGGATCCTACATCGAAGAGCTGCAGAAAACAAAACATTCTAATCACTATTTAATAGAGCGTGTTATTCGTTGTCGTGGTAATAAACTGTATGTCAAAAAGCTTGGTTATAATAACAGCTTCAGTTCATGGAATAATGAAGAGGATGTACTTCAAAACATTTGTTGAATTTTCTTTTTACTCCCTGAATCCCTATCTCTTCTGTTGGACAAGGGCCAAGTTAAAAATAATCAAGCAACACCTGCATTACGTTTTACAATTTTTATTTATTTCAGCGTACCGGTATGTGAACAATTCCTTCTTCACCAAAGTAAATCTGTTTAGTCCTTAGTTATTTCTCTGCAGTTTTCGTCTTTTAATGTCTCCCCCCAGTAACAGTTTCCCTTCCATTGCACCAGCAACGGCAAGTGCTGTTATCTTCTCAGCAACTGTAGCATTTGGTGGCGTCACACGCTGCATGGCATTGCGAAGCAAATTTTCATCAGCTACTCGTCTTAGTTCAGGTTTGTTTCGACATTGCAGGCAGCATCTAACATATTAGTACTAGGATCACCGCATGCCAAGCAGACATCAATACGAGTTCCAGGGCCACAGTACTGGTAACTAGGAAGGTGAAGCTCAAAAGGAAGAAGATCAATCACTTAACTGATGAGTCCATGCCAGCATGCTTCCTCACATTTCTCCCAGCACGTTTCTTCACCTTTTTCTGCTACAGCTTGCTTACTCTTTTCGCAGCCATGATAAGTGTTTATAAGCGGACTCAACTCGTTAGTTTTAGGCCCGTGTTACAGTTTAATGAGTTGACATGTACGGCATTGCCTTACTGAAGGTCTCTTAGCTAAACTCACTTGTTCGTGATGTAAACTACACGTTTGAAGCTCTGACAAAACAGGATCTTGCGTCCACTCACGAAGCACCTTCTGCCAGATCTTCTTTACAGCATTCGCAGCTACATTGACCAAAAATGCCTTTGATAATGCATTCAACTCTTGTTCAGTAAAAGGGTTTGGTTTATTTTCTCACTAGTGCGTTACACTTAGTATCAAATAGAAATGGCATGATGTCTTTACAAATGTTTCTTTCTCACTGCCGACATTTAAACACTGCACTTTGCATATGTAGCTCACTTCCCGGCATGCAATGCCATGCAACCCATCAAAGAGCATACACACATGACGTAAAGACTGCTTACGCGTTTCCACACTATGCTCTTTCAGAAGAGTCTTTAATGATGTGTATCCTAATTCATGCAGATTGAAAACCTCACATGCTGATGGTAGATACTTGCGCAGCTATTCCTTCTTTTCACAACCCTTTACAAACACTTGATCTGATATTGACAAATGAGCGTTCAAGATCATGGCCAGAAAGCGATATGGAATTACTTTTTCTTTCCACCGAAGTCTTAAATGATTTTTCACCCATTGCGTCTGCCGTTTATCTTCATCCGTTTACAGACAGTAAGGAAAAGGTGGGCTAAATACTAAACGCATGACTATTGGTGCCCACAGCACAGTGCAGTCCAACACAACTATCTCCTTGAACACAAATCTGTTTCCATTCACTTTAAAGCCTTGAACATCAACTGTTAATGTCCTTGTCATGATGAAATAAAAAGCGAACAACTGTTTGTCACAGTATATTATGCACTAAGTAAAAATGCCTACTCATACCATATATACTTGAATTTACATGCATATGTATGACGACGTGATCACTGCTTGTTGAAAACAGTGTGGCCTCATTGTGTTAAATGCTCAGCCCAGTTAAGTTAAGCTAGCACCGTTGGGCATCAAACTTGAGTCTCTATAGCTAACGGATTTGTAAGGTTAAGTTTAGTGTAGAATCCAGGGCCTGTAAGGTTAAGCTTGGAGTCGAATACGTGCCTGTTAAGTTAAGCTTGCACTTAGGAGGAGGAGGTAGTCATACGCTACTAACTGTATGAGGAGGCGGAAGTCTACGTCTATAAGGAAGCGGGGAAGCAGGAAGAGGAGGAGAGCTCTGCAGTCGCTCAACTTCGAACCTCAAAGATACTTCCCAGTGTTACGAGGTTAAGCTTGGAATCGAATCCGTGCCTGTTAGTTTAAGCTTGTACTCAGGAGGAGGTTGTCATACGCTACTAAGGCTATAAGGAGGAGGAGGAAGTCTAAGACTATGAGGAGGCGGAGGAGAAAGTCTAAGTCTATTGGGAGGAGGAGGAAGAGGAGGAATTATTCTGCAGTCGCACAACTTCGAACTTTAAAGATGCTTCTTCTCATCGTTACACCCCTATGAGTAAAACATATTTAACAAGCCTAATATTAGCTCCCTAGTCCTGAACCGCCATCTTGTTCTGAGTTCAGGTCCAAGCCCCTCAGGGTGACTTTAAACATTACGCCCCCTATGAATAAAGCATATGTATTAAGCCTTACACCATCTCCCTACTCCTATTAGTTCAACGTGTAGCCGTTAAGGTAGTGTAGGGAAAGGCTTCCGGTTAGGTTAACGCCTGGTCAGCGTGAGATTAAGCCTGCACAATTAGTTAGGGTGTAAATTTATGTCCGAGCTGGATCAGGGAAGGGCAACCAATTAGGTTTACGCCTGGTCAGCGCAAGCCTAAGCCTGCACTTTTACGCTGTCAGTCCGGGTATCGAACTTAAATTCTGTTAAGTTAAGCTTATATTCTTTTGCGGTTTGCCTGGGAGGTTAGGTTCAGCTTTGAGCCCCAAAGATGCTTCCCAGATTGTACGCCCCTCTAATGAATAAAGTACATATATTAAGCCTTACACAATCTCCCTAGTCCCATGTGCAGCCATCTTCTTCCTAGTTCAGCTCTGAGCCCTCGAAGTCACCTTCTGACATTACGCCCCTATGAATAAAGCATACGTATTAAGCATTATAAGCGCCATCTTCTTCCAAGTGCATCTCCAAGCTCCCTTAAGTCGCTTTCCAATGTTACGCTCCTATAAATAAAGCATACGTATTAAGCCTTATAGCCGCCATCTAGTCTCAAGTTCAGCTCCAAGTCCGCGGAGGTTAAGCTAACGCGTGGCCAGCGGAAGATTAAGTCTGCACTCTTAGTCAGGGTGTAGGGAAGGGCAACCGGTTAGCTTAACGCCTCGTCAGCGTAAGGTTTAGCCTACACTTTTTGCCACGGTGTGAGTTAGCTTAGGTTAAGCGTGGTCAGGGTGACGGTAGGGCTGCACTTTTTTCCAGGGTGTAGGGAAGGGGAACCGGTTAGATAAACGCCTGGTCAGCGTGAAGCTAAGCCTATACTCTTAGCCATTAACATCATGTAAGTTTAAGCCTACACTGTTATGCGGTTGGTCTTGGCTTCGAATTTAGGTCTGTACGGTTAACGAACTAAGACCTAGGGTAGAACCCGAGATCTGCGAGGTTAAGTCTAGACACGTCATGCCTGTTAGGTTAAGCTTGCCATCTTAGCCATAATCTCGTTGGCTGTTAGGGTAAGCTTGCACTATTTGGCATCGAACTTGGGTCTGTAAGGTTAACGCCCTTAAGCCTGGACAAGTAGCCAGCGTAAGGTTATATGAGGTTAAGAGCGTGCTGTTAGCTAGCAGCCTGCACCGTGCTGTGACGTCTCTCCGGATCAACCCTCATCCAGGGGCCACATATACCGTATGTCGTAGAACTCTAGAAACGTAACCACCGGAAGCATTGAAAATGGTTTCCCGTGGTTTCCTATTTTCACCCCAGACAAATGCTAGGGCTGTACGTTAATTAAGGCCACGGTCGCTTCCTTTCCACTCCTACTCCTATCCCTTTCCTATCCCATCGCCGCCGTAAAACTTATCTGTGTCGGTGCGACGTAAAGCAAAATTGTAAAAAAAAAAAGGAAAACAACCTGGTTCCCTTTCCTTAACACACTTTCCCAATATTCCTGGCAATTGAGTCACCCATGACTAGAAGCTCAAACCCGCCCTCATTAGATCCCCTTCACTCCTGGTCTGCCCTGAACTTCTCCGGCGCTTGCAAAACTCACCTTTTCCTCCCTTCTCTCCCTCTCCCTACCCTGTTCCACCTCCCTCTTCCTATCCTCTATTCTACGTTTCCCTTTCCTACCGATCTCTTTCCTCTTGCACTGCCCCTCCTCTGTAACACTTCCCTGATCTCCATATTCCCTCTGCTGACCTACCTGCAGTGACTCAGACCGATTCCTCACCGACACCTCTCCTGGGCCTACTCCCTTAGCCCTCATTGCCCTTGACCTTAAGACATTAGCCCACCTGTCTTCACAAACATCTCCCCTTCCTTTCCTTTCCTTTCCTTTCCTTTCCTTTCCTTTCCTTTCCTTTCCTTTCCTTTCCTTTCTTTTCCTTTCCTTTCCTTTCCTTCCATCTTGCCTACCTAGGCAATCAGTTGAAAGGCTCATGTTCTTGTAACACAATTTCATATCATTTTGTATTCCGTCGTTGTTAATTTCTTTGCGCAACTCACGGATTAATTATTCAGGGACGCAATTGAAGAGAAGGGGCGACAGCCCATTTCCCTGCCTAACTCCTGCCTTTATCATGAATGAGTCTGAAATTTCTCCTCTGAACTTAAATCTGGAGGTTGTGTTAGCTCGGGTCCGTTTGATGATTGCCCTGGTTTTATTATCCGAGTCAAATGCCTTTAGGACTTGAATAAGAGTGATTCTATCAATCGAGTCGACGAAGGTTACCATAAATTTCTTGTTCTTTAGTTTCAGATGTGATAGGATAGATTTCAGGTTCATAATTTGCTCGGCACATGAGCGCTCTTTCCTGAACCCTTCTTGGTACTCTCCCAGTTGAAGGGTCAGGGGAAAAAAGCAGGAGAGTCAATATTTGTACAACTTGAGAAAAAGCAACTTTTGTACTGGACTTCCCTAGTTCTTTCCCGTAACAGAAAAACTTTGAGTGTTAATTTCTCCTGACTCACGTGCTTTTTTTCCATTTCAGACCATTCAACAGATGCGCATGATCACTCTGAAGCGGGCTGTAACAATATCTCAATTTCGATGAAAAAGTGACTTACCTGGTTTTTTCCCCCGACCCTTCAGTTGTGGATCAACTCGTTGTTCTGCCCTAATCTGCAGAGCTTTCGAGATAAATTTGTAAGATACCAATAGGAGGGAAATGCCACGGTAATAGTTAACATCCGTTCTGTCCCCTTTATTATGCAGTGGGTGATTCAAGGCACAAGTCCAGTCATGTGAAAGTTTCTCGGTTTCCCAAACTCTATTGATGATGTTAGTCAATTTATCATCATTTTGTCACCAGCACACTTCCACAATTCAACAGTTATCGAGTCGACACCTGGTACCTTGCTATTCGTAAAGGACTGAAAAATCTGTTTGACTTCTTCTTTCGTTAGAGGGGATGAATCTCGGTGGACGTGTATGCTATCTTCAAATGAGAAAGTGGATATCGGAATTTCACAACTGAGAAGAGATTCGAAGTACTTCGCTAGAATCTGGCATTTATCTTTGTCATTGTAAGCTAGTTTTCCATCCGAGTTTTTGAACTGTAAGCTTGTTGGATTATACTTGTTTAGACTGCGTTTGGAGGTTCTGTAAAAGTCCCGTGCGTTGTTCCCCTGGAAGTCTTGTTCAGTCTGTGTTCGATGATTCTTGTTGTAGGCACGTATTACATTGCGAATAGTTTTTTCCGCGCATTGTCTCTCGTTCCTCAATCCTCCAGACTTCTTCCCATTCCCACAGTTCAAACTCGTTTTGAAAGGAAAGAGACTTGACGATATTCCTGACATCCAAGGAAACGTGACGAGGCTTTTGAACACCATCCCAAAGGAAGGCTTCTTGCAAAGTTTGCAGGACATGTATCGCCGATCTCAGCAGTGCATAGTTATGGGAGGGGACTATTTCGAAGGACAGTAAGGTCACTGTCGTGTATTGTTCATCTATGTTGATAGTACAGGACTATTCACCGAACTTTATTGTCACAGGTTGCATTACTCAAATGCGTTAATGTTTAAACTGAGCACCACGAAACGAATTAAGTATATGTATTTCGATACATTATGGTAGGGCGGCAGGGCAAATAGCGCAAACTCGCATAATATTTTCATTCTTTTCCGCGGGTGGTATTGAAGTGTACGACAAGATTCATCTTTAAAGCATCCGGCGCGAATGACCTCCAATTATCACTTAACATATTCTTGTAAGAAGAGAAGCTCCTTTCTACCTCACAAGACGTTATTGGTACATATTTAAGTAATATTTAGTCACTGCTGTCGAGTATGCACTCATCTTGAAAAGTACTGGTACCTTCCCCTCTAAGAACATCATTTATCTTGCACACACAACGAAAACCGTCACTTCGACTAAGCACGTTTTGAATTTTCCGTTTTACACTGACGTCAATTATTCCATGTGATTGTTGTGCTGAAAGTTCGACACTTCTCACAATTTCAATACTTGCATGGATTTCTCAGCTAAGAGCTTCTAAACGAGTAATTGCTCTCGGTATGATTCCAAAGTTCGACTTAATATATGCCACACTCTGTGATAAACTGTTGGAAAACTGTTCCTGCGCAATCTTGATAGAAGACGCAGAGTATTCCACTTGTATTAACTACAGATGTGATACGGAAAAGCAGTTTTGTAAATGCTAGTTCTCATTCGTAAAGTTGATGATGATTCTCCACAGCTACAGCTGTCGCCAAACCAGCGAAACATGACGTTTCTACGAAAGTAGCTCAATGTATGACCTTATGACAAAAATAGTCAAAATGTGCATTTATATTGACAAATAAAAATCACTTAATTGTGGGGATAATCACCTGATTTGCACCAAACAACAAACAGACAAGAAAATAGAGACAAAGAAAAAAATGACTTTTCCTAAACATCCGAGCGCTAATCATATGCTTATACTGTGCAAATCCCAGTTCTAAATGAAGCAGCCGGGCATAACCCCTCTGTGTCCGAAGGAGCAATGCATAATGCAAATCTTTCTACTATTTTTCTGGTGCGGATGTGAAGGAGGAAGTACACTACAAATTTTACAGGAGCCTCAGTCACAAGATCAATGTGTCCGGAGCTCACTGCTGGCACTGTGAGGGGACGGCGGATTGGAGGTTTCTAATAGTACTATCTTTTCATCCTGGAGTGCTGTTCGAAGGCTGCAAACTTGTTGTTGTAGTCAGAGTGTTGCGAAAGCAAGCGCGAGTGCAGTGTATAATATTTATAAATCCAACAATTTAATCGTTATGTTTAGTACGGTAGTTTGTTCGTAAGGGTGAAAACAGTCCGAATGATGTTGCTCTCTTTAATTCAGTGTTCATTATTTACTGTAAAGTATACTTAGTGTATTCAGTTGACTATTTCGTCTATTACACTATTCTGTGCATCTGAATTCACTTTCTGTGTATTTATAACACTGTTGTAAAGTTAAACGATCCACATGAGAAACAACAACAACAATAATAATAATAATAATAATAATAATAATAATAATAATAATAATAATAATAATAATAATAATAATAATAATGTCAGGCTGAATACCTCAGACAGTATAGCACTGACCTTCTCAGCTCAAGTTAGCAGATTCAACCCGGCTCAGTCCAGTAATATTTGAAGGTGCTCAAAAACGTCAGCCTCACGTCTGTAAATTTATTGGCGCGTAAAAGGAATCCCGCAGGAGATAATTCCGCCACTCTGTCGTCCCCGAAAACCGTAAATGTTCAGTGGCACTTTGTGAGGTACGAATGAATTAATTTTGTTAGTTAGTTAGTTAGTTAGTTAGTTAGTTAGTTAGTTAGTTAGTTAGTTAGTTAGTTAGTTAGGTAGGTAGGTAGGTAGGTAGGTAGGTAGGTAGGTAGGTAGGTAGGTAGGTAGGTAGTTCTGCTCTCGTCTGTGTGACCTCCTCAATTCATAACCCACGAGATTTACTCTAAATCTGAAAAATTGTCCATCATCGCTTATTTTTTCGTGTTTCTGCTTCCATGCAATATATAATGACTACTTGATTGAAATTTAAAAACAGGCGCGGCGGGTCTATGTTAGCCGCGTTAGTCGGGCTAACACCACCTAAAACGAAAGATAAACGAATATAACTACATAATATTACGGCATATAAAGTGTTTATTCAATCAATCAATCAATCAATCAATTAAGCAAGCAAGCAAGCAAGCAAGCAAGCAAGCAAGCAAGCAAGCAAGCAAGCAAGCAATCTACCAATCAATCACTACTGGACTGCAGTTAGGGCAGTCGCCCAAATGGCAGATACACTGTCTGTTGTTTTCCTAGCCTTTTCTTAAATGATTGCAAAGAAATTGGCCATTTATTGAACATCTCCCTTGTTAAATTATTCCAATCCCAAAATCCCCTACGTATAAATGAATATTTGCTCAAATTTGTCCCCTTGAATTCCAACTTTATTTCATATTGCGATCTTTCCTTCTTTTAAAAACACCACTCAAACCTATTCGTCCACTAATGTCATTCCTCGCCATCTGTCAACTGACAGCTCGGAACATACCGCTTAGTCGAGCAGCTCGTCTCATTTCTCCCGAGTCTTCCCAGCCCAAACTTTGCAACATTTTTGTAACGCTACACTTTCGTCAGAAATCACAAACAACAAATTGAGCTGCATTTCTTTGGATTTTTCCAGTTCTTGAATAAAGTAATGCTGGTGAAGGTCCCATACACTGAAACCATACTCTAGTTGCGGACTTACCAGAGACTTATATGCCACCTCTTTTACATCCTTACTACAACCCCTAAATACCCTCATAACCATGTACAGAGATCTGTACCCTTTATTTACAGTCCCATTTACGTCATTACCCCAGTGACGATCTGTCCTTACATTAACACGTAGGTACTTGTAATGAACGCCTATAAGGAACATTCACCCAAACAACGCAGTAATTAAAACTGGGAGGACTTTTCCACTTTGAGAAACTCACAACCTGACTTTTAACCCCGTTCATCATCATACCATTGCTTACAGTCCATATCACAACATTATCGAGGTCATTTTACAGTTGCTCACAATCTTGTAACGTATTCATTAATTTGTAAAGTACATCATCATCGTCCGTAAAATGACGTATCTCTAATTCCAGCTCTTTACTCATATGATTTACGTATATAAGAAAACACACAAAGGTCCAATAATACTGCCTTGAGGAATTCCCTTCTTAATGATTACAGGATCAGAGAAAGCTTCTCCTACTCTAATTCTAGTTCTGTTTGCTAGAAATATAGCCATCAATTCAGTCACCTATTTGTCTAGTCCAAGTGCACTCATTTTTGCCAGTAGGCTCCTACGATCTGCGATACAGTCCATTTGACCTTCTGAATCCAAGATATCTGTTATATCTCGATAGAATCCTACAAATTGAGTTTAAGTGGAATAAATTTTCCTAAACCCGAACTGCCTTCTATCGAACCCGTTATTAAGTTCACAAACGTATCTAATATAATCAGAAATAATGCTTTCCCAGATATTACATGCAATTCATGTCAAACTCTCCTGGCTGTAATTTTCAGTTTTATGGCAATAACCCATTCCTTTATACACAGAGGCTACTAATGCAACACTCCACTCATTTGGTAGAGCTCCTTCATGCCAACAATAATCAAATAAGTACTTCAGATATTGTACTATATCCCACCCCTTTGTCTTTAGTATATCCCCGAAATTTTATCAATTCCAGCTGCTTTTCTAGTTTTGAACTTTTGTATCTTATTGTAAACTAGCAGTTACCCGCGGATTCGCTCGAGGAGATTTCGTTATTTGTTAAAAATAAGCGTCCCTCGGTACTGTACTGAGATATTATCTGAAAATCCCTAAAGTTCAAAAACTCACCGAAGAATTGAGATTCATTTACCCCAGAAGCTCTTTGTAAACCACATTTTGTGATATTGCCTTTTGGGCTAAGTTGACAATGTGACATAGAACTGTACAGGTGAAATAGTCTTCTCTCAAGTCGGAAAAGAAAAAAGAAACTGTTTCTTTATTTTTAAAAGAGATTCCAAATACCTATTTCCACGTCTGTAACATCTTCAGTTCTTGAGATGTAAGTATCCCCCTAAAAAGAACTCAGCCCCTTGATCAGTCCCTCCCCCACCCCCACCTATGTGGATTCTCCGAAAACAAAAAAGAATACATGTACCTTTATATTTAAAGGAGATTCCAATTACCAATTTTCACGCCTGTAACATCTTCAGTTTTTGAGAAATATGTATCCTCATAAAAAATAATTCAACGCTTTTTTCACTTCTTTTCATCCCCGTTAAATGCATTTTCCGAAACAAAAAATGCATGTTTTTACATTTTAAGAACTTTCCGTATACCAAGTTTCACGTCTGTAATATATTAAGTTTTCAACATATACTGTAGATATACCGGTAATCATTTTAAAAATTTACCCGCTTTTTCAATTCTTTTCACCCCCTTAAATGGATTTTTCGAAAACAAGTAATATGTGTTTCTTTATTTTTAAAAGATTCCAAATACCAATTTTCACGTCTGCAACCTTCATTTTTGAGATATAAGTATCCTCATAAAAATAGGCCAACTCTTTTTTTTCACTTCTTTTCACCACCATTAAGTGCTTTTCCGAAAACAAAAAAAAATACATGTTCTTGTACTTTTAAAGGACTTTCGAAATACAAAGTATCACGTCAGTAACGTGTAAAGTTTTGGCATATACTGTAGATACACCGGTAGTCATTTTAAAAATTCATCCGCTTTTTCAAATATTTTCATCACCCTAAGTTAATTTTCTAAAAACTAAAAAGGACCTACTTCTTTATCTTCAAAGGAGATTCTTATACAAATTTTCACGTCTGTAACATCTTTGGTTTCTTTTTAGGTATAAGTATCCTCATATAAATAATTCAACTAATTTTTCAATTCATTCACCGCCAACGTAAGTGGATATTGCGAAATCAAAATATTGATGTTTCTTTATTTTTAATATTTGTAATATCGTGGTCGCCACGACATTTACATAACTTGATTGTCCACCCGAATTGATTGTATATATAATTAAACCAGGTGGCTCACGGACGCCGTACTTTCTACTTATAAATGTCCCGCATGCATAAATTATGTGTGGGGTGTCTACCAACTGATTTTAACAGGGGAACTACTGCCAGCGGGCAGTTTACGTCAAAATATGAAGAGATAAGAAACAGAGTCACACTCGCAGCATGTTACTCAGCGCTGCCGGTCGAATGCATTCCTTGCATTCGTAAACATCGTTTTCGACCGCAAAGTTCTAGGCTGGTGTATGTACAGCCGCACTATATATGCTGTCTGCATATCGGCAGTAGCTAGTGTGATAAGCAGCGGTGAATACACAGACATTATTTTAATCTGAACAATCTGGTCGGAATGCAACAGAAGCTCCAAACAGACGTATGCCTTCTACACTGACTGACAGACAGAGCAAATGCAACACCAAGAAGGAGTGGTCAGAACTTTATGCCAATTGCGGGGTAGACTGACGTCACTGAGGTATGCTCATGATGTGAAATGCGCCGCTGTGCTGCGCACGTAGCGAACGATAAATGGGATACGGTGTTGGCGAATGGCCCACTTCGTACCGTGATTTCTCAGCCGACAGTCATTGTAGAACGTGTTGTCGTGTGCCACAGGACACGTGTATAGCTAAGAATGCCAGGCCGACGTCAACGGAGGCATTTCCAGCAGACAGACGACTTTACGAGGGGTATGGTGATCGGGCTGAGAAGGGCAGGTTGGTCGCTTCGTCAAATCGCAGCCGATACCCATAGGGATGTGTCCACGGTGCAGCGCCTGTGGCGAAGATGGTTGGCGCAGGGACATGTGGCACGTGCGAGGGGTCCAGGCGCAGCCCGAGTGACGTCAGCACGCGAGGATCGGCGCATCCGCCGCCAAGCGGTGGCAGCCCCGCACGCCACGTCAACCGCCATTCTTCAGCATGTGCAAGACACCCTGGCTGTTCCAATATCGACCAGAACAATTTCTCGTCGATTGGTTGAAGGAGGCCTGCACTCCCGGCGTCCGCTCAGAAGACTACCATTGACTCCACAGCATAGACGTGCACGCCTGGCATGGTGCCGGGCTAGAGGGACTTGGATGAGGGAATGGCGGAACGTCGTGTTCTCCGATGAGTCACGCTTCTGTTCTGTCAGTGATAGTCACCGCAGACGAGTGTGGCGTCGGCGTGGAGAAAGGTCAAATCCGGCAGTAACTGTGGAGCGCCCTACCGCTAGACAACGCGGCATCATGGTTTGGGGCGCTATTGCGTATGATTCCACGTCACCTCTAGTGCGTTTTCAAGGCACGTTAAATGCCCACCGCTACGTGCAGCATGTGCTGCGGCCGGTGGCACTCCCGTACCTTCAGGGGCTGCCCAATGCTCTGTTTCAGCAGGATAATGCCCGCCCACACACTGCTCGCATCTCCCAACAGGCTCTACGAGGTGTACAGATGCTTCCGTGGCCAGCGTACTCTCCGGATCTCTCACCAATCGAACACGTGTGGGATCTCATTGGACGCCGTTTGCAAACTCTGCCCCAGCCTCGTACGGACGACCAACTGTGGCAAATGGTTGACAGAGAATGGAGAACCATTGCTCAGGACACCATCCGCATTCTTATTGACTCTGTACCTCGACGTGTTTCTGCGTGCATCGCCGCTCGCGGTGGTCCTACATCCTACTGAGTCGATGCCGTGCGCATTGTGTAACCTGCATATCGGTTTGAAATAAACATCAATTATTCGTCCGTGCCGTCTCTGTTTTTTCCCCAACTTTCATCCCTTTCGAACCACTCCTTCTTGGTGTTGCATTTGCCCTGTCAGTCAGTGTACATACGTACTTCACCGAACAGTATTACTTTTTTTTTCATACATGCAACTCTTACATCGAGTGGAATGTCTACCCGTGTATAAATAAATAAGTTATTGGCGTGTCTACAAACAGTAGCGGCGATTAGGGGGTAGGGCGAGGAGGGAGAGTCGCCCCCCTCCACTTTGTGGAGTACACATTACATTTTCATTCCGCTTTATTCAACTGGAACTAGGAATTATTTCAAAAAGCTGTTTGTACAAACCTTGTTATCTTATCTGCTAATTCCTTCGTTTATTTTCTTTAAACATTAACATAATTATTGATGGAAATACGCACAAAATGCTGTTCGTCGCCGCTAACCAATTTGTATAGCACTACGGCAAGTAATGGAGACTTTGCCTGTGCTGTGAGGAAGGGTAGTAGGGGTATATATTGTTTGCCGAGGTTGTGGCCACTGAGTTATAATTCACCCACTTGTCGCGCGCATTCATCAGTCTGGCAATCTCTTTAGTGTCTGTTAGTATCGTAGTGAGTATTCAAATACTAAATTATTTTTAATTGCATAATCATGCCGTACTTCTATGTAATTATACCGGGCGAGGTGGCGGTTGGGTTACGGGTGTGCAGCTCTGAGTTTGCACTCGGGAGATAGTAGTTTCGAATCCCACTGTCAGCAGCCCTGAAGATGGTTGTCCGTAGTTTCCCATTTTCACACCAGGCAAGTGTGTACCTTATTTAAGGCCACGGTCGCTTCCTTTCCACGCGTAGCCCTTTTCTGTCTCATCGTCGCCATAAATCCTATCTATGTCGGTGCGACGTAAAGCCAATTGTAAAAAGAATATTCAGTTGTAATCGTATTTCAACAGGAGCTAATACCAACGTTCCTAAGTTATTTCTTTGTGTTATGTTATTTATTAAGTAAATGTCCCGTAGTATGTTTGTGAGACCTGGTGAAAATTTTATTATACAGCATTGAATCAAAATCTCAAAAAACTATTATTACGAATTGGCCTAATCCACGGGGCTGATTAATTACATTTACTTATAAAAAGCATAATACAAACGAAATAATTTAGTCCGGTGAATGTAAAGTTGGTATTCTCTCGCGTTGAAATTACAATGGCGATTAAATATATCTGTTTTTACAATTGACTTTATGTCGCACCGACACAGATAGAACTTATGGGAAGGAAGCAACCGTGGCCTTAATTAAGGTACAGCCTCAGCGTTTTGGTATGAAAATGGGATACCACGGAAAACCATCTTCAGTGGTGTCGACAATAGGATTCGAAACCACTATCTCCCGAGTGCAAGCTCACAACTGCGCGCCCGTTACCCCACGGCCAGATCGCCCTGTACAATTACATAGATGTACGGCATGATTATGCAATTAATAATCATTTGGTATTCGAATACACATTAAGAAACTAACAGACAATAAAGAGACTGCCAGACTGACGAATGCGCGCGGCAAGCGGGTGAATTATATCTCCGTGGCCACGACCTCGGCAAAAATTTGTACCCCTACTACCCTTCCTCACAGCACATGCAACGTCTCCACTACTTGCCGTAGCGCTATACAATAAAGGAAAGATTTAGCATATAAGACAACAAGGCTTGTACAAATAGTTTTTTAAATAATCCCTAGTTCCAGCTGGCTAAAATGGAATAAATGTCATATTTACTTTACAAAGTGCGGGTGGGAGCGACTGTCCCTCCTCACCCCACCCCCTAACCGCCGCTACTGTTTCTAGACACGCCCAAGATGCAGTAAATGAAATTTAATAACTTATTAATTTAGACACGAGTAGACATTCAACTCGATAAAAGAGATGATTGCATGAAACAAAAACGAATACTGTTCGGCGAAATATGTGTGTAGAAGGCGTACGTCTGTTTGGAGCTTCTGTTGCATTCCGACCAGATTGTTCAGATTAAAATAATGTCTGTGTATTCACCGCTGCTGATCACACTACCCATTGCCGATATGCAGATAGTAAATATAGTGCGGCTGTACCATACACCAGCCTAGAACTTTGCGGTCGAAAACGATGTTTACGAATGCAAGGGATGCATTCGACCGACAGCGCTGAGTAACATGCTGCGAGTGTGATTCTGTTTCTTATCTCTTCATATTCTGACGTAACCTGCCCGCTGGCAGTAGTTCCCCTGTTAAAATCAGTTGGTAGACACCCCACACATCACTTATGCATGCGCGACATTTATAAGTAGAAAGTACGGCGTCCGTGAGCCACCTGGTATATTATGATATATATATCATGTATCATATGTAATTTTATTCATTATTAACATCCTCCATCATCATAATTTATGTAACTGGTACGTAAGAACGAGAAGTAATTTTTAATTGTAATATATTCGAATATTCCGTTGAAATGTTAAGTCAGTTGGTCCTGCGCTAACAGGCTACTTGGTGTCTCGCAATAGTCCAGGAAGGTTAATTTTGGAAGCTTCTTGGAAACGTACGCAACAGTACGAGGGAAGGACAGAGTTTTGTTGTTGAGACGCTAAATCACACCGTATCACGTGCTCCTATCAGAAGGGCTTCTTCTGTCAAGAACAGACACTACATCTATATATCGACAGGGTGGTGACGTAAATGAACTCTCATTGGAACGACATATCATGTGATATCAAGGGAGGAAGTGGGAATATGAAGAGGATTTATATAGATCTACACTGCGTGGTGAGATCATTCTGCGTCCAGCTTTCTTGAGTCTCCATTCTCAGGTAGTACACGGGCTTTTAGAGAGTCACTCTGCTATCTGAGTGCATCGCTGATGAGGTGCTTACACTCAATATTTCTTATCTGCTCTGTGAGACTTACTCAGATTATTTAGAAAGACAAGTTCGTATAATATAGAAGGACTGGATGTTTTCCGTTCTCTCTGTCCAATTAATTCCGATGTGGAATTTCATATTGTAAGGCTGGTACTATGTTTTTGGTACTCAGTAAAATAGGGAGTGATAGATTCAGGGTGGAATCCATTCTATGAAGCAGATGACGAAGATGATGCAGTTGGAAGAGGGACGACAACTATCAACCACAGAAGCAGATGACGAAAAGATCAACCTCCGGTGTGCATTAGTAAGCCCTGTTATCACAAGTCCACGCGTGTTGTGTTTAATTGTAATCTGTCAGTAATTTTCAATTTTGGGACTAACTCGTTTTTACGGAATTTAATCATTTTATGGAATAAAACCTTTTTATTTGTACATCGTTAAATAATTTACTTTTTAGTAGGTTCCCTATGATTTTCCACATGGTATTTAATGGTTAGTATCCTTATACCTCACGACCGGGATAGTCTCATTAATGTAAATTTAGTATATTTTAGATCTAAACTCGGTTTCAAATTACATTTAATTTCGAAGCCTGGCGCCCAGCTTGCAATTGTTGATAATTATCTATATCGTGACTCGTGGGCATGTTAATTACGATCGCCATCGAGGAGCAAGGTCATAACGACAATTTATCTTGTCAGAATTTAGTTTGTTCTGGTGTTTGATCCGTTACATAATGACACCATAACGTGGGGCACGAAAACCATTAAATACGATATAGGGAACGGCAAATCTGAAGATAGGGTCTGTGTTTTGTTAAGGGGCGAATGTGCTATCAATAAATCCATATTTCAGTATATGTTTGATGTTAGGGAATCATGGCAGACCAAACGCAAGGTATGATGTTACGTGATGCTAGTGTGGTTATCAACTAACGATAAAGACAAGATAGATAAGTCTCTGGAGGAGATAAATAGCATTGAATTAAGAGGTTTTATACAGTCTATGCTTAAAGAGTTAAAGAAGGAGTTGAAGGGTCAGGGGAAGGAAATCAATGAAGAATTAGAGCATCAGGGGAAGGAAATAAATGAAAAATTAGAGCATCAGGAGAAGGAAATCAATGAAAAATTAGAGCATCAGGGGAAGGAAATCAATGAAAAATTTGAGCAGCAGGGGAAGAAAATCAATAAAAAATTAGAGCAGCAGGGGAAGGAAATTAAGGTAGACCTAGAGAAAACTAAGAAAGTGCTATGTGACGAACTTAGAGAGTACAAGGCAGAAACTGATAAGAAAATGAAGGAACATAGTAAGGAAATAATCGAGCTGTTAAAAAAGAGTGAAAATTGCGATAAACGGTTAGAGGAACAGAATGAGAAGACTGAACCACATAAGAGAGAGGTGGATAAGAAGTTGGTAGAGCAAAAAAGCGAACTTTTCGAAGTTATTGAGAAGGAAAATAATAAAAGCAGGGAGAGAGTAGAAACACAGGAAAGTGAAATTAAAGCGTTAAGAAACAGACAAGCATGTTAAGTGAGATAGAAGATAGAGATATGAAAGTTGAGGAGAGAGTCAATAATGCAGAAGCGAAGCTGCGACTGGAAATAAGAGAGAAACAAGGTAGCTATGATAAGAAGAAGCACGGAGGAATTTACGTAAGAGAAGAGGAGTTACCGAGGTTTAACGGGAGACAAACCAACCCACTGGACTTCCTTAACCTTATTCAGAAGCGGTTTGAGCGAAACATAAATGAGGGGTATATTGAATGGGAGCAGGTTTTGGAAATTATTAGCAGTGCTTTCCTGGGAGGAACGAGATCCTGCTTCTTGGTGTACCGTATCAGTATGAAAGACCTCATTTTGCCGGAAATTTCACTTTGTGGGGGGGGGGAGGTGAAAGGAAGTAAAAAAGTTAATTACTTTTATGGGGATACTCACATCTCATTGCCTTTGCTGGTGGGACTTAGTGTTTACAGCGCACTGTGTCTTCTGGTATAGGCTAGAGAAATTTTGTTACTTTCATTGATCAGTCTCTGTCTTATACTTGGCTTTGACAATATGGAAGTGACTGAGGTATGAGCGATGCTAGTAAAGCCATTCCTTATGCAGCCAGTTCCTGCTATGAATGGTGTGAAACTATTGCTCATAGGGTCGGTTGGTGCATTCATTTCAGTGGGCTTGACAAACTGATATGTAATAGCAACTTCTGGCTCAGTGAGGAAAGCGACGGGAAACTACCTTACTCCTCATTTCCCTAGTACGCCTCTTCAGTGATGCCTAGGCCATCTATGACAGCTGATGGCGGAGCTGTTGAGCATCCAACCAGCCTTCGGGCTGATGACTAAACATACATACATACATACATACATACATACATACATACATACATACATACATACATACATACATATATACATACTGAACCCGAGTGACTTAGGCCCATAATCAATCATGATTTGATCGGTAAAATAATATGAGACATTTATTGAAATACAGAGGAGTGTATTTGAAAATATTTCGTTTATGTAATGTTGAAATCAGAGCGAAGGAAGGACGACAGACTGGAGCCTGACGGATTAGCTCAACACGACAACTTTTAGCTACTTCACAGCAGGGAATATCATTAGTTGGCGTACAAGGAAATACAGAGTCCACAAATAAGTCTTGGTCAGAAAGAGGAAGGGGGAGAATCATACAAAGAAAACCCACCACATGAGTAAGACCTTGGGATATTTTTGGTAGGACGGAAATTCCATGACCTCATGGAAAATTACAGCGGCTGAGTGTACGTTCGCTAGCCTAAGTTCGAGCAGGTGGAGATTTAAATCACGTGACCGCTTGCCGGCCAATAGTAAAAATTTGATGGGAGACTCAGTGATACCATCTTAAGGAATGATGGATGAGATATTTTCGTAACTACAAAAGTATTCAGTAATAAATTAATATGAGTACGCGGATGGATGTAATGAATTTATTAGATGTCACGCATGGAAAAATAATCAATACTTAATGGCAAATTAAATAAATTGAAGGCTGGATTTCTTGGAAACCGGACAGCTTGAATCTCATTGGCTGAAAGAAGACCACGTTGTCAGGGACGCTTACAAAGGCGCGAAATGTGAGGAGCGAAATCCACCCATATCTCCTAAATCTGTGATCACCAGGAGTTCATATTTTATCCAGCAGATATGCTAGCGGAGTGGATTAATTTGATGTAAATTTTAACTTCCAATTCGGAGTGCAAGTACCGATATTAAAAATCCACCCCCTCCCTAAGGGGCATGACGTCAACGAATCCGCGGGAAAAAGGCTTCATCCATATATACGGAGCTGAATTGACGGTCGCCAGCACTTGTCTTGAATCGTCGGAGCTGAACTGACGGTCGCCAGCCACTTGTCTTGAATCGTTGGAGCTGAATTGACGCTCGCCAGCACACTTGTCTTGAATCGTTGGAGCTGAATTGACGCTCGCCAGCACACTTGTCTTGAATCGTTGGAGCTGAATTGACGGCCGCCAGCACACGTGAATTGAATATCGGGAGTTGAACTGTTGGTCGCCGGTAACTTAAAATTCTACGGACGTACAGTCATTTAATGGCGCGAGCATCCGCCAGTGTTTGTAAAGTGTGATCGCGCTCAAGCAACATGTTAAATCTGGAAATAGTTAACGTAGGATAGTGTTTTTTATTTATGAATAATCAGTGACGTAAAGTAATTACCCTGCAAGAGAGTAGTATAAAATATATCACCATAAGTACGTACATAATAGACTGTGTGACGAACAGTACTTTAAGGAAGTAGTAGCCTGTACTTAGCTATACCGAACCGATGTAATGAACACGTCAAGAATGCCGTATAAATCGGGCGTATCGCGACGGGCGAAATAGTTGACACCTCGTCGTACGTGTCCAGGTCCATTGTGCGGTAGGTGGACGAAGATTAAATAGTGTAAATATATTAAATTCTTGGGTCTAGGATAGAAATTTGTTGTATCCAAATTAAAGTATACAGTGTTAACGTAGTAAATGGTGAAGGTTTGTGGTAATCAAGATATGAGTGTAAAATAATAATGTGCCAGGAAATCTTTTGTGAAACTACGCCATCAAGGATGGAGGAGTAAAACGCAGAGAGGGGCTGGATGAGGCCTCTCGTCTGCAAAGCTGCAATGGAATACCGATAACTAAGATGAGTACTAAATTGTAAAATATATTTGGGAAATGTTATCGTGATGGGAAAAATGGGAATAATTTGATTATACTTGGTTACCTTCTGTAACGAGATGGGTCGCTTAACGACCCCATCCTAAATTTGTAGCACGGACAGTAGTAAATCATAATAATGTAAATAATCGGGTCTTTTATGTATTCAGTTTGTTGGAGATGTAAATTTGTATATATAGGGTAGTACGTTAGGTCATGCATGCATTCATATTTTCTTTGTAGTTAATAATTTTCTTTACATTTGATTTTGATTATGCTAGTTAAATAAGACCCGATATGTGCTTTTATGTTTTGTCATTTTAACGAGCCATTTAATGACATGGAAGGAAAATCCAGCTTCGCCATACCAAGTGTGTTTTGTTGAAATTAATATGGTCATATTTTCAAAGTGAAGTTGTTAAATTTGTGAGATGCGATTAATATAATATTTCCAAGTAAATCATATCTGGAGTGTTTAGTGCCAGAATAAATCGACTTTGTACAAGGGGTTATGCGTTAAACATAATAAGAGTGGACTACCGTATTACAGGCGAAATATTATTTTTTTTAAATAATAATAATAATAAATAAATAATATAACTATTTGTTTTAAAGAAGATATTTCTTTTTTAAATATGATTTGGAGATAATAATAATTTATGTGATCAAGTGTTGAGTTTATTGGGAACCATTTAATGACGGGAGGTCGTTTTAATTTGGAATTAAAGTGCGTGATAACTTAATTTGATCGATTAATAATATTGAAGTGTAGATCGGTGTTAATAATCCGTACATGTTAATGAACGTGTGGTTTAAATTACGGTCCAAATTTTTTTTTACGTATAAATGTCGCGTTTTGAAGTTGCGATTCATTAGCCGGAACATGTAGTGCTAATATTACGAGACCATGATTGTCAAATTTTGGTAAATATAATTTCAAGATGTTACGATTATTTGTGGAGAATGAACTAAGGCATAGATCCAAATGAGATAGAAAATGTGAAAGAATTTGCAGTCAGATAATAAAAGGTCGTACGATGTCCGAAATGAATAAATAAGTCAGTTGATAATTCTGTGAGGAATAAATAAATGAATCGAGGAATATTGAGATAGAGAGGAAAATAGATTCCGTACGAGAGACACTTAGGATATTGATATGAGTGTAAAATGTACGGGCAGTGTCACAGAGAAATACTGAGTTACGCAGCGGGTAGAATTCGAACCCGTGACAGCATGTACGAAATAAATAGACTGCACAGCTGTTCGTTGAGATACAACGGATCTAAGGATAATGAGAGTTCAGATTCCACATAAATGGTCGTATATTGTATTCATTGTAATGACGATCGAGAACAATCATGATGTCGTGATAATAATAATAATAAATATTGCAGATAAAGGATTGGACCGCCTTAATTAATTGAGCGTTGATAAAGATGTTAAACGGGAATCTAAATGATAATATGCAACCGATAATAATAACAATGTAAGGACGATGTTAAATCACCGCGGTCGGATTAATAATAATTGTCATAATAATAACTGTAATGATGTCGTTGGTTGATCAGTGAATTAATTTGTAATTGCGACCGATATCTTAATATATAATTTGGCGGAGGTGACCGGTCCATTAATAATAATAACCTCTTAAGTGACGTGAATAACAATAATAATATCTTGAGTCACCTATTCATTAATAATAATAATAATCACGAGAGGGATATAATAATAATAACAGTAATAACCATTTGTGTTTGCATCCCGCATAATAATGATGATATTAATCAAACGTGACAGTGCCAGGAACCGTTGAATAATAATAATAATAATAATAATAATAATAATTTCGAGGATGATAATTTCATGAAGATTGTGACGAGCGTGGATTAAATTATTTGGTGACAACATCCCTCTATTCGTATGTTTGAATAATGAGAATGATAATATTAGAGTCATTTGGTACCTCTTTATTGTACGGTCTCCGTATGGGACGATGTTACAGTCATACTTGCGTGTTTGTTTACTTCGCTCGCGATGCGAGGGGGGTCACTGGCACGGTATTTCCCACCGCTTCTCGTTATCTCATCTGTGTCAGTAGTCTACTGAGGATAACTGGTGACAATTCAGATCACATGTAAATAAAATGTAAATGCTAATTCATTGGTATGGCATCAGCTGGATATCGTAGGATAGGAACTGTCCGTGGAATCCAGTTTTCTCAATTCACGAGAAACATTACCCAGTCCGAGTACCGGTCTCGGAAAAATGTATATAGCCGGAGTACATCATCTTAGTTAAATCGGGAAGCCGACCGTAACATGGGTTATGCTCGGGCTCCCGATAGAAGGAAGCTATATCCTTGAGTAACGGTTCGATTCAAATGGAATCGATCCGTAAATTATACCTCCAAAATGTCATTTTATTTCAGAAGCAACGCAGCAAGATATTGATACCACTTGCGGTATGGCAAGTGATTTATATATGTAACATGTGTGTAAATTCAAATATTGTTGCCACGTGTATCAAAGTTTTATACGTCAAATGGCGTAATAAACCGCTCCTTCTGGCAAATTATTTCAAAGGAAACCACTCTCATAATCTTTTTATTGTAGTTAGATAATGCCCTTTTTAAAGTAACAGTCACTTCCTAGTCCTATCATGGAGTCCTTAAATTCAAGTTACAATCGAGCCTTCCCCCTTTTAATTTTAAGTTGCTCCGTTCATCCCCGTGTTCTATTATGCCGTTATATTTATATTTGATGATTTAAATAATGAACCGACACCCCTGAGATAAATGCTAGTCTGGGACTCGGGAGGTGGACGGGTGCAATACATACATACATATATACTCATATCTCAAAATTGAATGTAACAGGCGTGAACTTTGGTATTTGCAATCTCCTTGAAACATAAAGAAACACGCCTTCTTTTTTTGGTAGGGCGGGGGGTAAATCAAATTAACGTTGGTGGGGTGAAAAGTAATTGGGACTAATTGATTTTACTGTTCATAATGTACTCATTCTGATCATAAACCGATTTTTTTAATCTTCCCTGGGTTCGTTTAAAAGAGCCATATTTTCTTCTGGAAAACTTAAAGTTAGATTACGATAGATTCTCCTAGCATATAAATGAAAATTTAAACACATTTGAAAAAAAATTAGAATGATATTGACCGTGCAATTGTTCACATCTATAATAAGGTCAATTATGCACGGAAGTATGTCATTCGTATCGCCAGAAATCCCGCGCGCTTTCATACGCGCGACAATGGTGCTGGTGGCATTGTCAGCAATGACAATGGCAGCAGATGTAATTTACCGCCAAGTAGCGGTATTGCATCTTGCTGTGGGGTCCAGAACATTAATAATAATAATAATAATAATAATAATAATAATAATAATAATAATAATAATAATAATAATAATAATAATATTCTGGACCGTTGTCAAAATGCGCGGACTGCGCTGGAAACGGGTCCTGGCCGGGTAATGACTAGGAATGCAGTCCGGCCGGGGGTTCAGTACCGCCAAGGCACCCAAGGCACTCCTCAAGGATTTGATCCATATTAAAAATGCTTACAGGAAAAGATGGCAAAGATTTAGGGACCCAACTGAATGGGTGGAATACCTGGACCTAGCCCGGGAAGTACGAAATCGATTGATGGAAAGAAAGATTGAAAAATAGGAGGAACTTTGCCGTAATCTCTCAGAAAACGAGTCAGATCGCGAATTTTGGCGGATTATATATAAAACGTTAAGCATTTAATTATAAATTTCAGTATAATACCGTAGCAAGGCACGGGTATCTTGCTAGTTGTAATACATTAGAATATTCCGTTGAAATATTAAGTCAGTAGGTCTTGCGCTAACAGGCTACTTGGTGTCTCGCAATAGTCCAGGAAGGTTAATTTTGGAAGCTTCTTGGAAACGTACGCAGCAGTACGAGGGAAGGACATAGTTTTGTTGCTGAGACGCTAAATCACACCGTATCACGTGCTCCTATCAGAAGGGCTTTTACTGTCAAGAACAGACACAACATCTATATATCTACAGAGTGGCGACGTACATGAGCTCTCATTGGAACGACATATCATGTGACATCAAGGGGGGAAGTGGGAATATGAAGAGGATTTATATAGATCTACACTGCGTGGTGAAGATCATTCTGCATCCAGCTTTCTTGAGTCTCCATTCTCAGGTAGTACACGGGCTTTTAGAGAGTCACTCTGCTATCTGAGTGCATCGCTGATGAGGTGCTTACACTCAATATTTCTTATCTGCTCTGTGAGACTTACTCAGATTATTTAGAAAGACAAGTTCATATAATATAGAAGGACTGGATGTTTTCCGTTCTCTCTATCCAGTTAATTCCGATGTGGAATTTCATATTGTAAGGCTGGTACTATGTTTTTGGTACTCAGTAAAATAGGGAGTGATAGATTCAGGGTGGAATCCATTCCATGAAGCAGATGACGAAGATGATGCTGTTGGAAGGGGGACGACAACTATCAACTACAGAAGCAGATGACGAAAAGATCAACCTCCGGTGTGCATTAGTAAGCCCTGTTATCGCAAGTCCGCGCGTGTTGTGTTTAATTGTAATCTGTCAGTAATTTTCAATTTTGGGAATAACTCGTTTTTACGGAATTTCATCCTTTTATGGAATAAAACCTTTTTATTTGTACATCGTTAAATAATTTACTTTTTAGTAGGTTCCCTATGATTTTCCACATGGTATTTAATGGTTAGTATCCTTATACCTCACGACCGGGATAGTCTCATTCATGTAAATTTAGTATATTTTAGATCTAAACTCGGTTTCAAATTACATTTAATTTCGAAGCCTGGCGCCCAGCTTGCAATTGTTGATAATTATCTATATCGTGACTCGTGGGCATGTTAATTACGATCGCCATCGAGGAGCAAGGTCATAACGACAATTTATCTTGTCAGAATTTAGTTTGTTCTGGTGTTTGATCCGTTACAATTTCCTTAGATATAAGTATCCTCATAAAAAGAATTAGACTCCTTTTTCAACACCCCCCCCCCCGCGCACGTTAAGCAGACAGTCCCCTCAAAAATGTGCATATTTCTTTATTGTTAAAGGATATTCGAAATACCAATTTTCCCGTCAGTAACCTTCAGTGTTAAAATATAAGTATCCCCATAATGAGAATTCATTTTTTTCACTTCATCTCACCCTCCTGCCTTAACTGAATTTTCCATAAACAAAAAATACGTTCCTTTATTTATTAAGGAGCTTCCAAATACCAATTATCAAGACCGTAACATCTTTAGTTTTTGAGGTATATGTATCTTCATAAAAATAATTCAACCTTATTTTCACCCCAACCCCCGAAGTTTATTTCCCCTCAAAAATGTGTGTTTCTTTATATTTAAAGGAGATTCCAAACACCAACTTTCGGGTCTGTAACATCTTTAGTTTTTTAGATATAGGTATCCTCAAACAAATAATTCAACTCATTTTTCAATTATTTTATCTCCCCTTCCACTTAGTTGGATTTCCCGAAAACAAAAGAATACGTGTTTCTTTTTTAAAAGGAGATTTCAAATACAAATGTCATGTCTGTTTCATCTTCAGTAAGTGAGATATAAGTATCATAAAAAGGAATCATCCCCTTTTACAGTCCTTTTTAGAACCCCCACCCCATAATTGTTTTTTCCGAGACAAAAATAGGTGTTACATTATTTTTAAAAGAGATTAAAATACCAGTTTCATGTCTGTACTATGTGGTAAGTTTTTGATATACTGAAGATATGCTCATTTTTAAATTCACCTACTTTAATACTCCCCACTGAGTGGATTTTCAGAAAACAAATTATGCGTGTTCCTTTACTTTTACAGGAGATCCAAATACAAATTTTCAAGTCCGTAACATCTTCAGTATTTGATATATAAGTGTCCTCATAAAAATAATTCAACACTTTCTTCAGTTCTTTTCACCCACCCCACCCCCTTAAGTGGATTTTCCGAAAACAAAAGAACACGTGTTTCTTTATATTTAAGGGAGATTCCAGTTACAAATGTTCATGTCTGTAACATCTTCAGCTTTTGAGATATAAGCATCCTCATAAAAAGAATTTAACTCACTTTTCAGTCCTTTATACAACCCCCCTAAGTGAATTTTCAGAAAACAAAAATAAGCGTTTCTTTATTCTTAAAGGGAATTTCTTAATACCAATGTTCACGTCTGTAACATCTTCAGTTTTGGAGATCTCAGTATCCTAATAAAAATAATTCAACCCATTTTTCAGTCATTTTCACCCCCAAGTGTTTTTTAAACAAAAATACGTGATTCTTTATTTTAAAGGAGATTCCCAATACCACTTTTCATGCCTGTAGTATCTTCTGTTTGGAGATACCAGTAGCCTAATAAAAATAATTCAACCCCTTTTTAGTCGTTTTAACCCCCGTTAAGGGATTTTTCTGAAAACAAAAAATACGTGTTTGTTTTTAATGGAGATTCCAAATACAAATTTTCACGTCTGTAATATCTTCAGTTTTGGATATACCTGCATCCTAATAAAAGTAATTCAACCCTTTTTCAGTCATTTTAACCCCCTAAGGGATTTTTCTGAAAACAAAAATACGTGTTGCTTTATTTTTAAAAGAGATTAAAAATACCTACTTTTCATTTCTGTAATAAGTTAAGTTTTTAGATATACTACAGAGTGCTCATTTTAACAATTCGCCCTCGTTAACACTTCCCCTTAAACGAAGGATGTCACGGACGAGAAAATTGGTATTTGGAATCTCCTTTAAAAATAAAGACATGTATTTTGTGGCGGTTGAGGGTGGGGGTGGAATCAACTTAAGGCGGCGTAAAATGAGTTGAATTATGTTTATGAGAATACAAATAAGAAGTGGACTTAAAACAATACAAACAATACACCCCTAAGGGGGTTTTGTCTGGGGGTGAGGAATGATGAGAAAAATATGCATTTATATGAAATAGTTTGAATTATGAAGTTGAAATTCCAAATGATATCCTAGGCGTTAAATAACAGAAGGTTTGAAAAAATTTAACCGCTCAGAGAGTTAAATGGTGGTTAAGATCCAAAAACAAATATGTTCATTCCTTCCTCCGAAATGGTTTAACGTACGAAGACAAAATTCCAATTCCAAATCCTAGGTGTAAAATAGGAAATATGTTTTAACTTTCCAACCCTATCTCTTAAACGAGGTTAGCTCCGTAAACGAAATTATTCATCCCTCCAAATCTGTTTGACATACAGTACAAAGTTGTAATTTTAGTTGAAGGGTGTTCTTTTATGTCCTATGTGTAAAATATCGTATACTTGAAAATATTTCTCTCGTAAGGTGTTTAGATGACGGTTGACCCTCCGAAACCCTTTTAGGCACTAACTTATTGTTTTATTAAATTTGGTCTTCTTTACTCTAGATGTTAACAAATATTTAAAAACATTCACCCCTTAAAAACTATATATTCCTCCATTACTGTTCGACGTACAAATTCAAAATTTCACAGGTTGGTCGCTTTTACATCCCAGATTTTAAATAAGGTAGGGTTTAACATTCAAATTCTTCTGTATGGGGTTCAAATGAGTGTTAGATCAGAAAAAAATAATCATTCCCCAAAAGCGTTTGATGTACGAAATGCCAGGCTAAGCTGACAGTGGACTCTCCAGAAAGTAAAACTTTGAATAATAATTTTCAGGTTAATACCGTAGCGAAGTACGGGTATCTTGCTAGTTTTATATACAGTATATAGATGTTGTTCTTGTTGTCATAGGTAATTTTTAATACTTCCTTAGTATTAGTCACATTCTCTGTCTGGATATCATCCTTTACAACCAAACTCTTTCCATACTGCTGACTGAATACTTCTGCCTTCTGAAGTTCGTCGCATACACACTCCCCTTATTCATTAATGATTTCTGGAATGTCCATCTTGGAACCTGTTTCTGCCTTAACTTACCTATACATACCCTTCCGTTTTTCAACAGCCGATTATGCTTGCCATCATGTTATCCCTCGCTGATTTCTTGCTAGATTAATCTTCCTAGTACGTTCCTTCAATTCCTCCCTACTTTCACAGCCACTTTCTTTCCAACCTGCACCTTCTTCGTAGTCTCTTTATTTCTCCGTTATAATATAGCGGGCCTTTACCATTCCTTACCTTCTGTAAAGGTACATCGCTTTTTTCGCATTCCTCAACAACTGCATTAAACCCATCTCACAATCTGTTTACATTTTTGTTTACCGTTTTCCATTGGTCATTGTTACTTTTTTTAAAACTCCCTCATGCCTGTCTTATCAGTCATATTCTACTGCCTAATAGTATAACTTTTAAGACCTTCCTTTCTATCACATTTATTTTTAACTACCACAAAAACAGCTTCATGGTCAATAATATCATCTATTGTTTCCGTTTTTCTATAGAGCTTATCTGGTTTTTCGAGCACAACGTCCGGAATATTCTTCCATCTAGTTGGTTCCATCACTTTCTGATTCATCTGACCTTCCCTGATTAACTTATTTGCCATTTGTTGGTCATGATTCCCGTTGTTCGCATTAACTTCCCAGTTGACATTTGATAAATTGAGATCACACGCTACAATCACGTTCCTTTCCAAACCGTTTCCCACATATCTTATCAAATAATTCCGAATCAGCGTCTGCGCCACGCTTTCCCGGTCTGTACACTCCAAAAATATCAAGTTTCCTATTATCTTTAGAGAGGAGCCTTACACCTAGAATTTTATGTTTGTCATCTTTAACATTTTCGTAGCTTACAAATTCTTCTTTCACTAGAATGAATAACCCCTCCATTCCTATCCTATCTCTACGATAGACACTCCAGTTCCATGAGAAAATGTCTGTACCCATTCTATCATATCTCAGCCATGATCCAACTCCTATTACAATATCTGATAAGTATATATCTGTTACATTACTTAATTCTTTTCCTTTCTTTACAATTATTCCACTGTTCAACTCTAATATTTTTATGTCATCCCTACTTAACTCTCAGATCCCTGTACACTTATCACCGCTCCATAGACCACCTCGCTTTAAGGAATATATTTCCCTATAATCCTCCTAAAGGAATTTCCTAACTTATACGTACAACTGCTGTTTAAGCGGAGGCCATCTGAACGCAGATCCCTATCACCTACTCACGTATTATGATCTAGAAATCTCACAACCAGTTTCTCACATACCTACTCCATAGTCCCATTTAAATCCCCAAACATTTTCCAGTCAATATCCCTCCTACACAGCATTCCACTGATAACAATCTCCACTTCCTTGAACTCCACCCGTGCTGCATTTACCAGATCCCATACATTCCCAAATATGTGGTTACTTATACCTACTTGCCGTCCACTGTTGGTACCAATCTGAAATACTACCACCTTCTACTTTATCTCCCCCTTCTCTTCTACATTCCTCAGCATCTGCCTTAACCTAATTCCTGAATAACACTCTACCCTGGTTCTCTTTCCTCCACACACTTTCCCCATATATTTGACAATGGAATCGTGTTTCGATTAGCCAGGTCGTATTGGGGTACTGTTAAACAGACAAACTTGTGAAATTTTGGTAATAAGTACAACCTATTCCAGCTCGGCGCTTTAGCTGAATGGTCAGAGTCGAAACCTTGATGCAAGTGCGATAATAGGTATAACTTGAAAACAATACTCTCTCGCCCATGGATAACTAATGTGGATATCGAGCTCGAATATTGTTATTATTACTATTATTATTATTATTATTATTATTATTATTATTATTATTATTATTATTATGTCCGGCTCCATGGATAAATGGTTAGCGTGCTGCCCTTTGGTCACAGGGGTCCCGGGTTCGATTCCCGGCTGGGTCGGGAATTTGAACCATCATTGGTTAATTTCGCTGGCACTGGGGCTGGCTGTATGTGTCGTCTTTATCTTCATTTCGTCCTCATCACGACGAGCAGGTCGCCTACGGGAGTCAAATCAAAAGACCTGCACCAGGCGAACCGTACATGTCCTCGGACACTCCCGGCACTAAAAGCCATACGCCATTTCATTATTATTATTATTATTATTATTATTATTATTATTATTATTATTATTATTATTTTACGATCGCGGTTATTATTATTATTTTACGATTATTATTATTACTATTATTATTACTTGTATGTATGACTGTGAAGTGTTACATCATGTTAGTATTTGTATTGTTATTACGTTACGATCGCGTTGTGTGTGAGGTTATGTCGTTAAGTATTAGTGTTATTATTATTTGCGTAGTCGAATGACCGTACTGTGTGTGAGGTTATGAAATATGTGTTGTACATGGACATTGACATCAATTCCATTTATTTAAATAACTGTACATTAATATTGTAATTTATTCTTACCTGTATATATATAAATTGTAATCCATAATTGTGAAACACTGTAACTTCCAGAATGGTATACACTCTAGAATGATTGAGAAGATTCTGTATACTATTTCTATGTATTGGACACTCTGGAACATTCAAGAAGGTAGTTTCTTTTGTAACGTATCTTTCTGAAAATCTGGCCAGATATATATATAATGAGACGATGTTGACGGTGAAGTCAGTTAGGCCTACTGTTGAGTTAATGTAGTGGTTTAGAAGTTATTGTAGCACGTGGATGACATGCGAGTTAAGGCAGTCTCCATGTTGAATTGATCAGTAGTCATCTATTTTCAACTGCTTTAAAGATGGCGGCTTTTTATATTCTTGAAGTGAAGTGCTTTTGTTTTGTGATACGGTGATTAAGGTTACATGTGTGTATTAATATGTGAATATGTAAATAAAAGTATTGCCAACTGACAGCATCTCGTGTGCGTCTGTGTGGCTACGTTAACTGGCGACCGTGACAGGATTCTACTGAATTTATTGGACTCGAAAATGAAGAACCAGAGGACCGTGGTCATGCTCAAACAGTTAACTTCCTTCATTCAGGCCCAGGCTAAGAACATCGAAGCCCAGTTTGGAGAACTCGACAAGAATATCGGAAAACTCGAGAAGAATATCGGGGCCCAGTTGGGGAAACTGGAGGAGAAAATCGGGGCCCAGTTCACGACCGGATCGACGTCAGAAGAGGGAGCCGAATACCCGATCATTGGACAGGAGATGGAAGTACGACGCAGCCCGCGGTCATGTTCGACTTGCGAAGAAGCGGTGGGAGAGTTCGGCGGGCGCGGCGATATCCACCAGCCGGGAGCCGACTGCCGAGTCCGGCCGCGGGAGGGGGCGAAGCGTGCCGATGGAGCACCGCGGGTGTTCGACGCCGAGACCGAACAACCAGACGACGCGACGGTGAATGGGCCGTATCAGCATGAAATCAAGAGCAAAGCGCTCGACAGCCGCAGTAAGCTCCACGGCACCGTGAACTGTCCAGGGAGGAGATTCAGCGTGGAGCAAAGCTATGGGGAGGCCCAGACGATGTCGCAGGAGATGGAGGCAGCGATAGAAAGGACACAGCCAGTGGGACCCTCTCTACGAGACCAAGGACCAATAGGGTCCGAACCGACAACCACGAAACGAGGGTGCCACCTGACAGAACACAAAGGTAGGAACGAGGGGGAAGCCAGCGGAGCTTCAAATGCCACGCATGGACCTGTGGATCACCATCACCAGGAACGAAGACACCGTCGACCGGACCCAACGGACCCACCAAGGGAAGGTGGTGCTCCCCGACGGAACGGGAGCCACCGGGCTGCGAACTGCGGACTTCGACAAAGCCAACAGGAGGGCTGTGTGACTGAGGTAGTCTGTGTGAAGTTAAATGGTGTGGACCAAGAGAGTGTGACAAAGTGTGGAAATTGTTTCAAGTAATAGGGGGGGGGGTATTGACGCAAGTGCCGTAATAGGTATAACTTGAAAATAATATTCTCTAACTCACGGGTAACTAATGTAGAAAACGAGCTCTATTATTATTATTATTATTATTATTATTATTATTATTATTATTATTATTATTATTTGTATGTATGGCTGTGAAGTGTTACATCATGTTAGTATTTGCATTATTATTGCGATACGATCGCGTTGTGTGTGAGGTTATGTCATTAAGTATTAGTGTTATTATTATTTACGTAGTCGAATGATGGTATTGTGTGTGAGGTTATGAAACATGTGTTGTACATAGACATTGATATCAGTTCCGTAAATGTAAATACCTGTAAATTAATACTGTATTTTTCTTACCTATATATATATATAAATTGTAATCCATAATTGTGAAACACACTGTAACTTCCAGAATGGTATACACACTAGAATGATTGAGAAGATTCTGTACACTATTTCTATGTATTGGACACTCTGGAACATTCAAGAAGGCAGTGTCTTTTGTTACGTATCTTTCAAATCAAATCAAATCAAAATCTTTATTTGCAAATGGGGTGTCTACCTCGGTGGCAAATAGTACACTAAAATACATTATTGTCAAGCACTAAATTTTAAATTAACAAGAGAAGAAAAAAACATTTTCTAGAATACAATAATATACAATTTATGCTAACAAGTTTTTCTATTAAACAAACAGATCATCCTTAATAAATTTATATTGTTTACAAAATTCAACTTATAATATCTCCTATACCTACAAACATAGTCAACTCATATACAGTATGTGGAATTTCTTCAAATAATACTATGCAACTGGTATAAGATTAACATTTACATTGCATTTATTTACTTTTTTTACCCATTTTGGAATCTAAGTAGCATAACGACCTGCTGCATCTTAACCAGAGCCCCTTTTGCCACCACTTTTCAGAGTTCCTGAAGGGCCTTCACAGCTACCGTAGTGGTCCCAGGGTCCTCGAAGTCCCCACTGTACTTCACCCCTACAGGCAGTCCCCTACTTTGGCTGTCCAAACTCCATGGACCCGGGGATGGAATTATTTTTTTTAAACACACATTTTTTATTTACAGTAGCCTGCACTGGTCGAATGCCCTCTAATATTTCATTTATTTTCCCTGTTGCTGTTTATTCTCTTCTTGAATACCTGTACAGATTTTGGAAAAGGATCAAACACTACCCCTGGTAAATTGTTCCACTCCTTCACGCCCTACCCAATGAATGAAAATTTACCCCAGTCCCTTCTGCTAAAATTCCTTTTAATTTTATACTTGTGGTCAGTTCTGCCAATATAATTATTTTCCAACTGAAGCCTCTCACGGATTTCTCCCCAGGCTTCTTCTCCTGTATAGGCTCTATATAATCCTATAAGTCTAGTTTTTTCTTTCTCTTACTTAAAGTTTCCACCCAAGTTCCTCTAACATTTCTGATACACTACTGTTTCTCCTGAAATCCCCTGTTACAAATCTTGCTGCTTTCCTCTGCACACTATCTATTTCTTTTATTAGGTATTCTTGGTGAGGATCCCAAACACTGTTTGCATATTCTAATAATGGACGAACCATACTTAAGTAACTTTTTTCTTTTAATTCTTTGTTGCATCCTTTAAGTAGCCTCATCATGACATGTAACGATCTGTATGCTTTCCCAACAATGTCATTAACATGACCCTTCCAGTGCAAATTACTTTCAAATCTCACACCTAAGTATTTGCACTTACCATCTTTTGGGATAATTACCTCATCCAAAGTATATTCAAATTCAGTTTTAAAGCTCCTGTTTGTAAATGTTGTAACAGTTGATTTGCCTCCATTAACCTTCATATTATTTTCTTCAACCCACTGTTGGATACTTTCAAGGTCCCTTTGTAACTCTGAACAATCCTCAATGATATTTATTTCCCTATAAACAATTATATCATCTGCATACTATCTTATTTTTGATGTTATATTGTTCCCTAAATCATTTGTGTATATTAAGAAAGGTAACGGACCGATTATACTACCCTGTGCAATTCCCTTCCAAACTTTCTCTTCCTGTGATATATTATTTCCTACTTAAACTTTCTGAACCCTTGAATTTAGAAATGTTCTTATCCAACATATAACCCTTACGTCCAATCCTCATCTCTCCAATTTCTTTAATAATATTCCATGTTCCACTCTATCAAAGGCTTTGGAAAGATCTATGGCTATGCAATCTAACTGGCCTCCTGAATCCAACTGATCTGATATGTCCTGCTGAAATCCCACCAGTTGTGCCTCACAAGAAAATTTCTTTCTAAATCCATACTGGCTCCTCATGAACCAATTTTTATCATCACATATCCCTCTGATGTACTTTGCTATTGAACTCTCCAGTATTTTACAAACTATACTGGTCAGGCTGATTGGTCTGTAGTTATCTGGTTTCCTTTTATCACCCTTTCCTTTATAATTTGGTACTATTATAGATTCCGTCCATTCTTTTGGTATTACACTATTATTTATGACATAGTCAAAGAGAAATTTTAAATAAGGCACTATGTACCACCCCATTGTCTTTAATACCTCCCCAGTAATTTGATCACTTCCTGCTGCTTTTCCTTGCCGAAGCAGTTGGATTTCTCTGAAAATATCTTCATTTGTGAATGAGAAGCTTCTTGTTTCCCTATGTGTCTCTCCCTCTCTATCTTCTGTTACTGTTTCCAACTCCTGACAATCTTCTACTGAATCTCTGAATTCCCCACTAAATGGATTTGCTTTCTCAGTATCTGTTGAATAGTGTTCACCCCCTTCTCCCACCATTGTAGGAATTTGGATTCCTTTTCCTTTTTGATTCACAATATATGAATACATCTTTTTCCATTTCCCTTTGTGGTCATTACCCTCTTGAAGTATGTCATTCATATATTTCTCTTTTGCTTCCTTTTTCACTCTATTCAGTTCCCTCATTAAATGTTCTCTAGTTTCTCTATTCTCCCTACCCTCTTTGATATTCCTGTTTACTATTCTACATTTTCTTTTTAATTTCCTTATTTCCCTTGTATAATAAACAGGGTCTGAGGTCATTTTACCCTTCTTAACAGGTACAAATCTCTTCTCTCCTTCCCAAATGATTCCTTTAAATTTAGCCCAAAGTGTATCCACATTATTCCCTTCACTTATCCAACAACTGAATTGTGATTTAAGGTAAGTCCCAAATTCATCAACTTTCGCTCTTCTGTATAGTTTCTTGTCTTGTGTGACCCTCTTATTAAGCATGTTTGGCACAAGTCCTACATCCTTTATTACAGCCTTATGGTCACCTATTTCTTCAATTACCTCAGTTTTGTCAACAATTTCCCATGGTTTAACCAAGAATACATCTAGCAAGTTGTTGAGATGAGTCGGTTCTTGTACTACTTGTGTACATCTTCCCTCCCAAATTAACTTATTTGCCAGTTTCTGTTCATGGGCTTCAATTGCAGCTCCATTCCATTCAACTTCAGGCAAGTTTAGGTCTCCCCCAGTTATTACCATAGCATTATTATTGTTTTTATGAGTATAATCTATTAATTTCTCAAATATTTCCATGTCTCTTTCCTCTCTTACAGGCCTATATGTTCCTATAATTCCCACCTCCTTCATATTATCACAAACTAATTTTATCCCTAATATTTCATCCCTTTCATCGGTAAACCATTCATGTGAACAATAAGTTTCCTTCACCAGAATAAACACCCCCCGCCCTTTTTATCTCCTCGGTCTCTACGATAGACTGTATACCCTTCTGGAAATACTTCTCTATTACCTACCCCGTCTCTCAACCATGCTTATACTCCTATCACCACATCAGTCTCATAAGATTCCATCAATGTACTGAATTTTATTTGTTTATTTACTACACTCTGACAGTTTACCAAGAGCAATCTCAGACCCCCTTCCTCCGTAAAACTTGACTTTTGTAATTGGGTAACATTTGACTCATGAGTTGAGAACGTCCCTGGAACCCAGATATTTGTACATAGATCTTGATTTAAGGATCTGATTTTTCTGGCAAGTTTCCCTGTATATGCCAATTTAGTGGTATGGGTTTTCTTAAGTGCATATTAGTTTGAACATCTCTGTTGATAATTGTAGCGATTTGTCTACAGAGTGTTGCTTTTCCATTACCATTCAGATGTAACCCATGCCTAGTGAACATTTGCCTGCCAAGACCTAAAGTATCTACCACATAGACATTTCTAAAACTCTTACTTAATCTCTTGATTTTTATATTTACATCATGTACAGCTTTGTTCACACACGAGTCTTCTATAAGGTCATACCTGGGTGGCATATTAACTACAATTACTTTTGAGTCAGGTAGTTTCGAAATCTTATCTCTGAGGGTCGTAATTAGTTCCTCACCTTCTTTTGCAGCAATGTCATTTGTACCACTCACAATCACCACGTAGTTGTACTTCTCTAACACAGGATCACAACTTGAAAGGACGTCTTCAGTTTTGGCACGCGGTTTTATTAGTCCTAAAACCTCAGTTTCTGGATTATGGAGCTCATCCTTGATGCCTTCTGCCATACCCCGCCCTTGACTGTCTGCGTAGAGATGAATTTTTTGCGATCTTGACTTCCGGGTGGTTTTCTTCTTCTGTAGGTTATCTCCACTGGATTTAAAATTGTTTGGAAAACTTGATGTGTCTTCTTCTGGAACTTGTTGCAATGACTGAAATCTATTTTGGCACTGCAAAGAGTTTTTTCCCGGTTTGAAGTTGTACGTATTTTCCCCCATATGTTTAACATTAGGCCTAAAATGGCTAAGCGTCACTTCCGTCCACGGCGATCTTTCTTCTCCACTGTCTTCTTTATCTTCCAGTTTCTTTATTCTGTCCTTTAAACTTTCATTTTCAAGTTTCAGAGCACATAAGTCTTCTTGTAGCACTCCTAAAATCTTAAGCATAGATTCGTAAGTCTCTCTTTCTTGTTGTTCTACCTCACTATCAGTTTGTTTACACTCGGGACACAGCCACACACTTTCTTCAATATCAGACCTATTTACAATAGTTGCACAACGAAAATGGTACCATTCATCGCACTTACGACACAGAATCCCATTTTTAACTACTCTTCTGCATTCTGGAAATCTGGTCAGATATATATAAATAGAAGATCTTGACGGTGAAGTTAGTTATTGTTAAGTTACTGAAGTTGTGGTTTGGAAGTTACTGTAGCACGTGGCTGACATGCGAGTTAAGGCAGTCTCCATGTTGAATTGATCAGTAGTCGTCTGATTTCAACTTTTTTCAACGTGTAACCTCTGTGGTATTCGGTGATAGTTGTCAACTGTTTAAAGAAACACCTCTTGCGAGTGACATCTGAAGCAGTGAAATATTGTTTTAAAAGTACGAGTATCCACATCATTTCAGAATTGAAAATTACCTTTTGATATGTAACAGTGTGAGAAAAACTTGCTTAGCATACTAGTAGGTGCCAGCATTGTAGGGGACCAAGTGGCGAGTTTGTAGGAGCGTAGCTTCATAACACACTAGTGTCTTGAAGTTAAGCATAAGTTACGAGTAAGCAGGGCAACAGAAAATAGACCGCAAATCGCACGACATACGCCCCTACTAACCTTACGTGTTCGCTCTGTGTAGGAAAGGATTGTCCCCTGCTCTGACTAGCGGCGTAACCGCAAGGTAAACACAGCCAGTTCCTACGCCCCATATTCCATGAGTCATGTTGGCCCTGGTATAGTGTGCGGAGTGTAGCCTCGTGGTGAACGTGACAATATAATGGCACAACAACGCCATCTGGACCCCGTTATGCAGGGTAGAATACTCGGCCGCCTGGAAGCAGGCCAGACACAGACGGAAGTCGCCGTATCCTTGAATGTGCCACAAAGTGTCATTTCCAGGCTTTGGAAACGATTTCGAGACACAAGAGATGTTAGGCGTAGGCCAGTACCAGGTAGACCAAGGGTAACCACCCCACAGCAGGACCGATATCTGGCCTTAACCGCCCGACGAAATCGGAGTGCACCTGCAAGAGAATAGCCGGCGGAGCTTGCAGCCGACTCAGGGGTTGCCGTTTACCGACAAACTGTGTACCGGATGCTCAGAATAGCAGGGCTGTTTGCCCGACGTTCAGCGGTGTGCGTCCCGCTCACTCCAGCACAGAGACGGGCCCGTTTACTGTGGAGCCGTAAACATCGAAACTGGAACATGAATGAATGGAGGCATGTGCTCTTCACAGATGAATCCCGCTTCAGTTTTCAGAACGATTCCCGTCGCACATTAATCTGGAGAGAACCGGGTAGCCGATACAACCACTGGAACATCGTGGAACGGAACCAGTATGGTGGTGGTAGTGGCGCTATGATGTGGAGTGGCATCGTTTTGAATGGCCGTACGGACCTGCACATCTTCATGGGTGGTCCTAGGAACACTGTTAACGCTCGGAGATACAGGGATGAGGTACTGAGACCACATGTTCGACTCTTAAGAGGTGCGGTTGGTCCAGACTTCCTCTTAATGGACGATAATGCCCGACCACACCACGCTGCTCTGGTGGATGAATTTCTGGCTGAGGAAGACATTCATCGCATGGACTGGCCATCGAGGTCTGCGGATCTGAACCCTATAGAACATGCCTGCGGTGCATTAGGAAGGCGAATTGCATCCCGTCAGCTTCCACCAAGGACCCTCCAAAACCGTTAGGGGTAACCATACACCTTATTGACAGCATATATTGTTTTAGAAGACATTGCCAAGTTTTGTTAGTTGTTGTCATAGGTGTACCTTAGCTATCAGAACCTTTCTGACACCGTATTTTTGGACAAGTTGTGTGACTTATGGTGTGTGAGTCAGCTTCCGGTTGTTCAGCAATCCGTCTGACATTCCTATCAGGCGGTATGGACTCGTTTAGTGATTATGCTTAACTTTTGGACACTAGTGTAATAACATGCAACATGGACATTGCTTATAATTTAACTTGTGTCGTGAGTGCGTAATTGTGAACTTATGTAGAATTATTTAGTGAAATACACTGGAGGAAGAAATATCCAAATATTATAAATAAGGAATATAGAATACGGAAATTTAGGCAATATATTTGTCGAGGTAACATATTAAATTGATTAAAGTCCAAGATTACACATTAATATCCGCGCGAGGAAAGCCGCCACAAATGTGCCATGCTGGTCGATTAATTACGGCGTAATCACCTGACTGCTGAATGCAGGCATGCAAACGTGCATGCATTGTATCGTACTAGTGCCGGATGTCATCTTGTGGGGTGAGTTCCATGCCTGTTTCACTTGGTCGGTCAATACAGGGACGGTTAATGCCGGTTGTGGATGACGCTGGAGTTGAAGTACAATGATGTCCCATACGTGCTCGACTGGGGACAGATCGGGGATCGACAAGCCAAGGCAACATATCGGCACTCTGTAGAGCATGTTGAGTTACAACAGCGTCTTGGGGGCGTGCATTATCCTGTTGGAAAACACCTCCGGGGATGCTGTTCATGAATGGCAGCACAACAGGTCGAGTCACTATACGGACGTACACATCTGCAGTCAGGGTGCTTGGGATAACCACGAGAGTGCTCCTGCTGTCATGGGAAATTGTTCCCCATACCAGAACTCCCGGTGTAGGTCCAGTGTGTCGACACCGCAGACGGGTGGAATGCAGGTGCTCACCTGGCCTCTTTCTAATCAGCACGCGGCCATCACTGGCACCAAGGCAGAACCGGCTTTCATCGGAAAACAACCCGTACCTCCACTGCATTCTCCAACGAGCTCTCGCTTGACACCACTGAAGTCGCAGACGGTGCTGGTTTGGGGTAAGTGGAATGCACGCAGCAGGGCGTCTGGCACGGAGCTGTCCTTCAAGTTACCGATTTCAAACAGTTCGTTGCCTCACTGTGGTGCCAACTGCGGCTCGAAATTTTGCTGCAGACGCAGTCCGCTGCAGCACAGCCATACGCCGTATATGGCGGTCTTCCCTCTCGGTGGTCCAACGGGGACGTCCGGGGTCCGGTCTTCTCGCGAGCGTACCTTCTCGTGACACTGCTGTCAACACTCATGCACAGTGGAGACATTCCTGCCAAGTCGTTCTGCAATAGCGCGGAAGGAACATTCACCTTCATTTAGCCCTATTATATGGCCTCGTTCAACCGCAGTGAGCTGTTGATAACGGCCTTTTCGTCGTCGTAAAGGCATTCTTGACCCAATGACAATCACTCCGCCGAATCTCACAGGTAACCAACGCTCTAGAACGAATCTCACATGGGAAATCATGGGGCCGCTTCTAGCGCCACGGTAATGCGATTTGCGGGAAAACTGAATCAACGTCATCTTTCAGATGATAAAAACACACCTACCATCGTTCGTTAATCTAGCACAACTCCATCTTGGTGTTTGGATTCTTTTCCGCCAGTGTACAATTTCTTCTTAGTTTCAACTATCGTACTATTTGCGACGGCTGACAACTGTTGGACAAACCGTTTAATTTTAGGAGCTTATGTGAGAAACTAGAAATTGTTCAGTCTCGAAAACCTTCTCCAGATATGCCCAAACGTTAAAGGGAAGCATGAAACTAAAAACCGGGGGTACGTTCACCATTTACAAACTTCGCTGTACAATAAAACCAAATGGATTTGCTTGAAGTTACGAATTTAATTTACTGTTCTGCTGGCCACGTTTACTCTTTGCAAGAGACCGAATTGTTTGGTCGGACACTGATTATGATAATCTGAGTAACTTGCACAATGCCACTCCAGAGCATGAGAAATCGCAGTCACACATTTCTGCACTGTTACAGCTGAACAAGTTTGGAAAATCTAGAATTGATGTTCTGCTTGGTGCCCAATTGCGTGCACGCACTGTACAATATAATGAGACCGTTCGGAAAAACGGATACGTGCTCAAGTGATTTATTGATGTGTATTTTTAGCTATTCACGAATTACCTTTCCGAGGACGTTCTGAGTGTGAAGATTCTTTGAACAGGGGTGCTTATTTGGGTGCATTGAATTTAATCGTCACTTACGATGCGACATTAAGTACACACCTAGAAACATCAATCGTGTTTCGCGGAACTTCAAAGAGGATATAAAATGACTGTAATAAGGGCTGTCAGTAATGTAGTTTTGGAAAAGTAAAGTCAGAAATAAAACACGCTATTTTGGTTGCCCTTCATCTTGACGAGACTTCAGACATTATGAATTTGTCTCACCTATCAACCACTCTGACATACGTTGATTCTAAAGGTGGTAAAGCTCACGAAAGTTTAATTCCTTTCACTGATGTCAACGCAAATCGAACAGCCAATGGTTTGCTTGAACATGTGAAAAACCATTGTTACTGAGTTTGACTTAAACTATAGGTTGGTTGCACAAACGTTCGACGGAGCAGCTGTGATGGCCGGCCACATGAGTGGACTAGGAATCAAAGAAAAAAACCTCTTTCCGAAGGCCGTTGTTGGTTATAATTAAGGGCTACCCATGAGTCGAGTTGACTTTAAAATTTTACGATGTAACATAATGATAGCATTGTTAAAGCTGTAGTAGAGCCAGGATATCTTTTGACAGGTGTTTATGGATATATTCCAATAACTGATTCCATTTCTTTAGTCACAATCTTAATCTGATTTTGTCAGAGTCAATTTCCTGTATCAAGGAATGTAGAGTGTCTTTCCAGAACTTAAGGGAATTAGGGTCATTTGTTTCACAAGTCCCCTAAACGACCTTATGAACTGATAGAATTTACAGCAAAGAGGATGCATAGCAATGCTCCAACACGGTGGAATTTATCATATCATCTTGTTCACACAGTGAAAGAATATCTCACTTGATTCCTTGAATTCTTTCGGAGTGTATTAGATGAAAGTTTAAACTGGGACAGTGAGTTGTAGCGGCACAAGGTTTCATGAAATTTCTAATTAGCATTGAAACTTCTATTTGTTTCAGATTTATATCAACATTTTTAAGTTAACTGATAACCTTCTCAATATCCTTCAATCCAAGCATTCAGATGTCCTATATTGCTCCCAGAAAGTTCAAGAAATCAAAAGAGATATGCTATACCTCAGGAATAAGTGCGACGTAACTTGGGCTTAGACTCTGGCATATCATAGTGTCGAAGACTCTCCACCAACTAAACGACAATGCTGGAAAGAAGATCAAATAATTTCAAGGAAATGCCTTTACCATTCTACTTTTGACAACATTATTGTACAATTAGATGAACGATTTTGGCCATTAAACCTGTTACAATTTAAATCCTTGGTGGATCATCTGTAGTATGAAGCGTACAAAGCTACTTTACCTCTTTCTGCTTTTGAAAATCTTAAACTGTCATATAAGGGCTTTTTTTATTTTATCCGATACAAGGATGAAATTATCATGCTGTATTCGTTTGATGAATTTTATGTTCAACACCCTCATCTGTTAGTGTGCTCCCTGAAAAGCAAACAATTGAAAACAGTTGAAAGGTCGTTTTCAGCTCTCAGGAAGATTAAGACGTTTCATAGGTCAACGCAGTGTCAAAAGAGACTTGCGGGCTTTGCAGTTCTGTCCATAGATAAGGAAATTCTGCATCAACTGAAAAGCATAGACACATTTTATGATAATGTCATCACAATATTCACAAAATAAGGGAGACGACTACATTTCAACTTCAGGTAGATTCAAAGGAACAGAACATCCCGTGGAGGAACTTATTGCATACTTTTGTTAGTAGTGGAACATACAGCGGACAATAGAAGAACTTCTAACAAAAACATAGTAAATAAGTCACTAACAATTTTAGATAGGCCTATGTATACAATACAATATGCATGATGCTATTGCATCAGGGTCATTGTTATTTTAAATGGGCTTCCACGCTGAAGGGTGTGAATTGCAACGGGGCAGAGACTTTCCTAATGCATACATAAGAGTTCAAGGAACTTTTTAACAGAATTTTGACGGGTGATTCATGAAATAGACGTGATTTCTACTAATCTGTGCACTTTTATGTAGGAAACTGAACACATCATGACACGCTTATCTTCTTTTTTACGGATTATGCACTGTACTCAGCAATAAATAAACTATGTATATACATCTCAATAAGTTAATTGCAGTTTAAAAAATTATATCGATTTTCTTTATCTAGAGATGTGATGTTGTTAGTTATTTTTTGTTTCCTGAAAATCAAAGATTTGACATGATACCGTACGCTCTGCTTAGAGGTTCTCCTATTTTCATGAGATTACACTTAAGTCTATATGGTTAGAGCTTGGTTACATTCTTTTATATCCTAATGCACGCTAAATTGTACTTCCTACCTCCGGTAATTAGTAAGTCCTATTTTGGACAGTTTACCCACTTTTTGAAACCACCGCATCCACTGGTAGAGACCCCTTACCGAGACAACAGGTGTTCGCATTTATACAAGGCAGACATTCTTCGAAAATATAAACGATACAACAAGGGCGTGTTATAACTTTGTTGATTGTTAGAGTGGAAGTTAAGAGGATGCCTTTAGATATTTAGGATTTTCATTTCTTTGCCATATTCAGATCGTAGCTGAGTGCTAAGGATTATCGATCGTGTGTCACTGGGTGGGAACCTAGATTGGTGGTTGAAGTGCATGGAAGGGGTTCTTTGGATAGCCATGCCAAGCCAGGGCGGGTGAAATGATGTAGCTAGCTTACTCCTCCTAGATGAAAGATGAGTTTCCTAGTTTGACACAGGGAGTCGGTACCACATGGAATTCTATAGAACGTACTTCCTACGTCCGGTAATTAGTACGTCCTATTTTGTACAGTTTCCCCACTTTTTGAAAACACCGCACGCCACTGGTAGAGACCCTTTACCGAGACAACAGGTGTTCGCATCTATCACCAGTCCACGGAATACCAATGATATTTGGTCACGTTGTACATAATGTATTAGTGATTTTACATGTTTACTATTTCAGTAGAGCTATCTAAGCGGATGGAGTTGTACTCTGTGACCCCCAAACCCCATGGCGCTACAGCCCTTGAAGGGCCTTGGCCTACCAAGCGACTGCTGCTCAGCCCAAAGGCCTGCAGTTTGCGAGATGCCCTGTGGTCAGCACGACGAATCCTCTTGGCCGTTATTCTTGGCATTCTAGACCGGGGCCGCTATCTCACCGTCAGATAGCTTCTCAATTCTAATCACGTAGGCTGAGTGGACCTCGAACCAGCCCTCAGGTCGAAGTAAAAATCCCACAACCCGGGGCCTCCGGGTAAGGGGCAGGCACGCTAAACCTACACTACGGAGCCGGCTGTACTCTGTGACTTGGTTATAATTAAGGGCTACCCGTGAGTCGAGTTGACTTTAATATTTTACGATATAACAGAATGATAGTATTGTTAAAGCTGTAGTATGGCACAGAAAATCTTTTCACAGGTGTTCACGGATTTATTATAATAACTGATTTCAAACAAACAAACAAAATGTATGATGACAGAATAACATTACGTTCAATTAACAGTCATTTGAAGTTAACCAATGCTCTGAAAACCACTTATGTTTTCCGGAATAGCGTTTCCTTACCCGTCAGGTGTTAGCCTGAAGATTTATTCAGCATTTATTCATTAAATTATGTCGACATGCGTGAGTAGAATATCAAAGGGGATTCTGGACCACCGCAGCCTCTGCGCTAGTGCGCGGCCCCCCCCCCCATGCGGGGGCCTCTCACTTGCCAGGGCGCGTGTGGAATGTACCTCCCTGTACGGGGGCCTCTTGCTGTCAAGGCTACACACAAGTGTGGAATGTTTCTCCTTGCGACAGTTTTCTACTGCTAAGCATATGGTGTGTGTGTTGGGTAACGACACTTGTTATGGTGCATGATTGTGTGTCCTTTACTGAAGGGCAATGTAAGACAAAGCATGCTAACTACTAACCCTACTCTCCTAGTAGGGATTAAAAAACTCTATTGAGTGTAATGATGTGATTTGATTAATCAATTTTTTCTAACCTACTTACCTATAATCATTTATGATATTGATTAGCTCTGAAATCGTTCATGTTGTTGACAGGAAGGACATCCAGTCGTAAATCTCCACGTTAGATAATCGCATTTTATATTAAATTCACATTTTTCTCCCATACTAGATATCTAGCACGAGTATTTTGTTGAAAAAGAACAAAATGAATAAATGACATCTATAAAATATCACTGTACTAGTTAACACAAATAGATAATTATTTTACTCAGATAAAGTATGAAATCAGAGGCTGATTACGAAATTCCGTTGTTACGAGCGCGAAATAGGTATTTTACATACGGAATGAAAGCAGGTAGCCATTTTGTTAAAGTTCGCTGCATACGTAGTCAACTGTTTGAACTCTTCGAGGTCAAACACCCATACATGGGAATGCCATGTCTGCGATTCCTTATTATCTTTGTCCAAGATGTCTACCACGAGCATTTTGTTGAAAAAATGCAACATCTCTGAACTATTAAATCAGTTAGGGGGCACATGAAATGCTATCTTATCAAAAATTATATCGAATATATACGTTTAGCACGGAAGACGAAATAATAAATCGTTTAATGAATCGGTTAGGGGGACACATGAAGTGGCCGCGAGTCAAACAACATAGAATAAGAAAAAGCAATAAAACGACACCAAAGAACTTCTGTGAACAAAGACATCAAACACGACCGTGTTCGACAAAACAAAAGATGAACGCGCTGCCACGTAGCAGAAATACTGGTGGAAAATCCGTGAAATAAAGCATGTCTTCTCTAAAATAAAACATTACGAATTATTCCTTAATCATCCTCCGAGTTGAAACATTATGTGAGTAAAAGCTACAATTTGTCACACCCACGCAGGTAGGTCTTATGATGATAGGAAAAGAATTCTGTGGGGGAAGAATCGTGGCTTATAGCATTTGCCTGGTGAAAAACAAAAACACGTGTATGCTTATATAGCTTAGGAAGAATTATTCAAACAACTCGAAAAATAAGTGGAACATCACTGTTTTATTTACCTGTTATTTCAAAATACATTTTTAAATTATTTCTTACATGCCTTACAGTCCTTAATCATTGGATTCGGACCGTCAAAATCATCATTATCTCCTCCACGATGTCTGAAGTGACGAATGCAACGTCTACAAATTGCTATTTCGAGTAATGCTTTTGTGTAGAAGGAAAGTTTCTCCCATGCCTCAACGGGGATGATCGAACTGACTCTCTTCTGGGTAGCTAACTAAAGATGTGAGCGAATTCGCTTGTTTAAAAACATGTTAATCCTAGGTGTAAGATAATCTCACATCATATTACCAGACACGATTTTATTGTGCGTAAAAATAATATTTCGTACACATACGTTTTAAGTAGAACGGGCTAAAGTTTCGCTTCGTAGTGAATATCAAACCCGGATGTTTTCTGCAAGCAGCTTTCCCCTAAACTGGTCAAAGGCCTACCGCTTTCGCGGTCATTGATGGTCATGGTCGTGCTTTGACCACGGTTTCATCCCCTCAGGCTACGAAGAAGGATACGTAAACTGAAGTGCGGCACGCAGGTTACTAGCAGATGTTGAACCCAAGCGGGTTTTTAGAAAGTAGTTTTTCAAATTACTTGTCCCCGTCAGAACGGATATATATAGTGCGATTCTCTTGCTGAAATTACCACAATGTTTCGAAAGATTTGGAACATCTACGGTACCATGTCAACTGTGCATCGAAACCTCTTTGCTAAACTTGTAGCGCTGCAGGAAATTATCAGATTAAAAGAGCAGTGTGAGCTGAATAGTACTAGGGAAGTAGAGGGCGCGTTTGAACGCGCTGTAGGAAAGAGTATTAGAGATTTTACTAACGAAGAGTTTCGCCTGTTAGTTGGTCTGTACTTTCATGTTATTTCTCAGCGCGAGAGTCCACACTTCCCACAATTCTTTCCCCACGGCTTCTGCTACTTTTCCTGTAGCACTATAATAATAAAGCTAGGGGAAATAATTTATTCTTACAGAAGTGACGAAGATGTAATTGGTGAGTTTCAACTTTTTTAATTTCAAGAAAATGTCTATTGTAGGATCGGGAAAGATTTAATTTTACATTAAATTTTCCTTTCGATATAGTGGAAGAAGAAGTGGGAGAGCCTGGAGGAGGAGGAGAATTTAATTTATTCGAGCCGTTATAGGTGAGTGTATATATCTTTTATTTTCTTGCTTTCTTTTTTTCTGCTCTTTTCTTCTCTTGGCACAGGCCAGAGTAAAGTGTAGGTTCCACCGAAGTCCCAATCAACATCCATGGCTGTGACAATATGGAAGTTGCTGGGGTATGGATAGTGCTGAGTAATGACATTCAGAGCACGAGTAGTGTATATGAGTGTTATGAAAGGTGCTGCTCATAGGGTCAGTTGTGCTACAATAGTACTTTCTGACCCAGGGAGGAAAGCAATGGCAAACTACCTCACTCCTCATCTCGCCTAGTACGCCTCATTTTGGTGCTGCCATTGGTTTTTTTGGGGTTTCCTTATAGCCGCAAATCCTTTGGTGGTGCTATTTGAGGATCCAACAAGCCTCTGGGCTGATGACCTAACAGGCAGGAAGAAAAACTAATCTAGGAGAATACCTTTTACGTCGCACTAACACAGATACGTAAAGGAGTGGGAAGAAAAAAACCGTAGCTATATGTATATATGTTTCTTTATTCTTAGGAAAGAAAGAAAGAAAGAAAGAAAGAAAGAAAGAGGTCTAATTTTAGGGGAAAATATAAGGTTATCTTCAGTTATATTGTATTTAATATAAATTATTAAGATACATGATACATAAATGTTTCGAATAAATTATGCATAGTTGAGGCGAAAATATCTCCTTGCTTGAGGTAATGTCCAACGTTGTCATCAACAAAACAGTCCGACTCGTTGGCTGAATGGTCAGCGTACTGGCCTTCGGTTCAGAGGGTCCAGGGTTCGATTCCCGGCCGGGTCGGGATTTTAACCTTCATTGGTTAATTCCAATGGCCCGGGGGCTGGGTGTTTGTGCTGTCCCCAACATCCCTGCAACTCACACACCACACACAACACTATCCTCCACCACAATAACACGCAGTTACCTACCCACGGCAGATGCCGCCCACCCTCATCGGAGGGTCTGCCTTACAAGGGCTGCACTCGGCTAGACATAGCCACACGAAATTATTATCAACAAAACAAACAGCACTGTTTCTTGAGCAAGGGAAGTCTGCAACAATAGAGAGGTCACTATAAGTTGGTAAATCTATTAGACATTAGAGAAGAAATTGAAAAAATGATTTATATTATACTAGCGTACTTACCATTGGGTTTTTTAGAATACATATTCCTTCGGAATCCAAGAATTATGCGTGGCGTCGAAACCTAGCCAAGAGAATAACACTTTGTTGTCCTTTCTGCGTAAAATTTGATCAATGAGGTATATTTTAGGATGTTTTGTCTTCTGCAGTTCTTGTTCATAGAACTTTCCATATATTGGTTTATCTTGATAGTCGTGAAGCAAGTAAGTTCTGGGTAATGTTTCTTTTACTTTTCTTACAGTAAATAATTCATTACTCCAATTAGGATTATAGCCCTTTGTAAAATATCGCTTAATTTTACTTATTCGTACTGTGTCACCTACTTTAAATTTTGGTGGATAAGATGACTTCTTTTTCTTCATTTCTCGTAATTTGTACACAGTTGCAAGTTGTTGTAGTTCATTTGTGACTTCTATAGGTTTCATACCAATCGTACGATGTTTTCGATTATTATATTCATCTAATAGTTTTGGTAGCATACGAAGCCAGTGGTATGATCCACATCCCGAGAATTTCCTCCACATCCACTGCTTCAGTGTTCGATTGAAGCGTTCAACTACGCTTGCCTTCACGCTGCTCCCTGTCGAATACTGTTTAATTTTTCATTTTGTAATCCACTGTTGAAAAATCTTATTATAAAATTCTTTTCCCCTGTCAGTTTGAAGATGTTATGGATAGCGTTTACATTTTGAATAGATGCGTTCCGTATTTTCCTGTTTTTGTTTTAAGTGGAAATGTCCATGCATACTTTGAATAAACATCAATTACAGTTAACATTTATTTATATCCACTATTAACTTTCGAAAACAGAGACATATCAACAAGATCAGCCTGATGCAAATCGTCCTTTGCCCAGCTAATAACGCTCCGTCTTTCAAAACTCTTTCGCACTGGAGCGTGGAGTTCTTTCGCTATTTCTTCTCTGATTTTATTCATAAAGTATGGGTAAAAGAATTCGTTGTGTATCGTCTATTCGTTCCTTGAATCGGAGTCGATCTATAGCCAGTTGTTGCCAGTTGCTTCTTCTGTCTTCACGTTCAATTTCATAGATTACTGAAATATCCTTAGAGAATCTAACCGTTTTAAATATATTTGCGGACGGAAGTTCGTCCCACCTCGCAGTGTTCATTTATTCGATAAACACCGATTTTCGAAATTCTTCTTCGATTGACAAGATTTCGTTTTCTTGTGACGAATGACCTGCACTTCGAGATGCTATTAACTTTTTCAGTCTCTCCACTAGATTCTTTGGATCATTCCAATGAACTAATTCGATCTTATTTCTTTGTTCATTTTTCCACTTAGCTACTTTTGATCCTCTTCCTGTACGTTTGTATGTGTGTATACTTACAAATTTTGGTGTGCTCCTTCCTTTTCTCACTTTTGCATCTTATACTAATAGCTTGATAATTTTTTTGAAATTTGAGCGATTTCATGCCTCTCATTTGCTTGCCTGCGTCTTACTGTTTCCTGTGCACGTTAGTGTAATATAATATATGACTTAAGCTGACAGATCCTCATCATCATACAAGTATGCGGCTGGATCTTTCTGAAATAGTAATTCAAGGAGACCTTCGGTTAATGGATAGTTAAAATTGTCAATTATGAGAGTGTTATCGGAAAACAATACTTTTTTACTCCCTAAATAGTGTTCTCCATGAACTACTCGACCACCAAATATTCTATCAACTTTGTGTCTTAATTGTGGGTTAAGATAATTTTGCAGGAGATTCGTAACCTTTCTGTCGAGAGCTTCTTCTTCTGATTCTTCTTCATCACTTATATAACTATTTAATTTTCGATTTTTCTTTGCCTTTAATCCATTCGAGTTAACTGTAAACTGCTGCAGTTTATTTAATGGTTCAGTCATTGGTTTAAATGTTTCTTCTAACTTTAGTTGATTTAAAGCCATATCTGCTTTAAGAGAGTTATTTTTTTTTACATATTTTCTTAATTTTGCTAGTTTATTCTTTACAAGACTTTTTACCATTATGTTAGCCTGCATTTTTTAAACTGAAGTGTAACGTCTATTGTTTTATTCATATATAGTATATTAAAAGAGTATATAGAGTGGAAGATCGTTAGTGTACCGGGCGGTACACCTCCACGCCGCTAGTTTAAAAATGTGCGCCACTTGAAACTCCTCTGCTGGAGGAAGTCTGAACTTTATCTACGGTATTAATTTTCTACTTTATCAGAAGATGTCACTACCTGGAAATTTTGGAGTTTTTGAACTGTGTCATTTTCGACGTATTTTTGTTTTGCTTGTAGTAAGAAGTGTGAACTTTCTCTTCTAGAGGACACTACTGAAAAACTACAATGGTGCACCCTAGTGCGACGTGAAAGAACTATTTTTTTGGAGAAATTTTTATTTCAAAAGTTTGTTTCTTGTTAAATTTCTTTCTGTTATTGTTTAAGTTGGCTGTATACCCCTCTCTTTCCCCTTGTTTTGTATTTAGCCAATCCCGAATTTCTTTTATTAATTTCTGACCAATCGGATGTATCTTCCCCCAACTTGAATATGTTGCTGTATCCTACCCAATAAAGAGTTTGTGGGAGGGTGTTCTCATTCCCCTAACGCCTCGAACTTTCCGCGAGAGTATATAAACTGCTGATTTTAGGGTCTCCGGGCCACTTCTGTTCCATCTTTTCGTGTGTAAAGTACATAGCAGGGGGCGGGAAGCGCCTCTTTCTTCGGCGGCAGTCAACAACCAGGTAATGGCCGATTAATTACTTCTTTTCTTGCTTGCTCAGCAGTTTAACTCTCGGGGCGGGTCCGAAGTTTTTCCATTATGTAACCTTCCTTAAATGTAGAGGAACTTGTATCTATTCTATCTTTTAAACTACATATTGGGATAGAGAGTGCTTAACCCTCTCGAGCTCCCACTCATATTGTTTTGAGGTGAACTTGTTTTCTCAACCTATTCTTCCTTAACATTATGTAAATTCGTCAATTTCTAAAGTCACCTCTTTAGTATGGGATTAGCCCTTGCATCAGTGGCCTAGAGCCAAATTAGGTTTTGAAACAAATACATTAGGAGTGCAAATCGCCTCCTCTCAAATTGTTGATTTAGAGGTCATGTAATTAACCTTCTTGTCATTTAACAGACCTCAGTAGGTTGGGTATTTTACCCCTGTGTATATGTCCTGAGAGGACAGCTTGAAAGTAGAATTAGGTGTGGCCTTTGACAGGCCTGAATTTTGAGAGCAAGTTGCTCTTTTCCCGAAAATTTTGTTTTCTGCGCGCCTCAAGGAGGCCTTACTGTGTATTTTGGAGCAAGTGCTCCTAGGTATGAATGGGGTTCTCCCCTCTCTGTTGACACTTGTGTTTGGGGTAAAACTGAGCTGATTGATCAAGGATTGTGATCGCGGGGCTCGAAGCCCAAATCCTGTAAATACTGTAATTGTACTTTTGTTGCCTTGCTACTCTGTACCTGCCATATTTGTTATTTCTTGATTTTGAAAAGAAAATATAACCTTGTTAAATTTTAAATTCACTTTAATTTCGTAGCCTGAGACCTATTCACCACCCCGCACCTTCTTTCACCTCTAACTACCACGGAAAACTCCGTAACAAGTGGTAGCAGAGCGTGGTTGAATGGGTCTCATTTTAGCCCCTTTTGACGGCTAAACATTGCTTTGATTACAACTTTAACTATTTTCTCAGTTGCTGGAATTTTTTTTATTTTTTCTTTTTCAAAATTGTTCTGTCATCATGCCCGGCCCTCGCGATGTTCTCCATCTTAACTATTTGCGCAAGGAGGAGTTGATCTATGAGTTAACTATCAGAAATGTGCAATCTGGAGGCACGGTTGCGATAGACTCCAACAAGCTTAGAGAGTCCCTTGACTTGCCCATTTCCATCCCCGCTTTGGGAGAGAAAGAAATTGACGACTCTCTTTCCACGATCGTCGAGAATATTACTGGGCTAGCATCTGTAGTTAGTTTTTTGATGAAAATGATCCTTCTCCTAATCAAATCAAACGTGTGCAAGCCAGGCTGTTTCATTTTTCAAATAGAGTTAACGATCTGTTGTCTCTAAAGTTGAATGATGTTCAGAGGAAGGAAGCTAGTACGCTGCTTGAAAATATTTCTGAATTATCTAGCAAGGTCACTCAATTGTTAACTGGGGAGGTTCCTCCCAAAACTGATCAACCCGTCGCGATGAATGTAGGTAGCGAGGAAGAGCCTCCTAAGGGAGAATTCAACAGGATAACCGTTGCTGCACAAACTATCTCTGCCCCATTGGACAACGAGTCTGAACGCCGTAACTCATTGAATAATATACGTTCTGAATTAACTTCCTTGCCACTGAAACCTTTACCTACTATGTCACCCGGGTTCAGCAGCTTGCCTCATCCATTGGCAATGTTGCTCAGAGGTATATCGAAGATTTCCGTTAATACCACCAGTGAAGTAATTTCATTTTTAAGATTTCTAGTTGCATTTCAGGATCATGCCCTTGTGTTTTCTCTTTCCCCATGTCAAATTTTGCAAATCATCTATCCTTATGCAATTGGTATTCTCTCCGACAAAATAGTAAGAGCCATAGCTGAACAGTCATCTATTGAAGATTTTCACGCACACTTGCTTGCAAATTTTATTCCTGCTCGCGCGAGGTCATCTCTGATTCAGAAGTACTATTATCGTGTACAGCGCTTGGATGAAAACTTGGCTGATTTCATACAGGACATTAAGTTTTATACTAGGGTGTTTGCTCTTCACTTCCCTGAGGATCAGATTGCACAAGCCATTGCGGAAGGTATCTCACCATCCTATAGGTCATATTTGTGTTTCGCGGCGTGCCCGCAAACTTTCTCTGAACTTGAATCATTGGCCGTCTGAGCGGAAGGAGTTAGATACGCCGATTCTTTGCGTGTCGCGAAAGAACCCCCTCCTTCTTTTAGTAATCCTCGGCCTCCACCTCGCCGACCAGTCAATCCCCGTAAATGTTATGCTTGCGGGTCGCCTGACCATCTTCGCAATAAGTGTCCACTGATCAAGTCGAGTGGGACAAGGAATGGGGCTGGTTCATCACAAGGCTGTTTTAAATGTGGGGCTTTCTCACATATCGCCAAAGTTGCCCAAATTCAAATAGCACCCCCTCCTGCTCAACTTCTGGTGCAACTTCCAACAAGAATCAAAAGTGACTAGTGGCTTCGGCTGAGTCAACTAATCCATCTTCCCGAGACTCAGCCCCGGGTAAACAGGTTGTAAATTCAGGGAACGATCAGTCTTCAAATTCGTCTTTTGAATGCCCTAAAGAGTGTCTTAGGATTGCGGCGGGTTCCCCTGCGCCTGTTCCTTTTCTTAAGATTGAGTTAAATAATGAACCTGTAACAGCTCTCTTAGATTCAGGCAGTGTTTGTTCGATTATTTCGGCTGAATGGTATTCTAAATTGAAATCTGTTTGTAAACTACCCGACTATGTCTCATCTCCTGTTCAATATGTTTCGGCTAATTCATCTCCATTAGAAATTCTAGGTTCTTTACATGTCAAAATTCGTATTTTTAAATTTACATGGAAAATTAAATTGTTTGTGGCCAAGCACTTGTCTTGCCCCATTATATTGGGAGCTGACTTCATTTCCTACACTGGTCTTGTGCTCGATCTCCAGAGCAGGTCGTGCACATTCAAATTAGCGTCCAATTGTAAAATTCCCTTGTTAAAGTGTAATTCTGCATTATGTTCATCTATTTCGCCTACCCAGGATGAGATGTTGTTAGACCTTAGACATCTACCTGAGGAGCAGGCTGATAGTATTCGTAAGTTGTGTCAGTCGTTTCCAGAGGTGTTCTCTGATACTCTTGGTGTTACTGACCTTATTGAATACAAAATTGAGGTCACGGATTCGATTCCTGTCCGTTTTCCACCTTATAGGCTATCTCCACCTAAAATGAAGGCTCTGAAAGAAATCATCGATCAGATGTTGAAGGATGGTATTATTAGGCCCTCTAAGTCGGCGTATTCGTCGCCTATTTTTCTAGTCCCGAAACCCCAGGGGGGCTTCAGGCCTGTCATTGATTATAGGGCTCTCAATCGGAAGGTGGTGTTGCAATCCGTGCCCCTTCCTGACCTTCATTCTTGTTTTTTATGGTTTCGTAAGGCCAAGTTCTTTACTATCTTGGACTTGAATCAGGCCTATAATCAAATTCCCCTTGCCGAAGAGTCTAAACATCTTACAGCGTTTGCCACGGACTGGAACTTATACGAATACAACCGCGTGCCTTTCGGGCTCCCCACGGGAGCAGCTGTACTCACTAGGCTACTAGATAGGGTCTTCTCCGACATCAAATTTGAGTACTTATATCACTACTTGGATGATGTCGTAGTATTTTCAGAGACTTTTGAAGAACATCTAGATCATCTGCGATAAGTTCTCGATCGCCTTCGTAAGGCTGGGTTAAATGTCAAGTTGTCCAAGGTTGCCTTTGCTAAGCCCTCTATGTCATTCCTAGGGCATATTGTGTCACCTGATGGTGTAGCAGTCGATCATTCTAGAACACAGGCCATCCGTGATTTTAAACCTCCCAAGGACATTAAAGGTATCGCCAGGTTCATTGGTATGGTGAATTTCTTCAGGAAGTTTATTCCTAACTTCGCTAATAGAGCGGCGCCCTTAAACCTTCTTCGTAGGAAAGGCATCAAATTCGAGTGGGGACCTTCTCAACAAGCCGCTTTTGAAGAGCTTAAATTAGCTCTCTGTAATGCCCCTGTCCTTGCTATGCCTGATTTCTCAAAGAAATTCATTGTCCAAACCGACGCGTCGTCGTCAGCAGTAGCTGCAGTCCTTCTTCAAGAGACTGAACTAGGGAGGCGACCCATCGCCTATGCATCTAGGACCTTGTCGGCTCAAGAAGCCAAGTATTCTATCTATGAGCTCGAAGGTTTGGCAGTCTTATTTGCCTTAGAAAAGTTCCGTCTCTATCTTGAACATGTCAAATTCGACCTGGAGACAGATAAACAAGCCTTAAGCTGGGTCTTAGGTAGGCCGCGTCGTACTGGCCGTATAGCCCGTTGGGCCATCCGTATTTCTGCCTTCCAATTCGATGTCAGGCATATCAGAGGTACCGAAATTGTTGTTGCTGATGGACTCAGCCGTGTGTTTTCCAACGACGTCGAGACCCATGAACCGGTCGACAGTTCATCACCTTCCGAGTCCATACTATCTGATGTTAATGCCATCTTAACAGATGCTCCCATGCTCTTTAGGGATATCGAGAAATACCAACGTGAAGATCCGATGCTGGCTCCGATAATGGAAACCCTTTCTTCTGGGGAACATGTTGTCCCTTATGTTCTGAGGAATGGTGTTTTATGTTGCCCATCGAGGCATGATAAGATGATGAAGGTTGTCGTTCCAGCTGTTCTTGTGCCTATGATCTTCAAATACTATCATGAGACCCCATTAGGGGGGCATCTTGGAATATTTAAAACTCGTGAAAAGATTCGTGAAAGGTTCATCTGGAAAGGTATGGACGGTGAAATCCGTGAACTAGTAAAAGCTTGTAAATCTTGTTTGCTTAGTAAACCAACCATGTCCACCAAGGTAGGCCTTTTGTCTTCGCATCAAGCGTCGCGCCCCATGGAACGCCTGTATATTGATTATGTAGGACCCTTCCCCCAGTCAAAGGGAAATGCCAACAAGTTCATCTTTGTATGCGTAGATGGTTTTACAAGATTTTCCTGGTTATTTCCGACTAAGCTGGCTACCGCTCAGTCCACCATTACTTGCCTAAATTCTATTTTTGCTTCTTTTGGTCCGTGCCAATATATTGTGTCTGATAATGCTAAGGCGTTCACATCAAATCTTTTTCGTAAATTCTGTTTTGACTTGTCCATATCTCATGTAACTACTTCTGCTTATTACCCTCAACCATCTCTGGCTGAACGGGTTAACCGTAATCTCAGGTCCGCGCTTATTGCCTATCATCATGAAGATCATTCCAGGTGGGACACGTCCCTGCATTGGTTAGCTTTTGCTTTGAATTCGGCGGTTCATGAATCACATAAATTTACTCCAGCCTCTTTGATGTTCAAGTTTGTTCCCAACACGCCGCTCTCTAACCTCTGGTCTCTGAGTGACATTCTACCCGAGGCAATAGATCCGGACAACATTAAAGATCTTTGGAAGAAGTCTAAAGCCAATCTTGAAGTGTCTCATGAAAAGGTTAGGGAAAGGTATGATCGTGGACGGAGACCCACCCCTTTGAAGGTAGGTGACCAAGTAATGGTCAAGAATTTTGTTCCCGCGGGCAAGCTTGCCCCCAGAATCCATGGGCCGTGCGTCATTCTCGATTTCCTTACGCCGGTTACGTTGTTATTAAGCAATCCAGCCACCGAGAGGATATTTAGGGTTCACTTGTCGCAGGTGAAACCTGTATAAATTCTGTGCTAACTTGCCTCATATTATCTTGAAAGGAATATGAAGGTTATATATTTTTTTTGAGTTTCACTTTTAAGGCTTTCTGCCCCTTCTATAGTATTTTGTTTTATATGTAAGCATTTTTGTGAAACCTGCCCCGAACCGTTAAACTGCCATCCTGTCCTTGCCACGGCCATTACCACGCTCCCGTCTCCTGCTCCACTCTATACAGTGGCTTAATTAATGCCATGGATATTTGCACGCCGCTGGCCCCTCAACCTCTCCACAAGCCTGTGCCCTAGAAAAAAAAAGATGATGGTCCAACAAATTCTGCCGCCTAGTTTTAATGTTTCAATGCCCCCGCAGCCGCGCGGCGCCGTGCCGCGACTGGGTTAGAGGAAGGGCCCCCTCGGCCCCAGCGAGGACGACATGTGCACGGCGAGCCGGAGCCCTCCTCCCGGCCAAGGCTGATGTGCGGCGCACGACCTGCTACTTGCCCGCAGCCTGTATATGTTCACCGCGGGCGCGGCGTGCTTCAACACCACTGCTCCCCTCATAGAGCGGGCGAGCGGTATCTCAGGGTACTTGTGGGGTCCGAGCGGCCGCCTTTGGACGCAAGCTGCAACGGCCGGTCTGGCCATCCAACTTTATCAACATCAACTATATGGACATTCCAGATCAACTTTACTACCTTTTCTTGGGTATTCTACTGCAATATTTGGTGGACTTAGAAAATTTTCCTCAACTTTAAAAACTAAAGTTTTCCTTCTGAATTCAACTTCTACAAACATAAAGACTTTACTTCGCCTGTCACAACAAAAATTTTGAAACTGAATCAAACCACATTAAGAACATCCTATAAATACTTCTGCAATTAATCTCCATATCAACATCAAAACTTGAAACTTGTTTCCAAACAAATTGCCAGTGTCACCCTGGAGGAAATTTTGGGGGGGGGGGAGGTCTGTACCGGGCGGTACACCTCCACGCCGCTAGTTTAAAAATGTGCGCCACTTGAAACTCCTCTGCTGGAGGAAGTCTGAACTTTATCTACGGTATTAATTTTCTACTTTATCAGAAGATGTCACTACCTGGAAATTTTGGAGTTTTTGAACTGTGTCATTTTCGACGTATTTTTGTTTTGCTTGTAGTAAGAAGTGTGAACTTTCTCTTCTAGAGGACACTACTGAAAAACTACAATGGTGCACCCTAGTGCGACGTGAAAGAACTATTTTTTTGGAGAAATTTTTATTTCAAAAGTTTGTTTCTTGTTAAATTTCTTTCTGTTATTGTTTAAGTTGGCTGTATACCCCTCTCTTTCCCCTTGTTTTGTATTTAGCCAATCCCGAATTTCTTTTATTAATTTCTGACCAATCGGATGTATCTTCCCCCAACTTGAATATGTTGCTGTATCCTACCCAATAAAGAGTTTGTGGGAGGGTGTTCTCATTCCCCTAACGCCTCGAACTTTCCGCGAGAGTATATAAACTGCTGATTTTAGGGTCTCCGGGCCACTTCTGTTCCATCTTTTCGTGTGTAAAGTACATAGCAGGGGGCGGGAAGCGCCTCTTTCTTCGGCGGCAGTCAACAACCAGGTAATGGCCGATTAATTACTTCTTTTCTTGCTTGCTCAGCAGTTTAACTCTCGGGGCGGGTCCGAAGTTTTTCCATTATGTAACCTTCCTTAAATGTAGAGGAACTTGTATCTATTCTATCTTTTAAACTACATATTGGGATAGAGAGTGCTTAACCCTCTCGAGCTCCCACTCATATTGTTTTGAGGTGAACTTGTTTTCTCAACCTATTCTTCCTTAACATTATGTAAATTCGTCAATTTCTAAAGTCACCTCTTTAGTATGGGATTAGCCCTTGCATCAGTGGCCTAGAGCCAAATTAGGTTTTGAAACAAATACATTAGGAGTGCAAATCGCCTCCTCTCAAATTGTTGATTTAAGGGTCATGTAATTAACCTTCTTGTCATTTAACAGACCTCAGTAGGTTGGGTATTTTACCCCTGTGTATATGTCCTGAGAGGACAGCTTGAAAGTAGAATTAGGTGTGGCCTTTGACAGGCCTGAATTTTGAGAGCAAGTTGCTCTTTTCCCGAAAATTTTGTTTTCTGCGCGCCTCAAGGAGGCCTTACTGTGTATTTTGGAGCAAGTGCTCCTAGGTATGAATGGGGTTCTCCCCTCTCTGTTGACACTTGTGTTTGGGGTAAAACTGAGCTGATTGATCAAGGATTGTGATCGCGGGGCTCGAAGCCCAAATCCTGTAAATACTGTAATTGTACTTTTGTTGCCTTGCTACTCTGTACCTGCCATATTTGTTATTTCTTGATTTTGAAAAGAAAATATAACCTTGTTAAATTTTAAATTCACTTTAATTTCGTAGCCTGAGACCTATTCACCACCCCGCACCTTCTTTCACCTCTAACTACCACGGAAAACTCCGTAACAGTTAGTATTCCATTTTTATGGATTTTTTAGGCGGAATTGAATTTCATCACCTTCCTTTACAGCAATTGGTGCACGAGCTTCTAATTCGATTGGATTTTTCTCATGATTAATCATCGCATATACCAGAGAACTACGTGAAACTGTTAACGGTGCTAGGTGCCCGTGTAGGGAAGCTTATACATAAGACGGCAATTTTGTAGCATATATATTGGTGACTGATTTGATGGTAGACTGTTAATTTGAAAAAGAGCTTTTCTTGTTTTATTGCGCAGTTTCTTATCCATCACTTCAAACTCTTCTTTTGCAGTAGCAAACGTTTCTAAATACTGTTTGTTAACAACATCTTGCTCGTGGATAGGAGAATCAACATTTGTAATTTGTTTATTCTTCATATTCAATTCTCCGTTAGATTCTACTGGTAGATAATTTTTCTTAACTTTTCTCTCCGCGCAGCCGCATACTGTTCTACAAATACTTTATATGCAACATCTTTCGCATTTAACGGATTATGTACGTTAGTAATACGCTTATTTTCCATACTCAACGTGCCACCCACATCAACGTTTAGTTTCTGTTGATTGCTTATTTCATTCTTCAGTTTTTCGAGTTCTTCTCGCGCTGATGAATGGTTTTCCAGGTATGCTTTATTAATCGCATCCGTCAAATGAATAGGTTTGCCGATGTTTGTTACTCGTTTATTTTGCATATCTATCAATCCATCGTCATTCAGTTGTAGTAGCCTACCGTTTGTATGCTTTTCCAAAAATAAAAGCGATATTGCATCTTGTTCCTCTTCAGGATCTTCTACACGCGATATTCTCTTGCTGTTCATGTTGAGGTTATTGTCAGTCGAAGGAAGGTGATCTTCCACGATTTCACGTATAAGGGAGTCAACATATTCTATGCGTGCTGAAACGTCGTTAACTCGTTTCTCCAAATTTCTCTGCACATATTTAGTGTGCGTACGCATTGTATCGAGCGAAACTGCTTCGTTTCCATTCATCGCTGGAGCTATTCCTTTCAGCCTTTTGTTCTTTTTTTGCTAGTTGCTTTACGTCGCACCGACACAGATAGGTCTTATGGCGACGATGGGATAGGAAAGGCCTAGGAGTTGGAAGGAAACGGCCGTGGCCTGAACTAAGGTACAGCCCCAGCATTTGCCTGGTGTGTAAATGGGAAACCACGGAAAACCATCTTCAGTGCTGCCGACAGTGGGGCTCGAACCCACGATCTCCCGGATGCAAGCTCACAGCCGCGCGCCTCTACGTGCACGGCCAACTCGCCCGGTTTTTTGTTCTTAAAATCAACTGTATCCTCTTCTAGTTCACATATGTCACGTATTTCATTTTTAAGATCTAAAATGTCACGTTGTATTTCTTCTTTATTAATACAATCATTAACGGTTTTAACACATAATTTTTGTTACAAGCATCTTCCATGTTTATAGGATTGCCGACTTTCTTTGACCGTTTACCGTGAATACTTAAGTTTCCATCAGATGTTGATGTAACGTAATTTGTATTAAGTAACATTTTTTCATCCACATATGATTTAGTGGCAGTATCATGTCGTGATGATGGACGCGTTACAAACACGTTACTAGTTCTGTTGTTTGATGCCATCGTGATGTTCTTTCTCTACTCAACAATTCGAAAATGAGTTCGTTAATGCATACACTGTGGTATTTATATCTCATAAAATATATCGAATTCATTTCAATAGGGACCATTGCTTATTTCGCTATCTTTATCGATAACGAGGAAGCTGAATTTCGACTGCGACAAACAACGATAAGATAAATTAGTGAACTGTTTGTAACTCATATCGGTGTTTACGTGATCATCGTAAACATGACGAAGATTTCTTGCATCTTGTTTAAACAGAATAATGAAATTAGCGTTGTCTCTAATAAGATGTTTGGGAATGCAGGAATAGGTTTGACATAAGTAAAAACATCCACGATATGGTGTCGACCTCTACTAAAGTAGTCTTTCATGTGCTGCTGTTTGTCGCTTGCTACATCGTCAAAAATAAAAACGGAATTTCTTAGAGATTTGTCTGGCGGTATTACCTGCTCATGATCAGAGTAAAGCTCGCATTTTATTTCTTTAATAGATTTTAAAAGCTTCTCTAGTTCAGTATATTTCTTCTGCGACAATGATTTTGAGTAAACATACACATTCTCAAATCGTAACCCGTTTGGTTGCAATAACAAATTAATTATAACATTAGTCTTTCCTGCATTCGATGGACCATATATGATACCGCGTATTGTGTCCGGCAACAGTTTACTATGTTTATTTTTCTTTCTTACTGAACGTTTTGTATCGTTCAGATTCGTCACAGGTAAAGATAACGATTGTTTTATTGCCCTTATCATCCCTCTCTTTCGATGATAATAATAATTTTCAACGATCAAGTGCACAGGAGCAACACGTACAGTAATTTTTTATTTCAAATTTATTGTTGATAACTAAATAAACACGAACTGTTTTTACCTTCTGTTTCACTCGACTAGTTCCAATATGGTTCGTGCATCACACTACACCCAGTATTAAGAAGTGCTGGAACAGTAGTCGTGTTATAGGGGTCTAATAATATGTTGCCAACTTCACAACACCTCATATACCGACACGAAGGTGACCATTTTCTGTGTTCTGTTAACGGATCGTCATCTTTTTCCCACGAATATAATTCGATTCCGAAAAAAAAATACATTTACTGCTTCTAGGTATCCCGTGTATTAGAATCCAGCTTTAGCTAAATTTACGGGGTCTATACCCTGTACCCGCCATCTAGCGAAAGTCCTTATCCGATCTACCTCAGAGTTTAAATTTAATGGACGAGGAATGTACGCCATGATGCTGTAAAATGAGGAGAGCAGAGAAATACCTCTCTTATTTATATATCTTACCTACCTTCAAAAAAAGAATCTGAACTTAAATACATTTTAGCATTCAACAGTTGCACATCGTGTGAAAATGTAATTCGTATATAATAACACACTTGCTAGCAGGAGCTCTCATATGAGTATGCTGCGTCGAAGATGCAACGTTGTTGCAGCTCCATGTAAACGAGTAGGGAAAGGAGGAATAATAGGCAAAGTTCTTAATAAAGCTATAGATAATTTACCAGTAGAATTGCACATACCGGGTTATGAATTCTGTGGACCTGCGACAAAGTTAGAAAAAAAGGAATAAATCTATTAGATACGGCGTGTAACGAACACGATATCGCTTATGCTACATACAGAGATCAGAACAGAAGGAAAGAAGCAGATGAAATCTTGGCCTTTAAGGCTTGGTCTCGTGTAAACTCTCAGGAAGCATCATTGGGACAAAGAGCAGCTGCACTAGCAATTACAGGTATTATGAAAGTGAACCCTAAAGTAGGTGGTGGTAGACGAAGAAGAAAATCAAAACATCGAAGAGAACGTGTAAAACCGAAAAAAGATAGCAAGCTGTAAAAAAAGAAAGGTGGTTCTCTTCCACTCCTACCCATATTTGCAGCCTTGTCGGGCTTGGGAAGTCTAGCAAGTGGAGCTGTGGGCATAGCATGGGCTGTAAACAAGGCGAAAGCCGCACAGGAAGAATTAAAAGAAATGAAGCGACGCAATCGAATGCTAGATGCGATGCGTGGGATGGGGCTTTCTACTCGAAACAAAGGAAAGGGCATTTACTTAAAACCACCAGCATACAAAAGATAATGGAAGGCCTGCCGAATAGAGCATTAACTAACATAGATCTATATCGTTACCCATTTCGTTTAAAAATTCCCTACTTCAGAGGTGCGTTTATGCGAGATACGTACCGAAAATTTCTTGTAAAAATTAGAGTTGTATTTTGAATTTAGATCCGATAAATAAATCTGGTTCGCACTGGGTCGCGTTCAGTAAACGGGGTGTATATGTGTACTACTTCGATAGTTTTGGTAATTTAAGTCCCCCTAAAGAGGTATTAGAATATTTAAAAACTGTTACATTCGGTATAATTTTCATTCTTATCAAACTTTTAATTCATCAATTTGTAGTAATCTGTGATTACTATTTTTATACTGTATAAATAAACCACGACTTTAGGATTTTTGATCAGTGTGCACGATGCCTTATGAAAGACGGATCACACTTGAGGGTAGAGGCTCGAAGATTTATGTAGTATTAGAAACCTCGATTTATTTGGATGTCACTAGTAAAAATAATGAAATGGCGTATGGCTTTTAGTGCCGGGAGTGTCCGAGGACATGTTCGGCTCGCCAGATGCAGGTCTTTTGATTTGACACCCGTAGGTGACCTGCGCGTCGTGATGAGAATGAAATGATGATGAAGAAGACACATACACCCAGCCCCCGTGCCAGCGAAATTAACCAATTAAGGTTAAAATTCCCGACCCTGCCGGGAATCGAACCCGGGACCCATGTGACCAAAGGCCAGCACGCTAACCATGTAGCCATGGAGCCGGACAGTAAAAATAATAAGTTTGCTATATATTTGAATAATAAAAAATTATTTTGAGTTTAGCAGAAGGTATTTATGAATTCGAAGATCTCGTTGCAAAAATAGAAAGTTTGCTAACTATTAAAAATGTGAAACTATATCTGCAAGAGTACACTCCAAAACTTAGTTTTTATCTCAACTATTAAAAACAAACCTACTATGCATTCTCCGTTTGACATTGATTTCAATGTACCGAATAGTGTTGGTAGTAGTTTAGGTCATCTGTTAAATGTATATGAGAAATATGCTAACCATGAATCACAGCTGAATGAAATAAGTAACGTGAGCGTTAATAGCACAAATAACCAGATTGGCATTAAAATGAAGGGAGACGAAACAACTGTAATCACATTACCTGAAGATAGGTAAGGGTTATTCTGCCCGAAGGCAGGTCCGAACATCCGCAGAGTAGTGCCTGAGCAGGAGTTTACGTGCGGTAGGGTGGACAGTTCCTTTCCGCTCCTCCATTCCCTTTCCCCTCACCAACAGCGCGTGGCAACCTATCCAACTCCTGACCACGCCCAATGTTGCTTAACTTCGGAGATCTCCCGGGATCCGGTGTTTCAACACAGCTACGGCCGTTGGCATACCTGAAGGTAGTTACACTTTTTCAGAAATAGGAGCTCTAGTTCAAGAAGCAATAATGAACAACTTCCCTATACTCGAAGAGGTGAATGACCCTCTAGAGAGAGGTAGTAAACTTATTACCATTACTTATGAAAAGACCTATCTTCGCTATCTTCCGACTCAATTGCAGATTTGTTAGGATTTTCACGTCAAAAAAATGAAGCTAATAAATTACATATTTCAGGGGACATTATTAAAATTAATAGCGTAAACTCGATTGGCGTATGTTGTAATCTCGTGTTAGGCTCCGGTTCCTACCTCAACGCTATACAATTTTAAACCGCTTGTTCCAGCAGGCTATTCTATTATATTTCAACCGTCAACTATATGCTTCTTACCGGTAAATACCAGTGTTATTCAACATATATCCGTCGTACTCGATGATCAGTTCGAAAACCCAATCGACTTACAAAATGAGGATGTAACAGTAGAGTTAATTATTCATCCAGTGAAAATACAGTAATCGTGAATAACATAAAGCGTTCACTTCTGTACTATTATTTTTAGTAAGGAACAGTTAAACAACAACATCATGGTAGTAATTTACAACAACCAGTCAAGAAAGAGAGGATTAAAAAAGAAGCAGCCAGAGTAGTAAAATATAGAGTGAAGCTAAAAAACAAGAAAACAAGAAAAAATTAACCGCAAACAATAAATACTTTTTGCAATCGCTGGGTTACCGACTACTATAAGTTCTATTTGTCCTACGGAAACTACCTTAGTCTCTTTTCGTGTGTAATCAAGGTAACATCAAGAAGAAATATGTTTAACGTAACAGACAAAGTTGTTATTGATAACGGAGTAGCCAGGCAGGAGGTAAGAAGCTATCGTTCAAATGCAGGCACGAAATATGAAAACAACGATGAAATTCGAGTTCCCGTACCTTCTGAAGCCGATGTTTACATAGAAAGTGGTATTGTTAAATCATACACAGATGATACACCTTCAACTTCAACCGTTCCCGATGAAATTTTGCAGCAAATCTTTCCGATGAAATTCGTATTAAATTAAATGCGAAGTAAATTGAAAGAACTCGGAAAGATTTTTTTTACAACGCTACCGACTACTATAAGATAAAGCATATAAATTCTATTTCTCTATCTAAAACTACTTTAGTCTCTTTTTTGTGTACTATCACGGTAACATCAAGAAGAAATATGTTCAAGGTAACGGAGAAAGATATATTTGACAACAAAGTAGCCAGGCGGGAAGTAGGGATCTATCATCCATATGCGGGCACGAAATATGAAAACAAAGATGAAATTCGAGTTCCTGTACACAACCAAGAACATGTCTTTTTACCCTCTGAAGCCGATGTTCATATCGAAGGTGAAATAGTTAAATCAGGCGCAGATAATTCACCTTCAGCTACAGCCGCTCCCGATCAAAACTTTGCAGCAAATCTCTTCGATGAAATTCGTATTGAACTGAATGGGAAGGAGATGGAAAGACCTCGGCGTGTAGGTACGACTTGTGCTATAAAAACTTTCGCCTCTTATTGTGAAAATGAAATGCTAGCGCAGCAAAATGCCGATTATTTTCCTTCAATTTCTACACCACCAAACGAAGCTAATATTGCACACGCAACTACAAAGCTGTTCCATACAATCACCCCACTGCGTGTTCTTTGCGGTTTATTTGAAGACTACAGGAAACCATTTATAAACTGTAAACTTGAATTTATCTTTATTCGTTCTAGAAATGACAAATGTGCACTGTTTTCAGCCAACGCGGATGATACAGCTAAGGTCAAAGTACGCAAAATGTATATAAAGCTACCAACTCTAATACTGTCCGGCGAGGAAGAAGTTAAACGCATAAAGTTGATCCAAAAAATCCTTCTATTCCTGTAGCATTTCGATAGTGGAGTTATCACGAGTTACCTACTATTCCAAATTCAATGAAAATTAATTGGACTGTTATGACTACGTCACAAATAGAAAAACCGAGAGTTTTCATGCTTGCTTTCCAAATCGGTAGAAAGAAAATGAATGCTTCTTCTTCTTCTCTGTTCGATCACTGTAATATTCGATCCGTTGCCGTATTCTTAAATTCAAACTTTTATCCATATGAAAAGGCTGCGTCTAATGCGTAGTATCAGCTTAATGATAATCGTTCCGAACCGAATATATCACGAAGTGAATTCCAATCGCATTGTAATATTGTTGTTATTAATTGCATGGAACAGCTAAAATTGATAAAATATTCCTCTGTAGATGTTCGCATTGAAATTGAAAGAAACGAACCTATTCCAGCCAACACTACTCTGCATTGCATTATTATTCATGATCGCATAATAAATTATAAACCTCTAACGAATGATGTATTTTTCTTCCAATAATCTTGCGCGAGTTATTCTTCCTTGTTTTCCAAACGGTGTGTACAAACGAGAGAGAGAGAGGATTCACTGCTTCAGTTCTTCGATATCGAACACACCATGAGTGCAAAACCCAGAGGAGTGATAGTTGACATTCAGAAGTTACCTACTGGAGGTTACGAGATAGCCTGTTGTAATATAGATTCATCTACAAATGTGTTATCTACAGCTCTATTAGGTATGAGTGTACCTAAATTAGATTTCATGCTTACGTCGTTCTTCAATCTTCTCAGTGATCAACAATACCAATATATGGTTGTGTGCAACTAAGCTAATGAATTACGTCTATAAGCACTGCGAGAGTATCCTCGTACATGCATAATTGACTTGAACACTATAGAAGGTGTACCCGATTTAAGAACAATGCGTAACGAGTGTTTCCCTGTTGACTGTCCAAGTCATTTACCACATGTTGCTAGACATTCAGGCAGCTGTGCTATGTTCAACGTTCACGCTGTTCAAAGTTGGTTAAAATCATCAGATGGTGTGATGAGAATAGTGTGTTCAGTAATAAACAAATTTAAGAAAGAAGGTGTGAGCAGATTCAATAAATCTGAGTGGGCTTTCTTCCCTGAAAACATGTTATCTATTTACAAACAACATCAATTAAGTGCGCTCTGGCAGTATCTACCAGATCATCTGAAGGCGAACTTACACCATGCTTGTCAGGATTCAGGAGCTAACAACGACAACAACGTCCGAGCTTGATATCAGCTACTAATTCAACAATTATTAAGGTGAAGAAAAATTGATATAATGTTATCCTTTTTCTTGCTGGTTTTTTCGGTTTTATTCTGCTACCAACTAATATATTTTTTCACCTCTGCAGGTCTCTACTCATGGTGGCAACAACAACGTCCGAGCTTGATATCAGTTACTAATTCAACAATTATTAAGGCGAAGAAAAAATAAATAATAGTTTTCCCTTCTCTTGCTTGCTTTTTCTGTTTTATTCTGCTATCAACTAATTTTTCTTTTTTCCTCTGCAGGTCTCTCCTCGCGGTGACAGTCATAGATTCAGTCTCTGCAGGTCTCTCCTCGTGGTAGCATAAAAAGATGCAGTCAAAATGTTATATAAAAAACTCTGTAGTTTCTCATTCAATAAATTTGAATGTAAAAAGAAATATGTTTTTTCATTCTCCTACTCCTACTTTAGTTAGAGTACAAGGAATAAAAAGACAGGCAGCGCAGGATAGTTGAAAGAAAAACTTTTTAACATCTTTTTTATCATCTAGTTCGGATTTTATTTCTTCGAAAAAGAAAAAGATTAAATAAAGGTTTACAATGCACTTCAATATATAATGAAAATAGACTTACAGTACAATAGTATACAGTGCACTTTAAAAGAGAAAGTATAAATACAGTACAATACATTGAATAAAAGAAACAGCGAGTGAAATGTTTACCTAGTTTGAAATTCTATAACATCACAATTTTTTCTAAAATTAAAAAAAAAGATTGCTGCTAAATCAAATACAGAAGAAAAGTTTCTAAAATAAAATGATTAAACGCAGAAGAAATAAGGGCTTCTCCTGCTGTTACTTAATAATCACCTACAGAGTACATTACATTATTTTTACATACGGAAGTGTAAACCGACGAGGAAATGGAGGAGGTGCTCACAATAAAAGGGAACCTACTATGCAAGAGAGCTATACATTGGTTATACTTTTCTCTGCAGGATTGTTATGTTCAAATGGTAATATATTAATTTTGTTGCCTGTGATGTACCTTTTGTCATCATTAGCTGTGAGTGCTAGTTTATATTGACGAACCGTGAACACAGAATGAGAAGTGGAAGTGATGCACACTTGTAGTTTGGACACTCGCTCACCTTCATACAGACAACGTCTATACTGATCAATTGTAAGGTGATCGACAACATTTTTGACACCTTTAGCTTTACAAGTAGGTTTCTCTTGTTCACACAACTTAATAGCATACATCTTTGATCGCAAACCTACAAATTCTTCAACGATACTTACACCGCTTTCATCCTTCATTAAACCTATTTCACCTGAATTTTTTCTTTCAATTTGGAAAGGATTATTTACGTCAAACAAGACTCAATTTTCCTTCACAAACTCGTATATATCAAATGAAAAATTGTATATCAAACTGTCAGTGTTAGTGTATCCTCTTCAGTCCCGACCCTGTTGATGCATTCGATGTGTTATACTTTGCTCAAATAATTTTAAAAAATTCACCATAGAAAATTAGTGTGTTTTGCTAAGTTGTTTTATTCGTGTAGCATATATGCTACGTCAGGGCTCAGAGTTGACTTTCCTACCATTATTACTTTTTTCCTTAAATTACTTTGTTTTATTGTAAGTAGACAAAACCACATGTAGGACTGAGGAGGGTATAGTAGTTGTGAGTCTGAATCAATGTTTCTCAAAATAACGCTGTAGTGAAAATCGTTCATTTTCATTTTTGACAAATCTAAAATTGTAGCACAGAGGTAAGCCCGTTGGAAGTGAAGAATTTGAAGTTTCTTCATTTCGATAATCATACACTGTTCGTCCACTATAATACGACGTTTGAATTTTGCTCTTGAGGTCAACGTACGTGCACCACAACGACCCTCCCACTGTGTGACCCATTTGATGTCGCGTAGCTTCCTTACGTTCATTAATGAACGACCAAAAATTGCGTTATTCATTAATTTTTAGAAACTTTTCTCGAACTCATTTTTTGCTAACTTTCGTTTCTCTGTGTTCAAATCAATGTAGCATTTTAACCATGCGCTCAGATTAAACTGAATCGCTCTGTAAATGCGATCAACTTTCACACCTAATTCTACACACTGTTTTAATAGCCTATAATGAAGAATATACCGTTCCTTCTTGTAAAGAGTGTTCATTAGTTTCGTAGATTTTTCAGGGCACAAAGGATAATCGGCATGTTTATCATGAAGTTCTTGGGGATAGATTAAATCAGCCTCTACCATAAACCCAACATCTGCTTCATCTCCTACATTCATAATGTCTAAATTCTCGACGTTCTTTACCCATTGAATGCCGCTCGTTGGAAGAAACTGTTGCATAGCATACAAATTGTTCACATCAAGGTACATTATGTATGATTCCGGTTTGGACTCATCGTATGTTAGCATGTACTTGTTATTTGCTACTGCATGCCGCGTAACGCATTGCACATTACCACCGTGTATGGAGCGTTCGAAAAACTGCAGCATGTCAACATCTTGAAGTAATTCTAGGTGGACAGCTTTTATTATTTTCATAGCACCTCATGCCATAGACGGTGCCGTGTAGAAATGAGCGGCATCAATACCATATGTCTCTTTTCCACTTAATCTAAAGTTTTCAAATACATCAGCCAAGATTAAAGTATTGATTTTCAAGTAGAGATCAGAATATTCACCCAACGATTTACAGTTAAACTTATTCCAAATAAGGCGAGCAAACGTTTTCTTTCGACACAGTTTTACCCTTCAAAGAGCTAAAGGATGAACTCCTTGGCGGTAAACTAGTGTCGTCTAACACCTCCATACTAGTGATATATTCGTATGGAAATATCCCTTTCCGAGAAGCGAGTTTAAGCTGTAAATCATCGGTGAAATACCGTCTCGTTACAAGCTTTGACTCCTCACTAAGTAATTGTGCCATTTTGTCCAGAGAAAAAGGAATGAAGTTGTATGTGTCTATAAATTTTAGTTCACACATTGTCTTTGGTTATAACGTATAAAGCTTGAAAATCCCTTGTATCGCTCCATATTCACTGCTAATAGTTTAATGTTCGCTCTGTGATTTGTCGCAACATCCCCTCCCTTCCTATGCAGTTCTCTAATTATAAAATGTCCATCATAGGCTGTCAAATTACGGAATGCTACCGGCAAGGTAGAAATTTTACGATACTGTAAGTTACACGATTGATGTGCTGATCCCCTGTAAACACCCGTTAAAAGACAATGATCGCGAACTTTAATTTCATTATCTGCGATTTCTTTCTCACATATGTGACATAATGTAGACGGGAGAAATTTACTTTCTTGCTCAACAGTCAATGGTAACATCGGTTTCGTTTCAAAATAATACGGCTCAAGCGTGTCCACTAAGTTATACATCTCAACTATGAACCATTTAACACAATAACTACCTCGATGGAATCTGAAAGGGCACAAATCTCTGTCAAAACTACAGTGTAAATTATATGCTACGCTGTATGGCACATGTTCGTGAATTGGAGTTGAATTCGACGTGTTATCATTTGGAAAGCAAGTAGACACAGGTTTCAGTATGCATTCTGTGTCCGCATACACAATAAAAGGCACTGTCTCTTGAACCTTATACTCCGCAAAGTACACTACCCTTTCCCTATCCTTAGGCATTATACTTTTGCTCACCGGAAATTGTATACAGTCAATACTGTGCAAAGCTAATTTTTGCTCATGTTGGAAGTAAAACAAACATCGTCTGCAAATATAAATTCTATTCCGGCTCTTCGTAAGGCATGAGCGCACAAAACGTGAAAGATTCTTAATTAAACAGAAGTGATACTTCTCACTGTCGCCAATCTGAAGCATTAGAAGATCTACTTTCTTTTCACATGTTTTATGTGAAACGTACAAAGGTACAAGAGTAAACTCTTTATTGACATCTTTCTGTCCTATGCACACCCAGTTGTTCTCATCATACTGAGCTCCGAATACATTCAAGGAGATTTCGTTTTGTTCTTCAAATTTTCTCATGTATCTCATTTCCATCGGGATTGGTATGTCTTTAAATTTAGAATTAAATTATAATGTGGGTAAGAAGAAATTCAATCCGCATGATGTTTAGCTGGAACTAAGCCAGGAACTACACTCCATGCAAAGCAAGCATCCCGTGTGTTCTGCACATGAATAACTGCTTTCTTGTTTCTAACTGCTGTAGGCAACGTTAGACTACTCGGCGACTTGCCCACGTGAAAACCGTCATTTTTATTAAGGTTTATCCGCAATTCACGAATTCGTAGCAGAGACCAACCCGAATCACGAGCCTCGAACTCTGTTAATTTTTTCGGAATCGGCTTAGTTACATGGTCGTTGTACCATTCTCTTAAATTACTACCTTCGGTAATTTCTGCATTCCTTGAATGAAAATAATTGTTATCGATTTTATCGCGAAGAACATGTTGTGTGCAGAGAACGGTATTCACTTTTAATGCTTGTGTGTTAAGTGCTTTCTTCACATATTTATTAAACCACACGCAAGATTTATCTAGGAACTCTTCGGGAAGTAAGAAATAATTTTTAACATTTACCACCGCTAGTATGCACACTCTGCGCCGAAAAGCTCCCTCGATTTCCTTACACTGGAAAGCAGACAGATCTGCTATCTGAAAAGTTAGGCCATTAACAGTACGAGCGTGTAAATAAATTTCTAACATCCGATTACGCATTTCCTCTAGCTCGTTAAGATTTCCAATCAGCTCGAACTGAGCTTCTTCTTCTCGCTCCTCGCTAGGTTCGAACTGATATGAATTTACTATTGATCCGCTTACCTCCCTCACAAACTCACGAATGCGTTCAAACGCCCTATCATAATGAGCTTGCATTCTTCCCTCATCTTCATCCGTCTGTAAATTAATGTCTAATTTTCTACGTTTGTTCGAAGGAAACTCCATGACTAAAAAAATGTGGCCGCAAATTACGTTCTGGTGCTAAATTTCTCTGGATCTCAAGACAAGTCCAGCAGTTGCTGTAGCAACGACTTATCAAGAATGTACAATCCGTCATCACACAGTATAACCATCGAGCTAGCTCACTCCCTACTACATCTAGTGAACAGTGAACATCTTCGCTTGGAAACTCGTCCTGAAGCTTCCCTAACAATGTATTCCGGTAAAAAGAAATTTTATTCGATTCTCGTGAAAAAAGGAAAATTCAATCTTGTAAATTTCTTCGAATATGTTATACCATCAAATGGTAAAAAATGTCCATTACTTGAAAATTCGGTCAGGAGAAATCGCACTACAGCAGCTGTCACCTCCTGCTGGCTTTCATATGCTTTACTCAAGTTCGTCACATATACTGTAAAATTAAAGAGTGCACACCCTCTGTTCCATAGTTCAATACAATTACCACTCAGTTCTTGTTGTTGTTCTGCGCTCAGTTGTCCCGCTTCATCTTGAACAGGCTGTGTACTGGCGACGACTTCCTTCTCTCGATGTACTTGCAAGCGTCGACTCTGTATGATTAGATATGCTTAATTTTCGGATCCAGCCTTAATCTCCACTTTCTTCCACTTCATCATAGCAACACCACGGGCCTGAAAAGAAGCAGCACATACTATTTTCAATTAACAAAACAATTATACAAATACGGTGAAAAGAAGTTACATATAAGAACGAGAAGTCCATCTGCATACTTGCTTAGTTAAAATAAGTATCGTAACTGTCGGCATTCTACTGTAGGAAGCACACTTGATGGTAGCCTCTCTCCATGCCTTTGTACATCATTTTCAAGTTGTTTTTTAAATAAATTTATTTCTTCTCCAGAAAGTTTCGCGAATTGCGCCGGCAGTCAAACACTCACGGTCTCCTCATCTTCCCCTTCTATAGCAGCTATTATTTTCCTTCCGAAACGTGAAGGAAGCACACTTGATGGTAGCTCCTCTCCATGCCTTTGTACATCATTTTCAAGTTTTTTTTAATAAATTTATTTCATCTATTTCTTCTCCAGAAAGTTTCACGAATTGCGCCGGCAGGAAAACACTCACGGTCTCCTCATCTTCCCGTTCTATAGCAGCTATTATTTTCCTTCCGAAACGTGTTTCCACTGCTTTCAGCTCTTTAACCTTAAATGGATGGTTAATTTGCAACTCGCTTAGTTTTCTATTATGAAACTGTGGTGCCTTGGCTATCTTATTTAATTTCATTAGTATATCCATTCTGTTGAAACTGGTATGTCTTTTACAATTAACAAACTAAATAAACTTAAACTCACTTACTCAAGAGGAAAGAAAAGTAGTAGTAGAGAAGTCCTCTTCCAACTAGATGATAGTTCTTATGTTGTGCTCTGCTCCTTAAATACTCCCTGCCACCACCTTCACTCCTCATCAGTGGGCTGGAGTTGTCGCTGTTTCACCTTTACTCAAAATTACAACCTACCGTAAACATCCTGTTCACCTTTCGTGATAGAGATAACCTTCAACAAGCTGCAAAGAAGATCTTGCCTAGTAACAGCTGCACTGCACCACTCCTTAGATTCTCCCCTCACCCACAGTAGGGTTGGAGGAGGGGGCTTCATTTTTTCATAAACTAACATCCTGTTCACCTTTCGCCAGCAAGTGACCTTTTAAAGCAAATCCAGTTGCCACATAGTCACTGTACCTCGCCCACAACAGTAACCTTCAAGAAATGATTGCCTCTTACATAAAGACCTCCGGGTATGTGTAGTTAACATTCCACATGTGCGTAGCCCTCTTGGCCAGTGAGAGGCACTCCAGCAAGTGACCTTTTAAAACAAATCCAGTCACTGCCCCATGGACACAGCACCTCGCCCACACCAGTAACCTTTTGAGAAATAATTACCTCTTACATAAAGACCTCCGGGTATGTGTAGTTAACATTCCACACGCGCCCTGGCAAGTGAGAGGCCCCAGCAGGGGGGGAGCCCGCGCGCTAGCGCAGAGGCTGTGGTGGCCCAGAATCCCCGTGGTCCAGAATCCCCTTTGATATTCTACTTGCATGTGTTCAATTAAATCCAAGTATTACACTTGAAGTTAACTTGGAAGCTATATTGTGTTTCTGGTTTGTGAATTAACTTCATTAATTCAATTTAATTAATATTAAATTACTTTGAACATTTATTGTTTGTAAATGCAGTGTTGAGTTTAATAAATTATTAATTGGCGTTTGAGGTGCGTATAAGTTCAGTAAGCTTACGTATCGTACTCAAAATTTGGAGGGACATATTAGTCATCAGCCACGCTCGCATAACTTTAATTTCAGTGGAGGAGCACTTTGGCCATTAGCCCCGTTTACTTAATCTTATCTTCTACTTCAGTGAATGATATTGATCGTCCCATAATATGAATTTGAGGTTACTCAGGTGCAATCAAGAGTCCAAGTAACTCATTCTGCGCTGATTGCCATTTAATAGATGGCCTTGATTAAAGAAAATGTCTGGAGAGCAGGACCTGATATTTATACATTCCAGAAATCAGAAGCTTACAGAGTTGTTGGATGGAATCGAATAGTTGTACTTCAAGGTTGTTGTTCTGGTGAAATAGTCAAGGTTAAAACTCTCTTCAGCCTATCCCAGATATTTCTGAGATTCCTGGATCCACATAGGCTCATTTTGGTTTTGGCCGGGAGTTTAATTCGGATGCCCATCCTGACGTCACGTGATTCTTGAGATGAAAATCTCGACCCAGGATTGACAGGGATTCGAACCTCGGCCAGCCACTCAGCTAAGCCACTGAGCTAATCACGCCCCCGTGAAGCCGTCAAGGTTGTTTTATTTTAATTAGCCCTTCAGACATTTTTGTAATAGATATGATCCTGAACCGGTCTAGAAAGCCAAAGATAACGGCCGAGATTACTCGTCGTGTTGACCACATGACACCTCGTAATCTGCAGGCCTTCGAGCTAAGCAGCGGTCGCTTGGTAGGCCAAAGCCCTTCGAGGGCTGTAGTGCCATGGGGTTTGGTTTGGTATATCCTCCTGAAATCGTCCAGCTTCAGTGTTATGTTAATGGCATTGACCTCAGTTACTATTCATTCATAGACACATTCGTAATGTGCACCGCCTTCATATTTAAATTAATTATTCTTGAATGAATAAACATAGTTAGAATATTTAAGCTTTTAATTTCAAGTATGTAGGTTTTCCTTAATAACTGATAGTCATGTCAGCAAGTGACGAAGAGCCATTAAAACCCGCTGAGATACAAGAATCTAGAATTTCATTCTAAAGACTTAGAACAGGTAATTATCAAGATACAGACTAATAAAGGTTTCAATATGTTGGTCGCCCCATCTTTCGAAGGGAAGATAAATAATGGGCCGTTTCAGCTCTACTTGATTCAGGGAGTATTTTTTCTTTCACTAGTGAAGAGTCGTGTGCATGCACGAAATCTTCTTACAAATTCCGGATTGTTCCTAATCTTACGTTAAACTGTGTCTCGGGTAATTCTTCAACCTTACAAATTTTGAGTTTCACTCTATGTAAAATCAGGATTGCTAATTTTCACCTGGAAGTTTCGATTTTAATAACTAGAAATTTGACATGTCATGTTATTCTAGGTGCTAATTTCACGAGTCATTATGATCTCATGTTAGACCATCAAAATCGTGTGTGTTGGTTCAAGATTTGCGATAAGTTAACGCTTCCTCTTTGAATTGTAATTTACTTCAGTTTGTGCTGCTTTGACCCCGCGGGATAAAATTACGTTATACCATAGTCACCTGAGGACCAGGTGTATTGCATTCAGTGTTTTTATGAATCTGATATATTCTCAGAAAAGCTACGAGTCACTTATATGATTGAGCACAAAATTGAGACAATTGATCAGATTCCTGTACCATCCCTGATTAGCACTTACGTTTTTCATGGATTCGCAAGGCAAAATATTTTACTAATTTAAATATTAACCAGACTTACTATCAGATCCCGTCAGCTGTAGAGACTAAATATTTTACGGCCTTTGCTACAACTGGAATTTTTACGAATTTAACAGAGTGCCTTTCATTTTATCGACTGGAGCTGCCGTGCTCACTTGGCTTTTTCATCGTATCCTGTCTGACGTAACATTTCACTACATCTACCATTATTTAGACGACGTCGATGTGTACAGTGAATCTTTGGAGGAACACTTTGCTTATGTTAGTGAAATCCTACAACGCCTTAGAAAGGCAGCTTACTGGCAAATTGTCCAACGTTTCATTTGCTAAGCCTAATATGTCCTTTTTAGGAAGCATCGTTTCTCCTAGTAGAGTGTCTGGTGACATGTCTAGAGCATAGGATATCCATGATTTCAAGCCTCCTACTTATGTGAAAGGTGTAGCCCGATTGATCAGAATGTTAGGGTTCTTCCATAAATTTGTCTCTAATTTCGCTAATCGTGCTCACGCTCCTCTTAAACTTCTGCTTCGAAAAGAGTCACATTTGTGTGGGGACCATCCTAGTAAGCAGTATTCGATGATCTGAAGCTTGCCTTGTTTAATGCACCGGTTCTAGCCATGCCCAATTTTGCAGAATGTTCACAGATCAAACTGACACCTCTTCATCTGACGTAACTGCTGTGTTATTGCAATATTCTGATTTAGGTAGACGACCCGTCGCATATTCTTCTAGAACCCTTCCACCTCAGGTAACTAAGTATTCTGTATACGAACTCGAGGAACTTGCTATAATTTTCGCCCTGGAAAAATTCACGATGGAACTTAGAGTATGTTATATTTGACCTACAAATGGATAACTAACCTTTAGGTTAGGTCCATGGCAAACCCCATCGTATTGGTCGTTTCACTCCCTGACCTATAAGATTTCTCTGCATTTCAGTTTGATTTAAGCCACAGTAAGTGCTCCGAGAGTGTGGCAGCTGATAGTCTCGGCAGAAAGTTTTCTGATGGCTTTTCTAACAGCTGTTAACGAGTCTCTTCTGAACTACAATATACTTAATATCGTCGTTGCCGGAACAAATCTTCTATTTGAAAAATGACAATTTTTACAAGAGTCACGAAGTCTACTTCATGAAATTATACTCACCTTCATAATAATCAAAATAATCTAGTCCCCTTCTCTACCTGTCTCTTTATGACACTGTACTGTTTAACTGCAATAACATTAGTTATTTGACCACATATTTCATTTTATTTCGTTTATGGTTTCCTCGAAATTTCAGATAGGGAATTTTGCTATAGATATGAAGCTACACTATCTTGATCATTTACTGAAACACATTTAATTACATTTTATTCAGCTGAATACTGTTACATCACTAGTTGCTGTACCCAGTGGCGAAGCTATTAGTTAAGTAATGGGTAGCCAGGAAATCTTACCTTAAAGTTTCGAGGTCATTGAGGACAATATAATGTAAAAGTTTTAGGGGACAAATGTTTTTCTATATCGGAATAAATGTTAATCAATTCAGTTTCTAGCCTTTCCCTATTAAAAAAAGTGATAAATGCTCATACGACTGTTCAGTTTAATAGCAGTGAAGTTCTCCTTGTAAACTATGAACTGAGTTGGATCCAACAGCTCAACCTGGATTCTTTCAAAATCGCCAAACCGTACTTCCATTTGCATAATTAGTGTGTCAAGAACTACACATGTTAACATTTTGAGCTTTTGGAATGTCCTGTCGTCTACATTTATCTCGTTATTTATTTTGCGACATTTTACAACGCAAGATGATACTGTATTTTCTGATCGCATCCCCTTGAGGATACCAGTGGTTTTTCTAATTTCAGTATTGCACAGAATTACGTCAGATGTGCTTCTATGTTGCAGTAGAGCAACAAGATGGTCTCTATAAACAAAAATTTATCTATTAGAGACAGATCAAATATATGAATTGGGCCTTCTTGAGTATGTTAAGCAACCCTACAGAAGAATTTTACGACCCACTGTCCTAACCCTCATCATTCCCTACAATGTCTTCAAAAACCTGTCTTAGATCATCATAGTGTGAAAATATTGTGTGGACTGCTCTCGAATGAAAGCTCCAACGGGTAGCGCATGCTTGTGGATGCCTGAATCCTTTGGATTCCAGAAGATGAGCTCTTTTTGAGGATTACTAAAAATGACTGAACGCTGTCAGATTATGAATGAACAGCCTGACTGATATTATTGTCTCGTTTTATACAACTAACATTCCATGTCCGAATTGTCACAAATACAGCCAATAATGCATGGATTGTCTACTAATTCAAAAGAAAAACACACACTTAACAATAGGACACTTCATTGTCACCTTCGCGCGAGGAGTTACTACGCTCTAAATAGCAAGGAGGCTTGCCTCTCTGAGGTCTAGACCTAGCGGAGAGTGGAGTGCGGGCGGTAAATCCACCCTTCCTCCACCACCCCGCGCCATTCACAAGCTGACGGAAGGGAAATAAAACAAAAAATCCTGGGTGAGACAAGTTACAGACTGCCTCCCGGTCAGAACAAGTACTCTGCTGTCGCCATCTAGCGGGGCGATCAGCGAAGCACATCATCTGCTGTCATCATGTAGCACATATCAAAAAGAGATTATTGCTGATTTAACACAATAACAACAGCAGATACATTTGTTACGATATTTATGTTTAATCGTATTTCTTAGGGTAGGCATTGCCTCAAATGACTCCAAGTAGTTTCGCCACTGGCTGTACCTCCCGCGGCCAACTGACCCCGAGCTACCTCCGTGCCCCGCTTATACACAATTAGCGGGGCCGTTATTAGTTGAGATAACACGGGCGTTAGCCGCGAGAGGCCAGCGAAGGGGTCCTGGAGGAGGTGCCCCTTCCGTGCTATTTACTATAAATGATCAATATATACACACAATATACAGACATAATGCTCCCATTAAAGGGTACAGAACAGAACATAGAAATTTATTTGTATTTTATTAAATTTATATTGTGTAGTTTGATCACTGAACGAATCAGGGAACTTTCATTTGTCCTGCTGTACGGAGAGATTATGATAGACGAAGTGTTGGTCGTGTTCAATTACCTGCTTCATTTATTGCAAATGAGTAAACATGGACATTGTGATCGGCTATTGCGCAGTGTTCAATCTGTGCGGATCATGAAACGGAGAAATCATTCTCCCCCTCTGTGGAAGTTCTTCCTACTCTGCCGTGTGTTGCAGTTCGAAACGTATCCTTCCATCAGCTGAGTACAGCAGTTGGCGGATATCTCTCACTCCAGGGCCGTCAGATTTCCTTCTAGGCCGTAACGACGGGAGGATTGATTTATGCTCAAATCCCTGAAGAAACTGAAGTCAACAGTCTTCACACTGTATGGATTCTTGGGTCTGGATTGTGTCATTGTGGCTATGTAATCCGCCCTTCTCTACCCCTAAGACAGACATTTTGGATTGATCCATTACTTTATTCACAGTTTTTGTGCCAACATTGGACGTATCTTTGGTTTCAGTTGTTCCACTTTCTTTATGAGAGAGCCGGGCTGAGTGGCTCAGACGGTTAAGGCGCTGGCCTTCTAACCCCAACTTGGCAGGTTCGATCCTGGCTCAGTCCGGTGGTATTTGAAGGTGCTCAAATACGACAGCCCCGTGTCGGTAGATTTACTGGCAGGTAAAAGAACTCCTGTGGGACTAAATTCCGGCACCTCGGCGTCTCCGAAGGCCGTAAAAGTAGTTAGTGGGACGTAAGGCAAATAACATTATTATTATCTTTATGAGAGTTCATTACACCGTGGAGGTCGTCTTCAACTACATCCCACTTAATGGAAACATGTCGTGAATATCTTCTAAACCTGAAAGAAATTATTTAATATAAGGAGATAGTTTTATCCTTTCTGTGGTTTCATTTGTCAACGTCAGGGATTGTAAACTTATAGTTTTGTTCCTGTACTACTTACAACTTTTAAGCTTACGTAGTAGGCCTTCAAAACTTCAAACATACCTACTATATGGCAGAGAATTTACATTGCTTTCACATTTCTTGCTATGCTGGTAACATCATTGCCAAACGTCGCCTCTATGGGTGCAGACAATTCTTGTAGATGTAACAGAAATGAGAATATTTTTAAATACATTCTTGAAGTCGCATGTCTATGTGTAGAGATGGAAATTATAGGCACGAATAGGTTAGAATGCAAATGTATTTGAACAAGGCGCAAGTGTATATTACCCGCATGACGGTTCTGCGGTGAGATTTGCACAAATATTATCGATCTGAACTATTAGAACCCCTAAAATTTATGCAACTCCCCGACATATCTGTAGAGCGGCTAGATTTCACTTGCGCCTTGTTCAAATACGTTTGCATTCTAACCTATTCGTGCCTGTAATTCCCATCTCTAGCTATGTGTTTACAAGTAATGCAACATTCGTAATGCACAGAAATTCTATGAAATCTATAGGTTACAAAATGAGTAATGTAATTCATATGTGCCCTAGAACATGTAACATTCACTACGTCGTCCAACATTTCATCGATTTTAACAGTGCTGTTATTTTACAGCGATTTGACTCTATTGTGGGTTTCAAAATGCACCTAATTAAAGAAGATATTTATTTCGCGCTGTCATCTTACAATCCATAATAACTTAGTTGTTATTTAAATGTGAATGCAGTTTGCGGAATCACTTGTGATTTTGGTGTTTAAAGATCTGCTTTCTTCACTGCTCATTGACTGACTTACCTTTGTCTGATGGATAATCCTTTTTAGTTATCTCTAATACCATTTTTAGAATCTCCTTTCCGCGGCTAATAAAGCATGACTCCTGACAATAAACATCTTGCAGCAACAACAATGGCAGTGACAGAAAACGATCACACGCCTACTTGGTCAGTCTGGTGCCATACAGTGCAAACGCGTCTTATAGAGTCGACATTGTCGAGCAGAAGACGGTAAAGTATAACTCTAGCGCGTTCGACTCAACACATAGAATATATTTCCTTGTAGCGTGAACAGCGTGTGTTGTTGTGTATTTCAATGTCCTTCAAGCACATTAGAGGTTTCTCCCATATATAAAAATAATAAGCCACATAAGAGGTACAACGGGCGACTTGGCCAAGCGGTTAGGGGCGCGCGTGAGCTTGCATCCGGGAGATGGTGGGTTCGAATCACACTGTCGGCAGCCCTGAAGATGGTTTTTCGTGGTTTCCCATATTCACACCAGTCAAATGCTGGGGCTGTGCGTTAATAAAGGACACGGCCGCTTCCTTCCCACTCCTAGGCCTTTCCTATCCCATCGCCGCCATAAGACCTATCTGTGTCGGTGCGACGTAAAGCCACTAGCATAAGAGGTACAATATTTTGTGGGATTTAACCCATTTAATATTTTTTACACAGTTGAGACTTTATCACATAATAGTGGCACCCATTCTAAATCTTATAGTGCTAAAATCTTATTTTCACCAATTCGGATACGTAGGAGGTATGTTCTGCAGGGGTTTTGTACTTGCAAGTAAATCAAATGACACGAGGCTGACGTATTTCAGCACCTTCAAATACCACCGGACTAAGCCAGTATTGATCCTGCCAAGCTGGGGTCAGAAGGCCAGTGCCTCAACCGTCTGAGCCACTCAGTCCAGCTGCATATTGCAATAAAAGGAAAGTGTCAGTACAAGGAAAGGGAATGTAAATAAAAGTGTTCGATGTCTTTGCATGATTATGGGGGTTATTTAGGGGTTGTCGTTGGTAAATAAAGGAGATGCAATGTTGCTAGGTAAGACCTCGTATAATTAGAGCATATTTCCGGGGTATGGGACCCATTCCAGGATTATTTGATTCGAGAATTGGAAAACATTGTTTTGGGTGATTTCCGACAAAACGGTAGAGTTAAGAAAAATGTTTCATTGTTTGGGCTGGGAATACTTGGAAGAAAGGAGACGAGCTACTAGAATGAGTAGTATGTTCCGAACTGTCAGTGGAGGGATGGAGGGGAGTGATATTTGTAGGCGAATACATACTGTATGAGTGGTGGCTTTAAATGTAGGATAGATCAAAACATGAAGATGAAGTTGGAATTCAAGTGGACAAACTGGAGCAAATATTCGTTTTTAGGAAGAGGATTTAGTGATTGGAATCATTTAAAACGGTGAAGGTCGATAAATTTCGAAATTCTTTGGAATTACTTAAGAAAAAACTTGGTAAACAACAGATAGGAATCTACCATATTTGTGACTGCAATAATTGAAGACCAGTGGGGATTGATGATGAAGATGATGATGATTATGACATCTAGGGGTACGTTCAGCCAAAAATGGAGATGCACCACTACTCGCAGGGAAGTTTTCAAAAATAGCTTTTCACAAACTGCTAAGTTCGTCGTACATTCCTTTAACTATTTTATGAGTGGCTCTAAGGCTTCCTCTGGGTTTCTGCCACAGCATTTTCACTTTTGTCCGTATCTACTGTTTCAGGTATAAGGTCATTAGATATTGCACATAAATAGCACATGGCGAATTAAGGGGAAACATCTGATACACAATGCAACATTTTGTTCCTATGTCTACGAAAATGAATCGTTTGTTCCAACATGACAATCCCATATTTCACTCTGTTGGATATTCCAGGAGTACTATAGAAACCATCCTACCTTCATTTCCCAAGCTGTTTAAAATTTTCAAAGAACCAGACCGCCCTCGGCATTGATATGTCTAGAGCGGGTCTCACCAGCTACCAAGCGAAGCCTGAAGAAGTTTTACGACCTGCGATACAACGTGGTTTCCATGGGATACCTGCTGCCGTATATCTGATCCCGGAGAGTAAGGCCATGCAAGCCGAGGCAGGGCATGATGGTGGCCGCACCGTGACGAACCTCTTTTTCTTTTCTAATGTCATGGCCCCCTAATAGAGCCGGATGGATTCCCACTCATTTGGCGCACACCTGCTCTTCTCTAAGAGCCGAGCGATAGTGGTCAGCAGTACAGAAATTGCATATCACCGGAAACCCAGAGTAACACTGACGAGATGACCACACTTCTAGCAGAGGCAACACTGCAAGAGCTGTTGAGGAAGAGGGGAAGGGAGGATTCGATCTCACATGACTACCACATCCTGGTGGGCCCTTCTCATGGTTGGTCGCTCGTTTGCTGCTTTCCTACGGGCAGGTACAGGGTGATGGTGAGTGGTCCTCTCTTGGAATGCCGGCTCCTTCTCCTTCGTTGTGAGGCGTAGGCTTTCTGGCGCCTCTCATTGCTCGGTGGAGGGGGATCGTCCTGATCGAGCCTCATGCCTGAGGACGTGGCCCGTGAGGACATGGGCTGCCCCAGTGTAGACACCGTTCCTGGCTGGGTCAGGCTCCGACGCCCTCGTTTTGCCCCGGTTCTGATGAGCAAAGTCAGGTGTCAGCGACGAGCAAGTAGTGCAGACAGACCGCGAAGAATGGCTGGCTACCTCACAACACTAGAGTTGTCTCCCTGCACCTCCATTCTGCCGTCCGATAACCTCGGCACAATCCCAGATCTGTACCCGAGTCGTAGACCCTTTCTGGTTGGCGCAAGCTGGTGGCGGATTCTCCTGGTAGACGGACCTGGGCGTTTGCATCCATTTTTCAAAACAGGGCCACATCCCCTGAGTCACGCCATCGCGACATTCACACGGGTGCTCGCGTCCACGGCCTCTACAGAAGCTAAGGGCCACAAGTCGGTACCCACCAAGTTGTTCCTCAGCCCCTTGACTCTCCTACACGTCTGAGTGCCTGTTGTTGCCTTCTTCCTGGACCTTGTGTCAGCTGGCGTCCCTGGTTCGCAGCCCACGCCGGGGACGGTGTACCATCTGCGTGGTGACGTCTCACCTACCACTGTCCTTGAGCGCCTCGGGAAAGGGTCCCTGGCAGTTGGATGATCTGGAACGCGTTGCCCAGCTGCTCCTCGTAGAACTCAGTAAGAGAGTGATCCTCGAGGTGAAGAGCCACGGCCCGCGGTAGGAAGGCACCGATGTCCTGAGAAGGGCCACTACCGCAAAATTAGTTGAACAGCAGATGCACATTGCGGATGTAGCTGTAGGTCTCCTCGACCGAACGGAACTGCGGGAAATATTTGAGTAATAGCTTCGGGTGACGTGGCTGGACTGGATGTTGAAGTCGTCCATATTCAGTGCCTCAAGCGTCGACTGCAATGGTTCCGTGGACCGAAGGTCTGAATGGCCTCCCATTTTTTTCTTAAATAACAATTTTGGAAAAAGAATGAAGCACTTAAAATTACTATGACAATCTGCTCCTGGCTACTGCTAAACAGTACCAAGGCAAATTTCCTACTGGTGATTGTGTCCGTCTCTTTCTCTGGCTGAATCACAACTTACGAAGGTGGTCACTATGCATCACCTTATATCGGCTCTCCACATTCAGGTTTCCCCGGGCTCGTCGCCATCCTTGAAACATCTGGAACATGTCTCTTGGTCGGCGGTCAGCTGGGGATTTAGAAGTGTTATTCTGTAACTTTCAGGGTCTTCCTGTGTTTTTATGGTCTGGTATTCATACTGTTCTTTGTGTATAACAGGCATTCAAGAATGACTAATTTTGTAGCCTTACTCCAAACTCGCGTTGCTCGGGTATTTCTTTCGAGGTACCGGGCGCAGTTGTTAAAATATTTATATTAAAAATGAAATGTTGTAACTTGTTTTGTGAGGAATCCTTAACTACAACTGAAATTTCTATGCCTTGGTTCTTGGAGGAGTGCGATATAAGTTAGTGGCATCGTTTCGCCTATCTAGAAAATACTACAGCTACGTCCAAAGTTGTGGATTCCAGGAGACTGTAATTCTATTATAATTGTGTAATTGATTGATTGCCGACATCGAAATAATTTCCTGTTTTTCTTGTAAAATGTCTTGATAATATCTGCTTAATAGCTCACCAATCCTTTCTGTCGTGTGTCTAATGTACCGGTATGGAAGTATCGCTGTTTTCGGACGGGTCGGTTCCTCCACAGCCTCCGTTGAAGATAACACATGTACCTTGGCTGGGGAGGCTAATTACCTCGAATTGAGTTAATAATGGCATTTGCTTTACGTCCCACTAACTACAATTTTACGGTTTTCGGAGACGGCGAGGAGCAGGAATTTAGTCTCTTCAAATACCACCGGAATGAGGCAGGATCGAACCTGCCAAGTTGGGTTCAGGAGGCCAGCGCCTCAACCGTCTGAGCCAGTAAGCCCAGCCTTGAATTGATTATGGATACATCAGTCACCTTGATAAAAGAAACCTGTAGTGTATTCGAAACTCTCGGAACTTGTACATTATTTTCATAAAACAACAAAATGTTCCAACTCGGGAATATAAATTTATATTCCTAAAATCTCTTTCCTTACTGACGTACGGAAATTCAAGTTTCGGCTACTTGTTCTATTAGAAGTTTACTTCCGTCGCACGCTTCAATTATTATAGGAAAGCATCTGCAATAGTTTCCCGTGGCGCTGGAAAAGCGTTCTTCAATATGTTTGTACGAACGTTGTCTAACCAATTCCACCTAGATATAAGGTTGATAAAAATAAAATGGTGGATTTTTGAGGCAATGCGATGTGAAAGTGGTCCTTAATTGTGTCTTACAAAGTACAATAAATGTCTAAAAATATTGTGTGCCCAATGGTAGGGGAACTACAGTGCTAATAGCAAAGCACAGATTTTTAGATTTCCGAAATATGAAGATCTATAAGCGAAATTGTTATGTGCAATAAAGTATGATAATTTCGTTCCAACGAAGTATTCAGTGGTAAGTAACTAGATACCATGTTATGTATTTTTCATTTGCAAAAGCTTTTATTTCATATTATGTTCGTATATTCATATAATCATGAGATGGTAATCTAAAATACCGGTATCTGAAAAACGGCTATTAGTTTAGACGGGATCTAAACTTCAACATGCATGGCGAAATGCGTTCAGGTTTGGTTAATTGAATGTTTATAATTGCAGGTTTGTGAATTACATTTTAATCCGTGCGAAATAAGGAAATATATAGAGTTTCACTGTGACGATGGACAGCTTATAACTCTACCACTGAAGGTTCCACTACTTATCCCCAGTGCTGTGCCTTCACTTTTGCAAAATTGCCCGGTGTATTTGGGTAGTTCAAAAACGTATCGAGAAGGTCCTGAAGACAAGAGAAGGAGAAGAGAAAATGAAAATAACCAGACAGCAATCGAGGAGAGTGAAGCTGAATATAATTTACACAAGAATTGATTAATATTTTATAATTTCACTGAGTTTAAAGATAAGTTAAATAATCTTAACGTAGATGAATCATGGGACATACTTCAAAAAGGTGTAAATATAGTAATAATATTGTGTTGAACCCTGAACCTGAAATACTTTGTTCTATTGTTATTAATGAAACTTTGGAGATAATTGTGTACTATAAGGACATCAAATTAGACAGAATTGGTAACTTTCATTTCCTACAGCCCGTAAAGAAGCTGGATGAAAATTCAGTGCTTCTTAAAAAGTTTCATGTTATGTTCTGTGGTTGACATAGCATACCTTTTGAAACAAGTCAGCATATCAGAACCGAAACTAAAAGGACCACTCCAATTCACGATTGAGCAAATTGCACTTTGGTCACATGAGAGGGGGAGTTATAGTCCTTCCTTTCTGATTTTATCTTCGATATTGTAGTCTATTTCACCCCCATAGCTATGCATAGCTCAGACCTCTCAATTTATTGTATATTTCTCATCCATGTGCCATCAGGAGACGTTCTTCTTCTTTAAAAGTAGACCCTAGAATAGAACAGAATGATAACAATGATAACATGATAACGTAAGGGACACATTTTCTGGCAGTAATAGCAATAAGTTCATTGGCTTAAGGTAGATGAAACTCGTGTTAAACAATTAATGGACTATGAATGTGGTAATGTTGTTAGTAATGCATTCAATGATGAGCAGTTAGCAACCTGAAGGTGTTAGGTGAAAAGTGTAAGTTACCATATTTAAAAAAACTGCCTCATATATTTTATGGTTTCAGGTTTGTTATCTGATTTTAAGGAAGTAGCTTACGCATTCCCTGTAAAATAAATTACTGGAGAATATTTTGTATGGTGTATTAAGAAAAGTAATTACGTGATTAGAGGAAACAGGGTTTAAAGTTATTTGTGTTGTTAGCAATGACAGTTCTGAAAACATAAAATGCATGCAATTATTTTCACCTTAGAATGAATTGAAATGTGTTTGTGCGCTTCCTGCTGATGAGAGATCACTTTTCATTGTGTGTGATAGTGTCCACTTGCTGAAATGTATTTGCAGTGACTCGTTAAATCGAAAGGACGAGAAAATGTGAATGAACTATCCTGATTTTGAAGATGACAGTGCAGTGCAGTGCAGTGTGCTGCTTTCCTTACAGTTCAGAAATTATATGAGCTTGAGCTTGAAAAGTTCATAAAATATGGCTATAGTCTGTCTCTCAAAGTAGTAAGTCCTTCATTATTTGAAAGGCAAAATGTAATATTAGCTCTACAAGTTTTCAATGACAATGTTATAGAAGCGCTGAAAGTGTTAGGTGAAAAGTGTAAGCTACCATATTTTAAAAAACTGCATCATATATTAAAATAATAATAGACTGGTGGGCTGTTGTAAATGTCAAAACAACAGATAAAGGGGGGGAAAGCTCAACAACAGTTGAATGTTTCCAGTCTCTTCAAATTCAGAAGAAGGGCTTCAATATTCGAAGAAATTCCTACAACGGCCAGTAAAGTGGAGAGGTCTAGGTGGAAAATGTTCCTTAGCACGTGAAACAATGGCTGCTTTGATACTGACAACTGAAGGATTGTTGATGTTGGTAGAATATTGTTTGTCAAAATTATCTTTTCATATGTCCTATTAGGAAAATTTCACACACCTATTAGAGGACACTTTTTGGAAATATAGGCAGCTAGCAGGAGGGCAGTTCAATATGTATGTGAGGCAGTTGCGTGAAGTTGAAAAGAAGTTACGGTTACTGTCATCACTGACTCTAAAGATAAGATCACATGCATTTGGGGAAATTGTAAATGAGTCCTATAAGCCGCCTCCTGAATCCTCTGCCTTTTTTATTCTAATAATTAATTGTGTAAGAGCACAGATGTACATGTACGATTACAGGATATTGAATACTGTAACAATGACATGCCAATTTTAGTCTACGTAGCAGGATATTTTTGCCATATCGTCTCAAAGTATCTGAAATGTGAACACTGTAATGGAATTCTTGTTACTGAGGACGTCATTGATGCCGATGATGAAGCATGCAATCTAATTAGACATAAGAGTAGGGCTAGGCTTTTGTTCCCTGAAATATTTTTTATCAATGTAATAATACATAATTATCTAGAGGTAACAAATTTATGTGTAGATCTCGAAAATGAGTTCTTCTAATAAATAACCATAGAGGGAGATTTCATGTGAGAGTGCAATGAAAGTTTTTCCTGATAAAGAACTTTTGTGGGAGCCAGATATGTGTAATAACGGACATACATCAGAATGTGTTTGTAGAAAACTGGTATGGATTTCAGCAAACATTCTTTTGAATAATTATTATAAGAAATAAAGCTTCGAGTCTAAGAATGTATTGAGGAGGAAGAAATGTGTTATTTGTCAGCATAACTGAATTTCATGAAAATCTCCATTTATGTATATAAGGGTGTTGTTGCCTTCAATTCACTTGCTGTGGGCGGGACACTAAAGAAGACATTTGGTATGAATTTCGGTATTCTGCCATTCCCTCAATTCCCGAACCTCACTTTAGTTTCAACATTTGCTTTAGAAACCTTGGGTATCAACTATCTCTGATCTTTTCAGAAATAGTTTTCTGAGGGTGTACTATTTTGATTGGTAAGTAGCCAAATCAATTAAAACCGATATGTTGAGATGCCATAGTGTCATGATGATCGCCTCTATTCACACGCCATCTTAGTTCTTTTGCTAGTTGCTTTACGTCGCATCGACAAGGGTAGGTCTTATGGCGACGATGGGACAGGGCCTTAATGAAGGTACATCCGCAGCATTTGTCTGGTGTGAAAAAGGGAAATCACGGAAAACGATTTTCAGGACTGCCGACAGTGGAGTTCTAACCTACTATCTCCCGAATACTGGATTCTGGCCGCACTTAAGCGACTGAAGCTATCGAGCTCGGTCACCTTAGTTTTGTGTTCAGGCCTTATATTTAGGTGGTGTTGACCTAACCCAGATTTCACTCATTCGTTGTAAGCAGTGAATTTTGTAATTGACGGCTGAGATAGATTTTGGATTAATGTGCAAATAATAATGTTCGTGTTTCAGTTTTTTAAATAGGAGATTGTGAAGTTAGGAGGTCTGTAACTAAAATGTCTGGTAATCTCGGAGCTATGTTGTATTGTTTAGTGAGTGATAGGAACGTGTGAATAACTTCATTAAGTTCTTCCCCGAGAAATTGGACAATGCATTTAATAATTTTATCGTCCATTTTCATATACAATCAGTCATCATATTTATTTCTGTAACAGTGGCTACAATCAGTGTGTAGCACGTGACGGGTGCTGTTATGAAATATGTCATTGTAAATCTCCGGTTACCATACAGAATTCCAACAGCTTCAAGGAAACTGCGACAGATTCTTACGATTCAAAACAATATTGCTAATTTGTGTCTTGAGTTCAGATTACGTCTCTGCATCGATAACTTAACGACTCAACTATGAAGTTTAAAACAAAACTAGTTTTCAAATTGCATGAATAGTGTTTTCAAGATTAACCTCCACCGGCATCTTTGTCGTAGAAGAATTTGCTAAAAGACGAGAAAGCATGTATTATTCACCAGGTTCACTTCAGGAAGCACGTGGTGACTTCATATGTGAAAATTTGGAAGCACTGTGCGAAACAAGTCCGTTCTATACACAACTCAACCTGCTACAAGTCTTAAATGAACGTGGAGCAGTGACACATGCCAATAACAATGGGACTAGCATAGTTTTCAAAGACAGTGATACTTATTTTCATTCTGAAATATCAGAGCGGCAGTTAACTGCCCCTAGTTGAAAGGGAAAGTTGTCGGACATTACTATGGCATTATTTGACTCTAGTACTACTAGACTGAGGTAGGAAAATGTAACAGGTTGCTCTTTATATTAAAATTCATTTATACTAAAAGGAAGTTTATTCAAAGTAGCCTACAACAAGTCAATTGTGTATATTGAATTGTAGAGGAGAGTGTATAACCCGAGTATCTTTCTTGGCATGCTGTATAAATACGTTGATTATTAATATTGTGAACAGATTAGGCTATAAATTTGCGAAGCTATTGTTTTCTACTTTCCGATATTGTACATTCAGTGAATATTTTAAAAATGTAACGTGAAATTTATAGATATTTTAATGATCATATTTAAATGATATATGTAATTAACTGGGTAGGTACCTCTTAGTTTTCATGGATTCAGGTCTGTTTCAACTTCTGTCATTTTGTTTTTGTTCCACTTTGCCTGGAGTTTGGCCTACATGTTTGTTTACTCGGAGTATAGAACGTCATTACTGGTCCTGCTGATGATTTAAATAATTCACTTTTATATCATAACGGCAGAAAGACTTTCTGTGTATAGGTAGGACTGCAAGTTCCTAACCTGGGTCAGGGAAAGTTACATACATTGAAATAACCTAACACTTTTGACTAGACAAAACAGTAATACGTAGAGCTTTATGATGACAACTTAGACGAATTTAATTCCAAGATATTTTGGTGACATCATTGCACTTATTTAGTATTGATTTGAAATTTTTGCAGAGTTTACCAGTATATCAACTTTCTATGTAAAAATGTAATAATGCCCTATTCAATGAACCTTCTGTCCATATAGTAAATGTTTCATCTCGGATTCATTATTTGTAGAGTGCATTCATAACGGAAACCGTTTTCATTATTCTTCTGTAAAGCTGATATCATGCATGAGGGTGTCACTGCATAGCAGATAGTTGACAACTAACCATTGGGCAAATTCAGTGTTTCGGATTGATGGCCATTTTCTGATTGCATGAAATGTCTGCCGATATGGAGTGGGGGGTGTACCGTCACTGAAAAAAAGCAAAGAATGAGTGCATAGTATTGTATAACTTCCTTGTAGGTACACTTATCTTAGAAACAATTTAACTTATAATGTTTGTTGTGGGTATCTACAGGGTTTGTGGTTTGTATCTACATGTGAGGTGATTTATTTATTTATTTATTTATTTATTTATTTATTTATTTATTTATTTATTTATTTATTTATTTATTTATTTATTTATTTATTTATTTTATATTTCGCTGATAATTAAGATTAACTTGTGTAAAATATTAAATCCGGCGAACATGCAATACCATGTGTTTATTCGTTTTTGGATTGACTATACAAGATAAATATGGACCAGTTTTTCAAGTTATGTCAAGAATTGATTTACTTTGTATTGTGTGGTTTGACCTGAAAACCGAAACAGGTTTATTGGTTAATGTCATCTATACATGAATGTAAATGCATGCTATGTCATTAAAATATGCGCGAAGCAAGTTGACCATCCGGTTAGAGTCGCGCAGCTGTGAGATTGCATTCCGGAGACGGTGGGTTCGAATCCCGACGTAGGCAGCGCTGAAGATGGTTTTCCGTGGTTTTCCATGTTCATAAAGACAAATGCTGGTGCTGTACCTTAATTAAGGCCACGGCCACTATTTAGCCCTTCCCTATCGGCCCGACACCGAAAACCTTAGTGCGACAATAAACAGTTAGCAAAATTGTTTTTAAATATGCACTGATTGTAAAAGCATTGGTTATAAAATTTAATTGACATAAGCTAACCTCCAGTGAAAATCTATTTTCATACATAATTTATAACAATGTTTTACCCATTTCATACAGTTCTTGATTTTGAGTAATAATCTATTTGAGCTTTTAACTTTATAGTACCTGCATTTTTCTTCATTTCATTAATACTGTTTCAGTAGCTAACATACAAGTTAAGGTAACAGGTTTATTTTACACATTGTGTCCCGATTTCCATTGTAATTGTACAATTTTAAATAATTTGAATTTCAGACATGTTAACGGCTATTCGCCAGGCGAGTTGGCCGTGTAGAGAGGGTCGCGCAGCTGTGAGCTTGCATCCGGGAGATAGTGGATTCGAACCCCACTATCGGCAGCCCTGAAGATGGTTTTCCGTGGTTCCTCGTTTTCACACCAGACAAATGAGGGGGCTGTGCCTTAATTAAGGCCATGGCCGCTTCCTTCCCAGTCCCAGGCCTTTCCTAGCAGTTTGAATATTTTAGAGAACCAGACCGCCCTCGACTCTGTTGTGTTTAAGGCGGGACTCATCAACTACCAAGCAATGCCTAGAGAGATTTCACAACCTGCGACACAACGTGGTCTGCTGCCGAATTTCTGACCCCGGAGAATGTGGCCATGCTAGCCGACGCGGTGGCCTGATGATGGTAGCAGGCGGCCTCACGGTGACGAATTTCGATTTTGCTCGTACCGTGGCCCGGTAAACAGCCAGGTGGTTTCCCGCTCATCTGGTCCACAACTGCTCTTCTCTAAGTGGCGAGCGTTGGTGGTCACCCGTACAGCAATTGCATATCATAGGAACCCCATAGGAACCCTGACGGTGACCCCACCTCTTACAGAGGCAACGCTGCAAGAGCTGTTGGGGCAGAGGCAGGATGAGCGATTCAATCTCATCTGATTACCACATTCTGATGGGGTCTTCTCCTGATTGTTTACTCGTTTTCTGCTTCCCTAGGGGCAGGTACACGGTGCTGGTGAGTGGCCCTCTTCTGGTAGGCAGGCTCCTTCTCATTCTTGGTGAGGTGTCGGCTTTCTGGCGCCCCTCATTGCTCGGCGGGGAGGGGAATTGGATCGTTCTGGTTGAGCCTCATGTCTTAGGCCGTGGTCCGTGAGAGCATGGGCTGCCCCAGTGTGGCTCCTGCTAACTGGCTGGAGGCAGGCTTCTACACCCTGGTGTTGTCCCGATCCTGGTGAGCAAAGTCAGGTGCCTGCGTCATGCAGGTAGTGCAGACAGACCAGCGGAATCTGGATGACTACCTCAGAACACCAGGGTTGTCTCCTTCTACCTCCATGCTGCCGTCCGCTAAACTTGGCACAATCCCGGGTCTGTACCCGAGTCGTAGACCCTTCCTGGTTAGCCCAGGCTGGTGACGGATTCTCCTGGTAGACTGTCCTAGGGCGTTTGCATCCATTTTGCAAAACAGGGCCACATCACCTGAGTCACGCCATCGAGACATGCACTCCAGTGCTTGCGTTCAGGGTCGTCGCAGGAGCTATGGGCACAAGCCGGTACCCACCAACTTGTTCCTCAGCCCCTTGACCCTCCTACACGCCTGAGTGCCTGTTGTCGCCTTCTTCCTTGACCTTGTGTCAGCTAGCGTTCCTGGTACACAGCCCACGCCGGGGCAGTTGTACCATCTGCGTGGTAACGTCTCACCTACCACTGTCCTTGAGCGCCTCGGGAAATGGTCCCTGGCAGTCGGATGATCCAGAATGCGTAGCCCAGTTCCTCCTCGTAGACTCGATACGAGAGTGGTCCTCGGGCGAATGTCTATGGCCCGGTGTAGGAAGGCCTCGATGTCCTGAGAAGTGCCACTACCACAGAAGTAGTTGAAAAACAGGTACATATTGCTGATTAAGCTGTCGGTCTCCTCGACCGTACGGAACCGCAGGCAATATTAGAGTACCAGCGCTGAGTGCTGTGGCTGGACTGGAGGTTGGAGTCGTCCATATTCATTGCCTCAAGCGTCGGCTGCAATGCTTCCGTGGACCGAAGGTCTGAACGGTCTGCCACCTTTTCTGAAATAATGATTTTGGAAAAAAGAATGAATCAATTAAAAGTACTATGACGGTTTGCTCCTGACTACTACTAAAGAGTATCAAGGCAAATGTGCTACTGTTGAAAGTGTCCGTATCCCGAATCACAACTTACGAAGGTGGTCACTGTGCCTCAGATTACATCGGCTCTCCACATCCAGGTACCCCGAGCTCGACGGCATTCTTTGAACATCTGGAACATATCTCTTGGTCGGCGGACAGCTGGGGATTTTGAAGTGTTATTCTGTAACTTTCGGGCTCTTCCTGTGTTTTTAAGGTCTGGTATTCATATAGGTAATTTGTGTATAACAGCATTCGGTAATTACTAATTTTGTAGCCTTACTCCAAACTCGCGCTGCTCGGGTGTTTCTTTCGAGATGTCGGGTACGGTTGTTAAAATATTAATTTTATAAAAGTGAAATGAAATATCGTAACTTGTTTCGGAGGAATCCTTAGCTACAACTGAAATTTCCATGCTTTGGTTCTTGGAGGAGTGTGATAGAAATTAGTGGCATCGTTTCGCCTACCTAGCTGATACTGCAGCTATGTCCAACGTTGTGGATTCCAGGAGCCTGTAATTCTATCGTAATTGTGCAATTGATTGGTTGCCGACAACGAACTAATTTCCGGTTTGTCTTGTAAATGGTCTTGATGCCATGTTTGCTTAATAGCTTCCAAATCCGTTCTGTCTTGTGTCTTATGTATGGGCATGGACAGTAGCGGCGATTGAGAATTAAAATTGCGGGGTCAAAGAAAATTATATTTACATAACCAACGGTACCCGGGTTACGGGATATAGCGGCCAGGGAGAGAAGTTGATATACATCAAAACTGAACTATAAAAGCTAAAAACGTAGGTTTTTCATGCTCTCTGAGCAACTTTCGGCAGGGAGGTAACGGTTGACAGTTTACCAATTTAAGTGCGGTAATAATCGTTTTTTGAAATTTTGATTCACTACTATTACTCGCGAAACTTTTAGTGACACTTCTTTGTACGGGGGTGAGGAATAAGGAGGGAGCTAACCCGGTGTCGCGTTCACAAAATACTATTCTCCAACTCCGAGTTAACTCGGAGTTAACTCTATCCTTTCACAAAAGTAAAGCGTTAACTCCACAAGGTGTTCAGAAAATGCATTTGAGTTAACTCAGAGTATACTCTTTTTACTCTGCGTAAAAAAGTGGGTAGATTTAACTCGACATGCGCAGTAATGCATTCATTGGTGGCGGTGAAAAATATTTACTGAGAGTATATTGATATGGCAATTAATTCAAATTATCTTCTAGTTCGTTTAAAACAGGAAAAATAGTTACCAATTTTAATAATCGGCGGAAATAACATGATTGAATTTTTATAAGAATAACACCTATGTTATGAATGATCAGCTGATTTATTAACCTCAACTTTATGAGATTTCCTTGGTAAATGTATAATACGTAACTTTTTTTCATTTTAGATGACCTTCTGAATGAGACCATTTAATTATATGATCAGAAATACCACACAGTTCATTATAACTCTCACGAAACGGATTTGTACGAATCAGGAGCTAAGAGCCAAATTACAACCAGAAGGGGCCTTGCAATGGTTTTCCTCGTTCCCCAATTTTGGATTTAGAAAGTTTAATGCCAATGACTCTGAGTAGATGTTCGAATGCTGATCCCAGAAATCGGAAAAGTTGTTTAAATTCACTTTCGTCGTAATTTGTTAACAACATAATATTTACAGTTAGTTGTCCTAAATGGCTTATCGTGCACAAGTGCGGAGCCGATGTATTGGTATTCATCATCAATGTAATCAGATTGTTCCTACGAGATAAAGAATAACGGGTCCTGTTTTAAGGCACAACTTGGTGAGGAAAGTAGTAATAACTCGTGTAGCACGCTGTTACGAAGAAACTCACCTGGAAATTAGACATTAAATTCCTCGCAAATGAGGTTATGGTAAAACAAATAACCTTCCTTAATTGGTTAGCCGTATTCTGTTACTCTGTATTCACTCCAAACGTTCACGAAATACCGTTTCTCAGAGTTAACCTTACAAGTTACTCCGCGATACTCTACTCTACTCTTCTCCAAATCTACTCGGTGTCGTATTTTGTGAACGCAGCTCTGGTAGTCCAACTCACGGCCGGCTGGATTCCTCGTTGCACTCCTTATAAGCAAAGCGAATGCTTGTAAGGGGTCTTGATTTCAGAAATAGCCGTGTGAGCGTTGAAGGTGTGGTTTACATACGCCATCTGTCGGCATTGAACTAAACTATTGGAATGGCGGCTAGCCGACGATTTGAGAATTTTTTAAAAATATTTGTACATACGAAAATGAAAATGTAGAATACTACTATGGAAAGATGTTGCTACAAATAATATTTTTGGACAGCAAACTGAATTTTCCCTTTAAAAATACCGTAAGCGTACATAGTGATACGAATTTAGAATGTTTCTGTACATCGTGAAAGTGGGCTAGTAATATTAGTCCGTACTAATAAATAAGGTCTTGACATAAAATTTCCCTCAGGTAGATTATACAAAAAGTACCATATATGTATTATGTTATCCAGTCCAACTGTAAGAATACGATACATGTAATGACCCTATTTATAAATAACGATGACATTGCGGATAGATTACGCTTTCTATGTTATTTTCTCCTCTGTCTTATTATTACCATATATTTTACCGAAATCGTACGCTCATGTTAATCGATAGTACTGATAATATAGGCTACTTGCATAACGTATTTATTATTTATAATTATGATGAAAAGTGTAGTCAATAAAAATTGAGGTTAGGTATATTGGTACGTAATTCCTAATTATGTTGACAGGGAGGAAATATCCATGTAAGGTCCATCTGCGGTATTAAAAATGTGCAGAATCTGTTGAAGTAAATACAAAATTAGTATATGCAGCATATAGCATACTTGAATTATATTTTATGTTGATTTAAAGGTGGCGTCCGCGGCATGTTGGATCTCTAACCTAACTTTCGCCCATCGGGTACCGAAAGTTTTGATGATGATGATGATGATGATGATGATGATGATGATGATGATGCTTGTTGTTTAAAGGTGCCTAACATCGAAGGTCATCGGCCCCACCGAAAGTTTCACCGATTTATATACATGCATTCACTTTGAAAGCTCTTAATCTGTTCAAAATTGCCACTAACTTTACTTAACTCTAATTGCAGTTATAATTATTTCTACTGCAGAAGGTTCATGAAAATTATTAAAAAATATGTCTATGTTACATATTGTAAGTTGAACTTCAAAATGTCGCTTGGCTAACAAAAAGATCCCTGTGGAATGATCCTACAAAAATATGATAATTCAGCAAGGTTAGATAGATACTGTAGAACTTTGTTTCACGACATCTGTTTCAGAGACCCCTTGTCTGCAGCGCCAAGTATTCGTCCGCCTCTGTGGTGCAGTGGTTAGTGTGATTAGCTGCCACCCCCGAAGGCCCGGGTTCGATTTCCGGCTCAGCCACTAAATTTGAAAAGTGGTACGAGGGCTAGAACGGGGTCCAGTCAGCCTCGGGAGGTCAAATGAATAGACGTGGGTTCGATTTCCACCTCAGCCATCCTGGAAGTGGTTTTCCGTGGTTTCCCACTTCTCCTCCAGGCAAATACAGGGATGGTACCTAACTTAAGGCCTCGGCCACTTCCTTCCCTCATCCTTGTCTATCCCTTCCATTCTTCCCATCCCCCAACAAGGCCCCTGTTGAGCATAGCAGATGAGGCTGCCTGGGCGATGTTGTATCCCCCGACCCAATGTCTCACGCTCCAGGACACTGCCCCTGAGGCGGTAGAGGTGGGATCCCTCACTGATTCCGAGGAAAAAAACCAACCCTGGAGAATGAAAAGATTAAGAAGGAGAAGGAGAAGGAGAAGGAGAAGGAGAAGGAGAAGGAGAAGGAGAAGGAGAAGGAGAAGACTAAAATATTCCTCATGGGAAAAGTGTTGGCCTGCTTTATAGGACAATGGGATATGCGTTTACCTCGTCATTTTCAAACACGGCTTGAATTTGACTATTCTAAGAAACACAGTATTTAAAGATCTCTAGCATCACTTGGACATTGCATTAGTCGGAGTTGACGTCCAGGTAAATTCCTCACTTTCCCAATCTGTCATTGACCTTCAGATATTGCAGCAGGCAAGCTCCTTACTCCTTTGGCAATCTCACTGCTCACATATTCTGGCATCGCAGTAAATATTTCAACGCCTTGCTTAAAGCTTTAGATTGAAACAGTTCCTCAGCCTGTTTCTAGTCATTCGACCGGGTCAGGAATGTAATGGATGAAGCCCCATCTAGCGGTGAGGATAGGAATTGCGCCGGCTGCTGAAGCTTTTCACATTCCTCTGGGTAAATTATTAATGACTGACAGAGGAAATTAAATGATTGTTAGGGATTCGAGATGAGTACATACTTTCCAGGAGTGACATGTCTTTAAATATCCTACTGTTATGCATGATCGATACATTAATGGCCGGTTTCTGAAATGACAGTTATCTGTAGGTGCGTAGTTATCAGTGACTTAACATGGTGATACGATTAAAATGAGTTTCCGAAACAACAGTTATCGGCTTCTTCACAGTTATCTCCGCAACGACTGGTCTCTATGTTAGAGTTGATTCCAACAAATACCGGTATGAGGCGCCACTCCATACCGTTTCGTACAAGGTCTTATAATAGTTTCGTAAACATTAGTAAGTGATAATGAACTGGTTATAGTATATTTACAGGCATTCATTGTAGTTTTAACGTGCTTGGGTGTGTTGGAGTCGACAGTATTTCGGTCAGTACGCTTAATTCCACCTTATCACTGGCTTTAGTCACTGATTCCAATGGTATGGTGTCATCTGTCCCAGCTCTTTAGAGGTTACAATCTCCTCGGAGCATGCCACCTCTACAGTAGATGTATCTTCCAATACAGGAAATGAATCGTCAAATAAAATAGAACTCGAATCAAACGGATTTTCATCAGGCTCAAATTGATCTTTCAGTGTAGCTATAATGTTAACATCACTTTCGACAGGCTTTGAATCGTGAGTCCCACCAACAGTCAGTGAACACCCAATATGAAATTATGGTGTATTTACCATTAGTATTTACATTTGTACTAAATAACAAATATCTTAGGCATTAGCGTGCTGAATAATAAATCTCGATTTTTCATTGCTTTTTTAACGTTATTATATCCTTTAACCGGTGACGGGAGGTCTCATAGACTGCCAATAAGCATACAACATCTGGACATATTTAATCAAAAATCTTACATGGAGCTGTAGTTTATGTCAGCAGGCAGCTGTAGTTTATGTTACCTTCTTATCTGTGTCAACACACTTCACACTCTGAGTCAGGGTTAGCTCGCTACGTTCGAATGAATTTCTCAAGTGGACTTCACATCAGCAATTACGAGAGTATTTTTGTCAATGCATGTTACGTGGTCAGTGTAAGTAAAACATCTCAAATTACTAGTCCATTGCAGTTATTAAGAACTACAAATTCTCAGTTCGAGTATATTAGGGAACTACTAAATTAAAAATTTAGTGATATGGCTATTTTATTTTGGCTATTGGCGATCCCAGTTTTGATGCTTTCGTGTTGTTCAAGTTGTGCCACGAAAGGCCGGAAAAATGGAATTGGAATTCTTAAAGGGTTGGCATCTGATCAGGTCAAATTACATGTCAAGGAAGAATGATAGATGAGCGAGTTCCCGAGAGATACGAGCAGGAATAAGCAAGATTTTGCACGTAAGACTCGGCGTCGAGATGCGGAGGAAAAACGGAAGAAACGGCAATCTTGCCGTACATTTCCAGCATCCTTGAAGAGAAAAACAGTATATGCGCGTTTTAAGTAGGAGTTTTCGGTTTGTTTGTTATCTACTAAAAAATCTGCAACAGCTGCAGCGAGAACAAATAAATATCGCATCATCAGTTAAACATTGTGCTGCACGTTTTCTTTTATGTGATTATTTTCGTTTACGCTCATCGTTTTCTGGATCAGTGAAAAGTGATTTGTTTGGTAATTGCTGTGTATTTCTATAATTTTACTGACGACAACGATCAAGGTGAAATTTAAGACGATGTTTGCGTACTGTGAATAAGAAAGAAGGAGAAATATATCTTTGCATTTTAGATCGTACATGTATTCATATTATGAGAGATTGTTACATGTTGAATCAGATCGATTGAGATGACTGTGTTCATATTTACCAACCATTTTTCATTGTAGAAAACTTCTGCTGGGAAAAGTAACTAGATATTACCAAAATAACCCTAAAACATTTGCGTAGACATCTATTGGAGGACGAGGGATACAAAACATGACAATAACTGTACTCTTTATTACCAGGGCTTGTAAATCTGGATTTAAGTTTCCGGAAAGTCATTAAAGTTAACAGCGCAGTTAAAGTTACAAGCGCATTTAGGTAATTCACAGGTCCTGTGGTGTGCCATAAAACTTATACAATCCAATCTCCACTTCAATTCTGACACAAGTACGGTAGACACTAGTCCCAAGCTTCCGACCATAACAATAACAAAGACTGCTACATCGTCTTCTTCTTTACTTCCTGTCAAGTTTTCAGTGAAGCGTCTAAAGAATGGGAATATTTGTGAGTGTTGCTCTGGTTACTCCTCCGAAGACTGAATATCTTGCGTAGAAGTTCATGCATCGTAACTGGATCAGCATTGAGCTCCAACAGTTCCAAAACTATCCTCAAAATCTTTGGTGATAATGTTATTCCAGCCAAACTAGCCAGTTTAATAAATTCTTGATGTTGCACAACTTCCACCGCAGCAAATCATTCCCGTGTTCTACAAAATACGCAAATGTAATGTACAGTGACTTTTTTCTAAGTTTATAACCATGGAGCACTGACCTTTATTCCCTTCTGTGCCATACATAATGCCTAATCAAGAGGTGGTAATTGTAATATAATAGAAGGATATGCAAAGATATGTCACTCCTGGAAAGTAGTGTCTTTATGCATTTATCTCGAATCCCGAACAGTGATATCGGAGATTCTTGCTGGAATGAACTATGAAAGATGACAGGGAAATCCGGAGAAAAATCAGGTCGCCTTCGCTTTGTCCAGCACAAATCTCACATGGTGTGACCGGGACTTGAACCACGGAACCCAGCGGTGAGAGGCCGAGACACTACCCCCTGAGCCAGTTATATCATGTGTTCCAAGTATGCAGATGGCATTCCTTGAAAATTTTTCTTAGCATATGCTTCTGTGCTTCATTCATAAGCACAATACAAAAGTCATTTCTTGATAGCTCTTGTGATTCATCTCCCTGTTTTTTGTAAAAGATCGCAGGATTTTGTTCCCCAAGCTTCATCGATTCCTGCAAAAAATGTCAACACTACATGAATCGTTTACATGACGCTGCCCTGAAAGAATATTTAAATTTAACTCTTTTCTTATATTCTGCGGGTCGGTTTTTGTTACAAGGTCAGATCTCTTCACTTTATAGCCAAATTTTCCCGAACAGAATTTAGCATCTTTTGGCAGCAGACTTAAACTCATCTGACCTGATAAACACTCTCTCTCTGCCTTTGTAAGTTGGAGATGTTACTTTTGTTATTTCCCATACTGTCACTATGCAATGGCTGGTACCATCCTAGAGATCCTTGTGCTTTAGAAGCTCTCTGCCTTGGTGCTCTACTTTCACGAGAATTTCCTGAGCGGTTGCAGTCATAGTAAGTAATTTTCGAACAATCAGTTCTTCTTTTTTCTTGTCCTGCGATAATACTGTGAGTTGTTTTCTCGTTGCTTCTGTCTCAGCCACTCTTCAAAGTCTGAAAAAGAAAGAGTTTAAATAACTATCACATACCTGCAAGCTCATTAATTTTGGATTTAAAATAATCTGGAATGGTTCGTGGTGTGGGTTACAGTTGTCACTTCCTAGTTCTTGAACTATGGGCAATGGCTCTGTGGCCTAGTAAGTGGTTCTGAGAGTCAGGATACTAGTTGCTATAGGAGTGGACATCTCGGAAATATTTTGAGTCATGGACCCCCTTATGCTCAAGTGGCTAGGACTATACAATCCACCGGTGGTCTCTAGCTGGACTACAATATACCGTGGTCCCTAACCCGTTAGAGAAGGAATTTTAACCGGTAATATGTGTAAGTAGGGTAGCATCCTGCTTCACAGAATTTTTACCTAGAGAGCTCAGAACATTTTAAGCAAGCATCAGACCTACGGACCGGGCGAGTTGGCCGTGCGCGTAGAGGCGCGCGGCTGTGAGCTTGCATCCGGGAGATAGTAGGTTCGAATCCCACTATCGGCAGCTCTGAAAATGGTTTTCCGTGGTTTCCCATTTTCACACCAGGCAAATGCTGGGGCTGTACCCTAATTAAGGCCACGGCCGCTTCCTTCCAACTTCCAAGCCTTTCCTATCCCATCGTCGCCATAAGACCTATCTGTGTCGGCGCGACGTAAAGCCCCTAGCAGACCTACGGGAGTAACAGAGTCCCACTTCCATTTGACAGGTGAAGGACTCCTTAGAAAAACCTTGCGTAAAGAATGGAATTGAATGGGGAGCTATCAATAACAATGGGGCTTATGGAAGAAAGAATGTAGAACTGGCTTATTCCGCAGAGAGGACGTATCTGTATGGGTTACGAGTTAATGATATTAGAGTAAGGGTAGATAGTGACAAAGAGTTAGTAAATTATAAAATGTTCTTAATAATTGTTAAAAAGGGAATGGCAGAGTGTGGGGTTAAGACGTTTCCTCAGCAATAGTATTGCGTGCAACATAGTTTCTGTTAGGCATGTGTATGAGCAAATGTTGTGGGTAGATTTAGCAGTTGGAGGAATTAGTAATGATAATTATCTCAGTATAGTTACCATGTGAGGATGCAGATGAGGATGAAGTTGACAAGCTTCATGAATCAGTGATTGACATCATAGTCCGGATCAACTATAAAGTTAAGATAGTGGTAATGGGCGGTTTCATTGCGAGAGGTGGAAATAAAACTGAAGAATATGACAAGGTGATGGGTAAAGGTGAGAAAGATATGTAACAGGAACCTAATAGGAATGTGAAATATTTACTGGACTTCAGTGCTAATATTCAAGCAAAAGACTATTCACTGCTATACATGTGAGGGTATGAGCACCAGATCCATAATAGACTATCATAACCGACCTTCTATTCAGGAATTCTGTTAAGATGTTCAGGTATTCCAGGGATCTTTTATGATATAGACCATTATCTGATTTGTAGCGAACTAAATATCTCTAGTCCTAGGATAGAGAAAGTGAAATATATCTTCAGGCGAATAAGGGCAGAAAATCTCCAGGATAGGGAAATCAGACAGAAGTACATGGATATGATTAGTGAAATGTTCAAAATAAAAGACAGTAAGTAGGTTCAGGATAAAGAAAGAAAATGGTTGGTATACAGGGATTCTGTAGTAGAAAGAGCAAGGGAATGTCTAGGAACAACTGTGTGTAAAGATGGGGAAAAGCGAACATCTCGGTGGAATGATACAGTGAAAGCAGCTTGTAAAAGTAAAAAGGTGTATAAGAAATGGGAGTTAGGATGTGTGTCACGCCACGGTGCTTCATGTCTTCCATCAACTCATTGTCAGTGTTCAAGATAAGATGAAAGTGGTAGATAACTCCACAAACCAGGTTCGAGGTTTTGTGCTCTTTCACTTTGATAAGAATTTTGCCAAAGTGATCGCACTTGAGCAACTGATCAGATTGAAGTGCAGTGCGAGTGTTGAGTAGTAAACTACCATTGTACATTTTCTTTAAGTCTTCCAGTTCGCCGTAGACACCTTCAGTGTATCTACGGAACAAAACAGACTTCGCCACCTTGAAATCTTGCCCATCAGTTCTGGTTGCAAGCAGGAACCTTGGGAAGCTGGATCACATGCTTTCATGCTGCGCATGTCCCTAAGGGGTTGACCTCATGAGGGAATCTCGAGTTAAAGACTTGGGTGGCGGACGAACCTGGGCAGACCTAGGACGTTTTGAAGCCATGCCGAGAAACATCCTCCCCAAATGCCACCCAATCCGATCAGGGGCTTCTGTAGTCGAACCAAGCTGCCAAGGCAATACCCACCTGGTCGTAGCAGGTATTGCCCGTGATCCAATGTTGAACAGTGCCTAATACACGCTGACTGAGACTATGAACACAAGGACTCCCTTCCTCAAATCACCTGCAGTAGCATGTACCCCATAGCGTATACAGAGTGATAAGTATAGATGTAAAAAAGTAAGTCCTTCTGCCAATAGGCCGTGCAGGGACCTGCATTGTAAGTCGGATACTACTGCTGAGTACATGGCGCTCCCACCCAGCTGGACTCTTAGGATACCATCTGGGATTTTGAGCATAATCGCACACATAAGAGGCCTCTCCCCAGGCTGCACACACATCACAATTTTGATTCAGTCTACAACTAAATCTCAAGAAAAAATACAGAGGGGACCACTGGCCGCATGACACTTTTAGTTTCCTTCTACAATAGGCAGAGATTACCTGTGGATGTATTAAGCCCCTCCCATCCACAGGGGGTGCAATACAGGGTACTAAAGCAACAATCCATTTCCGCACTTAGTTTGCCCTTTTTTGTCGCCCCTTATGGCACGCAGGGGTTACCATGTGTGTATTCTTCATCTGCCTCCCCCCACACAAGCCGTCATACCAGTTTGTTTTCAGTCCAACTCTGCTTTACAGAAGTGAAAGCTGGATGGCCTCAGAATGTCTTATGCATACGTTAGAAGTAACAAACATGAATGTAGCGTGAATGATTGCTGAAACAAACAGGTGGGAAGAATGGCAACAAGGCACTCAGAATGAGGAGATAAAAGCAAAGTTAGGAATGAACTCTATTTTTTTCTAATTGCTTTACGTCGCACCGACACAGATAGATCTTATGGCGACGATGGGACAGTGAAGGCCTAGGAATCGGAAGGAAGCGGCCGTGGCCTTAATTAAGGTACATCCCAAGCATTTGCCTGGTGTGAAAAAGGGAACCACGGAAAACCATCTTCAGGCTGCCGACAGTGGGGTTCGAACCCAGTATCTCCCAGATGCGAGCTCACAGCTGCGCGCTCCTTACCGCACGGCCAACTCGCCCTTTAGGAATGAACTCTATTAATGAAGCTGTATGCATAAACCAGCTTTGGTGGTGGGACCATGTGAGAAAAATGGAGGAGAATATGTTACCTAGGAGAATAATGGACGGATCTGGTAAAGAAGCTGACCATCGCTAATTCGGGTTTCAGAATTTTTTTAAACCTAAGGGAGAATCCTACCATAGGCTAAGAAGGATCTTACGTGAAAAATTAATAGAGGATTGTGGAGGTGTATAGTAAGTTCACAGAGGTTTGCAGACTGCAGCGTAGGTTATGAGCCAGACGTACTTCATGCTCGTCAAGTTTTGGCCACGTCATATCAGCCGCATCATATCGGATCGTTAATGTCTCCTGAATGAACCAGCTCTGTTGAAAGTTTTTCTGCATCTACGGTGGGATGCATGTATAAGCAGATTAATGCAATTTCTTCCTTGAAGATTTCTTAGAGTAGTCCTAAAGAAGCACGATATGCCCCATTCCGGTATTCCTTTTGTAGGTTTTGCAGGGAGTAAAGAATATAGGGCCTTGCCTTGGAGATCTAAGAGTGACGCCCAATGACAGTGGTCTACATAGGAGGCGTGGTCGTAAATAGGCGCGAGAATGCATGCTGTTTTTTCATAGTATAATCTATCACAACTTGTTGAAATGAATACGGTGAGCGCAAATTGTAATTGCAGGAATTTTTACGATGCAAACACTGTACGACACGCTAAAACGTAAAAGAGATAGTAATACTTAGTTGATGTTGTAGCTTTTACGATGTCGTGTCGTGCATACGGTTGCACGAATCGGAAATCCAAAAATGATTCCTGGAATAACATTTCACAGGCAAAATTCTAAGTATGGCTTGCAATATTAGTGCACCATACTATATTACCTCCATTGTTATTGTGCTAGTATTTCGGAGTCTCAGAACCACCGTCCGCTTTTCGTAAGAATTTTTAGGTTAGACTTGCTGTTTATCGTCAAATTTTTCTCGAATTTCCTGTTCATGAAGAAAGGAGAGCAGAGTTGATTAAGGCCATTAGAACATAAAATCGGATAGCTTTTTCTTACACCAGAATAATATTTTCATCACATTTCAAACCGTAATTTTTGATCGGTCCATGAACAAAAGTCCTTTTGAAGGAGAGTGCAGTACGGTACCTACTACTTTTGAAGCATTCCCTACTTACCTACAGAATTAGAGCACTAGAAGCCTAGGGAGTTTTTAATTTTCACGTCCTTCGTGGCCCTTGTCTTCCTTTGGCCGATACCTTCATTTTTCGAAGTGTCGGATCCCTTCCATTTTCCTCCTAATTAGTGTTAATAGTGGATATTTGTCCACTTGTACTTCCCCTTAAAACAATAATCACTACCGCCACCTCTAAAATATGCATTCCCCTATAGGTGAGGACGTTTGAATAAGGCACTGGTATCCTCTGCCTGTCGTGAAAGTCCCTGTGGAGGTGTGGGTGGTAGAACAAGACCTACGGTGTCCCCTGCTTTTCGTAAGAGATGACTGAAAGGGACCCCATGAGCTCTCAATTTGGGAGTATGGGTTGGCAAGCACGGGGCCCTTAGCTTAGTCCTGGCATTGCTTCCACGTGTTTGTGCCAGGCTAATTTTAATCTATCATGCCCGACCTCCGATGGTCCACCATTGTTCTTTTCCGATCCCGAGGCTACAGGAGGATTCAAGGGCTTGGGAGTCTTTCATTTTCTCGCCCTTCATGGCCCTTATCTTTCTTTAGCCGATATCTTCATTTCCCTCTTATTAGTGTTAATAGAGGACGGTTGCCTAGGTGTACTCCGTCTTAAAACAATAATCACCACCACGTGTCGTAAAAGGCGATTAAGGGGGCCTAAGGGGCTCTTAACTTCGGAGTGTGGTTTGGCGTCCAAGTGGCATAAGGGCCTCTTAAATTTCGGAGAGTGAGTTGGCGTCCAAGGGGCCCTTAGCTGAGTCCTGCATTTTTCCACTTGTGTCAGAGGATGGTTTACTTGATGGTAATACTTCCTATTAAAACAATGATCACCACCACCCCACCCACTCCAAAATATGTAGTACCGGTAAACAATGTTGCTAAGCCCAGTTTGGTGCTTTATAGCGCATTTCCCTGAAGCATTCAGATTGCGGTATGCCCTTATTATCTTTACTTATATCTGGTGAAGATTTGCATATCCAGTTTTTAAGATAGTCGGTTTATAGTACCGACAGTCAACTAGCGAGCGAGTAGATTTAATGCTGTGGGTCATGAGAAACATTTCCTTAGAGCTTAGTAAAAACGCATTAATAGGTCTGTTTGCCAGAAATTTTTGTTACAGCTAATCGCCGTGTTATTTTGAAAACGATTGTACGTAATTGAGTGATTCGAAGTTTCTCTACTCCCGGAAAAATGTCTTAGTTCGTATATATCCACAACGTAAGAATTGCCATGTTTTGCTAACCATAGCGGGTTGGGGTGGGGGTGGGGGCGTGGCCGTTGGCTTCAAGCGATAGCCACAGAGAGTAGTATAGCGGGCAGCTCACTGTATTCTTTACTCCCTGAGGTTTTCCATAAGAATGGATTCCATTCAATCTCCGCAGGTTAAGGGGGTTGAGTAGGAATGTTTCTGGAACGGCAGAGATCTTCGAAGCAAAGAGACTGATAAATAACAGACTTCTAAATGAAGCGATAAGAAGGCCTTTGATACAGTGGACCATGAAAGACTGTAAACTAAATTAGAGAGAGCAGGAGTTCGTGGTGTTGCTTTGAAGTGGTTTGATAATTATCTGTCTGATGGAAAGCATTATGTAGTGCTGAATAACTGCAGGAGCTCAGCAATTAGGGTAACCCATGGCGTTCCACAGGGGTCGGTATCGGTATTAGGGCTGATACTCTTTCTAGTTTACATCAACGACATTGCAACTTGCCGTTTGAAAGGACGCATCACACTATATGCCGACGAACCAAACATGTTCTATACTGGTTGCAATATAGACTCCATTGTTAAAGATATGCAGGAAGACCTCAATACTCTGTGCTTTTGGTTTCATGCAAATAAATTAAAAATTAATGTGCAAAAGACTAATTATATGATAATGACGAAAAAAGGTCAGAATGAAATCCCACACAGTAAAATATATATGCAGAATACTGAAATAAAACTAGTTAATACTGTCATATATGTTGGGTTGTAATTGATAGGAACTGGAACTGGTCAGACCATGTTGAATACATTACTAAAAAGATCACACCTGTTGCAGGAATTTTAAAGAAACTTAGTTATCTTATCCCCCAGCATCTTCTAAAACAGATCTACTACTCTTTAGTTCATAGTCACCTACAATATTTGAATGTAATCTGGATGCGCTATAAGAAGTCTAACTTGAATGAGCTAATGGTAGTACAAAATAGAGCTGTTAGAAATATACTTAATATTCCCTACTTAACGCCAATAAAATATCTATACCTAAGTGCTAAAATACCACCCCTAAGCATGAGTACAGAATTCAATACAGCTGTACTCATGTATAAAATAAAACATAAATTTATACACCACAACACTACATATACTCTGAATTCTGACGAACATCCATATAGTTCTAGGCATGCAAATGACTTTGCCTTATACAATGTTCGCACTTATAAATATGGTATAAACAGCTTGAAGTTTTCTGTGATCCAATTACTTATTAACATCCCTGTGGAGCTAATAACAGCACCAACTTTGGCAAAATTCAAACAAAGAATCAAGCGTTATTCTTGGGAAAGGTACAGTGCGGTTTAAATAAAATTATCAGTTGTCATTTAAGTCATTCTCCCAAACAATCTTGCAAACTGTCCGAAACTATGCTTGTACCTCTGCAACTTGTATGTTACCGGTATGTAAATGTAAATACACTGTAATCTGTTCTTGTACCTCTACAACTCTTTGTTATGTATATGTACTGTAAATACTCTGTAATCAATTCTTGTACGTCTGCAACTTTTATATTATGTAATTGCAAATAATCTGAAGTCTATTCTTGTACTTCTGCAACTCTTATGTTATGTAAATGAAAATACTCTGTAATCTATTCTTGTACCTTTGCAACTTTCATGTATTATGTAAATGTAAATAGAGTCAGAAATAATTCTCTGTAATCCGCATATTGATGATGTACATATTTTATATATTTTATGTGTTTATATGCTCAACCGTTTACTAATAATCTTATATACACAAATTATATTTTGATATGTAAGTGCCCGCTAGTATGTAATGTTCTGTACAATTCCTATGTATGAGCCTGCAGGCTCGTTGGAATTAATTGAAATGAATGAATGAATGAACTACCACGACAATACTCTTTTAACGAACTGCACTCTCGACCAATAAGAGCCGATAACTGTTTTGACAGTGCTACATTAAGAGAAAAAACCACTTCGAACAGTATACAAGGCGAGAGAAACTGGAAATCAATGGGTCATAAAGTTAAGCATAGCACAGAAGGGAATACATACAGATGTAAGACAAAAATGGGTGCCTAAATAGAACTAGTGGCACAAACATTAGCACAGGAAGCCAACAAAAAGGAAAAAGCCTTCTTTGTGCTATACACGTATTCTATCATAAGATATATGAAACCAAGACATACCATTAACCTTGTGATAACTGTATGTGCTTTGTGTGACAAGAAGTACGAAAAATATTTCTTTCCCTACATACCCTATGTCACTGTAAACATTCAATTACACATTTACTCTCTCAGATTCTCTTATTAATTTATGGTTTGAAATAATTCCTATTCATTGTCGATTTAAACGTGCACAATGGTGCAATGCACTAGTTTACTTACATACATCTTCATTATAGACTGTTCAGCGTGATTGCATAACCTACTCCTCAACCTCTTATATTGCCCACCGATGTCCGTCATGTTCTTTTTTGTGTTACGGTCTGATGTAATTGTAGTTGGTCTTGATTTGAATTTTTGTCGCGTTCTACTTCCTAGCGAATTTGGATTTTTACCGCATTCTACTTCCTAGCGTTTGGCGGCAAGGGTCGATGATTTGAATTTTTGTACTTCGTATCTTTGCGCTCTAACCTGCCAGCATCATTTCTTTGTTTAGCTTTCTGTGCATCCTATGAGTTTCACAAGATTATCGTAAGTTACGATCTTCATTTCCGTGTTGACGTTTAACCAATAATGTAGAGTTTGAGGGATATTCCACCATTCAACACATTGCAACAATTTATTAAATTATTTAATTTATTTTCCGGGTTGAACCGTGTTGTACTTGTACGCATATCACGTACAGTTTGCCGACGTTTCGAATACATTGCAGTATTCTTTGTCAAGGCGACTGAAATACCCCTACTCGATCCGAGGTAATCAGTCTCGCAGGCAGAAATTACACTACTAGAGTGGCCTTGATCTTGGCCTTTTATATCCTAGCCTATCTGGCTGACGTAAGCCCTGGCTGTCTCGCGAGGCTTCTGGAAAGTTTATGTCACAGCCAGGTAGTGGGGGCTTGCCCGCGCTGTTATGTAATGGGGTTGCGGCCCGTGTGTTTATGTTGTGGTCTGTATGTCTTAAACTATGAATGATGGGCATCCAAGAATTACTGATTTTGTATCCTTCTTCTAAATTTATGTTATTCGGATGTTTCTTGATTTCGATAGCCTAGCGGATTTTCCTTTCCAGATTCCAAGGGATAGCTGCTAGGATCTTGGTCTTGTCAAATGATATTCCGTGCCTAGTTTCGTAGGAATGCTTGGCTACTGCTGAAATATCTGTGTTTTGGTTCTTGGTGTGACGGATATGTTCTTTTAGGCGGGTGGAGATCAGACGTTTTGTCTCACCTACATAACAAGCTCCGCAGCTACATTCAATGTGATACACTCCAGGGGCCTGTAATTCTATTGTGTCTTTTACTGGTGGTAGATAACGGGCTAGCTTACGGTGAGGTTTATAGATAGTTTTTATGTTGTATTTGTCCAGTATCTTGCCGATCCTGTCTGTAGTGTTTTTAATGTATGGCAGTGTCGCTGTTTTCTGGCGGGTCAGTTCTTCTTTCCCGTTGTTTTCTCCTGCGGCGGTCTTTTCTTTCTTCTCTTCTGATTTTTTAAAGACTCGTCGGATGTTATTGAGCGAGTAGCCATTTTTCCTAAGGGTTTCCGTGAGGTGTTCTCTTTCTTCCTCGAGGTGCTCTGCGTCAGATATCGCTATGGCCCTGTTCACTAGTGATGTTAGGACAGCCTGCTTTTGTGATGGGTGATGATGAGACGAGGCGTGTAGGTACCTGTCTGTGTGAGTGGGTTTCCTGTATACTGCGTGACTCAGCGTCCCATTGGGGTTACGTATTACTAGCACATCCAGGAACGATAGTTTTCCGTCTACTTCTATTTCCATGGTGAACTGAATATTTACGTGTATGGAGTTGAAATGGTCGAGAAATAGCTGTAGGTTGTTGCTCCCGTGAGGCCAGATTACAAAAGTGTCGTCTACAAAACGGAGAAAACATTTCGGTTTCAGTTCAGATGTAGCTAAGGCTTTCTGTTCGAAGTGTTCCATATACATGTTTGCTATTATTGGAGAGAGTGGCGACCCCATCGCGGCCCCTTCTGTCTGTTCGTAGAACTCCCCGTTGAAATAGAAATAAGTGGCTCTAAGGCATTCTTTAGCTAGTGTTGACAGGTCTTCTGGAAGTTTCTGATCTAATAGCGGAAATACTTCTGTTAGCGGCACCTTGGTGAAAAGTGACGTGACGTCAAAGCTTACTAATAGGTCCGTACTTTCAATTGATTGGTCCTTAAGGAGCTGGATGAAATGTCGGGAGTCCTTCACGTAGGTTTCAGTGTTTCCTGTATGTGGCTGAAGTAGTCCAGCTAGGTAACGGGCGATCTCGTGCGTGGGAGAGCCTATAGCGCTCACGATAGGTCGCAGAGGTATGCCTTCTTTGTGGATTTTAGGCAGGCCATACAATTTTGGAGGTATCGGGTCCGAGGATATCAGTTTCTTCTGTATTTCGGCTGGGATACTGGAATTTTTTACTAGTGTGTGGAGTTTGTTCTTTATGCGGTTGGTAGGGTTCCTAATTTTCCTGTATGTAGAATCGGTGAGTAATTGTTCTATTTTCCGAGTGTAGTCTGTGCGTGTCATTATCACCGTAGCGTTGCCTTTATCTGCGGGTAAGATAATTGTTTCCGTATCTTGACGTAGTGTTTTTAGGGCATGAATTTCTTCTTTAGTTAAATTGGATGGCGGCGGCTTTGCGGATCTCAGTAGACATGATATATCCTGTCTGATCTCCTCTGCAGATTCGGTAGGAAGGTGCCGGATTGCAATTTCTACTTTGCTAATTATTTCTTCTACCGGTATACTATTCGGAGTTACTGCGTAGTTGAGTCCTTTTCTCAAGACGGAGGTAGTGGGTTCACTGAGTGGCTTGTCTGTGAGGTTTATTAAATTATAAGAAGACCGGTATCGACTCCCATGGAGTCATCATCAGTTGTTGGTAAAAATTAAATTAAGGGAATTCTGATAACAATCATCATAACGAAAAATCCTTGCACCTATAGGTGGTTGCATGGAAATACATCATTGAGTTGATAGATATAAACTTGAAATGCAACATAGGACAGAAGATGTAGTTTCAGGGATAGGCCTAGTATTTTCTTCAATAATTGCAAAGAATTTGGAAATTTATTGAACATCTCCCTTGGTAAATTATTCCAATCCCTAACTCCCTTCTTAAAAAAAAAACAAATATTTGCCCCACTTTTCATCAACTTTATCACTGTACTGTGATCTTACCTACTTTTAAAATACCACTGAAACGTATTCGTCTACCAATGTCATTCCACACCACCTATCCACCGACAGCTCGGAATATACCACTTAGTCCAGCAACTTCTCTCCTTTCACCCAAGTCTTCCCAGCCCAAACCCGACAAAAATTTTGTAATGCTACTCTTTTGTCAGAAATCACCCACAACAAATCGTGCTTCTGTCTTTTGAACTTTTCCAATTCTCAAACCAAGTAATCCCAGTGAGGGTCTCATACACAGGAACTGTACTTAAGTTGGGGTCTTATCAGAGACTTCTCCTGTGGGAAGAAAAAAGAGAGTTACAAGGGACTCAAAAGAGCTGTATGACAATACATGCACAAAACATTTCTGGGAGCTTTTCTCACCTGCGTGCCAATTTCTATAAATAATGTTGCAATAGATTCCTTATGAAGTCACCTTACCTTTATGTAATTTATCATAAATAAACCTTGCTATCGCTTCCTTAGAAAAACTGTCTATGCCGGTCACTGGATGTTCACGCTTTCGGCGTTTACCTGGTGTAGAAAATTCAACTCCCTTCTTGAAATTTCCTATTACTTTTCGGACTAAACCGAAACTACACTGTAAGAATACACACACAGAAATATATTACATACACATATACCGTAAGTCAACATGAATACACAAAGGTTAAGTCTACGAACCGTATCGAAGTCGACACAAGACATGGTACCGGTATAGGCCTAGGCCTACATGATTAGGTTAGGTTAGGTTCAGAATGAAATACTGCTCCTTTTCAACTGATTGTCATTATGCCAGAAACTTATCATAGAAACAAGATAAAAACGAACACTTACCCCAGTTAATAATGAAACTCTTGCCATTAGCTTCGTATCACTACGACTGATACCTTCTTCGTCGTCTTCCTGTTTCAATTGCTCGTAGCAATGTACAAGCATTTCTTGACCTGAAGCTTGTAAAGGACGTAACCTTGGTTTCCTTTTCGGAGGAGTTTTTGCAGATTTTTCTTCCTTCTTAGACATCCCAATCGAATTCTGTTCGTATAAGTATGGGACGAAATAGGAACGTAATTAATAAAATGATGTGCTCATCATTTCACACAAACTATGTTATTAAATGCATTATCCGAACATGCCACAATTCTACTTACCTGGTATTAGCCAAATAGATTTACAATCCCACAGAAAAAAAGAAAATATGCTTTAAATATTCTCGCAAATGTATCGCTAGTGACTTTAGAGGCAATGCGGTGGCAACACACAATTCACGCTAGAACAGTGACTGAACGTTGCCAACGTGCCAGATTAACGGTAACAGTAAGACGTCGTATCGGCAAGTAGGGTCCCTAAACTGTATGGTTACCGACACTGAAAAAGACCCAACAGCAAGAAAAGTCACTATAAATCAATACCTTAATATTACAGGGGAGAAAGGGTAAGGTTGCACCCTTAGTGTACGTCCTTACACGGAGAGGACTATACACTTGGCAAGGAGAACTTGGAGCTTACAAAGTTCCCAGTTCTGGCTCTAACAGTCTTGTATTCATAGTACTCGGAACACTGGAATTACATGTACTGGATTGAAAATAATTACATAACACAGTAAGGACACTTATAATGGTGTGGAAAACTTCAGTAGGGCCCACGAGAGTTGAAGTCTGACGTTTAGCGCCACCGGCGAGAAAAAGTTGACTAACGCTGCTCGAAAATGGCCTGTTGCTATGGCAACGATAACAGAGTTGCAACATTTTAGGACGCTATAATCACGTGGATTGGCTTGCTCTCAGTCACTTTTGTCGTTCATATTCTGACTGATTTCTTTTCTCGATGAAGTATCGTCTTCCTATTGTGTTTATTATACCGTAGTTTATTCCTGAATTGTACAGGTACCGTTAACAATCCAAGTTAAATAATAAAAAACTATCAATGTGGGTAGTGTTGTTCTATTCTGTGATTAACATGTGCATTTGTTGAGGTTATTGTCAGAAACGATGATTTTGTTAGTGATTATGAAATCTTATATATATATCGACAATGTCGTGTTCTGTCTTAAATGCTGGAATTATTAACACTAGCTTAGGAACCGGTCAAGGGTAAATGAATTGTATTAGGCCTAGGCCTACATGTTTTATTAAACACTCAGCCTGTCCGAAAGGGTGGTAGGCTGCAAATGGAGGTAACTATGACAACGCAGCGTACTTCGTAGTTACAGCTTTCGCCGCTCACCTGTCAGACTTTAACTATCGTGGGCCCTACTGTTGGCTCTCTAGGAGCATTCTGGATTTGACAGTCCTGTTTCTGCCTGAAAAAGGTTGGAAGAAATACACAATGAAAGAAAATGTATAAAGACATAGATCTAGTCTAAACTGTTGCGCGTTCATGTACACGGAACACTGTCAGTGGAAGCAGGACAGTCAAACCCATAAACGTTCTAGTAACGCCAATATTTCATATGGTTATAAGTGTTTTCATTTCAACGAGTGTGTTATCAAACAATACAAGCGTTCCCAGTGTCCCAGTATCACTTACTCCTAGCACATCCAGATGCATCTTCTTTGCTGACTCAGCCAGTTCTACTTTCTTTCTTCCATAAGCCCCATTAATATTGATAGCTCCCCATCGAATTCCATTTCGTTCGCCAAGTTCGCCAAGTGGGACTCCGTTACTCCCATAGGTCCAAATCCGAGGCTTGCTTAAAATGTTCTGAGCTCGGTAAATTCATGAACCAGGATGCTACCCTACTTGCACATAGTCCAAGTGAGGATCACTCCTCTAACTATCCACGTTGATAAAAAAAAAAACCTGCTATAAACTCGAAACGTTGGGAACTTGAAGATCATTTAATAAAACTACAAAACGGTTCAACTCGGTGATATAAACTAAAATTTATAAAATCTCCTTGATTATTGATGTTCGAAAGTTTAAGGTTCGACTATTAGTTCTATGAGAAGTTTACTCCCGTCGCACGCTTCAAATGTTAGAAGAAAGCACCTGCAATAGTTTCCCGTGGCGCTGGAAAAGCGTACATAAATATGTGTTGACGAACGTTGTCTAACCTAGGTTTCAGTCATTCGTTGTAAGCTGTGAATTATTGTAACTGACGGTTGAGATAGATTCTGAGATTAATGTGCAGATAATTTTGTTTGCGTTTCAGTTTTATTAAATGGGAGATTGTGAAGGTAGGAGGTCCGTAACTAAAATGTCTGGTAATCTCGGAGCTATGATGTATTGTTTAGCGAGTGATAGGAACGTGTGAATAATTTCATTAAGTTCTTCCCCGTGAAATTGGACAATGCATTTAATACTTTTATCGTTCATTTTCAGATATAATTAGTCATTTTATTTATTTCAGTAAGAACATTGATTGCAATCAGTGTGTCGCAAGTGACGGGTGCTGTTATGAAATATGTCGTTGTAAATCTTCTGTTACCATATCGAATTTCGGGAACTTCGAGAAAACTGAGACAGATTCTTACGATACAAGACATTATTCCTAAGTTGTGTCTTAAGTTCGGGTTACGCTGCTGCATCGACACTTAACGACTCAACTACAAAGTTTAAAGGCTATTTTAAAAATTGCATTAAGTGTTTTCAGGATTAACCTCCAGCGGCATCTTTCTCATAGAAGAATTTGCTAAAAGAAGAAAAATATGTATGATTCACCAGGTTCACTTCAGGAAGCGTGTGTTGACTTCATTTGTGAAAATTTGGAAGCACTGTGCGAAACAAATCCATCCAATACACAACTCAACCTGCTACCTGTCTTAAGTGAGCCTGGGGCAGTGACACATGTCGGTAACAATGGGACTCGCATGGTTTTCAAAGACAGTGATGCATATTTTCATTCTGAAATATCAGAGCAGCTGTTAACTGCCCTGAGTGAAAAGGGAAAGTTGTCGGACATTACTATGACATTATTTGACTCTAGTACTACTAGACTGAGGTAAGAAAATGTAACAGGTTGCTCTTCATATTATATTCAATTATTCGGAGTAGTCTACATGAAGGCAATTGTGTCTACTAGAATATAGGGAAGAGTGTATAACCCGAGTGTCTTTCTTGGCATGTTGTATAAATGTGTTGATTAGGCCTATTCATATTGTGAGCTACTGTTTTCTACTTTCCCATTCTGTATGTTCAGTGGATTTAAAGAAAATATTTCGTGAAATAATCGTATTTAAATTATTTCTGTAATTAATGGGGTAGGTACCTTTTAGTTTTCATGGATTCAACTCTGTTTCAACTTATGTCATTTTGTTTTTGTTCCATTTTGGCTGGAGTTTGGCCTACATGCTTGTTTACTCGGAGTATGGAACGTCGTTACTAGTCCTGCTGAGGACTTAATTAATTCAGTTTTACCCGGGCAAGTTGGCCGTGTGGTTAGGGGTGCGCAGCTGTTAGCTTGCATCTGGGAGATAGTGGGTTCGAACTCCACTGTCGGCAGCCCTGAAAGTGGTTTTCTGTGGTTTCCCATTTTCACACCAGGCAAATGCTGGGGCTGTACCTTAAGGCGATGGCCGATTCCTTCCCACTCCTAGACCTTTCCTATCCCATCGTCGCCATGAGACCTATCTGTGTTGGTGCGGCATAAAGCAACAACAACAAAAAAGTCACTTTTATATAATAATGGCAGAAAGCTTTTGTGTGTAGGTACAATTGTAATTTGCTAACCTGGGACAGGGAAAGTTACATAGGCCCTATATTTAAATAACCTGACACTTTTGACCAGACATAACAGTAACAGGTAGGGTATATTTTTTCCTTCCGCAGCCCAGAGTTGATAACAGTATAAGGAAGCTAAAATAATGCAAATCTTACTTGGAATACCTTGTAGAGGAGAGATGTGTTTATTGCGATGTCTAGGAACCCACCATCCCACCCGCAGAAGTGCATTTACTTTTATAACCCAATAAGAGCTGCAGCTGCCATCGGCCAAGGCTAGAGTAACTACTCGCATTCTCATTGGTCAACGTGAATGGAATGTGACGTCAATGCCATCAATGCTGATAGATACATTGTGTTACCAACTCCGGCTGAATAAATGCACAAAGAAAAAACACCATGTAAAGGAAACAATGTGAAATACACAACAGCAGTAATTTAATTTAATTTAATACTTATATTAATGTAGGGGCGGATACAGGGCTGCGGCAGCTTTGAGGAATTTTACCAATCGTGTTTCCTCATGAAACTAGGTGCCTAAGGCTGCTTCGCGGCTTCTAACCGTCCAGATCAATGGTCTTGTCCATGGCAGGAATCCTAACTGTCCAGACCAATGGTCTTGTCCACGGCAAGAAATCTAACCGTCTAGACGAATCGTCTTGTCCACGGCAAGAATCCTAAACATTAATCACCACCAGTAACAATAAGTACCACTCATTAATTCTTAAGTACAGAGGTTGGCAGCCCTGATCGCCTCTCGACAACATTCTACCTGACCGTGTAAACAAACGACAGTCGTACAGCGCGCAGCTGAATGTAGCGAGTGCTTGGCTGTAGAAGGTAAAATTATAATACAGGTAGAGCTTTAAGATGACAACTTAGAGGAATTTGATTCCAAGTAACTTTGGTAAAAGTAAACTCGTGTCCTCATCCTGAGGTGGTGCAGCTCTTTTTAGGCACACCCCCATTGGAGGTGAGCTGAATGTACCATTTCAACCACATACCAGCCCTCCTGTCATTCTTAAATTTCTGGCAGTACCGGGAATCGAACCCGGGCCCCCAAGGATGGCAGCTAATATCACTAACCGTTACGCTACGGAGGCGGACAGTAACTTTGGTGACATAGGCCTAATTGTACTTCTTTAGTCTTTATTTAAAGTTTATGCAGAGTTTACCCAGTATATTAGGTTTACGTCAGGAAGTGTGTGTTGACTTCATATGTGAAAATTTGGAATCACTGTGCGAAACAAATCCATCCTGTACACAACTCAACCTGCTACCAGTCTTAAGTGAGCCTGGTGCAGTGACACAGGTCAGTAACAATGGGACTCCATGCTTCTCAAAGACAGTGATGCATATTTTCATTCTGAAATATCAGAGCAGCTGTTAACTGTCCCATACATGCCAAGTTTCCCGATTTACGTGGTAGACTCCCGATTTTCGACAGTTATTCTCGCCTCCCGATTTTTGCTTATTTTTTTGTGAACTTTAAAAATTTGTTTTCAGATCCCGCCATTTGAGCTTTGTACGCAAGTGGCCGGAAGTCATTCGTTCACTGTCGTTTTCAAATGAAATGTCGACGTTTATCAATACAGGAAATGTGCGCGAATGTGCAATGTTTATTGAAACCTGTATATCGATTTTCAATCTCTCGTTCTCGCGTACTATGTTCATGTTCGTTCACATCAGTCTAGTGGATTCTAGGGACTAGTCGCTAGGTTTGGAGTCTTTTTTTAATAATTTCGTGATAGAATTTCAAGGATAGCGAATAGTCACTTGTAGAGATTTTAAGAGCCATTCGGAGACAATTCTGGCGAATTTTAATTTAGTATTTGATAAAAATAACATTGCCAATGGCCGTAGCCACGTTGAAACACCGGATCTCGTGAGATCTACGAAGTTAAGCAACATTGGTCGTGGTCAAGATTCGGGTGGGTTGTCACGCGCTGTTGCTGGGGCGGGGGTAAGGGAATGAAGGAGCGGAAAGGAACTGGCCACCCTACCATACGTAAACTCCGGCTCGGGCACACCCCTGCGGAGGTTCGGACCTGCCTTCGGGCAGAATGCGCGTGAGAGCGTGATGCAATATATTCTATGAATTTGCTAAGTAATGGCATCTTATTGCATGACTGTCTGCCCTCCGTAGCGTAACGGTTAGCACTATTAGCTGCCGTCCCCGGGGGCCCGGGTTCGATTCCTGGTACTGTCAGAAATTCAAGAATGGCATGAGGGCTGGTAAGTGGTTAAAATGGTAAATGCAGCTCACCCCCATTGGGGGTGTCCCTGAAAAGAGCTGCACCACCTCGGGATGAGGACACGAGTTTAGTTTAGATTAGTGCATGACTGATTCACACATGTGGAGCACGAGTTCATACTATTTTCGAACGTTTATCAGAGACCGATCATTCTTCCTGTGGGGGAAAAGAGATGCCTAATTTTTAACCTTGTAGCCTCGTATAGCAACAGTTGGGTTTTGAGACAATAGGTGTTATAATATACCAATAGAACTCTTGTATTGCACAAGACATGTAGAATAACCAGTTTTGACCAATTGTATCTCCTGATTCCTCCTGATTTTTCCTGATTTTCATATCCAAATCTCCTGATTTTTGGTTTTGTAAAGTTGGCAGGTATGCTGTCCTGAGTGAAAAAGGAAATTCTCTATTCAGTAGACCTTTTGCACGTAGCAAATTTTTCATCTCGGATTTATTATTTGTAGAGTGGATTCATAATAATAAAATAAGAAGAAGGTGCGCTCAGTTGAGCATCTTAGTCCTTACTGTAGTCTGTGATCGACTTCATTCTTTTCGTGCACTTTAGTATGTGTCAATTTTTGCCGCACAGCACACACGCAATCTACGTCTGGTTTGTGAAATCGCTTGTTTGTACACAGCTTGTAGTGAAAGCCATGTACTGAAAGTCTGGCTATCACATGTCTTTACTTCTGGTTTTCTCTGGTCCAGGACTTCTCCACCATAGGAGGCGAGCTGTAGAATTCCAGCTGTATTTCTTCTCTCTTCTTATTTCGGTTCCTTAGTAGCTCTTGATATGGTCCTGTTGATGGTAGGTGGTGTTGGATCCTGATGTCCTCTTATGAAGTACGTTTCTCCCATCATCTCGTATAGAAGTTGTGAGGGGGCTGTCTTCCCTACTCCCATTGCTCTTTTCATGTACATCGCTTTCACCTTTTCAATTTTGGATAATTCACCTATTTTTATCTTTTCCCAGATGGATTCATAACGGAAACAGTTTTTAATTTCTTCTGTAATACTGGTAACATGCATGAAGGTATCGCTGCATAGCAGATGGTTGGCAGCTAACCATTGGGAAAATGCAGTGTTTCAGATTGATGGCTATTGGCTCATTGCATGAAACCTCTGCCGATATGAAGAGGGATGTACAGTCACTAAAGAAAACAAAGAATGAGTGCATGGTATCGTATCACTTCCTTGTAGGTGCACTTTTTTTTAAAGAAACATTTTACCGGGTGAGTTGGCCGTGCGCGTAGAGGCGCGCGGCTGTGAGCTTGCATCCGGGAGACCGTGGGTTCAAGCCCCACTGTCAGCAGCCCTGAAGATGGTTTTCCATGGTTTCCCATTTTCACACCAGACAAATGCTGGGGCTGTACCTTAATTAAGGCCACGGCTGCTTCCTTCCAACTCCTAGGCCTTTCCTATCCCATCATCGCCATAAGACCTATCTGTGTCAGTGCGACGTAAAGCAACTAGCAAAAAAAAAAAAAAAAAAAAGAAACATTTTAACTTATAATGTTTGTTGTGGGTATCCATAGGGTTTGTGGTTTGTATCTACATGGAAGGTGAATTATGTATTGATGATAATTAAGATTAGCTTGGGTAAAATATTAAATCTGGGAAGCATACAATACCATGTGTTCATTCATTTTTTGATTGACTATACAAGATACGTATGGACCAAAGTCTTCAAGTTTTCTGAAGAATTGATTTACTTTGAATTGTGTGGTTTAACCTGAAAACCAAAACAGGTTTATTGGTTAATGTCATGTACTTACATGAATGTAAATGGAGGCTATGCCTTTAAAATATGCCCCAAGCAAGTTGGCCATGCTGTTAGGGTCGTGCGGCTGTGAGCTTGCATTTGGGAGATAGTGGGTTCGATCCCCAAATAAGACCTATCTTGTGTCGGCGGTGCGATGTGAAGAAAGAAAAATAGTCTATACAGTTACTTGGTTGATATAACGTATTTTGGCAATCTGTTGACTGGTCTTATGTAGTCTTCACGGTAGAAATTCAGTAAGACCTACCTAACCAATCCAGACTAATGGAGGTGTCACGCGGGATACTAGAGGCCTAGGGCCGCTTCGCAGCTTCTAACCTGGGGGCTTATGCCCCCAGAACCCCTCTGCTTGATCCAGACCAATGTCTAACCAATCCAGACCAATGGCTTTGTCACTAACCTACCCTAACCAATCCAGACCAACGGAGGTGTCACGAGGGGTACTAGAGGCTAACGCCCCCAGACCCCCTTTGCTTGATCCAGACCAATGGCCTAACCAATCCAGACCAATGGCTTTGTCACGAGACAATAGCTTTTTCACAAGATTCGTAAATTCAGAAGTAGCGCCACTGCACTAGGACTAGTTCTTCATATGAATAGTTGGTCGTAAATTCAAAAATAGCGCCACTGCACTAGGACTAGTTCTTTATGTGAACAGTTGGCAGCTCTGTCCACCGCACGATCAAGCCCTACACGAGCGAGAGAGAAACAAATGACAGTGCAATCGCGCCTAGATGTAAAATTTAAGTTATTCTGAATTTTTGCCCTTAATGGTTTTCAAAGGTCCACCTTTTGAATACAATAATGTTTTATTGTGAATCAATCACATGTCATAAGGGTACTTATGACCCTTATGCAAAGTTTACCCAGTTTATCAGTTTCACGTCAGGGAGTGGGTGTTGACTCTGTACCCTTAGTACCCCTATGACGTGATAGATTCACAATAAAACATTGTATTGAAAAGGTGGACGTTGGAAAAACCTTTATTTTACTGTAATCCCACTTCAGTATGGAACAAAATGAAATTTATAGCTATTACGTAAAATGTATTTTAAGGATATATTGGCAAATGGTTGTAGACAGTTCATTGTAGGGCTACATGTGCCTATATCTCTTGTAAATATTCTTTAGAATATGTAGCTGTAATATTGATACTGTATTTTGATGCATGCAGCATTACTGTATAATAAATTAGCTGCAACTGTGTTTATTTACAGCCCCTGTAACTGGATGGTTACCGTATAGAAATTATTTAAACTTGCGGCAGGGACAGGTAAACGATTTGTGGCTCGTTTACGTTCAATTATACCTCTGCTTTTAGTAAAAAAAATTCACTTTTGTTTTAATGTTAGTCAAATTGTTTGTGGTCTATTTTGTTTGCAGTTGCAACATCTTTGTCTGTGCTGGCTTTGAGTGTTGTATTTACTGATCATGATGGTTAGAACTTCTGTTTAGCAAACAGGTCTGCAGAACAAATGAGGTGCGCTAGAGAGGATAGAGTAATTATCATAGGTGAAAGTGTAAATAATACCAAATATGAACTTGTGATTCACTTTATCTACAATACATAGGCCTACACTATATTAGACTTTTTTTGGGCTTCACATGTGATCCAAGTAAGCCTGTTGAGATCTGTTGACCATAATATTCCATGCCCCTGAGCGAAAAGGTTAATAATTAGAATCTAACATCAGATACACATAGATAATCAATCTGCAGCATGGTCCACAGAATGCATTTAGAGTGAAATGGAAAGGAAGTCTCATATTGTGCCATTGTGATATTTTTTCTATGTTTGTTTCCCTTGATTTTTTGTTATTGTCTGTTCTTGGTGCCGGTCCTGTTGTCTTGATTTCAGTGCAAGTTATCACGGGTAGGTGTTTTCTTATTAGGCCTTGCCAGGCCGAGTGGCTCAGACGATTGAGGTGCTGGCCTTTTACCCCAACTTCGCGGGTTCAGTTCTGGCTCAGTCCGGTGGTATTTGAAGGTGCTCAGATAAGACTGCCTCGTATCGGTAGATTTACTGACACGTAAAAGAAGTCCTGTGGGACAAAATTCTGGCACCTCAGTGTCTCCTCAAAAAGTAGTTAGTGGGACGTAAAAACAATAACATTATTATTGGTTCTTTTTTTGATGTTCCATAGTAGGGGAAAGCGGGGCAAGTTGACTATGATAAGCTTCTTTTCAACATTCCACCGCAAAATGACGTGATTTACGCCTGTGATGACATGTTTATTACTGCTTACCTTTTTCTGCAACAGTTCTACAATGTTCAAAGTTCTTGTTTTAACTGAAGTAAATGAAGGTTTTCAAAGGTCCACCTATTCAATAAAATAATATTTTATTGTGAATCAATTACATGTCACTTGTTTTAATTGTTTCTTCAAAAAGTAGTAAAGTTTAATTTTATGTAAATTCGTCATCTTGCCCCGTGTGACAGGCTTCGGCAGCCGGCACAGTTCCTTCATCGCTGCTAGATGGGGGCTTCCTTCATTCCATTCCTGACCTGGTTGAATATTGGAAACAGGCTGTGGATTTTCATTTTCACTATACAAGAACATACATTTCGAAAGAACATAAATGGTAAAATAATTTTAAAATGCTAAAAATAAATTTAAAATAATTTTTAGAAATTCCTGTTAAAATGAATTACTAGGGTCTACTGTACACTACATTGAATTATAAGAACTGTGAAGAAAACAGTTTTAAACTGCAATAGGCCTATACTCAGCCATATGACCATCCACTACCTTCATAACTTGAGTAGTCTCCATGCCATCAGTTATCGCATTGAATCCATTCTTCATTTGGAGCATGAACATACTTTTACTCACTCGCAGGGCATGCAGAATTTTCTTGTTGCCGATTATTGCCAGATTCGGATATCAAGCCGAACTGCCAAGCTACTTTTTTCTATAGGTTTTACATTCCTGCTCTTTCTTCAGCATTCCTTTTTAACGCTCCAGTGGTCGCGCGGAGCACAATAGTGATCCAGCCGGTTAGTTTTTTTTTTTTGTATGACTCTTGACCTTGAGCATCTGTGTACCTTCCTCGTGCCCCATCCTCTCTCTGATAATGCAGTAGTCTGCTAACCTTGACTGATGGTTATTGCGTTATAGAACAATTTATTCTTGTGGATCACAACTGTGATCCGTGCGACCACTAGCTTGACTTATTTTGACTTTGTTTTCTTATTACGGTGTGTAATCTCAGTTGATATGCATATATCTACTGTTTTATGAGTTTATATTCATTATTGGTATGTAAGTACAAAATGGATGACTATGAGAATATAAATTGATGACTGAATGAACCAGACAGTGAGGTAACTCAAAAACATTATGGAGGGAGTAAATGAGACAAATCACAATGTCCGGTAATTTTTCAGGTATTTTTTTATAAATGCATTATTATATGATAATGTACAGAAACTAAAGTCCTTTTCACAATGCATAATCATATTCATTGAATAAATAGTATAGAATAGCCGAATATCACAAAGAAAAATGGATCACAATTGTGATCCGCATGACCACTGACGTGACTTTTCTTCGCACGACCACCGGAGTGTTAATGAAGCATGTCCTTCCATGGGTATGCTGGTTATGATGGATGCTTATCTTCTAGCTCTTTTTCTCGTTGTGACAGGACTTTAAGCTCCAGATAGTGGTCAAATATCTTATATCGTCGTTAATGTTCTGGGCTGTGATGATATTGACACTTCATGTTGTAGAGTTTTATCACAGTGATTACTGATAGCCATATCTTCTTCTGAAATTGAAGTATCAGGGACTGAAGGCATATCTGCATATCGGTTATGCTCATCATATGCTCCCAATATAGAAGGTTGGTGCTGTATTTCATAATCTCTTTCTGTTGTGACTGCTGGAGAGTCATCTTCTCATCAAGTAGTGGGTTGAATGGTTCAATTCCACATGCTTCAAATCCTTTAATGGCATTGCTCATAGTTGCATTATAAGACATCTGCGATTCTTTGACAGCATGCATTGAAGCTATCATGCTTACTTCATCCCAGTCCCGTCTATCTGTCTTCCATTGATAATTTCTAGGCATTTCTGTAATTAGCGTAAGAGCATGGGTGACTACTTGTAGCCTATACCTGGCCTGGGGTAAGATGACAAATTTGTCAACTTGCCCCCATCATCTTACCCCAAGCTGCTTAGGAAGCGGTTTTCCCTTATAATCGACGGACTTCTTACAATCAAGACTCAGTTAACACTGAAGTAAGTTGGAAATACATGGATATTTAAAGAAAATAAAACGGTTAATTCATATTGTGAACACACAAGTAGTAGAAGCTTCCTGAATATACCTCAGATATTTTAGTGCGACAGCGCCGAACAGACAACCCCCTACCACTGTTTGTCTCAGGCCGAAAGGATTTCCTACTATGCGTTAGTGTGGGATATCGGGTTCAAGGTCACACGGGAGCCCATTTATTGAACAGAATACTCCAAAAGTTATGGTTGATTCATCATCTTGCCCCAGTTTCCCCTACTTTGTGTTTTTATATGGCAGCACTTTTTCCTTTGTAGATAAGGTCAATTGTGCTTGGGCTATTGTAAGCAAAGTAGGTTTTTTCCGCTTTTTTAGAAGCAAGTTTAAAACCCTCCTCTTCCAAGGACAGGATCACTAATTCTGACTTGCGATTTGATATTCTTCAGTTGACGTCCTCTTCTATTATAACATTTTTCATGATAGATGGCCGGCACAACTATGACCACATACTTACGGGACCTCCTGGGTAGTGGGGGTTTCGGATGGGGAGAAACTAAAAGTTACTGAAGAATTTTCAGCTTTTACTTTCCATCTCTTCACTTTTCTCCTCTCGCCTTTACTTCACCGGTATCCACTTATTCCATTTTATACGTATCTATATCGCTTTCATATTTGCATATTATACTAATTTTACTTACCTGTTTTAAATTCCTGGCGACAGGCAGTCTTGAACCAGCGATCTTCAACTCGGTACTCCATCAGCTTCTCCACTCAGTTAACATGTTACTTGATAATTTGAGGTGTAAAAGCTGTATACATATAGATACCGATAGTACATTACCAGTAACACAGATGGCATCGCAAAGTAATTAATATTTACCCTAAAAGATGACTGTTGGCTTTCTCTCTCAATTGTTGCCAACTTAACTTCTAAGAGGAACAAAAATACATCAAACTCAAATCACGAGTTTCATTACCAGTGGTGCTGATTATTGTTTTAAGAGGGAGTACAACTAGACAAAATCAATCCAGCTCTGTGAACGTGCTGATTTTTGTTTCAAGAGGGAGTACAACTAGACGGAAAAAATCCAGTCGTGTGTCCAGCACTGTATTGGTGGTGATTATTGTTTTAAGAGGAAGTACAACTAGAAAGAAACTATTCAATTTCTGCCCAGTCCTGGCCCATCATACCAATTATTGTCTTAAGAGGAAGTTTTTTTTCTTTTTTTCTCCAAAGGGCCCATCAGCTAAGCTCCGGAAGTACTGCAGCCGCAAGGCTTATTGTACTGCCCTATGTAATTGACACCAATCCATTATCCCTGTGTCTTTGATTAGATAATACAGTCCCATAATGGATTCTGTGTGAATTTCTTTTGGTTCAATTGTCGATCTCCCAAAAAGATTGAATCTTCTGCGCTCTAAAGCTTCACAAGAGCAGATTATATGATGGACTGTCTCTGTTTCCTTCCCGCATCTGCAGTCTAGGTTTCCTTTGATTATACCCATTTTATTTAGGTGCTTTTTCACGGGAGCATGGCCTGTGAGAAGAGCCACTATGTATCTTGCCTGAATTTTGTTATATTTAAGTAACTTTTCAGCTATTTTCTTACATGGTTCGTTGATAAACATTTTCCCATGTTTAATACCAGGGTTGGTCTTCCATCTTTTCCTGTGTTCCTTTTTGATCCAGTCTTTGATAGCTCCTCTTATGCAACATCTGGATACTTCTAGAGCCGGCTCTGGTCCAGGAAAGTTTGATGCTGATGATCCCTTGCGAGCAAGTTCATCAGCTTTTTCGTTTCCTTCAATGCCCTTGTGTCCTGGGACCCATATCAATTTAACTTTGTTCTCCCAGTTTGGTTAGGGCATTGAGACATTCTTCTATCAGTCTTGAGTTCACTTTAGGGCTTCTTAAAGCCTTCAGTGCTGCCTGGCTGTCTGAATATATAAGAATTTTCTTATTGGTATAGGATCTTCTTGTTTTCATATATGCATTTTAATATTGCGTAAACTTTGCCTGGAATACTGTAGGATATCTTCTCATTCCATATACACCTGAATTCTAAAGACTCACCTCGTGGGTTATTGTTATTGCTACCCCATGCCAGGTTGTGTGAGTTGGTGTTACATCCTAAAATTAGGTGTTCTCCATCCTTGTCATACCTTGCAACCAAGTCCATTACTTCCTTGGTAGGTGGTAACTGCTCATCATAAGGAAGGTATGCAGATCCAAGGATAATTCTCCTTGACCCTTCCTGTGATGACCCCCTGTGGGTGGGGGACGCAGACGAAGAATACACCCATGGTATCCCCTGCCTGTTGTAAGAAGCGACCAAGGGATGATCCAATTAGAACCATGAGACTACTTGTAATTAGTACCATCATGCGGGGAACACCATGGGTCGCATTTACTTGCGCGTAGTACCACTATGTTAGGTACGCAATAGGTTTGTGATTAGTAGCGACAGTGTGTGAATCAGGATGTGGGTGATTGTACCTGTGATTTGTACCCCTATATGAGCGACACCAGGGGATTAGCGACACTATGGTTCTGCCTTACCTAGGCTCAGTTCCCATTTGTGATGAATACTACGGGATAGTAAGAGTCCCTGTGGATAGTCCACTTATGTGAGTAACTTTGCTAGTGGCTTTACGTCGCACCGACACAGATAGGTCTTATGGCGATGGTGGGATAAGAAAGGTCTAGGAGTTGGAAGGAAGCGACCGTGGCCTTGGTTAAGGTACAGCCCCAGCATTTGCCTGGTGTGAAAATGGGAAACCACAGAAAACTATCTTCAGGGCTGCCGACAGTGGGATTCGAACCCACTATCTCTCGGATGCAAGCTCACAGCCGCGCGCCTCTGACCGCATGGCCAACTCGCCATAGGTTTGCGTTGCCTGTAAATAGCGCCGCAATGTGCGAAACACCATAGATCTGTGTTACGTGAATAGTACCATAATGTGTGCAATACCGTGAATCTACGCTACATTTGATTAGTACCGCAACATGACAAATAGCATGGTTCTACTTTCCTAGCGATAAATAACATTCTGAGGGGCAAATGATCTAGATTTTGGACCCTTTTCGACTATAAGCATAATCGATTCAGCATCGTGCGATAGAAGCAGTCCCTCGGTCAGTAATTCTATTGTTTCGTGCCAGCTTCTGTGCACGTGAGGCACTGTAGGTTGGATCCACTGATCGTTTTAAATTCATATCCATCCATTCAATCTTCGTCCTCACGTTTTGAATTCTGGTCAGTGGAGGATTTTGGACTTTTAAGCTGTCATTTCATTTTGTCTCATTTCGTACCATTAGGGGCCGATGACCTCGATGTTAGGCCCCTTTAAACAACAAACATCAATCAATCTTCCTGTGATGATGTCTGGATTGCCACTGTCGTGAGGTCCCTGGAACAGAAATCCATCAATGGCAGTAACTTTATTCCTTTTTTGGCAAGTATACAGGTTCTGGGAGTCTGGATGGTCCGAATGTATATCAGCTCGCCTCCAACCCCTCCCATTCCCTGCATTTTGCCTTTTGCAGCCCAAGGTTCTTGAATGAGAGCCAGGTCACAGTCTCTCATCACCACACACAGTGCTGCCGAGGCAGCCTTACTGTGTTGAAGATTTATCTGGACCACTCTCATTCACACTCTTGGGTCTGGGTTTACCCTTTATTGGTTTAAAGGTTACTTGATTTAGGCTGCAGAAGACCTTAAATTGTTTTGCATTTAGCTTCTTATAAGAGTCAGGGTCCACCGAGAATGCCACAGTTTGGCCTTTCTCGGTCACCTTCCGGCTCATGCCAGTCACTTACAAGAAGTCCTTGGTTCTGTGCCTTCAGTCTTTTTTTTTTTTTTTTAATGGTTTCCACATAGTTTGTAACTGGAACCCAGACTAGGACCCGTGGCCTCCTTGGGAAATCTTTGGAGTCTACAACTTGCAACTCCATTCCCTCCCAGGGGCTGCCAAGTCTGTCTATAGCTCTTGATAGCCAGTGTTTAGTTTCTTCATTTTCACAGATCATCCAGAGGATACCCCCAAACCCCACTGCACTTAACGCCCTTGAAAGGGCCTTGGCCTGCCCAGCGACCACTGCTCAGCCCGAAGGCCTGCGGATTACGAGGGGTTGTGTGGTCAGCACGAAGAATCCTCTCGGCCGTTATTCTGGGTTTTCGAGTCCGATCCAGAGGATACCCTGTGGGAATTTATTATCCAGAAATTGTGGTGGCACCTGTTCAGGGTTATCATCGAGCAATTCTAGAGTTTTCCCTTTCACCAGGTCTGCTTGTTCCTGGTAAAGTTTTTGGTTTTTAGCCATTATGGCTACCTTGATGCCTTTTACTGTGTCGCTGTTGCTCAAAGGTTGTGTTGATTCGCTTCTTCGATGCTTTGGTACTCGCTGTTTAGGAGTGCTTGATTCTGAGTGAGATCTTTTGGAAGTTGAGGTCTTTTCGCTCCTGGGTGGTTTGTTTTCCGTCCAGGTCCTTTCCCGCATGTTCCTCTCTCTCGTTAGTTTCTTCCTTTGTGTTCCAGAGAGTTTTTTTGGTTTGATCCCAGTTTTTGATGTTCCTGGTTCTGTAACCTTTCCTGAAGTTATTTCAGTCACCTCCATTTTGGAGTCTTCTGATGACGACAAGTCTGTGGATAAATCCACTCCTTGTATTGTTGAGTTTGAGCTTTTGCTTAAGGTTTGTCTAGGGTCTCCGTTTTGGTCCCACGAGTACCGGAAAAATAAATGGTCCACTCAGACAGAGCTCTGTTTATCCGAATAAGGTTACTTACTCAGGGAGGTCGCCCAGTTTCCCTGAGGCTCCATTAGCGACGCATCACCCGTGTGCCATGCACCCCTTCGGCATGGATTAAGGCAAGCCACGCTTAACACCGTGGGGTTGGGGAGGTGGTCCGCGATATCCTATTCAGTATATTCAGAGAGACACCTGTCCGGCTCGTCGGTGGTCAACTGACGCTACCGGGCAGGTGCCGGCTATCCGCCAATGCGTCACAATAGCTGCTCAAGGTCCAGCGTTAGGGTTTGCGGGATGTTACTCCTCGCCAGGGACCCCCTGCTGCGGATAAGAGGAAGTACAACTAGCCACAACAGTTGAATCTCCTGTTCGGTGCTGCTCCCATACTGGTAATTATTATTTTAAGAGGGAGTACAGCTCCGCAAACACAAGAAGTCCATCATCCACTCCTGTGCCAACGGATCCTGCACTTATGCTGAGCACCCGTAAATTCATATCCTGTCTTAGTGATTGCAATATACTCTGTATGTATAGTGTTGCTTTCCCATTCGTGACATGATCACCAAAAGTCGCTCAATTAGCAATGCTGTTGCACCTAACTGAACCTATCACTATCATTGGTTTTCGATAGACGACAATCTAACCTGTCATCAGTGGTTAAGCCCCCAGACCCTCTTTGCTTGTTGCCAGACCAATGGTTCTGCCACTAGCCGGACCTAACCAAACCAGACCAATGCTTTTCGTACTTGCCAGACGTACTTCATACTCGTCACATTTTGGCCACGTCATGTCAGCCGCATCATATCGGATCGTTAATGTCTCCTTTATGAACCAGCTAGTCAAGTCGTGACCCAATTTATTGCCTGTAGATCGTGTCATGTCGTCTCAAGCAGCCAAATATACCAGACCATTAATTTATGCATTTAGCTGCTGCTACACGTCCCTTCTAATTATCCACCATGATTTCAAACCTCAGCTTTCTAACTACGTCATATATTACGTCATACAGACGCACGAACAGCGGCTGCGGGGCCCCTGCTCGCCTGTGCCGCTGGATCCTGTACTTATACTGATGTTGAAAAGCTGTTTTTCTATGTCTTTGGAGACAGTAGGGTGCATGTATAAGCAGATTAATGCAATTTCAGAGGCTTTGGTGATTACCATGTTTTCTTCCTTGATAATGTCTTAAGAGTAGTCCTGAAGAAGCACGATATGCCTCCTTCCGGTATTCATTTTGTAGGTTCTGCATAAGAGTGGATTCCATAGAATCTGGGTAGGTTAAGGGGGTTGAGTAGGAATGTTTCTGGAACTGCAGAGATCTTCGAAGCAAAGAGAGAGATAAATGACAGACTCCTAAATGAAGCAATAACTACCACGACAAAACTCTTTCAATGAGCTGCACTCTCTACCAAGAAGAGCCAAAAACTCCAAAAACTAGTTTGACAGTGAATGCTACATTAAGAGAAAGGAAACACTCCAAACATGATATAAGGCGAGAGAAACTGGAAATCAGTGGGCCCCAAAATTATGCACAGCACAGACGGGAATACAAACATGCTAAGATTTAAAAAAAAAAAAAAAAAAAAAAAAAAAAAAAAAAAAAAAAAAAAGTGCTTAAGTAGAACTAGTGGCACAAACATTAGCACAGGAAGCCATAAAAAAAAAAAAGCCCTCTTAGTGCTATACACGTATTCTGTCATAGGATATATGAAACCAAGACATACCATTAACCTTGTGATAACTGTACGTGCTCTGTGTGACAAGGAGTACGAGGGCCAATGACCTTCGATGTTAGGCCCCTTTAAACAGGCATCATCAGCAAGGAGTATGAAAAATACCATATAACGAGCTGCCCAAAAGGAGTGAAATCCCTGTCTGAATATAGCAGAGACTAAAGAAAAACAAAAACAGATCTTTTACATGCCCAATTGGGTGAGCCTAAATCTATTAATTTGAATTCTTATTTTTGACATAAATTGTTGAAAATATTTCAACAAACAAATATAGGCCTACCCTTAAAGTTTGCTAAACATGACCTGAAATAGCTAGTGTATGGGCAAACATATAGGCCTATATGAATGAATGTAGAATGAAAGTTACCAGTATAAAACCAAAATAAAATCTTATAGACCCTAATCCAAATTCAGAACCTACAAAACCATGACGGTTATACTAAGATCATACAGGGTCTTTATTTATGCTTGGCAGGGACTTTCTCGCTCGACCTTGGCCGCCAGTGACGGTTCAGTTGCCGGATACCGTGCGTGCATATGTACGGCAGAATACGGTGTTCAAAATCATTATCATGCATTTTACTCACCATGTTTACAGTTTATGCTCAAAAATCATTATCGTGCATTATCATGTATTTATCATGCATTTTACTCATCATTTTTACAGTTTATGCTGAAAATGTTCCTCATGCGCTGCCAAACATAAGTTAATCGCATCTCCTAATGAAGTTTTCGGTTACTCTACCAAGTTCTTCAGCACTGATGGATGCAATTGCAGCTCTTACATCGTCTTTAAGTTCATCTAGTGTGTAAGGGTTGTTCCCATAAACTACACTTTTTAATATTCCCCACAAATAAAAATCACATGCCGTTAAATCTGGGCTACGGAGGGGCCACAGATTTTTACGTATGATCCTCGTACCAAACACGCTTCAGTAAGGAGATAACGACCTTTACGTCTATTTTTATTGTTTACTGAACCTGTAGGTTTGAATCTCTTGGCCAGTTGTTTTATTGTCCGATTGATAGGAATGGTAATCTATAATCTTCATTTCCGTATTGACGAATTGCACAGTTAAAAATAGGAGAGGATTTCCACCAATCAATACTTATTTATTGCATATATTAAGCTACAGGACCGGTTTCGACCTCATATACAAGGTCATCTTCAGGTGAACCATACATACATATTTATATAATGAAGCTTTGATTAAGATTGTGTTGTTAAAGGAATGCTATATGACGATGATGTACATTTAGTCGCATACAAATGGGGCAAGTCTTAGACATATTTTATACACTAATTTTAAGACCTTCAACATAATATTTTAGACATACAGTTGCAATATTGTACAGAATGACATATACGCAAGTTCACGCTAAGACTTGCCCCATTTGTATGTGACTAAATGTACATCATCATCATATAGCATTCCTTTAACAACACAATCTTAATCAAAGCTTCATTATATAAATATGTATGTATGGTTCAGCTGAAGATGACCTTGTATATGAGGTCGAAACCGGTCCTGTAGCTTAATATATGCAATAAATAAGTATTGATTGGTGGAAATCCTCTCCTATTTTTAATTGATAGGAATGGGTCTCGCTGGAAATTTCGCTCGAAAATTTTGTCTTGTCCTAGCGCATGATTTTCTGCACTTAATGTAAGTATTGTGCAGATATACACGTTCATGTAAGGAATATTTCACATACATTGCAGCACTATACACAATCACAATAAAACACTATACAATGCGACATACAGTACGCAGTAGCTTCATTGAACAACCTGCTATCTCGGAGCTCAGCTCTCGGCAACTGCAGAAGTGCCGGAAACCGCGCGTACCAGCGGCCGGTAGCGGCCTGTCATCAGCGGCCAAGTTCGAGCGATTAAGTCCCCGCCAAGCATAAAGACCCTGTATAAAAGCAAAATTTACATTCCTATGAACAATGAATTTATTTGTTCTTAAAAGTATTTTTTTTATTTTTTTTTTACATCTAATACAGAAAAGACTGAACTGATAATATGTAAATTTTAGAAGGAAGGCTGTTTAAATTGGATTCCTTGTCATTCACAAAATGATTTCCTTTGTTTTAGTTGTACTATGTCATTTTCTGGTAGGCCTACCCTTCTGTTCATTGCCTTACTTAAAATTTGAGCCACAGGCATAGTTCACATTTCTTATTCCTTTGAAATGTCAAAAAGTATAATAGATGTAGATTTTATGTAAAGTCTGCCACTGTAGGTAAAAATTATAAAAGTGTATTTTTGATGTATTGCATACTACTTACACTCTATATTTGCTAGTTTGAACAATTATGACCATACACTGTGTCACATACTTGAATATGAATCTTCTATTATTGTCAATAAACTCTATCCTATATTGTGAGAAGCTACATACTTTCAGCATCACAAGATGTCCTGTATGTGTACCGTAATGAAACAGGCAAGTCACAGCAATGTAACTGTGGATTGACTTAATTCAGAATATCTAGTCTTCTTTCAGAACATAAATCATTTTGCATGTTATGGCTTAATTAATCTGTTTGTTCTTTAGAGAAACTGTTACACTGCCCATTGCTCGCTTTGTCTTACGTTCTCTTTCTGTGGGCTCAGCGTTTACTGTACACCTCAAAAACAACTTTTCTTTGTGAGAAACTGTTTTTGTGATGTCTCTTTAACATGAAAATAGTATGCGACACATTTCTTGACAAACTGCTCAAAAACAAGTCTTGGATAATTTTTATGGATGAAACAACACTGTTATCAAAAGCACAAGCTGCTCCTTGCACAGCCTCATAGTTTCCACAGTACCGTAATACTCCTCTAGATTGAGCCACATAAGTCTTGAATTAAATGTTGGTTAGGGTGGAAGAGGGAGAAAAAATGAATGCTCATTAAATTTTGCTTTCTTTATTGGAACATTGATGATAATTTTATTTGTATTTGTTTTGGATTTATCAACTTTGGGAAAATGTCATATTTCTCTGGCATCTCTATGCAAGCCATGAGCAGGACATTTATGTTGACAACCAAATAGCATAACTTTATCTCTCATTTCAAACAAACAGGTCAAAATTTTGCCCCTCAACAACCACCTAACTCCTGTATACAATATCAAATGCTTGTGGCCACTCCCCATCTGCATGCATAGCTTTGAAAATAACCTGGAATTTAGAGGCCAGTTTTGATGAAGTTAATAATTTTCACAGCTTCTTTCAGCACATCATCCAATTCTGGGGACATGTTGCGAGTTGCTAGTGTTTATGCTTCACGGTGGATTTAACAATGTGTCTGCTTTATGCGAGGGACAACAGTCTTCAGCATGTGCAATCATGCCTTCATATTTTCCAGATATGGCCCAAGTACCGATGGAAGTTAATCCAACGTAGCTCCATTTAAGTCTATTTTCAGTCAGGAATGTGTGGAGGACCGCAAGTATACTTTCGGCATTAGCATGCATGGGTAAGACTGAACAAAGCAGCAAATCCTTATGGATCTTGTTTTCAAATTCGTATCGAATGAAAGTTAATAAGTTTATACTTTCAGAAATATCAGTGCATTCGTCGAGCTGCAACACACAGCATTCACCAATTTTCACTTGTTCCAGCAACGTATCTCGCATATTCGCTGCCATTTCCTCTGTTTTTCTTTTGCTTGATAGTGTTATTGTACAACAATATAGCACCCAATTGTTTTGAGAACTTTTTACCAAGTACGGTATTTTATACCATCAGTTTTGGTATTTGCTTTGCCATGTTTTTGCACTTAATAGGGAAACTTAATATCATGCTAAAACTACATTTTCCTTAGCCCTGCGTAACACTGTCCGCAAGCACTTTCTTCGTTTCATGAAGTTCAGCAAGTTTGGTTTTGGAGATGCTGTTTTTGATTGTTTCATACACTCATTAAATAAAACGTCACTACACAACACACGCTTCTCATCAAATACACAATTCAGCGCAGTAAATCCCAATTCCACATATTTGTCATATTTACGATGTTTTTGCACCTGTTCAACAGTTCTCTGGCTGGCAGTTGAGGTTACCGGAACGTGCCTGGTTGCATCACTTTTTGTATGAGACTCTCACTTCACTGAAACTATTGTCAACCAACAATCTATAGTATTATCAGCAAGTATTATTATACATTGTTACAGTTCACTTCGGGTTTCCTGCAGTTCGAGTGTCTGAAAGAGTGAAGATCGAGTCTCCATATTATGGACATGTTAGCTTTAAACGACATACTTGACTGCGTTGGTACAACTGGCTATGTACCAAACTAAACTACCAATGAACAAACTCCATGACATATATTGCCCACAATAAGAGTTACTAACAGTCTGCTGCTAACTTGTACCATTTATTGACCAAATATGGCAAATCTTCAAGAATAGGTTCCTCATATACAGAAAAGGGAAAGAAAGAGCATAACAACATGGATCTGTAAATGCAGAATTATCTGACCTTGGCTTGGCTGTCTTCTATTCTACTACTGTTGATGATGAACTAAGCTCTCTATGCGTGCATCAATCTGTCACACAGTATGCACTACACTAAGCATTTTTTATAGTGTTCAGCACTCAATGGGAAGATGAGCAGTGGGCTGTATTCATGCAGGAGGACGTCTCATCTGATAAGTGAACAGAATGTTACAGATGTGTTCAGTATAAAATTGCTATGTTTTCACACACTTTCTTCTTTTCTCTGCATGAGAAATCTGTTGCAGAAGTTTTGTCGGTTCTTTTCTAAAGTTCTTTACGCCGCATCAACACAGATAGGTCTTATGGCGACAATGGGATAGTAAAGGGTTAGGAGTGGGAAGCGGCTGTGACCTTAATTAAGGTACAGCATCAGCATTTGCCTGGTATGAAAATGGGAAACTATGGAAAACCATCTTCAGGGCTGCCGACAGTGGGGTTCAACCCACTATCTCCCGAATGCAAGCTCACAGCCACGCACCCCTAACCGCGGGGCAAACTTGCTCGGTCATTGAGTTTTGGTACACCATGTATACTGTATGTAAGTTATACAACAGTGAAGACATGCCGTATAATCCCGAATACCACCCGCACTCTTTTCCCCAAATACTGGTTCTAAATCTTGGGTGCGGGTTGTATTCAAGCCGTTCATTCTTGTAAATATTTACTACGTTTACATGGAGTATTGAAATAGATTTGAATACAGTTACCGTACTGAATATACCACATGTAAATGGACATTCAGGTCTTATTGTGTTTTAGTTGCGTTCTAGAAAACAAGATCGATTTTTTCTTAATACGGTTACAGTGGCATGTAAACGCGAAATGTAAGGTAATGAAATACGGTAAATCAAAGAATGCGGGTAAATATGAAAGCTGCTGCTGCGGATGCTCAATCGTCATTTGTTTGACAAGTGTTGCTGGCATGTGGGTGCGCGAATAGCTGATCTCGCGGGATATCGTACTTTCCGAGAGTTGTGACTGTTGGTTATGGAAGTCTACCTCGCTCACATTCGAGTTCCATATCTGTCCCGTGAAAGTGCTGTCTCGATAGTAAGCGATGGATTCAAAATGGCGTCTGCGGTCATTTACTGTGTGTGAGAAACTTAAAGTTGTAAGCAAAGCTGAAATACGCGGAAATCGTGCTGTTGGCAGAAAGTACGATATTGATGAATCGTGTATTCGTGATTGGCGGAAGAAAAAGGAAAAACTTCTAAAAAGTAACAGCGATCGCAGAGCGTTCCGCGGGCAGAGTGCAGTGTTTTCGGAAATTGAAGAACGACTCCACAAATTTATGATAGAAAAACGTGAATTAGGGTATGGTGTTTCTAGTGAAATGTGTCAATTAAAAGCACTATAGATCTCAGAACTAAAAACACAGGGTTTTACTGCATGCCACGGATGGATCTGAAACTTTTATCAGAGAAAGGGATTGTGCATTCGGGGACAAAGGTCTATTTCACAACATCTCCCTGGGGTGTATGAAGAAAAGTTAACGGCCTTTCAACATCACATTCATTTGAAGAAGCAAAATTCTTATTTGCTGTCGCAAATTGGGAATGCTGACCAGATACCTGTCTATTTTGAAATGCCGTTGGAAAATACAGTGGATACAAAGGGTTCTAAAAGTGTAATGATCAGAACAGGTGGTAACAAAAAGCAACGATGCACGGTAATTTTGTGCATGTTAGCGGATGGAACCAAACTCCCTCCATATGTGGTTCTGAAAAGGAAAACTCTTCCGAAAGGAAACTTGCCATCCGGTGTTATTGTTAGAACACATGAGTCTGGCTGGATGGACAGTGCGTTAGTTGAGGACTGGGTGAAGTACGTTTGGCAACGTCGCCCGGGAGCTTTGTTACAAAAATGAAACATGCTTGTGTTGGACAGTTACTGAGGATATACAACTGACGCCGTGAAAGATATGATGAGGAAAGGAAAAACCGATCTTGCGATATTCCCTGCGGACTTACTTCTATTCTACAGCCGTTGGATGTGTGCGTGAACCGGCCTTTCAAAACTGCAATGAAACAGTTTTACACCGAATGGATGTCTGATGGTGATCACGTGTTAACAGCAACCGGACGAGTGAAGAGGCCTGAAGTGAATATGCAGCTGGATCAAGACCGCATGGGCGCGCATTCCCAACGATCTAGTGTCCAAAAGCTTTAAGAAATGTGGAATTTCAAATTCAGTGGACGGTAATGAGGATGACTATTTGTGGAAAGATGCCAGCGACGAAGGTTCCTATGGTGAAACTTCAGATGACAACGGTGAATTGTGAATGATCCGATTATTGGACCGATTTAATTTACGATTTTTGTGATGATTTAATTAATTGTAAGCTGTTTGAATTTATATTTGTGGTATATTTTAAGAAAATTAAATAGATATGCAAGTTATTTGACTTTTTTTCCTCTGTATTTTGCCGTCTCAAATTTAGGTTGCAGGTCTTATTTGGTAGCGGATGGTATTCAGGATTGTATGGTAGTTTCTAAATTTAGAGTAATGTTTTATGAATTGTCTGTGTACAGTAACATTCCGCTCTTTAAGTACTTATAACTTACATTATTATTGCGAACCCCTTGGATTATCATTGCAGACCACAGTTTGGGAATGGCTGACCTAGGATAATATAGGGGAAAATTGAATTTGTCATACAAAGACGAGATAAAGCTCACTTTAAGTCGTGCAATGCGAGGAACAATCTCGGTGGGTCCCATGAAGACACTGAAACCATGTTTTAAGGCCCTAAAACCAGGCGTTTTAGAGATATTGGCACCGTACTGTCAGCACTCAATGTTCCAAATCCTGGAGAGCAGATGTTGACTGACTTTACAATGAAGTGTACAGTATACATCATAAATCACCATTATAGACCATTATGCTTTTCAGCGTTTAGTCTGCAAGCCTCTTTGAATTTACTAAATGTCGCCACAATCCTCTATTTCCAACTAGTGCTATGGCTTCATTTAGTTCTATACCTCTTATCTTTAAATCGTTAGAAACAGAGTCGCTGAACTCGATAGCTGCAGTTGCTTAAGTGCGGCCAGTATTTGGGAGATAATAGGTTCGAACCCTACTGTCGGCAGCCCTGAAGATGGTTTTCCATGGTTTCCCATTTTCACACCAGGCAAATGCTGGGGCTGTACCTTAATTAAGGCTGTGGACGCTTCCTTCCCACTCCTAGCCCTTCCCTGTCCCATCGTCGCCATAAGACCTATCCGTGTCGGTGCGATGTAAAGCAAATAGCAAAAAAAAAGAAACAGAGTCTAACCATCGTCATCTTGGTCTCCCTCAACTTCTCTTACCCTCTATAACAGAGTCCATTATTCTCCTAGGTAACCTATCCTCCTCCTCACATGACCCCACCACCGAAGTCGTTTTATGCATACAGCTTCATCCATCTAGTTCATTCCTAACTTAGCTTTTATCTCCTCATTCCGAGTACCTCCCTGCTTTTTTTCCCACCTGTTTGTACCAGCAATCATTCTCGCAACTTTCATGTCTGTTACTTCTAACTTATGACTAAGATATCCTGAGTCCACCCAGCTTTCGCTCCCGTAAAGCAAAGTTGGTCTGAAGACAGACCGATCTAAAGATAGCTTTGTCCAGGAGCTGACTTCCTTCTTACAGAATACGGTTGATCGCAACTGCAAGCTCACTGCATTAGCTTTACTGCACCTTGATTCAATCTCGCTTAATATATCACCATCCTGGGAAAACGCACATCTTAATTACTTGAAATTATCTACCTGTTCCAGCTTTTTATCACTAATTTGACACTCAGTTCTCTTGGATTTCTTACCTACTGACGTCAGTTTAGTTTTGGAAAGGCTAATTTTCAAACCATACTAATTGCACCTATTTTCAAGTTCCAAGATATTAGACTGCAGGCTTTCGGCACAATCTGCCATCACCGGGCGAGTTGGCCGTGCGCGTAGAGGTGCGCGGCTGTGAGCTTGCATCCGGGAGATAGTAGGTTCGAATCCCACTATCGGCAGCCCTGAAAATGGTTTTCCGTGGTTTCCCATTTTCACACCAGGCAAATGCTGGGGCTGTACCTTAATGAAGGCCATGGCCGCTTCCTTCCAACTCCTAGGCCATTCCTATCCCATCGTCGCCATAAGACCTATCTGTGTCGGTGCGACGTAAAGCCCCTAGTAATCTGCCATTAAGACTAAGTCGTCAGCATAGGCCAGATTACTTAGTACATTTCCACCTAACTGAATCCCTCCCTGCCACTTGATACCTTTCAGCAGATGATCCATGTAAACTATGAACAACAAAGGTGAAAGATTACAGCTTTGTCTAACCCCTGTAATTACTCTGAACCAAGAACTCATTCTACCATCATTTCTCACTGCAGCCCAATTGTCAACATAAATGCATTTGATTGATTTTAATAATCTACCCTTGATCCCATAGTCCCCCAGTATGGTGAACATCTTTTCCCTCAGTACCTTTCATATGTTTTCTCTAGATCTACGAAACACAACTGTCCATACCTCTCGTAGCATTTTTCAATTACCTGGCGCATACTGAAAATCTTATCCAGACAGCCCCTCTGTGGTCTGAAACCACCCTGGTTTTCATCAAACTTCCTCTCGACAGATCGCACCCGCCCTTCCAAGATGCCAGTGAATACTTTGCCTGGTATGCTAATCAATGAGATACCTCGATAGTTTTTGCAATCCTTCCTGCTCCTTTGCTTATAGATAGGTGCAATTACTGCCTTTGTCTAATCTGAAGGTACCTTGCCAACACTCCATGCTAATCTTACTACTCTGTGAAGCCATGTCATCCCTGCATTCCCACTATACTTCATCATTTCAGGTCTAATTTCATCAATTCCTGCTACTTTATGACAATGGAGTTTATTTACCATCCTTTCCACTTCCTCAAGTGTAATTTCACCAACATAATTTTCCTCCTTCCCATGAGCTTCGTTGTTCGCGACACCACCATGAAGATTTCCTTTTACGTTGAGAAGATTTTCAAAATATTCCCTCCACCTGTCCAGCGATTTCCTGGGATCTATTATGAGTTCACCTGAATAACCCAAAACTCTTCATTTCCTTCTTTCTTCCCTTCCTGAGATTCTGTCCAGAAAGGTTTCCCTGCTGCTTGACCAAGCCTTTCCAAGTTATTACCAAAATCTTCCCACAACTTCTTTTTGGATTCAACAACTATTTGTTTCGCTCTGTTTCTTTCATCTACGTACAATTCCCTGTCTGCATTGGCCCTTGTTTGGAGCCATTTCTGATAAGCCTTCTTTTTACTGTTACTAACTGCTCTCACTTCATCAGTCCACGAAGATGTTCGCTTTTTTCCACCTTTACACACAGTTGTCCCTAGGCATTCCCTTCCTGTTGCTACTACAGCATTCCTGTATACCACCCATTCCCTTTCTATATCCTGAACCTGCTTACTGTCCACTGTTTGGAACTTCTCACTAATTATATCCATGTACTTCTGTCTAATTTCCTCGCCTTGGAGATTTTTTTACCCTTATTCGTTTGCAGACGGATTTCACTTTCTCTATCCTAGGCCTAGACATACTTAGTTCACTACACGTACATTCCTAACAGATTTCTTGAATTCGAAGTCTGTTAAGATATAGTTTTTTTTTTTAATGTTGCATTACGTCGTACCGACACAGATAGGTCTTATTGTGATGGTGGGACAGGAAAGGACTAGGTGTGGGAAGGAAGCAGCCGTTGCCTTAATAAAGGTACAGCCCCAGCATTTGTCTGGTGTGAAAATGGGAAACCACGGAAAGCCATCTTCTGTGCTGCCGCCAGTGGGGTTCGAACCCATTATCTTCGGAATACTGGGTAATGGCCGCACTTAAGCGACTATAGCTATCGAGGTCGGTAAGATATAGTCTATTATGGATCTGGTACCCCTACCCTCCCATGTGTAGCGGTGAATAGCCTTAAGTTTGAAGAATGTATTCGTAACTGCTAAACTCATACTAGCACATAAGTCCAGGAAACGCTTCCCATTCCTGTTAGCTTCCGTATCTTCCCCACATTTACCAATCACCCTTTTGTATCCTTCAGTTCTATTTCCAACTCTCACATTGAAATTGCCCATTAGCACTGTCGTGTGTTTGCTGTTGCCTGTGACTACGATGTCATTCAATACTTAATAAAACTTGTCAATTCATCCTCAACTGCAGCCTCACCTGGTGAGTATTCTGAGACAGTTCTCGTCCTAATTCCTCCGAATGTCAAATCTGCCCACAACAATCGCTCATTTATGCTTAACAGAGCCTATGTTGCATGCAGTAGTATTCCTGATGAACAGCCCTTCCCCAGACTCTGTCCTTCCCTTTTTAACACCCGTCAAGTACGCTTTATAATCTTCTGTCTCTTCCTCGTTATCTGAATATCACTTGCTCCTAGCACATGCAGATGTATCCTCTTTGCTGATTCAGCCAGTTCTACTTTCTTTCTTCCATAAGCCTCATTAATATTGATAGCTCTCCATTGAATTAAATTTAATTCACCAAGTTGTTCCCGAGGAGTCCCTCGCCTGTCATTTGGGAGTGGGCTCCGTTACTCCCATAGGTTGGAGGCTTGCTTAAAATGTTCTGAGCTTGGTAAATTCATGAAGCAGGATGCTACCCTACCTGCACATAGTCCAAGTGAGGATCTCTCCTCTAACGGGTTAGGGACCACGGTGGATTGTATAGCCCTAGCTGCCTGAGCACAAGGAGGGCCATAACTCAGAATATGTCCGAGATGCCCACTCCCATTCCATAGCAACTGGTATCCCGACTCTCAGGACCACTTACTAGGCCATTCAGCCGTTGCCCATGGTTCACGAACTAGGGCGTGAATACAGTAACCCGTGTGTAATATAATCGGAAATAATGCTTCCTTACAGCCTACATGGAACTCATGTCGAACTGACTGGCCTGTAATTTTTGGCTTTATGTTTTTCACCATTTCCTTTATACACAGTTGCTACTGTAGCAACTCTCCATTCATTTGCTATAGCTCGTTCATGCAAAAAGTAATCAAATAAGTACTTCAGATATGGTACTATATCCCAACCCATTGTCTTTAGTATATCACCAGAAATCTCATAAATTTCAGCTGCTTTTCTAGTTTTCACCTTTTGCATCTTATTATAAATATCTGTTATCATAGGTAAATTTCAACACTTCGTTAGTATTAGTCACATCCTCTATCCAGATATTATCTTGTACCCAACAATCTTTGCATACTGCTGAATGAATACTTCTGCCTTCTGTAGATCCTCACATATACACTCCCCCTGTTCACTATCCTTTAACTACCTGGGTACCACAGTAAGGACATACATAATCGGATCCAGTCTGAGAGATCTCTGTCAGAATTTACCTTTAATATTAAAAATTGCCATTTTTCCTTTGTTATTTCTGTATTTTATTATCGAGAAGGATCTATTACAAAGTATTGTAAGAATAGATGAGCAGTATTTTTAAAATGTAAAATGATGGGAAAAGGAATGCTTATTTTCGAATATGTTTGTTCCTATGCACATAATAAATATTTACAATATGGTAGAGACTACATTTAAGCATGTTTGAAAAGCTAACACATTAATTAAACACAGTGCAAAAGGCTGTAAAATACACAATGCTTTCTTGAAAATTGCGAGCACTTTACATTCACATGTTTTCTGACTTGCATCACAGTCATGTGCTTGTCCTTAAGTCCTCGAAGTTTTACCACAATGTTGTTTCCTCGTTCTGGAATGGCTAATGCAGGATGAGGAACTCCATTTGAGCTTGTTTTTATCATAAAACACTTTAGGAGGTGTGTTGAAGCACCAGTATCATCTGATGAATTGCATGAATCATCGCCGCTGTTATTTTCAGAATTTTCTCCTCCTACACATTCGTCCTCTTCTCGAGATACATCACTTGCTGAAATATCATCTACCCACTCTTCTACTATTTTATCAAAATTACAGTCACCAAACGTAACAGTTTCAGACATCCCCGTAGCCCATCGTATTACACTAACACCCGGGTCCGGTCTGTGAGACATACACGGCGCTATAACAAATTATATCTTGCATACAACTTGGCGATTGTTTCATCTCGACTGGCTGTTATTTTGAATTACCGAGCTAAGCTATTACATGGATGGAAGAGTCTCTACTAGCTACAAAAGGGAAGTTATCGAAATAAGAGTGATCTTGCACGGTCTAGAAGACCCGACCCGGGTAGTTAAAGGTTAATGATTCCTAAAATGTCCTTCTTGCAACCTGTTTCTGCCTTAATGAATCCTATATATACCCTTTCCTTTTTCACTAAAACTGGTAATACTGTCACTTATGCTTGCCATCATGTTGTCCTTAGCTGACTTCTTCACTAGATTCAATTTCCTAGTGAGTTCCTTGAATTTCTCCTTACACCCACAACCATTTCCAACTCCATTTTTTTCCAACCTGCAACTCCTCTGTTATAATATGGGGGGGGGTCTTTACTATTGCTTACCACATTTAAAGGTACATACCTGTTTTCACATTCCTCAACAATTGCTCTAAATCCATCCCACTTTTTCTTTACATTTTTATTTACTGTTTTTGACTGATCATAATTACTTTTTTTTTTTTTTAACTCCTCCATCCCTGTCTTATCAGCCATATGGTACTGCCTATTAGACCTACATTTACGACCTTCCTTTCTGTCAGATTTATTTTTAACTATGACAAAGCAGCTTTGTGGTCACTTAATACCATCTATTACTTCAGTTTCTCTGTAGAGCTTGTCTTGTTTTACCAGTACCATTGCCAGAATATTCTTCCCGCTAGTTGGTTCCATCACTTTCTGATTCAGCTGTCCTTCCCAGATTAACTTATCTGCCATTTGTTGGTCATGCTTCCTGCCGTTCTCACTACCTTCCCAATCAACATTTGGTAAGTTGAGATCACCCGCTACAAACACATTCCTTCTCGTATTGTTTCCCACATAGCTTGTTATCTTATCAAAACATTCAAAATCAATGTGTATGCCATCCTTTCTATGTATGTGCACTCAAAAAACATCAAGTTGTGCATTATCTTTAAAGATGAGCCTTGCACTGATAACATCATGTTTGTCATTTTTTACTTTTTCGTAGCTTACGAATTCTTCTTTCACCGGAATACTGAGTGAGTTGGCTGTGTGGTTAGGGGCGTCCAGCTGTGAGCTTGCATTCGGGAGATAATGGGTTTGAACCTCACTATCAACAGCCCTGAAGATGGTTTTCCCTTGTTTCCCATTTTCTTTCCAGGCAAATGCTTGGGCTGTTCCTTAATTAAGCCCATGGCTGCTTGCTTCCAAATCCTAGCCCTTTCCTATCCAATTGTCACCATAAGATATATCTTTGTCGGTGCGACGTGAAGTCAGTTATAAAAAAATCACCAGAATGTATACTCCCACTCTTACCATTCCTGCCTTATCTCTACAACAGGCATGTCAAGGTCAAGCATATGCCAGGCGAGCTGCATGAAGGGTTTCTTTACTCCTGTGCGGTCTCAGCTGGCACACGCTGACTTGAGCGGAGAAATTCGGAGGAGATTTGTTAGGGGTGCACAGTATTCGTTCCTTCATTGCGAATGAAGTGTGTGCTACCTCTAAATGAGAACCGTCCTTCACCAATATCATTAATAAGGCACGTTATGTTGTTAAATTACATGAAATAATAATAAACCCATTATTGATGGATATATACAAAGACAATAGAATTGTAGACTTGATCTCCATTCTGGGAAAGAATTGTTCACATCTGTAAGTACTTCCAAATATTTACAGGATTCCTGGTTTAGAAAAAAGAGCCAATATTTGGAACTACGATTGTTTGAACATTACTGTTTCATGTTCTCCTCACGAACTACTGTTTTAAAAACACATTACTTCAGTATACTTACAGCTTTTACAGCTCATAATGACGCAAAACATTAAACTTTGGAGACCACTTGCTTTTTACACACTAGGCATTGGGCTTCTCCTTCAAGTTCACGACTTAGGAACAGTGGGACCATTCCCGGTCGAATCTACCGTAACTTTCCTCTTACCAATCATCTTTTGCTTCACGTGGCACTCATCCCTGCTGTGGGCGAACGTACTGTCAGTTCTATTCCCCCTGTCTATAGAGGAGAAGTTCTGCCCGCACACATGTGAGAGCATTTCTAGGCCGTGCAATATTTTACTGCCGGCACAGTCAAGGTCCAGTCAATGAAGTGTACTACCTCTAAATGAGAACCGTCCTACACCAATATCATTAATAAGGCGCGTTATGTTGTTAAATTACATGAAATAATAATAAACCCATTATTGATGGATATATACAAAGGCAATAGAATTGTAGACCGGAAGTGAATTGATCCGTCTTAGGGAAATTTACTCTGATTGTTTCAGCAATGTGATGGAAAGCATGCGTAGAACATGTTAAAAGGACTATTTTTAGAAATATAACTTATGCCTCTGTTACTTCTTTAAACTTCGCCCTTGCTGCATTTAACAGATCCCACACATCCCCTAATATGTTACTTATACCTGCTTGCCTTACATTGTTGGTACCAACATGAAAAACTACCACCTTCTCCTTTCCCTCCTCTTTCTTTCTCTTCTATTTTCTTCTGGATAACACTCTACCATGGTTCATTTTCCTCCACACTTTCCCCATAAATTATGTCTAACAGTGGAATCCCGTATAACCAGAGACTCAACCCTACCCATGTCATTCGATCCCCTTCTTTCCTGTTCTCTCCTATCTTTCCTTATCTCCTTATGACTGCAGATATCATTCTTCCTTTCACAAAATAAATGTAAGTCATACTTTCTGAATTGAGAGAATCCAGGACATTCTTGATGGATTCACAGTGCTTCAAGTAGTAGTAGTAGTAGTAGTAGTAGTAGTGGTACAGAACTTCAACCACATTCCCCATCTGGTTAGTACCGGTCATGGCTGCAATGATATTTCCGGATACATTTCTTTCATAACCTGAATTATTCATGGGGCTTTGGAAAAAAAAATTCTTTCCACTGGAAATGAATTGATCCGTCTTAGGGAAATTTACTCTGATTGTTTCAGCAATGTGATGGAAAGCATGCGTAGAACATGTTAAATGGACCATTTTTAGAAATATAACTTATGCCTCTGTTACTCTGAGCATCTATGAAGCAGTTTGTCACAAATAAAAAAACCTGATTATGCTTTACCGGGCGAGTTGGCCGTGCACGTAGAGTCGTGCGGCTGTAAGCTTGCATCCGGGAGATCGTGGGTTCGAATCCCACTGTCGGCAGCCCTGAAGATGGTTTTCCGTGGTTTCCCATTTTCACACCAGGCAAATGCTGGGGCTGTACCTTAATTAAGGCCATGGCCGCTTCCTTCCAACTCCTAGGCCTTTCCTATCCCATCGTCGCCATAAGACCTATCTGTGTCGGTGCGACGTAAAGCCCGTAGCAAAAAAAGTTTATGCTTTCATGACACGGCATCATTAAATAGTTTCGCCAGGGTTTTGTGATCACATTTTTCTGTTAATTCGCGAGTCATCAAATGTATGAAAATATAAATATTTTGCTGTTTGCAAAACATCACCATAAGAAACGATAAGCCACACACAAGCTTAGTTGTCAATGAGACTTGAGACTGACAAGGTAATTTCCATTTGAGACAACAACTTTTATTTACAAATGTTGCACGCGTTTTAATCCATGGTATTGACAGTCTCACTACACTGCTTACCACAGTGTTTTCATTTTAACTGTCAGCAAGTATTATTCGACAATCAAGAACGACCCATCAGATGAGAGGACTTTTGTACCTCAATATGTTTTTAATTCATTAACCATGATCACTGTTGTTTCACTTCATCAAGATTTTTAATTTGTTTGGATTATGTAATAATTGTTCTGCTACTGAAGATGGCCTTGAGAATAGGCCGAAACATGTATAGACTTTGTTTTATCTAGCAGATGAGTTGATTTGTATTGATAAGGAAGATTTTATAAATACTTTTATTTGTAAAGTGACAACCGTCAATACGGAATGAGATTTATAACTTTCAATCCTATCATAAACATTACATATCCCACTGTAGGTGGAAGCAGTAGAATAATGCCCATGGTATCATCTGCCTGTCATAAGCCGTGACTATGAGGGGCCCCAAGGTCTCAACCTGGGAGTGTGGGTTGGCGACCACGGGGCCCTTGGCTGAGTTCTGGCATTGCTTCCACTCGTCAGGCTTCTCAATTTCATCTAACCTATTTGAATTTCCTTGCTCAACTCTTGTTCTTTTCCGACCAGACGGTATTATTTATGTTGTGAACCCACTGCCCACCCCTGAAGATGGTTTTCCGTGGTGTCCCATTTTCACACCAGGCAAGTGCTGGGGCTGTATTCTTCAGTTAAGGTCACTGCTGCTTCCATCCCAATCCTAGGCCTTTTCTGTCCCATTGTCGCCATAAGACTTACCTGTTGGTGCGACATAAAGCCAGTTGTAAAAAGAAAAAGGTATTATGTATGGAGGCCTGGGAGATTTTTACTTTCACGCCCTTTGTCGCCCTCGTTTTACTTTGACCATTGCCTTCATTTTTGAAGTGTTGGTTCCCTTCTTTTTTTTCCTCTCATTAGTGTTAATAGAGGATGGTTGCCCAGGTGTACTTCCTCTTAAAACAATGATCACCAACACCACTACTAAACATTATATAACAAAAGTTATAGATAATTAGCTGAAACCCCTCAAAACATGACTGCCAGTAGGGTAAATATTTAGTGAAGGGATTTCCATATATAAGTAGCCTCCGTGGCTCAGGTGGCAGCGCGCTGCCCTCACTGCTGGGTTCTGTGGTTCAAATCCCTGTATCTATCTGAGAATTGTGCTGGACAAAGCGGAGGCAGGGCGGGTTTTCTCTCGGTACTCTGGTTTTCCCTGTCACCTTTGATTCCAGCAACTATCCCCAATATCATTTCATCTGTCGGGCATTAATCATTGCCCCAGAGGAACGCGACAGTTTTCGGCAGCCGGCACATTTCCTATCCTTGCCGTTAGATGGAGGCTTCATTTATACTATTCCTGACCTTGTTCAATGGCTGGAAGCAGGTTGTGAATTTTCATTTCCATAACCTTGAGATTTGCCGATGATATTGTTATTTTATCTGAGACTGCAGAAGATCTCGAAGTTGCTGAATGGTATGGATGAAGTCTTAGGTAAGGAGTACAAGATGAAAATAAATAAGTCCAAAACAAAAGTAATGGAGTGCAGTCGAACGAAGGCAGGTGATGTAGGAAATATTAGATTAGGAAACGCAGTCTTAAAGGAAGTAGATGAATATTGTTACTTGGGTAGTAAAATAACCAACGATGGCAGAAGTAAGGAGGACATAAAATGCAGACTAGCACAAGCAAGGAAGAGCTTTCTTAAGAAAAGAAATTTGCTCACTTCAAACATTGATATCGGAATTAGAAAAATGTTTTTGAAGACTTTTGTGTGGAGCGTGGCATTGTATGGAAGTGAAACATGGATGATAACTAGCTCAGAAAGAAAGAGAATAGAAGCTTTTGAAATGTGGTGTTACAGAAGAATGCTGAAGGTGAGATGGATAGATCGAATCACGAATGAAGAGATACTGAATCGAATTGGTGAGAGGAGATCGATTTGGCTAAATTTGACGAGAAGAAGAGATAGAATGATAGGACACATCTTAAGACACCCAGGACTTGTTCAGTTGGTTTTTGAAGGAAGTGTAGGTGGCAAGAACGGTAGGGGTAGACCAAGGTATGAATATGACAAACAGATTAGAGCAGATGTAGGATGCAATAGTTACGTAGAAATGAAAAGGTTAGCACAGGAAAGGGTGGCATGGAGAGCTGCATCAAACCAGTCTATGGACTGATGACTCAAACACAACAACATATGTATAAGACATTCTTTGTAAAATTACTTTTTTGGCAGTATTGCAACTTTAAGGACATCAAATGTTTGCACTCTTGACATTGCAACATATGCCATGGCTAAAAACTGACTGAGGTAAATTGAAACCTGTGTTTTCCACTGTTTCCCCTTGAGCTTTATTGATTGTGATATAAAATGCTAAGCGAATTAGAAATTGGTGCACCAGGCGGGTTGGCCATGCGGTTAGGGGCATGCAGCTGTGAGCTTGCATCTGGGCGATAGTGGGTTCGAACCTCACTGTCGGCAGCCCTGAAGATGGTTTTCCATGGTTTCCCATTTTCACACCAGGCAAATGCTGGGGCTGTACCTTGATTAAGGCCACGGCTGCTTCCTTCCCACTCCTAGGCCTCTCCTATCCCATAGTCGCCATAAGACCTATCTGTGCCGGTGCGACGTGAAGCAAATAGCAAAAAAGTGGTTCCAATTAAAAGAAAATGGAAGTGCTTTATCTGATGGAGTTGAATCATCTCGAGGGGTTATAGCTCTCTGCCTATTTTGAATGTACAGTACACTGATTGACCTTTGGGAAGCAAAATGGTCGCTATTCCTATCCACACTACTAATATATAACAAAGCTCTAAATTTAAGAACTTGTATATTAAGTGTGTTTTTCCATTGTGCACGGGACCCTCGATAAAAAAAAATGCATTCTTGACATTTGTGTTGTTTTGTGGGGGCATGTGAAAGTTTTTATTAATATAATTGAAACTTGCTCCTGGTTTGCTATGAGCACAATGTCGGCCAAATCAGAATTAATAATTGGCACAATAGCAATTGTGCTCGTTGTAAAGGTACAATCCTTCTAGTTTCCAATGCGGTAAATTATGACATGGAGGATCGACTCAATTTCCCAACTACCAGAGTGGAAAAAGTTCACAGCCTTAGTGTTAAAGTTACGACATGGAGAAAAGGATGTTTACATTTCTCCGACATAACTTCAAGCTAGCAAAATACAGGAGGAGCTACAAAGAGTCAGGAACATTGCGCCGGATAGCTTGTTCTTGACTGAGCAACTCTCTGCAACACAACACAGACTAGAACAGCTGACTAGGAAGACGTCTGACTGCGCATGTGTGCTTGGCCCCTTCCATCTCCCCTCTCCCGCCACATGCTGCAGCGCTCCCACAGTCCAGGTACCTTAAAGTACTGGCAAGGGCTTTGAATAATCAGAGTGCTACATTTTTCTTTAATAATTTGAAAATATACGCCAATAAATCTTTATGCTTTTAAAGTCGCTGCAAATCTGCAGGCCAAGGGCTTTCTTTCATCAGAATGCTTTACGATGTCAGTCATTTCACCCCTCAAACTTGCTGTAACAAAAATTAACGTAGTGTTTTAAATATATAATGTTATAGACTTTACGTTCCACTAACTACTTTTATGGTTTTTGAAGATTCCGGAATTTAGTCCCGCAGGTTCTTTACTGTACGTGCCAGTGAATCTTCAGACCTGAGGCTGATGTATTAGAGCACCTTCAAATACCAACAGACTGAGCCAGGATCGAACCTGCCAAGCTGGGGGCATAGGACCAGCGTCTTATCTGTGTGAGCCTTCCACTCCAGCTTTTAAAGATATAGATACGGTTTTTGATTAGTTAAATCTTATACACTTTTACCATACCGGTTATGATAATAGAAATATTCCTGAATTTAGATTTTTGTTGTTTAGTCCATATAAACTGTTGAGTTACGAGAAAATGGCAGAAAAGAAATTAATGAACATCGGTGTATAGTCAGGGAATAAGGCAATACAGTCTAGGCTATAAAAATGTATTTGTGCTGAGTAAAATGGTAGTTTAGGGGATGGAAAATTAAATTCTCAAATATCGATCAACATATAATAATCTAGGAAAGGGTCCATCCATTCAATACAAGTGTTAAAATTATATAACACCCCCTGTTGTTGGGGGACGCAGGCGAAGAATACACCCACGGTATCCCCTGCCTGTCGTAAGAGGCGACTAAAAGGGGCGACCAAGGGATGATTTTATTAAAACCATGTCACTCCTTGTGATTAGTACCACCACGCGGGGAACACCATGGGTCGCTTCTACTTGCGCGTAGTACCACTATGTTAGGTACAAAATAGGCTTGTAATTAGTAGCGATAGTGTTTGGCTCACGATGCATTTTACAGTACCTCCGATTCGTACCCTTATATGAGCAACACCCTGGGATGAGCGACACCATGGTTCTGCCTTGCCTATGCTTAGTACCCACTATCTGAGAAACACCACAGGATAGTGCGGGTCTCTGTGGTTAGTCCACTTATGTGAGGAATGCCATAGATTTGCCTTGCCTGTAAATAGTGCCACAGTGTGCGAAACACCATAGGTCTGTGTTGCATACGCGAATTTTATTACTTGTGATTAGTACCATAATGTGTGGAATACCGCGCATCTATGCTACTTTTGATTAGTACAGCGACATGACAAATAGCATGGTTCTACTTTTCTAGCGATAATTACCATTATGAGGGGCCGATGACCCGGATTTTGGCATCGATTCATTATTGTGCTTTAGAAGCAGTCCTTTGATCAGTAATACTATTATTTAACGCTAGTTTCTGGGAATGTGGGGCATTGTGGGTCGGATCCACTGATTGTTTTAACTTCATATCCATCCGTTCATTCTTCGTACTCATGTTTTTGAATCTGGTCAGTGGAGGATTATGGATATTTAATTTGTCATAACATTTTGTATATTCTTCGTACTCACGTTTTTGAATCTGGTCAGTGGAGGATTATGTATTTTTAATTTGTCATAACATTTTGTACAATTAGGGGCCGATGACCTAAATGTTAAGCCCCTTTAAACAACAAGCATCATCATGAAAATTATATAACTAAAAGAATATTTTCATAGAAACATCATAGGGACTAGTTTCTACCTTACATTACGAGGTCATCCTCAGCCATTACATGCACCATAAATTGGCAAATTATTGCATAATGAACACTGAAACACACAAGATTTAAAATATATAGTGAAACAAAATAATTTAAAATCGAGAGTCCTTGATGACAATTATAATGGTATGCAGAGTAAAATCATTGTCTTCCCATTGTTTGCTTTGCTCTGTTCTTGTAAAAATATGATAAAATCGTCTCGTTGAATTCTTTATGCATTGTCTTTTGAGTTATTAGGCCTATTTGTAGGAAGTAATGTTTGATAATGTTACGCTGGCTGAGGGTGATTCCTATAACATGGGATTGATGAACATGGTACTACATAACAAAAGTTGTAGACAATACAATTTTGTGGAGAACGTTCCGGCAAAGTTTTAAAGGCTTTTTTCATTTGTCAGTATTTTTTAAAAATTAACCCAATCTTTGGCCTTCTTTTATACTGGAGGAAGAGATCAAATCCAAATGAGCAATAATATGCAATTCCGGCATCTGGCGTCTCCAAAAGACTGTCAAAAATAGTTAGTAGGATGTAAAAACAATAACATTATTATTCCTCGTCCTATGTACGAATACAGCCGTAGTCGTGTTGAAACACCGGATCCCGTGAGGTCTCCGAAGTTAAGCAACATTGGGCGTTGTTAAGATTTGGATGGATTGCCACGCACTGGGGGTAAGGGAATGGAGGAGCGGAAAGGAACTGGCCACCCTCCCGTACGTAAACTCCGGCTCAGGCACATCTCTGCAGAGGTTCGGACCTGCCTTCGGGCAGAGTACACCCTTACCTTTACCCGTGTATGAATCAGCTCAAATTGTTTCTTTTTTGTTTCTATAGAGTTTGAAATAGTTTGATCTCTCTCTGCTTGAGAGCAAATGGTCTTACTTTTTTGCTGCATTGTAGCAGATGTATGTTTCCCTGCAGGACGTTTTCTTATGTAGGTGGATAATTTCCACTGATATATAGTACATGTTGACATGATCTGGTGAGGATTCCTATAATTCATTGAACACCTTGAAACCTCATATGATCGTAATTACTTGGCTCGCTGTTACTTTGGGATACGATATTAAGTGGTGTGGAAATATGGCATGGTGCAATTTGAATGAAAGTGGAGAAGTAATTTAAGTTTGAATAAATCAGACGATAACAGGAACATAACGATAACATATGGAATAAGAGTGCATGGTTCGCAATACCAAATAACAGGGTTGAAAACATGCCAAGGTACATGTCCTATTACTCGTGATCTACGATAACAAATAACTGGGTTCAAAATCTGCCAAAGTACATGCCCTATTACCCGTGAACTAATCATCCCATTAACAAGGGGTTTGTGCTAAATGAATCTTTGAACAATTGTTTCAGTTCTGCTCAAAGTTTTTGAGGCAACGATTACCCTAGTTTTCATTGCATTGCGAAACCGCCCAAAGTCAGTAAATGTAAAATATATTTTTTTGAGTGTCATCTGTAAATGCTTGAAAATAATCTGAGCTAAATTGTTATAATAGTGAATTTTAAATTAGGTCACTACATTTTCTTAGCACTTGCTCGTAAATCACTTCTTTCCAGGGGGAAGCGGCACTCGGATTTTCTGCGCCACTGAGGGGTGAAAGGCCCTTTTCTTGTCGTGCATCTACTTGGTCCACAGCCATGCCTTCTAGTCAATATATCGGAAGCCTAGTTTCTTGTTACTAAGGGTATCTGTGGCGGTGATAAAAGTGTTGACCAGGTTTTTGTCGCTGGATGAGGGGTTGATGGGTGGGAGTTTGTTTACTGCAAAATGTAATTTGTGGTTCTGCAACTTCTAATATTTGATCTTTTTGGGGCCTGTGGTCCCTATACACCTTTGACACAAGCAGCTTGTGTTGTGGAGCGAGAAAATCAGGTGGGGAAAACCTTGGTGCTTGGATATGATGGAAAAAGCAAATCTTCTCACTAGAATGAAATCAAGCTGACTACTATACCCACTGCTAGTGTAGATGATTCGGTGGCCGGTACATTTCTTGAAGGAAGTGTTTCAGATTACAAGAACGTTTGTGTCTCCAAAGTCTGGTATTCTAAACAGATACCCGTCGTGGTTTCCATAACCATGATTCCCATTGCACTGGTGTCCATTCCGCGTGTTATCCACATGACCATTCAGATCTACACAGAGGAATAACAGGGTAGGCTATGCCGTTGTTGTTAGATGTGCCATGGTAGATCTTGTAACCCTCTCCAATATCCTTGGATTTCTGTCCTTTCCATCTGGTCTCCTGAAGACAAGCAATGTCGATAGTTGGCGTTTAAGAATTTCGGCCAACTCACAGCTGCATCCAGTCAAGGTACCAATGTTGTGCCTAGCGATTTCTAGTTGTTTCGGCTTTCTTTGAGTTAGATTTTTTAGCTAGTTCTGCTCTTAGAACTATTAGCTCTTGCCCATTTCTTTCGTCAGTCGGGAGGGACTAACGTGCATCGCTTGCCTTTAACCCTGTTTGTGATAGCGTCATTCTGATCCTTAAGTTGCGAGGAGAATACAAACTGGCTTGTCGCCACAGACTGTCATTGAGCATTTTATACCTACTGCTAGTTTTCAACGAGGCTGCCTGCAACGTGGCGAACAGACGCCTTTTGTAGCTTCTTCTGATCTGGAAGGCAGACACTGACTTCCAGATTTCAGTGGCATTTTCTCCCTTGGGGGACCAGCACCAGACTGAAGAAGCTCCTCCTCCCGAAGCCATTGGCGTCACTTGAGAGTCAGGTTATTTTACACCATACAACACTCGGCTTTGAGTTGCCTGCTGTACAGTCTATTCCATCCTGTAGCAGGTAACCCTTCATCTTCTACTTTTCTTGCTGCTCTAGTATTATGGTCATCGAAACTTAAGCAATGCATCAGAGTCTTAAACCTTTTAATACTTGTCACAAGGCCAAATTTTTCGATTCTATCACAATTACTCCCCCCAGAGTTCCTCTGTACGCCCCTGCTAGGTACAGTAATCCAATGAAAGCATTAATTTCTATAACAACTGCGGTTTTTATGTCCCTTTCTCTGGAAAAACAATCATTGATGTTTTTTATCTACTAATTTGTGCATCTCACTATATTTCCTAACATTTCGTCAGAAATAACATTTTTCCAACAATCTACAACAGTTGTTCATCAGAGACTTTGTTCACTACGTCTCACTCAAACAGAGCTTTGTAATACTTTTAAAAAAAGACAAAATAGAAGCTGTCGACTCCTATCCTGATCTTGACTCCCATTTGTGCTAAGAATTTTTGACTACTTATAGTCAAAACAGTACTGTGAATATTGCCATGGGATGTATTGGTGGGCCGGTTCCGTGCAAATTAATGGGGCCTTTACATAGTGTTTTGGGTTCTGAAATTGAAAGTTCTTTATTAGGAGAGGAACGTTCTGGTGTAAGTAATTTTGCTAGCAATTCAGATAATGCAGAAAGTGGCACAGAATAGGCCCAAGAAGAATTTTGTTCTCTGGAAGGAAAAGATGAAGACGTGGAACATGTCAGTGCAACATCTCCTTATATTAACATTCAGAGGATGTAGCACAAGTCACATACTGCATATGGTGAGCAGAAAATTCATTTTTCCATGCATTTGAGGCTGCAGAAGGATTTTCACTGGTGTTCTAGGTGTGTTTTTACTTTTCCTTTATGAGGAGGTCTGTGCTAGGCGATTAAATTTGTGTGGTGCTTTGTCTGAATATGTTGATGGACATAGTGCAGAAGTCCACCCTGGAAAGTTACTTAAGTGGGGGTACATTTCTGGGGTTCCCAATATCTCTGTAAACTATGAAACGACAGTTTGAATTTATATAGTTTATGAAATATGCAGCATTTCATGAAATGCTACAAAATCTTGCTCTGCTGGCCAATTTAAAAATCACCTGGAGTACAGAAGTTAAGCTATTTAGTAAATGCCTGCTTGAGAGATTAATACTGACATTGTATGTCATAGAAAGAAAGAGATCCACCTTATCAATACTAAATTTAATAATGTTATTTAAAACAGGACCGGTTTCGACTTATTACAAGTCATCTTCAGCTGTCATTTACATACATATTAGAATACATGTTCAAAACAGTTGTATCTTACAAATAAACATGTCATGTTTGATAGACATTAGGTAGTATGTCTAGAAGTGAAATTCTGCTTCTTACATCTAAGTTTAAAGGACCAAGAATATTAAAAAGTTATCTATCTTTAACACATTAAAAAATTACAACACATGATAAAATTTGTTGTTTACATCTGACCTTGAATATAGCATTATCGTTCAAGTTTTACTAATAATAGTTCTTTAAAAGGACTTTTATATTGCATTGTTTTTAGTCGACTAAATATGCTTAAATGTAGCCGCATGTGCTTGTACAGATACTTCTTATTAGGCTTGGATTTTGTCAAAATGAGTAATGTGAATTCAAAGTTGAAATTACAATAACGAAGTGAAGTGCGTTTGAATTAATAGTGATCTAGGTAATTGTAACCTCTGTTGAATAACTCCTGATCCTTCGATCAAAAATCTCACGAATACAGTATTCGATGAAACAGAAACTGAAATTTTGAGTAAAGGTCCGAAACATAATTGGGGCAATACCTCAGTTTTGCAAAATATCACAACTACCACCGCGGAAACTGAACTTGCATTACAGAAAATTCCATATGACCTACGAGATGAAGTAAAACACGACATCGCAAAAAGACTACCACAGTATATTAAGAAATTACAAGAAAATAGTTCACACAATAAAAAAATTAATATAGCACAAATAGACTAAACAACAAGATAAAACAAAACAATCTGGTCGTAACTAAAGCGGATAAAGGCAACACCACAGTAGTCATTGACAAAAATGTATACATTCGAAAAACAAAAGAAGTTTTCAATAACGACACCTTTCGGATCATACGCAAGGACCCTACAAATATAATACAAAGAAATCTCAAGACTCTACTTAAAAACACGCACCTACTACTTACCGAAACTGAAGCACAAAATCTCATAGTTATGAACCCCCAATTACCGAATGCAAAAGCTCTTCCAAAAATACATAAGGACAACATACCCATGAGACCCATAGTAAATTACAGAGCAGGTCCTACATATAAATTATCGCAATTCATCCAAAAATTCCTCAAAAAACATTATTCATTTCAAGCCAATAAAACTATACACAATTCAGTAGACTTCTGCAACAAAACTAAAGAGCTACAACTAGAACGATACCATTCCTTAGCGTCTTATGACATTACCAATATGTACCCCAATATCCCCACTAAAAAAACTATAGATATAATTTCATCCAACCTCAAAACTTACAGTAAATTAAGTAATTTAGAAATCGAGGAATTCATAATAATTTTAGAGTTTGCCGTCAATAACAACTTTTTTAAGTTCCATGACACAATTTATCAACAACTAGGCTTACCAATGGGCTCTCCCGCCTCTGGTATAATTGCTGAAATATATTTAGACCACCTCGAATACAACTCAATCAGTACAATAAACTGAATATTCTTTTGGTGCCGTTTTGTTGATGACGTATTTGCTATCATCGATAATAGACTAACCAATGACAACACTTTGTTAGACACATTAAACACCATAGACCCACATATACAGTTTACAAAAGAATCAGAAAACAACTGCAAACTGAACTATCTCGATTTGACCATTACTAGACAAGACAATCATTTATCTTTCAAAATTTATCGCAAGCCTACCCATACAATAAACACAATAGCAACAGACTCCATTCATCCTAGCTCCCATAAAAAAGCAGCATATTACAGTATGGTGTATAGAGCCTTTAACATACCGCTTTCAAAAACAGATTTTAATGAAGAGATACATTTAATCCAAGAAATAGCAAGAAAAAATGGATACAAGAAAGATACAGTCAATTCAATCATTCATAAATTCAAATCAAAACCGAAAACTAAATTATCAAAAATAGACAAACCTAAGAAAAACTACGCAACCTTTACATTTAATAACACGCACATATACTCGTTAACCAACATTTTCAAAAAACATAACCTTGAAATAGCCTACAGGACTACACATAACAGCAACATCATCATACATAACACAAAAACTATCAACAATAACAACAAATACCTTCGTTCTGGAGTTTACCGTATCCGCTGCAATAACTGCCTAACAAGCTACATAGGACGTACAGGCAGAAACTTTACTATCAGATACAACGAACATGTCAATGCCATAAAACACAACCATTTTTCGGCAATAGGACAACACATGGTTGATTACAAACATAACTTTACTAATATAGATAATGATATGATAATATTAAGCACAAACCCCAAAGGGCCCTTACTCAATATTACTGAAGAACTATATATAACAGTAGACCAATATGCCAACCCTAATTATAATATTAATGAAATCACAGAAAAAACCAATATTTTATTTAATAAAATCATCCCTTTTATAAAAAACTATTATTTGAGAACAGTCAATAAACAACACCACGCGCAATCTACAGCGCAGGAGAAAGACACAACTAACTCCACCTCTACACAGTTAGCAACTCCCCTTCCCCACCCCTCCATTCCCCTCACGACAACAGACACTAATACCACAAGTTCACGATATAGTACACGCCAAGCTGCCAAGCGATACACTTCCCAACCATCTCACGACAGTAAGTAATCTCTACAATACACACACACACACAGACACACACAAGTTTAATACTTTAACATTCTAATGCGCTTCTAACTGATTTCATTTACTTTTTACAGATAGTTAGCAAGTATCATAGACCGAAAAAGAACCACCTACAACAACAGCTTTCATAACCCCAGCAGCACATTCATCTTCAATCTGTATATTCAACAAGACAATATAAATTTATAGTGATTCGACTTTAAGCAAATAGTGGCCAATAGTGCCCCATTTGGACTTGGCATGTACACGTGAAGAACAGTACTTCATATAAAGTTTTACAAATTTGCAGGACTGCCTCTTACCTTTTAACTTACATATTGAAATGTACCATTGTTTTATGTTGAATTTAATGTATTTTACACAGTATATATTTGAAGAGGTCATTCAATACAGGTTTTAATTACCTGGCATTTCATTTCTCAACGCAATCTCAAAATTCAGATTCATATTACTTAATTTGACAAAGTTTATATAAAGTATACTACCCCATTTGAAATTGACACATACGCATGAGGAAAGAATAATACTTCATATGAATTTCACAAAACGTATATGATTGTTTTATACCTTTCAACTTTTATATATTGAAGTGTGCTAATGTCTTCTTTGCATGAAATGAATTTTAAATAGCATATAATTGCAGGAGTTATTCAACAGAGGTTACAATTACCTAGATCACTATTAATTCAAACGCACTTCACTTCGTTATTGTAATTTCAACTTTGAATTCACATTACTCATTTTGACAAAATCCAAGCCTAATAAGAAGTATCTGTATAAGCACATGCGGCTACATTTAAGCATATTTAGTCGACTAAAAACAATGCAATATAAAAGTCCTTTTAAAGAACTATTATTAGTAAAACTTGAACGATAATGCTATATTCAAGGTCAGATGTAAACAACAAATTTTATCATGTGTTGTAATTTTTTAATGTGTTAAAGATAGATATCTTTTTAATATTCTTGGTCCTTTAAACTTAGATGTAAGAAGCAGAATTTCACTTCCAGACATACTACCTAATGTCTATCAAACACGACATGTTTATTTGTAAGATACAACTGTTTTGAACATGTATTCTAATGTGTATGTAAATGACAGCTGAAGATGACTTGTAATAAGTCAAAACCGGTCCTGTTTTAAATAACATTATTAAATTTAGTATTGATAAGGTGGATCTCTTTCTTTCTATGACATACTATAGATATCAATACGGAACATCATGAAATTTATTAATCAAGACAATAATACTGACATTGTCGTATACGAATGGGCTGTTGCTCTGATTGAACCTACAACTCCAGGTAGGCCTACACATATAGTTCCGAAAGTTCCAACATTCGTCCTTCTTTATCGAGTTACTTTTGATCAGTGTTAATAATGTGTGATGGTTCCATTTGCAGAGAACGGCTTTAAAGCAGTGCCAGCTGTTTGGGTCAAACCTTCCCACTCCTAGCCCTTTCAGCTCCCATTGTCGCCATAAGACCTATCTGTGTCAGTGTGATGTAAAGCAAATTGTAAAAACAAAAAAACAACATTACTAGCTACCTGCTGATTTCTCTCGACTGTGTCCTATTAACTGCATTTGTCAGAGCAAATGAAAACTGTCTTGGTTGCTAATAATAATGTTATTGGTTTTAAATCCCTCTAACAACTTTTATGGTTTTTGGACATGCTGAAGTGCAAGAATTTTGTTCTGCAATAGTTCTTTAACATGCTGTGAATTCACCATCTCGAGGATGACATATTTATGTACCTTCAGACTACCTAGCTCAGTTGGATTGAACCTGCCATCTTGGCTCAGAAAGCCAGCACACTACTATCTGAGCCACTCAGGCCAGCTGTATAGTTTGCTAATGACATAACTAGCTATGTTAAATGGGGAATTAAGTGAATTTTGAAAGAATTTGTACTCCAGCTAAATGCTTATTTTAATAAATTACATACTGTATGTTCAGTTATGAAAATGCTACTTCTTAACTACCAGTAGTGTAAAAATAAAAAAATAAAAAAACAGAGATCTTGCACCAACCTTTAAAAAATCTCTCAATGAAATGTGTGACCATGAATAATATTTTTCTAAACTGAAAACATACAAGGCTAGCCCCGTGGTGTAGGGGTAGCGTGCCTGTCTCATACCTGGAGGCCCCGGGTTCGATTCCCAGCCAGGCCAGGGATTTTTACCTGGACCTGAGGGCTGGTTTGAGGTCCACTAAACCTACATGATTAGAATTGAGGAGCTATCTGACGGTGAGGTAGCGGCCCTGGTCTAGAAAGCAAAGAATAATGGACCGAGAGGATTCATTGTGCTGACCACACGACACCTCATAATCTGCAGGTTTTCGGGCTGAGTAGCGGTTGCTTGGTAGGCCAAGGCCCTTCAAGGGCTGTAGTGCCATGGGGTTTGGTTTGGAAAACATACAAGGTATGTATTCCTTTTTTCATATAGAGTCCTATAATCAATATAAAATGCAGTTTGGGACATTGTTTTTAAAATGTCCATCCTAGTTAAGATTTACCACCAGCATCCAGAAAATATTACAATTTATAGTTTATACATGCATGTGTAATACATTACTTTAGTGATGGGTAGCTCATGAATCAGTTGCTCAAAATTAATGCTTCAATACTATGAAATATAAACTAACCAAATTTTAATGAACTGGTAGTTCAAACACTTAAAGTTCTCACACTTGAGAACATTTACAACTCGTCCAATTCAACTGTCCCTCACCCATTTACACTCTTCTCACCCGCTCATACACTGGCTCCATAGGGAGTAGACCTAGAAAGATAAGTGGCAAATAAGGACACTGTTGAGTGTGTCATGCGAGCATGACAAGCAAGAAAAATGTATTTCCTCCTTTATAGGAGATTTATTTTTCATTTTCTCATCCACATCAACCATCGTCTAGATGCTGTAAGAGCATAAGCCATTGCGTTGTACATCATTACATATCTTTATCACCTGCTGGTAATGTTTTTTTTTAAGGTATTACAAAGCTCTGTTTGAGTGAGACGTAGTGAACAAAGTCTCTGATGAACAACTGTTGTAGATTGTTGGAAAAATGTTATTTCTGACGAAATGTTAGGAAATATAGTGAGATGCACAAATTAGTAGATAGAAAACATCAATGATTGTTTTTCCAGAGAAAGGGACATAAAAACCGCAGTTGTTATAGAAATTAATGCTTTCATTGGATTACTGTACCTAGCAGGGGCGTACAGAGGAACTCTGGGGGGAGTAATTGTGATAGAATCGAAAAATTTGGCCTTGTGGCGAGTATTAAAAGGTTTAAGACTCTGATGCATTGCTTAAGTTTCGATGACCATAATACTAGAGCAGCAAGAAAAGTAGAAGATCGGCTTGCTCCAGTACGTAATATTTTCACCACTTTTGTGCACAACTGTCAACTCTTATAGTCTAGGGGAAAACACAACAATTGACAAATTTTTTTCTCAGTTTTCATGGTAGATGCCCTTTTCGACAGTTCATACCGTCGAAACAAAAAAATGGAATGAAAATTTACACTCTTGTTGATTAGGGACTGTTTTATTCCTACAATTTGGGCAATTTACTGTGGGGAAACAACCTCAAGGGCCTTTCCTGTGTAGTAACAAGCCAACTGAAATAGTTAAAACAATTGACGGAGCACTTCTTTGGTTCTGGTCGTAACATAACTGCGGACAATTGGTTCTGTGACCTTGATCTTGTCGAGGTACTAAAACAGAAAAAAAAACTGTCCTTTGTTGATACTCTGAAAAAGATTGAAAGACAGCTGCCACCACAGTTTGTTGCTACCAAAGTTTGACAATATACTACCATGTTGGGCTTCAATAAAGATACTGCCTTAGTGCCATACATCCCAAGACAACATAGGAATGTCATTCTTGTGTCCACACTACATGATGATAAATCAATCGACCCTGATTCTTGAGAGAAAAACAAGTAAAACATCATTACATTCTATAACTCAACAAAGGGAAGTGGAGATACTGTAGACAAAATGTCTGCTACATTCAATGTAGCTCGAAACATCAAGTGTTGGCAAATGGTCATATATTTTGTAATGCTGAATATAAGCGGTATCAATCCCCAGGTTATCTACTTCAGTAATTGATTACAACCAATGTAGTGAAGACTATTCCTGAAACAATTGTTCCATGACCTGGTGATTGAAGAAATCTCTCGACGAAGTACAAAAACTGTTGGAATGCCCTCAGACCTCCAGCAAAGGCTGAAAAGATTTCATCCTTGCACAGAAGAAGAAAAAGATGGTGAGTCAACTCTACGACCATCCAAAAGACGCTGATGCACCACTGCAACTGGACTCAAATGACTGTCAAAATATGAATGCAAAAACTGTAAGAATGCAACTTGTTTGTCACATGCACATTTTATGTGTAATTTGTGCTACAGTGATCCTCCCTGGTGCTATTGAGAAGGAGAATCAAATCAAATGACATTTGAATGTTTCTACTACATCATCCCTGTCTGCCACCCATTCTACTTCCATATCCTGAGCCTGCTTACTATCTATTGTATGGAACTTTTCAATCATATCCGTGTGCTTCTTAATGTTTTATCAGTAATTTTACAGTTCACAGTTTATTTTAATATTTTTAGGTAGGCTATAAGATTTTAATATTATTATTATTATTATTATTATTATTATTATTATTATTATTATTATTATTATTATTAGCTGTTGTGTGATTTTTACAAATATTATTTTGCAAATAAAATGTGATTGATTGTTTTTAATAAAAGATAATGTAATACAATAAAATATACACTTTATTTTTTAAAACACCTACAGATATTGTTTCATGCTTAGAAGAATGATTTAAACTTACATACCTTAGTTCTAAAAGTGCCTGTTGGGCTCATTTCGCCCATTGATGTGACTTTCAGCGTTGCGCCCGACGGAAGGTTAAGTACACTTGGTCTGAATGTGAGTGGGTCTGCTTTAATATGATTTACATTCAGGCACACAACATGAACGACACGGTCCTATATATCATATTAATTTTAAAACCAAATTTCAATGAAACATTACACTAATGTTTCCTACTCAAACCAAACCAACAGAAAAACTAAACTGATGCTTCGCACATGCTCATATTTACATTTGAACAGACCGAACGTGGCACCATTTTAGCTAATATCGATATCTGCATTAAGGTCTGATGTATTGTAGTTGGTCTAGGAATAACTCATTTGTCACTTCATCCAAATCTTCATCAACAGTGTCTGTGGTCTTAACGGTCTCTTCCTTTTCTCCCACCAATTTATTCCATGCAATTAGTTGATTTTGGGGTGTTAGTGTTCCACCCATCAGCTATCGTGTAACAGCAGTCTGTAAGAGAAAGAGTTTTTTTTTTTTGAAAAAGATGTCACACTTCGTCATCTTCCGCCAACAGTAAACAACGTAAAACTTCCTTCCTGTACATCCGCTTAAGGTATTCTTTCACCCCTTGATACATTGGCTGTATAAGAGCCGTAACATTATGGGGCATATATCTGTCTTCAAAATCCTCATCTGTCACATTCAACTGATAAACGTCTGGATGAGATAGCGCATTATCAAGTGAAAGAAGTACTTTTACATGTTTTTTTCTCTTCTCTGAATCTCTCCACGTCCAGGATAAATTTGTTTTGGTACCAGTCATAAAATAAGTCTTTAATCAAAAGTTCTAAAGAATGATTTTTGAATTCTTCGGCAGCAGTTGTATCACTAGATAAAGATTCTCCTTGAATCTCCAACTCATGAATTCCATGGCAGTTCTTCAAATAATAAATTGTGGATTTTCCGTCACTGTAAGTTTTCAATAGACACTGCACACTCTCACCTTTATCCAGGTTATTAATGATTCAAACTTATTCTCAATCGATAAAACATTGTGATTTTGTTTTTCCACTGGTAAAAGCCATTTTCACAAAGTAATATAGTGTACACACTCGCATAACAAGTTGAAAATTAGAGAGTAAACAAATCGTAAGAGACAGCAGTAGAAAACGAGAACTGACTCACTACTGTAGGCAGTGTGCACTTCCGTATAACAACAGTAAGTGCAAGTGCTTACTTTTTTTTTTTTGCTTGCTTGTCCGGATAGTTGACGTTCCGGTTGTTTGACATCCGGATAAACGACGTTCTACAGTATTTATAACCCTGTTTATGTGAGTCCAGAGTATACATTTCTACCATTGTTATTGCTCACAAATCGGGTCGAAGTTGATGACATATCTGCCTGCACACTGCTTGTGCAAGAGATTTACAATTTCTCTCGCAATAGTCTAAAGTAAGTAGTGTTATCGCATGGCCTTCGCCCCTTGATTAATCATTAATTTTCTAAGTTTATTTTCCAGTTTGCATAAAGCCAAGGCTAGGTCTATGTAACTTTTGTTTTAAAATGTTGGCATGTATTAAGACATGGGAGACAAATGTTTGATTATCCTTGTATCACCTACCATCACTCTTTCTTTTATACTTTTGACAAATGCTGAAATTCTGCTTTCTCTTTGTGTACAGCTGTATCCTTGCCATTTCTAGTCTCAGGCAGTATCAAATATACATACCATTAGAGATATCACAATAATAAACATTATTAGTGGTATGAAAATGTTGTATCCCAGGTCTTGTTATCAATCCCTAGAGTCTGTGGATCTGCCATTTAGGTTCAGTTTTGGTCTGCTGCAATATACTGTAATGCAGTCACATGAATTTTAAGAAATCTGGTCCATGTGTTTCAGTTCTAATTTTGACTTACAGTTCCAGTGATGCACTTGAATCATCTATTTTATTTTTTCATTCATTTTTTGTCTTCAAAATTTAACAGGGAAAATATATTTTGAAATGTATTGTGAAGCTGCTCCTTGTTACCCGTTATAATTGAACAATATTTACAGTGACACAGTACAGTAGGAATTTGGTGTGTGTGGATATAATAAAATAAGCTAACTTATAGTCAAAATTACTTCGTAGTAACCTGAAGGATTAATTCTTTTCCTAATCGTAGTGTTTGTATGAACTCCCTGAGTACTTGGAACTATAAATTACTCCTGGACCGAGTTGGGAAGTAATTGAGTAAAGTTAATCAAATTACCTGTAACAGTTACAATCTTGTAATTTACTTTTTGAAATACAATTGTAATCTTTTCATTCTAGTAAATGATGTACATGTACAAGATAACTTTTCAGTTCTACTACCAGAACCAGTAACTTCACCAGTTCTGGGTGAGGTACTTTCAAAGAAATCATTTATACCAACAATGTTCTTAAAATTAAACAGATATTCCTTCAAGTGCCCCTGTAGGGCATCTCTTCAGTAAATGCAAAGATGTACTTCCCCCCCTAAGACATTGAGGCTTAACAATGGTAATCTTAGAAACCAATTCATTTATTTGCAAAGTATATGGCAAATTATTTGAAATGCTAAAAGCCATTAATTAAAATAAAAATGATGAGAAGTTAATTTTGAAAGTCTTAAGGCAACTGGATCTTCAGAGTGCCTGTGGCGCTGCTGAGACGGAGTCTCAATTTGCTCAAAGCAAACAGTTCCTTAAGGTCATTCACCACATCTTCAATAATTTACTTTCTTATTGTGTGCCAAGGACTAATAATTAATTGATCAAAACTGTAACCCTAATATACTTCATTTATAATAGGAGTCAAACTATTAGGATATTCAATAAATAATAAGTTCTAAGGTATCATGTTTAGTTTGACCTAGTTATGATGGCCACTTAATGTCTCTGTGCTAAAGGACAATACAGAAAACGTACAAAATGAAGCAATATGCTATCACCGGGTGAGTTGGCCGTGCGGTTAGGGGTGCGCAGCTGTGAGCTTGCATCCGGGAGATAGTGGGTTCGAACCCCGCTGTCGGCAGCCCTGAAGATGGTTTCCCATTTTCACATCAGACAAATGCTGGGGCTGTACCTTAACGCCATGGTTGCATCCTCCCCAATCCTAGGCCTTTCCTATCCCATTGTTTGCATAAAACCTATCTGTATCGGTGCGTCATAATGCAAATTGTAAAAAATGAAATATATTCTGTTGTGTGGAAAGGGCCCTAAAGACAGATTGTTCATTTTGAGATTTTGTGGTTCTAAAATTGCATAATATACTGAGCATTAAAAACAGTGTTCACACTTCTAGGTGCAATACTTCAGAAGATATTGTTGACTGTTGCTGTTAATAAAACTGTATTATGAGAAAAAACTATTACAATTTTTACTTATTTTCTTACCATATTGTACAAAGTTTTCATGACATTGGGTGGTGAGGACTTGACCTGCTGCAGCACTTAGTTTTTTTTTCTTTGCTAGTTTTACGTCGCAGCGACACAGATAGGTCTTACGGCGACGATGGGACAGGAAAGGGCTAGGAGTGGGAAGGAAGCGGCCGTGGCCTTAAGGTACAGCCCCAGCATTTGCCTGGTGTGAAAATGGGAAACCACGGAAAACCATTTTCAGGGCTGCCGACAGTGGGGTTCGAACCTACTATTTTCCGAATACTGGACACTGGCCGCACTTAAGCGACTGCAGCTATCGAGCTCGGTACTTAGTTTGTTAAGAACACACATAGGTAGCACAAGAACTCAAAACATAGAAATGCAATTTTTACACCACAGACATTTGTTCAGTTCTGCTGTAAAATTTCCATTGCCGAATTTGGGTTCCTTTCTGCGCAACGGGTCACATATCTTTTCCTATGTGAAAACAAAGTCTGTGATTTCCTTAAGACTAGCGTTCTGTAAAGTAATTGCAATTTAACTGATTACGTGTTGAAAATGTAATTTGTAATTTAGTAAAATATTTATCATATAATTGTAATTTAGTCCAATTACTTTTTTCTTGTACTCTACTACTCTTGTACTACTACTGGATTATAGATGACTTAGTGCAACAAAATGTTACTTACTGTGTGATACATATGATATGAAAATTATGCCACAGTAGTCTGCCCAGATCCATCTCTGATGACATACAGTGAGCAGAGTGTCTCTTAGTGTGGGCTAGGCCATGTTTGTTTACTTTCTTTTCTACTGTATGTTTTAGTCCCATCTTTGGCTTTGACAATATAAAAGCGGCTGAGGTATGAATATTATTAGTAACACCATTCCACTCCTTGTGATGAACGGTGTGAAAGTGTTGCACATTGGATCGTTTGGTGTGTGCATTTCGGTGGGCTTGGCAGACTGAGATGAAACAGGACGATGTAGTTCGGCGAGGAAAGCAACGGGAAACTACATACCTTATTCATTTTCCTAGTACGTTTCTTCAGCGATGCCTCAATTATATATTTTGAAGTTGGTCATAGTTGGAAGAAGTGGAAGCTAGCTATAGGGAGAGGTTTATACTATATAATTATATCTATGCACTAGTGTTATATAGATACGTAGGTCTTTTATAGCTAAACCTCAAGTTGCCGTGTTTCTTCAATTTTTCAGATGGAATATCTCTCCCACACACTCACAAATTAGAAATATACATACCTAAAATCAGCCACATCACTCGCTACCGATTCATTCAGTTATTTGGGCAGGAAAGAACCAAAGCCACACCGGTCCAATTTGACGTTGCATATACCTTTATTTCTTCTCGACTTTCAGGGAAATAATGTTGAATACAGTCTAACCACACACAAACACATTAGAAACGTACGAGGTAATTACGGTCCATCACTCGCAGCGAACAGTGAGGAAGCCTATCATCATTAGCTGCACCATCCTCCGTTAGTCTTTCAGACTGGCGCTTCACTGCATTGGCACTGTCCTCACGTGTACGGAAGCATTGCCCACGCAGTGTTTCGATTTGGGGATCAAGTCATAACCGCAAGGTAAGAGATCCGGAGAGTACAAATGGATGCTTGACTACTTCCTGCCTCCATGAAGCCAATCTTGCCAACTCGGGAGGCGTGTAGTAGTCAGTCCGACGGTGAAAACGGTTTTGGAAAATACCGTAAGTATAATGATAGTGATAATAACAATGCTGTTTGGGTCCTCAGCTCGAAGACTGGATCTCCTGCAGTTTCACCATCAACGGTCATGGATTAGCAATTATTATTATTATTATTATTATGATTATTATTATTTTGCTAGTTGCTTTACGTCGCATCGACACAGATATGTCTTACGGCGACGATGGGACAGGGAAGGGCTAGGAGTGGGAAGGAAGCGGCCGTGGCCTTAATTAAGGTACAGCCCCAGCATTTGCCTGGTGTGAAAATGGAAAACCGCGGAAAACCATTTTCAGGGCTGCCGACAGTGGGGTTTGAACCTACTATCTCCCGAATACTGGATACTGGCCGCACTTAAGCGACTGCAGCTGTCGAGCTCGGTCAATTATTTCTTCTGACAAGACCAGGAGTATTTGGCCGTTCGTTCCATGTAATAATTTTTACTGCATATTGTTACGAATAAAACACTGACTGTTTTATCGATCTAATTTATTTCAGGATGACCCAATTTGTACACACTCATATAAACAAATTATATTCAACCATCAATGACCACATTCCACTAATTATCGTCTATTTTACACGTTTCTCATCGCAGGGCTCAGCTGGGCAGCCTTTTACCTGGAAAAGGCTACAATCTTTAATGACAGGATTCACCTTCGCTCCCCACCTCACTTCACATGCAGCAGCTGCGCGCCGACAAGCTCGAACACAGGGCTGCTGACCACCACAACAAACGACGACTGTTCCCTGGCTCGACTCCAGACGTATCCGGTAATTTAGTAAATTCACGTGGCCGCTCTACACGGTGAACTAATAAACACTTGACAACTAACCAGCACAGCAATTACAGAACAAACAACTCAAGAGTACTAACCATTAGTACAGTATTCCACACACAAACTCTTCACCGGTCTACAGTCCAAGGCAGAACATACACAGCACTCCACTCAGTCTAGCGTGGCAATACTCTGATACTGAAGCCGGTGGGGCACCCACCATACCAGCACTGGCGACAGCCATCACTACTGCCGTCCGCCTCCAACTACTCACATGTTCGCGAATAGCCTCCTTTTAATATCCTGGTGATGGAGTACTAGAATCTTCGGGGCTCAGCTGGAATGGAAACTTTGTAGTTTCATGTTTCAGATGATGCACGGGGGGACCGGACGAAGATAACAATAGAGGGAAGAGAGGTGGAGCATACAGATAACCTGGGCTGGCAGCTCCCAGCAGACTCGCTAGTTTCTCCCAGGAAAATCCCAAACAGGGATAAATACAGAGGGGTGACGTATAACAATATATTCCCATTAATTACAGTTTAGATAACCTAAAATGAAGGAGAGTAGAAGTGTGAATAGCTAGCACATATCTCTCTAGAAGAGAATAATAGTCCGTTGTTCGTCATACTTGAGGAAATCGCAGGGTAGAGAAAAGAAAAGAATTTAGTTTCTGCTTTGTACTATTCATTTTCAGTGTGCTTTCTGGCTAACATCTCGAGAGTCTCAAACTTAGAGTTCCACCAACGAATTGCGGACACTATTAAAGGATTTCTGTGAGTTGTTTTGAGTGTGGAAGAAGAGGTATGTCATTTTGAGCTCTTTTACATCTTTCCATTCAGGATATAGTGGGTTCGAACCCCACTGACGTCAGCCCTGAAGATGGTTTTCCGTTTCTCATTTTCACACTAGGCAAATGCTGGGGCTGTAATTTAATTAAGGCCACGGTCGCTTCCTTCCCGTTCCTAGCCCTTTCCTGTCTGTCTCCATAAGACCTGTTTGTGTCGGTGAGACGTAAACCAAATTCTAGTGTTTTACGTCTGTCATGTTGAGTGGATAAGGGAAGTATACGATCCGAAAGATAAGATGGCGAAATTGAGAGGTGGATCCGGTTTAATGGTAGAACGAGTGGTATCTACGTCCCTTGTCGGAATGAGAAAAGGGGGATCCGTAGGATGCTGATAACTCTGATACATGCATCATTGCGAGAGTCTTTGCAGCTTTTCCCGTAGTTCTTTGTAGAGATTACTAAATACCACATTGCAGTAGTCAATATGAGGAAGAACCAGGCTTCGACTAATTATTTCCTTAGTTTTTCAGTGAAAATGTTTCTGAAGTTTTGAAATGTGTAAAGATGGAAATCACATGAGATGACCATGGATGTATTTCATCATCAAACACTTCAGTTCCCGCACTGTGCTCTTTTAAGGGATAAAGCTTCATCTGACAGACGTTTGTTAAAACACCGTTCGAAAAATATTAGGAGAACATGTTTTGTAACGTCTGGTATGTGAACATTAATTTGGTAGATGGGGTTCCAATGGTCGTACAGCATACCTTGAGACCTTAGCTACTCAGGGTATGTCAAATCAAAGTTATACTCCCATCTGAAAAGAAATAGAGTTAGAAATGGCTGTGGAAGTAAGGAGAAATTGAAGGATCTTACTAGAAAATTGAATCTAGCAAAGAAGACAGGTAAGGATAACATGATGGCAAGCATAATTGGCAGTCATACAAATTTTAGTGAAAAATGGAAGGGTATGTATAGGTATTTTAAGGCAGAAACAGGTTCCAAGAAGGACATTCCAGGAATAATTAATGAACAAGGGGAGTGTGTATGTGAAGATCTTCAAAAGGCAGAAGTATTCAGTCAGCAGTATGTAAAGATTGTTGGTTTCAAGGATAATGTCGAGATAGAGGAGGAGACTAAGGCCAAAGAAGTAATAAAATTTACATATGATAACAATGGCATTTACAATAAGATACAAAAGTTGAAAACTAGAAAAGCGGTTGGAATTGATCAGATTTCTGGGGATATACTAAAGACAATGGGTTGGGATATAGTACCATATCTGAAGTACTTATTTGATTATTGTTTGGTCGGAGGAGCTATACCAGATGAATGGAGAGTTGCTATAGTAGCCCCTGTGTATAAAGGAAAGGGTGATAGACATAAAGCTGAAAATTACAGGCCAGTAAGTTTGATATGCATTGTATGTAAGCTTTGGGAAGGCATTCTTTCTGATTATATTAGACATGTTTGTGAAATTAAAACTGGTTCGATAGAAGGCAATTCGGTTTTAGGAAAGATTCCACTGAAGCTCAACTTGTAGGATTCCAGCAAGATATAGCAGATATCTTGGATTCTGGAGGTCAAATGGACTGTATCGCGCTTGACTTGTCTAAAGCATTTGATAGGGTGGATCATGGGAGACTACTGGCAAAAATGAGTGCAATTGGACTAGACAAAAGAGTGACTGAATGGGTTGCTATATTTCTAGAAAATAGATCTGAGAGAGTTAAGAGTAGGTGAAGTTTTGTCTGACCCTGTAATAGTTGAGAGGGGAGTTCCTCAGGGCAGTGTTATCGGACCTTTATGTTTTCTTATATATATAAATGATATGAGTAAAGGAGTGGAATCGGAGGTAAGGCTTTTTGCGGATGATGTTATTCTCTATAGAGTGATAAATAAGTTACAAGATTGTGAGCAACTGCTACGTGATCTCGAAAATGTTATGAGATGGACAGCAGGCAATGGTATGTTGATAAACGGGGTTAAAAGTCAGGTTGTGAGTTTCACAAATAGGAAAAGTCCTCTCAGTTTTAATTACTGCGTTGATGGGGTGAAAGTTCCTTTTGGGGATCATTGTAAGTATCTAGGTGTTAATATAAGGAAAGATCTTCATTGGGGTAATCACATAAATGGGATTGTAAATAAAGGGTACCGATCTCTGCACATGGTTATGAGGGTGTTTAGGGGTTGTATTGTGGATGTAAAGGAGAGGGCATATGAGTCTCTGGTAAGACCCCAACTAGAGTATGGTTCCAGTGTATGGGACCCTCGCCAGGATTACCTGATTCAAGAACTGGAAAAAATCCAAAGAAAAGCAGCTCGATTTGTTCTGAGTGATTTCCGACAAAAGAGTAGCGTTACAAAAATGTTGCAATGTTTGGGTTGGGAAGAATTGAGAGAAAGAAGAAGAGCTGCTCGACTAAGGGCCGGTTCTACCATCTGCTGGTAAAGTGGCTGGCAGCTGCCCGGGAGGTAAACTACCTGGAGGTGTAAATCGGCTGGTACTTTGGCTTGCGTCCAACCACCTCCGCGCAAGCGCTAGGTAGCTACCCGGAGCTAGACACCGATATACGAGGTTGGCTAGACTGATTTTCAGCGATTTCTCGCTTTCGAGTGTGGTGCTATCTATCGTCAGATGCATGAAACCCATTTCGATTGTCTTATTTCCTTGTGCTTGCGTCTGCTGATTATCACCAAAAAGCCTAATAAGGGGAGTCGTAAGAGTTATGGACAACGATTCATGTCAAGCTTTCGTGATTTTAATCTATGATCTTCAATATCAATACCTAACTGGGATTAAAATCTCGAGATTACATTTTCTTACGCCAGTTATAACCTGTCATGCAAGGCAGCGTTTTTGAAAGGTATTCTCGTAGTAGACTGGTCAAGTCGCTCGCTCCGTAATAGAAGGTATGCAGGTTTTCATCGTATTTCTAATTTACATTTTAAAGTGTATTTTCGTTGTTCTTGAAATGAAATGGCGTATGGCTTTTAGTGCCGGGAGTGTCTCAGGACATGTTCGGCTCGCCAGGTTCAGGTCTTTTGATTTGACACCCGTAGGTGACCTGCGCGTCGTGACGAGGATGAAATGATGATGAAGACGACACATACACCCAGCCCTCGAGCCGACGAAATTAACCAATGATGGTTAAAATTCCCGACCCTACCGGGAATCGAACCCGGGACCCCTGTGACCAAAGGCCAGCACGCTAACCATGGAGCCGGACGCCGTTGTTCTTAACTCTCTTTTACGCGCTTCCATATACGTATATACACACATCTTTTTTACGGACTTATTGCCTTTGAGCATTCTATCTGCAGGCTTCTGTGAATTAAGTATCTCCGCGATGCTCTATTTGCAACTAGTTCTGTGACCTCGTTTAGTTCCAGATGCTTCCATTTATTGATAAAGCATTTCATTTTAATTTTTAACTTTATGAAGATAAAGTTGGAAGGTACTGTAAATGTAAAGAACTAATCGGGATAAATATCCATTCATAGGAAGAGGAATTCGGGAATGGAATAGTTTCCAATTTCTTCGAAATAATTTACAAGCCTATGTAAACAACTAATAGGGAATCTGCTACCTGGGCGACAGTCCTATGTGCTATTAATCATAACATCACTTGCTATAGGTAGCATACATATAAAGCAATTTTCCTAGTAGACATAATATTGTGATAAGAATGTATGAAAAGAGGCACACAGATTAACACAACGCTAATAATGGAAACAAAAAAGATTCGTCACAATAAAGACTCGAACCTGCACACTTCGTATTACGAAGCGAACGTGTTAACCATTACGCTACGAAAACGCTTGGGTTAGGTAGGATACATACAATAATATATATGTCGTGTCCGAAAACTGAAAAAGTAGAAAATTAAAGCCCATTTGAAATGATTTCCAAATAGATTTTGATTTTACATCCTTTTAGAGTTTCTTTACGAAAGCTTGACGTATAAAATGTGTTCCCTGCGCTACCGATGCGAGAGGCTAGTGTGACCGTTGCAACTAAAGGGAAGCATTAATGTTCAAAATCCTGCAATACAATATCGATCACTGTTACAGTATACTGCTTTGTTCAGTATACTAAGCTAATTTGAGTTGCATATCACCAGAAATACAGCTAATAATGTTCAGCTCTCAGAACTTGCCCGGCAGGTAAAGTCTTATCGGGCCCTCGAAGTGGCCGAGAAATTACGCGCCGGGTAACGACGATTTATGCTGCCGATAGCGCTACCTGGGAGTGGTCGGACGGAAACATCCTTTTACGCGGAGGGCAAATTACGCGCTACTTTACCAGTAGGTGGTAGAACCGGCCCTAAGTGGTATGTTTCGAGCTGTCAGCGGAGAGATGGCGTGGAATGACATTAGTAGACGAATAAGTTTGTAAGGCGTTTATAAAAGTAGGAAAGATCACAATATGAAGATAAAGTTGGAATTCAAGAGGATAAACTGGGGCAAATATTCGTTTATATGAAGGGGAGTTAGGGATTGGAATAACTTACCAAGGGAGATGTTCAATAAATTTCCAATTTCTTTGAAATCATTTCGGAAAAGGCTAGGAAAGCAACAGATAGAGAATCTGCCACCTGGGCGACTGCCCTAAATGCAGATCAGTATTGATTGATTGATTGATTGATTGATAGGCGTAGCTATGCATTACACTGTCAGGTGACCCCTCAAACCAAAGTGAATAGCGGTGCGTCGTTGTGAGATACACAGATTACTGCGGTCATTTGAGCACGCTGTGCGTAAACCAGTACATTCCATGAGACACCTTAACGATGTTCAAGTCGCAAGGGCCGTCATTTTGATCCAGGAAGGATGGACTTTTCGTCGTGTTGCTGTGGATCTCAGTGTCTCTCCGTCATTTATTCAACGCTTATGGGATCGCTACAGTGAGACAGGCCAGTTCGCAAGGAGGGTTGTACAAGGCCGTGGATGCATGACAACACCACAGGATGACCGATATCTGACCATCTGTGCGTTGCGGCGTCGTTCAGCAACTGCCAGAGAACTGCAGCAAGACCCCAGGAGGGTCACTGGAGTCACGGTATCTGACGAGACAGCAAGGTATAGGTTAAGAGAAGTGTCCTTACGACCCAGACGTCCTGTTCGAGTGCCCCGTTCAACGCAGCACATCGTGCAGCTCGCCTTCTGTTTGTCCGTATCCACGTCAACTGGCAACTTAGCCAATGGAGATCTGTGTTATTCACATACAAGTGCAGATTTCCCCGGACACAGCATGATGGAAGTCAGCGTATATGGAGACGCCGTAGTGAGCAGTACATGCCAAATGTTGTCCAGGAAGTCGACCGATTCGGACAAGATTCTGTGATGGTGTGGGGTGGCACCAGTATTGATGGCCGTACGGATGTTGTCGTCCGTGGTAATCTTACCGCTGCGGGGTACATCGACCAGATACTGCTACAGCATGTGTTGGTTGCTGCATACGTTGTTGGCCCGGAATTCGTACTCGTGCACCCAGCCCCCGTGCCAGAAAAATTAACCAATTATGGTTAAAATTCCCGACGCTGCCGGGAATCGAACTCGGGACCCCTGTGACCAAAGACCAGCACGCTAACCATTCAGCCATGGGATCGGACGTCGTACTCGTAAACGTTGCCAGACGTGGCAGATAATCCTAATAGAACATGTTACTGGAGAGAAGAGCAGGGCCCACTATAAATTACTCAAGTTCAACATCGAGCTATCTATCCAGTTAGAATTACTTAAGCAAGCAATCAAAACCTCTAGTTATGACTTATATTATGATCGTAGCCACGAAACCGCCATTTTTACATGGAATCCGAACCACAGAAACGTGATTTCATTTCAGAAATCCTGCATGCGTGGGTCGGAATTCAAACCACGTCGCCTCCTTGTCCTTCTGGATTGTATAAGTGCCTATATGTAAGAAACAACTTACCGCACTAACCACAACCGTATTTTAAACAGTGGTCTTTTAGTAGTTGTGTAAAATTGCCCATGATAGTGTTTCATGACTTACAGTTAACTGAGACTAGTTTATTTCCTACAGCCTTTCCCTGTTTGCCGAGGCTCCTTTGACACGTTCCACTTCCTTTCCACGTCACTCCACTTCTGAGACACACTGTTTATTCTTGCTGTCCACTTCTGGCAACTTCTAGTCCCCACCACATTTTGCGTCTCGGTTTGAATCTGGACCATGGGCGCTAATGTTATCCTTGGGATTTATATTCGTTCGAAGATTGAGGTGAAAGAAGAGTACTAAGATTCATTGGGTCCATCCATTGAATTCATATCACCTAGAACGGGGAGCTCATCCTTTTCTTCTAGATGAACGTACCATGATCCAAAAACGTTCTTTAATTACTTTTGTATGAGTGGGAATTTGATGAATTGTTGTCAGTCCTTGAAGCAAGTTTACAGCGTCAAGACACTAACATGAGAAAATGTATTCCACCGATATTTTGAGACAAAAACTTCGAACTTGACTCACACAATGTTGACCTTCTGAAGGACTGATTTAGTGTGCTACCAGTGTGGCCTTGCTACCTACACTTAACTTATGTAAATAAAACACTGGTAGTTCTCACGAATAAGAAAATGTGTAATTTAATTGGAAGCAATTCTTTGGAATTTAGACTGCCAAAAACGTTGATTAATTATTTTTTCAGTTACCTATGCTATTGTAATATTGAATAAATAGTTAACATGTAAGACATACAGTCTATTACTGTAGTTATCACCTTGTCTCTCTTTGGAGTCGTCCAGTTCGGCAAAATTTGGAATCACTTCATGGGAAACTTCATTGCACATTTGAAGCTTTTAATTTTATTGGATTAGTCTGTCATTCGTAAATCCCATAGATAAGGACGATTTTGTATTTCTATTAACTTTTCAGCATCTATGAATAGAACCGACATTTTGGAAATAAATCTTCGAACTTGTGGCGCACACAGTATTGACCGTCTGAACGAGCTAATCTGATTTAGTGAGCTTCCGGTCGCCGAGAGTGGTAGACACTTCAGGCCGGTTGACAGCAGCTTGCTGTTGGAGAGTGGCGGGAGGTTGCGCCACACGAAGTGTCTCGTGTGAATGCAACGGCCCCTTTCCTACATCTCTGGTGGAGTGGCGTGGAAAGCAGTGGATCGTATTAAGGATCACGAGTATAGCTACAGGAATAGAATATGAGATAAGCAGTAAGCGGTCTTACGCTCGGCTGGGCTCGTACGTGTGTCGGCCACCTAAGCTAGCAGTGTTGCCAACAGCTGATGACGAAAAGTAGCTAAAACTGATTGCCAAAATGGCCAGAAGTGGCTATATATGTGGAATAACTTGCAACTAGTCGCTATATGCATAAGTGTAAATCATAAGACAGTTCAGGTTCACGCACACTTTTTGTAAGTGCAACAGCTATGGGAGGAGAAGAATAGCCTATATGAAAGTACAATATTTTTTCACCTAACACCTTTTCTCTTCTCAACCGCACCCCTGCCAGAAGCATTTGCGATGTCCCTTGATTTTTCCGATGACGTGTAAGCTGCACTTGTTCCAGCAAATCGAAGACCGTATGGAAAACAATATTTCTGTACGGTTTAACACACACTCATCTTCTACATTTAGAGACAAATTTACGGCCGGAAGAGCAAACCAGACTAATTCTAAATAGCGATTTTCTGCTGCAGCGTCTATTTACTATTGAATTCTAGCCAGAACTCGGTCTTGAAGGGCCTGTTTACCCACTTATTAAAACGTAAATTCCTCCACTGATTTTCGGTTTTGTCGATACTCCATTCAAATCCATTGAAGTCTGTGATAGGCCCTTTAACTGATTATAAGACTTCATTCATAGTAGTGATTTTTCTGAGATTTCGGTGTTAGGTAGCCGATTTTAAACTCCTGTATTTTTTAAATTTACATAGACCTACTTATCTCTTAAATTTTCCTTGTCATGTGATAGGTTGTAAATTTTCATTGCATTCTGAAACGAATAACCAAAATATACCACGCAGATGCGGGAGACGAACATGTGAGGAAAGTCGAATCGAAATTTTTGGTGAGTATGAAAAAGGGATGTTCGATGACTTTTTTGATCATTAATATGATAATTATTTAACAAAATGCCCAAACTAGCAATATTAAAATCTGTAACTGCAGTGAAAATCACACTAAAACCATCCAAGTTAAATATGGCTAGTAATGGCCAAGTTAGGAAAATTAAGTGGCCAAAATGCCACTGGTGGCTTTTTCGAACGTTTGTGGCCAATTGAATATGTTAAATGCCTGGTGTTTCCTCAAAACTCAAGGATAGTGTTGCATTGTCAGAGTAGGGAACTAGTGAGTCGCATGTATACGTAATATGTAAAAGTATACTGTCAGATTATTATTACCACTACTATTATCGTCATCATCGCCAAAATAGACCTACAACATGCTAACGATGATAATATCCCGAAACAATATTTAATGTTTGCTGGCTAATAATCATCTTGTATTCATCGTGTCACAGATGCCAAGGGAGGAACGTGGAACTATAATTCCAAGCAGTTCCAACAATAGTGGTTAGATGGCGGTAGTGCATCAGTGGATTCGAGAGTGTCGGTTCCAGAGGTACCAGTCTCGACTCTTCGCGACTCCGTTCGCGGCCCATCCCTACAACGAGCTTTGAATTTAGACGTTACCCAATAGAAGTGGAAAAGGTACGTTCATTCGTCACCAGATAGCTCCTCGGACGCGGTACAGCGCTAGCGTTCGAAGCGGAAGCTGACGGAACCATCAGAATCAGCCTGAGAGGGTCACATAACAAGCGTACGCACATGTGAAGGTATGATATCGACACAAGTCTGGAATGAAATATCTAGCGATGAGGAACGTATGAATTTGGAAAACACCGAAACGAAATAACAGTAGTAAAAGGACAGGGAAGGGAACTACCTACGTAAATCCTTAATGGCTGGCAACAAGGTATTACTTAATCGATAGCCAGTGTCCCTGTTGAATGGCAACAGAAACAATATTGGCTGTCATATGTCGAGCAGAACATATTTCATATCAGTTGTCATCGACGATTGTTTTCGTCGACGTTTAGAATTGAACGCCCACTTGAATACCGGAAAACCAGTCGCGGACCATCCCATTGTACTAGATGTGTCAGGAGGAGTAGTAAAATGTCGGCAGGCAGTAGTATGAACTGTATGGAGTAAAAGTAATGTCATATAAACATGTGTCCATTGGTTTTTTGTTGCCATTTGCTTTACGTCACACCGACACCGATTGGTCTTATGGCGACGATGGGGTAGGAAGGGCCTAGGAATGGGAAGCGGCCGTGGCCTTAATTAAGGTACAGCCCCAGCATTTGCCTGGTGTGAAAATGGGAAACCATGGAAAACAATCTTCAGGGCTGCCGACAGTGGGGTTCGAACCCACCACTATCTCCCGGATGCAAGCTCACAGCTGCGCGCCTCCAACCGCACGACCAACTCGCCCGGTGTGTCCAATTAACAGTGTGTGTTTATAATTACAGCTGTTTGTATGGTACGCATAAGAACAACTTTACAAAACTTATTTTAAGGCACACAAATGTAGTAGTACAGACAAGGGACGAAATACTCGCTCGTGTTATGCATGCAGTAGAAGTCCGATAGTCCGGCACGTTCGGAACCGGCCCGGTGCCGGATTACCGAAAGTGCCGGGCTATCGGGCGGTACCTCTTACTACGATATAGGTTAACGCGTACAGCGAAAACAGCTGTAACACGGCGTTTTGCAGTAAAATGTTGATCAGCAGAATCATTAGTTTAATAACACACTCCTCTTTTCAAACGTGTTGTTTCTTATTGCCATTCCATAATAATGCCGGAATTCATCGATGTTTTTATCTGTAAGTCTTCCTTTAACATTTAGAGTCTTTCCATCTACAACTTCTCCTTTCCTTCTGTCCGCTTCAAGTTTTGAAGGTATGTTCCCATCCGTTTTTGAACGTGGCCCATACATTCAATTTTTGAAATGTTTTTTTTATCATATGGTTGGCTTTTCATTACTCAGTAAATTACACACAGCCTTCTAGGCCGAATATTTCCAGAGATATTGTAGAGATATTGTAAGTCAATGCATAACAAATGGATTGTATCAGATACATTAACTTTGAAATAGTAAAAAATACAATTCGATTGGTTTCTACAAATAATGCATCAAATTGTTCACAAGAGATCCATCATTAAGAGATAACAACATTTAAAAAATCGTGGAATGGTGCCGGACCATCGGGCGTTCCGGACTGTTGGATGCCGGACTAATGGAATTCTATTGTAGTTCTGCCCCCATAAAAGAACGTCAAGACGACATCCGACGAGCTACACGGACTATGTTTTCGCTAAAAGAGCTGAAAAGTGCATTGAAATCGGTGGTGGGATTTATGAACTTTTCCAAGAGAAGTAGATTTTTGCATGCTTCGCTGAGTCATTTGTGTTGAGCTGTTGTAGATTATATAAGGTTTGCTCAATAAGTCATCTGGGCTGAACTGTTGCAGATTTTGTAGGTTTTTTCGCCTCAATAAATGAGTCAGTAAATCATTTGCGCGTGTTTAATAATTTTTGTACGTGTTGTTTCTTATTGCCATTCCATAATAATGCCGGAATTCATCGATGTTTTTATCTGTAAGTCTTCCTTTAACATTTATGTGTACCGTACGAACAAGTAATTCCACACACATTCATTGCACATTGGATACAGACATAATGTCCTTTTGTACTTGGATACTTAAGTGGATTTATCATAAATAGGTCACTTGCCCAATTATAGATGATTAAGTGAAACATTATACACAACAAATGCACCTTAAATAAATAAGTACATAATACGAATCTCTTCAAATAATTACCAAGTCTAAAACGAAATCTAGAGACGTATATACACACGTTTTTGTATGTTGAGTGCTCAGCCTGGAGATTGGTTTGGACCTAAACAGCTCCGCCATCAGCCGTCACAGGTGGCCCATGTGTCACTGAAGAGGAGTACTAGGGGCATGAGGACTGAGGTAGTTTCCATTGCTTTCCTCACTGAGCTAGAAGTTACTATTACATACAGTGCGGGACATGAGTAGGCTAGTCATACAGATGGATTTATATGCAAACAACATTTTATCAGATTTAATTATACAAGATAATGTATTTAAATAATGAACATATGTTTGTTAACGTCTCGACTTAAACATACACTGTACATACAGAAAAGCAACACAAAATGGCTCCTTACTAAATAAAAAAATACAACTCAATGGAATATTATTTTTTATAATGTTATTTGCTTTACGTCCCTCCTACTCTTTTACGGTTTTCGGAGACTCCGAGGTGCCGGAATTTTGTCCCGCAGGAGTTCTTTTATGTGCCAGTAAATCTACCGGTACGAGGCTGATGTATTTGAGCACCTTCAAATACCACCGAACTGAGCCAGGATCGAACATGCCAAGTTGGGGTCGGAAGGCCAGCGCTTCAACCGTCTGAGCCACTGCGCCCGGCAATATTATTTTTACGTAGGACATAAGTATTCATACAAGAACAAACATACGTTGTTTCTTTAAGTAACACCTTCACCGAATCGGTTCTGAATACTGGGCATGCATTCCTTTGTTATGGATAACTTGTGTAAGCCGTTTTGGTATAGAATATACCAATTTCCTTGTAATTTCGGAACCAATTACGGTCCATTCTTGTAGTAACAGTTCATTTAACCTTTGTTTGCTGGCGATATCATGCTTCCTTGCACTTTTCTCCAGCTCGTTCCACAAATGCTCGATTGGATTTAGGTCTGGGGACTAAGCTGGGGTTTTCAGGGTATGTGGTGTTTAATAAGGCAGCCAGAGACAGACAGTTTCCGCAATATGTTTGGGGTCATTATCTTGCTGGAAATAGAAATTTTTCCCAATGCCCAGTTTGTCGACACTGCTGCAAATTTCCCTTAAGTACATTCAGGTAACCAAATCTATCCATAATTCCACCAATGAAAACTAGCTCTCCTACCTCTGCAGCGCCATGCAGCCCCATACCATTACTTCATCTCCTCCATGCTTCACAGTAGTATGGTTATTTTTGGTGTCCATCTCAGTATCAGGCTTTCTCCATACCATCACTCGTCCGTCATCGTGAAATATATTAAATCTACTTTCGTCGGTCCTAAAATCCTATATCATTTCCTACATAGGTGCTAATTGGGAAACTGCAATCTGGCTTTTTGATTTTTCTTATTAATGTAGGATTTCTTCCTGGGGACCCTAGCTTTTTATTCCGCGCGATGAAGGATTCTTCTGGTGGTTCTACTTGTCTTGTTTACCATAATATTCTTCTACATGGGCTTTTATTTCCGTCGCACTTTTCTTAAGATTCGTCATGACTTTTCACTACCATCCTCCTTTCTCGAGTCGTCGGTTAGGTATGGTCGGCCTGATCTTTCGCTGTTTACAAGGGTTCTGTTTGTTTTAAATCGGTGTATGGCACTCGGGACAGTAGCACGGATTCTACATACTACATTTGCGAATTTTTTATGATTTATTTTGATTATGAAGCCGTACTGTGATCTCTCTCTCAGCAACCGTTGTATCCATGGTCTTGCGCCCCATTTGTAAGAGGCGACCAAGGGATGATTGTATTAGAACCATGAAACTACTTGTGATTAGTACCACCACGCGGGGAATACCAGGGATCGCTTTTACTTGCGCGTAGTACCACTATGCTAGGTACCAAATAGGTTTGTGATTAGTAGCAACAGAGTGCGTTGCCGGCTTCTACAGTACCTATGTTCACTACCACTTTAGGAGCGACACCATGGTTCTGGCTTGTCTATGATTTGTACCCACTATATGAGGAACACCACGGGATAGTGCGGGTCCCTGTGGTTAGTACATGTATGCGATGAACACCATAGGTTTGCGTTGCCTGTAAATGGCGCTGCAATGTGCGAAACACCATAGGTCTGTACTCCATGTGCGAATTTCATTACCTGTGAGTAGTAGCATACTGTGTGAAATGCCGCGAGTCTACGCTACATTTGATTAGTACCGCAACATGACAGATACCATGGTTCTACTTTCCCAGCGATAAGTACCATTATGAGGGCCCAATGTCTTGGATTTTGGACCCCTTTAGACTAAAAACATCATCGATTTAGTATTATGCTATAGACGCAGTCCCTTGGTCAGTAATTCTATTGTTTCACGTCGGTTTCTGTGAATGCGGGACATTGCGGGTCGGATCCACCGATTGTTTTAAATTCATATCCATCCATTCATTCTTCGTCCTCACGTTTTGAATTCTGGTCAGTGGAGGATTTTGGACTTTTAATTTGTCAATCCATTTCGTCTCACTACGAACCATTAGGGGCCGATAACCTCGATGTTAGGCCCCTTTAAACAACAAGCATCATCATACCGAGCTCGATAGCTGCAGTCGCTTAAGTGCGGCTAGTATCCAGTATTCGGGAGATAGTGGGTTCGAGCCCCACTGTTGGCAGCCCTGAAGATGGTTTTCCGTGGTTTCCCATTTTCACACCAGGCAAATGCTGGGGCTGTACCTTAATTAAGGCCACGGCCGCTTCCTTCCCAGTCCTAGCCCCTTCCTGTCCTATCGTCGCCGTAAGACTTATCTGTGTCGGTGCGACGTAAAGCCAATAGCATCACCACCACCACCACCACCACGACCACCACCTTTCATGGGCCTCGGAAGTGAGAGGCCAGTTGCCCCAGCCATAAATCTATATTTTTTCAGGAATGATAGGTTATAGAACTATAGTACTATAATGGTAGCTATGTTTTTATGTTAGTGCTGAAGTCCGATTTGTTACTTTAGTAATGGTGAAAGCCCGAAAATGTTATTCTCTAATATGGGAATCAATCTAGAAGTAAATGGCAAAGGTGATTTAAGTAATTCCTATCCATGTTCATTGTTATCTTAAGAGTTACAGTTCATTACATGTATATAAAAGATGCCACTTTTATTACATGTATATAAAAGATGCCACTTTCCAACTTGCTTTTGATCCGCCACGAACCTACTACGCTGGCGTAGCAGGGGGAGAGGTGATACTCCCATGTGGCGCGTCCTAGGTTGCGGAAAGACGGGTCCCAGGCTTGCCGCCTGACTTGAGCGAAATAAAATAGCTCTCGCGGACCAAACATACATCCCCCTGTGGGTGGGGGACGCAGGCGAAGAATAAACCCACAGTATCCCTACTAGGCTACTAAAAGGGGCGACCAAGTGATGATCGAATTAGAACCATGAGACTACTGGTAATTAGTACCATCACGCGGGGAACACCACAGGTCGCTTTCACTTGCGCGTAGTACCGCTATGTTAGGTACATAATAGGTTTGTGATTAGTAGCGACGGTGTAAGAATCAGGGTGATTTTTACAGTGCTTGTGATTAGTACCACTCTATGAGCTACACCATGGGTCTGTCGTGCCTACGATTAGTACCCACCGAGCTCGATAGCTGCAGTCGCTTAAGTGCGGCCAGTATCCAGTATTCGGGAGATAGTGGGTTCGAACGCCACTGTCGGGAGCCCTGAAAATGGTTTTCCGTGGTTTCCGATTTTCACATCAGGCAAATGCTGGGGTTGTACCTTAATTAAGGCCACGGCCGTTTCCTTCCCACTCCTAGCCCTTTCCTGTCCCATCGTCGCCGTAAGACCTATCTGTGTCGGTGCGACGTAAAACTAGCACACAAAAAATTAGTACCCACTATGTGAGGAACCCAACGGGATAGTACGAGTCCCTGTGATTAGTACACCTATGTGAGGAACACCGTAGTTTTGCGTTGCCTGTAAATGGCGCCGCAATGTGAGAAACACCATAGGTTTGTGTTACATGTGCGCATTACATAACCTGTGAGTAGTGCCATAATGTGTGGAATACCGCAAATCTCGCTACGTTTGATTAGTACTGCAACATGACAAATACCATGGTTCTACTTTCCTAGCGCTAAGTACCATTATGAGGGGCCGATGACCTGGATTTTGGACCCCTTTAGACTACAAGCATCACCGATTCAGGATTGTGCTTTAGAAGCAGTCTCTAGGTCAGTAATACTATTGTTTAACGCGAGTTTCTGGGAATGTGGGGCATTGCGGGTCGGATCCACTGATTGTTTTAAATTCATATCCATCGATTCATTCTTCATCAAGTTTTGAATTCTGGTCAGTGGATGATTTTGGACTTTTAAATTGTCATTACATTTCGTACCATTAGGGACCGTTGACCTAGATGTTAGGCCCTTTCAAACAACAAGCACCATCATCACCTTTTGATCCACGAATTTCTGCAGCCACAAAACAGTCACTATTTTTCAAGAATGATGTCGCCTGATGGCATTCACACGACTGTCTGTGCTTTTTAAAAAACCCTTTTTCTGTCATTTTGAAGTTATTCGCGATAACGAATAATAAACAATCGGCTTTTAGTAACAGCTGATGCACAATGGCTGGTAGAGCTTTATGCAGTACTGGATCGTGACGTCACAGCCCGCCGCTTACGCCATGACATTTTACTCGCCTTGCTGAAAGGGGCTTTTAAATATTTTTTAAAGGTAGGAAAAAACAAGGCAACTTACCCCAAATGTAATATGTTTACGTATTATTTAATTGGTGTAATTTTCAAATAATAGCTGAAAATTACGCATGTTCCCTATTGTATGACGTAACCTTTTTTCCACTCGCGTGGAAAATACCCTGACGAAAATGACATAGGCCCTATTCCTTATGATGCTAAGTGGCCTACCAAGATCAGATGTACATTCTTTCAAAACAATTGGAGGTACGTCATCCGGACCAAATGATTTGGTGGTATCCAAAGATGCAAGAATTGAAGATAGGCTACCTCTTCTCAAACGTATCTGCAAAACTGTCCAAGATGCTCCTTTTGCCTTGTAATTCTTCCCCGCAAGCATAGTGGATGGTAGGCGGGATGACCTCCGTTTGTTGTTTACAGAATTCGAAAAATTCGGGTTGACAGGTAATTTCTATTCTATCGAAGTTATATCATTTCTGTATTTTTTGGGCTGAAGACGCTTAAATTTATCACGTATTGTCGAAAATTGCACGTAATCACCACTTTGTCCCGTTTTTTGAAACTTCTTTTTGCCCTCATTTTCTTTTATCTATTACTTCCGTGTCATATCAACATGGGTACTGCCGCGTGCTAACTATCCCAGACGGTACAGTGTCTTTCATTGCAGCACAATGGGGTTCGTAGAAAAGGGATAACGCCTAATCGGCGGAGGGGGTTATCTTCGATTAAATTCCAGGAACACAACGAAAAGAGATCTCTCATTTGAGGAAAATCGATCTTAGTTCACGCGAACATTAACTTACCCTGCGGTACGGGGCGCATAATTCGCGGTAAAGATAAAGCGAATTCTACAGCTCGATGGTCGGATGTCTCAAAGCAGTTTGACTACCTTGTGATGTCTTGAATTCATTTGAGAATGTTTCAGGTATGCCAAACATTGACCGTTTTGGGAAGCATTAGCGGATTCTTAAGAGCAAGAAGTAGGACCTACGCTTACTGCTCTGGTCTACTCTGCCGTAAATCTGAGAGAAGTAGTAGACACGAAGATTTTAATATAATTAAAGTACTGTGCCACTGTTTGTCCAACCCTTGCCCCCTTTCTCTGCGGGGTCGAGTATGAGGTGAGATGAATCTGTCGTGGCGAGTTTTTATGACCGGATACCCTTCATGACGTCAACCTCATCAGAAGCGTTAATGAACTGAAATAAAATGAATGACATGATATATGATTGGGAGAGGGTGAAACCCAGTGCCGGCATATAGCCTACTCCTGTCGAAGGGGTCTGCTTAATATCGCCATACTATGCCACTAATAACAATATTCATATTTAAGAAGCTACTCCATGCGACTTGGGACATTAGATGTCACGGTCTCATACGCCACCTTTTCTCAGTACGCTAACACGATCGACAAGACAGATTTACTTTCGGAAGAGGTTCATTTTTGCCAAATCAGTTACCGGCAGGGGTTTCAACGGAAATTGTTTGACAAACAGTTTAACGTTATTGGATGAATTATACTAAAATAAGAAATGGCACGAAGTATTTCATTAACGTCGGTTCTGAAGAAGCACGACATAATATTTATAAATTGTAACCTATCGAGTATCCTCTACTTTTGTCGTCAGCATACCATGAAAATAGCAGCTTACATTTCGGGCCAATCGATGTTTGTATCAAATATACGATGAGTATTTTATTCCTTATTTTTTCAGATTCGATTTCCATATTTCGCCGAACGAACCGTCTCCAGTAATACTGTATTCACTGCTGGCATCGTTGAATACAGTCTGTCGCCACCGAGGTCTCATACAATTTCCCTCCCAACAAAAATCAATTGTTTTGGCTTCTCAATCTTGAAATATTCACCGTTTCGCCTCGGAGTGGCAGCGTGTTAATCAGTTCTAGACGCAAACTTTGTAATGAAATAAAGCACGAAACATTTCTACAGATGTGCTTAATGATAATATCATTTATCCCGTATAAGTTCCGAATATAGTCTTAACTGTTGAATCACCGTCTATGTGGTTAATAAATAATCATATCATCAAACATACTAAAAATAATAGAGTATTATTAATTATGAGGGTTGGTAATGAATGTAACAAACGAAAGCTCGCAAGAAGTGAAAAAAAAAAAAGGCGGCGAAGAAAGTAGGATATTCTCTTACTACTTCCTTAGAAAACAGCCCGCTGCCACACGCTGCATGTTACAAGCTTGAGAAATCTGAGTAATCATTTCGTGTTGGATTGGTGTTCTCAATTAATGAAATCATACCTGTTGGAAACTTAACTTCTGATAACTTACCTTCTTCATTTCACCTCACAATGACCTCCCTACTCAAGTCGATTCATACGCACGACTTCGTCCAAGGTCTTATTCAGAACTTGGCTTTTTATTTCTTCATTACGAGTTCCAGCTCTCCGTTATCGGTACATAAACTGAGTATTGTTCTCGTTTACAGCCGAGAAATATAACGGCCAGCAACCCAGCATGCAAACTTTCGACGGATTGTGGTTCTATGCTTATAAATGTGTAGCTGCCAACTACATAGACTAGCGGATTAGGGGTTCTTCGAATTCAATAATTAATGTTATTGGTTTTTACGTCCCACTAACTATTTTTTGACGGTTTTCCGAGACGCCGAGGTGCCGGAATTTAAATCTACCGGCACGAGGCTGACGTATTTGAGCACCTTCAAATACCAGCGGACTGAGCCAAGATCGAACCTGCCAAATTGGGTTCAGGTCAGCGCCTCAACTGTTTTGATGCAGCTTCCATGCCACCCTGTCGTGTGTTAACCTTTTCATTTCTATGTAACTACTACATCCTACACCTGTTCTAATTTGCTTGTCATATTCATACGTTGGTCTGCCCCTACCGTTCTTACTGCCTACACTTCCCTCAGAAGCCACCTAAACAAGTCTTAAATGTGTCCTATCATTCTATCTCTTCTTCTGGACATATTTAATCAATCAATCTCTCACCAATTTGATTCAGTATCTTTTCTTTCATGATTGTCTCATATATATATATATATATATATATATATTCATTCTTGTACTTTTGCCATTCGTCAGTCAGGTCTGGTATCTCCTAAGTTATACATTGACTCTTACTTGATCTTTCCTTTCTTCAGCAGCCCTGCTGATCTTCTTCACAACTAACCATTCTTCATCTATTGTGTTTCCTTTGGCCTTTTCACTTATTCCTTGTGCAACATGTTCCTGAAACAATCTCTTACACTCCTTTTCTTCAATTCGTCTAGATCCCATCTACTTGTATTCCTTCCTTTCTTCAATTTCTTCAACTTCAGATGCCATTTCATGACAAGTTCTGGTCAGAGTTCACATCTGTTACTGGGAAAGTCTTGCAATCCAACGCCTCGTTTCTGAATCAGTAGGCTACCTACGTCATTCATACAGAGAGAGCTGCATGTCGTTGGGAGATTCAGGGGCATTATTTCATCTATTCGAGGGATTCTCACTCGCCCGTCGCCTGCACTGCGAGCCTGTCTTCCGCCAAGCACTTTGCCGTAATGTGCCCAGTGCGTTTTCGCACAAGATTTCCTATACTTGTAAGTGAAATATTATTACAAGGCCATATCGATTAGTCATCCAGACTGCCTCCCTTGCAACTTCCGAAAGGCTGCTTCCCCTCCCTTTCAATAAATCATTCATTAGTCTGGTCTTTTGATAGATACTCATTCGGTGTGGGTGCAACTGTGGCTGGACTATCTGTTTCACTGGGACACAAGCTACCCCACCGCGGCAAGGTGACATGGTTCACAGGGGAGGAGTTTCATCATTTGCTTGTGATTTACTTGCATTACAGTACACTAGCAAGTTTTATGAAAATGTGTTGTTATGGATAAAACTCCGTCTGTTTTATTACTCTAATTTATTTCAGGATGACCCATTAAATGCACACACACAATTCCATTCAACCATGAATGGCCATACTTTTCCAATTGCTTATATTTACAAGTTTCTCTCTTTTTACACGCAGTGGGGAGTCCCAGCTTGTTGGAATTACCTGAGAGGGTTTTAATCCTATTCACGGCCTTGCCTTACTTTCACTTCGCCGAGTCCAGTCATCCCACAACGCAGGTGCATGCAGTCAGCTAGGTTTGAACACAGGGCTTCGGACCACACACCATACGATGACTGTTCATTGGTTTGACTCCAGTAATTTACAGAGTCTCATACTGTTAACAACTAAACAGTACCAATTAAAAAGTGTTAACAGCTCACCAGTACTTCTCACAAAATGACTAATAACATTGTTCCAATTATACTCACGATAGCTGTTAGCTGTTCCAGTAGCTGATTCCACTGCGGTCCTCAGTCTACAGAAGTACACACACGTACAGTACTCTCTCAGGTAGTACACAGTCTTCTGCTCTGTACGCCGTCTTCATCCCAGCTACTCACTGGGCACTCCGACAGCCCTCTATCCCTCCTTCTCCGACACAGCCATCACCTCTGTTGCCCTCAGCCCAGCCACCAAACCCCAACACACTGAGTCTCACACTGACTCCACCACGGAGTCTATCACTGACCCGAGTCCAATATTAACTGTCTTTTTTTGGGGGGTGGGGGGTGGGCTGAAGCCTCCCTAGCTGCCACATGCAGGCTGTGTGGAGGTGATCACCTGAACAGTGATTGCAGCGTACCTGGAGCCCACAGCTACCCTGTTGGTGACCCCACCTCATGCAGCGGACATGCTGCAAGAGCTGCAGGGCAGACGTTTGGATCTCACCTGACTGCTGCTTCCCGTTGTGGGGTCCCTCCTGCTTTGGTTCCTCGTTCGACTTCCTTCCTGAGAGCAGTCCTGGGCTGCAGCAGGGTGGCCCTGTTCCGGTGGGCCGGCGTCGTCTTCTTCTTCCTTCTTCCTTGCATGGGGCTGGTGTCGTCGTTCTGACGTCGGTCTCTCCTCCTCTCCTCTCCTCGGGAGTGTGTGGGCACTTTAAAAAAAAATTTTTTTTTAGGTCTCGTCCTGGCTATAGCACTCCTCTTGGCCTGGGGACCGGGTTGGGGCGTCCGCCTTAGTATTTGCTTTGTCTTGTGGGGCACGCATTGATGTCTGCATCATAAAGGAGGCGCTAGCAGGTCTGGCCTTGGGTAGCAGCCTTAGCACCAGGGGGGGTGTCCTGTACTGCTGTCCAGGGCGCCATCCTCGATTGCGCCCGTTTGAAAGGCCCTTCCTGGTTGGCCCGTGCTGGTTCCAGAGTATTGTGTGCGGTAACCTTCGACTGCGTTCAGCCTGGGTCGCACACTCGCGATGCCAGGATGCATCCTTGTCCACGTCAGTGCTCACGTCTCAGGCCTCCTCTGGAGCTGCTAGGCACAAGTCCGTACCAACCGACTTGTTCTTCAGCCCTGTGACCCTCTTGGCGGTCTGCATCGTGGTGGTGGTCTTCGTTATTATCGGCCGTGGATTCTGTCCATCACTGGGAATTTGCACAACCCAAAATAGTTTAGGCAGATAAGCCTTGAACTCATTGAGGCACTTGACGTCCTTGTGCCTAATAATTAGGCCTGGCAGGAATCTGTCGATGTAATTGGACGGGGACGTCCTACTCCAGCCCTTAGGCAGCTGGTGTAGGGTGTTGATGGCCAGTGGCTTAGAAGCTCCATGCTGTAGTACACGAGGAGACCCGGCATCCATGGTTCTATGTAGCACTCCTTGAACATGAACTCGTGAGGGGCTCTCATCCTTCCCTGAAGTAGTAACACGGTTCGTTGTCCGTCATACTTTCACCTGAAATAAAAGCCTGGAAAGGAGTTAGCACTGAAAAGTGCTAGTTGTCAATGCTCTTAGTGTGTACTTACAAGGTACACTACTAGTGACAGTGCTCTCTTGGAAAAGTTCTTAGAAGTACAGGTTGCCTGACTTTTACCTAGAAGTACTGATAAGCCTAGCGAGGAGAGTGACTCAACGGAAAGCCCGTCCGTCCGCTGTTACTGCCAACTTGTTCCTAACTTTCTGCAGCTAGCCTCCCTCTTTATAGCTTGGGTGATGTGTACCAGAATATTTGTGACGTGGCTAGACACAGAACATTCTTGTTGCATCTCCCAGAAATTCGCAGGTAAACCAGCCGATGAGAACAATATACTGGCTGGCTGGGAGATGTAATTAGATGGAGACATCCTACTGCCGCCCTTAGGCGGCTGGTGTAGGGTGTTGATGACAGGTTTCTTCCTCCGCGGCTCGGAAGCTCCGTGCTGTAGTACCTGGTCATCTTGACTCTCTAGCCCCTTCCAGGAAGTATACATAACATTGTCCCCCTTTGAGAGCTTATTAGTTTGATCAGTTATCTTCTCTGCTGTTCCTCGGTATGACGCCTGTCGATCTAGATGTACCACCTTCATTTTGCATCTTGGCCTCTGTCGTACTCGGTAACTGTTATTTAATTCCCCTCTGAACGTGTTAAGTTGCTTTCCACGTCATCTGGAGCTGGAGTGACAAGCCTCTCTTCCTTACGGGGTTATGTAGCATCCTAATCGTTCTCACGATTTCCGATGGTGTCCACTCGTTGGTCGTACCATGCCCTCACTTCGTTGCTGTCTGTGCTCATACTCTTCCGGACAACAGTGTGTACATCCTCTGGGCCCTTGTCAGATCCAGGCATTACCATTGGTTGTGGCAGGATGGTCCTCATGCGTTAGGGACCAGCAGTGAATTGTATAGTTCTAACCGTCTGAGCACAAGGAGGGCCATGACTCAGAATATGTCTGCTGAGATGCCCACTCCTATTCCATAGCAACTGGTCTCCTGACTCAGGACTACTTACTGGGCCACTTAGCCGTTGCCCATGATTCACAAACCAAGTCGGAACTGCTATAACCTACACCATGAACCATAAATAAAAGAGTATTAACTTTATATTTTAAAAAATGGCATCTAAAACCTGTACCAATTAAGAATACAGGTGCAACAACACCCAAACTTTATTTCTGAGTTCATATATATTTTATGCAATATTGTCGCACCTTTCTTCCTCATGATGAATGCTTTCTTCTTCTACTGAGCAAGTGGCCACACGGCTTGGGTCACGTAGCTATCAGCCTGCATTCGAGAGATAGTGGATTTGATCCCCACTGTCGGCAGCCCTGAAGAGTGTTTTCTGTGGTTTTTCCATTTTCACACCAAGCAAAGTTTGGGGCTGTACATTAATTAAGGCCATGTTAACTTCCTTCCCACTCCTAGGTCTTTTCTATCCCATTGACACCCTAAGACCTATCTATGTTGGTGTGGCATAAAGCAAATTAAAAAGGAAAATTCTTCTTCTTTTTGTTTTGTGACATTACTTATATTTGTTTTCTGCATAAAACCTCGCCAACCTTGGCTCTTGCCAATCAGGCTGAAAGGGCTTTGCCGAACGTTTGACCACATCTTGTATTTTAGTTACTTTCTGTGGAATTCTAAGGCTTAGAATAAGCGTATCCATTATCAAAATTCTTCTGTTTTTTTCTTTTTTTTCTTTTTTTCTTTTTCTTGTTGCTGCATTTTGAACAGTCGTGTATTACTTTAGTTCTCCCGACCTTGTGCTATTATCTGTTCCTTCAATGAAGATCTTCATCAAATAAACCTCTTACGTAGACTGAACTTGACCTGTCAATTTCTAGGAAGTTTTAATATTTTTTCTGTCTCCTTCAGTATTGGAAAGAGGTACATCCTTGCCTACCAAGTTAGACTGATCCTTCTATGCCAATATTGTTCAATTCTTGAGGATCTACAATCACTTGCCTGTTTGTAGGGAGTATAATTTGAACTGTCTGAATGCTTTGTGTTCTTTTGTGTGCACTTCAATTGGCACAGTCTTAATTTTCTTTCCATAGAATGGCAGTTTTGTTCACTGCTCAGTATAGCAGATGAATGCTGGGTAATCATGGATTCCATGAAAAGTGCAACCTTGGCATGTTATTTTAAACTATCAAAAAAAAGTTGAATGTTTATACGAACAGTACATATTATAAATGGCCATATCTAGTGATGAAGATATTTTAAAGAAATCATTATTATTAAAGTTTAAAAGCAGTTCTTGAGGTTTCATAATGAAAAAAATAATCAAATATGTAACAAAGTTGGTGCTAGATTTTGTCTCCTTAAGTTTCTTTCTAATTATAAATGTGATTCTAATGTGCATTTAATACTAAATGACTATTAGAATACGAGTTTCAGAATAATTTTTAAGAAGTCGTTAAATTTGTTCAAGAGCTCTATGACTTAATTTACTCATTTAAACAAACAATCTTACCTTAATTTGTCCTTATATAGTATTATCTTCTTTAATCTGATAAACATTTTGCCAATTTTCCTCAGTTTTTTTTCTGTGAACTGTGTAACACCCGTTACAATTCCTGTAACACCTGTTACGTTCAAAATAGCAAAATAACAAGAAAAATGGTGATTATCCTTTTTTTTAAGAAAAAAATTGTGTTTTTAGTTTTTCTAGAGCTTCTTTGGTCTGCAATAAAATTTGGAAGTTTCTATTAGCTGTCATCTTAGTGAGTTTATTGATTTTCACCATCTACCTCAACAAGTGGGTTGCATAATAGGTATCAGTTGAGGATGTTCCACCATTCATCACTTAATATAATGTGTAACATTTATTGATGATGATGATGATGATGCGTGTTTAAAGGGCCTAACATCTAAGGTCATTAGCCTCTGTAACATTTATTAAATGAAGACCAGTTTTGATTCACTTGGAATAATCAGTTCAAAACAAATGAATAAATCAAAAAGGTATCTGGTTTAACACACATTTAACATAAAATTGCCTTACAATACACTTAAAATGGTTGACATCAGTTGTATGTCATAAAAACACATTGAAATTTGAAGAACTTCCTTGGGGTTCGAGTCACAAATAATTGGAGCGCGTATGCACCAATGTTGAGCCGAGTTTTAAAATATTATGTAGAAACTTGAAGTTGAAGATGTTATAAAGTTCCTATGATGTTGCTGTGGATTTAAAAAAAAAAAACATGTTGAAAATGTTCATTTATTTGTAGACAAATAGTCGAATAAGTGGGTTGCATTCGTATAACACCCGTTACATTATGTTTCTTTTATTATTTAAAATACTGGGAGAAGTTTTATTTCAGAAAATAGTAGCCTATAGTTAGCACAAAAGTAAAAAGTATCTTTTACAATTGATGAGATTTTGATCAATTGTTATTTTGTTCCCCAAATTTGTCTTTTTAACTATTCAACTGCAACACTCATTACAGTGGAATGCCTGTAATGCATTTCTAAATTTGATTGACTTGGCAGTTTATGAAGCTAACAGTTATGAATTATCAGTTGGATCAAGCAGATATTGAAACTAACACAGATTTTATTCCAGCATTTTCAAAGGAATCGAGCAGATTTTTAAGATAAATGTCGACATTGATTTCCTCATGCTAAGTTATACATGAAAATAAACTTCACCTCACTTTTTTCCATCATTGGAGTTGGTAGGTTTTGATTCTAGGCATCTCATACATGTAAATATTACAGTTGGCTGAGATTAGCCAGTGGCATCCTTAGAGTTTTACTATGTGCACAGGGAAAATATCGGTCAGTCTGGCATCGCTTAAGGCTTATTGTAGCAACAACAACAACAATAATAATAACAACAACAACAACAACCCACCTTGATAATTTTTTAGGTGATGCTGATTTTCTTTTGCAAGTTAGGCCCTTCAACGTACTTCAACAATAAGTCAATAGATGAAGCTAATTGTAACTCTCGTTTCCTTGTCTCAGGTTTTTTGACTTTTTTTACTGCTTATAAACCACATTTGTCAGTTTTTTTAACATGTATAATTCTTTGCAGGCATGTTTGTCTTCAAAATGCTGGTGCACTGACAACTAAAGGTTTGCGGATATTGAAAGGTCACAAGATCTGTAACCTGGAAGCAACTGATTTGAAGGTCACTGTAAATGACTTGATAGGCTGTCTGGGAGAATGGACCCTGCAGAATTTGAGAACATTGAATGTTGCTAGAAGTACATTTATGGATGGTTCCAGGTAAGTTTGTGACCCTTTTATTATCACTAGGATATGTCCTTACTAGCAATGTATAATTTATTTTTCCACTCAACAGTATTGTAATGCTTATTGTTTGGTCAATTTAACCAGTTTCTTAATATTACATGCTCTTGAATTTCATTCCACTGCTTACAACACATGTTGAACATGTTTGCCTATCAGTTTGGGCTTAGGATGTAAGCCATGTTTTGGGTACAAAGAATCCATGTATTTGGAGAGTACATGTTGCTCATAGACATGTACACAGATATTTACTGAGTAAGTTAACGTGAACAGCTTTAGATTTTAAAATTTAACATAAACGGTTATATTTATATGCAGAAAATGAGAACTGGCGGAGTAGCCGAGAGGTACTGCATCGGCTTCTCAGCTGGGTGATTGGTGTTTGATTGCTGCTGTCTGCAATGATTTTTTCCTTATGTAAAAAAAGGCTACTAGTTTTTGAATGTTCTGGAATTTTCTTGACTTTGCTACAAGAAATGTGATTGCGGTGCGTATAGTATATAAAGGATCAGATTACAAGATAAGCTGTTCATGAAGCTGAACAAGGCGGATCAGACATGTGAACAGCAATGAGGCGGCATCATGCAACAAAATGTTGGGTGTGGAAGTATTTAGAATGTTGAACTTATAGTGTTGTATTGTGTGCAACAATAGAATAGTTACCAGACATTTATGCGCAGCCGGCACGATTCCTATGCTCGCCACTAGATGGGGGTCCTCATTCATTCCATTCCTGACCCAATCGAATGCCTGCAAACTGGTTGTGGATTTTTGTTTTCAAGTTGCTGTTATAATTTTTCAGTTTAATTTTACATTCTTTTGCCACTCTCGTCTGGGGAAAATCATCAAGAGGCTTCAGTGCTTTTCTTACTTTGCTTTGCAATTGGCACATTGCACATGTATCACAATGTATAGATTGAATCTTAACTGCAATAACCAGAAGTATTATAAGTGTCAGGTTAATATTTGTCAAGCCACGTTGCAAGATGAACCGTGTGCCCATAAATAGAAAATATAAGTTTGTATATATTTATATCAGACTCATGGTGTAGGGCTAGTGTGCTTGCTTCTTACTCAGAGGCTCTGGGTTCGAATTCAGTCCAAGGATTTTTATTCTAAACTGAGGACTAGAACGGGATTCACTCAGATCCATTTGACCAACTGAGGAGCTGTCTGCTACGAGAGGCAGCGGACCTGGTCGAGGAAGTGAAGCAGTATGGCTGAGAATGTCAGTGCATTGACCATGTGCAATCTAATATCTGCAGTCTATCTGGTTGGGCAGCAGTCGATTTGGCAGGCCAATGTCCGAATGGGCTGTTGCACCATACGTTTGTTTTTTGTATTATGTTCATATGTGCCCGTATATTAGCAGGGTATTTAGCTTTGCATTTCATAAAGCTTTATCTTTTCCAACTACAATACGTTACTTGGCACTGCATTACAACTTAGAAATGGCACACTGAATGTCGTCATACGTACTGTTTTCAATATACGATTAAACTCTTAAGGTAATAACAGTAGTATTTCACCATAAATTGTTTTTCATAAATAATTCGTCTCTTCTTGTTATCGAATAAGGATGACATAAAGTTATTCATGTTAAACTGTAGAAGTATTGAATATAAAATGATCATGGTTTTCATCTACTATTTCTTCATTTGTGTCTTCTCTGTAGTATGGACATAGAGATCCCTCCTTGTCTCAGTGTATATCCTATTAGGCTACATCTTGCCCGGAGAGTGTTTGTCCTCAGGCTTCATTCTTTTCGTATTTTCATGAGGACTTGTTCGTTTTTCATCTTTCCTGTCCAGCTAATTTTGAGCATTTGCCTGTAGCACCAGAGCTCGAAAGCTTCAAGTCTGCACTTTTCGTATTTCCTCACTGTCCAAGTAATGTCCATACAAAGTTATACTCCAGATATACAGTACATTGCATTTTCAGGAATTTTTTCCTACTTCAATACTTAAACTGTATGATGTTAAGAGACATTTCTGTTTTGAAGAATGCTTTTTTGGCTTGCATGATTAAACTAGTCAGATGTAAAATTTACTGCCCAGGTAACAAAAGTTGTTCACCTCCTCAAGATCATGGTTTGTTAATGTTCAATTTATTTCAGACGAAGACCATTACCGTAGTTTTAATGGCATTAATTTTCATGGTGTAATAGGAGAATATAACTTTCATATTGGACAAAACTACTTGAGGTCACCTTCAGTTTCATTATTATTGCTATATCATCAGTAAGGCTCGGAATTCATGCCCTAAAAACTAAGAAATATGCATGCAAATATGCTCTTAAAAACTGTAAAAAATGCCATTAAACATGCACTATTAAAATAAAAAATGGCAGACAAGTCAGGTTTGTAGTGATAATAATAAACTTACATTTATTCCTTGGACATTGAAGCAGGAATTGTCCCACTGTCAATGCTGAGTGATGAATTGCAGTTCACAACCATCACTTTGCACAAATTTTCAACTGAAAAACAGTCTGTTGTCTCGCAAAACACTTTTGTAACGTGAAAACTTCTTTCCATATCACAGGATGTTATTGGGGCATATTTAAATGATGATAACTGCTCCACAGAAAGAGGCAAGTCTCTTGGTTGGACAGACGGTTTTCCTTCGAGAATATCACACAACTGTTTATAACCAGAATTTTTTGTTTGAAGTTACATAATTATTTTTTTCTTTCACTTTTGTCTTAAACTACCAGGAACAGAATTTAGATTGGATATCATTTTTTCGAAAACAGTAAGTATTTCCTTTAAGGGAGATCCTACAGGTTCCAGTGATGTTATGGCGGTTGGCAAAAAAGAAAAGTGGGCATTTATAAAAACGAGATTCTCTTCTAACTCAGTGCTTGACAGAATATTTTGCACTGTTTGTATTGATGCAGCTTCATTCGAGTCCAATGAAATAACAACCTCTTTTAATACTTCTGTGTGCTAAGCATAATACAAAGCTGCATCCAGCCATGTTCCCCATCGTGTTAACACTGGCCCAGGAGGAAGTGGGATATTGGGCACTGTTGATCTAAACAACTTGGCTCTTGAAGGAGATTTAACAAAAAATTTCTTTGAACAGGCTACAAATCGATCTACCAATGGGGAAAGAATTACGTATTGTCTCAGCAATGCCATTAAGACCATGTGCTAAAGAAGTTATATGAATTAAGTTAGGAATAATGCCTTTCAGTGTTTGTCCTGATTTTACCATAAAGTACCTGCATCAGCAACAAATAAAAGTAGCCAGTCGTATTTGATTCCAGATGGCCATAATAATTTCAATGAGTCCATCACACACTGCGTTACAGTTACATTTTTAGTGGCCGGCAATTCACATACATTAAGAAGATATGGTATCGTCTTTTGTTCCTTATTTAAGGTGCCCGCAATTACATTAGCAATATTTTGGCCCTCAGAATCAGTGGTTTCATCCATAGAAAACCACACAAACTGATATGCTAATTCAATTTGTAAATTTGACAGTACGTTATTGTAACAAATTCCTACGTAAGTCTTAAGCAATGTACTTGGTTCAGGCACATGTTGTCGAGTGTATTTGGCAAAAAAATGTTATAATGTGGGGTTATTAATAGCAGCAAAAGATGCTTGGCACAAGCCGTAAGAAAATTCACTAATCCTACTTCCTAAACACGCTAATAATTGTTTTTGAACAGGCTCTTTATTTGCGAGTTTGCTAGTTAAATTCTTCTTATGTTTTGCTGTGTTCAGGTGTTGAACTATTTGAAATCTTTTCTCACTCCCTATAGTTTTCTCACACGCTCCACAGAACAGTACACTATTATCTGTAGATATTAAGTCACCTGAAAACTCCTATAAATTAGTTAATCTACAACTCGAAGTTGCTCTTATTTTCGGCATTTAAAGAACATTTTAATGGACACTTTATATGTGAAACATAGTTTGGTCACAACCAGTTCACAACACCGTTACACGACCCAATGGACAGCCAGTCGAGAGCTAAGCACAAAACGTGAGGGTAGATGATGAAACAGGGGATTCACTGCGTGACATCATAACTCCTCACCATACGACAAGTTGCATCATCATGCGCAACATTACTGCCAACATTAACCAGATGAAAAAAAGCTGTTTAAAAAACATTAAACTGATTAAAATATGCCATATGGGCGCTAAAATATAAAAATATGATGCATTTATCAAAATCACAAAAATATGCAATTATATGCGCCATAAAAGCATGTTCATATGACTGAAAATACCATAATTTGTGCTCAAAAGCCTTCCTTAACATTCTCCTCTTTTTCTTTATCTGCTTCAGGTCCCATTTTGGACCGGGAACATCGTTTAGTACCCTGGAATCATGGCGTCCGCCTTATTTCTCATGTAAAAAAAAAAATGTTATTTGATACTCAGCAGACCGAATCCAGCCACGTTCTTTAAGTTAGAGAAGACATGTATTTTATTACGCAAAACAGTGTCTGAAATTCCTTCATGTTCTTTTTAGTTCTAGAAGTTTTTACGTCTTATGACTGGTTACGTTATTTTAACGACAGACTTTTTTAACCAATAGTAAAATGTTTTCTTATTAATTGCACCTGTTACTTCAAGACTCGGTGGATGTTCAGCAAGAAAAACTTTTATACAAATAATCTTACGAAATAAGGATATATGCTCTCGGACTTTTAAGATAGTGAGAGATCAGCTTTTACCCTCAGCTCAATTTAATCTGCTCACATATTATTCAAGGTCAAGAGGATGTATATACAAAGTTTTAAGACAATTGGTGCTATATTTTTAGGTTTAGGTTATAAGTTAATGTTCACGGATCACGTTTTTAATTAAGTCACGCCTAATTTTGTAAAATTTGTGTACACTTTATGCATTGTTTTTATAACCTTGTCATTGTATATTTTTCTAATTTTATGGCTGAAGATGATGCACACCAGCATCGAAACCAGTCCTAAGAATAATAAAATGTTATTAATTATTTTATAACATTGTATGGTATTCAATAGGTGGACCTTTCTTGTTCCCATTAATTTGAACCGGAACTAAAAAGGATGCTACGGCTCCACTTAAGAGACAAGGAACATCGACTGTGGGACCATCAGATACTGCCAGTCACTCTCTGCTATGTGACGATGCATCGACCATGTCACTGGCTATTCCCCAGCAGAGCTGTTCCCTGGTCGACAGCAATACGGCACCGGGGATTGAAAGATTCGTCCACCACTCACTTCTGGTCAAGATGATGCAGCTGTTTCCCTAGTAGAACGGCAGCATAAGCAGCAGCAAGACATCGAGGAAAAGCAAGCTTTGGCCGAGAAGAGATTCCTTACCCAGGCCAAGGCTCAAGATGTCGAAGAGATCCAGATCTTCCTATTAGGCCAACAAGTACTGCGATGTAACCACCCAGTCAGTAATAAGATTGAAGGGTTTCACCCAGGTCTCGCACCAAAGTGGGATGCTCCCGTCACGGTCGATACGCAGCTGGGCCATGGTATTTACTTACTAATGACCAACCAGTCCTGTCAAGCTCCACACATCGGAGTTGCGGCGAGTCACCCAACTGCTGCACATACAGAGAAAGCCTGATACTGCCACGGGTCCACCTGGAGGAGAGGCTACTAATGACACAGCACAATCTGGTCGTGAGGAGAACACATCAATTACCACCGAGGAAGAGGCTGGCAGCGAGGCAACACCGACCCCCGACATGGTAAGATCCAGTCAAGAGGTGGTGAGCACATCCGACGTCAAGTCAACGAGTGTGATAGACTGTTGAAATTGTTTCAAGTTATATGGGGGGATATTGATGCAAATGTAATGGACTAGTATAACTTGGAAACAATTCTCTAACCCATGGGTAAATAATGAAAATATCAAGCTTGATTATTGTTGTTGTTGTTGTTGTTGTTTACGTAGATATATACGGACTTTATTTGGTGTAAATCATGGTCATAACAAAACACGCAAGGTTATGTCACAACACGTCTGCTGTATGTATATTAAAATGAGCTTTTTAATGTAAGAACCTGTTCCTTGGCATTGTACTAAGACATTATCTGAAAATTCCTAAAGTATAAAAACTCACCCAAGAGTTTCATTTACACCAGAACTTCTTCGTAAAACCATGTTTGTGGTATTACCTTTTGGGGCTAAGACGACCATGCGACATAAAACTGTACATGTGAGAAACAGTCTTCTCTCAAGTCGAAAAAATAAACAAAGGAGATTCCAAATACCTATTCCCACATCTCTAACATCCTCAGCTTTTGAGATATACATAAGCATCCCCATAAAAATAATGCAACCCCTTGATCAGTCCTTCCCCCACACCCATCTAAGTGTATATTCCGAAAACAAATTTAAGTATCCTCATAAAAAATAATTCAAATATTTTTCACTTCTTTGCACCCTCCATTGAGTGCGTTCTCCAAAAACAAAAAGGTACATGTTCCTGTATTTCTGTACGTCTGAAACCCCTTCAGTTTTTGAGATAAATGTATACTCATAAGAATAATTCAACATCATCTTCTCTCCCGCCTTAAGTGGACTTTCCGAAAACAAAACATACATGTCCCTTTATTTTCGAAGGAAATTCAAAATACTAATTTTCACGCCTGTAACACAGATTCAGTTTTTAAGATAAAGTATCCTCACAAACATATTTCAACTCCTTATTTACTTATTTTCAACCCCACACCCCCTTACGTCGATTTTCCGAAAAAAACAAATGCGTGTTTTTTATTTTTAAAGGAGATTCCAAATACTAATTTTCACGTCTGTAGCACCTTCCTTTTTTTTTTTTGAGATATAAGTATCCTCAGAAAAGAAATTCAACTCCTTTTTAACCTCCCCCCCGTTCCTACCCGTTAAGTTGATTCCACCCGCCCCAAAAGTGTGCGTTTCTTTATTTTTAAAGGAGATTCCAAATACCAATTTCCACGTCTGTCACCTTAAGTTTTGAGATATAAGTTTCTCCACAAAAGAATTCAATTTTTTACTTCCTTTCACACTCCCAACTCAAGTGAATTTTCAAAAACAAACGGTACCCATTTCTTTAAAAGAGCTTCCAAATACCAATTATCACAACTGTAACATATTCAGTTTTTGAGATATATGTATCCTCGTAAAAGGAATTCATCTCCTTTTTCATCCCCACTACCAAGTTGATTCCCCCCCCCCCCCTAAATGCGCGTTTCTTTATTTTTACTTTTAAAAGAGATCCCAAATACCAGTTTTCACGTTTGTAATATCTTTATATTTTTTGGTATACAGTGAAACCTCTTTAACCCGGACCAGTTTTGAAAAAGAAATTGTTTTTCAGCGTAGTAAATGAAGACTTGTTTTACAGACGATAAATTGCTATTCTCGGTAGGTACAGTACTCGAATTCTCTTGCCAACGGGCGAGTTTATTGCACTCACCCCACCTGCTGTTGCTACGCAGCAGACTGGTGACTCAGCCCTCTCCTACCCCCACCCGCGCCTCGCACTTGACATTGACTCAGTTGCGCTGCAATCTCGGTAGAGTTCGCGAGTTTTCCTAGCTTCACGGTCGAGGTACAGTATTGTTTTGCTGTTTCGTTTGCTTGTTGTCCGCGATGGCGACGAAACGTAAAAACATTGTTGTGACTATGGAAAAAAGGATGGAAGCATTGACAAGAATTGATAAGGGAGAATCGTTAAAGAACATTGCTGCTGTGTTTGGAGTAGGAACATCGACCGTATCTGATTGGAAAAAGAACAGAAATCGTTGTTTCAAGATGATTTCTAAGGACAGTTTGCATAATTGGTGTAAAGCAAAAACTGCTAAACTAGAAACTCTAGATGAAGCATTGTTTGCCTGGTTTTGTGCTGAAAGAGAACGTGGTTTGCCGATTTCTGGACCCATCATCCAACAGAAAGCATTGAGTTTGAACAAACAGTTGCCGCATGGAGATCCAAATTTTACAGCTAGCCAGGGATGGTTGGACAGATGGAAAAAAACGGCATGGAGTGCATCAACTTACAATCACTGGGGAAAGCTTGTCAGGTGATGTTGAAGCAGCAGGAAAATTTAAAAAAGAGTTTGAGGACTTTATTAAAAAGGAAGAATTGACGCCAGATCAAGTTTACAATGCCGATGAATCCGGTTTATTCTACCGGATGTTGCCGAGTAAAACGCTAGCCTCAAAAGTAGAAGATTTAGCCAAAGGGTGTAAAAAAAGGAAAGACCGCCTCACCATAATGGCTTGCAGTAAAGCGTCAGGAAAGCACAAACTTCCTCTCCTTATAATAGGGAAGTCTAAAAACCCCCGTGCATTGAAAAATGTGAAACAAGATTCATTGCCTGTCGTTTACAGATCACAAAAAAAGTGCTTGGATGGTTAGTGACATTTTCAATCAATGGTTTTTCGAGAATTTTGTGCCGTCAGTAAAAAGATATTTGACGAAGTGTGGCCTTCCCAACAAGGCGGTTTTGCTGATTGACAATGCACCTTCGCATCCGTCTGTCAATGAACTAGTCAAAGATGAAATTTCAGTGAAGTTTTTACCACCTAATGTAACTTCTCTTGTTCAACCGATGGACCAAGGAGTTCTAGAAAAAATTAAAAAGTGTACAAAAGGCAAGTGGTAAGTCAACTGGTAGAGAACAAAGAAGAGCATGGTGTGGTAGAGGTGCTGAAATCTTTTAACGTAAAGACTGTTATTTATATTATTGCGGAAGCTTGGGACCAGGTTGGTAGAGAAACTTTAATAAAGTCATGGAAAACGTTGTGGCCTGGTGTGTGTGACTTGCCAGAAAGCAACATTGAAGAAGAAGAAAAAATAAGTGTGGAAGAACATTTTATAGACATTTTTAAAAATATTGGTGGTTGTTCCAATGTTGATGAAGAAGACATTAACAATTGGTTGCAAATGGACAATGACGGAGGTTATAAACCGATTACAGTTTAAGACATAATTGCATCATGCAGTGTTACTGAAAATGAAAATGAAGAGGATTCAGATTCAGACAGTGTTGATGAACCAGCTGTGGTTATGACCCATGCAGAAGCAGTAGCAAACATTGAGAAATTGATGGTGTATTTCGAGAGTCAAGCCGAAACATTGCCAAATGAACTTCTATTCTTAAAGCGGATGCGAGATCGCGCTGCTCGTAAGCGATGCACTAAACTGAGACAGCAGAAGCTCATTGCCTTTTTTACTACCGGCTAGTTTGTAGCTATATTGAGTACAGTGCAAATACATAGGCTACTACAGTGTATACAGTGTATGTGTTTTTAGGTGAAAGTGTGTCAGTAATAATTTCTAAACTCCGTTAAAATTTTTCGGTGATTTATATGTTGTTTTCGTTTTTCCGTCATTCTCCGGATAACCCAGATTTTCGTTAACTCGGATCGGCCCTGGTCCCAGTTGATCCGGGTAAACGAGGTTCTACTGTGTGTGTGCAGAACTTTCTCGGCTATTTTCATGAACATTTTAATGCCTGAGCCGATTAACACGAGACCAACGCTGAATTATAGATAATGTTCTGGAAACAAAACCCTGCAAATTTTAAATCAATCCATCAAGTGGTTTCCGAGATATGACAGTTTAAAATTTGGGAGAAATACTCTCCCCTTATCACCTGATTCCAAGCGCTGCCCGCCTGACGTGTATATATAGGCCACTGGGCCAAGGCCATAGCCAGTGCAGTCCCGTGTACAGAGTCATGTGTGCACAGTGTGTATAGAAAGTATGCTCCGTCGCAATTCGCGAGGATATAATAGTGGCCGTACTCAAACGCTGTTGTAATAGTAAAAGGACGTCGTACTGTACGTAAAGTTTCTGCCGCGCCGCGATGACTGTAAGATTCTAGACCTTTTCCAAGGTGATAGAATACTTGCAAATTTGTTATAAAGGTGAAGCTATAATAGGAAGTAAGAATAGAAGTATCTCATATTTCACTGACTAAAATATGACTCCGTGAACTGTGCAAGTTCCACATAATTCTAAACTGTGCTAATATCATAAATCATTGCGTGTGGTAAACTGAAATCGTGATATAAAACCACTTCTAAGACATATTTCCCTTACAGTGAACTGTGTGAGACTGTACTTACTCGATATTCGTCCCAGAACAGGGCAAAGATTAACTATTTTCATTGTGCACCTTCTCGATCTTTCGGTCACTACGGTGAGAAATCCAGTGAACATTAAGGACATTTTTTAATAACATTAAATAGTACGGACTAGTGTGGTGTGAATGCAACCATAAAACCGCCTTAATCTGTTAATAATATTTGTTCAGAGACTGTGATAGAGACTGTGATAGATCACATTTTCAAGTGCTTATGAACTGTGTATATAAAAACTGTGTTTTCTGCTGCATGGACTGTGAATGTTAATTTAACGCTGTAAAATCAGTGTAAAAATGGAACTGTGCATTCGTCCGACTACGAGTCTTTTTGTGAGACTATGAGCATGAGGACATTGCACTCACGCCGCAGATGTGCCAATGCCCTCTTTCTTTGTAAGTGTCTGACGAATAGAGTGGATTGCTTAACATTACTGGAGCTGATTCAATTACATGTTCCTTGTCGCAATACTAGGCAAAGGTATATTTTTCAGCTGCCTAAAGTGAAAACTGTGGCTCAGGCTAACTCATGGCTTGTGAGGGCACTAACATCACTGAATGAGGTGAATGAATCAGTGGACCTTTTTCACTCAGCCCCGTCTAAAATCAGACATGCCCTATTTACCTCATGAATGTAAGGCCCTATCTGTAAGGTATGTAAATATGTAAAGTTTCTACATCTAGTTTAATAAATACATACATACATACATACATACATACATACATACATTATCATTATATACTGTTGTGCCTTTCAGCGTTCAGTCTGCAAGCCTCTGTGATTTTACTAAACGTCGCCACAATCCTCGATTTGCAACTAGTGTTGTGGCCTCATTTAGTTCTATACCTCTTATCTTTAAATCGTTAGAAACCGGGTCTAACCATCGTCGTCTTGGTCTACCTCTACTTCTCTTACCCTCCATAGCAGAGTCCATTATTCTCCTAGGTTTATTTATCCTCCTCCATTCACCTCGCATGACCCCACCACCGAAGGCAGTTTATCGTACAGCTTCATCCATCGAGTTCATTCCTAAATTAGCCTTTATCTCCTCATTCCGAGTACCATCCTGCCATTGTTCCCACCTGTTTGTACCAGCAATCATTCTTGCTACTTTCATGTCTGTTACTTCTAACTTATGAATAAGATATCCTGAGTCCACCCAGCTTTCGCTCCCGTAAAGCAAAGTTGGTCTGAAAACAGACCGATGTAAAGATAGTTTCGTCTGGGAGCTGACTTCCTTCTTACAGAATACTGTTGATCGCAACTGCGAGCTCACTGCATTAGCTTTACGACACCTTGATTCAATCTCACTTACTATATTACCATCCTGGAGAACACACAACCTAAATACTTGAAATTATCGACCTGTTCTAGCTTTGTATCACCAATCTGACATTCAATTCTGTTGAATTTCTTACCTATTGTCATCAATTTAGTCTTCGAAAGGCTAATTTTCATACCATACTCATTGCACCTATTTTCAAGTTCCAAGATATTAGACTGCAGGCTTTCGGCACAGTCTGCCATTAAGACCAACTCGTCAGCATAGGCCAGACTGCTTATTACATTTCCACCTAACTGAATCCCTCCCTGCCATTTTATACCTTTCAGCAGATGATCCATGTAAACTACGAACAGCAAAGGTGAAAGATTACAGCCTTGTCTAACCCCTGTAAGTACCCTGAACCAAGAACTCATTCTACCATCAATTCTCACTGAAGCCCAGTTATCAACATAAATACCTTTAATTGATTTTAATAATCTACCTTTAATTCCTTTGTCCCCCAGAATGGCGAACATCCTTTCCCTCGGTACCCTGTCATATGATTTCTCTAGATCTACGAAACATAAACACAACTGCCTATTCCTCTCATAGCATTTTTCAATTACCTGGCGCATACTAAAAATCTGATCCTGACAGCCTCTCTGTGGTCTGAAACCACACTGGGTTTCATCCAATTTCCTCTCAACGACTGTAGTTTAATAATGTCAATTATTTAAGGAGATTTATCTATTTATTTATTTATTTATTTATTTATTTATTTATTTATTTATTTATTTATTCATTCAAGGTTTTGTAAATATGCATATAAAAAGGTCTCTAGATTTAGTTTGAACTTGGTTATTATTTTAGGAAATTAGTGTTGTTTACTTAAGGTGTATTTGTTGTATATTATGTTTTATTGAATCATCTTTAATTGGGAAAATAACCTGTTGATGATAAATAAATCTCTTCTATTCTATTCAGTAGTTTTGGCTCGGCGATGATGAGTCAGTCAGTCAGTCAATCAGTCAGGACATGTTCTTTTATATATACAGATTATTACCTGTAAATATGATGTATAAATCCAATGTAATGTTGTGCAACACAGGGTAATAGTCCAGAACAACGTATCTTTGTCACTAGAACATTCGGTCCATTTGTAAATAGGTTATTAGAGACTCTAGAAATTACGAGAAAACATGTGTCATACTTTTCTAGAAGGCTGGCCAGGCAGTGTATATAAAGGGGGCAGTCTTGAGAGTTGGAGTTGAGTTGTTGTTGTTGTTGTTGTTGTTGTTGTTGGCGAGAGTTGCTAGTGAAAGTCGTTAGTCAAGTATGTAAACTTGTGTTGTTGTTGTTGTTGTTGTTGTTGGTTGACATGCGAATGTTGCAGTCTTCTTCTCTTTCGTAGCAGTGTTTTGTTCAAAACGGCAGTTTATTAGTGCAAGGATCACGTGTGTATGATGTGTATATGATTTATAAATAAAACAGTGTACACAATTGACAGCATCGCGTGTGTGGGTCCTTGTAGTTAGAACAAGTATCCAGGCCCTGTTAATGATACACTTACTAGAAGTATGATAATATTATTGCAGTTAAATGTGTTAAATATGCCCATAACGAAATTGCACAGGATTGTAAAAATGTTCTCTTGTGAACAGGTTCTAGATGAAGGATTGAAATAATTACATATCAAAATCAAATCAAAATCACTTTATATATCAACGAGGTGTCTACCTCAGTGGCAAAAAATTATACACAAAGTATATTATCAAGTAGTAATTTTAAATTAAAAAGAAAAGTAGACATTGTCCCAAAACACAGTATTATACAATTTAAACTAACAATATACGGTATGATCTTGGGTTCCAACTAAAGTTGTTGCTGAAGGCGTGAATTACTGACTTTGTCTGACTATGGTTGATGGTAAAGTCTGCAAATTTTGAGTGAAATGCCAGCACAAAAATGTTATGTATGTGGAGGTACACCTAAAACTATAAACTATATTCAGTTAAGATCAAAAAGAGATAATGTTAGCCATTTTGTATTTGGTCTTCCACTGCTGCATGCATACATTAAATATTTTTAATCACTTCTGCATATTGCATTTTGACTTGATGTAAAAGCATGGCTGATTAGAAAACTCAAAGGCAAAGACAAAGTTGTTATGAGGAAGCATCAGATAGTAGCATGATTTCACTTGGTAGTGGGTCTAATCATTGATCAGCCTAGATGCGGAGGAGTAGGAAATTCCAATGATGGGAATACTGCTCGAAGATTCTTTCATGAACAAGTCAGATCAGCTATAATTACTGCAATTCGTGAAGAAATAATGTAGTATATATAACAGTACCAGTACATGTCTAACAATAAAATGTCAAACATAAAGCATTCCAGATAAAAACGACTTTTGTCCAGCTAGATATGATTCCTGGCCCACTGTGCACTGGTGCGAAATAAGTCTTCTACTACCATTTGTTTTAGAAAGAGTGTGATCTGCCATAATACTTTGTGATATTTTTATGGGCCCCCTTGCAAATGTTTTCATATATATATATATTTTACACCTTTCAGTGCAATGTTGTTATTTTATAACCCCCAGCAGAAAAGGTTTTCATATTTGTTCTCTCACTTTTTCACACCTTTTAATATTCTCCGCTCACTTTAGAAACATTAGATGTACACATGGATACACAATGTAAAATGCTATCATATCGGAAAAAGTCTTATCTAGTGTTTTCATATCCCTGTTGGATAGTTTTTGTGTATTCAGTAGTACGTTTTCTCGTTTAACACATTCCTTTTCCTTGTCCCCTGCAGAAATGTCTTAATGAGGTTTTACTATAATATTGTAGATTCCTTCCATTCCTTTGGTATTCACTATTATTTATGACATATCTCATCAATGTGTGATGCAGAATACAGGTGATAAATCCATTAAAGTTGGTTTATAACACTAACACAGGAACGAAACAATCTTACATACACCACACCATGTCTCAGTACAACTTTACTTTTAACTATAAATCCAGACAGAAAGGTACAGTATGATGCGTCATTTTTTCCATTATTTATCTAGTGTGCTGTCCTCATTAGTGGACTTGGAGGTCTGGCTCTCTGCTACCATTCTTGCTCCACATATCGCTTGACATAACTCTAAATTGTTCATGGTCAGGGAGAAATCTTGCAGATCTCTGAATTTTTGGAAGTCCTCACAATAGGTCCTAATGTTTGGGTATGTATGTCCTTTACTCTTGCTTCTGTATTTCTTCATCCCTCTGTTGATAGTCAGAGTCAGCAATGAATTGATCAAATGATTTCTTTCACAAAGCAAAATCTTACCGTGCCTGGTGGAACTTGTTTTGTGTGCTTCTGCATTCCAAACCGTAGCATCAAGCCCAGAAATAGACTGTGCTTTCTGCTTGCAGAAGTCTTTTCTGCGATGATTTATCTTGACGCAGTTTATGCCTCACTGGTCCATTGGTTCCGTATCACAGTCATGTCATCCACATCTTGAGTTATCCAATGTAGAGTTAGCCTGGTTTTCGCCCAATGCAACAAGTGATACAGAACCAGTGGACCAGCAAGGCATAAACTGCGTCAAGATAAATCATCGCATTGTCGAGAAACAATAGGACAAATTGGTTTTTTCCTTCATTCTCTCATTAAAGCTTCCCAGCCATTCCTCCATTATTGCAGCTGTCATCCTCGCCTTGTTCAATTTCCACAAAACAGGAAGTTCAGTAATTTTTGTTTTTTTTGTTTTCTATAACAAGGGTTTTTCCATCTCCCCAATCATAAATTCACACAACAGAATGCCTGGGTTAAAGTTCAGCCCCAGCATTTGCCTGGTGTGAAAATGGGAAATCATGGAAATCCACCTTCAGGGATGCCAACAGTGGGGTTCGAACTCACTATCTCCCGAATGTACGCTGATAGCTATGTGACCCAAACTGCGCAACTACTCGCTTGATCACATGTTGTAAAGTCATCTTTCTCTATTTTTCAGCAACTTCTTTGATCTTGTGCAAGCCAACCAGTCCCTCACATTTTCGTGTATATCTTCATTTCCTGTCTTCTTTAATTTTCTCTTCATTAAACCATTACTGCTTAGCCACTTTCTTTTAACCTCACTTCTTGCCTTTAACATTTTTTAAAGTCCTGTCTTTCCGAATTTAAACACTTTGACAATTTGTTTTGCCAATAACTTTTTTTTTAACATGCATCAATAACTTGCATTTCAGCATTCAAGTCTTACATATTTCTCTTTGAAGCCATAGTTTTAACTCAAACTTAAGGTAATGATGGTACTGTACTATACTGTGCTGTATGACTGCAGAAACACAATGTACTGACTGGGCTCAAGGAATGGCCTTGTTAGTGGAGATGTTATCAATACAGTGTATTAGCCACCTGGAAGTAGGTTTGTTACTTAAGGTCCTACCCAGTGTGCTAGTGCCTATGTTATGAAATAACTTTGCACTTTTGCAGTGCAGGTGAGACACTGTGCAATTTAATCATTTGTGTTATATGCTCGATTTGCTTTCTGTTTTCACATTGGACAGTTTCTGTTTAATTAGTGGTAATTTACATGGATTTTAATAGAATTGCAGAATTTCTTTGGGACCACTAGAAAACAATCTGATAAGGGCAGGTTTCCACTTAATCCAAGTTCCGATATGGGGAGGTCCAGCTGTATAAAATCTTCTCTTACTGTTAAGATGTAAGTATGTGTATCTGGACAATTTTCAAACATTATGATGTGCAAGTTATGTTTACATTGCAATCAGTCATTTAGAATGCTGGAAAGGTCCTGTTATTTTGTTAAACATAATTAAGATACTGTACAATAACAAATGATTATGATGATTGCTGTTTTAAAGCCCTAGACATTGAAGTCATTGTCCCTCCCTTGGTGGTGGTAGGAGCAGCAGCAATACCGGCTAAAAATTTTCATCTTCTCTTCAAGAATGTAATCTCTTGCATTGACAAACTGAGGTAGTCTGTCTTTTGTTGAGTTTTTTGCACTGTATTTCAGGTTCAGGATTGAAAAAAGGATGGTTGGTATGATCAACAACATACAGTGTATATATTCTCTTCTTGTGTTTCCTATTATATGTTCCCAGTAATTCTTCTAATTTATTTCGATATTATACTTGCACAGACAGATACATTAAACCCCATGGGCAAGCACAACTTGTTGAATACATGTCTGACTGGGGAGAATTTTAGTTTTTTACAGTTCGCTTTATGCCGCACCAACACACACAGGCCTTATGGTGACAGTAGGATAGGATAGGGCTAAGATGAGAAGGAATCGGTTTTGGCCTTAATTAAAGTGCAGCCCTGGCATTTGCCTGGTGTGAAAAATGGGAAAGTAAGGAATACCATCTTCAGGGCTGCCAACAGTGGGGTTCAAACACACTGTCTCCGGAATGCAAGCAGACAGCTATGTGAAAGAATTTTTTATTTTTACAATTTTGCTTTACGTTGCACCGACACAGATAGGTCTTATGGCAACAATGGGATAGGGAAGGGCTAGGAGAGGGAAGGAAGTGGCTGTGGCCTTAATTAAAGTACATTTGCCTGGTGTGAAAATGGGAAACCATGGAAAACCATCTTCAGGGCTGCCGACAGTAGGACTCGAACCCACTATCTCCCAGATGTAAGCTCACAGAATTTTAGTTTTAGATGGTCTGAGATATGCATCATAGCTTATCAGTAGCTCCCATTAGTGTGGTTACTCCCTGAAGTTATCTGCGCTCTGTCTAGGAAAATGAAGATACTAGAACGGTTCTGTTCTGAAAGTTGCAATATGTCTTTGTCAAACATAAAATACACTAAATACTATGTTAACAGGTGATTTTGATGATTGCTGTTTTAAAGGCCTAGACATTGAAGTCATTATCCTAATAGAGAAATGTTTCCAAGGTTGAAGACCTAATATTTCCATTCCCTTTGGTGGTGGTGGTGGTGGTGGTGGTGGTATTGGCAACAAAAGCAACAAGAACAGCTCATGCAAATCACTTTGTTTCCATAAAGTTTCTCTGAATATATGCTGTTATTTGAATCACACGGGTCTGACATATAATTGTAACATTCATGATGAAACAAATACTTGAATTATTTCATTTTTCAGGTACTGCGTTGTGGTTGCCTTGTCCAAACTGAGAAATCTTCAGTCTCTCAATGTTAGCGGAACAGAATTTAATCGTCATGGCCTTGAAATAGTTGCTGAAGATCTTCCTCATTTGGAAAATTTGGATATATCGTGTACAAGGGTAGATGACATCACTCCATTGCGAAAATGCCGAGATCGTCTTAAAACTCTTGTTATGTACAATCTTAAGGTAAGTATCAGTGAGTATTGTATGATATACGTTATTTTATTGTAACAAATTGATTGTGAGAAAAACTGCATATCATTGTAAAATTCTGACTTTAAGGGCCGGTTGCATAAAAATCACTAACTGTTGTTCAGCTTCGGTCAAAGATCAGAAATGAACTTCGTTCTTTTCTCTGTGTGAGTTATATAACACTAATCTCAGATCACTGAACCAAGTTCAGTGTTGAACCAAGGTCGACGAAACAGAGTTGACAACATCGTTAAATAAGAGAGAGAATTGCGATTGTATCGAATCGAGTTGTATCGAACTTGCAATTTAGATAGAAATGATCGACAATTCTCGACGCCATTCAACATTCCTTTGTCTGCAATATGTAAACAAAGCCGCAAAATGGACAAGCAAGAGTGTAGTAAGAAGGTGCGTACTGCAAATTTTAAGAAAGAGGAGGAAGATATGTTAATTGATATTGCGTTAGAACACAAGGAAATTATAGAAAATAAAAAGACCGACAGCTCCACTACGAAGTCTAAGGAGGAAGCTTGGAAACAAATAACATTGGAGTACAATTCCAGGAACGTGGTCCAGCGGGAATGGAAGTCTCTCAGATTATGTTATGAGAACATGAAGAAGAGGGCAAAACAGGCAAATGCCGAAGATAAGGTATAGTTGTACAAAACGGGGGGCGGTCAGTATGTGCCGCCTTCTTTAGACGAAAGTGGTAAAAAACTTATTGCTGCACTTAAGCACAGTTTCATCCCATCGTCAGCAAGTTCGACGATGATGTTGGCTTCCATGCGGAAGTTATCACCGAAATGAAGGACTTGGAAGTCATCACTGCAGATCCCGAATGTCCTTCGAAGTTTTCTTTAGTGAAAGAAGACATAAGGGAGACTTTTTATAAGAGGAGGCTGGAGTGTTTGGAGGAAGAGCATGCAGTGAAAATGAAGATATTGAACTTGGAACTAGAAATAAAAATGAAAGAATATCAGAAAAAGTGAATGTGTTAATAACAAGTTCATAGTGTAATTAAAAGTTCAGAAAGTGTTAATAACAAATTACAGTGTAATTAAAGGTTCAGAAATATCTGAAAGTGTTGTTAATCAGTGCAGTTCTAAGTGATGTGTTTTCTCTTCCATTTCCCTGATTTACAGCATGTTCAGGCAGTTCCTGATAAATCGTCCTTCCTCTGAAAACAGCATCATCAATATCAGGAGTGTCATCTGCATTAATGACCAAGGTATGTAATACAAATGTTGCCACTATGATAGGTGGAACTCAAAGTAACTATACTGCTAGTTTCATTCTTAAACACGGAAATCACCTTTCGACAACACCGAAAGACTGTTCGATTACTGATCTTGTCTTCCTGTGTGCCCTGTTATTTGCTCGTTCTGCACGGCTTTCTTCGTGCATTGTAGGTGTAAGTAAATAGTGACAACAGCGGTATGCACTATCTCCCAAGGGCACACCTTAGGGAAATTCTCCAGCTTCAAATTGGGCATGAATTCTAGAATTCCTAAAAATATTGCTGTCATGTACAGATCCTGGCTACCTGGCAACAACATTTTGAAAACGAAGATTTGAATCGCAAACATCTTGTACATTTAAGGAAAACAAACAATGGCAATTTCTGTATATTTCTGCATTATTGCCACCAGGTGATATAATTGGTATATGTGTACAGTCTATTACACCTAGAACTCCAGGAAAGTGGCAAATGTTATGGACGTCTCGCATTACCCTTCTTATTTCACCCTCCTCAGTAGGCATCTTGATGAATTGAGGTTTTAGAGCTGCAATCTCTCTAGTGACTTTGTGTATAGTTCTACTTGCATTTCATTTATTTACGTTGAATACATCTCCAATTACTATTTGGAAGCTTCCAGTTGCGTAAAATCTTAGTGTGAGAAGGATCATGAACATTGGATTCAGTGCATTATTTTGTTTAGTTTGTGTCCTTAATTGTAGATGTAATTTTTGTTCTAGTTCTTCAACTACACGTTTTCCTAATCAAAACCTTATTTTAAATTGTCGATCATTTATTTCTAAAAAGGGATTCCTTCTATGTTGAAACACGCGAGGAGCTCTTTGGAGTTCATACTCCATTCTCGGATGAAACATCAGAGTAATCTGAAATCTGAAAATAACATAACCTATAGGCCCTAAGCATAAAACAGTGCACAACAAACAACTTGGTAATAGTAGGATTATTGTTCAAATAATGACAAATACCATTACTTACCATTTTACTTTAATCAACAGTAGGCCTATTTATTCTTTTTTTGTTTTGTTTTGTTATTATGTTATAGACATGTAAACAGATTTATTTCTCACAAAAATAATAGTTATATTCCTTCTGCTGAACTTAGTTCACCCAGGTTAATCTGAGAAAATTTTCCAGTCAGATTTGATCTTCCATCAAGACGACATGATCTTGGATTAATGTTTATACAACCAAAATTCTAAGTTCAGCTTGACTGGAGATCAGTTTCAGGTGGTTGAACTCAGATTAAATTTTATGCAACCGGCCCTTAATATTTCAAAATTTTATCTGTCATTGCACATTCGGATATTTTCTAGAAGAAATCCCCTTCCTTGACTGCATGGTCAGCATCATGGAAACCTTTGGACAGGCACAGGATTTTAGTAACATCTTGGTAATTCCTGTGGCTTATAGGCTGGGTATTTGTGTTTTGTTTTTGATGCATATATCTTCTTCAGTTATGTGCGACATACCGGAGCATACCATACTTCCAAACATAGCAGATATGCTCCTTAATGAATACATCCGTCCAAATGGGGTTGGCATCAGGAAGGGCATCTGGCCATAAGACTGTGCTTAATCCACATGTAGGGCTGAACCCAGGGGAAATTGTGAATTCCTTTATAAAATCATAACACTGTTTGTCCTATTTGAATGTTTTGTTATAATAGAAACCATATCTCTTCAGTTTTAACTTAATTTACAACTGTGAGGTTCTTCAGTCTGTCAAAACTAAATCAGTATAACATAAATTTAGAAAATACCTTTAAAAAAATACAACACATTTATAAATTTAGAAAATACCTTAAAAAAATACAGCACATTTATTCAGAGATTATGCCTGAAAAAGATACCCTTAATTAAAAACAGAATGACAAAACAGATTCTATCAAATATAATTTTTAATTTTTTAATGAATTAATAAATGTTGTGAATTGATGTATTTTACATTTCTCAATAATATTCATTTGTATTAATTCTGTTTATACCCTTTTATTAGTTGAGTGTTGAAACTTTTTTTATGAAGTGCTCCAACGTGCTTCCTCTCTCTCTTTACTAGTCTAGCAAAGAGTGCAGGGTGGTGCAGTGCTCTGTCATTGACATAAGGTCAGCTGGTTGGTTTGTCCATAACATTCCGTTGATCATAAATAATGAATTATGGCATTCTGTAAGTCGTGTTCTGATGTCGCCTACAGCTTTTGCAGAACTGTATTTTTAGCTTTATTATTATTATTATTATTATTATTATTATTATTATTATCATCATCATTAACTGGCCCCGTGATGTAAGGGTAGTGTACCTACCTCTTACCCAGAGGCCCTGGGCTCAATTCCTGACCAGGTCAGGGATTTTTACCTGGATCTGAGGGCTGCTTCACTCAGCCTACATGATTAGAATTGAGAAGCCATGTGATGGTGAGATGGCAGCCCTGGTCTAGAAAGCCAAGAATAACAGCAGAAAGGATTTGTTGTGTCAACCGCACAACACCTCGTATTCTGCAGTCCTTCAAGCTGAGCAGCAGTCGCTTGGTAGGTCATCGCCCATCGGGGCTGTTGCACCATGGGTTTTGGTTTGTTTTGGTTTAGATTGTTGTTGTTGTTGTTATTATTATTATTATTATTATTATTATTATTATTATTATTATTATTATTATTATTATTATTATTATTATTATTAATTGTTTTGGTAATTACTTAGGGGTGGTTTATGAGCTTTAGGTAGTGAATTACAAAATTGTTAATGGAGTTGAATTGTTGTGTTTTAATGATATGTAATTTAATTTTGTAGATTAAAGAGAGGGGAATCTTTTAGGTGTGTGTGATCATTGGGGTTATTGTAGTGTTTTTTAAAAATGTATATTTTTGTTTCCTCCTTTATGTAGAATTATTTTCTATTATTATCTGTGTGTAATATTTTAATATCTCTGCTAATGTCTGTGAAGTGGCGGGTGTCGTCATGTGTGTTCACAGAAGGGTGAGTGTTTATTATGTCCAATTGCAGTTTTGTGTTCTTTCTACCTGGTGAGGAAATTATATTTTGGTTGATATATGTGGCATTACAATTTGGTTCTTTTCATTTGACTTCATATATTCCTATTTGGAAAAATGGTCAAGTTTATTTAAATTGTATTTACTAATTTGTGTTTGTAATGTTTTGTTTGTTTCAATGTCATTTTAAAACCTTGTTTTTTGAACATTAACTATTTTGTACATGTTTTAATTCACAAAATTGAGAACTATTTATTGTTTTTGGGTGGGGGTTTGTTTAGCCTTTTCCGTTGTTATCTTAATAGATGGTCTACTGTGTAGTGTTGATGGTTGTTTTTTACCATGATTTGTTTTGTTATTTTTATTTCATTATGAAAATTGTTTTGTTCATTGGAATGGTTATAGCTCTGTATCATTGTGTTCAGTCCTGCTCGTGTGTGTGTGGTGGTCAGGTGGTTGGATATTAGACATCACAATCAATATAAATAATGATAAAATGTCATACAAAATATACAGGAAACCCCGGCAAACATCATGTACACAATAGACAACGAATCCAATCATCCGACCACCTACAAATTAGCAGTGGGTACAACGTACTATAAGAACATATCTTCTCGTTGTTGATAGTTGTCACTGCATGATAATAGCAGCTTCTACAGGGAGGATGCATCATAATATTTATTAAAAAGAACTGCACAACAAACGTCTTGTATTTGAGGGAAGAAAATGTAACACAATTCATGGAAGTTTTGTATATCTGAAGACCTCACCACACTTACCATTGGTGAACTTTTGTAACTTTTACATTAAATAGTTGTTTGATAGTTCTCAAACATATTTCTTTGTGAGGAAATCGACTAACAACAACTTTCAGTAATCGACTCTAGGATTAAGAAAATAACGTTCAGTCTCTAAATCGGTATAGTGACAGACATGTAAAGAACACAGAGGGCCGGGTGTGACATAAAGGAGATGAATATTTGAAGGAAAGAAATTTATGGTCTATTTGCTTAATTTTTTAAACAGAGATGAATTGATATGTGGATAATAACATCTGGAGATCATTGTATTGGAAGAAGATGGAGATGATGATAGTGATTGAGTGATTGATTTATTGCTTTATTTAGAGGCTGATGACCTGTATGTTATGCTCTGTTGAACAACAGTCATTAATACTGTGTCTAAAACAACTTGATGTCCTAATGGTGGTCTTGTAATCTGGAAAAATATTGCAAGCAAAATTCATAGTGTTCATATACTTGGTACTTCATATCATAATAGACATTCTAAAAAGCAATACAAAGTATGTTATGGGAATTAATTGAACAATATTTGTAGAAATTTAAAATATTTTATTATTGAAAGACAACAATGTTCTAACAATTGAATCTGATGTTGAGACAAAATTTGTTTTTTCACTTTGCCTTGAGAGCTTGCTACCTCTTACCCAGCTGTATAGTTCCAAAAAGTTGGAAGATAATGTACAGAGTTGCTATCAGGGGCACATCCAGGATTTTAATTTGGGAGGCAGGCTATTAAATCTAAGGAGATGGACATTAGTTACTATACTTCCACATAAACATAATTCTGCAATGATCATAAAACATTGTTTGTTTGTGTGTTTGTTTTTGATGTAAACTTGACTTTTAACATAACTGGTATAATAGCACACTGTTTGCTATTTGTTTGGGGCATCGACTCATGTAGCACACTGTTAGACACAAATTATTAAATTTTCACATGTAGTAAAATTGGCTGCTGATGAAAAAATGTGCTTGTTTGTTTATTTGTTTAACTATGTAAACTTGACAAAATAACATAACTGAGGAAAAAGCAAGAAAGCCATTGAATGAATCGTTGAATAAAATTAAGTTTCATTGCTTTTCCACTGTTGGCAAATTTATCAAGTACTATTTTATCAGACATTGATACATCCCTGTGAATAGAAATGAGCACAATTCCTGTGAGTCGTGATTCTGATATGTTCCCCAAATACGTATTGAGTCTCCTTTGAGTTGAAAAACTCCTTTCATCTGTAGTGTTGGTACAGGTAATGTGGCAAATATTTTCAGTAGCTCATGTATATTTGGAAATGCACAAGAGTTACAATCAATCAAGGCATCCGTAGCACTAGAAGGCCGAAAAGTTTGCTCATCTGACTCCATTTACTTTTCCATAAATCCCATTCTGCTTGCACAGTATCGGTGAATCCAATTTAAATCTTCACTGTAGAAGGAAACTGCTTTTTCAGTGCATGAATGTCTTGTTGCATGTATTTGAACACAGAATGTACTGTAACGCAATTATGCTGTTCTTGTGAGGTAGAAACCATTCATTAAATGACAACAAGAAATCATCAATGTGAGGAATAAAATCTTTTTGTCTGTAATACTTCTCAGCTGTCTGAAAATGAATATTTTGCCTAACTTCACAAGTTTGGAAACTGTTTCTTCAACATTCAACAATGAGGCCATTTCTGTAGTTTCCCCTTAAATGTCTTTCCATTTGGCTTCAGAATTTTCTCTCCTTTTCTGCAGCACTTACATGCTTGTTGTTTGAACGGACCTAACCCCTAGGTCATTGGCCCTTTCTGCAGTGTTTTTTTTTCTTTTTACAATTGGCTTTACGTCCCATCGACACAGATAGGTCTTATGGCGACGATGGCATAGGAAAGGTCTAGGAGTGGCAAGGGAGCAGCTGTGGCCTTAATTACCTGGTGTGAAAATGGGAAACCACGGAAAACCATCTTCAGGGCTGCCGACAGTGACGTTCGAACCCACTATCTGCCGGATGCAAGCTCACAGCTGCGTGGCCCTAACAGCACGGCCAACTCGCCCGGTTGTCTGCAGTGTTGACATGACTTTAGTTACTTAACTGATTGTATTAACTGAAGCAAGATTTTTTCCCCCCCCTCTTTCCTTTCTGCAGGTATTCTGACAAGTTACTGTATATGCATTTCCTAATAACCTGCTTGCTACCAACATCCAAACTTTACTTTTTTCAGTTTATCCCCATTGTTTCTGAAGTCCAGGAGCCATTTTGGTTTTGTGGGATTTAAGGTCAGATGCCTTTCCTTTTGAGATGAAAATCTCAACTTAAGATTGACCAGGATTTGAACCTCAGACTTCTGGGTGGGAAGCCAGTATGACCAGTTCCTTTTATAGCTCTATTAAAACAACTTGCATTTTCTGACAGTTCACAGCATGGTAGTTCCAGTTGTCAGTTTCTATGGCAATCAGTACATGCCTCCCGTTTAAGCCAATCCCAGGTAGTCGCGGCCTCTCCATTTCCCAAACCTCCTGGTCTTAAAGCTCCTTGAGGCGGCTGGTCCGAGTTCCACATTGCCAATTCATGGACCTAATGAACAGCAGTTGCTGCAAAGATAGTCAAGGACCATCACATGATGGGTTATCAACACCAGGGAAAACTCAGCACTATGCTTCGGATTTGAGTGAGAAATGACATGATCGTGAGATTAAAAGCCGTGCAAAATGACAAGTTGAGGGACAGACTTTTACCGATCACAACTCTCATCTTAAATGACAAGGTCAGACTGATTTCACTTTTTTATTTATTTAAAGAAAAGCATGCTCTTAGATACTTCTTCCATCCTCACCCGTATCTGAACCCGAAATATTGAGCAGGCCACTCATTATTGTCGATGATGTCAACGGTCATTTCCACGATAATGTAAATATAACATAAATATAAAGACAGGTCGTATTTTTAATTGTGCCTTTCTGCTGCTGAAATCTACCAATCATCTGGAGATCAACTGATAAAGGCCTGAGGGGAAGGCGAATGAGGAGTATGTTTTAAGATATTTATGCTGAATAAATTATTTTTGAGCCACCTCAAAATAACATGAACGTTATTTAATATTATGCTAACGCTCTCCTGATTCCTCTACAGGGCCTAGCACAGAACGAGAAGGTTTGATTGTGATGGTAGTAACATCAGCTGAACACGTGTCAACACATTGCTCCCGCACTTTTGCTCCGTGCCACGTGCTGCAAGCTGTCAGAACACGCACGTTGTTTTAATAGGACTGTAACTCTTCATATTCAAGAGTATGAGCTCATAGCTTCAATTTTTATCTGTTGCTTTTATTTTTTCCATGTAAATTTCAGAATTCAGAAATCAGGGAAGATGCTTACAGTCTTGTTTACTCCATAATACTTTAACAATGCTGTATTTCATTGTTCCTGTGATTATTATCCAATGTTTGTAAATGTATCACCGCCATTTGTTCAGCTGAATTATTTAATTTCAGGTGTCTAATTCTGAGAATGTTATTCCTGTTATTTTGGAACTACATCAGTTGAGAGTGCTCGATATGTCTGATGAGAAGGATAATCATCCATTTGATATGTTCACTCCTATGCGTTCGAAAGTTACGGATTTTCTAAGGGCTGTAGACAAAGTGCCACATCTTACGTCATTAGATATATCCGGTGAGTAACAAAACCAGGGAAGGTAAAACTGCATTCTCGAGTATTAAGTAATTTTAAGTTAATAGCTTTTAGAAAACTCGTGTGTTCGTGTAAACAAATTTGAGCATATTTGGTTAGGCAGCCATGTCACACAGTAGCTTGTGAACGACATCTTCTCATGAATCTGATGTAACTTGTTTTGAATTCTCTTTATTTCTACAGTATTTCTCTGTCTTGGTTTGCTATAGTACCATAATTAAATATTCTATCCTGGATGTTTGTTTGAAAATCCCTTGCACAGTGATTGTCTTTCTTACACTTATAATACTTACAGGCTTGACCTTTTGGTGGGAACTTTGTTCCTTTTAAACGTTCTTCTAAATCATTTTTATTATAAATACTAGTGTATCTCTGTCTTTTTCTTAATATTGTCGTCAGCCTTCTCCTTTCTGATTAGAATAGAAAGTTGAGAAAATAGACCAGCAATCATTAGTTATGCTTTTGCTTTGAACTACAGTCTGGATCCCCTTGCACGTGATTACAGACTCCTAGTTCTCTTTAACTAACTTTGCTCTGTAAGTTTGTGTCTCAGGTTTTGCACTAGTAAAGGCCATCTTCATGATTCCCATGCTGTTACTGTTTCGTTCTTTTATTATTGATAGTTACTCTTGTGTATATTACCAGTATTATCAGAAACTCCTACTATAGGATGTGATATTATTGTAATTGAGTTTTACTTACCTTACAAGAGTATTGCTATTCAATGACAATTTCCTGCTGTGGGTTACAATATGTAACTAAACCATATTTTGGCTTTTCTCTTCTTTCTTCTCATCATGGTTACCCTAGTCTACAAGGATAGTTTTGACTGCCTCATGGAAGTCACCATTTCCAAATCTTGAACTCTGGACTGCAGAAATAACCTCCTCAAAGTCTTGGAACTCCAGGCTGCATAACCCTTTCAGACCTGAAAGGAAACACGAGGTGTGAATTTTTATTTGTACATCAAAAACTGACTAAAATGCTCAAATATAAATATTTATTGTTCATTTTACAAAATGCAAACTAACATCTGAAAGAAAGCACCCATGCAGTTGTGCATGTCAGGACTTAATTCACTCATTACATAAAAAAATAAAAATTCAACTGAGTACATGTGAAAATACATACGCATATGATCAAAAAGCATATGTACAGTGTGGAACTATTTAAAACAATTGAAATCATTGTTCAAACACAAGTATACATTACATTTAAACATTGACTAAGAGTTCCGCTCTTACAATCCTTTTGGCAACAGCAGCTTGCCGATTTTAAATCAACTACAGGCCAGTGATCATAGCTATTGAGTCTCTTGTCCACAGCAGGGATTTTTGTGACCCAAGTTTTAGATGCCTTGGCACTTTAGTAGTCATTCTTCTGTTATTGTTTTTCTTTTTGGTTGGCACAACAGTTAGGGCTTCTGAGATAGCTGTTCGAAATCCAAGCAAATCCAAAATGTTCTTAGAAGGGATGTGAGTGTTTCTGCTCTATACTCCATCCATGCATTTACCAAGGCAAGGTCCAAAAAATGCAGGGATTCTTTGAGGGTCTTTTTTTATTTTTTATTTTATCCATGTATGGTAGCACTCCATTTCCTGGTCACAAATATCAATGCCACCCGTACATAGATTGTAACCACGCATAACATGGACATATTCATATTGGACTATATGGATATGGGAAAAGGAATAAAGGAGAGAAACTAGTTGAGTTTTGTGAGAGGAATAGAATGATTGTGGGCAAGACATGGTTTTGGAAGAAGGACATCAGGAAAATTACAAGCTAATGCTGGGGTAACAGAAGAAAAAAAAATCAGTAATTGATAAATTCTGGTGGAAAGGACAAATCACAGACAGTTAATGGATGTATTAGTTTTACGAGGAGAAGCATTCAATGGAGGTCATAGAGTTGTGATAGCAAAAAATGAGAGGAAAGTGTAAAAACTTAAAGGAGATAAGAGTAAAATAAAAGCGTGGAAATTAAAGGATAAGAATGCACTGGAAGAAACAAAACAAATTCCAATTACTGAAGTAGGAAATGTTTAAGGTGAATGGCCCAACTTCAAAACGGCATTTGTAAGTGGGGTAGTGTGTGCCTGTGGTAGAACATCGACGAGAGTGAAGGGATAGGAGACACCGTGGTAAAATGAGAGGGTGAGAGAAGCAGTGAAAAGAAAGAAGGCAAAAGAAAGTATCTTGATAATAAAAGGGAATGTAAGAAATTGGTAAGAGAAGAAAGGTTTGGGAGAATTTACTGGAAAGTTGGAAACGGATGGAGCTGGCAGCAAAAGAATGCTGTATGGAATTATGTGAAGTAATAGGAAATAAAGAGTTTATACAATCTGATTTAAGAGGAACGTGGAGAGTTGATAAACCATCCAGAAGAAATAAAGATGGAAGCAATATTTTGATAAACTGCTGAATGTGAGAAATAGTGCAAAGGAGACAGTAGTAATATGGTGTGATGACTCAACAGTAAACGATATAACCATGTCAGAGGTGGAAGTAGCAGTCTGTAAAATGAATTTGGGGAAGGCATGAGGAATGGAGGAAATTATTGTGGAAATGATAAAGGCTGCTGGACCTGTTGAACTACAGTGGGTGTACAGATGGTTAAAGTGCATATGGAGACAGAGGCATGTGCTAGAAGACTGGGGAAAGCGAATAATAATACCAGTCTTTAACCCCCCATGGCACTACAGCCTTTGAAAGGCCTTGGCCTACCAAGCGACCACTGATCAGCCTGAAGGCCTGCAGTTTAAGAGGTGTCGTGTGGTCAGCATGACTAGTCCTCTCGGCCATTATTCTTGGCTTTCTAGACTGGGGTGGCCCCCACCATCAGATAGCTCCTCAATTGTAATCGTGTAGGCTGAGTGGACCTCGAAGCAGCCCTCAGGTCCAGGTAAAAATCACTGACCTGGCCGGGAATCGAACCCGGAGCCTCCAGGTAAGAGGCAGGCACGCTACCCCTACACCACGGGGCCGGCACCAGTCCTTAAAAAGGGGAACAAAAGAGTGTGTGATAACCATAGAGGAATCACTCTCTTATCACTAGTGAAAGGATTTTAAGGTGCAGCACCTTTCCAAAAATAGAGCTATTTTCATACAGGTAGTCAATATATGTATCTGGGGACATGAGATGAAGTGTGATAAACACAATTTGTATCACCTTTGGCACCTTTTTGTGAGGTTACTACATTTTGCCACCTATTCTCTTCTATTTCCTGCTTCAGCACCTTTTCCCCACACTTTTGTCTGTGTTTCTAAAAGATTACACAGCATATTGTTTCTCTTCTTGAACAGATTTTAAAAATTATGTTTCAATAGTCAATACTCGTTGGCTGACTGGTCAGCGTACTGGCCTTCGGTTCAGAGGGTCCCGGGTTCGATTCCCGGCCGGGTCGGGGATTTTAACCTTCATTGGTTAACTCAAGTGGCCCGGGGGCTGGGTGTTAGTGCTGTCCCCAACATTCCTGCAACTCACACACCACACATAACACTATCCTCCACCACAATAACACGCAGTTACCTACACATGGCAGACGCCGCCCACCCTCATCGGAGGGTCTGCCTTATAAGGGCTGCACTCGGCTAGATATAGCCACACAAAATTAAAAAAATAGTCAATAAATAAATATTAAGGTATAATTTATGGAAATCATCAGTAATTCATATCCCAGCAACAATGGCCAACCTCAGCAAGAATGGCCAACCTGCAGCTGTGAAAATCAAATTAAAATTTAAACAGTTATGCAGCAATAGTTTATACTAAGTTCAGTCAGTACTGGCATGTATTCAACAGTTCGACCTGTCGACTGTGTATAGTACGCGAACCTTTTCTTGAGCCCAAGTTCCCATTCAGCACTGTGGAGCTCAGGGCTCAAGAAAAGGTTCATGTACTATACTCTTGTGTGGGCCTTGTTAATGTTTTACCAGTCCGGTCCAGAGCGTATTTTTCACTACAAAAAATCATACCAAAGGTTAAGAAAGAGAAGTTGTATGCACTTTAAAAGGACTTAAAGATGCAATTTATCGAAACTGATGGTATAATTCTTCGAAGTGCCGTAGTCGTCATCATTTCTCAACTCCAGTTTCCCGGGTGTGGTGTACAAGCGCTCGCCATCTCCTTCTGTTTTCATTCATCTCCTGTTCCAGTACATCCATTTGTGTCCTCTCTCCTCTGGGAAGTAAATATTGCAATCGATGACAAGCATCAAAGAAACAAAATAAATTGCACATCTAGTACAGCAGACATGTAAAGAACATTGAAATACGCAAGTCAAGACGTAAGCAAACTACTCTGATACACTCCTTTGCTTCAGGATCTGAAAAGCAGTGGTTGTTGGTTGAGTTCAGTGCGGATCTTGCCATGGCATTAATCCAGTCAGGAATTCCAGTCCACAAGGTAAATATATGAAGCATTTGATTTACAAGGAAACTGTGCAAGGTGGAGCCAAGCCACTTCTTCGTACAAAACTTGACAATTTTAACAAAGTAATTTCATCAACACTTTTTTGAATATATTTTCAGAACCTTCCCCCCCCCCCCCCCTTTTCTTAGCATACTTTCCACATTAAAATCCTTTTCCTACTTAATCACATATGGCAAGAATACTTGGAAGAATATTGAAAGGAGAATGACAAGAAAGGTAACAGGAGAGTTACAAGAGGAGCAGTATGGCTTTAGAAGTGGAAGATCTACAGTGGACCCAATCTTCAGCATGAGGCAATTAATGGAAAAGAATTGGGAATATGGAAAGAATCTGGTCATAACATTCATAGATCTAACAAAGACATACAATAGTGTTCCCAGAGAGAAGGTGTGAGAAACCATGGTCAAAAAGAGACTGGGTACAGAAACTGTAGAAATGGTGAAAGCAGTGTACAAAAACTGTGTCTGCAGCATACAGACTCCATTTGAAAAAATGGAATGGTTTCGAAATGAAACTGAACTAAGACAGGGGAGAGTGTTGAAGCCTTTTTAGTTTCTAATGGTTATGGACGAAATTGTAAAGGAGACAAAGGTTGCATATGGGAATAGGGAGATGAAGTTATTACTATTTGCAGATGATATAGTGGTTTGGGGAACAAACCGCAAAGAAGTACAAGGACAACTTGATGCACTGACTGAGAAAGTTGAAAAGTTTGGTATGGAAATCAGCGCAGGGAAAGGCAAGTCCATGGTGATATCAAGAGGAGAAAGACAAGGGAAAGGCATTGTGAGAATTGGTGGTCAAAGCCTTGAAATTGTTGACTGTTTCAAATACCTAGGGAGTGAATCAATGCAGAATTCAAGGCTGGTCATTGAGATTAGCAAGAGGGTGCAACAGGGCAATGCATTCTACCAGAGTGTAAGAGACCTTGTCTGGAATAAGGAAGTAGCAAGGAGTGTAAAGAGATATAATATGTATAATATTGTACTATGCACCCATATTGACCTATGAGGCTGAGACCTGGACAGTAACAAGTAGGGAGGAGAGTGGAATTCAAGCCAGTGAAATGAAATACCTAGGAAGTACAATAGGAATGACAAGCAAAGAGAGATTGCAAAACGAAGATGTGAGAATGAGGTTGGAGTGGAAAACCTAATGAGAGGATTGATAGAAGTAAACTAAGACGGTTCGGACATGTAAAGAGGATGGTGGAGGTAAGGGAGCGAGAGGGAGACCTACAACAAGATGCATCGATTCAATAAACAGGAGTGCAAGAAGAATAAACCTGGACTGGGATAAAATGAATCAAGAGGAATGGTGGAAGGAGAGAGGAAGCTGGAGAAGTGGCATAAATGCCCTGACCTGGCAGGAGCTGGATAAGGGGAAAGGAGGAGGATGATGCTTAGTAAAGCTTTTAGATTGATATGAACGCTATCTTGTCAATCAACTCTATTTGTAAATTCTTCCCGACCCTTGGTAGTCAAGTGCTAGCCAAAAATAACTGAAGTAATTGCCGCGCATCCTGCACAAGCTTGCAATCTGGTCTAACACCAAGAAAATGTCAAGTATGCTCAGACATAAATATAACATGAAGCTGCACAATTGTATATACACCATCTTCAACTCAGACTTGTGTTAATAAAAGAATTTTATATTTTTATATTATATATATTATTATATATTATTATATTTATATTTTTTATATTTGACTCTTACTATTCAATTAACTCTAATTCGACTTTTTTTTTTTTTTGCACAATTGTAAGAACTCAAACGTCAATAATTAATCCACACTTCACGCATTGATGTATATTTTAAATGTCTACAATATCTATTTTTGTTTTTTTACTTTAACAACCCCATGATTGTTTTTAACTTCACAGACTGCCATTGTTCAATGTATTTCACCACAAATTCTCGCTGTTGATCTGTACATACTGTTACTAATTAAGTCTAACGTTATAATATTACTTTTTATTACGACATTGTTATTCTTTTAACAATTTTGATCACTTAAGTTCAGGGCCCTGGCCTAGTCTTTGTACATTAACGGCTGATGATGTTCGCAATGCCGAACGAAACATGTTCCGTTATTTAAGCCATTCTTTAAGACACCTCATGATTATTTTATAATTCAACTAGCAAGATACCCGTGCTTCGCTACGGTATTATACTGAAATTTATAATTGAATGCTAATTGTTTTAGATATATAATCCGCCGAAATTCGCGATCTGACTCGTTTTCTGCGAGAATCCGCCGAAATTCGCGATCTGACTCGTTTTCTAATAGATTACGGTATGTTTCCTCACATTTTTCAATCTTTCTTTCCAGCAATCGATTTCGTACTTCCCGGGCTAGGTCCAGATATTCCACCCCGTCAGTTGGGTCCCTAAATCTTTGCCATCTTTTCCTATAAGCGTTTTTAATATGGATCAAATCCTTCAGGAGATCCGGCGTGGTGTCGTCTTAGGTGCCTTGGCGGTACTGAACCCACGGCCGGACTGCATTCTTAGTCATTACCCGTCCAGGACCATTTTCCAGGGGGGGTCCGCACATTTGACAACGGTCCAGAACATTATTATTATTATTATTATTATTATTAAAAAATGTTCTGAACCCCACAGCAAGCTGCAAGATCGCTACTTGGCGGTAAATTACATCTGCTGCCAGTGTCATTGTTACAATGTGACCAGCACCATCGTCGCGCGTAGGCAAGTGTGCGGGATTTCTGGCGATACCAATGACATACTTCCGTGCATTGTTGACCTTATTATAGAGGTGAACAATTTGACGGTCCATCTCATTCCTATCGTTTATTTCAAATGTGTTTAAATTTTTATTTACATGCCAGGAGGATCTACTGTAATCTAAGAACGTTCTCCGAAGGAAAAGATGGCTGTTGAAAACCAGCCCAGGAAAGATTAAAAATGATCGGTTTATGATCAGAATAAGTACATCGAAACTATATAGCCTGTTTCCAGTCATTCGACAGGGTCAGGAATGGAATGAATAAAGCCCCATCTAGCAGCGACAATAGGAATTGTGCCGGCTGCCGAAGCACACCTCTGGGGCAATGATCGTTGAATGACAAATGAAATGAAATATTGGACAGTGTTGCTGGAATGAATGATGAGAGAGAAAATTGAAGTATCCGGAGAAAAACCTGTCCCGCCTCTGTTTTGTCCAGCACGAATGTCACATGGAGTGACCGGGATTTGAACCACGGAACCCAGCTGCGAGAGGCCGGCGCGCTGCCGCCTGAGCAACGGAGGCTCCTTAAGTACATTATGAACAGTAAAATCAATTGATCTCACCTCCTTTTACACCCCACCGCCGTTAAGTTTATTTACACCCCCCCCCCCCAAAAAAAATAGAAGACGTGTTTCTTTATGTTTAAAAGATATTCCAAACACCAATGTTCACATCTGTTGCATTCAGTTTTGAGATATAAGTATCCTCATAAAAATAATTCACTTTATTTTCACTTCCTTTCACACTCCCCTCCCCCCCACCCCGTAAGTGAATTTTCCGGCAAAATATACTTGTTTCCTTAATAGTAAAGGATCTTCTAAATAGTAATTATCACGACTCTAACTTCTTCAGTTTTTGATTTATGTGTCTTCATGAAAGGAATTCAACTCCTTTTCACTCCCGCCCCCCCCAACGCGTTTTTCTTTGTTTAAGGAGATTCAAATACCAATTTTCACGTCCGTAACAACTTTAGTTTCTATTAGATGTATGTATTCTCATACAATTACTTCAATTAATTTTTCAATTCTTTCACCCCCCCCCCCCCCCTTCATTGGATTTTCCGAGAATACGTGTTTCTTTACTTTTAAAGCAGATTCCAAAGCAGATTTCACGTCTGTAATATCTTCATTTTTGAGATATCAGTAGCCTAATTAAAAGAATTCAACACCATTTTCAGTCACTTTTACCCCCCCCCCCCCTTCCACCCAAGTGGTATTTCCGAAAGCTGAAAATACACGTTTCTTTATTCTTAATAGAGATAAAAATACCATTTTTCACTTCTGTAACATGTTAAGTTTTTGAGATATACTGTAGAAATTCGCTTTTTAAAATTTCACCCCTTTTTATTTCCCCTTACGTGGAGTTTCCGAAAACAAATCACCTATCTTTCTTTACATTTACAGGAGATTCCAAATACCCACTTTTTACGTCTATAACATTTTATGTTTCTCAGATATTCTGTAGATATAGTCTTTCAAAAAATTCACCCCAGTTTGTCACTCCTGTTTAACCCCCATTAATTGGATTTTCCAAAAACAAAAAAATACGTGTTTCCTTATTTTTAAAGGAGCTCCCATATACAAATTTTCAGTTCCGTAATATTTTCAGTTTCTGAGATATATGTATCCTCATTAAAGGCATTCATCCCATTATTCACCCATTTACACCCCTCCTATTGGGATTTAAAGAAAGCAAAAAATACGTGTTCTTGTATTTTTAAAGAAGATTCTAAATACCATTTTTTTACATCTGTAAACTTTTAAAGTTTTAAGATGTAGACACACTCATTTTAAAAATTCACCCCCTTTTTCACCCTCCATTATTTGGGTTTTCCAAAATCAAAAAAATACCTGTTTCTTTATTTTTAAAGTAAATCCCAAATACCAATTTTCAGGTCTGTAATATCTTCAGGTTCTGAAATATAAGTAGCCTCATTAAAGGCATTCAACCGCTTTTTCACCCTTTTCCACCCTTCCAATTGGGATTTTCCGAAAACAAAGAAATACGTGTTTCTTTATTTTTAAAGGAGATTCTAAATGCCAATTTTTACATCTTTAAACTTTAAAAGTTTTGAGATATAGATAGACTCATTTTAAAAATTCACCCCCTTTTCACACCCCCCATTAATTGGATTTTCCAAAAACAAAAAATATGTATTTCTTTATTTTTAAAGGAGATCCTAAACACCAATTTTCAGGTCTGTAATATCTTCAGTTTCTGAGATATAAGTATCCTCATGAAAGTCATTCAACCACGTTTTCACCCCTTTTCACCCCTCCTATTGGGATTTTCCGAAAACAAAAAAATACGTGTTTCTTTGTTTTTAATGAAGATTCTAAGTACCAATTTTTACATCTGTAAACTTTTAAGAGTTTTGAGATATAGATGCACCCATTTTTAAAATTCACCCCCTTTTCACCCTCCCATTAATTGGATTTCCCCCAAACAAAAAAATACGTGTTTCTTTATTTTTAAAAGAGATCAAAAGTACCAATTTTCATGTCTGTAATATCTTCAGTTTCTGAGATATAAGTACCGGTATCCCGATTAAAGGCATTCAACCACTTTTTCACCCTTTTGTGCCCCTCCTATTGGGATTGTCTCAAAACAAAAAAATACGTGTTTCCTTATTTTTAAAGAAGATTCTAAATACCAATTTTCACATCTGTAAACTTTTAAAGTTTTGAGATATAGACACACTCATTTTAAAATTTCACCCCCCTTTTCACCCCCTTAGCGACGGAATATCCAAAAATCCTCTCTTAGCGAGCACCTACATCTTAATATGAATATATCTCCAAAATTTCATTTCTTTATGTCCAGTAGTTTTGGCTCGGCGATGATGAATCAGTCAGTCAGTCAGTCAGTCAGTCAGGACAAGCTACTTTATATATATAGATGAGTGTATTATATTGTATTGAGTAGGTGGTTGTTAATAAAAGAATTTTATAATTTTAATACATACCACCTAATCGAGCAGCTCGTCTCCTTTCTCCCAAGTCTTCCCAGCTCAAACTTTGCAACATTTTTGTAACGCTACTGTTTTGTTGGAAATCGCCCAGAAAAAATCAAGCTGCTTTTCTTTGGATTTTTTACAATTCTTGAATCAAGTAATTCTGGTGAGGGTCCCATACACGGGAACCATACTCTAGTTGGGGTCTTACCAGAGACTTATTTGCCCTCTTCCTTACATCCTTATTACAACCTCTAAATACCCTCATAACCATGTGTAGTGATCTGTACCCTTTATTAACAATCATATGTGATTACCCCAATGAAGGTCTTTTCTTATATTAACATCTAGGTACCTACAATGATCCCCAAAAGGAACTTTCACTCCATCAACGCAGTAATTTAAAAATGAGAGGACTTTTCCTATTTGTGAAACACACAACCTGACTTTTAACCCCGTTTATCATCATACCATTGCCCACCGTCCATCTCACAACACTATCGAGGTCACCCTGCAGCCGCTCACAATCTTGTAACTTATTTATTACTCTGTACAGAATAACATCATCTGCAAACAGCCTTATCCCTGATTCCACTTCTTTACACATATCATGATATATATCAGAAAACATAAAGGTCCAATAATAATGCCTTGAGGAATTCCCCTCTTTAATTATTACAGGGTCAGATAAAGCTTCGCCTACTCTAATTCTCTGAGTTCTATTTTCTAGAAATATAGCCACCCATTCAGTCACTCTTTCTTCTAGTCCAGTAGTACTCATGTATTTTACAACTACATGTTTCCAATAATGCCACTGTACTATGCAATTAAACCTAGTTTTCCTTATTGTTCAGGCCTAACTTTTGCCTTTTCTCTAAAATTTGCAAATTTTTAATTTCATTATCAAGTTTTAGGGCCTCCATTTTCATTTTGTGCTCAGCTTCCAAGCACTCTAATAGTCTTTTGTATGAACGACCTTTTCGCTTCAAGTACACTATCACTATCCGTCTTCTTCCGTTTAGTCGACCGCGACATTGTGAGCACATCAGCTGTTTTCGAGGTCGAAGGAAGAACAGTGTGCAGATCAGCTGATTTGGAAGCAGGAGCCTGAAGTAGAAGAAATAAAGAAGTGTAGGTCTATTGCTTGCCGACAAATTTAACTTACATAATACAGGATTAATGTATTATTTTTCTACTTACTTGTTCAATACAGATATTTTCTACGACCTCATTCTGGACTGGTATCTCTTCCAACGCTATAAAATGTTCTTCCTCCTGTGCACCAATAGCACGTGACTCATCAGAAGTGGGGACAGAAATAGTCATTGCCGCTTTGCAGCTCTGCAACAAAACAGCAAGTGGCTATCATACACACCTCATCAACAGTAACTTCAGTTGAAGTGTAACAGCAAAATTATTTCATTTTAAAAGGCAGGCGATAACGTAGTGATTTAGGTTATTAAGGAGGTATCTTACACATGAAAATACTGCTCACCTGACATAACCTCGGGATGGAAATTGGCATAATCGTCGAATGGATTGGTCAGTGGAAGAAATTGAGCCTGCAGGGCAGCAATCAGTTTCTGTCCCGTCTCATCCATGTTTTTTTTTTTTTTTAATCCCCACCTCGTATCTTGTGCAGTTGAATCTATAAAAAGAAGTATTATGATAATACAGTATTTGCATTGTTTTCTAGTAACATTTCAGCATATTTTACAACTTCCCTTGTCATGGGCAAATGCTTTCTTCGTTACTTCTTTAGTGTTTGCCACAATCGAGTAGGCCGATTTATTATTACTGGAATTGAAGTCCGAGGCAACTTTTTTCCATGCATGTTGTTTTTGCATGGATGTTATTGCATCTGTCATTTTAGACTCTATAATATCTTTATATCTTCCCAAGACTATTTCAACTAGGGCATCCTTGCCCTCCTTGGAAAAATTAGGAGAACGGTCCTTTTTGTGCTTCATTTCAGTCATTCTTTTCTTTTCTTCGGCTTGGCACACAGAATACGAAGGAAAACAGATTCACAATGCACAACGTGACTTGCATACTCAGATGTTTCTGCCCTGTTGCCAAGTGCTCAGATATTAACTGAGATCAGAATTGAACTTCAATTATTTGATCTTAGATTAGTGTTACACAACACGACACCAGTCTGATCTCAGATCATTTTTTGAACTTGGATCAAAACTGATCTCCAGTCAATGATGTTGATGCAATCAGCCTTTAATACATTAGAATTATTAGTTTTCTTCACCAGTTACAAAGGGTTTGTCTAACTTACCATTGGCATTTAATAATAATAATAATAATAATAATAATAATAATAATGATAATAATCCATCATCTCACTAACACTCCTGTTCTACTCATTGAACTTACAAAGAGTTCTAGTTTTGACTTCGACTTATTTATGAGAAGCAAGCATTTATCATCGACATCAGTGGTATTTGTCAATTTTGTGTCTGTCTGTCTGTCTGTCATATTTCCCTAGTTTGACAACTGTTGACAGGAGGTACCAACTGGGACCTTTGGTATCTCTCATAGATTATTATATTAATACATTGATGATGTTGATCCTATTGATTTGTTTCTTGTTAGCTTTATGCCCTATCACATAGAGATTTTTGGCACCAATAGGATAGCAGAGAGTTACGATTAGGAAGATAGCAGCTGTGGTGTTCATTAAGTTACAGCTCCATGCATTTTGCTGGTGTGAAAATGTGAAACCATGGAAAAGTGTTGTACAGTCTGTTGACAGTGGAATTCAAACCCACTGTCTCCTGAATGCGAGCTTGCAGTTAAGACCCATACTGCTCATCCATCTCACTCTTAGTTAGCCCATAGATTACACTATAGTGTATATCTTTTTTTACTGGAGACTGACTAGTCGGCCATTGGCATTAAGAGAGAATACCGACAGGAAGAGTTCATTTTCTTTTTCCTTTGACATTCATGTAAGTTACTGATCTACAACTACAGCATATCTTTTGTGTGCTTGTTTTAATTAATTTGTTGAATTGCAAACATCATGTTAACTGTGAAACCTGTTTAAACTTGCTAGTACCTATAGTAGATAATTGTAAGGGAAGAAATATAGAACACTTCTATGATATTCAGTGTGGGGAGAAGTGTATCAGACTGTTTTTATATACTTTCTTGGTTCTGTTTTCAGATCTAATTGAAATCTTTTATCTTTCAGGCAAAGATGATATTAGTGCTACAGAATTAAGGCTCTTTTTACGGCATCATCAAGCAGTTCGCTTTTTAGGTCTAATTCATTCTGATGTTTGTTATGACGAAAGCTTTATCAATCCTAGGCATCCAGAATATGAAGAGCTTCTTGTGGTAAGTTATAATTCATATTTAATTTCAGTTTCATATGTAGAGGTAGACAGTGCACAGGTAAACAAGGTTCTTGCGACTCTTGAATGATTCATCATCCTGTTGAACTATTAAGAGCTCTACTTCTTTCTTATGATTCAGTCGTCGTCATTATCTTCTTGGCTTTTCCCCCAATTTCTTGAGTTTGGCATTTTGTGTGGATTTGGTCCAGTTTTACCAAAAGATGCCTTTCCTGATGCCAACCCTATACGGAGGAATGTATTCACTAATGCATATATTTATGGTGCTTGGTAATGTGATGTATTGAGTGTATGTGAAGAGCTATTCATTAAAATGAACATTAAAATTAACACAGACAACCAGTCTCCAAGTCAATGAAATGGACTATATGGGAGTCTTTGGTTATTTTAATAAATATACTAGTGACTGAAACAAGCATTGCAATTTCATTTTCTGTGCCCATACTTCTGAACCATATAACATTTTAGATTTAATCACAGCATTGAATACATTTCTTTGTACCCTAAAATCAATATTAGGCATCCTGTTATCTAATATTCGTATACTAGCTAGGGCTGCTGCACGAATCATTTTTGCCCTCTTGACATGTTCAGACCATTTTCCATTTCCTGATATAGTTCCTAAATATTCTAACTTGTTAACTACTTCCAGATTTTCTCCTTCAAGATACCATTTTTCCTTCTTTGCTAATTTGTTCCCTTTTTTTGCACATCATTACTCTAGTTTCTTGTGCGTTTTCACATTCCATTCTTTACAGTACTTCTCGATACCATCAATACTTTTTTGCATTGCAGCTGGTGTTAGTGTGAACAAGAGTATGTCACCAGCAAAGACAAGACCAGGAATATCCTGATTTTCTAAACATGGCAGTGCCAATCAATCAGTCAATCAATCAATCAGTCAATACCGATCTGCATTTAGGGCAGTTGCCCAGGTGGCAGATTCCCTATCTGTTGTTTTCCTAGCCTTTTCCTGAATGTTTTCAAAGAAATTGGAAATTTATTGAACATCTCCCTTGGTAAGTTATTCCAATCCCTAACTCCCCTTCCTATAAATGAATATATGCCCCACCTCACCTTCAAATTCTAGTATATTGCTAATGAACAATGGACAATCTGTGACAATTTACACCCATTTTAGAGATAATCTCTACTACTACTACTACTACTACTACTACTGCTACTACTCCTTCTTTCACCCTCACACTACACTTTACTTCAGCATACATCTTTTCTATAGCTCTTATCATTTTTACATGACACTCCAACTTGTCTCAATCTAGTAATGACTGCCCCCCCCCCCCCCCCTGTTCACAGTATCAAATGCTTTTTCTAAATCTATTGATGTAATATAGTCTATTTGCTAGTATACCAGTATATGTATACTTTCCCCAATGTATCTAATAAGGTAATTGCCCTATAGTTTCCTGGACTTAATCTATCGCCTTTATTTTTGTATATAGGGCATAATATATCCCCTCTTTCCAAGCTTTCGGGAATACCCCTTTCTCGAAGATTTTATTCAATATCCTTGTCAAAATTTCCAGCATGCCATTTCGCTCTCCCATCTCTTTCCAAAATTCATATGTGATACCCGAAATAGGTCCTGATTTTCCCTTTCTGGCTCTTGTAAGAGGTTCCTTATTTCCTGAGTTGAAATAGCCTCATCTAATTCAGGCAGAGTGACACTCAAACCCTTCAAAACAATAATCCCCTCATGATGAGCTCTCCATTTGTCTTCTTTATTAATTTCTCGAAATACTGGACCCATGTACTATGACTTGTATTGGTCCCCCTAGAACCCGACTTCTTCTTGGTTATCTAATTTATTTTATCCTATACTTTCCTGCTGTCATTGTCCTTACAATTTTGTTTATGTCTGCAGCCATCTTTTGTTACCATTCCAACTTCGTCTTTCTTAACAATTCTCTGTATTCATTCCTTCTTTTACAAAATTTGTTCCTAGCTACTTAACCACCATCCAACCTGTATCTCCTAAGTGCTTTCATAACTAGTGACTTCATTGCACATTCTGTATTATACCATCCACCTTTTATTTGCGTTTTACCTACATTTTGCCTCATACGTTTTTCTGCTATTCCTATTAAATTTTCTATCCTGGTTAGGGCTTCAACTCTATTCTCTTCTATCAATCTTACAATACCTATTTTCCAAATCTAAAAATTCTCTCCATTGAAGTACTCTGAATTCATTCCCTAATTCTTCTCTATAACGATACCTAGGTATTTTCCTCTCCTTTAAGCTATCGTAAACGATCTCCTGCACTCTTATATCTTGAATCATTAATTTTATAGATACTGGCATATGGTTTGCCTCCACCCAATCCCTAATACGTATCTATTTGATAACTTGCAGACTATCCATACAGCATACAACTAGGCCAATTGTACTGCCTCCATTTTCTACCATATAGGTTAGTTTTCCACTCTCATCTCCGAACCACCATCCGTTCAATATATAAAACTCCTCTACCGTACATAATTCTAGTTTTTTTCTTCATTTGTATTACATTCTTTATCCTGGCTATTTCTATTAACTACTAATACCTCGTCCTCATGTTGACTGTAAACTGGCTTCTTGTTCCCTATTCTCGCGTTAAGATCACCCATAATTATAATGCTTGCCTGATCATACGTACTTCTCATTCGTCTTAATTTGTCGCTAAATTCTAAAAAAAATTAATTCTGCGCAAATGGCGAGCTCAAAGGTTGATTATATATGAAAGCTATACATATTTCATTCCTCCAGTTGACCCTATCTAATATTCTTATCCAGATTAATTCATTAAACTCCGATTCTAAGAGCTGTATCCTATCTTTTAAGTTGTCTTTGATTACCACAAAAATTCTGTCGGATATCCTTCCTCTATTGGATCTCCTTGATCCATATTGACTCCATACAATACACCCTTCTATCTTTAAGTCTTTCTTGTAATCAGACCAGGTTTCTGCAAGCCCAAGGATGTCCATTTCTTCCAGTAGCTCTTTAAAGTCTTTGTTACCTATTTTATTCCATATTCCTTCAATATTAACACATGATAACTTTTACTCTAACTATTTTTTACTTCTATGTTCTAATAAACTCCCTGACTTACTTCTAGTAATTCTAGATCTTTCCACTTCCATTATACTCCCCTCCGGAGAGCAAATAACATCCTTCTCAGATAGTTCTGTGATTTTTACTCTACTACCTGAACCCGTCCCCTTCTTCTGAAAAGTCTTTTAGACTCACCGACCTACGCCTGGAAGTATCCTCGGCTCCTCCATGCGGTGCCGCTGTTGACACCCGGCTTGCCTCGTCGTTCCTCCCACTGTTATTTAACTCCACTGGAAGATCTGGCGTAGACCGTTGAGTCACCTGTCCCGGATTATCAACACCAGCACTGCACGTAGACTCTGGAATCCCTTGTCATCACTCTTACACCATGCACTTCTGCTGGTGACCCAAACTGCTTACTTCGTTCTTTGAACATGTTACCCAGATCACTGACCGTCCACGTTCTCGCCCAGGTATCTCCTATCACATGCAAGCGGTTTCCTCTTATAAATGCCCGTAGATTCGACTTTCTTGCTTGTCGTAAATGGCATTTGCTCATGGAGGCCTTTTCTGTCCATATCCCTTCTTATCCAAACCCTACTACCCTTCAAGTTCCTCGCACTATTCAAAATTCGGCTTGCCATTAATAAAGAAACAAACTTCATTCTAACAGGTCTTCTTCCCCAATTCTTTCCCATCCTGTACAAGTCATCTATATCCTTTCCAGTACAGTCAATGACTAAATCCTCTCTCATTAGCTTTAAGACTGAGTTCATCAATTCCATCGTAGATTCTCCTTCCGCTTCCTCCAGGCCGTAAATAATAGTATTTCTTCTCTTCTCCTCCATTCTTCTGCTAACTCGCCATTGAAGTACCTGAACTTGTTCTTCTAGTGCCTTTATCCTGTGATTTAGTATCGCTCTTTCTTCCTTGTCTTCTCTTATCTTCATCTTTATTTCTGTTAGTTCTTTGGTTATGCTCTCCTTTATATCGTTGATCTGTTGATACTGCACCTCGAACATTTCTTTGGTCTGGTCAGCCTGAGAAGCATCGCACACAACTTCCTTGATTTTCTCCGTGTCCTCCCATGTCAATGGGTTCATCTCGACGCCTCCAAAGACTAATAGAGTAGCCACTATAGCTGCCGCCATAAACAGTTCTGTCAGTCCTATTCCTTTATTAACTCCTAATTTGCACTCCGTCTTGATCCACTTAATCCGGCTGTGCCATCACCCTATCACACTCCTATACTGCTGCACTGTTATGCCCATACTGCTTTACCTGCACTTCTGGATCGTTACCACGCACGTCTGCTCACTAGCTCAGCTCAGCAAAGACTGATATATATGAGAATCAAACCTGGGGCCATCTGAACCAAAGGTTACAGAGCTGGACTTGATTATGGGACAGTATTTGACTGAAAGCCGAACTGTCTAACTAAGGCAGTTCAGACGCTTGAGTCAGTCGGATACCATTTTCTATCAGCTGGCCAAGAAATTTGGAAGTGTAGTTCTTCGGCTGAAGTATTATAGGGTCATGGCTCAATTCCCAGCCTGGTCGGAGATTTTTTTTTCTATTTGCTTTACGTTGCACCTACACAGATGGGATAGGAAAGGTATAGGAATGGGAAGGATGCGGCCATGGCCTTAATTAAGGTACAGCCCCGGCATTTGCCTGGTGTGAAAATGGGAGATTTTAACAATGTCTGGTTAATTCCTCTGGCTCGGGAACAGTGTGTTTGTATATGTCTCAATACACACTCGTCCATATACACATAACTCACTACACTATGAACCACCAGAGAAACACACAATAATGTATACATCCCTCCATGTAAGGCTGACATCGGGAAGGGTATCCAACTGCAAAACAGGGCTATGTCCTTCCACATCAGATCGCACCTGTGACCCCACCAGGGTGTGCGAAAAGTAGTAGTTTAGAGGCTTGTCTTACAACGGAAATGAGTATCAGATTAATTCCTGGGAGTAAAGGTGATAACCAACAACTTCATCCCACTTTGAGCAATGGCTATAAACTGTTAAAGCCTTTACCTCCCTCTCCTTCAGAATCCTCAAGGGCTACAAATGTAATGACTTTGCTTTGGACATAAGGTGAAAAAATTCTCAAGGCATTTGTACAAATTATAGTAATGGCATATTCTTAGAAATTTGTTGTTACCCAAATATAATGGTGAGTCGGTTGTTAGCTCTCATGATCCTTCATGGTTGCTAGTTTAATACCAGTAAAACAACTGCTGGTGAGGAGTACTAACTCTCTCTCTCTCTCTCTCTCTCTCTCTCTCTCATGCTTCCTAATTATCTGAGGTCAACACAAATGGGGATTAAGCCCAGTCTTACGGCCTGATGCCCTTTCTGATGCCAACCCTGTATGGAGGGACGTATTCACTATTGCGTTTTTGTGGTGGTTGGTAATACGATGTGTTGTATGATAATAATCTGCATTAAGACAATCAGAAACACCTATCCCCTTAGCTAGAGGAATTAACCCAATAAGGTTGAAATCTCCAGCCCATCCAGGAATCCAACCCAGGGCCGTGTGAACTGAAGATATGCTTGTTAGGTACCAAAATGGGTAAAAAGAAATAAAATTAAAAAGCCATGTAAATTGTATTCTTATCAGGTAAATGTACCAGTAGATGACACCCTTGCCCGACTATACCAATAGGTGACACTCAGTCTAAATGTAGTAACACTATGACTAAGGAATTTCCACATTCCCAGAGGGCAGTGCAGGTATTGGCAGCACCCTTACTCGACTACCTGAACTGATCCCTAGGATCAGTGGTGTATTTGTTTTCATGTGAAACAGATCTTTGAAAGACTTGTGAATGTATAACTCAATATTTCCCTTCTTCTAGACACATTCCTTAAGAGGTAAGTTGGAAGTTCATTGTCTTATACAACTTGTTTTATGTATGAAGGTGAAGTTTCTTACTGTATAATGGGTTGTAGGGTTCTAGGCTCTATTTATTTGCTTTAGTTGTAAAGATTAATCTTAAATTGCATATGTTGTTATGGGTGTCATCTATGGGTCTTACTGAACCCCATTGGCCCAGAGGTTGACAGGGGTGTCCGGCATTGGGATTTTGTTCTACAAGGGAGTTGACTATGTTAAGAGTTATTATTTAACATATATTGTAAACCATATTACAGTAATTTCATTATAATTCGATTACCAGGACCAGTAGTTGCCAGGGGGTGTTAGCCATTGGTGTCCAAGGTGTCAGGCTTTGACTCGTTGATTCGTTTTACAATTTAATTTTTTTTTAAATTGGTAGATTCAAAATTTAAAAAAGAATGTTAAAGTATTCACAAGAGACCATGACTGATGCCATAGAGGAAGTGAGAAATGAGAGTTCTATGATGGCAGTGGCCAAGGGAGTTCCTAGGGTGACTAATGTATAAAGTCATTTGATTTCGTTGTTTGTGTGGCTTGAATTTTTATAACTTTGAAGACTGATTTCATTGCATTTTTTCTCCAAAGACTGACCTCATAGCTTTTTTTTTTTTTTAATTTGAAGACTGATTCCATCACTTTTAAAACTTTGAAGTCTGATTTTATTCATTTATTTTTACTTTTGAGACAGGCTTTTTATATCTTTTTAAGTCCTAGCAACCATTTTCCTTGACCAGCACTATTAGAAATGTTCTTCCTTGTAACATTGATCTAGATTAAATATTTTTGTGTGTTTTAAAATATGTCATCTATTGGGAATCTTGACTTCAGGGGTGTCACCTATAGGGACTAGTGCTACACATGAGGATAAATGTAATTATCAATAGTCGAATGAAGAAAATGTAAAACTAAACCCCTATTCCAGCTGGGAATAGTCCAGGGCACTTAAGCTAGTTTCTTGTTCAATAAAACAGCATTATGTGTAATCACAGTTATCATTTTGCTATTTTTTTCTCGTAACGGTGTCATCTATAGGTCAGTGGTGTGCGGTGAACACATTTGTTACCCAGCTGCAAAAATGTTATTTAAATATAAGCAATCAAAGCCTACAATACACTCTGTAAAGTCAACATTACCATTTTGTAAGGTTGCACTTTTTGTGGAAAGGTCTACCTGAGAAAGGTTTTTCAAGAACATTCAACCACACACTCGCACACATTTCCAAATTGATATTCATGGCAGTGATGACACCATCATAACTTAATCTATAGTCAGATTTTAAACAATGTACTTACAGTTTCACCCGGTGATGAATCGTGATAACACAGTCATGGTCTTCACAAAAATACACTGGGACTATTTGTTTTTAACTTTAAAAGCCCAACCTAAACTGAATCGGCAAAATTTAACTGGTATTTTACCGTCACCGAAGTTTTATAGTTTTACTCTCTTACTGAGTGTATGCGCATCAATGACAAACTAAGGAAAATATTAGTCACATTGTATAACATACATTATAGTCATGTAGCATGCCACAGAACTCGTGAAACGTTCACCTATGATCCAAGAAGAACACTACAAAAATTCACTATATACCACCACCACCGAGCTCGATAGCTGCAATCGCTTAAGTGCGGCCAGTATCCAGTATTCGAGAGATAGTGGGTTCAAACCCCACTGTCGGCAGCCCTGAAAATGGTTTTCCGTGGTTTCCCATTTTCACACCAGACAAATGCTGGGGCTGTACCTTAATTAAGGCCACGGCCGCTTCCTTCCCACTCCTAGCCCTTTCCTGTCCCATCGTCGCCGTAAGACCTATCTGTGTCGGTGCGACGTAAATCAACTAGCAAAAAAATATACCACCATCGCAGACAACCAGATACAAAATTCTTTTACTTCGCGCTTAACTCTGTGTTTCTATTGGGCAACCTAAAATATTTTTCTGCGGCTATTGGAAAACATATTCTACACGTGCCATCAATGAATTGCTCAAAAAAACTTAATACATTCCGAAATACAAAAATAAAATACGTTCTTCTATATTGCAATTGATTTCATAAACTGGCTCTATTTTTATTAGCAAGACGATCTGCAAGTAGCTATACTGTTAATGTGTTGATATTTTTCTTGTAGCCTCTAGCGTGTGGCGCTGAACACTTTGAGTGTCAAGTATTAAAACTAACATGCCTTACCTAAGCTGGCTGGCCTGTTGCTGTGAATTGCTGTCAGAGGAGGGCTCTCAGCCCCGTCCCACTCCCAGGACAAGAAAGCTTCAAGTGCATGCGTCAACCAAGCAACTTAAATTTCGCTGGGGTAGCTCTCTTTCGCGCCTGCCAGGAAACGCAGCTAACTGGAGAAGCTGAACTGCGGTAGTGCGAGCGGATTGTCGAGACAGCTTTACTTGGCTTGGCTTAGATGTTTAAAGTTTATTAAACTTTATAAAAATCTTTCTAAGGAATAATAAGAAAATGTTGATACAAATTTATCTATCCCAGCAGTGCTGGGGAAGATGGGGTTCAGTGCACGCCACTGCTATAGGTACCTTTACCTTAGCAGTTGTATAGTATTATTTAATGTAATTATACATACTGTATATGAGTTGAGTATGTTTGTAAGTACAGAAGATATGAGTAGAATTTTGTAAATACAAATTTATTAAGGATGAGCTGTGTGTTTAATAGAACTTGTTAGTGTAAATTGTGTAATATTGTATTTTAGGATAATGTCTTCTTCTCTTGTTAATTTGAAATTTAGCATTTGATAATGTATTTTTGTGCACCATTTGCCACAGAGGTAGACACTTCATTTTCAAATAAAGTGATTTTGGATTTTATTCGAGATTTGAAGCCTTCTACACTGGCAATTTAGCCAAGGAACCTGATGGTAAGGAGTAGTGACTGTAGAATAGTTTTATTCAGTCATCTAGTATATTGCTTACAATAATCAATGTCAAAGGGAAAATACCTCTGTACATGCTTGTTCTCAGAGTAATATTGTCATGTCGGTATATAGCAGTGTTGTTAATTTCAAAGTATTCCTGCACTGAGTAAAAAGAATGCATGATTAACCACTTTTAAAGCTTATCTCTGAATATATTGAATGGTAGTTCTTTTGGATCTGAGGGTGATATACCGGTATTAGGCATTTGAACAATGAAATGGCTTGAACCTGCCTTTTGTAGCTGAATATAGACAAAGTTCAATTATCTGTGAACACTTATAAACACAGTAATCTTTCAATGTGGTGCTGTCTTTGGGACCGCATGAATACTACATATTAAGCGGGAGATGTAATTTGTATGTTTCTCATTGCAAAGGAGACTATATACTGACATATCATTATATTGAAATACAGAAATTAGTTTAATAAAATACAGTACGCCCTATAGTAGATAAGTATTATATCATTTCAAAGGCTTTGCAATATTAGTTGTCATTTTGTTAACTGCAGACAAGCTTCTGTACGCTGAACATAATTGGAAGCCAATCTTAGAATTGTCCAGGTAAACCAGTAAGGGATATGATGAAAAGGCTTCTTCTCTCACTTTCTTATCTGTGATTTCTCCATTGGTATATAACAACTTGTTTGCATACATACATACATACATACATACATACATACATACATACATACATACATTATCATTAAAGACTGTTATGCCTTTCAGTGTTCAGTCTGCAAGCCTCTGTGAATTTACTAAACATTGCCACAATCCTCTATTTGCAACTAGTGCTGTGGCCTCATTTAGTTCTATACCTCTTTAAATCATTAGAAACTGAGTCTAACCATCGCCATCTTGGTCTCCCTCTACTTCTCTTACCTTCCATAACAGAGTCCATTATTCTCCTAGGTAACCTGTCCTCCTCCATTCACCTCACATGACCCCACCACCGAAGCCGGTTTATGCGCACAACTTCATCCATCGATTTCACCCCTAACTTAGCCTTTATCTCCTCATTCCAAGTACCCTCCTGCCATTGTTCCCACCTGTTTCTACCAGCAATCATTCTCGCTACTTTCATGTCTGTTACTTCTAACTTATGAATAAGATATCCTGAGTCCACCCAGCTTTCGCTTCCGTAAAGCAGAGTTGGTCTGAAAACATTAAGACCAAGTCATCAGCATAGGCCAGACTGCTTACTATATTTCCATCTAATTGAATCCCTCCCTCCCATTTTATACCTTTCAGCAGATTATCCATGTAAACTATGAACAGCAAAGGTGAAGGATTACAGCCTTTTCTAACCCCTGTAAGTACCCTGAACCAAGAACTCATTTTACCATCAATCCTCGCTGAAGCCCAATTGTCAACATAAATGCCTTTGATTGATTTTAATAATCTACTCTTGATCCCATAGTACCCCAGTATGGTGAACATCTTTTCCCTCGGTACCTTTCATATGTTTTCTCTAGATCTATTTCTATTTCCCTCTCGCATTGAAATCGCCCATTAGCACTATTCTATCCTTACTGTTGACCCTGACCACGATGTCACTCAATGCTTCATAAAACTTGTCAACTTAATCCTCATCTACACCCTCACATGGTGAATACACTGAGACAATTCTCGTCCTAATTCCTCCAACTGCCAAATCTACCCACATCATTCGCTCATTTACGTGCCTAACAGAAACTATGTTGCGTGCAATGGTATTCCTGATAAATAGTCCTACCCCATACTTTGCCCTTCCCTTTCTAACACCCGTCAAGTACACTTTATAATCTCCTATCTCTTTCTCGTTATCTCCCCTTACCCGTAAATCACTTACTCCTAGCACATCCAGATGCATCCTCTTTGCTGACTCAGCCAGTTTTACTTTCTTTCTTCCATAAGCCCCATTAATATTGATACCTCCACATCGAATTCCATTTCGTTTGCCAAGTTGTTCCCAAGGAGTCCCTCGCTTGTCAAATGTGGGTTGGACTCCATTACTCCCATAGGTCCGAGGCAGGCTTGCTTAAAATGTTCTGAGCTCGGTAAATTCATGAAGCAGGATACTACCCTGCTCATACATAGTCCAAGTGAGGATCTCTCCTCTAACGGTTTATGGACCACCGGTAGATTGTATAGTCCTAGCTGCCTGAGTACAACGAGGGCCACGACTCGGAATATGTCCGAGATGCCCACTCCCATTCCATAGCAACTGGTATCCCGACTCTCAGGACCACTTACTAGGCCACTGAGCCGTTGCCCATGGTTCGCAAACTAGGACGTGACTACGGTAACCTACAGTAATCAATGTCAGAGGGAAAAGAACACTTTACATGTTTGTTTACAAGAAATCCTAAATTGGCCACACTTTGCTTGTACAGTATTGGTCCATCTTTGAACTTTGTAAACACTGCAGACTCCCCGTGATGAGATTGATAAACTGATTGCGAGATGTGAATGTCAACACACCCTACCTAGCTTTTAGCTCTAGGTAAAATTTACAGTTTTCTTCAGGTATGTATGTACACTTGTGCTGAAGGAGTGAAATGTTTTATGTCTTCTGAACTTTGCCAAAAATTAACCAAAGATTATTCCTTCAAAAAAAAAAAAAAGTTATCTTAAAAGGGAGTGAAGGGCGATATATCATGGTATTTTATAAAGGCTTCTTATTGGAAGTATCTAGGAACCAGAAAAAAAGGCCTTTATTGGGCAGTCATAGGGAATTTTGCTATGATACATAATGCCTTTCTCTGGGGAAGTGAAACTTCAATAATCTTAGGGAAGAATTCCAATAATGATATTGTGAAAGGATGCAAAATATATTTACTGGGTACACCACCTGTGATGGCTCTCAAGACATAAACTACTCTCGATGGTTTACTTGAAATACAATCAATGTGAGCATCTCAGTAACTGATTATGGGACTGTTATGGCTAGATACACTGTGTTGTTTACAGTACTTGTCAGTATTGGAAAAATGTGTTGTAAATTTTATGTACAATTTCAGGCATGATACATTTTTATTTTGCATAAAATAATTGTTCAAGTAAAAAGAAGCTGGTAGCAACTTATTAAATAAGTGGAAAATGGTTATAAAGTAACTAGACTGTCATCAGAAAATATATTTCCTTTCATTTTTGCATGTTGTGCAATCTTCCTGCCTTTAAGAAAGGTTACATGTGCTACTGGCTGGAGAACTCAGTTTTCTGTATTGGAAATAAAGTTGTGTGATTTTTTTGTTGCCATTTATTTTAAACTTATACTCTCTTTCAGTAGGAATGCTGGGTTCTTTAAAATAATCACAAACACAGAGATAAAAGTACATACTGTTAATTACTGATATTGTACTGGAATAGACCTGAAGTAAAAGTATGAACACTTTAGCACTACAGGTCTTAATGATTGTTAAACTTGCTGGCCAGTGCCAATCCTAGATGCTGATTATTCAACATACCGGTATGGATCTCACTGCTCTTATTGTCACTTTGAGTCCAGATTGTCTACTCTGCCTCCTCCTCCCTCAGTTGTTCATGGGACCAGTTCCACAAACCAGTCTAAAATTTTGATATGGCATTTTTAGCATTTATATAGGCCAATACAAGCAACTGGCTTGTTCTCACTCTGTTCTGATTTGTTTTATGTCTGGTAAATAAATATATTGTTACTGGAACTGGAATAACTGTGTCTAAGTTTTATTATTGGCCTGCTGCAATTTACTACGCTAACTTGTAGACCTGGAAGCAAAAAAAAAAAAAAAAAGTAGATCACAAGTAACGTTATTGGTGGTTTTGCACAAAAATAGAGCCAAAAGTTTGTATAGATTTCTAAATCGAGTCTCATTCACATTTTCTGTTACTTACTCATTTTAGTTTTATTCATTATGATATAAAATTTTATCTTTGATGCTTGAGTTGACAAGAAAACAAAAGATTGTGTCTTATGTCAATACAGAAAAGTGAAGGGTGAAGCCTGTCCGAGGAACTCAGGATTCCATCCTAATAAGTGCTTCCATAAGTGCCAGAAGAGTGAAAAATATTGTTAGAAATGTTCCTGACTGACTGATAACACAAAAAGGTCCACGGATATACTCAACTATTACATCATTCTGTTAACTAAATATCTTTGTATTTCTCGTCCATATTTGCTTGATTTTAAATCAGACCTGCAGGGGATACAAACAGAAATATAATTGGACCCCTAAGGCTTAGGGAATAAATAGAAATACATGGAAATAAAAAGCTTCAAAATAAAGACAATCATTGAAAAATAATTAACAGTACCATAGTTATAATGTTCAGGTCAAGTTGTGGTTCATAGTACTTTGTCACACAGATATAGAATCCATGACTATTGGCAAGAGTATAATTGAAAAAGAATCACATCTCGGAATAATCTCGGAAGCTGGTCCTCAAAATAACAAGGAATAGACGAAAATTGGGGTTTCTCATCCAATGGCAATGAGTCCACATTATTGCCTTGGAATGAATTTTCTCTTCGCGAGTCCTAAAGTGAATGACAGTGGAGGAGTGGAGCACTGTTTATCAGAAACATAACCACCTGTTGCAACCATATGGTCATCCATATTTCACTTTTTATTCCTCCTTTTGCATTTAATTTGTATCTTTGTTATTGTGTTGCTACTTTACAGCCTCTTAATCTATGTTTGAAAGTGTACTTTCTCATTTAGAGGGTTAAGTTTATGAGCACTGACTGCTCATTACATCAGATCAAGAAAATCTCTCCCTTCAGAATATTGAGTGTTAACTACCATGGTGCTCAGGTGAAAACTTGAGATTCAGGCCTCCTAATGCCTTCCTCTGTAGCAAAGCTGGGAATCATAAAGAATTGGCTCAGATGAAACATATAAAAGAAGTAGGATTGATGATGGGAGAGCCCATTTACTTATTATTAAGGTGGCAGTATGTGGAGATGTGGAGTTTATCCTTGTCCTTTTGTGATTTCATATTTGTCCTTGTCTCACTTTGTACTCTCATTAGCTTGCAAGCTTTGTGTGTACTCCTATCCTCCTTTCTTAGTTTCCTATCTTTGACACTTTAAATCTACAACAATTAATTGGAAGGTTTTGCTAACCCCTTGGCAGTAGGCACATATTTTAATGATCTTTGTAAATTATAAATAAGCTTTCTCCCCTACAGCAATTTTACTTTTTCACTCTCCAAGAAAAAATAGAAAAACTAGTCCATCCTGAAGCAGAAAGTGTATGTTACCTACAAACTCTATATATAATTTTAGCAAAACGTCCTGGCAGTAGCTAACATTGTGACAAGAATTTTAAGAGTTTGAGCAACTACAAGGTATGTAATAATTTACAATATGTAGGTATTTCAGTTTCCTCTGTACCTCACATGTGCTAAGATATTCAAAGATAAAGATATTTGGGCCCACCAGAATGCTTTTGAGTTCAGGTCTGGCTGGGCACATGCAAATTGTTTTCAGATCGGGTTAGATGCTAAAAGTTGGGGTTTACAGAACTCTGCTGGGAACATGTCTTTGCTTTAATGCATGTCATGTCCTGTGGAATCTGTTTGGTCTGTTTAGATTCTCCTTTAATAACATAATTAACAGTTATAGGATATGTCGGTTCGATTTCTAGCGATTCATTTAGGTGCTTGGGTGGTGATTATTGTTATAAGAGTTGAAACGTCAAGGTGATAAGTCAAAATGCTTAAGAGTACTTAAGTGGAAGAAACCCACTTCACAAGTTTTATGAGCATGTTACAGTACTATTAGGATAAAATTCTGGTGCTGTAACATCTCTTTCGGACTATCAGCAAATCAAAAAAAAAAAAGTTTGTTATGTAGTTTTTACCATGAATTACTCCACCGGGCGAGTTGGCCGTGCGGTTAGGGCCTCCGGGCTGTGAGCTTGTATCCGGGAGATAGCGGGTTCGAAACCAACTGTCGGCAGCCCTGAAGATTGTTTTCCGTGGTTTCTCATTTACACACCAGACAAATGCTAGGGCTGTACCTTTATTGAAGCCACGGTCGCTTCCTTCCCACCTCTAGGTCTTTCCTATCCCATCGTCGCCATAAGACCTATCAATGTCGGTGCGCCGTAAAGCAAATTGTAAAAAAAAGATAATTACTCCAATTCAGGAACTCAAGTTTCTACTTTATTCAGTCATCCTCAGGCTACAAATACAACAGAAAAACTTCCTAAGGTTTTGTTATAGAAGTACAGACTCCATATATATCTACTATTACAAACTAAGGTATATATACATTTTTTAAATTGAATAAATAGCTGGATATACCTTCTGCAGTGTGAAAGTTTGATGTCAACACAAGATACTGACAAAGGAAAATTGGGCAGCAGAAATAAGCTAAGGGATGGAAATTTATGATGTATTAACCCGGCACCAGGCGTGTGGTAAGGGAATCCCTCATTCCTTGATTTTGTCATGTCCCACTGCACAGTGGATTTGGGCAGGTATCTTTCCTAGGTATTCCAGGTTCATTATTTTCTCCATCAGTCTGCAACTGTTCCTTGTTGTGAAGGTTCATTGTTTTAGTTTGCGGTGTATTGTTGTAATCCTTGCAGTTCCCCCTTGCCTTGCGCCTTATTACGTTAGCATTTCTGGCATTGTTGAGTACTGTAAATACCGGGTGGTCCACCATCCCCTTGCGATCCAGTTTTATACATCCATTCACATTTACTACGATTCTGAAAGACATCGGTCCCTCTCCTTAAACCGGGGTAATATAACGAGATGTGTCTTAACGGGCTAGAAGACAGCAGGAATCGTGAGCACCACTGTTAATTCATTATGAGTACCTCGAATGAACCCGTAAAATGAGTACAGATACCCAGAGCACGTACTTTAAAAAAGGAGGTGGACGCACAAATCGGGAGCATGGTACTGTACAGGCTGGGAAGTGGGCGCCGTAGGTCAAGTGTCGCAGTAGCTCACATGGCGAGTAGGCGGGTAGATATGTGATAGTGGACAGTGCTCGAGGTAGGAGGTTCGAATCACACATAACAATATTTTTTTAACAGCCAGTTGCCTGGGATGTGGTAAGGTTGCATACTTGATAGCTTTCAAGGACTGGTATGTTATTTGACAATGTAAAAGACCATATGTATCGTTGCATTGGGTATGGTGCTGGGTTGGATGAGGATGAGATGATGATGGTCTGTGGCCAGTTAGCTACATCGTACATGTTCCAAGCTTCATAGACCACATTTAAGGCAAAGTATGCCCCATTGGAACAATAACAACATGCGATGACAGGTAAGTATGTAGGTGCGCAAACTCCCTTCCTTCGAAGCAATTCATAACACAAAGTTTATTCTCTGCCTCAAGATGTATTCCAGCGACGAGCATGTGGATATGTTACTTATCTATGGAGAAGCTAGATGGAATACATACCAGGCACAACGCCTGTACCGGCTCTCACTCATGTGGTATATGAATCAGCGAATCATTTTGGTGAATTGTTTCAAATGAATCGATTCTTCTAACTGGATCGGATTCCCCATGTGGTACCAAAAGCACTCGGGTGGTTCATAATGGGCACAAAAAAAAATTTTTGAATAATGCGGTTAAAAATTGGGACGTGGCTGTTATGTGTGGCGGCAGATGTGGAAGTAAATAACAGTAAACAGTTAATTGAGGACATTGGTGGACGACGACTTAAGTCAGAAAATGAAGTTCTGAGAAAAATACTATCAAAAGTTTAGTAAATATTTCGATTAAACTCTCATATACATTGTCTCTCTTGTAAACCCAGACCATCCAGCGACGTTTTTACTCTCTGAGACCTAAGCAGCAGTATGGGAGGCGCGCACACATTTCTTGACCTTGCAAGGAGCGTGCACCTGTTTGACCTAGCATCAGTAGCCAATCTGAATCTCAGTTGTGAACATGGTGAGACAGTTATCATTGCAAACGCGTATTTTCGTATGTAAAAGTTATTTTAAGTACGAGTCGGCTTGACGGGTATGCGATGCATTTGTTCTTCAATTTCCTTGTGAAGTGCCACCTTCATGAAACACAGATTCATGTAATTGTAAATAAATTTGAAACTACTGGCTCAGTGCTCAATAAAACACATACGTGCACACAAACAGTTTTAACAAGGAAAAGCTAAATGCATTGATGCGAATCTTGAATGGTCACCGAATAAGCATCATTAAATGATCGTTTATTCGACCCACAGCTTGTGTTCTTTTCGGATGAGGCCTGATTTCATTTTAATGGTCGTGTGAACAGTCATAACTCTCGTTATTGGTGTGCAGAAAATCCCAGTGGTGTTTATGTAGTCCCTCATTATGAAGGATGACACTTCCAGCATCTTTTGTAAGGCAAGATTTCATATAAGATTGTATACACACTTAAAGCAGGGTAGTCACGCTCGACGTAAGTTCGGCTGAGGCAGCTACCATAGCGCAAAGTAAAAACACCATGCGTTTGGTCTGGATTTATAAGAGAGACCCTCTATATTGGCTACTATTTTGAGGTTATATTCCTAAGGTAATTCTTTCCTAGGGACAATAGGTCTTTAACTGAAAACACTATTTACCTAGTGAATAAGTTTAATCACAAAAGAGATGTCTTAAGTCATTGGTTCATGAACATATTTTAAACTTAGTTTCTGAGTTAATGAGTGTTTGCTCCAACTCTTGATTGCATATTTTAAATATAATATATTATATATATATATATATATATATATATATATATATATATATATATATATATATATATATATATATATATATAAAATATAAGTTGAAATCATTACAAAATGCATTTCTTAAATAGTTCATTCATGAAAATCAAGCTTTGGTTATTTTCTCAGTGCATAATAAAAACAAATTGCTAAACTTGATTTTTAAACATATCAAATGAGAGAAATATATTGGTAAATTATAGATAATACAGATGCAGTGTCTATTATAAATTTGATTTATTTTATCCACTGTTGTTTCTAAGTCATTAAAGTCATCAGTTCAGCAGAGACAAAATGTCATTATTTTTTGCCAACTTCAGTCCTTGAGGCAACACTTCGTTTACGTTCAAATCCTTTTTACATTCGATAAGTGTTCTTTTCTTTGACAAAATATTAAATGGTGGTTATAATAAGCCACTGTAAGTTTCAAATGCTGACAAAGTTGTTGCTTTGTAAGACATTTTTACATATTTCTATTCTGAAAAATAGTTTTTGCTACTTGGTTTAGCTAAGAAAAAGGATTCCAACCCTTCTGACCGATCTTCAGTAAGGCTGTTTGCTTTGATAACCTCAGTCGGACAAGGATTTATTTCTGCTTTGTTTTATGAGATTAACATACTGATAGATGTTTTTGACAGTTTCCACTTGTTTTAGTAGAGTTCTTTATTAAAGTTTAGAGTTATGATCACATTGATTGACTGAGTGTCTGTGCACAGAGAACATATGTGTAATGTTCTCGTTGTAGGCTTTTGACAGCTAAGCACAAAACTGAACTATAGTTATGTTCTTGTTTTTCCTGCTGCAAGGATCATACTCTTCTTCGCATTTTTCATTGTATAGTTTCTTCTGAATGAAGTGGAACAAAGGAAAGGGCTCACGGAATTTGCATTCTTCTTAGCACTGCTCTCCAGAAAACAATAAGGACAACTTCAATTGCTATTATGACAGTGAATGTTAAATACATATAACCATAGAAGTCTCTATTAAAATTGAGTAGTCACTGACAATTTAGGGATTCAAAGATTTTGGCCATAATCATACTCCAACACTAGCATGTCATCTTCAGAAACATCCATAACATTTTTGATGTATTCGTCCTTGAGGCTCTTGTATCTCTCATCTTTCTTGACGTGAAGAGAGAGAGAGTTGTTTTTCAATTGTCTAGGGGGTTACCTTTCAGTATCACCTCACTTTCTCAACAAAAGTTGCTAACATCTGTTCTAGGTTGACGGAAAGCATATAGCTATTTTCTCGAACCGATGGTATGTACTTTATTTCGTAGTCATTACTTTTCCAGTTCTCTCAAAGTGATACTGCCCTAAAGCTCTGTACAGTTTTAGTACATTGAGGCATGGGCATCAGAATACTTACACCCTGATTTACGTAGGCAGTGAGACTGCTTGGAAGGAAATAATGCTCAGTGATCCTTAACCATATGCCACAATGTACCTGGTAATTTTGAAGGTCTTTTGCCATGCTTACCTCAGTTTTCATTAAGAACATTTCCATTTCTTATACAGTTTTGAGGCTTCCTTCAGTTAACTGTAATGCCTTATGAAAAAAGATTTGCATACCTCAGTTTTCTCTTCGTTAATTTTCACATTGTTCGCATAACCATTTTGATGATTTTTTACTTTTTAAGAAATTGACAGATACATCACAATAGGAAAATATACCTGGTGGCAATCATCACTTACAGTGGTATGATAATGGAGTAAACTTAAAACTAGCTTAACTTTACAACTCCGTCATATACAAATTCACACGTGCCTTAAATATTTCAAAATGTTTACACTATTATCTTCTTGTTGTTTCTCCATGTCACCCTATCCTGTGCTAACTTTTTTATTTCTACATAACTGCTGCATCCTACATTTGTTCTAATGTGCTTGTCGTATTCATACCTTGTGTACCCCTACTGTTCTTATCTTACCATTGTTAATACTACACGTACAAATACAAATTCACACATAACTTAAATAATTGAGATGCCTGAATACCATAATACTATGATTTACAGTGAATTGAGCATTACATTAAAATATGAGACCATCACATAAAAAGTTACATACAACTGACAGACAATTTATGGAATGTTGGAGTCTTTTCTTGAAGGATCTTACAGTTTTGGGAAAAGGCTCTAAGACAGCTGCAGGTAGTGAATTCCAGGAATCTAATTCCAGGAATCTATTCTCTGATTTACAAACGAATATTTACCATAGTTATATTTTTGCAATCTACCTTTTACTTTATGCAGATGGTCTGTCCTACTTATGTAAAATGGCTTTTCTAGTCCACTGTTCATCTCTTCCCAAGCTGGCTTATTCACGTAGGCATTATACACGACACAGAACCATGTTTATTTCCTTCTAGTCCCCAGTGTCTCCCACCCAAGTTTTTCTATCATACTTGTCTCGCTATTTCTAGGATTGAAATAATTCATCACGAATCTTGCTGTCTTTCGCTGTACCATCTGAAGTTCACTAATGCGTCCTGTTCGGTGTGCATCCCATATGGCTGCTCCATATTCCACAACTGGCCTAATGATTTATATATAGCCCTGCTCCTTCGCCTGAGAACTGCTACCCTTTAGCACTCTCATCACGAAGTGAAAAGACTTGTACGCTTTAGAAATTACACTTCCTACACGATTGTCCCATTTTAGATCTCTCTTTACATGGATTCCTAGGTACTTACATGAGTCACACTCTACAAGAGCATCCGATCCAAGATGGTATTGAAAGTCCTCTTGCTTCTGTTTTTTTCCATTCTTATAAGACTGCATTTACGAGAATTTATTTTCATTTTGTTATTGAGTGCCCATTTGTAGAGTATAATTAGATCGGCTTGTAATAACCTATTATCACCAGGATCCTGTATTCTTCTGCACACCATCTGAGAACTGTAATGACCAGGGCTCGGATGTTTAGGAAAAGTCGTATTTTTTCTTTGTCTCTATTTTCTTGCATGATTGGATTTTGGTGCAAATCAGATGATTATCGTCACAATTAAGTGATTTTTATTTGTCATATAAATGCATATCTTGGCTATATTTTGTCATAAGGTCATATTTTGAGCTATTTTTGTAGAAACGTCATATTTCAGTCATATTTCGGCGGTATGACGACAGCTGTAGCTGCGCAAAATTATCTTCAACTTACCAAATACAAACTAGTATTCACAAAACTGTTTCTTGGTATCACGTCTGCAGTTAATACAAGTGGATATACTCTGCCTCTTCTATCAAGATTGCGCAGGAACACTTTGACAGAAAGTCTGTCATATATTAAGTCAAACTTTGCAATTATATCGAGTGCAATTCCTCGTTTAGAACTTGGCTAGCTTAGACATTCATGCACGTATTGAAATTATGAGAAGTATTGAACTTTCAGTACATTAATCACATGGAATAGTTGGCGATGGTGTAAACAGGAAACTTTAAAACGTGCTTAATCGAAATGACACTTTTCCCTGTGTGTGCAAGATAAATGAAGTTCTTTACCAGTACATTTCAGGATGAGTGCATACTCGACAGCAGTGATTTAACATTATTTAAATATGTACCAATAACGTCTTTTGTCGAGCTTCTCTTCTCACAACAATGTGGTAAGTGATAATCGGAGGTTTTTCGTGCCTTATGCTTTGAAGATGAATCTTGTCATACACTCAATTCCAGCCGTGGAGAATGAAAAAGGTATGCGAGTTTGCACTATGTGCCATGCCGCCCTACCATAATGTATTGAAAGACATCTACTTAATTCGTTTTGTGGTGCTCAATTTAAATGTTAACGCATGTGAGTAATATTCATGAAATCTGGGCTTAAACGTACCAAAATATTTAAAAATAGATTGATTTCTAGTTTTTTCGTATTTCAAACCACCATTGTAGGGTGTAAACATGTTTTGACTTTTAAAATATTGTGTGATCTGATAAAATCTTAACGAACTTAGAAATTTATAGGCATGTGTTCCCAAATGTTTGATAAGTGAATCAAGGACAATATACTGTGAATAACTGCTAAACATGTATACTCAGATTTTTTTTTTGCTAATGGCTTTACGTCGCACCGACATAGATAGGTCTTATGGCGACTCAGAAAATTAATATGAAAGTAAGAATAAAGCATTTAGTTAACAAATATGTATCAAAGGAATTGCCATTTTGATTGATAACTTATTTTAAAATGGCCCTCTTTAGATGAATCATTTTCGGGTCATATTTCGTCACTTTTGAGGTCATATTTCGTCACTTTTGAGGTCATATTTTGCCACTTTTGAGGTCATATTTGCTTGCTTACTCAGGCTATTTTTAGGTCTTAAGCATCCGAGCCCTAGTAATGACTTATGAAAAAAGCTTTGTCCGTGAACAATCTGCAGTCATTTCAAATTTAGTTAGTCAGATTGTTGATAAATGCCCTAAATAGGAGTGGCCCTGTAACACTACCCTGTACTACTCCCGACATTTGTTACATCATTTTTGTACGTACGACTACGCGACGCTATGCTACCAATTGTTATGTCACCTAAGAGGTAATGCTAATGTAAACGAAGACTAATTATCAATAAAGTCCCAGTAAATGTATATTAGTGCGCAGTAGAATGATAAGAGGGGCTCAGAAAAGGACCGTCAGGACCAATGATCATAAGGGCAAAACAAGATAACAGGACTTCAAATAACATGTCTACTTTTCTTTTGGAACCAGCAGAAAGATAACAATATATACTATAGCAAGAACAATTTGGCAGGATTATCTTTTTTTTTATAAATAGAAAGACTGCACAGTATAAAAAAAGGAGCGTAGAAATAGACATCAATTAATATTTGGCAAGGTTTTTAAAATGGAACTACAAATAAATATAAATCAATTTAGATCATAACAATTAACGAAGAATAGACTATAAATTGAAAAACTGTGCAGTGAAAATGAAATATACAAATTATCAGTAAATTTAGGATATACATGAATTCTCAAAACATGGCTGATAACTAACAGGAGTACCAACTTGAAAAAAGTTAATATTTTTAAAGAATCAGGAGATAGTGGGTTCGAGCCCTGAAGATGGTTTTCTGTGGTTTCCCATTTTCACACCAGGCAAATGCTGGGGCTGTACCATAATTGATGCTTGTTTGTTGTTTTAAGGGGCCTAACATCGAAGGTCATCGGCCCTGTACCATAATTAAGGTCACGGCCGCTTCCTTCCAATTCCTAGGCCTTTCCTATCCCATCATTGCCATAAGACCTATCTGTGTCGGAGCGACGTAAAACAAATAGCAAAAAAAGAAATTTTTAATGCTTGTAGATGAATAATAGATCTTGCAAATATAATCATTAAACATAACAGCAATGCTAAGGGTAATAAACACTTGCTAAATAAATGCACTGATGCATAAAAATGTGATATACACATAAAGCATTATAAGCAATTCCAAGTACATGTTTAGAAGAAATAAGAAAATTCGTTAACATAAAGCTGTTGATCGAAGAGATCATGCACATACTTAGAATTTATCACGATTGTAACTAGTTTCATAACAACATGAGTGTGCCTTAAAATATGAAACAGTAATAGCAAACTAGTTCCAAGGGATCATAGTACATGCTTAAGATTTGTAGCGATAGTCGCACGTTCCATAATACAAGTACGTACAAAAATGTGAAATATGACAGGAAATCTTAAAGCTAACACAACCTATGGTATAAAGGGTCGGGATGGGAGAAATAGGTTACCAAAAGAACACAGCGCAAAGTGTACGTTAGATAGAAGTTATGGCAGACGGCCATCTAGTTCTATAGTTGCAATTTGACATGAGTAAGGGTAAGTTCTCAGTATAAGTATCTTGATTGTCCACAAAGTGTAGAGCACTCCCCCAACTCCCGCCTAGATGCCCATAGAAAAGAAAGGTTTAACTTTAAAATTTAAAGGTAGCAGCAACGATGTGATGGGCAGAGGAAATCTCATGCCCCGACGAGGTCTTGTGCTCTTTCTAGTTCTCGATTTCACCTGCCGAAGTAGGCAGAGTGGCAAGAATATATAGGCGGAGAGATCATTCTGGAAAGTGTATTGTGACAAACGGCTGAGCTGGTGACATATGACGTCAGCGCAGGAAACAGATGAGCATCAAATATGGCGACCAGACGAATATCAGCGGGAGGGAGTGGAGGATTAAAGTGAAAACCTATGCAGAGTAGAGATGAAGGCGTAAGATCTCCAAAAACTGTGCAGTCAGTATATAGAACACACAGAGTAGGATGGCGCACATTACAGAAACTTAGTCGGAGTATTTATTTCCCACCTTTACTCCCCATGTGCAGTCTGTCAAAAATTCCCAGATCCACAGAACCACCCTTTTATCAGTGTTTGATTCTACCAATTTTCAGATCAATGTCATGTGGTACTATATAAAATGCTTTAACAAAATTAATTACACCTTTGCACACCTTTGTCTAATGACTCGCTAATATCTTGAAGGAGCAACATCATCTGGCTTTTGCAGGAGGGTCAGCTTTACTATACTGGTATACATTTATTTTCTCTTCGTTATCTAGTTTCTTGAGAAAATCTTAGAGAGCAGATTGCGAGTCATCTTAGAACCACAGTTTGAAGAGGAACAGTATGGCTTCAGGCCTAACAGGTCCACAACAGACCTAATCTTCAGTGTCTGTATGTTAATGGTAAAATATTGGGAAAAAGGCAAAGATCTGTTTATGGTTTTCCTTGACATTGAGAAGGCATATGACAGCATTGCAGGAGAGAAGATATGGGAATGCCTAAGAAAGAGGAATGTGCCAGAGGGACTGGTGAGGAAAGTTCAGATGCTGTATGAGAACTGTACCAGCTGTGTGCGATTGGGTGACGGACATTCATCCTGGTTCAAGACCGAAAGTGGAGTCCAGCAAGGTAGTGCACTATCCCCATTATTGTTTATCACCATCATGGATGACATAATGAAGAACATCAAGAAAACCTATGATGAACTAAATGCAATGGCCTTTGCTGATGATGTTATGATCTGGGGAGAAACTGAGGAACAAGTACAGTCGAGACTCAATGAATTGAAGGTTAAGTTCCAGGAGTTCAATGTCAAGATAAGCAAACTCAAAACAGTGATGGCAATAAACAGAGAGGGACGACCAGCGAACATCATATGAGGAAACCATCCACTAGAAAGTGTGGAAAGCTTTACATACCTCGGTAGTGTAATATTTCGAGGTACACTAGCCACAAAGGAGGTGGCAAATAGAGTGCGGAAGAGCTTTCACTTTTACCAGAAAGTACACACACTCCTCTGGGATTCCAAAGTACCAACAAAATCAAAGCCGGTGATGTTCAGTCAGTACTTCATACCAGTCTTAACCTATGGTATTGAAACCTGCACCCTCACCAAGAAAGTCTCATCAAGGTTGCAGGCATCCGAGATGAAGTTCCTTAGGTCCACAATTCAAAAAACCAAACTTGGGACAGGTTGAGGAATGATGTGGTTAGGAAGTAAGCTAGGATTGTTACATCATTGTTAGATCGGATCAACATGGCCAGACTGAAGTGGTTTGGGCATGTAATGAGGATGGAGCCAACAAGGACAGCATATGTTAACTTGGAGCGACATGTGGCAGGGAAACGGATGGTGGGAAGACCAAGAACTCACTGGATGGACATTGTAAAGATAGACATTACAGAAGGGGAAGGACACTGGAGGACGTCATTAACTACAGAACGTATCTCAATAATACAGAATGGAAGAGGCGCACCAGCAGTACACGGGAAACTGGAACTGTAAAATGATGATGATGATGATGATATCTAGTTTAGTGTTTGTAAGGGATACCTAATGTTTAATTTTGCAGCAGACTGCTCGCTAATTACTTGTACTGCCATACAGCTAATGTGTAAATCATTGGGTCTTACAAGATAAGTATGTAAAGTGTTGTTTCCTCTAGTAGGAAAGTCACTTGGGTAAATCCACCATCCCTGATTATCTTGCTCACCATTGCCAGACCAGTTTGTCTGGAAGATTATTATAAAACTTTTCTGCATATTGTTGCCTGTACATATAACATCGTACAGCCTATAGAATACCGAGAAGTTGTTACTAGGTACCCTATATATTCCTTTTATTTGAATGGGATTGCCATTCCCTTGATCCATGATTTGCACACGCAGCGTTTTATGATCCTCATCGACCCATTCTAAACAACTACCTATGTAGATTAATTCTCTGCCACCTCTAGACTGTGTCTTCCTTCTGTGTATAATGAAATCACCCTGATTTACTTTGCTACTATTTACTTTCCCATTCAGCAATGACTCCGTATAAATGACAATATCCACAAGGTATGATTCAGTAATATTCCGAAGTTCAATAATTTTATTTTGCACACTTTGACAGTTCACATAGTCTGTAATCTGTGGCTGCTCGTTGCCCGTCGTCAGCACTCCTCCGACTCCAGACTTCCTCATATTTGCCGGTACAACTCAATGACTCTCTCTTGCAGGTTTTCTAACTCAGAAGAGCCTTGCCTAATAGACTCCTTATGAAAAACAATAGGCTTTTTATCAATCAAGCCTATAAGTAACGTGTCCTATTTTTGTTCTACCTTATCCCCCAGAAACTTTTACAGAAGTCCTTTTGATCATCTCTATTAACTCTTTTGTGATATTTCAGACTACAACACTTCAGCTACACGAATAAAACATTTAGTTGGAATGAAGTTTGTCTTCTTTTATGGAACAATCGCTCTCTTCAGTCGGGAAACACAGATAGATGATAAATAGCTGAATGTCGCCTGCAAGGAAACCTGGTCATGACAAAGAGCTTGGATACCACAGACCCAAGTTCTCTGGACTAACAACTTTAACACAAATTGAAATCGTCAGATGCAAACTATATTTTTTATGGATATTTGGACATCAGGAATTCAGAATTCATAATGGGTAGACTAATGACTTAATCCCCAGCTGCTTTTAAGACTTTTTAAAAGTTTATTTTACTATATAACTTATATCCTTAAGAATTATATCTCATGTCTTCAGTGTGTGTATTTAAACTGTATATATGAATTATGTACCAAATAACTCTGTAAATATTTTTATAAACATATTGGAGAAAACCTCCTAAGTTTTGTAGGGTGAAGCATATTTACGATTGAACTCCTGTAGTTTTATGGTATGTAATAACACCATCCTCCCTGTCTTTGATGATGCCAGCATGTGTATAATATGATTTCATTTTTCTGTTTTAGGTTACTGGTACAGCTACAGAATCTCAAATCATGGAAGCGCTTCGACGCTATTCACATCGGCCACTTTACGTTCAGAAATGTTTGTACAACTTATTTAGGTTAACACCAAACTTTACTGATGCTCGTGTGGATGTTATTCAGGTATTGATTCACTGATTCCTATAGGTATTTTCTTTCATTTAGAATACCACAAAAATTGACGTTTCATATGAGAGAGTGAATATGCTAACTTGCAATTAAAATATTTGCTATCTTTCAGTAGGTACATATATAAATGAAGCAAAAGCTTTGTAAAATTGAAAGATTAACTCCAGTAATTGATGCAAATTGTTTGTGGAACTGCTTCAGTATCTTCACAATGGTCAGTAGTTCACAGCGGATCCTGCAGTGGTTCCTCTTGATCTTGGATAACATCTTGTTGTAGTATGCTATAAAGTTTTTCTGTCCATCCTGGTTCTGTGACAGCACTGCATATATCCCCACATTGCTGGCATCAGTGACACTTCTCTTCAAGCTTGGAGAAACCTAAGATAAGTGCTGAGCCTAGAGACTCCTAGAGTGACAGGAATGTGGCCTCAATCATTCGCTACTGATCTGCATTTAGGGCAGTCACCCAGGTGGCATATTCCCTGTTTGTTGTTTTCCTAGCCTTTTCTTAAATGATTGCAAAGAAATTGGAAATTTATTGAACATCTCTCTTGGTAAGTTATTCCAATCCCTAACTCCCCTTCTTATAAACAAATATTTGCCCCAATTTGTCCTCTTGGTTGAGGTCCAACTTTATCTTCATATTATGATCTTTCCTACTTTTAAGGACACCATTCAAATTTATTCGTCTCCTAATGTTATTCCATGCCATCTCTCCACTGACAGGTCGGAACATACCATTTACCTTTCTGAAAGAATGTTTCTTGAGAATCCACTTTTTCAATACGTTTTTTTTTATTATATTAATTTACATAAATAATGTTACATCATTACTATGTCTTAAGCAGGACATGTTTTGCCTTTGCCTATTTTTTTAGGCATCTTCAGCTGTTGTTCCTAATATCTAAGATAAGAATTGCTAGGATCCTAGGCTTTGTTCATGATAAAATGCTTAAAATAGTGGGGCTAACATGAATTGCTCTATCTAAAAAGTTTATACATGCTATATATCTTTTAGAAACATCCAGCTGACATGAATTGTTCTGTCTAATAAATTATGGTTACACATACTATACATAAAAACATCCAGCTAATATGAATTGCTTTGTCTAAAAAGATATGCTTACAGGTTACTATATATTTCATAAAAACATCCTTGACATGATTGTTACACTTTAAAACTCTATTATATATTAGTTCACTCCAACGTGTGTGCAACCAATGGAAACTTCACCGACTTGTCACTTTTTTGTGATGTTTGTTTTTGAGATAAAAATTCAGTTGTGGTTTTGTGGGATGTTGATGTGGTCAGTTGTCTGACTGTTTTTCTTCTTCATTGCCTAATGTTAATTAGCCCGCCTGGTGGCCATGATCGTTAAGGCGCTGAAGTCTAAAACGGTCTAACACCGAGGTTAGCCGGTTCGAGTCCCGTTGGTCGAAAAAATTTTCACCATCAGAATGTTGGCCGGCAGGGTAGGGGAGGTGGTGGTATACAATTTCTAATCACTAGATTGCGTGCCAAAAGCCTGGATTAAATTCCAAACCTCTCCGCAGTGCTCATATGGAGTGAGGGCATATGACGCTGTTGATGGTGATTCGTCCGTCGGATGGGGACGTTAAGCCTTGAGCAGACCCCTTGGTGCTATTCGACAGGAGTAGGCTATGTGCCGGCACCGGGTTTCACCCTCTCCCTACTATCATATATCACGTCATTCATTTCATCTCCCATTAACTCCTCTGATGAGGTTGACGTCAGGAAGGGCATCCGGTCATAAAAAACCGCCACGACAAATTCATCTCACCTCATACCCGACCCCGTAGGGAAACGGGACAAGGGTTGGACATTGCCTAATGTTAATTAACACATTGCAGACTGGGTGCTCATCACACTGTCCAACCCTTGTGCTCAGCCGTTTTCTGTGTAACTTATTGCTACAGCGATTATGGTGAAATTTACTGGAGACCTTTTCTAAGTGTCCTAATATTGTTTCCTGGTGTGGTATCTGCTCAAATATACTTCTCATTGTTTTGGAGTATATGGGGGTTTCAATGAGGGGATCAGTTGACCAGTAGTCTTTCCAATATGGCTTTTCTTTTCCTGTCCCATCAATATAAACAAAGCAAACAATGTTTGCATCTCACTACTAGTTACATCAGTCCACTTCAAGCTCTTGGGGGATTATTTTGTGTGATGAAGCAGTTTGCTGGTGATAGAAGTTTTTCTGCTTGGCATCAAGTTCAAAGAAATCATCACAAAAAATAAGCCCTACTACTTTGTCAATGTTTTGAGGTTGATCCAGTTTTTACAGTTACACCTGAAACTCCTGGGAAATCCTTTAAAGTCGGTGAACTATTATTTTCTACCCATTCTTCAGAAGAAATAGACATATCACTTCCATTTACACTCGCATCATCATTTTCAGGCTCGTTCTCGACCAGTACTACTTCGCGTTGTTTTGGAGGGCGCACATCATTATCACCCGAGACACTTTCGTCAGGATAGCTTTCAACATTAAACTCGTGATTGTCAGCATCAATAGCGCAGTCCGAATGTTTAACCGCATATAATTAATTAAAAATCTCGTCTGCGTCTGGTAAGTACGTGTTCAGTCTGAGAAGTGCCATCTTACCCACGACATGGTTCCTTAAAGGATGTAGACATGAGGTCGGGAAACTTAGCAAATGAATCATAAAACAGAACAACAACGTAAAGCAAAGCTAGCATGGAATATACAAAAGCTTCAACACCAAGATTCTAGTAAAGTTGACCGCAAGCTAGTTTCAGAAATTTCGACATATGTCACCGAACGTACGAGTCTCGTGAAGACAAGTTAACTCGTCTCTCATCTGCAACACTCGGTCAGCCAAACATGACTAAACTCGTCTCCCGTCCGCAATGTGTTAAAATTAGGTAAAACAGGGCTGTCTGCTGTTATGTGCGTCGGAAGTGGGGACTTCTCAACATCGTTCTTACAGTTGTTGTGGACCTTATTGCTCATTAAAGGGCTGAGAGTGGTGAATTATGAGTCTGTAATGAGAAAAGTGTCGTAGTTATGAAGTTCATGTAAGTAAAGTATGAAATGGGGATACTAAGCGGAATCTAACTCACCCCCTCACTTCTCTTGCGGTTTGCTTGCTCCTGCGATGCTTTCTGTCCAACTGGCAGTGGCTAATGCTGAGCGCCTCATGTTGTATCTGTGTGTGTTGCGTGGAGGGGTGGGCGGAAGGGGCTTTGGATGTTGTCGGAGAAGGGGGTCTGTCTGTGGGCAGAACTTTTACGTGTGGAGATTTGTTAATGTTTTGGAACATGTTCTCGCTTACTTTTAATATTTTAAATAAACGTGTGATCTGGTCGTAAAGAGGATTTTTAGCATCTGTAATGTCACTTAAATTATGGTTTCTGTTGAAAAAATGGTCTATAAAAATGTAAATGTTTTAGAACTCGTCTATCAATTTACCGTGTTTCATTCTCCTTAGTATGGTTAAATCTTGTTCTATGGTTGTGAAAGCATGTTCTGTTTCTTTCATCACTCATTGCCGAGAGTTTATTGTGTTTGTTTGCATTAAAGTGTTCTGAGTATCTAGTTGAGAAGCTTCTTCCTGTTTGCCTAATGTATGAAACCAAACATTGGGCACAGGTAAGTTTATAGATCCCGGATCCTAAGTATTGGTGTTCGTTGGAGTTGACACTGTTGTGATTTAGGAACATGCCTTGGTCGGTATTTTATGTTTTAACACGTTGAGTGCCGAGCCGATTGTAACACACTATTCCACTGGTGCCAGGCATGAATTTCAATAGTATTCCACTGGTGTTTATATAATCTTGAGATATATTAATATGATGTACTAAGTAAACTTTATCTCATCATACCAGGGTCGTGTGAGACGCCATATGGTGTTGCATCAATTTTTACGAAACATAAAATATAGTGTGATGCCATATGGTGTCGCAGAATTTTTTGATGCTTTATATGGAATCTACAACACACATTTCAAAAACGTCAGATTTATATGCTAATTCAAACTAACACAATATTTATGAAAAACTACTGAAATGCAAAACAAGTACTCGTATTACATTACATATTGTTATCCCTGGTATACCCTGCCTGTCATAAGAGGCGACTAAAAGGGGCGACTAGGTACGGACACGGATTGTGGTTTCGTACCTTGTGTTGGACCCCGTGTGGATGGGAAGGGTTGAATACATCCACAGGTAATCCCTGCCTGTCATAGAAGGCGACTAAAAGGGTCATGTGGCCATTGATCCACTCTTTATTCTTTTTGAGGGTTAGTTTTAGACAGATTCAAAATTCTTGATGTGCGTGCTCCTGTGGCTGAAGAAGTATCAATTTGAAGATCTAGATGCTCCTGGCTTGTAAATGGAATATCTTTCTGTGCCCCTACACAAGGACCCCAGTCATCATTGTTCACATGATTATCTACACCATTTGCACCAGCACCATCCCCACCTATAATATCACTATCATTATTGCCATAGGCTTCCACATCACTCGATACAACCGTCATGCTGTCAGTGCACTCATCGTCAGTAGCATTATATTCATTGTCATCAACCCTTACAGAATCCATCAGTAATTCACAAATATCCAATTCACTGATTCTCTTCTTGGTAAGTCGCTTTCCATTTCCACCAAGAATATTACCAATATCTTCCATTTCTTTATATTTTTGCACAATTATACAAACCGAATGATAATTCACACGTAAACGAGGAAGAAACAATGCCTGGTGTGCTTTCACTTGTGAGAATGACCACAGGCCATGATTTTGGAAGAATACTGTGGTGCCATATGGTGGCACATAGCTGGAATAAACCCTGTAGTTCACTCTTCATCTAGTACCAATTTTACGTGCATAGATGTCGCAGTTGATTTTCTACAGCGCATCGCCCGAAACTCTGCTGTGCTGCCAAATGGCGTCACGCCAACTCTGATTTCAAGACGTGTGTGCTGCCACATGGTGTCACGCCATCTTAGATTTGGAGACCAGCGTGACATCATATGGCGGCATGTGGCACTCAACGTGTTAAACAAAATTTTGAAGTAGTGTTTCTTAAACAGGTTGGAAATTTGACATATATTGGGATTGCTGTAGGTGAAAGTGGCGAATTTGGACATTTTTGTTTTTTCTGGAATTACTAGCCTTTTCTTAAATGATTTCAAAGAAATTGGAAACCTATTGAACATCTTCCTTAGTAAGTTATTCCAATCCATAACTCCCCTTCCTATAAGCAAATATTTGCCCCAATTTGTCCTCTTGAATTGTAACTTGATTTGATTGCCCATTTCGATGTTAAACCTGTTGAACTTGGCCATGTTCCATATATACTTTAATTCTTTGCTGAGGTCTTTGGGTGTGAGGGGTATTTTAAATGCTCGATGTATTAGACTGTAGTAGGCTGCCCGTTTTTGAATGTTGGGATGTAATGAGTTGTTCTTGATTTTGTTTGGTGAAAATGTTGGCTTCCTATAAATATGGTCTTAGAAACTGTCGTCTTTTCGTGTGATGGTGATGTCTAAAAAATTTATAGAATTATTGGTTTCATCTTCTGCTGTGAATTTTATATTTTGATCTAACGAGTTGAGGTGTTGCAAAATGTTCGTACTGTTCTTGAAACGTTGGTCTATGATGATGAATGTGTCATCAGCGTAGCACATCCATAGACTTAAACCGTGTATTTTCGTTATGACTATTGTGTGTTCTAAGTGGTTAAGGTAAAAGTCTGCTAAAATGCCTGACACTGGATCTCCCATTGATAGACCTTTCTGGCAATATATTTTCTTGTTGAAGGTGAAAAAATTGTTGTGAGGACAAATTTGTGGTGACCCATCCCTCCGCTGGCTGCTTGCAGACTGACGGTCCTCCTCGGGTCGCTCCGGCCTTTATAGAAGGTCCAGATGCGTGTGTAAAGTATTGAGCACTTCCCGAGAAGGAACGTCAGCTGGGTTAGCCGTGGAGGCGATGGGTGACCCCCCTCTCCGTCACATTCTTTATTAGTCTAACATATAATACAAACATATATAACAATTTGTGTAAAACAGGTCCTCGACCTGTTCGGAGGGTACATAGGGCTACTGAGCTATCCGTATGGATCCGTACATGGGTAGCACCTAGAGGGAGGTCCTCGATCGCCCATGATGCTGCCATGATGGCGGCTGCCGTCTCCGCTGTGTGGATATTCACGGGCTGGGCAAAGGCCTGTGCCCAGCCCTGGTTGTAGGCGGGTGCAATGGCTGCAATTGAGTGCTGTGTCGCGTCGGCGAAGACGTCCAGGTCGACCCGCTGCTGGGTGAGAGTGCGAGGCGTGGCGATGAACTCCGGCGTCAGGAGGGTCCTGACCCAGAAGGGCTCGGCGCTCAGGATGTGCTTTGGCGAGAAGAAAGGCCAGCCCATCACATAGGCGAGCCACGAGAAATATCCGGCGATCTGCTGCCTTCCTCGATCATCAGTAGTGGTGATGTGTCGTATCAGTTGTAGGGCCCTCTGCTGGGTGGCGTGGTGCAGTGTCACTTGTTGCGCAGGAATGTCTATAGTGACTCCTAAATACGTTAGGATGGATTGAGGCGTGAGAATGGATTTTCGTCGATTTATTGTGATACCCAGGATGACCTCGAGGTACAGGGTGACCTCCTCAGGTAAGGTGTCCGTCCATGTAGAGGTGTAGATGAGCCAGTCGTCGAGGTAGACGACCATGCGAACTTGGAATTCCTGGTAAAGAAGTTCGGCGACTGCCATGCCCCACCTCTGCATGATGGAGGGGGCCAGAGCATGGCCCATCGGGAGCCTTGTCCAGACGTAGATTCGTCGCCGGTAGTGCACTCCCCATGGATGGCGTGTGGATGGTTTAATAGGGATTTGGAAAAATCCACTTTTCAGATCTATTTTGATGGCAAGAGCTGTAGGGGGTATCTGATGGAGTGCCTGCGCTGGACTGTGGAGGCTGAAGGTGGGCTTATTAATGTATGCCGTCCAAGGACTTAAATCGTATATAATACGCGCCGATCGATCTTCTTTCGCCACCAGGAACACGGGAAATGCCGATGTGGCGTCGTCCTCAACCAGAATGTGAGCCTGGAGTAAATCTTCAATGACTTTATCCAGTAAAGGAGTAGGCCGTGTTGTGCGGTAGACTGTAGGTGCATGGAGGGGTCGCGGAAGGTGGACTCCCTCATCCATGATCTTCGTGGCGTAGCGCCCCAACGGGGAGCCGACGTAAGGGACCGGGTGAGCCGCTGGAACCGCCACCGAATTGTAAAATTCGGGTGGAGGCGAGGGGGTCAGAAGAGGAGGACGTGTGGGGTCCAAGGTTGGAAGGTGTCGCGGCAGTAGGTGGATGAAGCTGGCGTCTGGAAAGTCCTCTTCTTTGTGGTCTGCTTCTTCATCGGGGGCACTGCTGGTGCCGTCTTCTCGGTCCGGAGATCCCGACCGTTCAGGGGAGCCTGAACGGGAGCCTGGACGCGACTCCGGGGAATCATCATCGAGGATATCCCACGGAGCCGAGCGCAATCGCAGCTCGTCTGGTTGGTAAATGGTCTCTATCGGGTGAGTTGGTTCCGGAGGGAGCGAAGAACATAAAGGAACCCTTTCCTGAATTCATCGATTTCCGTTACATTCTTTCAGAAAGGTATATGTTGCTCAATACGGACCTAGCGATGATGTGATTCGCAACTTGTAACATACCACTTAGTCGAGCAGCTCATCTCCTTTCTCCCACGTTTTCCCAGCCCAAACTTTGCAATATTTTTGTAACGCTACTCTTTTGTCGGAAATCACCCAGAACAAATCTAGCTGCTTTTCTTTGGATCTTTTTCCATTTCTACCCCCTGTGGATGGGGGACGCAGACAAAGAATACACCCATGGTATCCCCTGCCTGTAGTAAGAGGCAACTAAAAGGGGCGACCTAGGTGCGGACATGGATTGCGATTTAGTATAATATGTTTGAATCCCTGTGGACGGGAGGGGCTGAATACATTCACAGGTGATCCTTGCCTGTCATAGAAGGTGACTAAAAGGTCACGTGGCCATGGTCCCCTCTTTTTTAAATCATTTTTTGACGGTTAATTGTAGACCGATTCAAAATTCTTGATGTGCATGCTGCCTGGAGATGGGCCTCTTACGTGTACGATTACGCCCGAAAGCCTGCCTGTGATCGCCCAGGGATCAGCGGGTGGGAGCGTCATGCACCCTTCAGTAGTATCCGCCTGACAACACATCTTCTCGCACAGCCGAATGCCAGGACATATGATTATTATTTTTTATTGTTTCTCTATATTTAGTGCTCTGTGCATGCTATGGGGTACATTCTATTGCAGGTGACTGGAGGGAGGGAGTCCTAGTGCTCATTGCCTCAGTCATCCCGTATTAGGCATTGTCCAACATCGGACCCCGGACAATACCGGCTACGACCAGGTGGATTTTGCCTTGGCTGCTTGGTTCGGCTACAGAGACCCCTGATCAGAGTGGGTCGCATTCGGGGAGGATGATTTTGGGCATGACTTGGCAACGTCTTTGACCTGCCCAAGGTGGTCCTCCACCAAAGTCTTAAACTTGCGATTCCTTGAGGAGTCCAACCCCCTGGGAACAAGCACAGTGTGAAGGAATGGGATCCAGCTTCCGTAGGTTTCTGGTTGCTACCAGAACTGATGGGAATGACTTCAAGCTGGTAAAGTCTATTTTGTTTAGCAGGTACATAGAAGGTGTCTACGGCGAACTGGAAGACCTGAAGAAAATGCAGTATGGTAGTTTGTTGCTAAACACGCGCACTGCCATGCAAGCTGATCTGTTGCTCAAGTGTGATCACTTTGGGGCGATATTCCTGTCAAAGTGGAAGAGTGTAAGACCTTGAATCGGGTTCGTGGAGTTACCTTCCACCTTGATCTCATCTTGAAAACTGGCAATGAGTTGATGGAAGACATGAAGTACTGTGGTGTGACAAAAGTCTGGCACATTTCGCACAATGTCAACGGCGAGGATGTTGCCATGGGTGCGTTCATTGTCTCCTTCAAATTGTCAGTGTGACCAGAAAAAGTCAAGGTAACAACCTATCGCTGAGATGTGAGGCCGTACATCCCTCCCCCCAGGCGCTGCTATCAATGTCAGAGGTTCGGGCACATGGTATCTCGTTGCTGAAATCCTGTCCGGTACATCTCGCTGAGAAGAAGATCCAGGAGATGAAGACCCTGGATGGTCTTTCCTACCAGGAAGCGCGCTCTATGTTCAGTGCTATGAATGAACCCGCCAAGACGTTAGACTATACGAAGATAGCACAGAGTTTCCAGGTTCATCGTTTATCATCTAAATCTGTTGCGATCGCTGCGCCCAAGGTGGCTGTAGCTCCTGCGAGCACAGCCGCAAAGAGTAAAAGCTCGAAGGGGGGGACCACCCCACCTTCAACCACAAAGAAGTCTGTTCCAGCTGGTACTCCTAAGCCGGCGCAGCAGAGGAGGAAATCCAAGTCTCCCCCTCCGTCAGAAGTCGGCGAAAGCCGTAGCCAAGCCGGCGGAGACGGCATCAGCAACCAGGGCTGGGAAATTATCTCCCAGCTCGTCTAAACATGAAAAGAAGGCAGAGAATAGGAACGCATTTACCAGGCGCTCCCGCACTTCTCCTGCGAAGGGGAAATCATGCCCTCCAACTGCAGGTAAGAGTCTCCGCCAGCAGGTATGCCTGCTCCAAAACCTGCGTGCTCCCCTCGTAGGGAGACATCCTGCCCCCCACTCCGAAGGCGCCGAAGTTCTGGGCATCAGTCCCACCATCTTTTGATGACGGGATGGACGTCGCACTCTCATCTACATCTACGGATGTTGATATTGATAGTGTTTATGTTTAAGAGCATTTTTTCGCTCATAACCTAACACACTCTCTTTTAGTCCACACTATGGCACTGTTACAGTGGAACTGTAACGGTTGTGACAGGCATCTTGTTGAGCTATGCCAGCTCATTCGTGAGTTCGCGGCAAGTGTAGTCTGTATTCACGAGACAAGCCTCAGACCAGGTCATCATACGGTCTTGAGTAATTTCAGACTGTACTTGGCAGAATGATATGCTCCCTGGGCATTCGGTGGCATGGGTATTTTTGTTCGTTCTGATACTTATAGTGAAGAGGTTCCTCTAAGAACCCCACTGGAAGAAGTTGCGATGCAGTTACCGCTGCCTGTCACAGCAGCAGTGTGTTATGTTTATTTTCCACCAGGCCAGCCTCTGAACATAACTGATGTCACTGATCCTATAGATCAGCTTCCACCTATCTTCCTCCTATTGGGCAATTTTAATGCCATTCACCCCATATGGGGCTCTGAAACGCCTTGCCCCGGGGGAAGGGAATTGGAAACTTTAGTAACAGAACTTGATTTATGTATTTTGAACACAGGTGAACCAACTCATTTCAGTATATGTTATGGCACATACTCTCGCATAGATGCAAGTCTGTGCAGCCGAACGTTGGTTCCACTGTTTCGGTGGAATACACACAATGATCTCTGTTGTGACAGTGGCCATTTTCTCATTATTCTTACTTTGTTCAAACAAAAATCTGGCGAGGCTCCTCCTTGGTGGATTCTTAAACATGCTGATTGGCCAAAGTTCACATCACTAGCTGTCTTCAACGACGAGACCAGGCCGACCGCAGACGGTGAAATAACTTGCATAACACAAGTTATTCTTGCTGTTGCTGAGCAGTCTATTCAATCCTTTTCAGGGACTCCTCACCGAAAACTTGTTCCTTAGTGGAACGAAGAAATTGCAACAGCTATCGAAGAACGCTGTCGCGCGCATGAACGTTATCGTAGGCAGCCTTCTGTGGCCAACTTGTTAATATTAAAAATCTTCCTGCTAAGACGCGAGTTCTTTGCCAAAATAAGAAAGTTTCGTGAGAGAGATATGTATTGTCTATCTCGTCAGATACTCTCTCTCAAGTGTGGACTAAACTTAGACATATTTCGGGTGTCCAAGAATCATCTTCTGTACTGGGAATTTCCATTGCAGATAGTATCGTCACTAAACCACTCTCGATTGCTAACCATCTAGCCAGTCATTTCGCGGATGTGTCTGGCTCCGGGAATTACCATAGTAATTTCCTTGCTCTGAAGCGGGAGGCAGAACGTTATCACCTTAGTTTTGCCACTCAAGCTTCAGAGGACTATAACATGCCCTATACGGGGTGGGAACTCCGCAGCACCTTTGTGCTTTGCAAGGACACATCTCCTGGGCCAGACAGTGTCCATAACCAGATGTCGAAAAACCTTAGTGAGGATTATATATCATATCTCCTTCGTGTGTTCAACCGAATCTGGATAGAGAGTGAGTTTCCGTCTCAGTGGCGAGAGGGCATAGTAATTCCTGTCCTCAAGCCTGACAAAAATCCTAAGTATGCAGGAAGTCTTACTGTTTTTGTAAGCTATTTGAGAGGATGGAAAATTGCCGACTTGTGTGGTGTCTAGAGAAACAAGGACTTTTGTCTGAGTACCAATGTGGTTATCGAGCCGCTCGCTCAACCACTGACCACTTGGTACGCTTGGAGAGTTCTATCCAGGATGCATTTCTCCGCAAACAGCATTTGGTGGCTGTTTTCTTTGACTTGGAAAAGGCCTATGACACCACATGGCGATATGGTATCCTTTCAGTCCTGCTTCAGTCGAGATTCCAAGGCAACTTGCCGGTATTTACTGTGAATTTTTGTCCTTCCGTCTATTCCGTGTCCAAGTAGGGAGGGCATATTCGCAATACCACGTTCAAGAAAATGGAGTCCCATAGGGATCAGTTCTTAGTGTCACTCTGTTTGCGATTACCATAAACGGTATTGTTGCTGCTGGTGGTTCTGCATTAATACCATCACTATATGTGGTTGATTTTGCTCTGCATTACAGCTCGCATAATATGGCAGTAGCAGAGCGACAATTACAGCAAGCTATTAGGAGGGTGGAACAGTGGACTTTAGCACATGGTTTTAGGTTTTCAACTGCAAAGACTTCTGTTGTCCACTTCTGCCGGCAGAGCACTCTGTGCTTTATTTAGGAAATGTTGCTCTTCCCGTAGTTGACACAGATTTCTTGGTCTCCTTTTCGATAGCAAATTATCGTGGGAGTCACATGTGCGGCTGTTAAAAGTACAATGTACCAAGTTAAATATCTTGAAGTTTCATAGCAACACTAATTGGTGGGGGCTGACCGCACAGTGTTCCTACGATTTCAGAGGGCACACATTTTATCCAGGTTAGACTACAGCTGTGCAGCATATGGATAAGCAAGCAAAGCGTCCTTGCAAAACTGAATAGTATTCACCACAGCAGAGTTAGGTTGGCAACGGGAGCTTTACGTACAAGCCCCATTGCTAGCCTGCTCGCTGAATCTGGTGTGCCGCTTTTACACCTGAGGCGCCAGCAAATGCTTCTGTCCTATGCTGCAAAATTGTGACAGATGCCACTTCACCCAAGGTATCCTAGAGTATTCCACAATGAAAATCGTCAGCTGTACGCTGCTCATCCTCAAGCAGCACAGCCGGCTAGAATACGCTTGGATACCTGTCAGAGATTCTTTGATGTACCTTTGGTTCCCTGCCTTGTCAGACGACCAAGTGGGGTACCTCCATGGATAATAGGACAACCTGAAGTAATCCTGGACCTGCACACTGGCCCGAAGGGAAACACGGACCCTTTGATTTATCGGAGGCTCTTCCTGACCGTTCTTGACTGGTATACAGGTTCAGTCGTCGTTTACACGGATGGTTGGAGGACAGAAACAAAGGTGGGCTGTGCATTCGTTGTCGACAATGATACGTTTCTTTTTGCTCTCCTGGAAACCTGTAGTGTGTACACAGCTGAGCTCTATGCTATCTGTGAAGCTCTGCGGTATGCACTGTCCGATGAGCACAGACACATTCTTCTGTATACTTACTCCTTTAGCTCGCTACAGTCTCTTGATACCTGTTTCTCTCGGCACCCTCTGGTGCGGCGGATCCAGGACCTGCTGGCCGGATGTTCTGTTGCCGGCACCGAAATCACGTTTATGTGGCTCCCGAACCACATGGGTGTAGAGGGAAACGGGTTAGCGGACAAGGCTGCGAAGGAGGCAGTTACATGCCCCCATTGCCATACAAGGTTGCAGCAAGTGATATTCGCTCTCAGCTGAGACATCGGTTATGCCTCATTGGGAGATGGAGTGGCAGGCCATTCCACTTCCAAGTAAGTTGAGAGCGATTAAAGGTACAACGAAGGTATGGAGGACTTCCCTTCGAGCTTCTTGGAGGGAAGCAGTGGTATTATGTCGTCTTCGGATTGGCCACGGTGTAGCAACGCACTCCTCTTTACTGAAAAGGGAATCCCCTCCAGTGTGTATTTGCGGCGATCATCTTACCGTGGTACACATCCTTACGGAGTGCGTAGACATGGTCGATCTGCGCCGTAGGCTAAAACTGCCGAGTACAATCTCCCTTGTCCTGCGAGATGACGAGCAGTCAGCAGACCTCTTCATCTGTTTTATGGGGGATAGTGGTCTTTTTTATCGTGTGTAATAATGTCCTTTTGTCTTAGTGTATTTTTGTTAACTATGCTGTTATCCCATTGACTCTATTTTAGTTAGTGCTTGCGTGTTTTAATGTGTTATTTTAACTTCTAACATGATCCAGGCAATGCCTTATTCCATTATCACCTGTATTTTATTAGAAAATAAGGCATTGCAAATTAGATCCACTGATTGTTTTAATCTCATAATCATTTTTCGTCACCATTTATTTTAATCTCTTGTCAGTGGATACATTTTAAAATTTTAGTTATCAAATCATGTTGTCCATCTCGTACCATTAGGGGCCAATGACCATAGATGTTAGGCCCCTTTATACAACAAACAACCGAGCTCGATAGCTGCAGTCGCTGAAGTGCAGCCAGTATCCAGTATTCGGGAGATAGTAGGTTCGAACCCCAGCCCTGAAAATGGTTTTCCGTGGTTTCCCCATTTTTACACCAGGCAAATGCTGGGGCTGTACCTTAATTAAGGCCTTGGCCGCTTCCTTCCTAGTCCTAGCCCTTTCCTGTCCCATCGTCGCCATAAGACCTATCTGTGTCGGTGCGACATGAAGCCAGTAGGAAAAAAAAAAGCATAACCATATGCAGAGATCTGTACCCTATATTTACAATCCCATTTATGTAATTACCACATTGAAGATCTTTCCTTATGTAGTAGAAGTCCGTTATAATGAGAACCCCGTTATAACGACAGTTCCGTCCCTTCAAAATTCCTATTTCAAAACTGTGTATTATCCTTTGATTACACAGTGAGCTCTATCACTGATGCATCCGTTATTACGAGCGATGAAATATGCATGATTTTTTTTCCATTACCGATAATTATGCATCCAGCAATTATATTACGCGTGATCGATCATCCTTGGTATCATTTCCTCGCCATGTCCATTAACGAGCTCTCTCGTCGACATACGAAGGCGATGTCGGAGTTAGTTAGTAATACCTGATTGCTGTTCCGTAAAGCAAAATGGAAATGAAAGAGGGGAACATATTTGCATAATAAATGCGGAAAGAACATGTCTGATAGCAGTTAACTTGTTAAAAGTAAAGGTTGAAGTAAACCATCGCTCAAGTTTAATGCTAAATACTGCAATTAGGTAAGAATGGGATACATCTCAAGATATGACAGAGTGTATCATCGATTTCAGTGGTTAGTTTTATAGTTTCTCGCGTCAGGTTAAATTTCAGAAAGGCTGCTATCATGCAAATTTATATTTTTGCTACTGGTGCTTGAAATAGGTTTTCTTGATACATATAGTATGGTTAAGTTGGTTTAGGTGACGCGGTTTGAATAAGAAAACTGAAACGTTTGCCATCAAATGCAATCGATCATCTTTGGTACGGTACTGTTTTCTCGCTATGTGTACTTGCGAGCTCTCTAGTGGACGTTCGAAGGCGATGCCTGAGTTGATTACTAATGCCCGTCAGCTGCTGTTCCGTAAAGAAAATTAAAAATGAAAGAGAGCCCGTTTTCATAATAAATACGTAAATAACATGGTCGATAGCAGTTGTTAACTCGTTAGGAATAAAGGCTAAGTAAACGATTTGTTTAATTTTAATACTCTACACTGAAATTTAGTAAGAATGCAATACACCCCAAAATCTGGCGGAGCACATCACTGATTTCAGAGGTTACTATATATTTTCTCGCGTCTGGTTATATTTCACAAAGGCTATTCCCATCTAAATTTATAGCGAGAAGGTTATCATTTTTCTACTGGCGCTTGATATATGTTTTCCTGGTTCACATGCGCTTGAATTAGGTTACACTGTTTGAATAAGAAAACTGAAGAGTTTGCCACAAACTGCGACCTTCAAAGTAGTTTTCTTACCATGTGCACTTGCGAGCTCTCTCATTGATATTCGAAGGCTGTCTGGTAATAACCATCAAGCGTTGTTCCGTAAATAAAAAAAAGTTACGAAAGAGAGCAAGTTATCATAACAAATGTAAATAGCGTGGTGGATAGCAGTTGTTAACTCATAATAGAAATAAAGGCTAAGTAAAAGGTTGCTTCACCGAGCTCGGTAGCTGCAGTCGCTTAAGTGTGGCCACTATCCAGTATTCGGGAGATAGTAGGTTCGAACCCCACTGTTGGCAGCCCTGAAAGTGGTTTTCCGTGGTTTCCCATTTTCACAGCAAGCAAAATTCTGGGACTGTACTTTAATTAAGGCCACGGCCTCTCCCTTCCCACTCCTGGCCCTTTCCTGTCCCATCGTCGCCATAAGACCTATCTGTGTCGGTGCGACATAAAGCAATTTCTAAAAAAAGAAATAAAGAAAAAATTCAGAGCGGCTATACCCATGTAAATTTACAGCGAGAATGTTATCACTTCTCTACTGGTGCTTTGAGTAAGTTTTCATGATATATATAGTACGGTTAAGTTAGGTTAGGTGATGCTGTTTGAATAAGGAAACTGAAGGATTTGCCACAAAATACGACCCTTGGTATCGTTTTCACGCTATTTGCACTTGTGAGCTCTCTCATCGACATTCAAAGACTATATAATACAGATGTTGATTCCCGTAGGGAATCTGTAATATTTGTTCCGAATGAGTAAATTTATAATACCAATATAAATGGTCCGTTATTGGACATTATAAATTTTCCAGCTAACTCATTCCTGGTTGCCAGTGTTTCGCCCTCATGTGCTAGGCTGGGCTCATCAGTTGGTACCTAGCACACCTACCAAGACGCGTGGCTAGTGCATACCGTGGAGGCCACTGCGTAGGCCAATTGTAGCCACCGGCAATGCCAATGCACTATGAGACACTCTGTCTCACTACTAAAAATTGATGCCTGCTTGGCCATCAGATAATACAGATGTTGATTCCCATAGGGAATCTGTAATATTTGTTCCGAATGAGTAAATTTATAATACCAAGTTATCATAACAAATGTAAATAGCGTGGTGGATAGCAGTTGTTAACTCATAATAGAAATAAGAAATATTACAGATTCCCTATGGGAATCAACATCTGTATTATCTGATGGCCAAGCAGGCATCAATTTTTAGTAGTGAGACAGAGTGTCTCATAGTGCATTGGCATTGCCTGTGGCTACAATTGGCCTACGCAGTGGCCTCCACGGTATGCACTAGCCATGCGTCTTGCTAGGTGTGCTAGGTATCAACTGATGAGCCCAGCCTAGCACATGAGGGCGAAACGCTGGCAACCAGGAATGAGTTAGCTGTAAAATTTATAATGTCCAATAACGGACCATTTATATTGGTATTCGAAGACTATGTCGGAGTCAATTAGTAACACCCGTCGACTACTGTTTTCTCAAAGAAAATTCAAAATGAAAAAGGATAACACATTCTCATAATAAATGCATAAATAACTTGGCTGATGGCAGTTGTTAATTCGTTAGAAATAAAGTCTGAAGCAAATGATCGCTGATTTCAGAGGATAGTTTATATTTTCTCGTGTCTAGTTAAATTTCGGAAAGCCGTGCGGTTAGAAGCACGTAGCTTTGAGCTTGCATCCAGGAGATAGTGGGTTTTAATTCCACTGTCGGCAGCCCTGAAGATGGGGGCTGGGGGCTGTACTTTAATTAAGGCCACAGCCGCTTCCTTCCAACTCCTAGGTCTTTCCTATCCCATCGTCGCCATAAGACCTATCTGTGTTGGTGGGACGTAAAGCCACTAGCAAAAAAAAAATTGGAAATATTTGCATATAAATTAGTAGCAAGGAAGTTATCATTTCTATACGTGTGCTTAAAATTTGTTTTCATGATGCGTAAACGGTTATGTTAGGTGATGCTTTTTGAAGAAGAAAACTGGATCGTTTGCCACAGAGGCCTCTGAAGTGATACTACAATTTTTCAGAATTAAATTAAACATTAACTTTAAAGTAGTATCAGATTTTGAAAAATAACAGATGAGTAAGCAGTAGTGTGGATATCACCCACGAAAGCGCAAGTTTTGAACAAACTGATTGCCATTTCATACCAATTTTAATGTGTGGGGGGGAATTTTTCCTGATTTTTATGAAAAAATCGGATATAACGATAATCCGCAGTAGCGAGTAAATTTCTTGCCTTTATGAATTCTCGCTATAACAGACTTCTACTGTATTAACACATAGGTACTTGCAATGATTCCCATAAGGAACTTTCACCCCAACAATGCAGTAATTAAAACTGAGAGGAGTTTTCCTATTTGTGAAACTCACAACCTGACATTTAACCCCGTTTATCATCATACCATTGCTTACTGTCCATCTCACAACATTGAGGTCATTTTGTGGTTGCTTACAATCTTGTAACTTATTTATTACTCTATACAGAATAACATGATCCTCAAAAAGCCTTATCTCTGATCCCACTTCTTAACTCTCATTATATATATATATATACATACACCAGGCGATTTGGCCGTGCGGTCAGGGGCACGCGGCTGTGAGCTTGCATCCGGGAGATAATGGGTTCGAATCCTGCTGTCGGCAGCCCGGAAGATGGTTCTTTGTGGTTTCCCATTTCACACCAGGCAAATGCTGGGTCTGTACCTTAATTAAGGCCACGGCCGCTTCCTTCCAACTCCTAGGCCTTTCCTATCCCATCTTCGCCATAAGACCTATCTATGTCGGTGCGACGTAAAGCAACTAGCAAAAAAATATATATATAAGAAAACATAAAGGTCCAGTAATACTGCCGTGTGGAATTCTCCTCTTAATTATTACAGGGTCAGATAAAGCTTCACCTACTCCAATTCTCTGAGTTCTATTTTCTAGAAATATATCCACTCATTCAATTACACTTTTTTCTAGTCCAATTGCACTAATTTTTGCCAGTAGTATCCCATGATCCACCCTATCAAATGCCTTAGACAGGTCAATCGCGATACAGTCCATTTAACCTCCTGAATCAAAGATAACTGCCTCTGCCTGTGGTGACTATTGGAGCAGCCACTTCTCCTCCTTGAGCTTTGTGAATTGCTTCGAGGTGTTGGTGAAGCTGGCAGCAAATCTCCTGTAGTAGGTACGCAGGACAAGAAAACTCGTCAACTCCTGCTTGTTACCCAGTACTACTTCATTCTTTCACTCTGCAGTCTCCTTCCCTCTTCTGTCCCCAGTGCTTGGGTCAGGGATCTAGCTTTTCCTTGTAAACTCATATTCTTTATTCTCAACTCTCAAGTTTCCCTGTTACTGGCTTCCATTCCTTGTGTTCCCATTTCTTTCAGGTCCTTCTTCTTCTCCTTGTGATGTTGGCACACCATACTTTTCCAGGTCCTAAAAAGCCTTACTACCTGGTTGGTGTCCGACTCGTTGGCTGAATGGTCAGCGTACTGGCCTTCGGTTCAGAGGGTCCCGGGTTCGATTCCCGGCCGGGTCGGGGATTTTAACCTTCATTGGTTAATTCCAATGGCCCGGGGGCTGGTTGTTTGTGCTGTCCTCAACATCCCTGCAACTCACACACCACACATAACACAATCGTCCACCACAATAACACGCAGTTACCTACCAATGGCAGATGCCACCCACCCTCATCGGAGGGTCTGCCTTACAAGGGCTGTACTCGGCTAGAAATAGCCACACAAAATTATTATTATTATACCTGGTTGGTCAGTCTTCCTGTGTCCATTCTCTAGATATGTCTGAAGAACATGGCTCTCCTCTTCTGGATGGTATCTGAGATCTTTTCTGTCCTTAGGTACAGTTCTTAGTTTCCTTTCTTTCTGTATGATCCGTCCTCTGTTCTTTGGGGTCCAGTATCTACCCCAGAAGCTCCATTAGTTCCAACTTTTTGACCAATCCAACTAATACATTTTATTCAGTAGCACCTTGATTATCCATCTTAATGGACTGCACATAGCAAATGTTTAATCAAAAATAATCTGATAATCCATATTACCAATTTTGATGGACTTGGTGGTACTTCCATTGACCCTTCACAGTTGAAGAAAGCATATAAATTTTATGTAAAACTATGCCTGAAGTAGCGCAGAGGAGAGATCCTTCCTTTGTGCTTGCCAGTGTCTCACAAAGCACCCCAAGAAGTATTCTTACATCACAGTATAGAAGAAAAAAAAAATAGGCTGTATACATTTGACACTTGTGATCTATTTGTGTGTTGCTATTGGTCAGCTTAGGTCAGCTGTCTTGAAGACAAGTTTTCTGTTGTCTTCGATAGAGCTCACATCATGTGTGCCCACAAGGCTGACACCAATGAGGTAGAAATAAGTAAACCACACAGTTTCAGACTGTCATAGTGTGTGGTCATAACCGTACTTTTAAGTCATATTTTAGCTGGACTTCAGGACCCCAGACTCCCTTTGCTTGCCCTCAGACCAATGGTCTTGTCGATAGCCAGACCTAAGTTCCTAAGTTGGCCACCTTCTGTAGCGCACTGTGACATCATTTGAGCTGCACCATGTTGGATCTCAGCCTTGTGTAGCATGCTGTGACATCCAAGCTGCACCATGTTCGGTCTCCAACCTATCTTCTGCAAAGGATCAGCCAAAGCTTTACTTGCGGCTGTCAGAATGTGAAATATAAATGTACACATTAGCTATCCTTGCTTTGTACTGATGTGAAATAAATTTCATTTTGGATCCGTATTGACAATTATATAATTTGAAAAATTAGTGTATTGGTTCCACCTTGTCAATCCTATACGTTCATTTACAATTGGAATAGAACATTATGGCCTGTAGGTATAAGGCAGGGTACTCTAAATTATTCATTGCAACAAGTGCTCTAAATGATTGCCAACTTGTTCAGATTAGGTTTCGATTTCGGGCAGCATACATATCGACTGTATTTCGCCAGAAGGGCGAACGCGCCGTTTACAAAAGTTTTCAGTATCAAAAAACTGATTTGTACTTATCTCAGTAAAGTAGTATTAATGTTTCATACAAATTTATGAAGCATTATTTATTTTTCATCTTCTGATAAAGATTATTTACCATTGAACCCTTTCATTTGTCACCCAGAATTTTTAAAAAAAATGTGTATTGTTGGCATATTCGCCCTATTGGTGAAGTAGTTTCCATACTTGCCTTACTCGCCCCTACGTTTGCCTTTTTGGTAGCATCTGAGGTCCGGTTTCTTCAACGAATGTTAAGTGTTAACTCTGCTGTTAAGGTGACTTGACACACAATTTAACAAAGTGGTCGTCTCATTAAGAATTGTTAACTCTAACAAATTGTTAATGCTTGTGTCAAATTAACCTGGCAGCAGCCCTGTGTTAAACCTCTTAACAGCTGCCAAAATTCAAAATGGAGGCATAGAGAAGACTTAAGTTTGAAGCTTTACTGCTGTATGAAGACTGTTTATAAACTGAAGAAGGCAAAGGACGACCCATACTAAGAAATAACGACTTTTTAGAGTTGTCAGAAGAATGATTTCTAATTACCAAAGGCATAACGAACAAGGTACTAGACGATATTGAAAATGGGTTAGAGTTTCCAACAGTGAAGACAAATATCATGAGGCAGGATTCGCTTTGGATCACATGGAGGTGATAGAACATTAAAATGCGAACACATTTTACTCAAACTTGTCAGGTCCGGAACCTAATAATTTCCGAAAAATTTATGATTCCCCTGATTCTAATGCAAAGCGTATATACTTGAAGAGTTGCAACCCAAACAAGTGGAGCAGTGGCAGAGTGGTCATCATACTTGTCTCCCAATCGCGACTGCGAGAGTTCGAGTCCCGCCGTAGACATACTTTTTTTATACAAAGTTAATCAATATTTCAGGGAATGTAAAGGCAAAAATGAGAATAAAATGAATAATCAAACTACAGTGGAACTTTATTTTCTATCTCAAATTAATATATATATATATATATATATATATATATATATAGGAAAGAGATCCAGCAGTAACTGTGAGAACGTTTAGGCCTATATTCATTTCAGGTAGAAAATAAAGTGTACTGCAATTTTTATCTTAACATTCCCTGAAATATTAATTTCTTCTTCTTTTCTTTATCTGTTTACCCTCCAGGGTGGGACTTAAGGGCAGTGTCCTGGAGCTTCAGACTCTGGGTCGGGGATACAACTGAGGAGGAAGACCAGTACCTCACCCAGGCGGCCTCACTTGCTATGCTGAACAGGGGCCTTGCGGGGGTGATGGGAAGTTTGGAAGGCATAGACAAGGAAGAGGGAAGGAAGCGGCCGTGGCCTTAAGTTAGGAGGAGAAGTGGGAAACCACGGAAAACCGCTTCCAGGATGGCTGAGGCGGGAATCGAACCCACCTCTGCTCATTTGACCCGAGGCTGAATGGAACCCATTCCAGCTCTCGTAACACTTTTCAAATTTCGTGGCAGAATCGGGAGTCAAACCCGGGCATCCAGGGATGGCAGTTAATCATATTAATTCATTTTGTGCAACAATTATAGCTGCGGCGAGGCTCGAACTCACGTCTACGAGGTTCGGAGACAAGTACGGTGACCACTTGGCCACCACTCCCTACCAAGCTGATGTAACTCCCAAGTATATATGCCTTGCATTGGAATCGGGTATTCATCAATTTTTCAGAAGTTTTTATGTTGCGGACCTGACTTATTTTACTTATTTAAGTAAAATTTGTTCACCTTTTAGTGTTCTACCACCTCCACTTTGTCCGAAGCGGATTCTGTGTAATGACATCTGACCTTATTTCTTTTGAAAACGAAAGCGTATTGAAACCCTCATATAAGAGTTACCATTAAGTGTCTCCCCACAGGTACATTGAAGCTCGGTGAAATCGGTTGACCTCAGGGTCTGGCCTCTGCTTCTTAGATATTATGCTTGAGACACTTGTCAAGTAATTGTAGGCGACTATGTTCACGAGTACAAGAAAAAGTGATTAGAATCCTGCAAAGAATTCTTACTGCCACTGCAGCATTAACAAGGCATTACATTATGTTCACCGCAATAAAAGAATGCCCGAAAATCATTCAAAACTTATCAACTATCACGTTTTCCCGGTGATAAGAATATAAGAATAGGCTATATCGAACGTTGTGATATAACAGTCTGTTCTTGCATTTTTTAAACACATTCGCATAATTTTAAATTAAAACTACATCATTTGTCTCACATTCATCATAATAACGCTTTTGTTGCCTCTTACTTGACATGTCTACGTCTTATCGGTACCCACTAACCATAACCTATTATAATGTCAACCATGTGTCTGTGTGACAAAATACTATTTCAACACACCACTAGGAGCGCTTTATGTAAAGAAACAAAAGACGCTCGCTGCCAAACACGTTCAGAAATCTCACAGAAATCTGTTAATTTGTCTTTAACAATTGTTTTGTAACAAATGTTGGAAATGTGTTTGTGAAACGGGGCACTTTTAAACGAAGTGTTAAATTAATAACAATTGTTAGTTAACATTTGTTTAGTAAAATTTAACATAGAGTTGAAGAAACCAGGCCTGAAAGTTGTATTCAACATCCCATTTGTACTGCTTTAACTAGTTCTGTATTTATTTTTATTTATTTGCACCTATTTCAAGGATACGAATATAACAAATAAAGAAGGAATTATAAATGGGTATGAATTATTGTATCCCAAATCAATAATCAATTTTAATTTATTGCATTACTTAAACAAATGTGTACCGTGCTCTAATGGGCGTGAGATAATTGGAAGGAAAGCAGTGGAACTGATTTAAAGTTCCTGTGGGTATTCATCTTCATCAGTTTCCTCCAACCTGTATTGAACATTTCTAGAATTCGGCAACTGTAGGTATTCCTGATGGTAAGTTGGTGGGATAATGTTCATTGAGCATAGCTTCTCTACGTCCTTGAATTTCTTCATAGCCAGAGGAAGTCGTCTCTCGTAGGCCTGTTGGAACATCTGCTTTTTTCTTATATCTTTGCCTTCTCACTGGCAGCATTTCTGCAATTATCTCACTGTTTTCAGAAAGTGTGTAGGTGATATAAAGCCACTTTTCTCCCTTCACAAACTGGACCAAATAGATTTCTCCTTATTAACCATCATTTCAGTATCAGCAGATTTGTTCTTCCAGTCTTCAAACTCATTATGGTTCAACACGTGACATACGTATGGTCGAGGATTAGTACTGGAATTCCTGATCATTGTTGGTCATTCACTCGGAGCCCAGATTGTTATTTATGGCAAGCTGCTTCAATTGAGGCATGCATTGAATCCACTGGCTTGTACGTGTGGCCTGGAACAAGATATGTCAGTTCGATCAACTAAAATGTTGTGGATTTCTGCAACACTTGGCTGAGGGTGTATATCACCTGCTTATTCTTATTCTGCCCAGGACAAGAATCACAATAGGCCTATAAATTTAAGATAGTTATTTCATTTCTCTCATCAACGTCATGAATGTATTTCTTAAGAATGGTACAGACTTCGTTAGCCCCTCGTTTTCCATCGCATTCTCCCCAGACATATACGAAAAGCCACTTCCAGTGAACTCTGATAAAAACATAAATTATATGCAGCGTACCTCGTACTGTAATTCAGCAACATGCTGTCTTCTATCGGTGTACTGAGTACCTTCTGTAGGTCAAATGAAGTAGTAAGGATACTGGAGTCTTCCGTATGTACCTTCTGATTCTTTAGGAATATCTCTTCTACATGTTGCTTTTTTTTAAGGTGGATATCTAACTCTGATCTTTGTTCCACACTTATGCATTTTTCTGACACATTTTTGTACCTTTCGCAAGTAGAACCTTTGTCTTTCTTTTGACTGTGAAAGCCTATATTAAAGGGGGTATTGAATATCTTCTTGAACAATTGGATACTCACGGGATCAGTTTCTTGCTGCTTGAACTGTCTGTACACATTTGAAATATTTTTCATTTCAGCTGGAAGGTACTTTCGTACTGTACTCTTACTGAAATAATGTGAAGGTACCACTGGCAACCACATAATGAATTCCTTTACCTCTTTTATACTGCATTTTTTTATTTTATTTTTTTGTTATATATATATATGTGGCTTATGGCGACCACGCATATCTGGCTTAGCAACAATTAAATCTGTTGAATTTTCGACAGCATATCTAATAAGTTTCTCGGTTATCGCAAGCGTCTTTAGAAAAAAAACATAAACACACACGTGCACGCTCTCCATTAAGTGGCAAAAGGTACTCTTGGTTTCTTCAGTTCTTCATCTTTTCACAGGTACGAACTTTACATTACTTAAAATAAAGTTTCTTGTATCTAATCCAGATGAAAGGTTCCAGTAGTAATTAAAAATTCTCTCTCTATCCCCTTCTTTAAATTTGTTGCATTCATTACTGCAACTTTTCCCGACACATGGATTACCTAACACGCATTTTTCAACACTTTCTTGCTCCTGTGCGACAGATATTTCAGGTCAAGCAGACTGTTTTTCTTCCGCAATTCTTTCTTTGGGATTGATTTTTTTTTCTTTCTCTTCCCACTATGCCCTACAATTAGAGACTCACGGGTCATGGTTGAGTGTGGTGCTCCATCTGAATCTTGATCATTCGCTTCAGGTAGTTCCAGAGCCATTGTCGGGTGTTCATCATTTGAACCATTGTAAGGTATGAATAAATCTTGTCTTTTATCTTCCAGATGGAGAGAATCATTTTGAGTTTCATCGCTTTTTCTTCCAATACTCAAAATGTCAGCTTCTCAAAAATCGCTCACATGAATCACCGTCGTACCATTATTAGGGCACAACATCTCATTACTTCCCAACATAGGCACCATTTCACACTCAAACACATAGTCGAAATTCGTTATTTCATTAGTCACTACTCATATCATGGTCCACTGAAACACTTTGTAGGACGGAAGTAGCAATTAAAACGTCACTTTGGCTTTTCTGATGTTCAGCTTTCTCGCGCTGGTCAATTGAATCTCTCAGTGCAAGTTCCACCAATCTTCTTCCCACTGGGCGAGTTGGCCGTGTGGTTAGGAGTGCGCAGCTGTGAGCTCGTATCCGGGAAATACTGGGTTCGAACCCACTGTCGGCAACCCTGAAAATGGTTTTTTGTGGTTTACCATTTTCACACCAGGCACCTTAATTATGGCCACGGCCGCTTCCTTCCCATTCCTAGGCCTTTCCTGTCCCATCGTCGTCATAAGACCTATCTGTGTCGGTGCGACGCAAAGCAAATAGCAAAACATCTTCTCCCCCTTAAATAATACATACATACATACATACATACATACATACATACATACATACATTATCATTATAGACTGTTATGCCTTTCAGCGTTCAGTCTGCAAGCCTCTGAGAATTTACTAAACGTCGCCACAATCCTCGATTTGCAACTAGTGTTGTGGCCTCATTTAGTTCTATAACTCTTATCTTTAAATCGTTAGAAACAGAATCTAACCATCGTCGTCTTGGTCTCCCTTTACTTCTCTTACCCTCCATAACAGAGTCCATTATTCTCCTAGGTAACCTATCCTCCTCCATTCGCCTCACATAACCCCACCACCGAAGGCAGTTTATGCGTACAGCTTCATCCATCGAGTTCATTCCTAAATTAGCCTTTATCTCCTCATTCCGAGTACCATCCTGCCATTGTTCCCACCTGTTTGTACCAGCAATCATTCTTGCTACTTTCATGTCTGTTCTAACTTATGAATAAGATATCCTGAGTCCACCCAGCTTTCGCTCCCATAAAGCAAAGTTGGTCTGAAAACAGACCGATGTAAAGATAGTTTCGCCTGGGAGCTGACTTCCTTCTTACAGAATACTGCTGATCGCAACTGCGAGCTCACTGCATTAGCTTTACTACACCTTGATTCAATCTCGCATACTATATTACCATCCTGGGAAAAAACACAACCTAAATACTTGAAATTATCGACCTGTTCTAGCTTTGTATCACCAATCTGACATTCAATTCTGTTCAATTTCTTACCTACTGACATCAATTTAGTCTTCGAGAGGCTAATTTTCATACCATAAGTAATGACATGCTGAAATGTTTCTGAAATAAAGAAATAACCTAAGTGAACACTCATCTTTGATCAGCCACAAAACTGTTTTTATCCTTACACTTTTAATTTCATTATGAGGCATTGGCAACTGGGTATTTAAAATGATTTAGATTTGTATTATAATTATTAAGAAACCTGCACATACTTTAAATTATCATTAAAAGGATTATCACCACGTATAGGTAATGTCGACAACACAAGCCATTCAAGCTTTCTGCTCATCAACAATGCAGATAATGTGTCTGTGTACAAGAAAGCGGACGCATTAAGAATGAAAACAATCATTTTACACTCTTCTTTCAATAGAATTCCGTGGATATTCGCCCTTCAGGTGGTAAGCACTTCTCACGTTTACCTTTCTAGGTGTGAGATTTGCCTTTTTGGTGATAAACATGTATCACATTCGCCCTTATAATTTCTAAAACAAGTTCCTTTCCTGCCATTATTTCCAATACTAGATGTTCGCCCTTGTGACAGTAGGTACATTTCAACCTATCAATATTAGAAATGAAATAAAGTGAAAATCGCAAAAACTGGTCTGTTCGCCCTTGTGGCAAAATACGGTCAATATTATCTCTGAAGAAACAGTACCATGTTTCAGACAGTGCTCTTCCTGTCCATAATTTTTACACTTTGCAGCCACATATGGATATGCTGTCCATTAAAACAATTTCCATTGTGTTCTTTTTCCTATGCTTGTGCGTAAAGGAAAATGAACTGTACTGTAGGAATGTACTGTATGTTTGCATGATGTATGTACACACTTCTACAATATAATTCATTTAAGGTTCATTTTCTTTTGCCACCATGTTATCCTTAACTGACATTTTTGCTAAATTCAGTTTCCTGGTAAGTTCCTTTACACTCTCCTTTTCCCACAACCATTCACAACTCTGTTTCTTTCTAGCCTGCACCTTCTCCTTAATCTCTTTATTTCTCTCTTTATGATATAGTGGGTCTTTAGCATTCCCTGGCACCTTTAAAGATGCATACATACCTGTTTTCACACCCCCTAAACAACCCATCCCATAGGCTGTTTACATTTTTATTTACCATTTTCTACTGATCATAATTTCTGTTTCAAACTCCCCCAATGCTCACTTACCAACCATATGGTATTGCCTAATAGCCCTGCATATAGTCCTTTTTCCTGTGCAATGTTTTCTCATATTATGTTCCTGACATATAGGTAGAATGCAGAGCGATATCAACCATAAAGTCTAAGAGTGTTAAATGGATTGCATATATTCGAGAATTATAAAGTCCTGGTGGGCCATTCTGTGTATATTTATTGATACAAAAACCCTTCATCCTTTTGATTTTTCTATAAATGTAAAAAAGCAATAGATTGCTGCTGTCAATTTAAGTTCAGTATGGATAAGTAAAATTGAATACCAGTATTATGTCAGTTACATTCTATCATTTGTCCAACTTCTTGACTGAATGGACAGCATAGTGGTCTTCGGTTCAGAGGACCCTGGATTTGATTCCCAGCCAGATGATGATTTTAACCACCGTTGGTTAATTCCTCTAACTCAGGGGCAGGAAGGACTAGGCCTAATTCACATTAGTGCCGACCCCAGATAACTGGGAAAAAGGCTAGGAAAAATGATTGACTTTCCATCCAAACCTTGTGTAATTTTTGAAATTACTAGTCACCTCGTTGTGACTTCGATTCCACCTAAAACTGGAACCAAAAGTCAAATAAAACAACTGGCCTATTGCTGCCTTTCTGTAATGCATTAACACACTTCATTTGTGAAATGTTTTTGGAATGTGAAACTGAGGAGCTGTCTAATACGAGAGGCAAAGTCAAAGTAACAGTGAATCGGAGCATAAATTGTGCACCATGTTTCTGCAGGCTCACTAAAACTAAAAGTTAAATAACTGTTTTCAAGTAAGAATATTGTTATTTCAGCCCTTAAGTTTGAGTAGTTTAAATGGGGAACCGCAATTCAGTTTCATTCCTGCTGTCTTTGAAATATAGGGCACTTTTGACAGGAATAGTTTGGTATTTTCTCATTTACGGAAGAAATGTAAGGTGCAGTCTGCATATTGTGTGTCTTTGATTAAAACTTTAGTAGTTTGTTTTGTTTTGCAGTTAACTGATGAGAGGTAGTGGTTTAATTATTTTTGTCCATTAATATTCCGTCTTTCTAGAACAGGTTTGACAAGTTCTGTCCAAGAACATCTTCCAGTGTCGCTGTAATATTCATGGATATAGTGATATTGGGTTTCCTCTCTCTTTACTGGAGTATTTTTATTTTGTAGTTGGTGCTTCCTGGGATGATGTTACATCCTCTGCAGTTTGGGGTACAGATGGCTGCTACAGCATGCCTGTACAACTTGACAAAAGGTGATCTGGCTCACAAAATTCATCCCAAAATTCTAAAACGTGTTGTCGAACTTACTCTTAATGCGATGGAGACGTTCCCAAATCACTACCAGGTATGTATGAATGACTGCATTTCATGTATATGTTAGGATGAAATGTATTGTGTTTTGAGTGGCTAAACTTGAAGTGATTATTCACTGTCTGAAAGAGAAGTCTTAGAGTTTGTTGCTGTTTGTTTTATTATTACAATAATTTTTTGTGTAATCTCCATGTAATTTAATTTGTCTCCTTTCTCTTCATTTCCCATTTCCAGTCTTCTGGGTCGGGTTGTGAATCAAGGATCTCCACAGTTTTCTGTCTCTCGCCCACTCTTTTCCTTCTTCCAATATTTCTTCTACTTTTACTTTGCTCTTTTGTATACTTACTCTTTTTAGTTATTTAAAGGTCTGCCTTGTCAATACAATTCAATTGAATATGGTGCAAACAGTACAAACTGGTGTCTCCATTCACATTCTCTCTCTGATAATTTCATATGATTCGAAAATTTTGAAATATTGCAGACTAGATCTTCTACTTAACCTAAAAAAAAAAGAGGAATGGTAATGAACCTTGCACAAGCAAGATGCTGCTAGTTTAACAGGAGTCAAGAGAAATGTAAATAATCAATAACAAGCTAGGAAGGAATATAAAATAAATATAATGACACATTAGTATGGGTGGAGAGTAACACCGAAGAGAGATGAGGACAAATGCGAAAGTAGAAAAGAACAAGACAAACTCCACATTGTCATACCATGTAGCCAACTTGCTTGGTGACAGCAAAACAGATTAGATGTAGTGTTATAACCGGGTGGCTGGATAGGATCATCTGCAACAGTTTACTTGTATTTAACCTATGATCACAAGTGCCAGTAGACAAATTTCAATTTGCACCTCACCACTGTCCATCTTCGGTGATGTTGGGAACAGTAGGCTGATGAACTAGTGTGTCAGAGAGGAGGGCAGGTTCTGTCTAGGTGCCAATGTTTGTGTATTTAGCATCAATCAGGCAAGCGACACTTCCCTTAGTGTATAGAATAGCAACATGCAGGCCCAATGCCCGCATCATATGCGGAGAATCACAGCCTACAGTGTCTGTTAGCCTCTGTTACTCATACAGGGAATATTAAAAAGTACAGTGTATATCCATAACTTGATATAACATGGTCTGATCTGCATTTTCATCACAAGAAGAGTTGATAAACAATCAATCAACAATGACCATTAATAGCACTACAGTGATGAAATTCCTTAGAGGAATAATGGAAGACAGGAAGGGATAATACATACATACATACATACATACATACATACATACATACATACATACATACATACATACATACATACATACATTATCATTATAGACTGTTATGCCTTTCTGCGTTCAGTCTGCAAGCCTCTGTGAATTTACTAAACATCGCCACAATCCTCGATTTGCAACTAGTGTTGTGGCCTCATTTAGTTCTGTACCTCTTATCTTTAAATCGTTAGAAACCGAGTCTAACCATCGTCGTCTTGGTCTACCTCTACTTCTCTTACCCTCCATAGCAGAGTCCATTTTTCTCCTAGGTAACCTATCCTCCTCCATTCGCCTCACATGACCCCACCACCGAAGCCGGTTTATGCGTACAGCTTCATCCATAGAGTTCATTCCTAAATTAGCCTTTATCTCCTCATTCCGAGTACCCTCCTGCCATTGTTCCCACCTGTTTGTACCAGCAATCATTCTTGCTACTTTCATGTCTGTTACTTCTAACTTATGAATAAGATATCCTGAGTCCACCCAGCTTTCGCTCCCGTAAAGCAGAGTTGGTCTGAAAACAGACCGATGTAAAGATAGTTTCGTCTGAGAGCTCACTTCCTTCTTACAGAATACTGTTGATCGCAGCTGCGAGCTCACAGCATTAGCTTTACGACACCTTGATTCAATCTCACTTACTATATTACCATCCTGGGAAAACACACAACCTAAACACTTGAAATTATCGACCTGTTCTAGCTTTGTATCACCAATCTGACATTCAGTTCTGTTGAATTTCTTACCTACTGACATCAATTTAGTCTTCGAGAGGTTAATTTTCATACCATACTCATTGCACCTATTTTCAAGTTCCACGATATTAGACTGTAGGCTTTCGGCACAATCTGCCATTAAGACCAAGTCGTCAGCATAGGCCAGGCTGCTTACTACATTTCCACCTAACTGAATCCCTCCCTGCCATTTTATACCTTTCAGCAGATGATCCATGTAAACTATAAACAGCAAAGGTGAAAGATTACAGCCTTGTCTAACTCCTGTAAGTACCCTGAACCAAGAACTCATTCTAGCATCAATTCTCACTGAAGCCCAATTGTCAACATAAATGCCTTTGATTGCTTTTAATAATCTGCCTTTAATTCCATAGTCCCCCAGTATGGTGAACATCTTTTCCCTTGGTACCCAGTCATATGCTTTCTCTAGATCTACGAAACATAAACACAACTGCCTATTCCTCTCGTAGCATTTTTCAATTACCTGGTGCATACTGAAAATCTGATCCTGACAGCCTCTCTGTGGTCTGAAACCACACTGGTTTTCATCCAGCTTCCTCTCAACGACTGATTGTACCCTCCCTTCCAAGATGCCAGTGAATACTTTGCCTGGTATACTAATCAGCGAGATACCTCAATAGTTGTTGCAATCCTTCCTGTTCCCTTGCTTATAGATAGGTGCAATTACTGCTTTTGCCCAATCTGAAGGTACCTTATCAACACTCCATGCTAATTTTACTACTCTATGAAGCCATTTCATCCCTGCCTTCCCACTATACTTCACCATTTCAGGTCTAATTTCATCTATTCCTGCTGCCTTATTACAATGGAGTTTATTTACCATCCTTTCCACTTCCTCAAGCAAAATTTCACCAACATCATTTTCCTCCTCCCCATGAGCTTGGCTGTTCACAACACCACCAAGATGATTTCCTTTTACATTGAGAAGATGTTCAAAATATTCCCTCCACCTCTCCAGTGATTCCCTGGGATCTATTATGAGTTTACCTGAATTACTCAAAACACTGTTCATTTCCTTTTTCCCTCCCTTCCTAAGATTCTTTCTTACAGTCCAGAAAGGTTTCCCTGCTGCTTGACCTAGCCTTTCCAGGTTGTTACCAAAATCTTCCCACGACTTCTTTTTGGATTCAACAACTATTTGTTTTGCTCTGTTTCTTTCATCTACATACAACTCCCTGTCTGCATCGGCCCTTGTTTGGAGCCATTTCTGATAAGCCTTCTTTTTACATTTACAAGCTGCTCTCGCTTCATCATTCCACCAAGATGTTCGCCTTTTCCCATCTTTACACACAGTTGTTCCTAGGCATTCCCTTGCTGTTTCTACTACAGCATCCCTGTATGCCACCCATTCACTTTCTATATCCTGAACCTGCTTACTGTCTACTGTTCGAAACTTCTCACTGATCATATCCATGTACTTCCGTCTAATTTCCTCGTCCTGGAGATTTTCTACCCTTATTCGTTTGCAGACAGCTTTCACTTTCTCTACCTTAGGTCTAGAGATACTTAGTTCACTACAGATCAGATAGTGGTCTGCATCATCGAAAAATCCCCGGAAAACTCGTACATTCCTAACAGATTTCCTGAATTCGAAGTCTATTAAGATATAGTCTATTATGGATCTGGTACCCCTAGCCTCCCATGTGTAGCGGTGAATAGCCTTATGCTTGATGAATGTATTCGAAACAGCTAAACCCATACTAGCACAGAAGTCCAGCAAACGCTTCCCATTCCCATTAGCTTCCATATCTTCCCCACATTTACAAATCGCCCTTTCGTATCCTTCAGTTCTATTCCCAACTCTCGTATTGAAATCGCCCATTAGCACTATTCTGTCCTTGCTGTTGACCCTGACCACGATGTCACTCAATGCTTCATAAAACTTGTCAACTTCATCCTCATCTGCACCCTCACATGGTGAATACACGGACACAATTCTAGTCCTAATTCCTCCAACTGACAAATCTACCCACATCATTCGCTCATTTACGTGCCTAACAGAAACTATGTTCCGTGCAATGGTATTCCTGATAAAGAGCCCTACCCCAGACTCTGCCCTTCCGTTTCTAAAACCCGTCAAGTACACTTTATAATCTCCTATCACTTCCTCGTTATCTCCCCTTACCCGAATATCACTTACTCCTAGCACATCCAGATGCATCCTCTTTGCTGACTCAGCCAGTTCTACTTTCTTTCTTCCTTCCATAAGCCCCATTAATATTGATAGCTCCCCATCGAATTCCATTTCGTTCGCCAAGTTGTTTCCAAGGAGTCCCTCGCCTGTCAAATGGGAGTGGGACTCCGTTACTCCCATAGGTCCGAGGCTTGCTAAAGGAAGGGATAAAATCAGATAAAATCAGAGAGAGAATTGGATTCCATAAACTGCAAGACAAGGTTGACCAATAAGGTGAAATGGTAAGGACACATTAGGAGAATGGAAAAAGATAAGAGTTCCAAAGAGAGTATGTATGGAGAAAATTATAGGAGAAAGACAACAGGGAAGGCCCAGAAAGAGCTGGACAGATATGGTGAAAGATAGTATAGAGAAGTATCTATAACCTTGACTGCAATGGCCACCAATGGTCTGTATTGACTTAAATCACTGTCATTAATTATTTTAAGGACTGCCGTGTCAGTACAATACAATTGAATTTCTGCCTTCCATAGCTACTTCTACTTTGTAGCATGTTATAATGTCAGTGGTCATCAGTTTAGTTTCCTTATGCTATTAATCAGAAAAGCACTTGGGATATACCTCATATCCTACCTATAGCTAGTAACCCTTATCATGGATGAACAACATTACATAGTGTCATACAACCTTGAATATCATTCCTTAGATACAGAGGTCATTTCATAAATTATGGCAATCATGTTATGTCTTCTGAACAGTTGGGAACACAATAATTTCAGTATATTTGTTTGAAAACCTGTGTCACACTACTGAATGCCACAGACAGATGGTGTTTGCATGCATTGGGGGAATATTTATCAGTTCTACAGGCCATGCTCTAAGAAGGATGTAAGTAAAACTGAATAGCAGTCATACATGAAAACTGCAGCGCTTCATGGCAGAAATTCACATCAATATTGTGCAGAGCTAAGAGATGTGTCAGGTTTTGCCATATCAGATTTGTTGAGGCCTTCAAACGTAGATGGGTAGCAACTGTTGAAATGTTACAGAATGGATGTCCCATATCTGTCACTGTTATCAACAAGTGCTTTACAGAAGACGGGCATTGAACAGTGAAAGAATCCCCCCTCCCCCACACACACAAGAGTTTTTTCTGTGTTGAAAGTGTTTCGAATTGAACAACAGGCTGTGCAGATACGCAAGATTTGTTTTCATTTTGTCTATAATGAAACAGTCTTTCAGTTGTATTTGCTCTTAGCTCCTGTACCTGGACCCAATTTGATGGTAGAATATAGGAGCAAATTCCAGTGGCCTTTGAGCACGTAAAGCAGAGTTAAATTGCTGCTTTATAGAAAAAGTTACACAGTTGTCATGACAACTGAAATGACCTGTGTGTGTAACAGGGGTAAACAACATATGTGCTGTCTGTTTAATTAAATGAGTTTGACTTCTTGTGAATGAAATTTTTGGATGCTTGTGAGGAACCTGCCAAGAAACAAAAGTTTGGAAGAGAAATTGAGAATGTTTCATAAATGAATGCATCAAGTGATAATTATTTGTTCATATTAACATTGCTTGTTTTTTTTATTAGAGTAACATTTATCTCTTTCTTGTCCCCCAGCTTCAGAAAAACACTCTTCTAACGTTGTGTAGTGACCGTATCTTACAAGATGTGGCATTTGATAAGTATCGTTGTGCAAGACTTGTAATGAACTGCTTGTGTGCCTTTGAGGATGCGTCCATGAACAGGATGAGTGTTGCAATCTGCAGCATACTGGGTAAGAAGTAACTGCTTTTAACTCACCATAGTTTTTGCACCCAGTCCTTTTAAAACTGATTCTTTGTGTCTTGTCTGTGGACCAGAGTGACTGAAGTTGCTTGCTTTGATGGCATTTTTCTCCACTTCACTGATTGCTTTAGTTATTTTCCTTCTTATTTGCAGAAACTTTTCATGAACATGCATGCATGCATGCATGCATACATACTTGTATTTATGAAGTATATCCCATATGGAAATTAGGAAATACCCCGTTCCAATCTTATCTCCTATAACTCCTTTTACTGTCAGTGTACTTCAGATGCTTTATATTAAGTCTTTAGAGCAAGGGTCTTCAATTATTTTTATGTGGGCTCCAGAAGAACCAAAATATGTACCTACTGTGTGAAATTTTCTTAGTTTCTTTTTCATTTAAGACAAATTTGTGTATTGACTAAGGTGGACCAATGGTATAATTTCCTTTTAAATTTGGATTGCAGGAAGTTTCAGCAATGGTTAAGCTGTCTCTGAAGTGTACATTAGTTATTCTTGATCTGAAATTAGTTTTTACAAAATTCATATTGGATAATTTCACACACATATGTTGGCCCAAATATTGTTGGTACATATTCAGAAAACTTGCGTAGGTTGGGGTATGAAGAATCTCTATGAAGAGAAGGCCAAAGCGACACATTAGTTTTCTCTGCTCTTTCTTCCGTCATTTGCAGTTGAAGGATTTCTATCTGTAATTCTGCTTTAGTACATAATTCTTCTCGAGAATCGATGGCAAAAGGTGTTTCCACGGGCTGAAGAATGTCCCCCAATTAGTTGAAATTCATAATTCACCAAACTGCATTTTGCAGCAAGTTCTTCCCTGAGTTCTCTAATGTTAAGTTGTCTCACTTTGTTAATTTTTTTATGCGAGAGGTCAGTGACACACAGACTTTTCAGAACCTACCTTGAGGAATTTGGTGCCATGCATACAAATCCTTCCCTTCACAACACTGTGGCAAAACACAACATTACTAGTTTTATCTCATAATTATGATGCACCAGACTCCTCATAACTCCCACCGTCCTACGAGCATAATATGTTGCCACCGATAACAGGTTTTCCCAATTCATATCCTCTCCAGACAAAATGGCGTATAGTGGCCCATATATGTCTCCCATACAACTGCGTTCAGTAGCCTTGAAGCCATGCAGTTCTTCCGCAAATCAAACACCATTAAAAATATGAATATAGACACACAATTGAGCGAAGTAATTTCTTATTTCCTGCTTGAGTTCAGTAACAAACAAAAATAGTCTACCCATGTGTACGTTTGTGGCTGCAGACAGCGGTAGTATTTTCATGGCTTGAATCACTTTTGCATCACGTGAAAGTAAGGTGCTGACTGTTTCAACAAGACACTTGTTTGCACTTTGAGGTGTCAAATGATTATTTCTTTTTTTTACCTAAATCTAGGATACTTTTAAAGACATCTGTCTTGCCTTCTCTTATTTTGTGGTAACTTTTCTCATGCTTTGTTAACTAAACCCTAATGAAACTTTCAACTGATAAAGCTTACAGTATCTTGCATCACTGTCAAGTGTTGGTTGTAACTGGAATCTTTGCTGTTGAAATGCTGCTTTCAATTCCTACTCTTAATCAAAGCAAGTGTCTGATTGCATATTAAATATGTCCATTTTGCATCTGTACATTCAGGAACAAAGAAGAATTAAGGTGCCTGGTATCAAACATGGACTAAAGCCATTTTGTTAATTTTTCAGTAGAGCCATATTTTTGTTTCTCTATGTTAACCTATCGATACAAGTATGAACATTTTTGTGTGTCATATTGCAGCCCTATGAACAAGAAAACCATGGTCAACACTTATGAATTTCATTCTAAGGCATTTTAAAACACGTTTAAATATGACAATGTCCATTTTTGAAACTAAGATTGGCTTTTGTCCATTTTTGATACAAACATCCATGTAATTTTCCACTTTTGAACTGAACTATCTCAATATTTGGAATCAAAGTTGCAGGATGACATGAAAGTAAACTTCTGTTTTAAAAGAAATATAATGAAAATATGGTTGAAAATAAGGTCATACTTTATTAACAATTTTAACATTCATTTCAGTTCTTGATTCACTGTATTTCTTCAAAACAATCACATTCGTAATGATTAACAGCGTGTTCATTTTCACTACAACTGTTCTTGTTATTGACTTCGACATGCCACTTAAGAGAGGCATTTAATTTCCTCTCTTTTCCAAAGCACTTACATTGTAATTTATCAACATCTTGAAGTTTCTGTGGGTTTGCATTCACGCCAATATCAATTCCTGTGTCCCAATAGTAGCCTACATCACTTTTAACTACAAAATTACCTCTTTTCGTGCAACTGAGTACAGTTTCTTTACACTGTGAAATCTTGAAATGAAGTTGACTAGCAAATTTCACATAAATCTGTGCTTGTTCTTTCCAATTCAGTGGTTCCCGGGTTCGTCCAATCGCTTTCACTGTGCCAAAACTTTTGAACACCTCGTGATATTCATCTGGACTATGGTTGTCATCTTCTTCAGGTCTTTCTCAATGAGTCCAAAAATCCTATCTGAGGGCAAATATGAGTGTCCAATAATTGGAAATACCAGTTCTAATTTCTTTGCCTCATTCTCCAGCCACGTATAAAGCTCATTAAAAATTATCCATATTTGTCATCATTTTCATTTCCCCTTGTCCACCTCCAGCTAGGTCGAGGTGTTGATGGTACTTCTCCACAGTTTTCTCTCCTTCCACCACTCCTCTTCAATAATTGTATATTACCAGGCACATTCTGGGGCTGTAGCTTAATTAACCCTTACCCCTCGTCTGTCGGGTGATATTATGATATTCTTGTTCCGGTTGCATGTCGGGTGAGACCCGACATGACCTTGTATCGCCCACCGCTCGTCTGCTGTTTCCTAGCCGACAAAATACACAATGCTAAACTGTACTGCCGTTTTTCGGTTCAGGGTGGAACTTTGTAGAATCCAGATACTATTTGACAGTCAGTCAAAAATCTATTATTTAGATGGCAGTGTAGCCATCAGCTATGCACTCACGCACGTGAAAGCTCGAGCAGTAGTAAACAATCATGGTCGCCATGTGTTCTTCTAGTCATATATAGTTTACTGTTAAGTGTTGTATATGTTAGGTAACACACAAAACCACAGTATTTTCGCACCTGTACTCCTTCCTTGTACCCTAATGAATATATCTAATAGCATTTAACGATGCCTAAAAGTGAACTGGCGATGTTCGGCTCGTATACCGTAACTCAACATGTTTCTGATGCAATTATAAATAAACAGATCCCGATTTCAAGAAATCTCCATTTACAGCAGTTTCAGCCTACAAACTACCATGAGGTATGAAACCAGAGACTGAATTAGAATTTTTCAATTGCTTTTTATCGATAATTTGTTCAATGAAATTATTAACGAAACCAATCGGTATGCAATTACTAATGCAAAATAATTTGTCTTAAATTGCACATATTGCTTTTATTTGCTCCAATATAGTTTTCTGTAAACGTGTATAGCCTAAATGCATCATTTAAAAGCAAGTGCTATCTCCAAAATCGTGAAAGATGAATACAGGTCATATAAGATACAAATTCACATTTAAAATACGAGTAGTAGAGGCAACACAGAGAACTTTAATTCGAGGGGTAAGGGTTAAGGCCATGGTCGCTTCTTTCCCATTCCTAGCCCTTTCCTATTCCATCGTCACCATAAAACCTATCTGTGTTGGTGCAACGTTAAGCAAATTATATTTTAAAAACTTTTTCTTTAAGCATTCCGGTCCAGTCTTCTTTTCCTTATACTGTTCTTGACAGAGTCTATCCGTCTTGCTCTGGACCTTCCTTCTTCCATCCTCATAACACGTTCAAACCATCTCAACATGAAGATTATTTCATATGATATGGAAATATTACTTCAATGAACTCCTGAATGTGAGAAATGGTGCAGAAGATGAGTGCAGTGGTAAATGACAAGTTGCTTTTTACATCACACTGACACAGATAGGTCTTATGGCAATGATGGGACAGGGAAGGGCTAGGGGTCAGAAGGAATCAGCCATGGCTTTCATTAAGGTACAATCCCTGCATTTGCCTGGTGTGAAAATGGGAAACCAGGGAAAACAGTCTTCAGGGCTGCCAACAGTGGGGTTCGAACCCACTATCTCCCGAATACTGGATACTGGCTGCAGTTCAGCGACTGCAGCTATTTAGCTTGGTAGTGATAAATGAGGACGATCCAGAAACAGAGTGATATTTCAATGGCAGAGATGGAAATGGCTGTTAAATGAAAGCAGGAAAAGCAGCAGGGAGAAATATGAAGCACTCTGTAAGCTCAGTTGAAGGTACTGATGTGCATGAGGAGAATACACATAAGGAGGGTTGCATTCCTTCTCAAGAGTATAATCCCAGAATCCTCAGTTGAAGTACAGGCATTTGAACCACAATTCGCACTGCTGCTTTAGTGAAGGTAATGATTAAATGGAATGCGGTTCTGAATGGGATGTGATATGCAAAAACCATACTAATCTACAAAGGCACCGGGCGAGTTGGGCGTGCTGTTAGGGGCGCGCAGCTGTGAGCTTGCATCCGGGAGATAGTTGGTTTGAACCCCACTGTCGGCAGCCCTGAAGATGGTTTTCCGTGGTTTCCCATTTTCACACCAGGTAAATGCTGGGGCTGTACCTTAATTAAAGCCATGGCTGCTTCCTTCCCACTCCTAGCCCTTTCCTATCCCATTGTCGTCATAAGACCTATCCGATCGGTGTGACGTAAAGCATATTGTAAAAAAATCTACAAAGGTCATAAAAGTGATCCTTCAAACTGGTGGCAAATGTCCAGTGATTCAGCATCTCATTGAGAGAGTTCTGGATTTCAAATTGAAGGGTTTTATAGTATTAAACGAGAGTAAGGAGGGATTTGTGAATCAACCAGGCGCATACCTTTCACTGATAGATGAATGTTTAAGAAGAGCAAAGGAGAATAAGAACAACCTTACTGTATTAATGTTGGGTGTTACACAGGCTTTTGATAATGTTGGACTTGATCATTTAGATAATTAGATCACTGATACTGAGCCTATCCCAACAAGCCTTCGTGGGATAGTTGAGAGTTTGTCCAGGGGAAACTATGTTAGGATTCATGCATTGAAATAGGTATCTGAACATACTGAGCTCAGAAGAGGCATTTTTCAAGGATGTCTTCTTTCTCCGATTCTTTTCAACCTATCAGTCTATTTCGACATAAAATATTTATCAGGGAAATAAATTAGTGATGCATTTCATTTTGAAAAATATTCTATCTAGACAAATTATCAGTAGTTGCTTTTGCAGATGACATAGTAGTTATTGGCAATTCCATGGATGTTGCGCAGGCATTACTCATGATTGCCATGTCTCAACTTCAGCAAATTGACCTTGATCTGAATGTGGTGAAGTCATCTTTAATATAACTCAAGGTCAGCTATTACAGAAGGACCTCTTCTTGAATCACCAATCTATATATAGGTTGATTGTTGGATGCGCTTGAGAACGGTTGGCTGTTGAGAGAGCTCTTGCATTATTGTAATGATAAAGTAGATAAAACTTATTGAAATAGCTTAATTTTTTGTATTTGTGAATCATTTAGTGCTATTTATATAGTGGTGCAATGAGTATGGTATGAAAATTAGCCTCTCGAAGACTAAATTGATGTCAGTAGGTAAGAAATTCAACAGAATTGAATGTCAGATTGGTGATACAAAGCTAGAACAGGTCAATAATTTCAAGTATTTAGGTTGTGTGTTCTCCCAGGATGGTAATATAGTAAGTGAGATTGAATCAAGGTGTAGTAAAGCTAATGCAGTTAGCTCGCAGTTGCGATCAGCAGTATTCTGTAAGAAGGAAGTCAGCTCCCAGACGAAACTATCTTTACATCGGTCTGTTTTCAGATCAACTTTGCTTTACGGGAGCGAAAGCTGGGCGGACTCAGGATATCTTATTCATAAGTTAGAAGTAACAGACATGAAAGTAGCAAGAATGATTGTTGGTACAAACAGGTGGGAACAATGGCAGGAGGGTACTCGGAATGAGGAGATAAAGGCTAATTTAGGAATGAACTTGATGGATGAAGCTGTATGCATAAACCGGCTTCAGTGGTGGGGTCGTGAGGCGAATGGAGGAGGATAGGTTACCTAAGAGAATAATGGACTCTGTTATGGAGGGTAAGAGAAGTAGAGGGAGACCAAGACGACGATAGTTAGACTCGGTTTCTAACGATTTAAAGATAAGAGGTATAGAACTAAATGAGGCCACAACACTAGTTGCAAATCAAGGATTGTGGCGACGTTTAGTAAATTCTCAGAGGCTTGCAGACTGAACGCTGAAAGGCATAACAGTCTATAATGATAATGTATGTATGTATGTTTAGTGCTTGTTGGTAGAATTTGGGAGTAGTCATATTTATTTAAATTTTATAACAAGTAATTCAGTTGGTCTTCAGTAAATTACGTTTTCTAGGTTAAGTAGGCTAGCTAGGTGTACCTTGTTTCAAATTTAGGTTTAGGAAATACTTTAGGTAATAATTTTAACTTTAAAAATATTTGTAATTATCTGTAGGTTCGTTGGTATAATACTTACAAAGGCAGATTATCATAAAGAATAGTACCGTAACTTCCGCTGAAATTTCTCCGGTACTTCGTATAGATATCCGTCCAAACTATCGCGAGGGTAATAATTTACTACATTTAAAAAAACACGATACGCCTGTAAACTTCCATTTAATAAGTAGTTAAAGAGATTACCCGGTAATAGTTAACAGTCGCTGTACTGTTATTGATTATTGTCGCTCCTCATATTCAAATATTGCATTGTTGGCTACAGTCGTGAACAAAGGGAGTAGTGTAGTCAAGTAAATATAAATAAAAATCAGCTGACCTTGTATTCCAATCATTTGTACTTCTGAGTAGGTAGTTAAAGTATCCGTAATTTATATTTCGCTCCCTCGATCTTTCAGTATTTATGAGCGGTTAGCTAATAATAATAATAAAGTTCATATATCCCAGTAATTGCAGTTCAAGTCCCGGAAGTAGTAGGAGTAGTTTTGATAGAAATATTTGAAAAGTTATTATTGTAGAGAAATCTTGTATTTTTCAGTAGGCCTAATTAAGGACACTTTTATTCTCCGTCCCGTGGAGTAGGGAAAATAATAGTAATCCACCAGCTGTAATAATCACATAACCACTTTTCAGTAAAATTGTAGTGAAGATAAGGTGTAATATATTAGATAGTATCTTGCCAGTTATATTCTTGTTTTTCTTCAAGTACGGCAATCCTTTTGATACTTAAGCATTTAACCAAACGCAATGTAGTGTAGTGTAGATACATTGTAGTATAGATACATTGTAGTATAGATACAGTACATTTAGATAGTGCCGTATCTTGCCTGCTATATTCGTGTGTTATCTTTCGTTTGTATCTATTGGACCGTAATACTAATAATAATTTGTCTAAGCATTTAGCTTTGTTGGTAATCTTTGAGTACAGTAGTTCTTGCAAATTTCATTTCTGTTGTGACATATGGTACCGGTATCGTAATTAGGATACGTCTGAAAGTAGTTTAAAAATTACTGTAGTGTACTGTACAGTAGTATACGAGTAATATCCTATTAGAATTTAGTGTGCTTATTTTATTATTGTAAAATATTTGTGTAGTACTGGTGTAGTAGAGGTATCCGTAGAAACTCTTACTAAAATTCTGTTGTTGTAATTAGGATAGGCTTAATTGCAGTTTGAAATTGTGTAGTTCTTGTGTATTCCTTTAGATATTCAGTAATTAACAGCAGTTTTTATCCTGTTAGGGGTTGTAGGATAAAAAATAGAGTACGACTAAGTAGTATTGTAGTGTAGTCGTATATTAATTAACTTATTGTTGTGTGATCTTTGAGTACTATCCCAGACAGTATATCCCTCCGTTCATTCATTTTTTGCAAATAAGTTATTTTATTTTTAATTTCAATTTTTTCCCCGTAAAGAATGGCTAAGGAGCGCAAGTGTACGAACTATGGGTGTGACGAGGCATTGCGGGGTATGAGGGAGGAGTTGGAAAGTTTGAGGGAGATAATTAGGATTCTCACAGAAGACAGGAAGGAAGATAGAACTCCCTCAAACAATGTACAGGTTACAGTAGGTGTACAAGAGGGAGGGGAAGGAAAGGGGGGAGTTGTAGAAGACAGGTGGTCTAATGTTCTAAGGGGAAGGAGATTGCAGGCTAAGGGCTCTATTCAGGATCAGAATTCAGGACAGGTGTCTGTGAGAAATCGGTACGAGTCACTCCAGGTAGAACAACAGAGGGAAGATGAGGGACAGGGAACTGTTGGTGAGATGTGTGGAAGTAAGAGGAAGGGAAAAGGTAGGAAAGGGAAATGTAGAGTAGAGGATAGGAAAAGACATGTGGAACAGGGTCATGGGAAGGAGAAAAGGGAGGAGGAAGTAGCTTCTGCAGCTATCAGGAAAGATAGGGCTGACCAGGAGGGGAGGGGATCAAATGAGGTGGGTAGGGTTGAGGCTCTGGTCATGGGGGATTCCATCGTTAGACACGTGGGGAAAGTGTGTGGAGGAAAGGGAACCAGGGTAGAATGTTATCCAGGAATTAGGTTGAGGCAGATGTTGAGGAAAGTAGAAGAGAAGGACGAGGGAAAGGAGAAGGTGGTAGTTTTTCACGTTGGTACCAACAACGTAAGGCAAGCTGATATAAGTACCAAAATAGTTGGAGATGTGTGGGATCTGGTAAATGCAGCACGGGTGAAGTTTAAGAAAGCGGAGATTGTTATTAGTGGAATACTGTGTAGGAGGGATACTGACTGGAGGGTGATTGGGGATTTAAGTGAGACTATGGAGTGGGTATGTGGGAAACTAGGAGTGAAATTTCTAGATCCTAATAGGTGGGTAGGAGATAGGGATCTGCGCTCAGATGGCCTTCATTTAAACCGCAGTGGTACGTATAAGTTAGGAAATTTGTTTGGAAGGATAATATGGAAGTACATTCATCGAAACGGGATGGCCTAGAGAGCGGTGATAAGAGAACAGGGAACTGGAAATCAAGTAGGGATGACATAAAATTGTTAGTGTTGAACTGTAGAAGTATTGTAAAGAAAGGAATAGAATGAAGTAATTTAATAGATATATATTTACCAGATATTGTAATAGGAGTTGAATCGTGGCTGAGAAATGATATAATGGATGCAGAAATTTTCTCACGGCACTGGAGTGTGTATCATAGAGATAGGATAGGAATGGGGGGAGGGGGAGTGTTCATTCTCGTGAAAGAAGGATTTGTAAGCTACGAAAAAGTTAAAGATGAGGCACATGAAATTCTAGGTATAAGGCTCATTTCTAAAGATAATAGGCAACTTTATATATTTGGAGTGTACAGATCGGGAAAGGGTAGCACTGACGCGGATTCAGAATTATTTGATAGGATAGTCAGCTGTGTGGGAAACGACATGGAAAGAAATGTGATTGTAGCGGGAGACCTGAATTTGCCAGATGTCAATTGGGAAGGAAATGCGAACGACAGGAAGCATGACCAACAAATGGCAAATAAGTTAATATGGGAAGGACAGCTGATTCAGAAAGTGATGGAACCAACCAGAGGGACAAATATCCTGGATGTGGTGCTGATAAAACCAGATGAGCTCTATAGGGAAACTGAAGTAATAGATGGTATTAGTGATGATAAAGCTATTTTTGTGGTAGTTAAAAATAAATGTGATAGAAAGGAAGGTCTTAAAAGTAGGACTATTAGGCAGTACCATATGGCTGATAAAGCAGGCATGAGGCAGTTTCTAAATGGTAACTATGATCGGTGGAAAACGGTAAATCCGCGTCAGGTCATAAAATTTAAGAAACAAGATTTTCACTTCCGAAGGTGCATATGTCCCTGAGGTTCACCCAGCCTACACCGAAAATGAGTACCATGTTAATTCCTGGGGGCAAAGGCAGCCGGGCGTAGAGCTAACCACTCTACCCCTTCACGTGTCGTGGTTAACAATGGTGGAAGCCTTTACCTTCCACTCCTCCAAGGGCCTTCATGGCCTGTACGGAGGTGTCTTTGTTTTGTTTTTGGAAACTCCACTTAAGGGGAACTAAAGTTGGGGGATAAATTTCAAAATGAGAATTTCTACAATATATCTCATAAACATGCCTTTGGCAAGATGTAGTGTTTACAGTGCGGTATGTCTTCTGGTATGGGCTAGAATAAAATTGTTACTTTCATTGACCTGTCTCAGTCTCTTCCTTGGCTTTGACAATATGAAAGTGGCTGAGGTATGAGTGACGCTAGTAATGCCATTCCTTATGCAGCCAGTCCCTGCTCTGAATGGTGTGGAAATGTCGCTCGTAGGGTCGGTTGGTGCAGGCATTTCAGTGGGCTTGGCAGACTGATGTGCAATAGCAACTTCTAGCTCGGTGAGTAAAGCAACGGGAAACTACCTCACTTCCTCATTTCCCTAGTACGCCTCTTCAGTGACACCTAGGCCATCTACAGCTAATGGTGAACCTGTTGAGGATCCAACCAGCCTTCAGGCTGAATACCCAACTTACATACATCTCATAAACATGTTACAGGATTAAAAATGGTAATTTTTATCTCTATTAAAAATAAAGAAACTTTTTTTTTTAGTTTTCGGTAAAACCACTTGCCATTTATTACATAAATTGCATAGAATTGCATTATCTTGGCTCGTACATACCTCTCCACAGATGTCACACTTCTCAATGTCGTCAATGTGTTCCTTGTCGATTTGCGTGCCAGCATCAGGCATGATGATCAGATTAGATCAGATGGCGGTGAGTTAAAATGTCTGCCGTTGTTGACCGAAATGCAAACTCGAAAATAGGGCTATTCAATGCTGTTCTACACTTTCAGTTGAAGTTAATGAGTGAAATGGTTTCTTGATACTACACGGCTTGTATTGAAATACTAGTGATACTTAACTTCTTCTTAGATCCTACAGAATAGAACCAAAAATCACACACCGAACATACACATGATCTTCAACCAGAGAGACCCAATCGATATATATATATATATACTAGCAAGATACCCGTGCTTCGCTACGGTATTATACTGAAATTTATAATTGAATGCTTATTGTTTTAGATATATAATCCGCCGAAATTCGCGGTCTGACTCGTTTTCTATTAGATTACGGCATGTTTCCTCCCATTTTTCAATCTTCTTTTCCAGCAATCGATTTCGTACTTCCCGGGCTAGGCTCAGGTATTCCTCCCGGTCAGTTGGGTCCGTAAATCTTTGCCATCTTTTCCTATAATTTTTAATATGGATAAAATCCTTCAGGAGATCCGGCGTGGTGTCATATTGGGTGCCTAGAAGGCACTGAACCCCGCGGCCGGACTGCATTCTTAGTCATTACCCGTCCAGGAGCCGTTTCCAGCGCGGTCCGCACATTTGACGACGGTCCGGAACATTATTATTATTATTATTATTATTATTATTATTATTATTATTATTATTATTATTATTATTATTATGTGTTGCTGGAATGGATGATGACAGGAAAACCGGAGTATCCGGAGAAAAACCTGTCCCGCCTCCGTTTTGTCCAGCACGAATGTCATGGAGTGAACGGGATTTGAACCACGGAACCCAGCTGTGAGAGGCCGGCGCGCTGCCGAGGATCCTTATAAGTACATTAAGAACAGTAAAATCAATTGGTCTCACCTCCTTCTACACCCCACCGCCATTAAGTTTATTTACCGGCACCCCCCCCCCCCCAAAAAAATGAAAAGAAGGCTTGTTTCTTATGTTTAAAGAAGATTTCAAACACCAATGTTCACGTCTATTACCTTCCGTTTTGAGATATAAGTATCCCCATAAAAATAATTTACTTTTTTCACTTCATTTCACACTACTCCCCCCCCCCCCCCTCAGTGAATTTTCCCGCAAAAATACTTGTTTCTTTAATAGTAAAGGATCTTCTAAATACCAATTATCACGACTCTAACTTCTTCAGTTTTTGATTTGTGTGTCCTCATGAAAGGAATTCAACTCCTTTACACTCCCGCCCTCCAAGATGGTTTCCCCCCAAAACGCGTTTTTCTTTGTTTTTAAAGGAGATCCAAATACGAATTTTCACGTCTGTAACAACTTTAGTTTTTATTAGATGTATGTATTCTCATTCAATTAATTCAATTAATTTTTCAATTCTTTCACACCCCCCCCCCCCCTTCATTGGATTTTCCGAGAATACGTGTTTCTTTATTTTTAAAGCAGATTGCAAATATCAAATTTCACGTCTGTAACATCTTCATTTTTGAGATATCAGTAGCCTAATTAAAAGAATTCAACACCATTTTCAGTCACTTTAACCCCCCCCCCCCCCGCCACCCAAGTGGTATTTCCGAAAGCTAATAATACACGTTTCTTTATGTTTAATAGAGATAAAAAATACCATTGTTCACTTCTGTAACATGTTAAGTTTTTGAGATAAACTGTAAAAATTCTCATTTTAAAATTTCACCCCTTTTGAGTTCCCCTTAAGTGGAGTTTCCAAACACAAATCACCTATGTTTCTTTAGATTTACAGGAGATTACAAACACCCACTTTTTACGTCTGTAACATTTTACGTTTCCAAGATATTCTGTAGATATAGTCTTTCAAAAATTCACCCAATTTGTCACTCCTGTTTAACCGCCATTAATTGGATTTTCCAAAACTAAAAAATGCGTGTTTCTTTATTTTTAAAGGAGATCCCATATACAAATTTTCAGTTCTGTAATATCATCCGTTTCTGAGATATATATATCCTCATTAAAGGCATTCAACCCATTTTTCACCCTTTTACACCCCTCCTATTGGGATTTACAGGAAACAAAAAAATAAGTTTTCTTTTATTTTTAGAGGAGATTCTACCTACCAATTTTTACATGTGTAAATTTTAAAGTTTTAGGACATTTTAAAAAATTTACCCGCCCCCCTTTTTACCCCCAATATTTGGATTTTTCAAAAACGAAAAAATACGTGTGTTTATTTATTTTTAAAAGAGATTCTAAATACCAATTTTCACATATATAACCTTTAAAATTTTTGAGATAGATACACTCATTTTAAAATATTACTCCCTTTTCACCCCCCCCCCCTAAATTGGATTTTCCAGAAACCAAAAAATACGTGTTTCTTTATTTTTAACGGAGATCCCAAACACCAATTTTCAGGTCTGTAATATCTTCAGTTTCTGATATATAAGTAGCCTCATTAAAGGCATTCAACCACTTTTTTCACTCCTCCTATTGCGATTTTCCGAAAACAAAAAAATACGTGTTGCTTCATTTTTAATGAAGGTTCTAAATACCAATTTTTACATCTGCAAACTTTAAAAGTTTGGAGATATAGATTCACTCATTTTCAAAATTCACCCCCTTTTCACCCTCCCATTAATTGGATTTTCCAAAAACAAAAAATTACGTGTTTCTTTATTTTTAAAAGAGATCAAAAGTACCAATTTTCAGGTCTGTAATATCTTCAGTTTCTGAGATATTGGTACCGGTATCCTGATTAAAGGCATTCAACCCATTTTTCCCCATTTTCACCCTTTTTCACCCCTCCTATTGGGATTTTCTGAAAACAAAAAAGTACGTGTTTCCTTATTTTTAAAGAAGATTCTAAATACCAATTTTTACATCTGTAAACGTTTAAAGTTTTGAGATATAGAGCAACTCATTTTAAAATTTCACCCCCGTTTTTACCCCCTTAGCGAAGGAATATCCAAAAATCCTCTCTTAGCGAGCACCTACGTCTTAATGTGAATATATCCCCAAAATTTCATCTCTTTATGTCCAGTAGTTTTGGCTCGGCGATGATGAATCAGTCAGTCAGTCAGTCAGTCAGGACAAGTTATTTTATATATATAGATAGATATCAGTGAATGTCTGACCGCATTTAATGCAACTGTGGAGTTTCTCTCCTGTGTGAGTCAGTTTGTGTGATAGGGGTAAATGTTTGAGCTCACTTATTAATAATAGATTTATTGCAGCCAATGGCCAATAAATACATATACAAATTAATTTTCTTCACTATATCTCACTATAGATTTTGTTCGTTTCAAGCAGTCCTGTATGTGATATCTCCCTCATTGTTTACCACAAAGTTCACTTATTCACAGTTCACAGAGCTCACTTATTGCAACTGTGGATTTTTCCGCCTGTGTGGGTCGATTTTTGCGGTGGCGTGAGTTTACTCGGTTTGTGCTATCTGTGATAACACTTTTAGATGGGTTTGTTGTTGAAGTGGGAGTTTCATGTAGTGTTACAGTTTGTTAAACTTAACCTCACTATCGCATGCAGAGATGAGTGGTGAATTTAATGCTCGAAAACTGACGGATTACCTCCACTGTTGTTACCACCATAACGCCTACAGCACTGATATCTTCTTTCTTCCGTTTTGTCATGTAATTGGTCGACATTGACTCTCTTTTAATCGTTTATAGTTCCAAATTCCGCCTTCTTTTGCAACTGAATAGGAAGATAGTTAGGAAGATATTTATTTGTCCTGGATAAGACAATGTGAAGATTGTCGTAGATGATCATACAATTATGTTTATTGAAAGAGGTTGCTCTTGACAGACTGCATCCTTCTGGTGTATGGAGGGATAATTTAGGAAGGCATTTATGAAATCCTCTCATGTGTTCAGTTCCTGCAATCCTATTGGTTTCCCATGTTTTCAGCATTTTGATTTCATTTTCAACAGCCATTTCATAAGTTAATTTTAGACATTTGATTATTGGCAAACCATAAAACATTTTAGAGGTTATTATTAAATAAGATGAAAGACTAGCCTTTTCATCAGTGAAAATTTGATTGATTCTGTAATTTGGAGTCATACGAATAATTTCCCCAGGGTTATCTTTCCTTTTCTAGACATAATCTAGCCAGTGTGGAATGGTAAATTGTATTCTTTTGCAACAGATCTCAAACTCCTCCCTGCTGTTACTTGCTCAACAGCTGTGCTCATCGTCTCACTTGAAAATTTTCCTATCGGAGTCTTTCTCTTTGGATTTCGCGGCATGTTGTTGAGATCTGCAACAATAGATGCTGTTCAGAATACCTATTCTGCTCTACAGATTATTTAAGAAGCGACACTCAATAATAGTTGCATTACAATTTAACTCCTGTTTACGGGGAACAGTGAGACACTGTCTCATTGTTACCCGCTAAGACTTGTCGTCTCACTGTTCCTCATCAGCCACCGTCATATGTATTTCTAATTCCACCATAACCTAACTGCATGAACAGATTTAATGTTTCATGAAACCAAAGCTATAGATGACCCTTTCTATTTGGAAAATTATTTCCAATATATTCTCGTCAGGAGTAAAAATATGCACTACAGAAGACACCACAGTAAATATACTTTGCTCACCTTAAAACACAATGGATCACAAAAGCAAACTTGCAAGAAAGGCAGCCATTTGCAAACAGGATTATGGGTATGGGGTGTGTTTCAAAATGCTACCACAAAAACGTCACTTCATAATTATTCTCTGGAAGCGGTTGATTTGAAATGTCTCACTGTTCCCTACCTTCCCCAATATATGGCCAGAACTAGTATAACCCTTACAGAAAGCACCCTTCCGCCCATTTCCAGCTTTTTTGAGGACATCATTCAAAGTTCTGTTAGAGAGTTGCTTTTCTTACCAGTTGACATCCTGAACAGTATGTTGTATTGAGGGAGAAATGTCAGAGGGCTAAATTTAATTTGAGCTGCATGGGAAGCCATCCTCTAGCACTGTAATGTCTGTATAGCGTTAATAAGGGCTGATAATGCACATGTAAATGCAGTTAGGATGTAGGAATATGAGTTATAAACTTCATGTGATCAGCTTAACTTTCCTCCACCATTAGAAATTAAAAAGTAATCTATGATCAAATTCCGGAAAGGACTGCATAACTGCGAGTTTGAGACTTGGAAATCTGTGTCTGGAAGGAGTAAGGTGGTAGCAGTGTACAACACAATGACCGAGGCTAACAAGTGGATCTCCAACAAGAGCAGGTTATCTACTTCAGAGAGGAAATTTCCTGCCTTGCTGCGAGTGGTTTAACTTGGAGGATTGACATGATAGTGTACTCGACTAACACAAAGCTAGGTGTAATTGTGGGATCCAGAATGAGGATTTGAGTTGGGAAATGAACATGATGCATAGGTAGGTACATCAAGCAAAGAATACTTTTATAAATTTCAGCCTACTGTTTACTTAATTTCATTATGATATGAAAATAAACAAATCATTGAATATAAATTTGTGTACTACTTTGTTCTCCTAATCATCTTAGAATGAGCAAGGTTGGTTTGAAGATTTTAGAAAGAGATTCAGATTACCAATGCTGTCTTAGAGATGATATTTTATTGATGGTGCTGAAGAAATCCTGCTAAATCTTAAATCACTATCTCAATACGAATATACGAGTACGATTTGCTATAGCTGTTGTATGTAGTATCTGTTAGCGAGTATACAGAGTACTATGGGGCTGCCTTCGTTTAGAAGGCAGTTTTATAAATAAATACATAAACAATATCAATAAATAATTATATTAAACCCACAATATGGGAAAAGAAGTTGGATTATTTATTATTAATATAATCATTAATGTGTTAATGCTAATAATTTCAGCATACTGATTAATTAATTTCATTATGATTTGAAAGTAAACAAATCAATTAATATATTGTTAGAATTGGTGTACTACATTGTATTCATTGTTTATTTTTACAAAATTAGCTGCAAAGATCTCGACGAGTGAAACATCGCTTCTTGGGGCTCAACCACAATACATGAGGAAATTGTTGGCCATCGTGAAGAGCAAAGTGCAAACAAAAAGTGTTGACATCACTATTAAATTCACCCTGAGTGCACTGTGGAATCTTACAGGTAAATGAACAGTTTTGTATTTTGGTTTTACATCCAACATTTGTTTGATATTTTTTATAATTAAAATGACTATTTTCACAGGAAATAATGTACAAAACTTGTAGTTCTCCTAGGTCCTTAGTTCCTGTCAGGGGCGTATATAAGGGGGGGGGGGGCCTGCCCCCCCCCCGAAAACTGTATAAGCCTTGAAGAACCGGACCAAAATGATGGGAATTTTCGATCGTTGTTGAGATACCGAGCCAACAGTTAGCAGTTTATGTGCCAAACCTGGACGATTTTTGTAACTCACTAAAAGAACGCTTTGAATCTCACAAGGAAATAGTTGCATCCTTACAAAACATCCTTCCACAATTGTGTATCGTAACAGATTTCGGTTCACTGGAGGCTGCTTTTAGTTTCTACGAAGGAGATCTGTCACATAAAGAGATTGTGCAAAGTGAGTTTATGTTGTGGAAAGAAAAGTGGAGTCAGGAAAATCCTTCAAATCTTCCCAAAATGGCTGTAAGTTCTCTAGAAAAATGTGACAAGACTTTCTTCCCCAACATTTATACCCTTCTCAAATTACTCGCCGTTCTTCCTGTTTCCATCGCAAACGTAGAAAGAACTTTCTCTAGCCTAAGGAGACTTAAGACTTACTTAAGGAACAGCACGTCTGAAAGTAGGCTTAACGGGCTTGCTTTACTCTCTATCCACAGATACATTATAGTTAGTGACGAAGAAGTTCTTGATAAGTTTGCAAGTGTACCAAGAAACCTGGACTTCGTTTTGTAACCATTGGTGTACTGTATGTATGTATGTATGTGTGTATGTATGTATGTATGCATGTATGTATGTATGTATGCATCAGCCCAAATCAATGTTTCCTTTTTCCTTTCTAAAGTGTTTGAAATCGACTGACCTCTTAAAATTACTTAACCTAACCTTACATCAATCTTGGCCCCCCCCAAAAAATATATTCTATATTCGCCACTGGTTCCTGTTAATATTATTATATGTTGGCGGGGTGCTTATTTAAACACAGTAGCTGGTAGTGTTCACTTCCAAGATTTATTAATTAAATCTAGTGGTTGCTTAATCTTATACACAACTACACAGGCACACAACTTACATGGCACAGCACATACAATTACACAGTGCACGCTCTCTCTACTCTGTGTTCAGTCTCACTAATTGTCCACACTGACACTTACACACCACCACAGATCACACGCTCTTCCTCAGCTGACACTTACAGCCTAACTCACTTCACAGTTGTTCTTGCTGTCGCCATCACAGTCTTCAGTTCACAGCCCGCATACATCAGTCTCGCAGTTCAGTGTGACGTGCGCTGTCCGCTCACTCCTTGCAGTTTACTTTGTTCACTGTCCCATGCGTCCTTGTCATGAACACAATCACTAGGGACCTACAAAGGAGTGTTCCTTGGACCTCCCTTTAAGCAGATAGCATCTTGCACACAGGCACCATCTGTACAGAACTCCCAACACCAGGTCCAGGAATGGAACAACTTCTTCTCTCTATGTTTCCACGTGAATGTCAAGAAGACAGAATACCTGGAAACTTGCCCGAATGATGGCACCATCTAAATCGATGGTGAAAACCTGATGAAAGCAGAGTCGCTAGCTCAGTTCTTCACATTTGAGTCAACGGACAACGCTCGTGTGGACGACCAAAGCTGCACTGGGAAGACGCAAAGAATATGAGTATTAAGATTGTTGGCTCAAGACTAAATGTTCCTCATGACTGTAGGAAATAGTGTGTGAAGATCCAAAAAGCAGACACTGCACCAACAGGACAATGTTCATATAATGATATTGAATATTAAAGTAAACAATTAAAATACACATTGGAAAAAAAAAAAAAAAAAAAGAAAGCCAACCAAAATAACACCCACAATCCCACATACCTGAAAAATTCCCCTCTATTCACTCCATAAATTAAGTCATGCGTCAGTAAAGCATAACATTTCATACTTCATTTAAACTTCAGATTTTGTTCATTCACCAATGCTCAACAGACATCCAAAATTGTTTCACAGGGGCAGTTTCAAATATCAATTAACAAAAGCAACTGGGCTATAAATACATGTACACGTGATAAATTTCATGAACTGATCCGTATTGACTTAACTATAGTTAGCAACATTTTTCTAAAGAAATCACAAAAGCTCAATTCAATTCAATTACAATGGGTTGAAGGAAAATATCCACCTAATCGATACATATTATACTTTGATTATACATCACATTGTGGTCAACCTTATAAAATTCTATTAAAAATATTGGACACACAAAAACAAAAGGTAATTAGAAATGAAGTCCACAAGTAATAAAATCATCTTGAAGATCACCGGAATGTCTGTCCTGAGTAGGGTTGCCAGATTTCCGGATGGCAAATAAGGAATAGTCGCTCGATTCCAGATAGCAAATACGGATCACTTCAATTTCCTTGCCATATAGCGCTAAATTAAGGCACCATAGCCATGATTATAGAAAAGACCAGGGTTATATCAACAAACAAATACCAGTAATAATATAACAGCATCAGTGTGAAATATGTAGGTACTTAATTTATTTCAAACTAATAATACATTAGTCTTTACATGTTGTTCACAATTCATGTAAAGCTGGGATGAATTCTATGTCAGTTGAAAATGGTTGTAATCTAATGTAATTCAGTATTTATTTCCCTGTTTTGAGTTTCCTTGCAACTTTCTAAATTTTTCCTTTTATTTGTTTGTTTTTTTCTTAATGTTGGGTGATTAAGAATGCACATGGTAACTTAATTTAGTAGTTATTAGGGATTTATTTAGTTGTAAGCAAATTTTAGTTAAAAAGCAATTAAACTTAACCAAACTTGGATTTTCTGCCATTAGGTGCTCATATACAGAATTTTTTTCCCCAAAATTAGAATTTGTGTTGTCAGCATTATAGCTTGAAATTTGAAACAACATTAAACCATGTTCCAAAATTCTGTTATAAATTTGTTGAGACATTTTTATAACACTTTCTATTGCATCTTCAATAGAAGACTGTAATTCTGCGCACTACTATTTGGACCTTAGAGTTAATGATTTAATTAAGGATTGCCTTTGTTGTAATTAGTATGGTCGTTTGCGACCATATTAGGTAGATTTTAGTGTTACGTATATTGGGGTAAGATTTAGATCTTCATTTAGGTGTATAACTTGGGATTACCTGTAAAGTTTTTCGTCGAAATACCTCACAGCTATTGGGAAAAATGTTTGGTTTCCTTTATTTGAAGCATCAAAACCCACACCAAAAAAGACGTGTTCTCTTAATTCTTTTGTTACACATTCCACACTATATGGACGTAATACAGCTTTCACTAGAGCCTCACACTTTGTCTTTCCACATGATATTTTATTTGCTAGGGAAGAATTCGGAAACTCTGACAGAAGTTTGATATTGCAGTCTGTGCTGGTGTAACTTGGGTGGTGTTTTACAGCATGGTATACAAGCGTACGTTCCGATGCACTTTTCTGGAAGAAAAAATTGGCCTACATTAGAGACTACTCGTAAAAAAAAAATGTATGCTGGCCCATCTCTTACAGTAAAAATGTTGACTTACCTTTTCTGACTCGGAAGAATTTTTCTGAAAGTAGCTTTTCAATACAGTTGCATGCCGTGCTGTATTCTGCCTCTCCTTATGCGAAGCACTGTTGAAATGTTGCTGTACATCCGTTATTCTGCCATGACTAATAGAAAAGCCTTCTCCAGCTTTTCCAGTACACACTCTGCATCTCGCTTTGTACTTATTACTCACAACGTGCTATAATTCTGGGAAATATTTTTCCCAAACGGAATGATACAGCTGCAACCTCCTTTTTCTTCTTTGTGTCTTTCTCTTCAACTTCATCACTCTCTTCCCATTCTCGTTTATTTATAAATTTATCCATTACGGGTATCACTCAAAATTTTCCATGTGGTTAACGTAGCTGTCTTTTACATAACACACTATGCGAAAGCAATTTCTTGTTTACCGCACACATCCTGTGTCTGGTTACAATGCAACTCAAAAATAAAATGGAGGAGACTCGTGCTCTACATGCCCACTAGTAGGCTACCGCTATCACACTGCCAGGGGCGCTGTTCTTAACTGTGATGACTGATCATTGGTCAGAATACAGAATATTTTGATCATTACCGCGCAATTTTTTTGATACTGTACTATTGTCTAAACTGCAATATTTTAAAAAACGGAACATTGGGCGTACGGTTTAAAGGGTGCACCGTACGCAGAAAAAATGAGAAAAAACGTATTGTTCCGGGCAAAATCATACATCTGGCAACCCCAATCCTGAGTAACTTGAGTTAAAATTCTCATATATACGGTAATCTTCTTTGAGCAGTAAAGTGTTCCATCAATCACACTAGTCATCCGCACACACCTACACATACAGGGGATACACACACACTTTCTCTGCTACCGAGGACATTCACACGCGCGCGCACACACACACACACACACACACACACACACACACCTGCTACCGAAGACACACACGCACATACGCGCACACACACACACTCTCACGTACATACACCGACAGGTCCGTGGATACTTACCTACTTACCTCTTTAAAAGGCCGTGGAAGGGCTGGAACAGGCTAAAACTGCCTGGAGCTGAACTCGAGCCTAGTAAGGGTAAGGGGAGGAACGGGAATGGAAAGAACCCAGAACCCTTCCTAGTAAATGAAAGAATGGGGTCAAAAATGTGGAGGTTTATTGATAAACATAAGGCAAAACAAGATAGATGAAAAGAAAATGAATGGGAACAAATGTTACTCACTGAGGTTTACGTCAGGTGTCTATCTCGTACATCCAATTGATACCAAGAGGCTCATCAAACACAAATCAAACATGGCCACATTCGCCTCTTACAACCCCGATCATCTCCAAACGTACGGTTGGATTGCCCCACCTTATATCGTATGTATGACATATGACGCGTCGCTCCCCACAGTGAAATAATAAAACGCACATGCATTAAAGGAACTTCACTCACATCAAAACATTAGATACATCCAGATCACAACTCAAATATCTCCACGTATAAGAACGAGCATCACCAGAGACGCGATTCATCACAACAATCCCCCATCTCGAATACGCAGCATCTCAAAGAACAAAGGAAAGATAAAAGATGGTTACCATAGTTACGAGGCGAGTAAACAAACTAACAATGAAAGAAGACACATTCAAAGGAACACAACAAATGTTACTAAATAATTAGGGCAGCAAATAGCCCAAAGAATGAAAATAAAGAAAATAAAAATAACACTGTGAGAAACGGAGAGTACTATTAATCAGGCAGACAGACAGCACAACCACACACACACGCACCATAGAGACTCGAGAGAAGTGTACGTAAATCAGAATAATCAGCATGTCCAGACACAAAACGAATATACAGTAATCCGCATAGCAAGACGTGCTTTCATGGACTCATGAGCTCGATACAAGATGCGTAAGAATGATAAAGGATCGCCGCATCGAGGCAAGGCACATCCCAACTTAAATCACCACAACATCATCATAACCAGCACGCCCACAACGTATCCATATCGCCTCGCCATGGACGAACATGAATACCAGTCATAGCGTCAAAACACAGCATCACACATCCAGAGCTCGGCCATGAAAGAAATCGACGAATGATAAAAAGTAGTAGGTCTCAAGCATAATATCACATGCACGCAAAACAATCACACAACAGACCAATATCATCCTCCATCCTCACAGGTTTATATGACACGAGAAATAGAGCACACAAAAATCAATGGAAACCTACAGTAAAATGAAACTTGAAATTAGCAGAAAAATATATAACTAATATGCCCACGCAACCATAACAAGCCAAGAAATGAAAATTACCTGAATAATCGGGCGGAATGCAGTGCCTTTAGGTAGTCACAAAATAGCAACTCAAAGGAAGAGTCGGGCAATTGAGTGGATAAATCCACGGCAGGTAAAGTAAACGACACAAGTAAAATATTTCACATCTCAAGATGTGAATTGTTTTGTAGACTGCCATGTTCGCTTCACCGTCTAACGATCTTATTCCAAAGAAAGTGAGCACAAGACTGCTGGGAGACACTTCGGCTGATGGCCGGAAGCGCTTTCTGTCGAGGATAAAACAAGTCGTACGTCACGTCCAGGGAATAGATCGACAGAAATGTCGATAGCGGTCAAAGAATGTGGTATGTTCTAAGAAGTGCGTCACCAAGGCAAACTTGGTGCGGCACACTAGTAAACAAACATGTTGCCTAATATGATTAATAAGGAATTGAAGAAAATGATACATGTATTCATTCGTTAGATTAATATATCTGGCTTAGCATCTACACAGGTTTGCGTGGCTTAAGGTTCGTATTTGAGGTTTTTTACTGGCTGTATAAAGATGTCATTATCCCCTGTTGTTGAATTATGTCATTTTAGAGTTTTTGTTAGGACTTGTTGACCAGTATCAATGTTTGTTATAAATTAATATTCTGTCTTGTTTAATATGTTATTTTAGCTTCTATGGGCTGAATGCAGAAGCAATGACTAGTTTTAAGCCTTAGACGTTACGCATGATGTTCCATTGCATTAAAAATGTTCAGGCAGTGTTTAGCTAGACGTCGAAGTTTCAGTATTGGTTTGAAAATGGAAATAGAAGTATCTTCCATGCAACTCTTCGCTTATCGCAACCAATGAAATTCATCAGTGCGTGCGCTAAACGTTAGTCAGTCTTCTACACTTTACACAAATATGGCTAAGCATGAGCATGGCTTTCCCACAGATAAAAATATCGCTTTCGATGGCAATGATATAACATTATGAAGGCTAAAGCAACATACCTCCATACGAGGAAGTGTAGCTTGGTTTATAGTGTTGTTACAGTGAGTGTAATCTAATTAGCGTTGGCGAAGGGAAGATGAAACTATAGTACTTTGTAACATAATGTGTTGTACAGGCCATATATATGTAGTTTACATTCTGGAGATCATAGGTTCGAAATGCACCATTGGCAGGCCTGAGGATTGCTTTTTGTAGTTTCCCCATTTGTACAACAGGCAAATACTGGGGCTGTTATTATGGACACGGCTATTTATTCCCAGTCCTTGCCTTTTCTTATTTCATAGTTGCCGAAAACTTGTCTGAATTAGCACAAAATGTTTCCGTATTGACAGCCAAACTAATAATCTTTAAATCTGTATAACAATGATTTATTAAACAGTATCCTCCTTATTCAATACGTGATGATGTTGCTTTTTAAGTACATGTTTCGATCCTCATTGGATCATCTTCAGTAGATTGCTAAACATTGACATACATGTCATAGTTAAGAACATTTAAAATTGAATCAAGAAAGATGTTATGAATGTTAAAATGTTCTTATTAAGAAAAAATTCCTGCTCTTATAAGGTTGTGTTAAAATCTTCAGTGTGGACTGTTATCTACTTGTCGTAATATCCTCTTGATGTTTCATTAGTTAAAATTCTGTTAATTGGATTAGGCAGTACCTGATTATTAATGGATATTTTGTGATTTGATTTGCTGCCAATAAGGTTTACCATAATTGCATATTGTCCCCGTTTCTACCATCAAGGTAATTTTGCCCCAGACTAGTCAGCCGATCCCAGGCGTGCTCAGTCCAAACAATGAAAAAATAATGCCCTAAAATATATACACCCTGAATTTTGATGGGGAACATATAATTAAATACGGACACGGTGAGGTCATTTAAGAACTACAAATAAAGCAAGGTTATGCATGACGTCAGTTTTGGAGGAAAATCTGTTTATTAAAATAAACAAGATATATATTTAAAAAATAGCAAAAATATCAAATGATCCAGATTTTACATGACTCAGATATTTTTTTTTTTCAGCATGATAAAGTCCATCTTGAGAATCAGAATATATTGCAAATTTACAATGTATGCCGACACACATACTTAACATATCAAATCAAATCTTGAAGTTTCATTAATTTCAACACATGGGCTTGCGTGCTCGCACCACGCTCCTGGCTTTACTTCTTGTTAACACTTTTAACTGTAGATGAGTACGTTCCCCATTTCTGCACACTAGACATTGCAGTGGGGTCCCTAACCTTAAGAAAAGACATGATCTAATGCGCAAAAAGGGGGGGACAAAACTAACCTAACTGTACAATATATATAACACGCTGAGTGGTAAAACATCCTACGCACAAAATATATACATCTCGAGCCATGAGCAATCTCATGAGCATAACAAACAATGTGGATCGGAACCACACCAAATCAAAATCACATAAATGGCAAAATATATACATTCAAAGAAACAAAACATGTCATATTTTCCAGGGCTCACCAAGAAAATCATGTGGCATTCTCGCAACTCGCATCCACTAAAAGCCTCAATGGAAATAAAAGAAAACATAATTATACTTTAAGCAACACTTCCTGTTCAACGTAGGATCCTGAAAAATAATTACATGACACAAAATCAATAAACTGGTGGACTTTACAATATCACACACAAATCAACGTGGATTCTTGAAATGAAATTACGTAACACATATTCATAAAAAAATGACAGAGTAGGCTTTATCTTTCAACACCTAATTCAACGTTGTATCCTGGAAAAGATTACATGACACGAAATATTCCTCAGCGCGGTTATATCATAAAAGAAGATCCGAAACAAATGTCACGATATAACTCTCTCGTCAACTGCAACAACCGTAGAGACTTGGACAGAAACAATAAAATCACAAAGTATAGGCTGCTCAAATAAAAATTCTCCTCGGTAGACTACATATCACCCTCGCCAAACCACAGCGGAATGACTCAAAGTGGAGATCCACGTCTCCCCAAAAGAATGCAGCAAATACCAAAACTACAGGGTCCAACCCTTTACACACGCTGCTGAACAGTCTACACAAGGCAAGTCATCCAATCAAGAGAATGCAGGCCTATCAGATGAGGAACGCGTCCTCTTACTCAGAATCACACAAAAAACATGTTATGTCCTGAAGTTGCCTAAAACAGAAGAAATATGAAGGACGTCGTCTAACATTCGCTCGCATAAAAAGAAACAAGACCGCACTTGTCACGAATCAAAGCCCTCACACTCAAAGTAAACGTGAATAATAAAGTGGCCAACTCTGTAATAAATATGATAAACTGAAACTAAGAAATTGCCGCATTGACATTCGATCATGTTTGAACATCGGAAAGTTTCTTGTATTGATGATGATGATGATGATAATAATAATATTAAATTAATAATAATACATTTTACAGAAATTTTATTCTAATATTCGGAACTTGAAATACGAAACAGCGTTCGTGGAACTCGTGAATCAGTTACTAATTTACAACCTAGATATACAAAATAGTCCTGAAGATGACGCTAACAAATTCGTGGTTCCTCACTCCACTGTCTTGCACACTCTCATTCAACACATCATGCAGTAAATCCCAGAAAACATGACGGCATGTTTCCATACACTTTGAGCTCCCATTAATAATACATTAATCTAGTCCTTCCTGACTTTAATTTGAATCCTTATTTACATTTACAATTAAGCCCCGAGATGTACACTGCGTCTCAAACATCAAAGCAAAAGAAATCAAAATATATTTGAGGCTAAAATAAGAAACTGACTCATAAAAGAAATGACGCTAACCACTCAGCTAATTAAATCAAAATAAAATGTAAGAAAGCAAGCTACGTCCTCGTCCAAATGGTCCACATTTATGTTACAATTATATTTACATTAACAAGCTTCGTATCATTTACTTTAAATAGGACGTAGTTCTTCCACACAAAGCTACATCTACTGAAATTAAATATCAAAACTAACCTACCCCCTTTTGCAACATTAAACATGTTCACACTCGCATAATTACATTAAAAACTCTGTACTCATCTGTTTCATTGACTTATTGCCGCCCGTCTTCAGGAAACAACCGACCCCATCTTGTTTTTAGCCAGCCATATTGATGATAATGCTGCCTTCAGAAAAGACTTGGATCAGTCCTTTTGTCTCCATCGAGGGGTAGAAAGGTGATGTCGTATTTTCCGTTGCTGCTTCTGCTTCCGGATGTCGTCTAAAACATCTCCTCATTCACGATGTAGAAACTAGGTGAAGATCAACCTGCCGGCTACTAGAATACTACAGCCGGGGTCATTTCTAATGACCGTGAAACCAGTTCCCATTCAGTCGCGGTACCGCTTCTCTTATCTACCCCCGTAACTACGTCAAATATGTCTGCTTTTATAAAAGGCTGGAGTGGAAATTGTAAAGTTTATGCCCTCGGAAAACTATTTACACAGGCAGGCTACTATGCATTTTGAAATGATTAAATGGAACTGTTCTCTCCCTTTGGTAGTCGTAAGTTAAATGCCATTCTCCCAGTATTAGAAAACTTGCTCGGTCTGCATTTAATCTATTCATCTTCCAACAAAATTTTACAAGTCCCCACACGATCACTCACGTAAATAAAAACTTCTTCTTACGATGGTACCTGCACAGAATCTCGCCGAATAATAGGGTAACTGACGCGGTTATCGTTTCTATTAACTCGTCCTCGAAGACGCTGTCGTATCCTCGATTGGGGCCATCTCTTCCCTAGACCAATGCCTAGCCATATCAGCGGTGGCTCTATCGTTTCATTGGCTCAACACATCGTGTACCTGACGCTTACTTCAAACATCTCCCATAGGCAACCCTAGCCTCTCGCCGGGCATCCGAAATGTTGTCCGTTGGAGTTCTATTGTTTCTCTGTTCTGCTTTGTATACTTCATGTCAAAATTCCACCTTCCAAACTTAGCTGGCAAGCAAACAAACCCGAGATCCAAGCTCCCTGCAGAAATTGCGACGTGCTGCTGAATATAATGTTTCCTGCCAGTTACTAGTACTTAATAAAATGAAATATTCTCTACATATTTGAATAAATGACAGATTAATTAAATGAGCACTTCAATAAGGGCTCAATATATCTCGGTGCTATGATTGCCTGTAATTGGAAATTAAAGAATTGAATGCCAAACAAACTTAAAAAGTGTAGTCTCATGTGTTGGTGAGTAATAAAGTTGTGACTAACCTCATTTGCCCAGTTGAATGATGTGTTATGTGCGTGGTATGAATGTACTGAATAAGGAGGATGCTGTTTAATAATAAATCATCGTTATAGTGATTTAAAGATTGTATTAGTCATCTGAATTAGTGCGACGAATATTCTTGATGAAGAGAAACCCACATACACGCACATCCTACTTCGTACTTTTACTGTTGTGCGCTTACTTGGCAGTAAATATAATATAATCCCTCCTGGTTGATGAATGTGACAGCCCTCGGGTGATAAGGGATAAGTTATTCTGATGCAGATGTAGTCTCTGTGACCTTTTAATCCAGGGAACTTATCCCAAATATAATAAAATACATCGATTGCCAAGAATTATAGTCAAGTTGACAGTTACGGTGACAGTTTTGTTGAAAAGTGAAATCGTATTTTAAACTGTGCCTCCCCATACATTTGACATGAATCGCTGGGATTTCACAGCAAGTGACCCTCAGGCCCGTTCAAATCAATCGATCATCAGTGATCTGCCTTTAGGGCTGTCGCCCAGGTGGCAGACTCCCTGCCTTTTCTAAAATGTTTTTAAAGAACTTGGCAATTTATCAAATATTTCCCGTGATAAATTATTCCAATTATTCCAATCCCTTACTCCTTGCCCTATGAATGAATATTTGCCCCAATTTGTCCATTTGAATTCCAACTTTATCTTCATATTATTATCTTTCCTGCTTTTAAAAGCTCAATTGAAGCTTATTCGTCTTCAGTACACGAAAATAATACATAATTTTATTATCCTTTCATTCATAGAACATGTTTCATCAGATATTTGGACATCATCAGCCACTACCTAATGACTAAGTTTAAAATTGAAACTAAATGAAAACACAGGTTTTTAAGGAATACTTAAGCTATCCTGTCAAGTGTACAATGATTAAAGCATTAAAGTCAATAAAGCCTGAAACTATGATTTCGTGCTTGTAGCAGTTCTTCTAAAAGTACACTTATTTAAGAAAAAACTTGTAGAAATCTATGGATTGGTGGTTGTTAAATGTTATTAACACTGGGGTTTACATATATTGTGTAGAAAAAGGGGATTTCTCAAACTGTTATTAATAAAATGGACCCTGTATATCCTTATGAATGTAGGTATCTCTTTGGATGTATATGTAGTTTTTTAAAGTTTGTAAAAAGAAGAAAAGGAAACAAAAGAAAAAAATATTATGAATCTGCCCGATGTATGTTGCTGTACACTGATTAGGTGATTACACTTAAGTTTGTAAATACCTGAACCCGTAAATTGGCCGTTTAATAAGTTAACTCTGTTGTGGTTAAAGAAAAAGTTATGGTTAGTGTTACGAGTCGAAAAATCAACTTGAAAATTCTTCCTCGTGAATAAATTTATTTGCATTATATGTAAAGACTGGAGATTTTATTTTATTATGCATTTCGGACATTAGTTTAGAAAGTTTCTTTCTCCTTATTTTCGCCTATGATTTTATTGACTATGTCAACATTGAAACCGTCAAACTGATAAAAATCCTGAAGTGACAAAAAATTTACACATTTTTCCTACATATGGTTAAATTTTCCAAGTATCTTTTATGACCTACTGAGCGAGTTGGCTGTGTGGTTAGGGGCGCACAGCTGTGAGCTTGCATTCGGGAGACAGTGTGTTCGAACCCCACTCTCAGCAGCTCTGAAAATGATTTTCCGTGATTACCCATTTTCACACCAGGCAAATTAATTAAGGCCTTGGCCACTTCCTTCACATTCTTAGGCCTTTGCTACCCCATTGTCACCATAAGGACTATCTGTGTTGGTGCGACGTAAGGCAAGTTGTAAATATTGTTTTTTAAATAAGTGTACTTATATAAGAACTGCTACAAGCAGAAGTCGTAGCTATAGGTTTTATTCACTTTATGTTTTAATCATTAACAGAACCCGTGTTTTAATTTAGTTTCAATGTTAATCTTAGTCATTAGGTAGCAGCTGATGATGTTGAAATATCGGACGAAACATGTTCCACAAATAGAGGGATAGTGAGAATAATCAATGGATTATTTTGTGTAATGAACAGGTCGACCCTCAAATTATACTTGCTCATATATACCACTTAGTCGAGCATCTCGTTTCCTTACTCCCAAGTCTTCCCAGCCCAAAGTTTGCAACATTTCCTTAACACTACTCCTTTGTCAGAAATTATCCAGAACAAATTGTGCTGCTTTCTTTCGGATCTCTTCCAGTTCTCGTATCAAGTAGTCCTGGTGTGGGTCCCATACACTGAACACTCTAATTGGGGCATTACCAGAGACTTATATGCCCTCTCTTTTACATTTTCACTACAGCCTCTAAGTATCCTCATAACCAAGTGAAGAGAACCATAACCTTTCTTTACAATCTCATTAACTAGAATACCCAATGAATATTGTTCTTTATACAGTGGACTGTTTTTAATTCAAACTCCAAGGGGAGTAAAAAAAGAGTTCTGTATGAATACATCAAGAAATTCATTGTAATGTATATTTATTACAATATTATGCATTCTACCACACCTTAACAGCTGCCATGTTGTCCTGTACTGTAGAGGAAAGGTTTCACATGAAAATTTACTGTATAAACACTAGTAAAACAACAGCATTTACAATATTTACACACAATTTAACACATCTAACAACACTAATTCCATTGCTCACTTAAAAAAAGTTAGTGCATTTTGCTTGTTAAGGTTGCATGTTATAAATCTCATTCTGTATTGACGGTTATCACTTTACAAATAAAAAGTATTTATATAATCCTCCTTTTCAATAGAAAACAACAATCAATCAAACAATACTGATCTGCATTTAGGGCAGTTGTCCAGGTGGCAGATTCCCTATCTGTTGTTTTCCTAGCCTTTTCTTAAATGATTTCAAAGAAATTGGAAATTTATTGAACATCTCCCTTGGTAAGTTATTCCAATCCCTAACTCCCCTTCTTAGAAATGAATATTTGCCTCAATTTGTCCTCTTGAATTCCAACTTTATCTTCATATTGTGATCTTTCCTACTTTTAAAGATGCCACTCAAACTTATTAGTCTGCTAATGTCATTCCACGCCATCTCTCCGCTGACAGCTCGGAACATACCACTTGTTAAAATTATAAAATCCTTTTATTAACAACCACCTACTCAATACAATAAAATACACTCATTGAATTATAAAATAATCATGAGGTGTCTTAAATAATGGAACATGTTTTGTTCAGCATAGCGAACATCATCAGCCATCAGCTCAGGGCCCTGACCAAGTCTTTGTACATTAACGGCTGATGATGTTCGCTATGCCGAACGAAACATGTTTCAGGCCGGTTCTGCACCTACTTCCGCCTACCACGCGCAGTCTTCGAAACACAGTTTCTTTCGCACGTGTCATGCAGTTAGTTAAGAAATGGAGGAGAAAATTACCACAGCCATTCAGTCTCACCATGTTTTGTAGGTACTATGTGAATCATGTGGACTGCAATGCAGTATGTACGTATGTATGTAGGTATGTATGTATGTTCGTGAGAAAATGGCTGAACAGAATTTAATGAAAATCAGTATGTAAATTCGGGGAATAAGGCACTACAGTCTAGGCTATAAATCATTTTATTCACGCTGCGTAACAAGGTAGTTTAGAGAAAGGCCTAAAATGTAATCCACCGAGCAAGTGGCCGTGCGGTTAGGGTCGCACATCTGTGAGCTTGCATTCGGGAGATAGTGGGTTCGAGCCCCACTGTCGGCAGCCCTGAAAATGGTTTTCCGTGGTTTCCTATTTTCACACTAGGCAAATGCTGGGGCTGTACCTTAATTAAGGCCACGCCCGCTACCTTCCCAATCTTCCACCCTTCTTTCGTCGCCGAAAACCTTCGATATGTTAGTGCGACGTTAAACAAACAGCAAACAAAAGAATGTAATCCTCATATATCTATGAAACAATCCGTGACCCAAGTTCTCGCAACATATAGAATTTAAGACAAAGATCTAATGCTGATTATGGAGAGCATCATCGCCGCCTCCGTCGCCGTCATCCATCATCACATTTATGTGAAGAGATAAATACGGAAAATCATTTATCATGTCTTGTCAAATATAAATGCAAACGCGTTCACAACAGATTGTCAGTGTTGATTGATTTTAGTATCTTGGGTCTTGTGACAACTAGATGAAAATCTAGCAGTACATTTGTAAATACATATTTTTCCCTCTCCCCCACTGTGATCCTATTAATGAATTTACCATGCAAGTTGGTCGTGCGGTTAGGATCGCCTTGCTATGAGCTTGCATTCGGGAGATAGGGGGTTCGAACCCCACTGTCGGCAACCGTGAAGATAGTTTCCCGTGGTTTCCAATTTTCACACCAGGCTAATGCTGGGGGGGCTGTACCTTAATTAAGGCCTCGGTCGCTTCCTTCCCATTCCTAGCCCTTTCCTATTTCATCGTTGCCATAAGACCTATTTGTCTCGGTGCGACGTAAAAAATATAAAAAATAATCATGAATTAAATTCTTTGCTTAGTCCATATGAACGCCGAACATCGGTAACATAGAAATATTGTTCAGTCTTGTAAACTGGCGAAGGTGGTTGTTTTTATTGCGATTGTCTTAAGCTGAATAACCGCTTTGCCATCAGCACAAGGGAAATTGTGAAGATGACTAACAAAATGAGAAAAATCGCGAATGCTTGAAGAAAAAGGAAAAAAGAGCCTCTTTATATTGGATGACCCAGTATCACAGAGTCTAAAGAAAACATGTTATTTCTGAAAACCGACGAGACCCTGCATGGCAATGTGCGCTCGCGTCCACTTCGCAGTTTCGTAAGCTTCGCGCTGTTCTGTTCTGCTCTTCCCTGCTCTGCGGCCAACTGCTTCTCAATGTGCGCCCGGCCTAACAGCACGAAAGTACAACAATGTATTCATCCAGTTATATTTTTAATTCCAAAGCGACGACCCATAATTTTCTTGGGCTTAAAAGTTTCCTTAAAGTCCAAATTAATGTTTAACGTCAATCCCCGAGAAAGTGTTGAGGGAAATTTTCGAGATATTAATTACTCACTAATTACTCACAATACAGGCCAACACATTCAACTGGTGAAAATATTCTTGAATTGGTTACTTTTAAACACCTGCACTGCCATTGTAACCGTGTTATGTGTATTTTATATTGACCAGAAAAATCTTAACCTAAAAGCAGCCTTTAACGTGATTACTGGGCGCGAATTTCAGTGTTCCGACTGTTCGTTCACATTCTCTGCAGCTTTATGCTGGACTATGGCCATAACTACACACAGGCACACACCACACAGGACGTTCCGTACAGGCGCATTCCCACTGGCGCGGAGCATGTAATGTTGCCTCTCGAAGTTCTCTCTACACTGCGCAGTTACAGTCCCGCGTCCCGTGCGCCCGCTGCACAGTTCAGCTAGTAGGTGAAGGGCAGTGCATAGTGGCGCTTCTGATGGGACAGCGAGTCAGTCTCTGGCTCGCTTGAGAATGTTTCGGAACAATTGACACTCGGTGTTCTGGAACAGCGGAACATAACTGTGCACCGGCACCTTGTGCCGAAACAGGGACATAGTGCCCAACCCTAGTTACAACAACCAGTTGTTTACTTAAATGTCCTCGTACATGTTCAATAATTAATCAGTTTGGATATAGCAATGTGTGAAGTTGAAATAAGTGTTTTATACAGCTAAAATATAGTAAGGCTTCTGTGTCACAGGTTATTATATCCACAAGGGTTCAGTAAACAAAAAGGATAAGTCCATTGTATAGCTTGGTCTTGTCAGCAGATGTTAACTACTTTCCAGTTCTTGTGGTATATGTAAAATTTGGTTTATCTAGTAGTTCAAATAGATGTGTTCAAATAGATAAACCAAATCTGTATATATATAAAGTAACTTGTCCTGACTGACTGACTGACTGACTGACTGATTCATCATCGCTGAGCCAAAACTACTGGACATAATGAAATGGAATTTTGGGGATACATTCATATTAACACGTTGGAGACCGTGTCTTAAGGTGGCATATGGGCAGGCAGACTGCCATATTTTGAAGATTTAAAAAAAATTATAAATAAGGAGTTGAAATATGTCTATGAGGATACTTCATCTTAAAAACTGAAGCTGTTACAGACGTGAAAGTTGGTAATTTGAATTTCCTTTCTAAATAAAGAAACGTATGTTTTGTTCTCGGAAAGTCCACTTACAGCGGGAAAGGGGTGGAAAGAAGAATAAGTTGAATTATTCTTATGAGTACACATTTATCTCAAAAACTGAAGGTGTTACAGATGTACAGACTTGAAAACTGGTATTCAGAATCTCCTTTAAAAATATAGAAACACTTTTTCAGAAAATCCAGTTAAGGGGCTGATAAGAATTCACCTGCAGCTATCGAGCTCGGTACGAATTTTTTTGGGTGGGTTTGGGGGGGGAACCAGCTTAACGGGCGGGGGTGTAGTGGAAAAGGAGTTGAATTATTTTCACGAGGATACTTATATCTCAAAAACTGAAGATGTTACAGACATGGAAATTTGTTTTTGGAATCTTCTTTCAAAGTAAAGAAACGCAGGTTCTTTTGTCTTTGGAAACTCCACTTAAAGGGGGTGATTGAATTGAAAAATTAGTTGAATTCTTTGTATGAGGATACTTATATCACAAAAACTAAAGATGTTAAAGACGTGAAAATTGGTATTTGGAATCTCCTTTAAAAATAAATGCGCATTTATTTTTTTCGGAAAATCGACTCTGACCCAGTGAGGAAAGCAATGGCAAACTACCTCACTCCTCGTCTTGCCTAGTACGCCTCATTTTGGTGCTGTCATTGGTTTTTGCAGTTTCCTTATAACTGCATAACCTTTGGTGGTGTTATTTGAGGATCCAACCAGCCTCTAGGCTAATGACCTAACAGACATATACATGTTACAAGGCCTTTGCTGGCAAGATGTAGTGTTTACAGTGCACTATGTCTTCTGGTATGGGCTAGAATAAAATAAAATTGTAAAAAAATAGTAGGTAGATTGCAATTGTAACGCGCGTGTGTGTGTGTGTGTGTGTGTGTGTGTGGTGTTTTTTTTTTTATTCAGCCCGAAGGCTGGTTGGATCCTCAACAGGTTCACCATTATTTGTCATAGATGGCCTAGGTGTCACTGAAGAGGCGTACTAGGGAAATGAGGAGTGAGGTAGTTTCCCGTTGCTTTCTTCACTGAGCCAGAAGTTGCTATTGCACATCAGTCTGCCAAGCCCACCGAAATGCGTGCACCAACGGACTCTGGGGGTCAGCGACATTTTCACACCATTCATAGCAGGTCTGGCTGCATAAGGAATGGCATTACTAGCGTCTCTCATACCTCAGCCACCTTCATATTGTCAAATTCAAGTATAAGAATGAGACAGGTCAAGAAAGTAACAATTTTACTTGGTGTTATTCGACAGGAGTAGGCTACGTGTCGGCACCGGGTTTCACCCTCTCCCTACTATCACATATATATCACGTGATTCATTTCATCTCATTAACTCCTCTGATGAGGTTGATGTCAGGAAGGGCATTCGGTCATAAAAACCCGCCACGACAAATTCATCTCGCCTCATACCCGACCCCGTAGAGAAACGGGACAAGGGTTGGACAAACAACATATATCTCAAAAACTGAAGACGTTACAGTTGTAATAATTGGTATTTGGAAGCTCTTTTAAAGAAACGGGTATTGTTTGTTTTTAGGAAAATTCACTTGAGTGGGGAGTGTGAAAGGAAGTGAATTCTTTTCTGGAGAAACTTATATCTCAAAACTGAAGGTTACAGACGTGGAAATTGGTATTTGGAATATCCTTTAAAAATAAAGAAAAACACTTTTTTTTTTGGGTGGGGGGAAAACAACTTAACGGTTGGGGGGTAGAGTGAAAAAGGAGTTGAATTCTTTTCATGCGGATACTTATATCTCAAAAACTGAAGATGTTACAGACGTGAAAATTTGTATTTGGAATTTTCTTTCAAAGTAAAGAAACACATATCTTTCGGCTTTGATAAAATCCACTTAAGGAGGGTGAATTAATTGAAAAATTAGTTGAATTCTTTGTGTGAGGATACTTATATCCCAAAAACTAAAGAAGTTACAGTCGTGATAATTGGTATTTGGTAGCTCTTTTAAAGAAACGGGTACTGTTTGTTCTTGGAAAATTCACTTGAATGGAGAGTGTGAAAGGAAGTAAAAAAAAAAAAAAAAATCTTTTTCTGGAGAAACTTATATCTCAAAACTGAAGGTTTGTAAAAAAAACAGTAGGTAGATTGCAATTGTAATGCGCGCGTGTGTGTGTTTTTTTTGTATACATTAGTATTTGGAAACTCTTTTAAAAAATAAAAAAACACGCAATTTACAGTGGGGGGGATCATCTTGGGGGCGGGGGTGGTGAAAAAGGAGTTTACTTCCTTTTTATGAGGATACATTTATCTTAAAATTGAAGATGTTACAGTCGTGATAATTGGCATTTGGAATCTCCTTTATAAATAACGTAACAAGTATTTTTGGTTTTTGGAAAATTCACTTAAGTGGGGAGGGTGAAAGGAAGTGAAAATTTTAATTCTTTTTATGGAGAAACTTGACTTAAGGTTACACACGTGGAAATTGGCATTTGGAATCTCCCTTAAAAATAAAGAAACGTGCTTTTCTCAGAAAGGGGGGGGGGGGGGAATCAACTTAACGGGCTGGGGTAATTCTTTTTATGAGGATACTTATATCTAAAAAATTAATATGTTACAGGCATGAACATTTGTATTTGGAATCTTCTTTCAAAGTAAAGAAACATGTGTTCTTTTGTCTTTGGAAAATCTACTTAAGGGGGGGTTAGTGAATTGAAAAATGAGTTGAATTCATTGTATGAGGATACTTATATCTCAAAAACTAAATATGTTAAAGATGTGAAAATTGGTATTTGGAATCTCCTTTAAAAATGAACACGCACTTTTGGGGAGGGGGGAATAAGCTTAACGGGTAGGAAGGGGGTGGGAGGTGGAAAAGGAGTTGAATTACTTTCATGATAATGCTTATATCTCAAAACTGAAGATGTTACAGACGTGAAAATTAGTATTTGGAGTCTCATTTAAAAATAAAGAAGCACGCATTTGCTTTTTTCGGAAAATCGACGTAAGGGGGTGTGGAGTTGAAAATAAATAAGGAGTTCTAATATTTTTATGAGGATACTTTATCTTAAAAACTGAAGCTGTTACAGCCGTGAAAGTTGGTATTTTGAATTTTCTTCCAAAATAAAGAAACGCATCTTTTTTTTTTTTTTTTTTCGGAAAGTCCACTTAAGGCGGGAGAGGGGTGGAAAGAAGTGAAGAAGAAGTTGAATTATTTTAATGAGTATAATACATTTCTCAAAAACTGAGCGGGTTGCAGACGTACAGACAGGAAAACTGGCATTTGGAGTCTCCTTTAAGAAACTGAAACACGTATTTTTTTTGTTTTCGGAAAATCCAGTTAAGGGGCTAATAAGAATTGGAAAAGCGGGCGAATTTTTTAAATGAGTAACGGTATATCTGCATTAGTCCGGCCCCGCGGTGCAGGAGGCAACGCGTCCGCCTATCACCCAGCGGCCTCGGGTTCGATTCCCGGCCGGGTCAGGTGTTTTTATTTGTAAATGATTAATATCCCTGGCTTGGGGACTGGGTGTTTGTGTCGTCCTTAACGTTCCTTTCCTCACATTCAACACACTACTCTACACTTCCGCAATTCCAATTACATGCAGGTTCATATCGTATGGTGCAAGAAGGGGCGAAAGATCTCTATAGTTCGACGCCCCGAACAGATAGAAAAAATCTACATTATATGTCAAAAACTTAACATGTTAGATACAAGAAACTTGGTATTTGGAAAGTCCTTTAAAAATACAGGAACATGTACCTTTTTGTTTTCCGATAAGGCACTTAATGGGGGGGGGGGGGTGGAAAGAAGTGAAGAATAGTTGAATTATTTTTTATGAAGATACTTATATCTTAAAAACTGAAGATGTTACAGACATGAAAATTGGAATCTCCTTTTAAAGTAAAGAAACGTGTATTTTTGTTTTCGGAAAATACACTTAGGTGGAGGTGAGGGAAGGACTGATCAACGGGTTGAATTCTTTTTATGGGGATAAGGGGATAAGGGAATACAAATGAATGACCCTCATCATTTGGCTAATTATATAAATGATTTCTTTCTATCCCTACCATACAAACTTGAAAATGCAAATAAATCAGATGTATTACCAGAACTCCCAACCTTTGTGCAAAACTCTATGCAGTTAACTCCAGTAACAGAACCGGAAGTTTTTAAAATCATACAATCTTTGAAGAACAAAACTTCCACAGTTGTAGATGAAGTTCCCACAAAACTCATTAAAAAATGTGCTCCCTATCTGGTACAGCCTTTAACTTATTTCATCAATGAATCATTTTCTAGTGGTCAGTTTCCTAATCTCCTAAAAATAGCTAAAGTTATCCCAGTCTTTAAAAGTGGAAACTTACACGATTTACATAACTACAGACCAATATCAATACTTACTGTTATTTCAAAAGTATTTGAATGTGCTATGAAAGATCGGCTTACTAAATTTTTAATCAAATATAACTTGTTAAATAATGCACAACATGGGTTCAGAGCTGGCAGAAGTACTTTGTCTGCTTTATCACATTTTACACAGTTGGTCGTAAATGCTCTTGATAATGATGAAACTGTGATAGGACTATTTCTTGACCTTTCAAAGGCATTTGATACTGTTGATCATGAAATATTGTTGCACAAATTATATCAGATTGGAATTAGAGGAATTGTTAATGACTGGTTTAGATCATACCTGAATAAACGATCCCAGTTTGTTGAAATTACACATTGTAACAGTAAAGGGCATAATGAGACATATCACTCTCAGGTAAAAAGCATAGACTTAGGTATTCCGCAGGGTAGTATTTTGGGGCCTGTTCTTTTCTTGATCTATGTGAATGATCTTCCTCACAATAATCAAGTAGAAACAGCAGTTCTGTATGCTGATGATACAAACATAATTATTAATAATCCTGACCCTACGTCTATAGAAACTACAGCAAATACAGTCCTGTCTAGGTTAGAATCATGGTTCAGGAAAAACAAATTAACATTGAACTTTAAAAAGACCCAATACATGGAATTCAAGGCATCTAACTACCATGACAAAACTGCAAAAAAACACAACCTTATATTAACTGCAAATGCAATTGAAAATACGTTGACCACAAAATTTTTCGGTGTCCATATAGATGAAAAATTAAGATGGGATTGTCATATTAAAAAAAATAGGGAAGTCTCAGAGTTCTGTTTGTTTTGCCTTAAGGATTTTGTCTAATAGTTGTAGTGAAGAATATGTTAGAATAGCATATTTTGGATATTTCCATTCAGTCATCACTTATGCTATTGGTCTCTGGGGCTGCTACAAATCAAATCTTGATGTTATTTTTCGAATACAGAAACGAGCTATCCGAATTATATTGAGACGTAACAGGTTAGATCATTGCAGACCATTATTTAAGAGACTAAGGATACTCCCAGTACCAAGTATATACATCATGCAATGCATTCTACACGTGAAAAAAAATATTGATCACTTCAGAAAGAATTTTGACAATCACAATTGCCAGATGCGAACAAGAAATCATATTTTTATCGAGCACAAGAGTAAAACCATTGCCTTGAGACATGTAGACTCTGTTGGAATCAGATTGTATAATAAGCTTCCAAATACGATTAAAGATATTAGTCCCATCAGTTCATTTACCACAGCTTTAGAAAATCTCCTGCTGAGTAGCTGCTTCTACAGTACAGAAGAATACATGATGAAGTGCTGGTAATGATGCTACTACTTATTAACTTGTAATCTAGTATATAGCCTTAAAAATATGTTAATGTCACATTGACTATGTTCACATTATTAACACCACACCAATATATTTTTATTTTGTCTTGTAAATATTGGTTATTAATATTATTTTAAAAAATTAAGATGTGCTGTCCTAACATTGAGGTATGTGGTGTTTCTGTTTTTCTTCTTTTTCAAAATGTTCATTGTTGTGCATATATTATTGTTAGTATTAGGAAATCATTTGACAACTCCTATACTGTTGGCATATTTCAAAATATGTAATTGTACAGTCTATGGAAGCTAAATAAATAAATAAATGAATGAATGAATAAATGAATGGATATTTATGTATATCTCAAAACTGAGGATGTTACAGATGTGGGAATAGGTATTTGGAATCTTTAAAAATAAAGAAACGTGTATTTACTTTTTAGACTTGAGAGAAGTCTGTTTCTCACATGTACACTTCTATGTCGCATGGTCGTCTTAGCCCCAAAAGGTAATACCACAAACATGGTTTACAATGAATTTCTGGGGTAAATGAAACTCAATTTTTGGGTGAGTTTTTATACTTCAGGAATTTTCAGATAATGTCATAGTACAATGCAGAGGAACGATTACTTTGATCAAATTACGAAATCCACGCGAGCGAAGCCGCGGGTAATATATCCAATTTCTGATATTTTTAAAAAGCATAAGTTAAAAATAGCTTTCAAGACCACTCGCACCAATGCTAAAACAGTTTTTAATTCCCATACTGTCAGTGGCAACAGGAAATTTACAAACTCTGGGGTATACAAATTAAAGTGCCAGTCTTGTTTTTCGGTGTACGTAGGAAAAACAACCTGTAGTTTCAATATAAGATACACTGAACATCTTAACGCCTTGAAGTATAACTGCTACTCAGCCACGAGCGAACATTGTAAGGAACAAAATCATAAATACACAACCATTGACCAGGATTTAAAGATTTTACATTATGAACTGAAAGGTCTTTTACTTAATGTACTGGAGAATTTTTATATTGATATTGACCAATACAACAATTCCTCACATAACCTAAATGAAATCGACAGGAAGAAAAATGTTTTATTGGAAACTTTTGTCCTGCTCATGTCTCGACAATTTATTAATAAAAACGATTTTCATTACCGACGTTCCAGAGCTAGACCCGCCCTTCCCTCAATATTCCCCTCCCCGTAACTTACCCTCCTCCTGCCCCCTTCCACTTCCCCACCCAATCACATCAGCGTTGACATGCTGTAAGCTACAAATAAGCTTAGTGTCAGTGTGACATGAGACCGACATGGTCGTACCATTTGAGGCGACAGCCTTTTAACGAGTAAGTTGATTGAGCCTTTTCATTTCACACAATATTTTTGGTTTTGTTTCATCTTCATTCTCTTTTTTCCCATTACAGATGATGCACACTTATTATTCCCTTTATTGACAGTCTCACTATGCTGCGCAACACAGTGTTTCACTTCTTAAAAATAATTAGCAAGTTTTATGTCAACCAGACGAGTTTTCAGACAAGAATATTTTACCTCAACATGTTTTCATTTGATCAATCATGATCATTGTATTTTAATTCCATACACATCATCAGTGGTTTTTGTGTGTTTGCATTCATGTAATATTGAGCTTCTACTGAGGATGGCCTTTAGATTAGGCTGAAACATGTAAAGATATCATCCCATCTAATATAGATGGTTGTTTGTATTGAAAAGGAGGATTATATAAATACTTTTTATATTTATTTGTAAAGAGAGGTTTGTTTAGTTTCGCTTGATAGACAAAATCTTAGCTTTTGTTTAAAGCTTGAAACATGTCATAAACATTTGACTGAGTTTTCAGCAAATCCTCTTAAACTTCATACTATTTTGAAAGCTTCAGATGTGGTTGGTAGAGGCTCTTTTATAACATTATGAATGCTTTCATCATCATCATCATCATCATCAGATGGATTGGAATTTCATAGCACTTCTTGCAGAATTTTGTCGCCTGTCAGATCTCCACATACTGCAACTTCAGTATAAACAGGTAAATGGCTGGGCTGAGTGGCTCAGACTGTTGAGGCAGTGGCCTTCTGCCCCCAACTTTGCAGGTTCCATCCTGGCTCAGTCCAGTGGTATTTGAAGATGCTCAAATACGGCAGCCTCATGTCGGTAAATTTACTGGCACGTTAAAGAACTCCTGTTGGACAAAATTCTGGCACCTCAGCATCTCCGATAAATGACATTAGTTAGTGAAACGTAAAACAATATTATTATTATTATTATTATTATTATTATTATTATTATTATCAACAAAATACATGTCATGACTTACATCAATCACTACTTCTTGCCATTGCTCAGGTTTCACATGCATTTCTAGTACGTCTGGAACATTATTTGCACTGGTTTATTTTTGAAACATATTTACGGAAACAGTTTGCAGTTGTTTGCTCCATGATCTGCTTCCAAGCTTTGCTTAACATTTGAGTAGCATCTAACAGATCAATTTTAGCTTGTTTGTATCATTGCCCAGGATTTTAATGACACCATGCCTTTGATAAAAATATTTTTAAGTGATTTTTACTCCTTGATCCATTGGCTGCACAACTGTCATCATGTTGGGAGGAAAGTAGACTATCCTAATGCCCTTGAGTAGCTGTGCAGTAATCAATAAAGAGCAAAATTTTCCTGTTAGCCCTATACATAATTTTGTGTAGTGCTACAAGCTAATTTTCAAAATGTTCACTAGTCATCCAGGTTTATTTGTTAGCCTTGTACTGTACTAGAAGACTTTTAACAGCTTTAAAACATCTTGATTTTGCTGATTACCCTATTGTTTGCAACAGTAACTTTTCAGAACCATTCATACTTATCCTAACAAGAACTGTTACTCTTTCCTTGCTCCTTTTTCAGGCATTGCAGTTTTTTCCCTTTAAATGTAAATGTTTTATCTGGATCCTTGTGTCGCCAAAAGTATTCAATGTGTTGGTGCGATGTTAAACCACTAGCAAAAAGAAAAGGAAAAATCTAGAACTGGATAAACAAGAAAATCTATAAGTGATACTGATCGCCAGGTCACATCATTTTCCACGTCGAGACCTCTATGATCCCTTTGTCCTACACCTCTATAAGCAGGAATGTCTTTCATGTATGGTTTGAGTGCTCACGCACAGCACACATGCTCGCAGGTTTTTGTTCCAATGCCTTATTTGCAGCTTTTCTCAACCTGTGGTCTGCGAAGATGGGGCAGGTGGTTCACAGACAGAATTAAAAATATCATAAGACAACTAATTAAATGTAAATGAGTAAGAATTATTCACATAAAATGGATTCTGTAAAAGCCAAACATTCTAAAATCGTTGAATATTTTACCCTGGAATACTGCTCTTATCTCCACTTTAGAATATAACTGTCTGACATTCCACAAATTCTAAAATTTTGAAACATATTTCAATGACCAGAAAAAAATCCTACATTTCCAGTAAACCAGTATATGACTACATAGGGACCGTGGTATGTTCTAATAACAATTGTTTCTGCAGAAGTGAGATTTGATAGAATCTGATATTATTTCAAGAAAGAAATATATCATTCTGTTATAATTAACATGTTCTTTTTTTGGGGTAATTTATGGTATGTAATTATCTTGCATTAGTTTCAACAAACTGGAAAACTTTGTTACAGAATGCATGTTCTGAAAGACCCAATCACTTCTCAACTTGTAAGGTACTTGCAGGGAAGAAATACTACTAATATTATAAAGGTTGTAGCCAGTAGTTGAAATTAAAAATGCAATTGGAAATATGATAGTTCGTATGTGGAATTAGAGTTTACTTGGTGTGGTGATGAAAGTGAACAGAATCCACTGAAAGAAGTATTATATTGCTTCTGCTTTTCCTTGCTGTTCGAAGTAAACATGTGTTATCCATATTTCAAGAAGCCAAGCTGGTTGTTGTTTATTGGTATTTATTATTACCAGGTTTACTTTGTCGATCAAAGCTCAGTAGATCCTTAGGAGTGCTAAGTTATTGTCGGACAAAGTGTGTCGTGAGTTAACTTCAGTTTTAATTCATTTTCAAGAACTGTTTTAATAATGGAAATGTGGTTGAGAACAGGGACTTCAAAACGAAAAACAAGTAATGCAAGCAATGCAATGTGACTTGACTATAAAGGTTGAAGCAAGCAGTTAAAACTAAAAATACAATAGGAAATATGATAGTTTATATTTGGAATTAGGGTTTACTTTGTGTGTTGATGTAAGTGAATAGAAATCCCATTTCGCTTTGTGTTATAATGTAATGTCATACAAGCGCATAAAACCAACAAAATTCCAGCAACATTTAGAAACAAAGTTTCAGATGTGGAAAATTTTAACGTTTTCAGCAATGCGTAGGGAAACCTCAGTTTGATTAACAACAAGGCCCTGGAATCATCCTATCTCTTAAGTTTACTCATAGCCAAAACAAGAAAATCTTGTTCTTTCGGGGAAAATCTACTTCTTGCAGTTACAGTGGATGTGGTAAAGACTATGTTTTCTACAATTTGCTGTAATATATTGATTTGATTTCTCTTTCAAATGACATTGTTGATTGCAGAATGGATGATATAGAGAGTAATGTAGAATCCCAGTTAGTCGTCGTTATGCGTTACAAATAGATGAAGCTACTGATGCCACAAATGCTGTGCAGTTAAGATGCTACGATGGATATGCACATGGTGATGAAATACATGATATTCTCTTTTGTAGAACTTTGTCAACCTGAATAACTCAAGAAGAAATTTTCACTCCTTAGATAGTTACACAAAAGAGAAAGGGATCCAGTGGGGAAAATATGTGGGCTTATATTCAAATGTAACCTGCACCCTTACATGCAGACGTATTAGGGTTGTTTCTAAGGTCAAGGAATTAGTGGATATGAATTTGGAGTATTGTTTCATACATCGGCAAACATTGGCCTCTTAAACGAATGACACCAGAATTTAAACGTTGATTAGATAATGCTGTAAAGCTAGTTAATTTTATTAAGGCTCGGCCATTAAGAATAGGTTATTTTCCGTATTGTGCAATGAAACAGGCAGTGAATATACACCTTTTGCTAAATTCTGAAATTTTTTACTTTCCAGGGCCAGAATACTAACAAGGCTACTTCAGTTAAGGCTTGAAGTTTTACTGTTTGTAAGTGAACATAATACTGATTTAGGATCACTTATTGTTGACGAAGCATGGTTACTTGCATTATCCTGTCTTTCAGACATTTTTTCTGTAGTAAAATGAACTAATATATCCCTTCAGGGAAAATCTTTCACTATTCTGGATACTTACAACAAAATAAAGGCATTTGAGAAAAAATTGGTGCTGTGGATTAGTTACATTAAAAATGGGCAATTAGCATCTTTTCCAGCACTGAAATTCTTTCTAGGGAAAATTTATATTTTTGTTGATTCTGAGTTTCTTGAAGTGATTCATAGCCGCCTCAAAAGTGTGAAACAAAAATTTGAAACATATTTTTCCAAATAACTTGTATGAATTTTAGTGCATTTGTGATTCATTTGAGTCTTACAGTCACTACAATTTGAAACATATTTTTCCAAATAACTTGTTTGAATTTGTTTAGTGGCTTTGTGAGTCATTTGAGGCTTACAGTCACTAGAATGACCTCTCATTATCGAAGATAGACAGTTAATTGATCTTTCAAGTGATCGTCATCATTTCCCCTTATCCAGCTCGTGCTGAGTCAGCTTATTTATGGCACTTCTCCGTCTTCCTCCTTCCTTCCACCATTCCTCTTCCACGACCATGTCCCAGTCTAAATTTCGTCTTCACTGATTCAATCCACCTTGTTCTAGGTCTTCTTCTTGCTCTCATGCCCTCGCACTTTGCTTCTAGCAAAGTTTATTTTTTTCAATTCTCTCATTTAGCTTTCCTATCCCAACCTTCCTTCCTAACATCTTCATTTCTCACTTTGTCTTTCCTATCATACTTCTAAAGAATTTCATCTCACTGGCTTGAATTCCACTCTCTTGCCTACTAGAATTGATCCTTCAAGTGATAGTGGGCTTAAAATGTAATTCAGTCACCTTGGTTTGTCTCTGTTAAGGATCTCACTGTCAGTGAGAAATGAATTTTCAGATTATGATTTTTAATAATTTTGAAATCCACAGCTAAATGGAAGATTATGTGAAATGCAGTATAATAGCTTCATATTCCAAGAGAAATAAGAGGAGAACCAATTAGTAGAGATGTGTGGAAGTGGATTGATTTTTTAGTAAAAATTGTTTGTTGTTGTTTGAGTCATCAGTCCATAGACTGGCTTGATGCAGCTTCCATGCCACCCTATCCTGTGTTAACCTTTTCATTTCTATGTAACTATTGCTTCCTACATCTACTCTAATCTGCTTGTCATAGCCCATACCTTGGTCTACCCCTACCGTTCTTACCACCAACACTACCTTCAAAAACCAACTGAACAGGTCCCAGGTGTCTTAAGATGTTTCCCATCATTCTATCTCTTTTTCTCATCAAATTTAGCCAAATCAATCTCCTTTCACCAATTCGATTCAGTATCTCTTCGTTCGTGATTCAATCTATCCATCTCACCTTCGGCATTCTTCTGTAATACCACATTTCAAAAGCTTCTGTTCTCTTTCTTTCTGAGCTAGTTATTGTCCATGTTTCACTTCTGTACAATGCCATGCTCCAGGTGAAAGTCTACAGAAACATCTTCCTAATTCCTATATCAGTACCACAAACCTACTACGCTGGCATAGCAGGGGAAGAGGCGATACTCCCACGTGGTGCATCCCAGGTAGCGGATGGGGGGTCCTAACCGGCTTGCCGGCAGACTTGAGGGAAATAAAATACCTCTCGCGGACCAAACACACAACCCCCTGTGGAAGTGGTTGCAGACTAATACACCCACGGTATCCCCTGCCTGTCGTAAGAGGCAACTAAAAGGGGTGACCAGGGGATGATCAAATTAGAAACATGAGACTACTTGTAATTAGTACCATCATTCAGGGAACACCATGGGTCACTTTTACTTGCGTGTAGTACCACTATGTTAGGTACAAAATAGGTTTGTGATTAGTAGCGACAGTGTGTGGCTCAGGATGCATTTTACAGTACCTGTGATTCGTACCCCTATATGAGCAACTCCATGGGATGAGCGACACCATGGTTCTGCCTTGCCTATGCTTAGTACCCACTATGTGAGGAACACCACTGGATAGCGCGAGACCCTGTAGTTAGTCCACTTACGTGAGGAACGCCATAGGTTTACGTTGCCTGTAAATAGTGCCGCAGTGTGCGAAACACCCTAGGTCTGTGTTACACGTGCACATTACATTACCTGTGAATAGTACCATAATGTGTGGAATACCGCGAGTCTACGCTACTTTTGATTAGCACCGCAACATGACAAATAGCATGGTTCTACTTTCCTAGCCATAAGTGCCATTATGAGGGGCCGATGATCTGGATTTTGGACCCGTTTCACTTACAAGGATCATTGATTCAGTATTGTGCTTTAGAAGCAGTCCGTTGGTCAGTAATACTATTGTTTAATGCTAGTTTCTGGGAATGTGGGGCATTGCGGGTCAGATCCACTGATTGTTTTACTTCATATCCATCCATTCATTCTTTGTCCTCACGTTTTTGAATTCTGGTCAGTAGAGGATTATGGATTTTTAAATTGTCATAACATTTCATCTCACTTTGTACTATTCGGGGCTGATGACCTAGATGTTGGGTTCCTTTAAACAACAAGCATCATCATCATCTGTATCACTGTTTGAAGTGAGCAAATTTCTTTTCTTAAGAGAGCACTTCTTTGCTTGTGCTAGTCTGCATTTTATGTCCTCCTTACTTCTGCCACTGTTAGTTATTTTACTACCCAAGTAACAATATTCATCTACTTCCTTTAAGACTTCATTTCCTAATCTAATATTACCAGCATCGCCTGCCTTCGTTTGACTGCACTCCATTACTTTTGTTTTGGACTTACTTATATTCATCTTGTACTCCTTACCCAAGACTTCGTCCATATCATTCAGCAATTTCTCAAGTTCTTCTGCAGTCTCAGATAAAATAACATCATCGGCAAATCTCAAGGTTTTGATTTCCTCTCGTTGGACTGTGATTCCCTTTCCAAATTCCTCTTTGATTTCCCTTACTGCCTGTTCAATGTAAACATTGAAAAGGAGGGGGGACAAACTGTAGCCTTGCTTCACTCCTTTCTGGATTGCTGCGTCTTTTTCAAAGCCCTTGATTCTTATCACTGAAGACTGATTTTTATACAGATTGTAGATAATTCTTCGTTCTCGGTATCTGATATCCCAATCACCTTCAGAATCTCAAATACATAGCTTGGTCCAGTCAACATTATCAAATGCCTTTTCTAGATCCATGAATGCCACGTACGTGGGCTTGTCCTTATTTCGATCCTGTAAGATTAGACGTAAAGTCAGGATTGCTTCAAGTGTTCCTACATTTTTTCTGCAGCCAAATTGATCTTCTCCCAACTCAGCTTCAACTTATCCTTCCATTTTTCTGTAAATAATACGTGTTAAAATTTTGCAGGCATGAGATACTAAACTAATGGTGTGGTAGTTTTCACACTTGTCAGCACCGGCTTTCTTGGGAATAGGTATAACAACATTCTTCTGAAAATCGGATGACACTTCTCCTGTCTCATACATCTTACACACTAGATGGAATAACCTTGCCATGCTAGTTTCTCCTAAGGCAGTCAGTAATTCAGAGGGTATTTCATCAATTCCAGGTGCCTTGTTCCTATTTAGGTCTCTCACAGCTCTGTCAAACTCTGACCTCAAAATTGGGTCTCCCATTTCATCAGCATCGATAGCCTCTTCTTGTTCCAGAACCAAATCATCTAAGTCTTTACTTTGATACAACTGTTAGATATGTTCCTGCCATCTATCTGCTTTGTCTTCTTTCCCTAGAAGTGGCTTTCCATCTGAGCTCATAATATTCATACCCCTAGATTTCCTTTCTCCAAAGGTTTCCTTGATTTTCCTGTAGGCAGCCATTCTTCCTTAGCTATCTTGCACTTTCTATCTACATTTTTTAATCGCCTGTGTTCTTTTCTGCCCTCTTCATTTCTTGCATTCTTGTATTTTCATCGTTCATCAATCAAGTCTAGTATCTCCTGAGTTATCCACTGGTTCTTAGTTCATCTTTCCTTCTTTCCTAACATTTCTTCAGCAGCCCTACTGACCTCATTTTTCATGACTATCCATTCTTCCTCTATTGTGTTTCCTACAGCCTTTTCATTTGGTCCTTGTGCAGCGTGTTCCTTGAAATGATCCCTCACACTCCTTTCTTTCAGCTTGTCTAGATCCCATCTCCTTGCATTCCTTCCTTTCTTCAACTTCAGATGGCATTTCATGACCAACAAGTTGTGGTCAGAGTCCACATCTGCTCCTGGGAAAGTTTTACAATCCAACACCTGGTTCCCGAATCTCTGCCTAATCATAATGAAGTGTATTTGATACCTTCCAGTGTCTCCGGGTCTCATCCACATATACAGCCATCATTTGTGGTGTTTGAACGAAGTAGTGGAGACAGCCGTCATTTGTGGTGTTGGAACCAAGTAGTAGCAAGGACTAAATTATGATCAGTGCAGAATTCAACCAGGCGACTTCCTCTTTCACTCCTTTGTCCCAATCCAAATTCTCCTACGGTATTACCTTCTCTTCCTTGGCCTACCACTGCATTCCAGTCTCCCATCACAATTAGATTCTCGTCACCTTTTACATATTGTATTAAATCTTCTATCTCTTCGTATATTCTTTCGATTTCCTCATCATCCGCTGAAGTAGTAGGCATATAGACCTGCGCAGTTGTGGTGGCCATTGGTTTGTGTCTATCTTGACAACAATAATTCTTTCACTATGCTGGTTGTAGTAGCTAACCCACTGCCCTATTTTCTTATTCATTATTAAACTAACTCCCGCATTTCCCCTGTTTGATTTTGTGTTGATAATTCTGTAGTCTCCTGACCAGAAATCCTGTTCTTCTTGCCAACGTACTTCACTTATACCAACTACATCTAACTTTAGTCTATCCATCTCCCTTTTCAGATTCTCTAGCCTACCGCAACGATTCAAACTTCTAACATTCCACACTCCGACTCGTAGAATGTCGGTATCCATCTTCCTGATGATCGCCCCCTCTCGTGTAGTTCCCACCCGGAGATCCGAATGGGGGACTATTTTACCTCCGGAATGTTTTACCCCGGAGGAAGCCATCATCAGTACATATTCATCCAGAGAGAGCTGCATGTCCTCGGGAGTTAGTTACGGCTGTAGTTTCCCGTTGCTTTCAGCCGTGTAGCAGTATCAACACAGCTAAGCCATGTTGAGTATTATTATTACAAGGCCATATCGGCCAATCATCTAGACTGCCGCCCTTGCAATTTCCGAAAGGCTGTGACTACCCTTTTGATGAATCATTCGTTAGTCTAGTGTCTCGACAGATACCCATCCGATATGGTTGCACCTGCAGCTCGGCTATCTGCTTTATTGGGACTCGCAAGCCTCCCCACTGCGGCAGGGTCACATGGTTCGCAGGGGAGGAAAATTTGTTTAATAAGAATTAAATTAATTAAAAATTCTGCTAAATACCAATTCAAACAAAAGTTATAGCTGACAAAATATTTTAATGAGTTCCTATCTACAGATACAACTGCTTTATTGTGAACATTCTAAGTTTCTTAGCGCAAAGAACATGCACCAAAACAGGCTGGTGCTGAGAATCACGCTGTGTTTACAAACTACCACATGTCTGCCAGAGTGAGTTGGGGTGAAAAAACGAAATATATTTTTCCAAAGTCAAATGCAGAATTTGCATAGAAATCGCATTTTTGCATGATTTTGTGTTATGGTATTTTGTAATTCTTAAAACATAATTTTGGGATCAGATAGGTCAGTTACGAGTTTAATAGTCGAAGAAAACTAAAAAGATTAAAAAATTGTGTTATTGGTGTCTCTGGAATTTCACAGGTCTACTAATAAGGGATGGTGGAATTATGGATATACTGAAAAATAATCATATCCATACACAACACTAGTAGCAGAAAGTAAGTTACTTCATTCTGTACACTTTCCTGGAGTTCATATTTTTATTGTCCTTTTTTATGCGTTATTTACAGTGCAGCCATTATCATGTAATCAGTTTTCATTTTTTTCTGTTGATCATCATATATATAAAATGTATCATATATATACGTTGATGAAAAGAAATTCCACTTATAGGTGTCTGACTCAACTTCTAAATTTGGTCCTCTGTCACGCTAATTTGTTTTCCGAGGAGAAAGCTCATCTGCAATGTGCTGTTCAAAATTGGACATTGAATTGAATAATACAGTATGCTTGTTTTAGGAAAAATTCTAGGATCAGCAGAGAAATAAATCTGTCTGTAAATGCAGTATAAAATTTTTGTAATTGCTTCATTCATTACATCACCAGGCACAGCTGCACAAACCAAAGAAAGGCCTCTGCCAAACGGCTGTGGAAATTTGAATTGCTATGAAAGGGAAAGATCCTGGGTTACTGTTGATGAATCAGAAAAAGAGTTTTAAGAACACATGTAATAATCTGATATTGTGAAAAAAGTGATCAGTTATAAAGCTGAGGTGCTTTCTTGTAGTACAGTATACAGCACATACAGTTGTTTTAAACATTCAATTTTGTTTTTATACAGATGAATCACCCACTACATGCAGCGTATTTCTGGAAGAAGGAGGTATGGCTTTATTTCTTGAAGTGCTGGAAACTTTTCAAGATGAAAATACTGTAGAAACTAAGGTGCTTGGTCTAATCAATAACATAGCAGAAGTTGCACAACTTCGTAATAGACTGATGGTTGCAGAATTTATCAACATACTTAGGTAAGAAATTTGTATTATCCACATCATATTCTGTCTGGTAGCATGATAAATGTTCACAGATTTGCGGATATTTATACTTCAGAGCTTCTATTTTTATTCTTGATCCATATTTTCAGAGCTTCTATTTGTATTCTTGATCCATTTTTGATAACTTAGTGAACAATTGGTACGCAGTTGAATGAAATATAATAGTAACTCATTTACATTAAAATACAAATTCAGTTGAGGAGAGAGGTTTGTTTTGTAGTTTAGAAATCACTTGCAACATTAATATTACTGGTTGAATATTGTGTTAGATATAACTGTAGAAATGTGGCAAGAGTTGTGTACTGTAATAATCTCTTAAATGATGAGGTTCTTATTTGTCTAGTAGGTAAGAAAAATAAACTTTTTGCTGTGTGCCATTCTGTACTTGAGCTTGAAAGAAGATTAGAATGGATCAGTGACATATGCAGAGTTCAAGCAGCGAGCTACTACTAGTCTTAAATTACTGTTTTTGATAGTTAATATGAAGAAATGTAGCAGTACATTTTGAACATTACCTAGTTATTTTTTTGACAAAATTGGAAGAAAAAAAAAGAAAAAATACATTTTAAAAATAAACAATCTAAATACGTAAATAAAACATAGTTATTCATTTAAATGTAGGCCTACCTGTTTTATCTAAATGAATTCCAGCCATCTTTCCTTATTGGGAAACTTCGTAACGACTTCGACAAAAAATGCTTCCTTTTTGGTCCTTGTCAAGGAAACAAGCACTTACCTTAGTTTCTGTTGATAAAAGAGCAAAGTTCCTGAAGCAAATTTGTCCTTGCATTGTCCAAAGATACATTAATTTTTTTCTTCACTGTTGGAAAACTTTATCAGCTCTTGCAATAGTAGAAGGAAGGTTTAAAATTAGTGTAGCCCACTTGTAAACTTCAGTACACAAGGAATGGAAATCATTCAATTTCTTACAACTTGCAGTGCCTTGCACTGATTTTTTAGAAAAGTCCTCAGACCTATATATGCTTGCAGCTCATTCTTTAGGGCCATTAAATCAAAATACGAACTGTAAGGTTCTTCGAGTAAACAAATACTAGCAGGAAACTTTTTACGCTAATTAATAATTATCAGAAATTTAAGAGTCTAATAAAGCCACAAACTTCAACCGCTTTTGAGATTCAAATCTCAAGTTAGACACACAGTAGCTTTGCAAACTTCACAAAAGATTTTTGAACCAAGCAAGTTGCTGTGTGGTTTGGGCCATGTAGCTGTTAACTTCCATTCAGGAGGTAGTGGGTTTGAACCTCACTATTGGCAGTCCAAAAGATGGTTTTCAGTGGTTTGTCATTTTCACACCAGGCAAATGTTGGGACTATACCTTAATTAAGGCCATGGTCGCTTCCTTCCCACTCCTAGCCCTTTCGTATCCCATTGTCACCATAATACGTACGACGTGAAGCAAATTGTGAAAAGAAATCATTCTTGAATACACTTTCAACTTTATAATACCTCCTTTTAGGTCTAGGTTCTCCTCCTCCTATCTCATAATCACTTCCAGTTTTTGTCCACATTTCTTCAAATCTTGTGTCTCTGGTCTTTTGTAGCATATTTATTTACCTTTCCTGTACAGAAGGATATGTCCATATTCTTATTTTGTAAAATATCAAAGAGAGTCAGCAAATGCAAAAAATGTACTGAACAAACTCAGGAAAAATAATTATTTGAATTTTAGAAAGAAAGCACAAAAAGCCCATGGACATGTTGACTTCTTCACTGGACCAGTCCCCTGGTTTTTCCTTGATGGATGCAAAGAATTCTATGTGATGGCACAGCCATTAACTACTTGAAATCCTAGATGCAAAATTCTAACTTGCAGGGGCCACCCTTGGTATTTTCTTTTCAGTAAAGGCTTTTAAGGGGTCTGTTCAAGATGTGGAATTGGAGAAAAGGCAAGGAACACCTCAGAAATAGAGAGAATAAAAGATTTTGAAATGTTGTGTTACAGATTGCTGAAGGTGAGATGGGTAAACCGAATCACAAATGAAGAGATACTGATTTGAATTAGTAAGAGGAGAATGTTTTGTTAAAATTTGATCAGAAGGAGAGACAGAATGATAGGGCACATCTTAAGACACCCAAGTCGTGCTCGGTTAGTTTTTGAGGGAAATGTAGGTGGTAAAACTGGCAGGGATAGACCAAGGAATGAATATGACAAACAGATTTGCGTTGATGTTGGATGTAGTAGTTATGTAACTATTGAAGTTTAGCACAGGATAGAGTGGCATGGAGATCTGCATCAAACCAGTCCTTGGACTGATGACCCAAACAACACAACCCATTAAGGAAAACAGCTGCCTGGTTTCTTTAATAAAATTCACAGGTTATGATAGTATGAGATTAAGCCTGTGACTGTAACAATGAATATACATAGTCGAATCACATTATGATGACCACCTGCTAGAAGTGCCATCTGCGCATAGTCCATGACTTACAGCCCCTGACGAGGGCTGGTGAAGTGGCTATACAGTATAGTGCCACCGACAGGCTGCTTGTACACATTGCACTTGCTGCTCTCAGAAACCACGACGTTATTAAACTCTTCATGTGCCTCTGCGGTAAAGGTATATCGTGAGTGGACAAATGCACCATTTGGAATAAACTTTGTGGAAACTGCAGACCTCCATGTGCCATTGATGTGCAAGGTGATCATGAACTAAGACAGGCTACAGTGGAACAGCTCACTGTCCAAATGAACCAGGGGACATCCATACACTGTTTCTTCTGTAACAGTTCAACAAACCCTCTTGCAATTGTGGCTCCAGTGTAGACAGAGGGTGATTTCACCCATGCTAACACAGGTGCATCGACGAAAACAACTGCAATTTGTTCGACTGTATGTCAGCTGGACCGCTGCTGATTGGCAACAGGTAGCCTCTTCCTGTGAGTTACGTTTTCATCTGTATCGAGTAGATGGACATGAACGTGTCCAGCAATAAATGTAGGAAAACCAACATTCTGCAGCCATTGTTAGATGAAAACGAGGTGGTGGGACCAGTGTTTTGGTCTAGGACAGGGCTGCTCAAACTTTCTTGTATGGAGGGCCAAAAATTATGAACAATACATTTTACAGGCCACAGACGAGTATACCTTTTTCTTATTCTTCTTCTTCCAAGTATTTCTGTGGTCCAGAGAGAGAAAGAAGCGTGAGGGGTGAATGGCCGGAGAAAGCATAAATCAGAGTTGCTAATAAATTGCTAACAAAATCAATGAAAAACATTTCTTTTCCTATGGATTGTTATTTTCAACAACTACTATATAACAAAGGAAAGTTTCACCTGAGGAGCTTAGAAGCTCTGATATTTACACAAGAGGAGCTCGTAAACTCAGGAAATTTCCAATATTTCGGGAGAACTCCCATCTTAAAAGAGTCGAAGACTTCAGGCCCCTTTGTCTCCTATATTTACATTTAGAAAGGATAGGCTAGCCTTACATATCCAGGGAAGTACACTTCAGAAAAAGAAACCGGAGCTTCTAGAATAATTTACATAATGCATCTTGAACCCTGGAGCTCAGTTTACAATTAATTTTACAAAGTGCCCTTTAGTGGGCCAGTAGACTACATTAATCACAATTGTCTGACACCACAGACACTTGAAGCAGCAAATACACTCTACTGTAATAAGTTATTAATTTAATACCTGTGGTACCCTCGAATAAGGATCGAAAGATCCCTAAGTAATCAGAGACATAAGGCCTACACTACACAGCCAAGAAAAGAAAGAAGAAAAAAAGGAAGGTCATACTTGAAAGGCTGAGAACAAAATGAGAATGGAGGATGAAACACCAAGCACTCAAAAGTTTTTAAGTTCAACAGTAAACTAATAAATTGGGCATAATGCCAAATGACACAGAGGCTAAGCCATAATCTAAGGTGAGAAAATCCTACCCTATCTTCATACACAGCAAGGTTCACATATTTAAAGTTGTGGCATACCTTGTTTATTGCTGCCTTTTCATGCCAGTCCCCGCTCCATCAATTTCCTGAAGGAGATCCCCTCACCCAGGTAGAACACTTGATATTACACTGCTGCAAGACCCTTGTTTCAAAAGACTTGCACCTTTTATAGGGGGCTGGCAGATGGTTCTATAGTAAATTAAGTAATGTCAATTTTGATATCAAGCCATACCCTAGGCAGATCAATTTAATCGCAGTGTTCATAACTCCAAAATAATAAACAATTGAAAGTTGATTAAGTTACCCAACTTCAAAATACAAACATTCTTCATGGTAGTTACAGTTTCTGAACACCAGTTAGCCCTAGAAAATTTATACTAGGGATATCTGGTCCGAAAAGATAACTTCTGCAATATATGATAGTTTGATTTTTTTTTTTTCAATAAGTTGCTTTACATCGCACCAACACAGATAGGTCTTATGGCGACGATGAGACACGAAAGGGCTAGGAGTGGGAAGGAAGTGGCCGTGGCTTTAATTAAGATAAAGTCCCACTGTCGACAGCCCTGAAGATGTTTTTCCGTAGTTTCCCATTTTTCACACCAGGCAATATCCACAGTTTGTTTATTAAGCAGCTGTAATACACACACACAGTAATTAAGACACATTTGTCAGTCAAGTAATATACCAGTCGTTTCTCCTCTCATCTGTTGGTCTGAGTAACTTTCTTTATTACTTACGATGCGCGAGTCTAACGAGGAAATGTGCATTCACACAGAGCGTTATCCCTGCGTCCATCTTAACATCCACCTCACCCTACCTTCTTGTCCCTTCCTTTCACTGAAGCACTGTGGTGGGCGGCGGCTTAAGCTCTGGCACAGCAAATACAGAGAGTTCATCAATATTTACCTCATTTTCTCAAAGTGAAAAATGTCCTCCGCCAATCCAATTGCACCACTGTCCTTTACATAACACAGAGAGTATCCCCCCCCCCCTTTTTTTTTTTTTTTTTTGTATGATTTAGATACACCCTGTATAACAGTGAAAGCATCATTATCTGTATAGTGTGTTTCAGAAAATATTTATTGTGTTCGTTTTGATAAGTGTATCGTTATCAAGGCTGGCATTTTAATGTAGTGTAATTTTTTGTATTAGATAGTATATTGTAATTTTAACACCTTGTTATTATTGAACTACAGTATGCTTCAACCAGTTCAAAGCGCTGCTAAATGTCAAGGCTGGCCAAGAATTCATTCACGTCGAGAAAAGGTAAACTTAAAGGGGAGGCCTGGCTTAGTTATTCGTGGTCAAGCCTGCGATATGGTGTTTGCCTTACGGGAATATTTTGAGGCTGAAAGAGAAAATAGAGCGAGAGAATGTTTGTGGACTATCACATGACAGGCTTAGGGCCAATACAGCACTATGCCAAACGAATAACCAGTATGGATAATTTCCAGCAAGGAACAATTCGATGGCATATATATGCCTATTACAAGAGAAAGGAATACACAACTCTATGAAAACCACACAGCAGTCTTAGAGAAGATATTTTATTTAATGGTAGTGAGTCGTCCCTTTGAACCACCCTCCATGAGTTACGATTTCACTTTGAATATTACTCAGATCTTGGCTTGGCTGTGCCGCTACTTCAGGGCTGTTAGGAATTCAGATTACAAAAGCATAGTGTGGCTTGATGAAACATTTGTAAATGCTCGCCACCCTTTAACCAGGGGGTGGTCAGACAGAACTCCACAAGGCACAATGAAAGCCCTGTTAGGAATGGGGGTTAGGGTCATTGTCTTAACTTGCTGGCAGCAGGGGACTATCAGGAGGAAGTGAATGCTGCCGCATGTCATAGTTTGAAAATTCCCTCAACATTCTCCTCAGTTCCACCATTGTTACGGATGATGCTCCATACCGGTCTGTAATAGTAGACAGAGGCCCTACAATGCAGATGAGAAAAGCTGAGCATGTTGGCTTGGGTGAAATGTCTTGCCTCAGAACAGAGACATTACCATTGAACCTGGTACTACAAAGTCAGAGCTAATGGAACTTGTGACAGCTTACAAACCGAAGCCAGTTTATGTCTTCGATGAGATAGCCAAAAGGAATGGCCATCACGTGATCAGGCTGCCTCCTTACCATGGTCATTTTAACCCCATTGAACTTACTTGTGCACAAGTAAAGGGTTACATAGTCAAGAGCAGCAAGAAGTTTTCCATCACTGAAATAGAGAGACTGACCAGATAGACGATGTCACTGCAGAAAACTGGGCATTGTAGTGAACCACACAAAGGAACTCGTGCAGAAGCAGTAGGAAAAGGAAGAAATATTCACCTCCCTCGGTTCCAGTTCCGGCTCCAGCTCTGCAGTTGAAGACGGTGATTCCTCACTGCGGGTGGCTCCATTGATACCATAAAGGTGATTAATTTTTTACTGTGATGAACTTCTAACTTCTCCACCATGCATTTTATAGCCGAGCAACCAGTACGTGAGTTTGCTTTCTGATGATTAGTATAACATTAATAAAATATAATTTAAGGTTTTTCTTCAAAATTGGTAATGCAATTTTTTCAGTTTTAGCATTAAGTTGACAAAATATGCCTTGAAAAGCTAATGTTTGAATTGAAGTATAACAGATGTTTCCTGCTCCCTTTGAAATTATGATAGAGTTTAATATATTTGGTTGCTTAAATAATAATATATTATTATTATTATTATTATTATTATTATTATTATTATTATTATTATTATTATTATTGTTATTATTTGCTTCCTTCTTATTAAGGCGGATGGGGTTTGATTTTTAACAAAGCCTATGATATTTTAGAAATTAGGAATCATATTGTGCGGTTAGAATACATAAGCTTCCTTTCTGCTTTGGATTTCTGTAAAAAGAGGTCTCATGATCTATGATCGCAAGCTTAAACCCATTCAGTGTGACAAATTGAAAGACGAACTTTTACCGATTGCAACACTCATTTCATTTATAGCTTGCATCTTAAATTGTGCCAGTACCTATGGCCGGTTCCACCGATTTCTCCTCTTTATATATATAAACAAAAACCTCTTAGATTTTTTCCCATCCTCACCCCAATTTGAACCCAGAATGTTGAATAGGCCAGTCAAAGTTCCATTCTGCTGCTCATATCTACCTTAAAAATTGAAGCCAGTCATCTGGAGATAGACTGATAAAACACTATGATATTTGAGCTGATAAAATTACTGCTGAGCCACCCTGGAAAAATAACAGTATTTAATGTTATGCTAACAGAATGATTCCCATACATGGATATTATTTTCTGCGGCACCTAGACTTTGATTGTGATTTTAGTAACACCAGCCGAACCTATGCTCGGCACCACACGCCGCGCAAGTTGTTTTAACAAACCTGTAAGAATGGGAATGCAGGCTGTGTTTGATGCTCATATAGAAAACCATTCTGAAAATAGTATTCATGGGTAACCTGCAGGGCAAAGGACTTATAAGTGCTGCAAATGAAATGAATAGAGCAAATGTTCATGGAGAATATTCCATACATTCATGTGATTTGTACCCAGAATTTGCACATTTGTACATGTGCTGGTGGATGTATTTTGCTCCAATTACGTCAACACGCCAACACTTCCAAGTGTACTGTTTGTGTCTGTTCCTGTCCTAGTTCTCTAATAAGACCTTGTTTCACGTAACATTGATACACAGAAGCAAATGGCGTATGACGGGGTAAAAGGCGGTTGGGATATGTTCGTTGATACTGTCTCTGCTCTGATCTTCCACTGAAACTTGCTGCTCCATACATATAAACCATGTCGGTCTGCTCTACCCATGCGTATCTCTCCACAGTGATAATCACTGCACTGGGGAACCAGCAGATTAACACGGCACTAACAACCCAACTGAAGTGGTAAACAAAGCACTTATTACAACTGAAAACTACTTGTGCCATCTAGTGGCAGAACGATACACTATCTGGGTGGCCAACTTGCTAACAACATTTGAATTCTTCCTAGAGTTACAAACGCTCAATTAGTTCAATCACACTTTTGCCAGGAACGATCTGTAACGTAGGAATTAATATCAGAGAAGAAAAAGGGGGGTTCAACAAACTACAGTACTGACAAACTTATTGTCATCTGATGGCAAAACAGTATCCAGCACAAAAAAGGCATTAGGAAAAGTTTATCATGTCCTACACAACCTCTATAAGTTTAATATTTATACCTTGTAGTGATATATATATATATATATATATATATTTTATTTTTTTTTACAATTGGTTTTAAGTTGCACCGACACACATAGGTCTTATGGTAACAATAGTGATATTCCGATTGGTAAACATGCCATTGTTCATTTTATATTTTAAATCTGTATTGGCATCTCATCTTGTTTATGATCATGTTGCAGATTATTGCTTTTAAGTGGCAAACATCGAGGTCACTGACTCCGGTGGTGGTGGTGGTGGTGGTGGTGGTGGTGGTGGTGGTGGTGGTGGTGGTTGTCATTGGTCTCAATTTTAGAGTTAATTTAGTTTATATACTTGCTGTCTGTTAGGTCATCAGCCCAGAGACTGGCTGGATCCTCAGATAGCACCACCAAAAACTATGCAGTTATAGGGAAACTGCAAAAACCAATGGCAGAGCCCAAATGAGGCATACTAGGCAAGATGAGGAGTGAGGTAGTTTGCCATTGCTTTCCTCAATACTTGCTGAGTAATGTTAATTTTCTTTCAGGAAGCTCCTTCATTCAAATCATCTCGATGTAAGCTACTTTGCTGCAGGAATTATTGCTCACTTGGCTAGTGATGGTGCTGAAAATTGGACGGTGGCTTGTGTTACCCGAGAACAAATGCTGAAAGAGTTGGTAAGTTTCTTGAGATGGTTTCCAAATTTCCCTCTGTGCTTGGCTATATGATTTGTCAATCAATATCCACAAATTTTCAATTATCTCTTTTGTTATACCATTGATAAGATAGGAGAATAAAATCCTGGCCAGTAAAATCCTGACATGTTTAGAGGATGCTGAAGTATATGATGGAGAGACAGATATGAGGGAGGGCAAGAGGGAGACCCAGACTAAGGTGGTTGAAAATGGTCAAGAGTAGTAATACTGTAATTAGAAGAAACCTGGATTGGAATACAGTTACAGAGGTACAGTGGTGGTTGGATAGAGGAAGATGTAAAGGTGCCATAAACATCCCAACCTGGCACGAGCTTAGTGAGGGAAGAATGGATGATGAATTTTGTTGATGGAAATTTTCACTATTTTGGGGGGAATAATTACTAACTGTGGCATAACTAAATAGTTGGCATACTGGAGCAGTTCCTTCTCTTACATGCAAATCTGTGACTTTAAACTGTTTTTCTTCCCATTCTTTGCATTTTGAGATATTAATATAGCCTGTTTCAGGTTTACTATAGGTGATCAGAAAGTAAAGAGGGAATGTACTTTTTAATAAAAGAAGAAGCTACATTACTTAGAACTATAAAAAGCTAAACGATAATTCAATGTGTGATGTCAGGATAGGTTTATTTGGTAAACATTTTGGTCACCTTGTTCATGCTCTGGACCATTCAGCTGAGCTTTTAATTTGCAGCTAGTTTATTACTCCTTTACAACTCTTCTTTATCATCTTACACAATAAGTATTTTTGATCATACTTTCTCAAATGGGCTGCTATATCAATGGTTCAGTTAAACATTTCAACATAAATGTAGTCTCCTCAGTTCAGAGTATTCTTTCATTGATGGTGTAGGTAAACTTCAAACTTCTGTTGACAAAACACTTAACTTACGAAAGACATTATAAATCTCTGGAGATTCTATTTTGTTTGACACCCTGTGGGTGGGGGACGCAAATGAAGAATACACCACGGTATCCTCCAACTGTCGTAAGTGGCGACTGAAAGGGGCCTTGGGCCCTCAACTTGGGAGCGTGGGTTGGTGACAATGGGGGCCTTAGCTGAGTCTGGGCATTGCTTCCACTTACTTGTGCCAGGCTCCTCACTTTCATCTATCCTTTCCGACCTCCCTTGGTCAACTCTTGTTCTTTTCTGACCTCGGTGGTATTAGATCATTCGAGGCCTAGGGAGTCTTTCGTTTTCACGCCCTTCGTGGCCCTTGTCTTTCATTGTCTGTTACTTCATTTTTCGGAGTGACGTATCACATCTTTTTTCTTTTCTCTCTCTCTCTCTCTCTCTCTCTCTCTCTCTCTCTCTATCCCCTGTAGGTGGGGGACACAGATGAAAAATACACCCGCGGTATCCCCTGCCTGTCGTAAGAGGCGACTAAGAGATGACTGAATTAGAACCATGAAACTACTTGTGATTAGTATCATCACGCTGGGAACACCATGAATCACCTTTAATGGCAAGTAGTACCACTATGTTAGGTACACAACAGATTTGTGATTAGTAGCAGCAGAGAGTGGGTTCACTGTGGGTTTACAGTACCTGTGATTAGTACCACTATATGCAGAACATCACGGGCTTACGTTGCCTAAGATTGTACCCTTATGTGAGACACACCACGGGTCTGGATGTTGCCTGTGATCAGTACCACTATATGAGAGAGACCTTGGGTCTGTGTTGCCTGTGATTAGTACTCATTATGTGAGGAACACCACGGGAATACCGGCGCCTGTGATTAGTACACCTATGTGAGGAACACCATGGGTTTGGGTTGCCTCTGAGTAGCGCCATTGTGTGAAAAACACCCTAGGTCTGCGTTACCTGTGCGACGTACAATACTTGTGATTAGTACCATAATGTGTGGAACACCGTGAGTCTACACTACTTTTGAGTAGTACCGCAACATGAGAAATACCATGGTTCTACTTTACTAGCAATTATGAGGGGCCGTTGACCTGGATTTTGGACCCCTTTAGACAACAAGCATAATAGATTCAAGATTGTGCTTTGGAAGGAGTCCTTTGGTCAGTAATACAATAGTTTTACGATAGTTTCTGGTCGGATTGCAGGTCGGATCCACTGATTGTTTTAAGTTCATACTCATTGTTCGTCGTCTTTTTGAATTCTAGTCAGTGGATTGATTTAGGATTTTTTAAAACTTTCAGTAACTTACTGTGAGTTGGATCCGCTAATTATTTTAAATTGATATTAATCCATTCATTCATCATCATCATCATCATCATCATCATGTTTTGAATTCTGGTCAGTGGATGAATTTTTTACTTTTAAATTGTCGTTACATTTTGTACCATTAGGGGCGAATGACCTAGATGTTAGGCCCCTTTAAACAACAAGCATCATAATCATCTATTTGGTTGGGAAACAACAGAAAGCAGTAACCCTATAACCTGACCCAACAAATTAGAGTTGATCAGCAGATGCTATGATCAATTTGAAAATGCATTTCAAAAGCTGCGTGTAGCACCTAATATTACGTATTTCTGCTTCTAGAGCTTTGCCAGGCTGGATATTCAAGTTGTTGGTTTTCATTTTATACATGATGAATGCAGGTTTATCCCTCTGACTTCCATAGAGAGACCCTGACTCATAACTAAAAAGAATTCATTTAGATCTGTACCTTGCAGAACAGTGCTGTAGCTCTACACACTGTTGGTTTATATGGTACTCATACCTGACAACTTTTACGGTTTATCCGTAAAATTTACGGAAATTGCAGCATTTTACGGTTTTATGGATGGACGGTGTCGTTTTACGACTTCGCGGACAAAAATTTGAAATGTTAACGTTTGATAATCGCTCCACTTCCGTACAATCGATTGTTTGCATAGGTCGAAGCAGCTCGGTCTTGGTCGAAGGCAAGTCCACGATAGTCGATAACTCATAATTTGATGTGATTGTTATTTTTAACCGTGTGATATTTGTGTCGTTAAAGCCGGGATAACAATTCTTCCGTGTGAATCTTAGGTTAAAACAAGAAATAAAGTGGTTCAACCTATTCAGTACATGGAAAATAAGAAATATCGTGTTACATTCTTATTTGATTAAAAGCGGTACCGGATTGGTGGTTGAAACCGGTACTGCTTTTAATAAAATAAGAATGTAACACCACATTTCTTATTTTCCTTGTATTGAATAGATTAAACCACTTTATTTCTTGTTTCAATTTAATTGTGATACAGTTCAATACGGAACATTATGAAATTTTTATCTTTAAATGAATCTTAGGTATCGACAGGCTCTGCTCTGCAAATTCTTTGTTCCGCTCTGTTCGCTTGTTGTGATTTAACCTATATTCTTTAACAACTCGAATGATGTTCTTTGTTCACGAAGTGGCGTTCCTTGAATCTTTTGTCCTTTTAAGGTTATGACATATTTTAATGAAGTGTTCGAGTTTTTGTGTTATAAATTTGTGCTTCGCAGTTTCCTGTATTTGTTGGACTAATTACATTCGTTCCAGTGACTGGGTATACTGCTATTAGCAAAGCGCATTAAATTATAAAGAAGAAGAATTAATTTTGTTCCACGTGTGTGTAAATATATGTTTTTATCATGTGCATATTCTTTGTTCATGAGGTTGGCATCATTTTCATTTAATGGTTTAAGACTGTGTGCCTTAACATGTTTTAATGAACTGTTTGACTGCCTTGAGTGTTTACATGACGTTCAGCGATCTAGGTTCCTTTCGATATTTCAGTAGATATCGAGACCTTTGTTCTCAGACATTTTCATACGCTATAGCCTATTCCTATTGTAGATTATCATGAATAAATCCAACAAGAAACAGTACTTCCAGACATTTAAAGAATCATATTCTGTTTATTTTCCGTGCATACTAAAATCAAGAATGGGAGAAAAATTGCCTTTTGCACAGTATGTGGGTGTGATATTAATATTGTCCATTGTGGAAGAAACAATTTAAGCAATCATGTGAAGTGCGGTAAACACGTAAGTTTTTATTTAATTTTTATATATTTTGTTCACGGCGTCAACATCTGTGGATCTTTTGCCACTACTTTCACCATATGATAGGAACCTGCATGTAAGTGGAATTGCGAAAGTGTAGTGTGTTGAATGTGAGGAAAGGAACGTTAAGGACGACACAAACACCCAGTTCCCAGGCCAGGGATATTAATCATTTACATTTAAAAACCCTTGACCTGGCCGGGAATCGAACCCAGGGCCGCCGGGTGACAGGCAGATGCATTGCCCCCTACATCGCAGGACCAGACAAACACGTAAGTTACGTTAAATCGAAGGAAGATAACAAGAAAATCAACACCTTTTTTTGCCAAGTCTGGAAACGTTGACAGTGATGTAATTAGGGCTGAATGTCTGTTTACTTCCTTTGGTGGAACTCGATGTGCTCTTGAGTGCAGCTGATCATGCTGGTGCTTTCTTTAAGATGATGTTTCCCACATCAGAAGTTGCAAAGAAATACAGCTGTGGTCGCACGGAAACGACATACATTGTAAATAAAATGGTAAAAAAATGCATCTGAAGTTACATGCCTTCAAAGTGGACCATTTTCTTTGGCAACGGATGGAAGCAGTTATACGAATGCCAAGTTGTATTTTATTATTGTTACATTCTATGATATTCTGCCAGAAAAAGTAATGAGCACTGTGCTATCCATACCAGCGTTAGACAGAGACTCGACAGGGCAAAATATAGGTAACCTGATGTTATCACAGCTGAATTCTCATAACATACTAATGGAACACTGTGTGGTTTTCTGCTCCGACAATACTCCGGTTATGATAGGACACAAAAATGGGGTTTCAGCAGTTCTGAAGGAAGTTCAACCAGGTATTGCAATCATAGGTTGCATTTGTCATCTGATTAATCTAGCAGCTGAAAAAGGTGCTGGAAGATTACCACTTAAAGTGGATGAGATCCTTGATATATTTTATTTCTTAGAGAAGAGTGTTTTTGACATGTCTTTAGAAATTTCAGAACTTGCACTATAAAGAGGCAAATAAAATTCTGAAGCATGTATGTTCTAGGTGGTTATCTTTAGGCAGACATTTGGATAGACTACTGGACCAGTGGAATCAGCATCCTTCTTTTTTCAAGGAGGAAGTAATATTATGTATCCAAAACATTTCCACAAGCTTGACATCTTTGAGTACCTAGAGTTGAACAAAGTGGATCCAAAGAGTATCAGAAGAAGAGAATTCTTGATTCTGCTACTACACATGCCCCTAAAAGAATAGCCTATTCTTCTAAATGTGACAAACCCATCCTAAAAAGTAAGACTTCTGCTACAACACGTGAAACATGCTCAAGTTGCTAGGTTAGATAAAATTGAAGATGCACAGTTTTCTTCCATTAGTTTTTTCTTGGAAAAGTTTCCTATCATGTTATGCAAGGAAGAGAATGAAACTACAGATGAGGTGGTGAATGAGCTTCAGCAGCAGTTCACAGCCCTTCAAGTAGATGACACTTTGGTTGCAAATCAAGATGCTGCGAGTGATTCCAGTTGAGCACAAATATCAAGAATTCATGGAGCCGATGGACTTCTTAAGTATAACCGAATTTCTAGAGTGATGCTTTCCTTTCCCACCATATCCCATAGCAATGCAGAATGTGAACATGTTTTCAGCCTTTCAGCCTTGTGAAGAAAAATAGAACAGAGTTCAGAGCATTCATGTCCAATGAATCTCTGGAGTCTATTTCCATTTTGAAGACCAGGAGTTCTGGTCCCTGTTATGACAAAACATTTTCTCAAGACTTTTTGCAGGAAGCTAAAAAGGCCACAACTATGACTTTAAAGTCGAACTAAAGTGTGATTTGCAGTGTGTATTATATTATTTCTTGCCTGCGTTACGTTAAACAAGTTTTATTGTGTAAAGCCTTTTTCAATTATCACATATCTGCTTAATTTATCAAGGAAGTCCTGTTATGTATGCTCCAAACTAATATTCACCACGCCTGCTGCTGTTTAACATGGATTTCTTCTTGATTGTTGTGTACATCTACAAATCATTGGTCTGTGATATAAGTGGATACGATTTCATTGAAGTATCCTGTTTAAAGCATGAATTATTGTATTTTGTAGCCCAGAAGTATTATTATTTTTGTCAAGCCGGGGTATGTTGGAATTGCTTCCTTAACATAATTAGGCTAGAAATTTTTATTTGACATTTCAGATATGATTGACAGTAGTTAGAATCTTGTACTTAAGTTCTTCACGAATTTGCTTTGCTAATATCCTTGATCAGCAGGTATAAAGTTATGCTTACACTACCTGATCAGTAGTATCCGAACACCTATCTGAAAGTCCGCTTAGACTTTTACCAGTGTTACATTTACTATTATTATTGGTCATTAAAATGGGGTGGGTTCACCTTCGTCTTTATGATGGTTTTAACTCTGCTGGGGACACATTCAGTGAGGTGTCTGAATGTCCGTAGAGGATTGGCAGCCCATTCTTCCTCAAGAGATAAAACCACAGAAGGTGTGATGTTGGACACTGGGGTCTGGAGCGAAGTTGACAGTCTAACTCATTCCAGAGAGGTGTTCCATTGGGTTCTGGTCGGGATTCTGGGCTGGCCAGTCCATTTCAGAAATGTTATTGTCCACAAACCATTGCCTCACAGTTGCAGCTTTACGACAGGGTACATTGTCAGACTGATGCAAACAGCCATTGTCTCCAAACTGGTCCTCTACTGTACGCAGTAAACAATGGTTTAAAATGTGTTCATATCCTTCCGCATTTTGAGTTTTCTTAATGCAGTAAAGTGACCACACCCTAACCATGAAAAACGCCCCCATACCATAACACCACCTCCTCTGTACTTCACTGTTGCCAGGACATACGATTGCAAGTAACATTCTCCAGGCAGTCACCAAACCCAGACACTTCCATAGGATTGCCACAGGGTATAGCGTGATTGAGTACTCCAAATCGCTCGTTTCTAGTCATCCACTGTCCAGTGGCATCGCGCTTTACACCACCTCAAGTGTCTCTTAGCATTGACTACAGAAATGTTTGGCTTATGAGTAGCAGCTCGACCATTTTACCCTGTTCCGTTTAACTCCCGACGCACAGTCAGTGTTCTGGCTGGACTGATGGTAGCACTTTAGATCTCAACTAATGATTCCTTCCGCTGATTTCTTGCGGCTTTTTACAACCACCCACCGCAATGCTTGTCAGTCCCTATCTGTCATTAAATGAGGTCTGCTTGGTCTTGGTTTAGCTGTGGTTGTTCCTCCACGTTTCCACTTCACAATCACATCACTAACAGTTGACTTCGGCTGCTTTAGAAGAATTGTAATGTTCCTGATGGATTTTGTTGTATACAAGATAAGGTATACTAGAACACAACATAAATTTATTGCTTCAATATGACTTTATACAATATATACATGAATTTAACTTAAACTTTTCTTGAAGCTGAGTAAATTCGCAAGTAATTAATCTTGATAGTAGACTGAGAGTCTGTAGAAATGTACACTTTATACACATTAACTTTATGTACACTCGAAGCTATCTTGATGAGATAGTTTGTAAAAAGGTAGAGTTCATGATAGCCGAAAACTATCGGTTTTATAAGCGTAACTTGCCATGAAAGTTCCTACTAACATAATACAGTTATTTCTATTGGCTTGTCATGAAATGACATGAATATTCACAATTAGAGAATCTAATGTAGGTGTCGGAGCCTGAGTGAGGACTGAGGATGTATAGAATACAGGCATCGGGGCTCGACGTGGCTGCAGGAACGGAAACTGAGGCAGTGGCCCGAGGTGAAACCTCATACAACCAGAATTCAGTCCACCTGGCCGAGACACGTGTTTAAGAGGGATAACCTCCGTGTTCGACGTTCAGTGTAATCTGGTGCTGGACACTGGGGAGTCCTACTAAGTAGCTGCCAGGTGCTCCTTTTATAGTGCAGACTGACGTCACAAGCAAGCGCACTGGAGTCGTCTCGTAAAGTCTCGCATAATCCAAGCTGCGGCGTGCGCGGTGCTGGCTGGCGCAGAGCTAGGAGCGCGAAGGACACACAACAGATTTATTACTCAGGTGACATCCAATGACTAGTCCATGTTCAGAGTCGCCGAGCTCTACTGACAAAACAATACTCCTGCCTCCTTTTATGCTGGCTGGTTTGCGTCTCATGACATCTAGGGTTCAATTCCACCTTACGTAGGGGTGTCCGAATAGTTTTGACGAGGTAGTGTACTGTATATTGCTTCCATGCATTTCAAATTCACATTAGCTTGTCTCAGCTAGTTGATACCAGTAAAACAAATTTCCTGAGCTGGCTTGATGTTAAGTTGCTACCCCACCATTAAAGACCCATTCAGTGTCCAGTTTTCAATGTGTATCAATGTAATGATGGATTTAACAGTGATCATCAGACTGTATTCTTACTAGTGGCTTGTTGGGGCAATAACTGTAATTTATTGAGATTGTTTAAACATATCTCAATGAAACGAGAATGCCACACACAACTGCCAGTTAGTAAAAGCCGGCTTAGACTGATACATACCACTTTTCCTGAAAGTCTGGTCTTGGAATTTATTTATAGTCATAGCAAATACTAGACACCAACCTCTGGGGAGCAGTGTGTGAGAGTTAGAAATGAAATATGAAGAGTGTTGCTGAAATGAAATTGACAGGAGGAAACCAGAGTATCCAGTGAAAACCTGTCCCACCTCCATTTTATCGCAGCACACATCTCGCATGGATTGACCAGAATTCGAACTCCGGTCCCATAGCTTCCGCTATAGAGGGACCTTATTATCATCAAATTAATATTGAAAATAAGGATCACTACTACGTAATATGCTAGGAATAATGAGTGCTATTGAAATATTCTCTGTTACTGTATTGTTGCTCCTATAACCACACCACTCGTGTTCTCTTATTTTCAACAGCAGTGTATTCTCTACCATCTTTCACCATCTTACTGTGTATTAGTTTTATATGCTTGATAACGGTGGTCATTTAAGTATTTACTCGACCCCATGCCTGATCTTTTGAAGCAATGCCGGTATCTCACAACAGGCACACTGGGCAACATGTAATAAATATCATTTTTGGTCCGTATTGATGATGTAGATTGAAATAATAACATTAAGTTATTTATTAGACCACCTAATCAATACAAAATCGTCTTGGATGATTTACATAAATTTGTTAGCTAATAGTGGGACATGTTTCGCCTTCTCTGAAGGCATCATCAGCCATAGTCTTAACCTTAAATTAAAAATAAGCGTCTAAATAACATGTAGTGATGAAATGAATTTTAAAATCTTGAAGAGATTTGAAGTAAAATAACATTAAAAATAACAATGATGGTTTGAAAATACAATGTGATGAGATACAATAGTGGAAGTATTAACAAAATTAACCTTAGAAGGCTGCTAAAATAAGTACAATGGAATAAAACAACAGATTGTTATACAACAAGTAGTAAGATTGCATAAAAGTAAAGTTGATAGTAATGGCGGTTATAATTAGACGATGGCGAAAAATCTTATGTAATCAAAGTAAAGAGGAGAGAGTAAAAGTCAAAGTTAGTCGAGAGATCCGAAGTTCATTATGATCTTGAAGATAAAGGATGAAAGTCAGATGCATATGGTGAAGTTGTAGAACACGTTGAGGATATGAAGTTGGTGAATAGAAGTTGAAGAACAGTTTCAAATAGGATCACTATGGACCATCTCAAAATTTGAAGTGATGTTCAAATGTTGTAAATTGTGAGTTTGTAGATATTCTAGTTGAAAAAGCATATACAAGTGGAATCTGTAAATGGAAGCAAGAAACGTAGAGTTAATTGTGTGAAAAGATATTTGAAAAATCTTGAAGTAGAATCGTATGCACTTACCACTTGACGGTGACAAAGATAGCTTGTAATATTATGAGTAAGAAGTATTTGCAACAGTAGACTTCTTGCTACGTGTGTTATAACTGAAGTTTTGTGTTGGAGGGGGATCTGTTTGCGTTGACGTAACTATTAGAGGGGGGCTGCTATTGGTGGGAGGGAAGGAAGAGAGTGTATTACTGCGCGTGTTGTAACGGTGTAAGGCTATTGGAGGGAGCGATGTTCCGGTGGGTGTGGCTATGGGTTTATTGGTTGTATTTGAATTAGAGGTACTAGCGGTGGGGGGAAGGGAGGGGGGTATATTAGCTGTAGGGGAGGTGGGAACTCTAATTGATGTGAGGTTGAAGATTTTTAAGAATTTGTTGGTGAGGGAAGTTGATTCTCGTAATAAAATAAGAATCTGTTCATACAAGGGGCTTTTTTTATCAATAGTGTCATTTAGATTTTTATCTTTATTAAAATGTTGGTCGAGGAAAATAAATAAGTTTTCATATTCTGTCATGAGTTTGCTTTTATCAACTCTTTTTAGGATATGGAGGTCTTGTTCTATTGTGGTGAATTTATGCCCGGTGTCCCTCATATGGTTGGCCATTGCGGAGAATTTGTTGTGTTTTTGGGCATTGTAATGCTCGGCGTATCTGGTAGAGAAGCTGCGGCCAGTTTGGCCAACATAAGAAAAATTACATGTAGAGCATTTCAATCTGTATATTCCTGATCCAGAGTAACTATTGTCTGTGATGTTGATAGAGTTGTGATTGAAGAATAAATTGCGATTAGTGTTTTTTGTTGTGTAGGCTATTTTTATTTCGTGCTTCATTAATGAATTGGTTATCGGGTAAATGCTATGGTTAGTGAACGTGAATTTAGCGTATTTTGGTTTGACGGGTTTTAATGGAGTTAAATTGGTAGCTAGTTTTAGTTTGGTTTTATTGATGATTTTATCAATCATATTCGTGTTAAATCCATTGAATTTAGCTATTTCCTTGATGAATAGTAATTCTTTCTTTAAATTAGTAGAGGACATAGGGATCTTTAATGCTCTATATATTAAACTGTGATAAGTGGCTTTTTTATGTGAGTTGGGATGTAAAGAATCATTTTTTATGGTTGTTGGAGAAAAGGTGGGTTTTCTGTATATTTGGAAGTCGAATTTGTTCAATGCTCGTGTGATTTTGATATCTAAGAAGTTCAGAGAGTTATTGAACTCATCTTCTTTAGTGAATTTAATATTATTATCTAAGTTGTTGAGGAATGATAGTATGTTATTGCTGTTGTTGATTTGTTTATCAATGATAGCTATGGTATCATCAACATAGCGATGCCAAAGACAGAGTCCGTTGATGTTATTAATAATCTTACTATGTTCGAGATTATCTAAGTATATGTCGGCTAGTATTCCAGATAACGGGTCTCCCATCGCTAGACCTTCTTGTTTGTAAATTTTCTTATTGAAGGTAAAATAGTTGTTGTCTAAAACGAAATTAAGTAATTTTAACCATTCATCAATTTCGATTTTACTCAATGTGCTATGTTTCAACAGATTGTTTTTTATGATGTTAATAGTATTGTTGATAGGGATATTAGTATACATGTTGGTGATGTCAAAAGAACATAAAACGTGGTTTGGTTGTAGACTGAACTTATTTAGGGAATTACAGAGTTCGATCGAGTTCTTTATGGGGTTGGAGTTGTGAAATTTGAAGTGTTTTTTTAGGAATTTGTGTAGGAATTGAGAGGTTTTATAGGTAGGACTATTGATACTATTAATTATAGGTCGAATGGGGACATCTTTTTTATGAATTTTGGGCAGTGATCTGACTGTAGGTAATTTTGGGTTCATTACAGTTAATTTCTGATAATCTTGATCATTTAAAATGAAGTTAGAATTTTTCAGAAGGTTCTTTAAGTTACGCTGTATTTTGTTTGTAGGATCTTTGTTAATTAAGGTATAGGTATTGTCTGAAAAAAAAGGTTTCAGTTTTATTGATGTAATCTTGTTTGTTCATTATTACTATGGTGTTGCCCTTATCTGCTTTTGTAATTACTACGTTGTTGCTATGGATTTTGGATTTCAGGTTTAGAATTTGTTTCGAGACATTGTGGTTATTATTAGATGTTATCTCATTAATCAAAGTTGGGAGTTTCTTTTTTACTTCATATCGTACGTCATTCTGTTTATCAATTGGGATTTGTTTATCGATATTAGTTTCGGTTTCAGCGATGGTAGTGATGATGTCTTCTGCCTTTTTGTGATTAGGCCAATTATGTTTGATGCCTTTATCTAATAGATTTAATTCTTGGTTAGAGAAGGTTGCATTAGATAGGTTGATTGTAGTGGGAATGTTAGTCAAATGGGAAGGGGACACTTTGTTGTTTGTATTTTGGTCAGGAGTTTTACATTTGTTTTCTTGAAGACTAAGTAATTTATGGTTTAGGGTTTTTTGTTTCTTGTCTAATACGTAAGATAGTTTGAGGTCAGTGTACCTTAAAAATGAGCTCCATTCAAGTGGGGGTAATTTCTGAGAGATGGTCAAATGAGTCCTATATAATTGTAAATTTAGTAAAGATTTCTTCTTGTATAATAGTTTAATTTCATTTTTCAACCATATGTTGTTTACTTTCTTTTGAGTGGCATTAGATTTTGAATAGGGATGACTTTTTCTTTGTAAAGATTTGAGAAATTTAGGTACCAACTCTAATTTCAAGCAATCTTTAAGAAACTTGATATCTCTAGAAATCTTGCCTATTTTAATTTTTAGGTTTAAGTACTTGTTAGGTTTTACTAATGCCTGGTTGGCATTGACATTACATGTAATAAATATCATTTTTGGTCCGTATTGATGATGTAGATTGAAATAATAACATTAAGTTATTTATTAGACCACCTAATCAATACAAAATCGTCTTGGATGATTTACATAAATTTGTTAGCTAATAGTGGGACATGTTTCGCCTTCTCTGAAGGCATCATCAGCCATAGTCTTAACCTTAAATTAAAAATAAGCGTCTAAATAACATGTAGTGATGAAATGAATTTTAAAATCTTGAAGAGATTTGAAGTAAAATAACATTAAAAATAACAATGATGGTTTGAAAATACAATGTGATGAGATACAATAGTGGAAGTATTAACAAAATTAACCTTAGAAGGCTGCTAAAATAAGTACAATGGAATAAAACAACAGATTGTTATACAACAAGTAGTAAGATTGCATAAAAGTAAAGTTGATAGTAATGGCGGTTATAATTAGACGATGGCGAAAAATCTTATGTAATCAAAGTAAAGAGGAGAGAGTAAAAGTCAAAGTTAGTCGAGAGATCCGAAGTTCATTATGATCTTGAAGATAAAGGATGAAAGTCAGATGCATATGGTGAAGTTGTAGAACACGTTGAGGATATGAAGTTGGTGAATAGAAGTTGAAGAACAGTTTCAAATAGGATCACTATGGACCATCTCAAAATTTGAAGTGATGTTCAAATGTTGTAAATTGTGAGTTTGTAGATATTCTAGTTGAAAAAGCATATACAAGTGGAATCTGTAAATGGAAGCAAGAAACGTAGAGTTAATTGTGTGAAAAGATATTTGAAAAATCTTGAAGTAGAATCGTATGCACTTACCACTTGACGGTGACAAAGATAGCTTGTAATATTATGAGTAAGAAGTATTTGCAACAGTAGACTTCTTGCTACGTGTGTTATAACTGAAGTTTTGTGTTGGAGGGGGATCTGTTTGCGTTGACGTAACTATTAGAGGGGGGCTGCTATTGGTGGGAGGGAAGGAAGAGAGTGTATTACTGCGCGTGTTGTAACGGTGTAAGGCTATTGGAGGGAGCGATGTTCCGGTGGGTGTGGCTATGGGTTTATTGGTTGTATTTGAATTAGAGGTACTAGCGGTGGGGGGAAGGGAGGGGGGTATATTAGCTGTAGGGGAGGTGGGAACTCTAATTGATGTGAGGTTGAAGATTTTTAAGAATTTGTTGGTGAGGGAAGTTGATTCTCGTAATAAAATAAGAATCTGTTCATACAAGGGGCTTTTTTTATCAATAGTGTCATTTAGATTTTTATCTTTATTAAAATGTTGGTCGAGGAAAATAAAACCTATAAAACCTCTCAATTCCTACACAAATTCCTAAAAAAACACTTCAAATTTCACAACTCCAACCCCATAAAGAACTCGATCGAACTCTGTAATTCCCTAAATAAGTTCAGTCTACAACCAAACCACGTTTTATGTTCTTTTGACATCACCAACATGTATACTAATATCCCTATCAACAATACTATTAACATCATAAAAAACAATCTGTTGAAACATAGCACATTGAGTAAAATCGAAATTGATGAATGGTTAAAATTACTTAATTTCGTTTTAGACAACAACTATTTTACCTTCAATAAGAAAATTTACAAACAAGAAGGTCTAGCGATGGGAGACCCGTTATCTGGAATACTAGCCGACATATACTTAGATAATCTCGAACATAGTAAGATTATTAATAACATCAACGGACTCTGTCTTTGGCATCGCTATGTTGATGATACCATAGCTATCATTGATAAACAAATCAACAACAGCAATAACATACTATCATTCCTCAACAACTTAGATAATAATATTAAATTCACTAAAGAAGATGAGTTCAATAACTCTCTGAACTTCTTAGATATCAAAATCACACGAGCATTGAACAAATTCGACTTCCAAATATACAGAAAACCCACCTTTTCTCCAACAACCATAAAAAATGATTCTTTACATCCCAACTCACATAAAAAAGCCACTTATCACAGTTTAATATATAGAGCATTAAAGATCCCTATGTCCTCTACTAATTTAAAGAAAGAATTACTATTCATCAAGGAAATAGCTAAATTCAATGGATTTAACACGAATATGATTGATAAAATCATCAATAAAACCAAACTAAAACTAGCTACCAATTTAACTCCATTAAAACCCGTCAAACCAAAATACGCTAAATTCACGTTCACTAACCATAGCATTTACCCGATAACCAATTCATTAATGAAGCACGAAATAAAAATAGCCTACACAACAAAAAACACTAATCGCAATTTATTCTTCAATCACAACTCTATCAACATCACAGACAATAGTTACTCTGGATCAGGAATATACAGATTGAAATGCTCTACATGTAATTTTTCTTATGTTGGCCAAACTGGCCGCAGCTTCTCTACCAGATACGCCGAGCATTACAATGCCCAAAAACACAACAAATTCTCCGCAATGGCCAACCATATGAGGGACACCGGGCATAAATTCACCACAATAGAACAAGACCTCCATATCCTAAAAAGAGTTGATAAAAGCAAACTCATGACAGAATATGAAAACTTATTTATTTTCCTCGACCAACATTTTAATAAAGATAAAAATCTAAATGACACTATTGATAAAAAAAGCCCCTTGTATGAACAGATTCTTATTTTATTACGAGAATCAACTTCCCTCACCAACAAATTCTTAAAAATCTTCAACCTCACATCAATTAGAGTTCCCACCTCCCCTACAGCTAATATACCCCCCTCCCTTCCCCCCACCGCTAGTACCTCTAATTCAAATACAACCAATAAACCCATAGCCACACCCACCGGAACATCGCTCCCTCCAATAGCCTTACACCGTTACAACACGCGCAGTAATACACTCTCTTCCTTCCCTCCCACCAATAGCAGCCCCCCTCTAATAGTTACGTCAACGCAAACAGATCCCCCTCCAACACAAAACTTCAGTTATAACACACGTAGCAAGAAGTCTACTGTTGCAAATACTTCTTACTCATAATATTACAAGCTATCTTTGTCACCGTCAAGTGGTAAGTGCATACGATTCTACTTCAAGATTTTTCAAATATCTTTTCACACAATTAACTCTACGTTTCTTGCTTCCATTTACAGATTCCACTTGTATATGCTTTTTCAACTAGAATATCTACAAACTCACAATTTACAACATTTGAACATCACTTCAAATTTTGAGATGGTCCATAGTGATCCTATTTGAAACTGTTCTTCAACTTCTATTCACCAACTTCATATCCTCAACGTGTTCTACAACTTCACCATATGCATCTGACTTTCATCCTTTATCTTCAAGATCATAATGAACTTCGGATCTCTCGACTAACTTTGACTTTTACTCTCTCCTCTTTACTTTGATTACATAAGATTTTTCGCCATCGTCTAATTATAACCGCCATTACTATCAACTTTACTTTTATGCAATCTTACTACTTGTTGTATAACAATCTGTTGTTTTATTCCATTGTACTTATTTTAGCAGCCTTCTAAGGTTAATTTTGTTAATACTTCCACTATTGTATCTCATCACATTGTATTTTCAAACCATCATTGTTATTTTTAATGTTATTTTACTTCAAATCTCTTCAAGATTTTAAAATTCATTTCATCACTACATGTTATTTAGACGCTTATTTTTAATTTAAGGTTAAGACTATGGCTGATGATGCCTTCAGAGAAGGCGAAACATGTCCCACTATTAGCTAACAAATTTATGTAAATCATCCAAGACGATTTTGTATTGATTAGGTGGTCTAATAAATAACTTAATGTTATTATTTCAATCTACATCATCAATACGGACCAAAAATGATATTTATTACATGTAATGTCAATGCCAACCAGGCATTAGTAAAACCTAACAAGTACTTAAACCTAAAAATTAAAATAGGCAAGATTTCTAGAGATATCAAGTTTCTTAAAGATTGCTTGAAATTAGAGTTGGTACCTAAATTTCTCAAATCTTTACAAAGAAAAAGTCATCCCTATTCAAAATCTAATGCCACTCAAAAGAAAGTAAACAACATATGGTTGAAAAATGAAATTAAACTATTATACAAGAAGAAATCTTTACTAAATTTACAATTATATAGGACTCATTTGACCATCTCTCAGAAATTACCCCCACTTGAATGGAGCTCATTTTTAAGGTACACTGACCTCAAACTATCTTACGTATTAGACAAGAAACAAAAAACCCTAAACCATAAATTACTTAGTCTTCAAGAAAACAAATGTAAAACTCCTGACCAAAATACAAACAACAAAGTGTCCCCTTCCCATTTGACTAACATTCCCACTACAATCAACCTATCTAATGCAACCTTCTCTAACCAAGAATTAAATCTATTAGATAAAGGCATCAAACATAATTGGCCTAATCACAAAAAGGCAGAAGACATCATCACTACCATCGCTGAAACCGAAACTAATATCGATAAACAAATCCCAATTGATAAACAGAATGACGTACGATATGAAGTAAAAAAGAAACTCCCAACTTTGATTAATGAGATAACATCTAATAATAACCACAATGTCTCGAAACAAATTCTAAACCTGAAATCCAAAATCCATAGCAACAACGTAGTAATTACAAAAGCAGATAAGGGCAACACCATAGTAATAATGAACAAACAAGATTACATCAATAAAACTGAAACCTTTTTTTCAGACAATACCTATACCTTAATTAACAAAGATCCTACAAACAAAATACAGCGTAACTTAAAGAACCTTCTGAAAAATTCTAACTTCATTTTAAATGATCAAGATTATCAGAAATTAACTGTAATGAACCCAAAATTACCTACAGTCAGATCACTGCCCAAAATTCATAAAAAAGATGTCCCCATTCGACCTATAATTAATAGTATCAATAGTCCTACCTATAAAACCTCTCAATTCCTACACAAATTCCTAAAAAAACACTTCAAATTTCACAACTCCAACCCCATAAAGAACTCGATCGAACTCTGTAATTCCCTAAATAAGTTCAGTCTACAACCAAACCACGTTTTATGTTCTTTTGACATCACCAACATGTATACTAATATCCCTATCAACAATACTATTAACATCATAAAAAACAATCTGTTGAAACATAGCACATTGAGTAAAATCGAAATTGATGAATGGTTAAAATTACTTAATTTCGTTTTAGACAACAACTATTTTACCTTCAATAAGAAAATTTACAAACAAGAAGGTCTAGCGATGGGAGACCCGTTATCTGGAATACTAGCCGACATATACTTAGATAATCTCGAACATAGTAAGATTATTAATAACATCAACGGACTCTGTCTTTGGCATCGCTATGTTGATGATACCATAGCTATCATTGATAAACAAATCAACAACAGCAATAACATACTATCATTCCTCAACAACTTAGATAATAATATTAAATTCACTAAAGAAGATGAGTTCAATAACTCTCTGAACTTCTTAGATATCAAAATCACACGAGCATTGAACAAATTCGACTTCCAAATATACAGAAAACCCACCTTTTCTCCAACAACCATAAAAAATGATTCTTTACATCCCAACTCACATAAAAAAGCCACTTATCACAGTTTAATATATAGAGCATTAAAGATCCCTATGTCCTCTACTAATTTAAAGAAAGAATTACTATTCATCAAGGAAATAGCTAAATTCAATGGATTTAACACGAATATGATTGATAAAATCATCAATAAAACCAAACTAAAACTAGCTACCAATTTAACTCCATTAAAACCCGTCAAACCAAAATACGCTAAATTCACGTTCACTAACCATAGCATTTACCCGATAACCAATTCATTAATGAAGCACGAAATAAAAATAGCCTACACAACAAAAAACACTAATCGCAATTTATTCTTCAATCACAACTCTATCAACATCACAGACAATAGTTACTCTGGATCAGGAATATACAGATTGAAATGCTCTACATGTAATTTTTCTTATGTTGGCCAAACTGGCCGCAGCTTCTCTACCAGATACGCCGAGCATTACAATGCCCAAAAACACAACAAATTCTCCGCAATGGCCAACCATATGAGGGACACCGGGCATAAATTCACCACAATAGAACAAGACCTCCATATCCTAAAAAGAGTTGATAAAAGCAAACTCATGACAGAATATGAAAACTTATTTATTTTCCTCGACCAACATTTTAATAAAGATAAAAATCTAAATGACACTATTGATAAAAAAAGCCCCTTGTATGAACAGATTCTTATTTTATTACGAGAATCAACTTCCCTCACCAACAAATTCTTAAAAATCTTCAACCTCACATCAATTAGAGTTCCCACCTCCCCTACAGCTAATATACCCCCCTCCCTTCCCCCCACCGCTAGTACCTCTAATTCAAATACAACCAATAAACCCATAGCCACACCCACCGGAACATCGCTCCCTCCAATAGCCTTACACCGTTACAACACGCGCAGTAATACACTCTCTTCCTTCCCTCCCACCAATAGCAGCCCCCCTCTAATAGTTACGTCAACGCAAACAGATCCCCCTCCAACACAAAACTTCAGTTATAACACACGTAGCAAGAAGTCTACTGTTGCAAATACTTCTTACTCATAATATTACAAGCTATCTTTGTCACCGTCAAGTGGTAAGTGCATACGATTCTACTTCAAGATTTTTCAAATATCTTTTCACACAATTAACTCTACGTTTCTTGCTTCCATTTACAGATTCCACTTGTATATGCTTTTTCAACTAGAATATCTACAAACTCACAATTTACAACATTTGAACATCACTTCAAATTTTGAGATGGTCCATAGTGATCCTATTTGAAACTGTTCTTCAACTTCTATTCACCAACTTCATATCCTCAACGTGTTCTACAACTTCACCATATGCATCTGACTTTCATCCTTTATCTTCAAGATCATAATGAACTTCGGATCTCTCGACTAACTTTGACTTTTACTCTCTCCTCTTTACTTTGATTACATAAGATTTTTCGCCATCGTCTAATTATAACCGCCATTACTATCAACTTTACTTTTATGCAATCTTACTACTTGTTGTATAACAATCTGTTGTTTTATTCCATTGTACTTATTTTAGCAGCCTTCTAAGGTTAATTTTGTTAATACTTCCACTATTGTATCTCATCACATTGTATTTTCAAACCATCATTGTTATTTTTAATGTTATTTTACTTCAAATCTCTTCAAGATTTTAAAATTCATTTCATCACTACATGTTATTTAGACGCTTATTTTTAATTTAAGGTTAAGACTATGGCTGATGATGCCTTCAGAGAAGGCGAAACATGTCCCACTATTAGCTAACAAATTTATGTAAATCATCCAAGACGATTTTGTATTGATTAGGTGGTCTAATAAATAACTTAATGTTATTATTTCAATCTACATCATCAATACGGACCAAAAATGATATTTATTACATGTAATGTCAATGCCAACCAGGCATTAGTAAAACCTAACAAGTACTTAAACCTAAAAATTAAAATAGGCAAGATTTCTAGAGATATCAAGTTTCTTAAAGATTGCTTGAAATTAGAGTTGGTACCTAAATTTCTCAAATCTTTACAAAGAAAAAGTCATCCCTATTCAAAATCTAATGCCACTCAAAAGAAAGTAAACAACATATGGTTGAAAAATGAAATTAAACTATTATACAAGAAGAAATCTTTACTAAATTTACAATTATATAGGACTCATTTGACCATCTCTCAGAAATTACCCCCACTTGAATGGAGCTCATTTTTAAGGTACACTGACCTCAAACTATCTTACGTATTAGACAAGAAACAAAAAACCCTAAACCATAAATTACTTAGTCTTCAAGAAAACAAATGTAAAACTCCTGACCAAAATACAAACAACAAAGTGTCCCCTTCCCATTTGACTAACATTCCCACTACAATCAACCTATCTAATGCAACCTTCTCTAACCAAGAATTAAATCTATTAGATAAAGGCATCAAACATAATTGGCCTAATCACAAAAAGGCAGAAGACATCATCACTACCATCGCTGAAACCGAAACTAATATCGATAAACAAATCCCAATTGATAAACAGAATGACGTACGATATGAAGTAAAAAAGAAACTCCCAACTTTGATTAATGAGATAACATCTAATAATAACCACAATGTCTCGAAACAAATTCTAAACCTGAAATCCAAAATCCATAGCAACAACGTAGTAATTACAAAAGCAGATAAGGGCAACACCATAGTAATAATGAACAAACAAGATTACATCAATAAAACTGAAACCTTTTTTTCAGACAATACCTATACCTTAATTAACAAAGATCCTACAAACAAAATACAGCGTAACTTAAAGAACCTTCTGAAAAATTCTAACTTCATTTTAAATGATCAAGATTATCAGAAATTAACTGTAATGAACCCAAAATTACCTACAGTCAGATCACTGCCCAAAATTCATAAAAAAGATGTCCCCATTCGACCTATAATTAATAGTATCAATAGTCCTACCTATAAAACCTCTCAATTCCTACACAAATTCCTAAAAAAACACTTCAAATTTCACAACTCCAACCCCATAAAGAACTCGATCGAACTCTGTAATTCCCTAAATAAGTTCAGTCTACAACCAAACCACGTTTTATGTTCTTTTGACATCACCAACATGTATACTAATATCCCTATCAACAATACTATTAACATCATAAAAAACAATCTGTTGAAACATAGCACATTGAGTAAAATCGAAATTGATGAATGGTTAAAATTACTTAATTTCGTTTTAGACAACAACTATTTTACCTTCAATAAGAAAATTTACAAACAAGAAGGTCTAGCGATGGGAGACCCGTTATCTGGAATACTAGCCGACATATACTTAGATAATCTCGAACATAGTAAGATTATTAATAACATCAACGGACTCTGTCTTTGGCATCGCTATGTTGATGATACCATAGCTATCATTGATAAACAAATCAACAACAGCAATAACATACTATCATTCCTCAACAACTTAGATAATAATATTAAATTCACTAAAGAAGATGAGTTCAATAACTCTCTGAACTTCTTAGATATCAAAATCACACGAGCATTGAACAAATTCGACTTCCAAATATACAGAAAACCCACCTTTTCTCCAACAACCATAAAAAATGATTCTTTACATCCCAACTCACATAAAAAAGCCACTTATCACAGTTTAATATATAGAGCATTAAAGATCCCTATGTCCTCTACTAATTTAAAGAAAGAATTACTATTCATCAAGGAAATAGCTAAATTCAATGGATTTAACACGAATATGATTGATAAAATCATCAATAAAACCAAACTAAAACTAGCTACCAATTTAACTCCATTAAAACCCGTCAAACCAAAATACGCTAAATTCACGTTCACTAACCATAGCATTTACCCGATAACCAATTCATTAATGAAGCACGAAATAAAAATAGCCTACACAACAAAAAACACTAATCGCAATTTATTCTTCAATCACAACTCTATCAACATCACAGACAATAGTTACTCTGGATCAGGAATATACAGATTGAAATGCTCTACATGTAATTTTTCTTATGTTGGCCAAACTGGCCGCAGCTTCTCTACCAGATACGCCGAGCATTACAATGCCCAAAAACACAACAAATTCTCCGCAATGGCCAACCATATGAGGGACACCGGGCATAAATTCACCACAATAGAACAAGACCTCCATATCCTAAAAAGAGTTGATAAAAGCAAACTCATGACAGAATATGAAAACTTATTTATTTTCCTCGACCAACATTTTAATAAAGATAAAAATCTAAATGACACTATTGATAAAAAAAGCCCCTTGTATGAACAGATTCTTATTTTATTACGAGAATCAACTTCCCTCACCAACAAATTCTTAAAAATCTTCAACCTCACATCAATTAGAGTTCCCACCTCCCCTACAGCTAATATACCCCCCTCCCTTCCCCCCACCGCTAGTACCTCTAATTCAAATACAACCAATAAACCCATAGCCACACCCACCGGAACATCGCTCCCTCCAATAGCCTTACACCGTTACAACACGCGCAGTAATACACTCTCTTCCTTCCCTCCCACCAATAGCAGCCCCCCTCTAATAGTTACGTCAACGCAAACAGATCCCCCTCCAACACAAAACTTCAGTTATAACACACGTAGCAAGAAGTCTACTGTTGCAAATACTTCTTACTCATAATATTACAAGCTATCTTTGTCACCGTCAAGTGGTAAGTGCATACGATTCTACTTCAAGATTTTTCAAATATCTTTTCACACAATTAACTCTACGTTTCTTGCTTCCATTTACAGATTCCACTTGTATATGCTTTTTCAACTAGAATATCTACAAACTCACAATTTACAACATTTGAACATCACTTCAAATTTTGAGATGGTCCATAGTGATCCTATTTGAAACTGTTCTTCAACTTCTATTCACCAACTTCATATCCTCAACGTGTTCTACAACTTCACCATATGCATCTGACTTTCATCCTTTATCTTCAAGATCATAATGAACTTCGGATCTCTCGACTAACTTTGACTTTTACTCTCTCCTCTTTACTTTGATTACATAAGATTTTTCGCCATCGTCTAATTATAACCGCCATTACTATCAACTTTACTTTTATGCAATCTTACTACTTGTTGTATAACAATCTGTTGTTTTATTCCATTGTACTTATTTTAGCAGCCTTCTAAGGTTAATTTTGTTAATACTTCCACTATTGTATCTCATCACATTGTATTTTCAAACCATCATTGTTATTTTTAATGTTATTTTACTTCAAATCTCTTCAAGATTTTAAAATTCATTTCATCACTACATGTTATTTAGACGCTTATTTTTAATTTAAGGTTAAGACTATGGCTGATGATGCCTTCAGAGAAGGCGAAACATGTCCCACTATTAGCTAACAAATTTATGTAAATCATCCAAGACGATTTTGTATTGATTAGGTGGTCTAATAAATAACTTAATGTTATTATTTCAATCTACATCATCAATACGGACCAAAAATGATATTTATTACATGTAATGTCAATGCCAACCAGGCATTAGTAAAACCTAACAAGTACTTAAACCTAAAAATTAAAATAGGCAAGATTTCTAGAGATATCAAGTTTCTTAAAGATTGCTTGAAATTAGAGTTGGTACCTAAATTTCTCAAATCTTTACAAAGAAAAAGTCATCCCTATTCAAAATCTAATGCCACTCAAAAGAAAGTAAACAACATATGGTTGAAAAATGAAATTAAACTATTATACAAGAAGAAATCTTTACTAAATTTACAATTATATAGGACTCATTTGACCATCTCTCAGAAATTACCCCCACTTGAATGGAGCTCATTTTTAAGGTACACTGACCTCAAACTATCTTACGTATTAGACAAGAAACAAAAAACCCTAAACCATAAATTACTTAGTCTTCAAGAAAACAAATGTAAAACTCCTGACCAAAATACAAACAACAAAGTGTCCCCTTCCCATTTGACTAACATTCCCACTACAATCAACCTATCTAATGCAACCTTCTCTAACCAAGAATTAAATCTATTAGATAAAGGCATCAAACATAATTGGCCTAATCACAAAAAGGCAGAAGACATCATCACTACCATCGCTGAAACCGAAACTAATATCGATAAACAAATCCCAATTGATAAACAGAATGACGTACGATATGAAGTAAAAAAGAAACTCCCAACTTTGATTAATGAGATAACATCTAATAATAACCACAATGTCTCGAAACAAATTCTAAACCTGAAATCCAAAATCCATAGCAACAACGTAGTAATTACAAAAGCAGATAAGGGCAACACCATAGTAATAATGAACAAACAAGATTACATCAATAAAACTGAAACCGTTTTTTCAGACAATACCTATACCTTAATTAACAAAGATCCTACAAACAAAATACAGCGTAACTTAAAGAACCTTCTGAAAAATTCTAACTTCATTTTAAATGATCAAGATTATCAGAAATTAACTGTAATGAACCCAAAATTACCTACAGTCAGATCACTGCCCAAAATTCATAAAAAAGATGTCCCCATTCGACCTATAATTAATAGTATCAATAGTCCTACCTATAAAACCTCTCAATTCCTACACAAATTCCTAAAAAAACACTTCAAATTTCACAACTCCAACCCCATAAAGAACTCGATCGAACTCTGTAATTCCCTAAATAAGTTCAGTCTACAACCAAACCACGTTTTATGTTCTTTTGACATCACCAACATGTATACTAATATCCCTATCAACAATACTATTAACATCATAAAAAACAATCTGTTGAAACATAGCACATTGAGTAAAATCGAAATTGATGAATGGTTAAAATTACTTAATTTCGTTTTAGACAACAACTATTTTACCTTCAATAAGAAAATTTACAAACAAGAAGGTCTAGCGATGGGAGACCCGTTATCTGGAATACTAGCCGACATATACTTAGATAATCTCGAACATAGTAAGATTATTAATAACATCAACGGACTCTGTCTTTGGCATCGCTATGTTGATGATACCATAGCTATCATTGATAAACAAATCAACAACAGCAATAACATACTATCATTCCTCAACAACTTAGATAATAATATTAAATTCACTAAAGAAGATGAGTTCAATAACTCTCTGAACTTCTTAGATATCAAAATCACACGAGCATTGAACAAATTCGACTTCCAAATATACAGAAAACCCACCTTTTCTCCAACAACCATAAAAAATGATTCTTTACATCCCAACTCACATAAAAAAGCCACTTATCACAGTTTAATATATAGAGCATTAAAGATCCCTATGTCCTCTACTAATTTAAAGAAAGAATTACTATTCATCAAGGAAATAGCTAAATTCAATGGATTTAACACGAATATGATTGATAAAATCATCAATAAAACCAAACTAAAACTAGCTACCAATTTAACTCCATTAAAACCCGTCAAACCAAAATACGCTAAATTCACGTTCACTAACCATAGCATTTACCCGATAACCAATTCATTAATGAAGCACGAAATAAAAATAGCCTACACAACAAAAAACACTAATCGCAATTTATTCTTCAATCACAACTCTATCAACATCACAGACAATAGTTACTCTGGATCAGGAATATACAGATTGAAATGCTCTACATGTAATTTTTCTTATGTTGGCCAAACTGGCCGCAGCTTCTCTACCAGATACGCCGAGCATTACAATGCCCAAAAACACAACAAATTCTCCGCAATGGCCAACCATATGAGGGACACCGGGCATAAATTCACCACAATAGAACAAGACCTCCATATCCTAAAAAGAGTTGATAAAAGCAAACTCATGACAGAATATGAAAACTTATTTATTTTCCTCGACCAACATTTTAATAAAGATAAAAATCTAAATGACACTATTGATAAAAAAAGCCCCTTGTATGAACAGATTCTTATTTTATTACGAGAATCAACTTCCCTCACCAACAAATTCTTAAAAATCTTCAACCTCACATCAATTAGAGTTCCCACCTCCCCTACAGCTAATATACCCCCCTCCCTTCCCCCCACCGCTAGTACCTCTAATTCAAATACAACCAATAAACCCATAGCCACACCCACCGGAACATCGCTCCCTCCAATAGCCTTACACCGTTACAACACGCGCAGTAATACACTCTCTTCCTTCCCTCCCACCAATAGCAGCCCCCCTCTAATAGTTACGTCAACGCAAACAGATCCCCCTCCAACACAAAACTTCAGTTATAACACACGTAGCAAGAAGTCTACTGTTGCAAATACTTCTTACTCATAATATTACAAGCTATCTTTGTCACCGTCAAGTGGTAAGTGCATACGATTCTACTTCAAGATTTTTCAAATATCTTTTCACACAATTAACTCTACGTTTCTTGCTTCCATTTACAGATTCCACTTGTATATGCTTTTTCAACTAGAATATCTACAAACTCACAATTTACAACATTTGAACATCACTTCAAATTTTGAGATGGTCCATAGTGATCCTATTTGAAACTGTTCTTCAACTTCTATTCACCAACTTCATATCCTCAACGTGTTCTACAACTTCACCATATGCATCTGACTTTCATCCTTTATCTTCAAGATCATAATGAACTTCGGATCTCTCGACTAACTTTGACTTTTACTCTCTCCTCTTTACTTTGATTACATAAGATTTTTCGCCATCGTCTAATTATAACCGCCATTACTATCAACTTTACTTTTATGCAATCTTACTACTTGTTGTATAACAATCTGTTGTTTTATTCCATTGTACTTATTTTAGCAGCCTTCTAAGGTTAATTTTGTTAATACTTCCACTATTGTATCTCATCACATTGTATTTTCAAACCATCATTGTTATTTTTAATGTTATTTTACTTCAAATCTCTTCAAGATTTTAAAATTCATTTCATCACTACATGTTATTTAGACGCTTATTTTTAATTTAAGGTTAAGACTATGGCTGATGATGCCTTCAGAGAAGGCGAAACATGTCCCACTATTAGCTAACAAATTTATGTAAATCATCCAAGACGATTTTGTATTGATTAGGTGGTCTAATAAATAACTTAATGTTATTATTTCAAAACACTGGGCAACGTCGCTGACAAATGTGTCGTCCTCTGGTTCAGCGTTTCGGCTAAATGACTGCAGCTCTGATACTTTACATGTAGCTATGATACTTTACATGTAGTATTAATCATCTATTGTGAAAGTGTTACATGAATAGAACAGTCACTTGCCATTTAACGAGATACTTGAGCCTGGATATTATTCGGAATCTCAATGCCCACGGAGAAGTCACTTGTAAATGATGATGATAATGTTATTTGATTTATGTCCCTCGAACTACTTTTACGGTTTTCGGAGACGCCGAGGTGCTGGAATTTAGTCCCGCGGGAGTTCTTTTACGTGGCAGTAAATCTACAAACACGAGGCTGACGTATCGGAGCACCTTCAAATACCACCGGACTGAGCCAGGATCGAACCTGCCAAGTTGGGGTCAGAAAGCCAACACCTCAAACGTCTGAGCCACTCAGCCTGGCGAAGTCACTTGTAGCTATCTGCAAACAATCGTCCAAATGAGATTCACTTACCATGCTTTGTTCTCGATAAATGTCGTCAATGAAATCTCATTCTCATACATGTACATACCCGCCAACTTTCCTGATTAGGCGGGAGACTCCCGATTTTCGACAGTTTTTCCCGCCTCCCGATTATTCTATTATTTCTCCCGATTTTAGCTTATTTTTTGGTGAACTTCAAACATTTGTTTTCAAATCCCACCATTTCAGCTTTTTTACGCCAGTCGCTAGAAGTCCTTCGCTCATTGGCCGCTTTCAAACGAAATATCGGCGTTTATTAATGCGAGAAATATGCGCGAATGTGCGAGGTTTATTGAAACCTGTATATCGCAATGCGTACAGCGATTGTCATTCTCTCGTTCTCGCGTGCTATGCTCGTGTCGTATGAAATAATCGATAGAATGAAAAACAGCACATATTCCCACTTTTAAAGAATACTTTTAATCATGACATTCGTACTGACATTGTCATAATGATCTATGTGGACTTCAGATGGAAAACTATATGGACAGTCTTTCTGAGAATTCCGTAGCAAAGCACGGGTAAAACAGCTAGTTATTTGATACAAATAGCATTGCGCTTCGCATAATCGCGCAGGTGCTTGATGCATTTGATGCTATTTTCGGAAGGCTTATCAGAGACCGATCATCTCTCTCACATACTTCCTGTGAGGTAATAGAGATGTGTAATTTTTAGCCTTTTAGCCTCGTATAGCAACAGTTGGGCTTTGAGACAATAAGTGTTATACATATATCATAGTACTGTATTGCACAAGACATGTAGAATAAGCAGTTTTGACCAATTGTACCTCCTGATTTCTCCTGATTTTTCCTGGTTTTAATATCAAAATCCCCTGATTTTTGTTTTTGTAAAGTTGGCAGGTATGCATGTATGTCGCTCTGAACATAGCAAGACATTTAAGCAGAATGCTCTGCAAAACTGGAAATTGGATTGCGTCACTTGTTCCCCAAAATAATGTGAACTTTTCACTTTCAAACAGTACTTCTAAAGCTAGCAACAACTGTAGATCTATCAGTACCATCTTGACATGAGCTAAGCTACACTGTTGTAATAATTGAGTGTTTCTGAGTGAGTCTACGGGGAATAGAAGTGGATTTAATACAGCGCTGAATAACTGCTCGCTTGCTTCCAAAATACAAAAACTTGCATTGAAATCTTCTAGTAGTTCCTGCGAAGTCAGAACAACAATTTTTGTACACTCATTTTGGGGATGGTCGAGACCAAGTAGCGTCTGAGCAAGTTCTGGAAAATGAAACAAATCATCCTAATGCAACTCGGGAAACATTTAGGATATGATTGTTAGAAGCAATAAATGATTTTATTTCTTCAAAGAGTTTGCAGACTATTGCTTGCCCGCGGACTAACCATCGAACATGTGCATGAATGATTAGTTCTTAATGAGGCATTGATAAGTCATTCAAGAATATATCTAGTAGGTATTTATTCTGGGGCTTAGAAACAAGAAAGTTTATCAATTTAACAATCACATTGAACTGCTCTAAATTTTCAAGAGTGGAGTTAAAACGACAAGCGAGGTTTTCAATATGGGGAAAACATGCATCATCCTTTGTTTTTGCCCACAATCGAAGGTGTACCATCAATAACGACACAGGCGATTTTGATACGTCAGTGTTATTAGATGTTATATTAAGAAATTTGTGCCAGAGCAGTAGATGTGTTTTCCTGTAGTTGTGCATGACATACAGTAGGTAGCACTGTCAAATATAAATGTGATACTGTTCCTTGATCATCTGTGAATGCACATAATACATAGACTGTGCTACAGAAGAAATATCAGTTGATTCATCAACTGTGAGAGTGAAATAACTATACTTGGACAATTTTTGGAGGGTTTTATGTTTTATTTGAGCTGTGATGAGGTCCAACCATATCGTAGCTTAAGGGCACTTGTTTTGCTGCATTTATTAAAACAGTTTGGTATTTTTCAGGTATGCACTCAATGAGAGTCTTCATAGCTAAAACGATATGCACTTTTATCACTTTACCAGTTGTAAATGATAACCCATGTTGGACAAGTCTGTAAGACACATCTATATACATTTCATTTGAAAGTTTGTTTTTGTTGTTGTGGGGTGAAAAATATTTCTTTTTTCCCTTTACCTGTAAATCAGTTCACGCATCTGTTGTGCCCTCGCTTCTGTCCCTATTAGATATTCATCGGCGAAGGTTTTGTGATGAGTAACGTAGTACCTTTCACATTTTGCTTTCCTAAAACCTGGTATGAACACATGACACAAAATACAAGTTACTCCTGTATTATCACAGTTTTTCACAACTAGAAATTTGTCTTCCCACTCACTTTGGAAAGAGTGTATTTTCCTTCTTTTGAGTTTGCAGCTTTTACTGGAACCTTCCAATAATGGAGAAAGTAACGACCTTTTTACACTACGTTTCTGTATCATAAATTTATCCATTTACTGTTTAAACACTCTAACTCTTCCTAATCAAAGTTGGTATTGACTGGGAGTAAATCCTTTTCTAACAGCTAGTGACCTGCTACTAACAGGAAATTACCCCACCCTTCCTTTATTTACCTGTACTTTTTGGAAGGCAGCAACTGGATCCAGTGGTGTGCCATTTGTCTGCTGACTCTATCTTTCCATTTCCATGTGCCTATTTTGCTCTCTCCATCTGAGACTGCTGTTAATTGATGGTCTGAAGCTAAATTTGTGCCATTATTTCAGGAAGGTAATACCATAAACTAGCATCCCACCTCACTGGAATACTTCATTAAGATCTGCAGGTTGAGAATGCCTGTTGTAAAGAGAAATGCACTCTTGACATCCCTCCTGCTAGATTGTCTCAAGGCTATGACCAGCTGTTGAATTGAAAATTAGGAGCAGCTTTAATGCAGTATATATAGTCCAGTACTTCTGTTTCTTAAAAAAAAAAAAAAATTATTTTTAAATCTGGAACTAAATGGGGCCACAGAGCTAGTTACAAATAGAGGATTGTGGAGGTGCTTAGTAAAGTCACAGAGGTTTGCAGACTGAATGCTGAAAGGCATAACAGTCTATAATGAAGATGGATGGATGTATGTATCTATGTATGTACGACATTGAAACCCAAGAGTTTTTACGTAAGTCATCAACCATAGATATCTCCTCGGTGGTCATCACACAGTTTTTATTCATTTGTTTACAGTAAAAGACCCTTAAAGCACACTTCAAGCGATTGCATGCTAAGGGTGGTGTGCACCATCTTGGAGTAAATTACTACGGAAGTAGCGTTTACTAAAGAAGTCCATACTGCAGAAGTAAATTACTACGGGAGTTATTTACTCCGGAAGTAACGTCGGAGAGTTGAAGTACAATTTACTCTTTTAGTTACTACTATAGAAGTAGCGCTCGTTACTCGCGGAGTAGTGTTGTGTTCGTGTGTCTTCTTTAAAGAAATCTAAATGGATAAGTTTATGTGCGATAGGAAATGGGGGGGGGGGGGGAAGTAAGCGAAAAAGATAAATGCTTGTTAATAGAGATAATGACAATCTATGCAAAGGATATAGGGTGTAAGAAACACAACATAAAGATGCTGGATAAGAAAAGAAATTCATGTAAAGCCGTGACAGAAGAATTCAATGCTTCGAGTGATGGAAAAGAGCAAGTTAGGATTCTGTGGAAGGACTTAAAGCGAAGGCAGAAGTAAAGCAGAAAGTCATGGACATGCGGGGAAAAATTAAAACTGATGGTGGTTTCTTCGTACAGATCGCCTACATCCACAGCGAAATTTTCCCATTTTCACAACAGCAAATGCTGGGTCTGTACCTTAAGGCCACGGCCGCTTCCCAATCCCTAGGCCTTTCCTACCTTATCGTAGCCATAAGACCTATCTATGCCGGTGTGACGTTAAGCCAAAAAAAAAAAAAAAAAAACTCTCCCGATTTCTGAAAAGTTCACCGTTGTCACCGAGAGGGCAAAAAATGGGAATATGCGTGCAGTCACAGTCAATTGCACCCACAATGTGTGGACACCTGCCAACGTGAAGAATGTCCTTTTATTTTCCGAACAATCATCATCATTTGCAGGCGAACCTCCCTCTTAGCCTTAACCAGTGCTTTAACCACGCGATGAAAGATACGGCCAGCAGTTGTGCGGTAAACGTTAATTAGATCACCGGCAACTGTACTGAAATGTTCCGGTACGAAACACTCGTAGGGCACACAGCAACTGTAATTTGAGAGATACAACAAAATTAAGACAGGAATTCAGCTGTAAGTGATCTCCAAGTAGATTTAGAAGGAAAGTAAAGGATTCCTTCCTAAGACCAAAAGCGTTCCTGAAACTCTCCGTGTGCACATTATACGGCTCTCGCCTTTCACGCACTGTACGCACTACTACATTTCCCATCGTTTTCTGTGTCGAGATCGTCAATATAATCTAAGTAATTCATTAACACATTTGAAACGTCTTTCCTCTCATATACGGCACGATACTATCATTAGTCAACAAGTCTAAACTTAGCTTAACTCCATGCACAGCATGAGAGTAAATTCTAACCTATATTCGCGCGTTACTTACTTCTTTAGTAACATACTACAAGATGGTGCACTTCAACATTTTACTCTTGTAGTAATTTAGTCCAGGAGTATCTGAAAGGACTAAAATACTTCGGAAGTAATTTACTCTCGTATGGAAGTCGCCGAATGCTGACTTCGAGTACTTTACTACGGAAGTAGAACTTGCTCTTGGTTGGTGCACGCCACGCTAACTGTGTATTAAGCAGAAGCCAACCAACTGTATGTACAGTAGAGGATAACAGATATATAAATTATTGTTTAGTTCTGGGACTGATGAAACCATTCAACTAATCTTCTCCAAAACCTAGTGTTTCCCATTTTCAACTTTCTCCTCCCAGTGATGCAGTTGTAGTGATTGAATCTTAATTTTTATTATTGTCCTTAACATTGTTGATAGGATGCTTAATGAATCAATGAGTTGTTTCTGGTTAAGAACAGGTTTTCATCATGCTTCGTTTATTAAGATTTCTGATTTATCCGACGAAGAAAGTACTTTTGTTTAACACTCATTTTAATCGCACACACTTCAATACACCAAGGACAACATGAAATTGACAAGTAAAATGTTCTAGAACTGATGAATGTAAGTGTGAAAGAGAAGGGGATAATAAAATAGTGGTCACAGAATATTCTGTTCAAGGGTGGCTTCGAAAGCGCAGGTAATGGGGCTAACACTTTGCAAAACCAACAAGTGAAAGGTGGAATACTTTGCAGATTCTTGACTTTAGCAGAACAAGTAACAAAAAAAATTTAATTTTTTCTTCCAAGCATTGCTGAAAATGCATTGAAAAAAAAAATCTATAAATGAAGTTTGATGGTATGGATTTGAGTGCAGTATACAGGGTCCATTTCAAGGCCATCATATATGAGATGTATGGGGCCTGAGAAGAAGGAAAAAATCACTTTATATATAGTATTATACATTAGGTGGGAGCATATTTTCAGGGTTTCACTATACTGTATTTGATTGTTTGTTTATGTATTTAATTAGTTAATTCATAAAATATGATACTTAGAGGAAGAATTTTATTTTCACTGAGGTGGTGGCAATCTCCCAGGTTCATACGACACACCAGACTCTCGCAATTTAGTGTTTGTTACAGAAATATATATGTAAAGATGTCTCTGTTCTAAGACAATATATGACAGAATATAATTTCTTTGACATCACATATGAATAACAGTATTACTCATGCAAGAATTTGATTATTTGTTTCAGAAATAACACTTCTGCATTCAATCACATTTTATAGAATTTTTTTTTTAAAGTTCTGTTAAAATTTATTTAGGACGGTTTAGGTTTTTATTTTATCTTTTACTGAATGCAAGTATCCTGACACCCTGTGTAATAAAACCAACTCAGTACTAACCGTTACAGAAATTTTTAATGTGATGGAGATATGCCATTTCTGAAACAAACAGAAATAATTAGATAAACAAGAAATAGAAACAAAATGTAATAATTTTAAGTTAATACAGGAATCTTAAAGTTTCCAACTCATTAATATAGGGTCTGTAAAAACATACATTGCCTACTAAACAAATGTTTGCACAAAACATGTTGCATGCAAACAAAACTGAATTTGACTGAGTTTCTGTTACATCCTTTAGTTCCACAAATGTCAGTAATATACAGGATGAACAAAAAAATGCCACACTTGGTGCTCGGCATGCGATTCCGCATCCCATTGCAACACAAAAGTTTCTATAGCCAAATCGGATCTGGTGCTGTTGGAAATACATGAAGCTGGCAACACTGTCACATCCTACAACGCATCGGATTGTGATAGAGAAACGTGCATTATCCTGCTCTACCGTACCCACCGTTGCAGCTCACTGAATAGACTGCTGGGTTATCAAATCCACATGCACCATGGAGCTACGGCTCGAATCTATGTCAGTTTCTTTTTTCTTTTATGTTTGTGACATCAGGTCCCTAATTCCCGTCATGTAACTGCGTTTGTAAGCATGACATCCTGTTGTCACATGACAGTGTGATCCATTCAACTGAATGCATGAGTCGACTAACCACGCAGTGCATAACGATAACTGGTCCTGTCAAGTGCATGTAGGACTCCTGATGGAGTACACAAATGGTGAATACATCGATATGCTTTTAGTGTTGGGTGCATCCGATAACCAAGCTTCTGCTGCTGCTCGTGAGTATGCAGCACGCTACCCTCAAAGGCGCCATACCGATGAATGTTTTTCGTCGCCTTGAGCAACACTTGCGGGAAACCGGGAATCTTCGTCCACAAGTAGTGGACAGAGGTCGTCCAAGGACTAGACGTACTCCACAAACATAGGACACATTCTTGAAGCCATTCACCAATCACCTTGGCAAAGTACCCATGTTATTGCAAGGCAGTTCCAGGTATCTCAAACATTGGTGGTTGACGTGTTGCACGACGAAAAACTGCATCCACATCATTACACGTTAACTCAACACCAGCGGCAAGAAGACCACATTCAATGAGTACAGTGCCGTGAATGGCTTTTGCAACAAGTTGAAGATAACGAACATTTTACAAAGAATGTGATATGGAGTGACCAATGTAGCTTCACTCGGGAAGGTATTTTCAACCATCACAACAGCCATTATTGGTCTGACCACAACCCATAGGTCATCTGAACGTGGCTTTCAGGGATACTTTGCAATAAACCTGTGGGCTGGAATCATGGGAGGAGTGCTTTTAGGCCTTTACCTATTGCCGAACAAGTTGAATGCGCCCCGCTATCTTACGTTTCTGGTCAATACTTTGCCTGACACTTTAGAAAACTTTCCACTTGGTGTTCGGCGACAACTATGGTTTCAGCATGGTGGTGCACTGCCACGTTTTGGAGGTCCAATGTTCTGGCCTCCACATTCCCCGGACCTTAATCCACTAGATTTTTATTTGTGGGGATACTTAAAGGAACATGTTTATAGTACTCCACCCATGGATGTACAAGACAGCTTGCGTGCATGCTGCATCGGCAATGGTGGATGCAGGTGTGTTGTGTATGGTCCGGCAAAGCGAGTGGCGAAGTGTTTGCAAATGCAAGGTGGTCGCTTTGAACATCTGCTGTGAAGTAAATGTTGCTCGTAAGTGTACGTAGCGGCTCTGTGAAGATAAGACTGAACGTCACACGTACACTATGGAATTATTGTGCGAAGCATAATGGGCAATCCAGTGTAGCCTACCTACTGTACTGTATTGTGTTTCCTTGTACCGCATTGGATAGAGACGATGTTACTGTATCCTCTATTATGTTCTATGTATTGGCCTTATTTGTGCCCTGGACGAAACAAAGTGGTCGTTTACGTCTGTAAGAGGTTCATGTTACGTTTGAATGTTTAAATAAAAGTAACTAAAACGGTAAGACAGAACATAGTGTATTGCATAGTGAAGGTGTACATTGGATACAATTTGATACATTGACTGAAAAAAAATTAACGCAAACGCGACTCGAACATCGGCGCGTCTGCACAACCTGCATTTATGGCATTACCTAGTCTCACTGAGCTAATGAGACAGCTCGCACGCTGTTACAGCGTTGCCAGAGTCTCGTTTCTTAACTCGCATTTCTTTTCTTTTTTTTCTTTTTGCTATTTGCTCTACGTCGCACTGACACAGATAGGTCTTTTGGCAACGATGGGATAGGAAGTGGAAGGAAGTGGCCGTGGCCTTAATTAAGGTACAACCCCGGCATTTGTCTGGTGTGAAAATGGGAAACCACGGAAAACCATCTTCAGGGCAGCCAACAGTGGGGCTCGAACCCATTATTTCCCAATTACTGGATACTGGCCGCACTTAAGTGACTGCAGCTATCGATCTCGGTTCGCATTTCTATTAAGCCTGTTGGTGGGACTAGGTTTTGCAAGATAAACTTTTGTCATGAATTTCGACAAGGAACCGCATGCCGACGTCCACGTGCGGCATTTTTTGTTCACCCTGTATTGATACGAATAAAACTTGATCTGTTTCATTACTCTAATTTATTTCAGGATGACCTAATAAATGCACTCATACATATTCAAACACAAACAATTCTAACCAGTTATTATTGGCCACACTTACTAATTACCCGTCTATTTACAAATGTCTCTACTTTATGGCGCAGCAAGGGTCCAGCCCATTCCTTAACCTGGGATATGAATCCTTACTTTCACTTTCCCCGAAGTCCAGTCACCACCTACGACCACTGTGCGTAGACAGCTGGATTTGAACATAGTGCCCCCGGCTATACAAATCACGACAACTGTTCGTCGGTTCAACTCCAATGATAGTCCAGTACTTCGCACTTGAAGAGCTCAAGAGTATTCAACAGCAGGACAATACTCACAACAGCGAACGTTAACATAGGTCCACATATCCTTGCACTCATGATAGCGGGTTTCCTTGCTGGCTCGCAGCATTCCTCAGTCCACAGAATGACACAGTACAGTCTTTTGTTCTGTCGCCTCCAGTTACATATTCACTGGTCTCTCCGACACCACAACAACAACAACTCCTGGTTCAAACCTCTGTGGGGCACTAGCGACAACCAACACCTCTGTCGCCCTCAGCCCAGCCACCGAATCCCAACTCACTGAGTGGCACACTGGCTCCACCTCAGAACCCAACTGTCATTCACTCAAACACCGACTCCCACACGGAGTCCAACTCTGACTGGCTGTCCACGGCTTGCCTTCCTTTCTTATAGCTTGCGTGATTTGCTCCAGAAGTTTCACTATGTCACGACAGGCAGAACATTCCCGTTGATTCTCAAAGAAACTCACAGGTAAGCCGGCCGCCGAGAACAATACACAGAACGGCAGGCCCCACCCCACAGGCCGGCTGGGAGATTCCAGGTCGTCTTGAGTCACCAGCCCCTTCCTGGAAGTACGGAAAGGAGCTACCCCGCAGCTGGCATGTAACATTGCCCCCCTTCGAGAGCTGATCATCCCGATCTGTAACCTTCTCGTCTGTTCTTCGGTATGGCACCCGTCGGTCTGGATGTACCACCTTCATCTTGTACCTTGGCCTCCGTCGTACTCGGTAGCTGACATTGTTTATTCCTCTCAGAACATGGCAAGGGCGTTTCCATATCTTCTGGAACTTGAAAAACAAGCATTTCTTCTTTATGGAATTAAATAGCCATCCTAGGTCGCCCTTGTGATTTCCCAAGGTGTCCACTCGTTGGTTGTACCACACCTTCACCCGATCACTCTCTGTGCTTGAACTGTTCTTGATAGTGGTGCTCACGTCCTCCGGTCTGGTTGACAGGTCCAGATAGTACCTATCCGTCGGGGTACGATGGTCCTCAGGCTGGCCGAACCTGAAATCCACCGGAAGTCGCAGTTCTCTTTCAGGCGGCGTCCTCGCTGGAGAAGATCCCGTGGCCTTGTGCACTACGGGCTGGTAAGCCAGGGAGACCAGGGGAAGGTGATGATCCCCCTCCCTCTGCATTTCTATCCAGACGTCATGGCTCCAGTTTCCTTCAAACCCCACGGTGAGCACTTGGCGGGAAATTTCGTGCTCGGCCTCCCTCCTGGAATAGAACTTGCAGTCTTCTGGACAAGGTCTTCTGTCCTTTTCTGGTCATCTTCCATCTTCTGGCCATCCTCCTCCTTAGTCTGGTTGTCTTCAGTCTTCTTTCGGCCATCTGCTAGCACCTTAGGGCCGATGACCTTCGATGTTAGGCCCCTTAAAACAACAAGCATCATCATCAAGCTAGCACCTTATGGCAGTCTTCCTTCTTTTTCTGGTCGTTCTCCATCTTTTATGGCCGTCTTTCATCTCCTTTATCCACCTCTCCTGGCTTTCTACTATCTTTTTCTGGCTTTCTTCCATCTCCCTATAGCCTACATCTAACTTCTCCAACGTCATTTTCTGATTTTCTTCCATCTTCTTTTGATTTTCTGCATCATATCAAAGAGCGCATTTAACTGGGCCTCCATTTTTCGTGTGGCCTCTGGTCTCAACTGGCATGCAGTAATTAACAGAAGATGATAAAATTTATATGAGTGTGCATTCACTATACACCAACGTTCTCGAATGTTCCTGATGGTGGTCAAAACCTGCAGTACCTGGTCCACTGATTCACGCTGATTACAGTGATGTATCACATGACATGTGACAGTATGGAAGCTGCTGGGGTATGGGAGGTGCTGAGTAATGACATTTGGAGCACAACTAGTGTCTGAGTGTTATGGCAGGTGTTGCTCATAGGAGCAGTCATGCTGCAGTAGCACTTTCTGGTCCAGTGAGGAAGGCAATGGCAAACTACCTCACTCCTCACCTAGCCTAGTACGCCTCATTTGGGCTCTGCCATTGGTTTTGCAGTTTCCCTATAACTGCATAGCCTTTGGTGCTATTTGAGGATCCAACCAGCCTCTGGGCTGAAGACCTAACAGACATCACATATGGGGTCTATTCTAACTTCTAACACCATTTGTTACGAATAAAACTCCATCTGCTTCATTACTATAATTTATTTCAGGATGATCTAATAAATGCACGCACACATATTCAAACACAAACAATTCTAACCACTTATTAATGGCCACACTTACTAATTACCAGTCTATTTACAAATCTTTTTACCTTATGGCGCAGCAAGGGTCCGGCCCGCTCCTTTACCTGGGACACTAATCCTTACTTTCACTTTCCCCCCAAGCCCAGTCACCTCCTACAGCCACTGTGCGTAGACAGCTGGATTTGAACACAGTGCCCCTGGCTATATGACACACGACTGTTTGTCGGTTTGACTCCAATGATAATCCAGTACTTCGCACAGTCCCACGCAGTAAACAATTGAACATCTCAACAGTATTCAACAGCAGGACGACACGACAGCGAACATTAACACAGGTCCACTTATCATCGCACTCACGATAGAGTGTTTCCTCGCTGGCTCACGGCGATCCTCAGTCCACAGAATCACACAGTACAGTCTTTTGTTCTGTCACCTCCAGTTACACATTCACTGGTCTCTCCGATGCCACAACAACAACTCCTGGTTCAAACCTCTGTGGGGCACTAGCGACAGCCGACACCTCTGTCGCTCTCAGCCCAACCACCGAACCCCTACTCACTGAGTGTCACACTGGCTCCGCCTCAGAACGCAACTGTCGCTCACTCTGACACTGACTTCCACACGGAGTCCAACTCTGACTGACTGTCTGCGGCATACCTCCTTTTTTTATAGCTTGCGTAATTTGATCCAGAAATTTCACTATGTCACTACAGGCAGAACATTCCCGTTGAATCTCAAAGAAACTCACAGGTAAGCCGGCCGCCGAGAACAATACACGGAAAGGCCGGCCCCATCCCACAGGCCGGCTGGGAGATTCCAGGTCGTATGAGTCACCAGCCCCTTCCAGGAAGTACGGAAAGGAGCTACTATGGGAATGGCATGTAACAGTATTAGAGAGACAGAGCATAAAATAATATACCCTTATTTCTCTGTATGAATCTTTCTTGCATCATCATGATGATTCCTCAGCTGATTTGTGATATTTGAAGCCATTTATTTTCATTTACAACTCAGTTCATTTTAACTTAATTTCTTCAGTCTGTTAAAACTCATCATCATCATTTCCCAATATCCAGCTGTAGCCGGGTTCTTCTCCACTTTGGGTCTTTCCACCACTCCTCCTCCAACACTGTGTCCCATTCCTGGTTTCTTTCTCTAATACTGCATTGCATTGTGTCCTTCCTTCTCAGTTGTGGTCGTCCACAGCCTCTCCTTCCTTGCATTTGCATTTCCATCACCTTTTATTTTTCATTCTTTCATCACTCATTCGCTTTATGTGCCCGAACCATCTTAATCGGCTCTTCTATATTCTGTTATTCATTTTTTTCCACTCCAATTTCTTTGGAGATTTTCTCATTCCTTATTTTGTCTCTTCTACTCTTCTGTATCATACTCCTCAAGAACTTAATTTTGGCTGCCTGTATTCGACTCTCATCCTTCTTTGTCATTGTCCAAGTTTCTGCTCCATAAGTTGTTATGGGTATGTAATACATCTTGTACATAGTTTCCTTTGCTTCCATTGGCACATCTTTGTCCCATAACATGTTTCTTACACTATGATAGAAACAGCTTCCAGCTTGAATCCTCATACAAATTTCAGCATCGAGTCTAGCATTCTCCATTAATTCACTCCCCAGGTATTTGAACGTCTCCACTACTTCCAAGGGCTTGTTGCAAGTCTAATCTGACCTTTCCCTTCTTTCTCCCCTCTAGTCATAACAAGAGTTTTAAAACTAATGTATGAATAAACAAGTTTATAAACTACATGAGAAGGAAAATATATTTTAACAGAAATTTATGCTATTTCTTTTCAAGTATAATTCTGTTATCATATGTTTTCCTTTTCAGGTAGTTTATCAATTTGTTATTCATAAATTAGTTTTAACAGACTGAGGAACCTAACAGTTATATAAAAAAATCCTCAGCTGAAGTCATTGGCCAAGCTAATGGCATGGATGGTTCCAGTTTATTTATGTCAACTAACTTTTTATCCAATGCCACATAATCCTGTAGATAAGCAGGATATTCTTTCCATATGGAGCAGAAACAGCACCTCTCCAGGAGAAGTGAAATATCGAATTGGGTCTACGAACCAGATACAAGTGGCAGAAGTGTTCTTTCATGTACAAAAATATAGCCCTTGCATCTGTAATCGTGAAAATATTAGTAACTTGTATACCATTAAAAATTCAAGAAATGATTCAATTACAGTGGAGTTGTGATGTAAATCAAGGATAGGAAGTTAGGAAAGATGCTTGACATGTACAGTATCAGGCTAATATAGCAGAGGGAGTGTCAGAAATGAGGGAACATGGACATACAAATTCCACATTTTCAGACACAACCATCTTCATAGGTGGACTCTCTGCTTATTGCAAGGCATTCTTGAGAGTTCTTCTTTCTTCATCTGGGAAGTACAGAATAAGAAAAGAGCATTCTTGTCCTTCTTTCCCCTTTTTGTTGCTCACTCTGCCTACACCAGTATGTCGTAGTTACCTTTGTACGATCCCTTCGTCTTTCTACATTAGTTCACTTGTACCTTTCACTATCTATTCATTGGAGTCTTAGGGTATCATATCTGTTCATTGTTTTGGGCACTAGTGAGCTTGAAGTTAGGCCTCTTAAAATAATTCATCTTCATGATTTTTAGTAATTTACTTTTTTCAGGGTGATGTTGTAGTGCAATGGGAAACTCCTGATGGTGAGATGGTAGCTTATCGATCATTCCATCCATTTTTTCCTCTTCTGACATGCCGAGAAGCATATCAGGTGCAGCTTTGGGCAGTTTGGGCAATCCAACATGTCTGTACAAAAAATGGTGAGTTCTGGCATGTTTTTTTGAATGTAAAACTGAAGAAATATTATTGGATTTGAATTCTAAAAGACTCCAGCAAACTCAAGATAGTGCTGAGTGTTATGTGCAGAATTGCAAGTTTTACAGTAATACTATGTCTGTTTTTACTTTATATATTTTTTGGGTTCTCTATATTATGTTCATATAGACTTGCTTAGCTTCTAAATAAACCATGCATTTTTAATATCTGTTTAATCATGTGTATTTCTGCAACAATTTTTTCTTTAAGAATATACAGATGTTCCCAACCATGTGGGAACTAATCAGGGGTGTATAGTACCCTCTCGGGACTGAGTAGCACATTCTTATCAAGGAAGGTGTTCAGTCTCCAAATTCACCACATCAAATTATTTCTTTTCGTGTGATGAATATTTAAGAATGTAAAGGTCGTGTCCACACATCTTGTGCACGTCAACAGTAATGACGGACATACAGGACGACGTATATGCAAACAATGATGATCTACTTGATTACATACATAATTTTTGCAATGAAGATGATTATGTCGAGTCAGAAAGTAAACTGGACTTCATAATAGTGTTGAAAACATTTCTATGAGGTTGTAGTCAGTGAGAGTGATTCTGAAAATGATTTTGTAAGAGGAACACCGCCAATTGCTGAAGTTGGAGATATTTAGGAAAGTAAAGAAGATTTCCATGGTAATATTGGTATTAACAATATCACACATTGCCATTATTCACTGAAGTTACCCATGATAGTTATTTACCATATCAACCATCTCACGCTTTCCTCGAGTTACCTCGACCGAAACATGCCCCTCCTCATGATACTAAACCTATAGCTTATATTTTGACTTTTATGACATATTATCACTCCAAATAACATAACTTTATCCAGAATGACAGTCAAGAGGCTGTACCATAAGGAATACCATCAGTGTGTCATACTGATTTTTAGAACTGCATAGCTGCCTTAAAACGTGGATTTTCATTATTTGAATTTTAAATTTTTAAATTCATAATTTATGTTAATTTTAACTATAAATGTTTTTAGGTATAAAGTGCCATTTATTCAGAGATATTCCTTTTATACAGGAAAACAGTTTCACTGAAAATGGGTGTACACTCAGAGAGTAATGATTTTTTTTCTAGGAAGTTGAAAATCGCACAAAAAGTGGGTGGCACTCTTGGCTAGTACCTAACAAGTACGCGTGACACAGAGAAGGTTAATATAAGTTTCGGTGGTAATGTAAATTTTGCTTCGCGTAACGGAGATTTCCTCTAGACTTCCGCATTCACTAATTTTAAGGTTTTGAATGACTGTGCCTTGATGGACAGTCATAGCAGCAATGTGTTTTAAAATATAAATATGATTCAGAAAAAGACTCAAAAGAACAAGAATAAGACTTCTTAATTACATGTTCTTTTAATTCACCTTATTCTGAGTTGTACTGAACTACAAACATCATTTTAAAGTTCTGGAAAGTGAAGGATCTATCATTATCTGCCAACAAGTTTCTATACCTTGAAAAGCTGCGTTCTACATCAGGACGATGTGATTGGAGCATACATCAAAATAAAAAAAAATAAAAATCTCTCTATTTGCAAATGGTACACTAAAATACATTATTGTCAAGCACTAAATTTTAAATTAACAAGAGACAAAGAAAATTTTCCTAGAATACAATATTATACAATTTACGCTAATAATTTGTTCTATTAAACACATATATCATCCTTAATAAATTTATATTGTTTACAAAATTCTACTTATAATATCTGACAAACATAGTCAACTCATATACAGTATGTGAAATTACTTCTAATAATAATAATTACTTCTGATAATAATAATAATATACAACTGGTATAAGATTAAAATTAACATTGAATTTATTTACATATTTATATTTTACCCATTTTGGAACATAAGTAGCATAACGACCTGCTGCGTCTTAACCATAGCCCCTTTTGTTACCACTTTTCAGAGTTCCTGAAGGGCCTTCACAGCTACCGTAGCGGTCCCAGGGCCCTCGAAGTCCCCACTGTACTTCACCCCTACAGGCAGTCCCCTACTTGGGCTCTCCAAACTCCATAGACCAGGGGATGGAATTAATTTAATCACACACATTTTTTATTTACAATATCCTGCACTGGTCGAATGCCCTCTAACATTTCATTTATTTTCTCTGTTGTTTATTCTCTTCTTGAATATCTGTACAGATTTTGGAAAAGGATCAAACACTACCCCTGGTAAACTGTTCCACTCCTTCACGCCCTTCCCAATGAATGAGAATTTACCCCAATCGCTTCTGCTAAAATTCCTTCTAATTTTGTACTTGTGGTCAGTTCTACCAATATAATTATTTTCCAACTGAAGCCTCTCACGGATATCTCTCCATGCTTCTTCTCCTGTATAGGCTCTATATAATCCTATAAGTCTAGTTTTCTCCCTTCTCTTACTTAAAGGTTCCCAGCCAAGTTCCTTTAACATTTCTGATACACTACTCTTTCTCCTGAAATCCCCTGTTACAAACCTTGCTGCTTTCCTCTGCACACCATCTAGTTCTTTTATTAGGTATTCTTGGTGAGGATCCCAAACACTGTTTGCATATTCCAATAATGGACGAACCATACTTAAGTAACTTTTCTCTTTTAATTCTTTGTTGCATCCTTTAAGTAGCCTCATTATGACATGTAACGATCTGTATGCTTTCCCAACAATGTCATCAACATGACCCTTCCAGTGCAAATTACTTTCAAATCTCACACCTAAGTATTTGCACTTGCCATCTTTAGGGATAACTACCTCATCCAAAGTATATTCAAATTCAGTTTTAAAGCTCCTGTTTGTAAATGTTGTAACAGTTGATTTGCCTCCATTAACCTTCATATTATTTTCTTCAACCCATTCTTGGATACTCTCAATGTCTCTTTGTAATTCTGAGCAATCCTCAATGTTATTTATTTCTCTATAAACAATTATGTCATCTGCATACAATCTTATTTTCGATGTTATATTGTTCCCTAAATCATTTGCGTATATTAAGAAAAGTAACGGACCGATTATACTACCCTGTGCAATTCCCTTCCAAACTTTCTCTTCCTGTGATATATAATTTCCTACTTTGACTTTCTGAACCCTTGAATTTAGAAATGTTCTTATCCAACGTATAACCCTTACGTCCAGTCCTATTCCCTCCAATTTCTTTAATAATATTCCATGTTCCACTCTATCAAAGGCTTTGGAAAGATCTATGGCTATGCAATCTAACTGGCCTCCTGAATCCAACTGATCTGATATGTCCTGCTGAAATCCCACCAGTTGTGCCTCACAAGAAAATTTCTTTCTAAATCCATACTGGCTCCTCATGAACCAATTTTTATCATCACATATCCCTCTGATGTACTTTGATATTAAACTCTCCAGTATTTTACAACCTATACTGGTCAGGCTGATTGGTCTGTAGTTCTCTGGTTTCCTTTTATCACCCTTTCCTTTATAAATTGGTATTATTATAGATTCCTTCCATTCCTTTGGTATTACACTATTATTTATGACATAGTCAAAGAGAAATTTTAAATAAGGCACTATATACCACCCCATCGTCTTTAATACCTCCCCAGTAATTTGATCACTTCCTGCTGCTTTTCCTTGCTGAAGCAGTTGGATTTCTCTGAAAATATCTTCATTTGTGAATGAGAAGCTTCTTGTTTCCCTATGTGTCTCTTCCTCTCTATCTTCTGTTATGGTTTCCAAGTCCTGACAATCTTCTACTGAATCTCTGAATTCCCTACTGAAGAGGTTTGCTTTCTCAGTATCTGTTAAATAGTGTTCACCCCCTTCTCCCACCATTGTAGGAATTTGGATTCCTTTTCCTTTTTGATTCCTAATATATGAATACAGCTTTTTCCATTTCCCTTTGTGGTCATTACCCTCTTGAAGAATGCCATTCATATAATTCTCTTTTGCTTCCTTTTTCACTCTATTCAGTTCCCTCATTAGCTGTTTTCTAGTTTCTCTATTCTCCCTACCCTCTTTGATTTTCCTGTTTACTATTCTACATTTTCTTTTTAATTTTCTTATTTCCCTTGTATAATAAACAGGGTCTGAGGTCATTTTACCCTTCTTAACAGGTACAAATCTCTTCTCTCCTTCCCAAATGATTCCTTTAAATTTAGCCCAAAGTGTATCCACATTACTCCCTTCACTTATCCAACAACTGAATTGTGATTTAAGACAAGTCCCAAATTCATCAACTTTAGTTTTTCTGTATAATTTCTTGTCTTGTGTGACCCTCTTATTAAGCCTTTTTGGTACCAGTCCTACATCCATTATTACAGCCTTATGGTCACCTATTCCTTCAATTACCTCAGTTTTATCAACAATTTCCCATGGTTTAACCAAGAATACATCTAGTAAGTTATTGAGAGGAGTCGGTTCTTGTACTACTTGTGTAAATCCTCCCTCCCAAATTAACTTATTTGCCAGTTTCTGTTCATGGGCTTCACTTGCAGCTCCATTCCATTCAACTTCAGGCAAGTTTAGATCTCCCCCAATTATTACCATATCATTATTATTGTTTTTATGAGTATAATCTATTATTTTCTCAAAGATTTCCATGTCTCTTTCCTCTCTTCCAGGCCTGTATGTTCCTATAATTCCCACCTCCTTCATATTATGACAAACTAATTTTATCCCTAATATTTCATCCCTTTCATCGGTAAACCATTCATGTGAACAATAAGTTTCCTTCACCAGAATAAACACCCCCCCTCCCTTTTTATCTCCTCGGTCTCTACGATAGACTGTGTACCCTTCTGGAAATACTTCTCTATTACCCACCCCTTCTCTCAACCATGATTCTACTCCTATCACCACATCAGTCTCATAAGATTCCATCAATGTACCGAATTTTAATTGTTTATTTACTACACTCTGACAGTTTACCAAGAGCAATCTCAGACCTCCTTCCTCCCTAAAACTTGACTGTTGCAATTGGGTAACGTTTGACTCATGAGTTGAGAACGTCCCTGGAACCCAGATCCTTGTACATAGATCTTGATTTAAGGGTCTGGGTTTTCTGGCAAGTTTCCCTGTATGTGCCAGTTTAGTGGTATGGGTTTTCTTAAGTACAGATTAGTTTGCAAATCTCTGTTGATAATTGTAGCAATTTGTCTACAGAGATTTGCTTTTCCATTACCATTCAGATGTAACCCATGCCTAGTAAACATTTGCCTGCCAAAACCTAAAGTATCTACTACATAGACATTTCTAAAACTCTTACATAATCTCTTGATTTTTATATTTACATCATGTACAGCTTTGTTCACACATGAGTCCTCTAAAAGGTCATACCTAGGTGGCACATTAACTACAATTACTTTTGAGTCAGGTAGTTTGGAAATCTTACCTCTGAGAGTCATAATTAGTTCCTCACCTTCATTTGCAGCAATGTCATTTGTACCACTCACAATTACCACATAATTGTCCTTCTCTAACACAGGATCACAACTTGAAAGGACGTCTTCAGTTTTGGCACCTGGTTTTATTAGTCCTAAAACCTCAGTTTCTGGATTCTGCAGCTCATCCTTGATGCCTTCTGCCATACTCCGCCCTTGACTGTCTGCGTAGAGATGAATCTTTGGCAATCTTGACTTTCGGTTGGTTTTCTTCTTCTGTAGGTTACCTCCACTGGATTTAAAATTATTTGGAAAACTTGGTATGTCTTCTTCTGGAACTTGCTGAAGTAACTGAAATCTATTTTGGCACTGCAAAGAGTTTTTTCCCGGTTTTAAGTTGTACGTAGTTTCTCCCATATGTTTAACATTAGGCCTAAAATGGCTACGCGTCACTTCCGTCCACGGCGATCTTTCTTCTCCAATGTCTTCTTTATCTTCCAGTTTCTTTATTCTGTCCTTTAAGCTTTCATTTTCATGTTTCAGAGCGCATAAATCTTCTTGTAGCACTCCTAAAATCTTAATTATAGTTTCATATGTCTCTCTTTCTTGTTGTTCTGCCTCACTATCGGTTTGTTTACACTCGGGACACAGCCACTCACTTTCTTCAATATCAGTCCTATTTACAATATTTGCACAACGAAAATGGTACCATTCATCACACTTACGACATAGAATCCCATTTTTAACTACTCTTCTGCATTTGCCACATTTTTCACTGCATCTTACACCATTATCTACTACGGATATCACGGACTCGCACACAGTAGTCGCCATCTTATTTCTATCTTTTCATGAAGTGGGGAAGATCGTTAGCTGTTAAATCTTCCTTAATCCCATCCATGGAGTATCAATCAATACTGATCTGCATTTAGGGCAGTCGCCTAGGTGGCGGATTCCCTATGTGTTGTTTTCCTAACCTTTTCTTAAATGGTTTTAAAGAAATTGGAAATTTAATGTACGTCTCCCTTCGTAAGTTATTCCAGTCCCTAACTCGCCTTCCTATGAACAAATATTTGCCTCAGTTTGCCCTCTTGAATTCCAACTTTATCTTCATATGTGATCTTTCCTACTTTTAAAGACACCGCTCAAACTTATTCATCTACTAATGTCATTCCACGCCATCTCTCCGCTGACAACTCGGAACATACCACTTATTCACAGTAATTATAATAAAAAGTATTTCTTGTCCACCTATTCAGTACAAATCACCTTTATTGGTGTTTACACTTTCATATAAACGATTCTTCTAAGGGACATGTTTCACTCATATAAAGAGCATCTTCAGCCTTAATTTTTTAAATCTTAAAATGATGTTCCTGAACAGTCATAAACATATCAAAAAGACTATAGTCAAAATTAAAATTACAGTAGTCTAGAAACCAAATTACATTACATCAAAAAAAATGAGGATAATGACCTGTAACATACCTCTTAGTCAAGTAGCTCGTCGTCTTTCTTCCAAGCCTTCTCAGCCCAAACTTTGCTACATTTTTGCAACACTACTCTTTTCTTGGAAATCACCTGGAACAAATCGAGCTGCTTTTCTTTGGATTTTTTTGCCAGTTCTTGAATCAAGTAATTCTGATGAGGGTCCCATATAATGGAGCCATACTCTAGTTGGGGTCTTACCAGTGACTTATATTCCCCTCTCCTTTACATCCTTACTACAACCTCTAAACACCCTTATAACCACATGACGAGATCTGTACTCTTGATTTACAATCCCATTTATGTGAATACCCGAATGAAGATCTTTCCGTATATTAACACCTAGATACTTACAGTGATTCCCATAAGGAACTTTCACTCCATCAATGCAGTAATTAAAACTGAGAGGACTTTTCCTATTTGTGAAACTTACAACCTGACTTTTAACCCCATTTATCATCATACCATTCCTTGCTGTCCATCTCACAACATTATAGACGGCATTTTGCAGTTGCTCACAATCTTGCAACTTACAACTTGTGACAATAAAGTTCGGTGAATGAAGTCAGAGCGGTCACTCCGGCAACACTGGCGACACACAACGCTGCACCTGCATAGCAGCAGGTTTTGACCACCTGTTCCCAACATTGTTCAGTTGAGCATGGTGTGTGTGCCGTGTAAGACCTCTTTGACACAGTGCGTGTTTAGTGCGTTGGTTCTGAACTGCGAACAGGAACATGAATGATCAAAATATCAATGTACAGTTTTGTTTGAAGCTTGGAAAGACACCTAAAGAAACGCATGCAATGCTGGTACGTGTTTGTGAGGGTCAAGCACTGTCCTTGAAGTGTGTGTACAAGTGGTTCTCCCGTTTTCGAGGAGGCCGGGTAAGTGTTTGACAACCCCCGTTGTGGAAGACTGGCAACCGCCATCAGTGGCAAAAACATTGAGAAGGTGAGGACATTAATCTCGAATGATTGACGATTAATTATGCACATGATAGAGGATGAACTGCAGATTAACCATGAATCCGTGTGACAAATCGTTACCCAGAAGTTAGGGAAGAGGAAAACGTGTTCTTGTCTTGTGCCACATCACTTGGCTGATCAGAAACAGGCACGTTTAGAGGCTTCACAGGATTTTGTCGAAACAGCGGATGCGTCACCAAATTTCTGGAACTGTATTGTCACTGAGGATGAAACCTGGTGTCTCAGGTATGACCCTGAAACAAAACAGCAAAGCATGGAATGGTGTTCTCCAGGATCCCCTTGTCAGAAAAAGGTCAGAGCCGAAAAGTCGCGCATCAAACTCGCTTTGAAAGGAAAGAAATTTGACGATATTCCTGACATCCAACGAAACGTGACGAGGCTTTTGAACACCATCCCAAAGGAAACCTTCTTGCAAAGTTTCCAGGACATGTATCGCTGATCTCAGCAGTGCATAGTTATGCGAGGGGATTATCTCGAAGAACAGTAAGATCGCTATCGTGCATTGTTCATCTATGTTGATAGTACAGGATTATTCACCGAACTTTGTCACAGGTTGTATTTGGTACCCTATACAGAATAACATCATCTGCGAAAAGCCTTGTTTTTGATTCCACTTCTTTACTCATATCATTTATATATATAAGAAAACATACAGGACCAATAATACTGCCTTGAGAAATTCCCCTCTTAATTATTGCAGGGTCAGATAAAGCTTCGCCTACTATAATTCTCTGAGATCTATTTTCTAGAAATATAGCAACCCATTCAGTCACTCTTTTGTCTAGTCCAATTGCACTCATTTTTGCCAGTAGTCTCCCATGATCCCCCCTATCAATGCTTTAGACAGGTCAATCGCAGTACAGTACATTTGACCTCCTGAATCTAAGATATCTGCTACATCTTGCTGGAATCCTACAAGTTGAGCTTGGGTGGAATAACCTTTCCTAAACCCGAACTGCCTTCTATCGAACCGGTTATTAATTTCGCAAAAGTGTCTAATATAATCAGAAAGAATGCTTTCCCAAAGCTTACATGCAGTGCATGTCAAACTTACTGACCTGTAATTTTCAGCTTTATGTCTATCACCCTTTCTGTTATACACAGGGGCTACTATAGCAACTTTCCATTCATTTGGTATAGCTCCTTCATGCAAACAATAATCAAATACAGTAAAACCTGTCTTAACGGACACCTCTCACCGGCGGACACCCCTCATTTGCGGACGATTTTCTAGGTCCGTAATTAAATCCCATGTTGTGTATGAGTAATTTACCCCTCTTATACGGACACCCTTTATTACGGACACGGACACACCATAGCCACGAGAAACTCCAATTACACCTCTTCTAACGGACACTTTCTTTTTCAAAAAATTGTGTATTTGTGTCCTGTACAGTATGTATTTGCTTACTTTTTGCACAGCCGGTACTTCCAAGAATCACAGACACCGTAACTTTTGATCCTGGCTGTACACATTCTTGGAAGGCAACACTAAGCTACGCTATCACTTCCGGAAGTGTCCGCCTCTGTAGCGTAACGGTTAGTGTTATTAGCTGCCGTCCTCGGGGGCCCGGGTTCGATTCCCGGTTCTGCCAGAAATTTAAGAATGGCAGGAGGGCTGGTATGTGGTTCAAATGGTACATGCAGCTCACCTCCAATGGGGGTGTGCCTGAAAAGAGCTGCACTACCTCGGGATGAGGACACGAGTTTACTTTTACTTTACTTCCGGAAGTTGTGTGATCTGACATGTTCGACAGCCCTGGAATTTGTGCCTTCACTGTCAGGTTACTTTTCATTGACTCGTGGGCTTTTGATGTGTTCAATTTTACGTTAGTAAGTGTGTGTAAACATGGCTCCGAGGAAGTTTTTAACTTTAAAAGGAAAGGTAGGCATAATAGACTATCATAAACGTGAGAAGTGTGGTGTGCGTAAACTGTCCGAAGTGTTTAAGATTGGAAAGACACAGGCAGCTGAAATTGTGAAAAAGCAAGAGGAACTAGTGAAAGAATGGCATTTAAATGGCAATGAACAGTGCATTAAACTGTTTCAAAGTGGTAGTGGAGCTCTCATTGACAAGGCAACACTAGAGTGGTTCGCTAAAATAAGTAGTCAGAATGTCCCTGTCTCAGGACCAATGATACAAGCAAAAGTGTTAGAATTCGCGACAGAATTAGGTATTGAAGATTTCAAAGCCTCGAATGGCTGGCTAGAAAGATTCAGAAAGCGACATGGTATCAACTTCAGAGTGATTTGCGGAGAATCATCCAGTGTTAATATGGAAATTGTTGACAACTGGCAAGAAAAAATACCTTCAATCATAGACGGGTATGCTCCGGAAAATATTTTGAATGCCGATGAAACTGGATTATTTTTCCGTGCTTTACCCGACAAAACTTTGTGTTTCAAAGGAAATCGTTGTACTGGTGGAAAAGTTGTGAAAGATCGTCTTTCTCCCACCAAATGTAACATCAGTTTCTCAGCTGCTTGACCAAGGAGTGATCCAGAACTTCAAGGTTATGTACAGACAGTTAGTGATGAAGCACATAGTATCAGTCAATCAATCAATCAGTCAATACTGATCTGCATTTAGGGCAGTCGCCCAGGTGGCAGATTCCCTATCTGTTGCTTTCCTAGCCTTTTCCGAAATGATTTCAAAGAAATTGGAAATTTATTGAACTTCTCCCTTGGTAAGTTATTCCAATCCCTAACTCCCCTTCCTATAAATGAATATTTGCCCCAGTTTGTCCTCTTGAATTCCAACTTTATCTTCATATTGTGATCTTTCCTACTTTTATAGACGCCATTCAAACCTATTCGTCTACTAATGTCATTCCATGCCATCTCTCCGCTGACAGCTCGGAACATACCACTTACAATACCAATATAATGGTCCGTTATTGGACATTATAAATTATCCAGCTAACTCATTCTTGGCTGCCTGCGCCTCGCCCTCGTGTGCCAAGTTAGGCTCGTCAGCTGGGACCCAGCACACCACCCAAGACGCAAGGCTAGTGCATACCGTGGAGGCCACCGCACAGGCTATTTGAAGCCACCAGCAGCGCCAATGCACTATGAGAGCTATGTCTCAATTTCCAAAAATAGATGGCTGCCTGGCCATCAAATGATGTAGATGTTGATTCCCATAGGGAACCTAAAATATTTGTCCTGAATGAGTAAATTTACAATACCAATATAATGGTCCGTTATTGGACATTATAAATTATCCAGCTAACTCATTCTTGGCTGCCTGCGCCTCGCCCTCGTGTGCCAAGTTAGGCTCGTCAGCTGGGACCCAGCACACCACCCAAGACGCAAGGCTAGTGCATACCGTGGAGGCCACCGCACAGGCTATTTGAAGCCACCAGCAGCGCCAATGCACTATGAGAGCTATGTCTCAATTTCCAAAAATAGATGCCTGCCTGGCCATCAAATGATGTAGATGTTGATTCCCATAGGGAACCTAAAATATTTGTCCTGAATGAGTAAATTTACAATACCAATATAATGGTCCGTTATTGGACATTATAAATTATCCAGCTAACTCATTCTTGGCTGCCTGCGCCTCGCCCTCGTGTGCCAAGTTAGGCTCGTCAGCTGGGACCCAGCACACCACCCAAGACGCAAGGCTAGTGCATACCGTGGAGGCCACCGCACAGGCTATTTGAAGCCACCAGCAGCGCCAATGCACTATGAGAGCTATGTCTCAATTTCCAAAAATAGATGCCTGACTGGCCATCAAATGATGTAGATGTTGATTCCCATAGGGAACCTAAAATATTTGTCCTGAATGAGTAAATTTACAATACCAATATAATGGTCCGTTATTGGACATTATAAATTATCCAGCTAACTCATTCTTGGCTGCCTGCGCCTCGCCCTCGCCCTCGCCCTCATTCAGGCAGCCAAGAATGAGTTAGCTGGATAATTTATAATGTCCAATAACGGACCATTATATTGGTATTGTAAATTTACTCATTCAGGACAAATATTTTAGGTTCCCTATGGGAATCAACATCTACATCATTTGATGGCCAGGCAGGCATCTATTTTTGGAAATTGAGACATAGCTCTCATAGTGCATTGGCGCTGCTGGTGGCTTCAAATAGCCTGTGCGGTGGCTTCCACGGTATGCACTAGCCTTGCGTCTTGGGTGGTGTGCTGTGTCCCAGCTGACGAGCCTAACTTGGCACACGAGGGCGAGGCGCAGGCAGCCAAGAATGAGTTAGCTGGATAATTTATAATGTCCAATAACGGACCATTATATTGGTATTGTAAATTTACTCATTCAGGACAAATATTTTAGGTTCCCTATGGGAATCAACATCTACAACATACCACTTAGTCGAGCAGCTCTTCTTCTTTCTCTCAATTCTTCCCAACCCAAACATTGCAACATTTTTGTAACGCTACTCTTTTGTCGGAAATCACCCAGAACAAATCGAGCTGCTTTTCTTTGGATTTTTTCCAGTGTGCTCAATAGAGGTTTCCATAGAAGTGTTTTTGTCTCTTTAATACAGTGCATCGCAGCTGCAGCAGCCCATCTACAACTTTCTCATGTGAGTACAGTGCAGTATATTGTACAATACTGTATACAGTATACAATTAAAGGTACATTTGCGAGAATTGATAACACATACAATACATGGGTTATTGTGTTCCAACTTATGTTTAATGGTACCGGTTTCATAACCTCTTGCGGGCGGACACCCCTTCATAACGGACATTTTTTTCGGTCCCAAAGGTGTTCGTTATAGGGAGGTTTTACTCTAAGTACTTCAGATATGGTACTATATCCCAACCCATTGTCTGTAGTATATCCCCCAGAATATTGTCAATTCCAGACGCTTTTCTAGTTGTCAACTTTTGTATGTTATTGTAAATGTCATTGTCGTCATATTTAAATTTTAATTCTTCTTTAGCATTAGTCACCTCCTGTATCTGGACATTATCCTTGTAACCAACAATCTTTACATACTGCTGACTGAATACTTCTGCCGTTTGAAGATCCTCACATACACACTCCCCTTGGTCATTAATGATTCCTGGAATGTCCTTCTTGGAACCTGTTTCTGCCTTAAAGTACCTATACATACCCTTCCATTTTTTACTAAAATTTGTATGACTGCTAATCATACTTGCCATCATGTTATCCTTAGGTGACTCTTTGCTAGAATCAATTTCCTAGTAAGTTCCTTTTTCTCCTCACTTCCACAGCTGTTTCTAACTCTATTTCTTTCCAATCTGTACATCCTCCTTACTCTCTTTATTTTTCTATTATAATAAGGTGAGTCTTTACCATTCCTTACCACCTCTAAAGGTACAAACCTGTTTTCACATTCCTTTAAACCTATCCCAGAGTCTGTTTACATTTTTATTTACCGTTTTCCACTGATCATAGTTACTTTTCAAAAACCTCTCTCATGCCTGCTTTATCAGCCATATGGTACTGCCTAATAGTCCTACTTTTATGTCCTTCCACAGGATATATGTGAGATTTGGCATAAAATTCTATATCTGGTATTTGTGTCTAGCACTTTTTTTTTTCCAGTTTAAATGCAATAGCTGTAGCAATTTCACCACTAGTGTTGTCAATAGACTCAAGATGTTAAATTAGTGAAATGAAATCTACCATTACCTCACCTTTCTTTTCCAGTGAATTGATAATTCTACAACAATGCGAAGTTTGACTTAATAAATGCCAAACTGGCCTCCATGTTTGGTTCAGAGAGCATTTCTTCAGCGATCTGTATTGAAGCAGCTTCTTGACAGTCAAAACCCTGTACTGTTTTTTTCACTACCTGGAAATTTTCACAATAATACAAGTATGTATTTAACCACGTGCCCCCAGAGTGATTGTAGGTTGTGGTGGAAACGCAACAACCGGAGCTTCTGCTTTTGAATTGTGTAACTCGTGAGGGGGCTTTTAAGAAAACCTTTCTAACATTTGTCACAAGCCTGTCTACTTCAAGATAATTTGCTCTCACTTCTCTACAAACCCTTTGTAGGCCATGTGCTAGGCTTGTGAATGTACCATTTTAGAGTGAAGTGACTTCAGTGACTTACTTGCTCTTACCATTCATGGTGCTGCTTCACTTAAAAATAAACATACATACATTATCATTATAGACTGTTATGCCTTTGAGCGTTCAGTCTGCAAGCCTCTGAGAATTTACTAAACGTCACCACAATCCTCGATTTGCAACTAGTGTTGTGGCCTCATTTAGTTCTATACCTCTTACCTTTAAATCGTTAGAAACAGAGTCTAACCATCGTCGTCTTGGTCTACCTCTACTTTTCTTACCCTCCTTAACAGAGTCCATTGTTCTCCTAGGTAACCTATCCTCCTCCATTCGCCTCACATGACCCCACCACCGAAGCCGCTTTATACGTACAGCTTCATCCATCGAGTTCATTCCTAAATTAGCCTTTATCTCCTCATTCCGAGTACCCTTCTGCTATTGTTCCCACCTGTTTGTACCAGAAATCATTCTTGTTACTTTCATGTCTGTTACTTCTAACTTATGAATAAGATATCCTGGGTCCACCCAGATTTCGCTCCTGTAAAGCAAAGTTGGTCTGAAAACAAACCGATGTAAAGATAGTTTTGTCTGGGAGCTGACTTCCTTCTTACAGAATACTGTTGATTGCAATTGTGAGTTCACTGCATTAGCTTTACTACACCTTGATTCAATCTTACTTACTATATTACCATCCTGGGAGAACACACAACCTAAATACTTGAAATTATCGACCTGTTCTAGCTTTGTATCACCAATCTGACATTCAATTCTGTTGAATTTCTTACCTACTGACATCAATTTAGTCTTCAAGAGGCTAATTTTAATACCATAATCATTTCACCTCCTTTCAAGTTCCAAGATGATAGACTGCAGACTTTCGGCACAATCTGCCATTAAGACCAAGTCGTCAGCATAGGCCAGACTGCTTACTACATTTCCACCTAACTGAATCCCTCCCTGCCATTTTATATCTTTCAGCAGATGATCCATGTAAACTACGAACAGCAAAAGTGAAAGATTGCAGCCTTGTCTAACCCCTGTAAGTACCCTGAACCAAGAACTCATTCTACCATCAATTCTCACTGCAGCCCAATTGTTAACATAAATGCCTTTGATTGATTTTAATAATCTACCTTTAATTCCATAGTCGCCCAGTATAACGAACATCTTTTCCCTCGGAACCCTGTCATATGCTTTCTCTAGATCTACGAAACATAAACACAACTGCCTATTCCTCTCGTAGCATTTTTCAATTACCTGGTGCATACTGAAAATCTGATCCTCTCAGCCTCTCTGTGGTCTGAAACCACACTGGTTTTCATCCAACTTCCTCTCAACGACTGATCGCACCCTCCCTTCCAAGATGCTAGTGAATACTTTGTCTGGTATACTAATCAATGAGATACCTCGATAGTTGTTGCGATCCTTCCTGTTCCCTTGCTTATAGATAGGTGCAATTGCTGCTTTTGTCCAATCTGAAGGTACCTTACCAACACTCCATGCTACTTTTACTACTTTATGAAGCCATTTCACCCCTGCCTTCCCACTATACTTCACCATTTCAGATCTAATTTCATCTATTCCTGCTGCTTTATGACAATGGAGTGTATTTACCATCCTTTCCACTTCCTCAAGCGTAATTTCACCAACATAATTTTCCTCCTCCCCATGAGCTTGGCTGTTCGCAACACCACCGGGATGATTTCCTTTTACATTGAGAAGATGTTCAAAATATTCCCTCCACCTCTCCAGTGATTCCCTGGGATCTATTATGAGTTCACCTGAATTACTCAAAACACTGTTCATTTCCTTTTTCCCTCCCTTCCTAAGATTCTTTCTTACAGTCCAGAAAGGTTTCCCTGCTGCTTGACCTAGCCCTTCCAGGTTATTACCAAAATCTTCCCACGACTTCTTTTTGGATTCAACAACTATTTGTTTTGCTCTGTTTCTTTCATCTACGTACAAATCTCTGTCTGCCTCGGCCCTTGTTTAGAGCCATTTCTGATAAACCTTCTTTTTTACATTTACAAGCTGCTCTCACTTCATCATTCCACCAAGATGTTCGCCTTTTCCCATCTTTACACACAGTTGTTCCTAGGCATTCCCTTGCAGTTTCTACTACAGCATCCCTGTATGCCACCCATTCACTTTTTATATCCTGAACCTGCTTACTGTCCACTGTTCAAAATTTCTCACTAATGATATCCATGTATTTCTGTCTAATTTCCTCATCCTGGAGATTTTCTACCCTTATTCATTTGCAGACAGATTTCACTTTCTGTACCCTAGGCATAGAGATACTTAGTTCACTACAGATCAGATAGTGGTCTGTATCATTAAAAAATCCCCAGAAAACTCGTTCATTCCTAACAGATTTCCTGAATTCGAAGTTAGTTAAGATATAGTCTATTATGTATCTGGTACCTCTAGCCTCCCATGTGTAGCGGTGAATAGCTTTATGCTTGAAGAATGAATTCGTAACTGCTAAACCCATACTAGCACAGAAGTCCAGCAAACGCTTCCCATTCCCGTTAGGTTCCATATCTTCCCCACATTTACCAATCACCCTTTCATATCCTTCAGTTCTATTCCCAACTCTCTCATTGAAATTGCCCATTAGCACTATTCTATCCTTGCTGTTGACCCTGACCACGTTGACACTCTTACTAACTTACTTACCCGGCGCTACAGCCCTGTGTGAGCCTTGGCCTCTTCTACGATAGTCCGCCATCTACTTCGATCCTGAGCGGCTGGTCTTCATGGGCGGATGTTCATTGCCCTCAAGTCAGCTTCAACTTCGTTGCTCCATCTATTACGGGGCCTTCCTGGTCGCCGTCTTTCAACTACTTTTCTTGGCATTCGATCTTCCTCCATTCTTTCCGCATGGCCAAGCCATCGCAGTCTCTGTGCCTTAATAAATCTAACTATATCCTCCTGGTCTAATATGTTCTGTATTTCAGCATTCGTCCTTATCCTCCAACCATTCTGGTCTTGAATTAGGCCATATATTCGTCTAATAATCTTTCTTCCAAATATTCTTAATTTATTTGCATCATCAACTAAAAGGTTCCAGGCCTCTGAGCCATATGTCACTACAGGTCTAATAAGATTCTTATATATTTTGAATTTTGTAGGTTTTAGACAATAGACAAGATTTAAATAATGTAAGATTAGCATAATAGGCCCTGTTTCCAGCTATTATTCTACGATGTATCTCCTAACTTATTCTATTATTATTTGTCAACATGGTTCCCAAATACTCAAAACTTCGTACATTCTCAAAATTATGGCCATTTATTGTCGTATTATCTTGAATTCTTCTGCCCTCTATAACAGTCACATGCATATACTTAGATTTACTGTCATTCACCTCCAGTCCCATCCGTTTTCCTGCTTCCTCCATTTCAAGAAACATTTCCTTCAAATATCTATCATTCCTGGCCATTAACACTACATCATCTGCATATGCACAAATTTGTTTAGATTTATATACAATATTTCCGGTATCCATTATTTTTTCAAGGACTTGGTTAATTGCCAGATTTAACAAAGTAGCTGAGAGTGCATCACCTTGTCTGACTCCTGTATTAAGAGCAAACTCATTTCCAATTCTTCCATCCACCATCACCTTTGCCCTTATTTCTCCTAAAGTGATCCTGAACATCCTAATCAGTTTCTGTGGTATTCCTATTGTCTCCATATATTCATATAGCTTATCCTTGTATTTACTGTCAAATGCTTGTCTAAAATCTACAAACAACATATGTAGATCTGTATTATGCTCATAGCATTTTTCCATCATTTGACGTACCACGAATATTTGATCTACTGTGCTCCATTTTCGCCTGAAGCCACACTGTACTTCATCCAGTCTTTCTTCAGCATATGGAGTCAGATATTGTAATAGGATATTTGAAAATACTTTATAGATGATATTCAGTAATGTGATTCCCCTATAATTAGTGCATTCGTATTTATTTCCCTTCTTATATATTGGGAAAATTATTCCTGTATTCCACTCATCAGGTATCCGTTCTTCCTCCCAAATCTTAATAATCAGTTCATGTATCTCTCGTAGCATTTCTTTGCTACTATTTTTAATCAGTTCACTTGTTATTCCGTCTTCTCCTGCTGCTTTATGGTTATTTAATTTTGCAATAGCATTTTCTACATCTTTCAATGTGGGGGCATTTATCCATTGGTCTGGTCCACTCTGCTCCATATGCCTTTCACTTTCTTCCACATCTTCTCTTTCCTTGTTAAGGAGCTCTCGGAAGTATTCGGTCCATCTTTCACTTGTTTCCTCTTCATTCTGTAATAGCTTACCTTCTTTATTCTTACAGCCATTCAATCTTGGCTTATACCCCTTCCTGAAATACTTAATTTCATTATAGAATTCTTTTGTCCTCTTCTGTAACCTTTGTGTCTCTATACTCTCTAGTTTCTTCTTAATCATCTCTCTTTTCTTCTTTTTACAGATGTTATTAGCTTCACATCTGCATTTCTCATAATTTTCCCTATTTGACCTTGTATCTCTTTGTAACATTTTTGCTCTTGCTGCATTCTTCTTTCCAATCGCTTCCTCACACTCCATATCGAACCAAATATTTCTTTTCTTTTTAGCTATACCCAGTGTTTCTTGTGCCGCATTTTGTATGCACTTTTGAACTTCTACCCACCTTTCCTCTATTCCAGATACTTGTCCAATCGTCTGTAAAGTATTATTCATTTTTGACTGGAATTCTTGTTTCCCTTCTGGTTGTTGTAGTTTTTCCAAATTCCATTTCCTTCTTTCCGTAGGTTGTCTCCTCTGTCCTGTTGCCAATTTTTGTCTCACTATTGCTTTTAGTAAATAATGATTAGAATCACAGTTTGGCCCTCTGCATGTCCTTACATCAATAATGGATGTTGCATGCCTCGTCACTAGTACATGATCTATTTGATTTACCACAGTGCTTCCTGGCATCTTCCACGTTCCTTTATGTATTTTCTTATGATCAAAGCAGGTGCTTTTAATTATAAGACCACTCGTAGTTGCAAACTGCCCCAAATAAAAACCATTCTCATTTGATTCTTCATGTAGTGTATATTTCCCGGCTATTGGTCTCATACACTCTTCCTTCCCCACTTTGGCATTAAAATCTCCTAAAATAATAATCATGTCATATCTTGGTCCCTCTTCAACGGTATGTACTAACTCATCATAAAATTGTTCCTTCCTTTCCTCATCCGCATCTTCAATTGGTGCATGTGCTGATTTAACAGTTATGCTCCTAAACTTCCCCTTAATCCGAAGCTTACATATTCTATCTGAGATGGGTTCAAATCCTATTACACTCTTCTTCAATTTCCCATGTACTATAAATCCCATACAGAACTGTCCTGTTCTTTCTTCCGGCCCACTGTAATAGAGGTTTATAATCTTTCTTTTCAATACATCCTTGCCCTTTCCATCTTATTTCCTGAATCGCTACCAAGTCGTATCCAAATCTTTTTGTTTCATTTACAATTTCTTGCATTTTTCCCGGTTTCAACATTGGTTTTACATTCCATGTCGCCATGTTTATATCCGCTTTCCTTACTCGTGTCCTTTTCCTAAGCTTTTGTCGTCTTCGATTTCCGTCCGTTTTTCTCGTAGAAGTCTTCTGAACAATGCTTTTTTTACAAAGTGAGGCCGTTAACCCCACGCTCAACCCTATCCACTGGCGGGAGACATTGATTTTGGAGCACCACGATGTCACTCAATGCTTCATAAAACTTATCAACTTCATCCTCATCTGCACCCTCACATGGTGAATACACGGAGACAATTCTAGTCCTAATTCCTCCAGCTGACAAATCTACCCACATCATTCACTCATTTACGTGCCTAACAGAAACTATGTTGCGTGCAATGGTATTCCTGATAAAGAGCCCTACCCCAGACTCTGCCCTTTCCTTTCTAATACCCGTCGAGTACACCTTGTAATCTTCTCTTTCTCGTTATCTCCCCTTACCCAATATCACCTACTCCTAGCACATCCAGATGCATTCTCTTTGCTGACTCAGCCAGTTCTACTTTCTTTCTTGCATAAGCCCCATTAATATTGATAGCTCCCATCGAATTCCATTTCATTCGCCAAGTTGTTTCCAAGGAGTCCCCCGCCTGTCAAATGGGAGTGGAACTCCGTTACTCCCATAGGTCCGGGACTTGCTTAAAATGTTCTGAGGTCGGTAAATTCATGAAGCAGGATGCTACCCTACTTGCACATAGTCCAAGTGAGGATCTCCTCTAACGGGTTATGGATCACCGGTGAATTGTATAGTCCTAGCCGCCTGAGCACAAGGGGGGCCACGACTCAGAATATGTCCGAGATGCCCACTCCCATTCCATAACAACTGGTATCCCGACTCTCAGGACCACTTACTAGGCCACTCAGCCATTGCCCATGTTTCACGAACTGGGACGTGACTACAGTAACCCACACCATTATAATGTTTTATGCCATCGGGCCACAGAAGAAACATAGCACTGTCAAACCATTTGGATACTGTCTAGTAATTGGCCTTTTCTCACACTTCAGCCATCATTAAAAGTATTTTGCTTGGTCTGTCCAGTTCCAGTGTTCCAATGAAAATGCTGGCTACTTAGCACCCCACAGCATCAGTTGCCTCATCGATAGAAACCCACAGCTTCTTCGCATGAGTACCGCACCTTATTTTATTTAACGTTTCTTTGTAGCACTGTGCCTAATCATTTTTACATAAAGTCGACTCACCTGGTATTTCTTGGTTTGTGTATATTTCCAAATACACGTAAATGTAGATTAGAGAGTTTAAATAGTGAAATATTTGCTGACACACGTCACAGAGTTCCTTACTAAACTGTGAAGACTTGGTGGATGCCAAAGCAACAGTAGATAGCAAGTAGTGAATTGCAGCTTTCTTTGATCGATCAATCAATCAATCAATCAATCAATACTGATCTGCATTTAGGGCAGTCGCCCAGGTGGCAGATTCCCTATCTGTTGCTTTCCTAGCCTTTTCCTAAACGCTCAAGAGCTCGCACGTGCTTCTCGTGACAAATATGCTGCATCACAGTGAACTGCCTTTCAGTCGATACTTTGGTTTCGCACAGCTTGCAATATAGTATGCTTCCATCAGCAGAAAAAACACTGTCACCAAACTTTGGTACTATTTATTTTAAATGAACAGACATGTGTGGTTTAATTTTAAACATTTTCAAATTGATACTTGAATGCTTCCATGTACTGCACGCTATGAACTTTGAGAAACTGAGGCAGTACTGTTCACAGAAAATCCAAATCTTCCCCTTTCACTCTAAACTTTACAGCTGAATGTGTCAGAAAAGTCTTGGTCACTCCAGGTAACATTCCGAACATTTCTGTCCCCAAATAACGTGTTTCGTGGAAAAGTGAGTTTATAAAGTCTGTATGTATGTTGGATTTTCTCAAGGAGAGAAACCTATTGAACTCAAACCAGCACAGTTTCATTCTGGGAAAATCCTGCACAACACTTTTAACAAATGTCATTGATGACTGGCAGTTCTCTGTGGAGCAGACTGATGCCTCACAAATAGACTGTGTGACTCTGCACTGGAGCAAAGCCTTTGACCAGGTGTCACATCAAAGACTTCTGTTAAAACTTAACAACTACGGCATTCAGGGTAAACTGCTGGCATGGCTGAGTTCATTTCTGGTGTGTCGAATGCAGTGTGTTGTGTACGGAGGAGCCAAATCAGACCAAACCACAATTACTCCTGGAGTAATTCAAGGCAGTGTGATAGGGCTACTCCTGTACATGATTTATGCTCTCGTCTTACCGGATTGTGTAAATTCAACCATGGCGCAGTATGCCGACGACACAGTCGTTTACAGAGCCATGAAAAACAGTGATGATATTGTACAATTCCAATCGGATCTGGATAGTATTTTGCTGTGATGTGAGGTAAATATTAAGAAGTGTAAATATATGACTAACCAGAGCTAGACAACCACTCCAGAACCAACCTACTCTATGTGAAATCCAACTTCTGACTTCTAACTCCATCAAACTGCTCGGTATTCACATTACGGACAATCTGAAATGGAATAAACTTGTGGAGGATGTGAGGTGTAAGGCATACAGAGTACTAAGTTTTGTCCATAGATGTCTCTCGGGAGGAAGAAGTAAAGCCCTACGAACAGCTTATATTTCCCTGTTGCGGCCCATACTACTATATGGCCTTCCTTCCTGGCGTCCAACGACAGAGGAAAATATGAGGAAACTAGAGGGTATCCAGCAACGAGCAAAATGTTTAATTAACAAACACATCCCTTTAAACACAGCCAGGTCATTGCCACCAGTGAACTTGTTATGTACACAAACAGACATAACCTTCCTTAGGAAATCCCTGACAGACAACACACACCTCTCTCCTTTCCACAACCTGCAGCTAAATTACCACTCTGTTAAGAGAGGCCAAGGAGTTACTCTTGTCCCTCCCTTCACCAGAACAACCTCATATTTAAATGGCTTTTACGCAAGGTCTGCTTGTACCTGGAATCTTCTATCATCTGAGGTAAAATTACTTCTTCCTCACTCTCTATGTGCAGTAAACAAAATGTATATATAAATAGATACCCACATGTAATGTACCGGTATATAACTTGTATAAATTAGAATTGTGAGAAAGATGGGTGCAAGTACAGTTGAAGGTGAGTGAATGTGTATGCGTGCACACGCGGGAGTGGTTGTGAATGAGCGTGTATACAGGGGTGTGAGTGCGAGTATAAATGGCTGGGTCTTCTTACTCTAATATGTATAGAATAAATCAAGATGATAATTATTATTCTAATAGTACAGTATTTGGAGTGTAAATATGTAAATTTAAATTGTCTACGTATATGTAAATATTGAGTAGAGTTTATGTACACATGTGGAGATGGAGGCGCTTCCGTGTATGTGGCGGGTCCCCTTTCCCCATCTACCACCCACCTTTTAGCGTTACATGGACACGCTAGTGCTGAATCGGTTGATATCGGGAATCTTTGAGATTCGTATTGGCAACCTTTGGAACACAAACTATGAATTGCTTATGCAACGCTGTGCGACATCTGGCATACACTTTACGTACTAGTACTGTTGTTGTTTACACAGCAAAGCCAAACGATAGAATTCATGCTAGGAACAAGATTCACATCGAGAAATGTTATATATATAATATGTGTATGACACAGTTGTTGCCCTAAGACAATAAAGGTTTAGAAAATTCGTATCGATCGATCATATTGTCCATTCAATTCAGATTTCATTTCCATTTAGTTGGCAGTATTACCGGAACCGGGAGAGATCCCTCCTTACTCCTCACCCCGTACAAAGAAATATCGCTAAAAGGTGCGCGGACTATACATGCATTATCATTATAGTACCAATATAATGGTCCATTATTGGACATTATAAATTTTCCAGCTAACTCATTCTTGGTTGCCTGCATTTCGCCCTCGTGTGCTAAGTTGGGCTCGTCAGTTGGGACTTAGCACACCTCCCAAGACGCAAGGCTAGTGCATACCGTGGAGGCCACTGCATAGGCTACTTGAAGCCACCAGCAGTGCCAGTGCACTATGAGAGCTATGTCTCATTTCCGAAAATTGATGCCTGCCTGGCCATCAGATGATTTAGATGTTGATTCCCATAGAGAACTTAAAATATTTGTCCTTTTCAGCATTCGGTCTGCAAGCCTCTGTGAATTTACTAAACGCCGCCACAGTCCTCTATTTACAACTAGTGCTGTGGCCTCATTTAGTTTTATACCTCTTTTCTTTAAATCATTAGAAACCGAGTCTAACCATCGTCGTTTTGGTCTCCCTCTAGTCCTCCTACCCTCCATAACAGAGTCCATTATTCTCCTAGATAACCTATCCTCCTCCATTCATCTCGCATGACCCCACCACCGAAGCTGATTTATGCATACAGCTTCATCCATCGAGTTCATTCCTAACTTAGCCGTTACCTCCTCGTTACGCGTTCCCTCCCGCCATTGTTCCCACATGTTTGTAACTGCAATCATTCTCGCAACTTTCATGTCTGTTGCTTCTAACTTGTGAATAAGATATCCTGAGTCCACCCAGCTTTCGCTCCCGTAAAGCAAAGTTGGTCTGAAAACAGATCGATGTAAGGATAGTTTCATCCGGGAGCTGACTTCCTTCTTACAGAATCCTGTTGATTGCAACTGCGAGCTCACTGCATTAGCTGTACTACGCCTTGATTCAATCTCACTTACTATATTACCATCCTGGGAGAACACACAACCTAAATATTTCAAGTTTTCTACCTATTCTAGCTTTGTATCACCAATCTGACATTCAATTCTGTTGAATTTGTTACCTACTGACATCCATTTAGTCTTCGAGATACTCATTTTCATACCGTACTCATTTCACCTATTTTCAAGTTCCAAGATATTACACTGCAGGGTTTCGGCACAATCTGCCATTAAGGCCAAGTCGTCAGAACAGGCCAGACTGCTTACTACATTTCCACCTAACTGAATCCCTCCTGTCACTTTATACCTTTCAGCAGATGATCTATGTAAACTACAAACAGCAAAGGTGAAAGATTACAGCCCTGTCTAACCCCTGTAAGTACTCTGAACCAAGAACTCATTCTACAATCAATTCTCACCAAAGCCGAATTGTCAACATAAATGCCTTTGATTGATTTTAATAAGATACCTTTAATTCCATAGTCCCCCAGTATAGCGAACATCTTTTCCCTTGGTACCTTGTCATATGCTCTCTCTAGATCTATGAAACATAAACACAACTGCCTATTCCTCTCGTAGCATTTTTCAAATATCCAGCGCATACTGAAAATCTGATCCTAACACCCCTCTGTGGTCTGAAACCACACCGGTTTTCATCCAACTTCCTCTCAATGACTGATTGCACCCTCCCTTCCAAGATGCCAGTGAATACATTGCCTGGTATACTAAACAGTGAGATACCTCAATAATTGTTGCAATCCTTCCTGTTCCCTCGCTCCATGCTACTTTTACTACTCTATGAAGACATTTCATCCCTGCCTTCCTACTATACTTCACAATTTCAGGTCTAATTTCATCTATTTCTGCTGCCTTATGAAAATTGAGTTTATTTACCATCCTTTCCACTTCCTCATGCATAATTTCACCAACATCATTTTCTTTCTCCCCACGAGGTTGGTTGTTTGCGACACAACCAGGAAGATTTCCTTTTGTATTGAGAAGATTTTCAAAATATTCCCTCCACCTGTCCGGTGATTCCCTGGGATCTATTATGAGTTCACCTGAATTACTCAAAATACTGTTCATTTCCTTTTTCTCTCCCTTCCTAAGATTCTTTCTTACGGTCCAGAAAGGTTTCCCTGCTGCTTGACCTAGCCGTGCGGTTAGGGGCGCGCAGCTGTCAGCTCGCATCTGGGATATAGTGAGTTCGAATCCCACTGTCGATAGCCCTAAAGATGGTTTTCCGTGGTTTCCCATTTCATACCAGGCAAATACTGGTGCTGTACCTTAATTAAGGCCACGGCCGCTTCTTTCCCATTCCTAGGCCTTTCCTGTCCCGTCGTCGCCATAAGACCTATCTGTGTCGGTGCAACGTAAAGCAAATAGCTTTTTGGATTCAAGAACTATTTGTTTCGCTCTGTTTCTTTCATCTACGTACATTTCCCTCTCTGCATCAGCCCTTGTTTTGAACCATTTGTGATAAACCTTCTTTTTATGTTTACAAGCTGCTCTCACTTCATCCTTCCACCAAGATGTTTGCTTTTACCCGTCTTTACACACAGTCATTCGTAGGCATTCCCTTGCTGTTTCTACTGCAGCATCCCTGTATGCCTATCATTCTCTTTCAATATACTGAACCTGCTTACTGTCCACTGTTTGAAACTTCTCACTAATCATATCCATGTACTTCTGTCTAATTTCCTCGTCCTGAAGGTTTTCTACCCTTATTCATTTGCAGAGAGATTTCACTTTCTGTACCCTAGGCCTAGAGATACTTAGTTCACTACAGATGAGATAGTGATCTCTATCATCGAAACATCACCAAAAAACCCATACATTCCTAACAGACTTCCTGAATTCGAAGTCGGTTAAGGTATAGTCTGTTATGGATCTGATACCCCTAGCATCCCATGTGTAGCGGTGAATAGCCTTATGCTTGAAGACTGTATTCATAACTGCTAAACCCATACTAGCACAGAAGTCCAGCGTACACTCCCATTCCTGTTAGCTTCTATATCTTCCCCACATTTACCACTCCCACAAACCTACTACGCTGGCGTAACAGGGGGAGACATGATACTCGTGTGGCGCGTCCCAGGTGGCGGATAGGGAGGTCTTAACCGGCTTGCTGGCGGACTTGAGGGAAATAAAATACCTCTCGCGGATCAAACACACAACCCCTGTGGGTGGGGGACGCAGACGAAGAATATGCCCACAGTATCCCCTGCCTGTCGTAAGATGTTACTAAAAGGGGTGACCAAGAAATGATTGAATTAGAACCACGAAACTTTGTGACTAGTACCACTATATGAGCAGCACCATGGTTCTGGCTTCCCTGTGATTAGTACCCACTATATGAGGAACACCACGGGATAGCGAGAGTCCCTGTGGTTAGTACATTCATGTGATGTACACCATAGGTTTGCGGTGCCTGTAAATGGCGCCGCAATGTGTGAAACACCATTGGTCTGTATTACGTGTGCGAATTTCATTACCTGTGAGTAGTGCCATACTGTGTGGAATACCGCGAGTCTACGCTACTTTTGATTAGTACCAGACTATGACAAATACCATGGTTCTACTTTTTTAGCAATAAGTACTATAATTAGGGGCCGATGACCCCTTTAGACTAAAGGCATCATCGATTCAGTTTTATGCTATAGTAATACTAGAGGGCTTGAGAAAGGATTCTGTTGTACATAAAATCAGAAATAGTGAAAGGACTATGATACAAGCTGGTGGAAACATTGTGTTAATACCTTAATAGCTTGTTCTTAAGTGAGCCCGATCAACCCCACTGAGAGCAGATATTACTCTCCACATGCAAGTAGCTCTGAAGAATAGGAAGAATGAAAATTGCAGCACCATGAATAAATGAGTCATTTGTTTTGATATTGGAAATGTTGAATGATGCCAGTTAGGTACGTGAATGATACCGGTTTCAGGCCAACCGCATTGCTCATACGGCCGCCTCCACCTGATTGGCAAGGACGAGCCATTTCCAGTAGTCAGAGCCCTATAGAGCTTTGTTGATATGTAGTTTGTGAGGTATGGTGATGTGAAGTGTTTGCTTGTGAAACATGTCTCATCAACAAGTAGGAGCACGGTGTGAACAATTGTCACCTGTTGAGAGGGTCCAGATTGTGACTGGTCTATTTGAGAGTGGGTTATCTGTGCTGGCTGTAGCTGCACGTGTTGGCCGAAATGCAATTGCAGTTCTACCTGTATGGCAGTAGTAGTTTGAATGAAGGACACATGCTCGGAGACCTTGGACAGGACCAGTCCAACTGAAAACAGTACAGAAGAATTGCTGTGTCATTCAGATGTCCCGGTATACCCACAGGAGACAGCAGCGGAAATTCGTGCTACTATGGCACAACGCACTATGCAATAAATAATTGGTAGTTGTTTATGTGCAGCTGACTTACGATCCCATGTCCCTACTGCAAGTGTTCCACAGGCACCACAACATCCACGTGTGAATCTGTTGTGGTTTCGGGAATAGGTAAGGTGACATTGGACCAACAAATAGTCATCTTCAATGATGAATCATGCTTTTGTCTTGGCCGCAATGATTGTTATAGTTGTGTCCGATGGTGTACTGGGGAGAAAGGCATGCCAATATTATTGTCAAGAGACACATGGGGTCAACCCCAGGCATTACAGTCTGGGGAGCTATTGACTTTCATGTGAAATCACCATTAGTGATTGTTGAGGGCAGTATGACTCAACAGTATGTGGACTGCGTTGTCAATTCAGTCGTCGCTCTGATGGTGACTGTTGCAAATGAGATGTTTCAGCAAGACAATGCCTGCCCTCACACTACAGGCATCTCCATGGAAGCTTCCCAAAGCATTACGCTTTTACGGTAGCCCGCCACGACCCTGGACCTAAGCTTTATTAAACATTGTGAGACATGATGGGTAGATGCTTGCACAATTCCCCTCAGCCACCGTGGACTGTGGACAAATTGCCCCTGATGGAGCATCAGGCATGGGCTGCAATTGTGCAGGATGTGATTCAGGGCCTTATTGACTTCATATTGGGTAGGATTCAGCAATGTATTGCAGATGGGGTGAACACACACTGTACTGATCTGTGCCCACTTACTTTTTTTGTAATACACTATTTTTCTTAAAATCAGATTCAATCTGTCATCAATGATCTGTATTTAGGGCTATCTCCCAGGTGGCAGAATCCCCTCAAATTGTTTCCTTAGCTTTTTCTTAAACGTTTTCAAAGAACTTAGAAAATTAACACTTCCATTGATAAATTATTCCAATGCCTTACTCCTCGTCTGTTAAATGAATGTTAGCCCCAATTTATCCTCTTGCATTCCATCTTTATCTTCTTATTATGATCTTTCTTACTTTTAAAAGCTTTGTTCAAGCTTATTCATCTACTAATGTCATTCCATGCCATACCTCCACTGACAGCTCAGAACATACCACTTAGTTAAGCACCTCCTCTCCTTACTCCCAAGTCTTCCAAGCCCAAAGTTTGCTACATCTTCATAATCCTGTTCATTTGTCAGAAATCACCCAGAACAAATAACCTTTCTTAACAACCTGATTAATATGATTACCCCTATGAAGATCATTTCTTATATTAACACCTAGGTACTTACAGTGTTCCCCATGAGGTATTATTACCCCATCAATGTCCGGCTAAATGGTTAGCATGCTGGCCTTTGGTCCCGGGTTCGATTCCTGGCAGGGTCCTGGCAGTTCTATAATTTAACCCAAATCTCTCATTGTATTCATATGTTTGTTGCATACCACTACAGGCTGTTTTTGGCCTAACATTTATTGAACAGTGAATACCTACACTCGTTCCTCATCACTATTTGAATCAGAGTCACTGATCTTAACAATTTTATGCCAAAATATTAAAATACCACTCACTTTGGTTTCACTAATAATGTGGATTATGAGTCAAAATACACTAATGAAAATAATCCTAATAGTATGAGTAACTTTTACTAGTCATGTTGTCTATGAAACAATTTACTAATATTGTTAGGAATATCTACTAATAATTTTTGCTTGCTTGTTGTCTTAACATCGAAGGTCATCGGCCCACTAATAATTTTTACTCATAAACTAATTACTAATATTATTAGCTAATAATATTAGTGAAAGATGTTTTATGAAACAGGGCCCTGCAGTCTGTCACATTACTACAACTCATTTACTACTCTATACAGTATAACATCATCCACAGACAACCTTATGTGTGATTCCAGTTTTTTGTCTAAGAAAACAAAGATCCAATAATACTGCCCAGTGGGACCCCCTTCTTAATTATTACAGGGTCAGATAACACTTTGCCTACTCTAATTCCTTTGAGTTCTGTTTTCTAGAATTGTAGCCATCCATTCAACCACACTTTTTTTTTTTTTTTTTGTCTAGTACAATAGCCCTCATTTTTATCAGTGATCTCCCATGATCTACCCTATCAGAGGCCTTGGATAGGTCAACAGCAACTCAGTCCATTTTACTTCCTGAATCTGAAATATCTGCTATATCATGCTGGAATCCTACAAGTTGAGTGTCACTGAAGTAACCTTTTGTAAACCCAAACTGCCTTCTGTCAAACCAGTTAGCAATTTTGCAAATGTGTCTAATACGGTCAGGAAAAATTTTTCTCATAGCTTACAAACTACACATGTCAAGCTGACTGGCCAGTAATTGTACGCTTTATGTTCATCACACTTTCCCTCGTACACTGGGGTTACTATTGCAACTCGCCATTCATTTGGTATAGCTCCTGAATGCAAACAGAAATCAAATAAGTATTTCAGATATGGCACTATATCCCAACCCATAGCCTTTTTTTTTTTTTTTTTTAGTTCCGTTTGGGCCTGCTATGGACCACGTGGTTCTTATCTCTAGCAGCTTTCTTCTTTGACCAGTACTCCTTCATTCTTGCACTGTGAATGTCTTTTCGCTCCTGAGTCCATTTCACACCTCCTCCCAGACGTACTGTTTTTTCTGTTAGTGACTGGAGAGAGTTTGATGTTCTGATCAACGTTCTGTACCTATTCCTGTCATAAATTTCACTGGGAGCAATGTCCAATTCTTGAAGGTCTTTTCTGACGAGTCTTGCCCACTTGGCATTAGTCGCTTTCCCTCTAGAGATGGTGTGGAAGATTCTGGAGGTGAGCCTCTGATTGTCCATTCTCATGACATGACCGTAGAAGTTCAATCTCCTCTTCCTCATAGATGTTGTAATGCTCTCCAGCTGCCTTTCTAGCTTTCAACTTTTGTATCATTTTATAAATGCCGTTAATCATCATAGGTAAATTTCAGTAATTTGCCATTATTAGTCACCTTCTCTATCTGGACATTATCCTTACATACAACTACCTGCCAGGCTTAGTGGCTTAAAACTGTCTTCTTTAAGACTTGGGATTTGACTATGCAACTTATTCTAATGCTTAAATCTAAGTTGTATGTACAAATATGATAAACGCATTAAAATACACTGAACACATTAAAATACATTAAAACATGTGTAAAACACTTCATAGGTTTGAATATGCATGTATTGCGTATCTCTTTATTTGACTCGTGTGTTATACCCACGTACCAAATGATAACACATATTCAATTTTACATTTAGTATGCCCAATTTGGACACATTCTGATATGTTGTTTCCTCACGGCATCTCCCTTTTGACAGAGTAATGTCAATTATTGCCTAACATATATGTAAAGGTACAGACTATGTTCAGCTGATGATGACCAGATAGGTCGAAACCGGTACTGTTATTTATTTTTTTTTTTTTTTTTTACAATAAACAGTATTGATGAGGTGGAAATCCTTTCATATCTGTATATGTGTAATCTGTCAATACGTACATGAAACTCATAAATCACGAGACTGCCGCTTGCCAGTAACAGTGATTTTCAGAGGCCGCGCCAATTTATCATGGTTCCATACATCGCTAAAGGAGCGCTTTCATTTAACGCTTTAACTTCAGACTGAGATTACGTGAAAACAGAAGTTAATTAACATTTAAAACAAGTTTAGAAAAAGTAACTTATCGTAAATTTTTGTTACAACGGGATGTGTGATCGTAATTTTTCTGAAATATATTCTTTAAAAGCGGACCTTTCCTTATGTCGGGGTTCGTTAGAAGGGGGTTTAAATAACGTGCTTATGGCGATTTGGCCGGGCCTTACATAAGTCTTCATTAAAAGCGGGAATTCCTTAACCCTCGAACCGGTAGTTGAAATAGCTCTAACCGGTGGGTGTGGACCCAACATTTGCAGTACCTGATGTATGTCACTCTGACAGATGTATTATTCACAGAATATGCACATATAATACACCGAAACATTCAGCATGAACTGGACTATTTGAAAAGTGGTTTCTATTTATGCTCAATGTAATATATTTTTTAAATTTTCCACCCCTTTAAATGCCCCCTCAAAAATATCAAAAATATTTTTTACTTACACATCAAATATAAATGACTAATCAGTTTTCCTGAAACTTTTCAAAATATACATTTTGTAGAAAAATTAATTCTGATGATAGGCATGCAAATTTTAAGTGAATAGTGTTAATACTTTAGGAATTATTAAATAAAAAGTACGTTACTTGATAGAGTTCTAACCAGTGGGTGTTCATAACCTACCTCAGATGGCACAACACTTATCCATTATGCTGCAGTAGGCCTAGAATTTACAGATGCATTTAATTCTATTAAAATATCTACATTGTCATACATTATCATTATAGATTGTTATGCCTTTCAGCATTCAGTCTGCAAGCCTCTGTGAATTTACTAAACGTCGCCACAGTCCTCGATTTGCAACTAGTGTTGTGGCCCCATTTAGTTCTATGCCTCTTATCTTTAATCATTAGAAACTGAGTCTAACCATCGTCGCCTTGGTCTACCTCTACTTCTCTTACACTCCATAACAGAGTCCATTATTCTCCTAGGTAACCTATCCTCCTCCATTCGCCTCACATGACCCCACCACCAAAGCCGGTTTATGCGTACAGCTTCATCCATCGAGTTCATTCCTAAATTAGCCTTTATCTCCTCATTCCAAGTACCCTCCTGCCATTGTTCCCACCTGTTTGTACCAGCAATTGTTCTTGCTACTTTCATGTCTGTTACTTCTAACTTGTGAATAAGATATCCCGAGTCCACCCAGCTTTCGCCCCCGTAAAGCAAAGTTGTTCTGAAAACAGACCGATGTAAAGATAGTTTCGTCTGGAAGCTGACTTTCTTCTTACAGAATACTGTTGATCGCAACTTCGAGCTCACTGCATTAGATTTACGACACCTTGATTCAATCTCACTTACTATATTACCATCCTGGGAGAACACACAACCTAAATACTTGAAATTATCGACCTGTTCTAGCTTTGTATCACCAATCTGACATTCAGTTCTGTTGAATTTCTTACCTACTGACATCAATTTAGTCTTCAAGAGGCTAATTTTCATACCATAATCATTTCGCCTCCTTTCAAGTTCCAAGATGATAGACTGCAGACTTTCGGCACAATCTGCCATTAAGACCAAGTCGTCGGCATAGGCCAGACTGCTTACTGCATTTCCACCTAACTGAATCCCTCCCTGCCATTTTATATCTTTCAGCAGATGATCCATGTAAACTACGAACAGCAAAGGTGAAAGATTGCATCCTTGTCTAACCCCTGTAAGTACTCTGAACCAAGAACTCATTCTACCATCAATTCTCATCAAAGCCGAATTGTCAACATAAATGCCTTTGATTGATTTTAATAAGATACCTTTAATTCCATAGTCCCCCAGTATAGCAAACATCTTTTCCCTTGGTACCTTGTCATATGCTCTCTCTAGATCTATGAAACATAAACACAACTGCCTATTCCTCTCGTAGCATTTTTCAAATATCTAGCGCATACTGAAAATCTGATCCTGACAGCCTCTCTGTGGTCTGAAACCACACTGGTTTTCATCCACCTTCCTCTCAACGACTGATCGCACCCTCCCTTCCAAGATGCCAGTGAATACTTTGTCTGGTATACTAATCAATGAGATACCTCGATAGTTGTTGCAATCCTTCCTGTTCCCTTGCTTATAGATAGGTGCAATTACTGCCTTTGTCCAATCTGAAGGTACCTTACCAACACTCCATGCTAATCTTACTACTCTATGAAGCCATTTCATCCCTGCCTTCCCACTATACTTCACCATTTCAGGTCTAATATTAAATTATCTTCATCATTTAAATCCGAAAATGTAACCACCGTGTGTGCATAACACACAGTAAACAATGAAAGCAAGTCGCAACAAAATCAACACTTGTTTCAAAGCTGTATGAATTGCGACCTTCATAAATATTCTGAACTTCTTCTACCTGTATTTACTGGTAAAGTAGACCTGCCGATCTATTGTCAGCGGCGGTTGAGATAGGCGCACACCTGCCGATCTATCGTCAGCTACCGGTTCGAGGGTTAAAAGTATGCATGTTAAAACGGGGTTCTATTGTATAACACTTTTCTAAAAAATGTTATTTAATGGTGTTCGGCCTCAGAAGACCAGTATTTAAATAATGAGAAAGCATATAATTATAGCTCTTCGTGGTTGAAGTAGATTCAAACTGTAATACTACAGTCTGATAAATATTGAGATATTACAACAGATAACTGTAGAGTAAGGCTCAAGATAATGACAATATTGAGGTTCACAGTGGAGATTTTAAGAGATTTTGTTGATTTATTGTGCTTAGTTACCGTTATGAGTTTGCGAGTTTTTAGTGATATACTGAGTAAATTTTAGTCGAATAATGGATTATAAAGATGAACTAGTGCTTCAACCTGGCAATAAAAGAAAAAAAAGAAGAGGGGACAGGGCATGTGGGGAATGTGTTTGAAGGAAAGGGAACCAGGATAGAGTGTTACCCAGGAATTAGGTTAAGGCAGATGTTGAGGAAAATAGAAGGGTAGGAAGAGGGTAACATAGTAAAATAGTTGGGATTTGGTTACGGCAACATAGAAGTAGTTTAAGGAAGCAGAGACTGTTATCAGTGGGATACTGTGTAGGAGAGATAGTGACTGGAGGGTGACTGGTGATTTCAATGAGACTATGGAATGGGTATGTGGGAAACTGGGAGTGAGATTGTATGTCCATTGAACTGTGGGAGTACTGGAATGGCGGCTGTACGGGAGCGAAGTGCGATTTCCGGCGAGGCTAGCTGTACGGCCTAGAGGCATGACTGACGTACGCGTACTTGCCGCGAGACACAAGTAACTTCATGAAATACAAACATTTAGGCGGAAGGTCTCTTACAAATTTGACGTGATTTTCAGTGAAAGGTATATTTCAGAAGCAATTAGAAACTGAAAAGGCTATGGATATTGAACAAAATGAAAATGTATTCTAGAAAAAATTATGGAATAAGTAGGAAGTTGTGCCTTCCACGGCTTACGCTGCTTGAACTGTCATCGATAGACCCCAAGTGTAAGCGTACGAAATGTAGAGCTATTAAAGCTCTACAAAAAAGTCTTCTGAGCCCTAGACGTAACTAACAAACAGCATCTAGCATGACAGACTGCTGCTTGCCAGTACCGGTAACAGTGATTTCCAGAGGCCGCGCCAATTTATCATGGTTCCATACATCGCTAAAGGAGTACATCGACCCTGCAACATTTCTATAGTGTCATATTTTACAGCATCCATAATAATGGCAATCAATAATTATTATTTTTAAAATGTATAAATAATCCCATAATGAAATTAAATATCCTATGTCCTGTCGTTATCTGAAAAAGGAGAATCTTCACTAACGATAGTGCAATGATTATGTCTCCAGTGAGGTCTGCTGCCTTAACCTATAGCCGTAGCGCTGTTGCACCGGCTTGGCATTTCCATCTCACGGCACCAGTCGCTGCTTAGGAATCACGCGGAGGGCACATTTGTATCTGTGATAAGAGTTTTACTGCGAGTGCGAGTTACAGCGGACTACGTTCATTATGGCTGCTAAACGTAAGAAGCTGACTCTTCAACAAAAGATCAACATCATTGAGAGAGATAGCCAGTACCTTTGTCACAGATGGAAAAAATATATGACTTGGCACCCTGTACGTTGTTTGGCATCATGAAACAGAAGGAAGCAATTCTGACCGCGGAAGTGGAGTGCGGCTCTGGGGCACAAATACAGAGGAATATTCGTTCTTCACCGTACGAGGAACTTTAAAACATTTTAATGAAATGGTTCGAAGGAAAAGGGAGTGAGAACACTCCAATCGATGGGAACACATTTAAACAAAAAGCTCGAGAAGTCGCACTTCAGGTGTGTATTGTCGATTTCCATGCTTCTAATGGCTGGTTTAATTGTCTTAAAACACGGCACAACCTTTCGTTCCAAAACGTGCGGCGAGATTGTGGAAGTTATTGACGATACAGTTGTGTACTGGAAAAGGAATACGTTACCTCGAATTCTGAAGGATATGATGCTAAAGATATTTTTAATGCCAATGAAACAGGAGTGTTTTACAATTTGCTCCCTTCCGAGACATATGCTGTTCGCAGAGAAAAATACCACAGAGGCAGAGAAAGGTAAAGAAAGACTGACAGAGTTGTTGTGTTAACTAATAATTAGGAAATTTAAGAATTCAAGATGCTTCAAGTACACTCCCATATAAATCATCGTAGGCTGCTCTTGTCACCTAATTAATCTTGCTGCCGAGAAGGGTAAGGCATGCTTGCCCGTAAATGTAGATGAAAGTATAATTGATATATTTTATTATCTGGGAAGTAGTGCAAAGAGGAAAGAAAAGTTCAGAGAATTTCAGACTTTACACAACACGGAGATCAGGAAAATTCTGAAACGTGTGCCTACTCAATGGTTATCACTAAGAAGGTGTATAGATAGGATTTTGCTTCAGTGGAACCCTTTGGTTACATTATTCAGGAGCGAAATTGTGAGTAAGGATTCTCAGATGGGAACTTTGAAGACTTACAAAATTCCTAAGCACACTTTAAGTGCAGATGTGTCTTGTTTGTCTGAAAACGACAAGGATTGTCATAACATTTCACCTCACTCTTCAGTTAAAAGGAAAACCCAGTCATCAGTTTCACTAAAAAAATGAAACTACTTATGACACTAAGAGCCATGCATTGCCACGTGAAGAATGACTTTACATGTTCCTTTCATCAAATTTACATACATCTTTTTGCCTTTTTCTCTCAAGTTTTATGGATATCTTTGAGAATCCAAACGTAGCTCTTCAGTCAAGTATGCCGCACATCCACTTATTGAGGTCAGTTTTGGAGGAACTATTGAAGAATGTGATGGCAAGTTTTGTGAAACCAGGCATTATTAAAAGATCCTCCTCTCTCCTTGATGTAGATTATCATACTCCAGCAAATTAAAAGGACGATTGTGATCTGATGATAGGGAACTCTGCGTTTGTTTTAGTGAACACCTTGAAGTCTGAGGAAAAGTGCATATTCTTTAAGTCTGTTAGGTGTTTCTCTTCATCGTGTGACTACATGGTACACAAATTTCCATTCAAAGGTGTTTTAATTAATGCAGAAGTGGAAAATATTTCTTCTATAAGTAAGGCATCATTTTCTAGCTGTAGATTTTTCATAAACAAGTGTCCGAACATTTTGACTAGTGAAACGGAACATTTGGATGAAGAAACTGATATTCTGCACTCCCAGTTCTGTACCTTTCAGCTCGAAGAAACAGACGTGGCAAAAGGAAGAATTGTTGTTCAATGGGTATTGGTAGGTCAGATGAAATCAGCTGATGGTGTACTTAAATATGACAGACTCTCTAAGGTGATGTTTGCTATTTTATCAATTCCACATAGCAATGCAGAATTTGAAAGGATTTTTAGCAGAGTCACAAAGACAAAAACACAGTTCAGATCCTTGCTGTCTGTACAAACTTGGGAGAAACTTTTAACCTTGAAATCAGTTCAGCAAGGCAAGTGCTTTGAGCAAAAATTTAGTTCCGAGTTTCTGAAGAAGGCTAAGTCAGCTACTGGTTTGTTGAACAACAATTAGTCGTAATGTGATCACCATGTTGAAGGATGAGAAGTCACATGTTCCTACAGTTCAGGTATGTCCAGTATTTGGTATTCACATGTAAATGATGGAATATATATATATATGGGCAAATAGAACTGTTAATGTATTGAATTATAATGAATTTGTACATGTTCTGCCATCAGTGATGTGTCGTAATACGTCGCTATTCGCTGCGAAATTTCTCCTGATTTTTCACTTTTGAAAGTTGGCGTGTCTGATTTTATAATATTAAAATCCTCAGAAGTGCAGTAATGTTGAACTTGATAATACTTACCTGGTACTTTCCTGCCCTTCCGTCTTGTTGGGTTCCCCAAGATAGTGGTTCTCTCTCTTCGGACTACGTCTAACAGGATCGTTAGTTAGACAACACAGAGTGCTGACCGTCTTCCTTCGAAACTCCGCAAGAGATATTTCTCGATGTCCTATAGCCCGCGTCTTATTGTACAGAAGCAGTGCATTTACAACGGCAGTACCAAAAAGAATGTCATCTGCAACTTTGTGGTACCATCGGATGGTTTTCCTCATTGCAGTGTGATACGAAGAAAGTGTGTCTGCGATATCTGTTCCTCCTCTTATTTTATTATACGTTATTACCATTTTTGGTTTAACCACATCTTCGTATTTCCTGTTCTTTTTTCCCCTTAGGAATTACATCATTAGAACTTTTGGTTGTCATAATCAGCACGTCCCTCTGATCTCTCCACTTCATCACTGTCAAACCATTTTCATTCTTCATTGCAATGAGTTCTCCCTTCTTAAGCTTTGCATTTACAACATGCTTTGGTAAACCTTTTCGATTTTTCCTAAGCGTGCCAATAAAATGTGTCTTACAATCCAGCAGCACCTCAGCTAACTCAGTTGATGAGTAATAATTGTTGGTGCAGAAAAGCGACCACTGTCCAGATATGGGTCCATAAGTTGCATTACAACTTAATTAGCCATGCTCAGTGTATTCTGAGCATTCAAGGTACCTTTACCAGCGAATACTTTAGTTTTATAGGTGTAACTCGTGTCATCGCACAGCTTAAATTGTTTTAACACCCTACCTATGTGCCTTACCAGGCATAAATTGCCAGAATGATAAACGATCCCTCCACGGAATCATTGATTCATGAATTACGAGGTTTTCACCTGGAGTTTTGACACTCTTGAAGTTCATATGCATTATATCTAGCAGTGGCTGGATCTTGTGCAACTTTCCAGTTTGATTTGCATTGAGATTAGTTTGTAGTACCATCTAATCAAGAACTTCGTCTGTTAGGAACAGTCGGTAAAACTCGGTGTGGCTGTAGAAGTATCAATTTGAAGATTTAGATGCTCCTTGGCTTGTGCCTCTACACAAGGACCCCAGGGATCATTGTTCACATGACTGTCTACACCATTTGCACCAGCACCGTCCCCACCTATAATATCGCTATCAGTATCGCCATCGTCTTCTGCATCACTCGATACATCCGTTATGCTGTCAAGTGTCACTGCACTCATCATCACTAGCGTTATATTCACTGCCATCAACACATACATCTTCCTCTCCATCAGAATCCATCAGTAATTCACAAATATCCACTTCACTACTTCACTGATTCTCTTCTTTGCAAGTCGCTTACCATTTCTACCAAGATTATTACCAATATCTTTCATTTTTTTAAATTTTTGCACAACTATACAAACTGAGTGATAATTTGTATGTAAACGAGGAATAAACAATGCCTGGCGGTCTTTCACTTGTGACAATGACCACTGGCCAGTCACTGACTTCGGAAGAATACTGTGGTGCCATATGGTGGCACACAGTAGAAATACGTAGCTGAAATAGACCCTGACGTTCGCTCTTCAAGTAGTACCAATTTTACGGCATAAATGTCACAGCTAATTTACTAAGACGCATCGCCTGAAACTGCTGTGCCGCCATATGGCATCATGCCAACTCTGATTTCAAGAATGGTGTCACGCCAACTCTGATTTTTGTGCCGCCATATGGCGGCACGTGGCATCCAACGTGCTAATTGATGCTCTATATTTGAAGTTCAGTTACTTGGATATGCACATCATTTGCATCTTTCGTAATGTTTTCGTGTTGTCATATTGATGAGGTTCATGTCATTGTCTTATGTTTCTTCTGAACTGGTAGTGAAATACGTTATTGTAGTAGTTTTATGGATACTTCTCCAATTTGATGTTTCTGTTTTCAGCTAAACGCTACTGCCCAATGTTGGTTGAAGAAGGTGGTAATCACATACTGCGTCATCTATGGGAGAATCCAGCTGTTAATGGAAATGTACGGAAAATCTGCGAGTCAATCCTAGAAGTGGTTCGGTTCAATAGTACTTTTTGACGTATGATGAGTGCTTTAACTGTAAGATATTTAAGTTAGACAATTTTATTTACAATGAAACTTTTGACTGATCTGGGAACTTCCTCTTAAAATATTTAATATTATTGTTATTGTTGACATCAATGAATTATACCTTGTGTACAGTGTGTATAAATTGAGTTGCAGTTATAAACATAGAACTTGTATTGAACATTATAATTTTATACGAATTATATTGTCATTGCTTAGAGATTATTTCTAGATAACTGCTTCTTTGTTGTTCTACTTTAATTTTATTGATTTATTTAATTCAATTTCCTATATTTTGTAACTGTTTTTGATAATCATGTTATTGAAACTTGTGAACTATCCTTTTGCACTGGCTTATGTATGCTTATACGTGTGTGCGTGCGTGTGTGTGTGTGTGTGAGAGAGAGAGAGAGTAGTTCACTAATGCTAATCAGTTCATTTGTAGAGCAGTGCAGTATTAAGTAAGTGTGACTTAGTCTCCCTTCGTTATTGGTAATTGTGCATCGACTGCTACTAAGAGTGAAGGGGGTACTAGCTCTGGAATAGTGTGTTATTGCAGCTACGGAAACTGTTTCCAGTTTTACATTTGAATACAAAAACTGTGATTTATACCTGTCAGTTCAAATTTTGTCTAAGGCTTTACATCTTACATCTGTAATACATCTCAGGTAAATTCTTTTACCTTATATTGAAAATATATTTCAAATGTTCATGCTAAGTAGTAAGATTGTCACTTATTTTGCTTAATATGTGCTGTTGTGGATAGATAGATTGATAATCCCTTCAGTTAACCTGAAAATTCTATGAGCTGTGTAAGGTATTTGAGGAGATTTAAACTGCCATGACTACCGTGTGTATTTTTTAATACATAAGTGTAATTAAATTATGAACATTTGCTCTCACAAACAAAGGCAGCTCCTTGTTGTAGGGGTAGAATAATTGGCCACAAGCTTGATTCCAGGCATGCTCAAGGATTTCAGTCCTGGTCTAAGGACTGGAGCTGCATACACTTTGCTTGTGAGGTGAGTTGAGTAGTTGACAGTGAATTTGGTTAGGAGAGCCAAGCAATATGGCTGAAGTCGTCATGTTGACTGTGACATTCCATTTGCAGGCCATCCAGATGGGCAGTAATTATTGTGATAGGCCAAGGTTCTTAGTGGGCTCTGTGTGTCATGGTGAATTATACTTGCAAAAGCCCTCCTATGTCTCATAATATTGGTCATTTCTTGGGATATGTCTTGAATATTTAACCCATTTTCTTTGTTAGTGATCACTTCACCTACTCAAGCTGTTTGGCGTCCTGTTAAGATACTTGTTTCAAACTTTAGTGACAGAAAAGAGTACTAAATTTCACAGTTCTGTAAGGAAAACTTTATCTTGAAAATAATCTATAAATTCTTGCTGTTTGAGTAAATTTGATGGTATAAAAGGTTATTCCATTGACACACCCAAGCCATTGTGTGGATTTTTAAAGAAGCAAAATTCAGGAAATGGTGGGTTTAAATCTCAATGTCTTGAAGATGATTTTCCATAGTTTTCTTATTTCTTACCAGGCAAATACTGGGACTGTAGCTTTATTAAAGCCATGGTTGCTTCCTTCCAATCCAGCGTGAACCCTCTCCCATAATCTCCTTAAGACCTGTCTTGAGTCGGTGTAATAACACCAATAGTAAAAAATATATATATAAAAATAAAAAAGGAAAAAGTAGCAAAATTTATTTAACCAAACTGCATAGAGTGTGGTGCTGGGTGCAGCATGCTCCAACATTGGTAGGTGTGGAGTGATGTACTTATGCACAACATGCACCCTCTGCATTATGCTACCATCTATCAAATGGATTTTGAACTAAGTCAAACTTTTCTTTTTTTACACAGGCATAATGTATTCTTTCCTCTTCCTCTTAGTGGGATTTAATATCGACTCACTATTATAGACTGTTTCCTTTCCTCCGAGCAACTTGAAATTTGTGAATTTAACACTGTGACAACTAAATTTGGCGGAAAGCTGCAAAGTGCGGTTCTGTGTTGAGAGTATTTCTTTAATTTTGAAGAACATTTACAGTGACTTGGGTAATGGTGATCATAATTTTGATGGTAATTTGTTGCTAACGGTGTTGGTATGGCAGAACTTAATGCCAAAGGTGTAGGCGAGAGTGAGGTGTGCGATGTTCAGCTGTGTGCTTTTGTGTTAGGTGCCAATTCTTTCCAGTGGGAAGATATGTCTATTTACATGGTTCAGAGGAGGTATTTCATGATGTAGATTAGGAGGAGTACATTACCAAAATCTTGTTCGCTTATGTTCTGAAACTACTGGGTTACAGCAATTACAATATCACAGATTTTACGCAGCTAACTAGTGGTGATAAGCGACCTCCTCCTTCACTTGCGAGTGGCATGTGCTGTAACTGCTCCCATGCTAAGGGCTTAAATATTATATTTGTCATACAGTAACATTTTTTAAAGAATTTTTGGAAGGATCCATTTTTTTTTTTTTTTTTTTTTTTTTTTTTTTTTTTTTTTTTTTTTTTTTTTTTCTTGAATAGGGGTTTGCTGTTTAATATGAGCAAGGAAGGATTGTAATAGGAAGATAATTATCCTTAGCTCAGTTTGGATTTCTCTTATGTCCCAGTTACACACATTAACGTATTAACAATGGCTTGGCATTACTTCGATGGTGTGGCCTATAAATTAAATGTGGCTTTTTGCTTGGCTCAAAAGTGCAGACATCACAGTATTTATGTGCTATGACTGAAAACTCCTGAAATTCCATATAACGAGGTACGAGTATTGCTACAGCTGGCTTACCACAATTAAGGATATTACATATTATAGATTGAAATATTGTATTGAAAAAGTGCCTTTAATTTAGTGCTCTAAAATTGAACTGTATGGTTACCAACAAGATTACAGATGTTATGGCCAGCTATAGAATTTTCCTAAAATGGGGTTTATAGTCCTAAATCCATTCAAGTGTGTTCCTTTTGAAGCCGAATTTTGCCTGAATTAGTATTCTTTAAAAAATAAAAATCAGTTTAGTTATTTACAGTTCTGCCAGGGATTTGGAACCATTAGAATTGGGAATTTGTAGAAAGGAAGTGTATACTCTCAGCTATTTATCATTCTCAGTTTGGGGAGAAGAGTAGGAATATCACGTGAAATCTTGATAGTATACAAAATTCAGTCAAGTGAGTGGTGTTGGGGAGCGGTTGGGCGAACTCGAAATACCAATATGAAAGAAACATGGGTAGATAAAATATTTGTCAATCTAGTTAATGGATCAGAAAATGAATCGGACAATTGATCTATAAAGACATATTTTGCAGTAATATTATCCTCATTGGAATCTTTACTAACTGAAATACTGCCCATATCAGGAATTTCTCAGGCCCATGACTTACAGTTTAGTATTTATATAGATATACCGTATTTCACGGCATAATCGTCGCACTTTTTATACAAAAATTTTTGAAAAAAAATTGTAGGGTGCGACCATTATACGATGAATATTTAATACCAGTATTTGTATTACTCAAAAAATGTATTTATAACTAAATTGTATTTGATACAAATTTAAGATGCACGTAATACTCGCGTTTATACATCAAAATAATTAAAATAGTCTAAAACAAAATTCATAATTTTTCGCAACAATTCGGCGAACGTTTTTCCAACCTGAAAATAAAAATGAACGTATTAAGTTAATTTGTCATTAATTTGAGTATTAAAGTTAAAATATTACACTTGCAAAAAATTATCGCTTTGTTGTGAAATGCGGACTTACCGGTACGCAATTTATTCCAAATCTTAGGTGTCGTTATCGCAGGTTTCGCTATCTGATGCGCCGTCCTCACCTCTGTTAATACCAGTATCAGATTCTTCGTCTCCCTGCCACACTGCGTCATCTTCGGAACCGTCTAGTGCATTCGAAATCCCAGTCCTTTTGAAGCTCTTGGAGACTAGTTCAGGTGGTATAAGATCCCAACTCTTCTTCACCCACGAGCATAACAAGTCCTAGGGTGGACGCCTGATATTTCCGGCGGGTGTCAATTGCTGATCGCCGCTCATCATCCACTCGTAAAATCGACGTAAGTGGTCTTTAAAGGGTTTATTAACACATACGTCTAGTGGCTGCAAAGCAGATGTTAGGCCACCAGGAATGACTATCTGTCGTGTCTTATTTGTAGTGAGAATTTGCTTCACTTCGTTCATGAGGTGACCTCGGAAACTATCTAAAACAAGCAGAGCTGGTTGTTTTAGTAGTGCACCAGGTCTTCTATTCCACACAGTTTTAATCCAGTCCAGCATGAGTTCTACGTCCATCCAACCCTTTGGTTGCACTCGTACATGAATTCCACGGGGAAACTGTATATTCTTAGGCATCGTTTTCCTCTTGAAAATGATGTAAGGTGGCAACTTTCTCCCGTCAGCTGTAATGGCTAGCATTGCCGTGCATCGCAACTTCTCACTACCGCTGGTTTTCATTAATACACTCCGTGATCCTTTTAGCGCAATAGTGCTGTTGCGAGGCATATCAAAAAAGATTGGAGTCTGATCGGCATTACCGATTTGAGAAAGCAAGTACGAAGTTTCCTTGCGCAAACGTATGACAAATCGGTGAAAATTTACAATCTTGTCCGTGTAATCAGCAGGCAACTTTTGGCTTAGTGTTGTTCTCCTTCGCACTGACAGATTGTGTCGTCGCATGAACCCCTTAATCCACCCACGAGTCGCCTTAAACTGAGTTACCGGTATGTTGTGTTTGCGCGCTACCTCCTGTCCCTTAATTTGTAACATTTCATATTGTTACTACGTATTTCACTGACGTACCTAAACACTTCTTCGTCAATTATAGGAAACTTCCCTGTTTTAGGACCTCTAAACGCGCGTCTAGAAGGGTTTGTGCTTTTTAGCTTGTTTTTTACTTTCCGCCAGTCACGCACCAACTTTTCACTCACAGAAAATTTTCTTTCTGCAGCTCTGTTCCCGTGCTGTTCAGCGAAGGCAATTACGCTTAGCTTGAAGCCCCTAGAATAGTTTCTATATTTACCCATAATCGCTTATAAATGCTTCACACATTAATGTTTTGCGATATAAATGACTTTCCGTAATTGTTCACTATTAAAACAAATTATTTCTGCAAACACCCAAAACACAAATTAAAAACTTAAATTCTCACGCACACATGTCTACAGTAATCACGTAAATCTGAAACAAATAAATGCATCTGTGATCTGTCCATTCCAGAGCAGCCAATACTGTTAGGCAGCAAGGAAGCATGCAACAATTTATCAGTTTAGCTCGTTGGTTGCGACACACTACTGCGCTTGCGCAAAGCTCGCAAACCGGAGCTCTTAGCTAGCGCGGTGTAGATCTACTGTATAGTTGTTGACTGTATTCCGAGACGTCAGTAACAAACATTCATTTTTTTCAATTTCTTTTAAACATACGGTAATTAGGTTAATATTTCTTCCCAGTTATTGATGATTTTACATTACATTACTGACGAGTTTATAAAATAAAACTTTAATAGCATTGGATAATAATTATCTTGACTGCTTGGATAAAAGTTTTCATCCCATGCCCGGACACGTATGACGTAGTAGTAAGATAAGAGTCTAGCGATGACAACTGAGACATCGTAAATAATTCGGCTGAATAATTCCGTGGAAATCTGCGTTATCGTCTTGGATTTCACTTCGTGCGCAATAACACAGGAGGCGGCCCCATGGTGTAGCGGTAGCGTGCTTGCCTCTTACACGGAGGCCTCGGGTTCAATTCACGGCCGGGTCAGGGAATTTTACCTGTATCTGAGGGCTGGTTCGAGGTCCATTCAACCTACCTAGCCGGTATTTCCTGGCGACGTTGCCGATAAGCGATAACTTACAGCCTTACGTATTTCAAATGGGAACTCATAATATGTAGGTGGTGAATAAATAGTACACTGTCTCGCGACCACGTTGTCAAACTGCCGATAGCCTACCGGTAAGCATAATATGTAGGTGGTGAATAAATAGTACACTGTCTCGCGACCACGTTGTCAAACTGCCGATAGTCTACCGGTAAGCCATGCGTCGTACATATACCGGTATTATTTATTTATACGTTGTGCAACATGAGGCAAACGTGACTGTGTTGCCAAATTGCCCATAAACCATACACGTATTTAAATTGCGCATTCATGTGCAACTTACGTTGCAGTTCTATTTACCTTTTAACCAGATTAGTGAACAAAATTTGGACGTGCGACGATTATGTAATTAAAGGTTTAAAGTCCGATTTTTGTATTGAAAATAAAGGATGCAACGATTACGTGGTGGCGACGATTATGCCGTGAAATACGGTAACTATTTTTATGCCTGTCAGGAAAGAAATTTTGTTACTGAGATGGAGAAGAAAAAATGTATTTCCTAATAGTGTATTTTTGACCTAATTGTTGCCAAGCGTGAGAAAACTGCCATGTAAGGATGTTTTCAGAGAAATAGTGACTTGCAGCACATATATTACTAACAATGAGAATTCTTTGATAATATTTGCACAATACTGAACCTTAAATGACATGACCTTACCAGCCTAAGTTTGAAGCTAAAATATTTTGCATGACGGTTTTTGCAGGTGCCATGACGAGATATGCATTCTGTATGATTAGGACATCCTTGACATCAGATGATTGCCGGACCATATTACTTTGAAACATAATTGATTTTGAAGGCTTTCAGGTCTTCTCGCTGGCTGTGAAATGCTAGTTAGATGATCACTTTGTGCCCAAACTTGCATGATCGAAACCCAACATAGTTAAGCCTGCATTAAATACATAAATGTAAGAAATCCATATCACTAGATATACTGGAAAATTAAAACAACCTTCCTGAGTAAAAATAGTGGCATTTGGTTGCCTGGTAAAGTCATCAGTAAAAAGAGAGTTAACACAGTTTTTAATTTTTTATTTTGCTAGCAGTTTAATGTCGCACTAACTCGTGGAAGGTTTTCCGTGTGGTAGGGATAGGAAAGAACTGGGATTGAGAAGGAGGTGGTTGTGGCCCTAATTAAAGTACAGCCCCTGGTGTGAAAATGGGAAAGCATGGAAAACTATCTTCATGGCTGCCAAAGGTGGGCTTCAAACTCACTGTCTCCCCAAATGCAAGCTCACCGATGCATGATCCAACTAAAATATTGTTATTTTACTATGTCCACAAATTACTGGTTTCTATAATACTATATTTTAATTTAGTATTTGAGAGAAATGTAGAACACAAAATACTTCATATTACCATTCCATGTGAGGTTATACCTGTGTGTGCCCTGTGTGTAACATAGCAAATGTCCAAGTGGTTCAGTATTAGCAAGACTTAGAGGCATATTTTTTTTCACATTAATAATAAACGTGGCAAATAATATTTTAAAGCAATTTTGAGATATCTTAACGAACTATATGACTGGTTTAAGAAAGTAGTAATATTATTTATTGGAATTAAAGGGACAAGGTTATTTTTGAATGTGCAAAACTCCAGGGCCAAATTGGATTGCAGAAATAGAAGATATCAAATTTTGCAACCAGGTAAATTCCCACCAGAATTTATTTTTGAAAATTGTGCATTTATTGCAATGTTGTTTTGGAATTCAAAGGGTTTAATTATCCATATTCCCATTTGCTGGTTTCAAAAATAATAGAACTGACGCGTGGGATGAATGTAATTACTTCCGTACATGTTGGTGAACTAGGTAGTGAGATTATTGGGGTTTAGTGACTCATTGAAAAATGAAGTGACACTCCTTGGTGCCTTGGTTGTAAACAGAATTGAAAATCACATGTCCCCAAATGTTGCCAAAATGTCACTTGGATTTCTGAATAATTTATTTTGTCCAACTAATGTAATTCAGTCGGGCTATAAAAAGGTTCAGTTATGAGTGAAAAAGCACAAGAATTGCCTGGCTAATAAAACAGGGAAATTTTTGCTGGATACTTTGCTTTTAAAGATATAATTCTGAAACTAATGTACAAAAACACCAGAAGTTGAAATAATTCATTCACTGCAGGCATTGAAATTAATGCATCTGAACTTTGCTAATGCTGCATTAGAATTCATTTGGGTTAATTTGTTGATGCAAAGATTTTTTTGTTTTTCAAAGTACAATCTGTTTGTCAATGACTGGAATGACTAATCAAATAGAGTTCTGTTGTAACATGTGCTGTGTTTTCTTTCACAAATTAAAAAAATAAGAAGACGTAATTGTAATTATAATGTAATCTAGTAAACTTAAATAGGTCTAGGAAAAATGAATGATTATTGAATATTTTATGAATAATGTTACAAAATTATTAAAGCTAAATTCAGGAGATCGGGCAAGTTCTATTTCACAAAATAATGTGAAGTTTTGTCCTTTTTGCAAAATTCTACATAAATTAATGCAAAGAAATCTTGCCTCTAGTGATGATGTAGTATTATATAATCATTCAATAATTTGTGGACAATTTGTGTTGTTATTATGTCAATAAAAAGTGTTAGGGTACTTGTAAAACAACATTGCTTACTTCTCCAACGAAGGTCACTTATATATTGTGTTACCATAAGCAAATGTGGAAAATTATGTTTTAGCTAATTATAAAGGTAATGTCAGGAAAGAAATGTACTTCAATCTGAACATCTTAGCATAAATGAGGACACATTATCTGTTTAGAACATCAGAAAGCAATTGGAAATGGAACAGTGAAATGGAAGTTCAGACTAAGTGAGAATTAAACTTCGTCGCAGTTTTTGTTTTAATACCATGCAGTGAGAAGTCTCAGGAAATCTTAGAAAGGAGAATTTGACTGTTTTCCATAGGTGGCAGGAGAAAATTGAAATGAAATGTCAGGTAATATTTTTAGAGATCTTCGTGACATTCCTGGAGAAACATTCTCAAAATTGACTTTGGAAATTGTCCCTCTAATTGAAAGCTATGAACTGGAAAATGTAGTTGTAATTATTTAAAGTAAACTCCTTATGTTAGCTCTCTGAAAAGGAGAAAAGTATATAGGAAGAACGTTTTGTTTGATGGGTTGAATATGTTTTTTTTACAAGAGAATTTGAAAACTTTGTATTAAAATAAAGTGGCAAAATCAAGGTATTTTAAAAACTTTAATGTGAAGAATTCTACTGTCTGTTTATTTGAGATGTAGTAAAAAAATCACAAGGGACATCATGCAGAAAACCAGGAGTATCTTTTTTGTTGACAAATATATGTATCCACAAATCAAGTTCTCTGCAATGTTAATTTTGCAAGATTTTCTCCATATATTTCTAGTGTACCTCAACCAATTGACCAAGGCATCATTAACTGTTTCAAGATTCGTTAACGAAATTTGATAAATAGCTTCAATACTGGGAAACATGAAATCACTAGCTTCTACCAAATAACTAACCAAATCTGTGTTTGATTGTAGAGGAGATAAATAGGATGTCCTCAGATATGATTATTACTTTGACAGGGGTGGTTTTTTTATCAGTCTGTCAAAGAAACCATTATTTCCTGAAGTGTGGATGTGTTCCAGCAAACCCTTGAAGATTGTGTGAATATTCTTTTTACATTCAAGCATACAAAACCTTGAACATGTTACCAGCTCGGAGAAAACGTGATTTGTATAACTTGTCTTGCCAATAAATTGTACAGTATTAGCTGTAAAGAATTTTCAGTTTTTCTGCCATGGATAACTGACATGGATTTGTTTTACAGTGTGCAACAGCTGGTTGCTTAAATCTTCTTCAGAATTAATTAGATTTATGTTCATGAATCACAATACATAAGCATGCAATTAATTCAATTTTCACCCCCTAGTTATTAACAAACAATTATAAATCTACAGCTGAATTATCCACCAGAGGTATGTATTCATTATTTTTATTTTCAGTGTTGGCATACAGTAGCCTACATAGTGACAATTTTTTTTGGTATTAAACAAACTTCACTACTGTCTGATAATGAATTAATCACATTATTGGAGTGCTTCAACCAGTGTGTTGGTAACAAACACAGAAGAGTATCAGGAGTTGGTTTCTGAGGACGTTGGGTATTTTTTATTCTGTAAAATTTCATTTTTAGAATTTTCTTTTTCATTTTATATATTTTTTTAAATACCAATGCCAACTGTAATCCTGCCTTAAAGGAAGTAATTCCTCATCCACTGTGATTCTGTTAGGCAGCTTTTACTGTATAATGAAGAGTAAGTGAAGCTTATACTGTAATGTAATAACAGATTAATGGGCAAACTTACAGCGAGAAATAAGCTGGCAGATTGTATGTTGAAATGATTTAAGTTTCACAAAAAATAAATATTGTAGAAACATATCCTGTGAAAAGAGCTGTTGCTTATAATAGATTAATATGTATTTATTTGACAAGGTTGTAGTTACAAGAAAGGAAACTGTTATTATTGTTCAAAATTATATTTATACTAAGGCATTAACGATTTTCAGTCATGGAATGTTTTGTTCATTTGTTGACCAATGAACTGCAAGAATTGAGGTGTAGTTACTACTATTTAGTTGAATCAAATGGACTAAAATGTGGTGTTATAGTAGCATTTGTTAACGTGGAGGTAATGAAGCCATATACATTCTTGTGGTTAGTTATATTGTCCAGAATCTAGAACTGAATGAGAGAAATTGCATGCAGCTGGTATGATAAGCCAAAAACATTTCAAGTAACCCTTTTGACTAATTGGAAAATACAATAATTAACAGTCTAGATTTTGTGTATGACTCCTAAATGTTGGTGGGTATGAATCTTACCCCAATTTGAAGTGTATCAAATGAGGACAGCACTAATGCTTGTCTTTAAACTTTAGATTTGCAGACTATTCAATGCATTCACATCTCTCTCAGTAATTTATCGTATGTGTTTGCTGAACAACCAAACTAGCACTCTCCTACTATTACCTACATTCTCACTACCAGCGCAACTCTCAGGGCCTAAATTATTTTACTAGAGCTTACTGACCAGAGGACATCATGTGGTAGTCCATACTCCTTTTATCATATTTAGGCACCAGAATACTGTATATATGTAAAGAATCCCTGCACCTGTACTTTGGAAAGGGAAATTTTAAAAGAAAAAGCTCTTGTATTTTTATAGTTTTGTTAAATATTTATATTGGAAACCATAAATACTACAATACAATAAATTACAAATAATTATGAAGCAACTCGTCGCATTACTATCTTTGTTAGTTTGGTCCAGCAGCATTTCAGACTGTACTGGCATCTGGTCTGCATTACCAGAGTGTGCGAGTAAATATGAATTTCTCTGGTGCAAACTGATCTCTAGAAATTAACCACCTTTTCTTCGTAATTGGCTGGGAGATGTTGCACTATGGTAACTTTCCTACGAAAACTGAAGTTATTTCGTTCAGAAACATGCATGTCACATATTTACATATCCTGTTTTTTATTTCTGGAAACTTCACTTCTTGTCTGAGAAATACCCTATGGTTACTATTTGTCTGTTCATACCTAAGGTTTTTTTCCCTCCAATCATGAATGCAACTCTTGTCCGCACTGGGCTTCTTTCCTGCAGCCCAATTACCAATTTGCTCTGCCTATTCAATAATGTGGAGCCTTTCTTTAGCTGTGAACAGCCCATATCTCGCACCAGTCATCCTAAACACCTGCTACTACTTAAGGAAAAACTGAACTGAAAATATGACTGTATTCAATAAGCATACGACAAACAGAAGAGAATATTAGAATAATGGCAAAACCAGGAAGTCTTTATAATTGCATAGGGCACACCAAACCTTTTATTCTTTTGTGGTTCTCTGCATGATGTCATAATGCTAGGTGGTCAGGAACTCCGCAGCACAGTTGCATAAACACAAGACTGAGTCATGCACTGCATGCTCACTAACGCGGTAGTATCCAAATACAATATTAACAATCTTTGCTCTAAGTACAGTTGGACCGAGCTCGATAGCTGCAGTCGCAGCCCTGAAGATGGTTTTCCGTGGTTTCCCATTTTCACACCAGGCAAATGCTGGGGCTGTACCTTAATTAAGGCCACGGCCGCTTCCTTCCACTTCCTAGGCCTTCCCTATCCCATCGTGGCCATAAGACATAATATCTGTGTCGGTGCGACGTAAAGCAAAAAAAAAAAAATGTACAGTTAGTTGTGTTTCTTAAAATTAAACAACATAGTTAATAATTGTTATAGAAGCACTAATTAAGGCTCCTCCATGGCACAGACGGTAGAATGTCGGCCTCTCACTGCTGCTTCGGCAGTACGAACCCCGGGTCACTTAATGTGAGAATTATGCTTTACTAATTAAAAAGGGCCATAGTTATCCTCCACTTTTATCCATATTTTTCTTAATAAGCTATTGCCTGCTGGTTACTGCACTTGTAATCCTAATCGAGAGAAGTAATTTCATTCAGCTTTACTTGTACTCTGTTTTGTTTTTCTTCAAGACCCCATATTTCTTGGAAAGTCACTTCTGTCTGTTATTCCTGGAATCACAAATTTTGCAGATTTATTTTGAGGCATCTCAGGTATGATTTTATGAAGCAGTTCTTGGCACCATAACATAGACCTCGTGTGCTTTTTCTTGTAAATTCATTCTATAGAAGCCTTTGAAAATTGTACAGTACCTCCTACAATTTCCCTGTTGTCACATTGGGCATTATGGTCAAGTAAAGCTATTGTTGACCTTATGGATATTCCTTGAAAAGAGAAGTGCATTTGTTTTGGAATATATTTCAGCCTTTCATTAAGATTCAAGGGTGTCTGTGTGATAAAAATTATTGACATTTTACTAGTCACTCAAGAATTGTTTGTTCATAATGATTTTAGGCAGTATTCTATGTTCCTTAGAATTTTTTTTCTATCCATGCTGTTGTTTTTTTATTTTTTCACTGCTCAGCTCTTCATGCTGACAAGAATGAAATTTTTCATCTGTTTCCCAGGAGTGGACATTGCTTATATGTTGAAGAATTGGAAGAATTGAATAATTGAACAATGGTGTTCATCCACATGCAGATTTTATAATTTTCCTAACGGGGGGAAAATTTCCGAAACTGAGTAAAACAGTGTTTAATTGCACAAAAAGAAAACTACTTGTTCCACCTAGAAATGCTGTTAATTGAGGTCGGCATATCACTGAAACCGATTTCAACAGATCCAACATTTTAAAAGTTCAATTACCACAAAATGAAAACCCTAGGTTGAAAGAAAATGCAATTCCTTCAAAATATTTAGAACCTGGCAGGTAACCATATGCTAAACAAGGACAGAATCTTCATTCCAGAAAGAATCTGGTTTCTGAGTTACTAAACTGTGGTAATGATGTAAAGAAGGATGAAAGTATATCTGTTCAGGAGAGCCTAGACATAGCAAATGTGAGTGCCTATATTCAATGTGAAATTTGTAGGCGTCAAATATGACAAAAAAAAAGAAAGTGACTTAAATGTTGATATGAAATCACCATCCTCAGATGTGGACCCAGAGTACTATTTTTCAGGAGGAGGAAGAGAAGGAAATGGAGGAAGAACGTGACACCCATAGGCAAGGGATAACATTTGCCACAGTATAAAGGAGCCTGCGTTAATGTAAAAACACATTGTACGAATGTACATGTTTTACCTGGGCACAGGTAATAAATCCAATCTTAAAGGCAGTACTTCTTTTGCATCAGGTATTTGTGCAGATTGAAATTCAACTTAATGAAAGGTTTTAAAAGCATGTCAAATGTGGCATTTTCTTCAGTCATACATTTATAAACTTGTAAAAACGTTCCTTTACCCTACAGTATATCGTTCTTGGCTTGCAAAAAAAAAAAACGATTAAAATTATGAAGCTGCTCTGAAGGAAGATAAGGTAACGAACAGTAAGATTCACTCGGTTTCTCGCAAAACTATGTAACTTACTCTACCACGAATCTGAAGATGCATAAAATGTTGTATTTTATTGTTGTACAAAGAGGAAGAATTGAGATAAACTTCTCTCTTAGGAGTTCATTGTCTCCTGCGCAAGTAGCAGATGGCCACCATAAATTATTGTACAATAACAGTCCCCATTCATGCAGTATGGAACATTTACTACATCAATTATTGATCTTCTTCATGAAAGATTTTATTGCATGCCCTACATCAAATTCATATACTTATGAACTTTGCTTTTATGGGGGACCTGATTCCTGCATGCCAATCCAACAAAAATAATTTCATGGTTAATTTTTCAACCATTGAGTTCATTTTTTTCCTGCACCCCATTCTTTCCAATTCTCACTTTTCGTCAGTCCCATAACAGGGACTAAAGGTCCTGGTCCTTTTCCTTTATCATTAACATCCACAGAACATTGCTTTTTCTGGATGTTTTGGCGCTTGTTGAATATAGGCCGAGCTTTCATTAGAAAATAAAACTTTCTTCCAATGTTCCACAGTCCAGTCTTTATGGAATTTAGCCCATATCAATTGCTTTTTGTACATTACATCCATCAGAAGCTGCTGCTTTGTTGATCTGCATGTTGTTTTTCTGGCTGCCAACCGTCTGTGATAAACTGTTGTAATCGATCCTGGCTCAGTCCGGTGGTATTTGAAGGTGCTCAAATACGTCAGCCTCGTGTCGGTAGATTTACGGGCACGTAAAAACTCCTGCGGGACTAAATTCCGGCACCTCGGCGTCTCTGAAAACCGTAAAAGAGTAGTTAGTGGGACAAATAACATTATTATTATTATTATTATTATTATTATTATTATTATTATTATTATTATTATAAACTGTTGTAATATGAGCATTTTCCCACATTGACTTGTGTATTAGTTTTATTCAACAACAGAAAGCCACACATTTATTTAACAGTCTTCTGTTTGTTAGTGTTACTCTTCCAACCACAGTTTCTTTCCTTTGGTGTTAAAGAGGACCCAATTTTTCGGAATCACTTTGAAATCTAATTTACTGTTTTCACACCATATTGGAAAGCAGTTCGACTTTGTGCCATAGATATGCACTCAACTAAAGTTACAATTTTGTTAACATTTCTATTGGTTGGTGTCCATTATCAAATTGCAGTACAGTAACATGACACAGTATGAAAAACATAAACCCTCTCTCTCTGAGACATGCCGGACTGAGTAGCTCAGACAGTAGAGCGCTGGCCTTCTGAGCCCAACTTGGCAGGTTCGATGCTGGCTCAATGGCGTGGTATTTGAAGGTTCTCAAATATGTTAGCCTCGTGTCAGTAGATTTACTGGCAAGTGAAAAAAGAACTGCGGGACAACATTCTGGCACCTTGGAGTCTTCTGAAAACTGTAGAAGTAGTTAGTGGGACATAAAACCAATAACTGTGTTGTTATAATTCTCAGACATTCAACAAATGACTGTGTTGTGAAGAATGTATAATAATGTTAACAATAACTCTGCCAGCATTAGTTATGAAAATCTTTAGAAACTCCTACAATTTGATTTGCCCTCTAATGTATCCTTATTTGCAGAAGTTTCAGTAATAGTACTTTGCAAAGTGATTCATAATCAAATGCCTGAGGTATTTACATGAATGGTATGAAACAAATGTACAAGATAATTATTCTTATCTCTGGCGTTTGCTTAGGCAGATAAATTTATTTTATTATAAACTTAAAAGAAATTAAATGTCTCTTTAACTTACCTTTGGAGATATACTTTTTACTTAAATTCTCAATTACTTACACAACCTTATAAAATAGTCGGCATTAGACAATAATTTTGTGTTTTATTAACAAAGTAATTTTATTATCTTTAGTTCTTGTGGATTTTAAGAGATTTCAGGGTGCTACAACTTTGCCATGGAAAGGAATACTGTAACACTACTAAATCTACTGACATAAGTTTCTAGAATTTTAATACTCGAGTACAGTATCGAAGACAAGCGCCTAAACATCTACAACATGCAGATAGTCTTTAAGGATATAGGTGAAACCTTAACACCTCTCGACTACAAATACACACATTTTAATGAAAGTCAGGAGCATAAAATGAAGATACAACCACAGTTTGAAAACTGCCCCTTCAGCCTTTCTACAGATATGAAATGCTATAACTGTTGTTTGCTTTTCCTGTAAAATGTAAAACCAGATTGTTTTAATATGCATTTATAAGGATGTTTTTATGTGGTAGAATGAATAGTATAAGGTAAAAAACTCAGAGTAGTATGTAGAAAGTTCAGATGATGTTGCTTGTAAAAGTATGTTAGATGGTATGTAATGGGTAAGAGAAAGAAATCATTAAGTTTCAAACAATCCCATTAACCATGAGATACGTGAATTGATGGTCTATTTAACAGACTTTCTCCATACATTGACAATTTAATTCAAAATAAACATTTTCTTTTCTTTTAGATTCTATTGTAAGTTCCCAACTTCTGGCAACTTGGCATGTCAGCTTGGTGATATTTTGTTATGTGCCTGCAGTTTGAATTGTGATTGAAATATGTGAGATTTTTAAAATGAAAAGTTTCATGCACGTGAGTTTGATTTCACATAAATCTATCCCATGGTTTACCATCATGAGGTAAACAGTTGTGTCGAATGAAAGCTTGGTTGTCTTGTAGCTTTGTTTCACTTCTGTTGAGTGCTCTGCAATCAGTGTGTGAATTAGTGTTGTTTTAAGTTCGGTAATAATGAAATTGACATGCTGTAACTTGTATATAGGATTTTATGTGCTAAAGAAATCAGAAAGCTATTTCCTTGCTGGTTAAATAGACAGTATGAAATTCTGTATTTTAATGGGCTCAAGATATTTCTAACAAGAATACTGGTACTTTATGTCATTAACCAATCATATGTTTGTATTTCTGTCATGTTTTCTTAAACTGATGCATTTTAACAAATTATCATTTATACCTCAGGTTAAGTTTGGTGGACGTAAAGTTCCAAAAGGATCTGTTCTTAGTTAGGTGATGAATAACTTGAATACAGATCGCAGTTGTGGTTTTTTTTAAATTTATTATTACACTTCAACATTTGGTGCAGTTCTTGTAAGTTTTAAATAGATGTACATCATTTGTGAGTACAATTACAGACCTCTAGATGTGTGAATGTGCTGCATGTTTGTGTTCCCAGTTACCCTTGGTGCTTCCATAGCACTAATGATTAAATGATGATGCTGAGTGACCTCATTGCAACCTATGGAAAGCAGGGCTTTGTAGTTACAATTTATGAACACGTACTTTGCTGACCCATTTCAAAAGGATGGTGCGATTTCAATTGTGCTGATTACTATTATATTTTGTTGTATGTAAAATAAAATATTGTTTCTTTATGTCATTTTAAAAATCTTCTGAACAGTGTTATTGACTGACCACATTTATTAAAAGCATTAACTGTTTGTTATTCTTGCTTCCTTTGAAAAATTGATCTACCTAAGGCACACAAAACCTGGATTAGATATCATTGTTCACTGAAACCATTCAGAACATTACAAGACACGTTTTTCCTCATATGTATGGAGTGGAGGAAATGAAGCTTTGTCTCCACTGTAACTGTGACTTGGAGGAAAAGTTTAATCAGACCAACTCGGTAGAACCTGATGAACTTTGCTTATAGGTATAAGAACTTTTCCATCTTTATGCCACCTCATCATCTTTTCCATTGAAAGTAAGCTGCTAGTTTTGTAATATTTATTAATTACTCTCCAACTTTGGCACAGTGGCAGCCTTTCAATGTGCTTACAGTGAGCCAATCATCATCAGCGTACATGAGCTACTGATGCTGTGTTCTTATGCTCCTATAGTGCATTTTATTTTCATTAGTACAGTGCGTTTGTTTACGGGTGGGACCGGGAGAAACCTCGCTGGCCACAGGTGGGCTCGAGAAGCGCCAGTCAAGGTCGAGAAGGCGGCAGTTGTAAGCAGCCAGCTGTGCAGTGCGTGTGTAATGCGGTGGTTAGAAATGCAACAGGCTAAACACCCGCTTGAACCAAGAGTTTTTATGTATGATACATACGTATAAACAGAGTCGTGTAGAGAGGTCCACAGACAATTTTCAATGAAATATCCCTGTGCTCCAATTTTGGGTAGAGAAACTGTTAGACACCTAACAAACTAGGACAAGAGGATCGCTAAATGCTTCAATGCAAAAACAGAGAGTATTGACGGAGGAAAAAATTGGTGAATTAAACTATGTCAGAACTGTGTGGCAACAGACGGATATCACTTCCAACATTGCCTATAATAAGGTAAGTACTGCGTAGACTAATTACTCAGTGTGTCTTTGTAGCACTGTAATATAGACGGTGGAAGCATACAGATAGCTGATTGCCACCTGACAGTGTAGCTAGTGCCCGGCAAGCGATGCTTTGACCTTGACTGGCACGTCTCAAGCCCACAAGTGGCTAGTGCCAGGCAAGCGAGGTTTCTCCCGGTGCCACCCATAAGCGAATGCATAGGCTCTGATTTTGTAAGACTGAGTTACTTTCCTACCATTACTTTTCAAGTCTTGGCATTGTGTGCGATTATTTGCCAAAACAAGTAGTCAGTCATATTGAAATGTTTCTTGCCTTATTGTGTGCATTAAAATTGTACGTCTTCCACTAACTTATCGTGATGTTAAAAAGTGTTAACTACTGGAATTGGCTTTATGCAGGATTTATCTAAAGAAAACTTTGTTTCTATAAATTCACATGTCAAGATATTCTGGTGAATCAGCATTTAAAGAAGGAATTGAAGGAATGTAATAAGGGATAACAAGGGTTATTTTTTATTTAATGACTATTTGCCACTAAAATAAGAACCACTGCATATATTTGGCAATTCCTTTTTTAATTCCATGCTGCTTACCTTCCTACTTACCCACATAATTTCATGCTTATTGAAACATTTGATGTAGCATGGGACAGTTTTCGTAGACCCTGATCATGGGAGTCCGCCGGTGAGGAAAATTATTTATGAATCGCAGTTCAGTTGGTCTTTGGTGTGAAAATGCTTGCTACCAGGGAACTTAGTCAGATGCAGAAAGAGATGGTAGTTGCTAAGTGCAAGACCGGGGCTGTAGGAAGGATGGTCGAAATGCTGCCGGCCAAAAGAATGGATAAGTGTTTGCATTTGATCAGCCCCTAGTGACTACCATCTCTATCAGCATCTGAAGAAGTTCCTCAGTGGCAAGCATTTTCACATTGATGATGATGTAAAAACAACATTTTCAGGCAGCAGACTACTGCAACAAAGGTCTACAAGAATTTGTCCCACGCTATGACAAATCTGTGGTATCTATATTAACTCTCTTTCTGGAATTCTGTTGCAGTAAATAGGGTAAGACTTAACTGCAGTTAAGAATTGTGTAGGCTTAATTCTTGTATATTACTTATGGTTTTCAGTAATTAACAGCAATTTTCATTCTGTTAGGGTGTTGTAGAAAAAAAATTTGTTCAACTAAGTAGTATTGTAGTGTAGTAGTAGCTTATATTAATTACCTTGTTGTTGTGTGATCTTTGTGAACTATCCTAGACAATATTTCTTTCCTTTCATTTTTAATAGGCAGTATTTCTTTCTTTTCATTTTTATTTTGCACAGAATAAGTTATTTTATTTTTCCTTCCCATTATTCCGTACATAGTGGCTAAGGAGTGCAAGTGTAGGAACTGTGGGTGTGGCCAGGCATTAAGGAGTATGAGGGAGGAGTTGGAGGGAGATAATTAGGATTCTCTCAGAGGACAGGAAGGAAAGTAGGCCTCCCTCAAATAATGTACAGGATACAGTAGGTGTAAAGGAGGGATGGGAAGGAAATGGGGGAATTGTACAAGACAAGTGGTCTAATGTTTTAAGGGAAAGGAGATTGCAGGCTAAGGGCGCTGTTCAGGAACAGAATTCAGGAGAGATGTCTGTGAGAAATCGGTACGAGTCACTGCAGGTAGAACAACCGAGGGAAGATGAGGAACAGGGAACTGTTGCTGAGATGTGTGGAAGTAGGAGGAAGGGAAAAGGTGGGAAAGGGAAATGTAGTGTAGTGGAAAGGAAAAGACAGGTGGAATAGGGTCATAGTAGGGAGAAAAGGGAGGAGGAAGTAGCTTCTGCAGCAGTGAGAGAAGATGGGGCTGACCAGGAGGGCACGGGATCAAATGCGGTGGGTACTAGTGCTGGGGACGGAGCGGAGCAGTTGCAACGTCATCACCCGGTAGTACCGAGTGAATGTCCTGACGCGGGACGTTTAAACACGTTATAGGTATGGCACTGCGAAGGTATTGCATCTCCCTATTAATACCCTTCTCTCACAACGTAACAACTGTAAATAACTGCATATATATTCACTATAATTGTTATATACGTAACTGCTAGGGAGTAGGAGGTAGTATGTGGAATAAATGTTAGTAACTCATATAGTTAACTCATTCGAATAGTGAAACAAAGTATGGCGCATACCTACCGAAAGGGTTTGTATACAAGGGGATTGGAAGTTAACAGAAAAGTAATGTATTAACAATTATTTCGTAAGTTCATGTGATACGGTACACTGTTAATGAGAAGAATAACCTGAATATAAAGAATCTTATCAGAATATAATGAAAAACACTGACATAATTTCATCTACAGGATGACAAAAGTAATTATGTAAATGAACGTTGACTGGAATGTCCTTCTTTGCAAATGTGATTACAAAACATATCTGACAACATACTACTACACGTCCCAATGCCAAACAGCTATCAGTGGAATGCTTCTATAAATAGAGTTATTATATCATATTAAATTATATTATATTATATTACATTACATTATATTTGATGTGCCACCACCCGTCGCGTATGTGCGGCCACAAAATTTGCATTTTGCGTGTTTCCTATTATCAGTAATGTCAAAAAACTGCCAGGCATCGTACGGTTTTCGTGGCATTTGTGGAACAACGTTCTGTAAAAATTTCTTTAAATTCCTTTAAATGTTCTAAAAATATAACTACTATCTACGAATAAGTTTAAATATCACACTAACACCACAAATATAATCTAACAGACTTTACATTATCTACAAAACATAACAAGCGTAGGAAATATATACGTACATTCGAAACACACAGATTGAATACAGGTACTTTCGTACGTGTGTTGTGCGCTACACTGTGCTCAGGTCCTCCGTGAGTACTCGCAGTTGTAAGCGGAGGGGATCGGTGGTGCGCTCTACCGCTACAACCAGATTACTCATCGGTATTACTCGCTCCGTCCCCACCTCTAGTGGGTATGGTTGAGGCTCTGGTCATGGGGGATTCCATCGTTAGACCTGTAGGGAAAGTGTGTGGAGAAAAGGGAACCAGGGTAGAGTGTTATCCAGGAATTAGGTTGAGACAGATGTTGAAGAAAGTAGAAGAGAAGGAAGAGGGAAAGGAGAAGGTGGTAGTGTTTCACGTTGGTACTAACAACGTAAGGCAAGCAGGTAGAAGTACCAACATAGTTGGGGATGTGTGGGATCTGGTAAATGCAGCACGGATGAAGTTTAAGGAAGCAGAGATTATCAGTGGAATACTGTGTAGGAGGGATACTGACTGGAAAGTGATTGGGGATTTAAATGAGAATATGGAGTGGGTATGTGGGAAACTGGGAATGAGATTTCTAGATCCTAATGGGTGTGTAGGAGACGGATTTGCGCTCAGATGGCCTTCACTTAAACCATGGTGGTACATATATGTTAGGAAATGTGTTTAGAAGGGTTATAGGCAGGTACATTTAGGGAAACAGGGTGGCCTAGGGAGCAGCGTTAAGGGAACAGGGAACTGGAAATCAAGTAGAGATGACATAAAAATGTGTAAATATTGTAAACAAAGGAATCAAATTAAGTAATTTAATAGATATATACTTACAAGATATTGTAATAGGAGTTGAATCATGGCTGAGAAATTATATAATGGATGCAGAAATATTCTCATGGAACTGGAGTGTGTATCGTAAAGATAGGATAGGAATGGTAGGAAGGGGGAGTATTCATTCTAGTGAAAGAAAAATTTGTAAGTTATGAAAAAGTTAAGGATGAAAAACATGAAATTCTGGGTGTAAGGCTCATCTCTAAAGATAATAGGCAACTTGATGTCTTTGGAGTTTACAGACCAGGAAAGGGTAGCGCTGATACTGATTCAGAATTATTTGATAAGATAGTCAGCTAGGTTGGAAATGATATGGAAAGGAATGTGATAGTAGCAAGTGATCTCAATTACCAAAAGTCAATTGGAAAGAAAATGCAAACAAGAGGAAGCATGAACAACAAATGGCAAATAAGTTAATATGAGAAGGGCAGCTGATTCAGAAAGTGATGGAACCAACTAAAGGGAAGAATATTTTGGATGTGGTGCTGGTAAAACCAGATGAGCTCTATAGAGAAACCGAAATAATAGATGATTTGGTTATCATGAAGCTGTTTTTGTTGTAGTTAAAAATAAATGTGAAGGAAAGGAAGGTATTAAAATTAGGACTATTAGGCAGTACCATATGGCTGATAAAACAGGCATGAGGGAGTTTTTAAAAAGTAACTATGTTCGCTGGAAAATGGTAAATAAAAATGTAAACAGACTCTGGGATGGGTTTAAAGCAGTTGTTGAGGAATGTGAAAATAGGTTTGTACCTTTTAAAGGTGGTAAGGAAAGGTATCCACTATATTAAAACAGAGAATTAAAGAGACTAAGAAGGAGGTGCAGGATGGAAAGAAATTGTTAGAAATGGCTATGGAAGTAAGGAGAAATTGAAGGAACTTACCAGGAAATTGAATCTAGCAAAGAAGTCAGCTAAGGATAAACCAGGAAATTGAATCTAGCAAAGAAGTCAGCTAAGGATAACATGATGGCAAGCATAATTGGTGGTCATACAAATTTTAGTGAAAATTGGAAGGGTATGGATAGGTATTTTAAGGCAGAAACAGGTTCAAAGAAGGCCATTCCAGGAATCATAATGAAGAAGGGGAGTGTGTATGCGAGGATCTTCAAAAGGCAGAAGTATTCAGTCAGCTGTATGTAAAGATTGTTGGTTACAAAGATAACATCCAGATAGGGGAGGTGAGTAATACTAAAGAAGTATTAAAATTTACTTTTGATAACAATGATATTTACAGTAAGCTACAAAAGTTGAAAACTAGAAAAGCAGTTGGAATTCATAAGATTTATGGGGATATACTAAAGGCAATGAGTTGGGATATAGTACCATATCTGAAATACTTATATTTGATTATTGTTTGGTTGAAGGAGTTATACCAAATGAATGGAGAGTTGCTATAGTAGCCTCTCTGTATAAAGGAAAGGGTGATAGACAAAGCTGAAAATTACAGGCCAGTCAGTTTGACATGCATTGCATGTAAGACTTGGGAAAGCATTCTTTCTGATTATATTAGACATGTTTGCAAAATGAATAACTGGTTTGACAGAAGGCAGTTCTGGTTTAGGAAAGGTTATTCCACTGAAGCTCACCTTGTAGGATTTCAGCAAGATGTAGCAGATAACCTGGATTCAGGAGGCCAAATGGACTGTATTGTGATTGACCTATCTAAGGCATTTGATAGGGTAGATCATGGAAGACTACTGGCAAAAATAAGTGCTATTGGACTTGACAAAAGAATGACTGAATGGGTGGCTATAGTTCTAGAAAATAAAACTCAGAGAATTAGAGTAGGCAAAGCTTTATCTGACCCTGTAATAATTAAGAAGGGAATTTCTCAAGGCAGTATTATTGGACCTTCATGTTTTCTTATGTATATAAATGTAATGTGTAAAGAAGTGGAATCAGAAAAAAGGCTGTTTGCAGATGATGTATTTCTGTACAGAGTAATAAATAAGTTAGAAATTGTGAGCGGCTGCAGGGTGACCTTGTTAGTGTTGTGAGATGGACGGTAGGCAATGGTATAATGATAAATGGGGTTAAAAGTCAGGTATTGAGTTTCACAAATAGGAAAAGTCCTCTGAGTTTTAATTACTGCATTGATGGTGTGAAAGTTCCTTTTGGGGATCATTGTAAGTACCTTGGTGTTAATATAAGAAAAGACCTTCATTGGGGTAATCACATAAATATGATTGTTAATAAAGGGTACAGATCTCTGCACATGGCTATGAGGGTATTTAGGGGTTGTATTTGCCGATGATATTGTTATTTTATCTGAAACTGCAGAAGATATCGAGAAGTTGCTGAATGGTATGGATGAAGTCTTGGGTAAGGAGTACAAGATGAAAATAAATAAGTCTAAAACAAAAGTAATGGAGTGCAGTCGAACGAAGGCAGGTGATGCAGGAAATATTAGAGTAGGAAATGAAGTCTTAAAGGAAGTAGATGAATATTGTTACTTGGGTAGTAAAATAACTAACGATGGCAGAAGTAAGGAGGACATAAAATGCAGACTAGCACAAGCAAGGAAGAGCTTTCTTAAGAAAAGAAATTTGCTCACTTCAAACATTGATATCGGAATTAGAAATATGTTTTTTAAGACTTTCGTGTGGAGCGTGGCATTGTATGGAAGTGAAACATGGACGATAACTAGCTCAGAAAGAAAGAGAATAGAAGCTTTTGAAATGTGGTGTTACAGAAGAATGCAGAAGGTGAGATGGATAGATCGAATCACGAATGAACAGATACTGAATCGAATTGGTGAGAGGAGATCGATTTGGCTAAATTTGACGAGAAGAAGAGATAGAATGATAGGACACATCTTAAGACACCCAGGACTTGTTCGGTTGGTTTTTGAAGGAAGTGTAGGTGGTAAGAACGGTAGGGGTAGACCAAGGTATGAATATGACAAGCAGATTAGAGCAGATGTAGGATGCAGTAGTTACGTAGAAATGAAAAGGTTAGCACAGGATAGGGTGGCATGGAGAGCTGCATCGAACCAGTCTATGGACTGATGACTCAAACAACAGTAAGGATGTAAAGGAAAGGGCATATAAATCTCTGATAAGACCCCAACTAGAGTATGGTTCCAGTGTATTGGACCATCATCAGGATTACTTGATTCAAGAACTGGAAAAAATTCCGAAGAAAAGCAGCTCGATTTGTTCTGGGCGATTTCCTACAAAAGAGTAGTGTTACAAAAATGTTGCAAAGTTTGGGCTGGGAAGACTTGGGAGAAAGGAGACGAGCTGCTCGATTAAGTGGTATGTTCTGAGCTGTCAGTGGAGAGATGGCGTGGGAGGACATCAGTAGACGAATAAGTTTGAGTGGTGTCTTTAAAAGTAGGAAAGATCACAATGTGAAGATAAAATTGGAATTCAAGAGGACAAATTGGGGCAAATATTCGTGTATAGGAAGGGGAGTTAGGGATTGAAATAACTTTACAAGGGAGATGTTCAATAATTTTGCAATTTCTTTGTGAATATTTAAGAAAAGGCTAGGAAAACAACAGATAGGTAATCTGCCACCTGGGAGATTGCCCTAAATGCCTATCGGTAGTGATTGATGATGCTTCAGTAAGCATAAAATTGTGTGGAAAAGTAGCTAGAGGTATGCAGAAAGGCATAACAAAAGGAATCTCCCTATAATATGTTGTGGTTCTTATTTTTTTACCAACTATCCTTAATTTTAAAAATAGCCCTAGTTTGTTACAGGGTGTCAAAGGAGATGAAATCCTAGTAGTGATGGAAGGCTAGGATGCAGGAGAATAAGTAGGTCAACCAAGTGAAGGTAATTGACTGGGACGAAAGAAATAAAGGGAGATTTGCACAGATTATAAATTAGTCCTTTCAAAAATAAGAAAAGATGACCAGATACATAGAATGCAGTTCATGACAGCAGAAATTATCAAATAGACTCCATAATGGTAGTAATAATTGGCTTCATTGATAGTGTACGTTTTAGTTTAATGTCATTTGGGCTGATGTTTTTTACTCTTATCAGATGGCTGAGAAATAAGAACTGTAATGGTCAGCATATTACTGAATTTTAATTAATTCCTTGTAGTAGTAAACACGAATGTCGCAAGAAATCTTTTACATGCAATTCTGGGTTGGCATTGCACAGGGTTGGCTCTTCTAGTAGAGCATCAAGGCTACCCAGTAGTGGTAAAAACGTCCTCGTCTCGGGCTTCTTTTGATTGTAAATTATCATGGAGCTTCACGTGTGTCAGTTGAAATTCAAATGCGCTAAGAAACCGAATGTTTTGAAGTTACTCAGCGGCCGGCACTGCGTGGGGGAAACGGATCGTACGGTGCTCCTACGATTTCATAGGGCACATATAGCGCAGCATATAGATCAGCAAGGAAAGGAGCATCCTTGGGAAACTGAATAGTATCCACCACAGCGGAGTTAGGTTGGCAACGGGAGCTTTCCGTACAAACTGCATTGCTAGCATGCTCGCTGAATGTGGTGTGCCACCTCTACAGCTGAGGTGCCAACAAACGCTATTATCCTACGTTGCAAATTTGTGACATGCCACTTCACCCAAGCTATCCCTCCGCAAGGGAAACTGTCAGCTGTGCGCTGCATATTACCGAGCAACAGAGCCGGTTGGTATATGGTTGGATAACAGTTACAGATTGTTTGATGTACTTTCAGTTCCTCGTCTTGTTGGACGACCAAGTATCATCTTGGATTTGCACTGGGCCAAAAGTGTCTCTACTGTATACATCAAGAGAAACCTCGGTACGTTGCATTCCCCTACGATTATTTTCCATCAGATCAATCAGATATTACCCGATTTCTTTTTATTTCGAGCTAATTTCTGCAGAAGCAAAAAAACCCTTTTCGTGGAAATAACCCGTTACATACTCCACTACGTTAATAGGATTTAAAACATCCTCCGAGGAACTCATTTTTACTGTCTTCCTTTAAAACAACCATCAAAGCTGTTATGTTATTGCTGTGTGCAATGAAATACCCCACAGCTGACTAGCGTTTGCGGCTCTGCTATCACTAGCATTCTTATATCTTCTGCTTGATGGTTATGGGTAGTGATGGGCAACGCTCTCGCTCGAGACACTCGAGACTGACGTCGCAAATCTCGAGACCGATACTCCTGTAGTGCACGCTGTGCGACGTACCAGTAACTACGAGTGTAAGCTTGATAGTATATCATTGGCAGTTATTGCGCGAAATAACGTTGTCATATGAAAACGTGTGAGCCAATACATTTTGTCAAAAGCCTGAAGAAGTACTGCATGTTCAACTATGAACCCCTTAATACCATTAACGAAAGTGAAAACGGAATGTCAGTACCTATCTTAAACTGTTCACGACTTATTTGGGGTAGACAACTTAGCTGAATAATCCTGCATAATTTGTGAATAACTGTAGATAGGATGTACACCTACTCTGGATACCGGTACGAGAGGCGTGCATTATTCGAACTTGAGACGGGGAAGATGTGCTTTGCTACATATGTAACCCCTATTACACATGAGTGGAACGTGTAATCTAAAACGCCCGACTTTGTTCCAATTCTTTCAGCAGAGGTGATGGGCCAGGCTCTCGAGACCGATTCTCGTGTGCTGCGAGCTGTGCGACGTCCCAGTTACTACGAGTGTAAGCTTGATAGTTATCATCAGCAGTTCTAATATAGGAACGTGTGTGACGATAACTTTTCTCAAAAGTCTAGGAAAGCACTGCATGTTGAACTATGAGCTCCTTAATAGCATTAACGAATGAAGACAGAATGCCAGTATCTTAAACTGTTCACGAGTTATTTCAGGTGGACTTCTTAGCTGAATAACTCGTATAATTTGTTAATAACTGTTATTAGGATGTAAACCTACCTGGATGCCTCGCAATCGTTGTCGACAGGGTAGCTTCCTGTGATGCAGGCCGGGCCGGAGGTGTTCTGTGACTATTCCTCTTCATTTATTTTATGTGTTTTTAAGTGGCAGATCATCCCAGAAGTATTTCTGCCGACGTATTTTACTTCTTTTGAACAATCGACACAGCGGGCTGTGCTATGTGGCACGTCTTCAAAATAACTGACATCCACGACTTACGTTGCGTTTCGGACATCGTCTTCAAGTTGTCGCATACAACCAGACACAATTTCACGTTGCACCGTTATATATCGAAGTACCTAATTTTGACACGAATACTGTATAACATTGTAAGGAATTATTTCCTTCGTCACCAAAATATCGGTAAACACAAGCAGTGGTCATATGTTATTGAATGTAGGGTCTGATAACGATGTACACCTACCTGTCGAAAGAATTGGAGCAAAATCAAACATTTTAGACTACACATTCCATTCATGTGTAATGGTTGCAAATGCAGCAGAGCGCATCTTGCCTCGTCTCGAGTTCGAATAATGCACGCCTCTATTATCCAGATACGTGTACCTACAGTAGCAGTCAGGTTCTGTACTTAAACCACTCGTCCGTGTACCTACTGGTGCATGCGATGCCAGAATACTGCGTCAAAACAGACCTCGGTAGAAATGAACGTCCTAGTCCCTTCTTGACACGTATTTACGAAATGGAGAAGGTCCGTGGTTGGTTATTCGCATACTCGGCACAAACAACATTCAGCTCCGAATACCTGTAGGCCTACGACACTCTGCTCGTCGCAAAATGCGGGGACAACGCTCACGAGATCTCTAGAAATTTCTCGCGAGAAATAGTGCCTTCGCTAGTCTCGAGAAATCTCGAGACCTCGTCTCAGACTGCCCATCACTAGTTATGGGCTCCTATAATTTTGCCCAGTTCAAAATCCTGGTTTATAGTGAATACACTCGCGATGCGGCAAAACAACAATCTACGCAACACCTATTAAATGATGCATTCACACACCTATAGTACTTCAATGTATGTGTAGAAAAATCAATCACGGCGGAAACATATCACTAGCGTTGAGTACCTGGGACGTCAGGGCTGCTCCAACCAACATTTAAGGGCCGCTTCACACTAGGCGACTGGAATCGGCGACCAGCCGCCCGTGCTTATGAAACATTGTTTTAAATGGAGCTCTTCACACTGGGCGACTCAGTAGCCGAGCTACTCGTCCTATTTGCGTTCCATTCAAAACACCCTTCATTGTCATTGTGCATTTCAAGTTCCTTCCCGTTGCGTATTCCGTTTCAGAATATTACAAACTGTACTAAATAAATATATTATATCCAGTGTGAATGATTTAATTATATAAACTGAGCAGCGTCCATCTGGAATTTAGACTGGGACGAATAGGGCACAGTAATGAAGTTGAGAAGAGAAATACATGGTATGAAGTAATGCCATAGATTTTCAGTGACTTTAAAGAAAGAACATCCCAGGAAAGGAACGAGCTTTGTAATTAAAATATTACAAATATAAGCGACAACACTTTTATTAAATGTTCAATATAATTGAGATTTTGCTGTCCGACTTGTTTGGCTGTATGCTCAGCACAGCGTCCTTTGGTCCAGAGGTTCCTGGGTTCGATTCTCGAACGAGTCGGGGATTTTTTTACAATTTGCTTCAGGTAGCACCGACACATATGTCTAATGGAGACGAGAGTACAGGGAAAGGAATACCAGTGGGAAGGAAGCGACTGTGCCCTGAATTAAAGTACAGCCCTAGCACTTGCCTGGTGTGAAAATGTGAAACCACGGCTAACCTTCTTCAGGACTCCCTATAGTGGAGTTCGAAATCTTTTTTTTTTTTTTTTTTTTGCTATTTGCTTTACGTCGCACCGACACAGATATGTCTTATGGCGACGATGGGATAGGAAAGGCCTAGGAATTGAAAGGAAGCGGCCGTGTCCTTAAGGTACAGCCCCAGCATTTGCCTGGTGTGAAAATGGGAAACCACGGAAAACCATTTTCAGGGCTGCCGACAGTGGGGTTCGAACCCACTATCTCCCGAATACTGGATACTGGCCGCACTTAAGCGACTGCAGCTATCGAGTTCGGTATTATTATTATTATTATTATTATTATTATTATTGTACCGGCTGGTACACCTCTACGCCGCACATTTGAATTTTCCGCCTTAAAGTACTCCTCTACAAGAGGAACTCTGAACTTTAACTACTGTATCAACTCATAGGTTTTCTCAGATGATGTCACTACCGTAAATTTAATAAATTTTTTAAGGTCTTCGGAGACGCCGAGGTGCCGGAATTTAGTCCCGCAGGAGTTCTTTTACGTGCCAGTAAATCTACCGACACGGGGCTGTCGTATTTGAGCACCTTCAAATACCACCGGACTGAGCCAGGATCGAACCTGCCAAGTTGGGGTTAGAAGGCCAGCGCCTTAACCGTCTGAGCCACTCAGCCCGGCACCGTAAATTTTGTGATTACGACGTTGTCAGTACTATCTCCCGAACCCAAGATGGTATCTCCGTAGCACAAACCGCACGGACGTTTGCTCGGTCGGGGATTTTAATCTCGTATGGTTAATGCCACTGCCTCGGGGAATGGGTGCTTTTGTTCGTCTATAAACACCACACGCAATAGTAAATACATCGCTCCGTAAAATTGGGTCAGATGCCGACCTCAATTGATTGGGAAAAAAAGTCGGGCAGAATAGAAAGATAATGGAGAAGCTTTTGCCAACACAAGGGCAAGCAGGATTTTTTTTAAATTATTAATTAAGTTGTGGAGATATTTAAGGCACCTTGTTACGAGCGTTCTTGATTTTACTTTTAAAATGAAGTGAATCAGTCAACAATTTTCAAAATGAGCCTGTACTAACAACTATAGTACCGTCTTCTCAGTAGTCTACAGAGCAAAGTGAAGTACCGGTAACTATTTTAAAAAATTGGTACAATTATCACATAAATCATGAGATAGTTTATAGAAAAGTCATTTTTCCAAACGATCTTTCATCATAGATTGTGAATGAAACCTACAAGGCTTTCCTTCTTTCTTTTCGACAATAATAAGAGCAGCAAGAGACACTCGTTATAAAAACTGTCACTAGGCCGGAGAAGGCGGTTAAGTAGCGCGGCCGGCTACCGCACGGCGACACGGAATTCACCTGAGCTACTCTGTAGCCGATTCTGGTCGCCGAATCCTGTCGCCTAGTGTGAAGCGGCCCTTAGACTACGGCGCAGATCGACCAGGTCCACGCACTCCGTAACGATATGTACCACGGTAAGACGATCGCCGCAAGTACACACCGGAGGGGGTTCTCCTTTCACTAAATAGGAGTGCGTTACTACACCGTGACCGATCCGAAGATGCCATAATACCACTGCTTCCCTCTGAGAAGCCCGAAGGGTAGTCCTCCATACCTTCGTTGTACCTTTTATCGCCCTCAGCTTATTTGGAAGTGGAGTGTCCTGCCATTCCATCTCCCAATGGGACATAACCAAATGTCTCAGCTGAGAGCGAATATCACTTGCTGGAACCTTGTAAGGTAACGGAGCAGTGTAAGAGCCTCCTTCGCAGCCTTATCAGCTTAAGGAGTCGGTACACACCAGAAAGTGTCGGCGCTCATGGGAGAGTGCGTACCGCAGAGCTTCACAGATAGCATAGAGCTCTGCTGTGTACACTCTACAGGTTTCCGGGAGAGCCAAAAGAAACCTATCATTGGCGACAACGAACGCACAGCCCACTTTCGTTTTTGTCCTCGAACCATCCGTGTAAAAGACGACTGAATCTGGATACCGGTAAACAACGGACAGGAAGAGCCTCCGATAAATCGAAGGGTCCGTGTTTTCCTTCGGAGCACTGTGCAGATCCAGGATTATTTCAGTTCGTCGTATTATCCACGGAGGTACCCCACTTGGTTGTCTGACAAGGCAGGGAACCGAAGGTACATTAAACAATCCGTGACTGCTATCCAAGCATATTTCAACCGGCCGCGTTGCTCGAGGTTTAAGCAGCGTACAGCCGAGGGTTTCCATTGTGGAATACGCAATGATAGCTTGGGTAAAAAAAAATGAAATGACGTGTGCTTTTAGTGCTGGGAGTGTCCGAGGACACGTTCGGCTCGCCAGGTGCAGGCCTTTTGATTTGACACCCGTAGGCGACCTTCGTGTCGTGATGAGGATAAAATGATGATGAAGACGACACACACACACCCAGCCCCCGTGCCAGCGAAATTAACCAATGATGGTTAAAATTCCCGACTCTGCCGGGAATCGAACCCTGCGACCAAAGGCCAGCACGCTAACCATTTAGCCTTGGAGCTGGACATAGCTTGGGTGAAGTGGCATCTGTCGCAAATTTGCAGCATAGGATGGAAGCATTTGCTGGCCCCTCAGATGTAAGGCAGGCACACCAGATTCAGAAAGCAGGCTAGCAATGGGGCTTGTACCAAAAGCTCCCGTTGCCAACCTAACCCCGCTGTGGTGGATGGTATTCAGTTTCGCAAGGACGCTTTGCCTTGCTGATCCATATGCTTCACTGCCGAAGTCTAACCTGGATAAAATATGTGCCCTATAAAACGCCGCTCTCTAACCTTTGGTCTCTTAGTGATATTCTACCTGAGACAATAGATCCAGATAATATCAGAGATCTTTGGAAGAAGGCTAAGGCCAATCTTAAAGTTTCTCATGAAAACGTTAGGGAAAGATATGATCGTGGACGGAGGCCCACCAATTTAAAAATAGGAGATCAAGTCATGGTAAAAAACTTTGTACCCGCGGGCAAGCTTGCCCCCAGATTTCATGGGCCATGCACGGTTTTGGATTTCCTAACTCCAGTAACATTATTAGTGAGCAATCCAGCCACCGAGGTAATCTTTAGGGTACATATATCACAGATTAAACCTGTTTAATATCCTGGCTAACTTGGCCACTAAACCTTGCTGGAACTCTGAAGGTTATATTTTCTATTAATCTTAGGCCTTCTGCCCCTTGTTTTCTCATCTGCTTTGTATAAGTAAGTAAAACCTTCCCCTATGGTTACTCTGCTGTCCTTTCCTTGCGGCCATTACCAAGCTCCCGTCTCCTGCTAAACCATACCAGTGGCTTTTAAAAATTTCCACGCCGCTGGCCCCTCAGCCTCACCAACAAGATCGTACCCTAAAGCACAAGTTATCAACAACAATTTTCTGTCGCCAAGATTTTACTGTTTCAGTGCCCCGCAGCCGTTCGTCGCCTTACCGCCACCGGGGTGGGGTAAGGACCCACTCCACTCCCGTGATGTCTTCCTGTGTACGGCGCGCCGGAGTCTATCTCCCGGCAAAGGCAGGTGTGCGGCGCACCAACCGCCAGCTTATCCGGGGACTGTAAATACACTTCGCATCTGCGGCGTCCTTCACCACGACTACCCCTCTCATAGTAGCGGGAGAGGCGTATCTCAGGGTACTTGAGGGGTCCGGGCGACCTCGACTGGATACCGGCAGCGGCGGCAGGACTTGCCGTCAAAGTTAGCAGCATGTAGTTGGCATTATACAACAACAAAGACACTCTCTAGCCGGAGTTCAACTAACTCCTACCTATATACTTTAAAAAAAATTTTTGTAATGTTCTTCAAAATTCCTGTACAAGACTTTGAAAATTCTTAATGTCTTTTCCATATTCTCCCACAATCTATTTGCAAGGAAGCAGAAATTTTCTTCTATTGATGACTAAGTTTTGTTTAAAAACTTCTTCTGTGTCGCCCTGTGGAAGGACATTTGTGGGGGGAGGGCTGTACCGGCTGGTACACTTCTACGCCGCACATTTGAATTTTCCGCCTTAAAGTACTCCTCTACAAGAGGAACTCTGAACTTTAACTACTGTATCAACTCATAAGTTTTCTCAGAAGATGTCACTACCGTAAATTTTGTGATTACGAAGTTGTAAGTACTGTGTGGAGTTCAACTTGTTTTGTTTTCTATTGATCAAGAAGTGTGGACATCCTCTGATAGATGTCTCTACAAAAAAAAAAAAAAAACTATGATCATGCACCCTGGTGCGAAGTTAAGGAACTTCCTGAAGAAATTTTGTATTCATAAGTTTTATCTTTACTAAATTTCGTTTTTTTCATTTGTGGGTTGGCAATATTAATCTTTTCTTTCCGCCAGTTTTGAATTGAGCCAATCCAGAATTTCTGTAATTAATTTTTGACCAATCGTGTCCTTCTTCTTCTTCGATTTTGATGTGTAACTCTAAGCTACCCAATAAACGACTGTGGGTGTGTCTTAATTATTCTTGAAAGGTCTCGAATCTTCCCCGAGAGTATAAAAAACTGCTGATTTTCCTGTCTCTCGGCCACTCGAACAACATCTAGCCTAGTGTATGGAAGTGTAGCAGGAGGCGGGAAGCGCCTCTTTCATCCGGCAGCAGCTCTTCAACAAGGTAATGGCCACTTAACCATCTTTATTTCTTGCTAGCTCAGCAGTTTAACCCGCGGGGAAGGTCCGAAACCTTTATTATGTAACCTATCTTCAAACATGTAAATTGCCGTCACTTTTGTAAAACTTCATATTTCTTTAACTGTAAATCGGGGATAGAGAGTGCTTTACCCTCTCGAGCTCCCCTTCATTTTTGCCTTGAGAAGACTACGTTTTGGTAACTTTTTCTTCCTTAATGTATTAAATTTTCTTATACGAGTCGCCTCCATAGTTTGGGAATAGCCCCTGGTTCATCGGCCTAGTGTCCGACTCGTTGGCTGAATGGTCAGCGTACTGGCCTTCGGTTCAGAGGGTCCCGGGTTCGATTCCCGGCCGGGTCGGGGATTTTAACCTTAACTGATTAATTCCAATGGCCCGGGGGCTGGGTGTTTGTGCTGGCCCCCAACATCCCAGCAACTCACACACCACACATAACACTATCCTCCACCACAATAACACGCAGTTACCTACACATGGCAGATGCCGCCCACCCTCATCGGACGGTCTGCCTTACAAGGGCTGCACTCGGCTAGAAATAGCCACACGAAATTATTATTATCGGCCTAGTGCCTCTGAGGTTTTAAAGGATTTCATGTAGGAGTGCAAGTACACGCCTCCATTCTACTTGGTGTTGCGGGCCATTAACTTAACCTATTATTTTTCTACTAAGGCCCATTAGGTTTTTTTGTAAGTGTGCCTTGAGGGCAGTTAATAGTAAAGTCCGTTGTGGCCTTTGATAGGCTTGAAAAATTGAGAGTGGGTCAGCTCCTTTTGAGGTGGTAAAGTGCCTCTAGGACGTCTAATATGTTTTTTTGGAGCTAATGCTCCTTGTATGAAGGAGTTTTCTGCCCTTTGAACAAATGTGTGTCTTGGTAAAGTTGGGCTAGTAGCTCAAGGATTGTGGAATTGGGGCTCGAAGCCCAGAACTTGTTAAGACCCCGAAACTTGTACGTTCCTTCGTTCGTAAAATTAGACCTTGTACCTGATTATTGGATAGCTGTTAACTTGTTGTACTTATTAAGTGTTCAAATTCTATGTCAAAATTTTTAAGTTTTGCTACTTTTGAAAATATAACCTTTAATTCAATTTTAATCAATATCTCAGCTCTTTTGTAGTTAGACCCATTCCAGCCCGCACCTTCTTTCACCTCTGCTGTTCCACGGGTATCCCCGTAACAATTATTATTATTATTATTATTATTATTATTATTATTAGACTGTGGTAGTATCAGCAATGGTAAACGTGAAAGTAACAGTACTGGTACCTATAGTAGTAATTATTTAGCCTTATTCCAGCAGCTGAATGATTGGATATGCAGTAGATTGCCATTCTTACGAAGTCTGTAGTAAAATCCTTTCTTTTTTTTCAACATTATGGATCTTTACATAAAACGCCTCCTCACTATCATTACTAAATTCACTAGGAGTACTTATGTCCTTAGATATATTTTCCAGCACATATGCTATATCAGTTGCTATGGGGCATTTTCTGCAAAGAGCTGGAAATAAGAAAGGATTTTTACTGCGGACTTCGTTAGTGTTAATAAATATATCGTCGTTGCCGGGACAAAACCTCCTATGTGATAATATTTTTTGGAGATATACTGACCCGCAGCACATACATTATGAAGAGCGAGAATGCCTTGACAATATTCACACAATATTGCACCTTAGATGACAAAACCTTACCGGCCAAAGTTCTAAGATAAAATACTTCACATATGAGGTTTTGTCCCGGCAGCGACGATATACTCAACTGCTGAAATAAAGCTAAACATTAATGTGGTCGGCACTGATGCTATTTACCATGAATAGGCTGCTGTCCACTAACCCATGGATACTAATGCAGTTAGCAACTTCTAAACATAACCTCAACCACTGCTTGCTGTCCTTGGAATCTGACGGGACTTCGAAGTCCCCAGTACTTTATAACACCAGAATTACACAATGCTACATAAAGAATAAGTTCATGGAATAGAATTTGTTTGCTATTTGCTTAACGTCGCACCGACACAGATAGGTCTTATGGCGACGATGGGAGAGGGAAGGCCTAAGAGTGGGAAGGAAGCGGCCGTGGCCTTAATTAAGGTACAGCTCCAACATTTGCCAGGTGTGAAAATGGGAAACCACGGAAAACCATCTTCAGGGCTGCCGACAGTGGGAGTCGAACACATAATCTCCAGGATGCAAACTCACAGCTGCGCGACTCTAACTGGACGACCAACTCGCCCGGTAGAATAGAATTTGTAATTTTAGGTATTCATTTAGTGGGAAAAAGTGTTAGCTTACAATTTGAGCAGTAGAAATGCTATTAAAAAGTCATATGTTCTTTGCACTCCAGCATTCACCAAAATGGCTTCACCACTACTGCATAGTACCATATATTTCAGCCAAACAGCTGCTGCATATCGTGTGTGATCGATGCTGCCATCTCTTTACTAGATTCCAAAACTATTTCTAAAGATGAGTGAAAAGTCTCGTCGAATTTCCAGATAACGTATAGTTCCTGCAGTGATTTTTAAAAGGTTTTACTTTAAAGTCCTGTCAGTAAACAAAGGGCTGAGAGCATCCAAAACTGAATTATGCTGTAGGAGTGCGTGAACACTTCATGTAAACATACAGTCCTACAGTATGGTACAACAAAATTCATTTTCCTTTACAAACTCGCGTACGAAAATGAACACAACGAACATTGTTCTGATGGCCTGCATATCCATGTGTGCCTGAGAGGCGTGACCAGACTTAAGGAGAATCATGGTTAGGAAGAGCATTGTGGGATACGATTTATTGCTCGCGCAGAATCAGATATCTACAACCATAGTCCTATAAGGACGAACGGATCATGATCATCATCATGGAAACTTAATAAAACTAATAAATAATTTTTAATGTTATTGTTTTCACGTTCCACTAACTAGTTTTACCATTTTCTATAATAAAACTGGAGGACACTGAAGTGACTACATTTTTTCATCCCATCTCATTCATATGCTATACCATATTTATTTCTTGGGTAATAGGAAATAGACATATACATGAAGTCGCTGTAGATTCATTTTAGGGGCTTGGAATATCTTTGGTTAACAGCCCGGTTCATTTGTGTATCTGATAACCTGTATTCTTGCGGCATCTATGGTAGTGTGTAATAGTGCTGACATTTTAAAGAAATATTTTGGATACTGTGGGTAACGGGACTAAGATGACATTATTACTGAGATGACATTATTACTTCAAGAAAAAATATTCATAAGGCAAACCGTGCAAAAGTATTTCTCGGTTTTAGCTGACGAAGCTAATGATGTACCAGACCAAAAGTCAAGCTTGTAGTTTTACATGACTGTGGATATCGTAGCCATAGTAACGGGGCCTCTAGTTTTAACAAATTTTCATGGAGTCCGAACCATAGGAACGTGAATTTTTGTTTCAAAAGGCATTTGCATTGGCTGGGATTTGAACCACGGTCGCCTTGGTGAGAAGCAAGAGACAGTATGTACCAGACTCCTTGTTTTCAGACAATCGATAGGGATCCATTTTTGAGTTCGTAGGCTTTTCCTGCCGAACGTAGGTATTCGCAGAAAAAAAATCTATTGCTGGGGCGCCTCTGAATAGATTTGATGTCCCATAGTATGCAATATTTTTGAACATATCTTCAGAATGAAATGTTGCGGATCAGAATTAGTTATGCAACTAATACGTTCACACCAAATATATGATGTAATATAACCGAGTCTTTCAGACTGTTATTTATTCTTGACGATAATGATGACGAAGTCTCGCATAGAGCATTTTCGGGTCACGAAACTTTGTGGTTGACACATTTTATTGACACTGCTATTTACACTTGCTGTGAAACTAGACATTATGCGCAACATGGGTAATTCTTGTATATACATGAGAATTTTGGGAAATTCCATGACTGCAGCATCAGAGTGACAATAATCGAGAGAATGTCTCTTTTTACCTGGTACCTAAGCAGTGGTCAACTGCTTCCTGATAATTATAAGATGGTCCATAACAGTTATAACTCGAGTTATTCACTGACGATTCGAATAGCAACGAAATTTCACAGATATGCAGACTCCTGAGAACTATACTAAGGATGTCGTCCAAGGCTATGAACGTTATAGGATCAGTAAGAACTATTTTTGTATATACCCTGAATATATGTTCAATGGTTTTGCTTTGAGATTTCTTAAAGCAGATTTTATTATTTTCTTCACATTTGTTCTTGTGACTGTGCTTTGTATGAATGATTGAACTGTGAGAGGATACAGAAAGACATATTGCATAAAATGAACTTCATTGCAAAGGTACAGTCGGAGGTTCCACCTTTACAATACTAATTTTTTTCTTTAATTAGCAATTAACATCGGGACATGTTTCGTCCTTTTTTCTTGGACATCATCAACCGAAAATACTTGTAAGATGAGTAAAATAGACAAGGTCACAAATACACATTAAAATATGATTCTGGTAACCGAATACGTCAAGTTAAAATGCATGATAAAATTCGAAAAATGTTCTTAAAATGCTGGAGCTCAATAACGTTTTAGTTCTGTTGAAATTGAGATAAAATTGTTTAACGCACGTAATAGTTCCGTTAAAAATCGATGATCAAGCTCTTCTTATGTTGGCGTGATGATGTGTTGTACACGGCACAATCTTTCTCCGTATGTGCGCTTAAGGTCAAATATTCCGCCTGCCTCATAACCTCTTAACCAAGAATTATCACAACACATCATCACGCCAACATAAGAAGAGCTCGATCATCGAATTTTAATGGAACTGTTACGTGCGTTAAACAATTTTATCTCAATTTCAACAGAACTAAAAAGTTATTGAGCTTCGGCATTTTAAAATCATTCTTCGAATTTTATCATGCATTTTAACTTGACTTGTTCGGTAACCCGACTCGTATTTTAATGTGTATTTGTGACCTTGCGTATTCTACTCATCTTGCAAGTATTTTCGTCTGATGATGTCCAAAAAGGAAGGACGAAACATGCTCCGATGTTAATTGCTAATTAAATAAATAAAAATTAATTAATGTAAAGGTGGAACCTTTGACTGTACGTTAAAAAATATACAGGAAGGTACCCATAAAAATATAAATATACATTGTACTAAATTTGTAGAAGTTGTCTATTTTCACAGACATTAGGTACAATTCCAAAACAGAGGTACAAATTTGATACTGTCAATATAATGGTTGTTAGCCATTGATTCATACCCGTTGTAGAGATATTTTGGGTCGTAACCATTTCACAAAATGGAAACTTCCCATTATTGCTGCGGTCAGTGAAATCATCGTTAAATGTAACACTGAAAGTGTCCTCAGTTTCCATGACTAAGATTTAGTCAGTTCCTTTGAAGTGTCTTCCACTACAACCTTTGAGAGTGCCTCTTTCTTCTTTTGACCTATATATAGAGTATTATTATTAAAATAATTTTCGAAGTCTTTGAGGGCAACTCCATGAGTTTCTGGGAGGAAGAGCCACACGAAAAGTGATCCAACTAGAGACACTGCTGCAAAGAACCACTGGACTCCATGAGCACCTCCCAAGAATGATGTCAGACTGCGGTAGGAGTGGACTGCTCCAAACATGATTACGTGTGCCACCGAGATGACGATGCCATGAGCAATTCCACGGATCTCTGTCGGAAACAGCTCGGCAGTCATGGTCCACGGTATACTCAGAAGTCCTATCATACTAGTGCACACGTACAACAACATGCAGGCCACAGGCACCCACGATCCTGTCGTCCCACCTGCGAACAGAAGAAGAATATTTGTGAAGCCTAGCGATACAAAACAAGAACTGGAAGACTAATATTAATTTGTGCCATAGTTAAGTGGAGTATCAGTGCAGGGGGCGGGCGTGGATCCCACAGGTGAAATTTAGAGGTAGGAAATACGTCTCACATGGTTAAAATATCTGGGTAGTTGCGAACATCTTCAGTTGTATTAAAACTGAACTGCACTATCCTAGAAAGCACTTACAGATCCAAAACTTACTCGTGTTTTACAAAGAGAGAGCTTTTTACCCTGTCTGATAGTAAGTTATTGAAAGCACCTAACTGTCAACAAGATCGTGAATTAAGAGGTTCACATTTCTAATTGAAGTAAAACCACAGGTGATCTTCATGGCTTGTTAGATAGCCTAAATATGGATGCGTTTACTGAGTTTGTGCAAAAGTAGAGGAACCTTTATTGATAGGGTACAGTTAGTTCACAAAAATTGATAGAACATGAGAGAGCAAAAAATGATCTATTCGACCGTGGAGACAATGGACTTTTCTCAACCTTCCTCAGCGATAGCTCTTTGTGTAGTTGTCCACATCGACCAATATCAGCTAAGAAATATAGATGTTGGGTGGGAAAGATCTATTCTCTGACGTCTGAAAAATAAATTCTTTCTCATGAAACGCAGTTCCAAGTTGCATGAGATCGGAATATTTTATATAAGTGTATATACTTAACTGTTAAATTTTGCTAGTTGCTTTACGTCGCACCGACACAGATAGATCTTATAGGGACGAAGGGACAGGAAAGGCCTAGGAATGGGAAGGAAGCGGCCGTGGCCTTAAGGTACAGCCCCAGCATTTGCCTGGTGTGAAAATGGGAATCCATGGAGAACCATTTTCAGGGCTGCCGACAGTGGGGTTCGAACCCACTATCTCCCGGATGCGTGCTCACAGCTGCGCGCTCCTAACCGCACGGCCAACTCGCCCGGTAAACTAACTGTTAAATTGTTCGTGACAATCAAGCAATCAATCACCACTCTTCTGCATTTAGGGCTGTCGACCATCTGGCAGGTTCTCTGTCAGTTGTTAACCAAGTCTTTTCTTAAATCACCGGGCGAGTTGGCCGTGCGGTTAGGGGCGCGCAGCTGTGAGCTTGCATCCGGGAGATAGTGGGTTCGAACCCCACTGTCGGTAGCCCTAAAAATGGTTTTCCGTCGTTTCCCATTTTCACACCAGGCAAATGTTGGGGCTGTACCTTAATTAAGGCCACGGGCGCTTCCTTCAACTCCTTGACCTTTCTTATCCCATCGCCTATCCCATCGTCGCCATAAGACCTATCTGTGTCGGTGCAACGTAAAGCAACTAGCAAAAAGAAATATATATATTTCTTAAATCTTATAAGCTTCGAATTTGGGGCTGTAAGGTTGGCACTCGCTCCCTCTGTCAGATTGGCACATCTGCACCTGTATCTACCTAATTTTTAAAAATCGCCCACCAGAGCGCAGCACACGCCCCCACGTGGCGTGACAGCTGTTACACACAGCTACGCCCAATTTTCAGATCTCCCGCGCCCGCCATTCAAATTTCCTTCCCTTTGTAAGCCACGCCCCCAGCCAATCGGGAGCAAGCTCGCGCTGTGACTCATCAGTCACCTGGCCAGCTACAGTCATTCAGCGCTTGATCTATTACTCTTCTAAGATACCTACTAGCGCGTGTAATATAATCACAGCCGGGCTGAGTTGCTCAGACGGTTGAGGCGCTGGCCTTCTGACCCAAACTTGGCAGGTTCGATTCTGGCTCAGGTCAGTGGTTTTTGAAGGTGCTCAAAAAGTCAGTCTCGTGTCGGTAGATTTACTGGCATGTGAAAGAACTCCTGTGGGACAAAATGCTGGCACCTCGGCGTCTCCGTATGCCGAAAAAAGTAGTTCATGGGACGTAAAGCCAATAACATTATTATATTGTTACAAATAACACTCCATCTGTTTCATTACTCTAATTTATTTCAGGATGACCCAATAAATGCACACGCTTATATATACTCACACACAATTCTAACCAGTTATGAATGGCCACACTTACTCATTACTGTCTATTTAAAATTGCTCTTCCTTATGGCGCAACAGGCGGTCCAACCCGTTCCTCTACCTGGGGACGCTTAATCCTCATGTTCATTTCCCCAAGTTCGGTCACCTCATACAGCAGCTGTGTGTAGACCGCTGGATCTGAACACAGGGCTACGGGCCACTCGACACACGACGACTGTTCGTTGGTTTGACTCCACAGACAGTCCAGTAATTCAGTCACATGCAGTGAACAACCAAACAGCTCAACCGTACTCAACAGCAGGACGATACTCACAACAGCGAACATTAACACAGGTACCTTTACACTTGCGACAGCGCTTCCCTCGATGACTCGCACCGAAATACAGTACACGAACACACAGCATAGTCTTCCCTTCCGTTGTCTCCAGTCCACGCACTCACTGGTCTCTCCGACACAACAACGGCTCCTGGTTCAGACCTCGGTGGGACACTAGCAACAGCCCTTAGCCCAGCCACCGAACCCCAGCACACTGAGTCTCACACGGAGTCCAACACTGAGTGACTGATTGTTCGCGGCTAGCCTCCCTTTTTATAGCTCGGGTGATTTCATCCAGAATTTTTGCGAGGTGGCTAGAGGCAGGACATTCCGTTCCCTTTTAATCTCAAAGAAACACACAGGTAAGCCGGCCGACGAGAATAATTCACGGAAAGGCTGGCCTCACTCCACAAGCCGGCTGGGAGATCCCAGGTCGTCTGAGTCACCAGTCCTTTCCTGGAAGTACCAAAAGGGGCTACCACGGGGGTGGCACGCAACAATATAATCAGAGTATACTTTCCCAGAACCGCAAAGAAGGGCATCCGTCCATAAAACTGGGGTAAATCCCTATCAAATGCCAACCCAAATAAATGGGGAAACACGCCTGTAAGAAGATACCGGTACACTATAATAATTAGTCTACACAAATCGGGTGTGAACTTTGCGCCTTTACTCCTGTGTAATTCACACGACAAGATAATTTTATTTTGCGATGGTATAAACAAACGATAACAAAATAAAAAAATATTAAATGAAGTCCAATTCTGGTCAGAGAATTGTCCCTATGCAAATCATTTACGATACGTACTACTGATGTACATTTGAACAATGAAAAAATAACGCATGAACAATGTTGAAGTCCGTATCGGGTATCATCGTCCTCAGGTGAGACGAAGGTGGTGCAAGTCGCTTATTGCTGATGACACGTTCCTGACGAAATGCTATTGTCAGTACACAATTTAACAGTCCGCATATCACAACAGCATAAAATAATACAATGAAATGGACGAGAAAATGCCATAATGGTTAAATAAATATGTGAAGTGAGAGACACACCTGGCAACTGAAGCTCAATGTGAAACGCTTCATGTCGTGTTATTGTAGCGGAAAGGTTTTTGGTTTTCAACCAGGGGATCCGGAGTTCGAATACTATTATCGGAATTTTTTATTACAGGACTCCGTTGCTCTATTGTGTAACTGCATCATTAGTATTTCCACTCCGAATGCTTGCAATGGGAGCGTAGTTTATTATCACTGACCCCTCGAAGGACTGTTAGAGGTGAAAATATGCTGCATGCCATGCACAGCTGGGAATAGCCTTATAATCATGCGAGTGGCAGTTAGCTCCGAGGAAGCGTACCCGCCAGTCAGGTTGAGAACAAGGGTTCTAGTCCTACTCTACGCATTGTTTTTTAAAATGTATTTATACTTTTAGGTTGTTGCGCTAACCAAATACGAGTGTATTTCTGTTCATTGCAAAATCTTGTATTGTGCTTTTAATTACGTTAATCTTGAAAACGAGTGCTTTAGACATTACTTAATACCTCATCATATCAGTAACCATCTGCTTGAAAAACTTGTCGGAGCAGACGTGGCATTGACTCAACAAGCTCCCTAAAGTACTGCAATCCTCGTCGAAGCGATCTCTTCCCATGCCTCCAACTTAACGCCTCACAAAGCATCATGCGAACGCGGAAGGATGAGGCCAGTGTTTCTTTGCTTATAGCGTTACCACCTAGACCACACATGTTCAATTGGGAAGAAGTCTGGAGCTCGAGGGACCCATTGGGGCAGTTCAATGGAGTCCTGCTCAGAAAACCAGCCTTGAACACGAGCGCTCGTGTGGATTGACGAGTTGTCTTGCACCTTATCTTGATAGAGCTCTCTCACACTCGGAAACATAACATTCTACAGAATGTTCAAATTATGGTCCGATGTGAGATGATCGTTTATCCGATGTATTACTACAGCTCTGTCAGACGATATCCGCCTCCAACACGACAACACTGCCTGAACACACGCCTATATAAGCTACAGTTGGGGAATTATTCATACAGCCTGATATTGACACAAAATTACTACTTATCTTGTGTACACAGTTCAGATCACTAAAACATAAACGGAGATGCTTCATCACAACACATCGCAAACGACACAAAGTGAATACACGGAAAAAGTGTGTAAATAATAACGAAATACGTAATTAGTCTGGATTAACCCAGTGGCATAAGTATTCATACACCTGGTTTGTAATTCAACTGTACAGGCAGTGGATACATCCCCCTCCCTATTCAGTGCCCAGCGGTTGTTAATAAGACTTCGATGCGCAATGTACAGCACCGGTACAGAGTACAAGTTGTTATTGTTATCCGAAAGGTGCGCAAGACCAAGGAAACTACGGTTGCTGATAGAGAAACCATGGTACTGCTTCATAACCAAAATAAATCTTATTATGAAATCGCAGATGTTGTATATACAAACCTTGGTAAAGTTTAAAGTGTCATACGGCGATTTAAAACAAGCAGAACCCTTGTAAACAGCGAAAGATCAGGCCGGCCATACAACCTGACGACTCGAGAAAGGAGGGTGGTAGTGAAAAGTCATGAAGAATCCGAAAATAAGTGCGACGGAAATAAAAGCCCATGTAGAAGAATATTACGGTAAACAAGCCACAAGTAGAACGATCAGAAGAATCCTTCGTCGCGCGGAGTATAAAGCTAGTGTCACCAGGAAGGAAACCTACATTAGTAAGAAAAATCAAGTAGCCAGATTGCAGTTTACCAGTGAGTTTGTAGGAAACGATAATGGATTCTGGGGCCGAGTTTTATTCACAATGATGGACGAGTGTTGGTCTGGAGAAAGCGTATTACTGAGCTGGACATCAAAAATATCCAGGCTACGGTGAATCACGGAGGAGGTGGAGCAATGGTATGAGGCTACATGGCAGCTTCAGGTGCAGGAGAACTCTGAAATTATGGACAGATTTGGTTACCTGAATATACTGAAGGAAAATTTGCAGAAGAGTGCTGACAAACTGGGCAATAGGGACAATTTCTATTTCCAGCAAATAATGATACCAACATAGGCCTAACGCGGAAATTGTCCCCAGACCTCAAACCAATCGAGCATTTGTGGAACGAGCTGGGGACAAGAGTAAGGAAGCATGACATTACCAGCAAACAAAGGTTAAAGCAACTGTTTGCTACAGGAATGAAACATAATTGGTTCCGAAACAACAAGGAAATTGGTATATTCCATTCCCGAAAGGCTTACACAAGTCATCCATAAAAAGGAATGGATACAAAATATTAAGAAACGATTTGGTGGAGAAACAACGTACGTTTGTTCTTGTATGAATACTTGTGTCCTACGTAAAATGATATTCCAATTTAGTAATGAGTCATTTCGTGTTGATTTTCTTATGTATATATTCAAGTCGAGATTGGAAAGGAAGAGGGTTAGCTGGCTTGGCAACCAGTTGTAAAAACCGCTAACGCCGACTGTCGAGCGGCGGTAAATAACTCGACCACCCATAGGGGCCAAAGGCTTCGGGCGGATGAGCCCCTTTGGGTGGAGTGATGGTCCCCTCAGTGTAGAAAATGACGCTGGAACCCATCATCTGTGTCTGGCCCAACGGAAAAACGGACGGAGGAACCTCCTTTTTGTGGTTCTCATTGGTCGTGGAGGCGGATGACGTCATGCCAGACGGACTGACTGTGAAGGCGAAACTCAATGATATTTCGAGTCTGTGGCAGTCCGTTGCAGTCGTGGTACTAGAACCTGCATGTCGAATTTCATTTGTGCCGCAGGGTATAGTTCCGAGATCATAATATATGGGTCACTTCCTTGCAAGCTGCGATCCACCTTTAAAAAATCCCGCTTGTGGCAGTTTTTCCTGCTGTCACCCCCTTCAACTCAAGTCCAACGGCAATGGGATAAGGATGGTGGAGGCAAGTTTTCGGGTGAAACTGGAAGCCTCTATCAAAAAGGCTTTCACGGCCGCAGATCTTATAATCACGGGAATAGAACCAGCTTTTGGGTGGTTAGGCCGTGTGCATTTTGCAGAGTTTCGTCCAGACGTGCCATTTGGACTCATCAGCTGGAATGGCACGCCCCTCTAGAACTCTGCTTAGCAGTGGCAGACCAAACTGTGTGGCCCTGCCGTGTTAGCAAATCTACATCTCCAATGGGGGAGTATTTTTTAAACGGAGAATTTATTTCTCCTTTAGCAGGTTAGCAAACTAGATTTGCTAACACGGCAGGGCCACACAGTTTGGTCTGCCACTGCTAAGCAGAGTCCTGGAGGGGCGTGCCATTCCAGATGATGAGTCCAAATGGCACTTCTGGACGAAACTCCGCAAAATGCACACGGCCTCACCACCCAAAAGCTGGAAGCCTCTAGTTCGGACCTGCACGTTGGTAGCAGATGTGTGATGGTCGTCTTTCTGAGACCCCGTGACTACTCAGGAATTCGGTCCTGCATCTATGTTTGGGCAGGCCTATTTAGGATCACCGCTGCCCACCCTGAATGGGGAAGGCCCTAGAAAATGTGGGCTAAACATCAGTAGTCACACTCTCAGCCGGCTAGTAGGCCGCACCAAGCGGGTCATCCCTTATAAGGTTGAAAAACGAAGATTAACAAAACTTTGATTATAGGAACCTGGAATGTTTGAACCCTACTTGTTTTGAAAGACAATAACGGACCGGAGAGAAGAACGTCGCTTGTCACCCATGAGCTTGGACGAATGAACATTAATATTGCTGCCTTAAGTAAAACCAGACCCTCCAGGGAGTTCAGCTCAGGCTACACAATCTTCTGGAAGGGAAAAGACAAGGGAGAACACCGCATTTATGGTGTGGGATTCGCTGTGAAGACCACACTGGTGAATGATTATCAGCTAACTCCAATCGCAGTCAGTGAAATAATGATGACTCTCCGAATCCCACTCTCTGGAGCCAAATCTATGACACTCATCTCTGCATATGCTCCCACCTTGGATGCTGATGTAGAAGCTAAAGACCAATTCTACAACCTGCTAATCACTACCATAACCAAAGTACCATCAAGTGACAAACTCTTACTACTTAGAGATTTCAACGCCAGATTTGGTAAAGATCACCAATTATGGGGCAATGTGATGGGAAAACATGGCCTTGGCAAATGTAATGCCAATGGTCTACTTCTCCTTGGTTTACATGCTGAACATGAATTCTTCATTACTAATACTCACTTCCGCCTGCCTAATCGCTACAAGACCATTTGGATGCATCCTCACTCAAAGCACTGGTACATCCTTGATTATATCATCACCAGGCAATGTGATAAAAAAGATGTCCTTGTTACAAGGACCGCAAGAAACGTAGATGACTGCTGGACAGATCATAAGCTCCTTTTTTGCCGGTTGAAAATCTCAATCTGTCGCAAACCAAAACGATCCATCCACAACCTGCCCAAAAAGATATTCGGTACTTCTAAACTTCAAATTGAATCCATTGCTACAGATTGCAGAAATGAAATCTCAAACAAACTGGCTAGTCATCCAGTCAGCAGTGATAGTACAAATCAGGAATGGGCCACGCTTCAGAAGGGCATCACTGAATCAGCTGAGGAAACAATTGTTATTTGGGAAAAAAAGACAGGACGGGTTTGATGAAAATAATGAAGAAATTAATTGTCTGATCAATGCCAAACGGGAAGCCCACCTATCCTACCTTCAAGATCCCTCTTCCAATGTGAAAAAAATCACATTTCTCGGAACTTAAAGGAAAATGTCAGACACAAATTAGGGAAATTAAGTATAACTGGTGGCAACAAAAAGCTGAAGAACTGCAAAGACTATCTGATGCCCATGACCTGCAAAACTTCTATGCTGGCATAAAGGATATATATGGTCCAATTCGATCTTCATCAGGGTCATTGGAGACTGCTGACAACTCCATCATTTTAACTGATAATGGAGAAATTTTAGATCGTTGGAAGGAACATTTCTTTTCACTTCTAAATCGTGTCTCCAATGTTGCTGGGGACTTTCTTCGTAATGTCTCTATCGGGCGAGTTGGCCGTGCGGTTAGGGGCGCGCGGCTGTGAGCTTGCATCCGGGAGATAGTGGGTTCGAATCCCACTGTCGGCAGCCCCGAAGATGGTTTTCCGTGGTTTCCCATTTTCACACCAGGCAAATGCTGGGGATGTACCTTAATTAAGGCCACGGCCGCTTCCTTCCAACTCCTAGGCCGTTCCTATCCCAACGTCGCCATAAGACCTATCTGTGTCGGTGCGACGTAAAGCCATTCGCATTAGCGTAATCTCCCTCAGCAGCCCAACAACCATGGATGACAGTTCCACCTACGTACAGAGACTTCACCAAAGCACTCAATCAACTAAAACCAAGAAAGGCTCCTGGTCCTGATATCCCTCTGGAACTGATACAAAATGGAGGTATACCCTCGAAGACGTAGACTTTTCATAATCATCCTCTTGATTTGGGAAACTCGAGAAGTACCTGACGACTTGAAGAATGCTACCATCATCACTATCTTCAAGAAAGGCGATCGTAGTGTATGTGGCAACTACCGTAGTATATCGCTTTTGTCAATTGCAGGTAAAATCTTCTCAAGAATTCTATTAAACCGGCTCCGAGTTATATCGGAGAGGATTTTGCCTGAGTCTCAATGTGGTTTCCGAACCTCTAGAGGCACAAAAGATATGATCTTCTGTGCTAGACAACTCCAGGAAAAATGCAGAGAACAACAGGAGCCTCTGTATTTAGTTTTCTGTGATCTGGAAAAATCCTTAGATTCAGTACCAAGATCTAATACGTGGAAAGTATTTAGACATTTTGGATGTCCTGAACGTTATGTGGAATTGGTTCAAACTCTTCATGATGGCATGACTGGACAGGTTCTTCATGTTATCAGATTCGTTCCCAATCACTCATGGATTGAAACAAGGCTGTGTACTTGCTCCTACGCTCTCTGCACTGTACATGGCTGCCATGCTGCATGAATCATCTGCAAACAACTTAGGCATGGATATTAAATTTCGTTTTGATGGAGGCCTTTTCAATCTGGCAAAACTTTGCTCACAAAGACGAACTCTGGTTACCCGGATGACAGAACTGCAGTATGCCGATGACACTGCATCTTCTGCTCTAACACCTGCAGAACTACAACCAACTGCTTTTAAACTGCATGTGATGGCTATGGTCTTGCCATTAATGCGAAAAAAACGAAGGTACTTGCACAACCTGCCCCAGGATTAACACTTCCTGAGTTCAGTATTTCCATCTTAGACACAACACTGGAACAGGTTGATCACTTTTCATATCTTTCAAAGATACTTTGTCTAAACGGTGTACCTGTGAACAAGTCGTTGATAAAAGAATTGGGGCTGCTCATGCAGCATTCGGATGGTTAATGCACAGAGTCTTCATGAATAACGACCTAAAACTGCATACCAAACTCATGGTGTACAAAGCTGTTGTCATTTCCACGCTGCTGTACGGCTGTGAAACTTGGACACACTATCGCCGTGATATCAGAAAACTTGAGCGCTTCCACCAACTGCAAATGAGATTCATCTTAAATATTAAGTGGGAGGACTATGTGACCAACACGGCAGTTCTCGACAAAGCGCAGCTAAATAGCATTGAGACAACAATCATCGCTCATTAACTGAGATGTTCCCCACATGGCTGATACCAGGCTTCCGCGCCAAATTCTTTATGGTGAACTTTGCTCCGGCAGTAGACCTCATGTAGCCTCTCTTAAGCACCAGCTGAAACACACCATGAAGACAATTGGTATAGATATACAGACATGGGAAGAATGTGCTGGGAACCGCTCACTCTAGCGGAACACTACATCCACCACTGTCAACTTGTTTGAAAGAGAACGGCGCAGACATCAAGAGGCCAAGCGACAAGCAATTACAACGCCGCACTCCTCCATCCATTGTGTGAGCGCATGTTTTATGCCAGGACTGGTCTGTTTAGTCATTGTAAACACATCCATAAACTGACTTGAACTGGTCAATGTATGCAGGAATAAGTTATATACACTCGGATCGAGTTACAGTTGACGAAGTCGAGACGTTAATAAACAAGTGTTTATTAAATTACGTTCTTTTGTATAATTAATTCTGATAAAATGCTTTTTCCATGTAAACCCATCTGTATGAAAACTTATGTCCCTCACCGTATCTTCTTTGTATCGAGCTCCTCGTGACTTGTAAACATGAACCGACCCGAACTTCGCCAAACTGGAAGATCACATGACCCCAATTACGATTTAACTCCATCTCGACGAAGGCGCACCGATTGACGTTCTGTTCATCCATAGGGACACTTTGGGGACAGATTTTCTGCAGTGGAGTCCAGCTTATCGTAATCGTTTACGGACTGTGTACGGACATCCAGAAAGATTGGTTGCCTGCATGACCTCCGCCGAGTTTAAGAAGGGGTTCTCCTGAATGGTTGTAAGTAACCTGTTATTTTTTACCCCAGCAGAAACCTGCTTAAATCCAGTTCCCTGCTACCCTCCAATGCTGTATCCATCTCTGAGCAGTCCTAGGGCGAAATGCCACACCGAATTGCTGCCTCACGAAAGGACGAGTTGGACGAGAGCCAGCAATTGCTCTCTTGACAGGTCTAAAAAATGTGCCATGCCAGAACGGAGTGAAGCATTCAGCATCGAAGTTAGTACGGCCTGGCGTCATCAAGGTGCATTCGTTCGGTAAAACAACGAAATCCTTCACGCCTGGATTCCAACATTAGCTGCTATGGTAGGCACGAATTTTGTAGCCTACAGCTGACCTAGTGCGTTACGTGGGAGCGTGCTTATAATTCCATAGTGCTGTATGTCAGCGCATGTCACGAGGAGGAAAGAGAGGGGAGGGGTTAGAGCGTCTGATACAACGAGTAAGAACTACGGGCAAACCGCATCCAATTGCCTGTACAAAGCCGAACATAACCGAAGTGGACTTCAGTAGTGACAATTGGGAATTAGAAGTTTTACAATCTGTTTTACGTCGCACCGACACAGAGAGGTCTTAGGGCGACAATGGGATAGGAAAGGGCTAGGAGTGGGAAGCAAGCGGCCATGGCCTTAATTAGGTACAGCCCAAGCATTTGCCGGGAGTGAAAATGGAAAACCACGGAAAACCATCATCAAGGCTGCCGACAGTGGGGTCGAACCCACTATCTCCCGGATTGTAGCTCACAGCCACGCGCCCCTAACCGCACGGCTAACTTACCCGGTGGAATTAGAAGTGCGGGGGGGGGGTACAAAAATGTATAGGCAACAAAAGGTCCAAGGGGGTGGGGGGAGTAGTCATCAACATTGAAATAAATTGCTATGAAATGGTAAGTTATTTATGTTCTCTGTGTGAATTTCGATGGTTGACAGTCTACCAACTAAGTGCGGTAATAATACAATAAAACTTTCACTAGAGGAACAATAATTACACATGTATTACAATTAAATAGAAGTACAGAGCGATTATACAATTTAAAAGCAATTTAACACTAACAAAGTAGCAGACACTAGATAGAACTGAACAGACACTTTGACTGAGTGAAACTGCGCGCCGCAAGCAAAAATATACCCCTGCTACCCTTAGTCGCAGATGATGCTACGCATTGCTCCGCGGGTCTCCGCTATTTGCTGTGGCGCTGTACAATTCGGTTAGCTGCGACGAACGACATTTTGTGCGTATTTTCCCTTAATATTGGAGGAAATAATCAGCTGAAAATAAAACAGGATTTGTACAAATTGCACTTTTTAATAATTCCTAGTTTCAGGCGATTAAAATGGAATAAAAATGTATTTTTGTCCACAAAAAGGCTTGGGGCGGGGGCGCTGCTGCTGGTGGACTTCCCTATATATTTCACGTCTCCAGAGATGCGAAAACGTTTGATTGTTCATCTATACATCTCTCTAGCGTAACAGATTGTGATATTAGCTGTCGCCTTCATGGGCCAGGGTTCGATTCACGGTACTGCCAGACATTTAAGACAGCAGGAGTGTTGGTATGTAATGGCCCATGCAGCTCGCTTCCATTAGAGGTGTGTCTTAAAAGAGCTGGACCTTCTGAGGACGAGGACATGAATTTCATCCCCTTCCTTGGCTGGACGGTCAGCGTAGTGGCCTTCGTTTCAGAGAACCCCGGGTTCGATTCCCGGCCGGGTCACGGATTTTAATGGTTAATTCCCCTGCTTCGCGGACTGGATGTTTGTGTTGTTCCCAACATCCCCGTAACGCACGCACAACACTATACCCCTTTCAGATATAATTTACCACCGATCTAAATTTTGGGATGTCGCTCAGGTGGCACATTCCCCATCAGCTGTTTACCTCTCAATCAATCCATCAATCAGTCACCACTGATACGCATTTCGAGCAGGCGCTCTGTTGGCATATTGCCAATCAGTAGTTTACCTACCCTTTTCTGAAGTAATTTCAAGGAATTTGGAGCCGGGCTGAGTGGCTCAGACGGTTGAGGCGCTGGCCTTCTGACCCCAACTCAGTCCGGTGGTATTTGAAGGTGCTCAAATACGTCAGCCTCTTGTTGGTAGATTTACTGGCACTTAAAAAAACTCCTGCGGGGCTAACTTCCTACACCTCAGCGTCTCCGGAAGTCGTAAAAGTAGTTAAAAATAATGTAATTGGCTTTACGTCCCACTAACTACTTTAACGGTTTTCGGTGACGCCGAGGTACCGGAATTTAGTCCCGCAGGAAATCCTTAACGTACCAGTAAATCTACCGACACGAGGCTGACGTATTTGAGCACCTTCAAATACCACCGAACTGAGCCAGAATCGAACCTGCCAAGTTGGGTTCAGAAGGCCAGCGCCTCAACCGTCTGAGCCACTCAGCCCGGCGTAAAAGTAGTTAGTGGGACGTAAAGAAAAATAACTATTTATTATTATTAAAAGGATTTGGAAATTTCTCGAACATCGCACTCCTTTTTCTAATAACGGTCATTTGCCCCAATTTGTCCTCTTGAATTCAAAATGTATCTTCATATTGTGATCTTTCCTACTTTTATAAACTCCACTCAATCTTATTCGTCTATTAATGTCATAATACGCCATCTATATAATGACAGCTCGGAGCGTACCGCTTAGTCGAGCAGCTCGTCTCCTTTCTCCCAAGTCTTCCAGTCCAATCTTTGCAACATTTTCGTAACGGAAATCACTGAGAACAAAACGAGCTGCTTTTCTTTGGATTTTTCCTGTTCTCAAATCAATCCTAGTGAGGGTCCCATACAATGGAACCAGGCTCTAATTGTGGTCTCAAAAGGGATTTATGTCCTCTCCTTTATATCCCATACATACTCTCAACCATATGAAGAAATCTGTAAACTTTATTTACAATCCCGTTTATGTGATTATCACAATTAAGTTCTTTCCTAGCTGCCTCTGTGGTGTAGTGGTTACTGTGATTAGCTGCCACTCCCGGAGGCCCGGGTTCGATTCCTGGCTCTGCCACGAAATTTGAAAAGTCGTACGAGGGCTGGAACGGAGTCCACTGAGCCTCAGGAGGTCAACTGGGAGGTGTGTAGAGGTGGGTTCGATTCCCACCTCAGTCATCCTGTAAGTAGTTGTCCATGATTTCCCACTTCTCCACCAGGTAGCTACCTTAAGGCCACGGCAGCTTCTTTCCCTCTTCCTTGTCTATTCCTTCCAATCTTCCCATCCGCCACCAAGGCCCCTGTTCAGCATAGCAGGTGAAGCCGCCTGGGCGAAGAACTGGTCATCCTCCCCAGCTGTATCCCCCCCGAGCCAATGTCACACGTTCCAGGACACTGCCCTTGAGGGGGTAGAGGTGGGATCCCTCGCTGAGTCCGAGGGAAAACTAACCCTGGAGGGTAAGCAGATTACGAAGAAGGAGAAGAAGAAGTTATTTTCTTATATGAACACCTAAGTGCTTACAGTGATTACCATAAGAAACGCTCACCCCTTCAACTCAGTAATCAGTACCAAGAAAACAGTACCGTCATGTTATCCTTAGCTGACTTTCGCTAAATTCAATTTCTTGGCAAGCTCTTTCAATTTTATTTCTAACCCTACTTCTTTCCAACCTGCAAGTCCTTCTTAGTCTCTTTACTTCTCTGTTATAATGTAGAGGGTGTGCTATTGCTTGACAGACGAACAACACAAAAAACGCCGAATAATAGATGGCCAATAAAGAAGCAGAAAGAAGAAGAAATTTGAAGGAATTGGTTTTGATGACATACAGTTTAGCCGGAATTAAGCCAGATAACTTCATGAGGGTGTTCGGAACATCAATGAAGGCATACAACCACGAACTACACTGTTAAGTGTAAGAAAGGGCCAAGAGCCCTAACTTCGCCACTTTATAAAGACACAAATAAATGAATTTAAAAAATAATTACGTAAATCGTAAGTAATATATTATGCCGAAGCAGTGATGAGAATCTCACTGCCGATGAAGAAGTACCAAACAGGTGGAGTTGTTCAACAGTGGAACAGTGCAAGTAATGAATGAAGAAACAAAATACCACCGACCAGAACTGCATATAACCTACTTTTCTCTTTGTTGCCCGAAGAAAACGCTGCTATTTATTAAATGGAAGACAGAGAGAGGGCCCCTGAAGAAGATGCCACAGTACCAGAACTTATCAAGAATGGTGGGAGGAAATGCTATGAATCATGCTTTGTAGGGAAATGAATGAATGCCGTAAGACTGGCAGACAGCCCTCATCTGTCCCAGCCAATATTATCGTACACTTTCAGGAGAAATTGTTCACGGTGAAATTTCACACATATATTTTTGCCAATATTCTAGTAACAAAAAATTAAAATTTGTAATTCTTTAAATTTTTTTTACAAGTTGCACAGGAATCACATGAATATATAACTGTTCAACTGTTGATATTAAACAAGCATTTGGGAGCGCTAAGGGTCCTCAGTTATTTGAAGTAATGAAATAACTTTGAATTCCAGGGAAGTTGATTAACTGAAATGGCGTATGGCTTTTATAGCGCCGGGAGTGTCCGAGGACATGTTCGGCTCGCCAGGTGCAGGTCTTTTGATTTGACACCAGTAGGCGACCTGCGCGTCATGATGAGGATGAAATGATGAAGAAGACGACACATGCACCCAGCCCAGTGCCAGTGAAATTAACCAATGATGGTCAAAATTCCCGACCCTGCCCGTAATCGAACCCGGAACCCCTGTAACCAAAGGCCAGCACGCTAACCATTTAGCCATGGAGCCGGACACGTTGATTAACTAAAGTAAGACGGCGCAATTTCTCCACGTTACTGTCTTAACATCTGTATGGAGAACGTAATATGACCATGAGGGGTGATTTTAAAAGAACTAGATAGATCATTGCTAGTGGTTATTGGCGCACTGTGCAAACACTTGAACAAATCGTTACTCGACTTACGTAGCTTTCACATGAAAAGATGTTTGTCGTCATTGTGAACTGCCGAATAAAGTTGCTGTTGACTTTCACACGCTACGGCTACTGGCCATATTCATCAGTCACATCTCAGCGCTTAGTTAAAATGGATCGCACAGGATGTCTTGATGGTACTTAGTGTACCTTATGGATGAAAATAACAACTTACGAACATTATGTTCATACAATCTACCAGAGAAAGAAATCGTTCGGTGCTTTTCTCTTTCTGTCTGAAGAACGAAGGAACAACGAGGACATTTTTTCTCCATTTTTTAACGCACGTTTACTGCAGATTTTGACTAGCTTTACGATAACAGACTGGCCTCGCCGGAACGATGATACGCCGTAAGAGGGTGAAAATCTTGTACAGCGCTACTGCTGTAGTGGCTGCGAAGGCTGACACGATCGCCGTTCAACAGGAAGAGCCATTCCGGCTACTTGTGACGTCCGAAAGATCTAAATTAACTCAATGAAAGGCGGAAGCCGTAAAGTGAAAGGAGACTAAGGCATATAGAAGTTACAACATTAATAAAAACCATTTTTCCAATACATAACAATCCTTATATTTAGGATAAAACCATTAATCAGATGTTAGAACTAGGGCATGTTTCACTTATAATTCGTAAGCACAGGGTACAGGGCACAGGGTACAGGGCCCTGACCTACCTTGGATTAAGTTATTCCTAGCTGATGATGCTTACGAAGTATAAGTGAAACATGTCCTAGTTCTAACATCTGATTAATGGTTTTATGCTAAACATAAGGATTGCTATGTGTTGGAAAGGTGGTTTTTATTAATGTTGTAACTTCTATATTCTGAAATCTAATATGGTTCTATAATGAGATTCATAACTTGCAAGACTAAGATATGACAAACAAAACGGTTCTGGGCACAAATGATATGGACATAGAGTTGAATGGACAATATGGCAGAGAGGACACCTTCAAGTACTTGTGAACATTGATTTTAGTGTATAATAATAGAGATATTACGTGAAGGAATGGAGGACAGTTCTAAAAGAGGCTAAGGTTAAACGAAAAGGGCCATCATAAATTCAAAGAAATGTATGAGAAATTCAATATAACAGCATTGCGATCATGAAAAATGTAATAAGTATTGTTCTGCATATCGAACACAACTTTCCAAACTGAGCCTTTCGGGAGTTGCAAGCTTTGATGGCTTTCCGGTAAATTAGGCCACGCAAAAATTATTAAAACTGTCAACGTTTTAGGTACACTCTGTTAGCCCTTGTGAAGACGAAATGAATGAATATCCCAGAGGACCAGCAAAGCTTGTCAGTTGACATCGACCGTGAAAGTCTGCACCAATATAATATCGAAAGTTAATTCTTCGCGATGCACGCCACTTGGTCAAAACACTAAGTCAGTGTCGACCTCAGTAGCACAGTCTCTTAATTGCTGCTCTGTCCCCATGATAGCAGGTTCTATTCTTCTTCGTCTTTTTTTCTATTTGCTTTACGTCGCACCGACACAGATAGGTCTTATGGCGACGATGGGACAGGGAAGGGCTAGGAGTGGGAAGGAAGCGGCCGTGGCCTTAATTAAGGTACAGCCCCAGCATTTGCCTGGTGTTAAAATGGGAAACCACGGAAAACCATCTTCAGGGCTGCCGACAGTGGGGTTCGAACCTACTGTCTCCCGAATACTGCGAATACTGGATACTGGCCGCACTTAAGCGACTGCAACTATCGAGCTCGGTCTTCTTCGTCTTCATCATATTATTATTATTATTATTATTATTATTATTATTATTATTACACTGACTGACAGAGCAAATGCAACACCAAGAAGGAGTGGTCAGAACTTTATGCCAATTGCAGGGTAGACTGACGTCACTGAGGTATGCTCATGATGTGAAATGCGCCGCTGTGCTGCGCACGGAGCGAACGATAAATGGGACACGGCGTTGGCGAATGGCTCACTTCGTACCGTGATTTCTCAGCCGACAGTCATTGTAGAACGTGTTGTCGTGTGCCACAGGACACGTGTATAGCTAAGAATGCCAGGCCGCCGTCAACGGAGGCATTTCCAGCAGACAGACGACTTTACGAGGGGTATGGTGATCGGGCTGAGAAGGGCAGGTTGGTCGCTTCGTCAAATCGCAGCCGATACCCATAGGGATGTGTCCACGGTGCAGCGCCTGTGGCGAAGATGGTTGGCGCGGGGACATGTGGCACGTGCGAGGGGTCCAGGCGCAGCCCGAATGACGTCAGCACGCGAGGATCGGCGCATCCGCCGCCAAGCGGTGGCAGCCCCGCACGCCACGTCAACCGCCATTCTTCAGCATGTGCAAGACACCCTGGCTGTTCCAATATCGACCAGAACAATTTCCCGTCGATTGGTTGAAGGAGGCCTGCACTCCCGGCGTCTTCTCAGAAGACTACCATTGACTCCACAGCATAGACGTGCACGCCTGGCATGGTGCCGGGCTGGAGCGACTTGGATGAGGGAATGGCGGAACGTCGTGTTCTCCGATGAGTCACGCTTCTGTTCTGTCAGTGATAGTCACCGCAGACGAGTGTGGCGCCGGCGTGGAGAAAGGTCAAATCCGGCAGTAACTGTGGAGCGCCCTACCGCTAGACAACGCGGCATCATGGTTTGGGGCGCTATTGCGTATGATTCCACGTCACCTCTAGTGCGTATTCAAGGCACGTTAAATGCCCACCGCTACGTGCAGCATGTGCTGCGGCCGGTGGCACTCCCGTACCTTCAGGGGCTGCCCAATGCTCTGTTTCAGCAGGACAGCAGGATAATGCCCGCCCACACACTGCTCGCATCTCCCAACAGGCTCTACGAGGTGTACAGATGCTTCCGTGGCCAGCGTACTCTCCGGATCTCTCACCAATCGAACACGTGTGGGATCTCATTGGACGCCGTTTGCAAACTCTGCCCCAGCCTCGTACGGACGACCAACTGTGGCAAATGGTTGGCAGAGAATGGAGAACCATCCCTCAGGACACCATCCGCACTCTTATTGACTCTGTACCTCGACGTGTTTCTGCGTGCATCGCCGCTCGCGGTGGTCCTACATCCTACTGAGTCGATGCCGTGCGCATTGTGTAACCTGCATATCGGTTTGAAATAAACATCAATTATTCGTCCATGCCTTCTCTGTTTTTTCCCCAACTTTCATCCCTTTCGAACCACTCCTTCTTGGTGTTGCATTTGCTCTGTCAGTCAGTGTATATGCCCCTCCAACTGTTATCGGCCTCCGGAGTACCGGAAATGTTTCCTGACTGCACTGACATATGTCTTTAGCTATTACGCACTCAAACGCCAAATGAATGCATCGGAATCCAACACTGCAATCTTCAACACAGAAAGTGAGCCCATGATCAACTATACTACATGACCGTTCACTCTTGTTTCAAGGCCAGTGTTCTATTAGAAGACCTTCGTACCAACAATATCTGCTGAAAAAAGGGCTTGAAGTTTCCTTCCTCTTTACTCAGAGTATAGAAAGAGAAGAGACAAGTGCGAGAAAGCCAAGAGTGAATGACTAAACAGTAGCTTAGCTTTGCTAACTAAACTTCGATAGAAATTCTCTCGGAACATTATCTTACCTTTACTATAGTGCAAAGTGAAGAACCCAGATACAATCATACAGATCGCCATCCCACATCCGCTCAGCATACAAAGCGGCCTCCGACCAAATCGTTTCATCAAAGCTGTGTTGCACAAGCTCATGAAACAGCGAACTGCTCCCACCAAGATCGTCGCTATGGAGGGATCCACGGAACTGCCAGCATCCTGTGTTGAACATGGAAAAGCAACTTTTACTCCAAGTTTATATTAAGAAAACCTGCCTATGGTAAAGGTGGCTGGAACCTAGGTCCAATTACCTAACAGGATGTTGTAACATTTTGATGATAATAATAAATAAAATCATGAATAAAATATATATAAATAAAATTACTCAAAAACTTAATAAAATTAATAAGCATAATTAACCGAAATGTCCGTAATATGGGCGCCAGAGTTCACCAGAATGGATCCCTCGAATTTAGATAAGAGCATGAATAAACTGTATATCCCAGGGCGTGTACATAATGCTGCGTACTGGTACATCTGCTGCAGGCCTTACCTAACCTCCTGAAAACGACTAATTAGGTAGGAACTGCAACTAGGTTCATCAATAACACTGATTCTAAAATAGCTAACTATATTCTGAACAAATTCCGTGTATGAGCAACTCATCAACATACAACATTATACATATAATACACACAAAGTATTGCTGGAAGACTCCATATTTACAACAACAACAATAATGAAAATCGTGGGAAAACGAAAGCGAGAACTAAGCTACCATTTGTAGATAGTCCGATGAACAATGTACATGTATGAAGATAAATACCCTTCACTGTCTATATCAATTCGACTTACCGATTCTCATAATCGGCAGTTATCACATCACACAGATACTGTACCTTGTAATACTGTGTTCACATATTTTAACACTTGTTGTAAAGATATATACACACGTCTGTCGATCCTCAACATAAATTATGGAAAGTCTGAGATAGCTTTCACCAACATATAAGGCCAGACCTCCACAAGTACTAACAACACTTAATGCGTACGCCCTCCGCAATTTGTTGATCAGCCACTTTCCACTAACATAACCAGACTACGCTCCACGAACGTCTGAAGTCCAGTCCATTGCAGCCGTGTCACTCGAGTACCGTCTATCAGCACCACTTCCTTCCCGTACAGTGTGTCAGTTGTCGTTCCTTCATACAGTGTTACTGCTTGTAGTTGTAGTAGTTACATTACAATGTCCCTGGTTGCCGCCGTATGATCAACCTTTATAGACATCAACATCCCCCTCCTCTCAGATGATACGTCTGGATTGGTGCTTGCCAGCCAATCATGAGTGAACCTCATGCCCTGAACGTCTCCTTTCTCCCAAGACAATAAACTCTGGGGTATATCATATGAGTCAACGATCTTCCCTAGTACAATAACATCAACGAACACTGGGATGTCCGCATGAGTCATCCGGATTACCAGGTTCCGATATAGCAATGTTTTCCCACTCGTGCAAAACAAATTACTCATACCTACATATGTGGATATCTTCCAGCTTACCAATATAAATGGCTAAATATACAAATGAAATACTGATTATAATAATAATAATAATAATAAATCGAATACTGACAATAATATCTCTAACTTCTACATATAATTCGGGGGTGTGATATATGTACTATCACAATGTCAAAATACGACAAGCACATTGTTCTGATGACAAAGAAATGGGTAGCAGGTTAACTCCGGGAAACAGACAATTTAACCATTCTATCCCAATAGCGCAGAAGTTAAGGGTCATTCCACTACTCCAGGGGCCTTGAGAGCCTACAAAAGTTGACTATTTTAATTGTGTGCAATTATGGGAGACTGGGATACATGAATGATTCCTCTGTAATTGTTGTGGCATTCAGCAGTAAGTCTCCTTGAGTCCTGAGATCTGATGGTACTGAGTATAAGAATCTAACAGAGGGAAAGCAGTGTAACCATATCAATCAGATTCTAATTGCTACTATCTAAGATATAGGTCTGTGGTTTCCAATCTTTTTTTTATTATTATTCCAGGTTCTCAAATATCGCCCTCCGTTCCCAAGGATAAAATTAATACTTAACAAGGCAAACATGGCATAGACATTAACTTATCCATTTAAGAGTGTACAAAAGAGTGCTTTTATTATTTTGTGTCAGGTAGAATGAACCAAAGTTGAACCCAAGATTGTAGGTTCGATCAAGGCTCAGTCCAGTGGTATCTGAAGGTGCTAGGGTCAGTAGATTCACCAGCAAGTAAAGGAACTCCGACGGGGAAAATTTCTGGCTCTCGACAAACTAACAATTATTTTGTGATCAACTTTTCTTCCTACCAGTCCACAGTTGCCCTAATATAATTATGCTCCTGGCGACACTGTACTACTTCTGAAGAGGCACATGGCATACACCAGAAATGAGTAGCAGGTTCATTCCTGGGGGTGAAGGTGGCCAGACACTTAGTGTCCTGGTTACGGTCAGTGGATACCTTTACCTTACACTACTCCAAGGGCCTTCTTGGCCTGTGAGGAGATGGCTTTTTGCTTTTGGGATAGGAAAGAGAAAGGATTTGGAAGGTAAGGGCCATGATCTTAAGATTCAGCCCCAACATGTGATCTATACGAAAATGGATAACAACGGACAAACACATTCAGGGCTGCCCGCGGGTGAGGTTAGTACCCACTATCTCCAGAATGCAAACTACATGAACGTGCCATGTAGCCAACTTGCTCGGAAAGGACGGAGATCTTACATACACTGACTGACAGAGCAAATGCAACACCAAGGAGGAGTGGTTCGAAAGGGATGAAAGTTGGGGAAAAAAGAGAGTCGGCACGGAAGAATAATTGATGTTTATTTCAAACCGATATGCAGGTTACACAATGCGCACGGCATCGACTCAGTAGGATGTAGGACCACCGCGAGCGGCGATGCACGCAGAAACACGTCGAGGTACAGAGTCAATAAGAGTGCGGGTGGTGTCCTGAGGGATGGTTCTCCATTCTCTGTCAACCATTTGCCACAGTTGGTCGTCCGTACGAGGCTGGGGCAGAGTTTGCAAACGGCGTCCAATGAGATCCCACACGTGTTCGATTGGTGAGAGATCCGGAGAGTACGCTGGCCACGGAAGCATCTGTACACCTCGTAGAGCCTGTTGGGAGATGCGAGCAGTGTGCGGGCGGGCATTATCCTGCTGAAACAGAGCATTGGGCAGCCCCTGAAGGTACGGGAGTGCCACCGGCCGCAGCACATGCTGCACGTAGCGGTGGGCATTTAACGTGCCTTGAATACGCACTAGAGGTGACGTGGAATCATACGCAATAGCGCCCCAAACCATGATGCCGCGTTGTCTAGCGGTAGGGCGCTCCACAGTTACTGCCGGATTTGACCTTTCTCCACGGCGACGCCACACTCGTCTGCGGTGACTATCACTGACAGAACAGAAGCGTGACTCATCGGAGAACACGACGTTCCGCCATTCCCTCATCCAAGTCGCTCTAGCCCGGCACCATGCCAGGCGTGCACGTCTATGCTGTGGAGTCAATGGTAGTCTTCTGAGCGGACGCCGGGAGTGCAGGCCTCCTTCAACCAATCGACGGGAAATTGTTCTGGTCGATATTGGAACAGCCAGGGTGTCTTGCACATGCTGAAGAATGGCGGTTGACGTGGCGTGCGGGGCTGCCACCGCTTGGCGGCGGATGCGCCGATCCTCGCGTGCTGACGTCACTCGGGCTGCGCCTGGACCCCTCGCACGTGCCACCTGTCCCTGCGCCAACCATCTTCGCCACAGGCGCTGCACCGTGGACACATCCCTATGGGTATCGGCTGCGATTTGACGAAGCGACCAACCTGCCCTTCTCAGCCCGATCACCACACCCCTCGTAAAGTCGTCTGTCTGCTGGAAATGCCTCCGTTGACGGCGGCCTGGCATTCTTAGCTATACACGTGTCCTGTGGCACACGACAACACGTTCTACAATGACTGTCGGCTGAGAAATCACGGTACGAAGTGGGCCATTCGCCAACGCCGTGTCCCATTTATCGTTCGCTACGTGCGCAGCACAGCGGCGCATTTCACATCATGAGCATACCTCAGTGACGTCAGTCTACCCTGCAATTGGCATAAAGTTCTGACCACTCCTTCTTGGTGTTGCATTTGCTCTGTCAGTCAGTGTACAACTGCCCATCCCCATGAGGGCTTTGTCATTTCATCGCATTCCAAAACAGAAAAATAAGGTGACAATCGTGAGCTGTTAATAGTTCAGATCTCAGTCCAGGGGCATTATCTTTGTATTAGACAAGGCTGAGCCCTCCAGGATCATTCGGTTTAACTTTCTTTTTACAGTCGGCTTTACGTCGCACCGACACAGAGAGGTCTTATGGCGACGATGGGATATAAAACAGCTAGGACTGGGAAGTAAGCGGCCGTGGCCTTAATAAGGCACAGCCCAGGCATTTGCCAGGTGTGAAAATGGGAAAACACGGTAAACCATCTTCACGGGGCTGCCGACAGTGGGGTTCAAATACATTATCACCCGAATGCAAGCTTTTAGCTACGTGACCCAAACTGTGCAGCCACTTGCTTGGTTTTGCTAGTTGGTTAACGTCCTAACATATCGAAGATTTTCGGCGACTGAAGGATGGGAAACCTAGCGGCCATGTCCTTAATTAACATACAGCTGCAGCATTTGCTTGGTGTGAAAATACGAAACCACAGAAAACCATCTTCAGGGCTGCCCATGGTGTGGTACGAACCCACTACTACCGAATACTCGTTCATATCTGCGTGACCCTAACCGCACGGTCAACTCGCTCGATGGTCTGAATTGTTCATGACATTCGATAATATTCAACTACTGTAATGCATGTCAACGAAATACTGATTTTAAGAAAAAGTGAAAATACACCGTTTGAAGAGACATTCCTCAATTGGCCTGTGCTGAGGCCATTAAAATGTAAATAAATATAAAACAAACACACAAAAGCAACGGGGAAGCTCGGCGTACGAGCGTCACCTGAATCGACGCCACTGAGGTCTACGTAACAGGAATTATAGAAAATATAAGTTTTAATTTTCTATACCTGGTGCATTTGTACTTTATGAGATATTTAAGAAATTATATTTTTAATGCGATCGTTGAGCGGCGGTGATGTGAGGATATTGTTCAGTCGTCGTGGTAACGAACTAGTTAACGATGTTGGTGGTTGATGATGTCATGATTGATTTTAAGTTTCAAAAGTGCGTGGTCATTAGCACATACTCATCAGGGTAGGAAGATCATAAAGATGTTTATCTAAATGAGAAGAAACACGTGTAGAATCGATAATCAAAAGAGGAGGTGGAGTTTGGAAATCTAAACCTCAAATGTTCTAATATGAGAAAATATGATGGTTCACAACGCCCTAAGCTCGTTAAAAATGATCAAAAATGACATTGCACTGCCTGACCATTGCTCTTAGTTGAGGTGGAGGATTAGGGAATTAAATGATAGGGAATCTGCCATCTGGTCAACAGCCCTAAAAGCAGATCAGTGGTGATCGATTGACTGATTGATTCATTGACTGGTTGATTGATTGATTGATTGATTGATTGATTGATTGATTGATTGATTGATTGATTGATTGATTAATGTGTGCTCTACCTTTTCTGCAGCCACTCGTCTGAGCTGTGTGGCATTACAGAAACTAATCCGTTAACAATAGCTAGTTTACATCCGTAGTTCAGCACTACCAGAGTTCTACATAGTTTGGGAAATGAAATGGCGTATGGCTTTTAGTGCTTCGAGTGGCCGAGGGCATGTTCGGCTCGCCAGGTGCAGGTCTTTTGATTTGACTCCCGTAGGTGATCTGCTAGTCGTGATAAGGATGAAATGATGGTGAAGACAGCACATACACCCAGCCCCCGTGTCAGCGAAATTGACCAATGGTGGTTAAACTTCCTGACCCTGCCGGAATCGAACCCGGAACCCCTCTGACCAAAGGCCAGCATGCTAACCATTTAGCCATGGAGCCGGACCATAGTTTGGGGATATATGACATCTACTAATACATATTGTTCCTCATTAACTGATGAAATGCTCAGGTAGTATTTAATTCACGTCATCTCAGTTCTACTCAGCGTAATAGGTTATTCGAGCAGCACAAGTAACCAGATGATTTTGCAGATAATACGCATGCTGATGGCTCAGAATATACTAACATTAAGAATGCAACAACATTATTATGAACAGACGTACAATAGACTAAATTCTTCAAACCGAATCATTCTTTCTCTACAAGGTGAACGAACAATGTGGTAAAGCTGGAAAAGAAACAGATTTATTAATGAAGAGTAAGTACGAATGTAAACAAACAAACAAACAAACAAACAAACATTAACTAATAAATAAATAAATAAATAAATAAATAAATAAATAAATAAATAAATAAATAAATAAATAAAAAACAAATAAATAAATTCTTGAAACCAACTATTAAAATGGTATAAAACATCACAATAATAAAGTATAAACGTCCCCAAAGCCTGGCAGAAAACTTGTGGCAACAATATTCAAGATGGTTTTGTCAAGAAATCTGTTTCTAAGCAAAAAGTCTTTGAACAGACTCTTAACCTATATACCGTGCATTCAAGAGGAACTACAACCCCATTCGTTTAAAGAAAGAGCGTACGTGTTTAAGGTACAAGCCAGGTCCATGGTCTGAAGAGGACACCCAAATTCTTTACTGTAAAGCAATACGGCAATTCTGACGAGAAATATTTTTCTTTTTTTCTTCCCGCGTGGTATGCACACTTCGTTGTCAGAAGCCATCGTGTATTGTGTGGGCTTAGAAGTTCCATCGCGGAACGCCTGTCGCCACTGTACCCGCTGAACAGCTACGTTGTGGACGTTGCCGAATCACCCCTGCGTCATTGGGGTAAGAACGGGACGCGGGCGTCACATTGAAAGACCTGCACCTGGCGAGCCGAACCCGTCCTGGGATATCCCGGCACTAAAAGCCATACGACATTTCATTTCATTTCATGTAAGTAAATATGGAGGCAACCATATTGTTAGTACGCCAAAATTAATGTTTAATATTGTAATGTACATACTGCATATAGGTTATAAATATTAAGTTAGTCCTTTTTATTTACTAAAATTATATGTATTATTGCTAAAAATCAGACAAACTTTTCTGGGACAATTCAAATTAGCTTCCTTGTGTAATCTTGGGTAAAACCATGGACATGACTATCCAGGTATTTTTTTTTTTTGCTAGTTGCTTTACGTCGCACCGACACAGATAGGTCTTATGGCGACGATGGGACAAGAAAGGCCTAGGAGTTGGAAGGAAGCGGCCGTGGCCTTAATTAAGGTACAGCCCCAGCATTTGCCTGGTGTGAAAATGGGAAACACAGGTAAAAATACTCACGTGTATGTGATGAATACAGAACGGAAAATTTGGCAGGCTGGGTTTAACCATGCACATAATTATGAAAAGGTGGAGTGATGAAACGGAGTAGATTTCATTTAGAGTGAAGTAGAAAAGGCGAATAGCGAGGACACATATATAGGAAGTGGTATTCTGGGGAGAGCCGCTTGAGGATTCTGGGTTGTTGATTATGATTCAGAGGCCGCATGCTGTTACTCATTTTGTTCGGTGGATCCTTATTATGTGGTGACTCTCAGTCCGACTCAATGACTGTGTCAGTGTATCGTGCTGCCAGTCCGATATATTATGAAGTTCGAGTGAGATTTTCCCAGACGTGTAAGGTGAAGTACAGACAGTCGCACAGTCTATCAGTGCATCAAGTTGGATGGTACTTTATGTCAGCAGTGACTAGGCGCATCATGCACGAGAGAGAATGGAGAAATACTCGCTATAATAAGGTGCGACTCTGGAGATATATCGTCGCTGAGGTTCGAACTGAGGACGGCTCTGGAGTTCGAGAATATGAGGCTTCAAATCTAGACACAGAAGCAGAAGCCATGGGAGCGTGTATCTATTCTAAAGGTGGTAAGAACTGGATAATAATATGTTTGATTAGGGTTGTTCTGATTCTTACAGAAAATTATAAATTTTAATTTATAAAATGCAGGGATGAGTGGCTCAGACAGTTGAGACGCTGCCCTTTGACCCCAACTTGGCAGGTTCGATCCTGGCTTAGTCCGGTGGTATTTGAAGGTGTTCAAATACGTCAGCCTCTTGTCGACAGATTTACTGGTACCTAATAGAACTCCTGCTGGACCAAATTCCCGCATGTCGGCGTTCCCGAAAACCTTTAAAGTAGTTAGTGGGATGTTAATCAAACATTATTATTAATATTATTATTATTATGTAAAATGTTATATGACCCTGTGTCTTGTTGAATTATAGATATATTAAAATCAAACAGTTAATTAAATTTATTTATGGTAGTCTTGTGAGCAACTTCCTACCATTTTATAATGTTTGCAGGGGGTAATAGGTAAGGCCCAGTCAGCAGAGTATCAGTTTTGCAGCGCTATGAACACGACCTGAGTAGAAATTTTTGTATCTTAAATGTACATATTGGAAGTTGCCAAGTAATTATTCCATTCAGTTATGGTGCGAGAATTAATGTAATCGTGAAATTATATATTGTTGTAATGTTTAAATTGATGCTTAATTGTGGAGAAAGTGCACTTTTGTAAAGGTTAAGTTTCAAGCGTGAGGCAAGTATTTAAGTAGATTACAACTGTCACCAAACAGTGGGGCAATAGTTATTGTTTTATTACACCTATCTTCCGTGTGTACGACAATTGACAATAAAAAGGAACATTTTTGGCATCTTATGTTGTTTTATTATTGTAAGTGTAAAACAGCCTTACAAACTAGAATGAAAATTTGTGCAGCCTGCAGAGAACACACGTGCATGTCAATAGTGTTTTTCGAAATTTCGATCGGGGAATTTCTCCCTAAAAGACAAACTGCTGGCAGGATGGCCTACGGTGGCAGATATGGAATGAATAAAGGATGACAACCCGGGAAATGGGGCCAGCACTGAATGTATCTCGTGCTAGTGTAGGCAGGCACTCAAAGAACCTTGGTTAACTAAGTCTATGGGTTCACGAATTGAGTGACGAGAATTTCGTGCAGCGCGTTTTCGTCTGCGATCCATTATTTCGATCCCAACATAAGGGTGAATTTCTGAAGACTGGGGAGGAAAAGTGGGTAGTGTATGACAATATCTGAAAGGTCAAATCTTGGCTCAAGAAAGGTGAGCCACCTCTGTCAGTTCCGAAACCAACTCTTCATTCTTAGAAAGGTCGCCATTCAAGAGAAAGGGCGTGAATTGACAAACGATGAAGGAGTCGTCTTCTATCACGACCTCATACGTCGGTGGCGAACTACCGTAGTGCGGGATGTTCCTCCACACGCCCTATTTACTGACATTGCCTCTTCCGACTATTATCTCTTCAGATCGATGCGAATTTCCTCCAAGGCAAACACCTCACGTCCCTAAAGGACTGAAAGCTAAACTTGGAACAGTTCATCAACCAGAAAAGCCCCACATTTTGGAGAAATATAACTGATAAACTTGTAGAAAAATTGCAATATACAGGATGGCCGAAAACAACGTGAACTGGGTATATGTGCGTTGGAGAATTGGTGATACTAATTCATAATATGAAAAAAGATTAGTTCGATATCTCGCGTCTTTGTTATGTTATTAGCTTCTGAAGTTAGCGAATTAGATCACTTCCCGGGAGAATTTAAATGGGCTTTGCAAAGCGATGTTGCTAAAACTTCACGTGACTTAAGAGTGGCTTTGAGAACCATGCCGAGAAGTCAGCATCAAACACAAACACATTGTGGTGTACCGTAGCACGTTCCTGTCAGCTCGGAGGCCTGAGTTTAGGTCCCTCCCCGGGCGAGGTTTATTTTCTTTGGTGCTCGCAAGCCAGTCTTAAGCCACGTCACACCGCCTCGCTCGCGAAGCTATCTCATCGGCTAACATCAGCAGCTGATAAAAAGACAACAGCGTGAGATATCCAATTATTTTTGTTCAAATTATTTATCAGTATGGCCAACCTCTAACGCTCACATGCGCGGTTCTCGTCGTTTTGGCCACCCTGTATATTGCAATTTTTCTAAAAGTTTATCAGTCTGTTTAGGACAACTTATTGTTCTAGTGTCTGTGTACGTCCTTACTCTGGTGTGGATGGTGTCATGTTTTACTACGTCCACTGTGCTGCGGGTAGCAGTGCTCGCAGCCCTTATTAGAGGTCGAAAGGTAACTACGAAGCGAAGTTATGATACAACCCAATACCACCGGTGTTCACACTTACGTACCGATTCTTGTCTCTCTCCCTTCTCACTAGATTTAGGGGGGAATTCAATTCTTGTCAGATGACTCCAGGAGGAGTCACGAATGAAGTGATTATTAGTCGTGCCGGCGGTAATAATGAGGAACGTGCAATGACGGAAAATAGCTCCTGAAGCTGGACTGTTTTCGAGGTAGCGTTGACGGGAAAGACAGAAAGGTCATGGCTGTACCATCAATGTTATGCCGGTTTTCCTTTTGGGAATCGTGTTCCATTGGTGGTACACGAAAAAGTAGGTGCAAAAGCACCGAAAACCGACTTTTAGCGTTGTTAAATGGACGTATCCTTCGGATATCTACCACAACAATACGGAATACGGAAGTATTCTAATTATGGTAAAGTGCCATTGAACTCATTGCCTGAATGGTAAGCGTTGAGGCCTTCGGTTCAGAGGGTCCCAGGTTCGATTCCCGACCGGCTCGGGCATTTTAATCGCGTCTGATTCATTCTTCTGGCTCGGGGAATGGGCATTTGTGTTTGTTCCAACATACTTATTTTTATATTCAGACAACACACTACACTACCAACCACCACAGAAACACGTAATAGTTATTACATCCCTCCATATAAGATTGGCGTCAGGAAGGGCATCCTGCCTTAAAACAGGCCCAAATGCACATGTGCGATGCAGTTTGCACCCGTGACCCTACAGATGTAGGAAAAGCGATAGAAGATGTAGAAGAAGAAGAAATGCCACTTAACTCCTTCATGAACGTGTTAAAGGAAGACTAAATATTGACCTCCAGTACGTAGTCGTGATGATTGGTAATTATTGTTTTAAGAGGGCAGCCATCCTCTCCACTACGTCGTGGCGATAACATTACACAGATTTAAATTTATTTCGCTACCAATTTGTTTCAATGGTAATTAGCCTCGTTACACCTGTAAAATACCGAGCTCGATAGCTGCAGTCGCTTAAGTGCGGGCAGTATCCAGTATTCGGGAGATAGTAGGTTCGAACCCCACTGTCGGCAGCCTTGAAAATGGTTTTCTGTGGTTTCCCATTTTCACACCAGGCAAATGCTGGGGCTGTACCTTAATTAAGGCCACAGCCGCTTCCTTCCCACTCCTAGCCCTTTCCTGTCCCATCGTCGCCATAAGACCTATCTGTGTCGGTGCGACGTAAAGCAAGTAGCAAAAAAACACCTGTAAAAATCGCCATATGACATACTTCAGCTTAGAGCTTTGGCCGGTGAGGTTCTATTATCTGAGGTTCAATACTGCGCGAGTTATTTTCAAATTCCTAATGATACATGTGTTGCGGGTCAGTATTTCTCCGAAAGTAACGTCACATAGCCGTCTGCGTAAGCTCAGTGACGATAAACTTCAGCAAATTGGATTCACTAACAGATATGGAGATAACGCATGTAAAGCCGAGAAGCAGTGTGTCAGCATATTTCAAAGCACCGATATTTTCAATGAATACGACCACATCCTAGAGAAATGTTAACGAATGTTCCTGTGACTGAAGTCAGTGGCTGAGCATATCCATTTCCACACGGTAGAGAGTGTTCGAAAAGAGGGTTACCATATACAGAGTGAAGCGAAATTCGCGCACTCGGGCGTCGCAGCGCGACTGCTCACATGCCAACAATAAAAAAATGTATCTCACAAAAGTTCGTCCTGCGAGTATATCCGGCAGAAAAAGAACGTTGAAGAGTGGCAATCTGGCAACACTGTAACTACTTGTTGGGTAACTACTTCTGTCAGCACACACCAGCCGTGCTGTACAGTTGGTGAACTGGATATAGTTTTGGGTTAGCATGCAGGAGGTCGACGGTTCAAGCCTGGGTTAAGGCGCACATTTTTATTTGCTAATTTCCATCGGACATTCTTCTTCTTCTTCTTCTTCTTCTTCTTCTTCTTCTTCTTCTTAATCTGTTTACCCTCCAGGGTCGGTTTCTCCCTCGGACTCGGCGAGGGATCCCACCTCTACCGCCTCAAGGACAGTGTCCTGGAATTTCAGACATTGGGTCGGGGGATACAACTGGGGAGAATGACCAGTACCTCGCCCAGGCGGCCTCACCTGCTATGCTGAACAGGGGCCTTGGTGGGGGGCGGGAAGTTTGGATGGGATAGGCAAGGAAGAGGGAAGGAAGCGGCCGTGGCCTTAAGTTAGGTACCATCCCGGCATTTGCCTGGAGGAGAAGAGGGAAACCACGGAAAACCACTTCCAGGATGGCTGAGGTGGGAATCGAACCCACGTCTACTCAGTTGACCTCCCGAGGCTGAGTGGACCCCGCTGCAGCCCTCGTACCACTTTTCAAATTTCGTGGCAGAGCCGGGAATCGAACCCGGGCCTCCGGGGGTGGCAACTAATCACACTAACCACTACACCACAGAGGCGGACTCCATTGGACATTACGTACTGTAATACATTAAGATACCGTTTCTTAGGCCACATGTATCCTCTCTTCTTCTTCTTCTTAATCTGCTTACCCTCCAGTGTTGGTTTTTCTCTCAGACTCAGCGAGGAATCCCACCTCTACCGCCTCAAGAACAGTAACCTGGAGCCACATGTATCCTACATTTACAAAATTTAGTAACGCTGAACACGTTGTAACGCATCTAGTAGATGAAGTGTTGCGAATAAATTCATGCCCACGACGCGCAAAGGGCGTCTTTCAAAGCTGACCAATGAAAACGAATGTTCGTGCATTTCTAGGATCGTAGTATGTAAGTGCAAATGGTTTCTACAGGACCCGCCGCAATCGCTGTTGACGATTAAGATGCCAGATACTATACCACCTGGACTACATTTACGAAATAAAAAACATACGCCTCAAACCAGGATCGACCCCCTCGACCTCCTGCATGCTAACCCAAAAATCTATCCACTGCACCAACTGTACAGCACGGCTAACCTGTGCTGACAGAGCTAGTTACCCTACATGTGGTTACAGTGTTGCCAGATTGCCATTCATCAACGTCCTTTTTCTCCCGGATATACTCGCAGGACGAACTTTTGTGAGAGACATTTTTTTATTGCTGGCATGTGAGGTGTCACGCTGCGACGCCCGAGTGCGCGAATTTCGCTTCACCCTGTATACAAGTGAAATCGGAACAACTGTTCTGGACTGGTGTTGGATATAGTTGGAAGGGATAAATAATTGTTTACGTACACATATAACGCAGTGAGTTAAATGTTTTCTTTAAATGATCATACTTGTCATATTATTCTGACTTTCTTAATCATTTGAACAGTTCTTATTTTTCAAACTAGAGACGTAAACTTCGCTGAAACTGAACTTTCTCATATTAGACAGTAAAAGGAAGATTGTGTTAATCGATGAATCTTTTAATCACGTTCATCAGACTACTGACTGTTCATGAACGAAAATATCCTCTTTTCATCAGCATTTGGCTTGGAATGCTGAACTAAAACACAGCTAATTTCAGTGGTTCAGGAAACTGCTCAGGAGATTTTCATGATTGAAAAATGACACCCACTTTTGATCGATTGCTTACCTGTTTAACTGCCAAATTCCTCCCCATCTATGTTCTCTGCATATACATACTGGCTGGTAAAATAATAAGGAGCCATTAATCTGAAGGAGAAATATGTTTGACTTGATTCAAACAATATTTACGTACAAAAGGCAAGCAAATTCGAGCAATGCTTGTAATACCATTCCTTACGCAGCCAGTCCCTGTTATGAATGATATGAAAATATCCCTCATAGGGTCGGTTGGTGCGTGCATTTCAGTGGACTTGGCAGACTGATATGTAATATCAACTTCTGGCTCTGTGAGGAAAGCAACGGGAAACTACCTCACTCCTCATTTCCCTAGTATGTCTAGGCTATCTATGACAGCTGTTGGCGGAGCTGTGGAGGATCAAACCAGCATTCGGGCTGAATACCCAACATACATCATGCTTTATATGGTGATAATGATTTATTTTTCTTCTTCTTCTGTCCGGCTCCATGGCTAAATGATTAGCGTGCTGGCCTTTGGTCACAGGGGTTCTGGGTTCGATTTCCGGCAGGGTCGGGAAATTTAACCATAATTGGTCAATTTTGCTCTCACGGGGGCTGGGTGTATGTGTAGTCTTCATCATCATTTCATCCTCATCGCGACGCACAGGTCGCCTACGGGAGTCAAATCAAAGGACCTGCACCTGGCGAGCCGAACTTGTCCTCTGACACTCCCGGCACTAAAAGCCATATGCCATTTCTTCTTCTTCTTTTTCTTCTTATTCTTATTCTTCTATTTGTTTTCTTCCAATTGGGGTAGGCACTTGATGTGGGTTTTGAACACACTTTACGGTGGGATGCCCTTCGTGACGGCAATCCTATGAGGAGGAATTTATTATTATTGTATGTTTCTACGCTGGTTGGTGGAGTGGTGTGGTGTGGTGTGGTGTGATGTGGTGTGGTGTGGTGTGGTGTGTTTTATTTAAATGAAGACAAGACACTCAGTCACACGCCAGATTATTATACACAGTTAAAATCCCTGGCCCGGCCGGGAATCGAACTCGGGGCCCTCCGAACTGTACGCTGGCCACTCAACTTAAGAGCCGGACAACAGTGATAACCCGTATATTAGCGAATTTAATATGTTGCTTGTTTGGCTTTTCGCAGTAAACTCTAATATCATGTTCGTATTACTTTTATGGATTCTTGCCGAGACACGTTTCTCCGTGCGCAAAATCGGAACAAAACTACTTTCCGTGATGTATGGCAATCCTAATCCAAAGAGCTAATTTATTTTTCTTTGAAAGGAGAGCAGTAAGTTCGGTTAAACTGAGTGTAATTTGGTAAAATATCAATTTACGCTTTGGGTGAAATTACAGTTTACGTTGCGGAACGTAATGTACACAACATTGAATTTCAAAGATGAAAGCTTCTAGGAAAAGTGAATGATGTCTCTTACCTCAAAATACGTAACTGCGTAAAACAATGTTATATAAATTCCTGAGAACTGCTGGATGAGGAAGAGCCCGCAGAGAATGCAGAGCGGTTTGTACCCTGCAGGCCGAAGGAACGCCGACAGTCGAGACTTGGCGGTGGAGGCAACGATCGCTTTCATGTCCTGAGACTTCACCATTGCTGCAAGTTGCTGCCGAGCTGCTGAGGTCTGGAGCAAGTACAGAGAGTGGGAAATTATAGTCATACTTCACTCACAGCAGCAACACAACGTCCAGTACTACACAATATAATATAGTGGGAAGGAATCTGGAATTTATCTTATGTGTACAATCAAAAGACATCATACTGTTGCTTTACGTGACTGCTGATATAGTAACCATAACAACGGTACCTCCACTTTACGTGACTGTTGATATAGTAACCATAACAACGATACCTCCAGTTTTACGTGACTGCTGATATAGTAACCATAAAAATGGTACTTCCAGTTTTACGTGACTGTTGATATAGTAACCATAGCAATGATACCTCCAGTTTTACGTGACTGTTGATATAGTAACCATAACAACGATACCTCCAGTTTTACGTGACTGTTGATATAGTAACCATAACAACGATACCTCCAGTTTTACGTGACTGCTGATATAGTAACCATAAAAATGGTACTTCCAGTTTTACGTGACTGCTGATATAGTAACCATAGCAACGGTACCTGCAGTTTTTTTTTGCTAGGGGCTTTACGTCGCACCGACACAGATAGGTCTTATGGCGACGAACCTGCAGTTTTACGTGACTGCTGATATAGTAACCATAGCAACGGTACTTCCAGTTTTACGTGACTGCTGATATAGTAACCATAACAACGATACCTGCAGTTTTACGTGACTGTTGATATAGTAACCATAACAACGGTATCTCCAGTTTTACGTGACTGCTGATATAGTAACCATAACAACGATACCTGCAGTTTTACGTGACTGCTGATATAGTAACCATAACAACGATACCTCCAGTTTTACGTGACTGCTGATATAGTAACCATAACAACGATACCTGCAGTTTTACGTGACTGCTGATATAGTAACCATAACAACGATACCTCCAGTTTTACGTGACTGCTGATATAGTAACCATAGCAACGGTACCTGCAGTTTTACGTGACTGCTGATATAGTAACCATAGCAACGGTACTTCCAGTTTTACGTGACTGCTGATATAGTAACCATAACAACGATACCTGCAGTTTTACGTGACTGCTGATATAGTAACCATAACAACGGTACCTCCAGTTTTACGTGACTGCTGATATAGTAACCATAAAAATGGTACTTCCAGTTTTACGTGACTGTTGATATAGTAACCATAACAACGGTATCTCCAGTTTTACGTGACTGCTGATATAGTAACCATAACAACGATACCTCCAGTTTTACGTGACTGATGATATAGTAACCATAAAAATGGTACTTCCAGTTTTACGTGACTGCTGATATAGTAACCATAGCAACGGTACCTGCAGTTTTACGTGACTGCTGATATAGTAACCATAGCAACGGTACTTCCAGTTTTACGTGACTGCTGATATAGTAACCATAGCAACGGTACCTGCAGTTTTACGTGACTGCTGATATAGTAACCATAGCAACGGTACTTCCAGTTTTACGTGACTGCTGATATAGTAACCATAACAACGATACCTGCAGTTTTACGTGACTGCTGATATAGTAACCATAACAACGGTACCTCCAGTTTTACGTGACTGCTGATATAGTAACCATAGCAACGGTACCTCCTGTTTTACGTGACTGTTTCTACTGTAATCATACCTACGGAACTCTAGTTTTACGTGACTGTTTCTACTGTAATCATACCCACGGAACTCCAGTTTTACGTGGCTGTTTATACTGTAATCATACCCACGGAACTCCAGTTTGAAACTTTGCAAGAAGGCTTCCTTCGGGATGGTGATCAAAAGCCTCACGTTTCGTTGGATGTCAGGAATATCGTCAAATCTCCTTCATTTCAAAGTGAGTTTGATTCGTGGGAATAGGAATAGGAATAGGAATGTTTTCGTCACTGACGGCGGTGGCCGGTCTTCCCCAACGGGGATTGTCAGATACACTTTCCTGGCCTCCTCGACAACGGGCGAACCACTCATACACACACTTCAAAGACAGTGCTTCATCTTCATAAACACGTACCTGCATCGCATGCGTTTCTTTCGGCGTCTTGCCAAGCTTAAAACAAAACTGTACATTGATCTTTTGGTCGTTCATGTTCCTGTTCGCAGTTCAGAACGAACGCACTAAACACGCAGTGTCAAACAGGTCTTACACGGCACACACACGCTGCTCAACTGAACAACGTTGGAAGCAGGTGGTCAAAACCTGCTGCTACGCAGCTTGTCGCTAGTATTGCCGGATCGACCGTTCTGACTTCATTCACCGAACTTTATTGTCACAGGTTGTAGAATAACTGCGATTTAAAATACCACCGCCTCCTAGGACACAATACCAAGATTTGCATCAAGAACTGCAGGATTAAAAAGCGAATATATGAATAGACTTTTTACCGAACAGATGGCATGATTCTGTCTACGAAGTGCGACATACCATAACGCGAGTCTTGTTAATTGTCCATAAAACCACCGAAAATGGCTGGCAAAACAATATTCTACGACAAGCATATCAAGACGAGTTATCTGACTTATTTATAACAAATGCTGCGGAGCTGCGCGGGTCCTCTAGTTATTATTATTATTATTATTATTATTATTATTATTATTATTATTATTATTAAAGTATGAAACCTTTCACGGCCGAAGTCACTATGATAAGTCTTGCGGGCCACTCCGCCGCGGTCCACCTCTCCCACTCCCCACCAGACGCCTCAACCGCTGTTGACTGTCGCCAGCGGGACACAGCAGAGAGTACATCAACGATGCCACAGGAGATGACTACCGCAGCAGCAGCTGAAACGTCTGGCAAGAGGGAGAGAAGCAGACCACGGCAGAATATCCCAGCAGACTTTTATCATATTATTATTATTATTATTATTATTATTATTATTATTATTATTATTATTATTAGCGTAGATATCCGGGGTATAATATATCATATGATGGAAGCTTCTTTTTCTTTTTGCGTGTTTGTTAGTGCTTCAACGTCGCATCGACTCAGTTACGTCTATTGTAGACGATGGGATAGGGAGGGCAGACTGGCAAGAAAGCCCATCCATGATCTAATAATGTTATTTGTTTTACGTCCCACTAACTACTCTTTTACGGTTTTCGGAGACGCCGAGGTGCCGGAATTTAGTCCCGCAGGAGTTCTTTTACGTGCCAGTAAATCTACCGACACGAGGCTGACGTATTTGAGCACCTTCAAATACCACCGGATTGAGCCAGGATCGAACCTGCCAAGTTGGGGTCAGAAGGCCAGCGCCTTAACCGTCTGAGCCACTCAGCCCGGCATCCATGATCTTAAGTAAGGTAGAGACGCGGCACCCGCCCGGTGGAAAACGAGAAACCACGGATAGACCATCCTCAGGGTTTCCGACGGTGGGGCTCGAACCCACCATCTATGACTCAAGCTCACGGCTACGCGATCCAATCCACGCAGCCAACTCCGTCGATGAAATTTTTTACCAAAGTAGTTGTGATTCGAATCTCGGTCAACCCTTCGGAATATTTGTAATGAAAAATCATTTCCCATTGAGCTGCTTCGATGGAACACTGATACAGAGGTCGACTCATGATCCAAAGTTCGCAGGTTGGATCCCCTCTGAGGTAGAAAATTTTGAAAGGTATTAAAAATCTTGGCACTCCATGCCATTGTTGTTGGTGTGTTAAAGATCTGTGGTGACGAACCTAGTGTCATCCGATTTTAAAAGACTTAGCCATTGGAACCGCCCAGCAGAATTCCACAACACGACAGGAATGTTGAAATGGCTAGGCAAAGAGGTTAGATAATCGCAGTGTAGAAGGTCTGCATACCGAGCGAGTTGGCCGTGCGGTTGTAAGCTTGCACTCGGGTGATGGTGGATCCGAATCCCACAGTCGGCAGCCCCGAACACGGCCTTCCGCGTCTTCCCGTCCTCACACCAGGCAAATGCTGGGGCTGTACCCTAATTAAGGCCACGGTCGCCACCTCCCGAATCCTAGCCCTTTCCCATCCTTCCATCCCCGAAAAGCGGCGATGTGTTAGTGCGACGTTAAACATCTAGGTATAGAAAAGAAGGCAGCCGAGGTCATACGTGTATTATTATTAATTAGGAGAAAATTAAAATGATGTCATATAACGATTCATACACTCACATAAATACCTCAAAGCCCAAGAACGAAAGATTCAACTAGTAAAAGAATTCAAATATCTCATAGAATGGATTAGTTGGAATGCCGTGGAATGCAAAGCAATGGAATCCAGGAAAAATAAACTTGAACTGGTCTTCCAACTAACAGAAGATACATACAACAAGACATCCCTTTCATGAGGGTCCAAAATTAAACATTCTTCTTCTTTCAGTAATTCAGTCTAATGACTGGTTTGCTCCTGCGATGAGTCTTCTCCAACTGGGTCGCTCCTGTGCAGTACGTCTTGCGTCTGCGTAGTTCCTGCATCCTGAGTTCACAACAAATGTCATCATGGGTGTCTTTCTTGGTCTTCCACGAGGGCGTTTTCCTGGTATTTTACCTTCCAAAATTTCTATCTACACATTTCTGTGTCGAAGCCTATGTCCAGCCAAGAAAGTTGTCTCTTCCTAATCTAACTCAACAGCTGTCTCTTTTCTTGGACAATGTGTGTGTTGGTCTCCTTCTGCAACCAACTTATCCGATGGAGCCGACGCCAACACTATATCTCTTAACATCACTCTTGGTTAACGTCCAGGTCTCAACATAATACAACGCAACAGACCAAGCATAAGATACGTAAGGTGAGGGACATTGTTTTCTGACATAGAAGGGACTGTTTATCTCTGAAGTCTTGTTTTGCTGTTTGCTATTCGTGTGTTTATTTCAGTGTGACACTGAAGATTTTCTGTTATGTTCTGGCCAAGGTATGTGAACTGTGTTACCTGTTGTACAGGCTCACTACTGATCATCACGTGCAGTGGACGTGGGTTCCTACTAAACATCATGACTTTCGTTTTATTAATATTGATTTTCATACCAAATTCCTTATCTTTTTCATCAGCTTTAGCAACACTTTGGATAAATTTTTGGACTACCCGTAGCTTTAGCTTGATCATCGGCAAATTTGATGGTCTGCCTTAGTCTCCCTCCTATTTTCCTCCCAAGCTTGATTTTTGTTACAGATTCATTGACGATTTTCTCAGCAAAGACTTCAAACAGGAATGGTGAGAGCAGAGAGCCTTGTCTCACTCCTTTCAGTATCTCTACAGGGGCTGTTAGTTCGTTGCCAAACCTGATAACTGCATTTTGATGTTTACATAAATTGTATAACAGCTGCGCCATGCGATGAGGGCAACCTATCTCAACGAGAAGTGGAAACAATTTGTTCCATGGCACTTTATCAAACGCTTCCTTCCGAAGCCGAAGAATCTTTCACCCATACAGCGCAGTGTAACTATGGCATCAAGTGTAGGCAAACCTCTGCGGAAACCAAACTGAGTGTCGCCAAGGTTCTGCTCAACGCAACTCTTCATTCTACATTTCATGATATGGAGGAGTATCTTAGATGTGAGAGTGATTAAACTTATCGTTCTATAGTCATTACAACCAGTAGTTGTTGTTTTCTTTTGAATAGGTAAGATGACTGAAGAGTAAAAATTCTCTGGCCATTCGCCTTGATCGTAAATTTGTGCAGTTAATTCAAAAAGTAATTCCTTTATTATTCCGGCATTGTTCTTAATAAGCTCCGCAGGAATATTATCAACCTCGGACATTTTCCGTCGCGTAGGTATTTAAGGGCAACTTCAAATTCTTGCCTAGTTATACCATTCTCTTCCAGCGTTCTGTCATCAAGTGCTACTGGTCACCAAGTAAGCGGAACATATGCACTGTACAAATCCTTCACAAACATTCTACATGAATCTTTATTTTCATTACTGTCCACTAACATTACACCATTTTTATCCTTCATCAACTTTGTGCGAAGTCCTTTTTGTTTCCTTGACGTTTTCTTAATTTGTTCGTAAACTAAATTTGATTTGCCTTCTTGTTGCAGATGTTCAATTTCTTGGCACTTCAAGTTTCACCACTCTTCTTTAAGTATTCTACACGACCTGCCAATATCATTTTTCAGCGTTCGATATTTATTTCTGCCTTCCTCTGAAGAATCGTTCTTGCAGTTCCTCCTTTCATCTATTTTCTGAAGTAATTGGTAATTCATGGCTTAGGACGAATTCGCGTGCAGCCTTTTCTATCGCAGCCTTGATCCTTGTCCACAATTGGTTTACGTCACTTGGACATTTTATAAAACAGTAATTAAAAAAGAAGCACTCTAAGCAGCAGAAACATTAAACATGAATGTCAAAGGCCAGATGGAGAAACTCGAGCTAAAAGAAAGGACAATGTTAATAAATATCATAGGACCCAAATTTCAGGATAATAAGATAATATACATCAAGAATGAAACATTATACAAGAAAATTGAAGAATTCTCAGTTACTCTGCGAAAAAAGGATATATTTTTACGGTCATCTTCTCAGAATGAAAAATAGATTAACCGAACAAATCTTCGATTTCTTCCGTAACCCCAAACCAAAACCCAACTGTTTTAAAGAAACTGAAAAAGTCCTAGTAGAATTAAGCATTACAGAAAATTCATTGTTCGAGCGAACACCTAAAGACGAAAATATACGGTTCCAATATAAATCTACATTAAAAGCCAAACCTACAGTTTTATCTCGGAAGACGAGAGAAAACGAAGATCAGAAAGAATGAAGAAACACTGGCCACTAAGAAAAGAGCACTACACAGAGAAATGACTGATTCAACCCACCCCAAAGAGGGTGAAAAGGAAGAAAAACAAGAAAAGATTCATGCACAGCTCATAAAATAACGGGATCCACAATCCATGCCAACTAACATACTAATAAAGAAATAGTTCTTACGTTGTTATTATTATTATTATTATTATTATTATTATTATTATTATTATTATTATTATTATTATTATTATTATTTTAAATATTTGTTCGTGGCGTCGACCTCTGCAGATTATTATTATTATTATTATTATTATTATTATTATTATTATTATTATGTCCGCCTCCGTAGCGTAACGGTTAGTGTTATTAGCTGCCGTCCTGGGGAGCCCGGGTTCGATTCCCGGTACTGCCAGAAATTTAAGAATGGCAGGAGGGCTGGTATGTGGTTCAAATGGTACATGCAGCTCACCTCCAATGGGAGTGTGCCTGAAAAGAGCTGCACTACCTCGGGATGAGGACACGAGTTTATTATTATTATTATTATTATTATTATTATTATTATTACAGTTGAACACACTGATATCTCTTCCAGAGAATAATTGTGTCGATAAGACACTTCAAATGAATCTTACTCACCACATGTTACAATGGGCAACCGGATAGTTCCAAATTTTGAACCGAAAAATTTTGCCTGTTGTCGGCTAATATATTTGTAGCTAACTGCGGGAATGTATCTGTGGAGCAACATAATCTGCGAAATCTTCAATCCAACTCCTAAGTGCTTGACGAGGAATAACTTCATTCTTCGAGTTTCTGAACATTGACCAAACATTACATAGTGGAGTGTCTTAAGTTAGTTTCTGGCAATAGGTTTCACAGCTATTTCTTTCTTTTCTTGCTTTAGAAACCCCTTTGCTTCAGCAACATTTCTCTTGTAAGCTGAAAAACAGCCCCATGTTGAAAATCTCTTACAATGATTAAGAGCTTGTCCTCTCTTATCTACCATTAAAGAGCATTCGGGTGTCCACCGATAAACAGGTCTTTCCGTGGAAGTAAAATTGCCTTTGTGAGTAAGTAACACGGAAGCTGCTAAACTGATCACCTTTACTGGAGCATCATATTCTTCATTTGGTGTTCCTGCATCTAATATTCCATGAGATTCAGATTCCATCGTCTTCTTGTAATTATCTCAGTTGGCTCCGTTTACGTTCCATTTTGTTTAAGAGTAACTCATGTTCATGCGGTATGGTTGGAGAGTGGATATTAGTATGGGATAATGATCCACTCCCGTAGTGGAACATGGAGTTTTCCATAGAAAAACGTTGAGATATCAGATGAATAGAGTTGCGACGATGTTTAAAACCAGTTAGGTATATCTGGTAATATACCACAACCTTGATTTTAAACAGTTTAATACCAGGTAAAATATTGGTGTAATTGGTTAGAATGGCAATTTCAATGCGTGTAAAGAAAAATAGCATCTATAAATTGTTACAATAGGCGTTTTATTTCTTAAATACATTCCATAGTCCGAAATATAGAAAAACATTATTCGACAGGTAACTCAAAATCGTATGTAAACTATACTTGAAATATTGGGAACAGAAATTTCATTATAAAACACATTGTCAAATGTTTACCTCATATAGGCTACTTTACATGATAGCAAAGTATAAAGAAATGATTTTCAATGAAAAACCACAGAAACAAATAAATTATCAATTAATCTCCGGAACATGTAAAAAATAATGTCTGGCAGTCTAATCATAATATTAGTCACATTCGTCTTCACACGATGACTGGAAAGTTTCGATGGCCTGTTTGTCACCCATGTACCTGAGGTTTCAGTGTATATAAACCAGTTTTTCAGTTGTGTCTGGCGACAGCTTGTCTCGTAGTGGAGTGTGAATTCATCCGTGAGCTGACCAATGACAATCACTTGCTGCTGAGGAAGGTGGTACATTCAAAAGTCTAGAAGCAAGTGAACATAGGGGTTGTTTAGTACATAAGCCTTTCCATCATACAGAAGGAGATACATGTTTTGCTGCAGTCCATAAAGCATTCTCTTGGGGAAAAGCTTTCGCTGCCCGAAATAAGTCCAAATTTCGCAAAAGAACGCCACTGTCATATTCCAAGAGTTCACTCGGGGATTCAACATATTTGCTGCAGCATGAATAGCTTTACAAGCAATCATCTTTAATCGAAGATCTGTATACTGGAGAAAGTGTATTACATTCTACGAGTGCAGCGTCTTCTTCCCTAGAAATGTTATCACAGAATTCGTGTACATCTGAAAGTACAGCATTATCGGCTTCAACCTTGTGTGTGGCTTCTCAAATTGGTCGTAAGAGACGCCATGCCTCATCAAATTGCTGCCATGTTTCGTCTGCTAACACAGAAGCTTTAAGTGTTCTGTCGCAGTGCACAGTTCGGCATTCAATAGTTTCTAACAGAGTCTCTTTAATCTTAAGTAAACTGTCCAAACAAATCGCAGTATCTGCCCAACGGGTTGGTGATGGAAGCCTTAGTGCCACAGAGGTAAGACCATATTTCTCCTTTCTCTTTGTTTTCAATAAAGCATGGGGGACATGGCGATCCTTACAGAATTTTAGTATTTTCTTCCTTAGATGGAAGCACTCTTGCAGCGTTCTCAGTGACATTATGTCCTTTATTAGTAGATTAAATATATGTGCTGCACAGCCTATGCAGGATATGTGTGTATATTGCTCCTCTACTATTTTCCACGCAGGACACATATTTCGCACATAGTCTGTGACCACTGCTACGAACCTCTCCGCACCTATTTCACTAATAAATTCAATTAGTTTAGAATAAATATACTGTGCAGTTTCACTTTCCTCACCAGGTCTTATACATTTATAGAATATTGGCTAAGGTGATCTCACGTTAAAGTTCACGACATTATTCCCTGGTACATCAGTCCATCCATCCGAAATCAATGCAGGAGCAGTTGAACAATCCAACTTCTTTGTGACAAATGCTTCACGGGATGATATTCGGCTTACAGCAAAGATGTGCTAAGCAGGTGGTGACTAGTAGGCTGATAGCCAGGCCTTTCTGAAATGCTTCCCGCTAATATTTCGAATTCAGCATAGATGGTGGAGCAGCTGAAGCATATACAGCCCTAGTAACAGCTTCGTCAATGTCACTATCAGTTGCTTGATGGGTATTATGCCCGGATAAAGAGGGTTGTGGTGAATCTGTCGTAAGTTGTTCACTGAGAGAAGAACCAGAAAGCATGGGTGATAGTGTAGATGAAGACTCTGTCCTTGACACTTCAATATTCTGCAGACCATTATTTTTCTGACATTTACTTTTTTCAATTTTTACTTGCGATGTATCATCCAAAGCTACCCGATTAACACACTGAGGGCTAAGATCGCATCTGATAAGACGTTCTTTTAATCGTGACGCCAGGGCGTTATGATATTCAGCTTTAAAATATTTACATTGCCTCTGTTTTACCATTAACTTGTCTTAAATCAACTAGATTCCACAACTTTAATCGAGGACGCATTCCATTAACTAAACTATTCGGTTTGATTGCGTAAGATAGCTCAGCCTCAGCGTAACGTAAACTGAGGCGTGTCAGCACTGTCTGGCTTTATATAGACCTGTGACCTTGTTTCTTGATGTTTCTGGGTTAATTCCGTTCATTCCAGTATGATAGCCCCTGATGCTTATGCAGTACATGCTGCTTTACGGTATGGCAGTTTGCGTGACAACCGGGATAAAAAAACATTCCTGACATTCTTAGAGGGTTTTAAACGGTTTAAAACAACATGTTTATCAGCTAAACAGTATTGAACATCTCTGTTTTACATGTCTACAGATTAATATGAAGTCCATCTCGCACTAACACATCGAAGGTTTGCGGCGACGCAAGGACGGGAAAGTGCTAGGATTGCGAAGGTAGCAGTCGTGACGTTAATTAAGGCACAGGCCCAGCATTTTCCTGGTGTGAACATGGAAAACCACGGAAAACCATCTTCAGGGCTGCGGACGGTGGGATTCGAACCCACCATCTCCCCAAAGCAAGCCCACAGCTACGTGACTAATCGCACAGCCAGCTTGCTCGGTTTTAAGATGTGATTGACATTCATTAGAGACTGGTTAATTCCAATGGCCCGGGGGCTGGGTGTTTATGCTGTCCCCAACATCCCTGCAACTCACACACCACACATAACACTGTCCTCCACCACAATAACACGCAGTTACCTACACATGGCAGATGCCGCCCACTCTCATCGGAGGGTCTACCTTACAAGGGCTGCACTCGGCTAGAAACAGCCACACGAAATTATTATTATTAGAGAGACAAGCACTACTGTAAACATCTGGATTCGTTGTATGCTGTAGGCTTAGATTGTTTCCTGGAGTAATTTCAGAGTCCAGAAAACCCGAGCTGTAACCATGCCCTTGAACTGTTGGATTAGAAATAGCTTTTTCTAAGTTTAATTATGACTTTCGGCCTGGTGCTGGCCATACAGCCAGCACAGATACATTTTGTAAAATACAGTAAAATGCACTGAAAATGAACATAGCAGATACAAATCACGTAAAGTGTACACTATGTGTTCTTGTTGTTGATGAGGTAATGTAGAGAAATGGTCATAGAGAGTGTTATAAAACAGAGGCCAGTATTCTTCAAAAATGCCTGTATAGCGGAGTATACTGCGGCGCGTTCTGTAGCTAGCACAGTTTGTATTTTGGTTGGTAGTGGTTTCTGTAATTCTACTATTGTCTTTAGAAGTGTTTGTTGCTGAGAAGTAAATCGGTTGCACTGAAAAAAATATGTTCTGGATTTTCCAACTACACTCCGTCACATGTAAAATGTGGGTGTCGGCAACATGAATACGAAATACATAACTGCGGGAGCTACCGTGATTGAATCCTATTCTGATTATGGATGTGATGTATCGTCTGTTCGAATTCCGTTTAGAGAATTAGGGCTTCGACGGTGGATGATACTGTACCTGAGAATAATAATGTCCACGATGTTATTTGGACATATTCCAGCCTTCATTCCTCATGTCATATACTCGTCGTTTAGCGCTATAAATGAGGTCCAGTGGATGCAAGGTACGTCTCAGAGGTTGGCCTGATTGTGCTGCTTGTTTGGCGAGATTCCGCTGTGGGGTGGTATCCATAGAGGAATGACGCGATAGCTGTGTCGGTTCTGTTGAGTGATTTTCTTTAGTATGTTGATAATATGAACACTGGATTTTTGACATAAAATTTGTGTTGATAGAGTAGTTAGTAGACTCAGTTAATCAGAGAGGATAGTGAATTCTGATGGTGGGAAGGATTCAACATATGTAAGGGCTTCGAAGATAGCCATTGTTTCCGCTGAGAATATAGAAGTATCAGGCGGAAGTGAGAACTGATGAGTTTATTGAGTGCTGGGGAAGTAGAAAGGACATCTCACGGCGGCTACGGACGGAGTCTTAGATCCGTCAGTATAAATTTGACGTGCTAGAGGCCCATTTATTAATATGTATTCTTGGAACATTTGTGGGGCTGTGTGTCTGTTACCAAAAGTATATTCCAGCCGGTGTACAGTAAGGTCGTCCACACATAAGTAAAAGGAAAAGTCATGCATTGTTGGTTGATTAGTTGGCTGCTGCGGTTGGAAAAGTCGGAAAATTACTTAAAGCTATTGATCAGTGGAAGAATGTTTAAGTGTAGTCGTCCTCGATGTTCAGCTAACTGCAAAAGTTGACGAAGATCATGGACTAGAGGAGAGCTGGAAGAGCTAAATCGTTTCAGCAGAAATCTGTCTGATAAGTTTTGACGACGAATGTGCAGAACAAATTCAGCCGCCTCTAGAAGGAGAGCATTTGCATTGAATTCATCGCTCCAATGCATATCCAAAAGAACCGGTAATGAATGCAATCTAATTACCGTAGAGACCTGTTAGTTTCACTTATATCTTATTAGAGATTGGTAGAGCATTAATAAAACACAAAGGTGAGCGCTCCAGAAACTTCGTATTAAATTTTGTAGTATATTTACGGATTTCTGTATTGTTAAAATAGTACGTTGACTGATATGGGTTCCCCATGTTAAACGTGTGTCATATACAATGCCCAGAATGTGACAGAGCGTTTGATTAAAGAGCTGCGTGGTCCTAAGATGACGTTGTAAATAAGTGGATACAGTCGTTTGCGAGTGAATATCACTATCGACGTTTTACTTGCAGATATTTCGTGTCCATTTCGCTGGGGCCAATATTCTAAGTCCAGTACTACCTGATGTAACATACGCTTTGTGGTATCAAAAGAGTGCGCCATTGTAAATAAGCAGATATCATCAGCATATTGGATAATCGATGTCATTGTCGGGATAACTGTTTCCTAGTCTCGTGTATATAATGCATACAATATCGGATTGAGGACTGCACCTTGAGAAAGACCTTGTATGGATCTTCGTGGTCCAAGTAAAGTGGGATGATGTCGAAAGTACAGCCATCTCGTATGTAGAGGCTCGCAACGAAATTAGCAGCCAGATCCAGGGTAAGAATATCGTGATTGTCATACATCCCATGATTCTTGCGAAATCCATGTTGTGTACATTCTAGTCGGTGCCTTATCATTCGCTCAAACGTCTTGCCTATACAGGAGGAAAGTACGATCGCTCGATAGGAGAGGGGGTTACCCGCTTCTTTTCCTGCTTTTAAGATAGGTAGTTAAATTTGAGAAGTCCAAGAAGGTGGTACAACGCGTTGTGTCCAGAGTTCATTAAAAATATCTAGAAGTATTTTTAAAGGAGCTACTGTAAGGGCATATACTTTATCTGGACACGTTATCAGGATGCCTTATCTGATCGATACCTGGTGATGTATTCGTAGAGCTTTTAATCGAAAGCTGCAGTTCTGGAAAAGTAAATGGTATGGTAAGAAAATTGTCCGATCGGTCGAAGTTGAAACATTGACTGAGGAACGGTAGACGGCAGAACGATTTTATGTGCGAACTCTTCTAGCCAGGTATTATCAGAAGTATCCACCCTCTTCGTCCGGAATTTTTATTGTGCAAACATTTTATTCTACGCCACACTTCAGAAATGTTCATATCCTTCTTGAACGTGGAGCAAAATTGTTGCCAGCTATTCCTTTTCTGTTTCTTCAGAAATCTTTTAACATAAGCTCATGTTCTTTTATAATCCAAATACAATTCTGGAGTTGGATGTGCACGAAGGTTTCGGAGTGCGGATCGATGTAATGCAACAGCATGCGAGCACACGGGATTCCACCAGACTGCTGGCTACGGCCAGTTACTTCACGAGGTTTGGTGTAGGGAACTGAACAAGTAACATAGCGGTTCATGGCGTCCTTAAAGCAGTGACAACGATCTGGGGCAGTTGCACTGAGGGGAATTATTTGGACCTCTTCTTGCATCATTTTAGTAAGAAGAATCCAATTAGCTTTGTTAATATTCCATTTATGTGCGGAAACATAATGACTAAGCTAGTAGTGAATTGTAGACTGATTAAGATTGGAAAATGGCTGGAGTTCATGGGATCCTTAAGTGCAGTCTAATTTGATATCAGAGCTACTGACGGGGAGCATACACTGATATCGACCGCAAAAGGTTGTTCGTACAGCTAAGGTCCCAGAGTAGGAGAGTTGTCATTCAAGATAATCAGATTGTGTGCTTCTACGACTTGCAGCAAATCAACTCCGTAATTGTCTGAATACAAACGTTCCATCACAGGGCTGTGAGCGTTAAAATCTCCGCTTATTAAGTAGGGCGGAGTTAACTTTTTCAGAATGCTGTTCCATACGTCCGGCAGGACACGTGTACGTGGTTCACAGTATATCGAGAAACACGTGAATTTGAAATTTGGATGACGTATACAAGCAGCTATCACTTGCATCGTTGGTGGGAGATTGCAGGACAAAGGCATGAATTGATAATCCAGGGAGGAGTAAATAAGTATGACTACCATCAGGACGATCAGTTCGAAGTAAACTGTAGTTGCAGAAGAGTATCTGTTTCGCTAGCGGGAACCATGTCTCAGAAATTATTCCTATAGAAACTTTTCGTTCGTGGAATGCATACTCGAGACTTTACTTGTTGGCAATAGCTGATCTAGCATTCCACTGTAGAATATTAACATTTTATCACCAAAAGAAAGGAGCCTCGTGGCTCAGGCGGCAGCGTGCCGGCCTCTCACCGCTGGGTTCCGTGGTTCAAATCCCGGTCACTCCATGTGAGATTTGTGCTGGACAAAGCGGAGGCGGGACAGGTTTTTCTCCGGGTACTCCGGTTTTCCCTGTCATATTTCATTCCAGCAACACTCTCCAATATAAATTCATTTCATCTGTCATTCAATAATCATTGCTTCAGAGGAGTGCGACAGGCTTCGGCAGCCGGCACAATTCCTATCCTCGCCGCTAGATGGGGCTTCATTCATTTTATTCTTGACCCGGTCAAATGACTGGAAACAGGCTGTGGATTTTCATTTTCACCACCAAAAGAAAAGAAAATACAAAGCTTCAATTGGTTAACGTTAAATTTAGCAACAACCCTTAGTCGATGAAGAGTGTGAACATATGGACGAGTATAACAAATGTTCTTAACATTGTCCATTGCACAGGTACTGGTTGTGAACTTACGACATTCGTGAATATGTGACGAAGTGGATCAAGTTGCAGAGAGCCTGGAGGAGAAGCTCGGACTCGACAGTTCATATTCAAAACAAGTTGGATGATTTTCTCAATTAGTTGTTCATCTTGTGATGTAGATGGTCTTATTCTATTATGTGTCTGAGGGGGGGGAAGGGGTCGAGGTACGGATTATGCAATATTGGGCTTTCATGAAGGTGCTGTGGAATGCATGCTCGTTGATGTGGTGGTGGGAAGTATGGGCCTGGCGAAGGGCATGGATATAGGTCTGGTGGGAATACTTGCCAGTTTATTATTATACGAGATTCTTGGAGATGGGATCTCTGATATCTGCTGACTGTCCTGACATAATCTCACATCTTGCACAATAATAGGCGCAGTTACGGCAGTAAAGGGCTGTTGGTGCATTGCTGATAGCGCTGGGAACTGTGTTGGATCTGTACAAGAAGGTACTGTGGCGACTACTTGAGAGTAAGCTCGATCCTTTAACGGCTAGAGTTCACTGCGGCGTATTTAACTGCTGTCTGTTGCTTGTATACTGGACAGTTCCCATCTGTGGCGTAGTGTGGGATGTGATTGCATGTGGTCCTGTACATCTGCTGCATCGAACCGTAGAAGAATGACATTGCTGAGATCGATGTCCGAAACGTAAATACACATGATAACAGGCTGCACATATGGCTGTATGGCACACTGGCTGTCGAGTATCACCACATGAGGCGGTAAATGAAATCAAGCACACTGAAATTAGTATTCTACTACTGTTGGTGGGACTTAACTTAGTAAAGCGTTTCACGGAGACCACTGGAAAATCACTCCTAAGTTCTGTGCGTATTTCTTCTTCAGTTAGTGTCATATCAACGTTAGAAATGATACCTTGCCTGTGAATCAGGACATTAGGGATGTAAACTTCGAGATTCTTGTCCTTAAAACAGCTGACGTCACCAACAAATTAGCAGCTGCAGCTGTCTTAGTTTCAATTTATAGTCTGTTGCAACATACTGATGTAATATTTACAATGCCATATTTATAAGCTGGATTGTTGACATAAAAAAATTACCTATTGCCATAGGATGGATGTTTCCTACTATTTTATCTATGCTCTCCACAAATACATAATTAGTGCCTACATCCGTACGACTATATCTGTTATATTTACTGCATTGCTGGCCTGCAGGAGTATTGGGAGGAGAGGGAGGCGTTCGGTGTGTTTTCCTGCTACTGTCATTACCCTCAAGTGTCGACTTGTTATTTTGTACATTAGTGGAGTCTGATAGTGTGCTGTATGGTACATCGGAAAAACCGGACATATTATGTTCTTCTAACTGAGTACCACTGTTGGCCACATGCAGCCATTTCTTCTACATCCGCGTTATGAGAAAGGTCTATTAATGGAGACTGGTTTTTAAAAGACTAGATGTTACCTGAATAGTGTAATGGCTGTTGATGAGCATTCTTGAATTATAATTGTTGTTCTTGTTGTTGTTGTAAAGTTGCTCCTTGCATCTCTGTTGAGTGGATGTTGACTGGTTGTTGTGACTACAGAAATTGTTGTGAATTTTTAGCACTTTTGGCAAAGTCTGAAGTCATCGGCGGGGTGTTGTCGTAGCATGTTTGTAAGGCAACATGAATTACCTGACCCGTGTCGGGTGGGTCATTCATGATGCACACACAAACGAAATGTCCCAAGTTAACACTGCACTAGTACACTGGAGCTCAACGGCGCGCTCGAGGTGGACTCGACCTCGCCTCACAGTGAACTAAATTAGAAATTGTGATTAGCTGCTGCTGATGCTGTTGAATTTGTTGTTGTTGAAGATGCTGGAGTGTTCGATGGTTAAATACATTGCCCGTTGACAGAGCACTATCTTTTTGGTATGTTTCTGAGTAACATGTTTGTAACACTGCACTAATGGCTTGGGCCACGTGCGATGGGTCAGCCATTTTAAAACAATAAGTATGTTCCTAAACACACTACTTGTTGATTCTTAATTAGAAAACACACTAATTTAAAACAAAAATTCAACACTCCTTGCGCACGAACGATTGGACCTCAAAGGCTTACAGAACTCTACTTGAGTACATCACTGCGAGTAAATTGTACTGCACAAATTTGGAAAATATAAACAATAGTTTCGTATCGTCCCTCTTCCACTGTTCATGTATAGCAGGGCGAGGGACTATCTTTCAAAAGAAAGTCCTTTGTGTGAAAGTTGTGTCTGCCAGGGTCACATTTACAGGACGCGTAAAAATCGAAATATTGTCTTTGTCCCTGAAAGTCGAGTTGGGAATGCGGTACCTTGTCACCTATACTTTGGCTCAGGAGAGCTAGAGTCTGACATTTGAGTCCCTAAGTAACAGTGCGTCCCTGACTTTATTGAATGGAAAATTGTGCAACTAGTCACTGATTAACTAACAAAAATAAACTAACAACAAGAATAATATTCAGAAAATAAAACACGTAAAGCAACAGTACCAATTCGCTTGATATCACAAAAGCGATTGAGCCTTGTGGCGATAGCATCCCTAGAACGAGGCATCGCTGCGATCATTTCGTGGCAACAGACCATTTTCGAAGAACGTTAGTCAACGCTAACTCTCGTGGGCCCTAGTATATGTATTACTAGTCATTAACACTGACTGTCACTTACCCGCTTCCCAGCGAGCCACAAGAGAGATTTCTCCGCCTTTTCAACCTCCCCTCGGGCAACCAACCATACAGGGCTCTCAGGGATACACAGGAAGACTAGTGTCACTGGCAGCAAGATGTAGATTAAGTTGAGCCAGGCCGCCATTCGCCAACTGACATAGGCCCCTTGCGCGTAGATCAGTACCATACCTGGAGCAGAAACACTTTATTTGAGGAGCTGAACACAACATGGGATGAACATTTATTTTAAGGTGTATAAATTACTAACTGTTGTACGTGTGTGATTACTTGTTGTTATCCCTGAGAGTGTGAGGCCTACCATGACGTACTCTCTTCCTAACTCGCTCTGGCCCTTGCACGTTCTTCCTATTGCTGCTGTTGGTTTGATCTCTTCCTTCTCGTGCATGAACGATACATCAGAATAGTGTTCAGAAAGTTCAGACAGATGTACGAAGCCTTTCAACCACTAACGGGATGATTTCCATAGAGTTAGTTACCGGTTTTTGAACGTACACGAATGCATGATTTTGTACAAGTTAGTCACATACAATGGCTCAAAAAAGTATTGGTCTATCGAGATATGCGAGGACGAGTAATCGAAGGGAATGATGATAAAAATTATCATAAACTGAAATTCTTGATTATTTATCATCTTGTGTAACATGTACATTGTGAGAAAAGCATCATTCTTCCACGTCCATACAACTAAAAAGCCATAACTTAAAACAATCATTTTCACTGGCCACCAAAAGAGTATTGGTCTGAATTAACATAACGCAGCTTTTGATCCTTGGAGAAAGTTTCAGTACTTGGTAGGTCCTCTTTTCCTCTTTATTATCTCAGCTAACTTATTTGGCATCGATCGTACCACGGTTTTCGTAGTTTCCTTTGGTATGTTATTCCATTCGGTGAGTAAGGCTTCTTTCAGATCAGCTTTGTTTGACATTGCATGCTTTCTCACGTTTTGCTCCAAATAGTGCCACAAATTCTCGATGGGGTTGGTGTCGGGAGATTGTGGTGGAGTTTCCATCCAACGCGGTATTTTACATAACAGCCATGGCTTTGTGTTCAGGACTGTTATCTTGCGTAAATGTATACTTTGTTGAGAGTCCCATTTTTTGTTCATCTGATGAAAGATACGCCATACTTCACAGTAGCTGTGAGGTTCTTCTTCTCTTCAAGTTCAGAATTCGTCTTCCTCCACACAGTTACTCGTCTGTCTTACCTGAAGAGGGTAAATTTCCTCTCATCGGTAAGACCGACTGCCTTCCAGTCCCCATAGCTATCACTTATGTTGTCGTTAGCGTACGAAAGACTCTTTTTCCTGTTAGCCTCACTGATGTACGCTTTCTACGGGCTGCTCTGCCCACACATCCTTTCTCATAGCACATTTCGGATGGTTTCAGATGACACTTGCACTCTTGCATCTTGTTGTAACGCAACTGCTATCTTCGGCGCACTTAGCTGAGGATTTTGGGTCAATTTACACACAATTTGCTGTTCGTCTTGTACTGATAACTTTGAAGCGCGGCAACTTCATGGCCTATTTTCTATTGTCTTTGTTCTGTACACAATATTTTCAACAGTTGTAACAGCTCTTCCAATAATTTCACTTATGTCCTTGAAAGATTCATCTTTTTGAAATAGTCGCACTACAATTAGTATTTTTTCCCATTGCTGGCTGAACACTGAAACAGTGCTGAATATTACCTTCGAACGTGTCAGCACAGACACAGTGAGCCCGACTTGCGGCAGACAGCACGATGATATCGTTTGCTAGACCAATACTTGTTTGGAATGTAATAACGCAAGCCATTGTATTATTGGTCCGTTTGCAAACAGCCTGAATCTTCTTGGCTCCGTATTCAACCTACTGATGTACTTGACTGTCCTACATATCTACATACGTGTAATTCCATTATATGCACCATTATTTGTACTACACTGTTCCGTTCATACAACGGCTATGGGGAGACCAATACCTTTTTGAGCCACTGTAGTTCAAACTCGGTAGGTATTCTGTTCACTGCTTTCTCATTCTAGATACACATGGTTTATTAGTGCATGTTTCGGTCATTTCTTAGGCAAATCCACGCATAATGAATGTTTTACGTTTATTTCACATGAAAAGAGCATATGATGTAGTGAGTTTTAGTTTAAGTATATGTTTTACTGTTAAGTTCTGCCCGTCACCGCCTTCTGCCACACTTCATGACTTTCCTCATTCTCAATCTTTTGTTTTCTTGGGACGAATTCTTCTGTTTGGAAACAGGAATATATTTCTGTCAATGTTTTTTGGTTTTCGTTTTTCTTGCAGTTTGCATTACGTCGCACCGACACAGACAGGTTTCATGGCGACGATGGGATAGGAAAGGGCTAGGAGTGGGAAGGAAGCGGCCGTGAAGTAAAACCAGGCCACATCATCATATGCGACACATTTCGTACACGCGAGCCTACCAGTGTGGACAAAACGGTGGAAGAACTTCAGTTGTTTCTAGAGCTAGAGGTATGAGCAATACGTAGCCCATGTGAAATTGCAGTCTGCGCTAAATTTGAAAACATACCCACTTTTACTCTCCTATTCACCAGTGCTTAAGAAACTGTCAATACTAAACCTGCAAACAAGACGGGAACTTCATGGCCAGTGCCGTACGTCTTCACCGCAGTACCTAGTATCCAGGTTTACCAAGCTCTCAGAGGCTCACAACCCAACACCCCCTCCCACAGCAGAAACATCCCGCACATTACCACACACATCACCAAACGGTGCTCCATCCCCTTCACAGTAGGTGGTGCGTGGGTCTGGAACTCCATACCAGACGAATTACGAAGCCTGGCGTCGGGCTCGTAATTCATAAACTAGTATAATAAGAAATATTGACTTTCCACTCAATTGTGTCTATCATTATTGTTAAATTGTGATTACGACTACCATTTATTAATAGTAATAATACCACCTCTGTGGTGTAGTGGTTAGTGTGATTAGCTGCTACCCCCGGAGACCCGGGTTTGATTACCGGCTCTGCCACGAAATTTGAAAAGTGGTACAAGGGTTGGAATGGGGTACACTCAGCCTCGGGAGGTCAACTGAGTAAAGAGGGGGGGGTGGGTCGACTTCCACCTCAGCCATCCACGAAGTGGTTTTCTGTGGTTTCCCACTTTTCCGCCAGGCAAATGGCAAGATGGCACCTAACTTAAGGCCACGGTCACTTCCTTTCCTCTTCCTTGTCTATCCCTTCCAAACTTCCCATCCCCTCCACAAGGCCCTTGTTCAGCATAGCACGTGAGGCCGCCTGGGCGACGTATTCTTCCTTCTCCCCATTTTCATCCCCCCGACCCAAAGTGTCACGCTCCAGGACTTTGCCCTTGAGGCGGTAAAGATGGGATCCCTCGCTGAGTCCAAGGCAAAAACCAACTCTTGAGGGTAAACTGATTAAGAAAGAAAGAAAGAAATAATAATAATAATAATAATAATAATAATAATAATAATAATAATAATAATAATAATAATGACAATATTTGTTCTTACGCCTCAATGACCAATTTTTATGGTTTTCGGAGACACCGATGTGCCGGAATTTAGTCCTGCCGGAGTTCTTTTACTTGCCGGTATATCTAATGACACGAGGCTGACGTATTTGAGCACCTTCAAATACCACCGGGCGGAGTCAGGATCCAACCCGCTAAGCCAGCGCCTCAACCGTCTGAGCCACTCAGCCCTGCTTTATTACTGTATTATCATCATATTCGTAATAAAGTTACTTTTATATCATATGTCAAATCCTAAGATTATTTCCTAGTTACTTTAACTATCATTTTCGTGTAGTTCTTATCCTTGATTTAGTGTGAGAGAGGGCTTTATAGCCTTAACTACGTAAATCAAAAACAAAATAAATAAATAAATAAATAAATAAATAAATAAATAAATAAATATGGCTGCTTACGACCAACCATGTGAGTGACAGAAATATGTAGTGTTCCATTAAAAAAAGAAACTACTTGGCTTCGCTATTTCAGTTCTTAGCCCAGAACATAGATTGCACGTCTTTCATGTGCCACTTAACGTTATCTACCAAGGATTTCTACGTATTTCCACAGCTTCCCGTATAATCCTGGACCTGTAGTGTCTAGTGTGGGTAAGAGCTTGGCACCGCCACTAAAATTGCTCACAGTCTGAGTAAAACCAAGGACATATTGTCCCCACCTTTACATCCTGGGGTAAACGAAATTCCCTGTACTTGCGTAAGGTATACATCAGCCAAACATGCCGGTCCATTGGTACCCGTGTCAAGGAACATGAACGTAATATTCGTCTCAACCAACCAGACAAATCGTCGGGTCATGATGTCATGTTCCAAGAAAAGATATGATAATGATGATGCTTGTTTTTAAAGGAGCCTAACATCTAGGTTATCGGCCCCTAACGGAACGAAATGAGACGAGATGAAATGACAAATTAATAGCCCTAAAACATCCAATGGCCACAATTCAAAACGCGAGGACGAAGAATGAATGGATGGATGGATATGAATTTAAAAAGATCAGTGCCTCACATGCTTAGAAGCTGGCGTAGAACAATAGTATTAGTGACCAAGGGACTGCTTCTATAGCACAATACCGAATTGATGATACTTGTAGTCGAAAGAGGTCCAAATCCCAAGTCAGAGACCCCTCACGATGGTACTTATCGCTAGGAAAGTAGAACCATAGTACTTGTCATGTTGCGGTACTAATCAAGAGTAGCGTAGACTCGCGGTATTCCACATATTATGGTACTACTCACAGGTAATGAAATTCACACGTGTATTACAGACCTTCGCTGTTTCCCACATTGCAGCGCCATTTACAGACAACGCAAGTCTATGGTGTTCATCACATAAAAGTACTAACCACAGGGACTCGTACTATTCCATGGCGTTCCTCATATAGTGGGTACTAATCATAGGCAAGCAAGAACCATGGGTTCCCTCATCCCATGGTGTCGCTCATATAGTGCTACTAATCACAGGTACTGTAAAAGCCGTCGAGCCCTCGGTTGCTACTAATCACAAACCTATTTGGTACCCAACATAGTGATACTACGCGCAAGTAAAAGCGACCCATAGTGATCCCCGCGTGGTGGTACTAATCACAAGTAGTTTCATGGTTCTAATTTGACCATCCCTTGGTCGCCCCTTTTTAGTCGCCTCTTACGACAGGCAGGGTATACCGTGGGCGAATTCTTCGTCTGCGTCCCCCACCCACAGGGGGTAATATAAAAGATATTCCCAAAACATATTGATATATCATTTAAATGGTCCATGAGAAATGATGCTTTCAAAATGTTCCAATAGATTTTTTCCTTAAGTTACATATCATTTGTATTCAGAGGTGTGTTGTGTTTAAAAGAATTATTTGAACCATAATTTAGGACATAATGACCCCTACTACCTGAAAAAATCCTGTGACCAATATTTTCACACATAGGCTTTGTAAAATAACTATGATACATATAATACAAAAGAGTGCCTCCGTGGCTCAGGCGGCAGCGCGCCGGCCTCTCACCGTTGGATACCGCATTTCATATCCCGGTCACTCCATGTGAGATCTATGCTGAAGAAAGCGGAGGCGGAACAGGTTTTTCTCCGGGTACTCCGGTTTTCCCTGTCATATTTCATTCCAGCAACACTCTCCAATACCATTTCATTTAATCTGTCATCCTTATGCTGGATAGGTCATGACCATTGCCCCAGAGGATTGCGACAGGTCTCGGCAGCCGGCACAATGTCTATCCTCGCCGTAAGTTGGGGGCTTCTTCCATCCCATCCCTGACCTGGTCATTGACTGGAAAACAGGTTGTAGGTTTTCATTTCACATATAACACAAAAGTTTAATAAAGTCAAATGGAATATTACAGGAAATGATTAAATTTAGTTCTGTAATGTTAAACGAAATATGAAAGAAAAAGATGAAATACAATACTGTATGTAAAATTGGAAATTTGGGAAAAAATAACACAAAGTTGAACTTTTCTCTGCTGTTACCAGGACCATTTATTTTCACCGAAGTATTTATTTTTATCTCTCGACTGTCCCCTTGGAATAAAACCCATTAAGTTACGATACTTATATGATACTTATTCGGATGCTTGAAGTTGGGACACTTGAGCACCACCTTCTAGTCAATGCATGTATGACTCGAGCAGTACTTACCGAGAGAGGCGAGGGTGGGACAAAACGAGATGAGCGATCCCCGCAGTTCTGGTTGAGCCACCTCGGTGATGTACACGATAGCTGGGCTGGTTCCAAACCCTAGGGGAGCAGAAGGAAGAAGTTAAAATGTTCCTAGGTCCTAGTTATATACAAGATTTTCAGAATATGGCTTTAATCTTATCATGGAGTACATCAAGACATTGCGTAATCATTACAATATTGGACGAGTTTAGTGGACTTCTGTCCAGGAAATAAAGTTGCAGATACGATTAAATACATTCCGCACTGATGTTCAAATTTAGATAAATTCCAAATAATGATTGGTCACACAGAACACAGTACACTTCGTACTACAGTATCTCGAATTTTATGTTCAAATTTTCCACAGTACTTCGGAGAGTGGAACTTCACGAACCTCACTCAACTTCCACCAACAAAGAAACATATTATCAGAAATGATTTTGTATTACTGTACATGGCTACGCTGCGTCATGCGGGTAAGTCAGTACATCTGTTGACTGAATGACAGCACCCGCTGTTTCAAAAGAGGGCCTTGAACCAATTATAATACATTCTTATTGGCCTATTCCCAAATATTTGCGGTCACCGATCATGTGGATTTCCACTGCCGGATGCCAACGCTATATGCAGGGATGTATTCACTACGGCGCGGCGTTACAACAAATTAATCAAAAAGGACAAAAATAAGAATTAGAAGAAGAAACATAATACACTGTACGTTGCCCAAAATGTTTGACTACCGCTTTCGAAATTCCGGCCTCGTCTGACTGCTCATCTCAATATTGGGCTTTTGTAACGTAAATAACTATTAGTACTGATAGTCCTAGTAGCAATACGCACGGTTCCCACTTGTTTTGCTCTTAGCCGAGATTTAAGAGCGGTTACGAAACGTAGCACTAACACACGTTGCTTTGAACCCGCTATCGTTCCCTGCTGAAAGTATCGTTACGATTCTCGTCGACAATAGGGAACATGCATGATCCGGGGTTTTAATTATAAATATGCTAATCTGATTCAAAATTGCATGCAGAATTCAAAAATGTGATCAGAATGTACAAATAATAACTCCAAACATGATAAAAATCTACGAAAATGTCACGTCATGCAAGTACGCGATCTCATTGGCCTGACGTCATCGTCCAGGTTGACTGAATTAGCAGACGAAATAACACAGTGTGCTGTGAGAAGCAGGATACACTTCGCGTATTTCTACTTTACGTTAGTGTCTAGTATGGTTCAATTCGAGGTCTATACATTGGATAATAATCTGAGTGGTATATTTTAGACTTAAAATGAATCCTGCGCAGACAGTGAGGCAGAAAACTTATAAATGGTGTAGAGTTAGTAATAAACAGTGCACTAAATAATGCTGATTATTAAAGTATTCTCCAAACCTAACCTATGTTTTGGGTGATCCATGTCAAGATAATAAATCAAAGGGGTTATGAACCATTTTGACAGCTCTAATTCTACCAATATATCTTGGCATGGGACAGTTATGTATGTCTTTATTGAAGAGCTTAATTGGTAAAGAAATTTAGGCTATATCTAAATACTCTATAAAGTAACAAAGAATAGGCGTGTACATCATGAAAGGAAACAACGTGAATTTAACAAATGTATAACTCTACACAAAACCAATGCTTGTCTGTTGGGGTCTTGTAAGTTAACAATGCTCAATTATAATAATTATCATAATATTAATGAAATAAATAACATAATTGCACACAGGTGAAAATAGTGATGTAGGTGTTTAAAATATTATCCAACTTAGCTTAGTTTTAGGTTATACAAGCCAAGTCAATAAACCGAAGGGTAAAAATACCGCGCGAGTTGGCCGTGCGGTTAGGAGCGCGCAGCTGTGAGCTCGCATCCGGGAGATAGTGGGTTTTGAACCCCACTGCCGGCAGCCCTGAAGATGGTTTTCCGTGGTTTCCCATTTTCACACCAGGCAAATGCTGAGGCTGTACCTAAGGCCACGGCCGCTTTGTTCCCATTCCTAGGCCTTTCCTGTCCCATCGTCGCCATAAGACCTATATGTGACGGTGTGACGTAAAGCAAACAGCAAAAAAAAAAAAAAAAGTCACAGCACCCAAAGACATTCCTGTATTGAGCGACTAAAATGTCACTAGGACACTTTTCTTTCCTGATATGCTCAGCTTGTTAAAAGCCAAATGTAATTAATGTTACTGGCTTCACGCCCCGCTAACTACTTCTACGATTTTCGGAGACGCCGATGTGCAGGAATTTAGTCCTGCAGGAGTTTGTTTTCAACTTTCATGGCAGAGCCGGGAATCGAAACCGGGCCTCCGGAAGTGGCACACATTAACCGCTACACCACAGAAGCGGACTAGTACTATAATGCTACCTATATGTTTATGTTAGTGCTGAAATCCGATTTCTTACTTTACTAATGCTGAAAGCCCGAAAATGTAATGTTATTCTTTAATAGGGGAATCAGTCTAGAAGGAAATGTTGAAAGTGATATGATATCTATCCAGGTTCGTTGTTATCCTAATACTATGGGTTACAGTACATTGCACGTATATAAAAGACGCCACTTACAAACTTGCTTGTTATCCGCGAATTTCTGTGGCCACAAAAGTCACTATTTTTCAAGAATGATGACATTTACACATGATAGATTGTCTGATTGTGCTGTTTTGAACCTTTCTTCTGTCATTTTGAAGTTATTCGCGATCATGAGTAATAAACAATCGGCTTTTAGCAACGGCTGATGCACAACGGCTGGTAGAGCTCCAGCGGTACTGGATCGTGACGTCACAGTGCGCCGCTTACGTCAGAGGCCGTTTCACTCGCCTTGCGGAAAGGCACTATTAAATATTTTTTTAATGGTAGAAAACAAGGCAACATACCACAATGTAATACGTTTACGTACTATTTCATTGGTGTACTTTTCAAAAAAAATATTTTTGAAAATGATGCATGTTCCCAATTCCACGAGCCTCCCTTGCCACTCGCCGACTTCTTGCTACTTCTGATATTTTCAACACTTATAACGTGATTTTCTTTTGAACTAAACCTCTCCACATATTATGCATATGCATTTTCATATTCTTAACTCCTTTGGAACAAAAACAGCATCAGGGTTCGAAACGAAGGTTTTAACTAAAATACTAGCAGAAGGATTTAGGTTATAAGCAGTCTTGTAAATGTAAATCATAACAGCCACGGGACCTGCAGTTTTGTGTGTAATCGGAATCAGAGGGACATGCATATTTTTTCAAGAATCCCGCATAAATTGTCCAGTATTCAAATCGTGATCAAGAAGTACAGATGAAAAATGACTGAACTGACAAAGTATTTGGATAGATACCTCAAAGTGGACGACGGCAATAATGATACCAGTTCACAAGCCAAGAAACGTGAACTACTACAGCAAGTGACAGATTTTCACTAGGCCTTAAAGGATGAGAGAAATACCAGTTGCGGAATAGACAGTTTTTTATTTATTTTAGGTACAGGGACGGCTAGAAACATATGTTAGCCAGGCTGAGTGGCTCAGGAGTAAAGCGCTGGTCCTCTGAGCTCTAGTTAGCTAGTTAGATTCCGTTTCGCAAGTGACCCTACTCATTCGATCACACACCCACCCCTTTCTCCCACATACATGCATCGAGGAAGTCCTCACCAAGATCAAATTTATTTCATGCAAAGCAAATATCACATGTTGTAAAATAATCATTTTCTAAATTCACTAAACTATAATTTTGAAAAATGTGATATTTGCATTCCATGAAAGAAATTCTATTTTGTAGAGTACTTTTTGTATGTATTCATACCAAAATATGTGAACGAAGATCTCACTTTTAACAAAATTACATTCTGTTATAAATGTAAGCAACTATAAAAATATGAACATATTTTTCTTGTTGCTATCTTTTCAAATTGATGAAAGGCTTATGTCTTATGAGTTCATTATTTATTATTGTTATTTATTATTCGCCAATAGCTCCCGGGAATTTGCTCAGAACTTAGTAATTTAAAGTACTTCTTGCCTACCAACACAGTGGTTCCGTGTTGAAGCTCTTATCTCTAAGAAGTTAATATCATCTCATGCTACTGTATCGCTACACAAAATGGTTCGGCATTGCAACGTTCTTCCGGGTGCTTAAAGTTTTATGTCCATCCACGTCGTTTGAGAGTTATTATATGAATCACTCATTGAAGGATATTCTGTGGAAGAATGCGATGCAGTGAGACGGATATCCTGTAAGCAGGTTGGCTAATGCTGATGACTTTGCTGTATCGAGAACGTGCCTCCTAACACGGCATAATTCTTAAATGTTGTTCAGTGATGCCTGATTAGAAATTATGTTAGAAAACAACGTTGGATCAAATTATATATTCCGGGCTGAGTGGCTCAGACGGTTGAGGCGCTGGCCTTCTGACCCCAGCTTGGCTCAGTCTGGTGGTAGGCCTATTTGAAGGTGCTCAAATATGTCAGCCTCGTGTCGGTAGATTTACTGGCACATAAAAGAACTCCTGCGGGAAGTGAAGATATTATTATTATTATTATTATTATTATTATTATTATTATTATTATTATTATTACAAATTCTGTATATCTGTATATACAGTGTGATTCAGCAGCCCCTTCCAATATCGTTTCCTGCAACCCAACTAACATGCACTTGGTTATAGGGGTGCTATTCCCCTGCAGGCGTTCTGTATGGTACTAATGTTCAGTGAGCACATTTTGCACATGACTCTGAACCGTAGCGAAATGTTATATCATCCGTTCGCAAAACATGACGACTTGAAATCGTGTAGCAACGTCCTTTTACCATGTAACTATTGCACCCATAAGTCGAACATGCATGGATAAATTATAAATTAATACTTAAGAAATTTATCTCTTTTGATACGTGAAACTGCACACAACGAATTCCGCGAAGGTGTGTCCCTGTACAGCAACAAAGAGGCCTTCCGGAGAGAAGGTACATCTCCAAGAATTGATTCTAGTCACCTCCAGGAAGACCCAAGAATCATAAACGCCTCCAATAAAATCTAAGAAGCCGACTCGGGACATCCCAGCCAAAATTTTCCCACGTAAAAGCGGATTTCGGAACAAAAGCGGCCACACCTTAAAGAGAGGCGAGGAAAGCATGATTTCAGTAAGAGGCAGAAACACACCCTGCACCCCTTGCGAAGATCGTTGAGTCCTTGTCGTACGACGTCAGAAGAGCCTTAGGCAGTATTCTACCAATTACAACATTGGAAATGGTAACCGGCCTACGCAACTGATAATATCAATTAGTTCGTTTTCGCTAGTGACGAGTGAATTAAGAACGAAATATAGTGCTCTCGTCTTAAAATAATTAAAAATAAATTTTGTGATGATTTTGTGATCGACTATGCCAGGAATAATTAATTATCTGCAACTACGTCGTAGATGTGTGTACAATGGACTCGTCCTTAAGAAGATACCGAATAGCGTTAAGTCGTTCTAAATCCACCAGGAGAAACAACACCAGTGACGCTTATCATTTTATTTGAACGTGAACGAATGGCTTTTATAATCTTTTGGAGCAGTGCACGGCATTATTTTTCGGAATCCTAGACTATAATTAGTTGATTAATTAAGCTCCAGAAACTGGCAAAATCGTATCATTCCGTCATCCCCTCTTCAATAATTAGTTCTGGGGCGTGGTTTTGAGTATCTTACAAAATAAGCCGAGCAAGCCGTGAAAGGAAAAGTGTGGATTTTGAAATGGACAGTGAAATTGTGAACCGTTAGTGAGTATTGAATTGTCAGAGGATTGTTTGTTACCGGGCCACAGTGTTTTTGAGCAGTGCGGGTTAGTTAGTCGAACTTGCAATCTGGTTGCAGTTTAAGCCTTGCAGTCGACAGACAGTATGATACTTTCATTATTTCGACTTACTGTCATTTAGGAGAATGCATAAACTATTATCAGACTTGTTTCTGTGGGAAAGTAACAATTAATTTAATGAACTCTAATGCAGAACTTTGATGAGAAATTAATGGCAGAGATGCGGACGCAATAATCCTACAACTGATAACAATTAAAATAAAATGGGGGCGGTTGAAAGACATCACGTGTAAGCTCATTTAACGCCATAGTTGGTACGAGGGTAGCTGACAGACAAGCATCTCAGATAACGGGAAACGGACGATGGTCAAGGCCGGATTCAGAGAGGCTAGTCGAATAATCCTGTTTACATACAATCGACAGGAAGCGAATGCGAGTATGCGACGACAGGAAGCAGGAGTTTGAACAGCTAATTGGTAATGAGCAAAGTGGGTTAGGAATGTTATTCCAGATACAAACTAGAATCATAATTTAATTGTAAAATTTTTGTAAGTAAATATGTACCATTAGGATAAGCAGCAAGAAACGTGAAAGAAGTTAATGCGTGTGATTTGTATATCAAAAATATATTCAATCCGTGTATGTTACGTGTATCATAACGTGAATACGATGTCTACCATAGAGTAACTTCGCTATGAAAGTGGAGGCCGACAGGATGCAGCAGCATCCGACGGCACAGCAATAAGGCAAAGAAAATGTTCAATTTACTATCTTGGTAATATAATGACGGTGAACAGAGCGTTGTCCGTGTAGGTTAAAATGGTATAGATTAGTTATAAGGTAAATTTTGAATTCACGCACCAAATAATAAGAAGAATATAATGCCATTTATTTGATGATTAGTGTCCACGGGAGAAATTGGAGCAGTCAAGTTTTACGTTCGGGATTTGAATGTTGTAAGCCCGTGTCGTGGATAAGATAAATCTTGTATGTGTGTCGATGTCGACTTTCATATTTTGTGCTTGTAATTTGAGAATTACGACGTCTTTTGGATTAAACATAATTACCATTTGTTCGAAGGAGAGTTACCACAATAACAATAATAATAATAATAATAATAATAATAATAATAATAATAATAATAATAATAATAATAATAATAATAATAATAATAATAAGTGATGAAATAAATGTCAGTGCAAGTTTGTTAAATATACGATATTTAGTTAGTAGAGCGTACTTTGTGATATATTTCAATCACGGTGTTAATCCATGTTGATGATAAATAAATATCCAACTCGCGGTAAAAATGATTAAATAATGAAGTGATAATAATTGCAAATGTAGTAATTGTGAACGTATAATGAATTCAGCTGAGGTAGCGTATAATCATTGAGTAAAAAAGAGTAATACTGTGTCTTTGAGTGATGATGATAATAATAATCCCACATCAGAATTTAAATAGACAGATTCGTCATTATCCGCGAATTCGTATTGTAGAACCGAAGATCTATTGTGTAAGCAATCATGTTTTTGAGGACAAAGGAGTAATGTATTGGTAAAAATTGGAGTCGCTCATAGCTTGCAGTAGAAAATATTAGTTGAGATGAATACGATTATGAGGTCCAAATGAGAGATAGAAACATACGATCGTGAGTATAAACTGATATCCCTGAATATAATAAGGAGATGAAATAAGAAGATAGAGCCTGGAATGGCCACGTCGTGAAGAATAAATGAAATTCGTCTTTAAGTCATAAAAGAAGACACGTGATTATGAGGTAATTAGCTAGACTGAATCGGATTTTTAGCCTACGTTGATGAATAATGAGTTAATAATGAAAAGAGGTGTTGAACACGCCAGTAAATAGCAGGGATGACAAGATACTAGATGGAAGAACATGCTCGCAGATATTATAGTGAAGAGATAATTGGACCAAGGAAGACACGAAGCAAATGACAAAGATAGGAATTAGGTGATGTTGATTAAATGGTTCATTTATGACATGAAACTAATAAAATCACGTAGGGAGTGACTGCCTCAGAGTCTATTAAAATGTAAAAATAAAATTTTGTAACCGTGTGTGAGACTATTTCATAAACTATGACCTAAATTTGTGTTGGATTTGTAGCGGTAACTCGTGCTATTTATAATTTGATCATAAAGTAAAAGATTTAATTACACGACCCCGATGAACATACTCGGGTAAGAAGGTGCGTGAATGTCAAATTGTGTTTGTGATAATTCATTGTAGATATTATAATTCAGGTAAAAGTGAAATGAAATGGCGTATGGCTTTTAGTGCCGGGAGTGTCCGAGGACAAGTTCGATAATTCAGGTTTTTGTGCTTTTTTAGTATTCTGTTGTGTTTGTTTGAACGCTATGTTGACAGCGTCTGTGATCATCGTCAATAAATTGCAACATTTCTCTTTATCCTAATAAAAGACATCGCAAGCATTACAATTATTTAAGTCACAACCATAACTGTAACTAAAATGAATCAGGCCATGTCAATGAACCGACCTTAATAAGTAAATCACCGGGCGAGTTGGCCGTGCGTGTAGAGGCGCGCGGCTGTGAGCTTGCATCCGGGAGATAGTAGGTTCGAATCCCACTATCGGCAGCCCTGAAGATGGTTTTCCGTGGTTTCCCATTTTCACACCAGGCAAATGCTGGGGCTGTACCTTAATTAAGGCCACGGCCGCTTCCTTCCAACTCCTAGGCCTTCCCTATCCCATCGTCGCCATAAGACCTATCTGTGTCGGTGCGACGTAAAGCCCCTAGCAAAAAAAAAAAAAAATAAGTAAATCAATGTAATTGAATGCCGCAAAATATAGGTTAAGAGTGCCAGAACCTATCGATACTATACATGACGCAACATGAGGTATATTAGGAGTGGTAATGTGATCAGCGGCATCATTTCTGTATGTGTAGAAAGGCGAGTTCACTTGACCAATGGCAAAACAAAGTATTTAAATTGTAATAATGGTCCGATAACTATCACAGTAAATAAGTTGGTATTTTATGGCTGATACATTATTGTATTATTTCTTTTCTTCTTCTTCTTTATCTGTTTACCTTTCAGGGTCGGTTTTTCCCTCGGGCAGCCTCTACCACCCCAAGGGCAGTGTCCTGGAGCATCAGACTCTGGGTCGGGGATACAACTGGGGAGGATGACCAGTACCTCGCGCAGGCGTCCTCACCTGCTATGCAGAACAGGGGCCTTGTGGGGGATGGGAAGATTGGAAGGGGTAGACAAGGAAGAGGGAAGGAAGCGGCCGTGGCCTTAAGTTAGGTATCATCCCGGCACTTGCCTGGAGGAGAAGTGAGAAACTACGGAAAACCACTTCCAGGACGGCTGAGGTGGGAATCGAATCCAGCTCCACTCAGTTGACCTCCCGAGGCTGAGTGGACCCCGTTCCAGCCCTCGTACCTCTTTTCAAATTTCGTGGCAGAGCCGGGAATCGAACCCGGATCACACTAACCACTACATCACTGAGGCGGGTGTTATTTTTTATTTATTTTAAAATTCAAAGTCAGCCATGACAGACAAAATCAGCCACTTGAAAATGGCGTGTGCTCGTTATGACAACAAAGTAAATAATGTTCCATTTGACAATTGAGAGTGTGTTCATAGATGTAATGGTTTCTCACGTTTTACAGTGTGTAATGATATCATTATATTTTATCATTGTTGGATTTGGGAATTGAGTGTGTCACTTCCCTTAACTGTTAACTTTATTTTCATCAATTTTTGTGATTATTATTAAATTCATTGACTTTGTAGATGTAATCATTCTTAAATTCTGAGAGGTGACATTTTTGTTTGTTTGTGTGAATTGACCGAGATTTCAAGATTCTTCTTCTTTACCTGTTTACCCTCCAGGGTCGGTTTTTCCGTTGGAGTGGCAGCTAATAACACTAACCACTATACCAGAGAAACGGACGATTTCAAGATGCAATTATTTTGTTGCATTTGCGCTCTTTTGAATTGTAATAATTTTACACCAGTTGACTTATCATCATCATCATCATCATCATCATCATCATCATCTGTTTACCCTCCAGGTTCGGCTTTACCCTCGGACTCAGCGAGGGATCCCACCTCTACCGCCTCAAGGGCAGTGTCCTGGAGCTTCAGACTCTTGGTCGGGGGATACAACTGGGGAGTATGACCAGTACCTCGCCCAGGCGGCCTCACCTGCTATGGTGAACAGGGGCCTTGTAGGGGGATGGGAAGATTGGAAGGGATAGGCAAGGATGAGGGAAGGAAGCGGCCGTGGCCTTAAGTTAGGTACCATCCCGGCATTCGCCTGGAGTGAAGTGGGAAACCACAGAAAACCACTTCGAGTTGACCTCTCGAGGCTGAGTGGACCCCGTTCCAGCCCTCGTACCACTTTTCAAATTTCGTGGCAGAGCCGGGAATCGAACCCGGACCTCCGGGGGTGGCAGCTAATCACGCTAACCACTACACCACAGAGGCGGACTGACTTATCAAATCTTTGCTTATTTTTCACTTTTCTGTCAACCGATTTATTCAGTTAGCTTTAAATCAGTCTGGGCTACGTTATATTTTGTTGTTAGCTTGACCCGCAGTATTGTTAGCATCCTCCGTCGATTACCCTGAGGTAAGATTCTACATGTGCGGTAAGTATTTTTCTTTCGGCAGCCGAGACAAGTATCTACAACAGGATCGCCGCCACACATGTCAGCAAAAGGGTTCACTATATTAATGTGTCGTGCCTCGTAACCGGGTGTGAAGGAGAGGGGAATCAATGCAGAAAACTAGGTAACAGTGCAGTAATTAATGTCTTAAACACGGAACCGGATGGAGTGTGTCCTCTTCCCTCGTCGTGCTAGCAGCAAGTTTCCAGGAGTGTAGTGTATCGGATGTGGTTAGGCGTTCGCCTAGCAATCGACGGAATGTGCCAGCGGCGGCTCGAATCCTGCATCGTTCAAATATTTTTGCATCGGTATGATGTTTGAACACGTAAATACAGACCCACGTTTGCCACATTCTAACAGTAGAATGACGCTGTTATTCGCATTAGTGCTGGGAGAGGAGGCCGTCCTCCGAGTGACTGAATCGGTTGTAGCAAGTGAAGCGCTCCACCGGAATTCTCCGGTACTACTGCGGAGAATTGCCGAGGTATACGGAGGGTGACGGAGGAAACGGAGCGAACGTGCTCTGCTTAGTGCTGGGGACGGAGCGGAGCAGTTGTTGTGACGTCATCACCCGGTAGTACCGAGTGAACTATCGAGTGAATGTCCTGACGCGGGACGTTTAAACACGTTATAGGTATGGCACTGCGAAGGTATTGCATCTCCCTATTAATACCCTTCTCTCACGACGTAACAACTGTAACTAACTGCATATATATTCACTATAATTGTTATATACGTAACTGCTAGGAAGTAGGAGGTAGTATGTGGAATAAATGTTAGTAACTCATATAGTTAACTCATTCGAATAGTGAAACAAAGTATGGCACATACCTACCGAAAGGGTTTGTATACAAGGGGATTGGAAGTTAACAGAAAATTAATGTATTAACAATTATTTCGTAAGTTCATATGATACGGTACACTGTTAATGAGAAGAATAACCTGAATATAAAGAATCTTATCAGAATACAATGAAAAACACTGACATAATTTCATCAACAGGATGACAAAAATAATTACGTAAATGAACGTTGACTGGAATGTCCTTCTTAGCAAATGTGATTACAAAACATATCTGACAACATACTACTACACGTCCCAATGCCAAACAGCTATCAGTAGAATGCTTCTATAAAAAACAGTTATATTATATTATATTATATTATATTATATTATATTATATTATATTATATTATATTATATTATATTATATTATATTATATTATATTATATTATATTTGATGTGCCACCACCCGTCGCGTATGTGCGGCCAAAAATTTGCATTTTGCGTGTTTCCTATTATCAGTGATGTCAAAAAACTGCCAGGCATCCAACGGTTTTCGTGGCATTTGTGGAACAACGTTCTGTAAAAATTTCTTTAAATTCCTTTAAATGTTCTAAAAATATAACTACTATTTACGAATATGTTTAAATATCACATTAACACCACAAATATAATCTAACAGACTTTACATTATCTACAAAACATACCAAGCGTAAGAAATATATACGTACATTCGAAACACACAGATTGAAGACAGGTACTTTCGTACGTGTGTTGTGCGCTACACTGTGCTCAGGTCCTCCGCGAGTACTCGCAGTTGTAAGCGGAGGGGATCGGTGGTGCGCTCTACCGCTACAACCGGATTACTCATCGGTATTACTCGCTCCGTCCCCACCTCTAGCTGTGCTCATTCGGAGAAACCACTCTTTCCTGTCAGTTGCTGCGGGTGACGGGTGAACTTTCTGGCACCGTTAACTTCACTGTTTGGCTAATGCCACGAAAACCATGAGTTGTTTGGAACTTTTTCGATGCAAAAGGCGATCAGAACAAGTCTGCCAAGTGCAAATTATGTCCTCGTAGTTTTTAACGGGAGGCGGCACATCTAATTTCTTTGATCATTTAAAGGAGTCGTAAGCAGTGTTTGGAACCAACAACTGAGCAAAGTAGCGAGGCAGTGAAGAAAATAAGCGCTTGAATCTGCAACAGCTCGGCATTGTCCGGGATGAAGGCTTCAGGAAGTTTGTTAACGATTTAAATCCGAGGTATGAACTACCATGTTCCCGAACTCTGTCTGAGGTAGGTGGAAAATGAACTCGTATTGCACAATTCATTGTACAGTATTACAATTAATTGCCAGCTATTTCTGTGATCGATACCTATGTTAGATTTATTTCTTCTTAGGGAATTCTAGGCGAAATACATGACGAAGTACGCAATATGCTGAACATCGAAATGGCAGCAGCAAAACGACTAACTGTTGGACATCCAATAGACAAGACCCGTACACAACTGTGGGTGCCCATTTTATATCAAAAGCGTCAAATGCACTGATGTCCGCATGTCTGGCAACGGAAATTCTGGAAGGAAGTTATACCGCGGAGCATATCGCTAGCCGCTTGTCAGACATCATCAATTCTTGGCAGCTGTCTGGTAAAGTGCCACTAATTACTACGGATAACGCTGCAAATATGGTAGCTGCGGTACGAAAGTTAAATATCCTCCATGTTTCCTGTGTAGCGCACACACTTAATTTGACCATAATTGATGTGATAAAGAGCACGTTGCCTTTACGTACGCTTTTGGATACTTGCTCCAATATTGTCACACATTTCAAGTAAGTACGTCACAACAGAAGTAAAAGTAAGATTAGGGTTGTAAGTTTTGAAATATTAAACTCAAGGCATTGCCGAACTATGGCTTATAAAAATGCATTTGCTCCAGGCCTTCTCGCAACGCTGCTAGTCTATATTTCCTAATTTTTCTTCTAGGCACAGTACTGTTGCAAGCCATAAAGACAGTTAAGAGTCCAGTAAGCAGCCACTCCGGCTTATTCAGTACTGTTCGACCCGATGGAACAGTCAGCTTGCCATGATGCGCCGTCTCCTCGAGGTAAAGGACCAACTCATAGTGGCCCAGTCGGAACTTGTGAATGCGCCGCAAGCGCTAACAGGTGAGAATTACGACTACAGTGTAATGTATTGAAAACCCTGCTTTTTGTAACATTTGAATATAATGTATGAACACAACATTTTCCAGCTGAGGAATGGTTGACCTTAAAGAAGTGCGTAGCAATTCTAGACCCATTCAAAACGATGACTAACATGTTATCCGGAGAACTATACACCAAGTGTTCTCACGTGATCGCTTTGGTGCAAGGGTTATTTATCCCTCTTTCTGCGGGCGGAAGTAGAAAAACCAGCTACCACTGTGCGAGAGATTGTCCTCGAAGCAAGTATGGAAGCCGAAATAACGCTACATTTTGTATATGAAACTCGTTCTATAACAAGGACGGTAACTTTTCTTGATCCTAGGTACAAAAAGGATGGATTTCGAATACCAGATCACGCAGAAGAAGCACGAAAACAGGTTAGTGTTACTATTTTTATTGGAACAAAAGCACGATGTGTTCACTGTCTATATAGCCTACACTTTTCAGAAAAGCAAGCATGTGACAATTTTTCAGGTTGAAGTCGAGCTAAGCACTATGATCCAAAGGCATGATAGGCTACAAGCAGCAGCAGAAAGTTCTACATCGTTGGAAGAAGAGCCTGCTGAAGGCAGACGTAATCTCTTAGCGTTTTTGGATGCAAAGCGACGTGTTTCTACGCCTACGTTGAATACTACGATACTCCTAAGGCAGTACGTGGAATTAGAGCCAGAGCCTGACCCTGTCAACCTTCCTACTTCTAAAAACATCACTCAGGCTTATTCGTCTACTAATGTCATTCCACTCACTGACAGCTCTGTACATACCACCTAGTCGAGCCTCGTCTCCTTTCTCCCAAGTCTTCCCAGCCCAAACTTTGCAACATTTTTGGCCGTGCGGTTAGGGGCGCACAGCTGTGAGCTTGCATCCGGGAGATAGTGGGTTCGAATCCCACTGTTGGCAGCCATGAATATGGTATTCTGTGGTTTCCCACTTTCATAACAGGCAAAAGATGGGGCTATACCTTAATTAAGGCCAAGGCCGCCTCCTTCCACTCCTATGCCTTTCCTATCCCATCGTCGCCATAAGACCTATCTGTGTCAGTGCGACGTAAAGCAAATAGCAAGAAAAGCAACATTTTTGTAACGCTACTCTTTTGTCGGAAATCACCCAGAACAAATCGAGCTGCTTTTCTTCGGATTTTTTCCAGTTATTGAATCAAGTAACCCTGGTGGGGGGTCCCATACACTGGAACCATTCTCTAGTTGGGGTCTTACCAAAGACTTATATGCACTCTCCTTTTCATCCTTACTACAACACCTAAACACCCTCATATCCATGTGCAGAGATCTGTGACCTTTGTTCACAATCCCATTTATGTGATTACCCCAATGAAGATCTTTCCTTATATTAACACCTAGGTACTTAACAATGATTCCCATAAGGGACTTATACATCATCAACGCAGTAATTAAAATTGAGAGGACTTTTCCTATTTGTGAAACTCACAACCTGACTTTTAACCCCGTTTATCACCATACAATTGCCTGCTCTCCATCTCACAACATTATCGAGGTCATTTTGCAGTCGCTCACAATCTTGTAACTTATTTATTACTCTATACAGAAAAACGTCATCCCCAAAAAGCCTTATCTGTAATTCCAATTCTTTACTCATATCATTTATATATACACTATATAAGAAATCATAAATGTCCAGAAATGCCTTGAGTAATTTCTCTCTTAATTATTACAGGGTCAGATAAAGTTTCACCTACTCTAATTCTCCGAGATCTATTTTCTGGAAATATAGCAACCCATTCCGTCACTCTTTTGTCAAGTCCAATTGCACTCATTTTTGCCAGTAGTCTCCCATGATCCACCCTATCAAATGCATTATACAAGCCAATCGCGATACAATCCATTTGACTTCCTGAATCCAAGATATCTGCTATATCTTGCTGGAATCGTACAAGTTCAGCTTCAGTGGAATAACCTTTCCTAAACCCGAATTGCCTTGTATCGAACCAGTTATTAATTTCGCAAACATGTATAATATAATCAGAAAGAATGCCTTCCCTTAGCATTAGAAATATTATCAATGCGATGCATGTCAAACTGACTGGCCTGTAATTTTCAGCTTTATGTCTATCATCCTTTCCTTTATACACAGGGGCTACTATAGCAACTCTCCATTCCTTTGGTATAGCTCCTTCAACCAAACAATAATCAAGTAAGTACTTCAGATATGATACTATATCCCAACCCATAGTCTTTAGTATATCCCAAGAAATATTATCAATTCCAGCTGCTTTTCTAGTTTTCAACTTTTGTATCTTATTGTAAATGTCCTTGTTATCATACATAAATTTTAATACTTCTTTAGCATTAGTCTCCTCCTCTATCTGGACATTATCCTTGTAACCAACAATCTTTACCTGTTACTGACTGAATACTTCTGCCTTTTGAAGATCTTCACATACACACTCCCCTTGTTCATTAATTATTCCTGGAATGTCCTTCTTGGAGCCTGTTTCTGCCTTAAAGTACCTATACCCTTCCATTTTTCACTAACATTTTTATGACTGCCAATTATGCTTGCCATCATGTTATCCTTAGCTGACTTCTTTGCTATATTCAATTTCCTAGTAAAATTCCTTCAATTTCTCCTCGCTGTCTGCAACACCTGCATCGAATAGCTGTCAGCACGTTGTTTTCTTTAACCAATATTTCTTGTTATTGTTGACAAAAATCAGGGAATTCTCTGTAGACCTAGGGATGATCCTCATCTGTAAGTCAACGTTTGAGGATCTGCAGAGTGATCCACACATGCGAACGTCCTTATCTGTGGATGCAGTTCATGTATGTGGATCTGTAGAGTGATTCACGTATGTGGATCTGCAGAGTAGTGTACAAAACCCCGCAATCTTAGGCTCGATGTGCGCACAATTAGTCAATTAAAGAACTCTCTTCCGCATGTACACGTGGTCTCACAACTGTCAACATTCAAAACACACGCTCCCGTTCGAAACACCTGTTCATTCCGCCATGTTAAGGCATATTCTGCCTCTTAACAGCTATCTAAAGAACTCTGGTCGCAGTTTTCTCAGTGCAATGAAAGCTGTCGAGAAACACGTGGACTGACAAATCTCTATCTGTCAAAACAGCCCCTTCCACCATCTTATGCTTGACCTGCGCTCTATCTGTAATTTCAAAACGCGTGGTCAAACGACCATCATGTGGTTGTCAAAAAAATATCGTCATCTTAGGCTCGTTGTACACTGTCAAGAACTCTCCTCCACGTTGTTCTGGCTGTTGTCAACATTTAAAGTACGCGCTCTCATTCAAAAACGTATGACCATACCGCCATCTGAAGACGTTTTCTAACTTTATCAGTCAACTAATGAACTCTCGTCACCGTTAACGCCCTCTATATCCCGCACCATTGACCGATATTAGAGCAATCTAAATTCCCCTCTCCACCTTCCCATTTCCTCCCACACTCTACCTCGCACTGCAGCATAAAAGGCGGTGCATAGGGAGGGAAGACTTTGCAATCTCTTGTTAGACGGGCTGCAGACTGCTGATCTATCCAGTTAGTCTGCGCTCTCGCGCTTCGAGCCTGTGGGGAACAGACAACTGCTGAGAGGGAAAAATCCGGTGAATGTTCCCTCGGCCAGTGGCTGGTAATCTTTTGGTGGACCCCTCTCCCCCAAAACCGGTCACTAATTTGACCCATGGACTCTTCATCGAGCCTGTGGGGAACAGCAACTGCTGAGAGGAAAATGTGGTGAATGTTCACTGGGCCAGTGGCTGGTGAAGGGTCAGTGGTCCAAGGGGGAGAGATTAGACCCCTCTCCCCCAAACCCGGTCACTAACTTGACCCATTGACTTTTCATGGAGCCTGTGGGGAACAGGCAACTGCTGAGAGGGAAATCCGTTGAATGTTCACTGAGCCAGTGGCTGGTAATCTCTCCCCCAAAACCGGTCACTAACTTGACCCATGGACTCTTCATGGATCCAATCGAAAATACTGATTCAACAAAATTCACATCATCTGCGCTGATCCAGAACCGGCTTTATCCTTTATACTATCTCGGCTCAGTCCGATGTTATTTGAAGATGCTCGGATACGTCACCCTCGTGTCATTACATTTACTGGCACATAAAAGTGTTAGGGTGGAACAAGATTCCGGTATCTGGACATATTCGAAAACCGCAGAAGTAGTTAGTTGGACGTAAAACCAATAACATTGTTATTTACTAATAAAACGCGCTGTAAATGGAAACACATACACAGTGAGATCCAGGAAAAGGGATTAGAGCTGTACTAAATGGTAATTAGTAGGAGATATGGAGGTGGAAGAATGCACATTATTAAGTGTGAGTGGAGAATCGTGAAGACGTCTTCTGTGTTGTCATGAGTTTGTAGAGGCGTGTTAGCTGAGTTACATAGCCACTAGTTTCTCACCGAGACGGCTGAGGTTCATAATCTTCGTCAGTATGGGATTTTTGAAATATTACGTCCTTGTGGTTCTTACAACTCGTGTTCTGCGGCTATGATGACGTTACAAACAGTGGTATAAAACTACTCTTAAAACTTGCTCTCTGTGGGTTGAATGCTGAAATAATAGCATATGATAGAAATGTACCTATGTATGTGAAGAGCTTGGAAACCGTAAAAGTAGTTAGTAGGACGTTAAGGTAAATTACATTACTATTAATAATGAGGTCATACCTCGCTAATTTTGTTTCGAACTTAGGTCTATCCTCTCCCTTCATTTAGTCTTAGTGAGTTAATGGTAACCTGATATTAACACGTGGTCCACAATGCTTCACACGAATATACTGAATTTGTAAGAATCGTTCATTTCTTAGTGAGTCTCCAGGACCCGGGCCGCTCCAGGCTTTAAGACAAAGCTCCGTTCTGTGCCACGATAATACCGGCAAAATTCCTTCCCTCCAGTACTGAGATGAATACAGTTCACTGCTTTGAAATTTGGACTCTAGAAATAACAAGATGACCAAACGAATGTTCCTGTAAATATTTATTCCGAACGTTTTGTGAACCAGGAGCATTTTTACAACGAAGTTTTCTTTTACTTTTTTGTTGAATGTATTGAATTAATTTTTAATACAACCTTTCTCCTCTTCATGAATTCCTCATGCCATAACATACAGTACCGTTTGGAGCTCCGATTCACCTACCTATTTAGTCATGGCCTAAGACGAAAGACGAAAGCAGTTTTTTATAGTTGTCCATTAAAGTGATTGTATGCGTTTAAAACTTCTGTTCAGTTTATTTTCATAAGCATGCAGTTTTTTCAACTACGGGTGATGAAAGCCATGACTAAGAAATAGTAAAGCAATATGAGCATGAAAATGAAATGGCGTATGGCTTTTAGTGCCGGGAGTGTCCGAGGACATGTTCGGCTCGCCAGGTGCAGGTCTTTTCATTTGACTCCCGTAGGCGACCTGCGCGTCGTGATGAGGATGAAATGATGATGAAGACGACACGTACACCCAGCCCCCGTGCCGGCGAAATCAACCAATTATGGTTAAAATTCCCGACACTGCCGGGAATCGAACCCGGAACCCCTGTGACCAAAGGCCAGCACGCTAACCATTTAGCCATGGAGCCGGACAATATGAGCATGTTCGTAGCAAACTTAAACGCGCCAATTCCTTCAACCCTATGGAACACCTCCATGTTGTACACTCTTTCAATGACTGATGAAATAAATCGGCATAAATTGTAGCATTGTCTTTGTCCGGCTCTTTGGCTGAAGGGTCAGCGTACTGGCCTTCGGTTCAGAGGCCCCTTGGTTCGATTCCCGGCCGGGCTGGAGATTTTATGCGCGTATGGTTAATTCCTACGGTGGAGGATTGGGTGTTCGTGTTTGTCGCAATACTTTCCTCTTCTTAACTTATTCAAACAACACATCACGCAATAGTGAAGACATCCCTCCGCATAGGGTTGGCATCACGAAGGACATCCGGCCGTAAAACAGCGCCAAATCCACATGTGCGAGTGTAGGGTAAGTCTTAGAAGAAGTAGTAATATTTTGTTTAGACCGGTTCGTTGGCTGCATGGTCTTCGTACTGTTCTTCGGTTCAGAAAGCTCCGCGTTGGGTTCCCGGCCACGCCGAGGCTCTTAACAGCGTATAGTTAATTTCTATGGCTCGGGGACTGGGTGTGTGTGTTAGTCTCAATACAGTACACTACTAACTGCCAGAGAAACACGCAATAACGAATACATTCCTCCACACAGGGTTTGCGTCAGGAAGGGCATCCTGCTATAAAATGAGCCAAATACATATGAAGTGCCGACCCCAATAACTTGGAATTAAGTCCAGGAAGAATAAGAGTATTGTTTTATTTAGTGAGATGGGATCGACGTCAGTAAGTTAGTCTGTCAGTCGTTGTCCAGCTGAGCTCGATGGAATTTAAAAGTCTTTAAATGCAACAACTCCGTGACTTTGGCGAGAAAATTTCGATATCCGGAGTCTCTTAAAACCTTTCACAGGTGATAGAACGTTAAACAAATATCATTATTGCATTCGGTAAGATAAGAGTGGATTCGTCGTAGAACCTAGTGGATGTAATACTAGCCTCACCGTTGCGGCCTGCCTATAGATGAGAGTCGCTCACATAGTACACATTGCAGATACAGTATGGCAGCCCCTACACTGAAACCCGAGCAGGGTGGTCGGCGGTGCGGCAGGCGGAGAGAGCGCGCGTACTATCAGTTTTTAAATATTTATTTATTTTTATGTCTAAATGGAGGGCTCTTTTCTTCAGTACGTCGTCGAACTGCGTCCTGTGTTCTATGTACACTGACTGACAGAGCAAATGCAACATCAAGAAGGAGTGGTCAGAACTTTATGCCAATTGCAGGGTAGACTGACGTCACTGAGGTATGCTCATGATGTGAAATGCGCCGCTGTGCTGCGCACGTAGCGAACGATAAATGGGACACGGCGTTGGCGAATGGCCCACTTCGTACCGTGATTTCTCAGCCGACAGTCATTGTAGAACGTGTTGTCGTGTGCCACAGGACACGTGTATAGCTAAGAATGCCAGGCCGCCGTCAACGGAGGCATTTCCAGCAGACAGACGACTTTACGAGGGGTATGGTGATCGGGCTGAGAAGGGCAGGTTGGTCGCTTCGTCAAATCGCAGCCGATACCCATAGGGATGTGTCCACGGTGCAGCGCCTGTGGCGAAGATGGTTGGCGCAGGGACATGTGGCACGTGCGAGGGGTCCAGGCGCAGCCCGAGTGACGTCAGCACGCGAGGATCGGCGCATCCGCCGCCAAGCGGTGGCAGCCCCGCACGCCACGTCAACCGCCATTCTTCAGCATGTGCAAGACACCCTGGCTGTTCCAATTTCCCGTCGATTGGTTGAAGGAGGCCTGCACTCCCGGCGTCCACTCAGAAGACTACCATTGACTCCACAGCATAGACGTGCACGCCTGGCATGGTGCCGGGCTAGAGCGACTTGGATGAGGGAATGGCGGAACGTCGTGTTCTCCGATGAGTCACGCTTCTGTTCTGTCAGTGATAGTCACCGCAGACGAGTGTGGCGTCGGCGTGGAGAAAGGTCAAATCCGGCAGTAACTGTGGAGCGCCCTACCGCTAGACAACGCGGCATCATGGTTTGGAGCGCTATTGCGTATGATTCCACGTCACCTCTAGTGCGTATTCAAGGCACGTTAAATGCCCACCGCTACGTGCAGCATGTGCTGCGGCCGGTGGCACTCCCGTACCTTCAGGGGCTGCCCAATGCTCTGTTTCAGCAGGATAATGCCCGCCCACACACTGCTCGCATCTCCCAACAGGCTCTACGAGGTGTACAGATGCTTCCGTGGCCAGCGTACTCTCCGGATCTCTCACCAATCGAACACGTGTGGGATCTCATTGGACGCCGTTTGCAAACTCTGCCCCAGCCTCGTACGGACGACCAACTGTGGCAAATGGTTGACAGAGAATGGAGAACCATCCCTCAGGACACCATCCGCACTTTTATTGACTCTGTACCTCGACGTGTTTCTGCGTGCATCGCCGCTCGCGGTGGTCCTACATCCTACTGAGTCGATGCCGTGCGCATTGTGTAACCTGCATATCGGTTTGAAATAAACATCAATTATTCGTCCGTGCCGTCTCTGTTTTTTCCCCAACTTTCACCCCTTTCGAACCACTCCTTCTTGGTGTTGCATTTGCTCTGTCAGTCAGTGTATTTGTGTAGTAGTTTTCCTTAAACCCAGCAAACGTACCAGAACATTTCCAATTAGAACACCTGGATTTGCATTGCAATGCTCGACAACGGGACATATTTACGCAGAGAGGAGTTTGCCTGCATTTGATCGTACTTTCACCGGGCTAGGCTTACCTCGACTTCATCCAGAAGTAGCGGAAGTGTTTTTAACGTTTGGGTTCACCTATGTAACTGAGCGGTTTTTCTCCGTCCTTAAAATTACGAACTCAAGACTATGGTCGTGTGTGATGGACGCAAAACTGAAAAACATTTAGTGCTATGTGACAGTTTAGATATTTAAAATTCAGCATATATGGAACAGACTGCACCTACAGTCGATTTGGCAGCATGCGGCGGTACGCAGCTAGCGTAGAGTGAGAGAGTGTGGCATTGAGGAGTGCTGCGCGGTGCCCTTGTGCATACTTCACAATGAACTGCAGGAGTTAGCGGTCCTGCTGCAGATTTACGTTGACCGTTCCATTTATTTCATCTGGTTGTTACTCTTGCCAAGATTAATCTAACGACTTGGTCATTTGCTTGTAGGTGTTACACGCCACATGCCAGTTCATGAGTTAAGTTTGTAGCTCAACAACATTTATATTTTTACAGGTACTGAGCTATCAGGTTCCGATAGTTCAATATCGCGCTGAGCCTTATCTATTCAATCGAAATGAGAAGACAATTTGATGTTACTTGTTTATTAACTTAGCTGATTATTCCTATGTACAACTGTAGATTAATTACATCTCTACTATGATCAGGGATCGAACCCGTGATCCGAGACGTGCGAAGCCTGAGAGCTTACTAGTCTGTAGCTGACTGGTTGACGAATGAGTGATAAGTCTTATGAGACTATTGGTTTTATATGCTTAGCTTTCAGGTTACAATCACGTGTCAGTCCACTGGAAAACAATCTTACATGTTTATGACAAGATGGGTTGGTGACGTATAGTTGAGCAATATTGCAACACACTTGTGAAATATTGCAGTAAGTCGTGAGTGCCACCAAATCTGAACAACACATATTTTCTCAGAAAAGGAGGGTAATCTTGTTATTGTCAAAGTTTGTTATTCTCAAGAAACCCATGTTTCTTGGAGAGTGTTTCCTAAGTGAAATAATGTGAAGCAATATAATTTTACTTCCTCGTGAAACGACCAAGTATGGTCTTAGTTTATAATATATATTTAAAATCCCAAATTCTGGACTGTGAAAGTCCTGGACTCGACACTAGTTGTCGGGATACATAACTCCTCCACCGTCAGTTGCTTATTACCGTCCTCGGTAATATCTTTCTTATTTTTACATTTTCCATTTTTACATAGATTACATAGTTGATACAGTCTTTTCCTAAAGATTAACGAAATAATACACAATATACTTATTATAAAAATTACAGTCGTATATATAAAATGCTTTTTAGTAGTATTACCTTTTGGGACAGGTGTCAGGTCTGATTTCAGTTTCTTTACATCAAGGTGGGAGAAATGGAATTTTATTTCATTCCTTACATAGGGTTCGTCCTGGATTGATATGAGTGGGAATGAGTATACATAATTTGTTGGATGCTGTTGCAAGGTTATACCCATGCTGGAAATAGGGCAGGATTCATTGGTATATATAATATTTGGTCCGGATAACTTGATAGTTCTTTGAAAATCTTGGCATGTCTGCAAAATAACCTGAGGGGTTTTGCTAAAAAAGAGAATATGTTCCCTGTTTAAGGGTTGAAATAATTGTACATCATTGTTAACAAAAGCAAATTCACATCCTGAAGTGTCTGTTAGATTACACTTAGTGGTTCTGACATTATAATATATACATACATAAGATTGAGTATTCTTAATACAAGGTACACTTGACCATTTCAAGGTGGAACCTTGTAAATAGTATCTTTCTGAAGGAATTAATACAAGATTGTTAATACTAGGCATAGGTGAAATTGAATACATTTGATACTGATTTCCATCTGTGATTGGCATAGCAAGAATCACAATCATTTCTTTGTCCATCATGAGAACTTGCGTTCTTGATAATTTAAGATTTTCGATTTGATGGTATTGATCAGTATGAATCAAAGTCTTAGTGGGATATATTGATATTAAATGATTTATTATATTTGATAGGTCTCTTTGTGAAAAGATTTTTATATTGGTCATTTCATTAAATGATAAATTGATGGTTTCTTGCAGCACTCGCACAATTTTATTAAATTTACTCGCGCACAGTAACACATATTGTAAATGTTCCAATATATTTATCTTGAAGTCTTCTTCCTGTAAGATACCTTGGATTACCTTCATATTATCATTGACATGGTTCATTTCATCATAGAATTTTTGAGTAATTGAGTTAGCAAATGATACAAGTTTATTTATGTGTTTAATTTCATTATTATGACTTTGTTTTAATGATTCTATTTGACTTTGCAAGTTGTCTAAATCGTTCTGATCCAAATTTCCAGAGATGAATTTGATCACGGTACCTAAGCCATTTATTAAACCTCTTTTAGTCCTAGATGTGTTAGGTAATATTTTATTTAATTCCTTCTTTGCTTCCTTAATGGCTTCATTTAATTCGGACATTAAATAAGGGAAAGTGTTATTACTTCGAGATATTAGGCTTGTAACAGTGTTACGAATATTATTATAAGATTCTCTTAAACTATTGAGATCAAAATGAAACATGAACTTGTGGTAATCGTTAATTATTGTGGCAGATCCCATTGAGTCAGCATAAAATCCTTGGGTTTTTATGGGCTGAGTGAGGATGGAGCCGTATCCGAGGAGGAACCTGGAAGTGTAAGAATACTTCTTTTAGGTTTTATGTCCCGGAAATTTCTTACATGTATTTTACCATTTTTCATTTTACAATGTACCCTGTTTTCTTCAATTTTGGTTATTACACCTTCATTGTACAGGTTTTTTGATTTCTTGTTTCTAGTGAGTGGATCTAATACATACACAGTGTCATTAATTTTGTATGTATGATCAAAAGTGTCAGTGTTAGGTTTAGTGCAACTATCTTTTAGAATTTTCAACTGATTTCCTTGTCTTTCAATATACTCATTGATTTTAGGAGAGGGTGAGAAGGTATGGTCTAACGCTTGGTAGTAAGGACCATAGAGAACGTTAAATGGAGGTCGTTTAGTTGTGGAATGGATTGAGGAATTGTAATTTATGATTATTGTGGTTACAAGTTCCGAGAGTGGAGTGAATTTATCAGAGTCTCTTGAAATACGTAATTTTTCAAGCAAGGTTGAATTGAATCTTTCTACTGGAGAGTTAGACGAAGAATTCAAAGGAGTGGTAGAATGGTACTCAATATTTGTGGCTTTACAGTATTCTTTAATGACCTTGTTCTCGAATTCTCCTCCTTGATCATGGGTAATTTTCTTTGGAAACCCATGGTGTGAGAAATATACTTGTAACTGACTTAGCACGGCTAAAGCTGTGCCATTCGGCAGTACATATGCTTGTCCGTATTTTGAAAATACATCTATCACAGTTAAGATGCGATTCTGTTCAAAATGGAACGTATCAATGTGCACTTGCGAAAATGGGTGATCCGCTGTTATGGGACCTTGGTTCTCTACTTCGTTAGGGTGTCTCTCATATTTGTTTCTCTGGCAAAGATTACATTGGTTTATCAGTGTTCTAATGTGCTCACGTAAGTGTGGCCAATAGTACTTAGTTCGAAGGTGTTCATAGGTTTCTACGATACCATTATGATTTTCAGAATGATAGTGCAAGATTAATTGCCTCTGAGTTTCTGGACATTCAATGTCTTCCAAGAACTTGCATGATCTAATGATAATTAGTTCAGAAGTAAATAATTTCTGACATGCTCTAATAAAGGGGATTTCTAGAGTTATGTCATCGAAATAAGTAGCATACTTATTAGATGTGACAATTATTTTGAGTAGCTGATCACTCAAATCTTTCTGAAAATTATTTCGTGTAACGATCATAATGTGTCGTGTATATTTCTTGAATAATTTTTGTTCAAGAATCTTAGGAGAATTGCCATATTTAACTATGATCTGATTACGATTCTGATTCAGATTTCGTTCAGATGATTTTAATGTAAATATGGGGTCTTCTTGGTTGGAGTGAATAGTTTCATTGTCCAATTCATTCTGGTATGCATCATCTCCGGGGATAGCTGCATTGGAAACTGTTTCATCATTTGCATTTATTTCTACTCTAGAGAGTGCGTCTGCTACATAATTAGTTTTGCCTTTGACGTACTTAATGTCAAAGTCAAATTCTCCGAGTTTTATCTTCCATCGATAAAGTCTCGAACTTGGGTCCTTCAGAGTGAAGAGCCATTGTAGCGGGCGGTGGTCACATTCTACTTGGAAGTGCCGTCCCCATAGATAGGGCTTAAAATGTTTGCTACTATCTACGATAGCGAGTATCTCTCTTTCTATTGTGGAGTAGTTTCTTTCTGCGGGATTTAAGGTTCTCGAGTAGTACGCTATGGGGTGTCCTTTCTGTGACAGAACGCTTCCCAGAGCAAAATCTGAACTGTCCGTAGTTAACGTGAATGCTTCTTCGAAGTCTGGGTAGACTAGCACAGGAGCATTTATTAAAAGGGTCTTAAGAGTTTTAAATGCGGACTTGTATTCAGCATTTTCTGCGTCGACTTTTGTTCCTTTCTTTAGGTAGCGAACCATGGGTTGTGCTACTTTCGCGAAATCCTTTATGAATTTTCTATAAAATCCAGCTAGGCCAAGAAATTGTTTAATTTCCTTGGTAGATTTCGGAATAGGGTAGTCTTTAACTACTCTGATTTTTTCAGGATTCGGTTTTACTCCATCTCGTGATACAACGTGTCCAAGAAAGGCGACTTCTTTATGGAGAAACTCCGTTTTGTCGAGTTGTATCTTGAGATTTACTTCCCTTAATTTCTGCAGCACAAGAGTTAAGTGTTGCATGTGCTCTTCTAGAGATTTGCTATATATGATTATATCATCAATATACACAAAGCAGAATTTATACAAAAAGGGGCGTAGGACATTGTCCATTACACGCTGAAAAGTGGCTGGAGCATTTTTAAGACCAAATGGCATTCTTCTGAACATTAGATGCCTATTGTCAATAGTAAAAGCAGTCTTCTCTATAGACCGGGGATCCATTTCTATCTGGTGAAATCCCTGGGCTAAATCTAAAGTACTGAAATATTGGCAATGACCGAGGTTGTCTAAAATTTCTGTTATTCTTGGGAGGGGATATTTATCCTCGATCGTCTTTCTATTTAGCTGTCGAAAGTCTAAAACCAATCTCCATTTCTTTTCCCCTGAAGCGTCTAGCTTCTTGGGTACAATCCAGACAGGATTACAATATGGAGATTCACTATGCGTGATTATTCCTTGGTCAAGTAGCTTTTCTACTTCGTCATTTAGTAGTTTCTTTAATGTGGGTGGATACCTATAATTCCTTTGATGTACCGGATCTTCATCTGTAGTGCGGATGAAATGTTTTACTGCACTAGTAAATGTCAAGTCACATCCTGGGTAGTAGAAAACGTCTGAGAATTCAGAGCATACGCTTCGAATTGCCTGGTCTTCTAAATCGTTCATGTGTTGGGTACGAAGATATTCGTTAATGTCTCTTTCTGTGATTGAATTTATTTCTAATGGTTGAATAATTATATTGTCTAAAGGTTCAACTAAAATAGGTTCAGTGAATTCTTGTTTCAATTGGGTGTTTGTTGGATAAAGAACTTGGTAGTCCTCAGCGAATAAAATTGCGTCTGAAAAATACTTTCCATCACATTCGAACCCAGGAACGTATACGTCTCCTTGTTGAATATTGACTGGAATAGCAGTAGTGTGCGCATCTAATGTTGGTTGAAAACTTTTCTGCTTATTGGAGGAGTGAAAGTGAAAAGGTATGTCTTTGTTGGCTAGAACAACTAGGTTCGATGCATAGTCAATTTTTGCTCTTAATCGGGCAAAATCAGCAGTACCAATTAATGCGTCGAAATAATTATGCCATTGCATAACTCTGAAATTTACAGGGGTGTCAATATTATATTCGGAAAAAATAGGAAATCGGACATTGTCTTCTCCTATTGTTTCAGAGTGAACCGATTGTATGCAAAATGGGTCCTTGAATATAAAATCTGAAAATAATGTATGTGCTATTGACGGATTCATGATTGAATTGCAAGCACCACTGTCAATCAAAATTTTTAGTCCAAATAGGTTGATAAATGGTAATTTGGGAGTATTACAAATATTGTTTAAGTCTTCGACTTGGATGACTGGGTTATACGAAAATCCTGACATTGTTCTTCATTGTCGTACTCATTTGAACAGTAGGGAGAGTTAACCTCAATGCTATATTCATTTGAAAAGTTAGGTGAGTCTGACTGAGGGTCGAACTCATCTTCTTGCTGAAATATTCCTGCTACGGAATATAATTCTTCTGGCTGTGTATTTTCAAGTGGTTCCATGTGAGAATTTACATTTCCTCTAACGGTTGAAACACCAGACATAGGTTGCGGAAAGCTTTGGTTTGGGCGGTTAGTAGGAGTGAAACGTCTACCAATGTTATTTGGAGTAGGGTAAGGACGATTCGTTGGAGCTGTGGATTTAAAAGGTTGTTGCTTCGTAGGCTGGAAAGGTTTGAAGTTAGATTGATTTGGATTGTTATTAAAGAATGATCGGTTAGGTTGATTCTGAGGTATGAATTGATTAGTTGGTCTTTCTTGGGTATTAATGTTGTGATTTATGAATGGGTTGTGTCTTGTGTAATTTACTGGCTGAGTGTTTTGAAATCTGTTAGGAGGTAACTTTGGTGTTCCTCTCAACTGATCCATGTAACTCTCATGTGCCCTGTCATTGTCAAAAGATCGACAAAGTCTGAGCGCTTGATTTAGGTCTGTAATGTGTGCGTATCTTAAGAAAGAACGGTAAGGTTCTAAGATACCGGCTTTGAATGTGGTCAAACTCAAGTCTTCTAATTCTCGAAGTTTTAATTCTAGAATCTGATCCCGATAGTTTATTTTGCACAAACTTTTACATTGAAGAGTCAATGTGTCCAGTTTGTCATGATACTCTGTATACGACTCGTTCCGTTTCTGGTAACAATTCGAGATCTCTTGAACCAAGAGTCTTTCATCTTTGACATTACCATATTTTCTTATGAGTTTTTCTTTAAATTTCTCATAATTACTGTTAGCGTCTAAGTCTAAGATGCTGCATGCTTCTCCTTTTAATTTGGCTTTAACTACATTAAAAAGAAAGTCATTAATTATGGCCGCATTGGGAGCTGTGGCAGCTCTTTTATGCGTGTTTAGAAAAGATTCACATCTTGCTATAAAATAATCTAGACTGCAAGATGAACTGCCGCTAAATTCAGGTAGTAATTGAATTTGCGCGTATTCAAATTTTGATAATAGCTCTGTTTCTGACATGTTGAGCTTATTAGTAATGAATAAATATAATAAATATTTAAATGATTATTAATTCAATTAACTGTGACAAGCGAAAGGTCTTATAGATTCTACACTATATTCACGTTAATATGAAAGGCAAGAAATTATTATTAGTTTTGTTTAGTGCTCATTCGCTGGCTTCGTTTGTTACACATGAAATGAACCAAGCTAATTAATATTCAGGCTCACAAATAAGGTATTTGTAGTAGACTTACAGGCATGAAAAGATGATCAGCGTTGACTGCATCCTGCATGAGCTGTGGAAGTCGGGTGTCTTCTCTGGTCGTCGTGATGGTCCGAAAGGCGCCTGGTCAGCGTTGTCGGTTCCAGCAGGTCGACAGGCGTTGTCAGTAGGCGGATGTGTCGAAAGGCCCCTTCCTTGAGGAGTTGTCGCTCGCCTCCGACAGTCTGCGATGATGAAGTAGTCGAAAGGCCCCTGGCGGAGTTGTCGTTCTACTTCTTTCAGAGCAGCTTGGCTTCCGATGAATAGATTTCTCAGTGTTGCGAATGGCTAATTTGGTGTCGCTAGCAAAGTCACGAAAGGCCTCCTTGTGAGGTTGTCAGTAAACTTCACCACCTTACTCGTAGATTATTGTGAATAATCATTAGCCATCCCGGACGCAGGCCCCCAGTTAAGTTTGTAGCTCAACAACATTTATATTTTTACAGGTACTGAGCTATCAGGTTCCGATAGTTCAATATCGCGCTGAGCCTTATCTATTCAATCGAAATGAGAAGACAATTTGATGTTACTTGTTTATTAACTTAGCTGATTATTCCTATGTACAACTGTAGATTAATTACATCTCTACTATGATCAGGGATCGAACCCGTGATCCGAGACGTGCGAAGCCTGAGAGCTTACTAGTCTGTAGCTGACTGGTTGACGAATGAGTGATAAGTCTTATGAGACTATTGGTTTTATATGCTTAGCTTTCAGGTTACAATCACGTGTCAGTCCACTGGAAAACAATCTTACATGTTTATGACAAGATGGGTTGGTGACGTATAGTTGAGCAATATTGCAACACACTTGTGAAATATTGCAGTAAGTCGTGAGTGCCACCAAATCTGAACAACACATATTTTCTCAGAAAAGGAGGGTAATCTTGTTATTGTCAAAGTTTGTTATTCTCAAGAAACCCATGTTTCTTGGAGAGTGTTTCCTAAGTGAAATAATGTGAAGCAATATAATTTTACTTCCTCGTGAAACGACCAAGTATGGTCTTAGTTTATAATATATATTTAAAATCCCAAATTCTGGACTGTGAAAGTCCTGGACTCGACACTAGTTGTCGGGATACATAACTCATGTACTTAAGCCGAGACCATCAGCGCAAGTCACTTATATCATCGTCTCTAATAATATAATCTTCAAATTTGATGACTCGACAATGCCAATTTTTTAATGTCCTGTTCTTGTCAAATAACGTCATCTCTCGGAAATATTCTCCAAAACTGGAAAAATGTTGCTGTTTCCTCCAAGAGTCGTCATACGTCAATGGAAGTACCGGTAGACAGCTAGTAATATTACAGGTGTTATCTGTCAGATGGGAACTTGAGCGTGGAGGCTGGTCCAGTTGTATCACATGTCATTTCGAAAATAGTCCAATCAAGGAAGTTAATGCGTGTTTCTGCGAACATCTTGCTACGTCAAGTGTTCTCTTCACTGTATTACTGCAATTGACAATTGCTTAACCTCTGTGATATTTCTGAGTAACCATACTCATGATCCAACCAATTATTCTCAATTGAGCAATGTTATGGAGTTGTATGATTGTTCTTTGAAACCATTTGTCTTTCAGCCAATAAAATCTCCGCTACAATGTTGCATTAGTACCGGATATGACCCTAGGACATACCGACTATCGGTGGTAGTTCTGAGAGAACACTCTCAGAGTGTATCTACACTTATTCCAGACGAATACTGGAGTGTTACCTTACAACTAGGATTTGGTGCACACGTCTGTCACTAGCACAGTTGATGAATCGGAGAGTTGTATCAAGCCGTCTTCGTCAATTCAGAAATAATTTAGGGTTGCTTGACAGGAGTTTAAAGCCAATGTCGTAGTACTGTGTACAATTGAATAATCAAAAATTGACGCGTGAAATTTTTTAAACTCCTGAATCGCGTATCTTCGTCCTCGGGTGAGACGGTAAAGCAAACGACAAAAAGTGATGGGAGTCGTTTTGTCTTAAACGACACGTTTCTGACGAAATACGACTGTATGTGCATAATGGAACTTTCCAGATACAAGAATATCATTAAAGAATCCAATGAAATGGACGAGAAACTGCGAAAATGGTTAAATAAGTATGTGAAGCGAGGGTCGCGCCTGGCAAGTGAATCTCGATCTGAAGCACTTCAGGGCGTGTCAGTCAGTGTTTCTGTAGGGGGAAGGTCCTTGATTATCGACCGGAAGATTCGGAGTTCGAATATTGCTGTCGGCAATTTTTCTTTTTTCCTACTGAATTCTGTTACTCTATTGCGTAACATAACCATACTAATAGCCTTTGCATTTCCATTCTGAGTGCTTGCAATGAACGCGTAGTTTATTATCACCGCCAATCGAAGGACTGTTATAGAGGTGTAAATATGCTACATGTCATGCACAGCGGGGAATATTAAGCGTGCTCATGCGAGTGCCAGTTAGCTCCGAGTAAGCGTACCTACCTTTCAAGATTGGAACAAGTGTTCGAGTCCTACTCTACGGACTGTATTTCTTTTTAACATTTAGAGTGTTGCGTTAACAAAATACACGTGTATTTATATTAATTGTGGAATCTGGCGGTGTGCTTTTAATTGTGTTAGTAATGAAAGGACCGTTTTAGACATTACTTCATACCTCGTCCAGCAACCATCGGCTTGAACAACTTGTCGGAGTCGACGTGGCATTGACTTAACAAGCTTCCTAAAGTATTCCTCGTTGAGGGCGATCTCCTGCCGTGCGTCCAACGTAACACCCCACAAACCATCATGCGAAAGCGGAAGAGGATGAGGCCAGTGTTTCTTTATACAGAGTTCCCACCTTGTCTACACATACAGTATTTAGCTGGGTTTAAGTCTGGAGCTCGAGGGACCCAAATGTGCAGTTCAATTAAGTCCTGCTCAGAAAAGCAGCCGTGAATACGACCACTCGTATGGATTGGGGAGTTGTCTTGTACGAACTGTATTTCCTCATATCGATAGCGCTCCCTCACACTCGGAACCATAATATTCTGCAGAATGTCCAAATATTGGTCCGGTGTGAGACGGTCGTCTATCGGATAATCCGATGATCCAGATGATACCTACACTCAACACGACACAGATATGCGGTCACTACGTGAACAGTCTGTTAGGGTACGAGAGTACGAACCCAGGATTTATTAGATAATGAAATTCCACAAATTAATCTGGAATGTAAATTAATGAAAATCAGGAGATATGATTAAATCAGTATGTAACAATATAACAGCATAAGCATGTCTTATAATTAAGAAGCGAGGGAAAAAGTATGTTATGATGTGATTTTGTATAATTCATTTACTGTATGCCTATGTTAGTGGAAGTCCGTATGTATAGAATGTTAGTTAAGATTGCTCAGGACTGTATAACTTGGAAAAGCTGTGGCTAAATCCAGAGAGACGGTTAAAGTCAGGTGGAAATACCTGGAAATGTTGCATCACATAGTTTGGAAACCAGGGTGGCAGTCGGGATATATAAATTAAAGACTATAACATCATTATGAAACAATCGAGTAACGCTAAGCGCAGTTGTATAGACTTCCCAGTGGCCAATCAGGGCATCGGGAATATTTAAAATTTGAACGAGATGTCACTGAATGTAAGATGCTAGAAGATAAGTCGTGTAGTGCGTGTCTACCAGTTGACTTTTCGAATGCCACCGCCACGTGGTCATAATGATATAAGAGCGTGTACAAATAGGGGACTCGCTGACTGATGTTAAGAATGTTCTGCGGCGAGGTTATTCCGATACTCTTCTTGTTCTAGACTGAGATACTTCAGAAGTTGTAATTATGAGGAGATTATTCTAACATTGTTCTTCAGAGAAGAATATTATGTGAGCTTCTTCAGAGATTGTTATTGTGTGGAGGTTATCATCATGGAGACGTTATTTTGAGATATTATTATGTGAAGCTATTCCAATACTTTTCTTATGTGAAGCTGATTGTGAGACTATTCTTATGTTAGCTTAATCGGAGGAGGTTATTCTGATACTGTGCTTATTCTGAGGAGATTATTATGTGAGCTGATTCTAAGATTGAAAGGTACGTAATCGGTTGTGCTGTTTGTTACATAGTACAGCCCATTGAAATGTAAATGCTGTTGTGTGACATCTGGGAGCTGGGAGAAATCAACCGATCATTGTGAGCGCCACTATTAATTCATAATGGCTACTACGAATGAACCTGAAAAAAGAACGCAGATAAGAACATAATGTACCTTACAATAGGAGGTGCACACTCAGACTCGAAGCAAGTATTGTATAAGTGGGAACTGCGTGCTGCATGACAAGCCTCACATAGAAAGGGCACGGTGGGAGATGTGATAGTCGACAGCGTTCGAAAGTTTGAATTCCACGCAGGTTTCTTTTAACCGTCAATTGCCCGGGATGTGGTAAGGCTGCATACTTGATAGCTTCCACAGATTTATTTATTTATTTGGCACTGTAAAGGGCCGTATGTATCGTGGCATAGTGTATGTAGCTGGGTTGGACGAGGATGAGGAGGTGGTGGTCTGTGGCTAGGACACAGGCAACCAGTTAGCTACGTCGTACATGTTCCAAGCTTCATGGACCACAGGTAGGGCAAATCGTGCCTTATTGGAGAGGTAACAACATGCGATGGTTGGTAGGTATGTAGCTGCCCGAACTCCCCTTCTTCGAGACAAGTCACAACACGACACAAGGCTTCTTCACTGCCTTGTGATGTATTCCAGCGACGAGTATGTGGATATGTTAGAGTCATCTATGGGGAAGCTAGACAGAATGCATACCAGGCACGGCGTTTGTGTCAAGAACGCCATCCGGATAGACGACTACCGACAGGCATGACATTTAGGAGTTTGGAAAGATGTCTGCGGGCTACTGCGTCCCTGGGAAGGACACGGCTTGTTCAGGATCATTCCGTGACGTCTGCTTACAATGAAGAGCCTGTCTTGGACGCTATACGGCATAACCCTCATACTAGCACACGGGCCATTGCACAGGAGACGAACATCAGCCGGGCGTCTGTTATGGGGATATTGCATTCCCAGTGGTTTCACCCGCACCATCTTCACTTACACCAGGAGCTCCATTGTCATGATTTCGAAAGCCCAGGTGACGTTCTGTTAATGGACCCTACACCATGTGGACACTGATCCTGCCTTTTTAGTGACCATCTTATTTACAGACGAAGTGCTAATCACCATAATGGAGTGTGGTTAATCCCCATTGGGTACGACAGGAGGCTTTTCAGGTACAGTGGGACGTGAACGTATGGTGTGGCATCGTGGGTGATCACCTCGTTGGTCCCCATCTCTTTGAGGGTCATCTGACAGATGAACTACCACAGTTCTTGACCGCTGAAGTATGTTGTTTCAACCGCGAGCGGCTGTGGTCGTTCGCAACTACCTCCATGAGAACGCGTCTTTATAAATGGATGGCTCCCCAGATCACCCCTGGATTTTTCGTGTGGGGTCGTGTAAAACAACTGGTGACTTTAGACACCTCGTAACGGAGGCATGCCGATCCGTTAAGCCGGAGATGTTGCACCGTGCCAGACAGTCCTTAACTTCTACCACTGAAGTCTATTTAGAAAACATTTAAAAAATTCCGGAATTTCGACAGTTCATCGTGTTACAATGTTTGAGACAGTTGTCTCAGCCTTATCGATTGGATAGTTTTCTCACTTGCTCTTCATTTAATTCAAATTAGTGTAAACATTTTTTTCCCAGCTGAACTCCTTATAACGGCTCAATAATTGCATAAATATCACACAATTTATAACGAGTCAATGTTTATCTGAATATTTAGGAAAACTGGGGAGTTATTCGTTTTACAGTTTTTGGAGAGACCGAGCTGCAGGAAGTTTTCCCTCATAGGAGTTCTTTTACAAGCCCTGCATATTTTTGTCTTATCTAAAATGTTGCAATGTGTAGGCATAATTTTTTTTGAATTATTGTAGTTTTTATTTCCCATGGGTTCCACCTAAAAGTATATGATTATAAGTTCTCAGGCATCATTCTCTTCGTGCCGTTCCCTTGTGAGTTTCAAACATGGCTAGCCACGTGACAATATCATTGGCTTTCCGCCAAGGAGGTCGCTACCGGAATCTCGTCAAATGCATGTGGAATATTTTAAATGATAAGTTGCAAACGTATGGCTCCGATTTCACGTAAAATTGGAGGCCCCGTGAATACGATCACTATATCAATAATCACGTAAGACTGGAGATTCCGTAGCTATAGTTATGATATCACCAGGTACGTAAACCTACAAGCTTGCTTCGGATTATTTACCAAAAAATCTGAGAAAAATGGTGCATTTGGAAGAGACCAAGATGGCTAGTTCGATTCCCACCCCGTCGAATGGTATTTGAGTGTGCTCAAACACGCGAACCTCATGTTGGTACATTTATCGACAGTTAGGAGAACCCCGGCGGGAGAAAATTTCCGACATCTCGGTGTCTCTAAAAACCGTTACTACTTAGTGGAATGTAAAACCAGTATTCTTTTCTTATTATGATTATTAAAATTAAGGCACGAGGGCAAGACTTCAGATCGTCACATTTACAACTAGTGAGAGTCACGAATCGCCCTTTAAAACTACCATCAAATTGCTCAGTATTGGAATAAATCAAATATTCAGCTCCCAGTTTACCTCATAGGGTGTGATAGAAACAGGACGGAAATGGACGTCAGATACACATACACTGTACAATGTGTACATTCATTTACTACAAAGTAAGGAAAAATTTATGCATGGGCAAGCAAAACTTTTTCCATTCGCCAGTAAAGCCAGTAAAATGTGATTTCAAGATCGTAAGTAACTTGACACTATAGAGTGCGACAGTAGTGTTTTGATTCATGAAAAGACAACTTCTTCGCTGACACACACTGTCTGAACACTTACCGGAGGATATTCCTGTGAGAAGCCGGCCGAAGAGCAGCATGGTAAAGCTGCTGGACGTCGCTATGAGGATCCAACCCAGCAGACAAGGTATTCCAGCAATGACGATCGTGTTGAGACGGCCAACGTACTCCATGATTACCCCCGCCATCAGGGCTCCCACAGGAACAATAAGTACCAGAACGCTCGCTGCAATGAATCATTCGCTTGCTGTACTTGTAACATATATATAACTCTTTGGTGCACTTTTCTGATAAATATTTGGAAATATTTCATATTTTTGAAGTCTAATTCATCAATAGTCTTGTGCAGAAATAGGCTGATCTCTAATTAATAAGAAACTTCTTTATATTTATATATTTTTTATGCAAATGCAAATTTACTTTTGTAAATTATGTCACCCAAATACTCTATAGACAAATCGTTTATAATTTTTTATACACGTACTCGAAGAAGATGCATGGATTTATCACTAATAGTTTTTACCGCATTTTATATGAACCAGAATATCTGGAATCCTTATTCTCTCACTCACTTCTTTAGCTCACTTACAAACAGAATTGTTAGTTGACTGTCACAGACCACGTCGCTGTTTGACAACTGCGACAATACAAATGAATTTACGTCTGGGATTCCCCAATCTATTAAATGATATACTAAATTAAAGAAAGGAATTAAATTATCCTTTTTATTTTATCACTCATCCCAGGGAATAACAAGATGAGTCAAAATATTAAAGTAAGTTCTTAGGGGGGGGGGGGGTGCATATTTTGTATTGTAAACAATTCGATTCAGTAAACGTTGTCAAACCGTTCTGCATTATATAAAGCAGCTGTTTTTGGTTTGATTTTGTTTGATTCAAAATATTCAAATTTTTTTTGCTATGGGCTTTACGTCGCACCGACACAGATAGGTCTTATGGCGACGATGGGATAGGAAAGGCCTAGGAGTTGGAAGGAAGGGGCCGTGGCCTTAATTAAGGTACATCCCCAGCATTTGCCTGGTGTGAAAATGGGAAACCACAGAAAACCATTTTCAGGGCTGCCGATAGTGGGATTCGAACCTACTATCTCCCGGATGCAAGCTTCACAGCCGCGCGCCTCTACGCGCACGGCCAACTCGCCCGGTTTCAAAATATTAATGAAGTATCCGAATGAAACTCACTTGTCCTACATTGACCTGGAATTATTTTCTTGTGTGGACCAGTCAAAACCAAAGTGTTGTAAGTGACATCCGTTTATTGTTCGCTACTAACAGTTCTCATTAACAAACGCAGCTGTGTTAACTCACTCCCAATAATTCATTTAAAACATAACAATAATGTCAACGTCCACAATAACTACACACAAGATAAACTGGCTTATCTCATTGCATCCACTTCCATTAAAAATGTGTATGTACGTTTAGTCCTCAGCCCGGAGGCTGGTTTGGACCTCAATAGCTCCGCTATCAGCCGCCATAGGTGGCCGAGGCGTCCCTGAAGAGGCGTACCAAGGAAATGAGGAGTGGAGTATTTTCCCGTTGCTTTCCTCACCGAGCCAGAAGTTGCTATTACATCTCAGTCTGCCAAGCTCACTGGAATGCATGCACCAACCGACACCATTCGTAGCACGGACTGACAGCATAAGGAATGGCATTACTAGCATCGATCATACCTCAGTCACTTTCATGTTGTCAAAGCCAAAGATGAGACTGAGACAGATCAATGAAAGTACAAAATCGCTTTAGCACACACCAGAAGACACAGTGCACTGTAAACACTAGGTCTTGCCAGGAAAGGCATCTATTAACAATATTCAGAAAATTAACAAGATAACTCAACGTATCTCATTCTAGCCGGAGAATGTTTTGTATTCCTGAATAATCTGGAATTAAATTTGTCCATTTATTCAATATTATGACGAAATGACTTATCCTGTTAGTGTCGAAGGATAGAGAGCATTGACCTTAATAGGTTACTGCAAGAATGAAAACACCGAAAAGAAGAATTATCTGGTTTTCCGCCGGGGTGAGTGATATTGCATGCCTGAAAAAGCAGAGTATACCACTGCTTTCCACTTGATGTTCTGAGGAAATGTGATGCTGCCATTTTGTCCACAATTTTTTAACTGAACAGATATAAAATGTAAAACCCCGCATTATTCAGTATTTCTCCACTTACTTTAATGATCATTCCAGGGGGGCGTGTTAAATAAATGCACACCACTATACTCAAGCTCAAGGAGTCAGGTCTGCATGAAAACTTGTAAACAGGACATTTTCACGTCTGTGGCTCAATTCATGAGAGTCATTTTCACAAGAACACGAAAAATGTCCGGTATCATAGGAATAATATGTTCAGTATTTTCAATGATATAATCTCCAATTACTTAATACAACACTGCTGTAGTCATGCATTGATAAAAGAACATATTCACAATATACTAGACGGCCACACTCTATAATACTGGATGATTTATTATTCATCTTCTTTGTTTGATTTTGGCCATCTAAGGACTACGGAAAGTAACCCTGTGCATTCATCTTAATCCTTCTTTTCTTGACCTCCAACAGTTCTTCATCCTTTCACTTTGCTGTTTCCTCCTCTCTTGTGTCCAGATATGATTACCTTTCCTCTTTTCCTTCTCCTGGAAAACCTTGAAATTTTGTCTCAATCTTCTGAAAGTTGTTCTACATCGTCTGTTATTCCAATCTCTGTCATATCTCTGTTTTTACTCCTTGGGTCCACTGGTTGCCATTCTTGCTCTTGTAAACATGGCTAAACACTCGTTTTGTCAATCTACTGTTATCCATCCTCATTACGTAACCAAAAAAATTAATTCTCCTATTTCTGATCGTGTCTAACAGCCTTTCATTTTCTTCATCCTTGTATAGATCATTATTCCTCCTATGTCTAAACTCTCTTTCCTTCGTTTTCTACGGTCCCCAAATTTTCCTCAATATTTTCCTTTCGTTTTCTCTATCTCTTCTACTTCACCAGTTTTCGTAGAGAACATGCATTCTGTGACATACAGACTCTGGTTTGATTACTGTGTTGTAGTGTTTGTATCTTAGTGAGTTGATATGCTAGTTCCAGTTTTCTTGCTCTTGATCTGTTTGCCTCCTTATCGAGTCAATTAATCTGATTTAATTCACCTAGGTATTTAAATTTATTAACCTTGTTGATTTTCCCGTACTCTGTTTTCAGCGCTGTGGGTGAATCCCTAATATTTGACATGAATTTAGTCGTCTCAAATGATACCTGAAGTCCAAATTTTCCTGCTATTTCTGCTCTAAGACAGTCTCTATACTTCCAGAGAGGACTGCTATGTCATCAGTAAAGGCCAAACAGCTTACACCAACCCCTTTATGCTTTGAACCTAATCTTATCTCATGGTGGAGTCCCCTTTCTTTAAGTCTTTCTTCCCATACTCTTATTACCTTTTCCAGGACGATATTGAAAAGAATCGAGGAAAGCCCATCTCCCTGCCTGACACCGGTTTTAACTTCAAATTCATCTGAGATCTCTCCCACAAATTTCTCTCTGGACTTTGTTTCATTCAGAGTTTCGCTAATTATATTGACTGTTTTTGTGTCAACTCCAAATTCCTCTAAAATGTTCATTATTATTATTATTATTATTATTATTATTATTATTATTATTATTATTATTATGAACAAATACACTGCAGTTGAGGGTATCCCGGTGGCAATGATTGGTTACAGAAGCATAATATCAAAATTAATTAAAATATACATTACATAATATACAACCAAATTTTACAAGAACTTTTATCAAAACAAGGAAATTCGTTACAACGAAATAAGAATAAAGAAATGCATACATTAAAACAAGAAACACATGACAATTAGAAATTATTTATGAATAGATTAACAAGATAATTAAAAGCATTCGCATAGAAATTCATACAAGAATAGCAAAATAATTAAAAGCATTCGCATAGAAATTCACACAAAGTTTACGGGGGAAAATATTTAAATATTCCCTTCCATGGAACGTAACGTAACTAGAACGCACGATCACTCGTAAATTCACTCAAAATGTACTAAATATTAAGTTACAAGTAGTGTAGTTTAATTGCTAACAATGATATACAAATTCACAGAAAACTTAAATATTTCCACTACTGTTTACTTCTTTCGTGTTTAAGGTCGAACTAATACGTTCATATATTCCGCGGCGATGGGATAGGAAAGTGTTGTGACTTGGGAATACGTAGCCGTAGCTTTAATTAAGGTAGAGCCCCAGCTTTTTTCTAGGATTAAAATGGGAAGCCACGGACATACCTCCTTCAAGGCTACGGATGGTGGGTTTCGAACGCACCAAATCCCGAATGCAAGCCCGCAGGTACACAGATATCACCTGGTATCTTAACACTACGGTTTACAGTATATTGAGCAGTACAGTTCCTTACTACTAGCTTCACATTGTAAATACAGCACTATCGCATAGAATTCCGCATAGAATTCCGCATAAAAATGACAGGATGCTGGAGTCTATGCTAGAAGCATCTTACACTTTTGGGAAAAGGCTCCTGTGCCTGCTGCATGCAGAGCCTTCAATGGTCAATTCTTCGATTTACAAACGAATAGTTTGTTTTCTACTGTCTACCTTTGGCTTTACACAGACGATTGGTCTCGCTTATTTAACTGGCATGTTCTAGTCGACTGTACTTGAAATCATGTCGATGACACTTATTCTCAACAGGTCGTCATAACGGTTTTTATTATGCCTATTGCTTTGACCATTTCACTGACAGTTCTCATAGGCATCATTTGTAAGTTACTACGACAGTCTCTGGTTTTGGTGAAGAATGATGTTCATAAATGGAATCGGAAACGTGGGAATATTTGTACAAAATTAACATGCACATGAGATTCCTCAAGCCGGACAATGTTCTTATGGTCAGAGGCCTCTAGCAGAGACATTTGCACAGAAGAATGACTATCACCAGTGAGTTCAGGGGTTGAAAAAGTTTTCTATACTTACATTGTGGAACATACTTGTTTGCATAACCCTGAAGATATTCATTGTGCTTAAATACAAATAACCCTATTCAATCTGAAGCAATGACATGTACTATTCTTGGTCAATTTCTCACACCCTTGATACAACCATCCTTGAAGCTTGTGGCGTTCTCTGTACATGATACATAATTACTATAAGTAAACTTCCCGTGCAGATTAGAAAGAAGGAAAGTTAAGGATATAACACTTACCCAACCACGAAGACTCCGTCAGAGTGACTTTGATGTCGCTCTCTGGAGCTTCTAGCTGAGGTATCAAGATAGCAGAATATGCCATGGCGACGCCCACCACGATGTGAAAGGATGCAGCGATGACTGAGGCGAAGACCTGGCCGAAAAAGGGCACAAAAATTATTATTATTATTATTATTATTATTATTATTATTACCATCATAATCTACATTACAGGCTGTTATGCATTTCAACTTCAGTCTACACGACTCTGTGAATTAAATACCCACTTCCACAATCTCTTGTTCACTACTAGCTCTGTTAGCATGTTAAGCTCTTCATTTTATCTATAAATCATTCAAACGAGTCTGCCCTCCCTCTGCTTCTCTTAGCCTCCATGGCGAATCCATTGCCCTGCTAGACCAACTATCTTCTTCCATTCACCTCTCATGATCCCACCACCAAAATCGGTCCATAAAGACAGCTTCAGCCATCGAGTTCATCCCTGACTCAGCTTCTATCTCCTAATTTGGAATACCTTCCTGCCGTTTTCCCCACCTGTTTGTAATTCTCGCTGCTGTTTACGTATTTGTTAAGGCTGAGTATACTTCAGCATTCAAGATGAAATTCCCAGAGCACCAAGTTTAGCAGCAGTCTCATCCTAGAAGATCATCTTTGTTCTGTTATTTTCCTTTGTTGCGCACTGCTAAGGCACAGCATCATCATCAAGCAGCACGATACAAAACAAAAGACCTTGTTAAGTGTCAGGTTTGGGTAAAATAACACTTGCTGAAGGTCTATTTCGAGAACAATCGTGTCTTCAGTGTGTCTGCGATAACTTGAATCCGATGAAGTTTTGTGGGCAAAGTCTGCTCGCATGTGATGGATTTGATTCCCAGCTTCGATTTTCTTAAGCTTTTGGTCAGCACTGGCTGCACAAATGTTTAAATGCATGCGGTCGTAATATGTGCAGGTATCTGACCTCGGTACACTAAACGTACAGTAAGTCTGAATTTTGAGTTCAAATGTCCCGATAGTAACTTCACGAACAGATGACATCAAGATGCTCTGCACGGAAGAGTCCCCACATCTTAGTCGCACTTAGGTCGGGATTAAGATATTATTTTGTACTTTAATTCCTGGATTAATGGTTCTCTTGTTTTGCGAATAAAGATATGTGGGGTCTCTGATAACGTATTAGGGCTGTTACAGTGAGTTCCATGTCTGTATTTCAATAGCTTCTCAAACTTAATTTTATTGTGAAGAATCTGTAGCCGGCGTGGTGTAATAGGAAGTATGTCCCATGCAGTCTCTTAATAAACATGTGTTTTGATATTGTCTCCGAGAATGAAGTATTTCACAGAACACATCCATCCTGACAAGGGAGTTAGCACAACTTGCGATCGCAATTACAGGTGATTTGTGGTACTTTAGTTATTTTACGTGTATGCTATGGTCGACCCACGCCGCGCCGTGTCCAAGGTCACCCGACAAAGTCGTCGATGCAACATCTAGGGGAACCAGACAGACATTCCGCATAAGTGCAAGGAAGCTAGAGTAATAGGGATCTCCGTCTGTGTTGTATCTGCTTCGACCGTTCATAAAGTTCCTTCTGTCTGTGGTGTTTCCAACTTCGTAGCGAGTCACTGTCACCGTAATCGTGTGATAATGAATCCTACCAATATAGTGAGTATAATTGTTAGCCATTACAAACACAAACGAAGATCCAGAGAAATTACGGTAAGTGAGAGAAATGCAGCTGCATTCATAATCAGTGTGATAGACGAAAGAGTGTCAACCAATGGTAATACATCAAGAACATACAATAGACTATATTGAAGAATATGAATACCCACAGGAAGACGTATCTGATTGTGAAAACATTATGGACGATCCAGAACCTGACTGCGAGGAAGAGTCGTTAATAAAAAATGATGGAAGCCAGTCGTCTGCGTATCTGACAAGCCTACCGGAGAGGAAAAGGTAGGGTGCTGTATCTTTTGAAAAGGCAAAGGAGATAATTTCATTCCAAGATTCTTGGAAAACCAAACGATTAAGCTTCAGTACAGTACAGAAACGAGATCGTTTGGTGCAGGACGTACATCATGTACGATATTTACGTCACGTAGTAGTAAGAGGGGAGGTAGGCCAGCGCTCAAAACTTCCCCTGCTTGACGATTATGTAGCTGAAAAATTCAGGGTGTCGATAACTGTTCTAGGCGCTAATGTTCACGACAGGAATATTCGTGCTTGGAGTTTAGAAAAGGCTCGAGAGATAGGACTGACTCGATTTACTGGATCCATCCATGGATGGGTTGCACGGTTTAAACAGGGACACCATCTTGGTTCACGGGCAATAACAAAATGTGTAACCACTAAAGCCTGGAATACAGATGGTGACATGAAGGAAACAATGTGACGAGTTTCGCAAAGAGGTAATGTCCTTAATGAATACCATGGAACGTATACAGATTATAATACCGATCAAAGTGGTATACGAAAAGAAATTCACTCATCGTGAACTCTGCATTACTTACAAGGGAGAGAAGTCAGTAAGAAGATCGGTGCGGAGTGATCGCGCAACAACTCATTCTTATACCATCCAACCCGTTACTTCGGCAAGTGGGTACGTGGTTCCCACGTTGCTGGTTATTTACCAGGAACCTAATGGTCAGTTTGGAGTGCGAGTAGCAAGTTGCTTCAAAGTCCGGCCTAATCACGAAACAAATCATGACGCAATTCTTTCAAGATGTCTACTTCCCATATGCAGCACAGGAGACTCTTCTTCTGGTTGATTCCCTGGTGACATATCCTGACAGAACGCGTGTCGATGCTATCCGACCTCAAAATATGGTGTATTCTTGTAGAATACTGTTGACTGCAACTGCGAGTTCACTGCATTAGCTTTACTGCACCTTGATTCAATCTCACTTACTATACTACTGTGCCATATCATATATGCCCCAAATAGTAATAATATAATATGGTGTAATATTGAGTATTTAATACAAGAAGGAGTCATGGTGTAATATAGAAGTTGCGTAATGCAGTATTCCGGCAGCGCGTGGCTTCAGCAATAACTTCTTACCTTTCATAGCAACAGCGAATATCTCGGGTATTCAGTATGATTCAATCGGGGATTTACGAGTGTGTTTGAGAGCGGCCGATTATGAAAAGGACCAATCACGGCCCGGGTAGCGATAATGCGGAATGAAGGGATCTACAGAAAAAAAAGAAGACAGTCTTACCAACTTTGAAATTTACAGTGCTGCACTGCTCCTGATTTTATTAGGTAATCTGTTATAAAGCCATACTCTGTGACTGCCCCTTTTTAGAAAACAATAATTGATCGAGAAATGCATCTATGCAAGCTAAGGGCGCCAATCTTTAAGTTGATGACTTTAAGACAAAAATTTATAATAAAGCTTGGACGGACTCTCATCACAGGGATCACTGCACTAATCATTAAGCAGGAGAATTAGAAATCAAAAGGCTAATTAAGGCAGATTGATTAAAGTGAACTAGGAAAATACTATTTATTATATTGAATATAAATGACGACGGTTTAACGAGAACTGAATTTTAAATAGGAAATGAATTTAACAAAAAAATTGAATGACTCTACTTCGCGAAAACTTGCAATATTTTTAACTCGCTTGCTCACCATGTAGTCTTGTTCTGCTGGCCCTTGGAAAGCTTCCATCCTTGTAGCTGGAACATCACCGGTCGTCTTTGAGATATCTTCATCTGCAGCTAAGTACCATTCCTGCCTTGCAAATTGCATCAACCACTAATTGGATGATGGCTTTGAAACTATCACTCCCTGTTATGCTCTATCCCATATATTGGAGATGAGCCCTAAATCATAGTTAGAAAAACCTCCTTGGGTTATGTGGAGAGGATACTCAATTAACAATCCTTCCAACTTTACTGAAAATGTGCACTGAAGTTTCATTTCTATCTAGTTTAATGCTACCTATTATCTTAGACTGGTATAAACTGGTCTAATACAGAGCTGTTCGTACTTCCTGATGAGAGTGGCTATACACCCATCATTCAGAAATTCCTAAGTACCACGTCGTGGTAACGAAGTAATGAATGTAGAAGTGATAAACTATCACACTAGTCCACTATGGTACAACAACCATAAGACAAGTTATCAGACCTAAAGCGAAATACAAGATAGAAGAAGAATCAAGAATCATGCCAAGAGCTCCAACACGCCCTTTTATAACCTTTTCTGGCTCTCATTACAGGTCGCTACACGTGGTCCAATCAGTTGACACGTCTCTCCCCACTCCAGATATTAAAGTTGATGGGTACCAACCATGATATTAACTGTTCTTCTATTAGCCCTTTCACTCAGTATCCATGGCAACATGACGCTCCTTTGAAAATATAGGCGGTGATCAGTTTGAATTATTCTGGTCGAAATACAGTAGCTGTCGTTACAACGCTTGAACACGTGCTCGCTTTTCCCAGAATTTGATGTCTAAATTTGTCCTTCCTTCTTCCTCAGTGATGTGGCAAGATAGAGGAAAATCTACTGCAAGTTAAATTTAAACGAATGTCGCAAGAATCTAAGTTAATATTAGGATATTCAGCCCTCGTTTACAAGTCGAAGTTACAAAGTAATGAAATGATAGTGAGCAAATGATCAAACATGAATTAAAATAAAATTACATACCAAGATAAATATCATGACGTTAAATTCCTGAATTAATTACACATAATAAAATTAACATAATTACACTGTGACGTCTGGAACGTTACAACTCCACGTTTTTGATATGAAACAGAAGCAAGTTAAACATTAAAAACTACCTGTAGACAGTTGTAATATTTAATTTGAATTAATAAAGTAATTAACATATTTCTTTTGAATCAGCGCTTTTGCAGAGTAAGTGGGCGAGCAATAGCATCATCGCATCAGTGGAATCCCCGATGATATGACTAATACCGGAAGTTTTGTGTATATAGCAGCTTCTGGAGATGGAAAGCTCACTATCTTGAAGCTGATAACTGTGCGGGTCGGTGTTCCTTATATTCAGCCAGCGTTGTATGAAAGTAACTTTTACAGTGACGATTTTTAATCGAACAAGTATATATAGTTTGTGAAAGCTGAAATGTTATTGTTTTGAGAATATAATACCTATATGCAAGTGAATATAACTAAGACGATAGTTACTGTCGACATTTCCGAACCCGTATATGTAATTGGCATTTGGATTGTGCAAATACCGTGATCGGTACGCGTCCGGTAATCGCGAAAAACGTGTGCGAATCGTCGTTATCGTTCCGGTACAATCTAATGGTGTGTGCGGAGCACCACATTTCAAGGATGATGGAAGAAGAAAGGACCTGCAGTGTATTTGATAACGCCATGCAGTTTGTTGCAAATATGGCGTAATTTTCCAGACACGGCGGCCTGGGACCATGAAGAAGCTGAGACAAACAGATAAGTTCATCTTAAAAACCTTCTAGGCATGTTTAGATAGAAGAAATTAGGCTAATACGATCCTATTATAGATTAATTGTAAATGCCAGTCCTTTTGTGGCTGAGCTATGTTTTCTTTTTATAGTTTAATGCCATGTTTAAGGGAAGATGCATGTTTGAACCCTGATTTTTATATATTATTTTATTTCCTTTTTATTAGATGGGAAAGAGGGAAACGTTAGTTGTAGATGAGGATATGTTTGTCAAGAGGTAACTGTGTATTCCATATTTTTTGTAACAAGATCTAGACTCTTTTATTAAGAAGGCTGCACAGCCTAAAGCGTGTTTTGGGATAAATTTCAGTAGGGAACATTTTATTTAAAGGCATGTAGCATGTTTACAGGAGTGGAACCAGCGTGTACGTGCATCGTTGAACTAGTATCTTTTAGATCGGCAAAGAAGGATAGCTAATTGGTACTGTGTTATAAATTTACAAGAAAAAGGCAAGATTAGCCGGATACTGAGATTACAATGTGTGTTTATACAGGACGTGGGTGCCTGGTATATAAAAGAGGGGAAATGTAATGGTGTTAGCTGCATGATAAGCGAAAGAGGCTTGATTTGCCATGAATGTTCAGTGATAATATAAGAGTCGAACCCATGGACTCCAAAGTGTTAGGCCAGATGTACCGTATGTCGTATCATAGCTGTGTTAAATTGGAATATGTATTTAAGGCCATATGAATGTGAATTGTGGTGCCTTAAGTTGAGTTCAAGGCCTTGTGTTAGTTTAATGAGCAGAGAAGTGAATGGCAGCGTTAATTTATATTCCCAGATATATTAAAATCTCTCAGGCAGGAATTACCAATCCAATTAGTTAGTTTATTTTTCTTGCGAGGCAGGATGCTTCATAGCTGGCTCATTAGAAGTGTTACTTGAGTTAAAATTTGGCGTGTCAAGTGAAGACCAACATATGGACAGCTGAGCCAGGAGTTCTGTGTTCTTTCAATATGAAGGAGTTTAGCATCTTATTGCTTGTATTTCAGATAACGGATACACAGATTTTTTTTGTTTATTTTATTTGCATATACTTTACAGGTTTCTTTGAAGTGTTTTGTTTATATTGAATTGTGATATATGTTCATTGCTGATCATGTCATTATCAACGTTGATAGAGACTTGTTCTTAAATACGAGTTCGAAGCTCATTTTACTGGGAAGTAGGCTTTCATGCCATCCAATTTGTAACAGAGCGGTCTGTTAGTAAATTCTGTGTAGCTATAAGTTAGGACCCTGAAACGTTGATTTGTTGATTAGTGTTGTATATATAATTTTTAATTATGGATCGGATTTAGCATAATTTTATTCTGTCGCGGCATGTCCTAAAACCGTAAATGGAACGATATCCGTCAGGATTCGATAAGATGAACTTAACTACGTTGAATCGAGGCGAAGTGTGTATTTTCTTCCCCAGGTCGTTGTTTTTATTTTGTAAATATGTTTATTTAAAAAACGGGATATTGCCCGTCTTTTTGTAATAATCTTTGCGTTAATTATGTGCACGGCACATATTGATTTTCTGGCATTTATTTGAGCCATATTATATTTGTTTTTATATTAATTTGTTTATTTTCGATTCTTAATAATGTTTTTCTTTGATAATAAACCCATCTTAACCCTTATTTTGATTTTCATTTCCGAATTATGTTACTGTTTCCCGTTTACATACCCATGGTATAATTTTTATCCTGAGACTTTTAATTTATTTTTGCCCTGATCATATTTTTACGAACCGAACATGCAGCTCTCCGATTGGACTGTATTTGTAGACTGTATTTTAGACGGGAACGGTACACTACCATCCTCGGAGAATACACATCCTAAATACTTGAAATGATCTACCTGATCCAGTTTTCCATTCCCAATCTGACATCAGGTTTCCTTCCCACTGACATCACTTTAATCATGGAAATGCTCATTTTCATATCACACAAGATTGCACACTTCCAGCGCAGTCTGCCATTAAGGCGAAGTCGTTAACTGCTTATTGCATTTCCACCTAACTGAATCTCTCCCCGCCACTTTATACCTTTCAGTCGGTGTTCCATGTAAACTATGAACAATAGAGGTCAAAGATTACAGCCTTGTCTAACCCCTGTAAGTACCTTCAACCAAGAATCCTTTCTACCCTCAATTCTCACTGCAGTCCAATTGTCAACATCGGTTTACTCATTTGATTAATAAATACAAACATTAATTCTGAAATGTAAGAAGAACACGTAATCAGTTCCTCTCACCTAACACTGCCGCGTACTAAATAAGATAATGTACAAAAGTTATAAAATAATGTCAATCAAAGACTCGTTGTCTGAATGGTCAGCGTACTGGCCTTCGGTTCTGAGAGTCCCGGGTTCGATTCCAGGCCGGGTCAGGGATTTTAACTTTCATTGGTTAATTCCAGTGGCTCTGGGTCTGGGTGTTTGCACTGTCCCCAACATCCCTGCAACTCACACACCACACATAACACTATCCTCCACCACAATAACACGCAGTTACTTACACATGGCAGATGCCGCCCACCCTCATCGGACGGTCTGCCCTCCAAGGGCTGCACTCGGCTAGAAATAGCCACACGAAATTAATTAATTAATTAATTAATTTAATCAAAGACTGAAATGAGCACTACATTCTACGAAAGTAATTCTACTACAATCAGCATTTTACTTTACGTTAAGTAAAATACAGTACTTCAAGTGCAATGTTTGTTGTTTATTTACAGGCCATATTGATAGGGCAAGGCCTTCAATGAGCTCGTTCTGTCGGTGTTACTTACTTCAGCACCTTTGGTTTTAGGCAGAGTCAAGTTTCTTAACTTCTACCGTTTAGAGAATTCCAGCATTTCAATATTTCAGTGTGTTACAAAGTATGACAGAGTTGCTTGAAACTTATTGACTGGATAGTTTTCTCACTTGCTCTTCTTTCGTTTGAAATTAGTGTAAACGGTCCTTTTTTTCAATTGAGCTTCTTATAACGGCTCAATAATTGCTTAAATATGACACAATTTGTAACGATTCGCAATGTTTATCTGAATATTTTGGAAAACTAGAGAGTTACTCGTTTTACAGCTTTTGGAATGGCCGAGATGCAGGAAATTTTCTCTCGTAGGTGTTCTGTTAGGAGCCGAACTTCGACATTATGGTCAATAACTCCGTGTACCTTATCACCGCATCTGTACTGGTGTACATACACTGACTGACAGAGCAAATGCAACACCAAGGAGGAGTGGTTCGAAAGGGATGAAAGTTGGGGAAAAAACAGAGTCGGCACGGAAGAATAATTGATGTTTATTTCAAACCGATATGCAGGTTACACAATGCGCACGGCATCGACTCAGTAGGATGTAGGACCACCGCGAGCGGCGATGCACGCAGAAACACGTCGAGGTACAGAGTCAATAAGAGTGCAGATGGTGTCCTGAGGGATGGTTCTCCATTCTCTGTCAACCATTTGCCACAGTTGGTCGTCCGTACGAGGCTGGGGCAGAGTTTGCAAACGGCGTCCAATGAGATCCCACACGTGTTCGATTGGTGAGAGATCCGGAGAGTACGCTGGCCACGGAAGCATCTGTACACCTCGTAGAGCCTGTTGGGAGATGCGAGCAGTGTGTGGGCGGGCATTATCCTGCTGAAACAGAGCATTGGGCAGCCCCTGAAGGTACGGGAGTGCCACCGGCCGCAGCACATGCTGCACGTAGCAGTGGGCATTTAACGTGCCTTGAATACGCACTAGAGTTGACGTGGAATCATACGCAATAGCGCCCCAAACCATGATGCCGCGTTGTCTAGCGGTAGGGCGCTCCACAGTTACTGCCGGATTTGACCTTTCTCCACGCCGACGCCACACTCGTCTGCGGTGACTATCGCTGACAGAACAGAAGCGTGACTCATCGGAGAACACGACGTTCCGCCATTCCCTCATCCAAGTCGCTCTAGCCCGGCACCATGCTAGGCGTGCACGTCTATGCTGTGGAGTCAATGGTAGTCTTCTGAGCGGACGCCGGGACGGGAGTGCAGGCCTCCTTCAACCAATCGACGGGATATTGTTCTGGTCGATATTGGAACAGCCAGGGTGTCTTGCACATGCTGAAGAATGGCGGTTGACGTGGCGTGCGGGGCTGCCACCGCTTGGCGGCGGATGCGCCGATCCTCGCGTGCCGACGTCACTCGGGCTGCGCCTGGACCCCTCGCAAGTGCCACATGTCCCTGCGCCAACCATCTTCGCCACAGGCGCTGCACCGTGGACACATCCCTATGGGTATCGGCTGCGATTTGACGAAGTGACCAACCTGCCCTTCTCAGCCCGATCACCATACCCCTCGTAAAGTCGTCTGTCTGCTGGAAATGCCTCCGTTGACGGCGGCCTGGCATTCTTAGCTATACACGTGTCCTGTGGCACACGACAACACGTTCTACAATGACTGTCGGCTGAGAAATCACGGTATGAAGTGGGCCATTCGCCAACGCCGTGTCCCATTTATCGTTCGCTACGTGCGCAGCACAGCGGCGCATTTCACATCATGAGCATACCTCAGTGACGTCAGTCTACCCTGCAATTGGCATAAAGTTCTGACCACTCCTTCTTGGTGTTGCATTTGCTCTGTCAGTCAGTGTATTTGTAATTAATTCGAGCCGGGAATGAGAAGGCAGCAGCTGTGACCTCCACGTTGGATCTTTCTGGAAGTAGTAATTACTTGTAGACAGGCCGATAGTGTGAGTCTAACGCACGTCACCTCTCGGTAGATTTCTAGATGATGTGAGTATCACGTCCAGCTGCATGGCTAAGTGGTTAGCGTGCTGGCCTTTGGTTACAGGGGTCCCGGGTTCGATTCCCGACACGCAGGTCGCCTACGGGAGTCAAATAAAAACCTGCATCTGGCGACCCGAACATGTCCTGGAACACTCCCGGTACCAACAGCTAGACGCCATTTCCTTTTTTTGGTGATTATCACGTTCGAAACTTCACAGCGGGATTTTAATGCTCCATCAAACATGAATCATCTCGTAAGGAAGTTTAATATGGCAGCATATCCCTCTTACATTCAATACAAGACGATTATTACGCTGAGATGAGTCGTTCAATTAATGGCTTGAGCCTCTTCATATTTCATGATCAGGTCAAAGAAAAGGGCTGACAACTGATATTTTCGTTATAAGGAAAATTATTATTCGTGCCCTTAATTATGGTACAGCCCCACCATTTGACTGGTGTAGAAACGGGAAACCACGGAAAACCATATTCAGGGCTGTCGACAGTGGGGTTGGAACCCACTATCTCCCGATTGCAAGCTGATACCACGCGGCCACTCGCTTGGTGGAAATGATCTGTAACGAAAGATATTGCATGTAACATGCAGGATGGTCGGAAACAACGTGAACCGGGCAGATGAGCGTTAAAAGGTTGGTCATACTGATACACCATTTGAGAACATTCATTAGGTATCTCGCACCGTTGTCATTGTATTCGCTCCTGAATTTAGCCAATCACATGGCTTCACGGGCGAGTTTGTGAGGCGGTGTTGCCAAATCTGCACTTGAGAACCTTGCGGAGAAATCAGCATCAAACACATCGCTCTTGCTATGAGGCGATCCTCTCAGCTCGGAGCTCCGTGTTCATATCCTTCCAATGGCGAAAGGTATTTCTTCGATAGGTTGTGCAATTCGAACGGTTATTGTTTCAACACAGACTTCATTGTCAGGTAAGTATCATCCCGTTATTGATCTCAATTATTTTCGTTTACAAATTGCTTTACGTCGCACCGACACGGATAGGTCTTATGGGGACGATGGGGCAGGACAAGGCTAGAATTGGAAGGCCTGGTGTGAAAATGGCAAACCCCGGAAAACCACCTTCAGGGCTGCCGACAGTGGGGTTCGAACCCACTATCTCCCGGATAATGGATACTGGCCGTACTTAAGCGACTGCAGCTATCAACCTCGGTGATCTCAATGAATTGTTCATGAGATTCAGAGATAAATATCCCTTTGTTACCACTACACGCCCACATATCTTTTCTTTGTTACAAGTTACTAAATATATTGGGTACTGCCCTCTTAGGCATATTCACTGGTGATATTTGTGTATCCGACGTTATACCCTGTGTCATGTTAAAATTTTACTGTCGTTAGTACCATTACACGAGCTACTTTAAAATCTTCGGCCATCAGTTCCTTAATACTTGTCAGCTACGTTGGAACCTGCCTGACCAGGAGATTAGAGAAGGCAACCTTGAAGAAGATAACGACAGATGGAGGTGAGTTGAGCAGCCCACAGCTGTGTAGTCGATTTGTAAAATAAAATGAAATAAAATAAAATAAAATAAAATAAAATAAAATAAAATAAAATAAAATAAAATAAAATAAATCGTGGACAAGCCTTGCACACACACACACACACACACACACACACACACACACACACACACACCAAAGAAAACATAAAAACGGTACATTATGTTAAAATAATACTAAAATGTCTTTCATTAAAGTATTTTACGAAAATATGTTCCCTGGCAGTTTAGCAGTTGGCACAATTTTCAATGAGGCTGTGCTAGAAATTTTTGTAAAGCTGTTAAGTTTTACTCTTATAAACTATGTATGTCTTTTTCTTCTTAATCTGCTTACCCTCCAGGGACGGTTTTTCCCTCTGACTCAGCGAGGGATCCCACCTCTACCGCCTCAAGGGCAGTGTCCTGGAGCTTCAGACTTTGGGTGGGGGATACAACTGGAGAAAATGACCAGTACCCCTCCCAGGCTGCCTCACCTGCTAAGCTGAACAGGGGCCTTGCGGGAGGATGGGAAGATTGGAAGGAATAGACAAGGAAGAGGGAAGGAAGCGGCCGTGGCCTTAAGTTAGGTACCATCCCGGCATTTGCCTGGAGGAGAAGTGGGAAACCAAGGAAAACCACTTCCAGGATGGCTGAGGTGGGAATCGAATCCACCTCTACTCAGTTGACCTACCGAGGTTGAGTGGACCCCGTTCCAGCCCTCGTACCACTTTTCAAATTTCGTAGCAGAGCCGGGAATCGAACCCGGGCCTCCGGGGGTGGCAACTAATCACACTAACCACTACACCAACTATGTATGTACAGAAAGAACCCATGGTGCAACAGCCCCGGAGGGCCAGCAACGTCACAGGTCGGCACGACGAATCCTCTCGTCCGCTATTCTTCGCTTTCTAGTCCGGCACTGCTATGTTACTGTCAGATAGCTCCTCAACTGTAATCAAGTAGGCGGAGTGGACCTCGAATCGGCCCTCAGATCTAGGTAAAAATCCCTGGCCTGTCCGGGAATCGAACCCGGGTCCTCCCCGTAAGAGGCAAGCACGTTACCCCTACACCGCGGGACCGGCACATACAGAAAAATACATCATTTTTTCATGTTTTGAAGGTTTGATGCATGAACACATTTTTTTAAGAATTATCCCTACAATTATAAAAGCTGCGTAATCGAAAGCCAGGTTCTTCAGTACAAAATAAGAGCTTCATATTCTTCAGTTACGGATATTAAGGGCGGTGTGATAGCTGAGTAGCGATGTGATTGGCTTCTCACCAAGGTGGTTGCAGTTCGAAACCTGGCCAATGCATATGAGGTTTTGGAAATATAAAGGCACGCACCTGTTGTACGGATTCCAGGTAAAAATTGAGGATCCCGTGTGACTATGACCACAACATGAACAATCACGTAAAACTACAAGCTAATGGCTTTTAGATAAAAAAATAGCTAAGTAAATATGAAATAAATTAAATCAGAAAACATGGCAAATGCGGTCCCTGTTTTTACTAGGCGTGCAGTCCCACAAGAGATGGGAGTAATTACTCCTCTTAATGCGCTGTCATAGCAAGAGTAAACATACAGGCATATCTTCAGAGAACATCATTACTTGTCTTGAATGTAGTGGTGGTTGCCTAACCGATATGGATAAGGCGTCCTTAGTTCAACAACATAGAAGCGTTGTCGTGGGTTATGAATGTACCGGAGGTTGCCTAACCGATATGGTAAAGGCGTGCTTGTACTGTATCAACTAGAAGTATGTGGATTAGGAGAGGAATACGTGGCTAGGGGAAAGGATTTTTAAGCACTAATGGATTAGAATACAAACACATTTGAGCAAGCAAGTATCATCTAACCAGCACAATGGTTGTGCAATGAGATTAGCATAAATATTGGGGGAAAAAATGGCGTATGGCTTTTAGTGCCGGGAGTGCCCGAGGCTAAGTTCGGCTCGCCAGATGCAGGTCTTTTGATTTGACTCCCATAGGCGACCTGCACATCGTGATGAGGATGAAATGATGATGAAGACGACACATACACCCAGCCCCTGTGCCAGCGAAATTAACCAATTAAGGTTAAAATTCCCGACCCTGCCGGGAATCGAACCTGGGACCCCTGTGACCAAAGGCCAGCATGCTAACCATTTAGCCATGGAGCCGGACATAAATATTGGGGATATGGACATTCAGAACCCCTAACATTTATGCAACTCACATAACTGTTGAGCGGGCTAAGTAGTACTTGTGACTTGCTTAAATACGTTTGCATTCTAAACTATTACTGCCTAACATTCCTTTCCCTGATGATGGCTTATGAATGTAATGGGATTGCCTAACCGATACGATAAAGGCGTGTTTAATTCAACTAGAAGCATGTGGGTTGTGAGATGAACACAATGACTTCTCAGAAATGTATTGGGGGTTGCCTAACCGATAAAATAAAGGCGTGGTTGGTTCAATTGAAGGCACGCCCGGAAAGAAACTGGTTAGCCACCAAAATTTAAAAAATACGTGGTGCTATCAGTCGTCGGATAAGAGATGTATCTGTTGTGGTACTGGGCTGTCCTTCAACGATCATATTAGGTTAAATACAAAAGTTGTTGTGTTTCTGGATTTGCATTTACGACCTTTAATGGCAAGAACAGGCTAAGCTACTGCTGAAATATATCTGCCTACTAGAAGCGAGCAGCGGAACTAGTGCGTAAGCATGGCAACCACCCTAGTAAGTAATGTTCTAAATGAGAAAATATATTTGTGAATGACTATTATATTTCGAGTTTACAGAACAGAATATTTTACAAGGATAATACGCTTATAATCTAATAAGTACTAAACTATATCAATATTGCAGTAATTCAACAGCGGTTATATTGGCACTCGATACTGAATACATAAACTACAATAAAAGTAACTAATTTTGAAGCATGCAAACTTGATCACATAACAAAATACATGATTTTTCCTGTCCTGTACAATGATGATAAAGGGATTTAAGATCTGTTTTTAAGTACAGTTATGTTGAAATAGAGGTTTATGATGCTGTAGAACTTAGAATAAAAACAAAATTAGCTCGTAGACCCTCACTTAGTTATCTGACATACCAAATATCATGGTCTATCATGGTCCAAGACCAATAAATCCTGCAAAACTGAACGATTCAAGGGGACTGACGAGTTACGTTCCAGCAATGTATCATCCATATTAACTAAAAATGAAATCTGTTGCAGAATCAGTTATAATTCCTGATTAGACACTTTTTGATGTTAAGTGGATATTGTTGAATAACATATTCAACCATGAATTTCCTGGACAAAATACAGTTAGGAATGCAATAAACTTAGTATAACATGTTCAAAATGAGGGAAATGAGAGGTCACAATGATTACTTTTGAGTTAGTACTGAATGTAAATATTATTCTTTAATATTGGAGATAGCTTTTTGAAGGACCGAAGAAGTTTGATGTAAAAGTCCTTTTACAGTGTCTTGTTTTGGAAGTTACTTTGTTGGTACTCTCGATCGAAATGAAATTTGAAAGGCTTATCTTCTAACAGCGGAATAAAAAAACTCATGGCGCAAAACATCCGAAGGGCCATAACGTACAAGGCAACGGCTGTTCAGCCCGAAGGCCTGCAGATTACGTGGTGTCGTGTGGTTGGAACGACGAATCCTCTCGGCCATTATTCCTGGCTTTCAAGGCCGGGGCTGCAATCTCACAGTCAAATAGCTCCTCAGTTGCAATCAGGTAGGATGAGTGGACCTCGAACGAGCCTTCAGATCCAGGCAAAAGTTCCTGGTCTAGCCGGAAACTGAACCCGGGGCGTTCGGGTAAGAGGCGGGGCCGGCACAATAGTGGAGGAAATAGCAGCTACAAATCATACAATAATCGCGAAAGTGTTCAATAATACCATGTTGTTTTAGTGGCCTGTGGGAATTAGATAAGAATATGTTTTGTTCTTATCTGATTCTGCTCAATATTTATTTATTTATTTATTTATTTATTTATTTATTTATTTATGTAAAAGTACACAGGTTTTACACTCAACTAAGCACCTTCTCAACATTAACTGTCGTGATTGTGCCTGCGAAACCCGCTATGTGATAATACTTTTGGAGAAATACTGACCCGCAGCACATATATTATGAAGAGCGAGAATTCCTTGTGACAGTTGCCGCACAATATGGATCCTTAGATGACAGAACTTTTCCGGCCAAAGTTTTAAGCTAAGTTTTGTATGCGCAACGACGCTATCAGTCTGTATATATGGAATCAACAATTAAATATTAAAAAACAAAATAAAACAAAATACATAGTAACATTATAGGCCTATAATGATAACACAATGTAAAAGAAATGAAAAATGCACATTGAAATCATACGGTAATCGAAAGCAAAACAAAAAATAATAAAATCAAACTTAAAACACACACGAGTATATGAGGAATATGATGAGTACAAGAAAGAAAGAAAGAAAGAAAGAAAGAAAGAAAGAAAGAAAGATAATATAAGCGTGTAGGTTGCGAGAGGAACAGCGTAACTTCTCACGGATGTAGTGGGGGTTGCCTAACCGACACGCCACAATTTGGCTTTTACGTCGCACCGACACAGATCGACCTTATGGCGATGGAGGGAGGAAAAGGCTAGGAGTGGGAAGGAAGCGGCCGTGGCATTAATTAAGGTACAGCTCCAGCATTTGCCTGGTGTGAAAATAGGGAACCACGGAAAAAACATCTTCAGCGCTACCAACAATGGGTTTCGAATCCACTATCTTCCGAATGCAAGCTCACAGCTGTGCGCCCCTAACCGCATGGCCAACTCTTTCGGTAACCGATATGGTTAAACTAGAAGCGTGTAAGTTTGACTCCTTGTCAGGAAGTCGAGGAGGAGTATTCCAATTACGAAGAGAAGGGTATATTACTCGAGTAGCATTATCACTGGCTCCTTAAGCTAGGTGACTCCAGTTTGAATCCCGGCCAATGCATGTGGAGATTCTGAAATGGAAACTCACGTGTTGTGGTTCATATTTCATGTACACGTCAGTAGCGGCTGGTGAATATTATATTGGTGATGCTAGAAAAATCAATATTTGTTAACAAATCTTTCAAGATTGTAAGTACAGACAGTGCATATTTAGCTATGCTAAAAGTTACATGAAATCACAATTATTTAACTGTGCTAGTGTACAAAACGGTTGTTTAAAACGAAGTATCAATTGAAACGAATTTAGAAACTGAGAAATATAAATATTTTCCGGGCCCGCAATCTAGGAGTAGTGTGCTTGCCTCTCATGCGAAGGCCCCGGGTTCGATTCCCGGCCAAGTCAGAGTTTTTAACCTTGACCTGAGGGCTGGTTCGAGATCTACTCAGCCTATGTGATTACGATTGAGGAGCTATCTGACGGTGAGATGGCGACCAAGAATAACCGCCGAGACGATTCGTTGCACTGACCATGCATTACCTCATAATCTGTAAGCCTTCGGGATGAGCAGCGGTCGCTTGGTAGGCCAAGACCCGTTGCAGCTTAGGTGCCAAGGGGCTTGGTTTTTGTTTAATATAAATATATTTTACAACGTGCTTTTTTTCATAAAACTTCAATTTTAAGAAAATTATCAAATTTAAAACTTCTCACAAAAAATCTTAATTGTTCTTTTCAGCTACCACACCAACTGAATTACCATCTTTGGAAGCATGAGCATGTTCATTCGTCTTTTTCGTCAGATTTTGGACAAGAAGGAACCTTACAAGTCATGGGTAAAATGAACAGGTCTCTCTCAAACGTATAGGACTAATTGCACACAGTTGACAATTTCTTCTTTCGTCCATTCAAACAAATATAAACAACTTCAAAGTTTATCATAGATCCCATTTCCTTCGGATTCGCCAACTGGTTAAATTTTAGCTTTCGCCGAACACAATCAGAAGATCTTATGTGCGGCTCATTGGCTGAATGGCGGGCGTGGAGGCCTTCCGTTCAGAAAGCCCTGGGTTCGATTCTCATATGAGTCGTGGATTTTAGCCGCGTTTGGTTATTTCCTCTGACTCGGGAACGGGGTGTTTCTGAACACATTTCTCTTCATATCCACTGAATACACTACGCTACCAACCACCACATAAAATGCAACAGGGTTGGCGTCGGGAAGGCCATCCGGCCGTAAAGCAGGGAGGGTCTATACGACACAGTGCGCACCCACGAGGCCACCACCATGTTAGATAAAGAGTGTAAAAGAAGACAATCGGAAGACTGTATCTGAATCTCCGTCCTCAAATTCAGCTATCCATTCAACATACAGAGCGGTTTCAAAATCATCTGACCGAGCTCGATAGCTGCAGTCGCTTAAGTGCGGCCAGTATCCAGTATTCGGGAGATAGTAGGTTCGAACCCCACTATCGGCAGCCCTGAAGATGGTTTTCCGTGGTTTCCCATTTTCACACCAGGCAAATGCTGGGGCTGTACCTTAATTAAGGCCACGGCCGCTTCCTTCCTACTCCTAGGCCTTTCCTATCCCATCGTCGCCATAAGACCTATCTGTGTCGGTGCGACGTAAAGCAACTTGCAAAATCATCTGTATCGCTTTCATGGGATTATTATGGCCTCCTTGTATTCATCAGATGAGCTTGGCGCGAGAAAGGCTCATACTTGCCCTCTGCATCATTATCATACTCATATCTGTTGTACTGAACGTACAATGGATGAGTAAATACTTGATCAATATTTGGCAATTTCCTTACTCGTCACTATGAAAAGAATTGGCACTTTGAGGCTAGAAGTTCCCAGGTCTATTGTTCACATCGGTGGTGAATGTTGTGGTATATACTGTCTGACCACTCCCTTGTCAGGTTGGCCTTCTTCTTACAATTAATGACATGTCCAGTCCTTGGACGTCAGCGATCTGGGCGGTACACCTAAGACAACAATGAGTGGACATCTGGACCGATGACTGCAGTATGTGCATACATGACAGCTCGAGGCTAATAAAGCGGAGTACCTGTGTACCACAACACATCGCCATTTTAATTCTAGTCCGAGCCGAAAACTGACCTCGTGATTCTCAGTCAGCAATTCGTTACCCTAAACAGGCCAGAGTGATGGTCACGGCACGAGGCTTGGGATCGGACAAAAGTAACGAAATATTACTGTTGATCACCGGAATCTTGACAATGACAGTTCTTTTTGTGTGCTAGGCCCAATCTAATTGACCGTGGCAACCCCCCTGAGTTTTGTGTCAAGTAAGTCATGTCTAGAGCGACAAATACTGAGTTAATAATGTTAGTATGTTTACGTCCCACTATCTATTTTTGACGGTATTCGGAGACGCTGAGCACCTTCAAATAACGAGTGATGTTAGGTCAAAAATAATTCAAGGCATTCTGTTGCATCGTAAGTTTGGTCGAAACTGACTGAATTGCTCCGTAGACCATATCAAGATGATGATGATGATGACGACAGGAAGTTCTATTGTCTCACAAACCGCCAGCTCGTGACAGCCGCGGCCACACAGCACGCGGAACTCTCGGACTTGAGCGCGCACACAGTGATGTAGTTATACATATGTCGTCCCCTCCGATAACTAAGACAAGACCAACGAAATATATAATTCAGTGAGACTTGAACGTTAGTTACACGTCCGGCTTCTTGGCTAAATGGTAGCGTCGAAGCCTTCGGTTTAGAGGGCCCCGAGTTCCATTCCCGGCTGGGTCAGGTTTTTTAACCACGTCTGGTTAAATCCTCTGACTCGGGGACTGGGTGTTTGTGCTTGTCCCAATACACTTCTCTGCACATACATCATGACCACCACAGATGCACACAATAGTGAACGCATCCCACTACATAGGGCATCTGGCTGTAAAACAGAGCCGAATGCCACATGTACGTCACAGTTCGCACCCTCTATCCCACCAGAGTGTGGAATAAGAAGAAGACAATCACTCTTTGAACTTCATTTTGGGTAACCGAGACGTTTTCCTTAGTTCGTCACGTTCCTTTGTAAATTTCAGTTGAACCTCAGCAGACAGATAAATACTAGCATGCTCGGACAAAACAGTAGGTCAAAAATAGCCAAGATTAGATACGACACGTTTCTCTGAGGTATAGTCATCACTAACGTCATATTTCTTTCCTGAGCGCAATTTGCCCGAAATCTGAAAAATAACCGTGAATTGTGTGTCGCTGACCAGTTTAAAGCAAGTTTATGCTGCATATAAATGCATATTTCCAGGCCTCAATTTACAAATGGGCGGACTGGGCATTTGCCCAGGGCGCCAGTTTTTGAGGGGCGGCGGCCGGCGGATCGAGTAATTAAGGCCTGCGTGAATTACGTCTTAAATTCATTACGCTCAAATTACTTTTACTTTCCACAAATTATTTCAATTATTTTATTGACCTATATATTTCAATTTTATGAAGAAAAATGAACAACTGCAAACAATAAAAAAGGTATTATTTAACTCGCGCGGGTGCTGGGTGGGCAGTTGTAATTGGTGGCTTGGTAACCCTGTTAGTCTAGACAGCCCTGTCTGTCATTGGCTCGTGACGGTTCGTATGCGTATTGTTGTTTAAATCCGCTCACCATCAGCCAGATAACCTCACCTAGCCAACTCATTCTCTCGTGTAATTCTTACATGTTTTTCAGTATTTAACCAAGAAAAAAAAGTTATGTGGTGCTGAATACAAAAAACGCGCTGCTAAAAAGCAGAGTGACGAACTTGAACTACTTAAGAAAGTGCCTAAAATGGAAAAGTTCCTTACTTTAACTCGTTCAACTCCAACCTCGGAACCGAAATGCCAAGATGACTTAACAAAACCTTCGACTCCGTCATCGGCCCCATGTCACTTTACACAATAAGATTTACAAGGGTCCGCCTCTGTGGTGTAATGCTTAGTGTGATTTGCTGCCACCCCCGGAGGCCAGGGTTCGATTCCTGGCTCTGCCACGAAATTTGAAAAGTGCTACGAGGGCTGGAACGGGCTCCACTCAGCCTCGGGAGGTCAACTGAGTAGAGGTGGGTTCGATTCCCACCTCAGCCATCCTCGAAGTGGTTTCCCGTGGTTTCCCACTTCTCCAGGAAAATGCCGGGATGGTACCTAACTTACGGCCATGGCCGCTTTTTTCCCCCTTCCTTGTCTATTCCTTCCAATCTTCCCATCCCCCCGCAAGGCCCCTGTTCAACATAGCAGGTGAGGCCGCCTGGGCGAGGTACTGGTCATCCTCTCCAGTTGTATCCCCCGATCCAGGGTCTGAAGCTCCAGGACACTGTTCTTGAGGCGGTAGAGGTGGGATCCCTCGCTGAGTCCGAGGGAAAACCAATCCTGGAGGGTAAGCAGATTAAGAAAGAAAGAAAGAAAGAAAGAAAGAAAGAAAGAAAGAAAGAAAGAAAGATTTACAAGGCGTAGGTATACAGACTGAACAGCCCTGTGTTAGTACTAAATTGAACGATCAGTCTGAAGTTGTCCAGGAGCCGTTTGGAACTATTTCACAATCACAACCTGAGGTAACCATACCTAATTCATCTTCTATAGATGATCCTGCTACTTGGAATGTCAAGTTAAATTCAGTAGTTGAGAATATTATTAAACATTGTCCAAACAAAAACGTAATAGTGGATTTTTCGAAATCTCTGCGAACTTACAATGATGGTAAAAGATGTTTAAGAGAACTTTTCCTAATGGAGACGTTGTTTTAAGAGATTGGTTATTGTATTCACAGTCAACTTGGAAAGTATTCTGTATGGATTGTTTCAAATCATTTTATGTAAATTAACTGATTAATGTTTATAGCTAAGAACTATGTATTTTAAATCAGTGTGCGAAGTTTCATGATTCTAACTCAAGTAGTGTTACTTACATAATGCTTCCTTTGATATTGTATTAAAACTCATAATCTTTAAAACTGTAATTTTTAATTTGTAACCAATTACTTTTTAGAGTAACAGAAAAACGAGCGGTGGAGGGGGCGGCTAAAGATTGTTTGCCCAGGGCGCTAACTACTTGAAATCGGGGCCTGCATATTTCAGCCAGTTTTATTGTTCTGGTCATATTTTACTCATTTGAGTAATATAAGGTCATATTTTATTCTATTTTGAGCATTGTTATTTAAATTGAGGCGTCGTTTTTAACAAGATACATGTTATCTGCGTCGAGTTTCAAACGCAGGATTTCAAAATACTGCAGTAGATGTACTTTTCTTTCTTTTCCGAGACATGATTCCGAGAAAGAGATGGTGTACGAAAGTACGCCGACAGGTACCAAAAATGATGCTGATATTCCGGGGTTTGAGGTGTTTTTGGTGTTTTTATTGTTTTTTAAAGGAAAACAGGCTGTGAATTGCACCTCGGGGCTATGATACTGAATAGATGTGTAACGGTTTGGCGTACCTATTGCAGCCCTGTTTTCATGATTTAAATGTGTCTGTTGTTTTGTCGCTAATCACTCTTTCTTGGCACGTTTAATGTTAGTAAGACTTGCTGCCTATCTCTAAAATACTTTAGTCATATTTTACCTTATTTTAAGTCATATTTCGCTAGTTTTGAGGGCATATTTTGTACTTCTTTAGGTCATAAACTTCCGAACCCTAGTCAACACACACCTATGGTAAAAATTGTATAAGATCATGAACCTAACATTTTAAAGCACTCATACGCCTTGCAGTAGGTATAGTACTTGAATATGCCGAGCTCGATAGCGGCAGTCGCTTAAATGCGGCCAGTATCCAGTATTCGGGAGATAGTAGGTTCGAACCCCACTGTCGGCAGCCCTGAAAATGGTTTTCCGTCGTTTCCCCATTTTCACACCAGGCAAATGCTGGGGCTGTACCTTAATTATGGCCACGGCCGCTTCCTTCCCACTCCTAGCCCTTTCCTGTCCCATCGTCGCCATAAGACCTAACTGTGTCGGTGCCACGTAAAGCAATTAGCAAAAAAAGTACTTGAATAAAGAAAAAAATTGCTTCTACTGAAAAGTTATATTTTTTTACTTATACTCTTTAGCCCGAGCATGCTATAATTACAAAGACTGTAACCATTCTTTTCAATCAAGTGGTCGTATACTGGCTACATGCTGCTCGTAAGTGACCGAGCCCGAGGCATATAAAACTGGCCAAAGGATCAATTGAGATCAATCGATAGAACACAACTATATTGTGTTCTAGCTAGCATCCACACACACGAGTCGGACACAGGACTTCAACTTGGGAAAAGAGCGACTCACTACTCCATTACAGACTAAAAATGTTCCGATGTATAACAGAGGTTAGAGACACTGTAAACATAATAATTCGTGCCGTGTTATTCTATGTTAAAAATTCGGCCTTTTCAATGAGACGCCTAATTTAATATCGTCCGCACATTATTATTATTATTATTATTATTATTATTATTATTATTATTATTATTATTATTATTAATAATTCCGGCTCCATGGCTAAATTGTTAGCATACTGGCCTTTACACCAAAGGGTTCTTGGTTCGATTCCCGGCCAGGCCAAGGATTTTAAATTTCTGTTTCCTCTGGCTCGGGGACTAGGTATTTGTGCCATATCAGCATTACAATCCATCCTCACACACACGCAGGTCGCCTGTATTGTGTCAACTCGTATCTACACCAGGCTTCTACGGAGGCTACACGTCATTATGAAAATTCCACAGCCTGTTTCCAGTCACTCGAACGGGTCAGGGATAGAATTATTAAAGACGCACCATCTAGTAGTGACGATGGGAAATGTGCCGGCTGACGAAGCCCTTCGCACTCCTCTGGAGCAATGATTAATGACTGACAGATGAAATGATATTGGAGAGTGTTTCTGGAATTAAATATGACAGGGAAAACCGGAGTACCCGGAGAAAAACCTGTCTCGCCTCCACTTTGTCCAGCACAAATCTCACAGGGAGTGATCAGGATTTGAACCACGGAACCCAGCGATGAGAGGCCGGCGCACTGCCGCCTGAGTCATGGAGGCTCAATAAACGTAATTATATAATAATAATAATAATAATAATAATAATAATAATAATAATAATAATAATAATAATGTTATTTGCTTTACGTCCCACTAACTACTATTACGGTTTTCGGAGACGCCGGGGTGCCGGAATTTAGTCCCGCAGGAGTTCTTTAACCCGTGAGTAAATCTACCGACACGAGGCCGACGTATTTGAGCACCTTCAAATACCACCGGGCTGAGCCAGGATCGAACCTGCTAAGTTGGGGTCAGAAGGCCAGCGCCTCGATCGTCTGAGCCACTCAGCCCGACCGCTATTATTATTATTATTATTATTATTATTATTATTATTATTATTATTATTATTATGTCCGACTCGTTGAATAAATGGTTAGCGTACTGGCCTTCGGTTCAGAGGGTCCCGGGTTCGATTCCCGGCCGGGTCGGGGATTTCAACCCTCATTGGTTAATTCCAGTGGCCCGGAGGCTGGGGTGTTTGTGCTGTTCCCAACATCCCTGCAACTCACACACACCACACATAACACTATCCTCCACCACAATAACACGCAGCTACCTACACATGGCAGATGCCGCCCACCCTCATCGGAGGGTCTGCCTTACAGGGGCTGCACTCGGCTAGAAATAGCCACACGAAATTAAAATTAAAATATTATTATTATTATTATTATTATTATTATTATTATTATTATTATTATTATTATTATTATTATTATTATTATTATTATTATTATTATTATTATTATTATTATAACTTTTCCTATAACTATACCCATGCATGTGGGATTTAAAAAATAAAAGAGTTACGTTCCGTAGTTCAGTTTGCACGTAAAATTGAAAGCCCCGTGGCTGTGATCAAAATATCGATAGCCACATAAAACTACAAGCTTACATGCTATGACTGTACCCTCTTTAATACTTCCAAATTCGAATCAGTTTTTGTCGTTCAATAAATAAGGAATTCTACCGGATCCCAGACGAAGAGCTACTGAAGGGGAATGATTTGGCGAAAATTTGACCATATTTACAACTTGTTTTACATCGCACCGACAGAGATCGATCTTATGGCGGCAGCCAGGCTTTGGACTGAGACGACCGTGCCTTCATTAAGGTACAACCCCAGCATTTGCCTACCATTAACATAGAAAACCATAGGAAGCATGGCTGCGAACAGTGGAGTTTGAGCCCCCTATCTCCCGAAAGTAAGCTGACAGCTTCGTGACTCAAACCGCGTAGCCACTCGCTCAGTATGAGATAGTCTGCTGAGACATCCTGGACTGAGAAAGTATAGAGAGTGGGAAAAGTAGACCTACACCAAGTCATGAATATGGCTAAGATATAGGATACAGTACTTACGTAGAGTTGAGATGGTAAGCAGAGGATGGGGCAGTATAAAGAAGTGCATCAAACCAGTCCATGGACTGATGGCCCAAACAACTACAACTAAAAGGAAAACATAATGAAATTGGCCAATCTGAGTGCGAGAGATTAATAATAAAGCCACTAGCTGCACTGTCAATTTTGCTTCGTGTTTAGTAGCTAGGGACAGAGTGATTTTCCAATGTGCGTGCTCCAAAATATGTCTGTGAGATAGCAGTGCCTATAATTAACTGGGCAAGGACTTGTACACGTGCCCTGGGGACTTCAAGTTCTCAACTCTTACCCGTGCCGAGTGGACAAATGTGAGGTAAACCCACACTCACCACGTGTCTGAAGGCATTTGAGCTAGATTATACAACCCCACAGTCCATGCCTCTTACCCGGACATTCCGGGTTCGATTTCCGCCGAGGTCAGGGATTTCTACCCCGATCTGAAGGCTGATTCGAGGTCCACTCTACCTACGTGATCATAATATTGAGGAGCCATGTGACGGTGAGAGAGTGGCCCCGGTGTAGAAAGTCAAGAATAGCGGCCGAGAGGATCCACTGTACTGACCATGCGTCACCTAGTAGTCTGCAGGCCTTCGGATTGAGCAGGACTACAAACATAAAGCGGGTAATTACTGACCAGTCGTCCGACTCGTTGGATGAACGGTCAGCGTACTGGCCTTCGGTTCAGAGGGTCTCGGGTTCGATTCCCGGCCGGGTCGGGGATTTTAACCTTAATTGGTTAATTCCAATGCCACGGGGGCTGGGTGTATGTGTTGTCTTCATCATCATTTCATCCTCAACACGACGCGCAGGTCACCTACGGGTGTCAAATAGAAAGACCTGCACCTGGCGAGCCGAACCCGTCCTGGGATATCCCGGCACTAAAAGCCATACGACATTTCATTTCACTGACCAGTCAGCTTGACGTGTGCTGTTTGTAAGCGTTGGGAAATCATTATTTCTGATTATATTAGACACATTTGCAAAATTGCTAACCGGTTCGACAGAAGGCAGTTCGGGGTTAGAAAAGGTTATTCCAGTGAAGGTCAACTTGTAGGATTACAGTAAGATATCCACAGCCTGTTTCCAGTCATGCGACCGGGTCAGGAATGGAGTGAATGAATCCTCCATCAAGCGGCGAGGATAGACACCGTGCCGGCTGCCGAAGCCTGTCGCACTCCTTCCAGCATGATATAGCAGATTCAAGAGGTCAAACGGTCTGTATCGCTATTGACCTATCCAAGGCTTTTTAGAGGGTAGATCATGTGAGATTGCTGACGAAGATGAGGACTACTGGACTAGACAAAAGAGTGGTTGAATGGGTGGCTAAATGTTTGGAAAATACAACTCAGGTAATTAGAGTAAGTGAAGTGTTATCTGATCCTGTAACGATTAAGATAGGGTCCCGCGGGGCAGTATTATTGGCCCTTTATAACATTACTAAAGTCAAGTTTTAAGTTTCATCGACAGGAAAATTCCTCTCAGTTTTAATTACTGTGTTGATGGGATGATGGCACCTCATGGGGAACACTGTAAGTAGCTAGGTGTTAAAATAAGGAATGATCTTCATTGGGGTAATCATATCAACGAGATTGTTAAGAAAGGTTACAGATCTCTTCACATGGTTATGGGAGTAGTTAGGGGTTGTAGTATGGATGTAAAGGAGAGGGCGAATAAGTCTCTGGTAAGACCATAATTAGAGTAACGTCCCAGTGTATGGGATCCAATACAAATTAATAATGCAATTTGCTTTGCGTCCCACTAATTACTGTTACGGTTTTCGGAGGCGCCAAGGTGCCGGAATTTAGTCCCATAGGACTTATTTTCCATGCCAGTAAATCTACCGACACGAGGCTGACGTGAAGCTGTGGAAATACGTAGAAATCCTAACAATTTCAACAGGTACACTGGCTATCAATTATGTAGTACCTGGTTGCAGCCATTAAGGATGAATAATAATAATAATAATAATAATAATAATAATAATAATAATAATAATAATGGCGTGTGGCCTTCGAGGAGGCCGAGTGCAGATCTTTCGAGTTGACGCCGCATATGCGACCTGCGCGTCTATGAGAATGGGGCCCTACCTGTGATGAATTCTAATGCTGAAGACGACACACACACACCCAGCCCCCGAGCCATTGGAATTAACCAATGAAGGTTAAAATCCCCGACCCGGCCGGTAATCGAACCCGGGACCCTCTGGACCAAAGGCCAGCACGCTAACCACTTAGCCATGGATCCGGACATTAAGGATTTATGTAGGTAGTTCCCTTCCCTGCCCCTTCACTATAGTTATTTCGTCTCGGTGTTTACCAAATTCGTACGTTCCTCGTCGCCAGATGTTTCATTCCAGGCTTGTTTCAATGTCATATGTTACGTACACATGTTATGTGACCCTCTTAGACTGATTCTGAGGGTTTGATCAGCTTTCGCTTCGAACGCTAGCGCTGTGCCACGTCCGGGGAGCCATCTGTTGGCGAATGAACGTACCATTTCCACTTTTGTTATAACGTCTAAATTTAAAGGGTCATTGTTTAAGAAGCCTTTCTCGTGGACAGTCGAGATATTCTTCTGATGACGCAGAGCACAGTTCTCTTCGAAACGTAAAGAATGTCACCTTATTTTTTTGACACGGCATAAGCCCAAAAGCCTATAGAGTATCGTGTTTGAGCACCTTCAAGTACCAGCGGACTGAGCCAGGATCGAACCTGCCAAGTTAGGATCAGAAGACCAGCGTCTCAACCGTCTGAGCCACTCAGCCCGGCTGTATAGGACTACTTGATTCGAGAACTGGAAAACATCCAAAGCAAATCAGCACGATCTGTTCCGGGAGGAGTAGTGTTACGAAAATATTGCAAACTTTGGGCTGGGAAGACTTAGGAGTAAGGGGAAGAGACGCTCGACTATGTGGTATGGTTCAAGATGTCAGTGGAGAGATGGTTCTGGAATGACATTTGTAGACGAATAAACTTGAGCGGAGCTTTTAAAAGCAGGAAAGTACGCAATATGAAGAGCAAGTTGGAATTAAAGAGGACAAATTTGGGTAAATATTCATGTACAGGACGAGGAGTAAGGGACTGGAATGAATTATCAAGGGAAATGTTCGATAAGTTTTCGCTATGGTGGCCTCAAATTCTTTTAAGGAAAAGCTAGGGTGAACAATTGGTAGGCAATCCGCCACCTGGGCGACAGTCCTAAATGCAGATCATTGATGACTGATTGATTGACTGATATGTATTTTCTATATTACTCCATTACTCTCCCCCCCCCCCCAATCACTGGTAGGAAGCAGTTTTAATGAGTGGTAATAAGTCGGTGATCCAGCTATTTGGTAGAATGGCCCAGCGTACTGACCTTCGGATCAAAGAGCACCGGGTTTTTATCTTCGTACGTTTAATTCCTGTAGCTCAGGAAGCAAGTGCTTGTGTTCGTCTTGATATGTTTCCCTTCATCAACAAATTACGAACCACCGCAGAAATAAGCGATAGTGAATAAATCCCTCTACATAGGATCGCTTCGGGAAGGGCATCCAGCCGTAAAATTGAGCCAAATCCAAGTCAAGTTGCAGACCGCAATAAATTGGCCAAAAACTAGAATGAAAAACTGCAATAAGTCTGGGCATTATAGGGTTAAAGTTTGCTTATTATTATTATTATTATTATTATTATTATTATTATTATTATACAGTTATTCTAACACCCTGGTGGGGTTGTCGGTGTAAAGTGTGTCGAATGTGTGGACTTGGCTCTGTTTTACGGCTGGATGTCCTCCTTTTCCATGCTGTTTTACGTCCCACCGACACAGGTCTTATAATGAAGATGAGATAGGAAAGGGCTAGGAGTGCGAATGAAGCAGCCGTGGCCTCAATCAAGGCACAGACCCAGCACTCGTATGGTGTGAAAATAGGAAACCACTGAAAACCATTTTCAGGGCTGCCGACAGTGGGGTTCGAACCCACTATCTCCCGAATACTGGATACTGGCCGCACGTAAACGACTGCAGCTATCGAGCTTGATGATGACCTTCCTGACGCCAACCCTATATGGCGGGATGTATTGACTATTAAGTAACCTGCTGGAAGTTCTGATTGGTGATGTGACAAATAAGTTTATGTTACTCTGACCGCAGATCAAAATTATATTTCTACGTAATTTGAAGAATAGTCATGCAGTTAATTTCGGCATTCAACAGTAACTAACTGATCAGTCCATTATTTAATATATCAATCTAAACAACGTTAATGGATAATTCAATCGAAGTAAATATTTTCGTGTGTTCAACTCCCATCTCGAACTACGTACAGCGTTGTCTTTCTCGATCAATCTTGACAAACTCTTTGGACAACATGTTTTGTTGGAATTACGATGTGAAAGCTGGGACAAATATTTATTTGAACCTGTCTATTATTATTCGTAAGGAAGTTAGATAGGGAACACAACACTGTCAGCTAGAGAGGTACGTCCCACATTTGAAGAGGTATTGTTTGCGAGAGGAAAGTACAGTGGGTGGCACGGAGTATTGTTACTCTGTTTTTCTGCCTATCCCTGTTACCTTGTTATTAAGCTGAAGTGTGAGGTGTTACTGCTCGACACGGCTTATAGGACTCGACAAGACAGTCGCCCCTCCCTTCTCGGCGACTTCCACCTCAAGCTGGTTGCTGTTTTGATGACGACCAGTATGGTTTCACTTAAGGATCGTAAGCATGCCTATTTCTCAATCAGTCGCGTCCAGTGCAAATGGGATTTTCGAAATGAAAAATAACGTCCCTGCGATTTAGATTCCACGTAAGAAGCTGGAGATCCCGTGACTATTGATCACGTTATCAGCAGTCACATACAGTACAAGCTTCCTAGCTAAATATAACATCGTCTTCCCTTTTACGTTGCAGCCACTCAGGCTGTTGTGATCGTAGAATAGGTTTTTTTTTTGTAGTTTAATGTTGCCTTAGTAAGTTTTCTGGAACGATGAAAAAGGACGGAAGGAAGGACTACTACTACTACTACTACTACTACTACTACTAAAATGTTTTCATTCCTTCCCTGAAGGGGGAGGCGGGTCTCTTAGACGGTGATGCCGTCTCTCAGGCCGGGAGATTTGTTACGGTGAAGGAGATGCTTGGAGAAGGTGAGGGGTTGGCGGCCGTGGCCTATACTCTAGGAACTCTCTCGGCATTAGCCTTAGTGCGGGAGAATGGTAAACTACGGAAAACCATTCTCAGGACAGCCGACGGTTGGGGCCGGCCGTGAGGTCCAGCCCTATCCCGGCTCCCGAACGCAGAGGCGTAGAGCCACGGTAGAGCCGTGGCCTCCCCTCCTCTGCTCGGTGGCTGGTCAGAGTGCAGAGCTCTTCGACCACGGACCAGCTGTGGCCACTTATGAGCCGAGACCCACTCTGCATCTACCGACGCGGAAGGAAGGAAGGATGGATGCGATCGAGGTTTTATTTGAGGTACATTTCCGGTATTTGCCTGATGTGAAAATGACATTTCCTGGAACATCATCTTCTGGGTTACCGGTAGTAGTCTATGGTTTAAAACCACCATCTACGCAATGCAAGCTTACAACTATGTGCTCGTACCACGCAGCAAACTGGCTCGGGCTGGGCTGAGTGGCACGGACGGTTGAGGCGCTGGCCTTCTGACCCCAACTTGAAAAGTTCGATCCTGGCTCAGTCCGGTGGTACTTCCAGGTGCTCCAATACATCAGCGTCGTGTCAGTAGATTTACTGGCACGTTAAACAACACCTGCGGGACTAAATTCCAGCACTTAGGCGTCTCCAAAAACCGTAAAAATGTAGTTAGTGGGACGTTAAAACAAAAATATTACTATTTTAAATTGGCTCGGTTCTGGAGAGTTCCTAACTTCAACTTCTGATCCAAATAATTACAGCTCCACACATTAGTACTAATAAGAGAATAAAACAGATTTGCAGGCAGATTTCACACGTACAAGTAACGAAGCCGATGGCCAAGATGGCTGCATTCTTTAAAATATCTTTTTCCGTTTTGCTAGTGGTTTAACGTCGCGCTAACACATCGAAGGTTTTCGGCGATGCAAAGATGGAAAATGCTAAGATTCGGAAGGTAGCGTTCGTGGCCTTAATTACTTGGTGTTAAAACGGGAAACCACGGAAAAACCATCTTCAGGGCTGTCGAAGGTGGAATTCGAACCCACCATATTCCGAACGCGAAATCCACAGCTACGTAACTCTAACCGCGTAGCCAAATTGCTCGGTCATCCTACGAGTGTTATTGTCGATACATTTCTTCTATCGATTATCACTACCTGTTCTTTCAAATGTGCTGAGAGGAGGGATTGGGCTTTGGAACAGGAACTTTAGTTTGCAAACAAGCTAGTAGAATCCGAACCATAAGTAGGTAGGTGATTTTCACTTCAAAACTCTCACACATATTAGCCGGTATTCAAATTACGGCCACCTTGGTGAGAGGCTAGTGGCGATGCCACTCGGCTATGGAACTGTCTACAAGACGTTGATTGTACACATGACCTGCGCGACATGGCACACGAGACTTCAGGTGTATTCTACAACGGTGGCTGGGGTAGGGTGTACATGATGTTTGCTATAAACGATGACAGCTACTTACCTGATGAATGACGTCTCTCTTCTCTGGGACGGTGACTGTGGTCGCCTGGTACACGTCAACATGGTTTGGTTTCGAGCCCCATGTGGTCTTCTGGATCACGGGAGTTGGTGTTGACTCCAGCCACGGCTCAGCCTCTTCGACCTGCATCCTAAAAGAAAACGACATTTCACATCTACTGTTGTGATTTGCAGCCTGTTTTAGGTAGAAATGTTTGTTTAACGCCCATTCTATCTATTAACGGTCTTAACAGACACCTGAATGTTGGAATTTTGGGTACAAGAGTTCTGTAACTTGATGAAAGTTAACGACACAGAGGATGCGTTTTTAAAAACCATATGTCGCTGGCCTCAGCCAAGTTCGAGCACACCTTGGCAGCAGATCTACGGCATCCCTACAATCGACATTATTGCCTAGTTAGACAGACTTTGAGGAATTGTCCGTACGGTACACATGGTAATAATAATAATAATAATAATAATAATAATAATAATAATAATAATAATAATAATAATAATAATAATGTAAATTCGTGTCCTCGTCCCGAGGTGGTGAAGCTCTTTTCAGGTATACCACAAGCAGAGGTAAGCTGTAGGCTTTTCGACCACATAGCAGCCCTTCTGCGAATAGGCCTATATGCTATTTGCTTTACGTCGCACCGACACAGATAGGTCTTATCGTGACGATGGGACAGGAAAGGGCTAGGACTGGGAAGGAAACGGTCGTGGCCTTAATTAAGGTTCAGCCCCAGCATTTGCCTGGTGTGAAAATGGGAAACCACAGAAAACCATCTTCAGGGCTGCCGACAGTGGGGATCGAACTCACTATCTCCCGAATACTGGATACTGGCCGCACTTAAGCGACTGCAGCTATCGAGCTCGGTAGGCGTATATGGAAGCCCCGCGAATCTAATCCAGGCCTCCAAGGACACCATTTAATAGCGCTAACTGTTGTACTACGGAGGTGGAATTAATAATAATAACAATAATAATGATCATTTTGAGTGCCACTAACTATATTTGTAAGGTTTTCAGAGAGCCGATGTGCCGTAACTTTGTCCCACTGGACTTATTTTACGTGCTGGTAAATATTGCGTATTTGAGCACCTTCAGATGCCAACGGATTGAGCCGGGTTCGAACCGGCTAACATCAACCCGGATGTTGTTAGCACCAGATGTAATATGCTGTTAATTTTCAGAATGATCGCCACCTACATATTCTGTAATTAAATTTTAAAGTGAGCTTCTTTGCTCCTTTATGAACTTATTAACATTCAGTCATCGAAACAAGTAACAATCTTCGTTCTATTCTTTAAGAGTTGAGGATTACAGGACCCTTGCTGCTCGTCTGCCATTTACAGTAGGCTTTCTATTGTAATGTGAAACAAATTTCAAGGCCGCCTTAGGGGCAGGGGAACTTCAGGGTTTACGTACGAGGTGAAAGTCTAATCACGTCAAAGAGGTGTTAATAAGAACGGCTAGACTGTTCACTTAGATCCTGTCTGAAAAGGCTTTACAAACCAACTCCGTTACGAGACATGGAGAGCCCTAAATCAGTGAAAGGTAAAGGCTCGACACAATGAGGGTAGTGTAACAAGCGCCTCTCCGCAAGTCCAAGTCTCGCCTTAAAATTTCACGACTTTCAGACGGGGAGTAGAGCACATCTGTTTCCAGGTGAACCAAGTGCACAGTTGCCGCTTCAGCTTTGCGGCTGCCAGATAAACTAAGTACTTGGTACGAATTGCTGAGAAGGCTTTCAAAGGATGTTAACACACTCGCTTCGTTTTCTGAACTCTCTTTATGATCCCTGCGCCTACTGACTCAGTAAGAGGTTTGGTAGAGCGAAAGACTTCTTGATGATGATGATGATGATGATGATGATGATGATGATGATGATGATGATGATGATAATGCTTGTTGTTTTAAGAGGCCTAACATCGAAGGTCATCGGCCCCAAACGACTTCTTGATGATGATGATGATGATGATGATGATTGTTGTTTTAAAGGGCCTAACATCGAAGGTCATCGGCCCCAAACGACTTCTTGGACGCACTTAGGTTCATACAGTGTGTGACTGTTTCTAAGAGTAATTCCTTTGCTATTTGACACTAGTGGCGATGGGATTGCTTGGTGTGATAATGGCAAATCACACGAAATCATTATCAAGGTCGCCAACGGTGGGCTCCCAACTCACTATCACGCAAATGCAAACTCACATGTAAGGACATCAGGCATGCTTTTAAAATCGGGATATCCATCAGATGCTTACAGCGTCTGACGTTGCTGTTGCTGAATAAAGGAATGCTTCATTGGTTTCCTGCTTAAATGTGTAGCTTACAACGTAAGTTATCATGGGGTAGTTTATATAGACAATTAGTTATAATTTGATATTCAGTTATCTCTACTGCAACCCTTGACAGCCTGAAATACGTTTTGAAGGCAGCTTCACATCAAATAACCCACCAAGAACTCAGGGTATCCGTAGTGTGTGGAAAACAAGTAACGGAAGAACGTGGAATTATAGCTGTACGCATGACGATTGTGGAGTCACCTTAAGACGAATGAAGGGAGTCCATCTATAGGCTATGCCTAAGTCTGTACGTCAGGTCTATATGCCTACTAGTTCAGAGGATGATAGTGAAATCGAAAGGATACATGAAAAGATAGGAGATGAGAATCTAATAGTGATGGAATACAGGAATACGATGGTAGGCCAAGGAAGAGAAGGTAATGTAGTAGGAAAATTTCGACTGTGACAGAGGAATGATAAAGGAAATCGGTTGGTAGAATGTTAGTCCTTAATAATACTTGGTTCACACTTCACGAACGACGGCTGTTTATGTGGACAAGACCTGGGGACACTGGATGTATCAAATAGACTTCATTAGTCTATAATTAGGCAGAGATTCTAAACCCGAGTGTTTTATGGCAAGACCTTCCCAGCAGCAGACATGCACTCTGAGCACAACTTTACTGATAAGAAATGCAGTCTGAAGTTGAAGAAATGAAGGAATACAAGGAGATGGGATCTAGACAAGTTAAAGGAAAAGTGTCAGTGATTTTTTCAAGGAGGATGCCTCACAAGTACTAAATGAAAAGGCTGAAGGAAACACAATAGATCAGAAGTGGACAGTCGTGAAGAATGAAATCAGGAGGGCTGCTGAGAAAGGTTAGGCAAAAAGGCAATATCAAGTAATAATGGGTGGATAAATCAGGAAATACTGGGCCTGATCGACAAACGGCGAAAGTACAAGAATGCAAAAAATGAGTAGGGCAGAAAAGAATACAAGCAATTAAAAATGAGAGTAGATAGAAAATGTAGAACAGCTAAAGAAGAATGACTGAAACAGAACTGCAAGGATGTTGAAGGCCGTATGGCTGTAGGAAATGTAGACGCTTCATATAGGAAAATCAAGGAAATCGTTGGAGAAAGGAAAAGTAGGTGTAATAATATTAAGAGCTTAGATGGAAAACCACTTCTAGGGAAAGAAGACAAGACAAAAGGATTGCAGGAACACAGTCAACAATAACTGTATCAAGTGAAAGAAGTAGATAATCAGGTTCTGGAACAAGAAGAGACGGTTGTGTCTTGATTGCGAACAAGAGATTAGTGTTGACGTGAGATACATAAACATATACAATTTTCAAAATGTCTCATATGTAATTTTTGTTCTAGTAGTATTAACTGGCACATTCGGATGTTTTAGATAACCTAACCATACTTTTAAAATTATTTTCCTTATTGAAAATGTTTAATAATTTAATTTGAGGTAATCTTACGATTTACAAGATTTCCTTTTATATTGTATAACATAACTAGAGGGGGAGTTGTTTATGGTGGATTAGCGAGAGTTGTATTATTATTATTATTATTATTATTATTTTCTTTTTTTGATAGTGGCTTTACGTCGCACCGACACAGATAGGTTTTCTTGCTACTTGCTTTACGTCGCACTGACACAGATAGGTCTTATGGCGACGATGGGATAGGAAAGGCCTAGGAATGGGAAGGAAGCGGCCGTGGCCTTAATTAAGGTACAGTCCCAGCATTTGCCTGGTGTGAAAATGGGAAACCACGGAAAACCATTTTCAGGGCTGCCGACAGTGGGGTTCGAACCCGCTATCTCCCGGATGCGAGCTCACAGCTGCGCGCTCCCAACCGCACGGCCAACTCGCCCGGTACAGATAGGTTTTATGCCGACGATGGATAGTAAAGGCCTAGGAGTTAGAAGAAAGCGGCCGTGGCCTTAATTAAGGTACAGCCCCAGCATTTACCTGGTGTGAAAATGGGAAACAACGGAAAACCATTTTCAGGGCTGCCGACAGTGGGATTCGAACCCACTGTCTCCCGGATGCAAGCTCACAGCCGCGCGCTCCCCACCGCACGGCCAACTCGCCCGGTAAAGTGAGAGTTGTATTATTATTATTATTATTATTATTATTATTATTATTATTATTATTATTATTATTATTATTTTCTTTTTTGCTAGTGGCTTTACGTTGCACCAACACAGATAGGTCTTATGGCGACGATGGGCTAGTAAAGGCCTAGGAGTTGGAAGGAAGTGGCCGTGGCCTTAATTAAGGTACAGCCCCAGCATTTACCTGGTGTGAAAATGGGAAACAACGGAAAACCATCTTCAGGGCTGCCGACGGTGGGTTTCGAACCCACTCATCTCCCGGATGCAAGCTCATAGCCGCGCGCCCCTAACCGCACGGCCAACTCACCCGGTATTATTATTATTATTATTATTATTATTATTATTATTATTATTCAAAATAATACATAAGAAGTAAAATAGTCAGTTATTTGGAAACAAGTGGATTTTTTCTTACATGCTTTTAACTTCTTTTTTTGATGTGTATTACCCAGTATTCTAATTGTGTGTACCAGAACTTGGTGTACCAACTGAGTGTTAATTTTTCTGCAGCCCATCAAATTAGAATTTTGTTCATATCCAAGTCAACATTTCTAGTCAAGTGGGTTGGGCAACTTTGTATTTCCCACTTGTTCGCAATCTGAACTCATTAATGTGTGTCAAACCCAAATCATCCCCTTCAGGTACCCACTTGTTCGCAATCAGGACGACACCGAAGAGATTACTGATGTTGATGAAGTGGGAGATCCAGTTTTGAGGTCAGAATTGGACAGAGCTTTGAGGCACCTGGAACTGATGACATACTGTTAGAATATTACTGATTGCCTTGCAAGAAACCCAGCATGGTGAGTTTATTCCATTTAGTGTGTAAGATGTATGATACAGGAGAAGTGTCACCCGATTTTAGACAGAATATTGTAATACCCATTCCGAAGAAAGCAAATTAGCGTCCACTATCCATGTAACGGCTTTCCTCTTCATTACTCTTTGCCAGAAAAAATATACACCGTGTCTGTTCCATCATGACTATACATTCTACTCACTGTCGCGAAAGGCTCCATACAGAGAAGAGGAACGTGACAATACTGTCATGTTGGGGAAACATACAACTTCGCTGTCAGTTCGAACATGAAGCGGCAAAGAGTAATCAGTGATATTGCTTCAAATACTAAACAGGCTTCCATGAATATGTTTGAATGTGTTACTAATTAAGGATTAAGAATTAATTTTGAGACCTGAAGAAAGACCCAAACTATTATGGACGAAGAACAGATTCTGATTAGTATTAAAGGCTTGCGGAAATATTTCACTTAAATTATGAAATAGTTCGTGGAAAGGAACCTACTACGTTAGTCAGTTGGAAATATATCTCATTGGCTCTTCAGAAACAGGGCCACAACATGAAAACTTACCAGATAATTGCCAACACAATCAAAAGGGGGAGATTGTGGCAATTCTATTCCCTTTCAAAAAATACTACATATGGAATGATTCTAATCTAATATAAATAACCCCTTCCTTTATCTGTTAATCCCAGGTATTTATCAAGACATCTGGGAGGCTGAGGTGAAAACTTGACTGAGAAATGCTGAAGTATCTGTCCTCCACCTTGGATATCTCTCATCCTGAATATACAGCATTACACGACAATCATTGCAGACCAGCAGGAATTTGTGAGTAATGATGCTGGACAAGAAGGATAATTGCAAGTGTGTCAATTTAATTCTTCGTGAAACTCTGTATAATTAATTTGATGATAGAATACTGAGCAAGTTTCAGTGAAATGTCGTTTCTGTCTGCTATACACATCGTGTTCACGTGGTTTGATTGCTTTGGAAATTCGGACTTCACATCCCAGGAAGTAAAATCAATAGGTTAAATGTCTCAAAACGTAAGTCTGCATCAGTTTAAGTACAATGACCACCGGGCGAGTTGGCCGTGGGCGTAGAGGCGCGCGGCTGTGAACTTGCATCCGGGAGATAGAAGGTTCGAATCCCACTATCGGCAGCCCTGAAAATGGTTTTCCGTGGTTTCCCATTTTCACACCAGGCAAATGCTGGGGCTGTACCTTAATTAAGGCCACGGCCGCTTCCTTCCAACTCCTAGGCCTTTCCTATCCCATCGTCGCCATAAGACCTATCTGTGTCGGTGCGACGTAAAGCCCATAGCAAAAAAAAAGTACAATGACCTTGATTCACTTCATGTAGGACCAAAATCGGTTCGTAGAAACCGAGGCGATAATACACAAATCGTCCTCTGGATTAATCAGTATTCAAACGTTATATAAAATGAAGTACTAGAGATTGTATAAAATAAATAACGCAACCTGGATGTTGGTTCAGGGGGATCACAAAATACGGTGTTCTTCCTACATCTATATATATAAAGTAGCTTGTCCTGACTGACTGACTGACTGACTGATTCATCATCGCCGAGCCAAAACTACTGGACATAAAGAAATGAAATTTTGGGGATATATTCATATTAAGATGTAGGTGCTCGCTAAGACAGGATTTTTGGATATTCCGTCGCTAAGGGGGTGAAAAGGGGGGTGAAATTTTAAAATGAGTGTGTCTATATCTCAAAACTTTAAAAGTTTACAGATGTGAAAATTGGTATTTAGAATCTTCTTTAAAAATAAGGAAACACGTATTATTTTGTTTCCAGACAATCCGAATAGGAGGGGTGAAAAAGGGTGAAAAAGTGGTTGAATGCCTTTAATCAGGATACCGCTACCTATATCTCAGAAACTGAAGATATTACAGACCTCAAAATTGGTACTTTTGATCGCTGTCAAAAATAAAGAAACACATATTTTTTTGTTTTTGGAAAATCCAATTAATGCGAGGGTGAAAGGGGGGGTGTGAATTTTTAAAATGAGTGTGTCTATATCTCAAAAGTTTTAAAGTTTAGAGATGTAAAAATTGGTATTTAGAATCTTCATTAAAAATAAAGGAAAACGTATTTTTTTGTTTTCGGAAAATCCCAATAGGAGGGGTGAAAAGGGGTGAAAAGTGGGTTGAATGCCTTTAAAGAGAATACTTATATCTTAGAAACTGAATATATTACAGACCTGAAAATTGGTATTTGGGATCTACTTTAAAAATAAAGAAACAGGTATTTTTTCGTTTTGGGAAAATCCAAATAATGGGGGGGGGGGGGGTGAAAAGGGGGATGAAATTTTTAAAATGAGTGTATCTATATCTCAAAACTTTTAAAGTTTTTAGATGTAAAATTTGGTATTTAGAATTTCCTTTAAAAATAAAGAAACACGTATTATTTTGTTTTCGGAAAATCGTAATAGGAAGGGTGGAAAAGGGTGAAAAAGAGGTTGAATGCCTTTAATGAGGCTACTTATATTTCAGAACCTGAATATATTACAGACCTGAAAATTGGTATTTGGGATCTACTTTAAAAATAAGGAAACAGGTATTTTTTCGTTTTTGGAAAATCCAAATAATGGGGGGGGGGTGAAAAGGGGGGGTTAATTTTTAAAATAAGTGTGTCTATATCTTAAAACTTTAAACGTTTACAGATGTAAAAATTGGTGATTAGAATCTTCCTTCAAAATAAAGGAACACGTATTTCTTTTTTTTCTCTAAATCCCAATAGGAGGGGTGTACAAGGGTGAATAATGGGTTGAATGCCTTTAATGAGGATACATATATCTCAGAAACTGAAGGTATTACAGAACTGAAAATTTGTATATGGGATCTCCTTTAAAAATAAAGAAACACGTATATTTTTGCTTTTGGAAAATTCAATTAATGGCGGTTAAACAGGAGTGGCAAATTGGGGTGAAGTTTTTGAAGGACTATATCTACAGAATATCTGAGAAGCGTAAAATGTTACAGACGTAAAAAGTGGGTATTTGGAATCTCCTGTAAGTGTAAAGAAACATAGGTGGTTTGTCTTTGGAAACTCCACTTAAGAGGAACTAAAAACGGGTGAAATTTTAAAATGAGAATTTCTACAGTATATCTCAAAAAACTTAACATGTTACAGAAGTGTAAAATGGTAATTTTTTAATTCTATTAAAAATAAAGAAACGTGTATTTTTAGTTTTCGGAAATACCACTTGGGTAGTGGGGGGGGGGGTAAAGTGACTGAAAATGGTGTTGAATTATTTTAATTAGGCTACTGATATCTCAAAAATGTAGATGTTAGACACGTGAAATTTGATTTTTGGAATCTGCTTTAAAAGTAAACAAACACGTATTCTCGGAAAAATCCAATGAAGGGGATTTGGGGGGTTAAAGGATTGAAAAAATTAATTGACTTAATTGTATGAGAATACATACATCTAATAAAAACTAAAGTTGTTACAGACGTGAAAATTGGTATTTTGATCTCCTTTAAAAACAAAGAAAAGCGCGTTTTGGGGGGAAACAATCTTGGGTTGGCGGGAGTGAAAAGGAGTTGAATTCCTTTCATGAGGACACATAAATCAAAAACTGAAGAGGTTAGAGTGGTGATAATTGGTATTTATAGGATCCTTTACTATTAAAGGAACAAGTATTTTTTGCCTTAATATCACTTTGTGAGGGGGGGGGGGGAGTGTGAAAGGAAGTTTAAAAAAATGAATTATTTTTAAGGGGATACTTATATCTCAAAACGGAAGGTAATAAACGTGAACATTGGTACTTGGAATCTCCTTTAAACATACAGAAACACGCCAACACGCCTTATTTTATTTTTTGGGGGGGGGGGTAAATAAACTTAACGGCGGTGGTGTGTAAAAGGAGGTGAGACCAATTGATTTTACTGTTCATAATGTACTTATAAGGAGCCTCCGTTGCTCAGGCGGCAGCGCGCCGGCCTCTCACAGCTGGGTTCCGTGTTTTAAATCCCGGTCACTCCATGTGACATTCGTGCTGGACAAAATGGAGGCGGGACAGGTGTTTCTCCGGATACTCCGGCTTTCCCTGTCATCATTCATTCCAGCAACACTGTCAAATATTTCATTTCATTTGTCACTCATCGATCATTGCCCCAGAGGGGAGCTTCGGCAGCCGGCACAATTCCTATTGTCGCCGCTAGATGGGGCTTTATTCATTCCATTCCTGATCCTGTCGAATGATAGGAAACAGGCTGTAGACATTCGATGTACTTATTCGGATCATAAACCGATCATTTTTAATCTTTCCTGGGTTCTTTTTCAACAGCCATCTTTTCCTTCGGAGAACGTTCTTAGATTACAGTAGATTCTCCTGGCATATAAATAAAAATGTAAACACATTTGAAATAAACGATAGGAATGAGATTGGCCGTCAAATTTTTCACCTCTATAATAAGGTCAATAACACACGGAGGTATGTCATTCGTATCGCCAGAAATCCCGCACACTTGCCTACGCGCGACAATGGTGCTGGTCACATTGTCAACAATGACAATGGCAGCAGATGTAATTATAGGAAAAGATGGCAAAGATTTAGGGACCCAACTAACTGGGTGGAATACCTGGACCTAGCCGGGGAAGTACGAAATCGATTGCTGGAAAGAAAGATTGAAAAATGGGAGGAAACTTGCCGGAATCTATTAAAAAACGAGTCAGATCGTGAATTTTGGCGGATTCTCGCAGAAAACGAGTCAGATCGCGAATTTCGGCGGATTATATATCTAAAACAATAAGCATTCAATTATAAATTTCAGTATAATACCGTAGCGAAGCACGGGTATCTTGCTAGTCGTCCATATATCTGTTGTATTAAACAATTTGTCCCATTATTCTCTTGATGAACAGACATACTATACGTAACTGTCCTTCCAGTCTCGCTATCATTTATAAAAAGAATCTGTGGGATCTTTACCTGACGGTATTTGCCTAATTTGAAAGCTGCCGCGAAGTAGTTTCTGGAGTAATAATCAGATATCTGCCCTGTCCAAAAATATTCGTTAGGATACCTTAAGAAACTAAATGTAACAGTGTTGCACGGTAGGTGGGTTCCAGGTTGTATAGAGAAATACTTCGGGTTTAGGAACAAAATTCCTTGAAAACGTCTCCCAATTAAGAAGGTTCCATTAAGCATTGTTGGGAGAATATACAGGACAAATCTGCTGGCATGGCCCATAAACATCACCAGCAAACCTATCGGTAAAGTACCGTAAGTACCACCTACAAATCTACCTGTAGCATAGGGGAGAGAGGGGCAAGTGAGTCACTTTAAGGCAAAATATGTCATAACGACTAGAAAAACTAGTTGAAAATAATTATAAATGCATTAAACGTAGTTTAATAACTTCTCAACCACACGTGACAATCAAAAGAAGTAAATATAACATATGCATGCTACTCCTGGCCAGAGGGAAGGCGTTACCTTCTAGGTGGCCCGCCCCTTCCCGCTTCCCCCTTGGTCCTATGCATGCTTGAAATAATAAGATCAACAACATTAAGCACATGGACTCCCTTGCCCCTGGTGGTGGGACAAGTGAGTCTAATCTTACTACTGGTTATTCATCAGAACAAATCTGTTAATTCTGGGCTTTTTTTCAAAATTATATTTGTTCGGGGCGTCGACCTATAGAGATCTTTTGCTTACACGAATCAGAAATATATTACATTGCAAATAACGACATAAGTACACGGTGTTATCAAACAAGTTCTTCGAATCAATTATATTTTAAATCGACGGGTTGTTCTAGTCGTCCCTTGTAAGAACTACCGTGTCTTGTAGATAGCTCGCTCGGTACATTCAAAGATCCCCCGCCTTTGCGTGAACGCCTGCCGCCAGTCTTTTCCCGCCATCTTCCTCTTCTGAATAAGTCCATTTCCTTGAGCGCACTCGAATACGAATTTCTTCTACAGAAATAATGTTATATATGATAAGGTTTAAATTAGTTTACACTTTAAGGACAGAGGAGTTGAGTAATTATCAGATTTCTTTAAAAAAAAAACCTTTCTATGGGTTGTCACCTTTTGATCTGGGGAAGCTTCATCTGACGTCACAGAGTACATCGAATAATTCTAGAAAGTAATATTGTTAGTGGTATAAAAGGTTTAATATCATATTCAATCACTGGTGAGCTCTTGTATGTATATCCTCCCAAGCATTTTACAAATCTTCACATCATGCCACTCCCTTGTCTCTTCATTATGTAATTCCTGGTCATTATTACAAAGAAGATACAGGGAAAGGAATGAATAAAGCTGCCCAGGCGTTATAATTCAGATATCATTTCAAAGTTTTAGTTAGTTCAGACGCTAGTGGGGCAAGTGAGTCCACTTCAAAATTCCCCTGGATTCCCATGCCCGTACACTTCCAATAGTCCGCAGAAACTAGACAATGAACGCTGCTATCAAGCCACCCTGAGAGACCTAATATAATGTGCTTCCGAAATGCTATCTTAAAATTAGCTCCACATTTTTATGAATCTGCCTGGATGATAATAAATAAAATGAAATGGCGTATGGCTTTTAGTGCCGGGAGTGTCCGAGGACAAGTTCGGCTCGCCAGATGCAGGTCTTTTGATTTGACTCCCGTAGGCGACCTGCGCGTCATGATGAGGATGAAATGATGATGAAGACGACACATACACCCAGCCCCCGTGCCAGCAAAATTAACCAATTAAGGTTAAAATTCCCGACCCTGCAGTGAATCGAACCCGGGACCCCTGTGGCCAAAGGCCAGCACTCTAACCATTTAGCCATGGAGCCGGACGTAAATACATAATTTGTATTTCTTAGAGAAAAACGACAAAAATAAAGAAACGCTAGTAACTTCGAAGTTTCGCGTCGGAGCGTTTCGTAACTCAACCTGCATATCTCACAAGCCAATTACTACAATCTACAAACCTGCTGCACTGCCGTAAGCACTGCCTCGAGACAATACGTACTTCGGTGGCAGTCACATTCTGTGTTTAAGGATGCAGGATCGAACCCCAGTGCGATCGGTTGTCATAAAGGTAAAAGCCTTGTGAAGAGATGTACTGTCACATAGAAGACTTTTTTTTTTGATATTTGTTTTACGTCGCGCCGACACAGATAGGTCTTATGGCGACAATGGGACAGGAAAGGGCTAGGAGTGGAAAGGAAACGGCCGTGGCCTTAATTAAGGTACAGCCCCAGCATTTGCCTGGTGTGAAAATGGGAAACCACGGAAAACCATTTTCAGGGCTGCCGACAGTGGGGTTCGAACCTACTATCTCCCGAATACTGGATACTGGCCGCAATTAAGCGACTGCAGCTATCGAGCTCGGTTTTTTTTTTAAGGGGAAACGATCGGCTCTTAAGAGCAACAGTATTGGATGGCGCGGTAGAATTCTCACTGGTATCCGGTTCCTTAGCTGAACGATCAGCGTAGTGGCCTTCAGTTGATAGGGAACCGGGTTCGATTTCCGGCCGGATAGGGGATCTTAACTGTGAATGGTTAATTCCTTTATCTCAGGGACTAGTGTTAAGACACATCCTCATTTGCAAACAACACTACCAACCACCACAGAACAACGCCGACCTCAAGGAATTGGAAAAAGGGCCAGTAAGAAGTTTGTTCTTCAATGGTTACAACGGGATGTTTCCAACTGGTGATTCGGTCCCTTGTTTCATTCACAACTTTTTCGGACTGATGGAAACATGTAAATCCGACAGTCAAAACGTTCCCCTTGCTGGGAAAAGTCGGCTGAAACACTGCCAAATCGCGATTTACTGGAGTTTGAACAGAATTTTGGAAAGTTTTTTTTAAATTAATGAGTAATTAATGAGTACGGACTGGCATAGTAGCGAATAACTTTTCACTATCTGTTTCAACTTCGCTCCGTAGCACATCGGAGGCGCCACAGGAGTTCCCAGCCGACACGGACGAGACACCAGATCAATACAAATCGTTACGTACCTTCAAATCCCCTTATAGGAAATTGGATGACAACACATAATATTCATCGCGCTGTACACTTACAGAGGAGAGGTTGTCACGGTCAACACTACACGCCAACTACCGGGTTCCGGCACGGACAAACACGGGTAAGATTTACTTATGTTTATCGCACAGCAGAGCCCAATGCGCGCATGCGTACACGTACGCCCACGCTTCTACCGGATGGCAACAATACTTTTGGATGAAATCTTACAAGTGTGTGATGAGTCGTAACCCTACGAAGTTGTTTATCTCCGGGACTCTCTTCACTTGTCACTCCGAATCAAGGAAATCATTATTTTGATCATATGATAGCGTTATTCTCCTTGTTTCTTCATTAACGAACCGAAGACACTGTTTCAGTTGGCCACTCACACCTCGCAACTATGAACGTTCTATAAATCAGTACCAGAGTGTATTATCGATATTATTTCATAAAGGTGTTTCGGTTCTCCGGATGATCAATGTACCAAAGCCTTTACTGAATAATAATAATAATAATAATAATAATAATAATAATAATAATAATAATAATAATAATAGTTTTACGACTTATCAACTACATTTACGGTTTCCAGAAACTCCCAAGCAAGGGATTTTGTCCCGTAGGAGTTGTTTTACGTACCAGTAAATCTGTGTGTACGAGACTGGCGAATTTAGCACATTCAAATAACACCGAACTGATCTGGATAATCCATCAACTTAGGATCAGAAAGCCAGTGAGCCACTCACAGGTTTATATTCGCCACTGAATGTCAGGAGAATCAAGTTTCTAAGAATAGTCTACTTTAACATGACGGTAAATAAAGCACAGTGACAGATACGTAACGTAGAGAGGGTTGACTTAAAAGGAGAATATTCCCCTCGTGAACAACTTGCCAGTGTCACGTTAAAACGAAATATTTTCGTGTTGATACCATAAGGGGAGAAATCCTTTTTATTTACAACTGGTTTTACGTCGCACCGACACAGATAGGTCTTATTGCGACGATGGGGTAAGAAAGGGTTAAGAGTGGGAAGGAAGCGTCCGTGGCTCTAATTAAGGTACAACCCGAGCATTTGCCTCGTGTGAAAATGGTAAACCACGGAAAACCATCTTCGAGGCTGCCAACAGTGACGTTCGAACCCACTATCTCCCGAATGCAAGCTCACAGCTGCGCGCCCCTAACCGCACGGCCAACTCGATCGGTCGGAATAAATTATCTACAAAGAATTATTAAGATATCTTAGACAGAGAAGCTTGTCACCATTAATTCAAAATTCTTCCCGTGCGAACCAGAGCTAGGTCACTAGTTCTAAGTGAAACTTCACATTTGTCAGTAAAACATTATTAATTTCAGAAACAATTCAAGTCAATACCCTGAGAACCACTCAAGGTCAGCCAGAAACGGTTTAGACGTATCAGGTGATCACATGCCGTCTGACATTCACCGACTGAGCTCGATAGCTGCAGTCGCTTAAGTGCGGCCAGTGTCCAGTATTCAGGATATAGTGGGTTCGAACCCCACTGTCGGCAGCCCTGAAGATGGTTTTCCGTGGTTTCCCATTTTCACACCAGGCAAATGCTGGGGCTGTACCTTAATCAAAGCCACGGCCGCTTCCTTCCCACTCCTAGCCCCTTTTCTGTCCCATCGTCGCCATTAGACCTATCTGTGTCAGTGCGACATAAAGCAACTTGAAAAAAAAGAAGACATTCACAGATAATTTTACAGAAACGTCATGGGGTGGAACTGGTAGTGCAGAGACTCGTGTTCGATTTTTCTGAAAGATAAGGTTAACTTCTGAAGTAGGAGAATCGTATGGTGGAATTTCTAAAACATTTTTTGCAGTGTATAGAAACAATGTCGTCCAATAAATACTGATAAAGGGGATCAGGAATTTTCTTTTTTTTCTGTTGTCTTGCGTCGCCTTATGGCGAAAATGGGATAGGACTGGCAAGGAAGTGGCCCTGCTCTTAATCAAGGTACAGGCCCAGCTTTTGCCTGGTGTGAAAAAGAGAGACCGTTTAAAACCATGTTCAAGGCTGATGGCAATGGGGCTCGAACTCACTATCTTCCGAATTCAAGCCAACAACTACGTGACCCAAACCACGTCGCCAACTCGCTCAGTCCGGACAGTTAAAGTGAGGACAGGAATCACCTCTAACTGACAATAATTTCCATCCAGAATCAAGTCGGGAGAGTAAGGTTACACAGTAGTTCTGCAACCATAATTTAGTCGGGACTCAGGTCAGTTTTTACTTTCAAACAACGGTGTGAGTCCGCCTCTGTGGTGTAGTGGTTAGCGTGATTAGCTGCCACCCGCCGTGGGCCCGAGTTCGATTCCCGGCTCTGCCACGAAATCTGAAAAGTGGTATGAGGAATGGAACGGGGTCCACTTAGTCTCGGGAGGTCAGCTGAGTAGAGGTGAGTTCGATTCGCACCTCAGCTATCCTCGAAGTGATTTTCTGTGGTTTCCCACTTCTCCAGGCAAATGCCGGGATGGTACCTAACTTCTTCCCTGTCCCTTTCCATCTTCCCATCCATCCACAAAGCCCCTATTCAGCATAATAGGTGAGGTCACCTGGGCAAGGTACTGTTCCTTCTTCCCAGTTGTATCCCCTCCGACCCAAAGTCTCACGCCCCAGGACACTGCCCTTGAGGCAGTAGAGGTGGGATCCCTCGCTGAGTCCAAGGGAAAACCGACCCTGGAGGGTAAACTGATTAAGAAAGAAAGAAAGAAAGAAAGAAAGACGACAGTGGGAGTGAAGGGAGTATGGTGACAGAGCAAAAATTCGATATGCAGTTTTTGATAGCTCTTTCATGATCATTAGACACCGAAATCATTATTTCCCTACATAACTGTAATTGAAGACGTCATAATGGCTTCTTTCAGGGCATTTGGACGGCAGACCTCGTCTGACGTTACTTGCCCCATTTGAATTTGGATGAGAATTCCGAATTAGAAGGTTTGCTCCTATCGTCCCCTGCTGTTAGTGCACGTCATCTCATCTTTCCTACAGCCTGTACACTGTGCACATAAGGGAAATACGAGTCGAATAGGCAATGTGGGGGTAGTGTGCCTCTCTCTTATCCGGAGGTCTGAGGTTCGATTCCCGGCCAGGTCGGAGATTTTTACCTGGATCTGAGGGCTGGTTCGAGGTCCACTCAGCCTACGTGATTACAACTGAGGAGCTATCTGACGGTGAGATAGCGGCCCCGGTCTAGAGAGCCAAGAGTGCCAACCACACGACACCTCGTAATCTGCAGGCCGTCGGGCTGAGCAGCGGTCGCTTGGTAGGCCATGGCCCTCCGGGGCTGCTGTGCCATGGGGTTTTGAATAGGTAATCTGGTCATCTACAGATGAACCTTTAAAATAATGTACCATACACGTCAGAGTTACGAAATATATAAGCCTCCTTCTAGATCGTTGCGAAGCTGTTCACTCAGATTCATTTCTAGCATTAAGACAATGGGATAGATGAGCTCTGTTTCAAAGAACGGCAAATTGTTGTTGGTTAGGAACTTTTTCGGGATGTTTTATCTCCTATGAACCTGCCTGGACCATGTTAACGGTATCAGGGTTGATTGTGCCTTCAGCCGAGCGAGATCGCGCATATGGCAATGTTTTACTGCTGAGGGTAAGAGAAGAAAACCTACCATGGCGAGAATTAGCGACAAATTGACATACTGCCAAAATGTGAAAGCTTTTCTTAAAATAATTCATTTTTACCCATTCCTCATATCAAGGCCAATATCGCCAACTGCTACGATGTATGGCAAGGAGTTAGTAAAGCAGATAAACGTGGCCTAACATTTGGAACAACCGCCAGTCGATAAGGTACATTTCTTAAGAGTGAATTTCCCGAGACATAAGTGTGAATGTAATCCCCACAAAGCTGACTTTCACATTCCTGCTAACGGCTGTATGGATAACCGCATCTTTTAGATTTCTTCGTGAAGTACAGCAGGCGCCTTAATTAAATTCTTCCCATTTTGTTTGTTCCAGATGTCCACCTTCGTACGGTTTTCACTCGCATTTACGACATTCCAGACCCTCTAATCTACAGTGGTCGTTATGTGTTAATGTACTCGCTAATGTCCGCTATTAGATGACTCACGACGCTAATAAACTTCTGTTCACTCCTTCCAATTCGGAAAATAAATCATCCCAGTTTCCAGTCTCCTAAACTCCATGGCAACGAAATATAGGCCTTAAGCAGTTGCCACTGTACACGTAAATTTAAACAGGAAAACATGCATTCAAAGATGTAGGATGCAGTGTATCAGCGTGACAAACGCGTGTTTCTCAAGAAGTCCCCAGACTGGGGACGATTATTTCATATTTTCCCTTAAAATAACTAGTCTTGAGTTTTTTCTTCTTGGTCACGAATTACTTTCTAAGGTGTTTCCGATTATACTATTCCCAGGATTTTCAGGAAAACTCAAGATACCTTTATTTAGAAAACATTTTAATTCAAAGTAATTGTACTTATTTCGAAATAATAATAATAATAATAATAATAATAATAATAATAATAATAATAATAATAAAACTATCCGACTCCTTGGCTGAACGGTCAGCGTACTGGTGAATGGTTCGGAGTGACCTGAGTTGGTTTCCCGGCTGGGTCGGTGATTATAACTGCGTATAGTTAATTGTTCTGGCTCGGGGACTGGGAATTTGTGTTCCTCTTATACACTTCTCTTCACCTACATGCAACACAGTACCAACCATCAGACACACACACACACACACACACACACACACACACACACACACACACACACACACACACACACACACACACAATAGTGAATAGCCTACATCCTTCCAGATATGTTTAGCGTCAGGAAGGGCAGCCGGCAAAATCCACATCACGTTCCTACCCCAACCTTCTTCTTTCTGGCCTTTACCCCAAATTATTGGGGTCAACATTTTATGTAGATTTGGCCCAGTTTTGCGACCGGATGCCCTTCCCGACGCCTATCCTATGGGGAGGGATGCATTCAATCCCGTGTCCCCGTGGTGGCGGGTAGTGTGATGTGTTGTATATAGTCCCCGAGTCAGAGAAATTGACCATAAGCAATTAAAATCCTCGGCCCAGTCGGGAATCGAATCCGAGGCCCTCTGAACCGAAGGCGAACAGGATACGCTGACCATTCAGCTAAGAAGCCAGACAAATGCCGATCCCAATAAATTGCGAAAAAGCTAGGGAGAAGAAAGAGACGATATTATTATTATTATTATTATTATTATTATTATTATTATTATTATTATTATTATTATTATTATTATTATTATTATTATGTGCGTATATTCAGTCCTCAGCCCGAAGGATGCTTGGATTCTCCACAGCTCCACCATTAGCTGTCATAGATGGCCTAGGCATCACTGAATAAGTGTACTAGGGAAATGAGTGAGGTAGTTTCCTTGCTAAGCCAGAAGTTTCTATTACTTAACCAGTCTGCCAAGTCCACTGAAGTGCATGCAGCAACCGACCTGATGACCTTATGGCCATTCATAGCAGGAACTGGCTGCATAAGGAATGGTATTACTAGCATCGCTCATACCTCAGTCACTTTCATATTATCAAAGCCAAGAATGAGACAAACAGGTCAATGAAAGTAACAAAATGATTATTATTATTATTATTATTATTATTATTATTATTATTATTATTATTATTATTATTATTATTATTATTATAAACATCCTTCTGATTGCTACTGATATCAAGAGAGACCGAACGAGTTGGCCGTGCGGTTTGGGGCGCGCAGCTGTGAGCTTGAATTCGGGAGATAGTGGGTTCGAACCGCACTGTCGGCTGCCCTAAAGGTGTTTTTTTGCGGTTTCTCATATTCACACCAGGCAAATGCTGGGGTTGTACCTTCATTAAGGCCACGCCGCTTGTTTTTCCTTGCTCCTAGCCCTTTCCTATCCATCGTCGCCATTAAACCTACCTGTGTCGGCGGGATGTAAATCAAATTGTAAAGAAACCTATTTCACGGTGCTCCATAAGCACAGCAATGTCGTGCATAAAAGGAGGTAATGAAATGGCGTATGGCTTTTAGTGCCGGGAGTGTCCGAGGATAAGTTCGGCTCGCCAGATGCAGGTCTTTGGATTTGACGCCCGTAGGCGACCTACATGTCGTGATGAAGATTAAATGATGATGAAGACGACACATACACCCAGCTCCCGTGTCAGCGGAATTAACTAATTATGGTTAAAATTCCCGACCCTGCCGGGAATCGAACCCGGGACCCCTGTGACCAAAGACCAGCACCCTAGCTATTTAGCCATGGAGCCGGACATAAAAGGAGTTGAATTCCCATCATTTAAGAACCGGTTGTTTCTAAGTTGGTTAATTATATTTTACTTACTATTCCGAAGAACGTATTTAGAACAATGATTTAAGGAACCTGACATGGTCTCTTTTATAACGATAGATAGGTTAGGATAGGAAGGGTACCTTAGGCACGTTGTTAGAATGAAGGAAGACAATTATGTGAACAACCAACCTTTCAGAAACTCCCTCTTTATTTTTTACATTACGTCACACCGACACTGATAGGTCTTATGGCGGCGATGGGATAGGAAAAAGCTAGGAGTGGGAAGGAAGCGGCCGTGGCCTCAATTAAAGATACAGACCCAGCATTCGCCTGATGTGGAAATGGGAAACTACGGTAAACCATCTTCATGGCTGCCAACAGTGGGGTTCGAACCCACTCTCTCCCGAGTGCAAACTCAAAGCTACGTGACCTTAACCACACGGCCATCTCGCTCGATCCTATGGATGCAGTGAAAGGAGGAACAGACCAGGAAGAATGAGCGGAAGAAGTTCCTTGGAGAGACCAAGGCTATAAGGCCGGAGTGCCACAGAAGAAGAAATTAATTTCATGTCCGTTGGTCGTATTATGACTCGCACTTCACAATCAGCTCGAAGGAAACTATCCATGGTGGGAACGCGCTATGGACATTCACAGGATCAGTATTGTAATGAAATGTTCAGCAGAATGACCAGTACGATTACCAAAATTTAAGCTGCCCTGGTCCCACCACATACACTACGGCCATACAAGTTATCAGGAGCACACATGTTTAAAGGCCCTAATGACGGAACAACGATGATCTGTACTTGTCCTTTCTCTTGGTACTTACAAGTTCCCTCCGTCATACGAAAATACAATGAATTTGTCGATAGGGTGGATGCCTACTTTCGACTAAGAGAAGCCTGTTCACTTTCACTTTCGCCAGTCTGACTGCCTCAGAAGGTTCACTCCAACTTGACACGTTCGATTCTGGCTCAGCCCGGTGGTATTTAAAGGTATCGGCATCTCCAAAAATCGTAAAAGTAGTTAGGTGGTTGAAATTGGGGTGGTTGAAAGCACTAACTCTATTTTTGCAGGTCAATAAAAATATAACAGTCAACAAAATTATTTTTATTATTTCTTAGATTTTTATTTTCTTTTTGTGATTTTTTAATTTCATAGAAATATTTTTTAAATGTTATAGTCTAGAAATATTAACTTTTTGTATTTTTTCCCAAAATGGGATATTTGGAGGAAAGATATGAAATTCTAAGAAAAAATACGCAAAATTATGAAAAAATTTAAAAAAGTGGTATTTGGTCCAGAGCCGGCAAATGACATCTACTTCCTCACTTCAGTAACCTTTTTCGTCCTGGACTCATTTGATTTGTAGTAACTGCAATGATATCAGTGAGTAATATTGTTAGATAGGGAAGCACAGTAAAGCATTTGCAACCACAGAATCACACATCCATCACTGTATATCACGATTGGAAGTACTGTAATTCACAATACATGTAGCGAAGACAGGTGCTGTTAGGTCACCATCAATAATTAGTGGCCTGATGACTTTCGAAATTGTAGATGGTGTAATTATGATAGCACAATCTTTTGTAGTATACTGCTCCAGTATGAACAAATGGGCAAGTTTTTAAAGGTTGCTAAATCCATCGTTAACGTATGACATTGCTCCTATAGAACATCAACTGCACCTTTTCCTTTCTCCAAAGTGGCCTTGTTCTCATAATAGTGGGGTTTCCCCTCCGCTGATATGAGTCATCCACTCATTAATTCACAGTGTGTTAAAAAAAAATCTTGCACACAATCTTCCTTTGTTTTCTCTCAACAGCCGGTTTGGTGCAGACTGCTTGTTCGACGCCGTACTAACCCATCGAAGGTTTATGGCGACGGAAGGATGGGAAAGTGCTAGTATTTGGAAGGTAGCAGTCATGCGTCTAATTAAGGCACAGCCTTTTGATTTGACGCGCGTAGGCGACCTGCGCGTCGTGATGAGGATGAAATGATGATGAAGACGACACATACACCCAGTCGCCGTGCCAGTGGAATTAACGAATGATGGTTAAATTTCCTGACCAGGCCGGGAATTGAACCCGGGACCTCCGTGACCAAAGGCCAGCACTCTAACTATTTAGCCATGGAGGTGAAATTGGGAAACCATGGAAGACCACTTTCAAGGCTGCCGACGGTGGGATTCGAATTCACTATCTCCCGAATTCAAGCTCACAGCTGTGCGACCCTATCCGCACGGCCAACTCGCTCGATCCTACAATCTTCATTACGTCTCCTATTTTTAATTAATATTCGTGAGTAGCAGATCTGCAGGGTTTTGCACCCTTAATTCAGTGCTTATTTTAAATGAAAGCATCACCATGAGATGCTACGTAAGACTTAAGTATTACAATCAGTCGCCATTTCCACGTGATTTCAACACTCCGGAAAAACAACACATCACAACACTTCATCACAACAACAAGGAGTGACAGAAAATTGGGCAGTGTTTCCTCATTTATCGTGAACAGATGGATTTTTATTTGTTGAAATAGTTTATTGGTGAAAGTGAGCAGCGAAAGCAATAAAGTAATAATGTGATGCATCGTATTAATACTGTAGTTGCATGTACTGTGAAGCCTATACATGGTGGTAGAATGAATGAACTTACATGGCATTAGCTCATAGATTTTACTTCAATCTGGCACGAGGTATAAGAAAATTAATTTTTAGGCACCGCATCATTTGTTGCCGGCCCCGAGGTGTAGGGGTAGCGTGCCTGCCTCTTACCCGGAGGCCCCGGGTTCGATTCCCGGCCAGGTCAGAGATGTTTACCTGCATCCGAAGGCTGGTTCGAGGTCCACTCAGCTTACGTGATTACAATTGAGGAGCTATCTGACGGTGAGATGGCGGCCCCGGTCTAGAAAGTCAATAATAACGGCTGACCACACGACACCTAGTAATCTGCAGGCCTTCGGGCTGAGCAGCGGTCGCTTGGTAGGCCATGGCCCTTCGAGGCTGTTGGCATGGAGGGGCATCATGTATTATACACAAGGAATTGCAAGTTGATTAGTGATTTAAGCCCACTAGATAGCGCTTATGAGTAGTTCTTTTTGGATGCTCGTTTTCGTTCCAAATACCTCTTGACTCCTGCTATTAGTTTTTCCTTTCCTTCCTGTGAAAAATGTTTGCGAAATTTAACAAATTTTGGTAGAGGAGACCAGGAATTTACAAAATTTAGGGCGGTTTGAGACATCAGTATCAGAAATCCCAGCGGAAGTTAAGTCCTTTTCTACTTCATTGAGCCACATGCTTCCAACCTTGTAGCTTTTGATGAGTGAGAAGTTCATGTTCGTAAGCCTGTCATTGTCCATTCTCAACAAGTGTCCGTAAAACTTCAGCCGCCTACGTCGCATGCTAGTGTTGGAATTGCAATGGCTTTGTAGAACATAACATTCTGTTTCTGTAGCCTACATACCATAATCCCATGTTCGTCAAAATGTCACGTACGTAGTATTAGAACTAGGCCATCGATATCGATGAACGTGTTGGATGAAGCTGCGTGTGGTCAGGAGAGGCAAACGGAGCAGGCTGGGTTAACGAGGATTACCATGGAGGATGAGAAAATCAGAAGACTTAGGGGACGATAGATAGATTCAGTGCTTAATGGTCTTAAATTAAGTGGTAGAGGATTACCGAGGTGGTGAACTCTTTCACAGAGGCTGAATGGCATAACAATTGACAACGAAAATGAAAGTATCATAAGCAAGCTTGTAGTTTTATGCAACTGTTGATATCGTGATCACAGCTACATGACATCTAGATTTACGTGGAATCCAAACCACAGGATACGATTTTGAATTTCAATAATCCCACATGTATTGGCCAGTAATCGAACCGCGTCCGCCTCGGTAAGAAGTCGGTAACAATGCCACGTGGCCATCACACCTCCTGTTTATATGTTTTCGGGTCGTCTGAGTCTGCTCAGGACCACGGGGCTCGTTTCGACTCTTGGTTCCTGCTCCTTCTTGGCCCAGAACGCTTTCCTCTTCTGGCTATGCGCCAGCTCTCGTCCATTCTTTTGGTCCCTGTGTGGCGAGGGAGAGTGGGTCAGACTAACTGTCGGAACTGCGATCGGTCCTGTATTGTGTCTAATGGAATCAACTGTTGCTGCAAGTCCGGTTTCACAGAGGCGATCTTGTTTCTTGGAGGCCCTTCCTCTCTACCTGCCTCGGCGAGGATCTTGTTAATGAGTCTGCAGGGAGCCATGCGGCTCAAGTATCCTTAGATCGCTAATCGCATTTCCCTCATGGATGTGATTATGTCCTTCTGGTGTTCGTAGTGCTCATTTTAACGCTTGGTCCTGTAGGTACAATCCTCTTCTGACTCCTAGTAACCTCTCAGGATTTTCCTTTCCTTGAGTTCTAGTTTCCTGAGTGGGCCTTTCCCATTCATGAAGAAACGTTCATGGGCGAAGAGTCCACTGAGTTGTAATGCTCAAGCTTGTTTCTTCTCCAACTTGTAACATCTGGTGTCTATGACTAGCTTCTCGCTCTCCTGCGTGCTTGACTGGAGGGACTTGACGTATGGTGGCGTCTTCTGCTGTGACTGTAGAGCGGGCTCCCTTTATGTTAGTCATGAATAGGGGCGGATGTTGTTCAAATGTCATCAGTTTTTCCTTTGCACTAGGATGTTGCTCAGTGGTATAGAAATTCATCCTGCGATATAAGAAAGGATAACAACAAGGTTTTTATTTTGCAATTCTTCTGCATTTTTGGCCGATTTGAGATGATCAGTCATTAATTCAACTTTCAGCGAGGTTTTACGTCATTATATAGCACTTTGACGAATTTTTAGGTAATTTTAAAATGTTCTTTTCCATTTATTCATGCATTATTTATTATCAGACATAAAAATCCACAAGTGACACCATAATCTTCATCTTTAAGGACCTAGTAAAGTGATCAGCAGTTGTTAGTAACTAAGAAAGGGTTAGTGAATCTCAGTGGCGACGCGTGAAGTTTTGAAGTGTTACCACACTCCTTAGCGTATATCTATCTCAATCGTCCACACCGTCTTTATTCCACGCATTCTCTTCTGAGGAAAATAGTTTTTATTTTATTTTGATATTTGTTTTACGCCGCACCGACACAGATAGGTCTTATGGCGACGATGGGATAGGAAAGGCCTGGGAGTGAAAAGGAAGCGGCCTTGGCCTTAATTAAGGTAGAGCCCCAGTATTTGCCTGGTGTGAAAATGGGAAACCACGGAAACCGTCTTCAGGGCTGCCGACAGTGGGGTTCGAACTCAATTCCTCCCGAATGCAAGCTCACAGCTGCGCGCCCCTCGCCGCACGGCCAATTCGCCCGATGAAGAAAATAGAATATATGGCCAACAGCACAGTTTATTCATTTTTGCACAACGACATAACCAATCCAGATCTATGTACCACGAGTCATGAAAATATCGTACTGTTCTTTTCCATTCCTTGACTAAATTTTTAAAAGAAGGCTTGGGTCTACCTTTTTTCAATTATGCTTTTCTTTTCATCAAATGCTCTTAACGAAAATGGCGTGTTCATTAAGCTTTCTATTATACATTAATATTATGGGCCCGCCAACTCGCTTAGTTTCGAGGTGGAAGTGACATCACTCATTTTAATGTTTAATACGTTGTGCAGCCCTATAGACTATCTTTATCTATCATAAATTCACACTTTAACAAGAAAAGTACGATCGTATAGTAACAGAAAACAATAACAGTGATATAACAATGCACTGTTGAGCGCGGCGGAAAGAAGGGACAGAACAGCTCAGCACCGACGTTATAAGCTTTTGTTTCCACTTTCCATTGTGGTAACACGACCGGAGAACGTAGCAGGATACATTTCAGTGTCGAGGGAAAAGGGGCCTTGCTTGGCGCAGACGCAGTAATACTCGCCTAGCTGTTCGAAGAGATCCAACGCGTAACCACTGCATGGAGTGGTAACAGCCACTCGCTCAGCTTTGACGGTGACGATTTACTGCAATAGAGTTCTCCCGGCACGTCCAGGCGAAGAAATAATAATATTAAGTATTACTATTAAAGAATATTCGATTTTTATATTTTCAAACTGTTACCAGTGGTAACAGTAGATACTAGCACGCTTCGCCACTGGCGAATCTTGTGTTCCCTAGATATGTGCAGGAACACAATACAGAACTCTGATAATTAGGACAAAGTATTTCCTGACGTGTCTCAAGCATAAGGAATGCGGCAGCCTTCACACCCGCCCCTACAGCCTGTCATTCAGCCCCGCGTACCTCAAGGCTAAGAGGAAATGGAAATGAGAAGGGATTGGAAACAACAATATTATGCAACTTTCCACTTCAGTACAGAATTATCTTCCCAAGTAATTCTCTGCAAAAAGAAATGCCGAAGTGAAACCACCACAACGTGTACCTTTTCTGCAAAAACAAGAGCTGCGCAGTGAACAGAACAAGTATATGTTACACAGTCACCAGAATTCAGTTTGGTCAAGAGTTTTAAAGTCCTTTTTACTTGTTTTCATAGCACTTTTCCATAAATTTAACGGCACTTTATCGATCATTTTTAGTGATTTTTAGGTCAACAACATCCATCCCCTAGCCATGAACTATGATGTTGTACGTTGACCTTCAAGCCTGTCCTGGCTGCTATACTGTGAAGGCTCTGTACTTGGTGAGTAGCCTCCTCTATGTTGTTGACTGAGGTTCTCTTCCATATAACCAATCTTCAGATCAGCTCCTGATGGTAGTGTGTCAGTACATTCCCACGAAGTTCAAGAGGATGCTGGAGAAATAGTATCTCTGTTCAACTCTGTTTGGATGAGGGAAGCTCTTGGAGAGCTCACCTCTGAACTTAATTCTAGAGGCTATGTTCCCCAGACTGGCCAGGACTAGACTGATGGAATGAATGAAGCTCCCATCCAGCGGCGAGGATAGGAATTGTGCCGGCTGTCGAAGCCTGTCGCACTCCTCTGGGGCAATGATTAATGACTGACAAATGAAATGAAATGATATTGGAGTGTGTAGCTAGAATGAAAGACGCGAGGGAAAAACAAGTGAGTACCCGGAGAAAGACCTGTCCCGCCTCCGATTTGTCCAGCACAAATCTCACATGGAGTGACCGGGATTGAACCACGGAACCCAGCAGGTGAGAGGTCGGCGCACTGCCGCCTGAGCGATGGAGGCTCCTGGGTAAGCTTTGCTTTCCTTAATTTTTTATTTTTTTCAAGGAGCTTAGGATATATTTATCAACAAATGCGTGAGAAGTCTATCTTACAGTTTGTGAACGTTTTCTGTATACTGTCTGTGCATATTTGTAATTAAATATGGGTAGGTAGAAAGCAACCGTGGTATATTTACTCATTTGTTAACCTCACAAAGGAGAAGGGGGTAGACATTGCTTCTCATTAGTTAATTCATTTTTAACTAATATTAATAATTATCAAATAATTATTAATATAATATAATCCCTGAATCCGAATCAAGAAACGGGACTGAGGGGTGGACAAACAAAAACAACACTATTTATTAATTACCGAACGGAGTGGCCGGTTTTGTTCATGTGCTGCGGCTATGGAGACAAGCTCTGCATTTGGGAGATCCCGACCGTCAGCTGTCCTGAGAATGGTCTTTTGTGGTTTCCCATTTTCACTTCTAGGCAAATGCCGGGACACTTCCTATTCATAGCCCACAGCCGATTCCTCCCGTCACCTTACCCAGTTTCATTCATTAGCATTCATTTCATCTTCGTCAGGAAGGGCATCCGGCCGTAAAACATGCCATAAATTTAATCTCACCTCATCCCCTACCCCATATCAAGAAACGGGATATACATGCATTATTATTAATTAATTATTAATTAAATTTATTTATTTATTTATTTATTTATTTATTTATTACCATCCAGACTTTCGGGATTTTAACATACTACCCTACAGTACTCAATGATGTTGTTGGGGGAAAGTAAAACCAGTTCCTGAAAATAAATCTTAAATGCACGGTGGCGCACGAAATGTCATACACTGTAAATCGTTTACAGAAAATGTAATATACAACATATTGCATACAAAATGGCGTTACAACATTCACTGATATGTGCACGGTTAGTCCGTGTGCAGGACATGTTCAATATGTCCACTTTCTCGGTGTACAACAGCTTCGAGGCGAACCCGCATGTTTGATCACTCTACGACACAAGTCCTCACTCAACCCTCGGAAGAAAGTCACAATGGCCGCCTGCAATTGCTGTATATTTTCTGGTTTATGGCGGTAGATTGTCTCCTTCAAGTATCCCCACAGGAAGAAGTCGCAGGGAGTGAGATCGGGGCTATGCGGTGGCCAGATTGAGCCGCTCTGAAAACGCTCGGGATATCAGGAAGTCCAGAACAACATTTGCTGTGTGCGGACGAGCTCCATCTTGCATGAACCATTGTGTCTCTATTGGTAGTCGTGATGCAAAGAGTTCTGGAAGGAAACTGTTTGTCAACATGTCCAAGTAACGCGCACTATTGATTGTGTCATTGAAAAAGATTGGCCCAGTAATTCCATGATTGGAAATTGCAGCCCACACACACACTTTCACACCATGACTTTCAACCTCGTGCACAATAGCGTTCTTTCGCCCAAAACCGGACATTCACTTTTTGTTCACTGCACCATTGAGATAGACGTGTGCCTCATCACTGAACCATGTGTTGTGCAATACGGGATCACCTTCTGCAATAGCCCACGCAGCAAACTGTACTCACCGTTGCTTGTCAAGCGCCGTTAGTTTATGACATGTTGTCATTTTGTATGGAAACACGTCAAAGTCAGACTGCAGTATTCTCTTAATTGACCGACGAACACATGCAGTTCTGGTGGATTTGGAGGGACTCCGGGCCACAGCCGCTCTCAGAGCAGCAACATTCTCCGGTGAGCGGACCGGCTTGAGGCGGGGTTATTTTCTCTCCAGTAAGTTGCCTTCTGTTTCAAATTTCCTGGCCAGTCTGTACACCGTCTGCCGGCAAGGAGCCCACTGTGTACGGAAATGAACACGAAACCTTTCCTGGGTCCGAGCTACGCTGTTTGTTTCCGCATAAAACAACACTATCTTCACCTTCTGTTCTCCCTTTGTCCGTCATGCTGTATAACTGGCAGCCGGTACGCATGCGCGATATGTGGTGCTGCGTGTCGGATCACGCATGAAATAAGGTTTCTTCACGAAAGGACATGGTTGTGAGCCCAGGTTTACACATTTTATAAAATATTTCCGATGTATGACATTTCGTGCGCCATTCTGTATGCGGAGGGGAAGGGAATAGAAACCAAACCAGGCCAGCAGGTTTGGAAGCTTCCATGTTAATGAAGGGAATGACGAAGCGATGCTAAAAGTAGCCATGAGTGAGAGTGACGTACAATGAGGATGATTATAGAACTGAATGTGATAACAAAATTATCGTGTCCATTCGTTATCAAGTGAGTGTTACCAAACAACACTGAGATGTTGAGATCTTGGTGGTGGGAGACCAGGGATGTGCTTGTGTATCACACATATCTACAAGGTCTATCATCGGCTCACTTATGTACACTGATTATATTTCCGTTACGTTTACAGTTACATCATCATCCTTTAACTGGACAGTAGTACAACTCGGTTTATCCGAGATAATGTGGACCGAAGCCATCTCGGATAAGTGAAAACTCGGATTATACAGACAGCCACAAGGACATAAAAAGTTCGTCAGTAACACCAATCCTCTCATATCATAGTGAATTCGGCAAACAAAGGAAACATACATTCACGTTTATTTTTACTATAAGTCATACACAACACTACAAAGGTAATATGAACAATAGATGTAACTGCTGTAATAAAGTGCGTATTATTATGTACTGTTATATTGTAATACTGCATGTAATACAGTAGGCCTACGTACATTTGGGTTACAATAACATTATAGAAGATAAAAAATAAAACTAATCACTTCGTAACATTTTACCCTTTCTCGAAAAGTTGTTTAGTGTTTTTTTGTTTTTTGTTTCATAGCGGTAAAATAAATGGCGTATGGCCTCCGGAGATGTCTTTTTCTACTAGACGGCCTATTAGGCAACCTGCATGTCTATGAGGATGAAGGCCTTACCTAGGATGATTTCTAATGTTGAATAAGCCACACACACCCAGCCCCCGAGCCATTGGAATTAACCAATTAAGGTTAAAATCCCCGACCCGGCCGGAAATGGAACCCGGGACCCTTTGAACCGAAAGCCAGTACGCTGACCATTCAGCCAACGAGTCGGACTTCATAGCGGTATCTCGCTTCTTTGCGGAATAAAATATAGGCATGGCACGGGACCCGCCACGAAACTTCTATGAATGACTGCATTATAAGGTAATTATAAGGTAATGTGTTTTAGACTTATAAATTTGACTCGGATAATACGGCGCCTCGATTATTCGGAGCTTGGGTAATCGCGGTTTTACTGTCGAATCAGCTAAGTAGATGGTTTAAATCGACGGCATATTAAATGGATACCGCACTTAACAAGATTTAAGTTGGTTACTAAATTTAAAAGTAAAACCTATACATGCTACTTCGGCATTAGTTTGAATTTATAAAGAACAGACCTTACATATTTATTGGCACGTAAACTATCACCTAAGCAGCGAAGTAATTTCTCTCTCTACAAAGCGAAGCTTGGGAATATTTTATTGAGTAAGGACTTAATGAACTTCGCGGCATCTTACGAAATTCAGTTCCAGTAGACTATCTCTCCTGGCGATCACTATATTTCTGTTGAAATGTGAATATTTAACAAGAAAAGAAAAGTTATAACTTCTCAAAGTGGAAAATAAAAGCTGGACATGAAATCGAATGCATATTTGGGCTGTCAATTAGAGCAATTCCTTGGTAACTACAACGTTTCACCCACACAGGGTGGTTGAGCTGCACAGATATACTTCTAGTAAATAGGCAGGCAATAAGCAGTTAGTGCTGAAGCCGGAAGCATGCAATCGCCGCCATCTTACGTCACTTCCAATGCATTATGTAAAATCATAGCCGAAATACGAATATTGGGCAGGAAATAATGAAATTATGACTTTTCATTTTAATGTTTAGAAAAAGTGACTGATATATCCATGTACCAAGCAAAACTCCATGACGCAACAGCCCCGAAGTGCCATGTTTAACCAAACGACCGCTGCTCAGCCCGAAGGCCTGCAGATTACGAGGTGTCGTGTGGTCAGCAAGACGAATCCTCTCGGCCGTTATTCTTGGCTTTCTAGACTGGAACCGCCATGCCACCGCCAGACAGCTCCTCAATTGTAATCACGTAGGCTGAGTGGACCTCGAACCAGCCTTGAGATCTAAGTAAAAATCCCTGACCTGTCCGGTAATCGAAGCCGGGGCTTCCGTATAAGGGGCAGGCACGCTACCCCTACACCGCGGGGCCTGTCACATCAATGTACAAATACTTAAGAATAGCTAACCTGTTGACTGATCTATGGTGAAATCTGTTTTATCTCTCTTACAGCATGATTCACACGAATTTTCAAATTCACTGATGCGATTGCATTAATAAAACGATCAACATGCATGTCCACTTGGTTTTTATCTAAACTTTAACTTTTTTTTGATAGTTGTTTTACGTCACACCGACACAGATAGGTCTTACAGCGACGATGGGACAGGAAAGGGCTAGGAGTGGGAAGGAAGCGGCCGTGGCCTTAATTAAGGTACAGCCCCAGCATTTGCCTGATGTGAAAATGGGAAACCACGGAAAACCATTTTCAGGACTGCCGACAGTGGGGTTCGAACGTACTATCTCCCGAATACTGGATACTGGCCGCACTTAAGCGACTGCAGCTATCGAGCTCGGTAACTTTAACTTAAAAACATACCGGTATCTGTTTAATACAATTGAGCTGTGACTTAAGTCTGTTTCATGTCTGCTCTTAACCACGTATTCTCACTGAAATACATCTCACAAGGGGGCCTTCAGGTAGTGGGGTTTCATACATTTTTTAAATTTTTGTAGTAGGCCTACGTGAAGGCGACTTCTCGAACATAAATGTCCCAAAGGCGGGCCAGACACTCAGGCAATCTTCAGAAAGCCGGGCTGAGTGGCTCAGACGGTTGAGGCGCTGGCCTTCTGACCCCAAGTTGGCAGGTTCGATCCTAGCTCAGTCCGGTGGTATTTGAAGGTGCTCAAATACGTCAGCCTCGTGTCGGTTGATTTACTGACACGTAAAATAACTCCTGCGGCACTAAATTCCGGCACCTCGGCGTCTCCGAAAACCGTAAAAGAGTAGTTAGTGGGACGTAAAGCAAATAACATAATTATTTATTATTAATCTTCAGAAAATCCGCTATGGCGAATTCAAGCGCATTAAAATGAAAACCTACAACCTGTTTTCCAGTCATTGACCGGGTCAGGGATGGAATGAATGAATCATATATAGGCTATTAGTACGATGGGGTCGCCACTCCCAAAGTGATATATTAATGAATGATAGATGCTAGGAAATGAGAATGGAGAGTGTTGCTGGAATGACAGATGACAGGGAAAACCGGAGTACCCGGAGAAAAACCTGTCCCGCCTCCGCTTTGTCCAGCACAAATCTCACATGGATTGACCTGGATTTGAACCACGGTATCCAGCGGTGAGAGGCCGACGCGCTGCCGTCTGAGCCACGGAGGCTCTCTTCAAGCGCATTATATCAACTAAACAATACTGTAGCTATGTGACAAGTGAACACATGGCTCATTGGCTAGCGCCCGAGTCTTGTAATAAGGGCATCGTTAGTCCCGCTGCATGCATGGTTTTATTTTCATTTCTTCCCGGTCTTATATTTCATTCTGCATATAACTTATTGTAGGTAAGAATATATATAATGGTTCGAAAATTGGATGCAAGAATGTCAGGTAGGAGGTTTAACATATTTTTATTTTTCATAAATCAAAGCAAAATTAAACGTTTCATTTCCTTTATTTCTTAATCCGTTTAGCCTCCAGGGTTGGTTTTTCCCTCTACCGCCTCAAGGGCAGTGTCCTGGAGCGTGAGACATTGGGTCGGGGATACAACTGAGGACAACCAGTACCTCGCCCAGGCTAAACAGGGACTTTCTGGCGGATGGGGGTATTTGAAGGGATAAGCAAGGAAGAGGGAAGGAAGTGGCCGTTGCCTTAAGTTAGGTACCATCCCGGCATTTGCCTGGAGAAGAAGTGGGGAAACAACGGAAAACCACTTCGAGGATGGTTGAGTGGACCCCGTTCCAGCCCTCGCGCTACTTTTCAAATTTCGTGGCAGAGCCGGGAATCGAATCCTGGTCTCCGGGTGTGGCAGGTAATCACACTAACCATTACAGCACAGAGGCGGACCGTTTCATTTCCTACTCAAAGATCTTCATTCTTTTACCCAACTTTTGAACCGTTACAAATATTCTTAAAATGCATATAGGCAGCATGAAGTATAAGAAGGACAAGAAATAAATGGAAACACATGCACGCAGTTGAATTTGAACCGACGATCCCTCGATTTCTGGACTTCGGCGCTACCTACTGAGCTACGCGCTTGCTTGCCACTTCGTTAGTTTATTTGATACAGGGCACTTGGAATTTATCAAAACCGGTTTTCTAGAGAATGTCGGGTATCTAGCCCAATGCCTTTCGGACATTCATATTCCAGGGGACACATTCACGTACTTAATTAGGCTTCATTAATAGTACCGGTAACCAACAAGCGTTAATGTGCACATGTAAGCCACTTATAGGTGTTTTGCAACACCTATGCCTTCCTTCTTTCTTCGAGAATAGGAAAAGCTACATTTAAACACTACGCAGGTATTCACCATTCTGCCACTCTGTAGTCTGAAAAAAAAAAAAAAAAAAAAAAAAAAAAAAAAAAATATTCGAAATGTGCATAAAACAAGAGAAACGAAACCTTCACTTAACACAGTACGTAACTTGTATGTTTACAGTGAATCCATAGTGACATAAGATGGTGGAGGGCACAAGCTTCCGGCTTCACTAGCACCAGTGCTACGAGATGTGAGTAAAGAACTGGAATCACAGATAAGGCTATTTTCGTATGATGTTATACTGTATAACAGGACCTCTCAGGGTGCATGCACTGTGCAAAAGACGACTTCGCTTGGTTGACCAGAGTGCAGACCCCCCACTCCTCGATTTGGAGCAATAGCGCTGTCTCTCTCTTTCCCCACGCCTGTCTCGCTCGCTCCCCCTGTCTCCCTCTTCCTCGCTTGCTCCGTAGCGCTCCAAATCCGAGCCGAGCTTAGCCGAGTAGCCCAGAGACGAATCGTTGGTCCGAGCCGAGCGGGACCGATGCACTGTGCACAGGATTGCTGAGCCGCTGTCTGCACGTGTGAGATTTTGGGAGTTTGAGAGGCCCTGCTGTATAGAGTAGTAAATAAGTTATGGGATTGTGACCAGATAATGTTGTGTGATGGACGACAGACAAACGGAATGAAAAGTCGGGTTGTAAGTTTCACCAAGAGGAACAGTCCTCTCAGTTTTAATTACTGTGTTGATGGGATGATAGTACCTCATAAGGATCACTGTAAGCAGTTAGGTGTTAATATAAGGTATGATCCTCATTAAGGTAATCGCATTAACGAGGTACTAAAGAAAAGTTACACATCTCTTCACATGGTTATGTAAAGGAGAGGGCATGCAGGTCTCTAGTAAGACCTTAATTAGAGTCTGGTTCCAGTGTATGGGATCCACATCAGGACTACTTGAAACGAGAACTGGGAAAGATCCAAGGAAAAGCAGCAAGGTTTGTTCTTCGCGATTTTCGACAAGAGAGTAGTCTTACGAAAATGTTGCAAACTTTGGGCTGGGAAGACTTTAGAGTAAGGCGACGAGCTGCTCGACTAAGCGGTACGTTCCGAGCTGTCATTGGACAGTTGGCGTGGAATGACATTAGTAGACGAATAAGCTTCTTTTACAGGTAGGAAATATCATAATATGAAGATAAAGTTGGAAATGAAGAGAACAAATTGGGGCGAATGCAGTGTTTATAGGACGAGGAGTAAGGGATTGGAATAAATTATCAACGGAAATATTCAATACACTTCCGAATACTTTGAAAACATTTAAGAAAAGGCTCGGAAAACAACTGACAATGAATCTGCCACCTGGGTGACAGTCCTAAATGCACATCCTTGATTAATTGCTTGATCGATCGATCTCTGTTTATTTACTATATGTCTGTGGTTATCTCTGATTGCTCCCTGCTCAAGGAGAATATAGAGGAAGTGAAGAACACCAGCGGTGGTTGAGCTATTGTTTGTTAGCTCCGACTGCTTGCTTCTACAGGAGAATGTGGAGGAAGACAGGGCACTCGGGTGGTTGAGCAATTGTTTGTTAGCTCCGACTGCTTGCTTCTACAGGAGAATGTGGAGGAAGACAGGACACTCGGGGGTGGTTGAGCTATTGTTTGTTAGCCCCGACTGCTTGCTTCTACAGGAGAATGTGGAGGAAGACAGGGCACTCGGGTGGTTGAGCAATTGTTTGTTAGCTCCGACTGCTTGCTTCTACAGGAGAATGTGGAGGAAGACAGGACACTCGGGGGTGGTTGAGCTATTGTTTGTTAGCTCCGACTGCTTGCTTCTACAGGAGAATGTGGAGGAAGACATAACATTCGGGGTGGTTGAGCTATTGTTTGTTAGCTCCGACTGCTTGCTTCTACAGGAGAATGTGGAGGAAGACATAACACTCGGGGTGGTTGAGCTATTGTTTGTTAGCTCCGACTGCTTGCTTCTACAGGAGAATGTGGAGGAAGACTGACACTCGGGCTGGTTGGGCTATTGTTTTTAGCTCCGACTGCTTGCTTCTACAGGAGAATATGGAGGAAGACAGGACACTCGGGCTGTTTGGGCTATTGTTTGTTAGCCCTGTCTGCTCCCTCGTTAGTAAAATGTACAGGGCAGGAGAGCACAGTATTTCGATTGGAAATAGGAAAAATTACCACTGTTTTCTAGAAGAATAAAAAAGTAATACTTTGCAAGTGAAGCTATTTCAAGATTAGAGACACTGTCACTAAACTGATGATGATGATGGTGGTGGTGGAGGTGGTGGTGCGTATTGTTTAAAGAACACTAACATCTATGTCATCAGCCCTATCATTAAATTGTTCAGACCACTTTCAGCTAGAATAAAAAACTATTGTTAAGTATTGTTTAACGTTGCCCTTGACGTCGCTATAAAATAGTTAATGCTCTACGTGTTGTACTCTTAACCAATTGTTCCACACGCCCATTTACATAAAACTCACAAATTCTTTTAAATTCCGGGCCGATGACCTCGAAGTTAGGCCCATTAAAGCAACAATTATGAGCATCAACATTCAAATTCAGAACTGTTTGAATTCGAAAACTTAAGTTAGTCAACGGTCCTATTCATAACTTCTAAACACGAGAAGTACTTTCCTCGTTGTGACTTCAATTGAGCCCCCTTCCTCAAGAGCCCATGACATGCAGAACTCTGCTAGGAAGGTCTATATTTAGAGAATACTACTCCATTTCATTCATCCACGCTACCGACCACTGTTAGAGACTGAGTTTGCGGGGTGGTAACGAATCCAGCCTGATTCAGGCTATCAGTCTACCATGTCCTTCTTAAGCCTAGAGCCAGTGAATTAAAAGAGGTAAGATGATGATGATGATGATGATGATGCATCGGGCCCAATGGTACGAAATGAGACGGAATGCAATGACAATTTAAAAGTTTAAAATTCACCCGCTGACCAGAATTCAAAACGTGATGATGAAGAATGAATGGATGAATATGAATTTAAATCAATCAGTGGACCCGACCCGCAATGCCTCACCTTCCCAGAAACAATATTACTGACCAAGGGACTGCTTCCAAAGCACAATCCTGAATCGATGATGCTTGTTGTCTAAAGGGGTTCAATATCCAGGTCAACGGTCCCTCATAATGGCACTTATCGCTAGTAATGTAGAACCATGGTATTTCTCAAGTTGCGGCACTAATCAAAGGTAGCGTAAACTCACGGTGTTCCAAACATTATGGTACTACTCACAAGTATTGTAGGCCTACGTCGCACAGGTAACTCAGACCTAGTGTGTTTCTCACATAATGGCGCCACTCGCAGGCAACACAATCCTATGTGAGGTGCACCTCAAATAGGTGTGCTAATCACAGGGACTCGTACTATCCCGTGCTGTTCCTCACATAATGGGACAAACCACAGGCAACGTAAGCCCGTAATGTTCCGCATATAGTGGTACTAATCACGAGTACTGGAAACCCACAGTGAACCGCCCTCTGCTGCTACTGATCACAACCTAACATAGTGGTACTACTCGCAAGTAAAGGCGACGACCCATGGCTTTCTCCACGTGATGGTATTGATCACAAGTAGTTTCATGGTTCTAATTCAATCATTCCATAGCTAAATGGTTAGCATGCTGGCCTTTGGTCACAGGGGTCCCGGGTTCGATTCCCGGCAGGGTCGGGAATTTTAACTATCATTGGTTGATTTCGCCGGCACGGGGGCTGGGTGTATGTGTCGTCTTCATCATCATTTCATCCTCATCATGACGCGCAGGTCACCTACGGGTGTCAAATCGAAAAGACCTGCATCTGGCGAGCCGAACATGTCCTCGGACACTCCCGGCACTAAAAGCCATACGCCATTTCATTTCAATTCAATCATCCCTTGGTCGCCCCATTTAGTCGCCTCTTACGACAGGCAGGGGATACCGTGAGTGTATTCTTCGTCTGCGTCCGCCATCCACAGGGGGTGAAAAGGCAAGAAAGGAAGAAAGCGTGACTGCTGATCTTTTTTTTACGATTTGTTTTACGTCGCACCGACATAGCTGATATGGTGACGACGGGACAGGAATGACAGGAATGGGAAGGAAGCGGCACAGCCCCAGCATTCGCCTGGGGTGAAGATGGGGAAACTACGGAAAATCATCTTTAGGGCTGCCGACAGTGGGGTTCGAACCCAATATCTCCCGAATGCAAGCTCACAACTGTAGGCCCCCAACCACACGGCCAACTCGTCGGGTGTCTTCATCGTAGCCACGGGCCCAGGTAATTATAATTCTTCTTTTTCTTCTTCTCGTACCGCTTTTTCCACACCCTGGTGGGATCGCGTGTGTGAACTGGCCCTGTCTTACGGCCGGATTCCCTTCCTCACTCTAATCCGGTGGAGGGATGTATTCACTATTTCTCAAATAACAACAATCAGCCAACTAAATACGACAGTAACAGGGTGCCGTAATGAAGAACATTTCAGAAATCAATAAATCCATCTTCGGATCTATTACACTGCGAAACAATGAGATACAGGAGTAATTTAGGATACTCCTATACAGTACGTATTTCTCTCTCATCATATACGTGGTGACATCGCTACCACACATGCTGACAATTGCTTGCTAAACGAACTGGCCACGAAATAAATATGGGATCTTTCAAGAGACTTGTTACGATTTTACACCAACACTTGTCCGACTCGTTGGCTGAATGGTCAGCGTACTGGCCTTCGGTTCAGAGGGTCCCGGGTTCGATTCCCGGCCAGGTCGGGGATTTTAACCTTCATTGGTTAATTCCAATGGCCCGGGAGCTGGGTGTATGTGCTGTCCCCAATATCCCTGCAATTCACACACCACACACAACACTGCCCTCCACCACAATAACACGCAGTTACTTACACATGGCAGATACCGCCCACCCTCATCGGAGGGTCTGACTTACAAGGGCTGCAATCGACTAGAAAAAGCGACACGAAATTATTATACACCAACACTTTTATAATATTTCAAAAGTAAGAAGGAATTGATTGATTGATTGATTGATTGATTGATTGATTGATTGATTGATTGATACTGTAAAGAACAATTACTGCATTGCTTAGTAGCTCGTCATATGAATGCACGATTATATAAAGGGAATGCCAGACTGCAGTCTTCAATTTCTCCCTTTATCACTGATTTGATTTCGGTGAAGAGTGTCTTCCCACTGAATCCAACGTGCAGCAGATTTCTTGGAGTACTTTCTAATGTGCTGAGATGCCAGCACTAATTGTAACACTGAGCAGGAATGTATTGAACTCTGGTCAGATTCGATATTGTTGGATATTTCAGAGGCGTCTCTCCCTGAGTCTTCGTTTTTCGCTGGTTCGATGTCTGAAGATATTGTCGCACACCATTGGGCGGCAGTCGCTCCATTGTCACTCAGGTACGTAGCTTAAAAAGCGACCGATCAAATGGAAACTGTTAATAATTATTTCGTGTGGCTATTTCTAGCCGGGTGCAGCCCTGGTTAGGCAGACCTTCCGATGAGGGTGGGCGGCATCTGCCATGTGTAGGTAACTGCATGTTATTGTGGTGGAGGATAGTGTTAACTGTGGTGTGTGAGTTGCAGGGATGTTGGGGACAGCACAAACACCTAGTACCCGAGCCAAATGAATTAACCATTTAAGGTTAAAATCTCTGAACCGGCTGGGAATCGAACCCGGGACTCCTGTGACCAAAGGCCAGCACGCTAACCAATTAGCGATGGAGTCGGACAATGGAAACTGTTGAGACATTATGAAGGATATTACCACATTCGAATGAGATGAATGTGTTGCCAAATATTTTTCCTTCTAAATTGCCGTCAATGTTTGTCTTCATCCACGATATATGCGAGGAGTCATTCCTTGACAAACTTGAGAGAACACGTGCCGCTGATGAAGAAAATTACTCTGTCATCTGAATCTATGATAAGTGGGAGGTCTTTTGGGGAGAAGAAGAAAACACAAAGCAAGCAAACAAACTAGAACGTAGTTTTACGCGACTATGGATATCGCAAACAATGATACCGGGCGAGGGGTTGATGGGAAAGAGGATAGGTTATACAGAGACACGGATAGGAAACAACCTTGGTCAACGAAAAATACGTTCATAATTCTAGAAATTGTTAAGAGTTGGAATAAGTAGCCCATTAAACGATTTCAAGGATGAACGACGCTGGGATTCCAAATCCAGTCTCTTCTCAGCTCTTGGATAGTGGAATAGAAAATAGGATTCCATCTTAATAGAAGTGGATTCATTCTGTAGTAATCTAGATGGTTCGAATTCCACTTTGAAAGATATTTTTGAATTGGACCTGTGTCTGTCCCGGCTTCTTTCACTTGGAAATCATTTATCGTAAAGCAGTGTTAGGAGTAATACAGCAGTCTGCCTTGTGTCGGCTTGTGCATACCCAACACCAACCTGGCCTGGTCCTCGCTCGCCCACGTAACTACCTCCCTTCAAACTCAATGAACTCGAAGCACTGACAAACTGTTTAAGGTTGTTCACAAATACTTCGATATCGGTGTCAATGCTACCAGCATATAAAAGAGGCATTCGAAATTCTCGACTGAACAGTTCTGATAGCATGGTGCACGTTAAAAAATGACCATTACTTTAGAAACTGTGGCCGAAGCACAGAAAATTGAAGGATAGTTTTGATCGGATCTCGGATTTCAATCGCGTGCAGGGCTGGGTAATTCAGGTGGTAGAGCGCTGGCCTCCTGAGTTGAAGTAGGCTGGTTCGACCCCGGCTCAGTCCGGTGGAATTTGTAGGTGTTCAAATACGTCGGCCTCGTGTCGGTAGATTTACCGGCAGGATAAAGAACTCCTGAGCCCAAATCCTTGGCTGAATGGTTCAGAGGATTCCGGGTTCGATTCCCAGCCATGTCGGGGATTTTAATCACCTCTGATTAATTCTTCTGGATCGGGGACTGGGTGTTTTGATTGTCCCAACAATTTCCTCTTCATATTCAGACAATACACTATATTACCAACCACCACAGAAACATGCAATAGTGATTACATCCTTGACATCAGGAAGGGCATCCGTCCGTATAACAGATCCAAATCCACATGTGTGGGAAAAGCGGTAGAAGGAGGAAAAATAACTCCTGAGGGACAACATTCCAGCACCTCGGCGCCTCCAAAAGAAACGCAGAAGTAGTTTTGTGGGACGTAATTATTGGTTTAATTTTGGGTCTGGTTAATTTTCTTAATTCGAAGACTGGGTGTTTGTGATTGTCCCAACACTCTCCTCTTCATATTCAGACAACACAACACACTACTAACCACAAAAGGAACACGTAACAGTGATTACTTCTCTCCACAGGTTGGCGTCAGGAAGGGTATCCAGCCGTAAAACAGGGCTAAATCTACAGTTCACATCCGCAAACACAACAGCGTGTGGAAAAAGCGGTAGGAGATTTTTGTTTTTGTTTTTGTTATTGGCTTTACGTCGCACCGATGGCGACGATGGGAGAGGAAAGGCCTAGGAGTTGGAAGGAAGCAGCCGTGGCTTTAATTATGGTACAGCCGAAGCATTTGCCTGGTGTGAAAATGGGAAACCACGGAAAACCATCTTCAAGGCTGACGACAGTGGGATTCGAACCTACTATCTCCCGGATGCAAGCTCACAGCCGCGCGCCCCTGACGACACGGCCAACTCGCCCGATCGGTAGGGACTAATGTTACGTTACCTTATATGAACAATATTGGTCATAGAAGTCTGAAAAGAGCACTTGTAGCGAACTCCTCCGTTCGGTTGTGTGCCGAGGACTTGAAACCTGTTAAGATCGCCTGGATAGCATATCAGAGAACTACAACACGAAGGGATAACAGATGTCCGTGAACATTAAGATTTACGAACGTAGACAGTTGTTCTAAGGGTGTAGTGGTATCTTTACTACGGTAGCTTGGAACGTCAGTACGCGTTCGTTCACGCTTTTCTCGACTGCTTTCATTTAGTAGAGTTCCACCGATATTAATGTAGTGAAATACTATCGAGGTATAACTGGTTTGTCGAGTTAAAGGAATTCAAGCCTGCGACAAACACTATACTCTTAGTTGCTGGGATCTTTGGCCGTGTGGTAATGAAATGGCGTATGGCTTTTAGTGTCAGGATGTGTCCGAGGACTTCGGCTCGCCAGATGCAGGTTTTTTTTGTTTGACTCCCGTAGGCGACCTGCGCGTCGTGATGAGGATGACATGATGAAGACAACACATACAACCAGCCCCCGCGCCAGGGAAATTAATCAATGATGGTCAAAATTCCCGACCCTGCCGGGAATCGAACCCGGGACCCCTGTGACCAAAGGTCAGCACGCTAACCATTTAGCCATGGAGCCACTTCTTCAGCTGATAATGTCTGATACTGGACATACCGGTCAGCGTCGGCAGAACTTCCATTTCATGGTCAAGTACCTTCACAGTCCTTAGTTCCAAGTAAGTTTGAATCTTCCTCGACCGTCATCTGATCATGGTGTCTTATTAAGCTGGTACTTAAACGGGTCGAGGGCCATCGCTAGAATTAGCCTTGGGCTAGTGTTCCAGTGTAAACAAAACAATAGCGAGCTCTTATTGACCTACAAGTGCAAGTCTCCGCCCATTAGTTTTCCGACATGTGGACTCTCCACAGCTGGACTTACTATTAGAGAAAAAGCTGAACACTACGATTTTCGTCCACTTACACAATTATAAGCGCATCGATACTGATGTAGGGAAAATACCCACAATCCTAGTCGTTTAGAGTGAATAATAATAATAATAATAATAATAATAATAATAATAATAATAATAATAATAATAATAATAATAATAATGCTGCTTTTGGTTTCATTTTGCACTAACTACTTTTACGGATTTAGAAGACGCCGAGGTATCGTGCCAGAATTCGGTCCCGCAGAAGTACCGATAAATGTACTGAAAAGGGGCTGACGTATTTGAACACCTTCAGATACCACCTAGGCTCAGAAAGCTAGCGTTGCAGAAGTCTGTGCCAAGGAGTTCAATACAGTAGTAAACGGAAGACCTGTCTGACCTGAACGTTTACATAGTTTACAGGAGGTCCTACACGCTAATTTAACGTTCCACGTTTAAAAACAATTTTTAAAATACTTTCTTACGTTAAATGCCTCTACACCAGTGTTTTCCCAATGTTTCCAATGGCGACAACTTGGCGAACTCAAAAAGTGTTGTGTGACACCCTACCCCTCAGAATGAAAGTGCCCTTGTCCCACACGTTAATGGGCTACTTAAGCATCCTTCGTAAGTTGAATAAAACGTACATACATACATCATTATAGACTGTTATGTATTTCAGCGTTCAGTCTGCAAGCCTCTGTGAATTTACTAATCGCCGCCACAATCCTCTATTTGGGCCTCGTTTAGTTCTATACCTCTAAACTATAAATTGTTGGACACTGAGTCTAACCATCGTCGTCTTAATCTCCCTCTACCCCTCGTACACTTCATAACAGAGTTCATTATTTTACTAGGTAACCTATCCTCCTCTTTTTGCCACACATGACCCCACCACCGAAGCCGGTTTATGCCTACAGCTTCATCCATCGAGTTCATTCCTAACTTAGCCTTTATTTCCTCATTCCGAGTACCATCCTGCCATTGTTCCCACATGTTTGTACCAGCAATCCTTCTCGCTACTTTCATGTCTGTAGCTTATGAATAAGACATCCACCGGGCGAGTTGGCCGTGCGCGTAGAGGCGCGCGGCTGTGAGCTTGCATCCGGGAGATAGTAGGTTCGAATCCGACTATCGGCAGCCCTGAAAATGGTTTTCCGTGGTTTCCCATTTTCACACCAGGCAAATGCTGGGGCTGTACCTTAATTAAGGCCACGGCCGCTTCCTTCCAACTCCTAGGCCTTTCCCATCCCATCGTCGCCATAAGACCTATCTGTGTCGGTGCGACGTAAAGCCCCTAGCAAAAAAAAATAAGACATCCTGAGTCCACACAGCTTTCACTCCCGTACAGCAAAGTCGGTCTGATGACAAACCGATGTAAAGATAGTTTCATCCAGGAGCTGACTTCCTTCTAATAGAATACTGTTGATCGCAACGGCGAGCTCACTGCATTAGCTTTACTGCCCCGTGATTCAGTCTCACTGTATTACCATCCTGGGAGAAAAACATCCTAAATACTTGAAATTATCTGCGTGTTCCAGCTTTGTATTCCTAATCTGACATTTAATTCTCTTGGATTTCTTACCTACTGACATCAGTTTAGTCTTAGAAAGGATAACATATTTTTAGTATTATTTTACCGAGCAAGTTGGCCATGCGGTTAGGGGCGCGCAGCTGCGAGGTTGCATTCGGGAGATAATGGGTTCGAACCACACTGTTGGCAGTCCTCAAGATGGTTTCCCACTTTCACACCAGGCAAATACTGGGGCTGTGCCTTAGTTAAAGCCACGGCCGCTTCCTTCCCACTCCTAGCCCTTTCCTGTCCAATCGTCGCCATAAGACCTATCTGTGTCGGCGTGACGTAAAGCCAATTGTAAAAGAAAAATTTTATTTACATTTTTATCTTTTAAAGAAAGATGTATTTATATACAGTTTTAAGAGGAAGAAGACAAACGCACGTATATCGTACCCCTAGTTTTAGTCGTGCTTGACGATTCAATCAAAAATAATTGTTCGGACAAATATGGGCTATATCCACTCGCACTTCTTCAAGCAGCAGCGTTTGACTGCTTTCATACTGATAGTCATATCAAATCGTCCTTCATGTGGTCGAAAACTGCGACAATACAACAAAAGGCCGTTTAACCAGATGCGGAAAATCTTGAAATGAAATCCAGAATTTGTCCAGATCTCTTTGGTCTTTTAACTTAACGTTCCTAAATTCTGTTAATTTCTTCTTCTCCCAAGGAGAATCCACTACCTTCCGATGAAAAATGATTCAATCAACCAGCACCGTTGATCTACATTTAGGGCAGTCACCCACGTGGCAGATTCCCTATCGTACAGTATGTTCACCTACTCTTTTCTTAAATCATTTCAAATAAGTTGCAAATTTGTTGAACATCTCACATGGTAAACAATTCCAATCCCTAACTCTTCTGCCTCAAATCGTCCTCTTGAACTCCAACTTTATCTTCATATTGATGTCTTATGCAGCCATTAGCATTTGTGTACAGATCTGAACATTAATTTTAGAGTTTATCACTGAGTAAGATGAGATAGTTTTAAATTAATTCCGTTATCTCCTTCAAATTGCAGTGAGATGTACTGTATTTCATAACTACTCTCTTCCACTTTCCGAGACCAGATACTTCGCGACACCTCATAGACCTTCAGTTGACACCCAGTTGGAAAGCATTGCTGTATATCGATGGCTTACTTCTAAAACCTCGTATCTCCCAATGCACTTCCTAACAATTTTCTTCCTTAAGACTGGTCACGCCTCCCAGCCACATATGAATGTAGAGTCCATCAGAACAATTTTCGTTGTGCTCATTTTCCTATGCCGATGTGTAAAGGAAAATGAACCTTAAATACATTAAACTGTAGGAATGCTTAAATTTGGCATGAGAACAACATCCCTACAATACGGTATGGTAAGGTCCATTTTCCCTTACACGTCTGCACAGGAAACTAAGCACTACGAAATAGGTTCTGATGGATTGCATATGAAAATGTGGCTGGGAGGCGTGGCCGGTCTTAAGGCACATAATGGGTAGGAAGAACATTGTAACATACGAGGTTTTAGAAGTAAGCCGACGATATGGTATGCGAGGCCATATTATTATTATTATTATTATTATTATTATTATTATTATTATTATTATTATTATTATTATATTGTGAAAATAATAAGCCCATGCTAAGTCACTAAAAATTGCCTTTCGTCATTCTGATATGAACATGTTCGCATGGCAGCTATGACGTAATGCGTCTAAAACCTTGGACATCATTTAGTCACATTTCGCTCTGCAGCCTTCACCTTCTCCGGACTTGGCCCGAGTCATTAACATACCAGAGTTGTGGGGCGGTATTTTCGAGATAGGAGTAGCTTAGTGTTTGTTCTTGTGTCCTATGAGGGGCTGGGGCACGTGTACATAGGCTGTTATGTTTCTGGATTGATTGTACTCGTATCTGTGAGTATTTGCCTCAAGTTGAAGTGGTTAACGTAGAACTCCACTCTGGGATAGCCGAGAGAATTTTTTCAAAACCACTCCCCTACTCCGTAAACATTGCTATTTTATCACTCAGTAGACCGTCAGTGTACCGAGAGAATTAGCTTTGCGGTTTGGGTAACGTAGTAGTTATCTTGCATTCGGGAGAAAGTGGGTTCGGAGCCCACCGTCTGCAGCCTTGCAGATGGTTTTCCGTGGTTTCCCATTTTGACACCAGGCAAATACTGGGACTTTACCTTAATTAAGGTCACGACGTCTTCCTTAATAGTCCTAATTACCGAACTCGATAGCTGCAGTCGCTTAAGTGCGGTCAGTATCCAGTATTCGGGAGATAGTAGGTTCGAACCCCACTGTCGGCAGCCCTGAAAATGGTTTTCCGTGGTTTCCCATTTTCACACCAGGCAAATGCTGGGGCTGTACCTTAATTAAGGCCACGGCCGCTTCCTTCCCACTCCTAGCCCTTCCCTGTCCCATCGTCGCCATAAGACCTATCTGTGTCGGTGCGACGTAAAGCAACTAGAAAAAAGTCCTAATTCTTTCCTAAACCATAGACGCTAAAGATCTAAGTCGGCGCGACGTTAAAAACACTCGCAATGAAAAAAGACCTTCAGTGTGTGTGACAGTGAGCACAGAGGTGCTACAGTTATCAGAATTAACTTTGAACCTATTAGGTCGTGTTCCGCACATGTGTAGAAGAGATATTAGGTTCAGAACAAAAGTGGTCAACCGGACACCAGTGGGATCCGAACCCACAGCCTTCCGACTTCGCCATATCTGTAGCTTAGATCCTTTCCAAGAGAACAAATATGACCTAGGCCACCACAGCTCAATGGCCATGTACGGAATACGACCTAATAGACTGAAACTTAATTTCGGTTACAATGTGGTCGTAAAAGTTCCATATTAAGTGCTACAGTTGTTTCATTTACAAATTCCAGACGAATATTACAGTACCTCTTTTCTTATGTTGTCGTTATTTCGTTCGTAATTACAAGGGAACTGTTTGGCCTCGACCAGACCGATTGCTATTAAGCTTGGTTCGATGATTTATTAAGACATCAGAATATCGCTGTACGTTACATAGGCTGCCCACAGTATGACAAAATTACTGTTTCTGAACAGGAACCCGGCTATTTCCCCGTTTGTGCTAATGTAGGTTTATATTAATAGAAAGCACGTTTGTACAGAATGTTCCCAAGCATGTGCGAAAGAATTCTAGGTGGATAGTACTCTCCAAAACAACACAAAATGTCTCTGTGGACATATGCCGTATGGTCTATCAATTACGAATTACAGACTTTCCAACTTCACACGAGAAATATTAGCAATGACCTTACCTGGCACATTCCATTCGAGTAACTGTCGCCATGTTGGTGTACCAGCAGGGATGTGGATTCGTAATGTAAGAAGTCCTCAAAATATCCACCATGTGCCTCTATGCTCGCTTGAACACGCCACTTCACTGATTATCGGACACGTCCGAACAATTTAGGCACCAATGCCAACCTTGTGCCACACGCTGGCGAAATACTGCAGTGTCAGTAACGTCATGCCTGACTCCAAACTTAATCCCCCCCCCCACCCCCCCCCCCCTTCGCTCACCATTCCGGCTAATAACCAAAACAGGCAATCAATCAATCAATCAATCAATCAATCAATCAATCACCGGTAGTTACCCCTTATCTGCATTTAGGGCAGTCGCCCATGTGGAAGACACTCTATCAGTTGTTTACATAGTCCTTTCTAATAACTGCAAAAAAGTTGGAAATTTATCGAACATCTCCCTTGATAAACAATTCCAATCCCTAACTCCTAAATATAGATTTTATTTTATTTTATTTTATTTTATTTTATTTTATTTTATTTTATTAGTTTCCTGATAATTATCCAGGCTGCCGCAGGAACAAATCATAACAAAGACACAAAATATGCTTATACAATTGCTGATAAAAGATTGGGAAATAGTAGAAGAGATTAAGGACAATAAGACAGTAAAATAGCGACAGATGCCGAGATGGCATTACTAGCAAGATACTCGTGCTTCGCTACGGTTTGAAGCTGGAAGTCATTATTCAAAGTTTTAGATTTTGGGGAGTCCACTGTCAGCTGAGCCTGTAAAATACGCTCTCAGCTCGTACGTCAAACGGTTTTGGGGGAATGATTATTTATTTATTTTCTGATCAAACACTCATCTGAACCCAATACGGAAAAAATAGAATGATTTAAACCCCATCTTATTTAACTTCTAGGATGCTAAAGCGACCAACCTGTGAAATTTGTATTTTGTACGTAGAACAGTAATGAGGAATGAATAATTTTTAAGGGGGTGAATGTTTTTATAAATTTATTAAAAATAGGATACCGAGGTCCACCCTTCATAATAAAATTCGTGCCTGAAACTGTTTCGGAAGAATGGATATTGTGTTTTTGAGAGTCTACCACCATCTAAATCCCTTAGGGGAGGAATGTTTTGAAGTATACGATATTTTACACCTAGGACATAAAAGAAGACCCTTCTCGTAAAATTACAACTGTACGTCAAACGGTTTTGGAGGGATGATAATTTAGTTTACGGAGCTAACCTCATTTAACACTTTAGGGGTGGAAGGTTAAAAATATTTCATATTTCACACCTAGTATTGAAAATATATACGGTACCGCTATTTGGAACTTTTTCTTCATACGTTAAACTGTTTCGGAGGAAGGAGTGAATGTACAGTATTCGATTTTCGATCTTAACCCCCGTTTTACTCTCTGAGCGAGTAAATTTGTTTCAAATGTCCAGTTATTTAATACCTAAGATATCATTTGAAATTTTAACTTCATAATTCAAACTGTTTTATATATACGCATATTTTATCATCATTCCTCACCCTCCCCCAAGCAAAACCCCCGTAGGGGTCTATTGTTTTAAGTCCACTTCTTACTTCTATCCTCATAAAAAGAATTCAACTCCTTTTCCGCCGCCTTAAGTTGATTCGACCCCCTTCCTCCCCTGCCACAAAAAGCGTGTGTCTTTATTTTTAGAGGACATTCCAAATACCAATTTTCTCGTCCATAACATCCTTCCTTTTCGATGTATAAGTATCCTCAAACAATGAATTCAACTTATTTTAAAATTCATTTATCCCCTCCCCTTAATTGGATTTTCCGAAAACAAAAGAATACTTGCTTATTTTTAAAGGAGATTCCAAATACAAATTTTTATGTCTGTAACATCTTCAGTTTTTGAGTTATAAGTATCCTCATAAAAGGAATTCAACCCCTTTCTCAGAACTTTTTACAACCTCCACCCCTTCAGTGTTTTTTTCGAAACAAAAAAATACGTGTTACTGTATTTTTTAAAAGATATAAAAATGCCAATTTTCACGTCTGCAATATGTTAAGTTTCTGATATATACTGTAGATATGCTCATTTTAAAAATTCACCCCCTTTAACACTTTCCCTTAAGTGGATTTTCCGAAAAATATTGTGCGAATTCCTTTATTTTTACAGGAGATTCCAAATAGCAGTTTTCACGTCTGTAACATGTTACGTTTTTGAGACATATTGCAGATATACTCATTTTAAAAATTCACCCCCTTTGTCATTCCTGTTTAATCCCATCTTAAGTAGATTTCCCCAAAACAAAAAATTACGTGTTTCTTTATTTTTAAAGGAGAATCCAAATACCAATTTTCATGATTGTAACATCTTCTGTTTTTGAGATTTAAGTATCCTCATAAAAGGTACTCAACCAATTTTTCACTGTTTTCACCCCCCTTTATTTCCGAAAAAAATTACGTTTCCTTATTTTTAAAGGAGATTCCAAATACCAATTTTCACGTCTTTAAATCGTTAATTTTTTGAGATATAGATACACCCATTTTAAAACTCCACCTCCCTTTTCGCCCCCTTAGCGACAGAATATCCAAAAACCCTCCGTTAATGAGCACCTACATTGTAATATAAAATAATGTATCCTCAAAATTTATTTTCTTTATGTCCAGTAGTTTTGGCTCGGCGATGATGAATCAGTTAGTCGGTCAGTCAGGACACGTTATTTTAGAGATTATATAGATTAGGAATACCTAGGGCTTTGCAGGTCTTTACAAAATGGCTTGGTATCGTTCCACGAGCACCCACCATCAATCCAATCACTTCAATACGTTCAAGGTTGTACTTGTTTTTATAGTAGGGCACCGTAGGTTCGTAGATAGCCTTCTCTTTATTGACAACCTCCTGTGGCTGGTCTGAATTCAGTTCGAACCTCACGGTTGGATCTGGTAGGTAGCCAGATTTTGAGTCGGCTTTAAATGCTATGATGTATATTCGCCTCGTGCTCCCTTGTATAGCGATTCCAGAGACTTTCTCGTGAGTGGCATATCATATCCATTGTAAAGCATGTGACGTGTGGTGACGGGCACTGCGAAGAGTTTCACCGTGCGAAATGCTGTAGGTACCAATAAAATAGGTTTGCAGAGCGTGAAATTCTGTTCGTACAGTAAAAATATCAATTTCGATATAAAGTTTCCTATTTAACTTTAAAATAAAAGTATATCCACACGCTGCCTCAAGCCACCCAGCTATATTTCAGCAATTGATTACAACAATGCCGGCGAAAGCAGGCAAAATGATTGTCGCCATTACATTTTCGTGGTGTTAACTCATTATTCGCCGGCCCCGCGGTGTAGGAGTAGCGTGCATGCCTTTTACTCGGAGGCCCCAGGTTTGATTCCCGGCCATGTCAGGGATTTTTACCTCGTTCGGAGGGCTGGTTCGAGGACCACTCAGCCTACATGATTACAATTGAGGTGAGATCGCAGCCCTGGTATGGAATGCCAAGAATAACGGCCGAGAGGATTCGTCGTCCTGACCGAACGCAGTCCTTCGGGATGAGCAGCGGTCGCATGGTAGGCCAAGGCCCTTCGGGGCTGTTGCGCCATTGGGTTTGGTTTGGTTAAATAATCATTCACCCACGTTTCATATAAATCTTGTAAGAGCTTAGGGGTTAAGTAACAATCTTGGGTCTCTAACCACCACTGGCCTCATGATCGGTGCTCGGCGGACCATTCCCAACTGCTCGCGGACTTCTTGGAAGGGTCTGGTAGAAGTACTGACCTTCTCCACTCAATTGCGACAGGCCCATTGAATGGGGTGACAGCCATCTTCAGAAACCATTCCAAGGGACCTTAACAGCCACATTTAATCTATCAATCAACCACTACTGATCTGCATTTAGGGCAGTCGCCCAGGTGGCAGATTCCCTATCTGTTGTTTTCCTAGCCTTTTCTTACATAATTGCAAAGAAATTGGAAAATTATTGAACATCTCCCTTGGTAAGTTATTCCAATCCCTAAATCCCCTTCCTATAAACGAATATTTGCCCCAATTTGTCCTCTTGAATTCCAACTTTATCTTCATATCGTGATATTTCCTACTTTTAAAGACACCACTCAAACTTATTCGTCTACTAATGTCCTCCCATGCCATCTCTCCGCTGACAGCTCAAATCATACCACTTGGTCGAGCAGCTCGTCTCCTTTCTCATAAGTCTTCCCAACCCAAACTTTGCAACAGTTTTCAGTCATGAAGTAATAAATTTTGGATTTGGCACTCTTTATCCTTGTGGAACCCTACAAATGTTGTGGGAGGATATTTAATTAAATTAATTAAACAATGTTTCACGTGTGTTGAAGGGGCTACGCATTCCCTTAAAACAACAGTCGCCAAAAGAAGTGCCACCATTTTCTTTCTGTTGAAAACAAGCACATCACAGCTTGTCCCATCGCCTGTGACCAGTCTTAAGTTCAAATCAGAACAGGAAATCGAACCCAGGAAAGTAGGCCTGTGACGTCAGCTTGACACTTGTCCATGAACAAGTGTTTTACTTTCTACTCCTTTTAACCCGGCACACTGGGGTAAGTAAGGACTAGGACTATGAGCGAAGATGCGTGGTGCGAAAATGAGAAACTTCACAAAACCATTTTCATGACAGCTGACGGTGACTTTCGACCCACCATCTCCAGAATGTAAGCTAATAGCTACATGGCCCTTACTTTCTACGTGCAGAACCAAGACATGTCGTAAGACAGGTATGTGACCAAAGTGTCTTGAACTATCATCATCATCATCATCATCATCATCAATCATCAATTGATCCAAACAGACGACACAGAACCGGTGAAATGAAATGAAATGGCGTATGGCTTTTAGTGCCGGGAGTGTCCGAGGACAAGTTCGGCTCGCCAGATGCAGGTGTTTCGATTTGACGCCCGTCGGCGACCTGCCTGTCGTGATGAGGATGAAATGATGATGAAGATGTCACAAACACCCAGTCCCCGTGCCAGCGAAGTTAACCAATTATGGTTAAAATTCCCGACCCTGCCGGGAATCGAACCCGGGACCCCTGTGATCAAAGGTCAGCACGCTAACCATTTAGCCATGGGGCCGGACAGAGAACCGGTACTTTGGCCTTACACGTTCCAGTTATCTACTCGCTTCGAAATGTCAACTACCAGTACCGGGAATCAACCACGTAATCCTGAGTCTAGCCGCTAACCAACTACTCTGTGGTCGTACCAGACACTTCACCCTAGTATAAAACTGTGTCACTTCATCAACTCCACTAAATCCTAATTTATCCAAAGTTTTCCGTCTAATCTGGTAGCAGGACGATTTGAATATTTCAGTTAGCCTCTCATAACGCTGAAGTATTTGTATTTTCCACATGTCATGAAGTAATATTCACAATCAAAAATGCAAAAAAATCCTTCATCAGCATCTTTTTTCTGGCCTTTTCTCCGTTGTATTAGGTCAACACTCAATGTGGATTTGGCCGAGTTTTACGGCCGGGTGCACATCCTGACACGAACCCTGTGTAGAGCGATGTATTCACTACTGCGTGTTTCTGTGGTGGATGGTTGTGCGGTGTGTTGCATGGAAGTGAAGACAAGTGTATCGAGACAAGGCAAACACCCAGTCCCCGATGCTGAGGAATTAACCGTACGCAGAAATATTCCCTTACACGGCTGCGAATCGAACCCGCAGCCCTCTGAACCGAAGACTAGTACTCCAATGAGTGGGACAGTTAAATAATTATAAAGTGCACTTATCAACTAAAATATACTGATAACGGAGATAGAACTGAGGGCCACACTGAAGCCTATCTAGCTGTAACTGAGAATCAATCAATCAATCAATCAATCAATCAATCAATCAATCAATCAATCAATCAATCAGTGATTCTGCATTTAGGATTTTCACCCAGGTGTCCGCCTCCGTAGCGTAACGGTTAGTATTATTAGCTGCCGTCCTCGGGGCCCGGGTTCGATTCCCGGTACTGCCAGGAGGGCTGGTATGTGGTTGAAATGGTACATGCAGCTCACCTCCATTGGGGGAGTGCCTGAAAAGAGCTGCACCACGTCAGGATGAGGACACGAGTTTACTTACTTTACCCAGGTGGCAGATTCCCTATCCGTCGCTTACATAACCTTTTCTTCTTTTATTTTTGTCAAAGAACTTTGAAATGGAATACATTAATCCAATCTCTTTTTATGGCGGATGCTTACAGTCTACTGTTCGAAACTTCTCACTAATCATATCCATGTACTTCTGTCTAATTTCCTCGTCCTGGAGATTTTCTACCCTTATTCGTTTGCAAACCGATTTTACTTTCTCTATCCTAGGCCCAGAGGTACTTAGTTTACTACAGACGAGATAGTGGTCTTTATCATCGAAAAATCCCCGGAAAACTCGTACATTCCTAACAGACTTCCTGAATTCCACATCATTCGCTCATTTACGTGCCTAACAGAAACTATGTTGCATGCAATGGTATAATTTGATAAACAGCCCTACCCCATACTCTGCCCTTCTCTTTCTGACACCCGTCAAGTACACTTTATAATCTCCTATCTCTTCCTCGTTATCTCCCCTTACCCGAATATCACTTACTCCTAGCACATCCAGATGCATCATTTTTGCTCACCCAGCCAGTTCTACTTTCTTTCTTCCGTAAGCCCCATTAATATTGATAGCTCCCCATGGAATTCCATTTCGTTCACCAAGTTGTTTCCAAGGAGTCCTCGCCTGTCAAATGGGAATGGTACTCTGTTACTCCCATAGGTCCGAGGCTTGCTCAAAATGTTCTGAGCTCGGTAAATTCATGAAGCAAGATGCTACCCTACTTGCACATAAGCCAAGTGAGGATCTCTCCTCTAACGGGTTAGGGACCACCGGTGGATTGTATAGTCCTAGCCGCCTGAGCACAAGGAGGGCCATGACTCGGAATATGTCCGAGATGCCCACTCTCATTCCATAGCAACTGGTATCCCGACTCTCAGGACCACTTACTAGGCCACTCAGCCGTTCACGAACTAGAGCGTGATACAGTAACTCACACCATGAACCATATAACAATAACAATAATAATAATAATAATAATAATAATAATAATAATAATAATAATAATAATAATAATGGCTTTACGTCCCACTAACTACTTTTACGGTTTTCGGAGACGCCGAGGTGCCGGAATTTAATCCCGCAGGTGTTCTTTAACATGCCAGTAAATCTACGGGCACGAGGCTCACGTATTTGAGCACCTTCAAATACCATCGGACTGAGCGAGGTTGGGGCCAGTGCTTCAACCGTCTGAGCCACTCAACCCGGCGGCAGAAGTACTAATACTTCATGTTCCATACTTAATATGGTGGTAGTTTTAGACATGGACGCCGATTTTTTACTACTTCAGTGCTTCGAATCGATATTAGTAGGCCTGTAGGATTACATTTTCACGTCTCAGCTCACTTCTTGTTTTTGCGTCATGTTGCTGAATTGGATATCTTGTTCAACAGCTCAGTATGAGCTCAGTTTGATCACCAGTTGGTATAGTATGTTCAAAGGGTGTAGGTGTATTTAGAGACGGCTAGAACTCCAACGAACGGGGTCGTAGTCTGTATATTTGGAGCCATTCCATCATTCACCTGGAGTTTTAGAGAGCTACGGATATTCACTGCTCTACTCAGCCGTGTTACCTGAGGCTAAACGTAGTTCTAGTTACCCAAACATGTTTTAAGGTCGCAGTAGAGCTGCCAATCGAACTCAGGATAACTAGGCGGGAAGCTGTTATGGTAAATTCTTGGCCACGACGGCAGGCGGTGTAAGTTCAGAGCAAGCAACCTGGACAGAAGTAGGAAGTTTTCATTTTCCACGATACTACGATACTAATATGTTGACCCAAATACGATGTACCCCTCTTCGCCACCACAGTCGGTGTAAGCACGCAAAGGAATTTCACTAACTGCTGGACTTCGCTGTAAAAATACACTGAAATTATAGAAGAGAAATACTATTGGTTTTACATCACACCGACTCAGACAGTTCTTACGGCATGTATGGGATAGGAAAGGGCTAGGGGTGGGAATGAAGTGACCGTGGCCTTAATTAAGATACAGGCCCAGCATTTGCCTAGTGTGAAAATGGGAAACCACGGAAAACCATCTTCAGGGCTGCCGACGGTGGGGTTCGAACCCATTATCTCCCAGACGCAAGAGAAGCAATTAAGGTAATATTTGCCTAGTGTGAAAATGGAAAACGACGGAAAACCGATCTTCGGGACTGCATCATCTCCCGAATGCACGCTAACAGCTACACGGCCCGAGCCGTCATCACATGATCTTCAGTTTTAGAATGTCCAAGTGAGGATATGAATTTTGGTTCTTAGAAGCTGAGGTTTGATAATGATGTTTGTTGTTTAAAGGCGGCCAAAAATCTAGGCCATCGGCCCCAACACCGAGTTTTAAAATGGCGTAGTATTCCAGGTAGACGCATATATGTTATTCGTATTAGCCAAAGCTGAAAAAGAGTATGTCAGGACCACAGAATACCTGACGTTACAGACAAGGTGTCGCTGAAACTGATGTCGTTATAACAAAGTTCTTGCCTCAGCCGGCATCAAAGCGAGCTGAAGGTCCTTGAAGCATGGTTTTACTCCCCCTCCTAGCGTGCAGCCCCACCTTCTAAGCGTCATAGGTGGGAATCCTTGAAACAAGCGTTGCTGATTTTCCTCTAGAACAATGACTTTAGGATATCTGGTTATCTAAAGCAGTACGCGCAATCTCCTTAGTGTCTTTAGGATTTTCCGTCTGAGATGTATTTTTTAAATGCTATTTGTTCGGGGCGTCAACCCTTGTGGATCTTTTGACCCTACTGGCACCATATTGTATGAACCTGCGTGTACGTGGAATGGCGGTAGTGTGGAATGTTGTGTGCGAGGAAAGGAAGATTAAGGACATCACAAACACCCAGTCCCCAGGCCACGGATATTAATCATTACAAATAAAAGCCCCTGACCCGGCCGGAAATCGAACCCGGGGCCGCCGGGTGACAGGCGGACGCGTTGCTCCCTACACCGCGGGGACGGACTCCTAAGATTACTGTGTCCTTTAAAAACGCATCCTCAAGCAAATGCCTTTCTACGGGAGTGAGTGGCAAGGGCTAGCCTGGTAACAACCTGATACTAGAAACTCAGGCACGTGCCGTTAATAGCTTACTACTACTACTACTCAAAGTTTTCATTCCTTTCCTGACGAGGGAGGCGGGCCTCCTTGACGGTGACGTCGTCTCTCAGGCAGGAAGATTTGTACTGAGCAGGGGATTTGTGGTGAAGATGAGAGAATTGGCCGCGCTCCTCTGCTTGGTCGGTGTGCAGAGCTCTCTTACCATGGACCAGTCCTGGCCACTTGAAATTTTTCAGATTCTTAAATTGTTTTAAGGGGCTCATAAAATAAGGTCTTATTCCTCTCGATCACATACGTAATTACCGACAAACCGGTAGCAACTTTGCTTTTTTAATGGGAATACATGTATACTAATTTCACCCAATCGAACAATAAAGAATCGAGCGACAAATTCAGTGATGTGCTTATTTTGTAAATCCGACGAGTATTTTTGGAGATATTAAAGGGCTTCAAATGTGTAGGCATTAGACAGAAAAGGATGCGCCTCTCGCTCGATGTCGGGAGCGTAGTTCTCTCGCTTGACTCACACCTTGTTGATACACACACATACCTCGCAATTATCTCGAGGAGGACCGGAGAAAAACCAGTATGAGTAGGGCTACAGCATTTCGGAGTTATAAAGCTTTTGATTCATTGCTGTTGAATCAGAAAAGGACCAGATAACGCAGTGAAATTGTAATAATGTGTTTTATTGTCCTTCTCATCAATCAATCAATCAATCAATCAATCAATCAATCAATCAATCAATCAATCAATCAATCAATCAATCAATCAATCAATCAATCAATCAATCAATCAATCAATCAATCACTACTGATCTGTATTTTGGGCAGTCGCCCAGGTGGCAGATTCCCTATCTGTTGTTTTCCTAGCCTTTTCTTAAATGATCGCAAAGAAATTGGAATATTATTGAACATTTCCCTTGGTAAGTTATTCCAATCCCTAACTCCCCTACCTATAAACGAATACTTGCCCCAATTTGTCCTCTTGAATTCCAACTTTATCTTTCCTACTTTTAAAGACACCACACAAACTTATTCGTCTATTGATGTCCTCCCACGCCATCTCTCCACTGAAAGCTCGGAACATACCACTTAATCGAGCAGCTCGTCTCCTTTCTCCCAAGTCTTCCCAGCCCAAACTTTGCAACATTTTTGTAACGCTACTCTTTTGTTGGAAATCACCCAGAACAAATCGAGCTGCTTTTCTTTGGATTTTTCCAGTTCTTGAATCAAGTAATCCTGGTGAGGGTCCCATAAACTGGAACCATACACTAGTTGGGGTCTTACCAAAGACGTATATGCCCTCTCCTTTACATCCGTACTACAACCCCTAAATACCAGCATAACCATATGCAGAGATCTGTAACCTTTATTAACAATCATATTTGTGTGATTACCCCAATGAAGGTCTTTTCTTATATTAATACCTAGGTACTTACAATGATCCCTGAAAGGAACTTTCACCCCATCAACGCAGTAATTAAAACTGAGAGGACTTTTTCTATTTCCGAAACGCACAACCTGACTTTTAACTCCGTTTATCATCACACCATTGCCCACCGTCCATCTCACAACACTATCGAGGTCACCCTGCAGCCGCTCACAATCTTGTAACTTATTTATTACTCTGTGCAGAATAACATCGTCTGCAAACAGCCTTATCTCTGCTTCCACTTCTTTACACATATCATTTATAGGCCTATATACAAGAAAACATAAAGGTCCAATAATACTGCCTTGAGGAATTCCCCTCTTTATTATTACAGGGTCAGATAAAGCTTCGCCTACTCTAATTCTCTGAGTTCAATTTTCTTTCTTTTTTTTTTTTGCTAGTTGCTTTACGTCGCACCGACACAGATAGGTCTTATGGCGACTATGGGACAGGGAAGGGCTAGGAGTGGGAAGGAAGCGGCCGTGGCCTTAATTAAGGTACAGCCCCAGCATTTGCCTGGTGTGAAAATGGGAAACCACGGAAAACCATTTTCAGGGCTGCCGACAGTGGGGTTCGAACCTACTATCTCCCGAATACTGGATACTGGCCGCACTTAAGCTACTGCAGCTATCGAGCTCGTAGTTCTATTTTCTAGAAATATAGCCACCCATTCAGTCACTCTTTTTTCTAGTCCAATAGCACTCATTTTTGCCAGTAGTCTTCCATGATCTACCCTATCAAATGCCTTAGATAGGTCAATCGCAATACAGTCCATTTGGCCTCCTGAATCCAGGATATCTGCTATATCTTTCAGAAATCCTACAAGCTGAGCTTCAGTGGAATAACCTTTCCTAAACCCAAACTGCCTTCTATCAAACCAGTTATTAATTTCGCAAACATGTCTTATATAATCAGAAAGAATGCTTTCCCAAAGCTTACATGCAATGCATGTCAAACTGGCTGGTCTGCAATTTTCAGCTTTATGTCTATAATATAACCCTTTCCTTTATACACAGGGTACTATAGCAACTCTCCATTCATTTGGTATAGTTCCTTCATGCAAACAATAATCAAATAAGTACTTCAGGTATGGTACTATATCCCAACCCATTGTCTTTAGTATATCCCCCAAACCTTATCAATTCGAGCTTCTTTTCTAGTTTTCAAATTTTGTATCTTACTGTAAATGTCATTGCTGTCATAGGTATATTTTAATACTTCTCTTTAGTATTAGTCACCTCCTCTTATCTGGACATTATCCTTGTAACCAACAATCTTTACATACTGCTGACTGAATACTTCTGCCTTTTGAAGATCCTCGCATACACACTCCCCTTGTTCATAAATGATTCCTGGAATGTCCTCCTTTGAACCTGTTTCTGCCTTAAAGTACCTATACATACCCTTCCATTTTTCACTAAAATTTGTATGACCACCAATTATGCTTGCCATCATGTTATCCTTAGCTGACTTCTTTGCTAGATTCAATTTCCTAATAAGTTCCTTCAGTTTCTCCTTACTTCCATTACCATTTCTAACTATTTCGTTCCAACCTGCACCTCCTTCTTAGTCTCTTTACATCTCTGTTATAATATAGTGGATCTTTACCATTCGTTACCACCTTTAAAGGAACAAACCTATGTTCACACTCCTCAACAATTGCTTTAAACCCATCCCAGGGTGTGTTTACACTTTTGTTTACCATTTTCCAGCGATCATAGTTACTTTTTAAAACTTCCTCATGCCTGTTTTATCAGCCATATGGTACTGACTAATAGTCCTAATTTTAATATCTTCCTTTGTTTCACATTTATTTTTAACTACGACAAAAACAGCTTCGTGATCACTAATACCATCTATTACTTCGATTTCTCTATAGAGCTCATCTGGTTTTTTCAGCACCACATCCAAAATATTCTTCCCTCTAGTTGGTTCCATCACTTTCTGAATCAGCTGCCCTTCCCATATTAACTTATTTGCCATTTTTTGTTCATGCTTCCTGTCGTTCGCATTACCTTCCCAATTGACATTTGGTAAATTGAGATCACCTGATACTATCACATTCCTTTCCATATAATTTCCAACATAGCTGATTATCTTATCAAGTAATTCTGAATCATCGTCAACGCTACCCTTTCCAGGTCTGTACACTCCAAAGACATCAAGTTGCCTATTATCTTTAGAGATGAGCCTACACCCAGAATTTCATGTTTTTTATTCTTAACTTTTTCGTAGCTTACAAATTCTTCTTTCACCAGAATGAACACTCCCCCTCCCACCATTCCTATCCTATCTCTACGATACACAGTCCAGTTCCGTGAGAATATTTCTTCATCCATTATATCATTTCTCAGCCATGATTCAACTCCTATTACAATATATGGTAAGTATATATCTATTAAATTACTTAATTCGATTCCTTTGTTTACAATGCTTCTACAGTTGAGCACTAATATCAGTAATAGTACATGAGATGAAATCAACAACTTCAAAATCCAATGAATGACATGGTTGTTGGGAAGAATGGATGCAAACTTAACGGACAACATTATTGCTGGGCTCTTTGGTCCTCATTAAAGCCAACATGTAAGATCGATGTACGTTAGCAGCAGGCAGTGATCGATTTGAAATAATAAGTACGTACTCTTTCAGTACTGGCGAACCTAAGAAACCTGAATTAATTTATACATTAAAATGTAAAATGAAACAAAACTCGCCCATTTAGTTTCTTGTGAACGTCTCTGTCCGCCTCTGTGGTGTAGTGGTTAGCGTGATTAGCTGCCACGCCCGGAGGTCCGGGTTCGATTGCCGGCTCTGCCACGAAATTTGAAAAGTGGTACGAGGGCTGGAACGGGGTCCACTCAGCCTCGGGAGGTCAACTGAGTAGAGGTGGGTTCGATTCCCACCTCAGCCATCCTCGAAGTGGTTTTCCGTGGTTTCCCACTTCTTCTCCAGGCAAATGCCGGGATGCTACCTAACTTAAGGCTACGGCCGCTTCCTTCCTTCTTCCTTGTCTGTCCCATCCAATCTTCCCATCCCTCCACAAGGTTCTGTTCAGCATAGCAGGTGAGGCCGCCTGGGCGAGGTACTCGTCATTCTCCCCAGTTGTATCCCCCGACCCAAAGTCTGAAGCTCCAGGACACTACCCTTGATGCGGTAGAGGTGGGATCCCTCGCAGAGTCCGAGGGGAAAACCAACCCTGGAGTGTAAACGGATTAAGAAGAAGAAGAAGAAGTGAACGTCTCTTCTAATTTTATTCTTGCGAGTGTGGCTGACCATCAACATTTTGACAAGCACAATACCATCACAAAAAGTGAAATGGCGTAGGCCTATGGCTTTTAGTGCCGCGAGTGTCCGAGGACAAGTTCGGCTCGCCAGGTACCGGTCTTTTGAATTGACTCCCGTAGGCGACCTGCGTGTCGTGATGAGGATGAAATGATGATGAAGACGACACATACATCCAGTCCCCGTGCCAGCGAAATGAACCAATAATGGTTAAAATTCCCGACCCTGCCGGGAATCTAACCCGGGGCCCCTGTGACCAAAGGCCAACACTTTATTTAGCCATGGAGCCGAACAATGCCATCACAATATGCTATGTATGGAATACGTTCGGTGTATGCATTTATCAACAAAGCGTGAGTCATACAGGACAATACACTGGACATCATAGCGAGTGGCACATCGCTTTCTAATACCCATACTTTTGAAACCCTTCAATATCTCCAAATGTACTCGCCTGATTTGCAAAGTAAGGACATCAATGCATTTGTTGCTCAATTCTTAATTGTTCTACTGGGTGAAATAAGCATGGTCCCATTTAATAAAACAAAGTTGCTACCTGTTTCTCCGTAATTACGTACCGGTAAATACCCCTTAATACAATTTAAGCATATAAAAACAGAATATCTACTGTATATCTTTAACCGACCAGAAGATATCTGAGGTGGACAACTTAGGTATCACTCTGTATATACAGCATGCCTCCAAAAGAGGGCCCCACATATTTGAGTGATGTGCCGGTTATCTAACTGTAGGCTTGTCACTCGAGACTCCTTTCTTTATTACCTGTCTCCACTTATCCTCTGTGGCTGACGGGGCAGAGGGATGGACTGCATTAATGTCTTTTCCTTTCGAATGTTGGTCTCTTAGGCAACTTAATATTCATGTGAAAAATTATGAAGTACCGTATTTAAATTAAATATGGTACAGAGGTGGCGTGTCAGCCAGTAAGGACATTTGGACGGGCAGCAGTCGGTTTGGCAGGCCAAGGCTCTTAATGCGATATATGTATTTGGTTCGGCCGGGCTGAATTGCTCAGACGGTTGAGGCGCTGGCCTTCTGACCCTAACCTGGCAGTTTCGATCCTGGCTCATTTCTGTGCTATTTGAAGGTGCTTAAATCCGTGAGCCTCGTGTAGGTCCATTTACGGGCACGTAAAAGAACTCCTGCGGGACTAAATTACGGCACCTCGGCGTCTCCGAAAACCGTAAAAAGTGTTGTTAGCGGGACGTAAAGCAAATATTATTATTATTATTATTATTATTATTATTATTATTATTATTATTTATTTGATTCGGTTTTTATTTGAATTATTAAATGCTTGTAAGTTACGCGTGAATTAACTTTCGAGCACATTTACAACTCGTAAACGCATCTGTAAATTTATTCTTTTTTTTTCCTGGTCTTTTCCCCATTATCTTCGGTTGACACTAATGTGAATTGAGTATAGCTTTAGGGCCTTCCTAACGCCATCCTTATATGGAAGGATGTATTCACTATTCAGTTGTGGTTGGTAGTGTGTAAATGACTATGTGTCTTAAGACGATCACAAAAACCCAGCCCCCGAGCTAGAGGAATTAACCAACCGTAATTAAAGTCCCCGGACCGGTCAGGTATCGAATCCAAAGCTGCTACGCTGACCACTCAGCAAAGGAGCCGTAAGAAAGGGTCTCCATCTTATCTCAGTTATTTCTGGAGTTGCTAGAGCCAACCAGGATCATTTTAGTTTTGACCGGGGGTTTAAGGGTGATTTTTGAGATGAAAGTCTCAATCCAGGAACGACTGGGACTCGAACCTCACTCTTCTAGGTGAAAAGCCAGCAGATGAGCCATTGAGCTAATCATGCCCCTTGAGCATATTTTTCTATGCAAGTTTTTAACTCTTTTGCTTGTTATTTGATGCATCTGTGGATGTCCATTTGATTGGATCAAGCAGACCATTATGTTGATCGGAAACTTGCCGAGTGGCATCGTTATTGGCTTCTCACCAAGGCGGCTGCGGTTCGAATCCTGGCCAATGCATGTGGGATTTTTAAGATGAAAGGTCCCTGTGGTTCTGATTACACTTAAAACTGGAGATCACATGGCTATCAAAACGATATCAACTGCCATATGAAAGAATAAGTTCGGTGTAATTCTGTTGTTCACAACGCATTTTATTTCAGTTCTCTGTATATAACAAACCATGTTCCGCCGACTGGAATGTTTTCTTTCTTCCATTTCCACTGTTAACAAGTCGACACTGAAAAGCCAGGTTTCTGACCAATCATATTCTTGTAAAATATTTCCTCTATGAGTTCCCATATCCTCACGTTCCATTCACCACAGTATAGTATCTAACTCTTACCTGCAGTAACAGTGCTAGAAGTCCTAAGTCGGTTGAAAATAGGAAGGATGGGAAAAGTTCTGAAATTAAATTTGTAGGACCAAATTCACAAGACCAACCCAACAGGTGCGATTATGCAGGACCAGGGAGGTGAGAAGAGTAGAGCCTGTAGAGAAAGTGGGCCCACTTCGCTGGATGGGGAAGCCTTTGAGGCAACGCCCATTCGGCACAACCGTGTGCTACAGAATGAGGGAGAATGCGGTTAAAACTGACAGTGTTTTCTTCCTAATTATAATATGTTACACGCAGGGTGCGAATCGCGGGGGGGGGGGGGGGGGGGGGAGGGAGGGATTTCCCCCTCACCAACAATTTTATCTCAAAGGTTCCCCCCACTAAAATTGCCCGGGGGGGGGGGATTCTTTCATTATAAAATAATGAGGAAAATGTAGAACACGTATAGTTTATTACTGAAATTAATGGTCTTTACCGTGCATATTTTCATAGAAACATCAGCAGTAAATCAAATGATGACTGGCAGACCTTGAGCAAGAAAACAACGCAGCAGTGGCAATCCGCACCTGCAGCCTATTGTTCAGGTTTCATTCTGGCAAGTCCATCTGAAACGCCGGCAAAAATGTAAATTACTTGCAGCTCTCCTCCCTTGTCATTGCTCGAGCTTACACCACTCCTGTACTTCTTGGAGAGGGCGTGTTTCCGATAGGTATCAATAGAACAATATTCACTTAAGGTGTGTACAAACCAACAAATTTGTTCCGTCAGCACTTAGCCCTGGTAGACGAAGGTGCCGCTAAGTCAGGACAAATCGCGCCTCGTCTGGCCTTTCATAAGAAAGAGACAGTCTATCACAAACTTCTCAGCTGGTTGGAATAACTTTCTAATGTTTATCATTCTTGTTATCACAACAAAATTCAAACAAAAAGATCTACAATTTACATTTTTCCGAGGGAGGGGATATTTTATATACAGGGGAATTTTATACCCCCTCCTCCGCCTGATACTACCTGAAATAAACACCAGTATTTAAGTCCTACGTTCCTCCCCCACCCCCACCCCCCACCATTTCTTCGTGATTTCGCACCCTGGCTACACTGTACACAAAATCGTAACATACAAAACTGTACTCTTGATCAAACTAAAGCCGCTCATAGACCACAAATTGACAAAAACAAGCATTGCAATCACAGTCCAACTGTGAGAATTACTGTCCTCTGAACTGCGTAACTTTGGTGAAATGTTGTCTGATTTTTGTTCCATGGATCTTTTCATTTTGTACTTTTAATACGTGTCTTATGCGAACGCCTGAGATATTAGCAAGCTGAACAGCGCACTCATTTGTAAACTTCTTGATCTCAAGTCGTGAAATAAAGTTATGTCCGCCTCTGTGGTGTAGTGGTTAGTGTGATTAGCTGCCACCCCCGGAGGTCCGGGTTCGATTCCCGGCTCTGCCACGAAATTTGAAAAGTGGTACGAGGGCTGGAACGGGGTCCACTCAGCCTCGGGAGGTCAACTGAGTAGAGGTGGGTTCGATTCCCACCTCAGCCATCCTCGAAGTGGTTTTCCGTGGTTTCCCACTTCTCCTCCAGGCAAATGCCGGGATGGTACCTAACTTCAGGCCACGGCCGCTTCCTTCCCACTTCCTTGTCTATCCCTTCCAATCTTCCCATCCCCCGCAAGGCCCCTGTTCAACATAGCAGGTGAGGCAGCCTGGGCGAGGTACTGGTCATCCTCTCCAGTTGTATCCCCCGACCCAGAGTCTGAAGCTCCAGGATACTGCCCTTGAGGCGGTAGAGGTGGGATCCCTCGCTGAGTCCGAGGGAAAAGCCAACCCTGGAGGGTAAGCAGATTAAGAAGAAGAAATAAAGTTATCATAGTTATCTCTTTTTTCATCCTAGCATTCCTTCTTCGTACATTTTAATGATCATTCCCGTACATCTCAATGAAGCCCTCATTTTTCTAATTATCAATTTCAATTTCTCTTCTTTCTTTTGAAACCGTGAATGTTCAAAGTTGCCTCCATTTTCCTCGTCCGGGGATTGAACACCCTAAATAAACAAATGAGAATACTAGTTAAAATGGGGAGTATCAAACTACCTGTGTTCAAAGCTCTTCCTGTAATAAAATAGGAAATGTTCTCACCTTTCGCATCTGAACAGTATTAATGGCACTGGTAGCCCCCTTCAATACGATATTCCACTAGTGTCCAAAAGTTAAGCATAATCACTAAATGAGGCCATACCGCCTTATAGGAATGTCAGACGGATTGCTGAACAAACGGAAGCTGACTCATACATCATATGTCACACAACTTGTCCGAAAGAACAGAGAGGTTCTGATAGCTAAGGCACACCTTTGACAACAACTAACAAAACTTGGCAATGTCTTCCACAACAAAACATGCAGTTAAAAGGGTGTATGGTTACCCCTGACGGCCACACATCCTTCGCAGCGACGTGGCATGCTCTCTATCAGATGGTCCAAGAGCTATTGCGGCAGTCGATTCCATTCCTCCGAAAGGGCAGTGCGAAGGTCTTGGAGGGTCCTTGGTGGAGACTGACGGGATGCAATTCGCCTCCCCAATGGATCCCAGGCATGTTCTATAGGATTCAGATCCGCAGACTTCGCTGGCCAGTCCATACGATGAATGTCTTCCCCAGACAGAAATTCATCCACCTGAGCAGCGCGGTGCGGTCGGGCATTATCGTCCATTATGAGGAAGTCTGGACCAACCGCACCTCAGAAGAGTCGAACATGTGGTCTCAGTACCTCATCCCTGTATCTATGGGCGTTAAAAGTGTTTCTCGGACCACCCATGAAGATGTGCAGGTCCGTACGTTCATTCAACATGATGCCGCTCCACACCATGACGCCACCACCACCATAATGGTCCGTTCCACGATGTTCCTGTGGTTGTATCGGCTACCCGGTTCTCTCCAGATTAATGTGCGACGGGAATCGTTCTCCAAACTGAAGCGGGATTCATCTGTGAAGAGCATATGCCTCCCTTCATTCATGTTCCAGTTTCGATGTTGACGGCCCGTCTCTGTGCTGGAGTGAGCGGGACGCACACCGCTGAACGTCTGGCAAACAGCCCTGCTATTCTGAGCATCCGGTACACAGTTTGTCGGTAAACGGCAACCCCTGAGTCGGCTGCAAGCTCCGCCGGCTATTCTCTTGCAGGTGCACTCCGATTTCGTCGGGCGGTTAAGGCCAGATATCGGTCCTGCTGTAGGTTGGTTACCCTTGGTCGACCTGGTACTGGCCTACGGCTAACATCTCTTGTGTCTCGAAATCGTCTTCAAAGCCTGGAAATGACACTTTGTGGCACATTCATGGATACGGCGACTTCGGTCTGTGTCTGGCCTGCTTCCAGACGGCCGAGTATTCTACCCTGCATAACGGGGTCCAGATGGCGTTGTTGTGCCATTATATTGTCACGTTCACCACGAGGCTACACTTCGCACACTATAACAGGGCAAACACGACTGAGGGAATATGGGACACAGGCACTGGTTGTGTTTACCTTGCGGTTACGCCGCTAGTCAAAGCAGGGAACACTCCTTTCCTACACAGAGCGAACACGTAAGGTTGATTGGTGCGTATGTCGTGCGATTTGCGGTCTATTTCCTGTTGCCCTGCTTACTCATATCGTATGCTTAACTTTTGGACAGTAGTGTACTTGGCTCAAGTGTGTCAACATCTCTGGATTGCGGTTCCTTCCTTTACTGCAAACAATTATTATTTAAAATGTTATCCAAACAGAACAATAAAACATGTCAGGCTCTCACTATCTTAAAGTAAGTCCTCAAGTGATAATTACCTTAAGAGCTGATGGCTGTAAGTAGCTGGGATGTGCAGGGAATACGTTCGGGAAGGCATTCTCTCTCAGTCTCGGCCCGGATAATTACAGTATGTGTTATTCACTTGGTCAGGGCTAAAGTGCTCCGTACAGATAACACTATGAACACGAGGTGTCCAGTTCTTCCTCTTAACTTCCTTCGACCATAGGGTCCGACACTCTGGGTTCTTAGAGAACCTACAACAATCTATATTTTAAAGCAGTGACGTTCTCTCCATGAGATAATAAACATGCGTATCTACGTTTGACATGTACTACCGATGAAAAGCAATGTCGGGTTTTCTGTTCCTGTGACTTCTATTGTTGCACCCACACACACCACAAAGACCCATATTAAACGACGGTTATATTAGGCAACTTGTCACAGGTAACTAACTCACTGGGTGAATACAAACATGACTAGCAACTAGCACACACTGCTTCCCAGCCAGCCGTGGTGCCGAACAATATGGCCGCCGCTTTCAAGGAGTGGTCCCGTTTGACCTGGCTAAGGGCCACTCCATTACTCTTCTCACCTCCCTCTCACCTCCCTGTGCAGGACAGAGGAATTCTGGTGGCACGAATGGTCCATCACAACGACCAGCGTAGCTCACCGCGATAACTCACACACACTAAAATGGGACCGTTACAAGAGATTAATTGATAGTGTGGCCCAGAACAGGAACCGCTGGTGGAGAATGGCGGAAGGCCTGAACGGGATTCTGTGAATAATTTTCTTTGAGTCCTGACTTCGAACTTGAGCGAGCCTTCTTGGGAGTTGAGACAATGGCCTGCTGAATTGAAGGGACGATTTTTTTTCAAAATGTTAAACTGGGGGTAACAAACCCTAGAATAATATCGCCGAAGTTACTCCGTGTTCTTAATAGCCTAATAATAATAATAATAATAATAATAATAATAATAATAATAATAATAGTAATAACAATTATGTTATTAGCTTTACCTCCCACTAACTACTTTTTCGGTTTTCGGAGACGCCGAGGACCCGGCATGTTGTACTGCAGGAGTTCTTTTACGTGCCAGTAAATCTACCGACACGAGGCTGGCGAATTTGAACACTTTCAAATACCACCGGACTGAGCCAGGATCGAACCTGCCAAGTTGGGGTCAGCAGGCCAGCGCCTCAACCGTCTGAGCCACTCAGCCTGGCAGTTCATATTCTTCGCGGACAAGGTAGTGCAATGCAACCTCTGGGAGGCAAAGTGGAGTCTGTGACCTGACCTAGGTCCTGCAGAGAATAAATGCCCATGATCTCAATATGACTGGAGAATATACAAGAAGTTAATTGAGTCCACCTCAAACTGTGGCGCGCGGACCCTAGGAGAGGAGTAGAATATTTCTGAGCCAAGATTCCTAAAATTCATGTCGTCGGGCTGAGTGGCTCAGACGGTAGAGTTGGAGAGTTCGATCGCGACTCAGCCCGATGGTATTTGAAGGGGCTGAAATACGTCAGCCTCGTACAAGAATTCCCGCGGTACGAGGTTCCGACATCGTCGCCGCCTCCGAATACCATTAAAATAGAGTTAGCGGGGCGTTAAACCACAGCATTATTATGTATAACATCCCATTCGTTTAAATTATCTTATAGATATATCTTATTCTACTACTACTACTACTACTACTACTACTACCACTACCACCACCTATACCACACTTGTGGGGTCGCGGGTTCAAACTGTGTCGCGCATATGTGGATTTGGTCCTGTTTTACGACCGGATGCCCTTCCTAACGCCGAACGTATATTGCGTGTTCTCCTGTGGTTGTTCGTGTCATGTGTTTTATGAATACGAAGAGGAAAATGCTGGGACAAACACAAACACTCAGTTCTAAAGCCAGAAGAATTAATCAAGCTAGATTAATATCTCCGACCCCGGCCGGGAATCAAACCTGGCACACTCTGAACCGAAGGCCTCAAGGCTGACCATGTAGCAAGGTAGGCGCACCTCATAGTTATATCTGTATTGTTGCCCACAGTGTTCGATCTCACCATAGGACCTTCCTCGACATTTTAGATCGGATATAAGGCAAGGGAAAGTGATCAATAGGGCCCGGATTCATATGCATTGAAAACTCCCAAAATATGCATGCGCATATGCACTAAAAATGTTGTAAATATGCACTAAATATAAAATAAAATACACTTAACTAAGGCCCGTATTCACCAACGTGAGTAAACGCTTTTATCTCAGTTTAAAGCTACGTAAACCCAGATAACAGTTAAGTTTGTATTCACCAACAACATCATCTCGGATAACGAGTATTATCTCGGTTTAAAATTTTACCGGAGATTGGTTGACCGGTAAAAAGGGGAAATCTAAGTTAATAGCCTTCCAATATGGCTGCTCGTAGATGGCTGGAATATCTAACTGCTGGAGAAAATCACAGGGACAGGTAATATGATGAAGATTATGCAATTAACAAACGTCCTAGATGAATGAAATTACGTGCGACATATTTTGAGGACTACGACGACAGTGATTTTCAGACACATTTTTAGGTTATCTAAAGCTACAACACATAGATAGGCCTAAAATGAAGTCTCGATTATATCTTGTACGGTACACGAGTGGGTGACTTAAATAAAGAATGAAGGAATACTGCCTTATATTTTGAGTGAAATATACAATGTGTAGCCCATAATTTCTTTTATTATTATCTTTGTTAATGCTTTGTGCCACCAAATTTAATGAAAATTCAGCCTCTCGAAGAGTCATATTAGGCTTCTTTCTTCATTTCTGGTCAAGAGCGGACATAATTTATGCAAAATATTTGCAAACCTGAGTGGAATCAAAAACTTGTTTACATTTCGATAGCGGCGGCAGCACGTAGTCATTTGTTTTCCGTGCATTAGTTTGAAAAATTTGCGGTTCAAACTCAGATTGACATGAAAACTTAGTTTTGATAAACCGAGATAATAAATTCTATGGTGAATACAGAAGTGAGCGTTATCTGAGATAACGACATTGTCCGAGTTTTGGAAATCTAAGATAACAGTAAAAGTAACTGGCGTTGGTGAATACGGACCTAAGTGTTAAATTGATAAACATGTTTAATTCCTTGCAAAATGATTCAGGTCAGTAGGTTTCAACAGTTTTTTAATGTTTTCAGAAGTCAATAATTTTTGCTGTCGGCCAGAATTAATTTATACTTTAAAGATGATTGTTCTACATCGACGGACGTAATTGGGTAATACTTGAACACTGGTACTGACTGCTCGGAACATTCTTGTAGCAAACTCTTTAGGCATTTTTAACAGTTCAATCCGGTGAAACACTGCAGTAGACGAAAAGCAAGTTAACAGATGGACGCACTTTTTTAAGCAAATTTCGGAGGCTACTGTAAGGAGAAGGAGAAAATAATGTCAGAAAGAAGAAAATAGCTATTGTGAAAAGCGTCATTATCCGTCTACCTGCTTGTATTGTGGCACTGAAAGCTTTTCCCTTGATCAGGGAAGGCTTCTCATGTTGCCAACGGATGTACAACATACAGAGTTTGAAACATGCTAATATGGCATGTTCATTAAATTGATGTTTTCTATCTTGTAAAGAACTTGTGTCAGCCTCACCTCAATTGACTTATGTATATCCATAATTGCACCCTAGAGGGCAGCTTCCCCGGTCGTGTGCACGAAGGATCGTTCTTTCGGCGAGACCTTTGTCTTATCTCTTTGGAGTGAATCTTTGCATTGTTATGAGTGCTGATTTGATCGGCGTTCTTATGTTATAAATGGGTTTATAACAGATTCAAACATGACCCATACTACCTTGCTTCTTATTATTTAAATTGCTGATATGGCAGGTACGTTAATCTTTATTTTAACCATGCTTTTACGGTGTTTGTAAGACATTCTTCACTATCATGCATAGCTGATTGATATGCGTCCTTACACTCAGAGCGAGAATGGGTTGTGTGTCTGTTGTTGACGTGATAGCATTGTGTTCGTGGCTGGGTCTCTGATTGATTGATTTTGGTGCACTGCATTGTAAAATACTTTGCCATCGTATGAACGTATGCCCTGCGTCTCGGCTCGGAAATCCATTTCGGGTCGTACGGAGTGCATAAGTGATGGGCTTATGCGTGACCGTTAGGTCACTAATATGTTGCTGCTAATTGCCTGAGCTGTGCACGCTATCCCTAACATATGTGAGACCCCATATTTGTGATCAGGTGAGTCACATTATACGAGTTTGTGTTCAACTTATTTACTGGTGCAACTGCTCGTATCATTTGCCGATGCTGGCAGTGTGTATGTGTTTGCGTGTGTGGGCATGTAAAGGAGAGTAAGGATGACGTATCGATCAGTTTATTAAATATTTTAATCTTTTCTGGACCTCATGCTTGTCGTGGGTAGGGTTATTCTTGTTTTGCCTTGGTGTCCGTCCTGGCCGTTTGTTGACCTGGAGGCCGCCATGTTGTTTGTTTTCATTCGGGCTATACGCATGCCTATACTTCTCTTTGGTTTTGAACTTTAATTCTTTGGCCCAGAGATGCTCCTCTCTGTGCTAAGATGTGATCTTGCGTGTTTGTTTACGTTTCTCTGGGTTTATTGTTTACTATTCCTTTCTGCTCCTCGCTGCGTGGGGAATTATGATGTGTAGTAATTGTTGAGACGATGTGGAAATAATAATAGACGCGTGAGCTTGGAATTTCATTATGCTCGCTGAAAGAATGATTGAATTAATCCGTGTGGATTGTAATTGCATCGCGGATTATGTAGCGAGACTACTGTTGAAAAGGCGAGTGCGTTATATTAATAATTTCAACCTGGTGTTTTGAAAAGAAAAGATGTGGTCGCACATCAATGATATGATCTCCAGTTGGATGGGTATTGAACGTTTGATTACTGGCTTCATTTCTTATGTGTTCCTTTTTGAATTTTTCTATTATTTTCAATAAACCCTCATTTGAGTTTAATTCGTTTTTTACTGTTAGTAGTCTTAATGTTTATCCTATAGACTACTGCGTTGAACTGAGGGACATTTCCAGTTTAGGGCTGTGTCATTAGCCTTTCCTGGTCGAGGTCCACGCCTCGATTCTCCCGTTGTGCGTATCATAATATGTGTGATATTATCTAAAAAGGGAGAGGTTTAGTTCAAGTTCATTATATTTTTATTTCGTTCAGAAATCTTAGACAATCGATCAGACATAAGAGAAAAATGTGTCTGTATATGCACTAACGCTCAAAATATGCACTAACGTTCAAAATATGCATTTGCATATGCGCATAAGTATTTTTTTTAAATCCGGGCCCTAGTGATCAGTTAGTCATCTAACTGATCTAACTCACTTTAGCGTAACGAGGACCTCAACGAGGTGAGGAAGATAACGGGCTATGCAAGAAGGATCCATCCCAGCATTTTTTTAGAACCACCTGAATAAACCAGTGCCATAACCCATGCTCTCTGATCGAAGTAGGAGGCTACATTGTTCATAAATCTGAGGTACAGTTCACAATGCTCACATCAGCTATTCTAACAATAGATGTGCCCCAATATCTTATAGATTTGTTACCAAGAAAATCTTAGACGGTAACACATCAAGTCCCGTTGTAAAAACGGGACGCCATTTCCTGTATGACGGATGGTATGGCCCAGTTTCTCTCAAATACATGGATATAGTGGGTGCTATGCCAGCACTTCAGTGCACTGAGTAGGCCTACTTGTATGTACTATGTATAGTGTGTCTATACCTCAAAAGAAAGTATGCGTTAAATGGGGAGCACTGATGCCAGATCTACTGCGCATACGAAGTTGTGCAAGGCCACGAACATGATGTGAGGCGTGTTTTAGTGAAAAAATTCGAAATTCCCGGTATATCTGTTTGTTATATGATATTGTGACCTATCTTATGCCCTCAGATCGAACTACGGTATAATTATTTAGATATGATAGTCCAAGTTCAGAGCACGATTTAAATGCACACATTATTGTAAATTCCTCCCGTAAGTACTGCCACCTTGACGAACGCAATATGGCATTGCCGGGTGTTTCTGGAAGCTTGCATGCTCAAATGACTCCTGGTAGAGCCCAAGCTGGACAGTTATAAGGCGATGAGCCAGACTGAGAGCAGTACCCTGATTCTCCAGGTTGGGGGTCGGGCATGGGGTTAACAACCTTATTCCAGAAAAAAGCACTTGTTACGGAACCAAAGGAGAAAGGAAACCGGACGGATGTAATGGATAAACGAAATAAAGAGTAGTAGACTGCGATGGGAAACCAGAAGGACATCGTATGAGGGGAAGACCATGGATCAGATGGTTGGATGACATGAAGGAGGATTTGAGAAGGATGAGAGTTAGAAGATGGAGAACCTAAGCAGTCAACAGAGAAGAGTGGCTTGGAGATTGTCCAGGAGGCCAAGGCTCTACAGTGGCTGTACTGCCCAGAAGTAAGTAATATCATAAATTTAAAAAATATATTTAATAATTGTAATAATAATACTATGTTATAATAACATTTTTACGAATATAATTATATTAGGAAAGTAATAGAGTTAAAACGCATTACATAACTTTTTGAACACCCGGTAGCTTCTGCTGTATATCTTAACTGCCTGAGTAATGTACATTTTCTTTAAGAAATAATTAAATATATTCAGTACTATGCTTCATTCTTTACTGCCCAGTTTGCCAATACTACGGTTTCTAGTTTCTATGGTCATAGTTAATATAATAAAATAATAAATATAAAATTCAAATCCTAGGTAATAGGTGGGTTGATGGACAGTGGCGAATGAGACCAAATGAGGATTTGTACAGCAAGACAGAACCTCTCACAGCGTCAATTAAGAAGAGACGGCTATTATTTTACGGTCATCTCTTGAGGATGACTGATGGTTGGCTAACAAAAAGAATATGGAGTTTTATTCAATCTAAGGCAACAAGGCCGAGATGGTTCCAGGAATGCGAAAAAGATCTGATGCAGATTGGTATTTCAGACCAAGAAATTCATGACAGGAGCACATTCAGAAGATTGGTAAACAACTATCAAGGTTTCCAAATGGCATCATCTTCCAGAAGACGGAAAGGACCTTTGCCTGATGAGCATAAACAGGCACTCGTCGCTGGGCTCAGAAGATACTGGCAGGAAGTCAAAGCCGGAACAAGAACAAGACCTAGACACTGAAATGAAGTTGGTTGTTACCACGCAGTCCATAGAGGCTCAACTCGATGTATAAAAAAAATCAAATAATTTATAAAGAACAAAAAAACACTTCGCTTCACTTTACAGCTGAACTTCACACCACAACAAATATTTAGAGCTGGGTCGTACATGAACTAACTAGTGCATTTGAACGACTCGTTTATTTGAACTGGTTCGAGTGATAATGCCGCTGGTTTACCTCTTAAAACAATATCCCACTTCATATTAAGGAACAATACCGTTACTCGGATCTCCATTACGAAAAAGAGTGTTATCACATAGTAACAGACACAAGACTACAGTATTATATTCAGTACCGTACGCATACAGTAGGTTATCTTAAGATGAGTGTATCGGCGTAGAAGAATAAGCAACCAAAATAACAAAATATGATCAATTATTCATACCACATAGAAAACGCTCATACATGTCAAGGTACCCAACGACAGCCTCTTGTCAGAAAATTTACTGGCACGTAAAAGAAATCCTGCGAGATAGAATTTCGGCACCTCGGTGTCCCTGTAAACCGGAACAGTAAATTGGTGGGGGGGGGGGCGTTAAACAGTTCAGACGATTCCTATTCTCGGTCACTATCTGCCCTGTCCCATGTGTAATGATGTCTAATGAGATGTATGTAGCAGTGGTTAAAATTAGGTGAAGATGGACAGAAAACTATAGAACCTCTGAGCTTTAAACAGCGTACAGTAAGAGGTGGGGTGCGGTCGAAGGATATATAGATTGACGTTCTTATTAAGGGAGAAAGAAGACCTAAGAAATTGAAACAAACTCGCAGACACCTTTCATTTTTAATTAGAATGCGTCTGGGGCATGGGTGCTCTCCAAGTCATCTTCACCCTCACTGTCCAGAAGACCCTGAAGAAACAGCCGACTTTAACCACATCAAACTGTCCTGTAAGAAGTACCCCCAACAACAGAACCATCTCTACTCTTCTTTGGTGAAGTTAAACACCCCACTGCCAACTTCAGTTGCATCCTGTTATCGAACCTTACTCCACAATTCTGTGCTGTAATTTGCCAATATTTATCAGACTGTAATATTCATTTATAAGATATTACTTTTTCTTTTCAGCCACGAAATGTATGTACCATAAATGTATGCTCGCTCTGTAAATGCTGGCCGCATGGTCTTTCGAGGCCTAACGCCAGTATATTAATATATACATCTATACATATAAAATAAGAGTTTTGTCTGTACATTGCTCAGAATTTGAAAAGAATGGTATTTCTGTATCGGTCATGTCCACAGTAACAAGAAAATGCATTTTTTACTTTTCCGTAATTTCTGTCTGTCTGTCTGTCTGTCTGTCTGTCTGTCTGTCTGTCTATCTGTCTGTCTGTCTGTCTGTCTGTCTGTCTGTCTGTCTGTATGTATGTACACGCATCACGAGAAAACGGCTGAAGAGAATTTAATGAAAATCGGAATGTAAAGTCGGGTGAAGAACCGCTACAATCTAGGCTATAAATTATTTTAATCACGCTGAGTGAAATGGTAGCTTAGGGGAAGGCCTGGAATTTAATTCTCAAATATTTATGTTATTATTGGTCGTGTCTTAATGAAAATTGCTAGACAAAGATGGGAAATAAGTCGCTACAATATAGGCTATACACGCTGAGAAAAATAGTAGTTTAGGGGAAGGCCTAAAACTTAATTGTCAAATATTTATTTTATTAGTGGTCGTATCTTCACGAAAATTGGTATTCAAAGTCGGAGAATAGGTCACTATAATCTAGGCCACCAATAATGTTATTCGCACTGAGTGAAATGGTAGTTTAGGGGAAGGGCTGAAATGTAATCTATATATAAAATAAGTGTTTTGCCTGTGCATTGCTCAGAATTTGATATGAATGATATTTCTGTGTCTGTCATGTCCACAGTAACAAGAAAATGCATTTTTTACTTTTCAGTAATTTCTGTCTGTCTGTCTGTCTGTCTGTCTGTCTGTCTGTCTGTCTGTCTGTCTGTCTGTCTGTCTGTACTCGCATCAATAGAAAACGGATGAAGAGAATTTAATGAATATCCGTATGTAATGTCGGGTGACCAACCACTGCAATCTAGGCTACAAATTATTTTATACACGTTGAGTGAAATGGTAGTTTAGGGGAAGGCCTGAAATGTAATTCTCAAATAACTTATTTATGTTATTAGTGGTCGTATCGATAAATACTACATAACTAATATAATTTTAGTTATGTCGTAAGTTAGTAGTAGTTATGTAAGAAGTTATTAAATTTCCGATCACTGATGTCATATACATTGTTACCGCACCGCATATAATCAGAGATATTCATGAATTTGGATTTGTGTTACTAAGTCCATATCAGCGCCGAGTCACGAGAAAATGGGTAAACAGAATTTAGTGAAAATCGGTATGTAAAGTCTGAGAATAAGGAACTGCAGTCTACGATATAAATAATTTTGTAAGACACCCTAATATCACAGAGTCGAAAGAAAACTAATGCGAAGGCCTGCAATATAGAACGCTCATAAACTTTATCAACAATAACATTACATTGACCATTGTTTGTTGTGATGTGCTTTTTGTATTCTGTTTCCTCTCATCCCCGATAGATAGGATTACTGCAGCGTACCGAGGTTTTTTTAATTTGCTTGACGTCGCACCGACACAGGTAGGTCTTATGGCGACGATGGGGTAGGAAATGAATAGTGGTGTGAAGGAAGCGGCCTTGGCTTTAAGGTACAGCCTGGTGTGACTGGTGTGAAAATGGGAAACTACGGAATACCATCTTCAGGGTTGCCGGCAGTGGGGTTCGAATCCACTATCTCCCGGATGCAAGCTCACAGCTGCGTGCCCCTAACCATACGGGCAACTCGCCTGGTCGTATCGACTGTAACAGCCTGCCTGTATATTGGCGGGAAGAAGCTGGGGAGTAAGATAACTTTCTTCTTTAGCATGCCATTCCTCTGGTTCATAAATTTTCTGATATATCTGATACGTAACACACTGGTTCATCATAGTATTCGAGCTATTCAATCCCTATGTTGAGGCACTGATTGGAATGAGTAGTGTGCATATTTAACGGAATAATGGCAGAGGAGTGTTCACGGCAGTCTGCGACCTGGTTATTCCAGCTCTGGAACTTTGGACTCTTAGATCGGCACCGTAGTACTGTTCGTTGAAAGTGAGAAAGTGTGCGGTTTTTCATTTGATCGAGTATTTTATATGATAACATTGCTTTCAATCGCTACATTCCTACTGACGTTTTTGTGATGACCTACGATGAATTCAGTTAGGAAAACCACCAAGAAGTCAGTATTTCTGAGAATCCCGTAGCGAAGCACGGGTACATCAGCTAGTATATATATATAAACCTACGTAAGCACCATCTATTGTAAAATGTACGTACTAACTCGCACCGCTAGTGCTTGTTGCTAAGATCGCTCTTTCCATGAACGCAGCACAAATGAACTACCTCGTTCATTAGAACGACAAAATGAGATCGCTTGCGAATGGCCAATGGCGTGCCGTGTTAATGGTCACATGACATCACATCTCCTCTCAAACTTCTCAACTGGAAGGGGGGGGGGGGGTATAGAAAATTAGAAAGCTTATCTGTCTCTCCGTCTCTCGTAGATACCATCTCTCCACTTAGACTGGCGGCGGCATTCGATAGCTGTTTTCTGGTCGTGCTCATAATAAACTAACTCGTTCATTTGAACGAAGTGCCGCGAGAGCTGTTTCTATGACATCACCTCATGAACTACCTCGTCCATTTGAACTAGTTCATTTGAACGATTCAAGGCGACGAACGGTATCGAATGAACTAGTTCAAGCATATGAACTAACTGGACCTATCCCTACTAATATTATAACACTGAGCTTTGAGGAACTACGGAATCTTTCATTTCTGGAAGACATAAGAACACCTGAGTAAACAAAACTTTCAACTCAGTCATGACCCTGCGAAGGCGAAGTGCATTAAATGACGAATGCTATCTGGTACCGAGCTCTGGTTTGTTTTAGAAACAATTTCAGATATTCATAAACATTTCTTCTCCCTCAGTCACCAACGGATAGTCAGTAACAAAACAGATTAGTCACTATGTAACCTTTCTGTGTTACCATCAGATATTTTTCAATTAGTATTTACATTTTTAAACATAATTTTATTCCTATGTAACATTTATTGTCCTGGAAACGACAGTATTTTCTATCAACATCAGACAATCAAAAAATATTTTATCTGTTGATCAATGGCGGTTCGTGCATAAAAGGGCTTTTGGGTGCCGCCCCATCGCCTTTTCAAAAGCATTTATCGTTATTTCACTCTGTAACTGATTACGTAAAGAGATGGGCAAATGTAGCGAAGTCGAACTTATAGTGGTGTGCTGTTATCTTTATTCTTTCGGGTGTAAACATTTTGCTTTTCTATTTTCAAGAAAATGGCACCGGCTTTCAGACCGTGGCTGCTGTCCAGCACGCTCTGTGTTTTCTCTTTAGTCGTGAGGCGTTCGGACGGTGCAAGTGTGCGGGGTGCGGGAGGAGCCTGGAAGAACGACGTGAGCTTGTTAGGCAGGCCACTCACGAGCGAACTTGTTGGCCAACATGCTCGTCAACGCAAGTTGCTACACCAAGTTCACTCGTGTGTGGGCTGGTTGGTCAACATGCTGCCAAGTTCCTAGCAAGTTGCAGGCTCGCGAAGAAATACTAAAAGCCTCAACACGAGCTGAGCATGTTGCTCCGTGTGTGGCGCTGCCTCAACATGTTGCAACCGGGCGAGTTGGCCGTGCAGTCAGAGGCGCGCAGCTGTGAGCTTGCATCCGAGAAATAGTGGGTTAGAGCCCCACTGTCGGCAGCCCTGAAGATGGTTTTCCGTGAGTTCCCATTTTCACACCAGGCAAATGCTGGGATGTACCTTAATCAAGGCTACGGCCGCTTCATTCTCACTCCTAGGCCTTTCAAACCCCATCGTCGCCATAAGACCTATCTGTGTCGGTGCGACGTAAAACAATTGATAAATTGTAACATGTTGCAAAGTGTTGACAACTAGTTAGATAGTGGTCTGCTTGCAATATACAGCGTAGACGATGTCTTTCAGTGATAAACAGTTTTGGAAAGAATTTATTGAACTATATGAATCTTTTACCATGCTTGTGGGATATTAAGGAAAATAATATTCAAATAAACACCTAAGGAATGAACCATTGCAGACATTAATGGAAAAATGTCAAAGTGTTTACCCTAATGCGGACAAGGAGTTCTTTAATGAAACAAAAAGAGTCTAAGAGCATCGTTCAGAAGATAATTCAGGAAAGTGTTAACGTCGAAGAGTAATGGTGCATCTTCCCATGACATTTATGAGTCGTCTCTTTGGTACTATGGCCTGCTTTTATTCACTGCTGATTGTGAAATTGTTCGAGATTGCATGTCATCTATGATCCATGTTTCTAGCAATAGTGAAGATGGGGGAGGTCATATGCCGGTAAGTAATGGTCATTATTAATACAAATTATTTCTATCACATTCTAGTTTTCTTAGCACAAGGTACACACTATCCAACTGTTAACGTCCACTAGTCAGTTCAATGACTGATCACTGTTTCTTGAAAAGGTACACATCCAGCATTGCTACTGTAATGTTTTGTGTAAGTCTCTAATTCCTGTCTGTCTAATAATGTTTGTTTTCTTCCTCGTAAGCGCTGAAGACCCAAAAGTTTATTTACTTCTGGACGCCAGTCACCCTGTCTAATCTCATCGCTGTTGATATCTCCGGAATCTGTATAAGACGACTGCAAGTATTTCGTGCTGTGTATCACTAGCTCTAGGAGAGTGGCAAACGTATTATCGTCCATTCTTAAATAGTTCTGGAAGTCTCCTGGTTCCGCAGATTTCAGTTCTCGCAACAAATTCATATGGGTGAATTTTCTGCGATTTAATAGCCACTGCGTTGTCTCTATACTTCTTTTTCTACCCTTTTCCATCACTATTTGCAGGGCTATTGCAATTGCCACTATCTGTTGCTTAGACAACACTGCCATTTTTACAGATATTACCCACTTTCCAGCTCGCGTGTAACTGAAGTTCGTCTCCGTGTGTGGGCAATAGAGAACATGTTGACGAGCACGTCGAAGAGCATGTTGGTCAACAAGTTCGCTCGTGAGTGGCCTTCTTTAGGGGAAGGAAGAGTGCAGGCGGGTCTATGGTCTGTCCGGCAGAGCCCTCAGTAGGTTCCCAGAGTTTAGCAAGGGTGCGGGGTGCGGAAGCGGGAGGAGTCTGAAAGGATGATATCGGCTTGTCAGAGGAAGGAAGGGCGCAGGCGGGTGTAAGTGCTGAACGGCGGAGTCCTCAGCACATCGCCAACACTTTACAATGTACCTAGACTTCTCCCCCCACGTCTTATATTAACTGTTGTTACAGATTAATTCCAAAACATTTTACAAAACAATGAATTCCATTATAGTGACTATTTAAACAATTCAGTTCTATAAAGAAGCTAAAATAAAGATTCAAAATGTAACCATAACGTGACGGCACTATTTGTAGTGTGATCGAATTGTTAAATACGTCGTCATGCTTTGAAATTTGAGCAAGGAGAGAGAAATTCGGGAGTGCACTGTTTATTTGTTTTCATGAATGTTATCACCACTTGTGACTGTGATCAGTGAAACAGTGCAGTTCCATAATAGTCGGGATTGCATTAGCTGTTAGCCTATTAATGTGTGTGCGTAAATGCCATCGTCGTGTAGTTAATTCATTAATTAATGTTGTAATGCAAGCAGATTTCTGTTCAGCTAGTGCCATCGGATTATTATTATTATTATTATTATTATTATTATTATTATTATTATTATTATTATTATTATTATCTAAAAGTATCGTGGTGCTGGTCAGTGAAAGGGAAAAGGGATGGCGGCACAGCCCTGCCAGAGTAAAATGTCACGAACCGCCACTGGTTTTGATCATTGGTTTTATATACACAGAGATGCTATTGAGAGGTAAGTACTACATCTAAGTCCATATTTTCTTTTAAGCTGGAGAGGAGGCTCTCTATAGAAGGTGCTACTGCAGACACCAGAACGCCACTCAACACCAGCAGCTTCCATATTATCGCAGCTCTAAATGAGGTGAGATATCAGCTATAATAATAATAATAATAATAATAATAATATTGATTTTACGCTTCACAAACTACTATTATACTTTTCAGAGACGCCGCGGTGCCGGAATTTTGTCTTGCAGGAGTTATTTAACGAACTGCCAAATCTACAGTGTCACTGTGGGATGGTTAATTAAATATTATGATTACTGTGGCAACATTTTATTATTACACAGTTCACTGTATGTCGATGTATCTGCTCTGTTACAGCCTAAAAGATGGAAAAAGAAACAGCTTAAAGAAAGTTCAGACATAACATACAAGAAGCGCGAGAATAAAATAAGAATCATAGGTTGAACATGACATGTGACTGGAACTTTCTCCCCGGCAAACCGCATTTGCTTCCTCCTCTCTTTTTTTCTTGATTACTTGTTGTTAACTAGGTTAAATAATAATAATAATGCCATGTGGCCTCCGGAGAGGCCTGGTGCAGGTCTTTCTAGGTGACGCCGTATAGGCGACCTGCGCGGCTATGAAGATGGGGCCCTATCTGAAATGAATTCTAATACTGAAGACGGCACAAACACCCTGCTCCCAAAACACAGGAATTAACTAATGAAAAATCTCCGACCCGGCCAAGAATCGAACCCAGGACCCCTTAGACCAAAGGCCAGAAAGCTAACCATTTAGCCATGAAGCCGGACTATAATAATAATAATAATAATAATAATAATAATAATAATAATAATAATAATAATAATAATAATAATAATAATAATAAAAGGCTATGTATTTAACCCAGTCTAGAAAACCAAGAATAACAGCCGAAATGATTCGTCGTGCTGACCACGCGTCATCTCGTAATCTGCAGGGCTTCGAGCTCATCAGCGGTCGCTTGGTAGCCCAAGGCCCATGAGGGCTATAGCGCCATAGGAGTTTGTTTAATTTCGTCTCTGTATTTAATGGCCCTTCGATTGATACAGATTGTTATAGGCCCCATGTTGCTGGACGTTTATCCCAACAAGTCCCAAGGGTCTATATTTTCGACAGTTTCGACTATTCTGTAATGCCAGTGCCCAGTAATTCGACTTTTAGTTGGACAGCATTTTTATTAATTATCAATGACATATACAGTATATAGCGACATTTTTCTTAACTATGTTTTGAAGGTACCGTAAGGTCTGGCTGGAGATGTATTGTCTTTCTTTCTAGCCTCTCTGACTTCTCGTCTCGTCATAATTCGGTGCACATGTACGTGCTATTCTCTTTGGAGACGGTTGATCTTCACACCATACATGATGACTAAGGGGCCAAATATTACTTATGACAGTGAACAAATCATTATTATAAAATACACCATTTACTCAAATACCGGTACTTTAATTTTTGTTTGTTTTTATTTTTACAATTTGCTTTACATCGCAACCGACACAGATAGGTCTTATCGTAACGATGGGATAGGAAAGGGCCAAGGGAAAGAAGCGACCGTGGCCTTAACTAAGGTGCACCCTTAGCATTTTCCTGATGTGAAAATGGGAAACCACGGGAAATCATCTTCAAGTTCGAATGCAAGCTATCAGCTATGTGGGCCAAACCGGGTATCCACTTGCTCGGTTTTTCAATTATTTTAACTCCTGCATACATTTGAGGAACGTTTTCTGTCAACAGACTTCATTAATCTCCAAAAGAAAATAAAGAAGGCACAGACGTGCTCCTTTAAATGGATATAGCAATTATCACAAATAATAATAATAATAATAATAATAATACCGTTGATAAAAAATTGAAAGTTGAGACTTTTCACCTGGTACCTACCACAAAGTAGAACACGTGGCAATCATATGGTTAACAGGTCAAAAAACAATTATACGGAACCATCCTTAAATCTCAGCCGGAATCGAACCCAGTATCTTCGGAACAGACGGACAACGACTAACCGACTACGCCACTGAGGCTGACAGCCAGGTTAAGGAATTCATGGACATTACGTAAGCAATTCAATCGAAGCAAAGAAGTGAGGAGTTTAACGTGATTATTAAATCTGAATTCTTAATCCATACGGTCCACAGCTGTACATGGGATCCGAAGGATTGGGATGCGATTTTCCATTTCGAAAGTCTCAATTACATCAACTGTAATTCAAGCCACGGGTCCCTTTGTAAAGTACCAGTAGGGTTGGCAGATTTCAAGATGACAAATAAGGAACGCTTGCCTGATTTCCAGATGGCAAATATAAAACACTTCAATTTTTTTGTCATATGGCAATAAACTAAAGCACCATAGCCATTTAATGAATGAGAGAAGATACCAGGGATGTATTCATTAATAAATACCGGTAACAATATACCAGTGTGAAATATTTATTTAATTTATTACAAACTAACAATGCGTTAAGTCTTTAGATTGAAACGTACCTTTCACAACTATCTGTAATTTGAAGATGAAATTTACAACAATGTTTTATTCAACAAATCTTTCTTGTGAAATTCCTAACAATTCTCATCGTTGTTGAAGTATACAAACAGTTCATAAAATCTTGCTGAACTGAGGTGAGTTTTCTAGAGTTACCCGATTCATCAACGCAAAAACATCAGAAGACACGTAAAATCAAACCATATACATAATTAAACAAAAACCTCACGGACATATTTAAAATTATTTTCACAGACCTGAATTTCTCCAATAACCAAGTGAGTGACTTTGCTACCAAAAATTACTCCCCCATTCTTTACATGCTGTACATGCACATTAGTACCGCTAGCACAGCACCAGAGGCGCTGTTCTCAGTTGTGATGACTGATCTTTAGTCAGAATATTTTGTACTCGATCATAACCACGCTCTTTTTCGCTCTTTGTCTAAACCACGATATTAAAAAACAGAACATTCGGCGTAGGGTTTAAAGTGTGCACCGTAAGTTACGCGGAATAAAATGAGAATAAACCGTAATGTTCCGGGCAAAACCGTACATCTGGCAAGCCTAGGTACCTGTGACAAGCCCACTCAACGATGACGCCAACGTTTCAAGCGAAGGTACCTGCTGTGGATAGTTGTTGGTACTTAGGATATCGCGGTTAATCTGTCTGTCTGTTAGGTCATCAGCCCAGAGGCTGGTTGGATCCTCAAATAGCAACACCAAAGGTTATGCGGTTATAAGGAAACCCCAAAAACCAATGGCAGCACCAAAATGAGGCGTACTAGGCAAGACGAGGAGTGAGGTAGTTTGCCATTGCTTTCCTCACTGGGTCAGAAAGTGATATTGCAGCACGACTGACCCTATGAGCAACACCTTTCATAACACTCAGATCACTAGTCGTGCTCTGAATGTCAATACTCAGCACCACCCATAACCAAGCAACTTCCATATTGTCACAGCCATGGATGAGACTGGGACTTCGGTGAAAGCTACACTTTACTCTGGCCTGTGCCAAGGGATGGATATCGCGGTTAATAACTTTGTATATTTAGTGTATGAAGTCTGCATGTTGTAGTCTCTAATTGCGTGTTACACACAATCGCGGCACTCTACTGGAGCTTAAATGGAAAACCATTTAGAGGTTGTCAGATAATGCAAATCAATCACTCCTCTCGCCTCCGTAGCGCTTCATAGGTTGAACGCACCCCAGTCCAGGCATTGAAACCAGTATTCAGCTAGTAACAGAGCTAGAAATCGAACTTGAGAAGCTAGGAAGGAAGCCATTTAGTTAGATCATGGCAGTGGTATACTTTGATTCTGACTGTACAAGTTCTGAACGTCAAGGACCCAAGTTGTTAGTAACGTTATGTTAACAAGCTACTGCTTGGCGCTGCGTTATCTATGGGTACGGGTGTAATTACCGAGAATTTTCATTCTGTTTGATGCACGATATCGTTAACAGCTTCTGTGCATGTTACAATGATCTAAACACTAGTTACTGTTCATGTAAGAAGCTCTGGACATCGTGGTCATGAGTCTCGTGTACCCTTAAGGCTGGAGAATAGAGACAACATAACTACCGTGTGGACATCGGACAGGTCCTAATGACAAAGAGGATAGGTTATGGTGTGATCACTGGTTAGGCCACATCAACTGGATAGGTTATGGTGTGGACATTTGAAAGGGCGGGAGATGTTGAGTTGTGCCAACGGTCAGTGATGACCACAACAAGGACAGCTGAGTTGGGTTCAGGGTCAGCTCGGAGTAAGGGTCGAATTGACCCCATGGAACTGCCCCCCAGTAGTCACGACTTTAGGAAATCAGTTAAAAAAATACATTTAAAATAAGTTTTGGAAATCAATTAAAATACAGTGAACAGTTAGAATAGGTTTCAAATGCGATGTAGAGTCTGTATTCAAAAGTAGATTAGGTTAGGTTAGGTTTAGTGATTAATTAATGATGTATTCATAAATTACATTTTAACCGTATTTCATGTTTGTTGAAAAGACATTTTAATTAAGGCGTTATTTTGGTAATCATTAAGTGAGGATGTAATAATTTCAATAACTGCCTTTAATTGATATTAAAATGTAATGTTGATACTTGTTAATATTAAGGACATTCAAATAAAAACGAGCGGCCGGACATTAACAAATGGAGAAACCTACCCCATTGAACAGGGGTGCACCTAGACCTCGACCCTCCGAGGATCGGCGGTAAACCGCAGGACCGTTTTGACCGTGGGACTGACTCGAATGTGTCCGGACAGGCCGTAGCAACAGAACAGGTTACGGTGTGGATACTGAACAGTCCGCAGTAACAGACATGTTACGGTGTGGACACTGAATAGGCCGCAGTAACAGAACAGGTTACGGTGTGGACACTGAACAGGCCGCAGTAACAGAACAGGTTACGGTGTGGACACTGAACAGGCCGCAGTAACAGAACAGATTACTACGTGGACATTGGACTGGCCAATAACGTTTTAAGATGTGGTGACAGGTAAACTTCGTGCTATACGCAGATGTCGGCAGGTTCGTCTCAACTGTAGAGGGAACTCCTTATAGTTCGTGCTGTCAAGCTTGTCCTCTTCGAATCTCCTCAGTAGCCCTACGCTCTTGCAGTGTTGCCAGGTCTCCCAAAATTTCAGGAGATTAATGTTTTTTTACCACACACCAGAAAACCAGAAAAAAGAAAAAATATCTCCAGAAATTTCTTCCAATCCAAATTTAAGGAAAATGAATAATAATGATTAATGGCAGACTACATAATATATTTGTGCTGTCCGCGTCTCACTGCGCGACGTTCTATGGATAACATCACTCATTAGGTACTTCCCCGCATTCGTTTTAGGCTCGAATTACGTAATCTCTCCCCTCTTATTGAACTCAAATCTCACGCTTGACTGCTTCATTCGAAGGGAAATCCCCGACCCGCGTATAGTATCAGATCAGGATGTTAAGTGAGTGAGTCACAGTCAGTTGTTCACATCACACCATTCTAGCTGCGTGTTAATCTGTGTCAGAGTTCATAATAGTTAGCTGCCAAGCTTTTTTAGAAATATGGATTCTAGTTCGAGTTCCGATTTGGCAACTGTGTCAAAATCAATAAAGAAAAACGTGAAGTATAGTATAATGCAGAATGGGAGAAAGATTCAACTTTTCAGTGGATGGATTATGTGCGTCATATCATGCCTAAAATTACCAAAGGGCCTGGAAGATCTTGCAAGGGATGTATACAGCTACTTTCATTATAGTCCTAAACGCACAAGTGAACTAAAAGAATTCCAAAATGTTGTGAAAGTAAAGCCCCATAAATTACTTCACCCTAGTCAGACACGCTGGCTTTCTCCGCATATTGTTGCGTCTAGGCTTCTAGAGCAATATGATGCACTAAAACTGTATTTTATCAATTCTGTGGGTAAAGACAGGCTTCTGGCAAGCGACACTCTTTTGCAGAAATTGCATGATAGTGCAACCAAACTTTTCTGGACCTTGTACTGCCTAAATTCAACATTTAAAATCTCAAAGTGCAATCAGAAAGACTTCAAATCCGTACCATGTATCTTGAGGTTGACAGAGCCTTGAGGACAATAGTAGAGTGTTGTATGAAAGAGGACTATCCAAAGAAAACACCCTTGAAAGACGTTGATTATCCAGATCCTTCTCATTTCAAACCTATTGATGAAATGTTCTTAGGCGCAAAAGTTATTTTGTACACTGAAACATGTAAGAATCTTAAGGGAAAGCTAATGTTGGATTACAAAGGATTTGGTTACTATATTCAATCATTTTAGAAGGATAGGAGAGTGAAGTACTGACGTGAAGAGAAGAGCACCTCCACTGCATGCATTCATGCCCTAAATGTACCACAGTATGACATAAATCTTGGAAATATAACGCAAAAGAAATTAAAAATTGTCCAAACATTACTAAAAATAGCTTTGTCTATCATTCTACTTTTTTGATGTTGTTGGTGGTGAACATGATGGCTAGGTCTTCAGTTGCAGTAATCTATATATATAAAGTAGCTTGTCCTGACTGACTGACTGATTCATCATCGCCGAGCCAAAACTACTGGACATAAAGAAATGAAATTTTGGAGATATATTCATATTAAGATGTAGGTGCTCGCTAAGAGAGGATTTTTGGATATTCCGTCGCTAAGGGGGTGAAAAGGGGGGTGAAATTTTAAAATGAGCGTGTCTATATCTCAAAACTTTAAAAGTTTACAGATGTGAAAATTGGTATTTAGAATCTTCTTTAAAAATAAGGAAACACGTCTTTTTTTTGTTTTGAGACAATCCCAATAGGAGGGGCACAAAAGGGTGAAAAAGGGGTTGAATGCCTTTAATCGGGATACCGGTACTTATATCTCAGAAACTGAAGATATTACAGACATGAAAATTGGTACTTTTGATCTCTTTTAAAAATAAAGAAACACGTATTTTTTTGTTTGGGGGAAATCCAATTAATGGGAGGGTGAAAAGGGGGTGAATTTTTAAAATGGGTGCATCTATATCTCAAAATTCTTAAAGTTTACAGATGTAAAAATTGGTACTTAGAATCTTCATTAAAAACAAAGAAACACGATTTTTTTTTGTTTTCGGAAAACCCCAATAGGAGGGGTGAAAAGGGGTGAAAACGTGGTTGAATGACTTTCATGAGGATACTTATATCTCAGAAACTGAAGATATTACAGACCTGAAAATTGGTGTTTAGGATCTCCTTTAAAAATAAAGAAATACATATTTTTTGTTTTTGGAAAATCCAATTAATGGGGGGTGTGAAAAGGGGGTGAATTTTTAAAATGAGTCGATCTATATCTCAAAACTTTTAAAGTTTAAAGATGTAAAAATTGGCATTTAGAATCTCCTTTAAAAATAAAGAAACACGTATTTTTTTGTTTTCGGAAAATCCCAATTGGAAGGGTGGAAAAGGGTGAAAAAGCGGTTGAATGCCTTTAATGAGGCTACTTATATTTCAGAACCTGAAGATATTACAGACCTGAAAATTGGTATTTGGGATTTACTTTAAAAATAAAGAAACAGGTATTTTTTTTATTTTGGAAAATCCAAATAATGGAGGGTGAAAAGGGGGGTGAATTTTTAAAATGAGTGTGTCTACATCTTAAAACTTTAAAAGTTTACAGGTGTAAAAAAATGGTATTTAGAATCTTCTTTAAAAATACAAGAACACGTATTTTTTTCTATCTTTAAATCCCAATAGGAGGGGTGTAAATGGGTGAATAATGGGATGAATGCCTTTAATGAGGATACATATATCTCAGAAACTGAAAATATTACGGAACTGAAAATTTGTATATGGGAGCTCCTTTAAAAATAAGGAAACACGTATTTTTTTGTTTTTGGAAAATCCAATTAATGGGGGTTAAACAGGAGTGACAAACTGGGGTGAATTTTTTGAAAGACTATATCTACAGAATATCTGAGAAACGTAAAATGTTATAGACGTAAAAAGTGGGTATTTGGAATCTCCTGTAAATGTAAAGAAAGATAGGTGATTTGTTCTCGGAAACTCCACGTAAGGGGAAATAAGAAGGGGTGAAATTTTAAAAAGGGAATTTCTACAGTATATCTCAAAAACTTAACATGTTACAGAAGTGAAAAATGGTATTTTTATCTCTATTAAAAATAAAGAAACGTGTATTTTCAGCTTTCGGAAATACCACTTGGGTGGAAGGGGGGGGGGGTAAAAGTGACTGAAAATGGTGTTGAATTCTTTTAATTAGGCTACTGATATCTCAAAAATGAAGATATTACAGACGTGAAATCTGGTTTGGAATCTGCTTTAAAAGTAAAGAAACACGTATTCTCGGAAAATCCAATGAAGGGGGGGTGGGGGGGTGAAAGAATTGAAAAATTAATTGAATTAATTGTATGAGAATACATACATCTAATAGAAACTAAAGTTGTTACGGACGTGAAAATTGGTATTTGAATCTCCTTAAACAAAGAAAAACGCGTTTGGGGGGCGGGAGTGAAAAGGAGTTGAATTCCTTTCATGAAGACACATAAATCAAAAACTGAAGAAGTTAGAGTCGTGATAATTACTATTTAGAAGATCCTTTACTATTAAGGAAACAAGTATATTTTGCCGGAAAATTCACTTACGGGGTGGGGGGGAGGGGAGTGTGAAAGGAAGTGAAAATAAAGTGAATAATTTTTATGGGGATACTTATATCTCAAAACTGAATGTAACAGATGTGAACATTGGTGTTTGGAATATCTTTTAAACATAAAGAAACACGTCTTCTATTTTTTTTGGGGGGGGGGGGTGTAAATAAACTTAACGGCGGTGGGGTGTAAAAGGAGGTGAGATCAATTGATTTTACTGTTCATAATGTACTTAAGGAGCCTCCGTTGCTCAGGCGGCAGCGCGCCGGCTTCTCGCAGCTGGGTTCCGTGGTTCAAATCCCGGTCACTCCATGTGACATTCGTGCTGGACAAAACGGAGGCGGGACAGGTTTTTCTCCGGATACTTCGATTTTCTCTCTCATCATTCATTCCAGCAACACTGTCCAATATTTCATTTCATTTGTCATTCAACGATCATTGCCCCAGAGGTGTGCTTCGGCAGCCGGCACAATTCCTATTGTCGCCGCTAGATGGGGCTTTATTCATTCCATTCCTGACCCTGTCGAATGACTGGAAACAGGCTATATAGTTTCGATGTACTTATTCTGATCATAAACCGATCATTTTTAATCTTTCCTGGGCTGGTTTTCAACAGCCAACTTTTCCTTCGGAGAACGTTCTTAGATTACAGTAGATCCTCCTGGCATGTAAATAAAAATTTAAACACATTTGAAATAAACGATAGGAATGAGATGGACCGTCAAATTGTTCACCTCTATAAAAAGGTCAACAATGCACGGAAGTATGTAATTGGTATCGCCAGAAATCCCGCACACTTGCCTACGCGCGACGATGGTGCTGGTCACATTGTAACAATGACACTGGCAGCAGATGTAATTTACCGCCAAGTAGCGATCTTGCAGCTTGCTGTGGGGTTCAGAACATCTTTTAATAATAATAATAATAATAATAATAATAATAATAATAATAATAATAATAATGTTCTGGACCGTTGTTAAATGTGCGGATCCCCCTGGAAAATGGTCCTGGACGGGTAATGACTAAGAATGCAGTCCGGCCGCGGGTTCAGTACCGCCAAGGCACCTAAGACGACACCACGCCGGATCTCCTGAAGGATTTGATCCATATTAAAAACGCTTATAGGAAAAGATGGCAAAGATTTAGGGACCCAACTGACGGGGTGGAATATCTGGACCTAGCCCGGGAAGTACGAAATCGATTGCTGGAAAGAAAGATTGAAAAATGTGAGGAAACATACCGTAATCTATTAGAAAACGAGTCAGATCGCGAATTTTGGCGGATTCTCGCAGAAAACGAGTCAGATCGCGAATTTCGGCGGATTATATATCTAAAACAATTAGCATTCAATTATAAATTTCAGTATAATACCATAGCGAAGCACGGGTATCTTGCCAGTTACTATATATCATCATTGAGTCATATTTGACCCCAAAAAACTATGTTTGGTCATATCATTGTTTAAACCGTTCTTCCAAGTATTATTCACATGTTTTGTACCGATATGAAAATCAAGATCCATGGTCTCTTTCCAGTCATTCGACCGGGTAGGAATGGAATGAATAAAGCCCCCATCTAGCGGCGAGGATAGGAACTGTGCCGGCTGCCGAAGCCTGTCGCACTCCTCTGAGTTTTATACCAATATTGCCAAGTTATTTTCTTCGTCCTTGGTTATTTTCGATTTCCTTTCCTTCCAAATATTCTGTATTTAAATGAAGTTATCTTCAAAGTTCATTTAAACATAAACGAAGTTCCTTTAACTTCCAGAACTTTTATTCATTCAGTGCAACTCCGCTGAAAAGGAAGAACAAAGTAATATTTTTCACGTAATTTTATTCAAATAAGAATTTTGCACGTAGTTGTATGCAAATACCAGTGGACGAGCAGCAGTATCATCCATCGTATGGGTTACCCGAAACGCAGTGTCAAAAATGTGGAAAAAGTACCATGATAACAATGATGTGACTGACAGACCGAGGGTGACAGCGCCACGTCAAGATTGGTATATCCGCGTAACAGCGCAAAGGAGACGAACTTCGACAGATCAACAATTACGAGAGAACTCCTTGACGTCAACCGGTGTCCGTGTAGGTGTCGTCCTGATTGCGAACAAGTGTGTACCTGAAGGGGATGATTTGGGTTTGACACACATTAATGAGTTCAGATTGCGAACAAGTGGGAAATACCAAGTTGCCCAACCCGCTTGACTAGAAATGTTGACTTGGATATGAACAAAATTCTAATTTGACGGGCTACAGAAAAATTAACCCTCAGTTGGTACGGTACTCCAAGTTCTGGTACACACAATTGGAATACTGGGTAATACACACACAAAATGTTAAAAGCATGTAAGAAAAACCCACTTGTTTCCAAATAAACTGGCTATTTCACTTCTTATGTATTATTTTGAATAATAATAATAATAATAATAATAATAATAATAATAATAATAATAATAATAATAATAATCAATATTCTAAAGGCTAATGCCTTGTCGATGCAACCACTCACTTCTTTCATTGGCATAATAATAATAATACCCGGCAAGTTGTCCGTGCGGTTAGGGGCGCGTGGCTGTGAGCTTGCATCCGGGAGATAGTGGGTTCGAATCCCACTGTCAGCAGCCCTGAAGATGGTTTCCCGCGGTTTCCCATTTTCACACCAGGTAAATGCTGGGGCTGTACCTAAATTAAGGCCATGGCCGCTTCTTTTCAACTCCTAGGCCTTTCCTATCCCATCGTCTCCATAAGACCTGTTTGTGTCGGTGCGACGTAAAGCCACTAGCAAAAAAGAAATAATAATAATAATAATAATAATAATAATAATAATAATAATAATAATAATAATAATAATAATAATAATAATTGTACCGGGCGGTACACCTCCACTCCGCTAATTTAAAATGTGCGCCTGTTGAAACTCCTCTGCTGGAGGAAGTCTGAACTTTATTGACAGTATTAATTTTCTACCGTCTCAGAAGATGTCACCACGTGGAAAATTTTGAGTTTTTGAACTGTGTCATTTTTGATGTGTTTTTGTTTCGCTTGAAGTAAGAAGTGTGAACTTTCTCTTCTAGAGGACACTACTGAAGATCTACAATAGTGCAACCTAGTGCGGAGTCAAAGAACTATTTTTTTTGGAGAAAATTTAATTTCAAGAGTTTGTTCTTTGTTAAATTTCTTTCTATCATTGTTTAAGTTGGCAATATTTACCCCTTTCTTCCCCTTGTGTTGAACCTAACCAATCCCGAATTTCTTCAATTAATTTCTATCCAATCAGATGTATCTTCCATCAACTTGAATCTGTTGCGGGGTCCTATCCAATAAAGAGTTTGTGGGAGGGTGTTTTCTTTCCCCTAACGCCTAGAAACTTCCGCGAGAGGATATAAACTGCTGATTTTTGGGTCTCTCGGCCACTTCTGTTCCATCTTTCAGTGTGTTAAGTACATAGCAGGGGGCGGGAAGCGCCTCTTTCTTCTCCAGCCGTTCAACACAAGGTAATGGCCGATTAATAACTTCTTTCTTTGCTAGCTCAGCAGTTTAACTTTCGGGGCGGGTTCTAAGCGTTCAACCATGTAACCTTTTCCTAAAATGTAACTTCTCTTTTCATCTACTCTCTTGTAAAACGACATATTGGGATAGAGAGTGCTAACCCTCTCGAGCTCCCACTCACATTGTCTTGAGGTGAACTTATTTTCTCAACCTATTCTTCGTTAATGTAAAACAATTGTTCTTTTCTTAAGTCACCTCTTTAGCATGGGATTAGCCCTTGTATTAACGGCCTAGTGCCAAGTTGGTCTTAATCAAAGTGTATTAGGAGTGCAAGTTCGCCTCCTCTCAAATTGTTTTAGAGGTCATTTAATTAACCTGCTTTTCATTTAATAGACCTCAGTAGAATGGGTATTTTACCCCTGTGTTTATGTCCGTTGAGGACAACTTGAAGGTGGAGTTTGGTGTGGCCTGGGAGAGGCTTAAATTAAAGAGCGTGTGGCTCTTTTGGAAACGGAGTGTTGTATGCCTCGAGGAGGCTTTACTATGTAATGTGGAGCAAGTGCTCCAGGGTTTGATTGGGGTCTTCTGCCCCTTTGTTAAAATTTGTATATCGGAAAGTTGGGCTAGTTGCTCAAGAAGTGTGAACTCAGGGCTCGAAGCCCAAACTCTGTTACCCCTGTAATTGTACATTTCAAATTGTGTTTCGGCTACTAAGTACCTGTTCTTTGTTATTACTGAATATTGAAAAGAAAATATAACCTCGTTAAATTTTACATTAACTTTGATTCCGTAGTTTGAAACCCATTCACGCCCGCACCTTCTTACACCTCTACCTACCACCAAAACACGGTAACAAGTGGTAGCAGAGCGTGGTTGAATGGGTCTCAATTTAGCCCCTTTTGACGGCTAAATATTGTTTGTTCCGAACTCTAACTATTTTCCCAGTTGCTGGAATTTTTTGAGTTTTTCAAAATTGGTCTGTCATCATGCCCGGCCCTCGCGATGTTCTCCTTCTTAACTATTTGCGCAAGGAGGAGTTGATCTATGAATTAACTATCAGAAATGTGCAATCTGGAGGCACGGTTGCAATAGACACTAACAAACTTAGAGAGTCCCTTGATTTGCCCATTTCCATCCCCAATTTGGGAGAGAAAGAAATTGACGACTCTCTTTCCACGATCACGGAGAATATTACTGGGCTAGCTTCGGTAGTTAGTTTTTTTGATGAAAATGATCCGTCTCCTAATCAAATTAAGCGTGTGCAAGGCAGGCTATATCATTTTTCGAATAGGGTTAACGATCTGTTGTCTCTAAAACTGAATGATGTTCAGAGGAAGGAAGCTAGTACGCTCCTGGAAAATATTTCCGAATTATCTAGTAAGGTCACTCAATTGTTAACTGGGGAAGTTCCTCCCAAATCTGATCAACCCACCATAGTAAATGCAGGTAGTGAGGAAGCGCCTCCCAAGGGAGAAGTTAATAGAATAACCGTTGCTGCTCAAACTATCCCTGCCCCATTGGACGAGTCTGAACGCCGTGCATCGCTGAGTAACATCCGTTCTGAATTAACTTCCTTGCCATTGAAACCTTTACCTACTATGTCACCCGGGTTTAGTAGCTTGCCTCATCCATTGGCAATGTTGCTCAGAGGTATATCTAAGTTTTCCGTTAATACCACCAGTGACGTAATTTCATTTTTAAGATTTCTAGTGGAATTTCAGGATCATGCCCTTGTTTTTTCTCTTTCTCCATGTCAAATCCTGCAAATTATCTATCCGTATGCTATTGGTATTCTCTCTGATAAAATCGTAAGAGCCATTGCCGAGCAATCATCTATTGAGGATTTCCATGCCCATTTGCTAGCTAACTTCATCCCTGCTAGGGCCAGGTCCTCCCTTATTCAGAAGTACTATTATCGTGTACAGCGCTTGGATGAAAAATTGGCTGATTTCATACAGGACATTAAGTTTTATACTAGGGTGTTTGCCCTTCATTTTCCTGAAGATCAGATTGTACAGGCTATTGTAGAGGGAATTTCACCTCCCTATAGGTCATATTTGTGTTTCGCGGCGTGCCCGCAAACTTTCTCGGAACTTGAAGCATTGGCCGTCTCAGCGGAAGGAGTTAGATACGCCGATTCTTTGCGTGTCGCGAAAGAACCCCCGCCTTCCATTAGTAATACTCGGCCTCCACCTCGCCGATCAGTCACCCCCCGTAAATGTTATGCTTGCGGGTCGCCTGACCATCTGCGCAATAAGTGTCCTCTGATCAAGTCTAGTAGGGCAAATAATGGAGCTGGTTCATCACAAGGCTGTTTTAAATGTGGGGCTTTCTCACATATCGCAAAGAATTGTCCCAATTCGAATAGCACCCCCTCCTGCTCAACTTCTGGTGTAACTTCCAACAACAATCAAAAGTGACTAGTGGCTGCGGCTGAGTCAACTAATTCTGCTTCCCAAGGCTCAGCCCCTGGCAAAAAGGTCGAGAATTCAGGGAACGATAAGTCTTCGAATACATCTTTTGAATGCCCCAAAGAGTGTCTTAGGATTGCGGCGGATACCCCCGCACCTGTTCCTTTTCTTAAGATTGAGTTAAATAACGAGCCTATAACAGCTCTCAGATTCAGGCAGTGTTTGTTCGATTATTTCGGCTGAATGGTATTCTAAATTGAAATCGGTTTGTAAACTACCTGACTACGTCTCATCTTCTATTCAATATGTTTCGGCTAATTCATCTCCATTAGAAATTCTAGGTTCCTTACTGGTCAAGATTCGTATCTTTAAGTTTACATGGAAAATTAAATTGTTTGTGGCCAAGCAATTGTCTTGCCCCATTATATTGGGAGCTGACTTTATTTCTCACACTGGTCTTGTGCTCGATCTCCAGTCTAGGTCGTGCACATTCAAATTTGCTTCTAGTTGTAAAATACCACTATTAAAGTGTAATTCTGTGTCATGTTCATCTATTTCGCCTACCCAGGATGAGATGTTGTTAGACCTTAGACATCTACCTGAGGAGCAGGCTGATAGTATTCGTAAATTATGTCAGTCATTTCCAGAGGTGTTCTCTGATACTCTTGGTGTTACTGACCTTATTGAATACAAAATTGAGGTCACGGATTCGATTCCTGTCCGTTTTCCACCTTATAGGCTATCTCCACCTAAAATGAAGGCTCTGAAAGAAATTATCGATCAGATGTTGCAGGATGGTATTATTAGGCCCTCTAAGTCGGCGTATTCATCGCCTATTTTTCTAGTCCCGAAACCCCAAGGAGGCTTCAGGCCTGTCATTGATTACAGGGCTCTCAATCGGAAGGTGGTGTTGCAATCTGTGCCCCTTCCTGACCTTCATTCTTGCTTTTCATGGTTTCGTAAGGCCAAGTTCTTCACTATCTTGGACTTGAATCAGGCCTATAATCAAATTCCCCTTGCCGAAGAGTCTAAACACCTTACAGCGTTTGCCACGGACTGGAATTTATATGAATACAACCGCGTGCCTTTCGGGCTCCCCACGGGGGCAGCTGTGCTCACTAGGCTACTAGATAAGGTCTTCTCCGACATCAAATTCGAGTACTTATATCACTATTTAGATGATGTCGTCGTATTTTCAGAGACTTTTGAAGAACATCTAGATCATCTGCGAGAAGTTCTCGATCGCCTTCGTAAGGCTGGGTTAACTGTTAAGTTGTCCAAGGTTGCCTTTGCTAAGCCCTCTATGTCATTCCTAGGGCATATTGTGTCACCCGATGGTGTAGCAGTCGATCATTCTAGAACACAGGCCATCCGTGATTTTAAACCTCCCAAGGACATTAAAGGCATCGCCAGGTTTATTGGTATGGTGAATTTCTTCAGAAAGTTCATTCCTAACTTTGCTAATAGAGCGGCGCCCTTAAACCTCCTTCGTAGGAAAGGTATCAAATTCGAGTGGGGACCTTCTCAACAAGCCGCTTTTGAAGATCTTAAATTAGCACTTTGTAATGCCCCTGTACTTGCTATGCCTGATTTCTCGAAGAAATTCATAGTCCAAACCGACGCGTCGTCGTCAGCAGTAGCTGCAGTCCTTCTTCAAGAGACTGAACTAGGGAGGCGACCTATCGCCTATGCCTCTAGGACCTTGTCGGCTCAAGAAGCCAAGTATTCCATCTATGAGCTCGAAGGTTTGGCAGTCTTATTCGCCTTAGAGAAGTTCCGTCTCTATTTGGAACATGTCAAATTCGACCTGGAGACAGATAATCAAGCCTTAAGCTGGGTCTTAGGTAGGCCGCGTCGTACTGGTCGTATAGCCCGCTGGGCCATCCGTATTTCCGCCTTCCAGTTTGATGTTAGACATATCAGAGGTACCGAAAATGTTGTTGCTGATGGACTCAGCCGTATGTTTCATAACGACGTCGAGACCCACGAACCGGTCGACAGTTCATCACCTCCCGAGTCCATACTATCTGGTGTTAATGCCATCTTAACAGATGCTCCCATGCTTTTTAGGGATATTGAGAAATACCAACGTGAAGATCCGACGCTGGCTCCGATAATGGAAACCCTTTCTTCTGGGGAACATGTTGTCCCTTATGTTCTGAGGAATGGTGTTCTATGTTGCCCATCGAGGCATGATAGGATGATGAAAGTTGTCGTTCCAGCTGTTCTTGTACCTATGATCTTCAAGTATTATCATGAGACCCCATTAGGAGGGCATCTTGGAATCTTTAAAACTCGTGAGAAGATTCGTGAAATGTTCATCTGGAAAGGTATGGACGGTGAAATCCGGGAACTTGTAAAAGCTTGTAAATCTTGTTTGCTCAGTAAACCCACCATGTCCACCAAGGTAGGCCTTTTGTCTTCGCATCAAGCGTCGCGCCCCATGGAACGTCTGTATATCGATTATGTAGGACCCTTCCCCCAGTCAAAGGGTAATGCTAACAAGTTCATCTTTGTGTGCGTAGATGGTTTTACCAGATTTTCTTGGTTATTTCCGACTAAGCTGGCTACCGCTCAGTCTACCATTACCTGCTTAAATTCTATTTTTGCTTCTTTTGGTCCGTGTCAATATATTGTATCTGATAATGCTAAGGCTTTTACATCTAATTTATTTCGTAAATTCTGTTTTGACTTATCAATCTCTCATGTAACTACTTCTGCTTATTACCCTCAACCATCTCTGGCTGAAAGGGTTAACCGTAATCTCAGGTCAGCACTTATTGCCTATCATCATGAAGATCATTCCAGGTGGGACACGTCCCTGCATTGGATAGCTTTTGCTTTGAATTCGGCGGTTCATGAATCTCACAAGTTTACTCCAGCTTCTTTGATGTTCAAGTTTGTTCCCAACTCGCCGCTCTCTAACCTCTGGTCTCTGAATGACATTCTACCCGAGACAATAGATCCGGATAACATTAAAGATCTTTGGAAGAAGGCTAAAGCCAATCTTAAAGTGTCTCATGAAAAGGTTAGGGAAAGGTATGATCGTGGACGGAGACCCACCACTTTGAAGGTAGGTGACCAGGTGATGGTCAAGAATTTTGTTCCCGCGGGCAAGCTTGCTCCCAGATTTCATGGGCCATGCATTATTCTTGATTTCCTTACCCCGGTTACGTTGTTATTAAGCAATCCAGCCACCGAGAGGATATTTAGGGTTCACCTGTCACAGGTGAAACCAGTGTAAATTTTGTGTCAACTTGCTTCATATAATTTGAAAGGAATATGAAGGTTATATTTCTTTTTGAGTTCAACTCTTAAGGCATTCTGCTCCTTCTATTTTATTTTATATGTAAGCATTTCTTGTAAACCTCCCTGATTGTTAAACTGCCATCCTGTCCTTGCCACGGCCATTACCACGCTCCCGTCTCCTGCTCCAACACACACAGTGGCTTAACTCAGGCCATGGATATTTGCACGCCGCTGGCCCCTCAACCTCTCCACAAGCCTGTACCCTCAAAAAAGATGATGGTCCAACACAATTCTGCCGCCAAGCTTTAATGTTTCAGTGCCCCCGCAGCCGCGCGGCGCCGTGCAGCAACTGGAGCTGAGGACGGGCCCCCTCGGCCCCAGCGAGGACGACGTGTGCACGGCGAGCCGGAGCTCTCCTCCCGGCCAAGGCTGATGTGCGGCGCACGACCTGCTACTTGCCCGCAGCCTGTATATGTTCACCGCGGGCGCGGCGTGCTTCAACACCTCTGCTCCCCTCATAGTGCGGGCGAGCGGTATCTCAGGGTACTTGAGGGGTCCGAGCGACCTTCTTTGGACGCAAGCAGCAACGGCCGGTCTGGCCATCCCACTTCATCTCCATCTACTACATGAACAGATACTATAAGTAATGACTACACTTGGGAATTCAACAGCAATATTTGGTGGACATTGCAAAATTTTCCTTCGCTTTTAAGTATTAAAAGTTATCTTCAGAAATTCAACTTCTACAAATATAAAGACTTTACTTCATCTGCAACAACAAATTTTGAAATCAAATCAACCCCAAATTAAGAAAATCTTATACATTTTTTTGGCAATCAATCTTCATACCCACAGCATAACTTGGACCTTGTTTCAAACTGATTTCATGTGTCATCCCTGGAGGAACTTTTGGGGGGGGGGAGGTCTGTACCGGGCGGTACACCTCCACTCCGCTAATTTAAAATGTGCGCCTGTTGAAACTCCTCTGCTGGAGGAAGTCTGAACTTTATTGACAGTATTAATTTTCTACCGTCTCAGAAGATGTCACCACGCGGAAAATTTTGAGTTTTTGAACTGTGTCACTTTTGATGTGTTTTTGTTTCGCTTGAAGTAAGAAGTGTGAACTTTCTCTTCTAGAGGACACTACTGAAGATCTACAATAGTGCAACCTAGTGCGGAGTCAAAGAACTATTTTTTTGGAGAAAATTTAATTTCAAGAGTTTGTTCTTTGTTAAATTTCTTTCTATCATTGTTTAAGTTGGCAATATTTACCCCTTTCTTCCCCTTGTGTTGAACCTAACCAATCCCGAATTTCTTCAATTAATTTCTATCCAATCAGATGTATCTTCCCCCAACTTGAATCTGTTGCGGGGTCCTATCCAATAAAGAGTTTGTGGGAGGGTGTTTTCTTTCCCCTAACGCCTAGAAACTTCCGCGAGAGGATATAAACTGCTGATTTTTGGGTCTCTCGGCCACTTCTGTTCCATCTTTCAGTGTGTTAAGTACATAGCAGGGGGCGGGAAGCGCCTCTTTCTTCTCCAGCCGTTCAACACAAGGTAATGGCCGATTAATAACTTCTTTCTTTGCTAGCTCAGCAGTTTAACTTTCGGGGCGGGTTCTAAGCGTTCAACCATGTGACCTTTTCCTAAAATGTAACTTCTCTTTTCATCTATTCTCTTGTAAAACGACATATTGGGATAGAGAGTGCTAACCCTCTCGAGCTCCCACTCACATTGTCTTGAGGTGAACTTATTTTCTCAACCTATTCTTCGTTAATGTAAAACAATTGTTCTTTTCTTAAGTCACCTCTTTAGCATGGGATTAGCCCTTGTATTAACGGCCTAGTGCCAAGTTGGTCTTAATCAAAGTGTATTAGGAGTGCAAGTTCGCCTCCTCTCAAATTGTTTTAGAGGTCATTTAATTAACCTGCTTTTCATTTAATAGACCTCAGTAGAATGGGTATTTTACCCCTGTGTTTATGTCCGTTGAGGACAACTTGAAGGTGGAGTTTGGTGTGGCCTGGGAGAGGCTTAAATTAAAGAGCGTGTGGCTCTTTTGGAAACGGAGTGTTGTATGCCTCGAGGAGGCTTTACTATGTAATGTGGAGCAAGTGCTCCAGGGTTTGATTGGGGTCTTCTGCCCCTTTGTTAAAATTTGTATATCGGAAAGTTGGGCTAGTTGCTCAAGAAGTGTGAACTCAGGGCTCGAAGCCCAAACTCTGTTACCCCTGTAATTGTACATTTCAAATTGTGTTTCGGCTACTAAGTACCTGTTCTTTGTTATTACTGAATATTGAAAAGAAAATATAACCTCGTTAAATTTTACATTAACTTTGATTCCGTAGTTTGAAACCCATTCACGCCCGCACCTTCTTACACCTCTACCTACCACCAAAACACGGTAACAATAATAATAATAATAATAATAATAATAATAACCTATTAATAATACAACTCTCACTAATCCACCATAAACAACTACCCCTCCAGTTGTCATACAATAAAAAAGATAATCTTCTAAATGGTAAGATGACCTCAAACAAAATTATTAAATATTTTCAATAAGAAAAAAATATTTTTAAAATATAGTTAGGTTATCTAAAACATCCCAGTGTACCAGTTAATGTTGATACTAATAGAACAAAAAATACATATGAGATTGTTTTGAAAATAGTATCAGTTTTATGTATCTCACGTCAACACTACTCTCTTGTTCGCAATACGGACAGGGTATATTTAGTTGTTCGGAATCAGTTCAGCTTAAGCCACGGTCGAGCGCGGACGTATAGTGTGGTGGGTCCCGGGAGTGGGAGTAGGGAGAGAGAGTGCTGAGTGCTGGAAGGTTGTGTGGAGTTGCATCGACAATGATTGGTGTGGAACAATATAGAGCTACTATAGGAAGATGGCAGGGGAGAAAGAAGAAAGAAGAAGTGAAATCAGGTGGGTGTAAAATGAAAATGGAGATTAAAGGAGAATTATTGCTTTCAGCGGCGGTGGTTATGATGTTGCTATGGATTGGGGGGGGGGTCGAGCTGAACCCAGGTCCGACATCTAGTAGAAACGAGGAATGGGTAGACTTTGAAGAATTCAGAAGCCTAGTAAAAGAAGTGGTTGAAGAAGCCTGCCCCTTTGAGCAACTGAAAAAGATGATTCAAGAACAAACTAGGGAGTTTGAGAAAATGAAGGTATGGTTACGGGAAAGGACTGACGATATAACATCTCAAGTGAGGAGTAACGCCGAAGAAGTGGCAACATTGAGAGAATAAATAGGACGATTAGAAGAGGAGACGCAGAAACTGAAAGCAGAAGTGGAGGCTAACACTTTTAATCGAAGGAAGAAGTGCCTATTTATATATGATGTGCCGGAGGAGTGGAGAGAAGACAGAGTGCTTACAACCTATAAAGTAGTGGACATAATACAGGGAAAATTGAAAGTTAATTTTAGTGAAGTGGACATAGACGATGTGCAGAGAGTGGGAAGAATTAGGGGCAACAGGCCGATCAAAGTTCAACTATTTTCTACGCTGATGGCTGATGCTGTGATAAGCAATGCGGGTAATGTGCAGAGGGAAAAAATATGGATTAAGAGAGACGTGGGAAAGGAGGCGATTAGGAATGAGAAAATACTTAGAAAGCACAGGATTCTAGCTATAAATCAGGGGCTGAGAGCAACTATCAAAGGACAAGAACTGGTGGTGTCAGGCAGCAACTGGAAGAGAATCTGGACTGTGAATAGTTTGATGGACTTAGAAAGGAAGATAAAACAAGACGAAGAAAAAGAGAGAAGTGCTGCGATCAGTGGGGAACAGAGGCAGAATACCGAAAGTAACAGTGTACTGTGTGAACAGAGGCAGGGAGAGGTACCAAGTGAAAATGTGACCAGAAACAGTGAAGAGGAAAGGCAGGAAAGTGAAGGCAGTGTAGTAAGGGAAGCGCAGGGAAAAAAGGCGAGGTCAGAGACAACTTGGGGGAGTCTTGACCTGAGTAGGAACAGAGGGAGGAGCAGAAGATTAAGGGACCTGAAGGGAGCTGAAGTTGGTGGCAAAGGAAGTCAACAGAGTGAAGATAGTGATGAAATGGCGGCCAAGAGAGGTGGTAGAGAAGCAGGAAGGAATAAAAAATTGACAGACATGTGGGGTACAGGTGGAAATGAAGGGGGTGTTATTACGCGAAGTAAAAAAACATTAGAGCTTTGAATAGTGATGTCGGAAGCTGAAATTGGTTGTATAAAGTGTAGTTTGTGGAGGGCTATTTATTTATGAAATATGTGAGTGTTGAGAGTGAGTAGAGTTGGGATTGTGGAGGTTGAAATGTGGTGATGGAGAAGTGATGTTGTAATTGGATGTATAATGAGGAGTGTGGAGAGGGAGCAGAGTCATGATGGTGGAGGTTGAAATGTGATGAGGGAGAAGTGATGGTATAAGTGATGGTATGAGTGAGTGAAGATGGGAGTGTGAGAGTGATGAGTTAACGGATGTGTGGGTGTTGAATTACGAGTACATTGTTAGTAAGGAATGAAGTCATAAGTGGATGCTGGTAGAGTGATGGTAGATGTGTTGTTATGGAATTTAAGAGCAAGAGGTGGTATATGTATTGTTGTTGTAGGATTTATTGATATGTAGGTATTGGAAATAGGGGTAAGATGTTAATTTGTGGCGGAATTGTGGAGATGGAGTGGTGTGTGGTGTATTTATTGCTATAATGTGGAGATCGAGAATAGATGGTAGAGGTATATCTTTTAACTATATGGTATTTTAGAGAAGTAGTACATAGGGGTTTATATGTATTTGTGAGAGTTGGGAAACTGTGGTTTTGTGGACGAGATGGCAAATTTAATGTTGAGTAAGGATTGGTATTTGAATTAGATCAAGCATGGTTAAGCAAGGATGAAGCAAGGATGAAGTTGCAACAGGAGAGGAAAAATGTAAACACAGACACGGCGGGTGAGGTAAGGTTGTCTGGGCTCAGCAATCCGTAGTAGGTCAAGCAGAAGAACAATGGCGGTGATGGAATGTGCCGTGTCGACAAGGACAGTTGGGTAGAAGGTGTAGTCTTGCTCCGGGATTGCATATGTGCTATTCTATGTTTATTTTTAAGTATGCGCTAGCCTTTCTTTTTGTCTTTTTTTCTTCTTTCTAGGGCTAACGGTTCCTCGAGGGAATTGGCCGTGGGCCATTTGTTTGTTTATATGTCGTTTATTATGTAAGGGTGGTCGTAATGGTAAGGGCTGGGTATGTTTGAAGTTATTATTTAAGGCTGAATTTTATGCTGGAAGGTGGTGCAGGAGAAGTATAGAGAAATGATGGTGTAGATGACAAGGAAAGAGGGACAAGGGTGAGGAGGACTCACCCGTAAGAAGTCGGGGTGGGGAAGGGCCCAAGACAAATATACTTAGGCGGGTCATGACATGAAGACACTGAGGATGACTACTGGGTGACCCTATCAGAGGGAGTCACATATCTGGAGTATCCGACGGACTTCATGGCATGTCCAAGGGGTACGTTTAGAAATGGAATGGTGAGAGGGAAAACATTGTCATCTGGTTAGATCTTGGGGCCTTCAGGAGATCTCCACGGGGAGGGCCGGTCGGGTCATCATCGGGAGGGCGGCCTTCTTCTCACCAGGGGTGATGACTCAGCCGGACAGTAGGTTTTTATGTGGTGTTCTTTTCTTTTTGTCTTTGCCTATAATCTGTGGTGTTCTTTTCTTTCTTTGTATGTATATTAACTATGTCTGTTTGTTTTAAAGTTAGTAGAAGTTTGTGTGTGTGGCTAAAGTTGAACACTGTTATTTTTCTCATTCAACGGATCAATTTGGTATTTGTTTACTGTGATCTAGAGAAAAAAAATAATAATAAAGAAAAAGAATAAAGAATAGTTGTTCGGAATGTGGACGGTTTGTGCCTTGTTCGCAATTTGGACGGTGTATCTGCACAAACTGTACGCAATCGGTTGCATAGTGCCCAATTAAGTCCATTTCGACCGATTCGACGCGTTCTTCTAGTGTTGAGAAGAAAAGGAGGGCCATCCAACATCTTAGTGGGGGTTGGATGAATGGCGTAATGTCATGTTTGCAGATGAAACATGGATATCACTTAGGTCAGATACACGACGACAAAAGGCGTGGAGACGTAAAAAACACGGTGGAAAGTACCAGGACGTTCAAGAGGAGATGGTGTAATGTTTTGACCTGTATTCATCCTACTACAGTACGTGACGCATGGTCAGCGTGGCGAATCCTCTCGGCCGTTATTCTTGGTTTTCTAGACCGCATCCACTATCTTACTTTCAGCCAGCTCGTCAAATGTTATCTATCACGTACGCTGAGTGGATCTCGAACCAGCCCTCAGATCCAAGTAAACAAAAGTATAACCTGGTAGAGAATCGAATCCGGGGCCCTGAAGTATAATGCAGACTCGCTACCTCTACACCACATCACGTATTACAGAACTTAAGTAATTAAAACGAATAATAACAATTCAACAATAATACAAAGTATAACTTGCGGGAAACAAAGATTGACTATAGTGGGGTGTGGTAGCCACGAAACATCGTCAGTAGTTTCTTACCAAGGCGAGCGAGGTTCAAATTGCAGGCAATGCAGGAGGGATTTTTTTAAAATTAAATGTCATGCCACGGAGTCAACGTAAAAATTGGTGGTCTCGTGGCTATGATCACGATATCAGTAGTCGCGAAAAACTGCAAGCTGGATTCTTGTTTAGCTTGATCTGTTCATTAGGATAGATTATTTATTAGATCGCTCTACTGGAGATATGTAAGGCGTGATCAAAAAGTGTCCGTGTGAGGGCGTTGCTGCAGCGGACATGAAACGTAGCGTGACTCCGATGCGGATATATAAGCACGGACATATAGGTAACGGGATTAGTGCGGCAGTCGTGTCGTGTCGAGGTTTGGGCGTTAAATGCGCCCTCGTGAACTATGGCAGCGTTATGACCAAATGCGTCCAAACAGGACCAAAGTGCTCTTATTCTGTTCTTGGTTGCCGAAGGACAAACACTTGTGGACATCCCATCGGAGAATGAAGACTGTGTATGGGGCAGCATGTCTGTCGAAAACCACCGTTGTGGAATGTTGCACCAAGTTCCGACGTTTCGACACAAGACGCCGGTCGATTTGGGAGGCTAGCCTCATCCATTACGGTCAACAACAACTACTCAAGTGGGAAACACTCTAGCACCCACCCTATGGTCCTGATCTCTCCACATGTGATTATCACGCCTCCAGTCCCCTCAAAAACGCCTTGAACGATCGATATTTCCTGTCCAAGGAGGATATGCAGCAGGCGGTTACGGACTTCTTCACGCAGCAGTAGACAGTGTTTCACCACACGGGGATCTTCAACCTGGTGCGACGGTGGAATGAGTGCCTCAATGCCCACGGCGATTTTGCCTGATTGGCATCGATTCAGGACTGTACAGCCGTAGAGCGGAATCTTTTGGATCGCCCCTTATATGAGGGCTGGGACAAAAGCCACGGAAACTATTTTTTCTTGAAGATACCAGTCCGGTTGTAAAATGTGACATATACAGACGAAAGGACAAGGTGTTAACTACATGTGTGGACAATGAATAGCACTGAAATATCGTAACACACTAATTTATTACGGTACTATACAGTTTGTTAAAAATGAAGCCATGTTTTCCAGTGTTGACTTAGTTAAATGTAGCAAAGGCTTTTCAGTCTGTCAAACACATAGCAAATACAATGTAAATTAAAACACTAAAAGCATATCTGTAAAACACACACTAACATACAAAGAATGACATGTTTCGTTCTACAAGAACATCCTCAGATTCTATCAAATCACTTAAAATAAACTTATATATGTACAGTATTGTTTACGTAGCGTAAACTTGTCAATGATAGAGAGATAAGTGATAACATGAAACAGTAATGACAAAAAATAAATTATATACAATTATAATATAGTGAAAAACTTACGTATTTATCTAGACTGCCGATGTTAAGTCTGTTGTCACCAAACACTATTTCAGGACTGTGGTCATGGAAAGTTTGTGGTGAGCCACGCTGTGCGTGGAGAGGGGAGGGCAGGACAGGGAGGGGCCTAGTAGATCGATGTGGATCTCTCCTATTGGATGATAAAATCGGGTAGACTATAGAGTGGAGAGGGGGGGAGCGCTGTGGAACTTTCCATCAACATTGGAGGGGGGGAGAGATGTTATGGACCTATTTCATGTTAATTGTACCTGTATGTAATATGGATGAATGTAATTATTATAATTTTTTATTATTTATAATAGGTGAATGAAGTACGGAACGGTATTATTATTATTATTATTATTATTATTATTATTATTATTTACGATAGAAGCAATTTAAGGAGTAGGTGTCAGATATTATGCGAGTAGAGCAAATAGGGGGGAAATTATTTAAATGTGTATTATTATTATTATTATTATTATTATTATTATTATTATTATTATTATTATTATTATTTACGATAGGAGCAATTTAAGGAGTAGGTGTTGTTAGATATTATGTGAGTAGAGCGAATAGGGGGGAATTATTTAAATGTGTATGCTCATTCAGGTTATTGGCATTAGTATTTTTTGCGACGTAAATTTCTATTGCTTCTTTTATATTCAAAGATTTACTTTTATTTTCGAAGTGTAAAATTTTTAGATCAGTGTTGATGTCTGTGAAATAGTGTGAACAGTCGTAGATGTGCTCCCCGAAGGCTGAATGCCGATTATATCTGATCGCGTTTTTGTGTTCTTTGTATCTTGTATGAAAATTACGTTTTGTTTGACCTATGTATGTGGCGTTGCAGTTAGGTTCTTGGCACTTGAGTTCATACACTCCTGACTTTGAGAAAGGGTCCTTTTTGTTTAAGTTGCACCTGCTGAAGTGTCTCTGTAGTGTGTTATTCGTTCGAAAAGCTACTTTTAAACCTTGTTTCTTGAAAATGTTAGCTACTTTGTATGTGTTATTGTTAACATAGTTGAGAACCACGTAGTTTTCTTTGTCGTGTGTGGTGCTTTCCCGGCGACTTTTCTTATGTTTATTTAAAAGTTTATCCACTGTGCCTGGAGGATGGTTGTTTTCTTTCGCGATTTGTTTAATTATTTGCATTATTTGCTCTATGTATCATTGTATTCAGTCCTGCTATTTTGTGTGTGTATGGGTGGTTCGAGTTGTTGTCAATAGTGTGTGACGTCTGAGTGGGCTTTCTGTATACCTTGTAAGATAGGTTGTCATTATTCCTGTTGATTGTGATGTCTAAATAGTTTATTTTCTTGTTATTTTCTGGTTCCATTGTGAAGCTGATGGATTTGTGTAAAGAATTTAGAGTGTTTAATAACTGGTCTGCATTAGTGACGTCATTATCATATATGCATATGACGTCATCTAAAAATCTGCTCCAATGTAAGATTCCTTTTGAAAGCTGGCCCATTAAGAACATGTTTTCGAAGTTATTGAGAAAAATGTTTGCTATTATACCTGATAACGGTGAGCCTATGGCTAGCCCTTCTGTTTGGCAATAGATTTTGTCGTTAAATGCAAAGCAATTTTGGTGTAGTGTTGTTCTAAGAAGGTTAATGATTTCTTTGGTTTCTTGTAGAGAGGTGTTTTCCTTAAGAAGGTTTTCGATAATTTTAATGGATTCATCTATTGGTATGTTGGTGTACATGTTAGTGATGTCAAAGGATATCATACGTGTGCTCTCTGTTATTTTCCATGACCACAGTCCTGAAATAGTGTTTGGTGACAACAGACTTAACATCGGCAGTCTAGAAAAATACGTAAGTTTTTCACTATATTATAATTGTATATAATTTATTTTTTGTCATTACTGTTTCATGTTATCACTTATCTCTCTATCATTGACAAGTTTACGCTACGTAAGCAATACTGTACATATATAAGCTTATTTTAAGTGATTTGATAGAATCTGAGGATGTTCTTGTAGAACGAAACATGTCATTCTTTGTATGTTAGTGTGTGTTTTACAGATATGCTTTTAGTGTTTTAATTTACATTGTATTTGCTATGTGTTTGACAGACTGAAAAGCCTTTGCTACATTTAACATGGTACTATACAGGGCAATATGGCCTTCCCGTTGCAAAAGAATGACAACACAGTACACATAAAGTTGACATGACAAACCTGGGCCTAGAGACCCTCAAAGTAGTCCCCAGCTACTGACACCACACGCTGCCAACGATATGGGAGGCGCTGAATACCATCTTCCTCAGCATTTGCCGCACCATGTGTGAATCGGGTCACCTGTTGGCGCACAGCATTAGCAATGTCCTTCGTGTTGCAAACCGCCTACCACGTAGTGATTCCTTAATCTTTCGAATGAGATCAAAGTCACATGGGCGAAATATCGGGAGAGTACGGTGGGTGCTCCAATTCTTCCCATCCCCAACGTCGCAGGAGCTGCCCTACACACTGTGGTTTGCATGTGGTTTTGCATTGTCGTGCAGGATTATTGCACTGTCCACAAGATCCGGACGTTTCTCCCGAACGCCACGTCGTACCTGTCGCACCAGGAAATCCCTGTGGTACTCTGCGGTCACTGTTCTGCTATGTGGAACAAAGTAGCAAATAATTACACCCCTGACGTCATACGCGACGATCATAATCAATTTGACTGGGGAAGGATTCTAATAATAATAATAATAATAATAATGTTATTTGCTTTACGTCCCACTGACTACTTTTTAAGGTCTTCGGAGACGCCGAGGTGCCGGAATTTAGTCCCGCAGGAGTTCTTTTACGTGCCAGTAAATCTACCGACACGGGGCTGTCGTATTTGAGCATCTTCAAATACCACCGGACTGAGCCAGGATCGAACCTGCCAAGTTGGGGTTCGAAGGCCAGCGCCTTAACCGTCTGAGCCACTCAGCCCGGCAGGGGAAGGATTCTGACGGACCTTCTGCCGCCTTGGTGATGCAGCATGTTGCCACTCCGCGGACTGACGTTGCAGTTCTGGTTCGTATGCCCTGGCCCAAAATTCATCGACGGCGATTATTCGTGACAAGAATCGATCACCGTCCTGTTGCCAGCGTAAGGTGGTCGGTGCATATTGCATAGCGCACCCACCTTTGAACTTCCGTCAGTGCATGCGGTACCCACCGCGATACGATTTTGCGCAGTTACAGCTCATTACGTAATATCCTGTGGACGGTGCGTTTCTCGATGTCACTTGCCCTCTCTAACTCCCGTAACGTCCATCGTCTGTCTTCATCCAGGAGCTGCTCGATGACGGCATGTACCACGTCGGTCCGCACACTGACAGGGCGTTCCGAACGTTGCTCATCACTGGTTGATAAACGTCCTTGCTGAAACTTTCCTACCCACCGTGCTACTGTACAGTATGGTAGGACATTATTCCCATGGGCTTCCACTAATTCACTGTGACATTCCATCGCATTTCTCCCTCGGAGAACGGGTATTTTGATGTAAGAGCGCTGCTCAAAACGGGTTACTTCCATCTCGCACGACACTCACCAACTGACTGATTTCACAGCTCTCGCTGCGCTCCTACCAGCTATCACAGAGCCATCTGTTGTTCTGCATACACACTATGCCTGCAACACTTCCATACGACACATATACGTTTGTGATCCGTTCACATATCTACAAGAAAAAAATAGTTGCCCTGACTTTTGCCCGAATCCTCGTAATAAATTTTTATTTTTTAAATTTTATATTAGAATTTGTTTTACGTCACGCCGACACATAGGTCTTATGGCGACGATGAGATAGGAAAGGCTTAGGAGTGGGAAGGAAATGGCCGTGGCGTGAAAGTAGGAAACCACGGAAAACCATCTTCAAGGCTGCTGATACAGTATATATAATAAACGAAAGATCCTGAAAAGCCAATAGTATTTAGTAAATAATTAACAGATAATTCTCTGAAATCAGTCTGTGTACTGCGAATGTACAATATTTGTGTGCACTGGACGAGGACGAATTCCATTCGGGCCCTAATCGTTGAACAAAAATGCTTCTAAGGTTTTTCTATTTTACAGAATTACAAACTACGGAGCCAGATTGCATCCCAATTATTTCGAATGAGAAAATAAAACATTGGAATACTCATATTTATAGGAGTGTATGCGATAAACGAAGATGGTTCGCGCATTCTAAGAGAGTTCTGAACTAGCGGGAAGGAAAGAGATCGAAAATATTGTGAAAGAACTTAACTAGGAAGAGTCTATGAACAACTTCAGGTACAAATGTCTCACTGCTTGAGGGCTCCAGGGCCGTATCAGAAGAATGGATATTAAGTGTTCTAGGAAAGCCCGCTTGAAGCTATCTTGAGTCATGACGTACAGGAGGTGGGGCTGCTGAGATGTGAGCTACTCCAAGGTCGACTCTACTTATGTGAAGGAAATATCCAGATATTGTAATACGACCTAGTTATATATTTTATTGACCGTTCGCTCTATTGTCTGGGCTCCACGCCCCGCTCTCAGTGCTGTCTTATGTAGGAACTGGTTAGGAGAGTTACTACAAGTAGAAGTTGACGAGTGAGTATGATGGTCACCAGTGCCTGCAGGGAAGAGCTCATGTCAAATGTGGTAAGGATGGAGGTATCCTGCTGATACCCCGTCATCAGTATCACGCATGACCCACGTTCTTGGAACATTCAACTAATCCTTGAAACACATCTATACACTAGAGATCGATCAACAGCGTGTGGTGGTGTTCTGAGAACTTCTACTACCAGGAAGAATAACTACTGAGAACTTCACGTTAACAGGAATTATGATTATCCATCAGATATACCTGGAGAAACAGGCTTTGACCATGTGAAAGTACTAAGTCCCGGGGGTTACCAAATAAAAGAGTCTACTTCCTTCAACCTCGGTTACGGATAAAACAGAACGCCCAGTTTTGAAACAAAAACAAATCACAAAATCTTGAAACCCAATGCGAACTTAATTTCGTATTTTTACTTTCAGAATATCTTTGACCGCATGTATTCTTTTCTCCATGAATTTATTTGAATAAAATATATCGAAAATTATAATCAAGTCTTCTTATCTATCCCTTAAACAGGGTCGACGATGAGGTGAGATGAATTTGTACGGCATGATTTTTACGGCCGGATGGCCTTCCTGACATCAACATCAGTTGAAGGGCTACCGGGTGAGTTGGCCGTGCGGTTAGGGGCGCGCGGCAATGAACTTGCATCCCTTCGTCGGCAGCCCTGAAGATGGTTTTCCGTGGTTTCCCATTTTCACACCAGGCAAATGCTGGGGCTGTACCTTAAATAAGGCCACGGCCGCTTCTCTCAAACTCCTAGGCCTTTCCTATCCCATCGTCGCCATAAGACCTATCTGTGTCGGTGCGACGTAAAGCCACTAGCAAAAAAAAAGGTTAGAGGGCTAGAAATGAAATTAATTATAGTGAATGAAATTGAGTAAGGAGGTGAAGGAATCGGCTGTAGTCTACGAGTAGGAACTACCTCGGCATTTGTGAAAGTAGGAAACCACAGAAAACCATTCTCAGGACAGTCAACGGTGGAGTTCGAACCCACTCGTCTCCCGAATGCAAAGCGTGGCTCCATAGCCGTAGCACATTAACACGCGCGGCTACTCCGCTCGGTGAAAATTGTAATGCAGTGTCATTCTCAAATGTTTAGAATAATATTCTTCAGTATTAAGTTCTTTCTTAACGTGAAGATAAAAGAAAATATTCGCGTTCTCGTCTAGAGAGAAGCGAGAGGCGATTGTAATTCTTACTTCCTGTTTCCTCGTCCTGAGTGTTTCTGGCGGCGAGACTGTTGTGAGATTTTAGCAACCACCATGAGGTGTGGAGTTGGCTAGGTTTCCTCAGCAGGTCCATGGGTCTGTTCTCACCTCGTTTCAAAAGGTACTATTACCCTTGAGGCAATTGGAAAACAAAAGTGACAGAGTATTGTGATATCATCACTACATCCACAGTCCGACTCGTTGGCTGAACGGTCAGCGTACTGGCCTTCGGTTCAGAGGGTCCCGGGTTCGATTCCCGGCCGGGTCGGGGATTTTAACCTTAATTGGTTAATTCCAGTGGCACGGGGGCTGGGTGTATGTGTTGTCTTCATCATCATTTCATCCCCATCATGACGCGCAGGTCGCCTACGGGAGTCAAATAGAAAGACCTGCATCTGGCGAGCCGAACCCATCCTGGGATATCCCGGCACTAAAAGCCATACGACATTTCATTTCACTACATCCACAGTACGCGGCTCAGCCTCGTAACATTTCGTCATAGATATTTCAACACAAGCAGACCAATGGAAACAGCTGATTCCAGTTGGGGTCATACCACTTTTTAATCCAGGAGGGATTAGCTGGGTAATATAATGCGAAAGACGATTTTGAGTTTTCACATTAGGTTACTTTAAGAGGACAACAAAACGGATGAGATACAACTTCTGGGTGTCATGATGAAGGAGAGAGGAAATGGAAAGGTTTTTCAACTAATGTACTGTTTAGTTTTTAAATGCTGGAAATCAAGTTGCGGGCGGGAGTATAAGTGGATCTATCGTTCTTGAGTTATCGCCTTGAATTTATTGAACGAGATCGCGATAACGTGATCACTTATGGTCGAGCACTGTGTCTTTTTTTTTTTTTTTTTTTTTTTTTTTTTTACAATTTGTTCATGTCGCACCGTCACAGGTACATTTTATGGCAACGAGGGGATAGCAGTGGGAAGGAAGAGACAGTGGCCTTAATTAAGGTACAGCCCCTGGTGTGAAAATGGGAAACCACGGAAATCTTCTGAGCTGCCAACAGTGGGGTTCGAACCCACTATCTCCCGAATGCAGGCTCACAAATACGTGATCCGAACTGCGCAGCCACTTGTTCGGCGCTCCTGTGGTTGGTTGTGACAAGCGAGGTTGAAGTCCACGAGTACAGGCAATGCTGATTATACAGTTCTTTATGTACATATATATACTCCCGCCGCTCTGAGCTTGAATCCAGGAGATAGTGGGTTCGAACCCCTCTGTCGGCAGCCCTGACGATGGTTTTTCGTGGTTTCCCATTTTCATACCAGGAAAATGCTGGGGCTGTACCTTAATTAAGGCCACGGTCGCTTCCTTCCCACTCCTAGGATCTTCCTGTCTCATCGTCGCCATAAAACCTATCTGTGTCGGTGCGACGTAAAGCAAATAGAAAAAAAAACCTGAATAATGTCGAGTAATTCGAAGGTTATGAAACAATTAGCATGGTCTTATACGCAGGCCTACATAATAAAAGGACTTGCATAACCCACACAGCAATGATATAGGTGTGGATTCCCATAGGGAGTGTCCAATAACGGACCAACTATATTGGTAACTCACATAGAACACTATATTTAATGTTGAGGTGATGGTAATGTTTTTAAATTTCGTGTGGCTATTTCTAGCCGAGTGCAGTCCAGAGCGATGAGGGTGGGCGGTATCTGCCATGTGTAGGTAACTGCATGCTATTGTGGTGTGTGAGTTGCAGGGATGTTGGGGAAAGCACAAACACCATGCCCCCGGGCCAATGGAATTAACCAATGAAGGTTAAAATCCCCGACCCGGCTGGGAATCGAACCCGGGACCCTCTGAACCGAAGGCCAGCACTCTGACCATTCAGACAACGAGTCGGACGAGGTGAAGGTGAAACATGGAAACGTACAGCACACATTGCTCACAAAAATGAGAAATGAAAGCATTGCTGTACAAGAACTGTGTTTATTGCTCACCAACATTTGAGTTTGGTACTGTGGCTACCTAATCCCCTTACAGGGATACATTCCTTGATCCTCTTTGGACCGAGCTCGATAGCTGCAGTCGCGTAAGTGCGGCCAGTATCCAGTATTCGGGAGATAGTAGGTTCGAACCCCACTATCGGCAACCCTGAAAATGGTTTTCCGTGGTTTCCCATTTTCACACCAGGCAAATTCTGGGGCTGTACCTTAATTAAGGCCACGGCCGCTTCCTTCCCACTCCTAGCCCTTCCTTTTCCCATCGTCGCCGTAAGACCTATCTGTGTCGGTGCGACGTAAAGCAACTAGCAAAAAAAAAAAAAAAAAAAAAAAAAATCCTCTTTGGCATACAATTCATCAGTATATCAAGCCACTTTTGATCCCCTTCTGGTGACTTTAATAAGCCTTTTAGGTCGTCCATATCACGTAGTCGTCCAGGACGTTTAAAACATTTTATTTTAATTGATCTTGTACGTTTGACAGGGCTCGTATCTGTAGAAAAAGAAAACACCGACGAAGATACAGTACATTGATGAGGACGTGTCACTCATCCATGAAGATTAACTCTTCTCTGAAAAACTGACGATGTGGTTCTATAGACGGTAAAAGGTATTCTCCTTGTATAGTAGAGCCTTAAGACAGCGTTAATTAACAGAGGTAAGTGTACAGTGACACCATGTCACTTCACCTCAAAATGTTAGACTAAACAATTGCCTACGGTCGTTGGACAGCACGAGTCATGCAGAATTATGTGATTGCCTGAAAGCACTTCGTTGACAAGAGTACGTACCATGCATCAACTGTTAAGAGTCCGGTTTACATGATGTTTAGCCCAAGTATGACGTACACCGTGATAGTGAACTGGCACAGCTGAGTTGGCTCTCGTTATGGACGTCGCCGATAATCATTGACAAGCTGTTTAATATATAATGTACTTTACAGTTTCGACAGGCACACAGTAACCGGTGCTAGCTCCGATGTCAATAACTGGCTTCAATTATTGTTGCACAACTTGTGCGGGGGAAGTCATCAATAAATATAGTTCTAAAATGATTCCATGTTCGCTGTAATTCACTCTGCCATGTGGGGTAAACTCCGTTGTTGACAATAACCCTCGCTGACATGACTTAACTTGTCTTCAACCTATCGCAGAACTGCATGTAAGACAGCAGGATTTTTATTCAATATTATTTGCTGCCGATAAGAGCGACTTTCAAGTTTGATAATGTTCACAACTGTTTAAAAGATCCTCTCCTGAACTTTACATAAATATTCACTATAGCGGCACACTAACATGACAAATAGATGTAATACAAATTTTAGTTAACATGCATAATACCTTTGACGTAACCCAAATTTTACTGGAAAACCGAAACATATCTTGAAGTGGGAGTGAAGAAGAAGCAATACATAATCAGCAATTGACTAGTACGCACAATAGAGAATCGAGAAAATGCTATTTCCTTAATGGAGAATTGAACTAATAATGTACTGTATATTTTTATATTTGTTAATTTAGACTTCCGTTGCTTAGTCCAAATCAACGCCAAGCCAGGAGAAATCAGATGAGCAGAAGTGAATGAAAATCGGTATGTGGAGTCGGGAAATCAATCAATCAATCAATCAATCAATCAATCTTATTTATATAGTATTTAGCTCACAGCTGCGCGCCCCTAACCGCACGGTCAACTCGCTCGGCTGCAGAAAAAAAATGCTGTGCGGGGAATGACACGGTTGGGGGTTGGGAAAGTGTGACATGAAAATAAAAATGAAAACCTACAACCTGTCTTCCAGTCATTGACCGGGTCAGGGATGTAATAAATGAAGCATATAATTATAGGATATTGGTACAATGGGGTCGCCACTCCCGAAGTGATTTATAAATGACTTTTGGGGCAAATATTCATTTATAGGAAGGGGAGTTAGGGATTGGAATAACTTACCAAGGGAGATGTTCAATAAATTTCCAATTTCCTTGAAATCAATTAAGAAAAGGCTAGGAAAACAACAGATAGGGAATCTGTCACCTGGGCGACTGCCCTAAATGCAGATCAGTATTGATTGATTGATTGATTGATTGATTGATTGAGATGCTATGAAATGAGAATGGAGAGTGTTGTTGCTGGAATGAAAGATGACAGGGAAAACCGGAGTACCTGGAGAACTGTCCCGCCTCCGCTTTGTCCAGCACAAACCTCACATGGAGTGACCGGGATTCGCGGTGAGAGGTCGACGCGCTACCGTCTGAGCCACGGAGACTCTACATATGACCAAATACAGTAGAGACAATACGCGACACTTACGGATTTAGCCTTGTTAAATGGGACACAATTCAACGGTGGCGCTCGTAGTGACCTGACCTGAAAAGTCGCGCTAAATTCAAATATCAATGGAAATGCATATACGAAAATGGGTAAATAAATTACGTCTAGAAAGAAAGTATTATTGAGATATTAACTTCGAAGTTGCTAAAGCAATTCTGGTTAAATGAATGAAGAATTATTTAAAAGGTTATTATTTAAAGATTGAAATTAGACATATAAACAAGATGTGAAATAGACTGCTGTGAAATGGCTTGATCTTTCATTTATGCGTTACTTTTTTTGCTTTAGCATTCCTGCCTGAACTGTTACGGTTACATTTGTCTTTTTTCTCATTTAAGAAACACTGTATTATCACATTAAGACACTTGTCAATAAAAATATCGGCACATTCTTTACACATATGATGCAATGAATTAACATTTAAAAGCTGGACAATTTTTCTCTTAACATGAAGCCTGCTAACAGAAAGAAAATCTATAAAATCCCGGCTTTAATCTGAGAAGAGGGCTAAAAGAAAGAAAAGTATGAAAATGTTGTCGAGAGTGATGCTTTGAGGAATATTTACGTACAATTAGAGAAAAATGTAACATACCCTTGGCTGTATAGTCGAGGAATTCTAAAGTCGCTGGCCTGGAAATGATCTGAACAGATCTTATAATTCTTATACAAGCGTAACGTCCCTTCATTCTTGTACACCTTATCCAAATCACTTCTGTGACATTTTAAAACCCACAGATCACACCTACAACAACAGATCGGTATTGAAGGTTAACTGCTGCACTATACAATACAATATGCGTATTATGTTTTAAGCCAGTTAAAATATGGGTCGAGCAGGTCAGAAGATTATGAAGTACTTTAAAAATCTCTTTGTCACTGGAAGAATATATATGCAAACACAATATTACTTACATTTTCTTGTCACGAGGCAAACGGAAGAAAGACCGCGCATTCTTCTCTACTTCATAGTTGCTGCAGCCAAACACAGCACATACCTTTCCCCTCATGTTGAGAGGAGATATCAAGGAATAACACACGTTACTATTTAATTATGTCAACTCACTGAAAACGCATAAATAACACCAAAATCTTCACACACAAATGCACGTGCTCTTATGACAGAATCAGTAGTTCTCAGGTCTACCCGCTAGAGAGAGCTCTAATTGTTGTCCCTCGATATCGCGCTGAGTGTCGCGTATTGTCTCTACTGTATTTGATATGACTTACTATCTGGAGAAAAATTACTGTGGGGGTAAGACACCCTCAGCGCCCCTACGTTTGGGGGTTGGGAAGGAGTGACAATAAAAATTATCGAAAAATATCCATACTTTTCGGGATTGCTGAGATGAACTGTGACACTCTGGATGCCGTTCAAGTCCACGTTTAGCCTCCATGGGCATGGGAGTCAGAAGGTTGAAAAAGAAAATGTCAAAAATGACCGAGATTATCATTGAATCCATAGTTCTCGGGTTCGCTAGGCTAATTGGTGACAGTCCTAATGGCAGCTGGAGTCGTGTACATCATATCTGTAGTGCGGCGCGTAAATACAAAAAATTATCACTTATTGTTATTCATTGTTTGAAAGGACCGACTACTTCCCAGACAATATCGGCTTCAACAAGCGAAACAAAATAATTTAAAACTTTTATTAAACACACAACAATAACTCAATAACGACAAAATAGTTCTGTAAAATAACAATCAACGTCACAATAAGGAAATCTACAAAAATTCACTTGACACAAAATTAACAGGTAATATAAATCCTAGAAATAAACATTCTAGGAAGTACCCGGGCAAAGCACGGAGCACTTTCATATCAAGACACGTTATTTCACCTATCCATAACATATGCTGTGGAGCAACACGAGTCTACTAGTGAAAATGAAATGGCGTATGGCTTTTAGTGCCGGGAGTGTCCGAGGACAAGTTCGGCTCGCCAGACCCGCGTGTCGTGATGAGGATGAAATGATGACGAAGACGACACATACAGCCAGCCCCGGTGCCAGCGGAATTAACCAATTATGGTTAAAATTCCCGACCCTGCCGGGAATCAAACCAGGGACTCCCTGTGACCAAAAGCCAGCACGGTAACCATTTAACCATGGAGCCGGACTGGTCTTCTACTAGTCTTTTGTATTTCTTTCGTGTCTCATACATTTCTACCCTAGGAGATATCCGCGAATTTAAGACATTGGCAAGTACAACAATAACGAACATCGCCGATGTTAGTTTCTATTGTTCAGTCGTCATGGCAATCAGCTGGCTAATAATGATGGTGACTGTTTAAATAAGCTGCAAATCCGCTCGATGATTAGCCACTGCTGATCAGGAAGATAATGAAGATGACTATCGAAATGAGAAGCAAATTGCGATCACTCGAAGAATGAGAGAAAAGGGAATTAGGAAGGAGGTTGCTCTAATATATCACAGCTCGAGGAAAACAAAAGATGACGGCCTACAATGTCCTAAATCCGTAAAACTTACCATCTGTAACACTACATCGACTCACTATTGTTAGCTGAGGTGTTCTGCCACTTCATTGTCTCAATTATACAAACAGTAAGCAGTCCAAGACGGGCACGATCGCTACTATTCCAATAAAATAGTTGCTTTAAAGATCTTCAAGTTTTCTTCCATGTAGCCAAGAAAGTACTCAAAACCTACAAATTTCAAGTACGTCCCTTTTATTTTATTGGAAGATAATGAATAAATCGACCTCAGTGCCTGAGTCAGCCACTGTCTTTCTATTCCCAAGATGTAGGGTTCAGTCCGAGATGAAGTCAGTGGCATATCAGGGTGTTCAAATTCGTCAATTGCCGGGCTGAGTGGCTCAGACGGTTAAGGCGCTGGCCTTCTGACCCCAACATGGCAGGTTCGATCCTGGCTCAGTCCGGTGGTATTTGAAGGTGCTCAAATACGTCAGCCTCGTGTCGGTAGATTTACTGGCACGTAAAAGAACTCCTGAGGGACTAAATTCCGGCACCTCGGCGTCTCCGAAAACCGTAAAAAGTAGTTAGTGGGACGTAAAGCAAATAGCATTATTATTATTATTATTATTATTATTATTATTATTATTATTATTATTATTATTATTATTATTATTATTATTATTATTATTATTAATTCGACAATTCTGTGTCGTCTATTCCCGGCACGTTTGAAAATTCCTCCAGGAGAACATTTCGATACTCTGAACTGTCGATACGATTAGCAGTTAGAATGAACATTAAGCAAAATATTATTATTATCATCATCATCGTCGAGAAAAAAAATGCTTGTTACGCTGTACCTCAGAAGTTTCCAAAAGCAGCCCGTTACGAAGATGTAAATATGAACACGGCAGCCACGCTGTACACTTCAACAAAACGGTTAAAATCGCACTGTACGAGATAAGACATGACGTCCCTTACAACAACAGCTGTGTTGTCAGATCTATATCTATTCTTCACTAATATTTCCGTTCATTTTGCCACTTCTATTCGTGTGGCCTTGTATTTAGTGCGCCAAGAATTCTGTGCTGTCACGCGTACTTGTAATAAACTGGACTAGGACTGGGAATGAGAAAGTCATGTTACGTACCATTCCGACATTCGTTTAAATTGAAAGTGCGAAACCACGGAAAAATACTTCTAGTATGAATATGAGCAGGATTTTGTGGAACTCTCTTGTGAGCTGTGTTATCACGTTCTAGGCTGTCAAACGATGCTTACTGATGAGAGGTCGCAGCAACTTTTAGGTACAGCACAAGTAACCTCAAACATTAGTCGTGACAGACAGTGCGAGCTCCTTCATATTCCTTATTAAACTGTTCATTATGCAGTAATTAAGCCGGCCCCGTGGTGTAGGGGTAGCGTGCCTGCCTCTCGCACGGAGGCCCCGGGTTAGATTCCCGGCCAGGTCAGGGATTTCTCTCTCGACCTGAGGGCTGGTTCGAGGTCCACTCAGCCTACGTGATTAGAATTGAGGAGCTATCTGACAGTGAGATGGCGTCCCCGGTCTCGAAAACCCAGAATAACGGCCGAGAGGATGTGTCATGCTGACCACATGACCCCTCGTAATCTGCAGGCCTTCGGGCTGAGCAGCGGTCGCTGGGCATGCCAAGGCCCTTTCAAGGGCGTTAAGTGCCGTGGGTTATTATGCAGTAATTATTAATCATTATAGTAAAGGTGTAACTTCCACGACAGCGCTTCGATTCGCAAATAGAACCGATGTTTATTGTCAGCCTTTGAGACTTGAGATAGGCGCACGCGCAGTTGCCATTCTTAACCCCTCGCACCTCCTACTCCCCATCCACGTGACTTCACATTCATAATAGAGCCAAGAATTGTAGCCGGTCAGAACTACCGTGCTTGAAGAAAGGACTACTGTTTCATCATCAGACGCTTTGAGGCAGAAGTTGCTTTGTAGGATATATTTTGATGCAGCAAATATTGTTAACTTGTGGCTTGAGGGACCGCCTGTTACTGTTTATTCAACGGCTTGCTGAACCAACAGTGAGAAGATATTATGAAACATTTGGGGCATCAGAAGGATTTTTTTCCAAGGTCGGATTTTTCGACCACTGCAAAGCAGTTCACAAATTCAATTACTGGCGGCCTACTGGTGACAGAACGTTTAAAACATTAAGTACACTGTTTCTATACTCGAATAATTAATATCTGGTTTGCATTGTGTGAATCTGTAAATTTTCTAAAATTAAAAACTGATGGAAATCAACCCAGTAAACTCGCTAGATTGTGAAAGACGACATTACGATTATCTTCAGTAACATAGAAAGTTATACCCAAGTTCAATTTTTCAAAATCTACTTTCAGAATATTAATCTTCTAGGTTTTTTGTTTTTACAAGTTGCTTTATGGTCTTATGGTGACGATGGGCTAGGAGTGGGAAGGAAGCGGTCGCGGCCTTAAGGTACATTCCCAGCATTTTCCTGGTGTGAAATTGAGAAACCACGGAGAACCATCTTCACGGCTGTCGACAGTGGGGTTCGAACCCACTTCTAGTTTTCAAAGGCAGTTTAAAAAAATGTAAATACTGTGACACGTTTTTTCGATTTGTTAACTTAAAATTTTCACAGTTACGAATAAAACCGATGTAGATAGAAAAATATGATATTCACAGGAGGAAGGAGTGAAGTTATTGTGAAGACTCGTGTAAGGCGGCTTTAATCAATTAAATATTCTATTCCAATCCTCCATTTCACCGAAGCAAATATGTTGAGATAGTTTGTAACTGCCTTCATTAATAGTGCTACGGAATAAGTTTGCTGCGTGGTTACGGGTAGCTGCAAGGTTGCATTTGGGAGATGGCGGGTTCCAACACTACGATCGGCACTCCTCAAGACGGTTTTCCGTGGTTTCCCATTTTCACACCAGGTGAACGTTGGGGCTGTTCCTCCATTAAGGCCAGGGCCGCTTCCTTCCTAGTCGCCCAAGACCTACAGTATCTGCGTTAGTGCTACGTTAAATCACTTGCGAATTAAAACTTTCTTTGTTTTCATTTTGATGTAGGCTTCTAACATCCCGGCGAGTTTGCTCGGTTTGTTCCGATGATCTTATTTTTTAACGAAAAGTCGGTCAGAAGAAGAATGAGCTCGTAAGTTCCTCGCAGGCACACTTTTCTCAGAAACAACTGAATCTATTGTGATTGTGGGTATCCACAAGCTTCATATCTATGAGGTAGGCGAATTATATTTTCATAATAAATAAAATTGTGATAAAATATTAAATGCGAGGAACATACAATAACATGCACTCCTTTCTTTGACAGGCTATATCTGAATCAAGGCCACGGCAGCTACCTTCCAAGTCTTAGCCATGTTTCCTGCAATCCTTTGTGTAACGGTGTGACGTAAAGTGACTCGAAAAATAAATACATCGTATGCTTTAACTTCTTGCACTAAATTCACAAAGCAGTCAGTTTATCTTATCTCCTTATATATATTTTTTCTCCTTCTTGGAATACTGAGCTAAGACACTTGTGTTTAGAGATCTACGTGACAGTTGGTTCGAGCCCAGGACATGACATACTTTGGCGACAATTCGGATTGTATTCTTCCTCTAGATTATGTATTATGGTTTCTCATTTAATATTCTCACTTCTGAACTTAACAATTAGAACACAACTGCATTACAATAAGACAGATATCAAGTTAGTTCCATAAACACAAGTACACAGTGAGGTACCTTTCCGCTACAAGAGTGTGTTCGAAGGCTCTTCTGTTTGTAAGAGCACAAAGGTACCATCGAGTGGAATGAGAACACGCACAAATAACGGCGGCCTCGATCAGAAGGCACTCCCTGGGGCTAAAACTAGTTTTCCCATGGGATTGGATGGCCAAGAACTTGTGGGACAAGTATTTAATAATTCCATCTTGTCTTGGTGCCGTGAAACATCTGCTATGCAGTTTGGTTCTTTCTGTATACATGTATTACTTTGAATGCAGACAGTGGCGGCTGGTAGTTTGGAAATGTGATGGTGCATTATGGGAATCAAAGGTGGAACGAAGGTTTGGATATAGGCCTACTTCAAACTTTAAACATGTGTGAATATTTCATTTTCACGACCGCATTTTACTCGACATAAACATTCAATGTACCACACAAGGTATATATTTTCTATATGAATAAGCGTAAATGAATTGAACACGACCTAATAAGTCGAAAGGCTCGAACCCCACTGTTGGCAGCCCTGAAGATGGTTTTCCGTGCTTTCTCTATTTTCACACCAGGCAAATGCTGGGGGCTGTGCCTTAATTAAGGCCACGGCCGCTTCCTTCCCACTCCTAGCCTTTTTGTATACCATCGTCGCCTTAAGACCTGTCTGTGTCGGTACGACGTAAAGCCAATTGTAAAAGTAAAATACTACTACTACTACTACTACTACTACTACTACTACTACTACTACTACTACTACTACTACTAATAATAATAATAATAATAATAATAATAATAATAATAATAATAATAATAATAATAATTTGAAAGCTGATGTCGATTTAGGAAGAAAAATGGCTTACCTATTTATAAAGAATGTTCATCCGCCTTTGAAATGAGGAAGAATCATGCATAATCACTCTACAATAACAAAATGTTTGGAATCGTTTTCGTTCAACAGCTCGGATCGAAATACAACATTCCTGATCTATCAGGTCTGCTACCTTACGAAAATGGCGACTTTTAGAACGACCACGCTTTAGTACTTCATTGCCAAAGACAATCTTAATAACTGTGCCATCTGTTTGCAGGTTGCTTTTAAACGAAACATAGTACGGGAAATTGTGTGAGACAAATACATAAAATGTTCACACAATTTCGAACCCAATTGAAACATGAACTTTCCTGATGTTCCTTTAGTTTCGTCTGCGATACCCATGTCAGGGAGTTCGACAAATATAAAAGCAAGCCACGCCTCTAAATCCCGTGTCCCCGCACAAGCTGAAATCCTCTAGGAAGTCCTAGTAAAACAACGTGCATGTTCTGGCAGCTCGCAGCACGTGGCGGGAGCAGCGTGTTGCCTGCCGCATCTTCCAGCTGATGATACCACCTCTCGCTGTGAGCTAGGCGCTATGCAGGAATCACGACAGCGTAAGCATTATATTAAATATTCATTTTTTTTCCAAGGTGGTTCAGAAGAAATTTATTCGGCTCAAATATGGTAAGATAAATACCCCATTCTCCTTCTCCTCACGTTTTATCAGTCGGTCTCCGGAAGATTGGTAGATTTTAACAGCAGAAAGGCACATTTAAAAATCCGACCTGTCTTTATATTTATGTTATATTGACATTTTTATCATGGAAATGTTCGTTGATATCATCGCCAATAATAATCAGAATGGCCTGCTCAATATTTCGGGCTCAAATTCGGTGGGAATGGGGGAAGTATCTAAGAGCATGCTTTTCTTTGGATAAAAAAGTAAAATCGGTCGGACCCTGCCACAGGTATCGGCGCAATTGAAGATGAGAGTTGCGATCGGTAAAAGTCCGTCCTTCAACTTGTGGTTTTGCATAGCTTTTAATCTCGCGATCATGTCATGGGGTGTCTTTTTACTGAAATCCGAAGCATAGCGCCGAGTTTTCCCTGGTGTTGATAACTCGTCATGTGATGGTCCTTGACTATCTCTAAAGCAGCTACTGTTCGTTAGCCAAGGCCCATGAACTGGCAACGTGAAACTCAGACCGGCCCCCTCAAGGAGCTTTCAGACAGGGAGGTTAGGGAAAGGGGGAGGGCGCGACTATCTGGGATTGGCTGATGCAGGAGTCGTGTACCGGTTGCCATAGTAACTGCCAACTGGAACTACCACGCCGCGACCTGTCGGAACAAGCAAGTTGTTTTAATAGAACTATAACCTTCAATAGGCCTGCAACTAGCCTGCAAACCTGCTGCCAATGTCAAGGCTGCTGACAGCTCCTGGCCTCCTACAGAGGTACTAAACAAGACTCCAGCTACAGAAAGATTGTAAATCAGAGGCACTAAACAAGACTCCAGCTACAGAGAGATTGTAAATCAGAGGTACTAAACAAGACTCCAGCTACAGAAAGATTGAGAGGCACTAAACAAGACTCCAGCTACAGAAAGATTGTAAATCAGAGGCACTAAACAAGACTCCAGCTACAGAAAGATTGTAAATAAGAGGTACTAAACAAGACTCCAGCTACAGAAAGATTGTAAATCACAGGCACTAAACAAGACTCCAGCTACAGAGAGATTGTAAATAAGAGGTACTAAACAAGACTCCAGCTACAGAAAAATTGTAAATCAGAGGCACTAAACAAGACTCCAGCTACAGAAAGATTGTAAATCAGAGGTACTGAACAAGACTCCAACTACAGAAAGATTGTAAATAAGAGGTACTGAACAAGACTCCAGCTACAGAAAGATTGTAAATCAGAGGTACGAAGCGAGACTCCAGCTACAGAGAGATTGTAAATCAGAGAAACTAAGCCAGACTCCAGCTACAGAAAGACTGTAAATCAGAGGTACTGAACAAGACGCGAGCTACATAAAGATTTTAAACCAGAAGTACTAAACAAGACGCCAGCTACAGAAAGATCGTAAATAATGATCTAGTAAGAGAGCCGGACATTCAGGAAAATAACTCCATGCAGCCCCCTCGAGAAACCGATTCTGATAGCAGAATATTTTCTTAACGAAATTTGTTAATTTTTCGGAGTTTTAGTAGTTACTATCCTTAAAATCCTTGCGCTTCAGCATTCTTGGGTGAGATACTCTACTGGGCTGTATCAACACCGTTATCTGCAAATTACTTGAATTCCTCAAGGCAGTATTATCGGACCTTTATGTTTTCTTATATATATAAATGATATGAGTAAAGGAGTGGAATCAGAGGTAAGGCTTTTTGCGGATGATGTTATTCTCTATAGAGTAACAAATCAGTTACAAGATTGTGAGGAACTGCAACGTGACCTCGAAAATGTTGCGAGATGGACAGCAGGCAATGGTATGTTGATAAACGGGGTTAAAAGTCAGCTTGTGAGTTTCACAAATAGGAAAAGTTCTCTCAGTTTTAATTACTGCGTTGATGGGGTGAAAGTTCCTTTTGGGGATCATTGTAAGTATCTAGGTGTTAATACACTGACTGACAGAGCAAATGCAACACCAAGGAGGAGTGGTTCGAAAGGGATGAAAGTTGGGGAAAAAACAGAGACGGCACGGACGAATAATTGATGTTTATTTCAAACCGATATGCAGGTTACACAATGCGCACGGCATCGACTCAGTAGGATGTAGGACCACCGCGAGCGGCGATGCACGCAGAAACACGTCGAGGTACAGAGTCAATAAGAGTGCGGATGGTGTCCTGAGGGATGGTTCTCCATTCTCTGTCAACCATTTGCCACAGTTGGTCGTCCGTACGAGGCTGGGGCAGAGTTTGCAAACGGCGTCCAATGAGATCCCACACGTGTTCGATTGGTGAGAGATCCGGAGAGTACGCTGGCCACGGAAGCATCTGTACACCTCGTAGAGCCTGTTGGGAGATGCGAGCAGTGTGTGGGAGGGCATTATCCTGCTGAAACAGAGCATTGGGCAGCCCCTGAAGGTACGGGAGTGCCACCGGCCGCAGCACATGCTGCACGTAGCGGTGGGCATTTAACGTGCCTTGAATACGCACTAGAGGTGACGTGGAATCATACGCAATAGCGCCCCAAACCATGACGCCGCGTTGTCTAGCGGTAGGGCGCTCCACAGTTACTGCCGGATTTGACCTTTCTCCACGCCGACGCCACACTCGTCTGCGGTGACTATCACTGACAGAACAGAAGCGTGACTCATCGGAGAATACGACGTTCCGCCATTCCCTCATCCAAGTCGCTCTAGCCCGGCACCATGCCAGGCGTGCACGTCTATGCTGTGGAGTCAGTGGTAGTCTTCTGAGCGGACGCTGGGAGTGCAGGCCTCCTTCAACCAATCGACGGGAAATTGTTCTGGTCGATATTGGAACAGCCAGGGTGTCTTGCACATGATGAAGAAGGGCGGTTGACGTGGCGTGCGGGGCTGCCATCGCTTGTCAATCAATACACAATCAATCAATCAATACTGATCTGCATTTAGGGCAGTCGCCCTGGTGGCAGATTCCCTATTTGTTGTTTTCCTAGCCTTTTCCTAAATGATTTCAAAGAAATTGGAAATTTATTGAACATTATCCGTGGCCACGCTTCAAAACAAAGCGCCGATCCTCGCGTGCTGACGTCACTCGGGCTGCGCCTGGACCCCTCGCACGTGCCACATGTCCCTGCGCCAACCATCTTCGCCACAGGCGCTGCACCGTGGACACATCCCTATGGGTATCGGCTGCGATTTGACGAAGCGACCAACCTGCCCTTCTCAGCCCGATCACCATACCCCTCGTAAAGTCGTCTGTCTGCTGGAAATGCGGCCTGGCATTCTTAGCTATACACGTGTCCTGTGGCACACGGCAACACGTTCTACAATGACTGTCGGCTGAGAAATCACGGTACGAAGTGGGCCATTCGCCAACGCCGTGTCCTATTTATCGCTCGCTACGTGCGCAGCACAGCGGCGCATTTCACATCATGAGCATACCTCAGTGACGTCAGTCTACCCTGCAATTGGCATAAAGTTCTGACCACTCCTTCTTGGTGTTGCATTTGCTCTGTCAGTCAGTGTATAAGGAAAGATCTTCATTGGGGTAATCACATAAATGGGATTGTAAATAAAGGTTACAGATCTGTGCACATGGTTATGAGGGTGTTTAGGGGCGGTAGTAAGGATGTAAAGGAGAGGGCATATAAGTCTCTGGTAAGACCCCAGGTAGAGTATGGTTACAGTGTATGGGACCCTCACCAGGATAACCTGATTCAAGAACTGGAAAAATACAAAGAAAAGCAGCTAGATTTGTTCTGGGTGATTTCCGACAAAAGAGTAGCATTACAAAAATGTCGCAAAGTTTGGGCTGGGCAGAACTGAGAGAAAGAAGAAGAGCTGCTCGACAAAGTGGTTTGTTCCGAGCTGTCAGCGGAGAGATGGCGTGGAATGACATTAGTAGACGAATAAGTTTGAGTGGCGCTTAAAAAAGTAGGAAAGATCACAATATGAAGATAAAGTTAGAATTCAAGAGGACAAACTGGGGCAAATGTTCATTTATAGGAAGGGGAGTTAGGGAATGGAATAACTTACCAAGGGAGATGTTCAATAAATTTCCAATTTCTTTGAAATCATTTAGGAAAAGGCTAGGAAAACAACAGATAGGGAATCTGCCACCTGGGCGACTGCCATAAATGCAGATCAGTATTGATTGATTGAAAGGAGAAGAAGAAGAATCACGATACTGACAAGCAACTTGCACCAAGTACTTAGGGAGCTATAGTACTTTCATCGTGAAGTCCGTTCTTCTCGTTCTACTTCGAGTTGCAGTTCATTTAAGTAAATGTCACGAGTTCTCATCTGTGGTGTTAGACGAAAAATTTCAAATTTCACCTCTGCTTAATTAATGGTTTTGTTCTTGTCTCTGGTAATAATTTTGCCATTTGAGAGATCGATCTAAATAATAATTTCTGTAGTATATATTTTGGAAATAGAAGAAATGTACTAGGTGAAAAAAATTCACAAACATATGCAACAAACAAGTTGAAAAAATATTGACAAGAAGAAATTTGAAAAAAATGGAGCATTTCATATTATTTCTTCACTCTCTAAAATAATGTTTAGTCTCTTGGTAGCGAAGATCATCCGTCTCCTAGGAGAACAACACAGAATATGATGAAAAGGGAAGTCAGAGGGCATGGGCGCCCGCAAGGGGGGGCAAGGGGGGGCACTTGCCCCCCCCTGGAATTCTAAATATGTTGTTGTTCAATTGTTTAATATCATACCAGATTATTTCATAAACTGAAATTACTGACAGTCATCTAGCATATGTTATAACTGGAAGTTTCTGTAAACAGTTTAATGTTGCTGACTTTATATTGGTTTTTATATTCAAGAAAATTGTTAATGTGCCACCCTCTGGAAAAGATCCTGCGGGCGCCCATGCAGAGAAGCTAGAAAGACAGGTAGTACATCTCTCGATGTTACTTACAGAACGTTGTTCATTGAAATGGCACTGTATGTCGCTAATAATAATCGAAACATCCCTTTTGCAACCAAACGTCAAATTTTTCGACACGGGAACTATAGAGTGGTCGGAACTGTCAATACTATGTGCCCTTGGCACTTGTTGGGTACCGTAGAGTCTCACTGGATGTAAGCCTACTCCTGCACACTAAGCGTAGAAAAGAGAAATTTCGGTTTTAAAACTTGTTTTTTTAGCTTCTTCCTACTTACTGACTTGCCACTTTCGAAAAATTACTAGATATTACTACAAAATGTATTTAATTAATACATTAATTTAGGTTTCCATTGTTTTAGAGGTGCCATTCGAACTATGCTTCGTTTTTAACCTAAAAGTATTAGAAAATAAGGGCTGCCTGGCCGAGGCGGTAAAGGGGTGCTCGGTTCGCCCGGAAGGACGTGGGTTCGAATCCCCGTCAGGAAGACGTAAAATTTAAGAAACGAGATTTCCACTTCCGGAGGTGCATATGGCCCTGAGGTTCACTCAGCCTACACAAAAAAATAGAACCAGGTTAATTCCTGGGGGCAAAGGCGGCCGGGCGTATAGCTAACCACTCTACCCCATCACGTGCCGCGGTTAACAATGGTGGGAGCCTTTACCTTCCACTCCTCCAAGGGCCTTCATGGCCTGTACGGAGGTGACTTTGCTTTGCTTTGCAATTAATATAATGTATTCAGTGTAACTTGAACCGCCTCCGTAGCGTAACGGTTAGTGCTATTAGCTGCCGTCCTCGAAGGTCTGGGTTCGATGTCCGGTAGTCAGAGATGTTTACGTCGCACCGACACAGATAGGTCTTATGGCGACGATGGGATAGGAAAGGCCTAGGAGTTGGAAGGAAGCGGCCGTGGCCTTAATTAAGGTACAGCCCCAGCATTTGCCTGGCGTGAAAATGGGAAACCACGGAAAACCTTCTTCAGGGCTGTCGATAGTGGGATTCGAACCTACTATCTCCCGGATGCAAGCTCACAGCCGCGCGCCTCTACGCGCACGGCTAACTCGCCCGGTAGTCTGAGATGTAGGAGGGCTGGTATCTGGTTAAAATCCATTGGGGGTGTGCCTGAATAGAGCCGCACCACCTCGGGATGAGGACATCAAATCAAACTGAGACTTTTGTTGATTGGTTTAGAGTACGTGAACATACAGTATGTATGGGTGACATCTGTATATATAAAATAGCTTGTCCTGACTGACTGACTGACTGACTGACTGACTGACTGATTCATCATCGCCGAGCCAAAACTACTGGACATAAAGGAATGAAATTTTGGGGATACATTGATATTAAGATGTAGGTGCTCGCTAAGAGAGGATTTTTGGATATTCTGTCGCTAAGGGGGTGAAAAGGGGGATGAAATTTTAAAATGAGTGTATCTATATCTCATAACTTTGAAAGTTTACAGATGTAAAAATTGGTATTTAGAATCTTCTTTTAAAAAAAGGACATACGTATTTTTTTGTTTTCAGAAAATCCCAATAGGAGGGGTGAAAAAGGGTGAAATAGGGGTTGAATGCCTTTAATCAGGATACCGGTACTTATATCTCAGAAACTGAAGATATTACAGACCTGAAAATTGGTACTTTTGATCTCTTTTAAAAATAAAGAAACACGTATTTTTCGGTTTTGGAAAATCCAATTAATGGGAGGGTGAAAAGGGGGGTGAATTTTTAAAGTGAGTGTATCTATATCTCAAAATTTTGAAAGTTTACAGATGTAAAAATTAGTGTTTAGAATCTACATTAAAAATATAGAAACACGTATTTTTTGTTTTCGGAAAATCCCAATAGGAGGGGTGAAAAGGGGTGAAAAACGGATTGTAGCCCTTAATGAGGATACTTATATCTCAGAAACTGAAGATATTACAGACTTGATAATTGGTGTTTAGGATCTCCTTTAAAAATAAAGAAACACGTATTTTTTTGTTTTTAGAAGATCAATTTAATGGGGGGGGGGGTGAAAAGTGGGTGAATTTTTAAAATGACTGTATCTATATCTCAAAACTTTTAAAGTTTATACATGTAAGAGTTGGTATTTAGAATCTCCTTTAAAAATAAAGAAACGCGTATTTTTTATTTTCGGAAAATCCCAACAGGAAGGGTGGAAAAGGGTGAAAATATGTTGAATGCCTTTAATGAGGCTACTTATATTTCAGAACCTGAAGATATTGGAGACCTAAAAATTCGTGTTTGTAATCTACTGTAAAAATAAAAAAAGAGGTATTTTTTCGTTTTTGGAAAATCCAAATAATGGGGGGGGTGAAAAGCGGGGTGAATGTTTTAAATTAGTCTATCTACATCTCAAAACTTTTAAAGTTTATAGATGTAAAAATTGGTATTTAGAATCTCCTTTAAAAATAAAGAAACATGTATTTTTTGTTTTCGGAAAATCCCAATAGGCGGGGTGAAAAAGGGGTTGAATACCTTTAATGAGGACACTTAAATGTCAGAAACTGAAGATATTACAGACCTGAAAATTGTTATTTGGGATATCCTTTAAAAATAATCTTTTTTGCTTTTGGAAAATCCAAATAGTGGGAGGGGGGTGAAAACGGGGTGGATTTTTAAAATGAGTGTATCTATATCTCAAAACATTAAAAGTTTGCACATGTAAAAATTGATATTTAAAATCTCCTTTAAAAATAAAGGAACACGTATTTTTTCTGTAAATTCCAACAGGAGGGTTGTAAAAGGGTGATTAATGGGTCGAATGCCTTTAATGAGGATACATACATCTCAGAAACTGAAGATATTACAGAACTGAAAATTTGTATATGGAATCGCCTTTAAAAATGAAGAAACACGTATTATTTTTGTTTTTGGAAAATACAATTAATGGCGGTTAAACAGGAGTGACAAATTGGGATGAATTTTTTGAAAGACTATATCTACAGAATAGCTGAGAAACGTAGAATGTTACAGACTTAAAAAGTGGTATTTGGAATCTCCTGTAAATGTAAAGAAACACTGGTGAATCGTTTTTGGAAACTCCTCTTAAGGGGAGCTAAAATGGGAATGAAATTTTAACATGGGAATTTATACAGTATATCTCAAAAACTTAACATTTTACAGAAGTGAAAAATGGCATTTTTTAATCTCTATTAAAAATTAAGAAACGTGTATTTTAGTTTACGGAAATACCACTTGGGTGGAGGGGAGGTAAAGGTGACAGAAAATGGTGTTGAATTCTTTTAATTAGGCTATTGTTATCTCAAAAATGAAGATATTACAGACGTGAAATTTGATATTTGGAATCTGCTTTGAAAGTAAAGAAACATGTATTCTCGGAAAATCCACGAATAGGGGGGGGGGAGGTGAAACGTTTGAAAAATTAATTGACTTAATTGTATGCGAATACTTACATCTACTAAAAACTAAAGTTGTTAGGGCCTACAGACGTGAAAATTGGTATTTGGATCTCCTTTAAAAACAAAGAAAAACCCGTTTTGGCGGGAGGAATCATCTTGGGGGGGCGGGAGTGAAAAGGAGTTGAATTCCTTTCATGAGGACACATAAATCAAAAACTGAAGAAGTTACAGTCGTGAAATTGGTATTTAGAAGATCCTTTACTATTAACGAATTAAGTATTTTTGCCGGAAAATTCACTTGGAGGGGGGAGGGGGGGAGGAGTGTGAAAGTGAAAAAAGTGAATTATTTTTATCTCAAAACTGAAGGTAATAGATATGAACATTGGTGTTTGGAATCTCCCTTAAACACAAAGAAACACGCCTTCTTCTAGGTTTTTTCGGGGGGGGGGGGAGTGTAAATAAAATTAACGGCGGTGTGGTGTAAAGCGAGGTGAGACCAATTGATTTTACTGTTCATAATATATTTATAAGGAGCCTCCACTGCTCAGGCGGCAGCGCGCCGGCCTCTCACAGATGGGTTCCGTGGTTCAAATCCCGGTCTCTCCATGTGACATTCGTGCTGGACAAAACGGAGGCGGGACAGGTTTTTCTCCAGATACTCCGGTTTTCCCTGTCATCATTCACTCCAGCAATACTGTCCAATATCATTTCATTTCATTTGTGATTCATTAATCATTGGCCCAGAGGAGTGCGACAGGTTTCGGCAGCCGGCACAATTCCTATTGTCGCCGCTAGATGAGGGATTTATTCATTCCATTCCTGACACTGTGGAATGACTGGAAACAGACTGTAGATTTTCGATGTACTTATTCTGATCATAAACCGATCAATTTTAATCTTTCCTGGGTTCGTTTTCAAGAGCCATCTTTTCCTTCGGAGAACGTTCTTAGATTACAGTGGATTCTCCTGGCATATAAATAAAAATGTAAACACATTTGAAATAAACGCTAGGAATGAGATTGACCGTCCAATTGTTCACCTCTATAATAAGGCCAATAATGCACGGAAGTATGTCGTTCGTATCGCCAGAAATCCCGCACACTTGCCTACGCGCGACAATGGTGCTGCTCACATTCTCAACAATGACAATGGCAGCAGATGTAATTTACCGCCAAGTAGCGGTCTTGCATCTTGCTGTGGGGTCCAGAACATCTATAATAATAATAATAATAATAATAATAATAATAATAATAATAATAATAATAATAATAATATTAATAATCATAATAATCATAATAATCATAATAATAATAATAATGTTTTGGACGTCTTCAAAATGTGCGGAAACGGGTCCTGGACGGGTAATGACTAAGACTGCAGTCCCGCTGCGGGTTCAGTTCCGCCAAGGCACCCAAGACGACACCACGCCGGATCTCCTGAAGGATTTGATCCATATTAAAAATGCTTATAGGGAAACATGGCAAAGATTTAGGGACCCAACTGACCGGGCGGAATACTTGGAACTAGCCCGGGAAGTACGAAATCGGTTGCTAGAAAGAAAGATTGAAAAATGGGAGGATCCTTGCCGTAATCTATTAGAAAACGAGTCAGATCGCGAATATTGGCGGATTCTCACAGCAAACGATTCAGATCGCGAATTTCGGCGGATTATACATCTAAAACAATAAGCATTCAATTATAAATTTCAGTACAATACCGTAGCGAAGCACGGGTATCTTGCTAGTACTGTATATGCCAAGCACGTGTTCCAGCGGTCCACCTGATGACGGATACCCCGAGAGAACAACGTCCGAGGTTGACGGGGGTACTATGTTTCAGCGGCTTCTCAGACTCATCATTGCCTGCGAACTGGCAGCCCTTGATTTGTTTTATGTTCTTTTTACATTTTCTCACCAGGCTGCCCACAATGCCTGGCCTGGTTTTCGCACGTCCTTACTCGTCGATGAAAACCATCTGGACACTGTACATTGTACATCTTTCATACGACGGTCAATGCCGGCTCCTCTAACGCCATTTGCCATTAACTGAATAATCGACGCTGAACTCACTGCTTGCATTTCATTGTCTGAGAGGCCGTATTCACGAGGTTAAAAATGTTATTTCTCGGCTCCTACTCGCCAAGTGCATGGGAATTCTGAATATCTCTATTTTATTATTTGCAAGTTCCATGAACAATGGCTTAGCAGTCACTGCGTTAATTCAATCCAAATCGAATGACAGACAGACAAGACACAGCTTTCGAAAATGATGGATATCGTCTCCGCATCGTTTATAGTGGCAATCCTCTCAAAATTGCGACAAGAAGAACCAAAAGTACCGGCAGACACCACATTCTTATTGTATTGGTACGACTGTGTTAACTTTGTGACACATATATTTATATTACCTTCGTATAATCGACTGCTTGTGTGTTCATGATTTTGACGCTTGTAATTCTATAAAATCAATTTTTGATGCAGAATCCTACATCGTACGTGCTTAAACTGTTGGGAATGTTCTTTAAGTCATCTTTCGATTCTGAGTTAGAAGACAGTTCAATTAGTCTGTCAAAAGTCATATCATTGTTATATCTAATTATGTTACTCAGTCTAATACGAGCTTAGCTGTCAGCCACTTTGACACACTAACATATTTTAATGTTATTGGTTTTACGACATTGAGTTGACGGAATTTGGTCCCGCAGAAGTTCTTTTACGTGCCCGCAAATCTACCGACACGCGGTTGACAAATCTGAGCACCTTCGAATACCACCGGACTGAACCAGAATCAAGCCTGCCAACTTGGGCTAGGAAACCAGCGCTACAACCGTCTGAGCCACTCGGCCCAGCACACTAAGACAATCTTTAGTTCTATAGACCATCATGTCCGGTTAACTCTCCGTCCTAATAATATCGCCGCGTTGATAGTGACGAACCATTTGGTCAGCGGCATTCTACATGTTCGTTCTTTTCTTTATTCATATCAGAAGCACCAGTTAAATACAACGCGGATGATGGACAGTAAGAAGTAAAACCCATAAATTACCATATAGAGCAGTGAATTATTAATAAAAGTAGGGTATTCGAACTGTTTTATATCTAACATTATAAATTCATGACACCGAGACACAAGTCAATTGAACCATTCAACAAACCTCTGATTACCAGATAGCCTTTATCCTATTAAAATATCCTGTGCCCAGTAGCAGGCGACGTCACTAGCATTAGGGTTGGTAAGTATTCAATCTTCCATCGTGCATGATATTGGACACAAGGTGTACTGCTAAAGGTGTTCAGTTGTCTGTAGTTCCCCCACAATCACAGAGGAGAGAGTCACTCGAAAGCCCCCAGTTCTGCAGGTTCAGTTTGGTTCTGCCGACTCCAGTTCGTAGTCTGTTGAGCGCCTTCCATGCAGCCCACTCCTCCCTGTGGCCAGGAGGAAGACTTTCTTTTCAAATCATCCAGTTGAAGAGACAGTCAGTTCTTTCCTTGCACTTTCTCATTTTAGCGGTATCAGCATTCATGTCGAGACCGACTGTTGTCCGAAGGAAGCTTCCCCTGAGGTTAGGCGGAGGGAATATCCAAATAATGGTGTGTTTGTGATCTGGAAACCTTAAATATTTCCTTTTTCATTCTTTTTGTTCCAGAAGTACTAACATTCTACACGTTAAAGAAATATACTTATAATTCAGTCCAGTGCGATATCTCCCTCCGACTTCTAAAAGAAAAAAATCGTCCAGACGTTTGCACTTCACAAGCTCAGGGGTGAAGCGAAAGGAAACTTCATATTAGTTACTCCACCAGTCTCGCTAATTCAACGACATACAGTATTTCGAATGGGATTCTAGATTTTCGTTTCACTGGTTTCCACGATCTGACTTACATTGCTTTCTCAAAGTGTTAAACGGGGACTAATCATTTTTACAAGAAATCACTTATACTTGCTCTACTGGAGTAGTGACAACTGCAAGTGAAATTTGGTTATTAAAGAAGAGTCTACCTCATAGTAATAAACTGTTTCTCCAAGAGGCTCTCGGATTGTTTTATTTTTAGATTCGGCTTTACTATGGGAATTTTTAGCATCACGAGGAAAATTAAGGAGGAGTTGTTTATTTATACGAAAGATTCATTCTGCTGGCCAACCAACTGTGCGTAGGTTGTAGCCGATTACAATCAAGTCTGTGCCTAGCTCCGAAGATAATCGTAGCTTATTGTCAGTTTTAATCGTGATGTTGCTGGTACAAGATAGAGCTCTGTGTGAATGTTACGCAGTGCAAGGTACATCTTCAAGTACAGTAACAAAGACCTGCTGTTGTGACGAGGTGGCCTCCACTAGATCTTATCGAGTGGAGTACGTACAGTAGAAGACGTCAGGCGCTTTGTAACACTAACTATAAAGACATCACCTGAGAAACCTTTATCGTTTTCATCGCTTACAGTTTGTCGTAAGTCCTTGTAACCAATAGCAAGGACTTTCCATCCATGGCCCAAAAGGCATCCTCCATGCTCTTCTGCACATTCCTTGACCAAGCTCGGTAGCTGCAGTCGCTTAAGTGCGGCCAGTATCCAGTATTCAGAAGATAGTGGGTTCGAATCCCACTGTCGGCAGCCCTGAAGATGGTTTTACGTGGTTTCCCATTTTCACACCAGGCAAATGCTGGGGCTGTACCTTAATTAAGGCCACGGCCGCTTCCTTCCCACTCCTAGCACTTTCCTATCCCATCGTCGTCAGAAGACCTATCTGTATCGGTGCGACGTAAAGCAAATAATAAAAAAAAAGCACATTGTTTGACATCTTGGACGTTCAATTATGGTTGGAACACTCAGAACGTATATTTATACCAAAATTGTGACCGTGGTAGAAGCATTAAAATCACCGGGAAGACAAGAAATTCTCCCATCGAACTCGAACCAAGGGGATCGTTAAGTTTCGGTCAGTTTGCAGACAGTGTTACCTATGTAATATATAAATGTGAAATACCAGTGTTCAATCCAATCATGATATTTGAGGAACCAGCAAACCGACGAGACTGAAATTTTGGATAAAGGTTCCTTTTAGGTCATAAGTAAGACATAAGAAACTTTCTTCCAAAAATTCAAGAACTTAAGGGGTATAACATGAAAACTGAGCATGTTTCAGAGTGATAGATCGTGGTCTCCTACGATACTTAATTTTTATGCCGTTTGGTTGCGTTCATAGGTAGCGTGTTGCTATTGTAGTTGATTTTTTATGCCGCTAGATAAGGACATCATGGGCGCCTACTTATGGTGTTTCTTTGGATAACGTACTGTAAAACGCATGATGCTATTTTATTTTTATTTCTTTTATGCAAAACAAATACGAAGTTTTCATTACCAAATCCCCTGCGTGAAGAACAATTTAATTTCACTAATTATTAATACAAGAATAAGCCTTAGACTGAAGTGATGTCTAATTTCAAGTCTCTGTGACCCTAGGCACAAGCAATTAGTGATGCACAAACGCAGAATATCTCACATTGGTATCCAGGGCGCTATTTTCTTGCTATTGTTTTTATGTCGCATTGACAGGTCTAATGGTGACGATATGGTAGCACAGAAATAAGTGACCGTGGCTTTAATTAAAGTACAGCCACAGCATTTGCCTGGTGTGAAAATGAGAAACCACAGAAAATTATAGCCGGGGCAGCCAACAACTCCTATTCCAGACCAATTCTGCGGTCTAATCTTCCGTCAAAACCGGTCTGAGTAGCTCAAACGATAGAGTGCTGGCCTTCTGAACTCGAGTTGGCGGGTTCGACCTCCGCTCAGTCCGGTGGTATTTGAAGGAGCACAAATACGTCAGACTCGTGTCGGTAGATTTACTGGCACGTAATAGAACTCCTGTGGGACAAAATTCCGGCACCTCAGCGTCTCCGAAAACCGTAAAAACAGTTAGTGGTACGTAAAATAAACAACCTAATTATTATTATCCTTCCTGACACCAGCCTTATGTAGTCAACTATTGAGTGTGTCTGTGGTGGTTGGCAGTGAAGTGTGTTGTGTGTAAGTGAACAGCTATGTGCTAAGATAACCTCGAATGCAAGCTAGATTTTTAAATTCGCTTTACGTCGCATCGACACAGACAGTTCTTGTGGCGACGATACGATATGAAAGGACTAGGAGCGGGAAGGAAGCGAACGAAGCCTTAATTAACGTGCAGCTAGGTTGAAAATGGACAACCACGGAACACCATCGTCAGGGTTGCCGACAGTGGGTTTGAACCCAATATCTCCCGAAAACAAGCTGATAGCTGAGTGACCCAAACCGCACAGCCACTTGCTCGTTGTACAGATACGAGTACTAATACACTACGCTGCTCCCATCCTACCAGAAGATTTCTTGTTGAGATGACGACGGAGCGAGTTGCAGGTCGTATAGCCGCAGGCTTGCATTCCAGGGATGGTGGGATCGAGATGGTTTTTCGTGGTTCCTATATTTAGACTCGGCAAAAGCTGAGACTTCTTCCCATTCCTACACCTTTCCCATCTCAGTTTCACTAAAAACTTGGACGTGTTAAGGTGCCGTTAAACGACTAGCAAGGAACTGGCTTGAGTGGATCAGGCGGCAGAGCGATGGCCTTCCGAGCTCGATTTGGCAGGTTCGATCCCAGCTGAGTTCGGTAGATTTGAAGGTGCTCAAATACAGCAGCCTCGTGTTGGTAGCTTTACCGGTACGTAAGAGAACTCCTCCGGGACAAAATTCCCGCCCCTCGGTGTCTCCTAAAACGGTAAGTGGGTCGAAAAATCAATAACACTATATTATCACTGGTAGTGAACATATGGGTATTTTTTGGAGGAATGGTGGTAAAGTTTATTTCATTTTGAATAATGATATGTTATTAACGTCACGTTGCCTTTCTCGGGGGCCCGAGTTCGATTCCCGGTACTGCCATAAATTTAAGACTGGCAGGAGGGCTGGTATGTGGTTGAAATGGTACATGGAGCTCACCTCCACTGGAGGTGTGCCTGAAAAGAGCTGCCCCACCTCGGGATGAGGACACGAGTTTATCTTTTTTAAATACTGTAGACACTCGTAATTGCCTGAACATTTCCATGAGAGATAATATGGCATTTCAGCACATTTAATTGTTGACCGACGGTGTATGGAGTGAATTTCACAGAAGTTGAACGGCTAACAAGTTGAGCTGCACGTATCACAAATACGGTAAGCTCCACAAGAGCTTCACTATAAGTAACAATTGTATTCTGAATGCCGTTACATCCTCGCCGCACTTGTCATAGGGCCCAGTACCCACTTACACCCATTCTAGACCAGAAAATGCACTCAAGTCTCGGCGCTCATTTTCCAGTCCTATAGCAAGCTTTCAGTTACAAGTGATTGTTGATATCGTGATTATAGCTACAGACCTCCAGTATTGAGTTACGTGGACTTAAATCATTTCAAGAATTCTACGAGCCGCCTGACTGTTATCACGCCCCATATCCAGTCCTGCATACATACATATCTGGCCCCTTTTTAAAAAAAGGTATTTGTTCGGGACGTCGATCTATAGAGATCTTTTGCCCCTACTTGCACCATGTGATATGAACGTGCGTGTAATTGGAATGGAGGAAGTGTAGAGTGTTGAATGTGAGGAAAGGAACGTTAAGGACGGCACAAACAACCAGTCCCCAGGCCAGGGATATTAATCATCCCAGCCAGGAATCGAACCCGGGGCCGCCGGGTGACAGGCGGACGCCTTGCCCCCTACACCGCATTGCAGGGCCGGACTATCTGTCTCTTAGTCCCGCTTCCTTATACGAGGTCGAGGATAAGGAGAGATGAAGTTATATGGTACAATTTTACACCCGGATCCCTTCCTGACGTCAACCTCAGCTGAGGAGCTAATGAACATGAAATGAATGATATTGAATGAAACTGAGTGAGAAGGTGGAAGGATCGACTGTGGCCCATGCACAGGAATTGTCTGGGCATTTTCCTAGCTGCGAAAATGTGAAATCACATAAAAACAATCTTAATAGAGCCGACGATGAAGTTCGAATTCAATCCTCTCCCGAATGCAGAACTTGGTTCCATGGCCGTAGCACGTTAATTTCCAGTCCTAATCCTGAATATTTTAAGACGCATACATGGAAGCATTAGAATTAGAAAAAATAATCAACTCTATCATCTTTATATTGAAGGGTGGAGCTCAATGTGAAGTACGTAGGCCTATCTGTTGTTTCATTTAATAGGATAGACATCGTGGTCCGCAATCCCGGTTCAGTTGTAAGTTATTTGCGTGGTAAACCAAACACCTGTGCGGCTAGTTCTTCTCTTTACATTCATGAGGTAAAGAAGGAAACGTCTTCGATTAAGAGGATTCCATTCCTACAGAAGCAATAGGAATACAGTTGCAAATAGCCAGAAGAGAAGTCTTTGTGTATTTCCCCTGACCAGTAATAGATTTTAGGATGATTCAGTGAAAACGATAACTCCCTCCGAATATCAGAAAGTATTTTTTACTGAATAAGTCGCAAGAAGGAAAGGGCCATTTATATGATAAAAAATATTAATAGAATACTATATTGTACGTCCAGTTGTTGTCGGTTAAGAGGTTTCTATAAATGCAGACGTCTATGACCCGTGCTCTATTGCAAGCAATTGGAATCACTCTGTTACAGACAGGGCTGTAATGCCTTGTGAGCAGTTGGTGTCACTCTGTTACAGACAGGCTGTAATGTCTTGTGAGCAGTTGGTGTCACTCTGTTACAGACAGGCTGTAATGTCTTGTGAGCAGTTGGTGTCACTCTGTTACAGACAGGACTGTAATGTCTTGTGAGCAGTTGGTGTCGCTCTGTTACAGACAGGACTATAATGTCTTGTGAGCAGTTTGTGTTACTCTGTTACAGACTGGACTGTAATGTCTTGTGAGCAGTTGGTGTCACCCCGTTACAGACAGGACTATAATGTCTTGTGAGCAGTTTGTGTTACTCTGTTACAGACTGGACTGTAATGTCTTGTGAGCAGTTGGTGTCACCCTGTTACATACAGGACTGTAATGTCTTGTGAGCAGTTGGTGTCACTCTGTTACAGACAGGACTGTAATGTCTTGTGAGCAGTTGGTGTCACCCTGTTACAGACAGGACTATAATGTCTTGTGAGCTGTTTGTGTTACTCTGTTACAGATAGGACTGTAATGTCTTGTGAGCAGTTGGTGTCACCCTGTTACAGACAGGACTGTAATGTCTATGAGCCGTGCTCTGTTGTGAGCAGTTGGTGTCACTCTGTTACAGACAGGACTGTAATGTCTATGAGCCGGGCTCTGTTGTGAGCAGTTGGTGTCACCCTGTTACAGACAGGACTGTAATGTCTATGAGCCGGGCTCTGTTGTGAGCAGTTGGTGTCACTCTGTTACAGACAGGACTGTAATGTCTTGTGAGCAGTTGGTGTCACCCTGTTACAGACAGGACTGTAATGTCTATGAGCCGGGCTCTGTTGTGAGCAGTTGGTGTCACTCTGTTACAGACAGGACTGTAATGACTTGTGAGCAGTTGGTGTCACCCTGTTCCAGACAGGACTATAATGTCTTGTGAGCAGTTTGTGTTACTCTGTTACAGACAGGACTGTATTGTCTTGTGAGCAGTTGGTGTCACTCTGTTACAGACAGGGATGTAATGTCTTGTGAGCAGTTGGTGTCACTCTGTTACAGACAGGACTGTAATGTCTTGTGAGCAGTTGGTGTCACCCTGTTACAGACATGACTGTAATGTCTTGTGAGCAGTTGGTGTCACTCTGTTAAAGACAGGACTATAATAACTTATATACGGGGGCACGCAAGTTGTTTCCCAGTTGCAATGACAACGGTTGTTCAACAAAAAAAAGCAAACTCATGAGGGCGCGTAAGTTGTAGAAGCAAGGAGGAGGCCAGTTTAGGAATATCCTACTCGAATTAGCTTATAGTCGCGAATATGTGTAGGGATAATTGTTGTTGTTTTAATTTAACTTTACCAGCCCAAAGAATTCCTGCACTTTTTAATTGTTATGCTCCTCAGCCGACCAGGTTAAGTAAAATCTGTCGTCATGGCTTCGCTTGTTTCTGTCTCTTGCGGGTTGCAGCATTTTTCATTTCTCTCCAAGCACGGGCCAGAACTACATGTAGCTTCCACCGAAGTCTCGGTCTCATTTGTGGCTTTGACAATATGGAAACTGCTAAGGTATAGGTGGAGCTGAGTAATGACATTCCGAGTACTAGAGGCTGCCTGGCTGACGTGGTAAAGGCGTAATCGATTCACCCGGAAGAACATGGGTTCGATTTCCCTTCAGGAATTCGAAAAGTTAAAGAAACGAGATTTCCACTTCCGAAGGTGTACACGGACCTGAGATTCAATCAGCCTGAACCAAAAAAAAAAAAAATGAGTTCCAGGTTACAACACTTATGTTTCCGTCGCACCGAGACAGATAGGTCTCATGGCGACGATGGGACAGGAAAGGGTTAGGATCGGGAAGGAAGCGACCGTGGCCTTAATTAAGGTACATCACCAGCATTTGCCTGCTGTGAAAATGGGACACGACGGCAAACCATCTTCAGGGCTGCTGACATGTTCCGATTGCAAGATCAAAACTACGTAACCTAAGCCGCGTAGCCAACTCGCTCGGTACTAGTACAGAGAAATTGTTGTTGGCGGTAGGGATTCACAAATGGTTTGTAAAATATGCATGTGATGAAGGTGAGAGTTGGGATGCTATTAACTGCCCCCACACCAGGGGTCCGATCAGTTTGGACGTGTGTTATAGCTGTGTTGTTTGAGTCATCAGTCCATAGACTGGTTTGATGCAGCTCTCCAAGCCAGCCTCGCACCACATTTCATTATCTCTTGCCTTTCGACAGTTAGACGAATTCGGAAAGGTTGGCGTCCAATGAGTGTGATTATGGTAAGATATCACAGATCCTGACAAAATTAATATCAGTGCTGGAAAGTTCAGAACTGAACAACAATGGAATAGAGACATATCAAGTGGTTCTTTTTCAGATTAAAATCTATAGTAGGGGACGCAACAAATATTGTTCAGAGTAAGGCCAAGTTTCTCTGAAAATTTGGTTTTAGGCTAACGGTATATTTTTTATCACTTTTGTCTCAGTGGTGGTATTTGGCAACAGCATGAGGGCTAAAGATAGTCTACATGACGCAGTGTTAATAAAACCCCTGAAATCAACTCTTGACCTCACTTCTAAATACATAAATGGGCTGATCAGAGGCGGAAGCGGGGTCATTCAACTTGATTAGCCTATATTAAATGCGTTGTCGCCGGTATATAGCGACTGCCCTGATTCATAAAAGGGTCGTCTATTTTCAGTAGAGATCACTCGGCGTGATAGCTTGCGCTTCTGAATGAACTTGGAAGAGTACTCCATGAACAGAAAGGAAATATATCTTTGTTTCTAAATTCTGAGTGTTGAGAGCAGACAGGAAATAAGAGAAGTCAGACTTCATTTCGAAATTCGCAGAGAATATAGTATGAGGGAGCGTAAGAAACAAGGGTGGTCTGTTCCATGTTCCTCCTCACATGTGGATTTGGCCCTGTTTAACGGCCGGATGCCCCTTCTGACGCCAACCTTATGTGGAGGGATGTAATCACTATTGCGTGTTTCCGTGGTGGTTGGTTGTGTGGTCTGAATATGAAGAGAAAAGTTTTGGTACAAACACAAACGCCCAGTCCCCGAGCCAGAAGAATTGAAATGAAATGGCGTATGGCTTTTAGTGCCGTCAGTGCCCGAGGACATGTTCGGCTCGCCAGGTGCAGGTCTTTTGATTTGACCCCCGTAGGCGACCTGCGCGTCGTGATGAGGATGAAATGATGATGAAGACGACACATACACACATTCCGCGTCCCAGGGGAATTAACCAATTATGGTTAAAATTCCCGGCCCTGTCGGGAATCGAACCCGGGACCACTGTGACCGAAGGCGAGCACGCTAACCATTTAGCCATAGAGCCGGATGCCAGAAGAATTAATCAGGCGCGATTAAAATCCACGACCCGGCCGGAACCCTCTGACCCGAAGGCCTCAAACCTGACCATTCAGCCAAGTAGTCAAACAGAGGACTAACACATTTTAACTTATATATTCTCTTATTAATTCCTTACAGATAGTAATAAATTTTGTCATTATTTTCTTCATTAAACATCCTCTTCGTGGGTGAGGTTTTTATCTGGACTACCAAAATCCAAAACAATGGCTTTCATCGCAGATGTGTAGCCTTGTTATCGTACCCGACAATAGTCTACAAGATTTAGGTAGTTATCTCATTAATCAAAGATTATTTTACCCAAAGAAGAAGTAAAATTGTTCAAGATCAGAATACACTAATCCAACAACAGTTTGCGGAATTCATCACATATCAATGGCCGAGAACGAAACTGTTAGAATTCAAAATCCATGATTTTTCAGGAGAAGAGTTTAAAGTTTTAGCAGTATATATCATTGTCTCTCAAAAATACACTTGTTACATATTATTTTATGAAAATTGGCGTGTACATAGTCCTTACATCATTTATTATAATCTGGAAAAGAGTTACGACTCAAAATGACCCTTCCGAATTAAGCAAAGTCACTGTCGGAACACTGAAAACCGTTAGAAGTGCTTATAAAGGTAGAAATAAGCTATACATTGATGGTAAAGTCTCATAAATGCATCTTTCGTTCGGGAAGAGACGTTATGATGAGTGTGTGCTGTTAGCCAACACTTGCTTAACACAGCTGCAAGAGTATCTGGGCATTTACGTTCGTAGTACAAATAAACATCTCGCGCGGCTATTTATTTTTTTCTTTCTTTTTTTTGCGTCGCACCGACACATATAGGTCTTATGGCAACGATGGGTCAGGAAAGGGCTAGGAGTGGGAAGGAAGCGGCCGTGGCCTTAATTAAGGTACAGTCCAAGCATTTGTCTGGTGTGAAAATGGGAAACCACGGAAAACCATTTTCAGGGCTGCTGACAGTGGGGTTCGAACCTACTATCTCCCGAATACTGGATACTGGCCGCACTTAAGCGACTACAGCTATCGAGCTCGGTAAACGCGGCTATTTCTAGCCTGTGCAGTCCTTGTAAGGCAGACCCTCCGCCGAGGGTGAGCGGTATTTGCCGCGTATAGGAAATTACGTGCGCGGTATTGTGGTAGAGGTTAGTGTTGTGTGTGATGTATGAGTTACGTCAGTAGTAACAATGTTAGTGTTCTTTACGCGCCATTAACTACTCTTACGACCGAGCTCGATAGCTGCAGTCGCTTAAGTGCGGGCAGTATCCAGTATTCGGGAGATAGGAGGTTCGAACCCCACTGTCGGCAGCCCTGAAAATGGTTTTCTGTGGTTTCCCATTTTCACACCAGGCAAATGCTGGGGCTGTACCTTAATTAAGGCCACAGCCGCTTCCTTCCCACTCCTAGCCCTTTCCTGTCCCATCGTCGCCATAAGACCTGTCTGTGTCGGTGCGACGTAAAGCAAGTAGCAAAAAAAAAACTACTCTTACGGTGTTCAGAGACATTGAGTGCCGAAATTTTGTCCCGTGTGGAGTCCTTTAAAGTCCCACATTCTGGCACATATACTGACATGAGCCTGGCGTATTTAAACACCTTCAAATAACACCGTCCTGAGCCGGGATCGAACCCGCCAACTTGGGCTTAGAAGGCCAGCTTCTACTGTCTGAGCGCAACAGCTGGCCAGTATTTAAGACACTGATATCTTGAACCCTTGAAATTACCGTTCCATCGTTGGTCGTCTGCCTCGGCTGCTTTAGTAGAGCAATATCGTATTCTTGGATTTTGGGGTCGCTGCGAGTTTTTTTCTGCCACTTTATCGACCAAACGATAAGGTTCAGAGGAGAGCATAACTACTCCAAATGAGGAGCAAAAGTGTGCTTACTAAAATATTTATTCAATGTAAATGACGATAGTTTCACAATATGTTTTAACGCAGTCACAATGCATAACGTGAGTGCTAAAGTTTTATGGCATTGTTTATTATTGTCTTTCAAAAAATGAAAAGGTAGTGGACAACAAAAACCAGAAAACGAGAATAAAATCTGAAAATCGGGCACCATTGATCCAAACGATAGCTGAGAGTTAATCCACTCGATCCGTGGAAAATCTGACTTCAACAAGTAGAATTCCAGATTTACATTTAATTACGGTTATCCACCAGTCGGCTATCCTATCGGATATTGGAACACCCCCCCGAATGGATCCTTAATCGAACCAAATCGACTATCAGTTGCTTTGGAAAGGTTGCGAAATATTACTAGAAAGCATTGTGTTCATTACAAGTTAACAGACTGTCACAATCAAATATAAAATTCTACAATGTATTGTCATCTGATGACACCCTTAAGTTACAGAGGAATCTCGATGCTGAAACATGCATCATCCCAAACAGATGTTCAGAAGGAACCAACAACACTTGATCCAATGGGATCTTACGCTACATCGTACAAAACTGCGCAATGCAGGAAAAACATTAATTCATTATGCATTTAGAAGAAATGCCAAGCACTGAAGTTAAAGGAGAGTGATAAATCACTTGAAAATGTTCTTACTAAACCAACTTTCAGGTTACGAAACAGTTACGTCGTTAAATTTGTTAAATTACAAGTCCACAATATAAAACAAGCTTAAGGAATTCTTTCCCATTTTCTATAACTACAACTATAATTACATATACAAGTGATCGGTGGATCAACGTCTCACATAAATAATGTGAAAAACGAAAAATGAAAATAAAATATATTAACAGCTGACGAATCGAAGTCCGACTCGTTGGCTGAATGGTCAGCGTACTGCCCTTCAGTTCAGAGGGTCCCGGGTTCGATTCCCGGCCGGGTCGGGGATTTTAATCGCTTCTGATTACTTTTGGCTCGGAGACTGGGTGTTTGTGTCTATCCAAACACTCTCTTCTCCATATTCACTCAACAGACCACATTACCAACCACCACAGAAACACGTAATAGTGATTACATCCCTCCATATATGGTTGGCGTCAGGAAGGGCATCCGGCCGTAAAACAAGGCCTAATCCACATGTGCGATGCAGTTCGCACCCGCGATCCCACAAGGTGTGGGAAAAGAGGTAGAAGAAGAAGAACAGCTGAAGAATCGAAACCGCATTCGTAGTGCAAATCCTACATAAATCAACTACGTGTCAACACAACGGTACTATCATAATATACCGGACACCCGAACAATAAATCTTGAAGCAACGAAAAGTAAATAAATACGTACTAAGTTCATCGAACTTGAACACGCGCGGCTAAGCAGTAATGATCAGTGACGTCGGACTTCTTTTCAAGATGACAACCGTTCCAATACATGTGGGATTTTGAAAATGTGTTTGGTGTTCCTCGTTAAAATGGAAGCCGCATGGCTACGGTCATATCAACAGTCATGTTGCTTGCTTCTAATTTGAGGAATGTGTTCCACCTACATTTGTCATGTGCACGACTTCTTCCTTGCCTTAATCCCAGTTAAGGGATTAACTGATACGGATTTTACCCAGTTTTATGATCGGATGCCTTTCCTGACGTCAACCCTATATGGAGGAATGTATTTGGCAATGCGTGTTTCTGTGCTGGTTAATAGTGTAGTGTGTAGGAAAATGTACTGTACTGAGACGAACAAAAATACCTAGTACACACGCACTTTAATGTACTTCCCGGGATATTCCTGGCCATAGTTTTACTCAAGATCACCACCCCACTTTTGTACAAAAGCAGGCTGAGTTGACAAATCCCAGGAAATGGCTGTCTAATTCTTACCGCGTATATATAGAGTTTTAACACAAATACAGATACAAATACAAGAAATGCCGTACTTAATTATGGCAACCTATAAATTTACATTATGATGTCTGTCTGTTAGGTCATCAGCCCAGAGGCGGGTTGGATCCTCAAATAGCACCACCAAAGGTTATGCGGTTATAAGGAACCCGCAAAAACCAATGGCAGCACCAAAATGAGGCATACTAGGCAAGACGAGGAGTGAGGTAGTTTGCCATTGCTTTCTGCACTGGGTCAGAATGTGCTATTGCAGCACAACTGACCTTATGAGCAACACCTTTCATAACACACAGATGCTCTAGTCGTGCTCTGAATGTCATTACTTAGCACCACCCATACCCCAGCAGCTTCTATATTGTCACAGCCATGGATGAGACTGGGACTTCGGTGGAAGCTACACTTTACTCTGGCCTGTGCCAAGAGATGGATACAAAAGTACTGCATCCATCAAGAAATGGGAGCAGGCAAAACATTATGATAGTAGAAATTAATTATGGCATAATAATAATAATAATAATAATAATAATAATAATAATAATAATAATAATAATAATAATTTCTTACATAATACACTATTACACATCAATAATGTAAAATATACATCAATTGCCGTGCGTGTAACGTTGTACATGTTACAATAGCGACCACAGGGCCCCGGCTGATCCTACTATCGCTTTCACCCATCCGTGGCAAACTTCTGACATGCAGTCGTCAGCAGTCAACCCTCGTTTATTTTCAATTCTTCTTCTTTATCTGTTTACCCTCCAGGGTCGGTTTTTCCCTCGGACTCTGCGAGGGATCTTACCTCTGCCGCCTCAAGGGCAGTGTCCTGGAGCTTCAGACTCTGGGTCGGGGGATACAACTGGGGAGGATGACCAGTACCTCGCCCAGGTGGCCTCACCTGCTATGCTGAACAGGGGCCTTGCGGGGGATGGGAAGATTGGTAGGGATAGACAAGGAAGAGGGAAGGAAGCGGCCGTGGCCTTAAGTTAGGTACCATCCCGGCATTTGCCTGGAGGAGAAGGCTGAGGATGGCTGAGGTGGGAATCGAACCCACCTCTACTCATTTGACCTCTCGAGGCTGAGAGGACCCCGTTCCAGCCTTCGTATCACTTTTCAAATTTCGTGGCAGAGCCGGGAATCGAACCCGGGCCTCCGGGGGGTGGCAGCTAATCACACTAACCATTACACCACAGATGCAGACACTATAATACATGCATGTTTGAATCCATTAATATGACAATTCTGCCCTTACAACCCACACACCATGTTGCAACATCGCACACACTCCTTGACCTAATCGTTGTAAACAATAAAGACCGTATATTGTCACATGGACAGATGCCTGTGCCAGGCCTTTCCCGCCATGATATGATTTACGCTGCATACTCTTTGAAGTGTCCAAAATACAAGCCTAAGATAATCACATACAGAGATTTCAAAAATTTGAACGAAGAAGCCCTCATTGAGGACGCTCTGAGCACACCGTGGCACACAGTTCAGTACATAAAGGACATTGACGACAAAGTATCTCATTTTAACGAACTTCTCTTAACTTTATACGATAGACATGTCCCATTACGTACTGCTCGAGTAAAGCGACCATCTAACCCTTGGCTGCCCACCCTCATCGGAGGGTCTGCCTAACAAGGGCTGCATTCGGCTAGAAATAGCCACACGAAATTATTTACCCTTGGCTCAATCAAGAAATTCGTGATCAAATGAAAGACAGAGACGTAGCCTATAGCTACTATGTGAAATATCCAAAGTACGTTCCTATCTCAGTGGACGTAAACAATGTGTGTCAGTGGGAGACAATATGTCTAGATGGCTAAATACTGAGATGGGGGTAGCACAGGGTGGGGTGTTATCACCGCTTCTGTTCTCCCTATACATGAATGACCTATCAGAACAACTGACGAACTGTAAATATCACTTATATGCTGACGATATCCAATTGTATATTCATACCAAGCCGAATGGCATACATTAAGCAACCATGAAACTAAACGAAGACCTATTTAACATTAACGAATGGACTAGTAGCCACTGCCTGAAGGTAAACCCATTAAAATCGCAATCCATCATAATAGGATCTAAAGAAGCGCATGCCAAGTTAGAAAGTATCAATATACCGGTTATCAAGATCAATGAAACACCTATAACACTGAAAGACTCCGTTAAGAACCTTGGAATAATTTTTGATAAGTATTTAAGTTGGTCAGAGCACGTAACAAAAATTTGTCAACGTGTATTCGGCTCATTACACTCACTGCACAAATTGAGGGATTTTCTTCCTGTCAAAACCAAGAAACTGCTCGTTCAAGGACTAATTCTACCAATATTTGACTATGGTGACGTAGTCTATAATAACATAAGTTATTAACTTGGTTCCAAACTTCAACGGGCGCATAATGCCTGCATTCGATTCATTCTAAATGTTCCGCTCCATTCCTACATCAGCCCATTCCTCCATCAGCTGTCCTGGTTAAGATTATGCGATAGACGCAAGCACCATGCTGTTTCTCTTCTGCACAAAATACTGCGAACAGGTAAACCAGACTACCTGAGAATAGATTTCAGCTACCTCTCTCCCTCAGATAGAACACCCGCAAGGTCATCAACACGATCCCTGTTGTCCATCCCCATTCACCACAGTAGGATGTATAACAACTCATTTGTACCGGGGACCATACGTTCCTGGAATTCCCTCCCGGCTGAAATTAGAGACATAAGCAACCTAAAGGTATTCAAAAGAATGTACTGGAACTTTTATCTACAATCAGAATAATTTACTCCAAGAAGTACCCTCAAATGTTAGATTAAGTCAAATGAATAAAATGTAAATGTAAGATTAGTAACATTGACAATTTTCGAGGTATAGTTTTAATAATAGTAACTACTATAAATTCATTTTAAAATGTTAAAAACAGATTATGATACTTTACATTTTCAGTTAAATTACATTTCACGTTAATTTTAAATTATATTAAACTTATTTTTAATTTTAAGTAGTTATAATGTTCTGTTTACACAGGTGTACACTTATATGGTTTGGCATAATAGCAGGCTTCATAGCCTGAGCCCCGCCATGTACAGAAAGACATTAATAAAATAAATAAAATAAATAGCTGCAGTCGCTTAAGTGCGGCCAGTATCCAGTAATCGGGAGATAGTGGGTTCGAGCCCCATTGTCGGCAGCCCTGAAGATGGTTTTCCGTGGTTTCCCATTTTCACACCAGGCAAATGCCGGGGCTGTACCTTAATTAAGGCCATGGCCGCTTCATTTCACTTCCTAGGCCTTTCCTATTCCATCGTCGCCATAAGACATATCTGTGTCGGTGCGACGTAAAGCAAATAGCAAAGAAATATATTACAGGTGGGCTCTTCCCGCCAATGTCTATGCACTTTTGCCATCGTTCTGGTAGCTTCGATATTTGCGTAGCATAGCATTATTTGGGGGTATTCCGGCGTCACTGGTGGACAACTTCATGAAGTTCTTCATTGGTGGTGAACTTCTACCCCGTATGTCCTCTTTCATTGCGTCGAATAGGGCATAGTTGGTAGGAACAAGATCCGGCGAATATGGAGGATGTGGCAGCACAGTGAACCCTAATTCACGCACGGTGGCAATGGTCTGGCGACTGGCATGTGGCCACGCATTGTCGTGTTGGAGCAGAACGCCACGGCCCGATTGTCCGTGGCGGCATTGTTGAATGCATCGGCGGAGATGGTACAATGAACTGCAGTACCGATCACTGTTGAGGGTTGTATTGGGAGTGAGCAAATCCACCAGTAGTATCCCTTCCTCATCCCAGAACATAGTCGCCATTTGTTTCTGCACGAATAGTCCACCGTGACTCGTCGACGGTGACCAGACGCTCGAAGAACTCCGCTGATCTGCACTGTACTGTTGTACCAACTGTTGGCGTATCACCTCACGCTTCTGTTTCTGCGCAATTTTGAGGGAATGGGGCACCCATTGAGCACACATCTTTTTCATCTTCAAATCCTCAATGGATGATGGTGTGGAGGGCTCCCGTGATAGAACTGTTGCCTTTTCTAGTTCATCAAACGTGATTCGCCTGTGCCCCATTATCAAGTCGTTGACACGCTGGGCATTGCTGAGTTTTGTACCCGTTATAGATTCAAGTCAGAACTAATTCATTCTTTGATAATATTTCCTATTTCCAAGTATTCACTTGGTCTGAATAAATTATTTTTTATTTTAAATATTAAAATCCAAACTTCGGCGGAAAATGAGCCCGCACAAATGCCAGTGCCAAGGCATAACCATTATAGAAATGACTATGGGGTCCATGCCAACTTCACTGTGGACATTTTATGCAACGTAGCATGCAATGAATACCAAGAAATTCTTTAACTGCCATTGGTGAAAGAAGCGGATTCAATTCTTCGTTCTGCTCTCATTGGTACTACTGGTTGGTTCACAGTACTGTGCACTCTAAGCCATTTTCAGGGAAGTACTCCTGGAATTACATTGCTGGGATTCTAGGCTCTTACAACTGTATATCACACTACTCCCACTAAATTGTCCTCCTTTAAATTCTGTTTTGGCGTCTCCGAAGACCGAAAAAGTAGTTGGTGGAACGTAAAACAAATAACATTATTATTATTATTATTATTATTATTATTATTATTATTATTACTATTATTATTATTATTAAATTCTGTTTTGAGTACATTATTCATTTCAGTTTGTCTTTAGGTATCGTTTTCCCCTTTTTTGTCACCTGTCAAATATTAATTCAAATGAACTGACTTTGGTGGGTGCTCTTCCTTCAAATTCAATTGTCCTGGGTATAATAGTATTTATTTTTAATTTCGCTCTTTTATGAAATTGTAAAATAGTGTTTTAAGAAATTAAAGTGATTAAACTTTCATTTCAATTGAACTATGCACGTTATTTCTTACTGGTACCTCTGTTCTATTTGCGAAATTTTACGAAAATTGGTCTGTTATTAAACTGCGGCCCGTGAGCATGGCTAGGGTTTCCAATATGACCCTCGAACCCTTACAAATTGGAAACTCCTGGTCTAGAGAGACTTAAAGTGGTCAACAATGAGATATGTTTTCAATCACAGAGGAAAGGAGACTCAAATAATTACGTGAACATCAGCATTGCAATGTGCTAATACAAATTGTAAACAGACTCAGTGAATACCACAGTACATGGGAAATTAATTTCGTTACTTCATTGTTTGTGGCTTCCGGTCAACCGCACTGCTAATAGACCGTGTCGTGTGAGTGATGTACAAGCTTCCTTCACCGCAGCGCGAGCACAAATCACTTGCGTGCGCCTCAGAGAGGTAACTTGAGTCATTCCGTAGGTTATTCGGTTGGACGGCAATGTGTACAACATTAATACAGGGTGTTTCAAAATTATGGAAACAAACTGCAGGGGTAAATGAAATGGCGTATGGCCTTTAGTGCCGAGAGATCCCAGGACGGGTTCGGCTCGCCTGGTGCAGGTCTTTCGATTTGACGCCCGTAGGCCACCTGCGCGTCGTGATGAGGATGAAAATGATGATTTAGACAACGCATACACCCAGCCCCCGTGCCAGGGAAATTAACCAATGATGGTTAAAGTTCCCGACCCTGCCGGGAATCGAACCCGGGACCCCTGTGACCAAAAGCCAGCACGCTTAACTGCAGGCGTGATTAGAACACAATGAAACAAGGAATGGTTAATGAACAAAGGCCCGTAAACCAACCGTTTCCGAGGTGTGACGTTATTACATTTGCAACTGCTATAAAGTTGTTCATTTGTAGGTTCATGTACCACGTTCCACATTGGAAATCAACAGAGTCTTGTATCTGTAGTGGCACTTGGAGCAGTGTCAGTACATGAAATGGATGTCGGCCAACTCTTCGTTATAAAACATAAGAGGTGCCCCATCGAATGCCGATGCAAATGTACGATGCTGTTGACATCCAATGTGGAGCCTGCTACCTGGAAGATAAAGCGTGACCAACGTTATAATGGTTGTAAATATGTTTACGTCACATCTCACAGACGGTTTGTCTTTTTTTTTTTTTTTTTTTTGCTATTTGTTTTACGTCGCACCGACACAGATAGGGTTTATGGCGACGATGGGATAGGAAAAGCCTAGGAATGGGAAGGAAGCGGACGTAGCCTTAACTAAGGTACAGCCCCAGCATTTGCCTGGTGTGAAAATGGGAAACCACGGAAAACTATCTTTAGGGCTGCCGACAGTGAGGTTCGAACCCACTATCTCCCGGATGCAAGCTCACAGCTGCGCGTTCCTAACCGCACGGCCAACTCGCCCGGTCAGACGGTTTGTCTCCGGACCTACGTTTATTGGCTTATTTCATTGTCTTCTACTCACTCCTGCTTACTGTACCAGAAATTTTGAAACACAATGCATATTATCGTACACTTGCACTGCACTATTTTTTCATTCTTTGTTTCTTTTCCACTTTCTACCTGACCGTGTTGGGGTCGCGGGTGCAATGTGCGTCACACATTGGGAGTTGACCCAGTTTTAAAGGCGGATACCCTTCCTGACGCTCTGTTGCGTGTTTCTGTTATGATCAGTAGTTTAGACCGTTGTGTATCAAGATGAAAACAATTCCTCCACCTAGAGGAATTAACCAGTCGTGGCTTAAAAGTCCAACCCCGCGAAGAATGGAACCTGAACCGAAGACCTCAGTGCTGAAAGCACCCGGACTAATGCATTTTTCTATTTATATAAATAAGATGTCCACCTCTGTGGTGTAGTGATTAGTGTGATTAGCTGCCAATCCCGGAGGCCCGGGTTCGATTCTCGGCTCTGTCACGAAATTTGAAAAGTGGCGCGAGAGCTGGAACGGGGTCCATTCAGCCTCGGGAGGTTAACTGAGTAGGGGGGGGGCGGAGGTTCGATTCCCACCTCAGCCATCCTCGGAGTGTTTTTCCGTGGTTTCCCACTTCTCCTCCAGGCAAATGCCGGGATGGTACCTAACTTACCGGCCATGTCCCTCTTCTTTGTCTATGACTTCCAATCTTCCCATCCCCATCAAGGCCCTTGCTCAGCATAGCAGGTGAGGCCACCTGGTCGGAGTACTGGTCCTTCTTCCCAGTTGTATCCCCAACCTAAAATCCCAAGCTCGAGGACACTGCCCTTGAGGCGGTAGAAGCGGGTTCCCTCGCTGAGTCCGAAGGAAAAACCAACCCTGGAAGGTGAACGGATCAAGAAAGAAAGAAAGAAAGGAAGAAAGAAAGAAAGAAATGAAATGAAATGAAATGAAATGAAATGAAATGAAATGGCGTATGGCTTTTAGCGCCGGGAGTGTTCGAGGACAAGTTCGGCTCGCCAGATGCAGGTCTTTTGATTTGACGCCCGTAGGCGATATGCGCGTCGTGATGAGGATGAAATGACGATGGAGACGACACATACACCCAGCCCCCTTGCCAGGGAAATTAACCAATGATGGTTAAAATTCCCGATCCTGTCGGGAATCGAACCCGGGACCCCTGTGATCAAAGGCCAGCACGCTAACCATTTAGCGATGGAATCGGACAGAAAGAAAGGAAGAAAGTTATAAGTAAGAGTTTAATAGTGTCTGTACACTTCACATTTTTGCCTCATCCTTCGTTTCTATCTCAGAGTGCGTATGCGAAAGTTGAAAGTAGCTTCAGTTTAGTTTTGTTTTTTTGTTTTTTAGAACATCACTGGAATAGAATTTCTCGAAACTCTGTGTTCAGTTTCAGGGATGGTCGAGTTGTGCACTAGGCTATACAGTACATTATTTGATTAGTATACAGTAGTGTATCAAAACTAAGAGGGCTAAAACAGGAATTGTACTTATATCTCCATTGCCGATCTTTTATGTTCCATGCGCGCAGGGTATAATAACCGAGATATTCACGATTACTGCATTTTCCACAAACTTCCAGATATCTCCGAAATTGTTATTTCCATCTATAAAGTGTATACAGAGTGATCGGCAACAACGTGAATTGGGTATATGAACGTTAGAGGGTTGGTCATACTGTTGTTTAATCAGCTGCTCAAGTTAGCAAATCAGATCGCTTCGCGGGTGAATTCAAATGGACTTTACGAGGCGGTGTTTCTAGACCTGCACGTCGCTTACAGGGCCGGCTTTAGAGGAGCAATGGAAGAAAAATCTTCGCCAAGGGAGGGATTTGAACGTGGACCTCCGAGCTGACAGCAAGTACGCTACGGTGACACAGTGTGTTTGTGTTCGATACCCATTTCTTGGCATCGGTAGCTGTTCACATGGACTGGGTTGACCTTAGTTCTGTTAAAACTGATGACCCATCCCCGCCTTTATCGCAGATAATCGAGAATTGACTGTACTAAAAGAGTGTAACCAATAAAACAAGGTTATACTTCGTGTTGCGTTGTGTAAGACTGAACTGCGGACTTACAAACAATAACACATAAAATAGGAAGTAATAATTTAATGTTTTACTCCCACTAACTACTCTTTTACGGTTTTCGGAGACGCTGAGGTGCCGGAATTGAGTCCCGCAGGAGTTCTTTTTCGTGCCAGTAAATCTACCGACACGAGGCTGACGTATTTGAGCACCTTCAAATACCACCGGGCTGAGCCAGGATCGAACCTGCCAAGTTGGGGTCAGAAGGCCAGCGCCTTAACCGTCTGAACCACTCAGCCCGACAAAATAGGAAGTAAACTTACGTATGGTTTCTACTGCTCACATGAGTTATGATTATTATTATTATTATTATTATTATTATTATTATTATTATTATTATTATTATTATTATTATTATTTTGATGACTTTACATCCCATTAACTACTTTTTACAGCTTTTGAAGACGCCATGATACCAGAATCTTTTCCTTACAGGAGTTATTTTATGAGCCAGTGAATTTGCTGACACGTGTTCGATGCTCGATGAATAACTTCAAATGCCACTGGACCTTGGGTTCAGAAAGCCAGCGCTGTACAGTCCGAGCCATTCAACCCACATCATTACTATTATCAAGGATATGTTGGCTTCCAGGCTCACATATTTTTTGATATTTCTAATTAAAAGTGGTAAAACAATGCCATCGCGACGAACATTGCTCTAGATGTCCTCAAATATTAAATACGGGAAAAATTTCGGTATTTTCCTGACGCGACTCGTGACATATGTAGACGTCGAGGTGGGCTCCACTCACCACGGATTGAACCACACAACTGGTCGCTATTTTAGCCCACACGACTGTGAAACGAATTTCATACGGTCTATGTTATAAGTGCGGTTATTGAAAAAGCTCTGCTCGCCATGGAAATATACCACATTCTGTGCCTCTCTCGACTGGTTATGTTTGCGTAACAGCCTCCTTACTCAATTCTCGCTACACCAATTGACTGAGGCACATTGTAGAGGCGTGAGGATCTTAACCGTCCAAGTTCGGTGAAGAGTTCAGCAGCTTGCAGAGTTTGCACTTCTGAGTTAATAAAGTCCTCACGTTCGTAGCTTTCTTCCGAATTGTTTTCGGATTTGGCTCAGTTTTACGGTCATATGTGCATCCTGACCTCAACATTATATGGAGGGATGTATCCACTAATGCGTGCTTTTGTGGTGGTTTGTAGTGTGATGTCCGGCTCCATGGCTAAATGGTTAGCGTGCTGGCCTTTGGCCACAGGGGTCCCGGCTTCGATTCCCGGCAGGGTCGGGAATTTCTCTGGCAAGGGTGGTTGGGTGTATGTGTTGTCTTCATCATTTCATCCTCATCACGACGCGCAGGTCACCTACGGGAGTCAAATCGAAAGATCTGCACCTGGCGAGCCGAACATGTCCTCGGACACTCCCGGCACTAAAAGCCATACGCCATTTCATTTCATGTAGTGTGGTGTGTTGTATGCAGATGTGGAAAATATTTTTTGCTATTTGTTTTAAGTCACACCGACACAGATGGGTCCAATGGCAGCGATCGAATAGGAAAAGGCTAGGAGTGGGAAGGAAGCGACCGTGGCCTTCACGTACAGCCCCAGCATTTTCGTGGTGTGAAAATGGGAGCCTAGAGAAAACATTTTCAGGGCTGCCGACAGTGGACTCGAAGTGTTGTGTATTAAGACGAAAGATGATTATTATTATTATTATTATTATTATTATTATTATTATTATTATTATTATTATTATTATTATTTTATTATTATTATTATTATTATTATTATTTTATTATTATTATTATTATTATTATTATTATTATTATTATTATTATTATTATTAAAAAGCCTCCGTGGCTCAAACGGCAGCGCGTCGGCCTCTCACCACTGGATACCGTGGTTCAAATCCCAGTCACTCCATGTGAGATTTGTGCTGGACAAAGCGGAGGCGGGACAGGTTTTTCTCCGGGTATTCCGGTTTTCCCCTGTCATCTTTCATTCCAGCAATACTCTCCATTCTCATTTCATACATCTATCAGTCATTAATAAATCACTTTGGGAGTGGCGACCCCATCGTACTAATAGCCTATATCTGCTTCATTCATTCCATCCCCACCGAGCTCGATAGCTGCAGTCGTTTAAGTGCGGCCAGTATCCAGTATTCGGGAGATAGTAGGTTCGAACCCCACTATCGGCAGCCCTGAAAATGGTTTTCCGTGGTTTCCCATTTTCACACCAGGCAAATGCTGGGGCTGTACCTTAATTAAGGCCACGGCCGCTTCCTTCCCACTCCTAGCCCTTCCTTGTCCCCATCGTCGCCGTAAGACCTATCTGTGTCGGTGCGACGTAAAGCAAGTAGCATTCCATCCCTGACCCGGTCAATGACTGGAAAACAGGTTGTAGGTTTTCATTTTCATATTATTATTATTATTATTATTATTATTATTATTATTATTATTATCATTATCATCATTATTATTATTTACTATAGGGGAAACTGAAAATCAATGCTGACACATGTGTTAAAATGTCGATTTGCCTAAATGAACGTGAGCTTCCCCACAGGAATGAAATAAACGGCACTCCACTGAAGGCTGTTACTCAGGTCAAAGATCTTGGAATGCCGTAATTCATGATGGGAAACTAAATGGCTATTTTTTCATATAGACCAAGTTGAATCACGTTTCTTGGATTTTGTTCAGATTTACTGACGTTCTTGACTTAAAACGCTCTTACTTCTGTACTTACGTTCATCCTATAATTGATTTCTACTCTCCCGTCTGGTCATCAGCTCCCGTACACATGTCAGTAAAATTAACCACGTATTCTCATTCTTTGCATACACTGTGAAAGCCCGCCGACCTTCGGTTCAGAGTGTTCCGGGTTCGACTACCGACCAGGTCGGTGATTTTAATCGCGTCTCTTTTACATACAACACACTACACTTGAAATCACCGCAGAAACACGCAATAGTGATTCCTAACCTTACACACACACACGCGCGCGCGCGCGCGCGCGCGGTTTGCGTCAGTGCGTCAGGAAAGGCATCCTGCTGTAAAACCGAACTAAATTCATACAAAGTGCCGAGCACAGGTCATTCAAATAAAACCAAGAGGAAGAAGAAGATATGAAGCCATGCCATCGTCTTCCTTATGTATTCGAATTTGATATAAGCCACCAGAATCAGCGATCAGAATCTGGCGATGCAACTGACGTTTGGGATGTTCAGCCCATTAAACAGCACAGCTTGCCACGATGAAGATAATTGGGCCTGTGTGTTTGAAACTTCCTTTTTATGGCTTGAGAGAATGATTAAACAATGCTTGTGAGAGTTTAGAACAAATTAGTTTCTAACATACAGTACATCTACCCAAGTGCCAGCCAGGTGAGTTAGCAATGCGGCTTCATCCGGGAGATAGTGGGTTCGAACCCCACTGTCGACAGCCCTGAAGGTGGTTTTCCGTGGCTTCCAATTTTCACACCAGGCAAATGCTGGGGTTATACCTTAATTGCGGTCACGTCCGCTTCCTCTCCAATCCTAGGCTTTTCTTGTCCCATCGTCGCCATAAGATCTATCTCTGTCGGTGCGACAGAAAGCAAATTGTAAATATATATATATATATATATATATATATATATATATATATATATATATATGCCACATCATACATAAACACAGAATGGTGAAGGTCAGAAATTCAAGTCATGTTTGATCTTGCTGTACTTGACAACAGAAAATCTTGGCTGCACTAAACGCAAGTACAATACATGGTGTTAGTGACTGTGGATTCTCTAGCGCCTATCCCATGTATCTACAACCATCTTATTCATCACTGCGATAAGCTATGTATTCATAGGGCATTAGAATACTCTAAGGCATGGACGCTTCTTAAGAAATATTGGTCCCGTTCAATTAAATGAGCATCCACCAGATTAGGCGAAGTGGCCAGACGAGTACATGGGGGTGGTGAACAAGATGTCTCCAAGTCCTCTACATTCAGCATGTCGTAGTTGCGCCTTGGAGTTCTGTTTTCTGTTATGTCACAAGGTTGAGGGGAGAAATACTAACCCGCAGCACATGTATCATCAGAACGAAAAATTGTCGATGTAGTTCATGCAATACTGAACCTTTATGATCAGAGTTCTAAGCTGAAACATTATCACATGGGCGCAACGGCGATATTCTGTGTAAAAGAGTAGGACCTGTTCCTCACGATCATCAGATTTAAAGTCACAAAAATGACGAGATTGCATCCTAGTTACATTCTACATAAATTAACGCATCCGGGGCCCAATACGGCGGTGGGTTTATGCATACACAATGCCACCGTAGGGCATTTTCAACATTTCTTCTCTCTCTCTCTCTTTCTTTCTTTCTTTCTTTCTTTCTTTCTTTCTTTCTTTCTTTCTTTCTTTCTTAATCTGTTCACCAGCCAGGGTTGTTTTATCCCCTCTGACTCTGCGAGGGATCCTACCTCTACCGCCTCAAGGGCAGTGTCCTGGAGCGCGAGACTTTGGGTCTGGGGGATACAACTTGGAAGGAGGATCAGTACCTCGCCCAGGCAGCCACACCTGCTATGCTGAACAAGGGCCTTATGTGGGGGGGGGGCGGATTGGAAGGGAAGAGGAGGGAAGAGGGAAGGAAGCGGCCGTGGCCTTAAATTAGGTACCATCCCGGCATTGCTAGTTGCTTTACGTCGCACCGACACAGATACGTCTTACGACGACGATGGGATAAGAAAGGCCTAGGAATTGGAAGGAAGCGGCCGTGACTTTAATTAAGGTACAGTCCCAGCATTTGCCTGGTGTGAAAATGGGAAACCACGAAAAAGAATCTTCAGGGCTGCCGACAGTGGGATTCGAACCCACTATCTCCCAGATGCAAGCTCATAGCTGCATGCCCCTGACCGCACAGCCAACTCGCCCGGTCATCCCGGCATTTGCCTGGAGGAGAAGTGGGAAACCACTTCGAGGATGGCTGAGGTGGGAATTGAACCCCGTCTACTCAGTTGACCTCCGGAGGCTGAGTGGACCCCGTCCCAGCCCTCCTACTACTTTTCAAATTTCGTGACAGAGCCGGTAATCGAACCTAGGCCTCCGGTAGTGGCAGCTAATCCTAGTAACCACCACCCCTCAGGGTGGACTTGAAAATTTCATGTCAGAAAGAATTTCATGCGGCATGCTGGTACCTTCTGTTCCTGTGTTTTTCCCATTATTAATGTCGTAGAAAATGACTTCTAACATGGAAATAAAGCGTTTGCGGACCCCGTATCCATACAAAAGGTTTTCTTCTACGTGCGAGGAATGTGTTTATGCTACCTTATTAATACACATTGTATTTAAAATGCAATTATTATTCTGAGGATTGCAAGAGCTCTATTCCCAAGCTTATACTGCCAGTGTCACGTCTTGTGTCTGTGGTAAAGGACACCAGCAGACTACAATATACGAGATAAAGATAACATACAGTGTAATATACTATTGTCGCGGTCACCAAATTAGGCGGGTCAGAGAAATTACGCTGTTGCCAAGGTTATGTAGCAACTGGCGAACTGAACACATCATTTTGGAGAGCGAGGCAAGTTGTTATCTCTCAAGCTCCTGATGTTACTTCATGCAATATTTCAAAACAAATTATACTACAAGCTTCAGAAAAGATTGCTGATTTCAGTGGTATAACTATTTTCCATATAAACCACTTCAGATAATTATTAAAAATAAACTCTTGAACGTGTAAATTTAAATCCGTAGAATCATGTATTGAAAATTTCAGTAAGCGGCCAAGTTTTTATTTTTTCAGCCAATAAAATTTTGTCTGCGGGAAAAATATAAAAAATTGCCTGACTTATATTTTTTATCTGAAACATATTTCCGTGAGTCTTGTAATTTTCCTGGAAAATGGCCCGGAAAGCGATCATGTAAATGTCGCTGGTTGAGGCAGTTCGGAGCGCACGCGCCAGCACAGGCTGCAGGAGACGCCGTAAATACTTTCGGATTACATATTAATCCGTATCAGTTTTATTACATTATAACTTTAAATATTTGAATATTGTATATTGTACTGAGTAATATGGAAAAAGAACTACTTTAAATAATAGGTTAACATTAATTTACAATGAATTAAGAATCGGGTTCCAGCTTCAAGACAGTCAAAGATTGTTAGTCACTGTCATCACACATCTCACTATCTGTCGAGTCGTCATTTACACTGATGATGAATGGCTCCATTCTTTCGTCCCTTACTATTTCCTTGGCCTAATCGTCTGATTGAAGATTTTCCGTGCGATTGAAGCACTTTTCCCAATATGCAGCAGTCACACGGTCGATGGCTTCTGACGTGAGTCCTTTATTTTGAATGTTTTGGTCCTCTCTGCCACTTCTCTCTTGACTTGAGCCCAAATCAATTCACATTCACTATCCATTTTAACTGCACTTACGGTGCGAGCTGCATGACAGGGAATGACATGGGTAAGGTGGGCTGGAGCGGATGGGCTTCAACTAGACAGCACTGCACGATCAGCGTTGCCAGTCCGTGCTCGAAGATAAGCGACTCTCGACCATCTGTCGCTTTGCCGTTCCCATATCTGACGACAGCGCAGTTTTCCTCACCCGCCTAATTTGGTGGCCGCGACAATAGATGCGATATCCCTACTCCTTATTTGGCACACCGTGCGAGTTGGCCGCGTGATTAGGGTCGCGTAGCTGTGACCTTGAGTAGCGTTACAAAAATGTTGCAAAGTTTGGGCTGGGAAGAACTTGGAGAAAGGAGACGAGCTGTTCGACTAAGTGGTATGTTCCGAGCTGTCAGCGAAGAAATGGCGTGGATTGACATTAGTAGACGAATAAGTTTGAGTGGCGTCTTTAAAAGTAGGAAAGATCACAATATGAAGATAAAGTTGGAATTCAAGGGGACAAATTGGGGCAAATATTCATTTATTGGAAGGGAAGTTAGGGATTGGAATAACTTACCCAGGGAGATGTTCAATAAATTTCCAATGTTATTGAAATCATTTACGAAAAGGCTAGGAAAATAACAGTATTGAATCTGCCACCTGGGCGACTGCCCTAAATGCAGATAAGTATTGATTGATTGATTGATTGATTGATTGATTGCATTCGGACGATTGTGGCTTCGGCAGCCCTGAAGATGGTTTTTCGTGGTTTCCCATTTCCACTCCAGGCAAATGCTGGGGGTGTACCGTAATTAAGGACATGGTCGATTCCTTCCCAATTCTAACCCTTTCCCATCCTTGCGTCACTGAAAAATCTTCGATGTGTTAGTGCGACGTAAAACTACTAGGAAAACCTCCTTGGACATGAAGCCTCTACGAAAGAGAATTCAATGTGATGGTACAAAAGTGAAGGATTACAGAGGCTGCGAGCAGTCCCCTAGCCCGGAGTCTACTACTCTTCTCACAAGTTTTCGTTGGACCACACCGAATACAACGAAACTTAGTAGGACGACCATTTAAAAAATACAAATTAAAATAACATTAATGGTAAAATAATATTTACATACTTCAAAAATTATTAGTTTCTAGATATTTAAATTTTCTTTGCTAGTGGCTTTACGTCACACCGACACAGATAGGTCTTATGGCGACGATGGGATAGGAAAGGTATATGATTGGAAAGGAACCGGCCGTGGCCTTAATTAAGGTACAACCCCAGCATTTGCCTGGTGTGAAAATGGGAGACCATGGAAAACCATCTTCAGGGCTGCCGACAGTGGGATTCGAACCCTGACCACACGACACCTCTTAATCTGCAGGCCTTCGGGCTGAGCATCAGTCGCTTCGTAGACCATTGTCATTCTGGGCTACTGCGCCATGGGGTTTGGTTTGGTTTGGTTTTATTAACAGCAAACGATACAGAAGTATTAAAGACCTTATATTGTGGTTCACATACTGCACGTGGTAGTAAAACAAGAAGGCAAATGACCTAGATGTCAGGCAACTTTAAACAATAAGCACCGGGCGAGTTGGCCGTGCGTTTAGAGGCGCACGGCTGTGAGCTTGCATCCGGGAGATAGTGAGTTCGAATCCCACTGTCGGCAGCCCTGAAGGTGGTTTTCCGTGGTTCCCCATTTTCACATCAGGAAAATGCTGGGGCTGTACCGTAATTAAGGCCACGGCCGCTTCCTTCCAACTCCTAGGCCTTTCTTATCCCATCGTCGCCATAAGACCTATCTGTGTCGGTTCGACGTAAAGCCACTAGCAAAAAAATACAATAAGTAAGTAAGTAAGTAAAGCAAGTTTGTACAGAGTAAAGTTCTGTTTGTGTAGTCAGAAATCTCATTTTAAGTATGTGATATTTTATGTAACTTCGAAACAGAACTATTGGCATATTTCTACAGTGCATACGCACTACGTCATCAACCCCTAACTGCTTCGAGGCGTCCAGCTCTTTTTTCAGCAATTAATTATAACACTGCCGGTAATTTTACTGCAGAATGATTATTACCATTAAATTTAGAACATATTAATTGATCTTTCATCAAAGGTTTATTGAAATCTGTCCAGTCAACCTAAACGGTTCCCTTGTCAGTCAAAAACAGACTGTGAACCTTGCTATGGGTAGGGTAAAAGACGAATACAAAGACATCGGTGCTGTTTGATAATGATCATTCCTATTCCTGCAAGAGTCTCGGGACAAATTTATTTATCAGCCGCCAGACTGAGTGACTCAGACTGTAGAAAGCAGGCCCTCTGTTCCCTAACTGCGGGTTCGATCCCCGCTCAGTCCAGTGGCAATCGCAAGTGTTCAAACACGACAGCGTTTTGTTGGTAGTTTTATTGGAACATAAAAGAACTCCTGCGGGAAATTATTCCGGCACTTCTGCATTGCCGAAACCCGTAAAAGTAGTAGGACGTAAAAACGAATAACATTTTGCGTCAGCCAAGCTGACCACAGTGGCGGATTGGGTAAGTCGTTGCTCCGTTCTCCAGATAGCATATTCCATTCAGGCTAAATTCGGTAGCAGTGTTTAAATGAGAACACTCTGTGTCGTTGACCTCCTTCGTAGTAAGAAATACAATAGAACAGTGAATATTGAATTTTCACGACCGCATTGTAATTGAAACCGACTTTCAACTTATTAGGTCGTGTTACGTACATTCAGTACGTGTTGAAGAGATGTTAAGTACAGAACAAAAATGGCCAACCAGACACCAGTGGGATCCGAACCCACAACCTCCCGATTTTGCGTCGGTTGCTCTACCAATTGAGCTATGGTGGCCTAGGCCATCTTTGTTCTGTTGGAAATGATCTAAGCTATAGGTCTGGTACTACTACCATCACACTGTAGAGTGCGTTTAAGTTGCCCGTTGAGGGCCAAGTCAATGAATATACGTAACACGACCTAATAAGTTGAAAGTCGGTTTCAATTACAATGCGGTCGTGAAAATTCAATATTCATTGACTTGGCCCTCAACGGGCAACTTAAACGCACTCTACAGTGTGATGGTAGTAGTACCAGACCTGTAGATTAGATCATTTCCAACAGAACAAAGATGGCCTAGGCCACCATAGCTCAATTGGTTGAGCAACCGACGCGAAATCGGGAAGTTGTGGGTTCGGATCCCACTGGTGTCTGGTTGGTCATTTTTGTTCTGTACTTAACATCTCTTCAACACGTACTGAATGTACGTAACACGACCTAATAAGTTGAAAGTCGGTTTCAATTACAATAGAACAGAATTCCGACACCCTGGCGTCTCTTAAAATGTATAGCAAATTAAGGAAAACAAATGAAACTATTATTATTATTGTCCCCCTCTGTGGTGTAGTGGTTAGTGTGATTAGCTGCCACCCCGGAAACCCGGTTTCGATTCCCGGCTCTGCCACGAAATTGAAAAGTGGTACGACGGCTGGAACGGGTTCCACTCAGCCTCGGGAGGTCAACTTAGTAGATGTAGGTGCGATTCCCCCCTCAGCCATCCTGGAAGTTGTTTTCCGTGCTTTCCCCATTCTCCTCCAGGCAAATGCCGGGATGGTACCTAACTTAAGGCCACGGCCGCTTCCTTGTCTATCCCTTCCAATCTTCTCATTCCCCCCACAAGGCCCTGTTCAGCATAGCAGGTGAGGCAACGCCTGGACGAGGTACTGGTCCTCCTTCCCGGTTGTATCCCCGATCCAAAGTCTCACGCTCCAAGACACTGCCGTTGAGGCGGTAGAGGTGGGATCCCTCGCTGAGTCCGAGGGAAAACCAACCCTGAAAGGTAATCGGATTAAGAAAGAAAGAAAGAAAGAAAGAAAGAAAGAAAGAAAGAAAGAAAGAAAGAAAGAAAGTTATTATTATTATTATTATTATTATTATTATTATTATTATTATTATTATTATTAATCCTCTTACGATTGAGAGCGTGAAAGCTGTCCCATAATCTGTGCTATTGTGAAGACTATTATTCTACGGGTAAACGTGGGCATCTAGGGTAAAGGTGGACATCTGCCAAAACATTCGTCAACAGTAAATAGGAGGAAGACATCATTCTGAATAGCTGCTATCAGCGCCGATATTTGAACCATGAATTTCACCTTAAATCTGATAATCGCACAGCCATGTAGATGATGAGTATTCCCGGTAAAGAACTTAATTTAGGGTTACTTAAATATAAATTTCAACTTCAATCCGGAAGACTTAACGATCTATAAGATATGGAATTTAGGGGATGTCTTCATCATTACGAACAGTAAGTAAACAAGTACATCAGTTTTGTAGCTTCACATCAGTTGAATTTTCTTCTGCAAAGACTCGGTGACAGTCTTAACAGCTTTGTCCTCAGAGGGATATTAGATCTATGTAATATCCCAGCATACGTGCTTATTACCATTACTACTTCTATTGTAGTGCGTGTAAGTACTTCCATGCAGACCGAAGACATCTATGATAAAGCGCACCTATCCATACTGCCACATTATTATTTTTATTATTATTATGATTATTATTATTATTATTATTAACAGAAATTATTCAAATCAGTGGCACCTTTTTCAATATGGATTAATTCCCGTGTTGCTGAGGGGCAGTCTATACCTTGCCTCTCCTGTGTGCTTGACAAGAGTCTCAAGATAACTTTCAGTACCTGCCCAGTGCTGGAAGATCAGCTCTTGAACTCTTCGTACGTCTCAGAACTTCCCTTACTCCTTAATTTTTTTGTCGGCCGGGTGGCTCAGCATCTCTACTCCAGCTACTTCGCCGACTTCAAAAAAGCAAATTGGCTGACGCCTTGTTGGAAGTTAGCCATCCCTGTACCTACTCTTTTCTCCTCACCATGACGACCACTACCACTCCCACCACAACAACAACCACCACGACCTGCGCACTTAGCATTCCCTACCTTCCTGTCACTACGGTTACGTACTCCCATTCTTCCCCTATTCTGACTACGACCCTTCCTCTGCCGCCATACCCTGATCCGCCCAGTTACCTGTACATCCCTCCCCGCTACTTCAACCGTTCGACCATTGCTGAAGAAACCTCTGCTACGACACCAGTCACACAGCTTTCACCTCCAGCAGACACCGTGTGCCATTCAACATCACCACCGCCAGATCGCACCACTATGCATAGTTGTGTTTTACGCGGCGTGGATCCTGACATCTCAGATCGAGAGGTTATCCAAGAACTTAATCTCGAAGGCATTCCTGTCCGTCGTGCCTTCCGAATTTGGAACAACTCCGGACCAACCTATCTCGTCCGTCTCCACCTGCCTACGGAAGAAACAGTCCAACGTCTTCTTACCAGCGGCGCACGTATCTACGGTCGTCAACATCAAGTGGAACCTTCACGCTCCCCTCCTCGAACTTCCAACAGCCCACGTCTTCGACCCCGGCCAGCCCCCTCATATCGAACTCCCCCACACGTTCGTCCACCAACTCAATTCTCCTTCTCACCACCCTTAACAGCCGACCTTCTCAGACTTCTCACCACCTCCTTGTACAATATCTCTGCAACCTTACACCTACTAACCTTTCATGGCAGCCCTAGTACTCTTCTCTGAATTTTCACCCGTTACACACATCCCTGGTATTTAAATAACATCCGTGCACACCTCCTCAAGCATTAATTCCACTTACCCTCCTCCTTACAATATTGGTCCTTCCCCAACTCTTTCAAAATCTCCGGCCCGGGAGACAGCGACACTGTCTAGGAGCCCGCCTCGCCCGAAGGGCGGGGAATGAAACACGTTGCAGCAGCAGCAGCAGCAGTGCTGGAGGTCGGTAGATGCAGATTGGGTTGTTGTCCCATATGCTCTGTACTCTGACCGGCTAACCGAGCAGAGGAAAGTTGGCCACGGCTCCACCGTGGCTCTACGCCTCTGCATTCGGGAGACGGGCCTGGGGGCACAGTGCCGGATTTCACGCCTGGTTCCACCCGTCGGCTGTCCTGAGAATGGTTTTCCGTGGCTTTCCATTCTCCTGCACTAAGGCGAATGCCGGGACAGTTCGTAGTATAGGCCACGGCCGCCTACCCCCTCACCTTCTCCGCACATCTCCTTCACCGTAACAAATCTCTCGGCCTGAGAGACGGCGTCACTGTCTAAGAGGCCCGCCTCCCCCTTCAGGGGAGAAATTAAAACGTTTAGTAGTAGTAGTAATAGTAGCAGGAGTGCTGGACTCGAACGGGCAAACTTCAGCCCTGAACGTTAGTGGCTGCCAGCAACTGGCTCCTTGAAGATCAGTGGGAACGTGTAATGCGCACAATTTTTGGATGATAATAATAATAATAATAATAATAATAATAATAATAATAATAATAATAATAATAATAATAATTAGCTGCCACTCCCGGAGGCACAAAATTTGAAAAGTGGTACGAGGGCTGGAACGGAGTCCACTCAGACTCGGGAGGTTAACTGAGGAAAGGGGGGTTCGATTCCCACCTCAGCCATCCTCGAAGTGGTTTTCCGTGATTTCCCCAATTATCTTGCAGGCAAATGCCGGGATGGTACCTAACATATGGCCACGGCCGCTTCCTTCCCACCGAGCTCGATAGCTGCAGTCGCTTAAGTGCGGTCACTGTCCAGTAATCGGGAGATAGTGGGTTCGAACCCCACTGTTGGCAGCCCTGAAGATGGTTTTCCGTGGTTTCCCATTTTCACCCCAGGCAAATGCTGGGGCTGCACCTTAATTTTGGCCACGGCCGCTTCCTTCCCATTCCTAGGCCTTTGCTATCCCATCGTCGCCATAAGACATATCTGTGTCGGTGCGACGTAAAGCAAATAGCTTCCTTCCCTCTTCCATGCCTGTCTTTCCAATATTCCCATCCCTTCACAAGGCCCCTGTTCAGCATAGCAGGTGAGGCCGCTTGAGCGAGGTACTGATCCTCCGTCCCAGTTTTATCCCCCTCGATCCAAAGTCTCACGCTCCAGGACACTGCCCATGGGGCGGTAGAGGTGGGAGCCCTCGTTAAGTCCGAGGGTAAAACCAACCCTGGAGGGTAAACGGATTAATAAATAAATAAATAAATAAATAAATAAATAAATAAATAAATAAATAAATAATAATAATAATAATAATTATTATTATTAAATCTATAACAGTGAGTTCGCAGTTGCAATGAACGGTATTCCCTGAGAAGGAAGTCAGCTCCCGGACGAAACAATTTTTACACCGGTCTGTTCTCAGGCTATGCCTTATGGGAGTGAAAGTAGTGTGGACTCAGGATATCTTATTCGGAAGTTGGAAGTAGCGAAAATGATCACTGGTACAAACAGGCGGGAACAATGACAGGAGGGTACACGGAATGAGGAGGTAAAGGCTAAGTTAGGAATGAACTCGATTGATGAATCTGTATGCATAAACCAGGTTCAGTGGTGGAGTCATGTGAGGCGAATGGAGGAGGATAGGTTACCTAGAGAATAATGGACTCGGTCATGGAGGGTAGGAGAAGTAGAGGGAGACCAGGACGACGATGGTTAGACTCGGTTTCTAATGATTTAAAGATAAGAAGTATAGAACTAAACGAGCCCACATAACTAGTTGCAGATAGTGGATAGATGCGGCGCAGTGGCTTGCGGACTAAACGCCGAAAAGCTCAACAGTCTTCTAATAATAATAATAATAATAATAATAATAATAATAATAATAATAATAATAATAATAATAATAATAATAAAAATTAAATTAATAAATAAATAAATAAATAAATAAATATTATAATAATAATAATAATAATTATTATTATTATTATTATTTGCTAGTTGCTTTACGTCGCACTGACACAGATAGGTCTTATGGCGACGATGGGACAGGGAATGGCTGGGAGTGGGAAGGAAGCGGCCGTGGCCTTAATTAAGGTACAGCCCCAGCATTTGCCTGGTGTGAAAATGGGAAACCACGGAAAACCATCTTCAGGGCTACCGACAGTGGGGTTCGAACCTACTATCTCCCGAATACTGGATACTGGCTGCATATAAGCGATTGCAGCTATCGAGCTCGGTAATAATAATAATAATAATAATAATAATAATAATAATAATAATAATAATAATAATAATAATAATAATAATAATGTTATTTGCTTTACGTCCCACTAAATACTTTTACGGTTTTCGGAGACGCTGAGGTGCCGGAATTTAGTCCCGCAAGAGTTATTTTACGTGCCAGTAAATCTACCGACACGACGCTGACGTATTTGAGCACCTTCAAATACCACCGGACTGAGCCAGGATCGAACCTGCCAAATTGGGGTCAGAAGGCCAGCGCCTCAACTGTCTGAGCCACTCAGCCCGGCCCCAACAGTCTATAACGAAGATTATTACTATTTACTATATAGGTTACAGTCACTTTCTTCCCAATCAATTACTTCCAAGTTCACATACCAGTACAGATACCAGAGTCGCTCAGATTATCAAACTTCATACACACACGGATTTTTCAGATTCCCAACAAAGTAACAGACAATGAACAGCAGATGTCATCATGCACCCAAGAAATACGCAAAGGGTGCGAAATGTGCAAAGGCAGCGAAATGTCGCAACTCTCCATACCAAGTGATGTTCCAACATACGTATATTACATCCTATGAGGTGCCGAGAGTGACGTGGGCAGAATAACGGATGTTACAACTTGGCCAAACTACCAGCTGAGAACTACCAGGACACTGACGTAATTTCATAGTGAAAAACACCACGGCAAGACTCCACGATAAAAGGACTTCACAACATTTCGATGCCGGGACCACCACGCTGTAGCTTGCACGGGGAACTCCAAGAAGATCTCTGTAGGTATTGAACTCATGACCTAACTGCGGCCCGTTCATTACGAACAATAGGGCCATCAAACCGGCGATACCACATTCAAAAACATGAGTAAGCTGAAATGCGTGTCACGAAGATAATTTGTTTACAGGTCACAGTGTCCGGATAATGGATGACCCCATTCTTTTAATATTGTAGGAGTAAGATGCAGAAATGCAATGGAGAACGATTTTTGTTTTGTCTCCGTAGACTGCAACATAAGTCAGCATAACTGTCATTAAAACACATCTCGCAAGCCATTTACCTGTCTAATGCAGCCTAACAGTTCATATATATATTCACCGAGAAATTCAACAATATTTTAAGCTACCGTACCTAATTACTTCTCTCGAACTGGTTTGCAAGCCAGTCATGACACATTGAATGGGTGGGAGAATGAATGGCTTAAGAAGTAACCAAGCAAGTACCTAACAGTCAAGCTGACGTACCCAGTTCGCAATAAAAGGAATTAACTGGGTTGTCTGATGATACCGGGCTTAGCTCTGAATTATGGACCCTTTCGAAAGGCGCGACTTTCAGCTGAAGTGTCCTCGATTTCATGTCATTTCGTGTAAGAGCACTAAAATAACGGCCAGAAAGTAAACTGCGAGTCTAGCTGTGCAAATGGATCCATTATCTCATGGACGTCGACAACATAGGCGAAGGCGCCTGGATAAGAAAAGAAAGCAGAGAATGGGTCTCCCCCATTTACGTCACTTACCTTTCTGGAACCATGCCGGCTAGCCAGTGATCAGCTGATGGAGAGTTGGCGAGTGTCTTTGTTTCTCAACCAGCTCGCACAACACAGGTGGTATTGTACTAGCGATCGGACAAGTTCGGTTCTTCTCGGCAGGTCTTACCGAATACCAGCGTGAGCCATCCGCTACCAGGCAGCCTGCAAGCACGATGTTGAGTTAGTATCTGTCTGGCAAGAACTTAGCATGTTGAGTGGGCCGACTCCACAGGTGAACAGCTAGCCCAACACACGCGAGATGCAAGGTCACTTATCTGATGATAGCCGCTATTACGTTATAACATTCCAAGGCTGAGATATCCCAACGAACCATATCAACCAAGTTAACCAATAAGTTTCCCTATTCATCTTGCTGCTATCATCCAGTCCTTTGTTCGACTTCTAACCAGGTCTTAAGATGGCAGATATCCTGATCTCCTCTCACTGTTTCACCGCAGGCAAGTTGTGGAACATTCTCCTATGACCGGACCCCCGCTGTATACTGGCTAGGCGTTCGACTCCCGAGCACAAAGTTGCGGGATCGGATACTTGTGCAGTCGGACCACATTTAAGAATGCTCCAATGTGAGGGATGGATATCACTAGTTTTACTAGCTACATTTGCTGGCGAAACCTTGTGGGTTTTATTTCCTTTCTGCTGTTTGTATTGCGTCGCACCGACACAGGCGGGCCTTATGGCGACGTTGGGATAGGATATAGCATTCCAAAACAAATTTATATTATTTCGACAGCAATTAGTGAGAGTAAGTTCCCACACTTTTCATGTTTTTCCCATTTTCACACAAGGCAAATGCTGGGGCTGTACCTTAATTAAGGCCACGGCCGCTTCCTTCCCATTCCTAGGCATTTCATACCCCATCGTCGCCATAAGACCTATCTGTGTCGGTGGGACGTAAAGCAACTAGCAAAAAAAAACAACAAAAAACTTAGGTTTAGAGTGCACTATGTCTTCTAGAATGAGCTGAATCACGTTTGTTACTTTCATTGGAAATATCTCAGTCTCATCCTTGACTTTGACAATGTGAAATTTACAGTAACGCCATTCCTTACGCAGCCAGACCCTGTTATGAATGATGTGAAAGTGTCGCTCGTATGGTTGCTTGAAGTGTGCACTTCAATGTCATCATCATCTCGTTTGGTGAACAAACAAATCTGTAACTACCTCACTTCTCATTTCCCCAGTAGGACCTACGCCTAGTTGAGGGAATGTTACATTCTTCTTCTTATTTTTAAATTATTATTTGGTTTATTAATGTTGTGCGTTTCTGTGGTGTAATGGTTACTGCAATTAGCTGCCACACCTGGAGGCCCGGGTTCGATTCCCGGCTCTGCCACGAAATTTGAAAAGTGGTTCGAGGGCTGGAACGGGATCCACTCAGCCTCGGGAGGTCAACTGAGCAGAGGGGGGTTCGATTCTCTCGTCAGCCATCCCCGTGGTTTCCCACTTCTCCTCCAGGCAAATGCCGGAATGGTACCTATACCTAAGTTAAGGCCAAGGCCGCTTCCTTCCCTCTTCCTTGTCTATCCCTTCCGATCTTCCTATCATACCCCACCAAGGTCCCTGTTCAGCATAGCAGGTGAGGTGACCTGGGCGAGGTACTGGTTCTCCTTCCCAGTTGTATCCCCGACCCAAAGTCTATTATTATTATTATTATTATTATTATTATTATTATTATTATTATTATTATTATTATTATTATTATTTGTTGTTTCAAGATATAATATGTCCATAAGAAATAAGGGCGATTCATTATTATTAACCAAACTTGAGTCCTCTAGGAAATAAAAATAATTTTGTATCATTGATCTTGAATACGGCGATGTAATTTATTACAGAAAAATTGCTGGCTTAGTCGTGGTAATAGTCTGAAACGTTCCTTTCAACTTCGTGAAGGAATAAGCACATTTATGAACAAGAAACAGAAAGAATTGGCAGAATTGGGTGACGAGAGCTGGATGTGGGATTTAGCAATATTCAAGGATTTAACACAACTTTTAAATATTTTGAATCAGGGATTACAAGGGGAAGGAAGCCTTTCAAATTAAGTGTGTTAGCATTCCAAAACAAATTGAAATTCTTTGGGCAGTAATTAGCGACACTAATTTTTCGACTTCTGAACGAAACTACATCTGAATACTTATCCTCAAATTTTAACTTCCTCTCATCTCTCCATGGACATAAAACCAGAGCGACTTCTGCCCTTATGATACCGATTAATCACTTATCTGTATACAGCCGCTCATTGCAGGTGTCTGGGACAAGGCTATGGAACACTCTCCTTGTCAGCATACGTAATAGCACTTCAGGAGCCTCATCTAAGCGGTCTTGTCGAGATTTCCTCTTAAATATGTGAACAGCTTGTATCAATGTTAGAGTGAATGAGGCCAAGTATGATTTAGAACTATTGTTGGGTAATGTAGATAGATAATATTATTCAATCATTATCAAAATAACTATTATAATACTATTTTACTCCATTAACTTAGGTAGTTTCTAGAGACTGTGTACAGTGTTATTTTTATCAAATTATATGACTATGTCTGCCTGCTGTCATTTCTTGATGGATACAGTACCTTTGCATCCATCTCTTGGCACAGGCCAGAGTAAAGTGTAGCTTTCACCGAAGTCCCAGTCAACATCCATGGCTGTGACTATATGGAAGTTGCTGGGGTATGGGTAGTGCTGAGTAATGACATTCGGAGCATGACTAGTGCATCTGAGTGTTATGAAAGGTGCTGCTCATAGGGTCAGTCCTGCTGCAATGGTACTTTCTGACCCAGTGAGGAAAGCAATGGCAAACTACCTCACTCCTCATTTTGCCTAGTACGCCTGATTTTGGTGCTGCCAATGGTTTTTGGGGTTTCCTTATAACCGCATAACCTTTGGTGGTGCTATTTGAGGATCCAACCAGCCTCTGGGCTGATGACATAACAGACAGCATGACTATGTACTATACTGTATGTTGTGGTTAAGTGTAAGAGAGGGCCGTGAGCCTTAACTTCACGGCATACAAAAACATAAATAAATAAATAAATAAATAAATAAATAAATAAATAAATAAATCTCTATATATAAAATAAGAGTTTTGTCTGTACATTGTTCAGAATTTAAAAGGGATGATATTTCTGTATCAGTCGTGGCCACAGTAACAAGGAAATGCACTTTTTACTTTTCCGTAATTTCTGTCTGTCTGCATATATGTACACGCATCACGAGAAAACGGCTGAAGAGAATTTAATGAAAATCGGTATACAAAGTCGGGTAATAAGTTGCTACAATCTAGGCCATAAATACTTTATTCACGCTGAATGAAATGGTAGTTTAGGGGAAGGCCTAAAATTCAATTCTCAAATATTTATGTTATTAGTGGTCATATATTAATTAAAATCAGTATACAAAGTCGAGGAATAAGTCGCTATAATCTAGGCCATAAATAATTTTACTCACGCTGAGTGAAATGATACTTTAGGGGAAGGCCTAAAATTTAATCCTCAAAAATTTGTTATTAATCGTCGTGTCATAACGAAAATCGGTAGGGGAAGTCGAGGAATAAGTCGCTACAACCTAGCCCATAAATAATTGTATTCACGCTGAGAAAAATGGTAGTTTAGGGGAAGGCCTACAATGGAATTCTCAAATATTTCTGTTGTTAGTGGTCCTATCTTAATGAAAATTTGTATGCAAAGTCGGAAAATAAGTCGCTATAATCTAGGCCATAAATAATTTTATTCACGCTGAATGAAATGGTAGTTTAGGGGTAGGCCTAAAATTTAATTTCCACATAATTATGTTATTAGTGGACGTTTTGTTAAATAATACATAACTAAAGTTATATAGTATTATATTACCGATCATGTATGGCTTTTACATTGTTACCATATCGGCTATGATCAGAGATATTCATGAATTTGGATTTTTTTTTGCTAGGGGCTTTACGTCGCACCGACACAGATAGGTCTTATGGCGACGATGGGATAGGAAAGGCCTAGGAGTTGGAAGGAAGCGGCCGTGGCCTTAATTAAGGTAGGGGAGAGTCCTACAGTACCGGCCGGCTGGCAGTACCGGCCATTGCTGTTTCTCGTTTTAGGTGTTATATGGCAGTAGCTTACAGGTGGCATATGAAGGATGCTACATTCCCGCGTGTCATACTTTGGGGGTTTCGTTTAGCGTTAAGTCTTGTGTGAGATGTGAGTGTTGTACATTGGCCGGCTTACGATCGCGCGCGAAAAGTTATTTTCAAGCCCCAGGTACTCTATTTCCAGGTAAGCTGTTGATTTTGTTTTTACTTATATATTATATACATTCCTTGAGGACGCTATAGCTGGTAAGAGTTTCACGACATCGTCTCTTAAACAATATCCAGCTGGGGAAGTTCCTTCACGTGAGTGTCGTACAGTACCGGCCAACCATATGTCTTCCAGTACCGGCCAATAGGACTTTTAAATAAATAAAATTATATCCACTTCTTATCACTTTCCAGAGTGAAATGACAGAGAAAGGGGGTAAAATAAAATAAAAGTGGATCGAGGACGGGATGAAGATGGCATTGAACTAAATTATATATAACAAAATGACTGCAAGGCAAGCTGCTGAGGCTTTTTATGCGCCAAGAAGTACGTTAGGAGATCGTCTGAGAGCACTTAGAGTGGGTGTGGCTGTGGATCTAACTCCTCAGATGGGAAGAATTAAAAAATCCTTTTATTACGATATGTAAAATCAGTTGCTTACTTATATGAAGGATCTAGAAAATCTTCGTGTCCCTGGGCAGGAAAAAATGTACAATTAGCATTCGCTTTGGCTGAGCATTCAAAAGTACCTCACCAATTCAACAAAGACAACAAAACTGCAGGAAAGCAGTTTTATTATGATTATTATGTAAACACTAAGGAAATGGAAGAAGACACATCATGCATTATTTGTCGTGAGTCATTGGATGAAGAATGGGTGCAGTGTACCAAATGCAAAGACTGGGCGCATGTTGGATGTGTAGACCACGGGAATATTTTGTATTTTATTTGTAATTATTGCAAAAAATAAACCAAACTTGAATTTAGTGGATGCCAATTCCAATAATTATGTGTTGTCGAGTTCTTTCTGTGTTTGATATTAGTAATGTATTAGACATATATATCTTAGAAAATAGTAACTGGCCGGTACTGGAAGAAGGTTTATGTAGTCCATGGAAATTAAGCTTTGTTGTATTTTTAAATATTATTAACTTTCGGTAAGATTTTAGGGAAATCACACCCTTACATTGAAAAAGCATTTTGTAAAGTACAAGATTATCGTAGGAAAATCTCATACCGTAGAGCATTTTATTTTTTATAAGGGAAAAAGTTAAGGTGGCCGGTACTGTAGGACTCTCCCCTACAGCCCCAGCATTTGCCTGGTGTGAAAATGGGAAACCACGGAAAACCATTTTCAGGGCTGCCGATAGTGGGATTCGAACCTACTATCTCCCGGATGCAAGCTCACAGCCGCGCGCCTCTACACGCACGGCCAACTCGCCCGGTGAATTTGGATTTTTGTTACTAAGTCCTTATCAGCGCCGAGTTATGAGAAAATGGGTAGACAGGATTTAATGAAAATCGGTATGTGAAGTCCGAGAATAAGGAACTACACTCTACGCTATAAATAATTTTATAAGACGCCCTAAGATCACAGAGTCGAAAGAAAACTAAATATAAAGGCCTACAATATAGAAAGCTCATAACATTGCTCAATAACATTACATTGTCCATTGATTGTTGCGATGTGCTCTGTCTTCTGTTGCCGATAGATAGGATTACTGCTGCGTACCGAGTATTATTTTAAAATTTGCCTTACGGCGCACCAACACAGTTAGATCTTATGGTGACGATCGAATAGGAAAGGCCTGTGAGTGTGAAGGAAGCGGCCTTGGCCTTAATTAAGGTATAGTCCCAGCATTTGCCTGGTGTGAAAATGGGAATCCACGGAATAACATCTCCAAGGCTGCCTACAGTAGGGTTCGAATCCACTATCTTCCGGATGCAAGCTCACAGCTGCGCGCCGCTAACGACACGGCCAACTCGCCCAGTCGTACGAGTGTAACAGTCTGCCTAAATATCGGCGGGAAGTAGCTGGGGAGTTAGGTAACTTTCTTCGTTAGCATACCATTCCTCTGTTTCATAAATTTTCCGATACTACTGGTGCGTAACACACTGGTTCATCATAGCATTCGAGCTATTCAATCCCTACTCTGAGGCACTGATTGGAATGAGAAGTGTGCATATTTAACAGAATAATGGCAGAGAAGTGTTCATGGCTGTCTGCGGCCTGGTCATTCCAGCTCTGGAACTTTGGACTGTTAGATCGGCAACGTAGTAGTGTTCGTCAAAAGTGAGAAAATGTGCAGTTTTTCATTTGATCGAGTATTTTATATGATAACATTGCTTTTAGTCGCTACATTCCTACTGACGTTTCTGTAATGACCTATGTCGACTTCAGTTAAGAAAACCACAAAGTCGGTCTTTCTGAGAATCCCGTTGCGAAGCACGGGTACATCAGCTAGTAAATAAATAAAATAGTGAGAGTGAATTCCCACACTTTTCATGTACTGAGTTCGAAGAAGGCGAACTCATATATACCTTGGCCAAAATGATCGGTTTTTAAAGTCGACTGACTTATTGAAGAATGAATTTGAAAATATACTTCAATGTGTTTCTGCGAATGCGGGGAAAATTAATTTGTTTGAAAATCCGTTTGCAATAGACTTCAGCGATGCAGCTATGCAACTATGGCTGGAATTATTATTTTGAACTTCCGTGCTGTGCCCAATTAAAGGTCATGTTCACGGAGGGAAATCTTATTAACATTCACAAGGCGCTTGATAATGAAAAGTCTACGGCTTTCTTAAAATTCGCGATAAGATATTTGTGCGCGTTTGCGAGTTCCTCCGTGAACAAACATTTTCATCATCATCATCATCATCATCTGTTTACCCTCCAGGTTCGGTTTTTCCCTCGGACTTAGCGAGGGATCCCACCTCTACCGCCTCAAGGGCAGTGTCCTGGAGCTTCAGACTCTTGGTCGGGGATACAACTGGGGAGTATGACCAGTACCTCGCCCAGGCGGCCTCACCTGCTATGCTGAAATGGGGCCTTGTGGAGGGATGGGAAGATTGGAAGGGATAGGCAAGGAAGAGGGAAGGAAGCGGCCGTGGCCTTAAGTTAGGTGCCATCCCGGCATTCGCCTGGAGGAGAAGTGGGAAACCACGGAAAACCACTTCCAGGATGGCTGAGGTGGGAATCGAACCCACCTCTACTCAGTTGACCTCCCGAGGCTGAGTGGACCCCGTTCCAGCCCTCGTACCACTTTTCAAATTTCGTGGCAGAGCCGGGAATCGAACCCGAGCCTCCGGGGGTGGCAGCTAATCACGCTAACCACTACACCACAGAGGCGGCTACAAACATTTTCAAGAATGAAAATGATAAAATCAAAATTACGTTTCCGTATCACTGATTACTAGAGTGCGAATTTTGGCATATTTGCATGTTTTGTTTGCTTCAAGATAATAATAATAATAATAATAATAATAATAATAATAATAATAATAATAATAATAATAATAATAATTTCGTGTGGCTATTTCTAGCCGGGTGCAGCCCTTGTAAGGCAGATCCTCCGATGAGGGTGGGCGGCATCTGCCATGTGTAGGTGACTGCGTGTTATTGTGGTGGAGGATAGTGTTATGTGTGGTGTGTGAGTTGCAGGGATGTTGGGGTCAGCACAAACACCCAGCCCCCGGGCCATTGGAATTAACCAATGAAGGTTTAAATCCCCGACCCGGCCGGGAATCGAACCCGGGGCCCTCTGAACCGAAGGCCAATACGCTGACCATTCAGCCAACGAGTCGGACCGCTTCAAGATATAATATGCCCATAAGAAATAAAGGCGATTCGTACCATTTGAATTTTTTTTACAATTTGTTTTACGTCGCACCGACACAGATAGGTCTTATGGCGACGATGGTATAGGAAAGGCATAGGATTGGAAAGGAAGTGGCCGTGGCATTAATTAAAGTACAGCCCCAGCATTTGCCTGGTGTGAAAATGGGAAACCACGGAAATCCATTTTCAGGGCTGCCAACAGTGGGTCTCGAACCCACTGTCACCCGAATGCAAGCTCACAGCTGCGCGCCCCTAACAGCACGGCCAACTCGCCCGGTGTACTAAAATTTTGTGTGGCTATTGCTAACCTGGTACAGCTCTTGTAAGGCAGACCCTACGACGAGTGTGTGTGGCACCTGCCTTGCATAGGAAAATGCGCCTTTTTGTAGGGAGGATAGTGTTGTGTGTATTATATGACTTGTAGTGATTTTGGGAACAGCACAGACAAGATTAAAACCTCTGACCCGGCCGAGAATCGAACCTGGGGCCATCTCAACCGAAGGCCACTACGCTGACCATTCAGCCAAGGAGCTGTCACTGAGCCTGAAGCCACTCAGAAAACCTGTTTATAATGATTCTTGTGTGTCATTAGTGCTAGGACAGGCAAGGAAACGTCCGCAGAATACAAGTTACGTTCCATTCGACATTCACCTGGACTGAAGAGAGAAACTACGGAAAGAAACTTCTATAGTGACAGAAAGAGTTATAATAATTCACTTCTTTTCCCAGTTTGTCATCTGAAACTGAGTCCACTCCGGTCCTTTTCACTAAATCATTTTAAATTGGGAAAAGGAACTCACGCCAACCGGGCGGAAAACTATTAAAATACGCGTTTGACTACGATCCACAGCACGCTTGGACATGTAACATACAGGCCATGTTGGATAAGCCGTTGCGTGTTGATTGCGGACACCCCAATGAAAGTCTGGAATCATCATCATCATCATCTGTTTACCCTCCAGGTTCGGTTTTTCCCTCGGACTTAGCGAGGGATCCCACCTCTACCGCCTCAAGGGCAGTGTCCTGGAGCTTCAGACTCTTGGTCGGGGGATACAACTGGGGAGTATGACCAGTACCTCGCCCAGGCGGCCTCACCTGCTATGCTGAACAGGGGCCTTGTGGAGGGATGGGAAGATTGGAAGGGATAGGCAAGGAAGAGGGAAGGAAGCGGCCGTGGCCTTAAGTTAGGTACCATCCCGGCATTCGCCTGGAGGAGAAGTGGGAAACCACGGAAAACCACTTCCAGGATGGCTGAGGTGGGAATCGAACCCACCTCTACTCAGTTGACCTCCCGAGGCTGAGTGGACCCCGTTCCAGCCCTCGTACCACTTTTCAAATTTTGTGGCAGAGCCGGGAATCGAACCCGGACCTCCGGGGGTGGCAGCTAATCACGCTAACCACTACACCACAGAGGCGTCAAGTTGTCATACAGAACGTTAATTCTACCACAGTGCTGAGTTTTTAGTTAGTTACTTCGTTAGTTAGTTAGTTTGTTTGTATGTTCCTGTCCATTGATCGTTTTTGTGCCATTATGGAATTTATCAAGACGGAGAAGGGTAAGCCATATGATTTATTCCTTGGTTATAGTCATAGGCAATTTAGAATTAGTAAAAAAATGGTGTTACCACGCGGATTTGTTTGAAGGAGAAAACTAAGAAGTGCAAAGGAAAATTATTTACTAAAGGTATTGTACCTATCGGGTGAGTTGGCCGTGCGGTTAGGGGCGCGCAGCTGTAAGCTTGCATCCGGCAGATAGTGGGTTCGAATCCCACTGTTGGCAGCCCTGAAGATGGTCTTCCGGGGTTTCCCATTTTCGCATCAGGCAAATGCTGGGGATGTACCTTAATTAAGGCCATGGCCTACAAGGGACTGCTCACCGTGCTGTCCAATACCGTTATATGGTTAAAAACAGGGAAGCATTGACCCAAGCCCCGAATCTCTTTGAATAAAAAAGAGCAACCCCACTGGCACAGCAGCCTATTAGCCTGTCCAGACAACTGGCGCCCAGCCAGATGGTCTGCAGGTAGTTGATAGCGGCGTGGTCAGCGCGACGATATCCTCATACATATTGCTTGGCATTCTTCACCGGGTTCGCTGTCTCTCGTATGAATCAGTTCCTCAGTTGGTCTCACGAGACTTAATTAATCCTGTTTCAACTCTCAGTCCAGAATCGCAATCCCTGAATTAACAGGGAATTGAACCCGGGCTATCCAGTTAAGAGGCAGGCACGCTGCTCCTACACTACGAGGCCTGGCCATCAGTAGGAGATTGAGAAAATGACAGTACTGGGTTACGAACTGTTGTCGATGATGCTTATTATGATGGACTACTTCTTCCTGAAGCAGATATTTTGGACTAGGGAGATTTCTTAATGTTTTTTTCTTTTTTTTGCCCTTGGTGCTGTGGTGTATTAATGGTGGCTCACTTTTAACTCTTTAAGTACCGTCATCTACATTAAACATTTTTGACTGGAAGTGTGACTCACCATTACTTTAAGATCTTCGGTTCGAATCCCCAAATAGATGCGGAAGAGATCATTCTTGAATTAATATCTAACTGTGTAAAAGGCATTCGTAATACTGTGATGATACATGTGTATACCCCGCACTGCATTTATTACAACCCATGATATATATCATAAGGCATTATTATTATTATTATTATTATTATTATTATTATTATTATTATTGTTATTATTTAGTTATATGATAACGGGTAGGAACTATAAGGTCTCTATACTGGATCTTTTACGCAATTTATTTTTTACAGTAGCTGAATTGGTCATTTGAGAAAAAACATAGGTCAATTTTCCTCCAAAATTAGTAAAGAATACATTCGTATGCTACAGTAACAGATACACATTTTGGTGCAGAAATCACATACTGTACGTGAGGCTTCATCTCCACTCTTGATTAAGGCATCGATTTCTGTATTTCTTTAAGTAACACCATAGGTCAATGACTTGTGTTGCCATACTAGTAAACAGTAGTAAACAGCTGATTGTTTCACAACATATTCCTCCATGACGAGAAATCCTCTATTTGTTTCACTATGACGGATTGTTTATGTGTACTGTAGAATATTTTACAGGCTGTTTTGTGCGGTTTACGGAGCGCATTTGAATTATCTTTTTATGAAATGGCTTCGAGGTGCATACCTGCAATATAGGCCAAAAGTTCAGCACGTCTGTTGATCTCCCAGTTATTAAGGCCTACATTTCCATCTATTAGAAGGAAATGGAGAGCATAGAAAAATTTCAACCATATTTACAAGAAGAAGGTGTTCAAGTATTTTACCAAAATATTTTTGCGTGCCCAACCTTTAGTAAGGAATCTGCCACCGAGTATGAGAAGTTAAGTTGAGAACAAAAGTGGTATCCACATGTTCTTTAGCAATAAATATGATGCAAATGTACCAATATTATAATTAACTAGCAAGGTATCCGTGCTTCGCTACGGTATTATACTGAAATTTAGAATTGAATGCTTATTGTTTTAGATATATAATCCGCCGAAATTCGCGATCTGACTCGTTTTCTGCGAGGATCCGCCAAAATTCGCGATCTGACTCGTTTTCTAATAGATTACGGCAAGCTTCCTCCTATTTTTCAATCTTTCTTTCCAGCAATCGATCGTGTCCTCATGAAAGGAATTCAATTCTTTTTCACTCCCGCCCCCCAGGATGGTTTCCCCTACCAAAATTCTTTGTTTTTAAAGGAGGCCCAAATACCAATTTTCACGTCTGTAACAACTTTAGTTTTTATTAGATGTATGTATTATCATACAATTAAGTCAATTAATTTTTCAATTCTTCCCCCCCCCCCCTTCATTGGATTTTCCGAGAATACGTGTTTCTTTACTTTTAAAGCAGATTCCAAATATGAAATTTCACGTCTGTAACATCTTCATTTTTGAGATATCAGTAGCCTAATTAAAAGAAATCAACACCATTTTCAGTCACTTTTACCCCCTCCCCCATCCACCCAAGTGGTATTTCCGAAAACTAAAAATACACATTTCTTTATTTTTAATAGAGATAAAAGTACAATTTTTCATTTCTGTAACATGTTAAGTTTTTGAGATATACTGTAGAAATTCTCATTTTAAAATTTCACCCTTTTTTAGTTCCCCTTAAGTGGAGTTTCCAAAAACAAATCACCTATGTTTCTTTATATTTACAGGAGATTCCAAATACCCACTTTTTACGTCTGTAACATTTTGCGTTTCTCAGATATTCTGTAGATATAGTCTTTCAAAAAATTCACCCTAATTTGACACTCCTGTTTAACCGCCATTAATTGGATTTTCCAAAAACAAAAAAAATACGTGTTTCTTTATTTTTAAAGGAGATCCCATATACAAATGTTCAGTTCTGTAATATCTTCAGTTTCTGAGATATATGTATCTTCATTAAAGGCATTCAACCCATTATTCACCCTTTTACACCCCTCCTATTGGGATTTACAGAGAACAAAAAAAAAAAAAAAGAAATACGTGTTCCTTTATTTTTAAAGGAGATTCTAAATACCAATTTTTACATCTGTAAACTTTTAAAGTTTTAAGATGTACACACACACATTTTAAAAATTCACCCCCCTTTTCACCCCCAACCATTATTTGGATATTCCAAAAATGAAAAAAAAATGTTTCTTTATTTTTAAAGTAGATCCCAAATACCAATTTTCAGGTCTGTAATATCTTCAGGTTCTGAAATATAAGTAGCCTCATTAAAGGCATTCGACCCCTTTTTCACCCTTTTTCACCCTTCCCATTGGGATTTTCCGAAAACAAAAAATACGTGTTTCTTTATTTTTAAGGGAGATTCTAAATACCAATTTTTACATCTGTAAACTTTAAAAGTTTTGAGATATAGATGCACTCATTTTAAAAATTCACCCCCTTTTCACCCTCCCATTAATAGGATTTTCCAAAAACAAAAAAATACGTGTTTCTTTATTTTAAAAAGAGATCAAAAGTACCAATTTTCAGGACTGTAATATCTTAAGGCACCAGGATGGTATTTCAATTTCCAGAAAGTAGTAGTTCTTTTCTTATGTTTTTTCCTCAAATTACAATTTCAAATATGATCTGAATGTATGTCTGAATGTGATGAAAACGACACATACACCCAGCCCCCGTGCCAGCGAAATTAACTAATGATGATTAAAATTCCAGACTCTGTCGGGAATCGAACCCGGGACCCCTGTGACCAAAGGCCTGCATGCTAACTATTTAGCCATGGAGCCGGATATCAGGAACAAGAGCAACAATGCTACAACATTTACTAACAATACTTAAAGAAGAAGTTCATTAACTTGATGAATCATATTATATTCTCCACAAATCACATTAGCGACACAAATCTCTCCGGCCTGAGGGACAGTGTCACCGTCAAGGAGGCCCCCATGCTCTGTTTGGGTGTGGAATGAAAACTTTAACCCACAACCAGTGACGTTCTGAGGCTTGCAGGGTACGTAACTGTTGATATCATAATCATAGCCACGGGACTTCTAGTTTTACGTGGAGTCCGAACCACAGCAATATAGCTTTTCATTTACAAAAATCTCACATGCATTAGCCCAGACTCGAACGGTGGCCTCCTCGGTGAAAAGTGAATGGCGATCATGCTATTACACTAAGATCAACAGAGCTTCCGTTCTTCAACAAGACATTGCAGAGCAGTGACCGTGCTTGTTTTCTTATGGATCAACCGATGGCCTGCCCGCCAGAAAGTGGTCAGGCGACAAGTCCAACATTACAATCCAGAAATCGGATTCTGGTTAAAAATATGGCACAGCTGGTTATTTAAGACAGAGCTGTACAACCACATTAGTAGAGGAATGATAGCCGAGTGGCAAGGTGGCCGCAGTTCTAATCTCGAACACAACAGGCAGAACTTTTGAAATTACATGTCTCGTTCTAACGGTTCGAAATCCCGAGAAAATGTCCTCGATATCGACAGTCATATAAAAAACGAGATCCCGTGGCTATGATTCCGATATCAACAGTCACATGACACTACAAGCTTGCCTACTTTACCCACAATGTATTTATTTAAGCTTTACATCTTCAATGTACAAGGGGCCCAGTCTCCCCCAACTTTGTGGAGGAAACATTAACTTAGATTTGTATTCCATTTTAGCCGTCTGAAAGTAGGCATTATAGGAATTATTAAGAAATTCCCAATCGCCACTACTGATACTGATATCTATCACTGACTACAACTCCTCCTTAGTTCTGCTTTTTGTAAACTGGGGTATTTATACTGTAATTATATTCTGGAGGCTGCATTCTAATATAGAAATCCAGTGACAGAGTTTGCCAACAATTTTGCTCTACGTCGCACCGACACAGATAGGTCTTATGGTGACAACGGGATAGGAAAGGGCTAGGAGTGGGAAGGAAGCAGCCCGTCCGGCCCCGCGGTGTAGGGTGCAACGCGTCCGCCTGTCACCCGGCGGCCCCGGGTTCGATTCTCGGCCGGGTCACAACACGGGTCCTCACACACAACATTCCACACTACCGCCATTCCAATTACACGCAGGTTCATAAAATATGGTGCCAGTAGGGGCAAAAGATCCACATGGGTCGACGCCCCGAACAAATAGCATTAAAAAGTACAGCCCCAGCATTTACCTGATGTGAAAATAGGAAACCACGGAAAACCATCTTCAGGGCTGCCGACACTGATGTTCGAACCCACTATCTCCTGGATGCAAGCTCACAGATGCGTGCTCCTAACTCGCTCAGTACAGAGGCTGCCGATGAAATTAGGAGAACAAGACTAGAGTACATGAAGAATATCAGAAATATTTCCCGTCAGTCCTGAGCAGTAGGTCATGTAGAGTGCACAGGAGAAAGAGACAATAATAGCACTCAATCGTACTTGTGCAGAACGAGGGTGGAGTCAGCAGAAAACTCATACGTCGGGAGATACTTCATTATCAGCTGAACTCGTTAAGCAGACATGATACTCCAATGATAACATGATAACTGGGTAGCGGCATGGCACAGCGCAGCCGTCCACACATGATCGGAACAGCAGAACAGATACACAGACATTCTTGTGAACCAAGAACAAAACGCAGATGACCAGGTACTATAAATATTATTGCAATTCAGACAATAACGTGGATAAAATGCTTACCTTTTCTAAGTAGATACTGCGAGTGAATATTGCGTAGCGTGTTACACTCACATCGCTACAGCTGTAGCCTCAACACAGGCTGCGGCAGCGACTGCTGTTAGCACTCGACCCCCGATGTTATCAAGTCATTTCTTAGTTCAAATGCGATGTCTGCTCAGTGCAGAGTCTCTCTGTGTTCTGTTACGAATTCTAACCCTAGCAGACCTTTCCCGTGGATACAACCAATATATTCGTTTACTATTCTCTGAACCATGATTCAAACAGCTTACATGTACAGAACTTTACACGCATTTTCACTACACTGCGACTACTGACTAAATGGTCCTTCGCCATCACGTGAGTACCATTCTGCTGCCAACCCTCTGTGACAGTGGGCGGGGTCAAATAAATGGATGGTCCGATAAGTAAGAAAGCCAGTTCCTGTTCCAAATATACACGGTGAGGGTCTTCCCTATGGCAAAAAAGTCAAGGAGGCGATAAGGGAGATAGCAAAGCCAAGATGTATAGTCTAATTCACGAGGCTATCGTTTTTATACTACAACTGTACGCTGCTAAGACAACAATAATTGAAGCCTGCCCTCAAATATTTGGCAGCTTTACAGGAATGAAACAAAACAGGGAGATCTTTATATAATGGACGTTTGTGTTTAATTCTGTCCGTAAATAAAACTTACACTTTCTCCTTCTTAGTTAAATAATATATTTGCATGTAAATGGTATCATAGAAAGATTACAGCGAGAAAACAGCAAACTCCCTGGAATAAAGTTGTATATCACCAGATAGTTAGAACGTTGTATGTCACGTTATGAGTTCTGTAGTACTTTTGTGTTTTAAATACATGGCAACTCGAATTATACATTGTTTTGTAAAAAATACATTATCAGGAAAGGGACATGTGTACTGTTATAAGTTAAATGGCCGCGAAATGCAGGCATAATACTCCTTTTAAAAACAACCTTTGGGATTGCACACCCGGGCCTAAAAGGAAACACCGGGTGAGTTGGCCGTGCGATTAGGGGCGCGCAGCTGTGAGCTCGCATCCGGGAAATAGTGGGTTCGAATCCCACTGTCGGCAGCCCTGAAGATGGTTTTACGTGGTTTCCAATTTTCATACCAGGCAAATGCTGGGGCTGTACCTTAATTAAGGCCACGGCCACTTCCTTCCCATTCATAGGCCTTTCCTGTCCCATCGTCGCCATAAGACCTATCTGTGTCGGTGCGACGTAAAACAAATAGCAAATAGCAAAAAAAAAAAGGAAACAAACATATCAGTAATAAACTAGTTTATTAAATAGACTAGTAAAAGTATTATTTGACATATTTTTATGAAAAGAACGTTACGCAAATATAGCCCTCAAATTCGACGTTGATGTATAGCTTCTTCCGATATCCCTCAATTGTTTGCGTCCGTTATCCTTCCAGTTCAGTTTATTAATCTCTCTCTTCCTGCTCTTATTGAGCGTTAACATTGATCAAGGTGACACACTCAGATTACTGACTTCGACCATGTTTGTTGATGTACAACGTTCTTGCAGGGAAGGCAATTCTCAAACAAAAATTTCTCTCTCATTTGTTTGAATATAGAGTAAACTTCTGGTGCCAAGATATATTTTTTTGCTATTTTGCTTTACGTCGCACCGACACAGATAGGTCTTATGGCGATGATGGGGCAGGAAAGGCCTAGGAATGGGTAGGAAGTAGCCGTGGCCTTAATTAAGGTACAGCCCCAGCATTTGCCTGGTGTGATAATGGGAAACCACGGAAAACCATCTTCAGGGCTGCCGACAGTGGGGTTCGAACCCACTATCTCCCGGATGCGAGCTCACAGCTGCGCGCCCCTAACCGCACGGCCAACTCGCCCGGTATCCCAAGATATTCCTTAGATGATATAGAACGTCATTCTATGAACATCTCAACTTGTCCCATTACTGATATAACTTACAGCATTCTTTGAGGATTTGCTTCAATTGCACGTCCGTCTTTAGTAACAGTTATAACATAAGCAGTGTAAGCCAGCGGTGTAGCCAAGAGGGGGTTTCCTGGGGGTTAGACCCCCCATGGAAATTTTACGAAAACAAAATAAACAGAAACTGGTAATAAACAATGAACTAAATAAACATTCAGAGACATAATTGTAGAACCAACAGATCTGTTGAATCTATTTTCTAAGAAGCCTCGAAAGTTGTATTTCAGATTGTAAACTGAACATGCCATTCGCTGTAAAACTGTTGATCTTTATCGTATTGCCTATTATTGTTCTGTATTTTGAAGGAAGATTTTATAGTGTACTGCAATCTGAATATCAACATAATTCACTTGTATCAGTGTCCTTGCTTGCGCGCACCACACATGCACAAACACCTTCATTGTGTTGTATCATCGTTTCGTAACTATAACCCCCCCCCCCCCCCCCATTCGGACGATCCTGGTCATGCTACTGATTTAAGCGTAAGTGTGAATAGTGGCTGTGTATGAAACATTTTCGTACTTCAATCTGCAAGCAGACTGTTGATGAGTGCGCCTCGTGTAACTGGATCGGGCAAGAAAAAACGTCACAACAGTAATGACTGTCGTCGGTGTGCTAGAGGTAACGTACCATCGCCCTAGCCACTTCCCTGCGCTTTGCCATAGAGGAGAGACTCATCCTGTACTTTTCAGACTGTATGTGAAGTCATGGTTTACCATACAACGAGCTTAAAACTGCGTCTACTGTGCATTCACGTCGCCTCCTTAATGTGGGATAATAATGCTACGGCTCGGTTCCTAGAAGAAGGAAACATAAGAGCACGGCAGTAGAGTGGTGATGTGTCATTTCTTCGTGCCACATCGTACACTTAATCACTGTACTGTCAGATAACAACAAAGCAGATTTTATACTGACGATTACATCTTATATTTTATCGCTTGATAAACTTCTCACTTACATCAAATTCTGTTCAAAAATAGAAAACAAATATAATAGTCTGCTTTTGATCAACAAATGGCAGTGATCATTGCCGAAATAAACGTCTAGCTCATACGAAGTTCTATTAAAAGATGTAACTTTTAGACAAAATAGTATAAATATGGCCTCACTCCAAGCTAATGGTACATTCCTTACCCCGGACGTACTTTCGATGTGGCAGGAAGGGGAGGAAGAGGAGGGTACAAGGTCCATATTAAACGACCAGAAATCTCTGTTTTGCGGAGTGATGAGTCCTTTGTCCACAATTGTACGAACTGACTTTTAATCCGTGCTTTGCAACATCAGATAGTTTGTATAACGGTAATTATTTACTGTATATCTAAGATTAGGAGCTGCCTGACCCAGACGGTAAAGGCCTGCTCGGTTTACCCGAAAGGACGCGGGTTCGATTCCCCGTCAGGACATCGTAAAATTTGAGAAACGAGATTTTCACTTCCGGAGGTGCACATAGCCGTGAGGTTCACTCAGCCTACACCATATATGAGTAGGCCTACCAGGTTAATTCCTGGGGACAAAGGCGGCCGGGCGTAGAGTTAACCATTCTACCCCAACAAGTGCCGAGGTTACGGATAGTGGAAGCCGTTACCATTCACCCTTCCAGGGGCCTTCATGGCCTGTACGAAGATGACTTTGCTTTTATATCTAAGATGGGTATGGTATCAGAGAATGTGACATAAATTACAATCCTAGCATTTTCTTGCAACTCTTGAAGAAAAATACCGGCACGGAAGCTATACTGAGGGTCGCGGCAGATTGGAATGCCAGACATCCGATCACTTGCAGCTTGTCATTCTTTACATAGCTTTGTTAACACGCTGAGCTAACTAACAGTGGGAGTGTACGACTAGAGTAATTTATTTTGAAAGCGGCAGGTTGTGATTCTATGCCCTCATGAATCTTATTGCTACAGATGTAAGAAGCCATCACTCACTTCCAATGACAAATAGCTGAGTAATGGAACGAGCTTCCAGCTGCATGACTTTCCTTGAGCCTTTGTGCTCTGCCGCACTTGACACTCGAGACCTCACAAGTGTTCTGTCCGGTCGTTTAAGTAACACTCGGGCTTTGTGGAGATGTTCGTTAAGAAGGTGAATTTTCACGCCTAATTTAACGTATGTTAGGCTATTCAACTGTTAGGATGGGTAGTGTACACGAGAGGTCTTTAAGCCCAAGCACTTGTTTGGTTCTGATAACACGAAGCAGCTGTGCCATCAGCCCATTGCAAACCAATTGACCGCAAAGGAGGCACTTTCACACTATCTATCGCAGGTAATGGCTGCACAAGGAATGGTATTACAAGCACTGCTCACACCTCAGTTACTTTCAAATAGTCAAAGCCATAGATGAGACTGAGACAGGTCAATCAATGAAATTAACAAATTTGTTTTTACCCATACCTCAACTACTATGTCTGTCCGTGAAAGGATACGGCTTACTTGTGTAAAGAATTTTAAAAGTACAACCTGTGACAATAAAGTTCGCTGAATGAAGTCAGAACGGTCGATCCGGCAACACTGGCGAAACACAAACACTGCACCTGCATAGCAGCAGGTTTTGACCACCTGCTCCCAACGTTGTTCAGTTGAGCAGCGTGTGTGTGCCGTGTAAGATCTGTTTGACACAGTGCGTGTTGAGTGCGTTGGTTCTGAACTGCGAACAGGAACATGAACGATCAAAAGATCAATGTACAGTTTTGCTTTAAGCTTGGCAAGACACCGAAAGAAACGCATGCGACGCTGGCACGTGTTTATGAGGATCAAGCACTGTCCTTGAACAAATTTTTCGAGGAGGCCGGGAAAGTGTTTCTGACAACCCCCGTAGCGGAAGACCGGCGACCGCCGTCAGTGACGAAAACATTGACAGGGTGAGGACATTAATCACGAACGACTGGCGATTAACTGTGCGCATGATAGCGAATGAACTGCAGATTAACCGTGAATCCGTGCGACAAATCGTTACCCAGAAGTTAGGGAAGAGCAAAACGTGTTCTCGTCTTGTACCACATTATTTGACTGACGATCAGAAGCAGACACGTTTAGCGGCTTCAAAAGATTTTGTCGAAACGGCGGATGCGACACCAAATTTCTTGAACTGTATTGTCACTGAGGATGAAACCCGGTGTCTCAGGTACGACCCTGAAACGAAACGGCAAAGCATGGAATGGCGTTCTCCGAGAACCCCTCGTCGGAAAAATGTCAGAGCCGAAAAGTCATGCATCAAAACGATGCTCATCACCTTTTTCGATAGTCAAGGCATTATCCACAAGGAATTTCTACCTGAAGGAACGACGTTGAATGTTGCACGGTACATTGAAATTTTGAACCGTTTCATGAAACGTTTACGCATGGTACGACCCCAGTACGAACAACAAGGTTCATGGTTTTTTGTCCATGACAACGCTCGCCCTCACATAGCCAATATCATCAAACAGTTCATGGCAAAAAAGGGGGTGATGCAAACTTGAACATCCCCCTTACTCACCAGATCTCAATCCTCCAGACTTCTTCCTATTCCCACGACTCAAACTCGCTTTGAAAGGAAAGAGATTTCACGATATTCCTGACTTCCAACGAAACGTGACAAGGCTTTTGAACACCATCCCAAAGGAAGCCTTCTTGCAATGTTTCCAGGGCATGTATCGCCGATCTCAGCAGAGCATAATTATGGGAGGGGACTATTTCGAAGGACAGTAAGGTCACTGTCGTGCATTGTTCATCTATGTTGATAGTACAGGACTATTCATCGAACTTTATTGTCACAGGTTGTATATTGGAGAGTATGTTGCGACGTTTGGGAAATTCACAGAGGCTTGCAGACTGAACGCTGAAAGGCACAATGGTCTATAACGATAATGAATGTATGTGTATGTATTGGATAGTATGAGTTAGAATAAATTGCACCATACCATACCACAGGACGAAGTATAAGTAGTAGGTCCATGGTGCTGATTTTTCCACACAAGAGTCCTCCTCACTTTTTATCACGAAGTGTGCATACAGTGTATGCTACTCGGATGTTTAGAATGGGACTCGACGTCGGATCGAACCAAGGTTCCCCTTCTGTCCACCAAGTTGTTCTGACCACTGAGTTACCTTGACATATGAGCTTGTTCTTTCGGCTTACGTACATTCTACGTAGCTGATGCTGGGGTTGCATCGGAGCAGAACGTTCGAACCGAGTCACATACTGTATATTAGTAGATTATCTATATAAATAAAATTGTAGGGGGTCCGCTGTCTGTAATTTCTTCTGTTTTGCCAATTTTTCAGATGTTTATCCGTTTTAGGTCAACTCAAGACCGAATCGGTGGTTTTTACGTTTCGTGTCTGTTTGTTTGTCTGTTTGTCTGTTTGTCTGTTTGTCTGTTTGTCTGTTCCACCATCACGTCGAAACGGCTGGATAGATCTCAACCAAACTTCATATTTAGAGTATACTCATCCCGGGGAAGGTTTCGATATGCATATCGTTTTAAAATCTTTGAATACACGGGGGGTTTATAGGAAAACCAGAATGGTTTTTCCACCATCACGTCGAAACGGCTGGATAGATCTCAACCAAACTTCATATTTAGAGTATACTCATCCCGGGAAAGGTTTCGATATGCATATCATTTTAAAATCTTTGAATACACGGGTGATTATAAGAAAACCCGAATGGTTTATCCACCATCACGTCGAAACGGCTGGATAGATCACAACCAAACTTCATATTTGGAGTACAATCATCCCGGGGAAGGTTTCGATATGCATATCATTTTAAAATCTTTGAATAGACGGGGGGTTTATAGGAAAACCTGAATGGTTTTTCCACCATCACTTCGAAACGGCTGGATAGATCTCAACCAAACTTCATATTTATAGTATACTCACCCCGTGGAAGGTTTTTATATGCATATTATTTTAAAATCCTTGAATAGACGGGGGGTTTATAGGAAAACCCGAATGGTTTTCCTCCATTTTCTCTTATACTATTGATTTTATGTAAACTTAGTTTACCGTACGTGAAACGTCTCTTCATTATAAACAACTTTCGTTATGTTCATAATTTACCTTACTCTTCACATGACGGAGAAATTTACAATTTTCCGCTGGTATCATGCTCTGCATTGAGTGACCGACAGACCGACAACGAACCTACAGGTTACCATGGCAACGTCTATGACTGCATGCCAGCAGGGAAGTAACGTATTGCCATTTTCCTCATCATGCTTTTAAATTCGTGGTTGTTCCTTGGGTAGAAGGAAAGAGAAGCGTCAATCGGCCTATCTGCGGTATATTGGCGGAATATCGTTGGATGTTATAACCGCCCTCGAATAGATTAAGTAATAACACCATTAGTCATCTTCTTATTATTTGTTTACCTAAGAATCACTGGACCTAAATTTCTCCTCTGTTACCGCTTTATTATATCCATAACTCACACTAGCATAATTTATTGAGGGGCATTTGATTTTCCAATACATTCACTTGGCATTAACATATTTGTCGTTATCCGGCTGTCCTCAGTTATAATCCATTTTCTATTACTTTCAACTTTCTTAACTGTATTATTTTCTTCCTTAATTACGCCGTATGTACGCGTGTGCTACAAACTACTGGATGCATTTCCACCAAGACTCACATTTAGAATACACCTGTCCTTGATAGGTTTTGGGCAAATATTGTTTCTAAATCTCTGAACTGACTGGGGGTTTATACGAAACCGAAACAGTGATTTTGCACTTCCAAAAAATATACACAACCAAACTTAATGGAAATCTACCTACCTTGGTAGAAATTAATTTCTAAACCTTTTTCCTCATGTGCATCATTTCGATACGAGGATTAATAAGGGAGTCCCATCGGACTTAACTCACGAGCGGGTGCGTGTAAAGCGTATTCCTTACAACTTGAAAACTACTGAAGACATTCGAACTAAACTTTGTATTTAGCATCCACCTGTCCAAAGGTAGGTTTTAAACTTAAATAACATTTCATGTTCCGGAATGGACTGGCGGTTTATAGGGAACCGAAATGGTTATTTTACTCTTCCACAATATATACAGAACAAGACCAACCTGACGAAATCGACCAAACGTGATAGAATTCCACCTCTAAACCTTTTTTTTTTTAATGTGCATTTTTTCGTCAGTAGGATTAATAAGGGAGATATCATGAATGGTCACTTTCGCATGTTAAGTCCAGCGCACATAGCCCGAAGGGTGTTTTACATGGAGCAAATTGCTTATGTATATAAATCAAATCGTAACGACTGTGTGTCTCTACACTGACTATTTTGGCGAAATTTTCGTACAGCTTTCCGTTTAAGGGGTAATAATGATCATCTCCATAATTTTTGGTTTAGTTACCTGGAAGTCCTAATTTTTACCCGCCTCGCCCAAAATCCAGATTGTGGCATAATCTGCCAGAAGAAAAAGAAGATAATTGAACTTTGACAAAATTATACGTTTTAGCCTGTAACGAACGGAAAACATCCTAGATCATTAAATTTTTCACTTTTTATCCCCGAAGAATATCGAAATATATACAGGCAATTTTAATGATGGTGCAGACCTACGGAAATTCCTATCACATAACGGATTGCACAATCTCCGTTCAATTTGGAATGATCTACAACCTTGGTCTTATGACTTTTTTCCGTATCTCTATCCCTTTTACGTTTGATTTTTCTCTATTAAGCGATGTTAAGTCAATTTGGAATTTTCACATGCATAATTCATTCTTTCAATTACTTATATCAAATACAGAATCTTCAAACTCTTGGCCCACTCAGTAGCCATATGTGAGCCAAATGCTATGTATGTAGCTGTCACATAATTATCCGAAAAGTAATGTAATGTGAGATAATCTTACAAAACCTTTACCCTGTTCCACGTTTCTAACTCAATCTGACCCAAGAATAGATGACATATCATAGGACCAGCCATTTAGGCCACTACATCCGGCGTGTCTTATGGTATAATCCTTTGTCGATATGACGTACGTTTGGTAGCAGTTAATCTGTAAATGAAGGTCTTCAATATTGTAAACACGCATATACACTGACTGACAGAGCAAATGCAACACCAAGAACGAGTGGTTCGAAAGGGATGAAAGTTGGGGAAAAAACCAGAGACGGCACGGACGAATAATTGATGTTTATTTCAAACCGATATGCAGGTTACACAATGCGCACGGCATCAACTCAGTAGGATGTAGGACCACCGCGAGCGGCGATGCACGCAGAAACACGTCGAGGTACAGGGTCAATAAGAGTGCGGATGGTGTCCTGAGGGATGGTTCTCCATTCTCTGTCAACCATTTGCCACAGTTGGTCGTTCGTACGAGGCTGGGGCAGAGTTTGCAAACGGCGTCCAATGAGATCCCACACGTGTTCGATTGGTGAGAGATCCGGAGAGTACGCTGGCCACGGAAGCATCTGTACACCTCGTAGAGCCTGTTGGGAGATGCGAGCAGTGTGTGGGCGGGCATTATCCTGCTGAAACAGAGCATTGGGCAGCCCCTGAAGGTACGGGAGTGCCACCGGCCGCAGCACATGCTGCACGTAGCGGTGGGCATTTAACGTGCCTTGAATACGCACTAGAGGTGACGTGGAATCATACGCAATAGCGCCCCAAACCATGATGCCGCGTTGTCTAGCGGTAGGGCGCTCCACAGTTACTGCCGGATTTGACCTTTCTCCACGCCGACGCCACACTCGTCTGCGGTGACTATCACTGACAGAACAGAAGCGTGACTCATCGGAGAACACGACGTTCCGCCATTCCCGCATCCAAGTCGCTCTAGCCCGGCACCATGCCAGGCGTGCACGTCTATGCTGTGGAGTCAATGGTAGCCTTCTGAGCGGACGTCGGGAGTGCAGGCCTCCTTCAGCCAATCGACGGAAAATTGTTCTGGTCGATATTGGAACAGCCAGGGTGTCTTGCACATGCTGAAGAATGGCGGTTGACGTGGCGTGCGAGGCTGCCACCGCTTGGCGGCGGATGCGCCGATCCTCGCGTGCTGACGTCACTCGGGCTGCGCCTGGACCCCTCGCACGTGCCACATGTCCCTGCGCCAACCATCTTCGCCACAGGCGCTGCACCGTGGACACATCCCTATGGGTATTGGCTGCGATTTGACGAAGCGACCAACCTGCCCTTCTCAGCCCGATCACCATACCCCTCGTAAAGTCGTCTATCTGCTGGAAATGCCTCCGCTGACGGCGGCCTGGCATTCTTAGCTATACACGTGTCCTGTGGCACACGACAACACGTTCTACAATGACTGTCGGCTGAGAAATCACGGTACGAATTGGGCCATTCGCCAACGCCGTGTCCCATTTATCGTTCGCTACGTGCGCAGCACAGCGGCGCATTTCACATCATGAGCATACCTCAGTGACGTCAGTCTACCATGCAATTGGCATAAAGTTCTGACCACTCCTTCTTGGTGTTGCATTTGCTCTGTCAGTCAGTGTACTTTCGTATGTCGATCTATATATATTCACTAATGTCGATTTTTAGCGATCGAGAAAGGGTGGGTCTGCTATTGTAATCAGTACTCCCCACACCGACTTTGACTGGCAGTAGGAAAGGGTTCCTTCTCCAACTCCTGTGTAAGGAAGGCCTACAATTGTAATGAATAATTCCCTTCTCGATGTGACTTGCAGAAGGCAAGTGAGCATGCAGTTTTGTTTAAAACTCCTTTACCCGATTGTGTTTGGCAGTAGGCAAGGGTGCCCGCCATTATAAAGAAATGTCCTCATCTAAAATGTGACTGGCATTAAGCATAGTGGCCTGCTATTTTGATGGAAACTCACCAACTTGGTGTGACTGGCAGTAAGCTGGCTGGCAGTAGGAAAATGGGCCTGGAATTATAACGATAACTGCACAACTCAATTTCGAGTGATAGTAGCGTAATTGCCTGCCATTATAATAGAAACTCCTCAACTGTAATCTGTCTGGAAGTAGGAAAGGGGGCTGCCATTTTAACGGAAACTCCCCAAATCGATTCTGTCCGCGTAGTAGGCAATGGGGCCTGCAGTTATAACGTAAACTTCCCAACTCGATTGTGAATGGCAGTAGGCAAGTGAGCCTGCCGTTATATCACAAATCCGTAACAAACACTTTGCTTTGGAAACAACGTACGGGGTCCTCCCCATGCTCTTTCTCGGATAACGCTAAGAGACATGCAATTTTAAAACAATCTTATTTACTGCATGTACACTATTTACCTCGATATTCGAATACAATGTAGAATACCGTAGCGAAGCACGGGTACATTCGCTAGTATCAGAATATGTTTGGATCAGATATGCAGAACTAGTCTAGACCGGCCTTCTTTCGCAGTGCGTTATTTTGATGTCATTTTCTACCCAGTAACCTCCGACACAACCAGAGGGTTGCCAGTATACGGGGTCATTCAGCTATGTTGTCTACCTCAAAATAACTCGTGAATCGTTCAAGATATCGACATTCTGTTTTCACTTTCAGTAATGGTACAAGGGGCTCATAATCGGATTTACAGTACTTTTTTATGATGTCAGTACCTTCTGAGATGATGGTACTAACTTTGTTTTTTTTATGGAACTACATTGTTTTCTACACATAGACTTGAATCTACAAATATTAAAAATTCAGCACCGTGATTATCTAACAAATCGGACAAGTACTTCTCGAGAAAATGTGATGTATTCAAACGACTTCATTTGCCAATTGGGGACTGCCCTGTTCGATTCGCGCTACGCATGAAACAGGAGCTAACGAAATAGTTGATCAACTAGCAAAGCAGAGCATCTTAGATGGAACCTATCACGCTATGGCGGTTTCGTGTTCGCAGAAAATCTCACAATGACTGGTCAAATAACTGGAACATAACGCAGCAGATTAATTCTCAAACTGCGTCGTTACATTTCCGGTGTATAAACTGCGCCGTGGAGTCATTAATGGCACCGAGTATATAGGCTACAACTCTGTTGTTTGAAATTTTTTGATATCACCATTATTAGATTATTTTACTATGATGTATTACTTACATAATTTGCACATAAAAACATGCCTTCTTAACAATGGCAGTATTTATAAACGATTGTTTGCAACCATTACATCATTAAGTCAAATTCAAACATAATAAGAAATTTAAGAGTTTTATGTAAAGAAGATTAGTATAAATTAAATGAAGTCTTTTTCATGGAAGAGGCAAAGGTTATAGCAAATAGGAAAATTAAGAATTTCGTTCATGTTTCTCATGCAGTCGTATTTCACGACACTTCAATTAGCACTACAAATGTCCACTCTGCATTCTCCGTAAATCACCATTTATACCTGCTTCTGCCATATACACATGATGACTCACCACGGAGTGACGGCAAAGTTCCTTGTGAATTTGTTGTACTCTCCTCATTTGAGTCACTCTTCCTCAGACGCAGAATCATGTATAGAATTAAAATCAGGATCGTCATCATCGCGATCACTTTGCTCACTATTATCAGCATCCTCGTCGAGGATGATATTTAATTCATTTTCAATAGTTTCCGAAAAATGAGGGTCCAGAACTGAAACATGAGTTTCTGTGACACACGCCATCACATAACCTAACTACAGACTCCTTCATTCACTGACAAAAGTTATTACAATGAACAAACACGCCGGGCAACATTTACGACATAAACTGCGACGTGGGGGTGGAATGTGGCACCACTAACAATTATCAAACTTTTATAAAACGAACTAAACTGAGCAGAACTTTGCTAGCCTGGCAACAGTTAAACGACACAAAGACCGGAAGGTACAGCGACTAGCAAACGAAACTATTACCTGTTATAAGAGCAAGTTAGTTCAGCGGTATCATAAATGACCCCACGACGCAGTTTGAGGGCTAAAGGACGACACTACGCTGCTGATCAGCCTCACATTCCAACAAGACCGTGGTTTGACAAACTACGTCTTAGTAGGCGACACCTTACGTCCGTCAAACGCATCCGTCTCCTTCATGGAGGCTACCCAAATCATCTTCATCGGATTAAAGTTGTGGATTCTCGTATGTGCTCATGTTTCATACGTAGCACGAATGGAACAGGGCAGTCACCAGCTGGCAAATGAACCACGTTTAAATAAGTCACATTTTCTCGAGAAGTACTCGTCCCATTTTCGCAAAAATCACGGTGCCGAATTTGTAGTGTTTGTAGGTTTAAGGCTGTGTGTAGAAAACAGTGTAGTTTCATTTATGAAAACCTTTTTTTTTGCTATTTGCTTTACGTCGCACCGACACACATATGTCTTACGGCGACGATGGGATAGGAAAGGCCTAGGAATTGGAAGGAAGCGGCCGTGGCCTTAATTAAGGTACAGCAACATTTATGAAAACAAAGTTAGTACCATCATCACAGAAGATATCGACGCCATGAAACAGTATTTTAAGTCTGATTATGAGTCCTTTGGTACCATTACTGAAAGTGTCCGACTCGTTGGCTGAGCGGTCAGCGTACTGGCTTTCGGTTCAGAGGGTGCCGGGTTCGATTCCCGGCCGGCTCAGGGATTTTAACCTTAATTGGTTAATTCCAATGGCACGGGGGCTGGGTGTATGTGTTGTCTTCATCATCATTTCATCCTCATCACGACGCGCAGGTCGCCAACGGGCGTCAAATAGAAAGACCTGCATCTGGCGAGCCGAACCCGTCCTGGGATATCCCGGCACTAAAAGCCACACGACATTTCATTTCATTATTGAAAGTGAAAACAGAATGTCGATATCTCTAACCATTCACGAGTTATTTGAGGTGGACAACTTAGCTTAATAACCCTGTATACAGTAGCGGTGATTGCGAATTAAAAGTGCGGGAGCAAAAAAATGTACAGACGACAAATAGTACCCGGGATTGTGGGATATAGTGGAGGATGGAGGAGGGGATATATATATATATATATAAAATTTAAAAAGCCACAAAATGGTAAGTTTTATGCTCTCTTAGCGAATTTCGCCACAGAAGTAAAGACTGACAATTTACCAACTTAAATGCGGTAATAATAGTTCTTTTAGATTTTTATTCAATATTATACAGCAAAACTTTCGCCGAAGGAACAATATTACAAATTTATTACAATTAAAAAGAAATACGGCGTGATTATGCAATTAAAACTATTTATTATTTGACTATACACTAAAAAACTAACAGATACTAAAGAGACTGCCAGACTGACGAATGCACGCGGCAAGGTTGTGAGTCATACCTCACTGTCTACGACCCTAGGAAAAATATATAGCCCTGGTACCCTTCCTGATAGTACAGGCAAAGTCTCCACTATTTTCTGTGGCACCATACAAATCGATTATCCGGAACGAAGGACATTTTGTGCGTATTGTGATATTTTGGCTCTAAAAGGGTGCGGGGTAATAAGCTTACTTTTGACAACATACCATATAAGTTCTGGGAAAAGGAGATTGGCGTTCGGTTTCCCCATTAAATTTGAGGTTAAGAAATTTACTGTTTAAATTAAACGAAAGATGAATTTGATAGAACAAAATATATTCTTGTAATTGTATATAAAAATTAGTAAGTCTTGTTGCGATAAAAGCAGATGTGAATATGAAATTATGACATTGCAACTGAAAGAAACTAGGCATGAATTTGAATTCTTCTTGACCGGACATTTAACAGTTTATACGAAATATACCCCTCACTGTTTCACTTGACTGTACCTTCAACACTTTGAGTGTAATTACGACGTATTAGATCTGGTGTTTACTGTAGATGTGTCACGCCTAATTTGGCTATGTATCCATGTGGCTGCTTCTTCTCCACATCATATGACTTCTTTGTAAGTCTGTATGGTATGACTTATTTGCAAGTGTATCCTTCTATGACTCCATCACTGTTCACCATCCGCTTCTTCTCTCTTCACCTTCCGTTTAACTAATGACTCCCGTTGACTGACTGAGGCCACTCCATTTCGTTCACTTAATGGCCAACTGTACCTCTCCTTCCAGCAGAATAATGACTGACGCTACAATATGCAGCCACCTTACATAGACGTTAGGTTGACGCACCTACGTAACCTCCAGAAATAACAATAATCTACCCCCACCTCGCGACAGATTTTACATACAATGGTATAATAGCCCGGAGCTCCCAGTAGGTCTCTCCCAGCAGTGAGCGCACCGCTAAGGGCCGGTTTCATCAACGTGGGTTAAACCTTAACCCCGAGTTAAACAGTTTTAACTCTGAGTTTGACTGTTCATTCCGTTTCATCAAGGAGGGTTATTTTTAACTCTAGGTTAAAACCGGAGTTAAGTTAACCCCTCCTTTCACCTGGGTTAAACTGTTTATTCCAGGTTAAAAGCAACATGGCCACAGTAAATCATGTATTTGATGCAGAGTTGCTTTATTTAGATTTGTTAAACGGTGTTCCTAACGGAAATAGGCCTATAATAAGAAGGAAAGACTTTGAAAATCTATCCGAGGAACAATTTCTGAAGAGATAGACTTCAAAAACCGTCGTCAGTAAATTCGTCGATGAAGTTCGCGAGAGGTTAGAATACACAGCTGATCGAAACAAACTTGGGCTTGCGAACTAAACTAGAAACTATATTGACCGTAATAGTAGCAACAGCGGTATTACACAATATTGCTGTGGAGACCCGAGATTAACTTCCCCCACAGGACTTGACTCTGCATCAGTATCTCACAGGAAGGAGAAGGAACAGGAATGTTGGAATTGAGAATGACATCATTCTTCACATTGATAACGACAGCACTGCAGTGGCATATAGGAATGCAACTCAGTGGCATATAGGAATGCAACTGCACACCACCACTTCAGTAGTACAACACTTATGAACATTATACTGTGTATTACGTAGTGGTTATACAGAAATGCATTACTTTCGTGCGTGTTATTGCTGTGAAGGTGTGCCAACTTTCAAAACAACTCTTGGCACAGAGAAGCTAAAATTTTTATAGAACTGTTTTAGTTGTTTCGTAGATCGCACTGTAACGTGGGCAATATTATTAAATTCCCCTGTTATTCTTTCCCATGTATCCTCCTTTTCTTTTAATTGTATACCGTCAATCTTCTTGTATTCTATAATACTTCGGTACTCGGTGGCTAATTCAATAAGTAATTATTTTTCTAAAGCAGAAAAATTCGTGCCACTATTTCTCTTCTGCACTTCTTCCATTTTTCGTTCAGGATCACGAAAGAATAATATCTACCACGGACCTGAGGAAGAAAACGAAATACAGCGAAAGAAATAAACAAAAGAACCACGCAAGAAGTGTGTTCATGATCTCCGATTTTTAGTCACTGCCTCCTTGATTATTAGGACAGCTGTTTCCTGCGAGGGTTAACGCGGTGTTAGTTAACCCTTTGCCGAAATAGCTTGGTGAAACGCGTGACTTGTAAGAATGAGTTAAAATATTAACCCTAAGTTAACAAACCCAGGGTTAGAGAATATTTAACCCACGTTGATGAAACCGGGCCTAAATGAGCACGATGACGTAGCAATGACTTGGCAGTAACGCCAGCAGTATTGCACAATGTAGCAATGTCATATCCACATCTGATATACAGCAACTCTTTACTGTACATGTTTCTAATGTTAATCTACACACACGTATATATGCATACAGTTAACTACAATCACGCAAGCGACAAGCATTGCAGAATCGAATTGAATAATAATTATATTACAATAATAGTAATCTCACAAATAAAATAATAATACTATGGACATAATAATAATAATAATAATAATAATAATAATAATAATCATAATAATAATACAGATATCACCTTGTAACGGGATTTGAACCGTTACAGTATTTTCGCTAATAAATTTGGCAAGATTAAAGAAAATAAAGAAAATAATTATCTGATAAAACAGAGGGCTTGTACAAATGGCTTTTTTAATAATTCCTAATATTCCTTGTTTCAGCCGACTGAAATGGAATAGAAATGTAATATTTTCTCCAAAGCGTTGATGATGATTATGATGATGATGATGCTTGTTTTTAAAGGGGCCTAACATCTAAGGTCATCGGCCCTCTCCAAAAAGTGTGTGGGGGGGGGACTGACCCCTAATCTCCGCCACTCCCTGTATATACAGGGTGGTTAGAAACAACGTGAACCGGCTATATGAGCGTCTTGCTGATAAATAATTTGAAAGGAATAATTCGATATCTCGCACCGTTGCTGAAGTTAGCCAATCAGATCGCTTAGCGGGCGAATTCAAATGAGCTTTACGAGGCGGTGTTGCTAAGCCTGCACGTGGCTTAAGACCGACATGGGAACACCAGTCGTAGAATAAAACTTTGCCAGGGGAGGGATTTGAAAACAAGACCTTCGAGCTGACAGGATCGCGCCACAACGGAGACACTGGCTCAGTGTGTTTGTGTTTGAATCCCATTTCTCGGCATGACTGTCAAGCCGTTCTTTTTTTTTTTTTTTTTACAATATTTGCTTTACGTCGCACCGACACTCTTATGGCGACGATGGGATAGCAAAGGGCTAGGAGTGGGAATGAAGCGGCCATGGTCTTAATTAAGGTACAGCCCCAACATTTGCCTGGTTTGAAAATGGGGAAGCACGGAAAACCATTTTCAAAGCAGCCGACAATGGTGTTCGAACTCCCTGTCTCCCAGATGCAAGCTCACAGCAGCGCGCCCCTAACCGCACAGTCAACTCGCCCGGTCCAGCCGTTCTTAAGTCACTTGCAGATTTAAGAACAGTGCCGCGCAAAGCTCATTTGAATTCTCCCGCGAAGTTATCTCATTGGCTAAATTCGCTAGCTGATAAAATGACGACGGTGTAAGAAATCGAATTATTTCTTTCACATTATGTATCAGTATGGCCAACCCTGTAACGCTCATACACCCGGTTCACATTGTTTCCGACCATCCTGTATAGGTGTGATGAACTAGTATTTGAGACACCAAGGATATGAGTATAAACTTACAATTGAGTGAAATAAATGGGATAAGAGGCGATGTTCTCTGGTTTAGGTGCACAGATCACATATATATAGATATGGTTTATTTTAACTGGCAAAGTTAGGGACACGTGTCCCTGTCTTACAGTTAACCAGTGAAATACATAAATAACAAAAAATATAAAAAAATACTTAATAAATGAAAAAAGAGAGTGAAATACATATATAACATAAAAAAATATAAAATACTGAAATAAATGAAAAAAGAGACTGAAACAAATTACTATGGTACTATGGTATCCTGCTGTACATAAAAATAACCATTATAATACACAATATAAATTAACATTTTGCTTCCTACGAAGAAATTAACATACAACGAAGTACAATTTCAATAATAATAATAATAATATAGGTAAGCCTACTAATATTTACAATTAATTTGTCCAATTCCAGAAATATATCACATTGACGAATGTTACAGTTTTCGTGTGTTTACTGTGAGTGAAAAATATTGTAAAATGGGGATAGGGATAAGGATAACTCTGCAGGAAAACCACAGCTGAGTACTTTCTAACACTATTGATGAATAACAATAATAATAATAATAATAATAATAATAATAATAATAATAATAATAATAATAATAGTCTAATAAGAAGAAGAACCATGAGGAGAAAAAAACGAAGAAGAAGAAGAAGAAGGACCATGAGGAGAAAAAGAAGAAGACTGTCGCACTACGAGTTCGTTTCATAGAGATATTTTGAACACATACTTTTAAATCTTCCGTGGTTTGATATCCCTCTGACCTCCTGCGGAAGGAAGTTCCATTCACGGCTGGCCACAACAGTGAAGGAATTGTTGTAGGTTGAGGATTTATGCTTAGGAATAGCGAGCAATGTCGAGCTCAGCGCTCTGGTGTTTTTATCATGGTGTTCAGAAAGACTATGAAATCGTTCATACAGGTAAGATGGGGATTGTAAGGTAAGGATTCGGTCCAATGAAGTTAGGGTATGCAGTTTGCGTCTGTCTTCAAGGCGTAGCCATCCGAGATCGAAGTAAGACTGGGTAACCTGATCTGAAAATTTCAGATTACATATAAATCTTACACAGGCATTCTTTGCACGTTGTAGTTTATCTCGAAGCTCGGTTTTCACATCTTTGTAAACTACGTCACAATAATCGAATATTGGAAGAACGAGGGTTTCAACTAGTTTCTTCTTTAAACTGAACGAAAAAGTAAATTTGAAATTGTTTAATGTGTGTAACGTAGCAAAAACTCGTCTACTCACAGATATTATCTGATCCGTCCATGAGAGGTGCTGGTCGATGGTTACTCCGAGATTTTTTACGCTCTTGCAAAAAGGGCAAAGCTTGATTTTGAAGTTGTACGTCAGGGATGGACATGCTCTACTTACTGGAAATAAGTCTTGGGTGGGCAATTACTATAGTTTGGGACTTTTTTGGGTTCAAAATAAGTCCATGCTGGGAAGACCATTTACTTATGGCCTCTAGATCCATGTTAATTTGCTCGATTGCTGTCGAAACGTCCGTTGGTTTTGCATGGATGTACAATTGTACGTCGTCAGCATAGATGTGACGTTTACAACGTGTCAGCTGTTTAGCTAGGTCGTTGATATAGACAGAAAATAGCAAAGGAGCAAGGGTTGACCCTTGTGGGACACCTCTTTTCACATATTGCCACGAAGAAAATGTACCTTGATTGATGACACGTTGTTGACGTTCGTGTAAATAAGCTCTCAAACATCTCAGAGCACTGTAGGAGAACCATAGGTGATAAAGTTTGGATAGGAGCAACTCATGGTCTACAGAGTCAAATGCTTTGCTGAAGTCCAATAATACTAGGATAGTCAGTTTTTGCTCATCAATAGCCTGTCTTATATCGTCAGTCACGCTTAGTACTGTGATTGCGTCGGAAACCTGACTGGTGTGGGTCTAATATGTCGTGGTCGTTGAGATAGTTGGCGATTTGATTATGCACAATGTGTTCGAGTCCCTTGGCTACTATTGACAGTATATTTATAGGTCTGTAGTCACTGTTTAGTCGGAGATTTTGTCTTCGGTAAAGGATGCACAAGGGCTATTTTCCAGACAGTTGGAAATACACTATTTTGAAGGGAGAAATTGTATATGAATGTCAATACTGGAATAATAGCGTCGATAATTTTCTTTAGCATTATAATACATATATTGTCCACCCCTGTGGATTTAGTTTTAATTCGCATGATAGCCGCTTTCACTTGAAGGGGTGAGACATAACTAAAGTAAAATTTGTCTCTGCCTACGGGTGGAGTGTTGTAATTTGCACACAAAAGATTTTATTTTGCTTCTTCGTTTAACTGTACATGAGAGGATACGAAGTGATTATTCAATTCATCAAGAGAAACTTCCAAATCGTCTACCTTGTCCGGTTTATTTAGTCCAAAATGGCGGATTGACTTCCATAAAGTAGCGGGTCTTACGTCAGGTTTTATAAGGTCATGGGCGTACCGTAGTCGAGCGTTTTTTACTGTCTGAGTCGTTTTATTACGTAGTCGTTTGTAATAGATAAAGTTTTCCTCTGTCGGGTAATGTTTATATTTCCTATGAGCTGCATCCCGCTTAGCCATCATTGCTCTAATATCATCATTTAGCCGCGGGGAGAGTCTTTTACAGACGCGTGCTGTTCGTATAGGGGCATGTTTGTCAAAAATATGTAGTATCATGTTATTGAAAGTGGTGACCATATCGTCAATATTAGTTTTATGAGTTATCTCCTGCCACGGCATCGAAAAAGTGTCTTCCAATAATTTTTCGTTGTTAATACGGCTATAGTCTCGGTAAGTCACGTACTTACCTTTATGTTTGGGGCATTGCAGTGCGTAAGACATAAAGATGATGTCATGGGCTGACAGTACGGGAGCCAGATGTCTGGCCGTGATGTAATACTCTGTCAGGGTTGTTCGTTACTATTAGGTCCAGTAATGTGTGTGAAGTTTTAGTGTGGTGAGTGGGAGAAAGTGGGAGGACCGCCATGCTGCATGCCTGAAACGTATTCAATAGATGGGTGGCTTCGGAAAAATCTGGATCTAGAAGGTTTGTATTGAAATCTCCCATCATTATAAAATGTTCGTACATAGATAACAGTCTGTTAATATCAGTCTCTAAGTCATTCAGACGGCGAGCTTTAGGCGGTTTGTATACAACATCTACCAAGCATTTCAGAGTAGCGACCTGTATCTCTATGAACATGTACTCAGGTTTACGCTCGTACTGTTGAGGCGACTGACAGATAATTTGAGGTTTCAAGCGCGAAGAGACAAAAGCGCAGATCCCACCTCCCCCTTTGCCAAGTCTGTCATTCCTCAGAAGGCAGTAGCCAGGTAATTCCAGATTCTTAGCCTGATGTTTGACTTTCAACCAACTTTCACTGCATAAGATGATATCAAAGGACAGTGGAATGAAAATCGCTTTTAGTTCATCTATACGAGTTTGAGAAACTAAACTCTGGGCATTAAGGTGAGATATGTGAAGTGCGCTTTTATGTCTATTTAGGGCTGATTGGAGAATGTGTGTTGTAGCTTCAAGGGGTGGGGTTCGGGTCAATGGACTAGCAGGTAGACAGGTTGAGGGTGGGGAAGGGGAAGTGTGACAAGGAAAAGTATTGCTATGGTCAGAGGGATTACTGCTGTTAGTGGTATGCATTGCCAATTGCTAAAATGAAAACTAACTAGAAGTAGAACACAGCATGCGAATACATCCAATGAATAATCAGCAATTTACGTATGATAACGTACAACAGAAGATTAGGCGTGCAGAATAACTCGAGTAGGAGCGTCTCTACGAAGTGTTGATGTTACATCTACGTAGACGTAAATACGGGGGCCTGACTTCAATTAGAAACAGTTAGGAAAATGATTAAAGTGTAAGTCAATCGACAGATGGTAGGATAAGGAGACAGATAAGCTAATAGGTATTTAGATCAATTAATACGGTAATGGATGGATAGATAGATAGATAGATAGATAGATAGATAGATAGATAGATAGATAGAGTTTCTTAAACTAAATAAAAAGATAGCTTCTCGGCTGTGACTTACGGTAAAGGATGGGAGTAGACTCACATTGGCAAGTGATAAAGCAGCACTGCAATAGAACCTTATGCCATAGGAAGTTCCTTTAACTGGCAAACTCTTAATTTCATCCCGTCCGCCTTCTTGATTATGATGTCTCCTGAATCTGTCCAAGTGTTTTTAAGTCCAAAACGCTGGATTGCTGTCTTCAAGATGGACATTCTGATAGCCGTAAGGTCTTCGCTGATTGTTGTAGATGATCCTTTCAGTTTCCTTTTCTTCGTGAAGACGTCCTGCCGTGAGCGATAAGACACAAATTTCACTAGGATAGGTTTGATTTTCCTGGAGATCGAGGTCCTACTTTGTGACACCTATCGATGTCATTAAGTCTCACATTTGCACCTACTGCTTTGCACACGTTGAGCACTAGTTCATCGCAGTTTTCATTCGAACTTTCAGGAATGCAGAAAATTCTTACATTATTTCTCCTGCTATATTGCTCCAATGAATCACACTTAGCGTCCATATCATTTCAGATTGCGGATTTCCGCCTCCTTCTTATCAAGTTTTTCAGTTAACTCTGACAACGCTTCGATATTAAATTTTAAACTTTTTTCAAGTTCTTTTATGACCACTTCTGTTATGCGGGTTGAAATGGCCTGCACAATTTTTTTCAAGGAAGCTGTCCGAGTTAATGAAGTCGTCCAGCGCACACTTCACGAGGCGGTCTACGTTGGCAGCACTGGTAATGGCTGGGCTTCCAACTCCGTTGTTTCGGCGACCCATTTTCTTTACATTGCAAATTTGGAAGAAAAATAAGATCAAAACCAACAAAACGTGTGTGTATATTGATTGGTAAATACAAATGTAACACTTCTGCAAATTTTTGTCACTTTCACTGCTGTATAACACCTTCAAATCACTTGATTACTGTGGAGCCTCACTCACTCACGTCCGTCACCAAGCATGAAGCAGTAGATATATACAGCCTTTTCCAAATTAATTCGGTTCGGTGCTATGTACAAACTAAGCCCAGTTTTATGTCCGGATGCCCTTTCTGATGACAACAACATATGTAGTGAAGTATTCACGATTATGTGTTTCAGACGTTATTTATTACTTGTTTATTGTTTTACATATTTATCTGACTTTAGCAGTGGCGAAGTTAGGGATCGTGGCCTTCTCTTACACTTAACTACGTAAATGACTATATAATACATATATAAAAGAAATGTACTATTCTACTATAAAATCAAAGATCTAAGCAAAATAACAGATTTGGAATAAATTCAATAAGTTAACAGTACTAGTTCAGTCCCGGAGCAAGAAGTTAATAGTACTACTTCAGTCCAGGGTCAAGAAGTTAACAGTACTACTTCAGTCCCGGATCAAGAAGTTAACAGTACTCGTTCAGTCCGGGATCAAGAAGTTAACAGTACTACTTCAGTCCAGGGTCAAGAAGTTAACAGTACTCGTTCAGTCCGGGATCAAGAAGTTAACAGTACTACTTCAGTCCAGGGTCAAGAAGTTAACAGTACTACTTCAGTCCCGGATCAAGAAGTTAACAGTACTCGTTCAGTCCGGGATCAAGAAGTTAACAGTACTACTTCAGTCCCGGATCAAGAAGTTAACAGTACTACTTCAGTCCCGGATCAAGAAGTTAACAGTACTCGTTCAGTCCGGGATCAAGAAGTTAACAGTACTACTTCAGTCCCGGATCAAGAAGTTAACAGTACTACTTCAGTCCCGGATCAAGAAGTTAACAGTACTCGTTCAGTCCGGGATCAAGAAGTTAACAGTACTACTTCAGTCCAGGGTCAAGAAGTTAACAGTACTACTTCAGTCCCGGATCAAGAAGTTAACAGTACTCGTTCAGTCCGGGATCAAGAAGTTAACAGTACTACTTCAGTCCAGGGTCAAGAAGTTAACAGTACTACTTCAGTCCAGGGTCAAGAAGTTAACAGTACTACTTCAGTCCCGGATCAAGAAGTGAACAGTACTACTTCAGTCCAGGGTCAAGAAGTGAACAGTACTACTTCAGTCCAGGGTCAAGAAGTTAACAGTACTACTTCAGTCCAGGATCAAGAAGTGAACAGTACTACTTCAGTCCAGGATCAAGAAGTTAACAGTACTACTTCAGTCCAGGATCAAGAAGTGAACAGTACTACTTCAGTCCAGGATCAAGAAGTGAACAGTACTACTTCAGTCCAGGGTCAAGAAGTTAACAGTACTACTTCAGTCCAGGGTCAAGAAGTTAACAGTACTACTTCAGTCCCGGATCAAGAAGTGAACAGTACTACTTCAGTCCAGGGTCAAGAAGTTAACAGTACTACTTCAGTCCAGGGTCAAGAAGTTAACAGTACTACTTCAGTCCCGGATCAAGAAGTGAACAGTACTACTTCAGTCCAGGATCAAGAAGTTAACAGTACTACTTCAGTCCAGGGTCAAGAAGTTAACAGTACTACTTCAGTCCAGGGTCAAGAAGTTAACAGTACTACTTCAGTCCAGGGTCAAGAAGTTAACAGTACTACTTCAGTCCAGGGTCAAGAAGTTAACAGTACTACTTCAGTCCAGGGTCAAGAAGTGAACAGTACTACTTCAGTCCAGGGTCAAGAAGTTAACAGTACTACTTCAGTCCAGGGTCAAGAAGTGAACAGTACTACTTCAGTCCAGGATCAAGAAGTGAACAGTACTACTTCAGTCCAGGGTCAAGAAGTTAACAGTACTACTTCAGTCCAGGGTCAAGAAGTTAACAGTACTACTTCAGTCCAGGATCAAGAAGTGAACAGTACTACTTCAGTCCAGGATCAAGAAGTTAACAGTACTACTTCAGTCCCGGATCAAGAAGTGAACAGTACTACTTCAGTCCAGGGTCAAGAAGTTAACAGTACTACTTCAGTCCAGGATCAAGAAGTGAACAGTACTACTTCAGTCCAGGATCAAGAAGTTAACAGTACTACTTCAGTCCAGGATCAAGAAGTGAACAGTACTACTTCAGTCCAGGATCAAGAAGTGAACAATACTACTTCAGTCCAGGGTCAAGAAGTTAACAGTACTACTTCAGTCCAGGGTCAAGAAGTTAACAGTACTACTTCAGTCCCGGATCAAGAAGTGAACAGTACTACTTCAGTCCAGGGTCAAGAAGTTAACAGTACTACTTCAGTCCAGGGTCAAGAAGTTAACAGTACTACTTCAGTCCCGGATCAAGAAGTGAACAGTACTACTTCAGTCCAGGGTCAAGAAGTTAACAGTACTACTTCAGTCCAGGGTCAAGAAGTTAACAGTACTACTTCAGTCCAGGGTCAAGAAGTGAACAGTACTACTTCAGTCCAGGGTCAAGAAGTTAACAGTACTACTTCAGTCCAGGGTCAAGAAGTGAACAGTACTACTTCAGTCCAGGATCAAGAAGTGAACAGTACTACTTCAGTCCAGGGTCAAGAAGTTAACAGTACTACTTCAGTCCAGGGTCAAGAAGTTAACAGTACTACTTCAGTCCAGGATCAAGAAGTGAACAGTACTACTTCAGTCCAGGATCAAGAAGTTAACAGTACTACTTCAGTCCCGGATCAAGAAGTGAACAGTACTACTTCAGTCCAGGGTCAAGAAGTTAACAGTACTACTTCAGTCCCGGATCAAGAAGTTAACAGTACTACTTCAGTCCAGGATCAAGAAGTTAACAGTACTACTTCAGTCCAGGGTCAAGAAGTTAACAGTACTACTTCAGTCCAGGGTCAAGAAGTTAACAGTACTACTTCAGTCCAGGGTCAAGAAGTTAACAGTACTACTTCAGTCCAGGGTCAAGAAGTTAACAGTACTACTTCAGTCCAGGGTCAAGAAGTGAACAGTACTACTTCAGTCCAGGGTCAAGAAGTTAACAGTACTACTTCAGTCCAGGGTCAAGAAGTGAACAGTACTACTTCAGTCCAGGATCAAGAAGTGAACAGTACTACTTCAGTCCAGGGTCAAGAAGTTAACAGTACTACTTCAGTCCAGGGTCAAGAAGTTAACAGTACTACTTCAGTTCAGGATCAAGAAGTGAACAGTACTACTTCAGTCCAGGATCAAGAAGTTAACAGTACTACTTCAGTCCCGGATCAAGAAGTGAACAGTACTACTTCAGTCCAGGGTCAGGAAGTTAACAGTACTACTTCAGTCCCGGATCAAGAAGTTAACAGTACTACTTCAGTCCAGGATCAAGAAGTTAACAGTACTACTTCAGTCCAGGATCAAGAAGTTAACAGTACTACTTCAGTCCAGGGTCAAGAAGTTAACAGTACTACTTCAGTCCCGGATCAAGAAGTTAACAGTACTACTTCAGTCCAGGATCAAGAAGTTAACAGTACTACTTCAGTCCAGGATCAAGAAGTTAACAGTACTACTTCAGTCCAGGATCAAGAAGTTAACAGTACTACTTCAGTCCAGGATCAAGAAGTTAACAGTACTACTTCAGTCCAGGGTCAAGAAGTTAACAGTACTACTTCAGTCCCGGATCAAGAAGTTAACAGTACTACTTCAGTCCAGGATCAAGAAGTTAACAGTACTACTTCAGTCCAGGATCAAGAAGTGAACAGTACTACTTCAGTCCAGGGTCAAGAAGTTAACAGTACTCGTTCAGTCCGGGATCAAGAAGTTAACAGTACTACTTCAGTCCCGGATCAAGAAGTTAACAGTACTCGTTCAGTCCAGGATCAAGAAGTTAACAGTACTCGTTCAGTCCGGGATCAAGAAGTTAACAGTACTACTTCAGTCCAGGGTCAAGAAGTTAACAGTACTCGTTCAGTCCGGGATCAAGCAGTTAACAGTACTCGTTCTGTGTATTATCCAGAAGTTAACAGTACTAGTTCAGCCTGGGATCAAGAAGTTATTAGTACTACTTCAGTCCCGGATCATGAAGTTAACAGTACTCGTTCGGTGTGTTATCCAGAAGTTAACAGTACTACTTCAGTCCCGGATCAAGAAGTGAACAGTACTACTTCAGTCCAGGGTCAAGAAGTGAACAGTACTACTTCAGTCCAGGGTCAAGAAGTGAACAGTACTACTTCAGTCCAGGGTCAAGAAGTTAACAGTACTACTTCAGTCCAGGGTCAAGAAGTGAACAGTACTACTTCAGTCCAGGTTCAAGAAGTTAACAGTACTACTTCAGTCCAGGATCAAGAAGTTAACAGTACTACTTCAGTCCAGGGTCAAGAAGTTAACAGTACTACTTCAGTCCAGGATCAAGAAGTTAACAGTACTACTTCAGTCCAGGATCAAGAAGTTAACAGTACTACTTCAGTCAGGGATCAAGAAGTTAACAGTACTACTTCAGTCCAGGGTCAAGAAGTTAACAGTACTACTTCAGTCCAGGGTCAAGAAGTTAACAGTACTACTTCAGTCAGGGATCAAGAAGTTAACAGTACTACTTCAGTCCAGGGTCAAGAAGTTAACAGTACTACTTCAGTCCAGGATCAAGAAGTTAACAGTACTACTTCAGTCCAGGGTCAAGAAGTGAACAGTACTACTTCAGTCCAGGGTCAAGAAGTTAACAGTACTACTTCAGTCCAGGATCAAGAAGTTAACAGTACTACTTCAGTCCAGGATCAAGAAGTTAACAGTACTACTTCAGTCAGGGATCAAGAAGTTAACAGTACTACTTCAGTCCAGGGTCAAGAAGTTAACAGTACTACTTCAGTCCAGGGTCAAGAAGTTAACAGTACTACTTCAGTCAGGGATCAAGAAGTTAACAGTACTACTTCAGTCCAGGGTCAAGAAGTTAACAGTACTACTTCAGTCAGGGATCAAGAAGTTAACAGTACTACTTCAGTCAGGGATCAAGAAGTTAACAGTACTACTTCAGTCCAGGGTCAAGAAGTTAACAGTACTACTTCAGTCAGGGATCAAGAAGTTAACAGTACTACTTCAGTCAGGGATCAAGAAGTTAACAGTACTACTTCAGTCCAGGGTCAAGAAGTTAACAGTACTACTTCAGTCAGGGATCAAGAAGTTAACAGTACTACTTCAGTCCAGGATCAAGAAGTTAACAGTACTACTTCAGTCAGGGATCAAGAAGTTAACAGTACTACTTCAGTCCAGGGTCAAGAAGTTAACAGTACTACTTCAGTCCAGGGTCAAAAGTTAACAGTACTACTTCAGTCAGGGATCAAGAAGTTAACAGTACTACTTCAGTCCAGGGTCAAGAAGTTAACAGTACTACTTCAGTCCAGGATCAAGAAGTTAACAGTACTACTTCAGTCCAGGGTCAAGAAGTGAACAGTACTACTTCAGTCCAGGGTCAAGAAGTTAACAGTACTACTTCAGTCCAGGATCAAGAAGTTAACAGTACTACTTCAGTCCAGGATCAAGAAGTTAACAGTACTACTTCAGTCAGGGATCAAGAAGTTGACAGTACTACTTCAGTCCAGGGTCAAGAAGTTAACAGTAGTACTTCAGTCCAGGGTCAAGAAGTTAACAGTACTACTTCAGTCAGGGATCAAGAAGTTAACAGTACTACTTCAGTCCAGGGTCAAGAAGTTAACAGTACTACTTCAGTCAGGGATCAAGAAGTTAACAGTACTACTTCAGTCCCGGATCAAGAAGTTAACAGTACTACTTCAGTCCCGGATCAAGAAGTGAACAGTACTACTTCAGTCCAGGGTCAAGAAGTTAACAGTACTCGTTCAGTCCCGGATCAAGAAGTTAACAGTACTACTTCAGTCCCGGATCAAGAAGTTAACAGTACTACTTCAGTCCAGGGTCAAGAAGTGAACAGTACTACTTCAGTCCAGGATCAAGGAGTGAACAGTACTACTTCAGTCCAGGATCAAGAAGTTAACAGTACTCGTTCAGTCCGGGATCAAGCAGTTAACAGTACTCGTTCAGTCCGGGATCAAGCAGTTAACAGTACTCGTTCAGTCCGGGATCAAGCAGTTAACAGTACTCGTTCTGTGTATTATCCAGAAGTTAACAGTACTAGTTCAGCCTGGGATCAAGAAGTTATTAGTACTACTTCAGTCCCAGATCAAGAAGTTAACAGTACTACTTCAGTAGAGAATCCAGACGTTAACAGTACTACTTCAGTCCCGGATCATGAAGTTAACAGTACTCGTTCGGTGTGTTATCCAGAAGTTAACAGTACTAGTTCAGTCGTGGATCAAAAATTTAACAGTGGTAGTTCAGTCCAAGATCATGAAGTTAGCAGTACTAGTTCTGTCCCGGATCAAGAAGTTAACAGTACTGGTTCAATCAATCAATCAATCAATCAATCAATCAATCAATCAATCAATCAATCAATCAATCAATCAATCAATCAATCAATCAATCAATCAATCAATCAATCAATCAATCAATCAATCAATCAATCAATCAATCAATCAATCAATCAATACTGATCTCCATTTAGGGCAGTCGCCCAGGTGGCAGATTCGCTACCTGTCGTTTTCCTAGACGTTTCTCAAATGATTGCAAAGAAATTCGAAATTTAATGAACAGCTCCCTTAGTAAGTTATTCCAATCCCTAACTCCCCTTCCTATAAACGAGTATTTGCCCCAATTTGTCCTCTTTGATTCCAGCATATTGTGATCTTTCCTACTTTTAAAGACACAGCTCAAATGTATTCGTCTACTGATGTCATTCCACGGCATCTCTCCACTGACAGCTCGCAATATACCACTTAGACAAGACGCTCGTCTCCTTCCTCCCAAGTCTTCCAACGCCCAAACTTTGCAACATTTTTGTAACGCTACTCTTTTGTCGGAAATTAACCAGCACAAATCGAATTGCTTTTCTGTGGACTTTTTCCGGTTCTTGAAATAAGTAATCCCGGTGGGGGTCCCGTACACTGAATCATACTCTAGTTGGCGTCATACCAGAGACTTATATGCCCTCTCTTTTACATTCTTACTACAACCCCTAAATACCCTCATAACAATGTGCAGAGATCTGTCTTCTTTATTTACAACCATACTTATGTGATTACCCCAATGAAGATCTTTTCTTATGTTAACATCTAGGTACTTACAATGATCCCCAAAAGGAAGTTTCACGCCATCAACGCAGTAATTAAAACTGAGAGGACGTATCCTATTTGTGAAACTCACAACCTGACTTTTAACCCCGTTAATCGTCATGCCATTGCTTTCTGTCCATCTCACAACATTATCGAGGTCATTTTGCAGTTGCTCACAATCTTGTGACTTATTTATTACTATGTACAGAATAACATCATCTTCAAAAAGCCTTGTCTGTGATTCCACTTGCTTACTCACATCATATATATATATATATATATATATATATGAAAACATAAAGGTCCAATGTTTCTGCCTTGAGAAATTCCCCTCTTAATTATTACAGGGTCAGATAAAGATTCGCCTACTCTAATTCTCTGAGTTCTATTTTTCTAGAAATTTTTTATCTTGTTGTAAATGTCCTTGTTATCATATGTAATTTTGTATAGCTATTCATTCAGTCACTCGTTTGTCTAGTCCAATTACACTCATTTTTGCCAGTAGTCTCCCATGATCTACCCTATCAAATGCCTTAGATACGTCAATCTTGATACAGTCCATTTAACCTCCTGAATCCAGGATATATGCTAATCTTGCTGGAATCCTACAAGTTGAGCTTCAGTGGAATAACCTTTCCTAAACCCGAATTGCCTTCTATCGAACCGGTTATTAATTTCGCAAACATGTCTAATATAATCAGAAATAATGGTTTCCCAAACCTTACATGCAATGCATGTCAAACAGACTGGCCTGTAATTTTCATCTTTAACTATCACCCTTTCCTTCATAAACAGGGGTTACTATAGCAAATCTAAATTCATTTGGTCCCAGCCCATTTTCTTTAGTATATCCCTCGAAACCTTATACATTCTCGCCGCTTTTCTAGTTTTCAAATTTTGTATCTTGTTGTAAATGTCCTTGTTATTACATGTAATTTTGTATACTCCTTTAGCATTAGTCATCTGCTCTAATTGGACATTATCCCTGTAACCAACAATCTTGACATACTGCTGACTGAGTACTTCTGCCTTTTGAAGACCCTCACATACACACTCCCCTTGTTCATTAATGATTCCCGGAATGTCCTTCTTGGAACTTGTTTCTGCATTAAAGTACCTATACATACCCTTCCTTTTTTCACTAAAATTTGTATAGCAGCCAATTATGCTTGCCATCATGCTTGCCTTAGCTGACTTCCTTGCTATATTCAATTTGCTAGTAAGTTCCTTCAATGTCTCCTTACTTCCACAGCCATTTCTAAGTCTACTTCTTTCCAACCTGCACCTCCTTCTTAGTCTCTTTAGGTAACGACTACTCTGCCCGAGGTGACGTGTAGTCAGCGTAACGAATCCTCTCGGCCGTTATTGCTGGCTTTCTAGCCCGGGACCTCTATCTCACCATCAGATAGGTCCGCAGCTGTTATCAAGTAAGCATAGGGTACCTCGAAACAGCCTTCAGATCAAGTAAAAATCTCTGACCTGGCCGATAATACAGCCTGCGGCCTTCTGGTAAGACTCAGGCTCGTTTCCCCTAGACCGTGATGTCGGCTCAAGTAATAATCATCCCATTAATAAACAAATGTAGTCCTTCAACAAGTTTTTTGGTGCTTGTGCCATGAACATCTGACATTTAACGCTCTCAATACATAATCATCCGTCTCCTAGGCTAAATGGTCAGCGTAATGACTTTCGGTTCTCAGGCCTAGGGTTCGATTCCTGACCGGGTCGGAGATTTTAATCATAACTGGTTAATTCCCTTGGCTCGTGAACTGGGTGTTCCTGAAACTCACACACCACAATAACACGCAGTTTCCTATGCATGGCAGGTGCCGCCCACACTTGTCGGAGGATCTGCCTTATAAGAGGTGCACCAGGCTAGCAATAGTCACACGAAATTATTATTAACACAAGTGACAAGCCGAAGCACATTGTTTTCCATAATTCGACCCTCCTCAATTATTCCAAAGTCGTAAGGCGAACATGGAAGACGTGCAGCATGTCCGTCCTAGCTGAAATCACCTACGAGCATCTGAGATACAATTCCACGAGTCACTCGAGTGTTAGATTAGATTAGATTGTTTTTGTTTCGCTTTAGAGGGTGTGTGATGTGAATGGCTGCAATTATATAGATTAGGAATAAGTGTGGGAGAGACGTCGGAGGATCTTGGCTTAGAATCTCCCTTCTTGTCGCATCATTACTCGGCTAGGAAAGAAGCTTGCAGTTTTGTGTGCTTGTTGATATCGTGATCGGACTTAGAGCTTTACGTGGAATCCGAAACGCAGAGACATGACATCTCATTTCCAAAATTCGACACATGTTGTCTTGGATACGAATAATGGCCGCCTTAGGTGACGTTACTTACGACCAGCCTACTTGGCTAAAAAGGAGAGATTAGATTAAATCAATAGACTGTGTTACAATGATGAATGGAAATGGAAGGAACTCAGATGTTCTGTGAAGAACTAACTCGCCTCTGTGCTTTTCTCCAAAGTAAGAAACTAGTGTTGTCTATTAAGCCTTCAGCCTGGAAGTTGGTTGGATCCTCACCAACAAAAGTCATTAGTTATAGGGACACAGCAAAACCCAATGACCGTGCCATAACTTGGAACGAAGGCATAATAAGGAGTGAGGTACTTTCCCATTGCTTTCGTCACTGCGCCAGAATGTGCTATTGCAGCATCACTGACTCTATGGGTAACACTGGTCGTGCTCTGGATGTCATTACTCAGTACCATCCATACCTCAGCAGGTTCCATATTGTCACAGCCATAAATGAGACTGAGAGTTCAGTGGAAGCTGCACTTTGCTTTGGCCTGTACTAAGACACAGATGACCAAGGAACAGCAACAGGCTAAGATGTGTTGTATAAGCAGCCATACTCGTAGACGAATAGTAGTAAGAGAAAAGTTTTTTTTACAATTGGTTATACGTCGCACCGACACAGATAAGTCTTATGGTGACGATGGAATGGGAAAAGTCTAGGAAAGGGAAAGAAGCGGCCGCGGCCTTAATTAAGGTACAGCCCCAGCATTTGCATGGTGTGAAAATTGGAAAACCACAAGTTTTTATTTAAAATCAGATACTGGTAGCATAGAAGATCGTGGAACATGAACTTATCGTGGTTATCTCGCAAAACTGATGACTATTTTAAATAATAATTTATGTTCAAAAGTACTCGGGCCCGCCTCTGTATAGTCTAGATATCACTACGACTGCATTTATTGGTATAAAAGTAAGCAGACCTTTAGGTGCTGTTCATAAATGAGAAGTATGAGCAGAATAATTTGGTCAAGGGAGTTCAGTGGCTTCGTACAGGGACTAGTTATTGTTTGCTATGTCAATAATGAAGCTATGAGGAATGGTTCTAACATTCTCAGATTATTCAAACAAACTGCGGTTAAGACGTGAAGATACAACCACGTAGGATACGTGAGAGATTATCGAGCGGTAAAGGAGATGGTTTGTTAAAATCGTCGACAATGCAGTGAAACGATCATCCGTGAGTTTTCTGCACCACTGTAATCGTCCAGCCAGCACCATGACTGGATTTGCAGAGTCAAGAGGAAAGGGATTCCATTCCTAATATTCTTCCTGTCGACGCTAAGCGCCGCCTAAAATTGTGCGAAGTGTGTAGGCTACTTGAAGTGATGAATCGTGCTATTCAATGTGGCGCACCGATGAGAAGCGTGCGGTGAGAGTACACTGAACGCTAAAATTGAGACGGGCAACGGATCATCACTGGCGAGTAAAGAGGGCGTCGTGGCTCGGACAGTTGAGGGCGCTGGCCTTCTGACCCCAACTTGGCAGGTTCGCCCTGGCTCAGTGCGGTGGCATTTGAAGGTGCTCAAATACGTCAGCCTCGTGTTGGTAGGTTTAGTGGCACATAAAAAAAAACTCTTGCGGGACAAAATTCCGGGATCTCGGCGTCTCTGAAAACCGTAAAAAACCACTTAGTGGGACGGAAAAGCCAATGACATTACTGATCGCCCGGCCCCTTGCTTGTCCAGCAGGAGGTGATATTCTAACGGTAGTGGACTTTAAAACGGAAGTTTTCCTTCGCCAATACAATTCCTCACGGCTACGTTGCCAATACACCTCTTATTAAGTTACAATAGACGTCAGTCTCTTTTTCAGCTCAGACACTTAACACGTGATTTGTTTGCTGTTTGAAAGTCTTGTAATATGCAGTTCATTAATTAACATTTGTTAAGTATTGCTTTTCAGTTAGCTTCTTGCAATAATATGGAGGCCTTGGGAATCAAACCTGGAAATGAACGTACCAGAAAATCCTGAATTAAATCTACCAGTGGAAACCTCCGGCGCTCAGGCGGCAGCGCGCCGGCCTCTCACCGCTGGGTTCCGTGGTTCAAATCCCTGTCACTCCATGTGGGATTTGTGCTGTACAAAGCGAAGGCGAGACAGGCTTTTCTCCGGATACTCCGCTTTTCCCTGTCATCTTTCATCCAGCAACACTCTCCAATATAATTTCATCTGTCAGTCATTAATCATTGCCTCAGAGGAGTGCGACAGGCTTCGGCAGCCGGCACAATTCCTATCCTCGCTGCTAGATAGGGGCTTCATTCATTAGATTCCTGACCCGGTCCAATGACTGGAAACAGGCTGTGGATTTTCAGTTTTTCAAATCTACCAGTGCATGCAAACTATCCTCAGCCGAGCATCAGTAACAGTGATACTCGACATCAGTAACAGTGATACTCGACATCAGTAACAGTGATACTCGACCCAGTAGCAGTAGGTCCGTGTCCGCGAGTGATGTTCATCCGAGTAGTAGTTGCTCTGCGAAGAAAGGAATGTATGTTCAGTCCGTCAGCGATGCCGCTGGTGGGATCCTCAACAGCTCTGCCATCAGCTGTCACACATGGCCTAGGCATCACTGAAGAGGCGTACTAGGGAAATGAGTAGTGAGGTAGTTTCCCGTTGACCGGGCGAGTTGGCCGTGCGCGTAGAGGCGCGCGGCTGTGAGCTTGCATCCGGGAGATCGTGGGTTCGAGCCCCACTGTCGGCAGCCCTGAAAATGGTTTTCCGTGGTTTCCCATTTTCACACCAGGCAAATGCTGGGGCTGTACCTTAATTAAGGCCACGGCCGCTTCCTTCCAACTCCTAGGCCTTTCCCATCCCATCGTCGCCATAAAACCTATCTGTGTCGGTGCGACGTAAAGCAAGTAGCAGGAAAAAAAAGTTTCCCGTTGCTTTCCTCACCGAGCCAGAGTTGCTATTACATATCAGTCTGCCAAGCCCACTGAAATGCATACGCCAACCGACCCTATAAGCAACATCTTCACACCGTTCATAGCAGGGACTGGCTGCACAAGGAATGGCATTACTAGCATCGCTCATACCTCAGTCACTTTCATATTGTCAAAGCCAAGGATAAGACAGAGACAGATCTATGAAAGTAACAAAATTGCTCTAGCCTATACCAGAAGACATAGTGCACTGTAAACACTAGGTCCTGCCAACAAAGGCGGGAAGAAAGGAAAGGTGACCAAAATTTTAAGTAAGCAAAGTCAACGGCTGGCTTGCAACGCTTACGAATACATCACGAAGGACAACTTAGGGAAGGGTTATATTTCGGTCTGACAGCTAACATTTTGAAACTTCGAAAGAAGGCCCCCAACTGCGAAAAAATGTGGTAATAAAAGGGTTATTTTTAACAAAAATTGATGATTTTTGCAGTGACTTGGCGAGATGGGGGGTGTATACATTTATTACTAAAGGTAAGTCAGAAATCGTACAGGACCTATTAAAACATTTGGAAATTATATGAAGCGGGCAAGTTGCCTGTGCGGTTAGGGGTGCGCAGCTGTGAGCTTGCATCTGGGAGATAGTGGGTTCGAACCCCACTGTCGGTACCCCTGAAGATAGTTTTCCGCTGTTTCCCATTTCTACACCAGACAAATGCTGGAGCCGTACATTAATTAAGGCCACGGCTACTTCCTTCCCACTCCTAGGCCTTTCCTATTCCATCGTCGCCGTAAGACCTATCTGTGTCGGTTCGACGTAAAACCAATTTTTTTAAAAAGTGGAAAATGTGTGTGACCTTCCTTATGGAAAAGCTACTCTGTGATAGCTGTTAATAAAACTTGGGTTTTGTTTGCACATTCTGAGAGGAAAAAACCAGACTAATGGAATCTGCTAGAATAGTAGCTTGGCGACTGTCGCTGGAAGTTGTGTTCCGAGGGGTACAGAGTTGTCTGTCTAGATGAAACTTGGTACGACACTAATGACAATGTGAATAAAGGTGGGATGATGGAACTTGTATTTGCATATTGAAGGCAACAACATCGCGTACATTATGGTGTTGCATGCTGGGGGCAATGAGGGCTGAAAACACTGGTGACTACTGAGCTCAAGGTCATGAGCTCAAAGTCATGAGGAATGACAGCTCAAGCTTTCGAAAACTGATTTAGGTCGTATCTTGTAGAGAAAGTAGAATGTGATCGAAAAACATGTAATTGTGATGGATAACGCAAGCTACTTCGCGATAGCTGATTCAGTTTCCTTCCATGAACAGCAACCTCAAGTTTATGGAGTACGACTACATTCCCGTGCCGAAACCTGTACACATCAAGACAGGAAATCAAATCAGCCAATATCAGTAAAAGGTAGGTTGTAGAGGAGATTACAGCCTCATGCGGACACGACCTATTTTAAACCCTGGGCTCAAGTGAAGTCATATGATAGGAAAAATAATGTTACCCCAACTTTGAGTGCTAATGTGTGTCAACTTCTGCGTGAGGGAGTTGGAACAATCGATCCCGAGAGGTCAACGACGAGGACGACGAATAGACGTAAGGTCAATTCTGCATTTTACTAAAAATAGACAAGTCTGCTGGCTATTCTGTGTCCGAACTACAAATTTAGATATTATTATTATTATTGTTATTATTATTATTACTGTTGGGTAATATTAGAGTGATGTATATATGTCAGGAGCCTGTAGGTAGCACCACTTCCCTTTGGTGTGATGCACTTCTCTCTGGCGCTACCAGATGGCCTTCGGATGTCCCCTGGCAGCTCGGTGTGAGAGGGAGAGGGAGGGTGAGTGGACGTGCCCTGGACATAAGGGACGGAGACATTATGTTTACTTGAGTGTTAGTGGCAGCGTAGCCCTGCATTGTGCAGCTTAATCCTGCACCAGTGTATTAACTACCTATAGGCCTACAGCATGTATTGATTGTTCACATGACAATGTTTAATATAGTTACTGAAGTTTACCGTTGTTTATATTATCCCTTCTTGCATCCTGTGAGAGAACCAGCCTCATGGCAATACAGTCCACTTCACAATACTAAAATAATTATTTCAAGTTTACTCATGGCCATCACGGGCCGGATGCATAGAAGGTGTACTTTAAAATTAACGGATTGTGCATACTGTGAACTAAATGTAGTTTCGAGAGTGTTGTGACTGTGATACAATATACGCTTGTGCATATCGGCCAGTCGTTCGAACGTGTTGTAAGCAGCCATCTTGCGGCGTGACGTCACATTCATTGCGCTGACACTGGATCCAGCACCATTGCGAGTTCATCAGCAGAATCAACAATTGGTAAGCTCAGTTCATATACTTCCTTTCATTTGTCAAATCCTTGCACACAATGGATCCCGATATTAGAAAGTCATTAATAAAGAAGCGTGGAATCGCGAAATCGAAGGTAACCAACATAAAGAAATATACCGATTCTTTAACTGGTCATATTGATAAATTCAGTGTCAAGGTTAGACTTGATGCTTTACAACAAGCGTGGCAGGACTATACTGTCGTGCAAGATCAACTAGAAATAGAAGATGACGACTCCCAACATCATGAGAGGGATAGGGAACAATTCTCAGAGGTGTATTATGATCTGCAGGCTCATATGACGAGATTAATCGAAGATCAAGAGGGCAGTAATTTTCCACCAAGTTTACATTCTGTGGGCTCAGGCAGGGCTAATGTAAAACTGCCGCCTATAAAGGTGCCTGTGTTTAATAACAATATTATTGACTTCAGACGTTTTTATGACACATTCAATTCCTTGGTGATCAATAATGACACTATAGATAAGATTCAGAAATATTATTATTTATTGTCAGCAGTATCAGGTGAAGCACATAAATTAATTGAGAACTTGCCGGTCACTGCTGACAATTTCGATATTGCCTGGAATCTGATCTGTGAGAGATATGACAATCCACGCCTAGTAGCCAGTACACATATAAAGGCATTGTTATCTCCGCCAGCAACAAATAAGGATTGCCCACATTCCCTACGCATTTTATTAAGTCATTGTAAGGGTCATTTACATGCCATTGAAGCACTAAAATTGTCAACTCCACTACATGAACTAATCATTTCACAGCTGTATTTAGATAAGGTTGATGCCAATACTAGGAAGGACTGGGAACTCATGCTATCAGCAAAACAATCTCCATCACTCGACGAATTTCTACAATTCTTAGAAAAAAGGTGTCATGCCTTAGAATTAATTAAATCTAACATGCCTAGCACTATCCAACAAGAGAAAACAAAACCTAAATTAAACAGAGATACTAAACACAGCTACGTTTCAACTAACAATGCATGTGTAGCCTGTAAGCTCTCTCATCCTATCTATAAATGTGGAAGATTTAGGGACATTAGTGTTCAAGAAAGGTTAGACATTGTTAAGGAACATCAACTGTGTTTCAATTGCTTGGCTAGTGGGCACAATGCTGTTAATTGTCCATCAGGTAATGTGTGTCGTCAGTGTGGCAAGGCACATCATACACTTGTCCATCAGCACCATACACAGTCTGCCATGCCAGTAAGTGCCGAGAATAGTACGGAGTCGGATTCGGCACAAGACTCACACGAAGGATTCGGTTCCTATTGTTCCTTTAAACCTAAGGCTTCGGCTCATGTATTGCTTGCTACAGCCGTTGTCATGGTCCGTAATCAGTTGGGACAACTTCAAAAATGCAGAGCTCTTCTAGACTCTGCATCACAAACTAATTTCATCACAGAATCCTTAGTTCAGAAGCTCCGGTTGAAGAAGTCTCGCATATCTTTTCCAATCCAAGGGATTAATGAGGTCATGTCCGAGTCGAAACACTCAGTATGTCTGCACTTAGAGTCTACTGCAAGCAATTACAAGGTAACAGTCACTTGCGCTGTACTACCACGTATTACGGGAGACATGCCATCTGTGAAGCTTTGCTATGATGATTGGAATCTCCCAGATGACATCCAACTCGCGGATCCTAACTTCCATCAGCCAGGAGGAATAGATTTACTTCTAGGTGCCGAAATCTTTTTCGAAATTTTGCGTCGTGGGAAGATGACCAAACCAGGGAACTATCCAGTGTTGCAAGAAACGGAGCTTGGATGGATACTGTCCGGAACAATAAATGCATCGAGCACACCGTCTTCAACTGTACAGCCGCAACGTTCATTCTTCATCCGTGGAGAAACCTCATTGGATGACCAGCTTCAACGGTTCTGGGAACTAGAAGACCTCCCAAACAAACCTCGAACGATTGAAGAGATGAGATGTGAAGAACACTTCACTCACAACACAACGAGAGATTCTACAGGTCGCTACATTGTCCGCCTTCCTCGTCGCTCAGAAGTGGGTCCGGTGGGAGACTCATGCTCACACGCAAAACAGAGGTTGCTACAGTTAGAACGTCGTTTGCATAGACAACCAGATGTTCGGCGTGCCTACAATGAATTCATGTCGGAATATGAGCAACTAGGTCACATGACAGAAGTTCCAGACAATGGCAGTTCCGAAAGAGAAGTGTTCTACTTGCCGCACCACCCCGTCTTCAAGGATACAAGTAGCACCACGAAAACCCGAGTAGTGTTCGATGGTTCTGCGCGATCTAGCAACGGACTTTCACTGAACGACACATTAATGGTGGGCCCCAACATACAACAGGATCTTTACTCCATTATTTTGCGTTTCCGGATGCAGCCTGTACCATTTTCTGCTGACATTTGCAAAATGTACAGACAGGTTTACGTGCACCAGCTAGACTCTCCATTCCAGCGCATCCTCTGGAGATCACGCCCAGATCAGAATATTAAAATCTATGAATTGACAACGGTAACGTACGGTACAAGTTGTGCACCATTTCTTGCAACACGTGTTCTACAACAACTAGCCGATGACGAAATGAAACAATTTCCATTAGCATCTCAAATCCTGAAGAGGGACTTCTATGTCGATGACTTAATCACCGCGACTGGAACGGTTGAAGAAGCTGTACAACTACAAGATGATTTAATCGCCTTGCTCGAAAGGGGAGGGTTTGAGCTTCGAAAGTTTTCAGCCAACCGTAGCGAGCTTCTGGAAAGAATTCCACCCACCTGTAAGGAAACTCAAGATTTGATTTCACTCGATACACATGATAGTGTCAACACCCTCGGCTTACTTTGGAACCCGTCAACAGACCATTTCCTGATAAGAAGCATTTCAAGAACGATGGATAACAAGATCCCTGCAAGACACTTTATAACTAAGCGTGAGGTCGCGTCCATAGTTGCTTCTACATTTGATCCGTTGGGACTCATAAGCCCAGTTGTTATTACATATAAGGTGTTCTTGCAAGACTTATGGAGCTCTGGTTTGGGCTGGGATGATCCTTTCTCAGACGAATTGCAGGATAAGTGGCTCAGCCTAGTCAACCTTCTACAACACTTGAACTACATTAGAATTGAGCGGCTTGTGGTTCCTCACCTCGCTTCCAATATACAACTTCATGGATTTTGTGACTTTAGTGAAAGAGCATATGGAGCTTGCCTCTACATTCGTGCCATGGATGTTCACGGCACAATCACAAGCAAACTATTATGCGCCAAATCAAGAGTGGCTCCAGTGAAACGGATCACTCTGCCCAGACTGGAACTCTGTGGAGCAGCATTACTCGCAAGATTAATTGAAAGGGTAGTTCCTGTTGTTGGACTCGACATCCATAGCATTCATTTATACTCTGATTCTATGATTGTGCTCGCCTGGATAATGGGCACACCCACCCGCTGGAAGACCTTTGTAGCTAACAGAGTGTCTCAGATTCAGCAGCAGACCAACATGGAATCCTGGAGACATGTATCCACGCACGACAATCCAGCAGATCTAATCTCTAGGGGCACATCCCGCAGCACTTCAGTCAACGCCATTGTGGTGGAAGGGCCCGAAGTGGCTCGAAGAACAGAATGAATTCTGGTTAAATTCAACTCCCAGAGACCTTCCTCAAGACTTGCCCGAAGTACGACCAGTCACCTCACTGCTAACCACTTCAGGAGCCTCCGAAGATGTAATCGAAAGATATTCCTCTTACAGTAAACTAGTCCGAATAGTTGCTTATTGCAAACGCTTCGTCCTAAACTGCCGCAACCCTCAACACAAACACATCACACCACTCTCTTCAACGGAGCTTGAAGAGGCAAGCCTGACCTGTATTAGACTGATTCAGCAGGTCAGCTACCCACGTGAGATCGAAGCCTTAAGCAAGGGGCAGCCTATTTCCCATAAGAGCAAGATTTTATGTCTAAGCCCTTTTCTGGATGAAATACAAATTTTGAGAGTTGGAGGAAGACTTGTCAACTCAGACCTAGACTACGATAGGAAGCATCAAATAATCCTCCCTCCTAATCACCATTTCACTCGTCTACTCATTCAATATGAGCACCACAGACTTCTCCACGCTGAGATTCAGCTACTGCTCACATCCTTACGATCTAGGTACTGGATTCCTAGAGCAAGACAAACCATTTGATCAGTCGTCCACAAATGTATGCAGTGCTTCAGGCTTAAGGCAAAGAATGCAAGTCAACTCATGGGCCAACTGCCAAAGGCTCGCATCCAGATGTCTCGTCCATTCCTGTCCTCAGGTGTTGACTTTGCAGGGCCAGTTGATGTTAAAATAGGATCCAGGAAGGGTAAATCGATCTACAAATGCTATGTTGCGATATTCGTTTGCTTCAGCACGAGAGCTGTACATATCGAACCTGTCACAGGTTTGACATCTCAGGCATTCATCGCAGCCCTCAGAAGATTCGTTTCCCGTCGTGGACATATTCAAGATCTCTACAGTGATAATTCTACAACATTCGTTGGGGCTAATAAGGAACTGCAGCAAATGCTGAAGGACGAACAATTCAACAAGGAAATGAGCAATCATGCTGCAGCATCAAAATTCAAATGGCACTTCATTCCGGCACGTTCCCCACACTTTGGCGGAATATGGGAGTCCGCAGTGAAGGCGATGAAGTTCCACTTCCGTCGGGTTGTGGGTCAAACAGTTTTAACCTACGAAGAGTTGGTTACCATACTCACGCAAATTGAAGCTTGCCTCAATTCTAGACCATTGTGTGCATTATCCGATGACCCTAGCGATCCTTCTATTCTCACACCTGGTCACTTTCTCATTGGAGCTCCACTCATGTCCATTCCTGACCCTGATATGACTGAGTCTCATCCTAACAGACTGTCACGCTGGCAACACCTTCAGCAGATGCAGCAGCACTGGTGGCGTCGATGGTCCAAGGATTATCTTCACACTTTGCAACAGAGGAAGAAATGGTCCACGTCGCATCCGAATCTTCAAGCAGGCACGCTTGTTCTGCTGAAGGAAGATCATCTGCCACCTTTGCAGTGGAAGATGGGCATTATTGAGCAGGTGTTTCCAGGAAGGGACAATTTAATAAGAGTTGCCGACGTAAGATGCAATGCCAATATCTTAAGGCGTGCTATCACGAAGCTGGTGCCTCTGCCTCCTCCTTAACTCTGTGCATTGTCATATAATTATGTTTTGAACAGGTTCAACGGGGCGGAGGATGGATAATATTAGAGTGATGTATATATGTCAGGAGCCTGTAGGTAGCACCACTTCCCTTTGGTGTGATGCACTTCTCTCTGGCGCTACCAGATGGCCTTCGGATGTCCCCTGGCAGCTCGGTGTGAGAGGGAGAGGGAGGGTGAGTGGACGTGCCCTGGACATAAGGGACGGAGACATTATGTTTACTTGAGTGTTAGTGGCAGCGTAGCCCTGCATTGTGCAGCTTAATCCTGCACCAGTGTATTAACTACCTATAGGCCTACAGCATGTATTGATTGTTCACATGACAATGTTTAATATAGTTACTGAAGTTTACCGTTGTTTATATTATCCCTTCTTGCATCCTGTGAGAGAACCAGCCTCATGGCAATACAGTCCACTTCACAATACTAAAATAATTATTTCAAGTTTACTCAACTGTTTTTGTTGTACAGTGAAGTGTTATTATAAATATAACTATTATGCAATGGGTTTGATACACCCTTTTATTCCGAGGTTTTCTATAATAATAATAATAATAATAATAATAATAATAATAATAATAATAATAATAATAATAATAATAATAATAATTTCGTGTGGCTATTGCTACCCTGGTGCAACCCTTGTAAGGTAGACCCTCCGACAAGGGTGGACGGTGACATCTGCCGTGAATGAAAAACTGAGTATTATTGTGGTGGAGGTTAGTGAAATAAATAAATAAAAAATAGGCCGCCTCTGTGGTGTAGTGGTTAGTGTGATAAGCTGCCACCCCCGGAGGCCCGGGTTTAATTCCCGGCTCTGGCACGAAATTTGAAAAGTGGTACAAGGGTTGGAACGGGGTCCACTCAGCCTCGGGAGGTCAACTGAGTAGAGAGGGGCTCGGTTCCCTCCTCAGCCATCTTGAAGTGGTTTCCCACTTCTCCTCCAGGCAAATGCCGGGATGGTACCTAACTTAAGGCCACTGCCGCTTTCTTCCCTCTTCCTTGTCTATCCCTTCCAAACTTCCCAACACTCCGCCCCCCCCCCCACAAGGCCCCTGTTCAGCATAGCAGGTGAGGGTCGCCTGGGCGAGGTACTGGTCCTCCTTCCCAGTTCTATCCCAACCGAAAGTCTCACGCTCCAGGACACTACCCTTGAGGCGGTGGAGGTGAAATCCTTCGCTGAGTCCGAGGGAAAAACGAACCCAGGAGGGTAAACAGATTAAGAACTAACTAACTAAATAAGTGAATATTTGAAAGTTCTTTGTCGAGTTTATTTGCCAGTTGTTTCTTTCTTCTAAAATCCGCGACAACCACACCGGGTTATGCACGAAACAAATTATACTTCGGTACTGGTTTGCGCTGTAGTTCATGATCAGTCTTTGAACTATAAAAATTTTCAATACGGAGGAATAATGAGGTCTATAACACGTAAGTGGTATGTTCCGAGCTGTCAGTGGAGAGATGGCGTGGAATGACATTAGAAGACTAATATGTTTGAGAGATGTCTTTAAAAGTAGGTAAGATCACAATATGATGATAAAGCTGGAATTCAAGAAGACAAATTTGGGCAAATATTCGTTTATGGGAAGGGGAGTTAGGGATTGGAATAACTTACCAAGGGAGATGTTCAATACATTTACAGTTTATTTGCAATCATTTAATACAATGCTAGGAAAACAACAAGTAGGGAATCTGCCACGTGGACGACTGTCCTAAATGCAGATAAGTAGTGATTGATTGATTGATTGATTGATTGATTGATTGATTGATTGATTGATTGATTGATTGATTGATTGATTGATTGATTTTATATTTTGTCTAGGAGCGGTGTAGCAACTGTTATGTAGTCGCTGTGTACATCTGGTGGTTGTGTGTTTCCCTCTGGAATGGTGAGATGCTCTGCAGAAGTCTGTGTTCATACGCGTGCTACCTAGAGAAGAGTATTGTCAAATGCTTATTTCGTTACTTCTTAGACGAGTGTGTGTTACACAGACATCTCCCGTGTGATGGTTGTGCGTGCTTTACAATAAAACTGGTCCATTGTTACCTTTGTTACGACGTTATCCTTCTACAACACGTGAAATTGAAATAATTCCAGAATGACACAAACCAATAGCCATATTATACTGCATGCGTTTCTTGTGTACACATATTACTTTCGAGTTTCAAAACATATATCCGTAAATGTACATTCGATAGTTGGTTGTATACATTATAGGCGCCCCCAGCCACTAATCCGAGCTTCCGATCGCAGCATCAGATGGGCAGTTGCTGTGAACTTCTGCGGTAGAGGATGTTTGATGGTGTCTATTGTCTGTATCAACATGACAACGTTCCTTACAGAGCGACTTGACCGTGCGGTTAGGGGTGCGCAGCTGTGAGCTTGCATTCTGGAGATAGTTTGTTCGAACCCCACTGTGGGCAGCACCGAAGGTGGTTTTCCGTTGTTTCCCCATTTTCACACCAGACATGTCTTATGGCGACGATGGGATAGGAAAGTGCTAGCAGTGGGAAGGAAGCGGCCGTGGCCTTAATTAAGGCCTTGTTTGCTTTGTGTGAATTTAGGAACCAACAGAAAACCATCTTCGGTGCTGCCGACAGTGGGGTTCGAACCCACTATCTCCCGAATGCAAGCTAATAGCTCCGCGCTCCTAACCGCACGGCCAACTCGCTCGGTTCGTCAGGAAGAATGGATTGACATTCCCCCAGAGGCAACTGGTATAAATACTCCCAGGAGAGTCCGACCTGCCATAAAGTCAAAGTGTATTAAGGTCCATTGCTGGGAAGTGCGTTTCATGGATAGTCTGATTACAGTTTGTAGTAGGTTTCTGGATTCTGATGGTACTCAAACAATGGGAATATTCATTAGAAATAATTCCAGCATGCAATGTGTTGTCGCTGGATTACTTTCCAAAGGGCATGGAAGGGAATTAGCAGAAGCAGCTATTCAACAGCTAGGGCTTGTGACCATGATGTTCTAAACTTTAATTAAACAACAACAATATTGTTCAATAGTTATTCCTTAAGGATAATCACGCATTGTTTGTGACTGACGTTACTAGATAGTATACAGTATACTTGTGATTGTTTTTAATTTTATCTCATTTTGGTTCGTCGTATTTTGATAGATCTTTCAGACGGTATGAAAGGAGTAACGTCTGATACCACCGCGATAATTTGGATGAAATTGTGGACAGAATGTGATGGAGAATTTGAAATTAAAGATCACTTCACTCTTGACTCCAACGACCACATCACGAACAACATTGGTTGCATCCCTTCAGGAAATGTGTACGGCATGACAGTTTTGCTATAAGATTTGTACAACTACTTGGAGTACGATCTGTTATAACTCCTACTTCAGGCAACCATGGAGCGAAAAAGAAGATGTCTGAAACTATTTCGGATTCTAATCTACAGTATTCCTTGCACTAATTATGACTCGAATCTCGGAACCTTAGTGAAGAGCTATCGTCAGAGTTACTCATCTTGCTTTCCTTTCTCGATAAGCGTGATGATAGCAATAATATGAGATTGCATGGTGTGGAGTCGCTCCAAAGCCTCTTTATCGGCAATAGAGAGTGCTGTGTATCACTTGATGTCGCGTGACCGTACAATGGTCCTTGATAACTAATCTCTCAAGGCGCTTGTCTCTCACGTGCTGCCCCATCGATGTTGCATCACTTCCCACGGAACATTTCTTAACGTCCAGACTCTTTTACACCGTAATTATGATGTATAAATCCCGTGCCATGTTAGCTTAACGTGTTGTGGTGTTTTATTCTCTACATTTCACTTCTCTTAATGCTATCAGGGAATGAAGACGCTCATAGGACAATCGGTTGACACGAAAAATACATTATTTCTCTACGTCATTACAAATATGGCCAAAATATGATACGAAAATGCGCTTTTACTATTTTCGTTTCCTCTATATATTAATACAAAATATTTTATTGTTTATATTTTATTGAGAACATAGCGTTGGTAACGAGAGGTCAGTCAGGTCAGTTGTTTATAAAGGTGTTTTACTGACAAGGTACGGTGGTAGCAATGTGTGATCTCTCCCCTAGGTCATCGCTCCCTCCGCTAGGCGGTTCTTCTTCCGTCAACTGAGCTTGAGGTCTTTGGTTTGAGCTTACGAATAAAAGATAATTTTTTCATGGACAGTATTAATCTTTTACGTACCATTCTAGAAGACAGTTGTAAGTTTAAATAGCTTTCGGGTAGAGTTTGTGGTCTTACAAGATTTCAATTTCCTTCTAAGCTATCTTGTTGCAAAATAAAACCGACACTTCATATACTTTAAAACAATATTCGAGGTAATATCCACTACGCGGTCATCACATCACTCTCATTTCTTGGAATTAATTGTAATAATATGTAAACTGTCCAGACGCTTGTAAAATATGCAATCTGTGTTCGGAGGAGAGGTTTTCTTCCACTATATTTTCAACTTGAACGAACACATTAAAATGGCTCTTGAAGGATGGGCGAGGAAGGTACACTCGATGGTGTATTGTATTACTGTAATCCCTTTACGCGAAGCAGGCTGACAGGTTTGTGACATTTTGTAAGAATGTAAGTCAAACACTCTTTAGCAAGTCTGTGCTATCAGTATTAAGTAGGCCTCAATTATTCCTCCTGTCCGGTAAGAGGTCATCCATGTTATCATTAAACTCTAGTGCTTGACTTATTTTATTGTTCTTTTTCTGCTACAGCCTTATTTATCTCTTCTGTCTTCTTAGCCAGTGTCCTCGTTTGATTGAGGAATGATGCCAATGGCAATTAAGATTTGGGCTCACAATTACTACTTGATGACAGGGAAAGCTTTTTTGGGATATAAATAGAACCAAAAACCCCATGGCACTACAGCCCTTGAAGGGCCTTGGCCTACCAAGCGACCGCTGCTCAGCCCGAAGGCCTGCAGATTACGAGGTGTCGTGTGGTCAGCACGACGACTCCTCTCGGGCGTTATTCTTGGCTTTCGAGACCGGGGCCGCTATCTCACCGTCAGTTAGCTCATCAATTTTAATCACGTAAGCTGAGTGGACCTCGAACCAGCCCTCAGCTCCAGGTAAAACTCCCCGACCTGGCCGGGAATCGAACCCGGGGCCTCCGGGTATGAGGCAGGCACGCTATCCCTACACCATGGGGCCGGCTGGGATATAAATAGACTGCAACATAATATGTAATTAATTTCAGAAAATTTATTTCTAAAGGGTGATCGTCACAACTGAATGAGCCTAATGTACCAAAGTGGATCTTCTAGTGGATCTTGAATAAGATTTTCTCTGAGCACATATCGTAATCAATTATTCTACCTAGGTATAAATACTTGGCCACATGTATGGTGTTCTCAATTGTTACTCTCCGATAGTTCTTTTTGAAGCAAAAGCATTCTAGTTCCCACTGAGGTTATCACTTTATTTAATTAAGGTCTGATGTCCTATTGAATCGTTATAAAGAGCCAGTGCTGGTGCAGGGGTGTTTAATACATCTATTAGGTAATTTAATTACTTACTGAAAGTTTCTGTCAGTTCGCTGTCTTCAAATCCCTCGGAGTTATCGGTCTAAGAAATTTCATATCATTTTTTTTTTTTTTGCTAGGGGCTTTACGTCGCACCGACACAGATAGGTCTTATGGCGACGATGGGATGGGAAAGGCCTAGGAGTTGGAAGGAAGCGGCCGTGGCCTTAATTAAGGTACAGCCCCAGCATTTGCCTGGTGTGAAAATGGGAAACCACGGAAAGCCATTTTCAGGGCTGCCGATAGTGGGATTCGAACCTACTATTTCCCGGATGCAAGCTCACAGCCGCGCGCCTCTACGCGCACGGCCAACTCGCCCGGTATTTCATATCATTTGCAGCGGAATTACTAAATAACTGAAGAGCTTTAGAGCCTTAGGTGATTTAATTTTAAATGAGAGCTTATCTAAAACGAATTGCTTGCCATATCTCAATCTTTTCTTATTTCTTAGCTGACATTTTTAATACGGTGTCAATAATCACCATTTGCTTTCTACTTAATGTTAAGTATTAGTCGCACACTTTTCAGTGACACATGCACACGCTAGTGCTCAATCGGTCGACCTCGGTTATCTTCGAGATTCGTATTGGCAACCTTTGAAACACAAACTATGTATCGGTTAAGCATCGCTGTGCGACATCTGGCGTACACTTTACGTACTAGTACTGTTGTTGTTTACACAGCAAAGCCAAACTACAGAATTCATGCTAGGAACGAGATTCGCATCGAGAAATGTCATATAATGTATGTGTGACACTGTTGTTGGCTTAAGACAATAAAGGTTTAGAAAATTCATATCGATCGATAATATTATCGATTCAATTCAGATTTCATTTCCATTCAGTTGGCAGTATTAACCGGGAGAGTTCCCTCCTTACTCCTCACCCCAGTACAAAAATCGATCACTAAAAAGTGTGTGAGTAATAATTTGACTGTATTGATTTGGAATCTCCTAGTTCTTCTTCTACAGAGAAATTTTAGCATTAGCTATTTTCAATTAATTTCGGATAGACATTAAATTACTTACCCGCCTCTTTAGATTTTTTGAAGTGAATTTATAGTCTTTTTAGTTGTGTCTGAACTTACATAATTTCCTTTAATCAAGCTCAGAGCAAGTTTCAAAATTTAATTCGCACAGAGGCCTATGCAATTTGTTTCTTGAACTTTCCTCCGTCTTCGGAGGCTCTGTTTTACGGGGTTGTTTCCATGTTTGATTTGTTTCGTGAGATATTGTGGCAAACTGGGGATATGAGGGACAGCGCCAGTTTTCGGTTTCCACCAGTCTCTGTTTACCTCGCACTACAAATGAGTCTGATTTAACTACAAATTCATTAGAAACACGAGAATCGCGAATATAACACTTATCAGAAAGAGTTTTACCTTTCCTGGGAAGCACCTTTCCCCATTTTGATGATTCCACTTCATATTAAGGAGGCTTGAAGAAATGTTTACCTTTAGATACTTTGTAACCGGACTTACAGCATGGAACGAAGTAAGGAGGCATTTTTCTCTCCTCGGCACGTTTGTATCACATTTGATGTATGAGTTTCATAAGCTCAGCATTATATTTATAATAACTAAATGACCGAGCTTGATAGCTGTAGTCGCGTAAGTGCGGCCAGTGTCCAGTATTAGGGAGATAGTGGATTCGAACCCCACTGTCGACAGCCCTGAAGAGGGTTTTCCGTGGTTTCCCATTTTTACACCAGGCAAACGCTGGAGCTGTACCTTAATTAAGGCCACGGCCGCTTCCTTACCATTCCTAGCCCTTTCCTCTTCCAACATCGCCATAAGACCTATCTGTGTAGGTGCGACGTAAAACAAGTTGCAAAAAAACAAAAACAAAAACTAAATGAATAATTCATACACATCACCAAATCAAATGTTATTCACATTCTCTTAACAATAATACAGGGTGACTCAAAAGTCCGTTTACATTTGACGAGGCAGTACTTCACGGAATATTGGAGGGAGAGAGGTAATAATTGACACACATGATTGGCAAGACCTGGAGTTTTATTAACACCAAAATAAAGTACACAAAATGGCCAACAGATGGCGCTTCACACGATACACAAACAATAATTAGCATAATGATCGAGGTTTAGCAAAGACGATGTTGTTTATAAGACATGCTCAACATGTCAGCCGTCACTCAACAACAATACCTGTAGTGGAGAGACAATGTTGTGCGGCCTACCCGTAGGTATGGTGAGAAATTGCCGTCGGACGTTGTCTTTTACCATCCCTAATGAGGTCGGTCGATCACTGTAGGCTTCAGGTAACCCCACACCCAATAAACACACAGATCACCGGGGAGTCTAAGCAAGACATGCCGCGATTGCAGGGGCATCTGACGCCTTCACTCACGACAGCTCCTTTTATACCGTACACTGACGTGTTGCTGTCCAGCGCCATCTGCTGGCCTGTTTGTTCACTCGTTGTTGGTGTCAATATGGATTCCTCCCTGGAAAATCCTGTACTACACTTTTAACAACAGTAATCGATGAGTGGCAACATTCCCTCGACCAGTCTAATATATCTCAAATGGACTGCGTAACTCTCGACTGGAGTAAGGCCTTTGATCAGGTACCTCATCAACGACTGTTGTTAAAACTTAACAAGTATGGCATTCAAGGCAACCTGCAGGCATGGTTCCGATCATTCCTGGTAGGTCGGACGCAGAGCGTTGTGTTCAGTGGGGCCAGGTCAGAACAAACCTCAGTCGCCTCGGGTGTGATTCAAGGTAGTGTGATAGGGCCGCTGCTGTACACGATATTTACGCTGGATCTGCCAGGTTGTGTATCGTCCTCTATGGCACAGTACGCTGATGACACCATCATTTACAGAGCCATTCGCAATGAGAACGACGTAAATAAGTTGCAGTCAGATCTCGATAACGTGGTTCTGTGGTGCAAAATAAATAGAATGTGTATAAATGTACAGAAATGTAAATATATCCGCTTTACTAGAGCAAGATAACACTTACAACACGAAATTTCACTGTGGGGTAAAAACCTGATGCCTTGTACCTCAATAAAATTGCTTGGCATTCACATCTGCAGCAATTTAAAATGGAACAAGTATGTTGAGGAAATAAGGTGCAAAGCATACAGAGTCTTGGTATTCATCCGCTGATCTCTACTGGGAGCCAGAAAGAAAGCAGTTCAGACGGCCTATTTGTCATTAGTACGGCCAATACTGTTGTACGGGCTTCCTTCCTGGCACCCTACTATAGTGGAGAACATGACGAAACTAGAGAGAGTTCAACGCCGAGCAGAACGACTAATTACTCAACACGGAATACACGACACTGAGCGAGATATCGAGGGACAGCTATTGGAGCATACTCTAGCGGATAGACCTGAACGGTACTGATTCTGTCATAAGAGCACGTATATTTTTGTTGAAGTTTTTGGTGTTATTTATGCATTTTCAGTGAGATGACATAATTAAATAGTAGCGTGTGTCATTCCTTGATATCTCCTCTCAACATCAGGGGAAAGGTATGTGCTGTGTTTGGCTGCAGTAATTACGAAGTAGAGAAAAATGCGCGCTCGTTCTTCAGGTTCCCTCGTGACAAGAACATGTAAGTAATATTGTGTTTGCATATATATTCTTCCAGTGACAGAGATTTTTATAGTACTTCATAATCTTCTGACCTGCTCGACCCATATTTTAACTGGCATAAAATGTAATACGCATATTTTATTGTATAGTGCAGCAGTTAACCTTCAATACCGATGTGTTGTTGTAGGTGTGATCTGTGGGTTTTGAAATGTCACAGAAGCGATTTGGATAAAGTGTACAAAAAAGAAGGGACGTTACGCTTGTATAAGAATTATAAGATCTGTTCAGATCATTTCCAGGCCAGCGACTTTAAAAATCCTCGACTATACAGCCAAGGGTATGTTACATTTTTACTCTAATTGTACGTAAATATTCCTCAAAGCATCACTATCGACAACATTTTCAAACTTTTCTTTCTTTTATCCCTCTTCTCAGATTAAAGCCGGGATTTTATAGATTTTCTTTCTGTTAGTAGGCTTCATGTTAAGAGGAAAATTGTCCAGCTATTAAATGTTAATTCATTGCATCATATGTGTAAGGAATGTGCCGATATTTTTATTGACAAATGTCTTAATGTGATGATACATTGTTTTTAAATGAGGAAAAAAGACAAATCCAACCCTAAGATTTCAGGCAGGTATGCTAAAGCTAAAAAAGTAATGCATAAATGAAAGATCAAGCCATTTCACAGCAGTCCATTTCACACCTTGTTTATATGTCTAATTTCAGTCTTTGAATAATAACCTTTTAAATAATTCTTCATTCATTTATCCAGAATTGCTTTAGCAACTTCGAAGTTAATATCTCAATACCACTTTCTTTCTAGACGTAATTTATTTATCCATTTCCGTATATACATTTCCATTGATATTTGAATTTAGCGCGATTTGTTCAGGTCAAGTCACTAGGAGCGCTACCGTCGAATTGTCTCCCATTTTAGCAAGGCGAAATCCGTAAGTGTCGTGTATTGTCTCTACTGTATTTGTTTAAATACAGCCAGGTCACTGCCCTCCATAACATCCCTCTGTAAACAAATAGATATTACTTTCCTGAGAAAATCCCTCGCAGGTAACATTCATATAAACCCTTTCAACCGCTTACAGCTGAACTATCGTTCCGCTCAAAGAGGTGTGTCCCTTTTCCCTCCATTTGCAAGAACAGCATCATATCAAAGTGGCTTCTTTAGTCGTTCTGCTCGGTTGTGGAATGAACTCCCACCGCAGATAAAAGAACTACCTGCAGAAAATTTTTGTAAAGACGTAAAAAGGATGTATATATAACGAAACCCTCTGTACAAAACATAATTTATCTACTGTGAGAATGTTCTGTATGAGTGGGAGGATGGATGAAAGTTATGGGGTCCCGAGTGATTGAGACGGTAAATGGGTATGAGTGAGCCGGCCTAGCTAAAATATATGTGGGGTTTCTAGAGAGAGAGAGAGAGAGAGAGACTGTGTGTGTGTGTGTGTGTGTGTGTGTGTGTGTGTGGGTGTGTCGAATGACTGGAATGTTGAACAGGTCTTGTGAGTATTATGTAAATATGCCTATGTAAATACGGTAACTGTATATAAGAACACCATGTAGAATGTAATTGTATATTTGTATATTATAATTTTAAGTGGTGATGGAGGCACTTTTGTGTATGTGGGGCTAAGCCCTTTCTCCATTCACCATCCCTGAATTGTAACTACAATTAGTGGAAAATAAATAATAATAATAATAATAATAATAATAATAATAATAATAATAATAATAATAATAATAATAATAATAATAAAACACCATGTCAAGCATCTGTGGCCATTTGTACCTGACGTGTTGCTGTCGAGCGTCATCTGTTGGTCATTTCGTGTACTTCAATCAATCAATCAATCAATCAATCAATCAATCAATCAATCAATCAATCAATCAATCAATCAATCAATCAATCAATCAATCAATCAATCAATCAATCAATCAATCAATCAATCAATCAATCAATCAATCAATCAATCAATCGATGATCTGCATTTAGGACGGTCGCCCAGATGGCAGATTTCCTATCAATTGTCTACCTCAAATTTACAATTAATTACACGTTGTTTACCTAGCATTTTCTTTAATATTTTCAACGAACGTGATTTACCGAACATTTTCCTTGATAATTTATTCCAATCCCTTACTTTTCGTCCTGTAAATTAATATTTGCCCCAATCTATCCTCTTGAATTTCCAGCTTTATCTTCATATTACCTTTCCTACTTGTAAAAGCTCCACTCATGCTTATTCTTCTACTTATGTCATTCCACGCCAACTCACCACTGACATCTCGAAACATACCACATAGTCGAACATTTCGTCTCCTTACTCCCAAGTCTTCCCAGCCCAAAGTTTGCAACATTTTAGTAACACTACTCCTTTGTCGGATATCTCCCAGAACAAATCGTGTTGCTTTTCTTTGTATTTTTTCTAGTTCTCGTATCAAATAGTCTTGGTGAGTGTCCCATACACGGCGGTCTTACCAGAGACTTGTACTCCCTCTCCTTTACATCCTTACTACAACCCCTAAATACTCTCATAACCATGTGAAGAGATCTGAAACTTTTCTTAACTACCTCGTTAATATGATGATCTCATTGAAGATTATTCCTTATATTAACACCTAGATACTTACATTGTTCCCTATGAGATACTGTTCCCCCATCAACGCAATGATTAAAAGTGAGAGGACACTTCCTCTTGGTGAAACAACTTGACTTTTCATCCCATTTACAATCATACCATTGTCTGGTGTCCATCTCCCCACTGCAGTCGCTCACAATCCTGCAACTCGTTTCCTACTCTATGCAGTTTAACATCATCCGCAAATATTTTTATCTGTGATTCGAGATCTTTAATCATATCGTTTATATATATAAGAAAACATAATTGTCCACCCCTCTTAATCATTACCGGATTAGATAACGCTTCACCTACCCTACCCTAATTCTCTGAATTCTATTTTCTAGAAATGTAGCCAGCCATTCAACCACTCTTTTATCTAATCCAGTTTATGTTGGTTTCAATGAAACCCCATGTCATGCCAATCGTGTGTGTCAACTATTACCTCTCTACCTCCAGTATTTCGTTAAGTATTGCCTCGTCAAATGTTAACGAACTTTTGGGTCACTCTGTACCTGTTCTTGCCTTCATAGAACAACACTAAACTTTTTTTAGCTTATTCCTGTTGATTTTTTTTTGCTAGGGGCTTTACGTCGCGCCGACACAGATAGGTCTTATGGCGACGATAGGATAGGAAAGGCCTAGGAGTTGGAAGGAAGCGGCCGTGGCCTTAATTAGGGTACAGCCCCAGCATTTGCCTGGTGTGAAAATGGGAAACCACGGAAAACCATTTTCAGGGCTGCCGATAGTGGGATTCGAACCTACTATCTTCCGGATGCAAGCTCACAGCCGCGCGCCTCTACACGCACGGCCAACTCTCCCGGTCCTGTTGATTTTGGAGTCGCTGGAGCCACCCAAGCTTAATCCCGTTTTGGCCGGAGTTTAAGGCCAGATGCCCCTTCTGGCGCCACATGGTTTTTTTTAGATGAAAATCTGAACCCAGCATCGACAGGGATTCGTACCTCAACCTTCTGGGTGGGAAACCAATGAACTAATCTAATCACGTTCCCTCTTCTCAGAACAACACTAATGAACATAAACGTAGTACAACAATAGACACCAACACTCAAATAGCCTCTAGTGGACGAGTCACTGCAATGCCTATACCAAAAAACCAAACCCCATGGCACTACAGCCCTTGAAGGGCCTTGGCCTACCAAGCGACCGCTGCTCAGCCCGAAGGCCTGCAGATTACGAGGTGTCGTGTGGTCAGCACGACGATTCCTCTCGGCCGTTATTCTTGGCTTTCTAGACCAGGGCCGCCATCTCACCGTCAGATAGCTCCTCAATTCTAATCACGTAGGCTGAGTGGACCTCGAACCAGCCCTCAGGTCCAGGTAAAAGTCCCTGACCTTGCCAGGAATCGAACCCGGGGCCTCCGGGTAAGACGCAGGCTCGCTACCCCTACACCACGGGGCCGGCAACAATGCGTATACTGGCGAATAATAAACAACTTGAGAGCTCACACTTTCTCTTCTTCTCGCTATGGTGATGGTGTTTTATCAACACATCGCCCGGCTACGTAGCATCCCAGGTAGAGCCCCATCCTCACAGACATGCAGGTCTCCCATGGATGTCAACTCAAAAGACCTGCACCAGTCCACTCCAGAGGCCACACCCCATTATTATTATTATTATTATTATTATTATTATTATTATTATTATTATTATTATTATTATTATTATTATTATTATTATTATTATTACATTGCTTTAAAATGCCTCAGCGAACACTTCTACGCACGTCCATACACTTGCCATTGTCTACGGCAGGCACCACGGTCGCGTCGCGGTCCCTAGCTAATTTAGTTGCTAATGCAGTACCTCGTTCTGCGCGCGGACGTTTACTTTATTTTTAACCTTCGTGGAACTGTGAATGTTCACATGACATTCCCTTGATTGAAAATAATGCTTCAGACCTCCACACGATAAAACGAAGGCAATTCGAAGGCCATTGTTGTACTGTTTATGCATTTTGAACAGCTGAATATTGCAGTATAACAAACGGCAGCTTCCCGCTCAAGAACTTACAGAGTGTTCAGTAATAATGGTAATGAATATAATTGATCTTTATGACTCTCCTCGAAGAGGAAGAGGCTATATTTCGCCAGATACCGCTCACGTTGACAACACTAGGTATGGTGCTTTGGGGAGCATAATGATTAAGCATTTTGATTTTATGTAGCTTACTCTTTCATTGTTAATCAGTACGATATTTTAATGAGTTTCTATTTTCTGTGAGCACAGTCGTATTCCTAAGACGGAGGCATGCCTTCTTTTTAACGGATTGTACGTCAGGTTACAAGGACAATGAAAAACGAAATGGCGTATGGCTTTTAGTGCCGGGAGTGTCCAAGGAGAAGTTCGGCTCACCAGGTGGAGTCTTTTGATTTGACGCCCCTAGGCGACCCGCACGTTGTGATAAGGATGAAATTATGATGACGACTACACACACACCCAGCCCCCGTGCTAACGTAAAGAACCAATTAGGGTTGAAATTTCCGACCCTAGCGGAAATCGAACCCGTGACACCTGCGATCAAAGACTAGCACACTAACCATTTAGCCATGGAGCCGGACTACTAGGGCAATAACGAGATAAGACATTTCTTTATACCACCCAAAAAGAGCTACATGTATTTGAAGTGGACAAATGCTATTCCCTGGAAAGACAGAAACCTCACTGCAAAGTAATTTTTTTTGCTAGTTGTTTTACGTCGCACCGACACAGATAGGTCTTACGGCGACGATGGGACAGAAAAGGACTAGGAGTGGGAAGGAAGCGGCCGTGGCCTTAATTAAGGTACAGCCCCAGCATTTGCCTGGTGTGAAAATGGGAAACCGCGGAAAACCATTTTCAGGGCTGCCGACAGTGGGATTCGAACCTACTATCTCCCGAATACTGGATACTGGCCGCACTTAAGCGACTGCAGCTATCGAGGTCGGTGCAAAGTTATGTATGTGATGTTCATTTTAATGACAAGGACATTATTAAGGCTGACACATTTGCGGTTAACAGTTAGAGACTTACGCGACTGAGGTGGCTGTAATAGACCATACTGGGGAGGAACAAGATAGTTCGATTCATTGGCTGAATGGTCAGCGGGTCCCGGGTTCGATTCCTGGCCGGGCCGGGGATTTTAATCGCCTTTAATTAATTCTTCTGACCCGGGAACTGGGTGTTTGTGTTTCCTCTTCATATTCAGACAACACGCTACACTACCAACCACCACAGAAGTACGCAATAATGCGTACATCCTTCCATATAGGGTTGGCGTCAGGAAGGGCATCCGGCCATAAAACAGGGCCAAAACTACATGTGTGATACAGTTCGCACACGCGACCCCACAGGTGTGGGAAAAGCGGTAGAAAAAGAAGAAGAAGATGAGGGATATAACTTCTGGAAAGGGTGAGTACCGAAAATGAAGCCACATTAATACACTGTTTACAATCATGTTATCTTCACAATGGGCCTAGAACTGGGACTGCCGGGCTGAGTGGCTCAGACGGTTAAGGCGCTGGCCTTCTAACCCCAACTTGGCAGGTTCGATCCTGGCTCAGTCCGGTGGTATTTGAAGGTGCTCAAATACGACAGCCCCGTGTCGGTAGATTTACTGGCACGTAAAAGAACTCCTGCGGGACTAAATTCCGGCACCTCGGCGTCTCCGAAGACCTTAAAAAGTAGTTAGTGGAACGTAAAGCAAATAACATTATTATTACTATTATTAGAAGAGGGACTGGGGCAGAAGTTCATGCAGTCGGAAATTTTCCTCATCACTTTCGCTGGGTTTGATCTTAAAAGGTCATTTAGACTTAAAGCAACCTGTTAAGTCCATTAACACCCTAGGTCATCGTTATAGAAGAAAAGGTGTCCCATTGCATTTAAACTGTGCGCTTGTCGGCCCGTCCCTGCTCGTTGCGGAGATATTAGTACGCACGCTGTATTTTTTATTTTCTCTGCGTTTAGAGCCGCATTTAACATCTTGGAATGTCTTTATGTGGGTATACATTGGCAAGGATGCTTCATAAGAATGGCTGCGTGTTTGTACAAAAATTGCTCACAATCATAACTTCCTTTTCGTATCACCTTATATTGCAGAGCGCATTACTATTATCGCCTAGCGTAGCTAGCGCCGTTCTGCGGTAGAACCACAGAAACAGGTGAAGTGAGCACGCCTTCTCTTTTATTAGCTATGGCCTTCATGTATATAGCAATTTCACCCTTCTCATGCCCGGTTTCTGGAACGTGAGATATCGAACCTATAGCGGTATCGAATGGTTAACTTGTGTTTTGGCGTTGCACGAACGTAAGATACATCTATCGGTTCGACAAATCGCTTGCTAACTTAGAGGGCCCTGAGCAGGAGATATCTAGTTGTTAACTTGCTGGGCGCGTGCGCAGTACTTCAGTATCAGCAGCTAACATTGCGTTTGTTAAGATTTTCTATGGCTTTCTCACCTTCTTCCGTCGGCCTAATATTCTAATGAACTATACAGTAGTGAAAATGAATTCAAAGACAGACTGAGGCTAAACAAATATACTGTCATAGGTATGGTAGAGGTTACAGGCGACAATTTGCGTCCTGTGACAAATCATTTTCCATTGTCCCCTGTTGATCAATTATTAATTACGATAACCTTTAAGATTCAGTACTGCTGCGTCTTGTCATATTTGTATCTGTGACTGCATTCGTGTCCATAAAAGCACTGGTACCAGTAACTGAGTATAACAGATAATTACACATTTATCGTAGTAGGCCTACTGCAGGCCTTCTTGCATTGGCAGTGAGCATATACTTTTATCGTGGGATTGTTTTTAATTAACGATATTACATTACAAGGAACTAACAGGTTATATAATTATGTTAATTACGCGATGTATGTCGTTATACTTTGATCAAACAATGTTCATATTTTGTAATAACAGGGAAGAGATACGGTATACTTATAAGGCTCAGTGCAAACTGGATTGCGCGTGACATGTGCCATTCGTGTGCATATTTCATTAGAAATCCTCAAACAATATAAAATTCTTCTGACAGTCCTTAAACACCACGAAACTGACACCCACTTCTGCAAGAACTAGTCGAATACCCATTTCTTGCTGCGTGGCAAAGAGGGGATATTAGGAGCTGCACAGAAAGCTCAATTGCGATGCATTACTTGTGCGCATGCGCCTGACAATCTAGGGAACACACATAATGCTCAAAAACAAAGCAGTACGAGGGGTGGCATCTAGTGTGTATTTATGAAACTCGATCAACGAGCCAATAGTTGACAGTTCGATAAGTTAGCTGCTGTTCCGCTGTGCAACGCAGCGAAGATTTATCGAGTCGACAGCTGTAACAAAGCAATAGTTATCGGAAAGATATCTCATCTTTCCAGAAACCGGGCATCAGTCGGCTACCGGGTGTTGTAACTGAACGTCGTTGGAATGTCGTTCGAATCATCCACGACGGGCAACTGCACTGAATCGGCGATATTGAATGTACAGTTCCATCACAAGAAATGATCAGTTCTAGATATTGTTCTTCTACTGATCTGTGTACATTGTCCGTTCTTGGTCAGTTATAGGTACTGTCCCTTAAAGAAATCTCCTTTCCCGAGATCCATCCAACTTACCCACATAGAAAGGTGCAATGGGAACATGCCCCTCCTTTTGATTTTCTTTTTCATCAAGGCCACAGTTCTACTCATTTCTGCCAAAAAATGTAATTCGAGCCATTCGTCTCTGCTCTTTCGATCTCTTGTTGATATTGCTCACACAAGGCGAATAGGCTCACGGATAAATTAATCAATTTATCAGATTTGGATACGTGAATACGGCATACAGTGAATTCAGTAAAGGCATTTCACTGGACAGCAAGAAAAAAGAGACTTCCTATGGCCGAAGTATATCCCCTGCAATTGGTTATAGTGACGTTTCGGGTAGAGACTTAAACCATAAACGCCTCCAATAAAAATTAATGAGCCGACCGTTGACAACTCCAACTGAAATTTTCCCACAAGAAAGCGGAAGTCGGAACAAAGGAGCCACACCCAGAAGAAAGACACACTATACCCCTTGATAAAGTGGTTTGGTCCTACTTACACGACGTAATAAGGGCCATGGGCATTATTCAACCAATCAATTCAACCACCCTACGGAAGTAATAATCTCAGTTAGTTCGTTTTCGCTACTGAGAGGTGAATTAAGGACGAAATACAGTGATCATTTCTTTATATGATTAGGAATAATTTTGGCGGCAAGTTAAGTGCTAAACTATAACATGGATAATTAATTATGCGCAACTACGTCTTAGAAATGTGTGAAGTGGATTCGTCCAAGAGAAAGCGCTGAATGGCGGTAATTCGTTACAAATCCACTAGGGGCAATAACATCAATGACGCTGATCAATTTAAATGTGCACGAACGATTTTTATAATACTTTGCAGCAGTGCAATGACACCAATTTTTGGAGTCATAGACAATATTTAGGTGATTAATTAACTCAAAGAAATTAGAGATACCGATGTGAATTGAGCACATCATTCCGCCACCCCCTCTCCAAAAATTAGTTCGGGGGCGTGGTTTAAGAATTTTACAAAACAGACTGAGGACGCCGGGAAAGAGTCAGTTGTGCACTCATTCTTACGTCTTACAAGCAGTCTGTTTAGAGTTTTACGTCTTGCAGTCAGTCATCAGTGTGCTACATTCATTCCTACGTCTTACAGTCAGTTAGCAGTGAGCTATGATTTTTCCATCAGCGGAACTTGCCCGTTATTTAGTATCAGTCGCATCGCAGAGATATTAACTTCGTGTAGGAAGAGAGTTGGAAATATGTCAAGATTTCCGCGAAGCAGTGCCTTTTTGCGTGTCCGACTCAACAAACATGTGCAAGTTGTACTTCATAAACTTTAATCAGACTTGCATCGTTAAAAAAGTAATGTGGGATGAAGTTATACAAGTAATTTAACAAGCTCAAAAATGTTGGACAATTAAGGTAGCTTACTGTCAGAAAAGCGGCCACAATAATCTAACGCAGGGCCTCTCAAACGCCCAAACTCTCACGCGTGCAGAGCGAGGTGCATAGGCTCTGTGCACTGTGCATCGGTACGCTTCGCCTCAACTCGGCTTGACTCGGATGGTGTAGTGTGCTGAGAGCGACGAAGCGTTTGATGGCAGACGACGTGTTTATCAGTGAAATAGATACGCGCACGACTACAACATAATAATGGAGCAACCTGTTTCGAAGAAAGCAAAGACTTCCGAAAGTCCATTTCAATCGAACTGGGAACTTTCGTATCTTTTTGTTTGTTTGTTTGTTTGTTGTGACGATAACGCCAAATGCTTAATCTGTGGGACGATAATTACGTGCGTAAGAAAATCGTCTATTGAAAGACACTACAACAGACTACATTCGGAAAATTATTGTAAAATCATAGGAGACGTCAGAGAGAAAGAATTAAGGAAGTTGAAACAGCTTGAAGAAGAGCATTCTATATCCACAAATGAGGTTTGTTCCAGTACTGTAGCATTTTGGTTACAGGTTCTGCATTTGTTTTAAATTATGTTTACATTCCTCTCAAACATGTATGTGTATTTCTAATTCACTTTTTTTAATTTTTTCAATAACACTGGTAACCTTGTCCCATACAACTGTGCGTCTCCGCTCACCGCACGTAAATATTTCGCAGTGGGGGAGAAACAGCAGTGAAGGTGAGGAACGCGGAGACAGGCCGAACGGGGAGACAGGTGTAGGGAGAGAGGAGTGGGGGGTCTGCACTCTGGTCAACCAAGCGAAGTCGTCTTTTGCACCGTGCACAGTGCATGCACCACACGCATGCACCCTGAGAGGCCCTGATCTAGCGATTGATAAAAATAAGTAGAGAAGGGGGCAGTTGAAAGGCAGTACGGGTAAAACTCATTAACGTCGCAGTTTTGTACAATCAGAAGGGTAGACGGTAGCCAGCCATTCACATAGCGGAAAGCGAAGACGTTCAAGGACACATTCCAAAGGAGAGTCCAGTTTGAGAGAAAGGGCTAATGACCACTAAGTTCTGTTTAAACAGATAACGAGAGCCGGAATCTCCAGAGGGAGAAGAAGTCTGAACAGCTGATCGGTAAAGGATTATTTCGGCTAGGTGAATCGTTTTATTACAGATACAAACGTGGTTTATAATCTAACTGTAAAATTTTTATTTGTGTAAATAGTGTGTAATATAGAATACACTTCAAGAATAACGTGTGATAAGTTGTTGCGTGTGTCAGTGAATTATAAATACATCCCATCTGCGTATTATGTTTCTATACCGTGATCACGACCTTCGTCATGGAATAACTTAGCCAGGGAAACGAGGACCGACAGAATGCAATAACAACCAATGATCCACTAATAAGGTAAAGAAAATGTTGAATTTACTATTTTTGTAATTAATATGACGGTGGCAAAGGGTTGTCCATGTAAGTTAGAATGCTATTAGTATCCCCAAGGGTAGGATTATGTGATTAGTTATAGATTAGAAATTGAATTCACGTACCTAATAATAGGAATAAAATTTATAATAATTATTATTATAGCCCATTTGAGAGATTGGAGCAGTCAGGTTTAACGATCGGGATTTGAATGTTGTAATCTAGCATGATGGATAATTTTGAGTGTATTAGTGTCTTTTTTATATTTGTTGCTATAATCTGAGATATCCGACGCCCATCAGAATCAATATCACAATCATTTTGTTCGAGGGAGAGTTACCACAATAATGACAAATAAGAAGAAGAGAAAGAAGGAGAGAAAGAAGAAAATATTTAAAATTTGCTAAATATACATCATCTTTGTAGTTAGCGTGTACTTTGTAATAATTGGTCACATTGATAATTTATGACCATCATAAATAAATAACCAATAGGTGTGAAAAATAAATAATGATAATAAATTTTATTTTTAACGTATAATGAATTAAGCTGAGGTAGCCTACGATCGTCAAGTAGTAAAGTATAATACAGTGTATTTGAGTATAATAAATAATAGTAATAATAATATTCCTATGTCAGAATTTACAAGGAAATATTCGTAATTATTCACGAGCTGAAATCTACTGTGTAGGCAATCAAATTTTGAGTACAGAAATAATAATGCCGTATTTGTGAAAATGGAATCCATTGCTAACTTGCAGGAGGTGATAATACTGAGATGTATACAAGTAAGAGGTCCAAGAGACAGATGGAAAATACGATTATGATTATAAAATGATATCCCTACTGTAATTAATAGGTGAAATGATGGCATAGAGGCTGGAACGGCCGCGTCGTGAAGAAAATAAGTGATAATCGTCTTTAAGGTATAGAATACGACATGTTAATATAATATAATTAGCTCGGTGAATCGGAGCTTAAATCTACGTGGTTTCCCATTTTCACACCAGGCAAATGCTGGGGCTGTACCTTAATTAAGGCCACGGCCGCTTCCTTCCCACTCCTAGCCATTTCCCGTCCCATCGTTGCCATAAGACCTATCTGTGTCGGTGCGACGTAAAGCAACTAGCAAAAAAAAAATCTACGTGAATAAGTATGAAATGAAAATAATAAGAGGTGTTGATTACGCCAGTAATTAGCAGGGATGAAAAGGTATTACAAGAAAGAAATGAAAGATTAAAGTCATTATTACGGAGACAAAGATGCTCGTAGATATTATAGTGAAAACAGATAGACCAATGAAGATATGAGATCGGTAAGCAAGATAGCAATGAGTTAAGACATAAGATATGTTGGTTAAGCGATTAAATTCTGAGACGAATATAGTAAAAATGATGGGAGTATAATAATTTATGGATTGATTCCTTACAGTAGAACCTCAGTGTGAATAAAAATGTAATAGTAATGATTGTAACCGTGTGAAAGACTATATTATAAACTGAGATCTAATTTGTGTTGTATTTGACGTTGTATCTTGTGCACTTTTTCATTGACCATAAAGACTTAAATAAGCGACCTAGATTAACACAACTCATGAAAATAATGAAGGAGACATGGAGTTATTGGTATATTTAGTGAGCCAAAGAACAGAGTCACTAGAGATGCCAGGCGGCACCCCGACATTATTTTTTTTGCTATTTGTTTTATGTCGCACCGACACAGATATGTCTTATGGCGACGATGGGATAGGAAAGGCCTAGGAAGTAGAAGGAAGCGGCCGTGGCCTTAATTAAGGTACAGCCCCAGCGTTTGCCTGGTGTGAAAATGGGACGACATTATTGTATCTGAGACGGTGATTGTAAAGAATGTAACCGTCCAGGCTTCTCCAGCCTTACTAATTTAATATAATATCATTTTACGCGATATCATTTGATATCAAGTTTATCCGCCATCGGCAATTATTTGTAATAACATACTTATTCAACGTCAATCATTTGTAATCAAGGCATTTTGGAATCATATTGTATATATGATAACATCGTTTTATTATTTAAATTATTATATTATGTAGGATAGGAATTCATTATGTTGTAAATACGGTCAATATGTTGAGACATAGTTGTTTTCATTTCATCTCATGTTTGTGTATACGGAGGGTTATTCTTGAAGCTTGGGATTTTGCGTGAGTCATGGGTTTATTTTATGACCAAGGCTAGTAAACAGCGACCCGTGCGTGAGGCTTGCAAGCTGGTCAGCTATATCATCGCCACGCCTTCTGGACTTGTCGAGGAAGAAGAGAAAGGGAGTTGATGCTTCGATCTATCTAATCAGATACTTCGTTGTATATGAGTTTTGAGATTAAGCTGTTACCAAGAGTGGGGGTGAGCCCGGATATATACTGATTCTCAACACGAGAACGGGACCTTACAACCTTACAACCTAACTACGTGAACTCCATCACTACTACTTCTACTGTGAACATCTACTTTGAACGACGTGATTTGATTTTTGAAACAGTGTGTGGTCGCTCCGCGACATAGTTATTTTTGTACAATGTGTTGTCGCTTCGGTTATGTTATCGGATCTACGAGAAACGAAACAAGCTTATGGCTTGTGTGATATTCAGTAAATATTATGGACGAAGAACTATGTTTAGTTCAAGTCTACGAAAATTTGGTACAAGTCTGTACCGTATAAATAGTATAGCTCAGTTGGTTTGAGATTCCTACTAATATGGAAAAATTCATATATCTGAATTTTCTCCTCATACGATCAACGCTGATCAGTTTTTGCAAGTATAGGGCCAATGTCTAATTTAAAGACTAGGCAAGTAGGGAGTGTTAGTCCAGATAGCCCGTACCATATCAGAGAAGGAAGGAAGGAAGGAAGGAAGGAAGGAAGGAAGGAAGGAAGGAAGGAAGGAAGGAAGGATGTCCATAGAGCAAAGTCTACATCGAGAAGAAGAGAACGAGCAACCACGGAAACCAGATGACTTCAACGGAAGCTGCAATTGGTGAGCTTCAATTAGATAAAGCAAGCAATAAGTAAATTCAGTAAATTAAATTCTGAATTCCTCCACGCTTTAAGGAAACTTTTCCGATTCATCTCATTTTTTTGTATAATAAATTCATTTGTATTTTATATTGCGTTAATTTTCTTTCTTAAGCGATACTTAATGGTTAATTATTTAAAATCCTACCCCTGTGATAAGTATAAGTCTCTATGCTAGTAAATATAAATTTTGGTTTACAGTTTTATTTAAAACTGTAACCATGGCGCCCAAACATTATATAGAGAAATGGGGAACCATGGAATGTTTATTTTTTCTATTTGCGTGGCAATTTGCGGGCAAGTCACAATTAGTTTATTTAATATTCATGTGTCCCAAGATAATAACTTTCATCTCCCCAAGTGTTTTGACGAGAGGGAACAGTTACATTTGGCGCCCAACGTGGGGCTCGAAAATCATTAAGTATTCGTGGAAAGAAGGCAGTAAAGTAGAATCTGTGTTTGTGGGGGCTAAGTGAGTGTCCATATAATTTGTATGTGTGATTTTGGGGGAATCATGGCTGCACATGGTGAAAAGGACATGACATTACGTAGCGGAAACTTAGTAAAGGGAGGCGAGACACTGAATTCTAGGAATGTTGTAGATGAAAGTATTGAAGTAGATAAATCGGTAGAGAGTGGTGGGAACATGGAAAATGGTACAGAATCTGATGTAGCTAGGATGGAGGGCGAGAAAGTTAATACGAATAGTGATAAGAATATTGAACAACTGTTTGTGATGATGCAAGGGATATTTGAGCAAACGAATGAAATCAAGAAGGAAGTACAGAAGACGAAAACCGAAATTAGCAAGGAGATAGAACAGACTAAAACGGAAATTAGCAAAGAAGTGAATGCTAGGATAGATGCTTTAGATCATAGATTAGATGAAGCACTAGAGCAGCAGAAACGTTTTGAGAATCAGTTAGCGGAACAGGAGATGAGACGTAGCCAGCATGAGAAAGTGGTAGAAAGTAAGTTAACTGAACATAGGAGCGAAGTAGACCAGCAGATCACAGCAATTAATTGTAAAATGCAGGAACAAGTAGGAGAAGTTAGTAAAGTTAGAGAAGAAGTACAACAACAATACGATGATCTGTGTGGTAAGGTAGAGACTAATGCTAAAATATGTAATGAAAAGTTTAAGAAAGCAGAGGAATATGCTATTGAAATTAAAGCCACCAAGGAAAGACAGGAACACATTGCAAATGACGTAGAAACTAGAGAGAAAAGAATTAATGAACGTATTGAGAGGTCGGAGGCACTAATACGTAAAGAAATCAGAGAAAAGCAAGGTAATATAGGAAGTCAGTGCATGGTACAAATTTCATATATGAAACTGATTTACCTAAATTCAATGGGAGGCAGACAAAGCCTTTAGATATTTTAAACACTGTTAAGAAACGGTTTGAAAAGCGAATAGAAGAAGGAATCATTGAATGGGAAGAAGCGTTAGAAATAATTGGTAAAGCTTTTATTGGGGAAACGAAATCATGGTTTGCGGTGTATAAGAGCAGCATGACCAGTATGGTGGAATTCCAGAAATATTTCACGGAAAAATTTTGGAGTGAAGCTATACAAAGCAGGAAAAGAGAACGCATTGTCTTTGGGAAATTTAGGCCACACGAAGGAGTTTCTATGACCGAATATTTTTTAGCCCACGTTATGATTTGTAAAAACGTAGATGGGATGTCAGCGGAGAGAGATATTGTGAAGTTATTACTCAGACATTTTCCCAACAAAATCCGCGAAGCTAGCTGTATGCAACAGACAGAGTCTATTCAGGGAATGGAAAGATTGCTTGCAAGTGTCGATGCGTTAGGAAATAGTAATAGTACACGAGAGCACACAAACTATCAGACACCACCCAGAAGACAAGAACACAATCACCGTGGTCAGTTTCAACCGAGACAACAACCTGTAGGTAATCAGTCACACCAGCAAAATAGGAATGTTCAGAGGGAACGAAATGTAGAAAGAAGGTACAAGCCGAAATCAGGATACAAGGAGACACAGTAATTTAAACTGATAGTAGACGGTAATGAGAGATCAGATTATCAGTCTTCAGTACATGTTGCGAGAAATTGTGTAATGACGCACATGGATTATGATCTCGATGTCAGAGATGAGTTATTACGGGAGGTTGAAGTGAATCAAGTCGATGTTGGTAGTAAAAGTGAGAACCCCGTTGTTACGATCGTTATATGGAGGGCGCAGTATCAGGCTTTATTGGATTCAGGCAGTCAAAGATCATGTGTAAGTTCGAAGTGATATGGCGATAGAAAGAAGGAGAATATTGAGATTGAAGAAATGCCTGTGAAATCCACATATATCGTCACTGCTGTAGGTAAACGATCCAAGCAAATGTGTAAACAAGTTGCCATACCCATTTGTATTAACGGGAAGTCGAAAATTCAGATCTGTCTTGTTATTCCGAATCTTATATTTGATGTTATCTTGGGATCTGACTGGCTAAGTTTATACTCAGCTCGGCTAGATTACAATGAGGCGATAGTACATTTAAGGTGGGATAATGAGGATGTTAAAGTCACGTGGGATGCCGAAGTTCAGACGAAAGTGGAAGTTTGTAACATGTGGAGTGTTAATGAGGTTTCAAAAGATGAAGAAGAGAGAGCGGATTTTAAGTTGTGTGAAGTGTGGTTAGAGGAGAACCACGATGATGCTTTGGGAGAAGCAGTAGATAGTAGCAATTTGGAAGAAGGTCAGAGGGACCGATTGTTGTATGTGTTGAGAGAACACAACGAAGTATTTTCATCGAAACCTGGCAAAACACATGTGTATGAACACTCATTTTCAGTCCTGGATAAAAGTATATTCGCTGGACCAAGATATCCGATACCACATAAATATGCTAAAGCGGTAGACAATCAAATTGAAGCTATGTTAGAGGATGGTATTATTGATGTTTCGAGTAGTCAGTGTGTCAATCTTTTAATGAGAAAAGCGACAGGTCTTAGTTGCAGTAAGATTATTAGTGACAAGTATGTTCAGGAATTAGGTACGACTAGGAGGTTATTATCTGATAGCGGTTCTCAATTTACCTCGAAGAAGTGGAAGGCTGTGATGACATAGTTAGGTATCACACATGTTTTTTCCTCAATTAGGAATCCGCAAGCGAATATGTGTGAACGCACGATGAAGGAATTAGGTAGGATGTTTCGATCTTTAGTTCATGACAAGCACACTGCGTGGGTTGGTTCTTTAGCGTTGATTGAGAAATGGATTAATATGGTTCAGCATGATAGTACGAAATTCACCCCATTAGAGGTTCATTTTGGCAGCAATCCAAGGAATGAGCTGACAAAAGTACTAGGTATTACACAGGAATCTCAGCGGGACTCTCAGATATATGTCAGGTTAGCGAGAGAGAATTTGATTGAAGCGGCTGAGAAGCGTAGCAGACAGCAGAAACGTCAGGTGTTAGACGAATTTCCGGTAGGAGATTCTGTTCTGTTACGTATTCCCATGCTCTCGTCCAGTGAAGAGAAAGTGATGAAGAAATTCTTTTTGTTGTATCAGGCTCCATTCCAGATTCATTGTCGGGTTGGTCCTTGTGCATACAGATTGAAAGATGGTAATCGTGTCATGTTGGGCACTTATAATATTCGCTCTGTGAGACGATATATTTCTGCGAATTAAGTGTAATGTCTCCCAGGTGTTGTTTTGACAACATTAAATGTACTTGAGTTGGAAAACGTGAATTCATGTATAGGTTGTGAACTTAGACCTGACACCATTGTAGAAGCCATGAGTAACTTGGGATTTTTTGAAACTGCAGAAGGAAATTAATGCAATAATTTTCTAAGTAATATTTTTTGCAATGAAAACAATAAATTGCTTGCGGCCATCTAAGAGAGGTAATCCACGTGTGATTACGTGTGTGTGTGGTGTATATATTATCATAACCTGGAACTGCCGAACACTTTGATGGTGAAGTGCAAAGATAGAGTTATTTACCTGTTGTAAATATTATGAGTGTTGCTGACAAACTTTCGCAAGAAAATTGGCAGGATTTATTACTAATGTTATCTGGTATCGTTGAAACAGACACACTACAGTGAGATACAAGATTGGACCATGTATGTTTTTTATTAAGTGTTTGTAAGATGTAATGATGTATATATCAACCATTTTGGTGTAGTGTGTTATTTTCATATATGTTATATCTGTAAATAACAGGAGGGCGTATGTAACCGCCCAGGCTTCTCTAGCCTTACTAATTTAATATAATATCATTTTACGCGATATCATTTGATATCAAGTTTATCCGCCATCGGCAATTATTTGTAATAACATATTTATTCAACGTCAATCATTTGTAATCAAGGCATTTTGGAATCATATTGTATATATGATAACATCGTTTTATTATTTAAGTTATTATATTACGTAGGATAGGAATTCATTATGTTGTAAATACGGTCAATATGTTGAGACGTAGTTGTTTTCATTTCTTCTCATGTTTTTGTATACGGAGGGTTATTCTTGAAGCTTGGGATTTTGCGTGAGTCATGGGTTTATTTTATGACCAAGGCTAGTAAACAGCGACCCGTGCGTGAGGCTTGCAAGCTGGTCAGCTATATCATCGCCACGCCTTCTGGACTTGTCGAGGAAGAAGAGAAAGGGAGTTGATGCTTCGATCTATCGAATCAGATACTTCGTTGTATATGAGTTTTGAGATTAAGCTGTTACCAAGAGTGGGGGTGAGCCCGGATATATACTGATTCTCAACACGAGAACGGGACCTTACAACCTTACAACCTAACTACGTGAACTCCATCACTACTACTTCTACTGTGAACATCTACTTTGAACGACGTGATTTGATTTTTGAAACAGTGTGTGGTCGCTCCGCGACATAGTTATTTTTGTACAATGTGTTGTCGCTTCGGTTATGTTATCGGATCTACGAGAAACGAAACAAGCTTATGGCTTGTGTGATATTCAGTAAATATTATGGACGAAGAACTATGTTTAGTTCAAGTCTACGAAAATTTGGTACAAGTCTGTACCGTATAAATAGTATAGCTCAGTTGGTTTGAGATTCCTACTAATAAGGAAAAATTCATATCTCTGAATTTTCTCCTCATACGATCAACGCTGATCAGTTTTTACAAGTATAGGGCCAATGTCTAATTTAAAGACTAGGCAAGTAGGGAGTATTAGTCCAGATAGCCCGTACCATATCAGAGAAGGAAGGAAGGAAGGAAGGAAGGAAGGAAGGAAGGAAGGAAGGAAGGAAGGATGTCCATGGAGCAAAGTCTACATCGAGAAGAAGAGAACGAGCAACCACGGAAACCAGATGACTTCAACGGAAGCTGCAATTGGTGAGCTTCAATTAGATAAAGCAAGCAATAAGTAAATTCAGTAAATTAAATTCTAAATTCCTCCACGCTTTAAGGAAACTTTTCCGATTCATCTCATTTTTTGTATAATAAATTCATTTGTATTTTATATTGCGTTAATTTTCTTTCTTAAGCGATACTTAATGGTTAATTATTTAAAATCCTACCCCTGTGATAAGTATAAGTCTCTATGCTAGTAAATATAAATTTTGGTTTACAGTTTTATTTAAAACTGTAACCATGGCGCCCAAACATTATATAGAGAAATGGGGAACCATGGAATGTTTATTGTTTCTATTTGCGTGGCAATTTGCGGGCAAGCCACAAATAGTTTATTTAATATTCATGTGTCCCAAGATAATAACTTTCATCTCCCCAAGTGTTTCGACGAGAGGGAACAGTTACAAGAAGGCGCTGATATTTGTGTTCAAATCAACGTAGGAAGGTGCGTAAATGTCAAATTATGTAGTAAATTCAACGTAGATATTGTAGTTCAGTATTATGTGCCTTTGTTATGCTATATTTTGTTGAATACTGTGCTTGTCAGTGTTGTGTACATTTGTATATACATTTTCAAGGGCGTGGTGTTCATCGTCAATCAATTGTAACATTTCTCTTTATGTTAGTAAAAGACATCGCAAACAAAATAAATCATTACAACCAATAAATGTAACTGTGAGATTATGTCATACCATTGAACCGACCTTGATTAACTCAATGTAAAGAAAATGAATGCCGCAAAGTGTTGATTAAGAGTGCGGATACCTGCCGCAACTGTACATAACGTAATAAAAAGACAAAGACACCTCCGTACAGGCCATGAAGGCTTCCACCATTGTTAACCGCGGCTCGTGATGGGGTAGAGTGGTTAGCTCTACTCCCGACCGCCTTTGCCCCCAGGAATTAACCTGGTACTCATTTTTGGTGTAGGCTGAGTAAACCTCAGGGCCATATGCACCTCCGGAAGTGGAAATCTCGTTTCTTAAATTTTTACGACTTCCTGACGGAGATTCGAACCCACGTCCTTCCGGGCGAATCGAGCACGCCTTTTACCGCCTCGGCCAGGCAGTCCCTACATAACGTAATAGGTTGTATATTAATAGGGTTACTAAGAGTCGAGCAGCGGTATAATTTCTATATGTGTAGAAAGACGAGTTCAATTGATCAGTGGCAGAACAAAATGTATTTGATAACGTTAAAGTGTCCAATGACTGTCACAGTTAGTAACTTTATGTTTTTCATGGCTGATAAATTGTTTTTATTTTTCATTGTATTACATTTAAAGACTGCCACGAAAGGCAACAACCAGCCATTTGATAATAGTATGTGTGTAAAATAACAAAGAAAGTAAATGATGTTTTAGAGATGAGGGTGTGTATTCATGGGCGAATTAGTTTAGCACGGTTAACAGTCTGCAGTTCTAGGTTACCTAACTATTTCGCTTTAATAGGTTTATCACTGTAATGATCTCATTTTATTGATCATGCCGGTCTTAGGAATTAATTGTAATTCCCTTAACAGTTGAATTATTCTTATTATCATTTTCTTTGAGTGTAAATAATTATTTAATTTAAGTTGATTTTGAGTCATTCCTGAATGCAGTTAGGTGATGGTTTTCCTTTTGAGATTGGCCTAGATTTTAGGACATTGTTATTTCAGGATATCATTTATTCTGTTTCATTTGCGCTCTTTTTGAGCGGTAGTAAATTCATTCCAATTTTCCAATTTCAGTTAACTTTAATCTTTGTTTGATTTCATTTTTTAGTGTCAATAAATTTTATTAATTGGTTTAAAATCAGTCTGGGCTACGTTATTGAAGATTTGTTTGACCCATAGTAGTTATATGGATCCCCCATCGGCCCTAAATTGGAGGAAACATGGACGGTCCAGCCCTAAGGCAAGTTTCTGCGTGTGCGATGAGTATTATTTTCTTTTCAGCAGCCGAGGCAAAATCGACGAGAGGATCACCGCCACACATGCCATCAAAAGGGTACAATATGTAACCGTAAACGATTTTTCCGTACAATTTGTTGAACCTATCCCATAGAAGATGTCCATTAATTTCAATTTAGCCGCGCCGAGTGACTCAGAGGGTTGAGGCGCTGGCCTCCTGAACACAACTTGGCAGGTTCGATCCTGGCTCAGTCCAGTAGTATTAGAAGGTGCTCAAATACGTCAGCCTCGTTTCGGTAGATTTACTTGGACCTAAGAGAACTTCTGCGGGACGAAATTCCGGCACCACGTCGTCTCCGAAAACCATAAAAGTAGTTAGTGGGACGTAAAACAAATAACAGTATTATTATTATTATTATTATTATTATTATTATTATTATTATTATTATTATTATTATTATTATTATTATTATTATTATTATTATTATTATTATTATTATTATTACAATTTATCATAAGTGATTATCGATGATAATCCACCTTGATACCTCTTGTAGCGTGTGTTAAGTTATCAGGGAACTTCTATCGAGAAGCTTTTGTTTTTGCCTTTTGAATGTCTCGTTTTATTCAGTAACATGGCGGATCTCGTCAAGTAAATACTATTGAAGTCATTGTAATTGAATTTGAGAATTTATTGCATGTAGTTGCTTGATGTGTTTGTTTAATACTTTGAAATTAATCCTGCTGATGTGAGTTAATCGTACAACATATATACTGGCGACAGTGACAGGATTACGTTTTCGATACGGAAGAAAAATTCAGTTTAATGCAACATGGATAGGTTAATACGTCAGATAAAAGCTACTAGAACGGCGTTTACGAGGATGTAAGATGTAATGGAAGAATCTGTGACGGATAAAATTGCTGTGAAAGTCTCATTTAGCATACTGAAAGAAAGAACCTCAGAATTAAAAGAACCGGTTGCTAAAATAATGACGACGAGGCTAACCTGGACATTGAAGTGGTGGGGCGGAAGATTACCACAGTATATTCGTGGATATGAAGGACGAGCGTCTCTGATATTTTCTCATAATGATTGTGATGGAAGTGTCGCCAGTGTTAAACATCATAGGTGAAAGGAAATGTAAATTTCCCGAGCTGGATTTAAGAACATTTGGAGGTGATTTAAAGGAATGGCTGCGTTTGTGGAGCCAGTTTCAAAAGATTGATCAAAATGTTGTTACAGCACCTGGAGACAAATTCCAGTATTTAATTCAATGAACATCACAACGATCAAGACCAAGGGAAGTTATGGAGAGTTTTCCTTCTACAGCAGAAAACTATTGAAAATCCGTGCCCAGTCTGAATTCGAGGATCGGGACGGAAGACCTGTTAGTTGAGGCGTATGTTAGAGGAGTTTTGTAGCTAATTTTGTGTACTTATCAGTCGAAGGAATCGATAGCTTTGTCTTCGCTATATGATAAACTAGAATCTTATTTGAGAGCTGTTGAAACATTAGATGTCATAACAGAGAACTGTGCTGCCACGTTATTTTCCTTTATAGAGTCATGCTACCCTGAAGAGTTTTTGAAAGCATAGAAGTGCTAGCAGGCGGGGAAGGAGGGGGATGAAGGATGCTAAAGTATGAGTAACTTGATGGAGTTTATGAAAACAGAAATAGAAGGGGAAGAAAGAATTTATTCTCTCTGGTTTTGGTGTGGAAATCAGTGAAGCTAAAACTACCGTTGAAAGAAATCAACTCACAAATTTCACACTACCTGTAAACAGAACATCGCCTCAGTGGCAGCGTTATTGTCAGCTGCAGACGTTAAAGAAGCTACGAAGACTTGTATCTTTTGCGACAAGTCTTATAATAGTTCTGACTGTTTCAATGCTCAAGGCATGAGTATATCAGAGGAGCAGAATGTGCTGAGGCAGAGGGGTTGCTGTTTCTCTTGTTTGAAATCAGAGCATATGACTAAGGCATGTCGAGCAGTTTTAAAGCGCTGTTTTTATGGGAAACATCATAACCTTTGAAGAACGGAAACCTACTCATGATACAACAAGCAAGTCCAGCTTAGGAAATGTGACATTAGCAAATTTCTCCCACAGGCCCAAAATTTTCCTACAAACTCTGAGGGTGAAGATAGCATCAGGTAGCCAGGAGGCTTATGTTAATGCTCTCACCGACACAGAATCTCACAAGTCCTACATCATTTTATGTTGGTATGATTAGCTCACATTTGCAGGTTTTATTTCAAAATATTTCATAAACACATCAAGAAAATACCTTCAATAAATTTTCACAATCGACCAAAATGACTTCAACGTTATTTTCTTGACGAGATGTGCCGTCTCAATGAATAAAAATGCAGAAACAAAAACAAAACATTCACTTTAGGAGTTTTCGGATAACTTTACATCCTCCCACCTTGAGTTGCGGGTTAACTCAACACAGATCACAGATTTTGTCTCTCAGGCACTTTCGGAAAGCGTCCAACTCCTGTTCTCGAGCTAGATAATTCCTATTCAATTCTCCTAGCTTCATCGACAAAATTATATTCTTCCTCTTGATTGTGAGATTCAGGAGGAAATCCGTTATCGAAGCTTCTTTTTAAGTCACCAGACGCGGATACTTCCAAGGGGGTAAAGTCATTGTACAGTTCGGGTCTGTCCTCCATTCGCAGTCTGTAGATTCACCATTCTCACAACACCATCTCGACCACGGATGATCTTGGTGACTTTGCCAAAAGCCAATCCAGACGCTTCAGGGTATCTCTGCCAACAAGGACGATGTCTTCTTCTCTGACTGCGGGCTGACTTCTCTTCTTTGACTTAACTTGCTATATCAGTCGTTCCAGATACTCCCTTCTGAATCTGCTTCGTAGATCTCTCTGGAGCGATTTTTCTCTTCGGTTCAGACTAAGATGATCAACTTCATCATAATCTGGAATACCGATTTCTTTCATATCTTGCAGAAATAATGCAGGACTTAGAGGAACCAAATCTAAACCATTCTCAGCTGTGTAGGTTAGAGGTCATGGATTAATTATTGATTCACTGCCACGAAGGTGAGAAGCCATCTCGTCATAATTTAGACGTGCTTTATCTTCCATGTTTCTTACGATTCTCTCCCACCATGCAGGGGCTGGGAGGTTGAATCTCCATTAAGTATAATGAACAGTCCTGTGCTTCGCAATCAGACCCCAGTCTAGCGATTACAGTTGATTTGTAGCTCCGGCAATGTTTTGCATTTTCCTCCGTAGCGTAACGGTTAGCGCTATTAGCTGCCGTCCTCGGGGGTCCGGGTTCGATTCCCGGTACTGCCAGAAATTTAAGAATGGCAGTAGGGCTGGTATGTGGTTGAAATGGTACATGCAGCTCACCTCCATTGGGGGTGTGCCTAAAAAGAGCTGTACTACCTCGGGATGAGGGCACGAGTTTACTATCGGGCAAACCGGAAAGCTAACAAAAATGTTATTATATTGAGAGTGACGTTACTAATCCTAGGTGGACCGCGCGATAGACGGCACTAGTGAATAGACATTCTCATTACTTGTAAGGAAAAGAGGGTCAGGCATGACTGATCCGGTTACCACAAACACAGATGCGTCTCTTATTCTGGATTCAGGAAGTTGTGCGGCAAGTGTTTCTAAATTTGTTGGGTTATATCTTCGGCGCACTACACATCTAGATATAACAGACCTTACAGATGTTTGACCGTATAGAATCTAGTAGCGCTCTCGCTGGATGAGCATTAAGGTACTGACACCAGCATATTCATTTGACTAATAATGTGACAAAATCAGTCTTCTGACAACTTAATGTTTTGAAGAAAAAAGTCATTGGTGTTTTGAAATCTTCATATCTTCTCGGTGAAGAAGTTAACTTCTAACTTTTATAATGCTATCAGCATCCTTGAAGGCATCTGAAATCCTCTGATTCTCATCGCTCTCACTGGATAATGATTGCTCTTGGATCTGAATTACGATTATCATTTCAGCAACACACTACACTTGAGAAGTGATCTATCCATATTTTAGCTCATTCCTTGGACAAAAACATTTCCGTATAAATCCCAAAATCCAAGCTTCCAGCCTTACAATACTGATATAACTTGAACATCGTTTGTAGTACCAATCTCGCTCGTGTCCATTTTGGGTTAAGGGGAGATAGTTTCCATCTTCTCTTTCAGAACAACTTCCTCGTCGTCAATAGGACAGTCTGGCGATGAACACGGCCACGATTCTATAAGTTTTCTTATTCAGGCAGATCCCTCACACCATTCTTCTGCGGCAAATTGCTTCGCACCACAGCCTCTTGAAGGTAGATCTGCTCGACTTTCTGTTCCCGATATATGCCCCATGTTGCTGAAAGACAAATTGTTCTTGTTTCCTTTATCCTATTTCTTGTAAACACGGGCCACTTATCTTCTCTTCAGATCCAGGCAAGTACTGTTGTAGATTCTCTACAAAAGTACATTTTATAACACTCCACAAATATCCTTCTATCATAGACTTTGACAAACGTGCTCCGATTAATGCAGGGAGAATGGCATGGTGATGTTTTTCAGAGGATCTACGCGTGTTCTCGCTGCAAGAAGCCTTACCACAACATCAACATGTGTTTCTATTTTTTTACATTTGGCTTAACGTCGCACTGACACAGATAGGTCTTATGGCGACGATGGGATAGGAAAGGGCTAAGAGTGGGAAGGAAGCGTCCATGGCCTTAATTAAGGTACAACTCCAGCATTCCTGGTGTGAAAATGGGAAACCACGGAAAACCATCTTCAAGGCTGCCGACAGTGGGGTTCGAACCCAGTATCCCCCGGATGTAAGCTCACAGCTGCGCGCCCCTAAACGCACTGCCAACTCGCCCGGTGTTGTTTCTATTCTGAGGTATATAATAGCGGCATAAGTTTTTGAGCTTATATCACAGAAAGTGTAGATAGAACAGTTTCTCATGTTTTTAGTAGTTTTACCTAACAATCTTGGATTTTTTTATTTCGGCTAAGATATGGAGTTCATCGGACTATGTTAAAAATTCTTCTTTGAGTTCTTTAGTGACCTCATTATCCCAGTTCTATGCCAATTCCCAGGTGACATACTATCACAGGAGAGGTAACACCAACAGGGTCGAAAAGCTTGTGTACTATTGACAGGATTGTCCTCTTCGTGATGAATTTTACGTTGACCATCTTGATCCACGATAAATTAAGCTGCCGGGTATCATTTTCTTCGTCCCATGCGACTCCTAGAACAGGAGAAGCAGCTCGAAGTCTTCCACTCTCTTTATTCAAAACCTCCTTTGATCATAAGTTCAGTGGTTTCTGAAACAAATTGTAGTAGCTCATTCTCAGAGTCTTTATTGTGATGAGATTATCCACGTGTAAAATTGTCATCAGTTGTTGCACACCACCATGTTATCGAATTTCGACTTGTATTCTACTGGAGAAAACATAGGCGTTCCTATCTTTCTTGTTCAAGATTATCTGAAAATCAACACTGATTGTGAGATTCAGCAGAAGCATGAAACACAGGTCGGGTCCGGGTTATGCTGCTACTCTCTTTTACTACAGGTCTGTGTGGTTGAAAATATGCATAAAATGTTTGTTCTGAAAGACCCTGCATAATCCCTTTATTCAGCCTCTGCTGTAGGATATTATCATACTCTGTAAAAAGGATATCTGGCTCGAGATTCTTTGTAGCCTTTTCATTGCAATATTCTTATTGTAAGGAAGAGATGGGTGTCCTGCATGCCAAGGTAAACAAACTTCATATCATCCCTGTTCATTGATTTTTACAGTTTCCAGAAAATGCTGCCTAGTCGAAAATTATTGTTCAGACCCCAAATTCTTTTCTGCTTCCTCAGCGATTCCAGTCAAATTCAGCCTACACAGATCTGAAACATCACCTTCCTTGATTAATAATGATCTCTCCATCATGGTGGCAATGGTGAGTTATAAGAGGGAGTACAATAGGCAACCATTCTCTATTAACACTAATCAGATATAAACATTAGAAGGGGTCCGACTCTTGGAAGAATGAAGATATCGGCCAAAGAAAGGCAAGGACCACGAAGGGCACGAAAATTAAAGACTCCCTAGGTCTCGACTGCTCTAATACCGTCGGGGAGATTGGATAGGATTGGTGAAAGTGAGAAGCCTGGCATAAGTATGTGGAAGCAATGCCAGGACACAGCTAAGGGTCCCGTGGTCGCCAACCCACGATCCCGAATTAAGAGCCCATGGGGCCCCTTTTAGTCACCTCGTTCCACCATCATGGTCATATTAGGATCATTAATCTCGCTCTGAATGACCCTCACTATCAGAGTCCAACCCAGGCGGGATTTCAAATACAACAAGCCCTGATGCTATCCCTTCACGACGACTTGATAGCAGTACTATCGGCTCATCAATGCGGCTAACATCCGTCAGTGAAATGTTTATCTTCTTCATTTCCAAGGTCCATTAACAACTGCGGAAATCCCTTGACATATAACAGGCTGATAAAAAAATAAAGTTACAAGAACAACTTCCATCAAGGTATCCTAAACTTATCTAGTTGGTATTTATACACACTAACAAAGAATGGATTACAGCTTTTTCCTGTTGAGGTACATACTTCATTTTCTCTAAAATATCCTTCAAGATGTGGGACTGCTGAGATCCTGTGTCAATGAAAGCACGTACACAAGCTTCCTGATTATCACATGCTATCTTCACTCTCAGAGTTTGTGGAAAACTTTGGGACTATGGGAGAGATTTGCTAATATCACATTTCCAATGTTTGACTTGCTCGTTGTATCAGGAGGAGCTTTCACTTCTTTACACATTAAGGTCACAATATTTTTCACAGAAAAATATCTTAAAACTATTCGATAATTTATAATTACATGCTCGGTTTCAAATAAGAGAAACAGCAACCCCTCTGCCTCAGCACTTTATGCTTCACTGTTATATTCATGCCTTGAGCAGTGAAACAGTCAGCAGGACTATTATGAGACTTGTCGCAAAAGATACAAGTCTTCTCAGCTTCTTAACGCCTGCAGTTGACATTAACCCTGCCGCTGAGGCGATGTTCTGTTTATTGGTAGTGTGCGATTTGTGAGTTGATTTCTTCTTAACGTAGCTTTAGCTTCACTGCTTTTCCAGAGAGAAAGAATTCCTTCCTCTCCTTATACCTCAGTTTTCACAAACTCCAACAATTTACTAAGTCGTTCTTTGGCATCCTTCTCTGATTCTGTCGTATGGTTTGTTTCTTCACTCTCAGAACAAGACACTCTGAGGTGGTTGACTTTCTGAAGCACAGGCATGAGGATTCGTTCAAATGTTCTTAATTACATATCATAAACCGTTCATTATGACATGAATATGTGATATAGAGGTAAATACTTTGTTTTGAGTTCTCACATCAGTTCAAAAGAACAAAAAATAGTGCTTAGTAACGGCGATAACCATACAAACGTATAAAAGCTTGAAGCAGGTGGTCGCTAACGCTAATCACCATGCATGAACGGACACATTTAGGCGCTTATGACTACTAATCTCCGTGCTGCAAATAGTTCAAATAAAGCTGGGTCTCTGGAGGACACCAACTACCAGAGCTGTGCGTGTTTACACACCTCAGAATAGCAACAGTAGTCCTTGAATAGGCGTGTTGAAATATAACCCTCCTGAAACCTCCTACGTTCAGCACCTGCAGTTCTACACGATAAGAAATAATCATGATGACCGAGAGAATTGGCCGCGTGGTTAGGAGCGTGCAACTGTGAGTTTACATTCTGGAGAAAGTGGGTTCGAACCCCAATGTCGGCAGCCCTGAAGTTGGTTCTCCATGGTTTCCCACTTTCACACCAGGCAAATGCTGGGGCTGTACCTTAATTAGGGCCATTGTTGCTTTCTTTTCCCAACGTCTCTGTCGATGTGACGTAAAGAAACTTGCAGAAAAAAATATCATGGGCGTGGAGTCCAACCCTCAATTAGATCTCGTCATTTCAGCACCTCAAGTTCTACACGATAGTGATCATGATGAAGTCCCACCCTCCATTTATCTCTTTAATTCAGCACATCTAGTTCTATACGATTAAAAGCGATAATGATGAAGTCCCACGCTCTCTAAACTTATAATTACTCTATTAAGTAATTAATGCACAACAAGACATTCCAAATTTTTTATCCCGTATACAATTTTCAACTGTAGATAAAATAAAAACAAGTAGACTGTAACCACATTCCACTTGAAACAAAACCGGCTCTTGTTAGCTGCGTGTTATTTGCAGGAAGAAGACCCAGCTCTGTCCAAGCTTAGCAGCCGAGAGGGGCGGACGTACCGTAAGCGGACTGGACTTAAATACTTTCAGAAGACGTTCTCTGCATTTATTAAAATGTTCAACACAGAACTGTAATATTCAAAGTGTTTTTGCACGTGTTCAAACATAATCAGAGAGACATTTACGTTGTGTGAACAAAAGTTGTACGTAATATAGACTACGCATGACATAAAAGCGTTCTTATAGAATCTGAGGATGTTCTTGTGGAACGAAGTATGTTATTCTGTTATTTAAAAATTGTTTTCTTTTCCAGGCACCGATATGTTCCAATATTTTCCTAAAATTGAAAAATTACCTGTTATACTGACGAAGTCAATGGCGCAAAGAATGGCTTCCATCTGAAGAAAACTTATCGGTCAGGCCAAGTCAGTAACAGCTTACTGAGTTTGAACGTGGCCGTGTAATAGGTCTACGAGAAGGTGTATGTTATTTCCGCGACATTGTAAAAGACTTGTCGGGGATGTATACACAGTGTTGGACACAATTGTCACGGAAAGTCAAATGTCTCAAGGAGACGGGATTCCGGCCACACACGGACCACTGTGGAGAGAGAAGAACGCCATATTCGCCGCATGGCTGTAGTGGATCGCACTGCATCTGTAGCAGCCAGTAGAGCATTCATCACTTGACACAGCAAACTATAACAAATCGATTACTTGAGGGACAGCTTCGAGCCAGATGTCCTGTAGCAATCATGGCACTAACTCCGAATCACTGCCATCTGAAACTTCAGTGGTGTCAAACTACAGCTCATTGGAGGGCAGAGTGGAAATATATTGTGTTATCAGATGAGAGCCGTTTCTGTCCTGGTGCCAGTGATGGCCGTAGGTTGGTAAGAAGGAGGTCAGGTGAGCGTTTGGAAACAAGCTGTCTACTGCGTTGACACACTGGACGTATACCAGGAGTTATGGTCTGGGGAGCGATTTCCTTTGACAGCAGGAGCACTCTCCTCATTATCCCAAGAAGCTTGGCAATGGATTTGTAGGTCAGACAGGTGATTAAACCGGTTGTGCTGCCATTCATTCGCAGTATTCAAGGTTGTGATTTCCAACAGGATAACGCTCATCCTCATAACGCTGCTGTCACCGAAGTGCTCTACAGAGTGTAGATCAGTTTCCTTGGCTTCAGAGATCACCTGACCTTTCGCCCATTGAGCACGTATGGGACACTATGGGATGAAAAGTCCAGCATCATCCAATACCAGCATTAACCGTTGTTCATTTGACAGACCAAGTTCAACAGGCGTGGAACTCTGTCTCACAAAACAACACACGGCAACTTTACGATAAAATGCATGCACTATTGCATGCTTGTAATCAAAATTGTGACGACCGCAGCGGTTGTTAATGAACCACCATGTCACATATGAGGAGTGTCTGTTTCCACCATAGGAAAGTTGTAGATAAAGCTCAAGTAACGTAATGTAAAAGGCACATGGAACGTACCCATGATCGGGTTTGGCACAAATTTTAAAGAATTACATATCTCTGGTCCAGATTGCTCATGGCAGTCGATAATATTCAACTACTGTAATGCATGTGGAGGAAATATTTAATTTTTGGAAGTGGAAATATCTTTTGAACATATATTCCTCATACCTTCTCACACGTAATTGAACCTGTGACCTGGAACTTTAATCAAATGAAAATGTTGTCTAGACAGTTGCTTAGCCTAAATTGCATTCCTCTAAACTAATGTCTTCTTGGTGTTGGGATTTAATTTTCTGCCAGCGTATATACATATTTACTAGATATGGTGATAGGAGTTCATCCTGGCAAAGAAATGATATTATGGATGCGGAAAATTTCTTCCGGAACTGGAGTATCGTAGAGACAGGATAGATTTAAAAGGAGGGGGAGTATTCATTCTGGTGACAGAAGAATTAGTAAACTATGAAAAAGCGACGGATGAGAAACAGGAGCTTCTAGACTTGGAGGTAAGGAGTCGAACAGTTTGACTAAGCGGAATGTTTCGTGTGTCAGTTGAGAGAGGGCTTTTGGAGTGACCTTAGTGGAGGAATAAGCTTTAGTGGAATTTTTACATGTAGGAAGGGTCATAAAATGAAGATAGAATTGGAACTTAAGTGTAGGCCTACAAGTTCAGGCAAATACTCGTTTATAGGAAGAAGAATTAGGGATTGGAATAATTTATCAAGGGAGATGTTTGATAAACTTCAAATTACTTTAAAATCATTGAAGAAAATGCTAGGTGAACAACGGGTAGGATATGTGGCACCTCGGCGTCAGCCCTAAATGCAGATCAATGGTGATTGATTGATTGTTTGATTGATTGATTGTTTGTTTGATTGATTGATTGATTGATTGATTAATTGATTAATTGATTGATTGATTGATTGATTGATTGATTGATTGATTGATTGATTGATTGATTGATTGATTGATTGTGATTACAGTAACTGCCGAAATAAAATTTTCGCTCTTGAGAAGTTCTGTTCAGAAATAGAAGACAAATCTCATCTTCCGTCTTTTATAATTTTACTGGTTTTACTTCCCACTTACTACTCTTGCGGTTTTCGGAGGTACTGAGGTGCTGGAATTTTGTTCCACAGGGTTTCTTCGGTAAATCTTCCGACACGAGGCTGACGTATTTGAGCACCTTCAAATACCGCAGCATTGAGCCAAAATTGAGCTCAGAAGGCTAGCGCTCTACCGTCTGAGCTACTCAAGCTTTCTGACTTTAATTAGCAAATGACAGTGATCATTGCCAAACTATATATTTCGATCATACAATGTTTTGTTAAATGATGTAACTTTTTGGACAAAATAGCAGAAATGTGGCCTTCTCACGCCGGATGTTTTTGCAAGTTGATTTACGTCACACCGACACAGATAGATCTTATGGCGACGATGGGGCAGGAAGGGGCTCGGAGTGAGAAGGAAGTAGCCGTGGCCTTAATTATGTTACACCAACGGAAAACCATCTTCAGGGTTGCCGACAGCGTGGTCCCCCGAATACACGTCGGATATACGCTCGCCGGGGCAGAGAGGGCAGGTATGGAAAATCCATGTCAAACGACCAGAAATCCCTATTATGCGATGAGATGAGTTAGTTTTTGTTTTTTCGCAATTATATTATTGATTTGGGATCTGTTGAGGATCCAACCGGCTTTTCGAATGAGGATTCGATAATTTCACATGATTTATAGGTAGGGTTGAACCCTTATTGAAGTGATCATTTAGTTAATCATTCATTGATTGAGAGGACAGTTAATATTTCATTTTATTGAGTCTTAGTAACTTGCACGGACGAAGACATGGGTTTCACAATTACAACAGGAAGCTTGGAGCCGAGGGTCTATTTGTTCTCAAGCTATATTATGAAAGAGGGGTTTCTACATGACGCACCTGACCTTCACGTGCTTGGTTTAGAACAAGGAAATAACGGAAGAGAACGGGGTGGACCAACGGACCACATTTCGGAAATCCGGCGAGAGGCTAGGAGGTCATACGACATGAGTTTGAAGTAAGCGTCGGAAACGCGATGTTTGGAACCAATGAAAAGGTAGCATCATTCCGATATTGGCTATGCACTGGTTAAAGTGAGAGATGGCCCTAAATGAGCATACAACAGCGTCTGTGGAGGCGAATTAATACAAGTGACCAGCACGTGGGCTAGTTACCCTCATTCGGCAGGAGTCTTCGAAGTAGTAATGTCGCGAGAAGAAGTGTACTTACGGCGAGTGCGGAGTCAGGTATTATGTGTCTGGATCGTGTGGGGACTTCTAACATTTAGCTCAATACACTCAGGCTTCACTTAATTGCTCATTATTTAACTTTGATAAATTCGCATTTTAGTATCTTCAAATTTCTGACGGAAAGAACAGTTTCGATATGAACATTTACGCGCATAGTTGCCTGTCTATTTAAAGTAGATTTTTCGAGGACACGAACGGCACAGTTTCTAGTCCAACATTCGTGTACTGTTTCCAGATGTTTGAGCCGTGACATAACGCAGTTGAAGTGTGGAGTGACTGGGGAAAATTTGACTTAGTTACGGTGTTAGATAAGCGACTAGGTGTTCCGCGGCTGAATGGGAACTGGAAAATTACCTCGACTGTGGTAGATAGTAACTGGCAGGTTGTATTGACCAAGTTGTAATACCGAGAATGAACGGAATGTTTTAGTCAAGATCCGAACCGGCAGTAGCAGAAAGACGACGAGAACACGTTTTTCTACGCCAGGATGGAGAACCACGACCTGAACGAGTTCCAATTTGAAGGCATCACAATTAATATGGCTGGCCAGAAAGATATGAACATTTACGCGCATAGTTGCGTGTCTATTTAAAGTAGATTTTTCGAGGACACGAACGGCCTGTCCGATAGCGGGCGGCCGAATAAAAAAAATGAGTATTTACCTATTAGCTTTGCAATGTAATAATGTATTTGTGCACGTGTTTTTTATATAGCCAAGGGGATATGTTAGTTTATTTTTATTATTTAATTTCAATAGGTTTAGCTGTTGGTTGGAAGGACTACATCCTATTTCAGTAAATGTAGGGAAGCTTGTATATTTAAATGTAAATAACTTTAAAGTACATGTGGACCAATTGCATGAGGTCACAGCTTGCCTTTTCCTTTTATTGAGATTTTATACCTGTGTGGTTAACGTCATTCATTTTGCAAGTCAGTTTCTTACGTTTAGCCTTCTTTATTTTTGATTTGTTTTCCATTGATGTTTGAGATGCAGTGAACGTACGGGGGCTTAAATGTAAATGTAAAAAAGGACTTAAATTAAAGTCAGAAAGGACTAGATTCATTAGATAACGGGATTTCAAAGTGTACGAAAACATGCCGTCACGTTTTCTCTGATATATTGCATGAAGTGTGGATGAGAATGTGTGGGATGGTGAAGGTTGGGTCCACGATCTCTGTTAGCGTCATCTTCATGATTATTTGAATGTAAAGATGGGTGTGAATTTTTACCCATGATTTCTTCGAATGCAGTTTCGTATTCCAAGTTCCGAACATTAGAACCAGTTTTCTTTGAATCTTGCTATTGTTAATGTTATTATTATTAATGCGATTTTCTCCAGTTGAAAGGGTAAGATATTTCAGTAACTTTCAGATTTTCAGACGTGATCTATGTCTATGTGGTAATTTTTCAGTCCCTAGTTTTAGTTTTGCCTTTTTATTTTAAACTAGCTGATGTACCCGTGCTTCGCTACGGAATTCTACATGTATACAGACATCTAGGTTAGGTAGTGTACACGCTGTGGGTAAGATTGTATTAAATTACATAGCTCTTACCATTACCCCAGAAACGCGATGGGGAAGTCACCAAACGACTTTTCTCATGTAAAGACCGGGTTAGGGAATTTTCGTTGTAATGGTAGGCCCTCTTGCCTACCATCAACTACAATCAAGTTGGGAAATTTTCATTATAATGGCAGGCACTCACTCTCCACCTGCCTTTTTACATCCTCAGAAAGACTATTCTAGTGGCTTTCCCAACTGAAATTAACATAGGTCATTACAATGAAGTCAGCAGGAATGTAGCGGTCAAATGAAAAACCACACATTTCCTCACCTGTAACGAACAGTACTATGCTAACGGTCCAAAGTTCCTGAGCTGGAATGACCAGGCCGCAGACAGCTATGAACACTCCTCTGCCGTATTCCGTTAAGTGTGCATACTGCTCATTCAAATCAGCGCGTCATTGTAGGGATAGAATTGTTGGAATACTATGATGAACCAGTGTGTTACGTACCAGTAGTATCAGAAAATTTATGAACCAGAGGAAGGCATGCTAAAGAAGAAAGTTATCTAACTCCTCGGTTATTCATTCAGGCTGTTATATTCCATACGCAACAGTAAACCCATCTATCGGAGATGAGTGGCAGCATAAGAGACAAAGAACATCACAACAAACAACGGTCAATAAAATGTTGTTGTTGATCAATTTTATGAGCTTTCGACATTGTAGGCATTCACATTTAGTTTTCTTCCGACTCTGAAATATCACTCTTACCATAGTCGGTACGGTAAAACTGACTAAAACACAAATGATCGGAAATTGTGTTCTCTATAACTTTTATTACGTAGTACTTTACGATAGGACCAATAACATACCATTAATAAACTACCATTTCATCCAGGGTGACTAAAATTATTTATAGCCTAGACTGTAGTTTTTATCCCCCGACTCAACATACCGATTTTCATTAAATTCTCTTTGCCCATTTGCTGGTAGCTCGGCGTTGATATAGACTTGGCAACAAAAATTCAAATTCATGAATATCTCTGTTATCACAGCCGATACGGTAAAAATGTATAAGACGTAAATGTTCTGAAATTTAATTCTTATGTAGTATTTATCGATAGGACCACTAATAACAAATATTTGAGAATTTAGGCCTTCCCTAAACTACCATTTCACTCAGCGTGAATAAAATTATTCATAGCCTAGATTGTAGTGGTTCATTTCCTCACTTTATGTATCGATTTTCATTAAATTCTCTTCAGACGTTTTCTTGTGATGCGTGTACATACATACATACATACATACATACATACATACATACATACATACATACATACATACATACATACATACATACATACTGAACCCATGACCTTTGTGCCTTAAGAATTTTAAGTATGAAAAGTTACTACATTTCTGAAAATTTCTTGATTTCACGGGAGTGACACGTGGCAACGAAGTAGCTACTTTCCGTCCCACGCTGGGATACGTGACGTCATCCGCGCGTGTCGGCAGTGGAAGGATACAGAAGGAAGTTTATGTCGAATAAATATAATTAAATGAAAGAATTAGTGGTGAATGCAAAATAATGATGGTCCTGTATTCATCTTTAAGACAATTGGTCTTTAGTAAGACGGATTTAAGACTGCTAAGCCATTTCTGGGGATCATTTCAGAAGGGCGCGTGTGTCTAGCGTCCCCACGCGAAGTCGACAGAAAAGTAGTCATCTAACTAGTTAATTTAAGGTGCATAAATATTAAATGTCCAGGAACACTACCGATAGCCATGTAGCAAGTATGTGGTTACACCCAAAACTCTTTTAAATAAGGTTCATTTAAGTTAGAAAAGTTACGCAAATTTTCTTGGCGGCAAAGATAAAATGCCTGGAGAGAGGAGGTACTGTCTGTAAATATAGAAGGGACGCCATGTTGAAACCCCTGCATTTTGTATCGTGAGGCTGAAGGCAGAGTGTTGAACTGCTCTGTAAATCGATCGACAAAAGTAGACTAAGTCCAACCAACAGATTTTAGCCGATGTGGCTGGGGTCTTGACTCCATGTGGAGATAGTTTTTCTTTGAGCAGAAGTAATTGTATAAAATTGTGTGTGGTAAGGGACGTAATTCGTGTGCGGGAAATAAATGCTATCAGTCGAGTGCGATCAACAAAATCACCAAGTGAAGGGTATTTCTTTTTTATGTTTTATTTCCAGGAAAAATAAATAAATATTATGATGTACAGCCAGAAATGTAAAATGGCTAGATAAGTGGCGGAAGGTCACAGGTGAGCCGAAGGATGGAATCCGACGTCAATCTGAGGTAGGTGCCTTGCCATCTTACCACCTACTATATCTTGTTTTGTGATGTCAAACTTATGTGCATTTGAAATGGGTTTTTATGACACAGTTGATCACCCCTATGTTTTTTGGCGAATGTCAATGCAAGGTCATTTGTTTTATTTTCTGCTTGGATGGATTTAAAATATTGCGAGTGCCGTGTGACATGTAAAAGTTATTAGTGAGGGCTTCGAAGTGATATCACGTGCAGAGTAGATCGTCATTTCCGTGAATTTATTGCCTATACTTTTGTGATGTCAAATTCAGATATTTTATCTGACGTAAAAATTTTCTGTTTGAAATTTGATGGAATTAATGTAAGAAGTCCATGGTTACACATTTTCAATCGAGTGGAAGAGCGCTGTCGGGTTGAGAAATTTAGAGTGGTGAATTTTGTCACGAAGTGAAACGTTATTCTATGTCCATTTAAACTGTGTTTGACTGACGATAAATAGTAGAATTTTGAGCGTCATTTTGTGAAATCCAGTTTTTGAAAATACGAGATCATTATGCTAAGTGTTCATTATTAATGTATTTGTCCGTATTACGCGTCGTGGTTTCCAGATTTATTTTATTCCATTTCTTTGTTAGTGAGAGCCGTCGAGTTGAGGCAGAGTTCAGAGTTGTCGTATGAGTTGAGATAGGATTTTTGAATCAGGTGATTGGAAGCCTGTAAATGTGCCGGGATATGTATAAGCCCGAGGGAGATTTTGTGTAATGTATGGGATGGAAAGTAGAACTCGAGAATCCATGCCGGTATTAATTTGCGACGTGTACAATTAGTGTAGGGCATTTTGAAGTATAATCTGTGTGCATTTTGTTGGTCAGAAATATCGTATTTGTTTAATTATGTCGGCGAAGTTAAAGGTTTCATTCTGAGAGGCCAGTCAAGCAAGACCAACAGATGTTTCATATCACAGCAGAGAGGGGTTGCGTCTCAATGCCGTCAGCTGATAGGAGTTCGCAGCTCGGGTAACGGGATTTGGGCAGTGTGTTCGAATTGAGATCGCATTTCTTGGCAACGGATATCAATAATTACGGAATCTAGTTGAAATTTTTATCCGGGAATAACGTGTGTTATTAGATACTGTAAATTTGAGGGCACGAACGTAGAGTATAATGAGTAAGGCTAGCCAATTTCAGTGTTGTCCAAAATATAGAGCGATGGTAATGACGATTGTTTTGTTTGTGAGGGGCGCACAAAGGTTCACGAAAATTTTATGACAAGATATGACATCGTAATCGGTTTACATTGTACGGCGAGTTACTTATGGTTTGCACTTAATTATCAGGGTTGTCCAAGTAGTAATAATGGTTAGTATTAGATTAAATTAAAGTGTGATGTCACGAAACAAGATGAATACTGGAAATAAGTGATGTAAATTTTTCCAGCTACCGACGATATCCATCCAACATGATTAAAAATGAATTACGTCAAGACGTTAAGTAGGGACTTGTGAAAGAAACCATTCGTCCGCGGAGATGGAATTTGTTGTTAATTAAGATTTCATTAAATCATTTAAATTTATTTAATTATTAAATTCAGTGGAAATGTATTTTGAAATAACTTTAAATCAAGCGAATGACTTGAAGACGCATTCTGGAAATCTTAGTTCATTATTCAGGGGAATATGTAAATGTTAACGTAACGATTAAGGGGACATATCCGAAGGTAATGGATTTTACTGCCACAAAGTATTGTGAGCATTGTTGTTGTTGCATTATTTGACTTTGATTGATGGAGCAGTAAATGTGCTGGGGTTAGTAAAAGTGGAAACTTTGGTCATCAGCCGATGTAACTTAATTGTGTTTAGCCTTCACCTTAGAAACTTGGATGGTCATGGGGTCATCAACCTCAGTGACTTAGAGTAGGGCCACCGTAGCATCATTTTCCTTGCGGTCATCATCGACAATGACTTTAAAGTAACTTAGCAGTTTAGATGTCGGTCCATGACATAGTTGCAGGTCACATCGATTCAATTAAGGGTCCATGCCGTATAACCACTGTGTGGCACACACCGATTGGACTGCCTTAATTATACCCAGAGTCCGGAGTTCGTGTGTACGAGGACTGGACCATAAAGAATCACTATGATTGTACATGCAGTCTCACGTGGAAGCCGAATCTAAGGATTTCCAGACTTTCTTTTCTTTAACTAATAATTGAGACAATGGTTTCTAATAAGGATGCCAATCAGGCAGTTAAGTCAAAGGCTGTTCTGACTTTCTGTGTAAAATGATTGTGGTGTCCAGTGGACACGATTGTATCCCAATGATACCGATGATAAATTAACTCTTCAGAGATTACTTGAATAAATAGGAATATTTTTAAACAGACCTTTCATTTGAGTAGATAGATTAGAATTACTGAACCCTACCTTTACCTCAGCAAGAGAAGAAGGACCCGATACGACCCAGGAGACAGATGTCATGAAATTTTGCTGATAGGTAATGAAGGTAGGTATCCTTCATAGTGGACCAAAAGGGTTCAATACATACATACATACATACATACATACATACATACATACATACATACATACATACATACATACATACATACATACATACATACATACATACATACATACATACATACATGCATGCATACATACATACATACATACATACATACATACATACATACATACATACCATTATTTCCTTTGATTCCAGGTGGAACATAGGGCCTCAACGAAATTTCTCCAGCTTGTTCTATCTGCCGCCAATGCTTTCACCTCCCTCCATGTCTTGTTAACTCCAGCAATCTCCTTGTCTATGGTTCTCTTCCAGGTAATCCTCGGTCTGCTCTGCCTGCGACTGCCTTGTGGATTCCAACTCAATGCCTGCCTTGTGATTTTTTATTGTGGTCTTCTCAGGGTGTACCCAATCCATCTCCATTTTCTTCTCATTATCTGTTCCTGTATGGGACTTTGACTTGTGGTCTCCCAAAGGTCTTTATTTGAGATGGTCTTTGGCCACCATATTCTCATAATGTACCTCAAACACCGATTTATAAAAGTCTGTAACCTTGTGGTAATGTCTTTTGTCACTTTCCAGGTCTCACTTCCATACAGTAACACAGATTTAACATTTGAGTTCAATATCCTTAGCTTCGTTTATATACGAATGTGAGACGATCTCCATATTGGTCGTAACTGTGCAAAAGCTCCTCTGGCTTTATTTATACGGCTCACAACATCTATAAAAGCACCTCCATCCTGGCTTACCATACTTCCTAAGTAGCAAAATTCCTCTACCCTTTCTATACCCATTCCATCTAGAGTCAAGCTGCAATTTTTACGATGGTTTATGCGCATTTTTTAGTCTTTTTGTTATTAATCTTTAAGCCTACTTCTTTAGCTCCTATCTTTAAGACATTCACTTTGATTTCCATGTCCCGAAAACATTCAGCAAGAGGACAGAGATCACCCGCATAATCCAGTACTTCCAATCGGTTATTTAATCCCCACTGAATGCCACGCTTTCTATTCGTTGCCTCTCTCAGCATACAATTTAGTGTCATGATAAACAAGATTGGCGACAGTATACATCCTTGTCTTACTCCATATTTTACAGCAAAAGGTTCAGATAGCTTCCTTTTATGTTCTACGTGACAAGTATATCCATCATACATTGCCTGTGTAATACGGACTATCTTTTGTGGAATTCCGAACTTTTCCATAGCCTTCCACATTTTCCTCCACATAACAGAGTCAAAAGCCTTTTCAAAATGAAAAAGTATATACAGAGATTCCTGATAGTCAGCAAATTGTTCAATGATTAGCCTTGGTGTGTTAATCTGATCCACAGCAGACCGACCACATACATACATACATACATACATACATACATACATACATACATACATACATACATACATACATACATACATACATACATACATACATACATACATACATACATACATACATACATACATACATACATACATACATACATACTGTGCCCTTTTCAAGGCACCCAATGCGGTGGTCTTCTTTCTTGATATGTGCGCCGGCTGCTCCTGCAAATAATGACATTTAAAAATACCTACCGCCTCATGTAGACTCTTCTCCTCAGGTGTGGTGCGTTCTTGGATCCCTCGGGTTGATGGGCCACACGTCGATCGGGGGTGCTAAAATGAAAGATGGGGTAAACTAAACTATTAAATGACGGTACTCAAAGACTGAGTTAAAATTTAAATAAATAAAATGATTTATTTAACAAAATTTGCAGAGTGTATAATGAAAGTAAAGGTGTAAAATAAAATAATGTGAAATGAAATTAAAATTTAAAACAATTAAAAGATCTGCATTACAATAAGTTAATTATCTGCCTTAATAAATTTCGACTGAAGGTCGATTAAATTTAAAAATTCTGGGTTACATCGAACCACTGTCTCCATGACGATGACGTGACCACATATAAAACACTGGTCAAAAATACAGCCTCATTTGAATAAATGATTTGCAATACCTTGGGAAATGTCCTCTCAAAATAAATTGGAGTAATTAATTAGTTAATTTGTTAATTCATCAAATTGACATTGACTTTGAGGTGTCTATCAAATATTTAACCCATATTCAAATTCAGTTGGGAAACACCCAACTCTAAGATAATAATAGAATACACTAACCATGTGTAACAATAAAGAGAGAAAAAACAAAACAACCATGAACATGGTACTTTATCCGTTATATAACCTTTGCCACATACTTAAACTACTCGTGGCTGAAAACAAGAAATTTATAGAACCAAAAACCTGAGTGCTACCATCACTCATTTAATTAGTTAAACCTTACTTATTTAACCGTGATAATCTGGACGCATAAAATACTTAAATTAATTAGGCCAAGTGCCTCAAGTTTACATCTCAAATGAAAGCGATCCCTTTACATCGTTAACTTTACCTAGTTTGCCACTGCCTGCATTTTCATTGCGAATGCATATTTATATGGTACCAACTCTAGATGGAGGCAGATTCCATCTTATTTATGTAACTCATTTGCGGCACTTGTGATACAACTGCTTATTAAAGATCGCTTCATTTGCCTAACTGAAATGTAGTGGATTTCTAAGGCTTGGTGATTACTAACTGTCTTCTGGTGTGAGCATACCACTACTATGGTTTTGACTATGAACTAACCGATGATCTATTACCCTAACAAATGAAATCTTATTTACATAAATGAACATGTCAATGGAGAAACACTGCTCCCAAGAAATAATGAAATTAAAATAACCTGACTACACCTATTTATTTACATAAATTAAGTACAAACACTATTCACGTATCATCAGATCCTAAAATAATACGGTGACAAAGTATATGCAAAGAAAGGATATTATAACAAAAATCCAGATCCCAAAAATCGCTGCCTAATAAAATATTAAAAATGCGCAATATCGAAGTATAAAATATTACCCTGATTCAAGTAGCAAAATTATGTGAATTTGATGGCAATCTTCTAACCTCAGACGAAAATGTCTGGACATGACACTATTCAATCTTTACGGACAATAATTATTGGTATTACATGTCATCAATGATTATACATGACTGTCGAAACACACATTGATCGGTCGCTCTGTTCACAATTCACCTCGGACTCTAACTTGCATATTTTCCAAGCATCTGTTTTTCCTGGAAACTATTTGAAACAATACAGGCTTTTCACCTACAACCATCACACATGTCGTCGCATATTTAACACTCTCGGTTAAATTATTCATCTCTCAATTCTATTTATTCATCAATATTCTCGACGTAGTAACTCATAGTACGGCCTCGCTCGAATCAGGCGGGCGAAATAACTGTGTCGTTCACATCTCCATTTTACGACATTATTCATGACATGGTCGAAATATCACATTGTCCATTTTTCAACGCAGATCATCAGGGATATTACTATTACTTTGCTCGTTATTTTGATCATCTACCGTTTCACATATTATGAAATATCAGAGCTTATTTATCAATGGCTTCCTGTCACTAATTATTTAACTGAAATAACGAGATTGCCTCTCAAAAAGACGGCTATCGAAATGTGTAACCACGTTTACATAAAGAAATTAAATTTTGCGTATCAACCATATCGTCGCGAAATACAAAGTATGAGAGCTACCGGAAACGGTCATCTGAATAATGATTACATAACATGAAATAATAAACTGGATGCACTAGTAGCAAAAGTAAACATTTAAACTAACATGGCGGCATCTACAAAATCAAAACGTCAACAAAAATACCGCTCATTACCATAGTTATTATTATTATTATCATCACTTTAAAATCTCCACTACACTATATGTAAATTTCTTAGTAAAATGGGATTCTCATATGTCAAAATGACTTACTTCAAATGATCCAGAAATAATATGAAAAACATTCACTTAAGGAAACTACGCAAATAACACTTGCTAACACTTATTTATTATTATTATTATTATTATTATTACGATCATGATTTTTATAATTACTATTTTTGTGACACTATGGCATTTATATTCCGAGTCATCAAATATAATTGGCGTAGTCTCATGTTTAACTCAAAAATGAAAATGATATCAAATTACAATTAATACCATCCGACACGTGAATTATTTACAATCCTATCTAAAATTCTAAACTACATTTTTGATCATCGATTGTTCATAGACCTACATATTTACATATTTATATTCTGCTCATTTACCTTATTTGTGCTGGAGGCAGGTCGGATCACCCTCCGGCCTCAGTCATGATGAATTTAGTACTCCATCTTCAAGCTGATGTGGTTATCCGAGATGTCACACACACAAACTTGATGCATTTTTACGATAGCGTTGCACACGTCCATATTTATATTAGCACTCGTATTTTAACACTCCTATGAAGATTATTCAATGACACTGCATTGAGTATCTGACGTGAAGTTGAAAGTCTGGACTCCACTACCTGCCTAACCTCCTACTGTCGTCTCTCTCACCCCTCTCAGTTTGTTTGTGTAAAGGATTATTGGTTATTCACCTTCTCTGACCATAACACCGGACTCAAGGTCTTAGTGCCGCAGCATTCCACTAGCGAAAACAAAGTCCTTCTCCCTGTAACTGGCTTGACTAATTCTGCTCCCAAATATCTCACTTGCAATAATAGTTCTATGAGAGTGTGGAAAAAGTTAAATGTAATGTTCCCGATGATATGTGGAGAATTTTTATAATAATCGTCCTCCAAAATATGACCTTTCCACAAAATATACAAGCTACACGTGAACTAGGGAAAATGTTATGCAGCTACGTGTTACGAAGAGATTCATTGTTCATCTCGGTTCTAGCACGTTATAAGTTCATTCAAGGCAAGTGTTGAGAATATAACTATCATTGTCATTCGTTAATTTAATTGCCTGATTATCTCTGCATAAACTAAAGTTGAATAAAAGTTTGTCAAAGTGTTCATTTCGGCTAAGATATTACTCACACAAGCAAATACATTACTCACTCGGATGCCAACAACTGTCTCTTATCGCGTTCCGTAGAGTCGCCTCCGTACATTTAAGTTCTCCCGCAAGACTGTTCGGACAAGAGTAAATTCTCAAACAAGACTGAAGATTCGTACAAGACTGAGATTCTTACAAGACTGAGAATTCTTACGAGACTGAGATTCACCACACTGGTGTCGTTGGTTTTGTAATCTGCCCTCTCCCCACTTCGAAAATAGTTCTGTGGAAGGGATGTGGCGTCCGTAGGTTAGAATTTTAGGAAATGTGTTCTAAACATTCCTAATTTTGGTCCGATTTACGTGTTACATTGCGTTATGAGAAACGATCACAGGTTAATTTATACGATGGCGAGCGTCACTGGCTCTATTCTCTGCAAGAGTATGGCACCTTCCCGCCATGACTGTTCATTTCCTGGGCGATACCACTCTTCCATGTAAAATTGAAAATTTCTTATTTAACAACTGATTAACCACACATTTGCACTGATAAATCCTCAAATATTGTTTGGAAGTCAGGACACAATCTTTCACAGCTACTTCGGGCACCAAATCGCGAAATACTAGCTGTAGATTCCCGCTATGAGAAGACATTTAAATTTGCAATTTTGTGATTGGCTGAGACGTTCGCGCTCTTAGTAGCTTGGATTATTCTATTTTCTGCTAAGGGATGACGGGCATTATTCGTTTCTCTGTCGCACATCTAGGTAGGGCAGATTCCGATGTGCGGATTCACGTGGGAACTGGATAGAAAGTTTCCACTTCTCGTCGGCATCATAAAAATTGGACGTACCACTCAGGCCAGCTACTTCCTGTTCGTGCCTTAAGACGTATTCTGTGGATATATTTTCAGTCCGAACGGCGCCTGAATGTTGCTTTGTGAGACTGCAAGCTTTTCCCAGCCTTCTGCAGTATTCCCATATGCGAATTATTGAACATTTAATTTATGCATCTATTATGCACATTCGCTTATGGGTGCAATACATACATACAGAGAGACAGAAATGACAGAAAATTAAAAAGTGCATTTCCTTTTTCTGTGGACTCGTCCGATACACAAATACCATTCTTTTAAAATTCTGAGCAATGTACAGACGAAATTCTTATTTTATATTTATAGAAGTTTAACGTTACGAGCGCGAGTGCTTGACAGCAAATGTTAGACAACGTCATTTATATTTGTATCAGTTTTGGCATCTTTAGGACATGTGATATATTTTGTGTGATAATGAGTAAGGGGACGCGTTCCTCATTCTAATAGGCCTGCATTTTCTTGTTGAGTAACTTGCCTCGGGTAGTCTTGTGTGCAGCGTGTGTTAAGGGTTGGACCCCAGATGTTTTGTTATTTGCTGCATATTTTGGGAGACTGAATGCCCGCTTTTGAGTCGTTCCGCCGTGTGTTAGGAGCGGCCTATTTGTGTAGATTTTATTGGTGTTTGTCCATGTCACTACGGTTGATGCCGTAGACGAGACTTTTATATCGCGATGTTTAGTTTTGACTTGTTTTTTATGATATGACCGCGCTGAGTATTATTTGTGTCACGTAATCTTTTTCAGAGACCAACGTTGAGTTATGAGTTGAAGGTTAAAGCCTACTCTGTTATTTTCTTGATTCCTTTTTTGCTATTTGCTTTACGTCGCACCGACACAGATAGGTCTTTTGGCGACGATGGTATAGGAAAGGCCTAGGAGTGGGAAGGAAGCGGCCCTGGCCTTACCCCCTGCATTTGCTTGGTGTGAAAATGGGAAACCACGGAAAACCATCTTCAGGGCTGCCGACAGTGGGGTTCGAACCCACTATCTCCCATTACTGGATACTGGCCGCACTTAAGCGACTGCAGCTATCGAGCTCGATTTTCTTGAATTTTATGCCGTATAACTTACTTCAGAAAACCACGTTGATTTATGCGTGACGTTTGTAAGGTCCACCAGATGACTGATTCGTGCCATGTAATCTATTTTAGGAACCTACGTTGAATAGGAAGTGAGTGCTCAAAGTGTAAAATTGATCTCATTAATATTTTCCATCGAGACTGTGTGTGAGTGACAGTTGCATAAATGCGGCATGCTTTTCCTTGGTGATGCCTGGAAAATATAACATGTTTTTGTTCTTTGATTTGTGTATAATTTATAATTTTTGTTGGTGTGTGGTTCCGATCCACAGTGTTTATTTGTGCTCATGAGTTTACTCATTATCGAGGTGTATATATTAGTAGGATGTTTTACCACTCAGCGTAGTTTTATTGTGTACTGTTAGATTAGTTATTTTTGCCCCAAAGCGCATTAAAACACGTTTTTTCTTTAAGGTTAGGGACCCCGACTACAATGTAAAGTGTGATGGAAAGGGGAAATACTCATCTAAAGTGGAAAGAATTAATCATCCAGCCAGAAGCGTGGTGCGAGCACGCAGGCCACAGTGTTAAAGTGCTAAAATTTAGGAATTTTTCTTGCTAAATATTACGTATGAGTGTCGGCATACGCTTGTTAAAATGTAATATATTTTTATCCTCATGATGAACTCTATAAACAGTGAGAAAGATCTAAGTCATGTAGTTTCATCACATTTGATGATTTATGCCATATTTCGTATTTTCCTTTTTACTTTAATGAACATGTTTTCCTCTAAACTGACGTCATGCCTCGCCTTCTATTATTTATAGCTTCTAGTTGACCCCGTCTTGTCCATATTAGATGTATGTTCCCCATAAAGTCCAAATTCAAAATACATTGAACAAAACCATTCGTGTAGTAATCTTCAATGGACAACAGTAATTAAATGTAACAAAACATAATCGGGATTTGAAGACGGGGCGCAAAACTTATGCGGTCGTGGCGAAAGCCACTGCGCCACCGAGTCGGTTGACTTTGCTACGCGCTAATAGGCCTATAATGCACTTGGGAAACTTCGACTTGACTCAGCGAAGTTTCTGACAATTCGGATTAGTACACAGGGCGGGTTCCCCTCGTAATTGCGTTTATCTCAGGAGACAGATCCGTTCAAATTCCCTTTGGGCCGTCCTGGAAATGGTTTTCCGTGATTTCCCATTTCAACTCCAGTCAAATGCCAGGATGGTGTCTTTCTCAAGGCCACGAACACCTTCCTGCTGTTCAATTAGATCTACACCCTCACACAGTGGTACATGTACCTCACCATGGGGTGTACCGGGATCAATGGATGGAAGTGTAATATTGCATGGGCTACAAATGGGAAGGAAGCAGCACATTCCTAGCTACCTGAGCACAAGGAAAAATTTGTTCGAGATACCGGCTCCTCTTCCGTAGTAACTGGCATCACTAAATAAGCCACTGAATCTCTACAAATGGTTGACGTACTATAGTAGCCTACATTACACCACGAATTTCCCGAGCAAGTCTGAAGCAAGCTCTTAGTTTTCGTGACTGTCGGCATCATGATTAGAGCTACGATTCATCCAGGTTCATGTGGAATCCTAACCACTGATACGCGACTTACCAATTTAAGAATCACTCGCAATTCCACCATAATTCCAACCGAGACCGAAATGGTGAAAAACGAGTGAGAATTTATTTATTTTGTTTATTTATTTATTGGTGACAAAAGGTTCCATGAACCTCTGGCTCGTGATAGGGACAATACAGTACATACTTTTCTTAAGACGACACAATAATTAAATTTCATATGCACTGACTGACAGAGCAAATGCAACACCAAGAAGGAGTGGGCAGAACTTTATGCCAATTGCAGGGTAGACTGACGTCACTGAGGTATGCTCATGATGTGAAATGCGCCGCTGTGCTGCGCACGTAGCGAACGATAAATTGGACACGGCGTTGGCGAATGGCCCACTTCGTACCGTGATTTCTCAGCCGACAGTCATTGTAGAACGTGTTGTCGTGTGCCACAGGACACGTGTATAGCTAAGAATGCCAGGCCGCCGTCAACGGAGGCATTTCCAGCAGACAGACGACTTTACGAGGGGTATGGTGATCGGGCTGAGAAGGGCAGGTTGGTCGCTTCGTCAAATCGCAGCCGATACCCATAGGGATGTGTCCACGGTGCAGCGCCTGTGGCGAAGATGGTTGGCGCAGGGACATGTGGCACGTGCGAGGGGTCCAGGCGCAGCCCGAGTGACGTCAGCACGCGAGGATCGGCACATCCGCCGCCAAGCGGTGGCAGCCCCGCACGCCACGTCAACCGCCATTCTTCAGCATGTGCAAGACACCCTGGCTGTTCCAATATCGACCAGAACAATTTCCCGTCGATTGGTTGAAGGAGGCCTGCACTCCCGGCGTCCGCTCAGAAGACTACCATTGACTCCACAGCATAGACGTGCACGCCTGGCATGGTGCCGGGCTAGAGCGACTTGGATGAGGGAATGGCGGAACGTCGTGTTCTCCGATGAGTCACGCTTCTGTTCTGTCAGTGATAGTCACCGCAGACGAGTGTGGCGTCGGCGTGGAGAAAGGTCAAATCCGGCAGTAACTGTGGAGCGCCCTACCGCTAGACAACGCGGCATCATGGTTTGGGGTGCTATTGCGTATGATTCCACGTCACCTCTAGTGCGTATTCAAGGCACGTTAAATGCCCACCGCTACGTGCAGCATGTGCTGCGGCCGGTGGCACTCCCGTACCTTCAGGGGCTGCCCAATGCTCTGTTTCAGCAGGATAATGCCCGCCCACACACTGCTCGCATCTCCCAACAGGCTCTACGAGGTGTACAGATGCTTCCGTGGCCAGCGTACTCTCCGGATCTCTCACCAATCGAACACGTGTGGGATCTCATTGGACGCCGTTTGCAAACTCTGCCCCAGCCTCGTACGGACGACCAACTGTGGCAAATGGTTGACAGAGAATGGAGAACCATCCCTCAGGACACCATCCGCACTCTTATTGACTCTGTACCTCGACGTGTTTCTGCGTGCATCGCCGCTCGCGGTGGTCCTACATCCTACTGAGTCGATGCCGTGCGCATTGTGTAACCTGCATATCGGAATGAAATAAACGTCAATTATTCTTCCGTGCCGACTCTGTTTTTTCCTCAACTTTCATCCCTTTCGAACCACTCCTCCTTGGTGTTGCATTTGCTCTGTCAGTCAGTGTACAATAGCTTTTTCTGTAAAGTGACAAGTACATTTTTGGATAACTAAGGCATTGCTTGACTATTACGCCCCACGATCTTTCATTGTCTTCAGGAATTTCCAAAATGCTTCCAAACTAGGCCAACACATCTCCACCTGCCCACAGTACTTCCTCATAGACGAGTTCACACTTTTATTTAAAAGGGAAATGTTGGATTGCACAAGACGGATTTCAGTCAAATTTGGTCAACGCCTTGGCCTTCAGTCCTCCGGGCCCAGGTTCGATTCCTAAGACAGGTCGAGGAATTTGAATCTTAAAGAATTAATTCCCTTGACTCAGGGGCTGGGAGTTTGTGTCGCCCCAAAATTCCTGCAACTCACACACCACGCACAACACAACACCAATACGCAGCTTCCTATACATAGCAGATGACGCCCTCCCTATTCGGAGGGTCTGCGTTACAAGGGCACCACCAAGCTAGCAATAGTCACACGAAATAATATATTATTATTATTATTATTATTATTATTATTATTATTATTATTATTATTATTATTATTATTTCTTAATCCGTTTATCTTCCAGGGTTGGTTATTCCCCCGGACTCAGCGCCTACCGCCTCAAGGTCAGAGTCTTGGAGCGTGAGACTTCGTGTCAGGGGTGAACTGGGAAGGAGGACCAGTATCTCGAGCAGGCGGCATCACCTGCTATGTTGAACAGGGGCCTTGTTGGGGGATGGGAAGTTTGGAAGGGACAGACAAGGAAGAGGGAAGAAAGCGACAGTGGCCCTAAGTAAGGTACCATCCCGGCATTTGACTGGAGAAGAAGTGGGAAACCACAGAAAAGCACTTCGAGGATGGCTGAGGAGGGAATCGAACCCCCTTCTACTCAGTTGACCTCCCGATGCTGAGTAAACACCGTTACAGCCGTCGTACCACTTTTCAAATTTCGTGGCAGAGCCGGGAATCGAACCCGGGCCTCCGGCAGTGGCAGCTAATCACACTAACCACTACACCACAGAGGCGGACATTACTATTATGAATGATAATCGTCAATTTGCCGTAAAATCATTGGCAGTGTTATAATAAATTGCTGGGCAGCTCGGAGGAGTTAAAGGGTGGTGACGTAGAATAGCGTTACGTTTAGCTTATAGGCTAGTGTAGATGCTCATTTTAAAAATTTACCCCCTTTAACACTTCCCCTTAAGTGGATTTTCAGGAAACAAATTATGCGTATTCCTTTACATTTGCAAGAGATTCCAAATACCAATTTTCACGCCTGTAACATGTAACATGTACTCATTTTAAGAATTCACCCCCTTTGTTGTTCCTGTTCACCATCCCTTAAGTAGATTTTCTAAAAACAAAAAAACAAAATACCTGTTTCTTTATTTTTAAAGGAGATTCCAAATACCATTTCATGACTGTAACATATTCAGTTTTTGAGATATAAGTATCCACATGAAAGGTACTCAACCCCTTTTTCACCTTTTTTCACCCCCTTAGCAGGATTTTGCGGAAACAAAAAGTACGTGTTTCCTTATTTTTAAAGGAGACTCCAAATACCAGTTTTCATGTCTTTAAAGTATTCATTTTTTGAGATATAGATGCATTCATTTTAAAAGTCACCCCCCTTTTCACCCCCTTAGCGACGGAATATCCAAAACTCCTCTCTTAGCGAGCACCTACATCTTAATATGAATATATCCCCAAAATTTCATTTCTTTATGTCCAGTAGTTTTGGCTCGGCGATGATGAATCAGTCAGTCAGTCAGTCAGTCAGTCAGTCAGTCAGTCAGGATAAGTTATTTTATATATGTAGATAGAGTGTTAGGGTTTTAATACTTCTGTATCGTCTATAATGGAAACTAAACTATTACTTATTATGATATATTGGTCATCTATGTATAAACGATCGAGTGAGTTGGCCGTGCGGTTAGGGGCCCGCAGCTGTGAGCTTGCATTCGGGGGACAGTGGGTTCGAAACCTACTGTCAGCAGCCCTGAAAATGGTTTTCCGTGGTTTCCCATCATTACACCAGGCAAATGCTGGGGCTGTACCTTAATTAAAGCCACATCCACCTCCTTCCCACTCCTACGCCTTTCCTCTCCCATGTCACCAAAAGAGGTATATGTTTCGGTGCGACGTAGGAGCCAATTGTAGGCTAATGGACTACGTTTGTTAATATGGAAAGAATACAAAATACAGTTTGTCATTAGGATCCTTGGAGTAACGGTACCTCTGTATGAAGCATTCTTCGCGTCGTTGAAGGCGTTTACGAATGGGCAGATGAATGCTGTGCGTTCACTCTCTCCCTTTACGGGATAATACCGAAAAACTAAATTTTCCACTTTGTTTCAATATTATGGAATTAAGAAAGCTATTTCCACCTCTGTGGTGTAGTGGTTACTGTGATTAGCTGCCACCCCCGGAAGGCGGGGTTCGATTCCCGGCTCTACAACGAAATTTGAATAGTAGTACGAGGGCTGGAGCGGAGTCCACTCAGCATCGGGAGGTCAATTGTGTAGACGGGGGGGGGGGGGGGTTCGATTCCCTCTTCAGCCATCCTCGAATTGAGTTTTCCGTGGTTCCCACTTCTCCTCCAGGCAAATGCCGGGATCGTACCTAACTTAAGGCCACGGCTGATTCCTTCTCTCTGCCTTGTCTTCCACACTTCCTATCCCTTCACAAGGCCCCTATTGAGCATAACAGGTGAGGCCGCCCGGGCGAGGTACTGGTCCTCAAGGCAGTATTATTTTGGACCTTTATATTTTCTTACATATATAAATGATATGAGTAAAGAACTGGAGTCAGATGCAAGGCTTTTTGCGGATGATGTATTGTATAGAGTACCTAATAAATAAATTACAAGATTGTGAGCAACTGCAAAAAAGACCTCGACAAAGTTGTGAGATGGACAGCAGGCAATGATATGATGATAATCAGGGTTAAAAGTCAGGTTGTGAGTTTCACTAATAGCAAAAGTCCTCTCAGTTTTAATTACTGGGTTGATGGGGTGAACGTTCCTTATGGGGATCACTGTAAGTACCTACTGTAGATGTTAATATAACGAAAGATTTTCGTTTGGGTAATCATATAAAAGGGATTGTAAATATGGTTATGGGAGTATTTAGTGGTTGTAGTAAGGCTGTAAAGGAGAGGGCATGTAAGTTTCTGGTAAGACCCCAATTACAGTATGTAGCTTAAGTGCGGCCAGTATACAGTAATCGGGAGATAGTGGGTTCGAGCCCCACTGTCGGCAGCCCTGAAGATGGTTTTCCGTGGTTTCCCATTTTCACACCAGGCAAATGCTGGGGCTGTACCTTAATTAAGGCCACGGCCGCTTCCTTCGAATTCCTAGGCCTTTCCCCTCACATCGTCGCCATAAGACTTATCTGTGTCGGTGCGGCGTAAAGCAAATAGAAAAAAAAATACAGTATGGCTCCAGTGTATGGGACCCTCACCAGGATTACTTGATTCAAGAAGTGGAAAAAATCCAAAGAAAACAAGCTCGATTTGTTCTGGATGATTTCCGACATAGGAGTAGCGTTACGAAAATGTTGCAAAGTTTGGGCTGGGAAGACTTGGGAGGAAGGGGACGAACTGCTCGACTAGGTGGAATGTTCGGAGCTGTCAGTGGAGAGATGGCGTGGAATGGCATTAGTAGGCGAATAAGTATGAGTGGTGTTTCCAAAAGGAGGGAGGATCACAAAATGAACATAAAGTTGGAATTAAAGAGGACAAATTGGGGCAAATTTTCGTTTATAGGAAGGGGAGTGTCCGCCTCTGTGGTGTAGTGGTTAGTGTGATTAGCTGCCATCCCCGGAGACACGGGTTCGATTCCCAGCTCTGCCACGAAATTTGAAAAGTGGTACGAGGGCTTGAACGGGGTCCACTCAGCCTCGGGAGGTCAACTGAGTAGAGAGGGGTTTGATTCCCTCGTCAGATATCCTCGAAGTGGTTTTCCGAGGTTTCCCACTTCTCCTCCAGGCAAATTCTGGGATGGCGCCGAACAGGCCACGGTCACTTCCTTCCCTCTTCCTCGTCTATCCCTTCCACTTATCCCATCCCATCACAAGGCCCCTGTTGAGCATAACAGGTGAGGCCGCCTGGGCGAGGCACTGGTCCTCCTTCCCAGTTTTATCCCACGACCCAAAGTCTCAAGCTCCAGGACACTGCCCTTGAGGTGGTAGAGGTGGGATTCCTCGCTGAGTCCGAGGGAAAACCAACCTTGGAGGGTAAATGGATTAAGATGAAGAAGGAAGGGGAGTTAGGGATTGGAATAATTTACCAAGGGAGATGTTCAATAAATTTCCAAATTCTTTGCAATTATTTAAGAAAAGACTAGGTAAACAACAGATAGACCGAGCTCACTGTGGACAGCTTATGTGACAACGGCAGGCATGCAGCGTTGTTTTGATCATCCGACCAAGTTTCATTCCAATGGATCTTGTCGAACATAAACAGTACCATTGTTAGTGCTCAGAAGATTTGTTTTTCGGTCCCTTGCAGAGCTGTCGCTAACACTGTGTCAGACAGTGTGAGTCACAACAAGGGAACAAATATTATGTAGTGTGGACACGTGCCTGACTCTTTGCTCCTGTTTTCCACCTGTTGACTATGTACTGCTAACAGCATCAACAGAATTCAATGATACCGAAATAATAGGAGCGATCCTTAAATGTCCTTTGAGAAAATAATAATAATAATAATAATAATAATAATAATAATAATAATAATAATAATAATAATAATAATAACAACCCCATCCTTCTAACTATTATTACGGTTTGCGGAGAGACGAGGCCGGCTTATTTGAGCACCATCAAATACCACTGGACTCAGCCGGCTTGGAAGCCATCAGCATAAGCTCAAAAACCCAGCGCTTTTACCATCTAAGCTACTCAGCCCCGCTATGGAAACTTATGCAGCAAGATAATATTTCGAATGAATGTACATTCTAAGCCCAGTATTACGGACATCTCTTTCATTTCAATAAACAGTGGCGAATTGATCCTTGAAATTATAGTTTTCTGATGAAGTCTTATTTCATTTGTATGGACGTAAAAATTCAGACAAATAGAAATATTGATTATACGAAAAACCGAGATAATTCGCGACGTGCTTCTCCGTGAAATGAAACATGTTTTTTGATACAAAGTTTGGGCTGGGAACACTTGGGAGGAAGGAGACGAACTGCTCGACTAGGTGGTATGTTCGGAGCTGTCAGTGGAGAGATGGCATGGAATGACATCAGTAGTGGTGTTTTTAAAAGTAGGGGCGATCACAATATGAACATAAAGTTGGAATTAAAGAGGACAAATTGGGCCAAAAATCTTACATTATTAGAGAGTTAATCTAAAGAATCTTTTATTTCTATTTGCTTTACGTCGCACCGACACAGATACGTCTTATGGCGACGATGGGATACGAAAGGCCTAGGAATGGGAAGGAAGCGGCCGTGGCCTTAATTAAGGTACAGCCCCAGCATTTGCCTGGTGTGAAAATGGGAAATCGCGGAAAAACCATCTTGAGGGCTGCCGCCAGTGGGGTTCGAACCTACTATCTCCCGATTACCGGATACTGGCCGCACTTAAGCGACTTCAGCTATCGAGCTCGGTATATCTAAAGAATCGCAGTAACTAAGGTAACAGGGTTACTTTAAAATATTTTTCTTATATTTTATGTTAAAGGGAGCAAAAGATGCTGGGATCTTTCCTTTCTTTAACTCGATTGAAGAACAGTGCTTAAAGGCAGAAACTGATATTCTACAAGGTTTGTTTGAAGCAACTAGTATTCTAATGGCGAACTATTTCGTTCATAGTAACGAAATTCTTACATGTCCGCCATTGTAATGTTATTGATCTTACGTCCCACTGACTATGTTTACCGTTTTCAGAGACGCTGAAATCCCGAGAAGTAGCTCGGAAGGAGTTCTTTTACATCATCATCATCATCATCTGTTTACCCTCCAGGTTCGGTTTTTCCCTCGGACTTAGCGAGGGATCCCACCTCTACCGCCTCAAGGGCAGTGTCCTGGAGCTTCAGACTCTTGATCGGGGGATACAACTGGGGAGTATGACCAGTACTTCGCCCAGGCGGCCTCACCTGCTATGCTGAACAGGGGCCTAGTGGAGGGATGGGAAGATTGGAAGGGATAGGCAAGGAAGAGGGAAGGAAGTGGCCGTGGCCTTAAGTTAGTTACCATCCCGGCATTCGCCTGGAGGAGAAGTGGGAAACCACGGAAAACCACTTCCAGGATGGCTGAGGTGGGAATCGAACCCACCTCTACTCAGTTGACCTCCCGAGGCTGAGTGGACCCCGTTCCAGCCCTCATACCACTTTTCAAATTTCGTGGCAGAGCCGGGAATCGAACCCGGACCTCCGGGGGTGGCAGCTAATCACGCTACCCACTACACCACAGAGGCGGACAGTTCTTTTACATACCGATGTTTACCTACGCGAGGTTAACGTATCTTCTAATGCCACCAGACTGAACTGCGATCGTACCAAACAACTTGCGTTCAGAAAGCTAGGGTTGTATCGCCTGAGTCACTCAGCCAAAACCATCAGCAGTTTCCTGTCCAGCTGCCCTAGAGTCGATTCACGGCCCTACCGCAATTTTAAGACTGGTAAGGGTCTGCGACTGGGCGGACTCCACCTTGTGTAACATAAGCGAGAATTGAATTTATTGAGTTTAGATCTACCTCTCGTAGCCATGCGAATAGGGTCGCCTAGCTGTGAGTTTGTATTCGGAAGATGCTGGGTTCGAATCCCACCGTCGGCAGCACCGAGAATGTTTTTCCATGGTTTCCCATTTTTACACCAGGCGAATGTACTTTAACTCTTTGAAGCACAATATAAGTATTTGTAATGAAAATGTTCATAACATGTTTATTTCGTCTGCATGCACTTAGAATAGTATCATAAGAATGATTTTGAAACTCTTAGTGTTTTGGTGTGAGTGGTATGAGGTGGTATAAATAGCATACCACCATGCCAGTTGGTCTCTAAACATTTCAACCTATATATATGTGCTAAAAATTAGAAATATACCTTATTTTACTATTACTTATTTACTATTATTTATTTATTTATTTAATTAATACAATGGCGAATTTGATAAAATTATGTTCATTTATAACAAAAAAGGAAGAAACAAGACACACAAATAAAATATCAAAACAAACAAAAGGAAAATTCCTCACAGAAAAATTACATTGCTTCTCTAATTACCAGCAACACTGTCCTAAAGTTTGCGAAAATCATGGAAACATGTTTTCCTTTCACTGAGGCACAACAGAACTTGTTGTCCACTACAGACTCTTCATCGGATGGAACCTCACACAAAATGTCGCTGTCTTTTAGCTTCGTCATTCGTCCTTCAAGCGAAATGATTTGAAATTCCGTTAGAAATTGACGTTAGAGAATGGAGCCTAACAAACTCACGAGCGAGTGGAAATAAAACGAATTGAAATAACATCCATCACAACGGAATAGGGGTACGTTTGGCTATAGCATTCACGGTCCATGTTTGTGTGGTACAGGCATGGTGGTAAATAAGACGTACCACCCACTATTCCCAAGGGAGGAACATGGACATTCAAAAGTACAGTAAAGTAATTGTCATATACCTTAGTTCTAATATGTAGTGAAATGCTCAGCAGAAACAAACCGCACAAATATAGGTTTCTATAGCCACAATTCGGTAAATAACAACAGGTGAGGGTGATTGGAGGGTGATTGGGGATTTAAATGAGACTATGGAGTGGGTATGTGGGAAACTGGGAGTGAAATTTCTAGATCCTAATGGGTGGGTAGGAGATAGGGATCTGCGCTCGGATGGCCTTCATTTAAACCGCAGTGGTACGTATAAGTTAGGAAATTTGTTTGGAAGGGTAATAGGGAGGTACATTCAGGGAAACGGGATGGCCTAGGGAGCGGTGATAAGGGAACAAGGAACTGGAAATCAAGTAGGGATGACATAAAATTGTTAGTGTTGAACTGTAGAAGTATTGTAAAGAAAGGAATAGAATTAAGTAATTTAATAGATATATATTTACCAGATATTGTAATAGGAGTTGAATCATGGCTGAGAAATGATATAATGGATGCAGAAATTTTCTCACGGCACTGGAGTGTGTATCGTAGAGATAGGATAGGAAAGGTGGGAGGGGGAGTTTTCATTCTGGTGAAAGAAGAATTTGTAAGCTACGAAAGAGTTAAAGATGAGACACATGAAATTCTAGGTGTAAGGCTCATTTCCAAAGATAATAGGCAACTTGATATATTTGGAGTGTACAGATCGGGAAAGGGTAGCACTGATGCGGATTCGGAATTATTTGATAGGATAGTAAGCTATGTGGGAAACGACATGGAAAGAAATGTGATTGTAGCGGGAGATCTGAATTTGCCAGATGTCAATTGGGAAGGAAATGCGAACGACAGGAAGCATGACCAACAAATGGCAAATAAGTTAATATGGGAAGGACAGCTGATTCAGAAAGTGATGGAACCAACCAGAGGGAAAATTATCCTGGATGTGGTGCTGATAAAACCAGATGAGCTCTATAGGGAAACTGAAGTAATAGATGGTATTAGTGATCATGAAGCTGTTTTTGTGGTAGTTAAAAATAAATGCGATAGAAAGGAAGGTCTTAAAAGTAGGACTGTTAGGCAGTACCATATGGCTGATAAAGCAGGTATGAGGCAGTTTCTAAAAAGTAACTATGATCGGTGGAAAACGGTAAATAAAAATGTAAACAGATTCTGGGATGGGTTTAAAGAAATTGTTGAGGAATGCGAAAACAGGTTTGTACCTTTAAGGGTGGTAAGGAATGGTAAAGACCCACCTTATTATAATAGAGAAATAAAGAGACTAAGAAGGAGGTGCAGACTGGAAAGAAATAGAGTTAGAAATGGCTGTGGAAGTAAGGAGAAATTGAACGAACATACTAGAAAATTGAATCTAGCAAAGAAGGCAGCTAAGGATAACATGATGGCAAGCATAATTGGCAGTCATACAAATTTTAGTGAAAAATGGAAGGGTATGTATAGGTATTTTAAGGCAGAAACAGGTTCCAAGAAGGACATTCCAGGAAAAATTAATGAACAAGGGGAGTGTGTATGTGAGGATCTTCAAAAGGCAGAAGTATTCAGTCAGCAGTATGTAAAGATTGTTGGTTACAAGGATAATGTCGAGATAGAGGAAGAGACTAAGGCCAAAGAAGTAATAAAATTTACATATGATAACAATGACATTTACAATAAGATACAAAAGTTGAAAACTAGAAAAGCGGCTGGAATTGATCAGATTTCTGGGGATATACTAAAGACAATGGGTTGGAATGTAGTACCATATCTGAAGTACTTATTTGATTATTGTTTGGTCGAAGGAGCTATACCAGATGAATGGAGAGTTGCTATAGTAGCCCCTGTGTATAAAGGAAAGGGTGATAGACATAAAGCTGAAAATTACAGGCCAGTAAGTTTGACATGCATTGTATGTAAGCTTTGGGAAGGCATTCTTTCTGATTATATTAGACATGTTTGTGAAACTAATAACTGGTTCGATAGAAGGCAATTCGGTTTTAGGAAAGGTTATTCCACTGAAGCTCAACTTGTAGGATTCCAGCAAGATATAGCAGATATCTTGGATTCTGGAGGTCAAATGGACTGTATCGCAATTGACATGTCTAAAGCATTTGATAGGGTGGATCATGGGAGACTACTGGCAAAAATGAGTGCAATTGGACTAGACAAAAGAGTGACTGAATGGGTTGCTATATTTCTAGAAAATAGGTCTCAGAGAGTTAGAATAGGTGAAGCTTTGTCTGACCCTGTAATAGTTGAGAGGGGAGTTCCTCAGGGCAGTGTTATCGGACCTTTATGTTTTCTTATATATATAAATGATATGAGTAAAGGAGTGGAATCGGAGGTAAGGCTTTTTGCGGATGATGTTATTCTCTATAGAGTGATAAATAAGTTACAAGATTGTGAGCAACTGCAACGTGACCTCGAAAATGTTGTGAGATGGACAGCAGGCAATGGTATGTTGATAAACGGGGCTAAAAGTCAGGTTGTGAGTTTCACAAATAGGAAAAGTCCTCTGAGTTTTAATTACTGTGTTGATGGAGTGAAAGTTCCTTTTGGGGATCATTGTAAGTATCTAGGTGTTAATATAAGGAAAGATCTTCACTGGGGTAATCACATAAATGGGATTGTAAATAAAGGGTACCGATCTCTACACATGGTTATGAGGGTGTTTAGGGGTTGTAGTAAGGATGTAAAGGAGAGTGCATATAAGTCTCTGGTAAGACCCCAACTAGAGTATGGTTCCAGTGTATGGGACCCTCACCAGGATTACCTGATTCAAGAACTGGAAAAAATCCAAAGAAAAGCAGCTCGATTTGTTCTGGGTGATTTCCGACAAAAGAGTAGCGTTACAAAAATGTTGCAGTGTTTGGGTTGGGAAGAATTGAGAGAAAGAAGAAGAGCTGCTCGACTAAGTGGTATGTTCCGAGCTGTCAGCGGAGAGATGGCGTGGAATGACATTAGTAGACGAATAGGTTTGAATGGCGTTTATAAAAGTAGGAAAGATCACGATATGAAGATAAAGTTGGAATTCAAGAGGACAAACTGGGGCAAATATTCATTTATAGGGAGGGGAGTTAGGGATTGGAATAACTTACCAAGGGAGATGTTCAATAAATTACCAATTTCTTTGAAATCATTTAGGAAAAGGCTAGGAAAACAACAGATAGGGAATCTGCCACCTGGGCGACTGCCCTAAATGCAGATCAGTACTGATTGATTGATTGAGGTGACGCTCCGATGCTCATTTCTCTGAAGCAAGAACAGCACTATGTGGTGGTAGTAAAAATTTTCCATCATGCCACGTCCCCAGAATGAATTGAAAAGGTGGTATATATTTCATACCACCATGCTTCAAAGATTTACGTAAGGCCATCCTTCTTACTTTCCCAATCCTAGCCCTGCCCCATCCTTATGTCACCGAAAACGTTCGATGTACTGGAGCGACGTTAAACAACCAGAAAAAAAAAATCTCCCTCGGCCATTCTGTAAGGAGTTTAACTACTTCAGTACTGAGAAGGTACGGAGTATGGCAGCTCCCTTGCCAATCATAGCTTCCACGTAATTGAATGTGAGAGATTAAAAACGAAAATATTCCATGCAGCACTGAAGACAACTGTGTATTTTTTAACTTGGGGACAAATGTATGCAAAAACTTACAATTACAAGAGAATATTTAAAGAATCATAGTAACTAAGCTAACAGAGCTATTTTAAAATATTTTCCTTATATTTTACGCTGTTGTTGTTTGAGTCATCAGTCCATAGACTGGTTTGATGCAGCTCTCCATGCCACCCAATCCTGTGCTAATTTTTTCATTTCTACGTAACTATTGCGTCCTACATCTGCTCGAATCTGCCTGTCATATTCATACCTTGGTCTACCCCTACCGTTCTTACCACCTACACTTCCTTCAAAAACCAACTGAACAAGTCCTGGGTGTCATAAGATGTGTCCTATCATTCTATCTCTTCTTCTCGTCAAATTTAGCCAAATCGATCTCCTCTCACCAATTCGATTCAGTATCTCTTCATTCGTAATTCGATCTATCCATCTCACCTTCAACATTCTTCTGTAACACCACATTTCAAAAGCTTCTATTCTCTTTCTTTCTGAGCTAGTTATCGTCCATGTTTCACTTCCATACAATGCCACGCTCCACACGAAAGTCTTCAAAAACATCTTTCTAATTCCGATATCAATGTTTGAAGTGAGCAAATTTCTTTTCTTAAGAAAGCTCTTCCTTGCTTGTGCTAGTCTGCATTTTATGTCCTCCTTACTTCTGCCATCGTTAGTTATTTTACTACCCAAGTAACAATATTCATCTACTTCCTTTAAGACTTCGTTTCCTAATCTAATATTTCTTACATCACCTGCCTTCGTTCGACTGCACTTCATTACTTTTGTTTTGGACTTATTTATTTTCATCTTGTACTCCTTACCCAAGACTTCATCCATACCATTCAGCAACTTCTCGAGATCTTCTGCAGTCTCAGATAAAATAACAATATCATCGGCAAATCTCAAGGGTCTGATTTCCTCTCCTTGGACTGAGATTCCCTTTCCAAACTTCTCTTTGATTTCCTTTACTGCCTGTTCTATGTAAACATTGAAAAGGAGAGGGGACAAACTGCAGCCTTGCCTCACTCCTTTCTGGATTGCTGCTTCTTTTTCAAAGCCCTCGATTCTTATCACTGCAGACTGATTTTTATACAGATTGTAGATAATTCTTCGTTCTCGGTATCTGATCCCTATCATCTTCAGAATCATAAATAGCTTGGTCCAATCAATATTATCGAATGCCTTTTCTAGATCTACAAATGCCATGTACGTGGGCTTGTCCTCCTTGATTCGATCCTCTAAGATCAGTCGTAAAGTCAGGATTGCTTCACGTGTTCCTACATTTCTTCTGAAGCCAAACTGATCTTCTCCCAACTCAGCTTCAACTTGTTTTTCCATTCTTCTGTAAATAATACGTGTTAAAATTTTGCAGGCATGAGATACTAAACTAATGGTGCGGTAGTTTTCACACGTGGCAGCACCGGCTTTCTTGGGAATAGGTATAACAACATTCTGTCGAAAATCGGATGGGACTTCTCCTGTCTCATACATCTTGCACACTAAATGAAATAACCTTGCCATGCTAGTTTCTCCTAAGGCAGTCAGTAATTCAGAGGGAATATCATCAATTCCAGGTGCCTTGTTCCTATTTAGGTCACTCACAGCTCTGTCAAACTCTGACCTCAAAATTCGGTCTCCCATTTCATCAGCATCAACAGCCTCATGTTCCAGAACGAAATTATCTACATGTTTACCTTGATACAACTGTTGGATATGCTCCTGCCATCTTTCTGCTTTGTCTTCTTTCCCTAGAAGTGGCTTTCCGCTCTTAATATTCATGCACCTAGATTTCCTTTCTCCAAAGGTTTCCTTGATTTTCCTGTATGCAGCATCTACCTTTCCCAGGACCATACAGCCTTCGACATCCTTGCACTTCTCCTTCAGCCATTCTTCCTTAGCTACCTTGCACTTTCTATCCACTTCATTCTTTAATCGCCTGTATTCTTTTCTGCCCTCTTCATTTCTAGCATTCTTGTATTTTCGTCGTTCATCAATCAGGTCTAGTATCTCGTGAGTCATCCACTGATTCTTAGTTGATCTTTTCTTCCTTCCTAACATTTCTTCAGCAGCCCTACTGACTTCATTTTTCATGACTCTCCACTCTTCCTCTATAGTGTTTCCTTCAGCCTTTTCATTTAGTCCTTGTGCAACATGTTCGTTGAAACAATCCCTCACACTCTTTTCTTTCAACTTGTCTAGATCCCATCTTTTTGCATTCTTTCCTTTCTTCAATTTCTTCAACTTCAGATGGCATTTCATGACCAACAAGTTGTGGTCAGAGTCCACGTCTGCTCCTGGGAAAGTTTTGCAATCCAACACCTGGTTTCTGAATCTCTGCCTAATTATAATGAAGTCTATTTGATACCTTCCAGTGTCTCCAGGTCTCGTCCACGTATACAGCCGTCGTTTGTGGTGTTTGAACCAAGTATTGGCAAGGACTAAATTATGATCAGTGCAGAATTCAACCAGCCGACTTCCTCTTTCGTTCCTTTGCCCCAATCCAAATTCTCCTACTGTACTACCTTCTCTTCCTTGGCCTACCACTGCATTCCAGTCTCCCATCACAATTAGATTCTCATCACCTTTTACATATTGTATTAAATCTTCTATCTCCTCATATATTCTTTCAATTTCTTCATCATCCGCTGAACTAGTAGGCATATAGACCTGCACTATTGTGGTGGGCATTGGTTTGGTGTCTATCTTGACGACAATAATTCTTTCACTATGCTGGTCGTAGTAGCTTACCCGCTGCCCTGTTTTCTTATTCATTATTAAACCAACTCCTGCATTTCCCCGGTTTGATTTCGTGTTGATAATTCGGTAGTCGCCTGACCAAAAATCATGTTCTTCCTGCCAACGTACTTCACTTATACCAACAACATCTAACTTTAGCCTATCCATCTCCCTTTTCAGATTCTCTAACCTACCACAACGATTCAAACTTGTAACATTCCACGCTCCGACTCGCAGAATGTCAGTATCCATCTTCCTGATGATCGCCCCCTCTCGTGTAGTCCCCACCCGGAGATCCGAATGGGGGACTAGTTTACCTCCGGAATATTTTACCCGGGAGGAAGCCATCATCAGTACATCATTCATACAGAGAGAGCTGCATGTCCTCGGGAGGTAGTTACGGCTGTAGTTTCCCGTTGCTTTCAGCCGTGTAGCAGTATCAACACAGCTAAGCTATGTTGAGTATTATTACAAGGCCGTATCAGTCAATCATCTAGACTGCCGCCCTTGCAACTACCGAAAGGCTGCTACCCCCCTTTCGATTAACCATTCGTTAGTCTGGTCTCTCAACAGATACCCATCCGATATGGTTGCACCTGCGGCTCGGCTATCTGCATCATTGGGACACGCAAGCCTCCCCACCGCGGCAAGGTCACATGGTTCGCAGAGGAGGATTTTACGCTAAAGGGAGCAAAATATGCTGGAATCTTTCCTTTCTTTAACTCAATTAAATAACAGTGCTTAAAGGTAGAAATTGATATTCTACAAAATTATCACCATATTTATTTAAAACGCCATGACTTATACTTAAAATACCTATTTTTCTTGTCCTCTGGTTCAATTCGTTCGTTCGTAATCAGTTTACCCTCCAGGGTCGGTTTTTCCCTCGGACTCAGCGAGGGATCCCACCTCTACCGCCTCAAGGGCAGTGTCCTGGAGATTCAGACTTTGGGTCAGGGATACAACTGGGGAGAATGACCAGTACCTCGCCCAGGCTGCCTCGCCTGCTATGCTGAAGAGGAGCCTTGTGGAGGGATGGGAAGATTGGATGGGGCAGGCAAGGAAGAGGGAAGGAAGTGGCCGTGGCCTTAAGTTAGGTACCATCGCGGCATTTGCCTGGAGGAGAAGTGGGAAACCACGGAAAACCACTTCCAGAATGGCTGAGGTGGGAATCGAACCCACCTCTACTCAGTTGACCTCCCGAGGCTGAGTGGACCCCGTTCCAGCCCTCGTACCACTTTTCAATTTTCGTGGCAGAGTCGGGAATCGAACCCGGACCTCCGGGGGTGGCAGCTAATCACGCTAACCACTACACCACAGAGGCGGACCTCTGGTTCAATTACAAGATTATATTTAGTTTAAGGTAAAAAAATGTCAACATAAAGTCCATGTTACAAAAGGCTTGAAACAATAAGCACTGTCCTCGTCCCCATTAGAAGCTGACCACAATAAGATCTGATTCTAGAAGTTTTAGTTGTAATCAGGACATAATGAAGGACTTTAGCAACATCTTCGAGCTTATCCTTCCTCATGGAAACCACCCTTCGTACCCTTTGACAGTAGGAAGTATAACGTTATCACCCTTGCACAGCTTAAACACATCATTGTTTAAACCATAACTAAACTCATAGCTGGTTACATAACACATATTTTGTATAGGTTAATTTGGAAGTTTGTTTCCTTTCCAAATCTTTCGTTGTTTTGTTAAACAATGCCTTGAAGTTGCCCACTTCCTGATTTGGCATAGGCTTTACAAACATCCTTCTTTCCATTGTTGGGCGCGTCTTCACTTAATAATTGAAATGGCTATTAATTTTATTTTCATCTCAATAAGGAAACGTTTCCCTTTTTAATATCACCAATTCAATTACAAGAAGGCATAGGCCTACGAACACAATTACCACAGCCATGTATGTTATCAGACTGACTCACACAAACTACCAGTACGGTGCAGTTGATTGAGACGTCCCAAGCCTCTTACGGGAAGCAACAACAAACAAACAAATAAACAAACATTTATGTGCACGTCCGCCTCTGTGGTGTAATGCTTAGTGTAATTAGCTGCCACCCGCGTAGGCCCGGGTTCGATTCCCGGCTCTGCCACGAAATTTGAAAAGTGTACGAGGGCTGGAACGGGGTCCACTCAGCCTCGGGAGGTCAACTGAGTAGAGGTGGGTTCGATTCCCACCTCAGCCATCCTGGAAGTGATTTTCCGTGGTTTCCCACTTCTCCTCCAGGAAAATGTCTGGATGGTACCTAACTTAAGGCCACGGCCGCTTCCTTCCCTCTTCCTTGTCTATCCCTTCCAAACTTCCCATCCCCCGCAAGGCCCCCTGTTCAGCATAGCAGGTGGGGCTGCCTGGGGAAGTACTGGTCATCCTCCCCAGTTGTATCCCCCGACCTACAGTCTGAAGCTTCAGGACACTGCCCTTGAGGCGGTAGAGGTTGGAACCTTCGATGAGTCCGAGGGAAAAACCGACCCTGGAGGGTAAACAGATAAGCAAGTTGCTTTACGTCGCACCGACACAGATAGGTTTTATGGCGACGATGGGACAGGAACGGGCTAGGAGTGGGAAGGAAGCGTCCGTGGCCTTAATTAAGGTACAGCCCCAGCATTTGCCTGGTATGAAAATGAGAAACCACGGAAAACCATCTTCAGGGCTGCCGACAGTGGGGTTCGAACCCACTATCTCCCGAATGCAAGCTCACAGCTGCGTGCCCCAAAGCGCACGGCCAACTCACTCGGTTGAACACATAGACTAGTATTATATATCAACCTTCATTGCGGTCTGATTATCAACAGAAGTGTCTGTAGTGATCTACCTTTGAGAATATAATTCCTAAGAATGGGTATCATATTATCCTTTGGAACTCCGCTGCACGTCTTCTCTATACTTACATGTGACTGCCTTTCCATCTAACAAAAGTTTCTCTATTACATCGCTATCACTCCTCTCCTAAACTCCGGTTTGACAACTCCTTCATTCTCAAAACAAATAATAAAAATAATAGTAATATTTGCTTTACGTCACACTAACTACTTTTGCGGTTTTAGGAGACGCCGAAGTGCCGGAATTTCGTCCCGCAACAGTTTTTTCCGTGCCAGTAAATCTACCGACACGAGGCTGACGTATTTGAGTACCTTCGAATAACACCGAAATGAGCCAGGATCGAACCTGCCAAGTTGGGGTCAGAAGGCGTGCGCCTGCACTCAACCCGGCGTTCTCAACACCTCTATGAAGGAAAGTAAGCATGTTGCTTCTAGGACGTGACGACCGAGTGATGCCGTCTTAAGCTGTTAATTAGAGTGGCCGCGGTTCAACTTCTGACTAGTGAACAGGGGGTTTTGGACTTGAGAAATCACATCTCTGTAATTCAGATTCCGCGTAAAACTGGCTGAGATCACGATGTTAGAAAAACAAGTTTGTTTGCTTTGGACTTCGTTTCTTCAAGCTGCTTTACGTCGCACCAACACAGGTAGGTCTTTGTGGTGACGAAGGGATAGGAGAAGGCTAGGAGTGGGGAGGAAGCGAACGTTGCCTTAACTAAGGTACAGCCCCAGTATTTGCCTGGTGTGAAAATGGAAAACCACGGAAAACTATTTTCAGGGCTACCGACAGTGGGATACGAACCTACTATCTCCCAAATGCAAGCTCACAGCTCGCCCCTAACTGCACGTTCGAGATATTTATCGTAAGATAGCTTTGCTGCAGACCAAAGCGGTACGATCTCTGCTCCAAGACACTTTCCAGTCAGTCTCCATAATGAGCTCGTCTAGTGAAGTCGCGATGTATTGGTATTTAAACAGGGTGACTATTCCTCCTTTTGACGGACATGTCCTACATTGTAACCTTCTGTCCGGTGTCCCGGAGGAATTACAAAATGTCCTCCATTTTTTGATGATAATAATTTCAGCTGTTATGTTTTGGTGACTTGCTTTCAAAGCCATCTTGTATTTAGAAATTCCACCACAAAGTGGCATGTCAGTAAGTGCTATAAGTATATTTTAAGTTAGCAAAGTGTTTTGAAGAAGATACGTTCATCAGAAAAAATACTGTTAAGTACATAATGGCTGCGCCCACTAAATCACTTTTTAATTGCTTTTATGTTTATGGCATCTGGTCATCCTGTATTTTAAGAACTGAAGTAAGAGAAGAAAGTATTGGGTGCGTCCGTATAATGTAATTAATGTACTAATTAAATTAACTTCTACTGCATAGTCTTCCAAGCAAAATCTGTCACCTCGGCTTCATTATAATCTTTACGATTGTAATTCAGTAATAATCAATGCTTGTCAACAGTGTTGTTTGTCCACCCGTAAGTCCCTTTTCTTCATACTGGGTCGGGGATGAAGTGAAATGAATTTTTATGGCATGCTTTTTCGGCCGGATGAACTTCCTAACACCAACCTTCATCTAAAGAAGATGAATGAAAAATGAAATTGGGTAAGGGGTGGGATGAATTGGCTGTCGCCTATGAACTGGATTTGTCCCGACATTTGCCTGGAATTGAAAATGGGAAAGCACAGTAAACCATTCTCAGGACAGGTGACGATGGGTTTCGAACCCACGCGTTTCCCGATGCACAACATGGATAGCCGTAGCGCGTGAACTTGCAGTCATTCCGCTCAGCTTTCTTGAACAGTATTAATGAAGGTGTAGTGGTTAGTGTGATTAGCTGCCACCCCCGGAGGTCCGGGTTCGATTCCCGGCTCTGCCACGAAGTTTGAAAAGTGGCACGAGGGCTGGAACGGGGTCCACTTAGCCTCGGGAGGTCAGCTGAGTAGAAAGGGGTTCGATTCCGACCTCAGCCATCCTCGAAGTGGTTTTCCGTGGTTTCCTCCAGGTACCTAACTTTTGGCCCTGGCCACTTTCTTCCCTCTTCCTTGTCTATCCCTTCCAATCTTTCCATCCCCTCACAAAGCTTCTGTTCAGAACAGCAGGTGAGGCCGCCTGGGCGAGGTACTGGTCCTCCTTCCGCAGTTGTATCTCCCGACCCAAAGTCTCACGCTCCAGGACACTGTCCTTGATGGGGTAGAGGTGGAATCCCTCGCTCAGTCCGAGGGATAAACCAACCCTGGAGGGTAAACGGACTAAGAATGAAAGGAAGATGTCGTTATCGTACTGGTGTACAGCCGGCCTAACTCGATAGCTGGTGATTGTAGGATGGTGTTACTGCTTCCAGCGTTCAATCACGTGATACGTTATTTAAACCCCATGCTTAATTTTCAATATTGTTTTTACGTCCCATTAACTACTTTTGGCGATTTTGGGAGGCGCCGAGGTGCCGGAATTTTATCCCGCAGGAGTTCTTTTACGTACCTTTAAATCTACCGACACGAGGCTGACGTATTTGTGCACCTTCAAATACCACCGGACTGAGCTAGGATCGAACCTGCCGAGTTGGGGTCAGAAGGCCAGCGGCTCAACCGTCTGAACCAAGCAGCCCAAACCCCATGTTTATCTTGTCACTCTTGCCATCATATCCCGCCTACTGCTATTTCTTGATGGATGAAATATTTTGTCATTTGTGTCTTAGCAAAGGCCAGAGTAAAATGCAGGTTCCACTGAAGTCTCAGTCTCATTTGTGGCCGTGACAGTGTGGAGGTTGCGGTCGTACTGAGTACGGTAATAACATTTGGAGCACAACTAGTGTGTCTGGATGTTATGAAAGATGTTACTCGTAGGGACAGTCAGACTGCAATAGTACTTTCTGGCACAGTGAGAAAAGCAATTCCAAACAACCTCGCTTCTTAGCATGCCTTGTATATCCCGTTTTAGTGCTGCCATCAGTTTTTTTCCGAGGTTTTCCTACAACCACATAACCTTTGTTGGTGTTATTTGAGGATCCAACCAGCCTCCGGGCTGAAGACTTAACAGACGCCATCCAATCCTCCTGTGTATTAAATATTCTGCTCAAATCATTAACCATGATTATTTATCCATCCACATTCTAATTACACTGAATTTTAAGATCCCAAATATAATTAGCGTAGATTCGTGTAGCATTAAGCTGGTTTTCAAAGTATCTCACACGTCTGTTCAGTGCTTCCCTGCGATCTACAGTAAGTTCACCTGAGTGATTCATGTCATTATGCCACCAATTCTAATAGTTCAAATATTTTGCTACTACTTGGCATGTTCGATCCTGGCTCAGTCCGGTGATATTTGAAGGTGCTCAAATACGTCGGCCTCGTGTTGGTAGATTTATTGGCACGTTAAAGAACTGCTGTGGGACGAAATTCAGGCACCTCGGCGTCTCCGAAAACCGTAAAAGTAGTTTCTGGGACGTAAAGCCAATAACATTATTAGTTTGCTAAGGGCTGACACAACCGTTCTAGGTTATTTCGAAGTTTCCCCCAACCATCGCTTTCCGAACTTTAGAACTATTTGTTTTGATCTATTCATTTTCTCAGCCATTATCTCTGTAATATCTTCACAATTGGCCTTCACTGCTACCTGTTGTTTGGAAATAAATGGCCATTTTCATATCTCACACTACTGCTGACATTTTGAATGGAGTAGCCTATACATACTTGGTTTACAGTATTTTAAAAAGGATCCACCTGCTGGTCTACTTGTGATTGACAAGAACAGGAGTATATGATGTAAGGGCTGGTTATGGAAAAGAGAGTCCATCTCCATGGCTAAATTGTTAGCGTGCTGGCCTTTGGTCACAGGGGTCCCGGGCTCGATTCCCGACAGGGTCGGGAATTTTAACCATAATTGGTTAATTTTGCTCGCACGGGAGCTGGATGTATGTGTCATCTTCATCATCATTTCGTCCTCATCACGACGCGCAGGTCGCCTACGGGCGTAAAATCAAAAGATCTGCATCTGGCGAGCCGAACTTGTCCTCGGACACTCTCGGCACTAAAAGCCATACGCCATTTAATTTCCATTTCATGGGAAACGGACAAGTGGTCTCATATTGATCTTTGTCCTGTTCTATGGCAAAATGGTTAGCGTACTGGCCTTTGGTCACAGGGGTCCCGGGTTCGATTCCCGGCCGGGTCGGCGATTTTAGCCTTAAATGGTTAATTCCCTTGGCTCAGGGACTGGGTGTTTGTACTGTCCCCAACATCCCTGCAACTCACACACCACACATAACATTATCCTTCACCACAATAACATGCAGTTACCTACACATGGCAGATGCCGCCCACCCTCATCGGAGGGTCTGCCATACAAGGGCTGCACTCGGCTAGTAATAGCCACACGAAATTGTATATTGATCTTTTAAACATGCTCAAAGATACAAGAGAAGAAGTCTGAACATTTTCTGTGAATGCCAGATAGAAATTTGTTGAAAATTATTTATTATTATTATTATTATTATTATTATTATTATTATTATTATTATTATTATTATTATTATCATTTCTGATAACATGTTAGATTAACCTGGTTAAGTTAAGTATACCGTAACGAAGAGAGTATGTTCCTAACTTTGCCAGAGGATATAAACATAATATCCGTTTACCTACCTATATTATAATTATTTTCTTCCTATTTTCATGCCACATAGTATTATGTGTAACTTGTGACTAGAACATCAAGGTTGGATTTCGTATTTCCTCTTGGTCGGTGAGAGCGAGTTGGCCGTACGGTTAGGGTCGCGCAGCTGTGAGCTTGCATTCGGCAAATGCCGCTGCCTTGACATTTGCACGGGACGCCAAACATTCCAGAAAATTACTAAGCATGGAAATGTCAAAAAGTGGCAGTTGCACGGAGGACCAAGGAGGGGTGGAATGCAGAAGCAGGGGGGAGGAAGACCCACTCGGTACATCGATAGATAGATAGATAGATAGATAGATAGATAGATAGATAGATAGATAGAAGCCTTTAGAGTTCATTGCTACAGCTGATACCTGGTGTTCCACGTTGAAATTGTGATACTTATTGTTCTACAGCCATGGAGTTCACCAAGGCCACCAAGGGGGAACCTATGTTGATTTACAACAGACATCACTACATTGTGGACTATACCAATAAATATCTACTGACTTACTACCGCGTAGATTTCAAGAAAAGTAAATGTAAAGTAATAATAATAATAATAATAATAATAATAATAATAATAATAATAATAATAATAATAATCATCATCATCATCATTATCATCATCATCTTCTTCTTCGTCTTCTTCTACCGCTTTTCCCGCACCTGTAGGGTCGTGGTGCAAACTGTGTCGCACATGTGGATTTGGCCCTGATTTACAGGCCGGATGCCCTTCCTGATGCCAAACCTATATGGAGTGATGTAATCACTATTGCACGTTTCCGTGGTGGTTGGTAGTGTAGTGTGTTGTCTGAATATGAAGAGGAAAGTGTTGGGACAAATACAAACACCCAGTCTCCGGGCCAGAAGAATTAATCAGAGGCGATTAATATCCCCGACCCGGCCGGGAATCGAACTCGGGACCCTCTGAACCGAAGGCCTCAACGCTGACCATTCAGCGAATGTGTCGGACAATAATAATAATAATAATAATAATAATATTTTATTCATTTACGTCCCACTAACTACTTGTACGGATTTCGTAGACGCCGAGGTGCCGAATTTTGTCCCGCTGGAGTGCTTTTACTTGCCGGCAAATCTACCGACACAGGGTTGACGTATTTAAGCACCTTCAAGTATCACCGGACTGAGTCAGGATCGAACCTGCCAACTTGGGCTCCGAAAGCCAGCGCCTCAACGGTCTGAGCCACTCAGCCCGGCTGTAAAGGAAGAATATCAAGGTAGTTTTAGGCGAGAGTATGAAGGAAACGGAGAGTATGATTTCAACAATTTACACCGAAGAGGTAGGCCAGGTCTTCAATCGAGGTTATGAGAAGTGCTGTACGTCTCTGTTAATACCGGAGTTTGTGAAAATTGAGGCTCCGTTGAAATGTCACCATCTATGTCTGACTCACCAAGTAGCAAGCACTGTTAGGTAGAGCGAAGGGCTCCGTGCAAGTGTTCCAACGCCCCCATTCCTCCGTCGCCGAAAACCTTCGATGTGCTAGTGCGACGTAAAACATGTAGCAAAACTAAACAAAAACAAAAGAAGCCTGAAATACGACAATTTTAGTACATGGACACTTTCTTGGGACGAACCCGAACCCATTTTCTTCGACTTATTGACGTTCCTCGCTTCCATACGGAAAATTTGTTTCAACGAAGTAACTCTCGCAGTTAAAAGCGCTAAATCTGCTAGGGGCATCTTCCCTTGCGTCATTCTTGGCAATACGAGTAATGCCTATTCTCGGTTATATATGTCTTTGTATTGACTTCGCCTCACTTTCTAAGAGAAGGAAAACCTCTGGAAGCCTCTACAAAATTCATCAGGAAGCCAGGATGCATGAAGTTCACAGTGTCTGCCATCCCGTGTACTGTATTTATCAACCGCTTGGTCTCATATCCACTCAGGCGGTCAGAACGGTTTGTACAGTGGACAGGAAGGCCATGTTCGCACCACCCACTACACAAACGCGAACATGGCCACTCCATGAAGCAAGTTTTCCAACTCGAAAGGAATCCATGTTCGCTACGAACATGTTTCGTGAGACAAAACAGGCATAAGCGGTCTTGGTTAAGGCCAAGTTCGCCGAACCATGCTCCTATGAGTACAGGCCGTTGTAGTCCCGTCCCTGATGATGATGATGCGTGTTGTTTTAAGGGCCCTAACATCGAAGGTCATCGGCCCCTAATAGTACGAAATGAAATTTAAAAAATTTAAAGGCATCCACTGACCAAAATAAAAATAAAAAATGTCATGAAGAATGAATGGATGGATGGACAGGAACCCAACGAAACAAAAAACAAAAAAAACTAACAAAAACTAGTGGATCAGACTCAAAACAGATCGAAAATAACATTATTACCGACCAAGGAACCACTTATAAAGCACAATGATGCTTGGTGTCTAAAGGGGTGCAAGGCCCCACAGAATGGTACATGTCGCGAGTAGAATAGAACCATGGTATGTGTCATGTTGGGGTACTAATCAATAGTAGCGAAGACTCACGGTGTTCCACAAAAGATGGTACTACTCACCAGTATTGCAATACGTAGAAGTAACGCAGACCTATGGTGTGTCTCACACAATGGAGCCACACATAGCCAACGCAAACCGGTAAGGCTCCCCAGCCAGGTGTACTAAACACGGGCGCCGGTATTCCCGTGGTGTTCCTCACATAGTGGGTACTAATCACAGGCAACGCAGACCCACGGTGCTGCTCATATAGTGGTACAACTCACAGGCTACGCCCAGACCCGCGGTATTGCTCACATGGGTACGACGCACGGGTACTGGAATCCACCAGGCCAGGCTTTTACTGCTACTAATCACAAACCTATTTCGTACCGAATTTAGTGGTACAACTCGCAAGTACAGGCAACCTATGGTGTCCCCGCGTGATGGTACGATTCAAAATTAGTTTCATGGTTCTAATTCAGTCAGCCCTTGGTCGCCCCTTTTAGTCGCCTCTTACGACAGGCAGGGGATACCGTGGGTGAATTCTTCGTCTGCCTCTCCCACCCACAGGGGGTCGTCCCTGATGAAGCAGGGCTCCCGTGAGAGAGCGAAGTCGCGGAGGGCACATTCTGCAGTATACTATTGTATTTCAGAAGGTGTCTTACAGACATAAATATATGGTAGTCTGCCGTGTTAAGGGAAATATGTGAAAACCGGGAGTAGTTCATACGTCAGGTCACTCAGCCTCTGTTCCGTAATGTATCCACGTAGGTTTTCGCGTAGTGTGCTAAAGTCCCTTCCTATTGCCCGCAGACGGCTGCTTTTTACACAGCTGCCGGCACAGTTCTTCAAATTCTGCTCGGTGCTAGGAGGAGATAACACCCAGAGCTCTCCAAAACACTAATAACAAAACATTATGTGGCGTCGTCTTTGGTTTGGGAAGTGTTTGGGAGTTTCAGCAACATCTAACAACTGCCAAAATGGCTTGTGATTATCGTATACGATCCACTTTCATCAGATGTTACATTGCAATCGGGAATGGGCTCATTCTGGGGATGAGCAACAGATCATTTCACATGTCCACTCACTGCTGCTTGTGACGCTCGCCAGTTCCTTGAGATATCCACTTTTCCATTTCTTGTCGGGCTGAGTGGTTCAGACGGTTGAGGCGCTGGCCTTCTGACCCCAACTTGGCAGGTTCGATCTTTTTTTTTGCTGTTTGCTTTACGTCGCACCGACACAGATAGGTCTTATGGCGACGATGGGATAGGAGAGGCCTAGGAAGTGGAAGGAAGCGGCCGTGGCCTTAACTAAGGCACAGCCCCGGCATTTGCCTGGTGCGAAAATGGGAAACCACGGAAAACCATATTCAGGGCTGCCGACAGTGGGGCTCGAACCCACTATCTGCCGATTACTGGATACTGGCCGCACTTAAGCGACTGCAGCTATCGAGCTGCAGGTTCGATCCTGCCTCAGTCCGGTGGTATTTGAAAGTGCTCAAATATGTCAGCCTCGTGTCGGTAGATTTACAGGCACGTAAAAGAACCTCTGCGGGACTAAATTCCGGCACCGCGGCGTCTCCGAAAACTGTTAAAATAATTAGTGAGACGTAAAGCAAATATTTATTTATTTCCATTTCTTCAATTTACCTATTTGCTGTTGATAGTTGGTAATGGTTGAAAAGGAAACGTTGAACTATTGACAAGTTCCTTGAGTGCAGTGCGTAGATTTGTCTCCACACATGACTTTAAAGCTTTCTTATCCACCCCTAACGTGCGTCCCCGGCCTTCGACAACTTGAAGACTCTGGTCCTGGCATGGAATTTTTTTTAAGCAAGCGACAGACTATCCTTTCTGAAGTTGACACTATGTCCCATGATCTCATCATATGACAAGACGTCCATTACACCGTTTGTTCAAAGTTTGAATTCATGCGGGGAAAAAATACCCATAAACCACACCGTTCCAATATCTTACACTGTGACTCGTCCAATGACATCTGCAATTACAATACATATGACTTAAAAGTTTTCTGTTGCGGCGACATTCTTATTTTTTTACACTTTGCTTTACGTCGCACCGACACAGATAGGTCTTATAGCGACAATGGGATAGGAAAGGACTAGGAGTGTGGAGGAAATGGCCGTGGCCTTAGTTAAGGTACAGCCTCAGCATTTGCCTGGTGTGAAAATGGGAAACCACGAAAAACTATCTTCAGGACTGCCGACAATGGGGTCCGAAACCAGCAGCGACCTTCAACGGGTATTACTCACAGCTATACCCGCAGTATTAGGCAGGAATATTTGAATTTGGGTATTGGCCATTTTGGCCATTTATTTCCAAATAACATATTGCTCAGTGATTCATCAATTTAGGAAATGTACATACTTTGTCTCCAAACTGAGTCATGTGGTATATAGGTAAGCTTACTTAGAAATTTATTTTGTGGTACTTGGGGCATAATAGGCAATGTTTTGTTACGCATACAAATGCATACCGGTATTTCAAGACATGAAAAATGAAAATCCACAGCCTGTTTCCAGTCATTCGACTGGGTCAGGAATGGAATGAATGAAGCCCCCATCTAGCGGCAAGGATAGGAATTGTGCCGGCTCCCGAAGACTGTCGCACTCCTCTGGGGGCAATGATGAATGACAGATGAAATGAAATGATATTGGAGAGTGTTGCTGGAATGAAATATGACAGGGAAAACCGGAGTACCCGGAGAAATACCTGTCCCGCCTCCGCTTTGTCCAGCACAAATCCCACATGGAGTGACCGGGATTTGAACCACGGAACCCAGCGGTGAGAGGCCGACGCGCTGCCGCCTGAGCCATGGAAGCTCCATATTTCAACAAGAGTAGTACGGTATATTATTCTTTTTATCGCTTATGAATGCATGTACTTCCTACCTATAGGTAGCCTTAACTCTTGTCTTTCCAATTTCTTGGAAACAAATTTGCATCTAACAAACGGACTCAACGTAGAATGTAAAATCCCTACCGCCTGCTTCACTGCACTGTACAAAAGCTCTCCTAATTTTAGCTGCTAGTGATATATTTTAATCAACTGGAAGGTACCATAGGTGCCTGTGAAAGACCAAGAGTGATATATCATCGGTAATTCCACTGACGGTTACCGTGATTACCTGCCACCCCTGGAAGCCCGGGTTCGGTTCCCGACTCTGCCACGAAATTTGAAAAGTGGTACGAGGGCTGGAACGGGGTCCACTCAGTCTCCGGAGGTCAACTGAGTAGAGGGGGGGGGGGTGCGGGGTTCGATTCACTCCTCAGTCATCCTCGAAGTGGTTTTTCTGTGATTTCCCACTTCCCCCTCAGGCAAATGCCGGGATGGTACCTAACCTAAGGCCACGGGCGCTTCCTTCCCTCTTCCTTGTCTATCCCTCCCAATCTTCCTGTAGCAGGGGTACAACTTCCACCGAGCTCGATAGCTGCAGTCGCTTAAGTGAGGCCAGTATCCAGTATTCGGGAGATAGTAGGTTCGAACCCCACTGTCGGCAGCCCTGAAAATGGTTTTCCGTGGTTTCCCATTTTCACACCAGGCAAATGCTGGGGCTGTACCTTAATTAAGGCCACGGCCGCTTCCTTCCCACTCCTAGCCCTTTCCTGTCCCATCGTCGCCGTAAGACCTATCTGTGTCGGTGCGACGTAAAACAACTAGCAAAAAAAAAAAAAAAAAGGTACAACTTCCCCGGCTGTTTAAATTGCGTGCCTTCTCGAAGGCAATCTATGCCAACGGACTTGAACTTGTAACCTTCCAAAGATTTTGTCGTCTACCGTTAGATGGCTAGACCATCGCTTTATAATTATTTGATAAAGTAATGTTTATTTGAACTTTGTAAACCTGGTTCTGAGGATTGTTTTCCTTTAATGTACCTAAGTTGGCAACACTTCAGCTAGTTCCTCATCGATTGTAATCAACCTATCAGATACTTGGAAATATAATCTGTAGCCAGTTAAAACGGGGTGTGTGTACAGGAATCCAGCCTATCAGTAAAGAGTTCTGGAAGCAAGGCACTTTGAGACCATTTTGTCCATAATACCCCAGTACTTGGGAGTGCGACTCGACCTAAGGGATGCAGGGCGAGGCTTGCGTGAGGAAGATCCAGCGGCACAAGGTAATGGCAGAATTTACGTAGATATGTGATAGCTTCTGCGGATAGTTTTAGGGGAAGGTTTCAACCTCTTTTCTTTTAATATAATGTTGTAAACTTGTAGTTTTAAATGTAGAATTTTCGGTAAGTCTGAGGACTCTGGTTGTATTCCCTACTGGGAAATATGTAATGTAAGGGAACAAAGAGTGATGGCCCACTGTCGTTTCCCATTCAACCTCGCATTGGGTGACTAAAGCTTTCAACCTCTAAATTTCGTAAATCTTGTCTTGGCATTAATGTTTCTACTTTATCATCCCTCTGTAGTATAGGATTAGCCTCTGTATCTTCCGGCCGTAAGCCTGCTTAGGGTTTTAACATTTATTTAAGGAGTGCAGGTGTTTCGCCTCCTTGTCTTTTGTTTATGGCCGGTTATGTACAACCTTTCCTTTTTTTCATTCAGGCCTAATAGTATGGGCAATTACGCCTCTGTGTCTCCTGTATTATTCTTAGAGTAACTGTTTCTTCGATTTTGGATCCCTTTAGAACAGTGATCAATGCTATTGTGAATTAATTTTAAAAACTTTAAAGTGAGGTCACCCGATGTGGCCTAGAGTAATTTCGGTGTATCAAAGGAAACTGGCTTCCTCTGCGAGGCTAGACTAGGGTATTTCGGAGCTCAGGCTCCTGAGTAGCGTACCTTCTGGGAGGAAATCGTGCTTTTGTAAATATTCTTCCTGTAAATGTGAATCAACAAATTGATAATTATATCAAGTTTTGTACCTGATTTTTGAACTTCTAAATCCCTATTATTGTTAGAGCTGACAAGCTTATCAATAATCTGTTCTATTTGCGTCTTTTTCATTCAGATTTTCTATCTCTCAATTTTAACAAAAGGAAATAAATAACATTTGTTGTGTTAAGTCCTGCGCTAGTTAATTCCTTGTCAATCCTCACGCTTCTTATCCCTCTGTGAACAACGCAAACCCCGTAACACTTCACATCCCCCACAAGGCCCCTGTTCAGCACAGCAAGTGAGGCCACCTGGGCGTAGTACTGGTCCTCCTCCCCAGTTTTATCCCTCGACACAAAGTCTCACGCACCAGGATACTGCCCTTGAGGTGGTAGAGGTGGGATCCAGCGCTGAGTCAGAGGGAAAAACCAACCCTGGAGGGTAAACGGATTAACCCTCTACTGCATAGTGTTGTCATGAGGCAACCTGTGTAAATGGATACAGATTGTGGACAGAGGTAGATTTACGGCACACTTTCAACTGTATGGTCAATCTAACACATATAGCAGTGACGCCTTGCAACCAAAGGTACTCCTTCCACCCTGTCAAAATCCACACGTACCAACCACCGTTTATTTTCCCGTACCTCTGGCTCATCCTCAAAGAAATTACTGACCTACGGTCGTGCAAGTATATTTGCGCCGTGCAATACGTACCCATGGCCAGTAGGCAGTAATATTTGTTATTTGAATGTTAAAAGCTTAACGCAAAGTAGCGAGAAAGCAAGCAAATGTTTATCTTAACTCCTACTCCGCGGTGAAGTAGGAGGGCCACCAGCCGAATGCGCGGCTCTTTGAAAGTAGATGAAATGGCGTATGGCTTTTAGTGCCGGGAGTGTCCGAAGACAAGTTCGGCTCGCCAGGTGCAGGTCATTTGATTTGACGCCCGTAGGCGACCTGTGTTTGAAAGTAGATAATTAAGATATATAACGAGATATGTGTTTTGGGGAGTTTGCATTGTGCATACGTGAAAGGAAAGGAAGGTGTGTTGTGTGTCTGGCGCAGAGATCACGGCGAATACCAAGTGAGCCCCTGGAGCAGGTCCGCAGCCCACCCGCCATAGTTTCCCCCTGGAACACCCCGTTTATTGAGCAAAGAAAAATACATCATGTGCAGGATATACATATAAGATTGGGCAGAATAGTATTAGTGCCTCTTCTGCGGCATCTATGGAATGTCTTTGTGCATATTCGTTGCAGTCGAAAGCACATTAACATAATAATAAATAATTTCGTGTGGCTATTTCTAGCCGAGTGCAGCCCTTGTAAGGCAGACCCTCCGATGAGGGTGGGCGGCATCTGCCATGTGTAGGTAACTGCGTGTTGTTGTGGTGGAGGATAGTGTTATGTTGGTGTATGAGTTGCAGGGATGTTGGGGACAGCACAAACACCCAGCCCCCGGGCCATTGGAATTAACCAATTAAGGTTAAAATCCCCGATCCGACCGGGAATAGAAACCCGGGATCCTCTGGACCGAAGGTCAGTACGCTGACCATTCAGCCAACGAGTCGGACATAAACACCGGTGTAAAGCATAAGGATCATCGGAGCTTCTCGAATTTGGCTATATATAATGCGATCACTACCAGGAGCTGTGTTACGCCCACTACGGATGAAAGTGAGGATCTCTGGAGACGTGATGGGATCATTAAGGGGATGAGTATAGGGAAATGAAGAAAGGATGGTTGTAAGTGAGGGAGATTAGGTGGTAATTTTGGTATATGCTGGGTTCATCAGGGTGATCATGGAGAGGGTTGGTAGAAGGGGAAAGAATAGTGATATAATGGACGGCAAAGGCATCAGCTTCATCTTTATCGGTCAGGGGAGGGGTGGATGAAGTGCGGATCGGATAAATGTGGGAAGGGGTGTCCAAATTTGCGTCATGTGGCGAAAAGTGGTCCAGAATGCTCGAGAGTCATGTAGATTAGATGGCTCAGTACAGGCCGTCTTCCATTGTCGTAGCGTTGCTCGGTGTTGTCGTAAAGTAACAGGGTCGCAAGTTCGAATGCAGGAGTGATAGAAGTCATGGGGAAGTTGAAGTAGGGAGAGAGCTTTAAGAGGGATATGTGGTTTGGTAGGGTCGTTATGAATGCCGGGGTATATGCAGATGGTCGGCTTTGACAAGAGCGTGTTATACTCTTTCGATTAGGCAAAGGAGATTAAGTAGGGAAGTAGGGGAGTGGGGTTGATATGATATATTTAGGTACGGTTATGAGTGCTGGAGTGTGATCAGAGCCAAGTTCTAAGGATTTGGTGATGGTGGGAGAGAGAGCCACAGAAGGGGAAATAATAAGGTCATCAGGGGTAATGTTAGAAATAGGACGTGTAAGGAAAGGAAATTGGATTTTTACGCCCTGAAACTCAGAAAACTAGATCATGAAAGTCCATTTGTTGCGTTATGTGTAAGAATGAATATTAATGTCAGCAACAAAATATAATTTTGAAAAGTAGTATCGATGTATTTAAATAAAGGCAAGAGGGGTTGGTGTGCGGGGGTAAGATAAATAGTAACGAATACAAGAGATGGATCATTAGGTTAAAATGTTTCAATTATTAAGTATTCAGAGACATAATTCAGAAAATTATAGGAATATTGTTTGGTGGTAATATAATTCTTGACCCCAATAACCACGCCGCCGCGAGCTTCTTCAAGTTTATCAGCACGATAGAAATTGTATTGTGAGAATCGTGGTTGGAGTCTAGGGGTTAAACATGTTTCATTTAAAATAAAAACTTCGGGATCGTACAGTGGGAGGGAGGTGTCTAAGGGAGCGCGAATGGCATAAACAAATCTAATATTGGCAAAGTAAGCCTTGATTACTATATTAGCTAATCAAAGGAATTGCATTTAGGGGGGGGGGGGTGGGGGGAATGCAAAATGCATTTTGTCCCCGAATAGGCTACATCGAGATGAGTATTAAAAACCAATCACGCAGCCAATTGGATCTGGGTTAGGATGTGGGGTCGATTGAAGTGAAGGACGTTCTGAAGCACCATCGCTACAAAGCGGATGATGTTTTCATAACTGGGGGGGGGGGGGCAGTAGAGTGGAGGAGGAGGCTGGGGTGGGTAGGTCTTGGGATATAACAGGAATAATAGATTCAGGTTGGGAAGGATGGCGCATACCTGTTGCTGAATGCACGGGGTACCGGGTGGGTGGTCATAGCGCTGGCACCGGTCGCAGCGAATCCTCTGCGGCAGAGCCGAGCGGGAGGGTCCACCCGGTGGCGTCGTCCATAAATGACAGCACCATCTCGAAGGAGGACGTCCAGGGTATTGATATCATCGGACAGGATGCGAACAAGCGACGTGGGGCATCTCTCGTTGCGGATACGGATGATTTTGAAGATTTGGTGGCCCTCTAGCTGGAGTTGAGCGGCAACTTCATCATCCGTCCAATCGCGATCCACTCCGTAGGCAACCACGGACTTTATAGGGGATGGACGAGATGGCGGTGCTGGTCGTCGTGCAGGTTGTTGTTGGGCAATGATTGTGGCATAGGTATGAGGCCCAAACTGTCCCACCTCAATAGCCGTCACTAGGTGGTTGTCGAACGGCTTAGAAGTTTTAATATTGAAGTAACCGTCTCTAGTACGCTGGATCTCGACGTTGTAGTCCATATAATTGGGCGTGAACCGGCTTAAAGTCTGGTAGATGGTCCTTGTGTTAGCTTTTGCAGTATCTATGTGCATTAATTTGACCACACAGAGAGGTGCAGCTGGAAGCGGTGAAGGGGATGTACTATGCTGCGCTGCCGGATGTGAGGTGCCAGTGCAGGATTTTTAGCGACTTCGGCGAGACTCCTTACATTAGTTGGCAGGTAAGGTGTAGAATTCGCAGGCGGTGGTGATGAGCGTGGCGGCAGGTGGAAAGTAGCCACAATATTCCGTCCAGAGAGGTCCAAGAGTGGCTCGGTGAACCCATGGCACGTTCTGGAATGGAGCGAGAGGAAGTGTATGTTGAGCCTGAGGCTGCATCCCCACATACTTTCTTCCGTTCGCCATCAGGTGTTGAATACCACGGGCTTGCTATTGCTGCTCAGTTTCCATGGCTGGACTAGATGTTTCCGGAGACCTTGCACGAAGTCTAGGAGGCGACTGACTCATCACGAATGTAGAAGGTTCTCCTTGACACTGCATAGTTCTAAACGCTTCCACGCAGTTGTAGATGGAAAATCGTAGCGATGTCCCAAAGTTACCAACGACATAAGTTATATAGTACCGGCTGTAAAATCGCGAAAAATTGTATATACATCCCGTTATGGCAAACAAGATCACATACAAGTGTTAAGGTAATAGCCCCAGTTAAGAATGCTGTTGGTTCAGTATATCTAAAACACTGAACGTAAGTTGAACTTTAAAGTTCTAACTTTTCTTCACCAAACGGACACTAAAATTAATTCATGCAGTAGAGGGTTAAGAAAGAAAGAAAGAAAGAAAGAAAGAAAGAAAGAAAGAAAGAAAGAAAAAAAGAATTCCACTGACTTACAGAAGGTGGTATTCTGTATTGCAGTATACAAAGGCGACATATTTTCAAAGAACCTCACTTTTCTAGTTTCAGTCCGTATGCGCAGAGGACAAGCGAGTCACGTATGTCCTTAAAATGCTTAAAATACTAAGATAGAAGACTTCTAGAAGCGTGCATTTAAAATTCTAGATTGATGGCGATAAGACTACCAGGCACTTTTGGGAAAAGTATATTATACCGAATAAGAGACAATTTTGACCGCCTCTGTGGTGTAGGCCTAGTTGTTAGAGTGATTAGCTGCCACCCCTGGAGGCCCGGGTTCGATTCCCAGCTCTGCAACGAAGTTTGAAAAATGGTACGAGGCCTGGAACGGGGTCCACTCAGCCTCGGGAGGTCAATTGAGTAAATGTGGGTTCTATTCCCACCTCAGCCATTCTGGAAGTGGTTTTCCGTGGTTTACCACTTCTCCTCCAGGCAATTGCCGGGATGGTACCTAACTGAAGGCCACGGCCGCTTCCTTTCATCTTCCATGCCTATCCCTTCCAACTATATATTATTTCTGACTATATTTATTTCTGGCGTGACGTAAATCTGTATGCCACCCTGTCTGGGAAAGGGGTTCTTAATTCCGAAAAATAAATGTTCAGATTGTGTTTTCTGTAGCTTCAGAACTAGTTATCACAGTGCCAATAACTATCGTGTGCAATTCTCTTATTCCAAAGGCAATATATACCAGTTATTTTAGAGATGGAGCATCCACTACATGACTCCACCACATGAATGATAAGTAGTTGTTTGTTTGGAGTTTATAAGTAAATATACATAATTATTAGATAATGCTGTTAATAAACCTGCATTATAAGATTTAACATTTTGGTAATAAATAACTAAACAATAATAATTATTATTATAATGTACGTTCCACTAAACATCCACGAGTATTATTGCGTCCGCTAACCGATAACTTAACTGTGGGACAACACACCCGATTCATTTCACTTCGCGTACATTTTAAAATGAAAAATATATTTTAAAACCGGCAGCATACTTTGCAACATACTGAATATAAAAAGATTATTGAATTTCATAAGCCTCTGTAATAATTTTTTAGTCTCCTTCTTACCTTTTTCCTGTCTCACAGAAATTTAATAAGCATAAATTCATCTTTTAAATGCCTTGAGCAGTTTGGGAATACATATTTTGGCATGATTCGAGTTGAGTGGATGGCATTTACATAGAGTGAAGGAACAAAGTCATAAAAACTACGTTGTTTCCAAACCTAAGGAGTAATAAGGCTGGCACAAACATGGCGGCGTACGACGACCTGATTTCAAACTCAGTGGACCTTAGACCAGGCAGCAACATCTCTGCCATCTGTAGCGCAAACGTTGTATCAACTAGACAGAGACGTTTGGTCAAGATCTTCAAGCATCAACATCATTCAGCACAGCCCAGCTCAGCTTGATGCGGGTTTTTCAAAACCTACTCCGAACCGGAGACTGCTTTTCAGTAGGGTAATTTATTCGAGAGCGTCCGTTGCAGTAAGAGATATTCTAATGAACCAGAAATAGAGAAGCCTGTTATTATTATGTCATATGGAGCCAAATTAAGACATCTGGAGACAATCATCAGACCTGAATGCTTATACGCAGCAGAAACATTGGACATGATTGGAAAGGGAGATCTAGAGAACATCAGAAAGAAAGAGAGGAAAATGCTCCGGAAGATCTTGGGCCCGAAAATGAAAGGTGGGGAGAGGAGACTTAGACCCAACAAAGAACTATACGGTACCAGAAGACAGAGGCAGTCGTCGTATTGATGAAAAAGCGAAGGCATGGACATCTAGGCTACAGAGAATGGACACCAACCGACTGACAAAAAGGATTTTCAGCTTCTTCAGCCTAAGGAAGACGGAACCAAAATGGTTTCGGGAAGTAAGGACCGACCTGGCCAGGATAGGAGTAGAAAAAGAGGACGTACCGGACAGAAACAAATTTAGACCAAAAGTGAAGGAGTTCAAGGGTTTCCAGGAGACTGGGGAAGAACTTGTGAAGAAGAAGAAGAGAACCTACACAGAAGAACAGAAGAAATAAGTCAGTGCAAGGATGAAGAAGTACTGGCAGAATGTGAAGTCAGGACTGGTGAAAAATAATGTAAAGACTGTAAAACGTGGTCCATAGATGGACGGAACGATAATAAATAAATAAATAAATATTATTATTATTATTATTATTATTATTATTATTATTATTATTATTATTATTATTATTATTATTATTATTATTATTTATTCATTCAAAACACAAGAACTTTTCCCAATGGCATAGCCACAGGAGGTGCAGAAGGGACTTACTTACCCTCTCACTAGTGGTAGATTTGTTACCGGTACTTCTTTTCCAGTTAATAGCTAGTTTTTGCAGACAAATGCAAGAAAGTGCAGATCACTAATGCAAGAACATTTCTCCTTCCATTTCTCAAGAAATGTTCATATAGTTTTCAAAAACTTTGGGAATGCACATTCTGGCATGATTTGGGTTGAGTGGATAACATTTACACACAACAAAGGAAATAACGTAAGTTATAAAAGCTACATTCTTACCAAACCAGGGGAAACATTTTCTTGTCTCCCACTCAAATATTGCTGTTGGCAGGGCTGTGCCCATGGAAGAGGGGTGAAGTTTAAGGAACATAGATTGTTATCAGTGAAATACTGTGTAGGAGGGATACTGACTGGAAGGTGATTGGGGAATTAAATGAGACTATGGAGTGGGTATGTGGGAAACTGGGAGTGAGATTTCTAGACCCTAATGGGTAGGTAGGAGATAGGGATATGCGCTCAGACGGCCTTCACTTAAACAGCAGTGGTACGTGTAAGTTAGGAAACTGGTTTAGAAGGGTTATAGGGAGGTGCGTTCAGGGAAATGGGATGGTCTAGGGAGCGGTAAAATGGTACAGAGGTATGGAAGTCAATTACAGAGGAATAAAAATGTTAGTGTTGAACTGTGGAAGTATTGTAAAGAAAGGAATGGAATTCAGTACAGTAATTTAAGAGATATTACCAGATATTTTAATAGGAGTTGAATCATGGCTGGGAAATGATATAATGGATGCAGAAATTTTCTTTTGCTAGTGGCTTTACGTTGCACCGACACAGATAGGTCTTATGGCGACAATGGGATAAGAAAGGGCTAGGAGTTGGAAGGAAGCGGCCGTGGCCTTACTTAAGGTACAGCCCCAGCATTTGCCTGCTGTGAAAATGGGAAACCACTGAAAACCATCTACAGGGCTGCCGACAGTGGGATTCGAACCCACTGTCTCCCGGATGCAAGCTCACAGCTGCAGGCCCTTAACTGCACGGCTAACTCGCCCAGTCTCTCGCAGAACTGGAGTGTTTATCATAGAGATAGGATAGGAATGGTAGGAGGGGGACTATTCATTCTAGTGAAAGAAGAACTTGTAAGCTACCGTATGAAAAAGTTAAAGATGACAAACGTGAAATTCTAGGTGTAAGGCTCATTTCTGAAGATAATAAGCAACTAGATGTTTTTGAAGTGTACAGGCAGGGAAAGGGCAGCACTGACGCTGATTCAGAATTATTTGATAAGATAATTAGCTATGGGGAAAACAATATGGAAAGGAACGTGATTATAGCGGGTGATTTAAATTTATCAATTGTCACTTGGGAAGGTAATGCGAATGACAAGAATCATGATCAACAAATGCAAATAAGTTTTAATATAGGAAAGAAAAAAGGTGGATTCTAGAGAGAAGAATATTCTGGACGTGTTGCTGGTAAAATCAGATGAGCTCTATTGAGAGACCAAAGTAATAGATGGTATTAGTGACTATGAAGCTCTTTCTGTCATAGATAAAAAGAAATATGATAGTAAGGAAGGCCTTAGAAATAGGACTATTAGGCAGTACCATATGGCTGATAAAAAAGGCATTAGGAGGTTTTTAAAAATTAATTATGATCAGTGGAAAACTGTAAATAAAAATGTAAACATACTCTGGGATGGATATAAAGCAATTGTTGAGGAATGTGTAAACAGATTTGTACCTTCAAAGGTGGTAAGGAATGGCAAAGACCCACTATAATATAACAGAGAAGTAAAGAGACTAAGAAGGAGGTGCAGGCTTGAAAGAAAGAGAGAGAGAAATAGCTGTGGAAGTAAGGAGAAAAGGAAGGAATTTGCAAGGAAATTGAATCTAGGAAAGAAGTTAACTAAGGATAACATGATGGCAAGAATAATTGGCAGGCATGCAAATTTTAGTGAAGAATGGAAGGGTACAATAAGGTACAATAGGTACAATAAGGCAGAAACAAAACAGGTACGGGTACTAAGAAGGACATTCAAGGAATCTTTAATGAACAAGGGGAGTGTGTATATGAGGATCTTCAAAAGGCAGAAGTATTCAGTCAGCCATATGTAAAGATTGTTGGTTATGAGGATACTGTCCAGATACTGTGTAAGTTGAAAACTAGAAAAGTAGCTGGAATTGATAAGATTTTGGGGAATGTACTAAAGACAATGTTTAGGGATATAATACCATATCTGAAGTACTTATTTGATTATTGTTTGCATGAAGGAGCTATACCAAATGAATGGAGAGTTGCTATAGTAGCCCATGTTGTAACGGATCAAACACCCGATATAGATAATTAAAACCAATTGCAAGCTGGGCGCCAGGCTTCGAAATTAAATTGAATTTGAAACCGAATTTAGATATAAAAAGTAATAAACATAATTTAATGAGACTATCCCGGTCGTGAGGTATGAGGATACTGACCATTAAATACCATATAGAAAAACAAAGGGAACCTACTAAAAAGTCAAATTATCTAACGATGTAAAAAGCAAAAAGTTTTATTCTAAAAAAATATGAAATTACGTAAAAACGAGTTTTTTTATCAAAATTAAAAATTACTGACTGAGATTACAATTCAATACTACACTTGTGGACTTGCGATAACAGGGCTAACTCATGCTCACTGGAGTTGATCTTCTCGTAGTCTGCTTCCGTGGTTGATCGTTGTCGTCCCTCTTCCAACAGCATCATCCTTGTCATCTGCTTCATGGAATGGATTCCACCCTGAATCTATCACTCCCTATTTTGCTGAGTACCAAAACCATAGTACCAGCCTTACAATGTGAAATTCCACATCGGAATTAATTGAATAGAGGGAACGGAAAACATCCAGTCCTTCTATATTATTTGAACTTGTCTTTCTAAATAATCTGAGTAAGTCTCACAGAGCCGATAAGAAATGTTGAGTATAAGCACATCGTAAGCGATGCACCCAAATAGCAGAGTTGGATACAGAATGATGAGGAATGATCTTCACCACGCCGTGAAGATCTATATAAATCCTCTTCAGATTCCCACTTCCTCCCTTGGTGTCACATGACATCTCGTTCCAATGAGAGCCGATATACGTCACTACCTTGTCGATATATAGATGAAGTGTCTGTCCTTGACAGAAAAAGCCCTCCTGATAGGAGCACGTGACATGGGGTAATTTAGCGTCGCAACAACGAAATTAAGTATCTTCCTCTTGCTGTTGCGTATGTTTCCAAGAACCATCCAAAATTAACCTTCCTGGACTATTGCGAAACACCAAGTAGCCTGTTAGCGCAAGACCTGTTTTGACATTACCACGGAATATTCTAATATATTACAATTAAAAATTATATCTCATTCTTACGTACAATTACATAAATGATGATGATGATGATGATGGACGTTAATAATGAATAAAATTACATATGATACATGATACATATATATACAATTAATTCGGGTGGGCAATCGAATTATGTAAATGTCGTGGCGACCACGATTATTACAATGTGTATACAGGAAAAGGTGATAGATATAAAGCTGAAAATTACAGGCCAGTCAGTTTGACATACATTGCATGTAAGCTTTAGGAAAGCATTCTTTCTGATTATACAGGGTGAACTTTAATAAAACCGACAAATTGCGGGGACGGGCTCGGCAGGAGTCTCGCTCCTCGAGCGAACCTTGCTGGAGGAAAGGACCATGCGGGGCCGTCCGACTCCTCCTTCTCGAAATGTTTTTTGATAAAACAATTTCGGTAATGATCCTTCCGCAGGTTCACCTATGGAAACCTTGTTACGACTTTTACTTCCTCTAAATAATCAAGTTTGGTCATCTTTCCAGACACATCGGAAACTGCGTGAAGCAGATCCCGTGCACCGGTCTGAAGACCTCACTAAATCATTCAATCGATAGTAGTGACGGGCGGTGTGTAAGTAACAGGAGATGGCACTGACAAATGAAATTTTCTCTGACTACTTGCAGTGTGTTTCTTCTGTTGCAGATAGTGTGATTGAACCAGCGTACTGTCGGAAGCAGAATGGTCCAGTATTCATGTCAGGAACAAGCCGAGATGGTGTTTATGTACAGCCAAGCCAATGGAAAAGGTCGAGAGGCAGCACGGCTATACCAAAACAAGTACCCTCACAGACACCAACCACATCACACAACGTTTCAAGACATTTTTGGGCGTTTGTGTGTTCATGGGTCCTTTCAGACAGCCAAACGCGCAAGGAGGCGGCGGACTGTGCGCACACCAAATCTGGAGAAATAGGTTCTACAGGACATTGAGACGAACCCTAGTACAAGCTCCAGGCAAGTGGCCCGCCAACATGGTGCAAGCCAGACTACAATTATGTGTATCCTGCATGACAACCGCTATTATCCCTATCACCTCCAACGAGTGCAAGGATTATCAGCAGCGGATTTCCCTCTGCGGTAAGGATTTTTTCGATGGTTTTTGCACCAGGCCATCACAGTTATTGGATTTCTGTCGTCAGTCCTCTTTACCAATGAAACAACCTTTACCAGAAATGGCATCGTCAGTCTGCATAATCGTCATCTGTGGGCTACAGGAAATCCCCGGGGAATGGTTGAAGCGTCTCACCAGCATCGGTTGAGCATCAATGTTTGGGCAGAGGTTCTTGGCGACCACATAATTGGACCAGTTATTATTCCACATCGCCTCAACGGAGGACAGTACCTGGACTTCCTTCAGAATACTCTGCCTGGATTGCTTGAAAATGTGTCTTTGGCAATGAGACAGGTTGTGTGGTTTCTGCATGATGGAGCACCACCCAACTTCAGTATTAAAGTTCGCCAACCCCTCAACAACATCTTCCCCAGGCGCTGTATAGGTTGCGGAGGCCTGTTGCATGGCCTCTAGATCACAAGACTTAAACCCCCCTGGATTTTCACCTCTGGGGACATCTGAAAAGCGTTGTGTATGCTGAACCAGTTCCTGATGTGCAGACCCTTCAACAGCGTGTTCACGACGCCTGTGACGTTATTTGGCGAGAGGCCAGAACGTGCGAAAGATTGAGGCAATCCATGATACGACGTCTGAACGCATGCATTGCAGCCCATGGAGGCCACTTTGAGCATCTGCTGTGACGTGGATGCGATTCAGCTATGTACTGCGTTCCGGAACTATTTGTTGTCATTGCACGCACACCATCCATTTCTGGACACATCTTCGTAGGATATTTTTTCCTCCATTTCCAGTCAGGAATCAGTCCCTGCAGCTTGTTGTTTTTATTAAAGTTCACCCTGTATTAGACATGTTTGCAAAATTAATAACTGCTTCGATAGAAGGCAGTTCGGGTTTAGGAAAGGTTATCCCACTGAAGGTTAACTTGTAATATTCCGGCAAGGTATAGCAGATATCTTGCATTCAGGAGGTCAAATTGACTATCGCATTTGATAGGGTAAATCATTGGAGACTACTGGCAAAAATGAGTGCAACTAGACTAGACAAAAGAGTGACTGAATGGGTGGCTATATTTTCAGAAAATAGATCTCAGAGAATCAGAGTAGGCGAAGCTTTATCTGACCCTGTAATAATTAAGTGGGGAATTTCTCAAGGCAGTGTTATTGAACCTTTATATTTCTTATATATATATATATATATATAAATAATATGAGTAAAGAAGTGGAATCAGAAATAAGGCTTTTTGCAGATGATGTTATTCTGGACAAAGTAATAAATAAGTTACAAGATTGTGAGAAACTGCAAAATGACCTTGATAATGTTGTGAGATGGACAGAAGGCAATGGTATGATGATAAACAGGGTTAAAAGTCAGGTTGTGAGTTTCACAAATAGGTAAAGTCCTCTCAGTTTTAATTACTGCATTGATGGGGTGTAAGTGTCCTTTTGGGATCATTGTACATACTTAGGTGTTAATATAAGGAAAGATCTTTTTTGGGGTAATCACATAAATGGGATTGTAATAAAGGGTACAGACCTCTGCACATAATTATGAGGGGTTGTAAACCGGACGAGTTGTATGTGCGGTTAGGAGCATGCAGCTATGAGCTCGCATCCGGGAGATAATGGGTTCGAACCCCACTGTCGGCAGCCCTGAAGATGGTTTTCCGTGGTTTCCCATTTTCACACCAGGCAAATGCTAGGCCTGTACCTTAATTAAGGCCATGGCCGCTTGCTTCCCATTCCTAGGCCTTTCCTGTCCCATCGTCGCCGTAAGACCTATCTGTGTCGGTGCGACGTAAAGCAAATAGCAAAAAATAAAATTAAAAAAAGGGGTTGTAATAAGGATGTAAAGGGGAGGGCATATAAGTCTCTCGTAAGACCCCAACTAGAGTATGGTTCCAGTGTATGGGACCCTCACCAAAATTACTTGATTCAAAAAATTGGAAAAAATCAAAAGAAAATAGCTCGATTTGTTCTGGGTGATTTGTGAAAAAGAATAGCGTTACAAAAATGTTGCAAAGTTTGGGCTGGGAAGACTTGGGAGAAAGGAGATGAGCTGCTCTGGTATGTAGATGTTGATTCCCATAGGGAATTTGAAATACCTGTCCTGAATGAGTAAATTTATAATACCAATGTAGTTGCTCCATTATTGGACATTAAAATTTTCCTGCTAACTCATTCCTGGTTGCCAGCATTTCACCCCAGTGTGCTAAATTGGGTTCATCAGTTGGTAAATAGCACACCCACCAAGACACATGGCTAGTTCATACCGGGGAGGCCACTGAGTAGACTACTTGGAGCCATTGGCAGTGCCACTGCTCTATGAGAGACTTCATCTCATTTCAAAAAATTGATGTCTGCCCAGCCGGCAGGAAAATTTATAATGTCCAATTATGGACCAACTACATTGGTAAGTGGCATTTTCCGAGCTGCCAGTGGATAGATGAGACGAATGAGTTTGAGTGGTGTCTTTAAAAGTAGGAAAAATCACAATATAAAGATAAAGTTGGAATTCAAGAGGACAAATTTGTGCAAATAATCATTATTTTAGGAAGGGGAGTTAGGGATTGGAATAACTTACCAAGGGAGATGTTCAATAAATTTCCAATTTCTTTGCAATCACTTAAGAAAAAGCTAGAAAAATAACAGATATGGAATGTGCCACCTGGGCAACTGCCTTAAATGCAGATCAATAGTGATTGATGAACTTGATTAGGGGTTAAACCCCACCACCATTGAGAAAAATATGTAATCAATTTAATATCAAATATATGGGTTCCAGACAGGTTTGTAGCCAGGAGGGGGGTTGTGGTTACTGGGGGTTAGACACCAACCCCATGGAACATGGAATTTTTACAAAAAAAATAAACAGAAACCACAATAAACAAGTAAAAAGTCAACTCAATGGATTGGTTGTTTTGAACATTCACAGAATCAATCAATCAATCAATCAATCAATCAATCAATCAATCAATCAATCAATCAATCAATCAATCAATCAATCAATCAATCAATCAATCAATCAATCAATCAATCAATCAATCAATCAATCAATCAATCAATCAATCAATCAATCAATCAATCAATCAATCAATCAATCAATCAATCAATCAATCAATCGATCAATCAATCAATCAATCACCACTGATCTGCAGTTAGGGAAGTTGCCCAGGTGGCAGATTCCATATCTGTTGTTTTCCTAGCCTTTCCTTGAATGATTGCGAAGAAATTGGAAATTTATTGAGCATCTCCCTTGTTAAGTTATTCTAATCCCTAACTTCCCTTTCTGCAAATGAACATTTTCCCCAATTTGTTCTCTTGAATTCCAACTTTATCTTCATATTGTGATCTTTCCTACTTTTAAAGACACCACTCAAACTTATTTGTCTATTAATATCATTCCAAACCATCTCTCCACTGATAGCTCGGAACATATCACTTTAAAAAAATGAAGTTTGTAAATTGTACATACCACTCAGTCGAGCAACTCGTCTCCTTTGTCTCAAGTCTTCTTTGCTCAAACTTTGCAACATATTTTTAATGCTTCTCTTTGTTGGAAATCACCCAGAACAAATCAAGCTGCTTTTCTTTGGAGTCTTTTCCAGTTCTTAAATCAAGTAATCTTTGGATTTTTTCCAGTTCTTGAATCAAGTAATCCTGGTGAGGGTCCCATACACTCGAACCATACTCTAGTTAGCGTATTACCAGATACGTATATGCCCTCTCCTTTACATCCTTACTAAATACACTTATAACCGTTTGTGTGTTTACCCCAATGAAGATCTTTCCTTATATTAACACCTACTTACTGACAATGATCCCCAGAAGAAGCTTTTGCCCCATCAACACAGTAATTAAAACTGAGAGGACTTCTCCCATTTCTTTAACTCACAACCTAACTTTTAACCCCATTTATCATCATACTATTGCCTGCTGACAATCTCACATCATTATCGAGGTCATTTTGCAGTTTCTCACAATCTTGTAACTTATTTATTACTCTATACAGAATAACATCATCTGTAAGAAGCCTTATCTCTGATTCCACTTCTTTACTCATATCATTTATATATATAAGAAAACATAAAGGTCCAAAAATACTGCCTTGAGGCATCCCCCCTTAATTTTTACAGGGTCAGTTAAAGTTTCACCTACTCTACTCTCTGACATTTATTTTCCAGAAATATAGCTATCCATTCAGTCACCCTTTTGTCTAGTCCAATTGCACTCACTTTTTCCAGTTGTCTCCCATGATCTACCCTATCAACTTCCTTAGATAGGTCAATCATGATACAGTCCATTTGACCTTTTGAATCCGAGATATCTGCTATATCGTACTGGAATTCTAAAAGTTGAGCTTCAGTGAAATAATCTTCCCTAAACGCGAACTGCCATCTATCGAAGCAGTTATTAATTTTGCAAACATGTCTAATATAATCAGAAAGAATGCTTTTACAAAGCTTACATGCAATGCATGTCAAACTTACTGGCCTGTAATTTTCAGCTTTATGTCTATCACCCTTTCCTTTTTACACGGTGCTACTGTAACAACTCCCCATTCGTTTGGTGTAGCTCTCTCATGCGAACAATAATCAAATAGGTACTTCAGATATGGTACCATATCCCAACCCATTGTCTTTAGTATATTCCTCTAAATCTTATCAATTCTGGCTGCTTTTCTGGTTTTCAACTTTTGTATCTTATTGTAAATGTTGTTGTTATCATAGGTAAATTTTAGTACTTCTTTAGTATTAATCCCCTATATAGACATTATCCTTGTATGGAAATTCTAAGTTCCCATGGAGGGAATTAGATATTTTTCACTAATAGAGCATGTCAAAAAACAGATCAGATGTACTCATGACTTTCAAAATAAAACTGGCTTGCATATTCAAAAGCAGAAGATGGAGTGTTTTTATTATTATTATTATTATTATTATTATTATTATTATTATTATTATTATTATTATTATTATTTTTCCAACTGAAAAAGTTTGAATGACCTTATCCCAGTCAACAGGCCAACTTGTGAGCATTGGATTCAGGCAATGAAAGGAGGCCATCAAGCACTTTGACAAGCACAAAATGTCAAAGAAGACAATCATTACTAAACAAAATTTGTGAACACTTTCTTCAGCTGACATCCTTGGAATCTACCACTGGTGCAAACCTAGTTGGGAACATAATTTGAAAACTAGAAGAATGTCACAATAAGACAAAATTTTGCTTCGTCAAGAATACAATGTTTGGAAGTTTTAAAGGAGTGCAGGTCCATATTACGGGGAAATATCCAAAAACTCTTTATGTTCACTGTGTATTCCATAGTTAGACATTAGCCATTTCCACATCAGCAAAAGTTGTGGCAATAAGATCTTTGGAATTCCACGTAGACAATTCTTTTTTAGATAAAACACATTGTTGATGATGATGATGATGATGATGATGATGGTTGTTGTTTAAAGGGGCCTAACATCTGAGCTCATTGGCCCCAAAACATATTACTAAAGTAAAATCAACCTGATGAAGAAAATTAAAGCAGTATTGCCTCACCAGGTGAGTAGAAAGATACAATCATAGTTATTACCAATGCTTTTTAGGTGGTAGTGAACTTATTGCAGCATATTCAGTGGTGTGGATAAAACTGAGATTAAGATTGATCTAAACAAAATCTCAAAAAATTGAGATAAAGCTCACTTTCAGTCGGATAAGAAACCTCTGTCTGAGGTATTAGATCAGCTTGCTGAGATGCAGCTCTGGTAGAAATTTGCTAATGAGCTTAAGATCAAGAGTGGGTCGGATAAAGTTTAGTGGGATCTCATGTATTAGAGCTCAATCTTGCTATTTATGCAGACACCTCAGAAACAGTTCCAACATTTTAGAGCAGGGTGTGAAACCATGATGATTGAAATAAAAATCAAAGTACACAAAGTTCAAAGGGAATCACATTTTTTTCCATTATTTCATGAAACTTGTAGAAAATTACATTCACTTCATTACTTCAGGATTTCTTGAAATGTAGAAATAAATTCCTTGTTTTCTTTGTCCATGATGGCAGAGCCAAGGGTTTACCCAGGGAAGGGGGGGGGGGCATTACTGGAGGTTAGAACCCCCATCATGGAATTTTTACAAAAAGAAAATGTACAGAAACTGACAATAAACAATAAACTAAGTAAATATTCGGAGACATAATTGTAGAACTATCAGATTTGTAATTCACTTACATCAGTGTCCTCATAATGACAAGTCATTTATGCACTTTCATTGTGATCTATCATCATTTTGTAAGTACAAAAACTCTCCCCCATCGGCCCACCCTGGCTACGGTACTGGACAGAGCTAAGCATAATATTTAATTCACAGGTGACAACTAACAACAGATTAGTAGTGTGACATACAAACCATTTTTGTGCAAAATTTACAGTGCTCACTTTAGGTTTTTGGCACAACACTGCATTTGATATGAAAAAGCTTTTGCAGTGCTGAAGGTTACAGTAAAACATCTAGACTAATGTTTAACCCTATTTTATTTGATATTATCGGGTATGGTCACACATAATACCAATATAATTGGTCCGTTATTGGATATTATAAATTTTCCAACTAACTCATTCCAAAGAGGTATTAAAATTGAACTATGACAGCAATGACATTTACAGTAAGATACAAAAGTTGAAAACTAGAAAAGCAGCTGGAATTGATAAGGTTTGGGGGATATACTAAAGACAATGGGTTGGGATATAGTGCCATATCTGAAGTACTCATTTGATTATTGTTTGCATGAAAGAACTTTACCAAATGAATGGAGAGTTGCTATAGTAGCCCCTGTATATAAAGGAAAGGGTGATAGACATAAAGCTGAAAATTACAGGTCATTCAGTTTGACATGCATTGGATGTAAGCTTTGGGAAAGCATTCTTTCTGATTATGCGAGACATGTAAATTAGTAACTGGTTTGATAGAAGGCAGTTTGGGTTTAGGAAATGTTATTCCACTGAAGCCAAACTTGTAGGATTTCAGCAAGATATTGCATATATCCTGGATTCAGGAGGTCAATTGGACTGTGTCGCAGTTGACCTGTCTAAAGCATTTGATAGGGTGGATCATGGGAGACTACTGGCAAAAATGAGTGCAATTGGACTTGATGAAAGAGTGGCTGAATGGGTGGCTCTGTTTATAGAAAATAGAACTCAGATAATTAGAGTAGGTGAAGCTTTATCTGTCCCTGTAATAATTAAGAGCGGAATTCCTCATGGCAGTATTATTGGACCTGTATGTTTTCTTGGTATATATCTATGATATGTGTAAAGAAGCGGAATGAGAGATAAGACTTTTTGCAGATGATGTTATTCTGTACAGAGTAATAAATAAGTTACAAGTTTGTGAGCAACTGCAAAATGACCTCGATAATGTTGTGAGATGGACAGTAGGCAATGGTATGATGATAAATGGGGATAAAAGTCAGATTGTGAGTTTCACAAATAGGAAAAGTCCTCTCAGTGTTAATTACGGTACTGCATTGATGGGGTGAGAGTTCCGTTTGGGGATCATTGTAAATACCTAGGTATTAATATAAGGAAAGATCTTCATTGGGGTAATCACATAAATATGGTTGTAAATAAAGGGTACAGATCTCTGCACATGGTTATGAGGGTATTTAGGGGTTGTAATAAGGATGTAAATGAGAGAACATATTTGTCTCTGGTGAGACCCCAACTAGAGTATGGTTCCAGTATATGGGACCCTCACCAGGATTACTTGATTCAGGAACTGGAAAAATCCAAAGAAAAGCAGCTCGATTTGTTCTGGGAGATTTACGACAAAAGGGCAGCGTTACAAAAATGTTGCAAAGTTTGGGCTGGGAAGACTTGGGAGAAAGGAGATGAGCTGCACGACTAAGTGGTATGTTAAAAAATAATAAAAGTGTTCTTTAATCCACGTATTCAATACTTTATTTCCACTTTTTGTGGTTACATAAACACAATAACACTTATTTGGGACATGTTTCATCCTCAGTTTAGGGCATCTTCAGCCTAAAATAATCTTCAAAAGTACATACCGTATATTATTACATATGGAAGCTAAAAGGTTAGCTAGTTACTAAAATTTGATACATAAAATTTGAATATTGTTACATTAATAAAAACATGTTAATGGAACATTGTCAACAGTTATACTAAAACTATCTTATCAGAGACTAAAACTTCTTCCATTAAAAATTCGTACTCTAATTAAAATGGTTCAATAAAATTGTTAGTGGATAACCAATATGATAATGCCGTGATGCCAACGAAATGAGGGCGTGAGGTTTATAACATGTAATAAGTGGTATGTTCCGAGCTGTCAGTGGAGAGATGGCATGGGAGGACATCAGTAGACGAATAAGTTTGAGTGGTGTCTCTAAAAGTAGGAAAGATCACAATGAAGATAAAGTTAGAATTCAAGAGGACAAATTGGGGCAAATATTTGTTTATAGGAAGGGGAGTTAGGGATTGGAATAACTTACCAAGGGAGATGTTCAATAAATTTCCAATTTCTTTGCAATCATTTAAGAAAAGGCTAGGAAAACAACAGATAGGGAATCTGCCACCTGGGCAACTGCCCTAAATGCAGATCAGTAGTGATTGTTGTTGTTGTAGTGGTTGCCAGCGTTTCGCCTCAGTGTGCTAAGTTGGGGTCATCAGTTGGTAAACAGCACATTCACCAAGGCGCATGGCTAGTGGACGCCACTGCATAGGCTACTTGCAGCTACCGTCAGTGACAATGCACTATGAGAGACTTTGTCTCATTTTCAAAACTTGATGCTGGCTACCAGGAATTAGTTAGCAGGAAAATTAATAATGTCCAATAATAGACCAACTATACTGGTATTATAAGTTTACTCATTCGGAACTAATATATCAGGTTCCCTTTGGGAATCAACATCTTTATCATATGGTTGCACACCGGTGAGCTTGCATTCAGGAGATAGTGGGTTCAAACCCCACTGTTGTCATTTCCATGGTTTCCCAATTTCACACCAGGCAATGTTGGGCCGGTACCTTAATTTTTCTTTTTGCTAGTTGTTTTACGTCGCACCGACACACATAGATCTTATGGCAACGATGGGATAGGTAAAGGCTAGGAGTGGGAAGGAAGCAGCCATGGCCTTAATTAAGGTACATTTGCCTGGTGTGAAAATGGGAAACCATGGAAAACCATCTTCAGGGTTACCGACATTGGGGTTCGAACCCACTATCTCCCCGATACAAGCTCACAGCTGCGCGCCCCTAACCGCATGGCCAACTCACCCGGTGGTACCTGAATTAAGGCCATGGCCACTTCCTTTCCATTCCTAGCCATTTCCTATCCCATCATCACCATAAGACCTATCTGTGTCATTGCAACATAAAGCAAATTGAGAAAAAATTTGAAGATCTTGCTAGAGGAAAACAGTTTTTATCCAGCTGCTAGTTAGTGGCAACCAAAATCTCAGTTGGCTCAAGAGCTCAGTCTCAAGAGCTATGGTTCAATTTTATCCACACTACCCTGGCATTTATGTTCTACAGAATTCCATTCAACTTTCTGACTTGATTATCACATTATTGAAAGTCGAGAAACTACTGAGCTGCACTGTCTGTTTAAGCAAAATTCTCCAATGTTTGGATACAGAACTTAGTTCTGCAATTGAGCAAACTAAAAATGTTACTGAACTTATTAGAAACATTAGAAACAATGTTGACACTGAGTTTGGTAGCCTATTTGAAGGAGCATTAAAACAAAAATGAGATACTGGATTTTGTTATCAGTGTACCAAGAACATTGGCAACAATGAATAAAAGTATTACCAGAGTATAATATTTAGATCATGTAAGGATTCCTTCGTTAACAACATTTTTGAAATATTTACGAAATATAAAGATGCTTTGATGAACTTTTGTCAGTAAAACTTCATGAAAAGAAACAAGAAAAGTTCATTTTTTTTGGAATAAACTTGGTCACTGCAGTAAAGCCTCACTTCAAGCTGAATTTCAGCTATGGGACTTGAATTTCAAAGAACAAAACATTCCAAATAGTGCTGTAGAAGCCCTAAGCTGCTGTAAACAACACGCCATTTTCCACTGTGTACCAGCTGGTGACAGTCTAACTTATCACATGTTGCCTGTTTCTACAAGCTCAGGGGAATGCTCCTTTTCAACACTTCAGCGAATTAAAATATATCTAAGAAATACGATGAGTGAAAACAGACTGAATGGTTTAGATAACCTGATTATCCATGGAGAAATAACAGTAACTCTTTGAGAAGTGATCCAAGAACTGCAGCTGGGAAGTCCTCGCTAGCTAAATTTCCACCTGTGATTGCAATTTAGATATGTTAAATTTTTATTTCAAATTTGGAATAAAGTGCTTTATATCTGATATGAATCTGATCTTGTACAAGAATAGCAGTAATGAATAGCATTAATAGTCTTCTTCCTCCTAGAGTTTTCCTGCTGGTGCAGGGTCCGGTTTTTAAATCTTGGCTTACCACTTTGCACGGTCTTGGGCATCATGTGGTCATAAGTCCAAGAGTCTTAATATGAGCATTCACTGTGTCATGCCAGTTTTTCTTTGGATGTCCATCTGGACGTTGCCTATTAATTTCAGAGGAGTGGGTGAAATTGGCATCTATTCCAGGTGCAGCACACAGGATGTGACCATACCATTGGAGACTTTTTCCCATGCCTTCTCAGTAATGGGAGCAATGCCTATTTGCTGGCGAACGGTGTCATATTTGACATGATGCAGGAGTGTGATGACCATCGAACAATGGAGCATACGCATTTCCATGGTGTGTAATTGGCGCTCTGTAGCTTTGTCAGTTGATCAACATTCAACACCATATAAAGCAACAGGACGTACTATCACATGGTATATTTTGAACTTCAGATGTAGTGGCATCCTTCTGTCACAGAGTACGTCTGTGACTTCCCTCCATCTCATCCATGCTGCCTTTATCCTACTTCACACTTCATCACGTATCCCACCATCAGTCTGTTGGTGAGATCGTAGATACCTGAAGCTTACGGTCGGTCTTCGTTAAGGTCCCTCCTTCAACTTGAATTGAGCCATTGCATGGGATGGCTTCCAGGTATTTGGTCTTTGTTTTATTCAGTCTAAGACCGTATTGTGAAAGATGGCTCTTCCCATCTTCAACTTGACGCTGCAATCCACTTCTGGTCGTATCAGCAAGTGCGACATCATCTGCATGTAGGAGAGTCTAAGGGACACTCCTCTGCAGGTTCCGTGCGAATGTGGCCATGACGAGGGTAAAGAGCAATGGGGACAGTGTGGAACCTTGGTGCACATCGAATTTCACTGGGAAGTTCTCGGAGATGCCGACAGCTCAACGTACAGGACTTGCGGTGTTTGGGTAAAGCATCTTGATGCAATTGAAAAGCATTTCTGGTACACCACGGTCACAAAGTGCATACCAGATCACGTGATGTGGAACACAGTCGAAAGCCTTAGTAATAATAATAATAATAATAATAATAATAATAATAATAATAATAACATACATTATGATTATAGACTGTTATGCCTTTCAGCGTTCAGACTGCAAGCCTCTGTGAATTTACTAAACGTCGCCACAATCCTCGATTTGCAACTAGTGTTGTCGCCTCATTTAGTTCTATACTGAACAATTTAACTTACCGTAAAATGGGGTGAATAGGATCACTTTCACGGGGAACATTAACCTATCAACAGAAAAAATACAGAGCTATCCTCCTTTTGTGTTTCAGTACATGAGTCCTACTATGTTTTATACCTTTATGCACAAATATTCTAGAATTCCTTCATATTTCCTTGAATTTAACCAATTTTTTAAGTGATCCTATTCACCCCTTGACTGGGGTCAATAGGATCAGGCATATTAATATGAAAGTTATTTGATTCACATCAAACCGGGGTCAATGGGATTGGTTATTTGATAGTTAAAACACATAATTACACTTTCTATTATAGTTTAATGTTCTGAAATAACTAAAACAAAACTGATTAGGGTAAAGAAACATTGTTGTCAAATTAAAAAATATCCGAAAATTTCCCAATTTCCTTTTCCCCAAAGACCGGGATACAAATAGGCAATTCTAGGGATTCTTTGAGTTTGGCAATATCTGCCACAACCGTGCCTCCAGATTGGACCTTTCTAATGAGTAACTCATAAATCAATTCCTCCTTGCGCAAGTACCCGGGAGCGAGGACTTCGCGAGGGCCAGACATGTTGACAGAAAAATTAATAATTTGGGAAGATTCCCAGCGGCTGAAAATATTCTTAGAGTTCCAAACAAATCCTACTTTTAGCCATCCAAAGGGCTTAAGCTAGACCCATTCAACCATGCTCTGCTACCACTTGTTCCGGGGTTTATCCGTGGAGCAGAAAGAGGTGAAAGAATGTGCTGGTGTTGAATAAGTCTAACTACGATATCAGAAATTGAATTAAAACTTTAAAAAATGTTATATATCTTTTAGAATTTCAAACGTAACAATTTTTTTTCACTTAGTGAACATAACAACATGACAGGTACAAATAGCAATCTTGGAACAAGAAGTGGAAACTCCAACAAACGGTAATTTACATTTTTTTTTTTTTGAGCTTCAGGCTCCAAATTTACAATTTCCGCAAATGTTGCGTTAGTCAGATAAGGAGAGATATCCCCCAATACACAGTGTTCACGAGCACTTGGCTCCAACAGTAACAATTTACGGCCTTCCAAAGGCACTCCTCACTATTACAGTAAACTTAGAAAAGAGCTTACATGCTCTCCAACATTAACAGATTTTTAACGGCCCGCTCAAGGCAACATTACACAAAACCTTACGATCTCTGGCCTCTCCAGGCACAATTTATAATTTAAGTGTCTTTTACACAGGGGTATCTATTACGCAACCTACTGGGCCTTCGTGGAAAAAGAACAGGTTAAATTACTGGCCCGAACACAAAATGAATGGAGGCGTACATTTGCACTCCTAGAACTTTTAAAACCCTAATTGGCCTCTCGGCCCAGTGATGCAGGGGCTAATCCCAAGCTACTGAGGTGTCTAGAATGGAGATTAACCTAACACTTTATAGAATAGAGGAAAGGTTACAAATCATAGTCCCCTCAAACTAAGTAGAAGGGGAGCTCGAGAGGGTAACTCACTGTCTATCCCCGATTTACAGTTTTAAGAATTTATAAAATTTTACATTTGCCGAAAGAAGGTTTACATTTTAGAAAACAGGTTACATAGTTAGAAATTACGACCTTCCCCTCGTGTAAGTCTGCGGAGGTAGCTACAGAGAAATAAATCTGGTGGACATTACCTTGGCTGCTGGTCTACCTGTCTTAACACACGCACTCTCTCAGAAATACGGCGATCAAGAGAAAAGATAGCCAGAAAAGCCGCATTTTATATACGTGAGGGGACGGTTCTAGAGGTTCTGGACTAATCCGGACACACCCTCTCAATTTTATTGACAGGATCAAAAGTTACACCAATAGAACCGAAAAGAAGCCTGTGATAGGCTGAAAAATAATTACAGAAAATTCCTATTGGCCAGATTCAAAACTGGTGGAATGAGAAAGAAGTGTTGCAAACTTTGAAATATATAAAAAATGAATGAAAGTTAATTTACTTGAGAAAACCCATAAACACAAAATTTCTCACAATACAAATTCTTTTACCTTGCACCAGAGTGCATGGCCTCAGTTTTTGTAATGACCTCTATGGAGAAATGTCCAAACTACTTGATGTACACCAAAACAAAATAAGATAAATCCAATCAGTTTAGGAAACTTAGAAATGACAAACTTCTCAATTATACAGTAGTGACATCTTCTGATTAATATCCCAACTTCATGCAGTAGCAGTTTCATGTTTTATTGGATAGATAGAGTTCATTAAGGCGCTTCTTTTGAATGTGCGGAGTTGAAGTGTACCTCCCGGTACAGTACTAACGGACTATCAGCCATCAGCTTGCAGGTATGAAGGAGCATGTAACTCAATACTTTAATGGCAAGAGAAATGTCAAAAGGGAAGAAATGGAAGAATGCTGACTGCCAGGTACTTATGTGCACTATTTTCCTAGTACCTAAGAAATTAGTTCATTGTCTGAATAATCCCCTTACTCCTGTAATATTCAACTTGACTCTACTGTGTAAGAGCAATTGATCAACAAAATCTGTATATATAAAATAACATGTCCTGACTGACTGACTGACTGATTCATCCTCGCTGAGACAAAACTATGGGACATAAAGAAATGACAGTTTGAGGATACATTTACATTACAATGTAGGAGCTCACTAAGGGAGGATATTTGGACATTCCGTCACTATGGGGGTGAAAATTGGGGTGAATTTTTAACATGAGTGTATCTATATCTCAAAAACTTAACAGTGCAAGTTAGTATTTGATATAGCAGATATCTTGGATTCAGGAGGTCAAATGTGCTGTATTGCGATTGACCTGTCTAAAGCATTTGATAGGGTGGATCATGGGAGACTACTAGCAAAAATGAGTGCAATTGGACTAGACAAAAGAGTGACTGAATGGTTTGCTATATTTCTAGAAAATAAACCTCAGAGAATTAGAGTAGGAGAAGCTTTATCTGACCCTGTAATAATTAAGAGGGGAATTTTTCAAGGCAGTATTATTGGACTTTTATGTTTTCTAATATATATAGACTAAATGATATGAGTAAACAATTGGAATCACAGGTAAGGCATTTTGCAGGTGATGTTATTCTGTATAGTGTAATAAATAAGTCACAAGGTTGTGAGCAACTGCAAAATGGCCTCTATAATGTTGTGAGATAGACAGCAAGCAATGGTATGTTGATAAACGGGGTTAAAAGTCAGGTTGTGAGTTTCACAAATAGGATAAGTCCTCTCAGTTTTAATTACTGTGTTGATGGGGTGAAAGTTCCCTTTGGGGATCATTGTAAGTATATTGGTGTTAATATAAGAAAAGATCTTCATTGGGGTAATCACATAAATGGAATTGTAAATAAAGGGTACAGATCTCTGCACATGGTTATGAGGGTGTTTAGGGGTTGTAGTAAGGATGTAAAGGAGCACGCATATAAATCTCTGGTAAGACCCCAACTAGAGTATGGTTCCAGTGTATGGGACCCTCACCAGGATTACCTGATTCAAGAACTGAAAAAAAAAAAATCCAAAGAAAAGCAGCTTGATTTGTTCTGGGTGATTTCCGACAAAAGAGTAGCGTTACAAAAATGTTGCAAAGTTTGGGCTGGAAAGAATTGGGAGAAAGAAGACGAGCTGCTCGTCGAAGTGGTATGTGATATAGATGTTGATTCCCATAGGGAATCAGAAATATTTGCCCCGAATGAGTAAATTTATAATACCAATATAAATGGTCTGTTATTGGAAATTATAAATTTTCCAGCTAACTCATTCCTGGTTGCCAGCATTTCACCCCCATGTGCTAGGTTGGGCTCATCAGTTGGTACCTAGCATACCCACCAAGATGCATGGCCAGTGCGTACCGTGGAGGCCACCGTCTCAATACCAAAAATTGATGCCTGCTTGGCCATCAGATGATATAGATGTTGATTCCTATAGGGAATCAGAAATATTTGTCCCGAATGAGTAAATTTGTAATACCACTATGAATGGTCCATTAGTGGACATTATAAATTTTCCGGCTATCTCATTCTTGGTTGCCAGCATTTCGCCCCCGTGTGCTAAGTTGGGCTCAACAGTTGGTACTTAGCACACCTACCAAGGCGCATGGCCAATGCATACCGTGGAGGCCACCGCGTAGGCTACTTGAAGCCACTGGCAGTGCCAATGCATAATGAGAGACTTTGTCTCAATACCAAAAATTGATGCCTGCTTGGCCATCAGATGATATCGATGTTGATTCCCATAGGGAATCAGAAATATTTGTCCTGAATGAGTAAATTTATAATACCAATATAAATGGTCTGTTATTGGACATTATAAATTTTCCAGCTAACTCATTCCTGGTTGCCAGCATTTCACCCCCATGTGCTAGGTTGGGCTCATCAGTTGGTACCTAGCATACCCACCAAGATGCATGGCCAGTGCGTACCGTGGAGGCCACCGTCTCAATACCAAAAATTGATGCCTGCTTGGCCATCAGATGATATAGATGTTGATTCCTATAGGGAATCAGAAATATTTGTCCCGAATGAGTAAATTTGTAATACCACTATAAATGGTCCGTTAGTGGACATTATAAATTTTCCGGCTATCTCATTCTTGGTTGCCAGCATTTCGCCCCCGTGTGCTAGATTGGGCTCAACAGTTGGTACTTAGCACACCTACCAAGGCGCATGGCCAATGCATACCGTGGAGGCCACCGCGTAGGCTACTTGAAGCCACTGGCAGTGCCAATGCATAATGAGAGACTTTGTCTCAATACCAAAAATTGATGCCTGCTTGGCCATCAGATGATATAGATGTTGATTCCCATAGGGAATCAGAAATATTTGTCCTGAATGAGTAAATTTATAATACCAATATAAATGGTCCGTTATTGGACATTATCAATTTTCCGGCTAACTCATTCTGGTTGCCAGCATTTTGCCCTCGTGTGCTAGGTTGGGCTCATCAGTTCGTACCTAGCACACCTACCAAGACGCATGGCCAGTGCGTACCGTGGAGGCCACCGCGTGGGCTACTTGAAGCCACCGGCAGTGCCAATGCACTATGGGAGACTTTTTCTCAATACCAAAAATTGATGTCTGCTTGGCCATCAGATGATATAGATGTTGATTCCCATAGGGTACCAGAAATATTTGTCCCAAATGAGTAAATTATAATACCAATATAAATGGTCCATTATTGGACATTATGGTAGGTGTGCTAGGTACCAACTGATGAGCCCAACCTAGCACACGGGGGCAAAGCGCTGGCAACCAGGAACGAGTTAGCTGGAAAATTTATAATATATGTGTAAAAAGGTGGTAAATGAGGAAAAGAAAAAAAATTTGTAAGAGATTCACACAAGGGTTGGAAAAGGATGTAATTGGTGGAAAAGGGATGTTATATGGATTGATAAAAAATGAGAGAAAAGGAAAAAATCTACACAAAACAAGTGAAGGAAGAAAGTGGAAATGTAATAATAGAACCAGGGGAGATAAGGAATAGGTGGAAAGACTATTTTGATAAACTCCTGAATGTTAGAAATGATGCAGAAAATAGGGGTAGTGGTAAATGAGGATGATCCGGAAATGGAGAGTGATATTGTAATGACAAAGGTGGAAATGGCTGCTACACAAATGAAAACAGAAAAAGCAGCAAGGACGGATGAAATATGTGTGAAAATTATAAAGGCAGCAGGACCTACATTGGTTATATAGGCTTCTAAGGCATATTTGGAGGAAAAAGCAAGTACCTGATGACTGGTGTAAAGGTGTAATACCGAGCTCGATAGCTGCAGTCGCTTAAGTGCGACCAGTATCCAGTATTCGGGAGATAGTAGGTTCGAACCCCACTGTCGGCAGCCCTGAAAATGGTTTTCCGTGGTTTCCCATTTTCACACCAGGCAAATGCTGGGGCTGTACCTTAATTAAGGCCACGGCCGCTTCCTTCCCACTCCTAGCCCTTTCCTGTCCCATCGTCGCCATAAGACCTATCTGTGTCGGTGCGACGTACAGCAACTAGCAAAAAAAAAAAAAAAAAAAAAAGGTGTAATAATACTAGTATTTAAGAGAGGTGATAGGAAGGTACGTGACAATCATTGAGGAATTACACTGTTGTCACAAGTAGCCAAAATACTGGAGAGAATAATAGAAAGATTGATGAGAGGAATGGTGGAAAGGAATTAGGAGTAGAGCAGTATGGATTTCGAGAGGGCAGGTCAACGATAGACCGTATATTTACCATGAGATTACTGATGGAAAAACAGTGGGAATATGGAAAATATCAGGTGATGGTATTCCTTGATCTAGTGAAAGCGAATGATAGTGTTAATAGAGAAAAGGTGAGGGGAACTCTGAAAAGAAAAGGATGGGGAAAGCAATCAAGGGAACTAGTGAAAGCAATGTATAAGAATTGTTTCAGTTGTGACCAAACTCCAGTGAGGAGAACAGATTGGTTTAGAAACCAAATTAGTGTAAGGCAGGGAAGTGTTTTGTCTCCACTTACATTTATAATGGTTATGGATGAAAATCTAGATTAAATAAAGGCAAGATATGGAGGGGACATGAATATATTATTGTTTGCAGATGACATAGTGGTATGGTGAGTCAACAATACAGAAGTTCAAATCCAACTAGAGACTTTAAATGACAATATTGTGAAATATGGTATGAAAATCAGTGTGGAGAAGAGCAAAACAATGGTGATGTCAAGAGGAGAAAGAGAAGGAAAAGGAATCAGTAGTAACAGGGGATGGAACCTTGAGGTTATTGAATATTTCAAATATTCGAAAAGTGAAATAATGCAAGATGAAAGGTTGAATAAGGATATCAGCAGTGGTGTACAAGCCAGAAATAAGTTCTGCCAGGATGTAAGGAACCTGGCGTGGAATAGAGAAGTTCCTACGAAATGTAAGGAGATAATATACAAGATGTGCCATACCCCTATATTAACGTATGCATCAGAGACTTGGACTCTGACAGCAAGAAAGAGTGTAAAATTCAGGCCAGTGAGATGAAGATCCTGAGGAGTATGGTAGGGAAGACAAGGGGAGACAGACTAAGAAATGCTGAGGTAAGGAAAGAGATAGGGGTAGAAAACTGACTGATGGAGAAGACTAAATTGAGATGGTTTGGATATGTTATGAGGATGCAGGTGGGAAGGAGACCAAAACAAGTATAGGAGGCTAGGATAGAAGGAAAGAGGGCAAGAGTGAGGCCCAGAGCAAGATGGATGGACTTTGTCAAGCACAGTATAAGAAAAAGAAGACTGGACTTGAATACGATTACTGAAGAGGAGTGGTGGAAGGAGAGGCAACGGTGGAGAAGTGCCATCAACACTTCAACCTATTCAACCTAGCATGAGATAGACAAGGGAAAGATGATGATGATGATGATGATGATGATGATGATGAGGATGTATATTCTCCTAAGATGGTAATATACGGTACTAAGTGAAACAGAATCAAGGTGCATCAATGCACAAGGAAGTTCCTTTCGCATTTAGCCATAACAGTGAAAGAATTGTTATAGGTCAAGGATTTATGCTTAGGAATGTATTCAGCGCTCTGGTGTTTTTATCATGGTGTTCAGAAAGATTATGTAATCATTCATGCAGGTAAGTTGGGGATTGTAAGGTATGGATTTGATGCAATGAAATCAGGGTATGCAGCGTCTGTCTTCAAGGCGTAACCATCCAAGTTCGACGTAAGACTGGGTGACATGATCTGAAAATTTCAAATCCTGATATTTTAGTTGAGAATTTCCCCCTTTAAAATAAAAGAAACCTCATTAACATATTTCTGCAGGGGACAATAATGTCTACTCGAGGTATTTTAATTTTGCCTTCATTAGTTAATGATTTAACAAGTTTTTCCTTCTATATCTCAACTTTCTCATCAGAACACTGAATACACAAAACTGTAGGCCACTCCCTAGTGGACATGTCAGAACTCGGAATTGAAAATAAGTGATCTTTGCTGAGTGAGAAAGGCGTCAGAAAAAGCAAAGATGGAGTGAGCTGTTTTTGTATATTTGTGTATAACGATAATTGTGTTGCCATTGACGCTATCACTGCCCGTACTTATAGACATGATATAGGCTTTTGGCCTTATGCTGTGTCATGAAAACAAGGTTTCGCAGAGAACTTTGTTCTGGGTCTTCAGAAGAAAATCTTGACTGTTCACAAGGAAGAAGCCTTCTTCTGAAGATGCAGAGCAAAGTTCTCTGGAAAACGTAAAGAATTTCACCTTGTTTTCTTGACACCGCATAAGCCCAAAAGCCTATATCATGTCTATGGATTCAGTGTGTTGTGTACTTCACTATGTAATTTGTGTACTTCACCACAAACCCATAGGCACAGAGAGTTATAGTATTTCTAAATTTGATGAGTTTAAAGGTCAATCTATTTGTTATCTTGCAACGTTTTCCTGTCCGGTGGTAGTTGTAAACAATACTGTTGAAGAAATGGAAGTTATTTTTGATGGATCTCAAAAGGAGGGATCAGATTTGAGACTGTAATGCATTATTAACAACAAAGAGATGTAGTATTGTGGGTGCAGTGCAGCCTATAAAGGAAGAATTTTCTAAAAGTACAGAGTGTCAATTAGAGACGCGGAACCACAGGGGGGATATGGGGGAAATCTCCCTTCCCCCCAAAGGTCAGATAAAAATAGATATACATACCTTGTGATTATAGACCGTTATGCCCTTCAGCCTTCAGTCTGCAAGCATCTGTGAATTTACTAAACATCACCACAATCCTCTATTTGCAACTAGTACTGTGGCGTCATTTATTCTATACCTCTCATCTTTAAATCGTTAGAAACAGAGTCTAACCATCATCGTCTTGGTCTCCCTCTACTTCTCTTACCATCCATAACAGAGTCCATTACTCTTGTAGGTAACCTATCTTACTCCATTCGCCTTTGCCGGGCTGAATGGCTCCAACGGTTGAGGCACTGGCCTTCTGACCCCAACTTGGCAGGTTTGATCATGTCTCAGTCCGATGGTATTTGAAGGTGCTCGAATATGTCAGCCTTGTGTCGGTAAATTTACTGGTAAGTAAAAGAACTCCTGCAGGACTGAATTCCGGCACTTTGGTGTCTCCGAAAACCGAAATAGTAGTTGGTGGGACGTAAAGCCAATGACGTTATAATTATTACATTCACCTCACATGACCCCACACCAAAGCCAGTTTTTGCGTACAGCTTCATCCATCAAGTTCATTCCTAACTTAGCCTTTATCTACTCATTTTGAGTACCCTTCTGCCATTGCTCCCACCTGTTAGCACCGGCAATCATGCTTGCTACTTTCATGTCTGTTACTTCTACAGTAACTTATGAATAAGATATCCTGTGTGCACCCAGCTTTCGATCCTGTAAAGCAAAGTTGGTCTGAAAACAGACCAATGTGAAGATAGTTTCATCGAGAAGCTCACTTCCTTCTTAAAGAACACTGTTGATCGCAGCTGTCAGCTCACTGAATTAGCATTACTACATCTTGATTCAATTTCACTTACAATATTACCATCCTGGGAGAACACACAACCTAAATACTTGAAATTATCTACCTGTTCCAGCTATGTATCACCAATCTGACATTCAATTCTGTTGAATTTCTACCTACGGACATCAGTTTACTCTTCAAAAGGCTAATTTTCATACCATACTCATTGCACCTATTTTCAAGTTCCAAGATATTAGACTGCAGGCCTTCGGCACAATCTGCCAATGAGACCAAGTCAGCAGCATAGGCCAGACTGCTTACTACATTTCCACCTAACTGGATCCCTCCCTGTCTTTTTATACCTTTCAGCAGATAGTCCATGTAAACTCTTCGAACAGCAAAGGTAACCCCTTAAGTACCCAGAACCAAGAACTCATTCCACCATCAATTCTCACTGCAGCCCAATTGTCAACATAAATGCCTTTCATTGATTTTAATGATCTATGCTTAATTCCATAGTCCCCCAGTATGGCGAACATCTTTTCCCTTGGTACCTTATCATATGTTTTCTCTAGATCTACGAAACATAAACACAACTGTCTATTCCTCTTGTAGCATTTTTCAATTACCTGGCGCATACTGAAAATATGACACTGACAGCCCCTCTGTGGTCTGAAACCGCACTGGTTTTCATACAACTTCCTCTCAGCTACTGATCGCACCCTCCTTTCCAAGATGCCAATGAATATTTTGCCTGGTATACTAATCAATGAGATACCTCGATAGTTGTTGCAATCCTTCCTGTTCGCTTGCTTATAGATAGATGCAATTACTGCTTTTGTCCAATCTGAAGGTACATTACCAGCACTCCATGCTAATCTTAATAATCTATAAGCCGTTTCATCCCTGCCTTCGCACTATACTTCACCATTTCAGGTCTAATTACATCTATTCCTGCTGCTTTATGACAATGGAGTTTATTTACCATCCTTTCCACTTCCTCAAGCGTAATTTCACCAACATCATTTTCCTCCTCCCCATGTGCTTGGTTATTCGTGACACCATCAGGAAGATTTCCTTTTACGTTGAGAAGATTGTCAAAATAGTCCCTCCACCTCTCCAGTGATTCTTGGGATCTATTATGAGTTCACCTGAATTACCCAAAACACTGTTCATTTCATTTTTCCCTCCCTACTTGAGATTCTTTATTACTGTCCAGAAAGATTTCCCTCTGCTTGGCCTAGCCTTTCCAGCTTATTACCAAAATCTTCCCACGATTTCTTTTTGGATTCGACAACTATTTGTTTCGCTGTTTCCTTCATCTGTGTGCAATTCCCTGTCTGCATCGGCCTTTGTTTGGAGCCATTTCTGATAAGCCTTCTTTTAACGTTTAGAAGCTGCTCTCACTTCATCATTCTACCAAGATGTTCGCTTTTCCCCATCTTTACGCACAGTTGTTCCGAGGCATTCCCTTGCTGTTTCTACTACAGCATCCCTGTGTGCCACCCATTCTCTTTCTGTATCCTGAACCTGCTTACTGTCCACTGTTCAAAACTTCTCACTATTAATATCCATGTACTTCTGTCTAATTTACTCATCATGGAGTTTTTCTATTCTTATTCGTTTCCAGACAGATTTCACTTTCTCTATCCTAGGCCTAAAGATACTTAGTTCAGTATAGATCAGATAGGGGTCTGTATCATTGAAAAATCCCTGGGAAACTCGTACATTCCTAACAGCCTTCCCGAATTCGAAGTCGGCGATAGTCTATTATGGATCAGGTACCCCTGGCCTCCGTGCGTAGTGGTGAATTGCCTTATTCTTGAAAAATGTATTTGTAACTGCCAAACCCGTACTAGCATAAAAGTCCTTCAAATACTTCCCATTCCCATTAGCTTCCATATCTTGCCCACATTTACCAATCACCCTTTCGTATCCTTCAGTTCTATTTCCAACCCTCGCATTGAAATTGCCCATTAGCACTATCGTATCTTTGCTGCTGATCCTGACTAGTCACTTAATGCGTCATAAATCTTGTCAACTTCATCCTCATCTGCAACCTCACATGGAGAATACCCTGAGACAATTCTTGTGCTAATTCCTCCAACTGCCAAATATACCCACATCATTCACTCATTTATGTGCATAACAGAAACTATATTGCGTGCAATAGTATTCCTGATAAGCAGCCCTACCCCACACTCTGCCCTTCCCTTTCTAACACCCGTCAAGTACACTTTATAATCTCCTGTCTCTTCCTCGTTATCTCCTCTTACCGGAATATCACTTACTCCTGGCATTTCCAGGTCCATCCTCTTTGCTGACTCACCCACTTCTACTGTCTTTCTTCCATAAGCCCCATTAATATTGATAGCTCCCTATCGAATTCCATTTCGTTCACCAAGTTGTTTCCAAGGAGCCCCTTGCCTGTCAAATGGGAGTGGGACTCCGTTACTCCCATAGGTCCGAGGCCTGCTTAAAATGTTATGAGCTCGATAAATTCATGAAGCAGAATGCTACCCTACTTACACATAGTCCAAGTGAGGATCTCACATCTAATGGGTTAAGGACCAACAGTGAATTGTATAGTCTGAGCACAAGGAGGGCCAGGACTCAGAATATATCCGAGATGCCAACTCCAATTCCGTAGCAACTGGTATCCCGACTCTTAAGACCACTTAATAGGCCACTCAGCCATTGCCCATGGTTCACGATCTAGGGCGTGAATACAGCAACCCACACCATGAACCATGATGAAAATAGAAGAAGTAAAAAAAAATAACGAGAGCAATATTGTCTCATGTGATATGATCTGTGTATATATAAAATAAATATAAATAAATAAATAAATATAAAATAAATCATGCATGTCCTGTCTGATTGACTGACTGATTCATCATCGCCGAGCCAAAGCTACCGAACATAAAGAAATGAAATTTTTGGAGATACATTTATATTAGGGAGGATTTTTGGATATTCCGTCTCTAACAGGATGAAAAGTGGGTGGGAAATTTTTAAAATATGGATATCTATATCTCAAAAACTTAAAAGTTTACAGACATAAAAATTCGTATTTGGAATCTCCTTTAAAAGTAAAGAAACACGCATTTTTGTGTTTCTGGATAATCCGATGAATAGGGGGTCAAAAGGAGCGACACACGAGGTGAATTTTTAAAAAGAATATATCTGCAAATTATCTCAGACACGTAACATATTACAGATTTGAAAAATGATATTTGGAATTCCCTGTAAAAGTAAAGAAACATAAATATTTTATCGGAAAGTCCACTTAAGGAGAACCGTAAAGTGGGGTAATTTCGGCCATACAGGGTAACTTCGGCCACTGACGAATAGCAACACTTATTTTCTCCTGCCTCCTGAACTGAAAAAGGTAAACCACTTGCAACAACTGAGATGCACGTACGATAGAATGTTCTATCAACACTCGGTAGTCCAAAGAACATTGGTGGACTCATTTTTGAGTCAATCCATTTTTTCACAGCCCCGACTATTGTCTTGTCTGGTAACAGCACAAAACAAACTGTTATCTAGCCCCAGCGTTCGATTCTCCATTCCAGTGGTTTATGGGGTCAAAATGTAAGTACGTCTGGTAACTGATCAACCTAATTTGATGCATTTTATTCGAATAGGTTCTTCAGGGAATAGTTTTGTGATGAAAGTTGTCCACTTCCGGAGTAACTTCGGCCATGCCAAGAACGTACAGGAAAACATTACGCGGCCGCGAGTTTTGTAATTACGAGCCTGTTTACTTCAAGAATGCTTTAGAAGAGATTAATAAAGCCACAATAACAATAAATGGAGAAGTTTATCCCGACAGGGAGGGGAAAGACGGTTCCTATTTTCAATGATAAATAGACGGAAATCAGTTGACATGGACGAGGCGCAATTAAGAACTTGATTTACGGCCCAGATATTTTCTAATTTAGAAGGCAGTGTATTATGAGAACAGTCTATAAGATTGCTTCTTTTCCGATCTCCTTTACCCTCCATACTATTGAGCTTTATTATTTTCGTACTTTTTATTTATTATCTTTTGTACCATTACGAATAATTACGCAATACAACACGTAATTTGTAATATCATACAATGCTTGTATGCTTTGGCTAAATAAAATAGTTTCTTCTTTGTGAAAAATGTGAATTTGATCACTATACTTCTGTTTCACCACAAATCGTTTTAATTTGTTTGTAATTGTTGATACTGGGCTTTTTGCAGGTTTTAAAAAACATTCACAGTGGCCGAAATAACACTACATCGAAGAAAACTTCGTTTTAAGAGATATTTTTATGGCGGCCGAAGTTACCCCAAAACATGGGGTAACTCCGGCCACTCTTTCGAAAATTATAATTCATTACTGAATAACAATTAGAATTATATTCATATTTAGAAATGAAGAACAAACATGGCAGAACTTATATTATATTTTTCAGTAAATTAGAGGGAATATTTCACATTTAATTTTAAAAATATACGAGAAAGTGGCCGAAGTTACCCCCCCGTTTTACGGAACTGAAAAAGAGGGGTGAATTTTTAAATTAGCATATCTACAGTATATCTCAAAACTTAACATGTCGCAGACGTTAAAGTTGATATTTAGAACCTCCATTAAAAATAATTAAACACGTACCGGTATTCTTTGGTTTTCGGAAAAACCCTTAACGGGGGGGGGGAGGGGGGTTGTTGAATGAATTGAAAAATTAGTTGAATTATTTGTATGATAATGTATGTATATATTGAACCCTTTGACTTACCATTCCATCGTTGGTCGGCCACAGCTGCTGCAGTAGAGCAATATCGAACTCTTAAATCTTGGGGTCGTAGCGGAAATATTTCGGTCACGATCTTTATCAAACGATGGGGTTCAGAAGGGAGCCTAACTACTTGAAATGAGGAGCAAATATGTGCTTACTAACTTTTATTGAATCAATTAAATGCAAAAAATTATTGATATAAAATCATTGATCAAGAAAAAATTAAATATTTAATGTTTCAAACGCAGTCACATTGCATGGCGTTAGTTTTATTAGTTACAGTATCGAAGAATTTTCTTCGGAGAAAAGTAGAAATATTACAGATTAGTGGACAGCGAAAACTAGAAAAGTGAAAGAAAACCTGAAAATCGGGCACCTATTGATCCAAACGATAACTGAGAATTAATCCACACGATCCGTGGAAAATCTGACCTTCAACAAGTAGAATTCCAGATTTACATTTAACTAAGGTTATCCACCAGTCAAATACCCTGTCGGATATGGGACCACCCGCCGAATGGATCCTTAATCGTACCAAATTGAATATCAGTTGCTTTGGATAGGTTGCGAAAGACTATTGGAAAGCATGGTGTTCACTACAAGTTAACAGCAGCATTCATAATTGAAAATAAAATTCCACCATGTATTGTCATCTCGTGACACCCTTAAGTTGTAGAATAATCCCGATGCTTAAACGTGCATCATCCAAACAGCTGTTCAGAAGGAACCAACAACAACACGATCCGAGAGGATCTTACGTTACGTCGTTCTGAAGGAACAAAACTGCGAAATGCAGGAAACACTTATTCATCACGCATTTAGAAGAAATGCCAAAACACTGAAGTTAAATAAAAAGTGGAAAATCACTTGAAAAATATTCTTATAAAACCAACTTTCAGGTTATAAACGGTTACGTTAAGCTTAATAAAATTACAAGTCCACATGGTAAAATAAAATCAGAAAAATCTAGGAATTCTTTCCTTTACAACAACGACTACCATTACAGATCCATCTACTTATTGTTTGTCCCAACAAACTAACTAAAAAGATATGGATCGACCACAATCAACTATTACAAAAATGAATGAACGACAACAATTAAAATATATTCCCGGCTGACGAATCGAACCCGCATTCGTAACTCTAGTCTCACATAAATAAACTAAGTGTCAGCACGCAAACTAGCAAAGCAATCGGACGTCTGAACGACAAAACAATTAAGTCCGTAACTAAAATAAAATATTCAAGTTCAATGAACTCAAACGCGCATGGCAAACGTCAGTAAATACTCAATCACCGTTAGCTCAGTACCCAATATTGGACAACCCTCACGTTCATGACACTAGTGGTTCCACAATCTTAGGTAAACACCTTCCAGCTGGTACGGGCTGTCGGAACATGACCTCAATATTACTTAGCTAACACTCTTCGCATTGCATACACTACTGCAGATACTACCATCGCTCAAGTCACTTCGCAAAAAAGCCGAATCTAAGACTTGAGTATATACAGACAACACCCTAAACCTATCGTTTGCCGGGCTGAGTGGCTCAGACGGTTTAGGCGCTGGCCTTCTAACCCCAACTTGGCAGGTTCGATCCTGGCTCAGTCCGGTGGTATTTGAAGGTGCTCAAATATGACAGCCCCGTGTCGGTAGATTTACTGGCACGTAAAAGAACTCCTGCGGGACTAAATTCCGGCACCTCGGCGTCTCCGAAGACCTTAAAAAGTAGTTAGTGGGACGTAAAACAAATAACATTATTATTAAACCTATCGTCGGGCCTACATAATGTCTACACACCCTAACACTAACCTCTATGTACACACAAACCATCCTAAATCTATCGTTGAGAGTAAACTGGGACGTCTTATCATCAGTATACTCCTATGATAACGTGTGATGTCCTAAATCTATTGTCGAGCGGAGACTGGGTTGTCTACGCTTCCTCTAGAATGTCAGGCGAAATCATGACTTCAAACACACTCTTTGATATTTTGGCTGGAAACCTTGTCGAAACTATAGCACACAATGAAACAAATCTTGCCACTGAATGAATACAAGTTGGGAAATGCAACTAAGTCCCTATCTTGTCAATAAAACGTAAACTTGAAAAATGAATAACGCGTGGCAAGCAATCCACAACTCAAACACGATCTCGACATACGCAATGAAGTTTGGAAAAATAATAATGAATTTCAGCACACCTTTAATATTACGTGAATATCGCCAAAACAGTAATCATCGCCACCGCAAAAATCCACACAGTAATTCTAGGGTGAGGCCCAAACTTCGCCTACCATCTCACTATTCCAAACAATCGCATCCATAACTATCCAGTAAAGCGAAATTCAATGAATCTACACAGCCAAACATTCGCTTTAATAACGTCCAATATCTCATCCCACAATGTTTCCGAATTTAATGATAAATTATCGTCGCAAAATTTATGAAATTTACGGAGTGGAAATTTGTTATAACAGTCAAATAACACCAACCGTGTATTCAGAATGCTCTTCTACCCTTGAGGTCGCCTACTATAATATTCATTATGCTGACTTTACCTAAATCGTCACTTGGACTTAACTGCCAAGAACTACAATCTTCTAGTGAATTGTTTTTCACTGAGAGATCTTGACTTGAAATAGTAATGTGCATCACGAAGTACGCATTTCGAACCAACCTTCACCCGATCAGCTGTTCCGGATTGTTAGCGGAATTTCACTACAGCCTGCCTCAGAAATATCACATTTATTATACAGCCTGTCTCAAACATTCTTCGCCATCAACAAAATACAGCCTATCACGGCGGCATTACTCATTAAATACAGGCTTCCTCTGCCTTCAACATCCATACAACTGTTCTCTCAACAAATCATTCCAGCACAATCTATTTCTTCCTGTTTCACAACTTTTCACCCCAATACTCCCGTGACGAACAACGTTATAAGAATCCTTTCCATTCATTTTTATTTTTACTACAACTTTTGTACCTCAGGAATACAATAACACACCGTGATTTCCTATATCACCGTCAAACACGATGTCACAAAATTACCTTCCCACAAATAAAACATAACTTTACCAGACTTCACTGGATTTCGAGACGAACGTAAATCTTACTGAACATGTCTGTTAAATACACTTTTAAAATAGAAAATGTTTATCCCGCGGTAAATATTATTATTATTATTATTATTATTATTATTATTATTATTATTATTATTTCGACAAACATTTTCTGAATTCAAACGATATTCGCAATTACGGCATTCACCACGACTACATTATCGTTATCACCTTTCTAACTTGACTCAGTTTGAACACTATCTCAGAGAATATTAATACATTATTTAAACTTCGCATTTTATAGTTTCTTGACGTGAATTTTACTGCTATGAAGAGTTTCACACGACGACCAGAAATGTAACACATTCGCCTGATCATAATTAAATATTAATTCGACACACGCATTGAAAAATGTATTGGGACAAACAAATTCTATACAACAACATTAATGGAAATATAGTCACAAACCTGTAATCATAGTCGTCCTGGAGATTCCGGCCACATTTAGCCAGCTGCCCTCTTATTTAGCCTTTCATGGCTACCATGATATCATCTTCTTATATATATATATAACTTAAACTACACAGATTTTACACTGGGTATCGATTAACACCGCAAATACAGCACCTTCTTCACGTTTAACATACAACGAGCACCCTTCTCAACTGGCGACTGCCACTGTTTTCCCCGGACTCTGCTTTCTTAACTCTAATGCTGTCCAGGTGTTTCAAATAGATAACAAAAAATCAGCCCTCACCGGCTAGCCTTCAGACTCCCTTTGAAAAAAAATGAAACACACACAAATGCAATACGGAGAGGAACTCAGCCACGTATTTTAAACATATTATCTAAGCCTTCACAGTTTTCATCGGCGGAAGCTCAGGAAAATTTCTATCACCTTCCATTTAATATTCTACTTGAACCATTGGCACTAATATATATGACAAGTTATTTTGAGAACTAAACGCCGCACTTTCTTGCAGACGAGTGACGTGTGTTTCACCGTCCAGACCTTCAGACAGAATGTGTAAAATAGGTGGAGGGGGTTTCTTATATACCTTCTGGGAGGGACGCCACCCTCTCCACGAAGCTCGGTTGTGCAATCTGCTAATTCCACATCCACTGGACCAATTTTCTTGAAGTTTATTCCATAAATTCGGACAGACTTATAATTCATTATGGTGTTAATTTTATATTTTTACCATATTTGCAACGGTCCTAATGAATTATTTCTGACATGTCGTTTCGCGGTCTTTCTTCAACAATCGGCCTTGGCACGTGTCGCAAATCCGCGAGTAGGACGCCAACTTTCCTCCAGGCTTAACTGCATTTACATTTACCTTGGGGATTCTGTCTTCACGTAAGGCTTATTAATGATTTAGATCATTTAGTCCTGGATTTACAATGTCGCCAAAGTCTCTTGTTATGAAGGACTTTTTGAAATTGATAAATTATTCAATACTCGAGGTCAACCGAAGTATTCCGGCATTTCACGAGCTCGCGGCTCGCTTGGCACGGTGAGTTCGTTCGAACGAGATAGCGAGGCTCTTGAAACGAAAACATGGCTACTCTCAAAATGTTGTTTGTAGCTGAAATAAATATTTGGAATTATTTTTCATCGTAGAACTATGGGTTCAATATGCCAAAAAATTCTAAAAATGTTACAAACGTGAAAACTGGTTTTTGGAATCTCCTTTAAACTTGGTAGGGGAGATGAAAACGGAGATGAATTCCTTTTACGAGGATACATATATCTCAAAAACTGAAGATGTTATACAGTCGTGATAATTAGTATTTCGAAGCTCTTTTAAAGAAACGGGTACTGTTTGTTTTTAGAAAATCCACTTGAGAGGGTAGTGTGAAAGGAAGTAAAGAATTTTAATTCCTTTTCTGGAGAAACTTATATCTCAAAACTGAAGGTTACAGACGTGGAAATTAGTATTTGGAATCTCCTGTAAAAATAAAGAAACACGCATTTTTTGGGTTGGGGGAAACAAACTTAACGGGCGGAAGTGGTGTGAAAAAGGAGTTGAATTATTTTCATGAGGATACTGATATCTCAAAAATTGAGGATGTTACAGACATGAAAATTTGTATTTGGAATTTCCTTTCAAGATAAAGAAACACGTTATCTTTTCTGTTAGTTGAATTCTTTGTATGGGGATACTTATATCTCAAAAACTAAATATGTTACAGACGTGAAAATTCGTATTTGTGATCTCCTTTAAAAATAAAGAAACACGCATTTTTTGGGGAAAATCAACTTGGGGATGAGGGCGATGAAAAAGGAGCTTAATTCCTTTTTATGAGGATACATGTACCGGTATCCCAAAACTGAAGATATTACAGTTGTGATAATTGGCATTTGGAAGCTCCTTTATAAATAAAGAATGTAGTATTTTTGGTTATCGGAAAATTCACTCAAGGGGGAGAGGGTGAAAGGAAGTGAAAATTGAATTCCTTTATGGAGAAACTTAGATCTCGAAACTTAAGGTTACATGCGTGAAAATTTGTATTTGGAATCTCCTTTAAAAATAAAGAAACACGCAGTTTTTGGAGGGGGCGGGAATCAACGGTCCTTGGTGAAAAAGGAGTTGAATTTTTTAAATTGAGGATACTCATATCTCAAAACTGAAGATGTTACAGGCATGAATATTTGTATTTGGAATCTTCTTTCAACAAGTAAAGAAACACGTGTTCTTTTGTCTTCGGAAAATTCACATACGGGTGGCGAATGAATTGAAAAATTAGTGAATTCCTTGTATGAAGATACTTATATCTCGAAAGCTAAAAATGTTAAAGACCTGAAAATTGGTGTTTGGAATCCCCCTGAAAAAGAAAGAAACACGCACTTAGGGGAGGCGAAACAAACTTAACGGGTAGAAAAGGGGGTGGGGGAAGGCGTTGAATTACTTTTAAGAGGCTATTTATATATAAAAAACTGAAGATGTTACAGACGTGAAATATAGTATTTAGAATATCCTTTAAAAATAAAGTATCACGCAATTTTTTGGAAAAATCTAGGTAAGGGGTGTGGGGTTTTAAAATAAGTAAATAAGAGTTGAAATATGTCTATGAGGATACTTTCTCTTAAAAACTGGAACTGTTACATAAGTGAAAGTTGGTATTTTGAATTTCCTTTCAAAATATTGAAACACGTATTTTTTGTTTGCGGAATGTCCACTTAAGGCGGGAGAGGGGTGGAAAGAATTCAAGAAGAAGTTGAATTTTCTTATGAGTATACATTTATCTCAAAAACTGAAGGTGTTACAGACGTACAGACACGAAAACTGGTATTTGGAATCTCCTTTAAAAATAATGAAACACATATTTTTTATTTTCGAAAAATCCAGTTAAAAGGCTGAAAAGAATTGGAAAAGCGGGTGAATTAAAATGAGTACCGGTATATCTACATTACATGTCAAAAACTTAACGTGTTAGAGAGAAGAAACTTGGTATTTGCAAAGTTCTTAGAAAATACAGGAACATGTACCTTTTTGTTTTCGGGAAGGCACTTAACGGGAGGCGGGGGGAGGGGGATGTCAATAAGCGAAAAATAGTTGAATTATTTTTTATGAGGTTAGTTATATCTTAAAAACTGAAGATGTAACAGATGTGAAAATAGGTATTTGGAATCTCCTTTAAAAATAAAGAAACATGTATTTTTGTTTTCGGAAAATACACTTAGTTGGGGGTGGGGGTGGGGGAAGGACTGATCAGGGGATTGAATACTTTTTATGGTGATACTTATGTATATCTCAAAAAATGAAGATTTTACAGATGTGTGAATAGGTATTTGGAAATTCCTTTAAAAATAAAAAACACATGTATTTATTTTTTCGACTTGGGAGAAGACTGTTTCTCACATGTACAGTTCTATGTCGCATGGTCGTCTTAGCCCGAAAAGGTAATACCACAAACATGGTTTACAAAGAATTTCTGGGGTAAATAAAACTCAATTTTTGGGTGAGTTTTTATACTTTAGGAATTTTTCAGATAATGTCTTAGTACAATGCCGCGCAACGATTACTTTGATGAAATTTCGAAATCCACGGGAGCGAAGCCGCGGGTAATTGCCAGTATCTATATATATAAAATAACATGTCCTGACTGACTGACTGACTGACTGACTGACTGACTGACTGACTAACTGACTGACTGATTGACTGACTGATTCATCATCACCGAGGCAAAACTACTGGACATAAAGAAATGAAATTTTGGGGATACATTTATATTAGGGTGTAGGTGGTCACTAAGGGTGGATTTTTGGATATTCCGTCGCTAAGGGGGTGAAAAGGGTGTGAATTTTTGAAATTAGGATATCTATATCATAAAAACTTAAAAGTTTACAGACGTAAAAGTTGGTATTTGGAATCTCCTTTAAAAATAAAGAAACACGTATTTGTTGTTTGGAAAATCCCATTAAGGGTGGTGAAAAAAGGAGGAAAATGGTTGAACACCTTTTACGTGGAGACATATATTTCAAAAAGTGAAGATGTTACAGACATGAAAATTGGTATTTGGAATCTCCTATGAAAATTGGTATTTGGAATCTTCTTTGAAAATAAAGAAACGCATTTTTTTGTGTTTTTGATAATCCGATGAATACGGGGTGAACACTAGTGACAAACGGGGTGAATTATAAAAAGACTATATCTGCAAATCATCTCAGACGCGTAACATATTACAGATTTGAAAACTGATATTTGGAATTTCCTGTAAAAGTAAAGAAACATAAATAATTTTTTTCTGAAAATCCACTTAATGGGAAATGAAAAGCGGGGTGAATGTTTAAAATGAGCTTATCTATAGATTATCTCAAAAACTTAACATGTTGCAGACGTCAGAATGATTATTTGAAATATGCTTTAAAGATAAGGAAACACGCATTCTTTTGTTTTCGGAAAAAACCCTCAACGGGGGGTGGGTGTGTGTGTGAAAGAATTGAAAAATTAGTTGAATTATATGTATGAGAATATATATACATATATACCAAAAATCTAAAGATGTTACAATCGTGAAAACTGGTATTTTGAATCTCCTTTAAAAATAAACATGCATTTGGGGGGGGGGGGGGCGAGGGAATCAACTGTGCCGCACCAAGTTTCCCTTGGTGGCGCACTCCTCTGTATGTAATACATTCTTTGACCGCTATCGACTTTTTTGGTCGATCTATTCCCTGGACGTGACGTATGACTCGTTTTCTCCTTGACAGAGTGCACTTCCGGCCATCAGCCGAAGTGCCCTCTTAGTGAGTCTTGTGCTCGCCTTCTTCGAAACAAGTTCACATGGCGGTTGTAGCCATCATGGCGGCCGATGTAATAATGTGCATCTTGAGATACGAGATCTTTAACCTGTGTCGTCTGCTTTTCCTGCAGTGGATTTATCCGCTTGAATGCCCGACTCTTTATGTGAGTCGCTATTTTGTGACTACCTAAAGTTCTGAGCAACGCCTGACTATTAACGTAACTTTTTTTTTTGGCCTGCTATGGTTGCGTGGGCATATTAGTCGTATATATTTTACTGTTAATTTTGCATTTCACCTTACTGTTAGTTCTCATTGTATTTGTGTGTTCTTTTTGTGTGACATAAACCTGCAAGAACGGAGGATGGTTTTGGTCGGTTGTATGTTTGTTTGGCGTGTATGTGATCTGAAGTTTGAGACCTACTGCCATTTATTTATTCGTCGATTTTCTCATGGCCGAGCTTTTGATGCGTGACGTTGTGTTTGACGCTATGACTGGTATTCATGTTCGTCCGTGGCGAGGCGGTATGAATACGTTGTGGGCGTGATGGTTACGATGATGCTACTGTGATTTAAGTGGGGATATGCCTTGCCTTGATGCGGCAATCTTTTGTTATATTACGCATCTTGTATTGAGCTCATGAGTCCATGGAAGCACTTGTCTTGCTATGCGGATCTCTCTGTGTTCGTTATGTGTCTGGACAAAACTGATTATTCTACCCGTATACATTTCTTTTGGGTCTCTATGGTGTGTGTGTACGTGTGGTTGTGCTGTATGCCTGCCTGATTAACAGCATTCTCCTTTTCTTACAGTGTTTTTTTTAGTTTTATTTACATTTTCTTATTTTCATTCCTCGGGCTATTTGCTGGCCTAATTATATATTTACGTTTGTTGCTTTCATTTGAGTGAGTCTTCTTTCATTGTTAGAATTGTTTACTCGCCTCGTAACTATGGCAGCCATATTTATTCTTTGATTTTTTTCTGGGATGCTGCGCTTTTCAAATGGGGGATTGTTGCGTGATGGATCTCTTCTCTGGGATGCTGGTCTATATACGTGGAGATGTGTGAGATGTAACGTGAATGTTTTTTTTGATGTGCGTGTAAGTTCTTTCGATGTATGTCCACCGATATTAGTTCATTGCGAGGACGAATGTGTCATACGTCGCGTGTATGAAATTATGTGGAGGAAGTAAATCGTACGTTACAAGTTTCGTGATTGTAAGAAGCTTGTGTGGCCATGTTTGATATGTTTTCAATCTGCCTCTTGATATGATTGGACGAATAATCTACACGATAAGTTTCTACGCATATCTCCGTGAGTAATGTTTCAAACTTGATTTTTTTATTGCCTTATCTTGCTTTATTTTCATTAATAAACCCCCATGTATTTTGACCCCGTTCTTTCATTTATCGGGAAGGGTTCTGGGTTCTTTGCGTCTCCCGTTCCTCCCTTTAGTCTAATTTTGTTCGAGTCCAGCTCCAGACTGTTTTAGTCTGTTCCAGCCCGTCCACGGCCTTGTCTCATGAGGTAAGTTGGTAAGTATTCACGGACCTGTTGGTATGTGTATGCGTGCGTGTGTGCGTATGTATGTGTGTGCGTATGTGCGTGTGCGTGTCTACGGTAGCAGAGTGTGTGTGAGGCATGAGTGAATGGGTGTGTGTGCGGTTGCTGTGGGGCAGACAACATGGTAGGGGGGATGAAAACGGAGATTAATTTCTTTTACGAGGATACATATATCTCAGAAACTGAAATTTTTACAGTCGTGAAAATTGTTATTTGGAAGCTCTTTTAAAGAAACGGGTACTGTTTGTTTTTGGAAAATTCACTTGAGTGGGGAGTGTGAAGGGAAGTAAAAAATTGAATTATTTTTCTGGAGAAACTTATATCTCAAAACTGAAGGTTAAAAACGTGGAAATTAGTATTTGGATCGCCTTTAAAATAAAGAAACACGCATTGCCTTTTTGTTTTCCGAGAAGGCACTTAACGGGGGGGGGGGGGTGAAGAGAGGTGAAAGATAGTTGAATTATTTTATATGAGGATACCTATATCTTAAAAACTGAAGATGTTACAGACGGGAAAGTTTGCATTTGAAATCTCCTTTTAAAATAAAGAAACGTATACTTTTGTTTTCGGAAAATGCACTTAGATGGGCTGGAGTTGGGGGAAGGACTGATAAAGGGGTTGAATTCCTTTTATGATGATACTTATGTATATCTCAAAAACTGTTACAGATGTGTGAATAGGTATTTGGAATTTCCTTTAAAAATAAAACACACATGCATTTATTTTATCGACTTGAGAGAAGACTGTTTCCCATATATACAGTTCTATGTCGCATGGTCGTCTTAGCCTGAAAAGATAATACCACAAACACGGTTTACAAAGAAGTTCTGGGTTAAATTAAACTCAATTTTTTGGCGAGTTTTTGTAATTTAGGATTTTTCAGATAATGTTTTAGTACAATTGCGAGGAACGATTACTTTTAATCAAATTACGAAATCCACGCGAGGGAAGCCGCGGGTAATTGCTAGTCTAGATATATAAAATAACTTGTCCCGACAGATTCATAATCACCGAACCAAAACTACTGGACATAGAGAAATGAAATTTTGGGGATACATTTATATTACAATGTGGGTGCTCACTCAGGAAGGATTTTTAAATATTCCGCCGCTAAGGGGGTGAAAAGGGGGGTAAATTTTTAAACTGAGCGTAACCATACCTCGAAAACTGAACAGTTCAAAGACATGAAAATTGGTATTTGGAGTCTCCTTTCAAAATCAAGAAACACGCACTTTTTGTCTTCGGAAAATCCTGTTAAGAGGGTGAAAAATGGGTTGAATACCTTTTAAGAGGATACTTATATCTCAAAAACTGAAGATGTTACAGACAGGAAATTTCGTGTTTGGAATATCGTTTAAAAATAAAGAAACATGTCTTTTTTTGTTTTTGGAAAATCACAGGAGTGATAAATTGGTTGAATGAAAAAAAAGACTATATCTACAGAATATTGTACAGTAATTGTTACAGACGTGAAAATTGGTATTTGGGATCTCCTGTAAATGTAAAGAAACACAGATAATTTATTTTTGGAAAATCCACTGAAGGGGAACTGAAAAAAGTGGGTTAATTTTAAAAATAAGAATATCTACAGAACATCTTATAAACTAAACATGTTACAGGCGTGAAAATTGGTATTTTTAATCTCTTTTCAAAGAAGGAAACATGTATTACTTGTTTTAGGAAAAAAACACTTAGGAGGGGGTGGGGGTGGGGGTAAAAAGGACTGATAAGTTTTGAAATCTTCTATTAGGATAGTGATATCTGGAAAACTGGAGATGTTACAGAGGTGAAAATTGGTATTTGGAGTCTCCTTTAACAATAAAAGGTTACGCATTTCTTTGCTTTCGGAAAATCCACTTAAGGGGGGAGTGAAAGAATTGAAAATTTTGTTGCATTCTTTGTATGAGGATACTTATATCTCAAAAATTTTAAATGTTGCAGACGTGAAAATTGGTATTTGGAATCTCCTTTAAAAATAAGGAAACAGACATTCTTTTGTTGTCGTAAAATCCACTTGGGGGGGGGGGAGGATGAAATAACTGAAAATTTAGTTGAACTATTTGTAGGATGATACTTGTATCTGAAAACAACTAAAGATGTTACAGACGTGAAAATTGGTATTTGGAATCTCTTTTAAAAATAGAGAAACATGCATTTTTTGGGGGGGGGGGATCAATTTAACGAGGGTGGGGTGAAATAGGAGTAGAATTATTTTTTATGAGAATACTTGTATCTCAAAAAATGAAGATATTACAGACATGAAAATTTGTGTTTGGAATTTCGTTTCAAGGTAAAGAAACACGCATTCTTTGTGTTTTTGGTAAATCCACTTAGGAGGCGGGGTGAATGAATTGAAAAACTGTGTTGAATTCTTTGTATTAGGGTACTTATATCTCAAATACTAAAGATGTTATAGACGTGAAAATTAGTATTTGGAATCTCCTTTAATAATAAAGAAACACGTATTATTTTTTCGGTAAATTACTTAAGGGGGCGGGTTGAAGGAATTGAAAAATTAGTTGAATTATTTATATGAGGATACTTATATCTAAAAAACTAAAGATGTTACAGACGTGAAAATGGCATCTGGAATATCCCTTAAAAGTAAAGGAACATGCATTTTTCTTTTCGGAAAATTCACTTAAGAGGGAGGGTGAAAGGAAGTGAAGGAATTGAATTCTTTCTTTGGGGATACTTATATCTCAAAAACTGAAGGTTACAGACGTGAAAATTGGAGCTTAAAAATAAAGGAACACGCAATTTTTGGGAGTGGGGATCAAATAACGGAGGGTGGGGTGGGGGGCTTGGAAAAAGGATTTGAATTCTGTTGATGAGGATACTTATATCTCAAAAACTGAGGATGTTACAGACATTAAAGTTTGTGTTTGGTATCTCCTTTCAAGGTAAAGAAATACGTATCTTTGTCTTCGGAAAATCCACTTGGGAAGGGGTTGAATGAAAAGAAAAATATTTGAATTCTCTGTATGAAGGTACTTATATCTGAAAACTAAGGATGTTGCAGACGTGTAAATTGGTATTTTCAACCTCCTTTTAAAATAATTGAACACGCATTTTTCTTGGAAAATCAACTTTGAAGGGGGTGTGTGAAAGAGGAGTTGAATTATTCATATGCGGATACATATATCACAAAACTGAGGACTATACAGTCATGACAATTGGTATTTGGAATATCCTTTAAAAGTAAAGAAACATGTATTTTTCTTTTCGGAAAATTCCCTTAAAAGGGAGGGCGAAAGGAAGCGAAGTAATTGAATTCTGTTTATGAAGATACTTATATCTCAGAAACTGAAGTTATTACAAGCATAAAGTTGGTATTTTGAATCTCCTTTGAAAACAAAGAAGCACGTATTTATTGTTTTTCGAAAAGTCCACTTAAGGGGAGAGAGGAGTGGAAAGAAGGAAAGACAAAATTTAATTACTTTTATGAAGACATGGGCGCTCGCAAGGGGGGGGTAATATCATACCAGATTATTTCATAAACTGAACTTATTGACTATCATCTAGCATCTGTTATAACCGGAAATTTCTGTAAACAATTTCATATTGCTGACGATATGTTGGTTTTTATATTCAAGAAAAATATTCTAATAATGTCATACAATAGGCTACTAATGGAATGGGGCCAATGACCTTCGATGTTAGGCCCCTTTAAACAACAAGCATCATCATCATAATCACTAGTGGAAACATTGCTTCTTTTTCCAATATGGTTACGCCCAGTGGTGGTGGGCTCTCAGGAGCACATGAACACGTGAACACCCAGTTTTAATACATCTTTACGCATTCATGGATAATTTAAAACTTTCCTTTCTTTCGACCTGATTTCGACAATCGATCGAAAGCATTCGACTTATATCAAAGCTCCGTTACACCGACAGTTGTTCGTTCTGACTGACGGTGCAGCCAGCACACTGGATAATGCGCTATTGTGCTGAAGACTATACGCGTGCGCAAAGCAGATGACGTCATGGTTTATACACTGATATTCCCATTAGCGAGGAGCACGGTAAGTACGTGCCTTGCGTCTAGAGCCACCCTCAAACCACTGTCAGTATTAAAGTTGACCACAAGGGTCCGCCCCCTCCCCCATTACGGTTAGCCACAGCCTCCCAGGAGCTAATATTTAATTACGTTACCGGCAAATTTTTCGAAAATCTACTTAAGGGGTGGTGAACAGGAGTGGCAAATGGGGTGATTTTTTAAAATTAGAATATCTACAGTATATCTCAAAAACGTAACATGTTACAGACGTGAAAATTGGTATTTGGTATCTCCTGTAAAAGTAAAGGAACACGCACAATTTGTTTTATGAAAAACGGGAAGTGTTAAAGGGGGTACATTTTTAAAATGAGCATATATGCAGTATCTCAAAAACTTAACATGTTACAGAAGTGAAAATTGGTATTTTCAATATCCATGAAAAAGAAAGAAATATGTATTTTTACCTTGGGAAAAACCACTTTGGTGGGGGTAGGGGTAAAAAGGACTGAAAAGGTGGTTGAATTCTCTTTAATAGGATACTGATATCTAAAAAACTGAAGATGTTACAGGCGTGAAAATTGGTATTTGAAATCTCCTTTAAAAGTAAAGACATACGTATTTTTTGTTTTCGGAAAATCCACTTAGGAGGGGGATTGAAAGAATTGAAAAATTAGTTGAATTATTGATGAGGATAATACTTGTTGTTTAAAGGGGCCTAACATCTAAGGTCATCGGCCCCAATTGAATTATTTGTAAGATGATACTTATATCTCAAAAACGAAAGATGTTGCAGACGTAAAAATTGGTATATGGAATCTCATTTAAAAGTAAAGATACACGTATTCCTTTGATTTCGGAAAATCGACCTAAAGGGTGGGGTGAAAATAGGTAAAGGAGGAGTTGAATTCTTTTTAAGAGGATACTTATATCTCAAAAACAGAAAATGTACAGACATGAAAGTTGGTATGTTGAATCTCCTTTAAAAATAAACAAATGCGTATTTCTTGTTTACGGAAAGTCCAATTAAGGGGGGAGAGTATGGAAAGTCGTGAAGAAAATGTTCAGTTTTTTTTATGAGGATGCTTATATCTCAAAAACTGAAGATGTTACAGACGTGAAAGTTGGTAATTTGAATATCCTTTAAAAATAAAGAGGCACGTGTTTTGCTCTTTTCGGAAAATCCACTTAAGGGGCTGAAAAGAACTGAAAAAGCGGGTATCTATAGTATATGTCATAAACTAAACATGTTACAGACATGAGTCCTTTATTAATACAGGAACACGTATTTTTTGTTTACGGAAAAGGCACTTACCGAGGGTGAAAAGAAGTGAAAGAAAAAGTTGAATATTTCTTTTATGGTGATGATTATATTTCTCAAAAACTGAAGATGTTGCAGACGTGAAAATTGGTATTTGGAAGCTCCTTTAAAAATAAAGAAACATGTAATTTGTTTGTTTTCAGAAAGTCTACTTAGGTGGGGTTGGGTGTGGGGGAAGGACTGATAAAGGGGTTGAATTATTTTTATGGGGATACTTATATATCAGAAACTGAAGATGTTACAGACGTGGAAATAGGTATTTGGAATCTCCTTTAAAAATGAAGAAACATGCATGTTTGTTTTACCGACTTGAGATAAGACTTTTTCTCATATGTACAGTTGTATGTCGCTTGGTCATCTTAGCCTCAAAAGGCAAGACCACAAGCGCTGTTTACAAAGAGTTTCTGGGGTAAATGAAACTAATTTTTTCGATGAGTTTTTATGTTTTAGGGATTTTCAGATAATGTGTTAGTACAGTACCGAAGAACGATTACTTTAATCAAATTTCGGAATCCACGCGAGCGAAGCCGCGGGTAACAGCTAGTATAGTATACAGGTGAATATTAATGACAGAATGTACGATTGACTTTCCGACAGGACATACACATTGTGGCGTTAGAAAATGAAATGACAATAGGTAGGCCTGTTGCCAGTTCAACGTAAATGAGATAGAGAATGCAAATGTTCTCAGGCCCAAACCCTGGTGTCACCGAGCTCGATAGCTGCAGTCGCTTAAGTGTGGCCAGTATCCAGTATTCGGGAGATAGTAGGTTCGAACCCCACTGTCGGCAGCCCTGAAAATGGTTTTCCGTGGTTTCCCATTTTCACACCAGGCAAATGCTGGGGCTGTACCTTAATTAAGGCCATGGCCGCTTCCTTCCCACTCCTAGCCCTTTCCTGTCCCATCGTCGCCGTAAGACCTATCTGTGTCGGTGCGACGTAAAACAACTAACAAAAAAACCCTGGTGTCAATTTATTTTTTTGATCGCGAACAGGATTGAGTATTCGAAAGTATATGTTGTAAGGCCCAATTAATCCCTAAACATATTTTCAAAACGCCCCCACTCTCATAACATACATGTAATAGGCCCTAGCTCATACTATATCCCTGCTCGTCCTTCCTTTATGACGGCCCTGTGGTATTTCTTGTTTCTAGGGAAGGGCAGCTTATTCCTAGTGTGCTGACTTCGTACCAAAGTGGCTACAAATTGCAGTGCATGCGAGATAATTGTTGCTACGTGTTTAACCTCGCAATATCACAGGAAGAGAAAGTTTGGAAGGGAATTGCACAGGGTAGTATAATCGGTCCGTTACTTTTCTTAATATACGCAACTGATTTAGGGAACAATATAACATCGAAAATAAGATTGTATGCAGATGACATCATTGTTTATAGGGAAATAAATAACATTGAGGATTGCTCAGAATTACAAAGGGACCTTGAGAGTATCCAAGAATGGGTTGAAGAAAATAATATGAAGATTAATGGAGGCAAATCAACTGCTACAACATTTACAAACAGGAGCTTTAAAACTGAATTTGAATATACTTTGGATGAGGTAGTTATCCCTAAAGATGGCAAGTGCAAATACTTAGGTGTGAGATTTGAAAGTAATTTGCATTGGAAGGGTCATGTTGATGACATTGTTGGGAAAGCATACAGATCGTTACATGTCATAATGAGGCTACTTAAAGGATGCAACAAAGAATTAAAAGAAAAAAGTTACTTAAGTATGGTTCGTCCATTATTGGAATATGCAAACAGTGTTTGAGATCCTCACCAAGAATACCTAATAAAAGAACTAGATGGTGTGCAGAGGAAAGCAGCAAGGTTTGTAACAGGGGATTTCAGGAGAAAGAGTAGTGTATCAGAAATGTTAAAGGAACTTGGTTGGGAAACTTTAAGTAAGAGAAGGGAGAAAACTAGACTTATAGGATTATATAGAGCCTATACAGGAGAAGAAGCATGGAGAGATATCCGTGAGAGGCTTCAGTTGGAAAATAATTATATTGGTAGAACTGACCTCAAGTACAAAATTAGAAGGAATTTTAGCAGAAGCGATTGGGGTAAATTTTCATTCATTGGGAAGGGCGTGAAGGAGTGGAACAGTTTACCAGGAGTAGTGTTTGATCCTTTTCCAAAATCTGTACAGATATTCAAGAAGAGAATAAACAGCAACAGAGAAAATCAATGAAATTTTAGAGGGCATTCGACCAGTGCAGGATATTGTAAATAAAAAATGTGTGTGATTAAATTAATTCCATCCCCTGGTCTATGGAGTTTGGACAGCCCAAGTAGGGGAATGCCTGTAGGGGTGAAGTACAGTGGGGACTTCGAGGGCCCTGGGACTGCTACGGTAGCTGTGAAGGCCCTTCAGGAACTCTGAAAAGTGGTGGCAAAAGAGGCTCTGGTTAAGACGCAGCAGGTCGTTATGCTACTTAGGTTCCAAAATGGGTAAAATATAAATATGTAAATGAATTCAATGTTAATTTTAATCTTATGCCAGTTGTATATTATTATTAGAAGTAATTTCACATACTGTATATGAGTTGACTATGTTTGTAAGATATTATAAGTAGAACTTTGTAAACAATATAAGATGTGTGTGTTTAATAGAACAAATTATTAGCGTAAATTGTATAATATTGTATTCTAGGAAAATTTTCTTCGTCTCTTGTTAATTTAAAATTTAGTGCTTAACAATAATGTATTTTAGTGTACCATTTGCCACCGAGGTAGACACCTCATTTGCAAATAAGGAGATTTTGATTTTGATTTGATATATCAACTGCACTTTTGGTCGACGATGGGAAAGGAGAGGACCAGTACTGGGAAGGTAGTAACAGTGGCAATTAGTTAAGATACACGGTGTGAAGATGGGAAATCATGGAAAACCATTCCAGGAGTGCTGAGGTGAGCCTCGAATCCACATTCTTCCGAAAGCAGGAGCATGTGAGGTGTGAAATCATTGGTCCTGTGATTTATAATCACAACATTAAGAACCATCTAAAAGTACAAACTCGTCTACTTTCGTTAGGTATTTGTTTCCACTATGATAAATGATTACGATGATTTCATATTTTCTTATGCTCGAGATGCTAAATGGCTAATACGGCTCAAAATTTAGAATATAATGTAGATTAAAATTAAAATTCAAAATTCAATGCACTCTCTCATACAGTCCATCAACCACTTTACAGGTTAGCCTCCAGGCCGTTGCCAGGGCTGAGCATGGGTGCTCACTTCGCGATGGATTCTACGTCAGCTCTGGCCACGTGACCATAGCACTTTGGCCTATATCATTGTTTTAGGATCGGGGCAAATCTAAGAGTGTTCTTTACCTCTTAGTTCTTAGTGTGGTCTAGTCGCGTGGCTCCCAGTGTCCATCTAAGCATGTGCACCACCATTACGTGCAGGATCTGCTTGTGTCTCTTTACCACCGGCAAACATTCCACTCAGTACAGTATCACAGGGGGAACGACTACGCGGTAGATCTTCAATATGAGACACAACCGCTGTCACAAAACACACAACCCATGACCTGGCATCACTTAAACCAGGCGGCTTTAACTCGAGCTGAGGGTCTACAAATGTGTCACCCTCCGCTGTCATGCGGGAGCCAAGATCATGAAACGCAGATGTCTTCGGTAGTGGAATGTTGTCGACCAATATCGTCCCATTTGTCGGAGTGCCGCAGTCCGTGACCAGTTCATTAAGCCTCTTTCGAGAGTCACTAACCAGCATAACGTCATATGCATAGAGAAGGATCCATGGATGGGGTGTTTGCAAGTCCGCAGTTACTGTGTCCATGCACAGGATGAGCAGGAGTAGTGATAGGGAGGATCCTGGATTGGCACCCACTCCAATGTTGAATAGTGCTGTGACGCCAGCTGCACAGCAGGCAAAGTTTAAAGAGGAGCCGAACCTAAGGGACATATTCCTCTGGGACATGACACCATGCGTACGGAGTGAATAACAGATGAGTTCATGAGGAACCCGGTCAAATGCCTTTTTCTATCTCTAGAAAGGCCTATGGACCAATCTTCTCTTCTCCCTGTGCTTCTCTGCCAGAAACTGGATAGTATGGATAGCATCTGTTGTTATGCGGTCGTTAAAGAAGCCATGGTGAATTGATGAGAAAATAGTGATGCTTCTAGGCACATGTAAATCATCAGCTAGAAGATTTTCATGGGGTGGCAGAGGAGAGGAGACGAATTGGGTGATAGTTGGCGCAGATAATAACATCACCATTGTCTTTCCAGATACTGGTCTTTCAGGGAGATGGTATGTTATTGTCTTAAATGTATTTCTTGAAGAATTTTACTAGAAATTCAATTACACACTGCCCATCTCCTTCCAAATTTCAACAGGGATGTCATCAGGTCTAGTTGCTTTGTTGTTTGTCATTGCGCAGATGGCAGCTGCAACATCGGCAGGCATGGTGGGTGAAACTGCACTCTGTACTGGATTGTCTGTGGGTATAGTTGGATGTGGGAAGTCCTCATCACAAATGATAGTGAAGTGTTCACGCCAGTGTCTAAGTAGCATTTTTGAAGGAGCTTTCCATGTTTGTCCTTGATGTGGATGACATGGCAAATATCTTCAGTGGCAAAATGATGAGATCTGGTGGTCCCATAAATAGTATTGGCCCCTCCAGTTTAATCTAATTGTTCATAGAAATCACTAAAGTAATTGTTCGTGGTGGTTTCCACTGTTCGTTTGGCAACAGATTTGAGTTCCCAAAATCAAGCCAGATCGGTGTCAGTTCCTGTTGGAGATCTTGGACCTCAGCTGGCGATCAGTATTAAGGAGGGGATTGATAGTGTACGTTAGCACTGTTGCTTTGACATGAAGCTTCCTCCACTTGATGCGTTCTGTGGTGGTGGCAGATCAGACAGGATGTTGAAATACTAGAACCAGGAGTATATGCTGAGGAGTGATTTTGTCTGATGGTATCATTTTACAGTCCATTACTAGCCTCAAATCCTTCCTCTTTACCATCCAGTAATTGATTTGTGACTAACTACGACCACTGCTATATGTGATAATGTTGTACAGGCGTTTTTTGAAGAATGCATTTACTTTTGTGAAGTCGCATTCCAAGGCCTGTTCACCAGCTTCGTTATGCACACCAAATCTGAATACACCATGCACTCATTCAAAAGCGATTCCTTGAGTAGCCAACATGGCCGCTTAGATCTCCGCCTATTAACAGATGTTCGCTGACGTCAATAGAGAGGATGTATGACTCCACTTATGTCCAAAATCCATCTTGTTCTTATAAAGGGCATCCTACCTGTGGTGCATAATAAGAGACGTTACATGCTATTGTTGACCCGGGGACAACTCGGATGTCAATCAAGTGAACGTATGTACAGTCTACGTAGGTGATGTTACTCACAATCTTTCGGAGACGACAATTGCCAAGCAGATTCGGCAGGATGTTGTGCCATAGTACAAGAGCTTGTAACCATCACTAATATCACAGGTTTTTTCATTTTTCCACTTCGTCTGTTGGATACAGGCAACGTCTACCCGTCATAGCTTGAGTGATTCGGCCAACTCGCAGCTGAATCCATCAATTTTCTCCTTTGGTCAACTCTTGTTCTTTTCCGTGCCTGGCGGTATTTGAGCATTCGAGTCCAAGGGAGTTTCTCATTTTCCTAGTTGCCTAGTTGTACTTCCTATTAAACCAATAATCACCACCACTACCGCCAGTCAACGACCCATTGCTGATCGTCACAAATTGTGTGTAAATTTGCCTCCTTATTTAACCTGCTCTGTACTTGGATAGGTAGCCCTCGCACATTCCTGACACCAATTGGGCGTCATCGAATTTCTGAAGGCTACCGATTTTTTTTAATTATCGCCATTCCATGAGGCACGTTGTCGGCATGTTAATGATCTACCCAGCAAAATTGAATAAAACCTTGCGATCTGGCGGAGTAAAATGGAATGTCCAAATTGACACGCTGGCTGCCTAGCTGACGTCACGTCAATATGCCGGCTCCTGGTGGCTGTGTCCTTTCAATTATTATTTTACTTGACATTTACCACTAAGGCAAATCATTGGATAATTGATTGATTTACTTTCTGGTGTCTAGAAACACTTTCAATGTGTAAGATTGCACATTTGCATATGTTGGGATTGCTCCAAGCCCTCTTCCTGCCAAATTTTCACGCCCACTAGGGCTGACGGTCGAAGTTCCCTCCCTGGATCCGCCCCTGGTTAATCAGTAGGATGTCAATGTGATAAATTACACTGGTGTGTTTAATTTATTACTGAATATCCTTATGCTGATAGGAGCAAAGAGTATCAGTGTACCAGTGTGTTTCATTTTAACATTATATTCATATTCTTTCCCTTTTCTTGTTTTTTAAATAAGTTGTGCAAGGTAAAATATTTTATTTTCACACTGGATGGTCCAAAAATCTTGCTATACAAATTTAATTTATTAATGTTCTACCAATTCTATCAGCGTTAGTGCTGACGGACTGAACATACGTACAATTCCTCATTAAGATGACTCTCTGACCTTGGACTTGAATGCTTGGTAAAACTATTAAATAAGTGAAACTAATTTTACAACAATTGCACATTTTTTGCTTTTCATGAAAAGTCACTTATAGTGTGGTGGAAAAGATAAATTTTGGAACAGGCCACCTCACATGAAAGTAATTAAAATTACAGATAATCCTGTGCTAGGTACCTGGAAATGCTTCTGGTAGTGATAAGGTGTCCAAGTGAAGCTGCCACATGTCTCTTGATGGTGGACCAGGAATCTGTTGTATCTGCCCATGCCCATCGGATAATCCAATAATCTTCTCCCCTACTGGAATATAAGGATTACCCAGGAGCAGTCGGCCATGTAACTTATTAGTACCTTCATGTGTCCATTATTTCTAACATGATACATACATACATACATTATCATTATAGACTGTTATGCCTTCAGCGTTCAGTCTGCAAGCCTCTGTGAAGTTACTGAACGTCGCCACAATCCTCTATTTGCAACTAGTGTCGTGGCCTCATTTAGTTCTATACCCCTTATCTTTAAATCGTTAGAAACCGAGTCTAACCATCGTCGTCTTGGTCTACCTCTACTTCTCTTACCCTCCATAGCAGAGTCCATTATTCTCCTTGGTAATCTATCCTCCTCCATTCGCCTCACATGACCCCACCACCGAAGCCGGTTTATGCGTACAGCCTCATCCATCGAGTTCATTCCTAAATTAGCCTTTATCTCCTCATTCCGAGTACCATCCTGCCATTGTTCCCACCTGTTTGTACCAGCAATCATTCTTGCTACTTTCATGTCTGTTACTTCTAACTTATGAATAAGAGATTCTGAGTCCACCCAGCTTTCGCTCCCGTAAAGCAATGTTGGTCTGAAAACAGACCAATGTAAAGATAGTTTCATCTGGGAGCTGACTTCTTTCTTACAGAATACTGTTGATCGCGACTGCGAGCTCACTGCATTAGCATTACGACACTGGCATCTTGGAAGGGTGGGTGCGATCATTCGTTGAGAGGAAGTTGGATGAAACCCAGTGTGGTTTCAGACCACATGTGGAATCTCACTTACTATATTACCATCCTGGGAGAACACACAACCTAAATACCTGAAATTATCGACCGGTTCTAGCTTTATTTATATCACCAATCTGACATTCAATTCTGTTGAATTTCTTACCTACTGACATCAATTTAGTCTTCGAGAGGTTAATTTTCATACCATAATCATTGCACCTATTTTCCAGTTCCAAGATATTACCTTGCAGGCTTTCGGCACAATCTGCCATTAAGACCAAGTCGTCAGCATAGGCCAGACTGCTTATTAAATTTCCACCTAACTGAATCCCTCCCTGCCATTTTATACCTTTCAGCAGATGATCCATGTAAACTACGAACAGCAAAGGTGAAAGATTACAGCCTTGTCTAACCCCTGTAAGTACCCTGAACCAAGAACTCATTCTACCATTAATTCTCACTGAAGCCCAATTGTCAACATAAATACCTTTGATTGATTTTAATAATCTACCTTTAATTCCATAGTCCCCCAGTATGGCGAACTTGTTTTCCTTCGGTACCCTGTCATATGCTTTCTCTAGATCTACGAAACATAAACACAACTGCCTATTCCTCTCGTAGCATTTTTCAATTACCTGGCGCATACTGAAAATCTGATCCTGACAGCCTCTCTGTGGTCTGAAACCACACTGGGTTTCATCCAACTTCCTCTCAACGAATGATCGCACCCACCCTTCCAAGATGCCAGTGAATACTTTGCCTGGTATATTAATCAATGAGATACCTCGATAGTTGTTGCAATCCTTCCTGTTCCCTTGCTTATAGATAGGTGCAATTACTGCTTTTGTCCAATCTGAAGGTACCTTACCAAAACTCCATGCTAATTTTACTACTCTATGAAGCCATTTCATCCCTGCCTTCCCACTATACTTCACCATTTCGGGTCTAATTTCATCTATTCCTGCTGCTTTATGACAATGGAGTTTATTTACCATCCTTTCCACTTCCTCAAACAAAACTTCACCAACACCATTTTCCTCCTCCCCATGAGCTTGGCTGTTCGCAACACCACCAAGATGATTTGCTTTTACATTGAGAAGATGTTCAAAATATTCCCTCCACTCTCCAGTGATTCCCTGGGATCTATTATGAGTTCAGCTGAATTATTCAAAACACTGTTCATTTCCTTTTTCCCTCCCTTACTGTCCAGAAAGGTTTCCCTGCTGCTTCACCTAGCCTTTCCGTTTTTTTTCCAAAATATTCCCATGACTTCTTTTTGGATTCAACAACTATTTGTTTCGCTCTGTTTCTTTCATCTACGTACAAATCCCTGTCTGCCTCGGCACTTGCTTAGAACCATTTCTGATAAGCCTTCTTTTTACGTTTACAAGCTGCTCTCACTTCATCATTCCACCAAGATGTTCGCCTTTTCCCATCTTTACACACAGTTTTTCCTAGGCATTCCCTTGCTGTTTCTACTACAGCATCCCTGTATGCCACCCATTCACTTTCTATATCCTGAACCTGCTTACTGTCTACTGTTTGAAACTTCTCACTAATCATATCCATGTACTTCTGTCTGATTTCCTCGTCCTGGAGATTTTCTACCCTTATTCGTTTGCAGACAGATTTCACTTTCTGTACCCTAGGTCTAGAGATACATAGTTCACTACAGATCAGATAGTGGTCTGTATCACCGAAAAATCCGCGGAAAACTCGTACATTCCTAACAGATTTCCTGAATTCAAAGTCTGTTAGGATATAGTCTATTATGGATCTGGTACCCCTAGTCTCCCATGTGTAGCGGTGAATAGCCTTATGCTTGAAGGATGTATATGTAACAGCTAAACCCATACTAGCACAGAAGTCCTGCAAACGCTTTCCATTCCCATTAGCTTCCATATCTTCCCCACATTTACCAATCACCCTTTCGTATCCTTCAATTCTATTCCCAACTCTCGCATTGAAATCGCCCATTAGCACTATTCTATCCTTGCTGTTGACCCTGACCACGATGTCACACAATGCTTCATAAAACTTGTCAACTTCATCCTCATCTGCACCCTCACATGGTGAATACACGGACACAATTCTAGTCCTAATTCCTCCAACTGACAAATCTACCCACATCATTCGCTCATTTATGTGCCTAACAGAAACTATGTTGCGTGCAATGGTATTCCTGATAAAGAGCCCTACCCTAGACTCTGCCCTTCCCTTTCTAACACCCGTCAAGTACACTTTATAATCTCCTATCTCTTCCTCGTTATCTCCCCTTACCCGAATATCACTTACTCCTAGCACATCCAAATGCATCCTCTTTGCTGTCTCAGACAGTTCTACTTTCTTTCTTCCATAAGCCCCATTAATATTGATAGCTCCACATCGAATTCCATTTCGTTCGCCAAGCTGTTTCCAAGGAGTCCCTCGTCTGTCAAATGAGAGTGGGACTCCGTTACTCCCATAGGTCCGAGGCTTGCTTAAAATGTTCTGAGCTCGATCTAACATGATCTCACTACAAATTCTAAATAGCCCAAGTGACAGATAATTTGACATGTTGTCCACTCGGCTTCCCACCTGCCTGGTGGCAATCATCGTTATGAAGTCACGTCTCTATGAACTGATGGTATGGCTAGCCAGTTCGAGTCCCATTGGTGGAAAATTATTTCACCATTATAATGTTTGCAGCAGAGTAGGAGGGGTGATATTATACAATTTCTAACCGCTAGATTGCATGCCAGAATACTGGATTCAATTCTAAACCTGTCAGCAATGTCCACAAGGAGCGAGAGTGTAAGATGGTGGTGAATAGTCTGTTAGATGGCGACGTTAAGCCTTCAGCAAACCACTTGGTGTTATTCCACATGAACCAGGCTTCATTTCCAAACTTCTCTGCAGTGCTAGTATGGAATGAGGGGATATGGCAATGTTGATGGCGATTCATGTTATTCGATAAGGCCATTTATTATAATCTATTAGCATCATTATCCGTATTGATGATCCTAATGATCGCACATATAAATATAGGAACTTTCTACCTAATCAATACATTTATTTCTTATAAGGTACTTGAAATATTTTTACATAACATGACTGGTTTCGACCCTATTTGTAGGTCATCTTCAGCTGCTGAAGAACCTTCGTCTTAATAAAAAACAACATATGGTATTAAAACATTACTTATACTAATTACGAATGACTAATGCCAAATTACAGTGATGTGTTGTGGTAATAAAATATGCGTGAAAGAGTAGCTTCGAACGTCTAAAATGTTCACTAGTTCGTTATGACACTGATCTTGATGTTCACTCATGTGCTCATTCATTCAATCTAATGTTACAATGCTGACAAACTTGTTTTAAATTAAAAACGTCTTAATGTTGAGTATCTGCTCATGTCCATCTGATAAGCCAATAATCTTCCCTCCTACTGGAAATAAGGATTACACAGGAGCAGTCTGTCATGTAACCTATTAGTACCTTCACGTGCCCGTTGGCCTGTCATTTGCATGCTTGTCGCGCCGTGTACGGCAAGTAAATTATCTGACACAGGACCGGTATTATAATATAGGTTTCAACTGTTGGTTCAGTTTAAACTTCGGATTATCTATTAGTCGCGTATTATAAAACTTAATCTTAAGTTTAACTAGAGATTAATTTTACTGCCACTCATCTACCGTTTAAACTTAAGTTTGAGAATACATAACCTTACAACATGGCCGAACGAATGGATCTCGAAGATTTTTCGAGGTGTTTGAAGAAGTACTAAGCGATGATGAAGTGGTTCAAATTATTGTACGACCACGGGCACCACGAGTTTTTCGAGCAAGGGCGCGTCACTTTCATATATGGAATGAAACAGAGATTTAAATAGGTTTAGGTTTACAAAACAGACTGCCATAACCTTATTTCAGCAAATTGGTGCTAGAATAAAACACGCAACGAAAAGGTAAGAATGTAAAAATGACTTTTTGAACTGTTTGAATGTCAAAAGTGTAAATTTTAGAAAATAAAGTAGCTTCCTTCTATTTCAGAAATCATGCTGTAGAACCCCTTCGTCAACTACTAATAGCTTTGCGGTTTTATGCCTCCGGTAGTATGTTTATTACAATGGGAGATTTCAGAGGGTTTCATAAGGCCACTGTTTCACGGACTATATAAATATTTCTGTACTAATTGCACAAGGAATTCTATTACCCTACAAGTAAAATTACGACACGGTTTATTTTTTTATCCGCCATTTTACCTACAAGAAGTAAACAAAACATTATCGACAATCATCTCTTCTCGCAAGTCACTGCTTCAGTCCTTCTTCACCTCAGTTTAACTTAGGCCTGCCATTGTAAGACTCAATATCTGTTTAAACTCAAGTTACAGTTTAACTCAATCTTCAGTTTAAACCTTCATTATAATACCGGCCCACAGTCCAACAGAACGCGATTATGAAGAGGAGAACATTCGCACCTTAGTTAATGGAACATCAGACCCAACAAGACCCTGAGCTAAGCTTAAGAAGAGTTTAAATGTATTGTTCAAAACACGCGACTCGTGCCTATCACATCGCACAAGCATATCAAGATACATAATTATTTATTACCAAACCTCCTACTGACGCGGATTTTACAAAATACAGTACCATATAACTCAGCATTAAGACGTTTTTAATTTAAAATAAGTGTGTCAACATTGTAACAATGGTTTGAATGAAGGAATGAGTATATGTGTGAACATCAAGATTAGTGTCATAACGACACGGTAAATATAGACATACTATTATCCAAGCTACGCTCTCTGCATATCGGCCCGATAGCCCTTAATTTTTTTACGTCGTACCTTACAAATCGTCGCCAGTGCGTAGTGGTAAACAATCAAAGATCCCAGTGGGCTGTAAAATCATCCGGTGTCCCCTAAGGGTCTGTTCTAGGACCCTTACTGTTCGTCTTGCATATTAATGACATATCTTCCACACTTCAGTATTGCAACTACCACTTATATGCTGATGATATGCAGATATACAAACACACCACTACAAACAATTTACATGAAACAGTTCAGCATATTAATTCGGATATTGAAAGGTTTACCGCCTGTGCTAAAAACAACCACCTACTCCTAAATCATCGTAAAACACAAAGTATTATCATAGTAAACTCTAAATTATTACGTGTAATAAGCAATATCAATCCTCCTCCAATCATAATCAATGACATTGCTGCACCGTACCTTAAAAATGTAACTAATCTTGGAATCTTCATCAGTGAGAATCTGACCTGGAATGAACACGTAACAAATGTATGTAGAAAGGTCCATGCAGCTCTATATCCCCTGAAACGTCACAAGAATTCTTCTCCTCAAAAACTTAAATTAAAATTAATCCAAGCACTACTATTCCCAATTTTATACTATTGTGATACGGTACTAGTCAATCTAAATGCTGAACAAGCTTTGAGACTTCAGCGAGCACAAAACTCATGCATACGATATGCCTTCCAACTGCGACATGACGCTCATGTTACACCATATTTCAAAACATTGGGATGGCTACGCATAAATGAACGAAGGAATTTTCACCTAATGACACTTGTTTACCAAGTGCTCTCGACGAACACTCCTACTTACCTCTCTTCTAATTTTCGTTTTCTTTCCTCATTCCATGAAATTAGTACCAGTTCTGGTTCCCTACTTGAAATTCCACTAAGTCGAACGAATTCCTACAATCATTCCTTTTTAGTTACTGCATCGAGACTCTGGAATACACTCCCAATGGTCATTCGGCACCTTACTTCCTCTCATAAATTCAAATCTGCCGGCCGAAAGATTGTGTGAGTTGTGTGAGTCATTGTGTGTATGTTGGTTGTGTGAATGAGTTTTCTTCATTTAATATTATTATTATTATTATTATTATTATTATTATTATTATTATTATTATTATTATTATTATTATTATTATTATTATTATTGTTACGGAGTTATCCGTGGTAGTTAGAGGTGAAAGAAGGTGCGGGCGGGAATAGGTCTCAAGTACAAAATTAAAGTTAATTTAAAACTTTAACAAAGGTTATATTTTCTTTTCAAAATCAACAAATAACAACAACAGAGAAACAGGTACCAAGTAGCAGGAAAACAAGTTAATAAATTACATTTGCTGGGGTTCAAGCCCCGGGTGAATAATTAATGAGCTCCAAGCTCCACTTTACCAATGTTCAACCAGACCACCTGGGACAGAATTCCCCTGAAATTAAAGAGCACTTGCTCTCACCAAATACATTGCGGCCTTCAAGAGGCACTCAAAACCTAATTTGAAACGAGCGAAACGGCTCCCAGTTACTCACGCCTATTTAAGGCATCCTCGACTTTTACAATCGCTTGCCTGCAGGCACAACTTACAAATTTACACAGGGGTATCATGTACCCAAACTACTGGGCCTACTCAGGAAAGAAACAGGTTAATTACATGGCCCCAAAATACCAAATTGACTGGAGGCGTAGTTTGCACTCCTAATACACTTTTTAAAACCTAAGTGGCTCTAGGCCGATATACAGGGGCTAATCCCAAGCTAGGGAGGTGACACGTATGAGAAAACTTTAATGCATAATGAAGAGAAGAAACGGTTATGAAAACGTAGTCACCTCAATTTCAAAATGAAGGGGAGTTTGAGAGGGTGAAGCACTCTCTATCCCCGCTTTACAGTAAAAGAAATATGAAGTTTTTTACATACACAGAAAGTTAATTTACATTTTAAAGGAATTGGTTACATATTAAAGGTTTCGAACCCTCCCCGAGAGTAGACTGCTGAGCTAGCAAGAAATGAAGATGTTAACAGGCCATTACCTTGTAGATGAGCTGCTGCTTGAAGAAAGAGGCGCTTCCCGCCCCCTGCTATATATTCACACACTGAGAAAGATGTTACTGAAGTGGCACCGAGACAAGAAAATCAGCAGTTTATATACCCTCGTGGAACATTCGAGACCTTTCATGAATGACAACAACCCGCCCACACACTTTTATTGTCTACCAGCAAAATCTAATACACAAGACGATGAAGAAACACCTTATTGGTGGGAAATTAATTACAGAAATTTATGATTGGCTAATTTCAAAACTGGCGGAAGGAAAGGATTTATATTGCCAACCCACAAACCACAGAACAAAATTTAGTAAAAATAAAACTTAGGAATACAATATTTCTTCAAGAAAGTTCATTCCATTGCACCAGAGTGTGTTACCATAGTTTTGGGTAGCGACATCTGTTAGAGAATGTTCAAACTTCTTGATACGGAGCAAACAAACACAAATCAAAATAGACACAGTTCAGAACACTTCAAGATTACCAAATTTACAGTAGTGACATCTTCCGAGAAACCGTTGAGTTAGTACAGTTTGTTAAAGTTCAGGCTTTCTCCTGTAGAGAGGTTTCAACTGGCGCAATATTTGAATTCGCGGCGTGGAGGTGTACCGCCCGGTACAATTATTATTATTATTATTATTATTATTATTATTATTATTATTATTATTATTATTATTATTATTATTATTATTATTATTATTATTAGTGGGTAGATTTGTCAGTGGGAGGAATTAGGACAAGAATTGTGTCCGTGTATTCACCATGTGAGGGTGCAGATGAGGATGAAGTTGACAAGTTTTATGAAGCATTGAGTGACATCGTAGTCAGGGTCAACAGCAAGGATAGAATAGTGCTAATGGGCGATTTCAATGCGAGAGTTGGGAATAGAACTGAAGGATACGAAAGGGTGATTGGTAAATGTGGGGAAGATATGGAAGCTAATGGGAATGGGAAGCGTTTGCTGGACTTCTGTGCTAGTATGGGTTTAGCTGTTACAAATACATTCTTCAAGCATAAGGCTATTCACCGCTACACATGGGAGGCTAGGGGTACCAGATCCATAATAGACTATATCTTAACAGACTTTGAATTCAGGAAATCTTTTAGGAATGTACGAGTTTTTCGGGGATTTTTCGATGATACAGACCATTATCTGATCTGTAGTGAACTAAGTATCTCTAGGCCTAGGGTAGAGAAAGTGAAATCTGTCTGCAAACGAATAAGGGTAGAAAATCTCCAGGATGAGGAAATTAGACAGAAGTACATGGATATGATTAGTGAGAAGTTTCGAACAGTAGACAGTAAGCAGGTTCAGGATATAGAAAGTGAATGGGTGGCATACAGGGATGCTGTAGTAGAAACAGCAAGGGAATGCCTAGGAACAACTGTGTGTAAAGATGGGAAAAGGCGAACATCTTGGTGGAATGATGAAGTGAGAGCAGCCTGTAAACGTAAAAAGAAGGCTTATCAGAAATGGCTCCAAACAAGGGCCGAGGCAGACAGGGATTTGTACGTAGATGAAAGAAACAGAGCGAAACAAATAGTTGTTGAATCCAAAAAGAAGTCATGGGAAGATTTTGGTAATAACCTGGAAAGGCTAGGTCAAGCAGCAGGGAAACCTTTCTGGACAGTAATAAAGAATCTTAGGAAGGGAGGGAAAAAGGAAATGAACAGTGTTTTGAGTAATTCAGGTGAACTCACAACAGATCCCAGGGAATCACTGGAGAGGTGGAGGGAATATTTTGAACATCTTCTCAATGTAAAAGGAAATCATCATGGTGGTGTTGCAAACAGTCAAGCTCATGGGGAGGAGGAAAATGATGTTGGTGAAATTATGCTTGAGGAAGTGGAAAGGATAGTAAATAAACTCCATTGTCATAAGGCAGCAGGAATAGATGAAATTAGACCTGAAATGGTGAAGTATAGTGGGAAGGCAGGGATGAAATGGCTTCATAGAGTAGTCAAATTAGCGTTGAGTGTTGGTAAGGTACCTTCAGATTGGACAAAAGCAGTAATTACACCTATCTATAAGCAAGGGAACAGGAAGGATTGCAACAACTATCGAGGTATCTCATTGATTAATATACCAGGCAAAGTATTCACAGGCATCTTGGAAGGGAGGGTGCGATCTGTCGTTGAGAGGAAGTTGGATGAAAACCAGTGTGGTTTCAGACCACAGAGAGGCTGTCAGGATCAGATTTTCAGTATGCGCCAGGTAATTGAAAAATGCTACGAGAGGAATAGGCAGTTGTGTTTATGTTTCGTAGATCTAGAGAAAGCATATGACAGGGTACCGAAGGAAAAGATGTTCGCTATACTGGGGGACTATGGAATTAAAGGTAGATTATTAAAATCAATCAAAGGCATTTATGTTGACAATTGGGCTTCAGTGAGAATTGACGGTAGAATGAGTTCTTGGTTCAGGGTACTTACAGGAGTTAGACAAGGCTGTAATCTTTCACCTTTGCTGTTTGTAGTTTACATGGATCATATGCTGAAAGGTATAAAATGGCAGGGAGGGATTCAGTTAGGTGGAAATGTAGTAAGCAGCCTGGCCTATGCTGACGACTTGGTCTTAATGGCAGACTGTGCCGAAAGCCTGCAGTCTAACATCTTGGAACTTGAAAATAGGTGCAATGAGTATGGTATGAAAATTAGCCTCTCGAAGACTAAATTGATGTCAGTAGGTAAGAAATCCAACAGAATTGAATGTCAGATTGGTGATACAAAGCTAGAACAGGTCGATAATTTCAAGTATTTAGGTTGTGTGTTTTCCCAGGATGGTAATATAGTAAGTGAGATTGAATCAAGGTGTAGTAAAGCTAATGCAGTGAGCTCGCAGTTGCGATCAGCAGTATTCTGTAAGAAGGAAGTCAGCTCCCAGACAAAACTATCTTTACATCGGTCTGTTTTCAGACCAACTTTGCTTTATGGGAGCGAAAGCTGGGTGGACTCAGGATATCTTATTCATAAGTTAGAAGTAACAGACATGAAAGTAGCAAGAATGATTGCTGGTACAAACAGGTGGGAACAATGGCAGGAGGGAACTGGGAATGAGGAGATAAAGGCTAATTTAGGAATTAACTCGATGGATGAAGCTGTACGCATAAACCGGCTTCGGTGGTGGGGTCATGTGAGGCGAATGGAGGAGGATAGGTTACCTAGGAGAATAATGGACTCTGTTATGGAGGGTAAGAGAAGTAGAGGGAGACCAAGACGACGATAGTTAGACTCTGTTTCTAACGATTTAAAGATAAGAGGTATAGAACTAAATGAGGCCACAACACTAGTTGCAAATCGAGGATTGTGGCGACGTTTAGTAAATTCTCAGAGGCTTGCAGACTGAACGCTGAAAGGCATAACAGTCTATAATGATAATGTATGTATGTATGTATGTATTATTATTATTAGTAGTAGTAGTAGTAGTAGTATTGTCACATTAATTGCTGTACTGATATGTAGGCCTAACTTAGTCTTAGAATTATTTGTCCGGAGTATTATTTCTTTTTAGAATTTCTGTGTCTTACTTTTGTGTTTACATTTTTAAAATTTTATTTTTTATAGTGGTTAAGTGTAAGAGAGGGCCGTGAGCCCTAACTTCGCCACAAATGTAAGTCAGGAATAAATAAATAATAAATAAATAACGAACTGGTGAACATTTTAGACTTTCGAAGCTACTCTTTCAAGCATGTTTTATCACAACATATCATTGTAATTTAGCATTAGTCATTCGTAATTAATATTAGTAATGTTTTATTAATCAGCATTAAGACGTTTTTAATTTTAAACGAGTGTGTCAACATTGTAACACTAGATTGAATGAATGCGCACATGAGTGAACATCAAGATCAGTGTCATTACGAACTGGTGAATATTTTAGACTTTTGAAGCTACTCTTTCAAGCATATTTTATTACCACAACCCATCACTGTAATTTAGCATTAATCATTCGTAATTAGTATAAGTAATGTTTTAATATTATATGTTGCTTTTATTAAGACGAAGGTTCTTCAGTAGCTGAAGATGACCTACAAATAGGATCGAAATCGGCCATGTTTTGTAAAAAATATTTTAAGTACCTTATAAGAAATACATGTATTGATTAGTTGGAAAGTTCCTATCTTTATATTTGCGAAGACAAGGCCATGCAACAACACCGGATTTCACTGTCTCCCTACCTCATCGTTACTTATACACCACACATCATATAACATGGAGTCATCACACTGCATGCAGAAACACATACACTCACGTAATGATGTTTGCCTCTGAGGCAGGGAGTAACTAACCCCTTGAGCAAAGATGGTGCATACACAGATAGATGTACTGCTTGTTGCTTTACGTCGCACCGACACAGATAGGTCTTATGGCGACGATGGGACAGGAAAGGGCTAGGAGTGGGAAGGAAGCGGCCGTGGCCTTAATTAAGGTACCGGTACAGGCCCAACATTTGCCTGGTGTGAAAATGGGAAACCACGGAAAACCATTTTCAGGGCTGCCGACAGTGGGATTCGAACCTATCTCCCGAATACTGGATACTGGCCGCACTTAAGCGACTGCAGCTATCGAGCTCGGTGATAGATGTACTGTAGATCACAAATCACCCATCATCATGGCCAATAGACTCCTATCCAAGTTAAGGAGCACATACCATATAATCTGAATATGACTAATATGCAGTACTTGCCAGAGTCATTTGTATTTTGTGACACTAACTGTGTGCACCCTGTGTGGGTTCAAACCCCACTGTCCGCAGCGTTGAAGATGGTTTTCCGTTGTTTCCCATTTTCATACCAGACAAATGCTGGGGCCAGTAGCGTAGCCAGGATTGGCCATTTGGGAGTTATAGTTACAAAATGATAATAGAACACAATGAAGGTGCTTGCGCGCATGCAAGACTTGCCACTATAAGGACACTGATACAAGTGAACTGTGTTGATATTCAGATTGCAGTACACTACAATATCTTACATTAAAATACAGAATAAAAGCAGTACGATCACGGTCAACAGTTGTGCAGCGAATGGCATATTCAGTTTATAATCTAAAATCCAACTTTCAAGGCTTCCTAGAAAATAAATTCAGTAGATCTGTTGGTTCTACAATTACGTCTCTGAATGTTTATTGTCAGTTTCTGTTTATTCTCTTTTTGTAAAATTTCTATGGGGGCGTGGTCTAAGCCCCAGAAACACCCCTTGTCTACGCCCCTGATACCACTCATTAGGGGATTTAACACAACTGCAACTACCGGTATCTATTCTTCTCTCTGCATATATAATTCAACTGTTAAGCTGATAGACCTTCACTTTAAGATAGGGATGAAAACTACTGCTTAGTAGTGAATACATTATTTATTTCTGTTTTGTTGTAATTTAAAACTTAACCAGTTATCAGATTATAGAACAAAACTGGTAGAATATTGAGTTATAAGATATCATATTTTAAACACATTTTCAAATTTTAACTGTCGCATACACAAATGCATTGGAAATTAATCTGGTTTTACTCTTGATGTAGGAAGAAATGTCAATTACTCATGTACCGGGCGGTACATCTCCACGCCGCGAATTCAAATATTGCGCCAGTTGAACCCTCTCTACAGGAGAAACTCTGAACTTTAAAATCTGTATTAAATCAAAGGTTTCTCGGAAGATGTCTCTACTGTAAATTTTGAAGTGTTCTGAACTATGTCTATTTCGATTTGTATTTGTTTGCTCTGTAGCAAGAAGTGTGGACATTCTCTTCTAGATGGCACTAATTAAGAACTATAATTGTGCACCCTAGTGCGAAGTGAAGGAACTGTTTTTTTGAAGAAATTAGGTATTCATAAGTTTGTTCTTTGTTAAATTTCTTTCAGTCATTTTTTGGGTAGGCAGTATAACCCTTCTCTTTCCGCCAGTTTTGAATTTAACCAATCAGTAATTTCTGTAATTAATTTTCCTCCAATCATAGCTTTCTTCCTCAGGTTTCCATGTGTAATTCCTTGTCTACCAATAAAGTTGAAGGGGTGTGTCTTTTTCATTCTTGAAAGGTCTCGAATTTTCCACGAGGGTATAAAAACTGCTGATTTTCTGGTCTCGGGGCCACTTCAGTAACATCTTTCGCAGTGTGTGAACATATATAGCAGGGGGCGGGAAGCGCCTCTTTCTCCAAGCAGCAGTTCATCTACAAGGTAATGGCCTGTTAACATCTTCATTTCTTGCTAGCTCAGCGGTTTAACTCTCGGGGAGGGTTCGAAACCTTTTGTAAGTAAACTACCCTTTTAAGATGTAGATTATTTTCTGTCTATCTATAAATTACAATCCGTAAAACGGGGATAGAGAGTGCTTCACCCTCTCGAACTCCCCTTCATTTTGAATTTGAGGTGACTATGTTTTCGTAACCGTTTTTCTCTTCCTTCTTAAAGTCTTAAACTTATTTGCCAACTAGTCACCTCCCTAGTATGGGATTAGCCCCTGTGTAACTGGCCGAGTGCCCCCCTAGGTTTTAAGAAGTTTCATGTAGGAGTGCAAGCTACGCCTCCAGTCAATTTGGATTTTTGGGCCATTTAATTAACCCAGAGTTTGTTTTCTTCATGTGAAGGCCCTGTAGGTTGGGTACAAGATACCCCTGTTTCTCTGTATGTGTGCCTTAAGGGCAGTTAGGAAAGAAGTTTGTTGTAGCCTTTGATAGGCTTGTAAAATTGAGAGCGGGTCTGCTCTTTCCCTCTTAACATCGTAATTAGGAGCAAGTGCTCCTTGTACTTACGGGTTTTCTGCCCTGTAGCTATTGTGGTGGTGAGCTGAGAGCTCAGAAATTAATCTTGGGGCTCGAAGCCCAAATCTTGCAGCAATTGTAATTTCTTAAATTGTTTTCCTACTACTTGGTACCTGTTACTCTGTTGTTGTTATCTGTTGATTTTGAAAAGAAAATATAACCTTTTTTAAAGTTTTAAATTAACTTTAATTTCGTAAGTTGAGACCTATTCCCGCCCGCACCTTCTTTCACCTCTAACTACCACGGATAACTCCGTAACAACTCATATGGACAAAATGTTTAATTACAGGAAAAGGTAATATCAGACAAGGGTATTTTTTTCATGGGTCCTATTTCCTTTTCTACATCTCTAACGCTGTCTTCATGGGTTTGGTCATCATGTGGCAGATGTTTCAATTTCAATTGAGCAAGACCATAATCTGATTTTACTTCACATGAAAGAGCATACCAGAATTTTGTAGTCAGAATAACAAATGTATGCCAAGGTACATGTAACTAATATTATTTCATACTTTCCCCTAAAGTTACCTGTATATATAAAGTCGTGTACAAATAACTGTATTCAAAAGAAATGACACAGAAGCCACTCAGATCATCAGTAAGGATTCAGGAAGAAAATAATTGTGAGAACTGCTGTATCTATTACCTATCTATTTACAAAATACTTCAAACATTGGACCAGACGTATTTTGTTTCAGGAATACTTACAGTCTAATTAAAAGCACATGCTCATTTCTATCTAAAGTAACTGCATAAATGTGGTCTTTCTGGCACTACGGATGAATAGAAAAATATTCTTAGAAACTAGAATTGTCACTGTTACCAACCATTTTAAAAGTACAATCAATGCATACTTTAAAGGAATAGGCTTGTATTTATGTATTAGAAATGTAAAACAACACTGCATCTACATATAGCCACACTGCATCTACACCAAGGATATTGGATATATGTCTTCCAATTAGCTTTCTTATGCCAGTGACGGTTTGTCTGTAATGCTGTCAGTTATTGTACCACTGGTGGTCAGTTTACGATTCAAAAACAGGCTTTTCCTCCTAGACTTCGATAGTATGGCCACTTCGTTTTGCAATGTCTTCACCTTCAATAACAATATTTCTATCTTCTTATCACACTCCTTCTGCATTTTCTTCATTTGTACACGAAGTTCGTATTCTACTCTAAAATGTTTAGCATTCATGTCAGTTATCATTTGATTCCTTATCAACAGGACAGCATCCTTTAGGCTAAGAAGTTTTTGCATATATGATATTTTCTCTTTAAGTAGCTTCAGGGGGTCTACACAGTTCAAATAATTGGTGAGATCTCGGCCAGTGGAGGTACAGTCTGTTGCACGTGCTGTGGAGGACCATTAGTGCCATCCCGTGTTGCTGAAGTCTAACGTACCGGTAATGTTGCGTCGTCTACTCGATTCAGACGTTTCCTCTTTCTCTTCTGGTTGTTGACATACTGATTTTTTGATGATAGATGGACCCCGTTCCTCTGTTTGAAAATTATTTTCTCTCGTTTGTATGACAACTTGCACATCCAACAAAGAAAAATCCCGTCTTTGCTGTCAAATGCACCTAGCTGCTTGCATTGTTCACAAGTCACCGGAGGACCACATTTGATCTCTGAGTTAGTGCACCGCTGGCATTTTGTACCAATAAATACTAAAAGTAAATGGCAATATTGCACACACAGGGCTTCCCGAATTTCTTCACTTTGCATTTACACATTTTTCATATGTCAATAAAACTCCTTTTCTTAATTTGTTAAAATTCTAGTCGGCAGTATGTATACATTACTACCGGATATTTGCTATGACATTCCTTGCACAAATGTAGTTTATCCGATAATTTGTCAAAAGGATGTTAGGAATAACATATCGAACACAAAAATTACAACGGCTTCTCCATTATAACCTGAAAATATATCAGGTAGTCCACATAAATTTTTCAGTAAGATGAGAGCGCCCAGATCGAGCATTCACGATTACGTAACCGATTTCTGTGTGTTTACTCACGATACCATCTGTTGCGTTCGGAATGATCTCTTTTCTTTCGGCTCCATGGCTAAATGGTTAGCGTGCTGGCCTTTGGTCACAGGGGTCGCGGGCTCGATTCCCGGCAGGGTCGGGAATTTTAACCAAGATTGGTTAATTTCGCCAACACAGGGGCTGGGTGAATGTGACGTCTTCATCATCATTTCATCCTCATCACGACGCGCAGGTCGCCTACGGGAGTCAAATCAAAAGACCTGCACCTGGCGAGCCGAACTTGTGCTCGGACACTCCCGGCACTAACAGCCATACGTCATTCCATTTCCTTTCTTTTATTTAAATATTTTATAGTTTGTATTCTTTAATTTGTTTATTCTCTGTAACTCAGTTTTGTGTATCTGTTCTGTAAAAATGTTGTGAACGATGGTATCTAAGGACATCTATTAAATGCGTTAATGTTTGATCGTTTCCTATTAATGTAATGAAACAAAACCATTGGTTACACTCGAATCAGATACATTCTGATCCCTAATACCGACTATTGACGATATACCGAGTGAAAAGAGCCGTAAGTGATTAGACTTCATTTAGGCACGCGAGTGTATTAATTTACCGGTTTATTTACAACATAATAGGTTAGATGTTTTAAAAGTATGTGTTTGTGTGTGTAGTTCGATTTGAAAATTTATTAGATAATATTCCTCATTTAGGATTGTTTATTATGGTACACTTGGCAATGCCAACTATCTGTGTGGCGCGATGCATTTTAATTTCAGCCAGTGACAGTGGCTGTTCCATGAGGGTAATGGAAAATAACTAAGTATTTATGATATATCATTATAAGAGTAGGCCTAAATATATTTCTATGACTTCCTAGCATTGGTAACGAACACATATTTCCCCTACAAGTAAAGCGAGTTAAGATTTGTATAATTTACACTTCTAAATAATGTAATTTATGCCGAGAGCTCTATAGTAAAGCATTACCTTTTCATTTCCACATTTTAACATTACTTTATTGATGACTTTATTATTGCCAGATGTCAGAAAGTTCCTCAAAATTACATGGATGGCGATGCAATCAACTGTACACTGGCACTTAAATTGTAAAAAGAATAAAAAAAAGAAACATCTCTATGATGACTGTTGCATGAATATGGTTTTGCACCGAATAAGTTAATAAACGCCATTACTTAAAGCCTTCTTGTATTACGGTAATTAGTCATAACACGACACATACTACCACCAATTTCCTTCTGAAGTACGATCTGTTTTCTGTAATCACATAAATTACAATATTTGCTTTACGTCGCACCGACACGGATAGGTCTTATGGCGACGATGGGAGAGGAATGGGCTAGGAGTGGGAAAGAAGTTGTCGTGGCCTTAATTAAGGTATGACAGCCCAAGCGTTTGCCTGTTGTGAAAATGGGAAACCAAGAAAAACCATCTTCAGGGATGCCGACAGTGGGGTTCTAACCCACTGTCTACCAATCACATAGCTTCATCAAATGAATAACATTAAGCGCCGTTGTATAAATACAATTTTATAGTGTCAGTAACACATTTGAGATGTGATAAGCCTCTTGGATGTAATACAATATATTGGGCTGCGATTTCGTGCCTTTTGAAAATCTCAAAGTACGGTATAACCAACATCGTCCAGACAGGAGGCTTCTGCAATATATTAGTAAGATTATTTTAACTGTGATCGCGTGAGTTCGCTGCGCGATGTGGGCCGTGTAGCCTTAAAGTTGCATTCGGATAATAGTGGGTTTGTACGCCACTGTATGCAGCCCTGAAGACGGTTTTCTATGGTTCGCTATTTTCACACCAAACAGCTGTTGGAGCTGTATCTTAATGGTCTCTTCCCTCCCAGTCCTCGTCCTGTAAAATCACTAGAAAAAATTCATGATTGTTTCATGAGGGTTGTTCTCTTGCTTAGGTTACTAGGTGCGTGAGGAATCTGCATGGTAGTTGACGGCCTCATGGTGAAATCTGTTGAATGTTCAATGTTCCATTGTACCTTAGGCCTGAAATGAATACCGCACGCCTGGCAATCCCCTACATTGTGGTATGATCCGGAAGACATACACATTAGTTGTCCGTGGACTGTGCTTGGTGGTATGTTTTTGCGAATAAACTCCCATGGCGCAGGCTTTGGCCTACCCAGCGACCGCTGCTCAGCCCGAAGGCCTGCATATTACGAGGTGACGCATGGTCAGAGTGACGAATCCTATTCTTAGTTTTCTACACCGGGAGTAGTGTACTTTTTTTTTGCTAGTTGCTTTACGTCGCACCGACACAGATAGGTCTTATGGCGACGATGGGATAGGAAAGGGCTAGGAGTGGGAAGGAGGCGGCCGTGGCCTTAATTAAGGTACAGCCCCAGCATTTGCCTGGTGTGAAAATGGGAAACCACGGAAAACCATTTTCAGGGCTGCCGACAGTGGGGTTCGAACCTACTATCTCCCGAATACTGGATACTGGCCGCACTTAAACGACTGCAGCTATCGAGCTCGGTGTAGTGTACTTTAGTATAATACATTTCTAAATATATTGTTTAATTTCAATGATGCAGGAGGCATTACAATTTCGGAAGCATGCCGCAGAAAGCTGTTAAGAAGCATAGCAACCTTGTCAGCAGCAAAACGAATACTGTTGTAGCACCGTACATTGTAAGTAAATATTTGATTGCATTCAAAAAGTTGTACTTATTGCATTCCTTGCACCTACTCATTCTTGAGAAAACGAACAAGTCTAAACATGTACAATAACGTCATCGCTGCAGCACGTGCTCACTCTTGCCTTCGCGATACATGTTCCATAGAGCTATGCCTTGACAGAGGAGGAGGTTATAACAGCCTATGTATAGCTGCCATCTTGTGCTGTAGCCTCTAAGCTAGGTTTCTTCAGGAGAGCCTGTGTACAGCCGCCATCTTGTGTAGTAGGCCTCCTTAGCCAGCTATCTCCATAAGAGCAGGAGCCATCTGGTCTATTCGAATAGAGTATAGCAGTTATCCTGCATAATAACCCTTGCCTCATTTCTCGAATTTCAGGCTGATCAAACTCATAGGTTATAAGTTACAAGTTGTGAGCCCCTGAGGCAGACCTCTAGTTAAGGTCTGTACAAATAGAGTATAGCAGTTATCTTGCGTAGTAGCCCTTGCCTTATTTCTCCCTATGCCTTTGCAAGAACAGATCAAGTTATAAAAAGTTGCTCCAGACACAACATAACAGGCTCATCATTAGACTACTTTTTCCTTATGCAATCATGTTCCCGACACAGCGTACGTACGTATTGGGCAGAAAAAATTTAGCCGTTTTGCTCTACGACGCACCCTTTACGAGATATTTAACATTTTGCATTTAAGCCCCAAATTTAATGAATCGAACCGGTGTTTCTAGCACAGCACGTTATACTCTATACCATAGCAAGAACAGACCGAGTTACGAAAACTTGCTCCAAGACACAACATAACAGGCTAAAACAGACCAAATGCCATAGGGCCTAAGTAGGAACCGAACCGTTGATCTCATCATTAAACTACTTTTTTCTTATGCTATCATGTTCCTGATACAGCGGACGTACGTATTAGGAAGAAAAATTTTGTCTGTTTTGCTCTACGACGCACCGTTTTCTAGATATTTAACATTTTGCATTTAAGCCCAAAATTTAATTAATCGAACCGTTGTTTCTAGCACGGCACGTTATACTCTCTACCACAGCAAGGCCTGATCAAGTTGCGAAAACTTTGCTCCAAGACACAACATAACAGGCTAAAACAGACCAAATGCCAAAGGGCCTAAGAAAAAACCAAGCCGTTGATCTCATAATTAGACTACTTTTTCCTTATATTATGATGTTCCTGATACAGCGAACCTGGGTTATGGCAGAAAAAAATTGTCCGTTTTGCTCTACAACGCACCGTTTTCAAGATATTTAACATTTTGCATTTAAGCCCTAAATTTAATAAATCGAACCGTTGTTTCTAGCACGGCACGTTAGCATCTAAGCTAGCTTTCTTCATAAGAGCAGCAGCCATCTTTCGTAAGCGCCCTTAAGGCGTCTCATCAGGAGCTGTGTATAGCCGCCATCTTGTGGCCGCCATCTTGCGCAAGCGTCCTTAGGGAGTCTCATAAGAGTCTATATATAGCAGCCATCTTGCGTCCACCATCTTGCGCAAGCACCCTTAAGGCGTCTCATAAGGAGCCGTGTTTAGTCGCCATCTTTTGCAATTGGCATCAGGAAGGGCATCCGGCCGTAAAACTGAGGTTAGGCTCCTCCATGAGGTTAGGATTGCTGTCTTGTGCGTCAAAAGTTAGGTTAAGCCTCTCCAAGATAGCGGATGTGAGGTTAGACTCGCGTCAGAAGGGCATCCAGCCGTAAAGCTGAGGTTAGGCCCCTCCATGAGGTTAGGCTAGCTATTTTACGGATAAAAAGTTAGGTAAGCCCCTCCAAGATGGCGGATTTGAGGTTAGGCTCACGCTCTTAACCAGCATAGCAATGCGGTGGAGGCCTCTGTGGAGGGACCTGCGGTGGCGGACGTGGCCTCTCCCGGGAGCCTGTGGTGGAGGAGGAGGAGGCCTTTGCGGAGGGCCTGTAGTGGCGGTGACGTCCGAACCATCCACTTATACTACTCTCACGTCTTATCAGAAGGGCGAAAATGCTCATCTTCCTCCTCCTCCTTATCCACCTGGCAAAAGGGCAAAAGGGCAAAAGTGCTCCTCATTCTCCTCCTCCTCTCCCTCCTCATAGACATGGTAGCGTACGACTGCCTCCTACTCCTCCTCCTGAGTGCAAATTTAACCTAACAGGTACGGATTCAACTCCAACCTTAACCTCACAGGCCCTGGATTCGACCCTACGTGTTAGGAGGAGGAAGAGAAAGTCTAAGTCTATGAGGAGGAGGAATACGTTGTCATACGCTACTAGGTTTACGAGTTGGAGGAGGAGGATATTTGGATAGATGTGATAGGGAAGTATAGACTTCTTCCTCTTTATTCTCTCCTCCTCATAGACCTAGAAGTGCTTAGAGCTGAACTTGAAACAAGATGCTGACATGGAGCTAGAAAGATGGTGTAAGATTTAATACTTGTGCTTTATTCATAGAGACATATCGGCTACACATTGTACTGATAGGGCTAGGGAGATGGTGTAAGGCTTAGTACATGTGCTTTATTGATAGGGACATAACTTTAGAAAGCTACTTCAACTTCTTGAAGCTGAGCGGCTGTAGAGTGAAATATGTTAGCGTGTGAGCTGATGCGTAACGTGCTATTGGTTTTTGGTGTTTGGAACACTGAATTTTTTTATTGTAACATTTCGAGTTTATAGATTTGAACTCTAGAGACTTTCAATTGTTTACTGTAATGTTGACATCACTTACAGATTAAAACTTTGTGTTCAGAACCGAAAAAAAATGTTTGCGCTTTACACGACTGGGAATGGAACGCAGAGCTCTTCCCTTTGGACTGCTGAGTATTATGCTAAATAAATGACTGCACATTGAAAGCGTGCGTTAAATGAAAAGGACACTCAACGTTCGAGCTACAAGAAATTTAAAAATCGTCGATCCGAATAACGATCGTGGGGTCTACTCTTAGGCTGCTACCACCTGATCACAGTCTCGTTACGCGGATGTGGGTTGCTGGAGTTTGACGACTTTCCTGAGCCAACCTTCGCCCCCTAAGGCTGGCTAATATTCGTTTCCCTGACTGGTATATTTCTCGTCTGTCTTCACAATTCCGACGATTCCATTAGCTGACAGGTCTTCGAGGTACCCGATGGTTCAAGCGTTGTTCCGTTGCCTCGTTCACTGGGTTCCGTTTTGCTTCATAGAAACTTCCTACGGCTTCGAGGAAATCTGTCAGGGACTTATCGTCCTGTGACCGTGGAGTTTCGTCCACTTCCTGGCGGGGTGTCCTAGTTTGTAATCTCGATGTCTGCTTCGCGCCCTCGAATCCAACGCGTGGCCGAGAGCGTCTCCTAGGGTCTTGTGGCAGGTGACGCGAAGGGCCTGTTGAGTATCTGGATCACGTATTCCTTCTATGAAGGTCTGCCTAGCGAGCTGTTCGAGGATCTCTTCTGGTGCTGATGGGTAGGCCAAGTCGACCAGAAGGGTGACATCTGCCTCGAATTCTTGGAGTGTTCCCGTACTCTTCAAAGTTCTGGTTCGAAACTGTGTCTGGCAGGCCTGTTGGAGGTCGCGATCTCCGTAACGGGCGTCCATAAATAGGGGAACTGTGGGTGTCCTGCACCACCTCGTCAGCATTTTTTTGCTGAGTCATCACCCGAGGTCATTGACCCCGAGACGTCATGACCACGTGACAGTGACGTCATCACCACGTGCTCTTGTTTGTACACAAGGCTACGTGCTTTTTTGACAGCTATCATCTGCCATCCTTAAACAAAAACGCATCGCTAACCTCAGTGCCGCCATCTTGACTTGGCTAAACCTCACTGTTGCTAACTTAGGCACGTAGTGGCGGGCAATATGAAAAATTCCACGTGCTCTTTTTTGTAAAAAAGCCATGTGCTTTTCTGACAGCCACGTGCTTGTTTGACAGCTGTCATCGGCCATCTTTAAACAAAAACGCATCGCTAACCTCAGTGCTGCTATCTTGACGGGGCTAAACCTCACTGTTGCTACCTTATGCATGTGGGAGCGGGCAATTTGAAAAATTCTACGTGCTCTTGTTTTTAAACAATGCCACGTGCTTTTTGACAGCTGTCATCCGCCATCTTTAAACAACAACGCATCGCTAACTTTAGTGCTGCTATCTTGACGGCACTAAACCTCATAGCTGCTACCTTAGGCACGTGGTGGCGGGCAATTTGAAAAAATCTACGTGCTCTTGTTTGTAAACAAAACCACGTGCTTTTCGACAGCTGACAGCAGCCATCTTTAAACAACAGAGCACCGTGCTGCCATCTTTACGTCACTAAACCTCATCCTTAGATACGTAGTGGCGGGCAACTTGAAATTCTACGTGCTTTTTTGACAGCTGTCATCCGCCATCTTTAATCAACAACGCATCGTGCTGCTATCTTTACAGCACTAAACTTCATCCTTAGGCACGTGTTGGCGGGCAATTTGAAATCCCACGTGCTTTTTGACAACTGTCAGCCGCTATCTTAACTACATGCACATGGTTTACTGCTATCTTGACGGAAGTAAACTTTATACCTGCCCTTCTCAACTTACTACGATCATAGTTATAAAGCAAGCTGCCCTCCTCAGCATACTTACCGAGCTGCTTTTCTGAACATATCCTCCTCCTCCTCTGTCAAGGCATAGCTCTATCGAACATGCGATGACGTCATTGTGCATGTTTAGACTTGCAGATCACAAAATAAGTGATTGAAACATAACAAGACTAGAATCAAACACTGTACTCGGTGTCGTTAACTTCAACATGCGTTCAGAACATTGTCTGATGTGTTCAGAACACTAAATAAGTGATTAAAACATAACGCGACTAGAATAGAACACGATACACGATACAACATGTGTTCAGAACATGTCAGGGGAACCTTTGTTCTAAGAAGATGGATTCGAACAGAGAAAAAAATACTAGAATTCTGAACAACTTGTTCAGGATAGTGGCTGTTATAACGTCCTCCTCCTCTTCCCGCTCGGTTAAGGCATATCTCTATCGAACATACAACGCGATCTTATGCATAAGGCTCCTCCTCCGCCTCCTCCTCCTCTGTCAAGGCTTAGCTCTATCGAACAAGTTTCAACCTGCATCGCGAAGGCAAGAGTGTGCACGTGCTGCAGCAATGACGTCATCAGAGTTGTGCATGTTTAGACTTGCAGATCACAAAAGAAGTGATTGAAACATAACAAGACAAGAATCAAACAATGTACTCGATGTCGTTAACTTCATCATGCGTTTAGAACATTGTTTGATGTGTTCAATCACTAAATAAGTGATTCAAACATAACAAGACTAGAATCGAACAATGTACTCGATGTTGTTAGTTACAACATGTCAGGGGATACCTTTGTTCTAAGGTAGATGTTATGGAGACGATGGGACAGGAAATTGCTACGGGTGAGAAGGAAGTGACCGTGGCTTTAATTAAGGTACATCCCCAGCATTTTCCTGGTGTGAGAATGGGAAACCACGGAAAACCATGTTCAGGGCTGCCGACAGTGGTGTTCGTACCCACTATCTCCCGAATGCAAGCTCACAGTTTTGATGTGTTAGTGCGACCTTAAACCAGTAGCAAAACATCAATCCCATTATACCATAAGGCTGCTACCCTCAGATCATAGTCTCGGTACACGGGCCTGAGCTGCTGGGGCTTGAAGAATATCTTGAGTCAACGTTCACCCCGTAAGGCTGGCTAATTTATTGTCGCTTCCCTGACCGGCGTGTTTCTCAGGCGTCCTGACGTCAGCTAGTAGCTCTCGTCTTAGACGGTCTTCGCAATTCCGACTTATGTGGCCCCTGTTACCACAATTCCATCAGGTGACAGATCCTCGAGTCATCCGCTGGCTCGAGGGTCGTTCCGTTGCCTCGTTCTCTGGGTTCTGCTTGGCTTCATAGAGCCTTCCTACGGATTCAAGGATGTCCGTCAGTGACTTACCATCCTGTGGCCACGGAGTCGCACACTAGTCTGTAGTCTCGTTGCCTTCTTCACGGCCTCGGAATCCAATGTGGGGCCGAAAGCGTATCTTGGGTATCTGCGTCGCGTAGTTCGTCTATGAAAGTTTCGATGAACTTTTCTGGTGCTGACGGGTGGGCCACGCGAATGAGACAGGCAACATCTATCTCGAAATCTTGGGGCATCCCCATACTCCTCTGAGTTCTGGTCCGAAGTAGGCCTATTGGAGATGACGATCTCTGTGGAGCGCATTCTGGCAACGCCTGTAGAACGTTAACTAACTGCGTTCCTCTCACAGCCACGACGAGGGCTATAGCTTCGTCTCATTCGCTCCAACTGTTAGGAGAATAGCTTCCTCGAACTGCTGCACAGAGACGTAACGAATATGTTACGGTCCCGCCTGCAGAAAGCGAAGTTGGCCCCAGAAAGAAATTGTATAAAACGTCTCAAAAACACACACATTTGTCAGCAGAAGATACCAGCAAAACTGTAATGCAGTCTACAGCATTTCCCTTTAATGATATACAAAAGACTTACCTACTGTAAGGTCGGTGGGCTGAGTGGCTCAGACAGTTGAGGCGCTGGTCTTCTGACCCCAACTTGGGAGGTTCGATCCTGGCTCAGTCCAGTGGCATCTGAAGATGCTCAAATACATCAACCTCTTGTCGGTAGATTTACTGGCACGTAAAAAACTCCTGCGGGACTAAATTCCTGCACCTCGGCGTCTCCGAAAACTGTAAAAGAAATTAGCGGGACCCAATGCCAATAACATTATTATTATTACTGTAAGGTCAAACAACTAATCAATAGATTTGATTTTAAAAATGAAATATTTTGCAGGGATTGAGGTAGAACATCTACTTCTATATTTTTTCTATATTTTTTTGCAAGTTGCTGTACGTCGCACCGACACAGATATGTCTTATAGCGACGATGGAAAGGCCTAGGAGTGGGAAGGAAGCGTCCGTGGCCTTAATTAAGGTACAGCCCCAGCATTTGCTTTGTGTGAAAATGGAAACCACGGAAAACCATCTTCAGGGCTGCCGGCAGTGGCGTTCGAACCCACTATCTCCCGAGTACTGGATACGGGCCACACTTAAGCGACTGAAGCTATCGAGCTCGGTCTCTACAATTTCAAAAACTCTACTGTACTCATATCATAATCTAATGAAACTGGACCTGCGGCGCGCTTTCTGGGATGCAGTGGCATTGATGATATCACTGCCATAAATTGAAGCGTCGTCATGGGAAAGGTAGTAAGTAAAACAATAAGAAGTCAACTGGCACAGTAGATTAGTTTCTACGATTTGCGCAAGACGGGACCTGTGTTAAGACCACCAGGTTTGACACTGAGAAGGTAGTACGCCAGCGCGTGCCTCTGGTGGAATTAGGTACATTTGCCATTTGTTGAAATTCAACTGCGTGTAAACCTTGTTTATAGCTATTATACTTCATCATAGTGATACTTCACCTGCCAGATTGCCTCCGAAACCTATTCCATTCAAAATGGTAAGTCCTTATTGCCAGCATCTTGACATGACTTTCATACTAGTTACTTGTTTTTTTTTTTCAAAAAATAGGTACTACGTGAGGCCAACAATGGTTCCAGAAGTAAATGCGGAAATAATGAGAGAGGCTAAATATTTTCACTCGCATCCGGGAGATAGTGGGTTCGAACCCCACTGTTGGCAGCCCTGAAGATGGTTTTCCGTGGTTTCCCATTTTCACACCGGGCAAATGCTGGGGCTGTACCTTAATTAAGGCCACGGCCGCTTCCTTCCCATTCCTAGGCCTTTCCAGCCCCATCGTCGCCATAAGACCTATCTGTGTCGGTGCGACGTAAAGCAAAATAGCATAAGAATAATAATATATTTTCGACTATTTCATGTTATCATAATGACGCCTGGGGATTTCCGTGACTTCGTGATGGGAAGCAAGATATATTGAAATAATCAACGCCTTAATATTAGCACTGTGAGCTGGATAAGATTTCAAGAGCCGAACTTCCCTCAGTCATGACAAGGCAATCATTCAACGCGTCAGAACCGTGGAAGCAGCACAACATCCTCAAAAGAGGACGGTCCTATCATGCGATCAACAACACACAGACCGTACAACCACTTGGAAGGAGACTAACAATCAGCGAACCGAAAAAAGACTTATTGGCTATGCTGAATTTCTCGGATGATAAATATAATTTGTTTTATAGTGAAATTTCCGCTTGAAACATACATGTCAACTGACACAGTGATCTTTCACAACGTATTTTATCGCACAATTTGTGACTGAATCATAATTAGCATAAACTTGTGTGCTAAAGTGATAAATTGGTTACTCCTTGATTTTAAATGATTTATTTCAGTAACATCTACTTCAGAAAGTTGGGAAAACCATTTTTTTCTTCTCCTGTAAGATTCATATTTTATTACTTACTACCTTTCCCATGTCAATGTCTCAATTAATCTAGTCCTTTAACATTCGATGCTAAGGAGGCTGAGTTCACGGAGTCTGTCATGGGTCATACAGTTTCATGGATAATTCATTGTACATTCTAGTTTTCAAAACGATCATTCAACCGAAGAAACAATAACAGGAAGAGTTACAAACATGCAAACGCCTGAATTACCTACTACTAATTAGTATCTTTTTAAAGTCAGCTAAAAGGGTTGTCAGGACTTGTTCCTTTTTTGGTGTGTTTTGTGAGAGAGCGTGCCACTCGTGTAACGGGAGATAGCTGTGCTAGATTTAAATAATAATAATAATAATAATAATAATAATAATAATAATAATAATAATAATAATAATAATAATAATAATACTTGCCTGCCCACTAGTCCCGTTTCCTGATACTGGATTGGGGATGAGGTGAGATGAAATTATATGGCATTTTTTACGGTCGGATGCCCTTCTTGACGCCAGTCCCAGTTGAGGAGATAATGGAGATGAAATTAACGATATCGAATAAGTGGAAGGATTCAGCTATGTCATATGAATATTATCTGTCCAGGCATTTGCCTACAAGTGAAAATGGGATACCAGAGAAAATCATTCTTGGGACAGCCGACGATGGGGTTCGAACCCACTTGCCTACAGAATGTAAAGCCTGACTCCATATCCGTAGCGCGATAACACGCGCGGCCACCCCGCTCGATAATAATAATAATAATAATAATAATAATAATAATAATAATAATAATAATAATAATAATAATAATAATAATAATAATAATAATAATAATAATGCAGTAGAACACCGCTTAACCGAACTTCGCTTAACCAAAACCCGGCTTAACCGAAATGCTCTGGGAAAATGGTATTTTAATATTTTGTTTTTACCCTGTCGTTTTTAGCCGTCGATATTAGTAATTCTCTTGCTATACGTGCTGAGAGCTACTGGGCAAACCCTATTTTTATATTATGACTTATGCCAGAATGCACGTGTAGCCTAAAACAAAACAGTTTCTTTTCCTCTACTTCGTTCTGTGATGCATTTTTCTCGAACAAGCATTAAATATTATTATTATTATTATTATTATTATTATTATTATTATTATTATTATTATTATTATTATTATTATTATTATTATTACTGTATTATTTGACATGAATATTATGCAGACGACTCCGACTTTGACAATAGCAGTTCTGAGAATCGAGTTGCAGCAGATGATGGATTTAATGCATTGGAGGTAAGATTGATTTCGAATTTTTATTAAAATACAGTAGGCTACCACACGCTTTAATTACACTACTGTAATAAAATTACTGTATACAGTATTCACTTCAGAAGTAACAAAAATTGTTTCATTATTTCAGATTGCTTTGCACTTTGTTGAGCAAAGCAATAAATCTACAGCAGCTGATGTACGGTACTGTTGGTTAAACGGTGGCGCGACATAGCTGCACGACAGCGCTGCACCAAGACAATTCAGAAGAAAATCACTGATTTTATACAATGAGTGACTTTATTTAAACATGTTAATGTTAATATACAGTATGCACCTTTGCTTAACAAACTTTATGCATTTTTATTTCAACATTTAACTTTCGAAAATACAGTATTTGCCATGTGTCATCCGAAAAAACGCGTCAACCGAAGTGGCTCCGCCCCCTTTATTTCGGATAACCGGCGTTCTACTGTAATAATAGCTGCAGCCAGATGCAACAACCTGAAGTTCCACTACGGTACATACGAAGTGTAAAAACTTTCTTCAACCCATCTATACAAAATCAATTTATTTATTTATATTTTTCTGTGGTGAAAGTTTGTGAGCCTCGTTAAATCCTAGGCTTGCTGCAGTGCAGGTCCTAACGTTACGCCACTGCTGCTGCAGGTACGTATTTGATGGCACCTTCCTGTCGAACTTTGACGTCTTCACCCTACGTTCAGAACTCTGTTCAACAGTCTGTGCTAATTTAATAATCAGGCACCCTACGTCCACTAGTCTGTTGAACAGTCTGTGCTGAGTTAATAGTGAAGTGACCCTATGTCCGTGGCACGTAAGTAATCACGTACCCTATGTGCAGTAGCATGTTGTACAGTCCGTGCTAAGTTAATAGTGAGGATCCCTATATTCAGTAGTATGTGGAACAGTCCGTGCTTTGTTAATAATTAGGTATCCTACGTTCAGTAGTTTGTTGAAATGTCGGTGCTTAGCTAATAGTGAGGTGCCCTACTTTCAATAGTCTGTTGAACAGTCCGTGCTTTGTTAATAATTAGGTATCCTACGTTCAGTAGTTTGTTGAAATGTCGGTGCTTAGCTAATAGTGAGGTGCCCTACTTTCAATAGTCTGTTGAACAGTCCGTGCTTTGTTAATAATTAGGTATCCTACGTTCAGTAGTTTGTTGAAATGTCGGTGCTTAGCTAATAGTGAGGTGCCCTACTTTCAGTAGTCTGTTGAACAGTCCGTGCTTTGTTAATAATTAGGTATCCTACGTTCAGTAGTTTTTTGAAACGTCCGTGCTTAATTAATTGTGAGGTTCCATATATTCAGTAGTCTGTTGAACAGTCCGTGCTTTTGTTAATAATTAGGCATCCTACGTTCAGTAGTTTGTTGAAATGTCGGTGCTTAGCTAATAGTGAGGTGCCCTACTTTCAGTAGTCTGTTGAACAGTCCGTGCTTTGTTAATAATTAGGTATCCTACGTTCAGTAGTTTGTTGAAATGTCGGTGCTTAGCTAATAGTGAGGTGCCCTACTTTCAGTAGTCTGTTGAACAGTCCGTGCTTTGTTAATAATTAGGTATCCTACGTTCAGTAGTTTGTTGAAATGTCGGTGCTTAGCTAATAGTGAGGTGCCCTACTTTCAGTAGTCTGTTGAACAGTCCGTGCTTTGTTAATAATTAGGTATCCTACGTTCAGTAGTTTGTTGAAATGTCGGTGCTTAGCTAATAGTGAGGTGCCCTACTTTCAGTAGTCTGTTGAACAGTCCGTGCTTTGTTAATAATTAGGTATCCTACGTTCAGTAGTTTGTTGAAATGTCGGTGCTTAGCTAATAGTGAGGTGCCCTACTTTCAATAGTCTGTTGAACAGTCCGTGCTTTGTTAATAATTAGGCATCCTACGTTCAGTAGTTTGTTGAAATGTCGGTGCTTAGCTAATAGTGAGGTTCCATATATTCAGTAGTCTGTTGAACAGTCCGTGCTTTTGTTAATAATTAGGTATCCTACGTTCAGTAGTTTGTTGAAACGTCCGTGCTTAATTAATTGTGAGGTTCCATATATTCAGTAGTCTGTTGAACAGTCCGTGCTTTTGTTAATAATTAGGCATCCTACGTTCAGTAGTTTGTTGAAATGTCGGTGCTTAGCTAATAGTGAGGTTCTCTATATTCAGTAGTCTGTTGAACAGTCCGTGCTTTTGTTAATAATTAGGTATCCTACGTTCAGTAGTTTGTTGAAATGTCGGTGCTTAGCTAATAGTGAGGTTCTCTATATTCAGTAGTCTGTTGAACAGTCCGTGCTTTTGTTAATAATTAGGCATCCTACGTTCAGTAGTTTGTTGAAATGTCGGTGCTTAGCTAATAGTGAGGTTCTCTATATTCAGTAGTCTGTTGAACAGTCCGTGCTTTTGTTAATAATTAGGTATCCTACGTTCAGTAGTCTGTTGAACTGTCTATGCGAAGATAACAGTGAGCTACCCTGTGTTCGGTAGCATGCTGAACAGTCTACGCTTAGTTAATGGTGAGGTATCGTATGCTTAGTAGTCTGTTGAATAGGCCCTGCTATGTTCATAGTGAGGTATTCTACTCTCAGCCTGTACAACAGACTACAGTATATAGGGAACTCCACTATTAACTCACAGTCTGTGCTAAGTTAAATGTGCTGAACCGTACGTTAAGTAGTCTGTTGAATAGTCTGTGCTAAGTTAAATGTGCTGAACCGTACGTTAAGTAGTCTGTTGAATAGTCTGTGCTAAGTTAAATGTGCTGAACCGTACGTTAAGTAGTCTGTTGAATAGTCTGTGCTAAGTTAAATGTGCTGAACCGTACGTTAAGTAGTCTGTTGAATAGTCTGTGCTAAGTTGAAAATGAGGTACCCTCCTTTCAGTAGTCTGTTGAACAGTCTGTTCTAAGTTAATAGTGAGGTACCTACATTCAGTACCATGTTGAAACCGAGCGAGTTGGCCGTGAGGTTAGGGTCGCATAGCTGTGAGCTTGCATTTCGGGACATAGTGGGTACGAACCCCACTGTCGGCAGCTATAAAGACAGTTTTCAGTGTATTCCCATTTTCACACCAGGCAAATTCTTGGGCTGTACTTTAATTAAGGTCACGGCCGCGTCATTCCCACTCCTAGCCCTTCCCTATCCCATCGTCGCCATAAGACCTGTCTGTGTCGGTGTAACGTAAAGCAAATAAAAACAGTCTGTTGAACTGTCTGTGCTACCTACGTTCAGTTGTCTGTTGAACAGTCCGCGATAACTTTATAGCAGGGTACCTGTGTTCAGTAGTTGAAGAGTCAGTGCGACACCCTATGTTCTGAAGTCTGCTGAACAGTTTGTGTTAGGCTAGCTCTGAGGTGCCCAGTGTTCAGTACACAAAATTATAGATATACTTTGTAGTACACTTCGTGCCTGCACCTTAACTATCCTTGGACGTGTAAGATATTTTGTAGAAGAAAGTGCGTTTTTTAAGAGGGAAGTTGGATGTCCTTTTCTACGCATTCCCTTTCCATCCATTACCATTTGTATTAAACCTTGTGTATTACAGTCACGTAGTTATGAACTAATTGAAAACAAGAAATATTATTTTCTAAACGTTCCTTTCGGCAGTCAGTGTCCTAAACAACTCCTACAATTAACGCCGGATGATGTTATCGCTTCGTTACCACTTTAGTACGGCTATAAATCAAACTGTGAGTGGCGGTCCTAATAGCTTAGCTTTTATGTCCTGAAAATTAAGTGGTTAGTGCTTACCTTGATGACGGTTATTTATAGTTCGTCTCAAAAGTGAAATTATGTGCACTTGTTTTGTCGTCACTGTAATTGACTAACAATGTGCGAGAAGCAAGTAACATGATATGGGGAGTGAAGTAAGTTACCGAATATCTTTTCTTTTATTAACATTTTGGCATTTGGTCGGTAAGACCATGCTGCCAGCTCTGTAGATTTATAAAACAAGAAGGACCGGACGAGTTGGTCGTGCGGTTAGAGGTGCACGGCTGTGAGCTTGCATCCGGGAGATAGTGGGTTCGAATCCCAGTGTCGGCAGCCCTGAAGATATTTTTCAGTGGTTTCTCATTTTCACACCAGGAAAATGCTAGAGCTGTACCTTAATTAAGGCCACGGACGCTTCCTTCCACCTCCTAGCCCTTTCCTGTCCCATCGTCGCCATAAGACCTATCTGTGTCGGTGCGACGTAAAGCATTTTGCAAAAAAAGAGAAAAAAAGAACTAGGGTTGGATGAGAACAATGTAAATACAGACTATAGAACAAACGTATCACAATGTTAAATTGGGTTCACTGGCGGCTATTGCTTGATATATACGGATGTCATAGCTGCTTAACTACTATGAAGCGGAAGTGGGAAGTGGAACTTTGAGTTGTATAAGCGTTTGATATAAATTGGTTACTTGTGGTTTGTATCTAGTGCATCCTAAAATTGTATGGTTGAGGTCTGCTTCTTGATTGGGGTCAGAGGGCAAGTTGAGTTGTTGCCCAGTAATTTGACCATTCTTTGTAAGCCGGTTCCTTGATGTGGCTTTGGAAGTCCGTGTATGGTAGTGGTAGTGCTTGGAACTGGCCTTCTGTAATGCTCTGCTTTGCCAGTTGGTCTACTGTCTCACTGTGTACAATTCCGGTGTGGCCTTTGTTATCCACATAAGATGAACTTCTTTCCCGTTTTCCTTAGCTTGGTATATACTACATGGGATGCCCATGATGTATTTATTCGAACGCGTGTTCCTGCATGGTTGTTCTAGTTTTTGAAGTGCACTCTCGGAGTCCATGAGAATGTGTATTCTGCTGAAGTGCTGGACGCCGTACGTTATGGCTGAGTTAATGGCAAGTATTTCAGCGGTGAATATTGAATCATCATCATCAAAATAATTATTTCATTCCCTCACCTCAGACGAGGAGGGGCGGGCCATCAGCTCAACTAAGGAGCTCTTCGGCCATAGAGAAGGAAGAAAACAGAGAAAGGGAGATTAGTTTAGAGGGTATGTGTCGTACATACCAGAGAAAGGAGATAGTTTGTGAACTGGCGCCGGGAGACCGGGACAGCAAGGCGGGACCCAGGGGAGACACGCAAAGCACCCCACAGAAGCGAACCGCCGCGAACACCAAAGGGAAAGGAGACGAGAAATTTATTTGTTGTAGTAACGTATCTCGGGCGCGTAATTCGAAATAGACAATGTTACATAGTGCTACAGAAGTATATTACATATATTGTGCTGGAACAATGAGTGGGGTCGGTAGAAAGTTGGAGGAAGGATTAGGGTAGTATGGAGATAGGAAGTAATAGAGGGTTGTGGTCATGTTAGTGATGGAAGTAGCGAGTAAACGAAGAAGGTCCCAGATCGGGAGGGGCGGTAGGAAAAAATTGGGTTGTGAAGCGGGGACGTTAATAGTTGGCGGTGATGGGATGGGTGCCGGGACCGGAGGGGGGCGAGGAGAGGGGGTGGTAGAAGAAGAACGACCATGACGGGGCGGGGAGCGGGTATGTTCCACTCTGTAAGACCTTCCGCGGAGACGGACGCCAGTGGTGATCAGCCGGTCGACGTCGGTGGTAGGCGAGAGCTGAAGGCGGACCATGAATGTTGGGCCGTGGTCGTTGAAGATCCGGAACGCTCGACGGGCCGGGACACCTTCCAGTTGAAGTTCATGGAGGATATCTTGTTCTGTGATGGCCGGGTCAATGCCACGAAAGACACAGCTCAGAGACGATGGGAGTTGCCGCGCTGTGTCGTCGGATGATGGTCCTTGATGAGCTGGTGGAGCCTGAGAGGTGGTAGTCTGGGGATTGGCAGGGGATTGCAAGGGACTCGAAAAAGAGAGAGGGAGGGAGGTGGTGGAAGTAGACATTATAGGAGAAGAGTGGCTAGACGTGGTAATGACGGTCGAAGTAGGCAAGGGAGTGGAGGCAGAAGTGGTGAAGGTAGGAGTAGTGTTGGTAGACGTAACGGAGGTGGGAGGTGGGGGGGGGGACGGTATGTTGCGAGAAGAACGGGGTTGAACAGTGAGGGGGGGTCAGGAAGGTAGCGCAGGTCATGTAAAAGACTCTCTGGAGTATGCACCACTTCATGGAGTCTGCCGGAGATTAGGGCACCACTGGTGATGAAACGAGCCACTTCACCTTGCTCTCGGAAGAAGGCCAGGACATCCGGTGAAGTTTGACCAGACGACTTGTCTTGGAGCCGGACAACTTCCCATATCCCGATGCAGGCACGGTGAAGTTCAAGACAGATGAATTGGTCCGAGAAGGTAGTGTCCACGCCTTTAATGAGACAGGTGTACATGGTGGAGGGGGGAGGCGACAGCCAACGAGGCGTCTGCCCGTTAGATTATTCTTGGGCCGACTGAGCTGCAGCAGAGAAGAGCGCCACCCAGCCGAAAAAATCGCGGACATGCGACGTACGAAGAGGATGAATATTGAAGCTTCGTTGGGAAGAGAGAAAATTTTGCAAGTGTTGAGTGCAGGGCAGTAGTAGGCATAACCGACTCCTTCGGCCTTAGACCAATCTGTGTATATTTGAGTATAACTGCCCCAAAATGCAGCGATGAAATTTGTTACTTTTTCGTTGATATTTGTATTGCAGATTATAAAATCTGGAAGATGAAATGTGGATGGCTGAAATACTGAAAGTTCATACCTCTGTCGAAATACTGGAAGCGATGTATCTTGAAGAGTAATGGCTATAATGTACTGTAGTTTCTTGATGCTTTTGACCAATAGAGGTGTCCGTAGTCTTCTGTTTGTTCCTCTGTCACACAGTGGAAGGAGGTGGCGCAGTTTACATGTTAGAGGGTGGCTAGTTATGGACGAGCGTTGCAGAAGAAGGTTGTTGGCAAGCAGATCTCGTCTTATCTGAAGGGGCATTTCTTTAGCCTCTACCAGTAGTGCGTTAGTAGGATGTGAATTCATGGCTCCGAGACATATTCTGAGTGCGCGAAACTGTAGGATATCTAGTTTTCGAAGAACATACTGCGGTGCGTTGCCGAAAAAGATGCAACCGCAATCTAGTACATACCGTATTAACGGTCTATATAATAGTAGAACAGATGGGTCAGATCCCCACCATATTCGATATAATGCTCTGATAATGTTTAACGTTCGGCCCACTTTAGTCGCCAGGTACTCAACGTGGGTTCTCCATGTAAGTTTACTATCGAGGTATAAGCCTAGTATCTTGGCTGAAGTACGTAAGGGGAAGGAATATGGCCCATGATGTACATATGGCGATGTTGACTGGAGTTTATTTCGAGTGAAGACAATAATAGATGATTTTGTTGGGGATAAATTAAGACCTGTTTGAAATGTCCAGGTTTGGAGTTTCCGTGCAGCGTCGTCTAGCCATGAACATGTTATCCAAAGAGACTGAGATGATGCGTAGATACATACAGTATGTACCTATTCTATTCGTACGGGCTGTTTGTTTTAGTACTTCAACGTACTGCCAGAAAATAATAAACTGAAAAGGAATTTAATCACTCAACATACATTCAACAAAGCCTTCAGAAAAGATATATCTACTGTATCTGTCTGCAATCATGTTAACCAAACATACAGCTTCTAATAAAGAAAAGCGCGCCCATAATCTTGTGTCATTCCTATTCGTACAAGCAAACTGCACACTTGAAATAAACAAACAAATAAAGGGTTCCTGGAACATGTTAGTATCTACTGGAATGTTCCTAAGACTTTTTAATTGCCTGACATCGTCGCCGCATAGAATACACTAATTTCTTGCACATCTCGGGGCTGATATTCTGCCATTCCTGAAGAATCACACTTTTACGTTCCTCCTCCGTACGCATACGTTGCCTGCGGTGATTCCTCTTCAATGTAGCCCAAATATGTTCAATGGAGTTTTAATCCGGAGACTGGGAAGATGTTCTAAGCTGCTTAGGAATGTTCCAGATCAACCATGTCTTTTTAATATCGGCAGTGTGTTTTGGTTGATTATTATGCTGGAATGTATAAACAGGTGCTATCACCACATTTTCAGCACTCTGCTTCACGTTTGCCCACGGGATTGCAGTATAGCCCTCCTTGTTCTTTATTCCGTCGATGAAATGTATGTTACGCACATCTTTGTCTGACATATAGCCCCAAAACATTACAGACCCACCACCGTATTTTACGGTTGGGAGTGTATTCGCCCCATCATTGTCCGTACCAAATTTTCTCCATATTCTTTGGATGCTATCTGACCCAAGGAAGGTTTTTGTTGTCTCATCAGACCAGATAACATCTTTCCAGAATTCTTTCTCCTCATTTATATGTTCCTTAGCGAATGCTAGTCTAAGCCGTCTGTTTTTTCTACTTGCATATGGCATTTCCGAGGGATTCTTCCATAGTACCCATGCCGATATAGGATCCGGCGGATGGTGGAGTTGCTGATATTCTTTCCAGTTCGTTCCTCCGTGAGTTGTCTCAATAATGGTGCACTTAATTTGGAATCTGTCTTTATCAACCGAACAACAAATCGTTCTTCCTTTTCACTTTAACACTTTCTCCTGGGTTTTCTTGGCTTGTTCTTAACAGTGCCTTTGTATTTAAGTTTATCAACCACATATTGCACCGTAGAATGTGTTCTTTTGACTAGCTGCCCAATCTTTCGTAATGAAAATCCTTTAAGTGCCGGTTTATGTACAGTGTTCTTAAGCTCTGTACCCATGTCCACCACAGATACACTCGGAAGGAGAGTAACGCACTTGACCAGTCGTATGCCGTCACTGACACTTTTCCGTGCATCGCAAACAAACAGTGGGCATCATCCTGTCCATGTGTACGGATACAACTGGTACACGCATTCGTTGATGCCGGCACATTCATATAAAATATTCTTGCCTGTATGGAAATAAGTATGGTTTTCACCAACGAATTATCATTGAAAAACTATGTTTTTACCCGTAACGTACGTTTTATTTCAATTTTTCAATCGTTAATGTGAATATACGAGTCTTCATAAGAAACTGAAGCCTGTACGAATAACAGAGACACATACTGTACGTCACCTCCAAACTGTAGAACTTTGACTGTTTGTTTAAACATGTGATGGAGATCTGCAGAGTAGATGGCATACGGTAAAGGACTCAGTATAGCACCCTGAGGGAGTCCTTTTGTTACTAGTCCGGGCCCATACTAAGTGTTATCTTGAGTTCGAATATAGATTGTCCGCCGGAGAAATAAATTATATACCTATACCTCGCACGTATCCGCGAGTACGGATCGTGCGTTCCATTGAAGTATTTTATTCATTATCTAAAGTAAAGATACTTGCGATCATGTTATGTATTACAGCCGGGTTAAAGGCCTCGGGCGTTGTAGATTGAGCTTGAGGGTAATGAGGACCATGATCTTTCCGATCAGATGCTCATAATTTTGAGAGGCGGTTGTCATGATGTTATGTAGTTGGGGGATAGGGTTTGTGGGATATTGGTGTTACAGGCAAATGTGGGGGAATATACTGACGTTGTTGAATCGATGGATAATTCGGTTTCGGTGTAGACGGGAGAGGAGTTCTCTGGGGCAGATGCAATTGCTGTGGTGTGCGAGGATGCACTCTCATCGGCGTTTTTTTTTGTCTTTGAGGAGGCATTATTTGTTGTTGATGGTGCTGTGAGATTAACGGTTAGGTTGTTTACTTGCTGAGAAACCTGTTCTGGATACCGAGCTGCATGTTAGCCGGCGAGATATCCGTGCGTGGTAGATTCAGCTTGAGACGGGACCGCTGATAGTAGGAGAATAGGGAGTTCTTCCCTGCTTTGCCAATTGAAAGACGGGGCCATTACAGCAGTAGAATAACTTCTGTTATGGTACATATTGATTTCTACTTCTTGAGATACATTGTTTTGAGCCATAAGGTATTTGACTGCGGACCATTTCTTGTACTCGGGACACTCCCTGTCCGTAACTAAGAGTGAACCGCGACAATACATGCATGTTGGTGGTGCAGTGTCAGTACAAATCCTTACGTCATGGAGTCCCGCACACATACTGCAGCGTTGTTGTCCTCTGCATTGAGATATTGAATGGTTATGTCTTAAACATGCCTTTGCTGGCAGGGTGTAGTGTTTACAGTACACTATGTCTTCTGGTATGGGCTAGAATAAATTTGTTACTTTCATTGACCTGTCTCAGTCTCATCCATGGCTTTGACAATATGAAAGTGACCGAGGTATGAGCGATTCTAGTAATGCCGTTCCTTATGCAGCCAGTCCCTGTTCTGAATGGTGTGAAAATATCGCTCATAGAGTCAGTTGGTGCATGCATTTCAGTGGGCTTGGCAGACTGATATGTAATAGCAACTTCTGGCTCTGTAAGGAAAGCAATGGGAAACTACCTCACTCCTCACTTCCCTAGTATGTCTCTTCAGTGACACCTAGGCTATTTATGACAGCTGTTAATGGAGATGTAGAGGATCAAACCAGCCTTCGGACTGAATACCCAACACAAAATATACCGTACATATCTTAAACATCGGTGACATTGCATCACTGGAAAGATGTAAGGTTGAAATTCGCATCGTGTTCCTAGGATATAAATACACTGACTGACAGAGCAAATGCAACACCAAGAAGGAGTGGTCAGAACTTTATGCCAATTGCAGGGTAGACTGACGTCACTGAGGTATGCTCATGATGTGAAATGCGCCGCTGTGCTGCGCACGTAGCGAACGATAAATGGGACACGGCGTTGGCGAATGGCCCACTTCGTACCGTGATTTCTCAGCCAACAGTCATTGTAGAACGTGTTGTCATGTGCCACAGGACACGTGTATAGCTAAGAATGCCAGGCCGCCGTCAACGGAGGCATTTCCAGCAGACAGACGACTTTACGAGGGGTATGGTGATCGGGCTGAGAAGGGCAGGTTGGTCGCTTCGTCAAATCGCAGCCGATACCCATAGGGATGTGTCCACGGTGCAGCGCCTGTGGCGAAGATGGTTGGCGCAGGGACATGTGGCACGTGCGAGGGGTCCAGGCGCAGCCCGAGTGACGTCAGCACGCGAGGATTGGCGCATCCGCCGCCAAGCGGTGGCAGCCCCGCACGCCACGTCAACCGCCATTCTTCAGCGTGTGCAAGACAACCTGGCTGTTCCAATATCGACCAGAACAATTTCCCGTCGATTGGTTGAAGGAGGCCTGCACTCCCGGCCTCCGCTCAGAAGACTACCATTGACTCCACAGCATAGACGTGCACGCCTGGCATGGTGCCGGGCTAGAGCGACTTGGATGAGGGAATGGCGGAACGTCGTGTTCTCCGATGAGACACGCTTCTGTTCTGTCAGTGATAGTCACCGCAGACGAGTGTGGCGTCGGCGTGGAGAAAGGTCAAATCCGGCAGTAACTGTGGAGCGCCGTACCGCTAGACAACGCGGCATCATGGTTTGGGGCGCTATTGCGTATGATTCCACGTCACCTCTAGTGCGTATTCAAGGCACGTTAAATGCCCACCGCTACGTGCAGCATGTGCTGCGGCCGGTGGCACTCCCGTACCTTCAGGGGCTGCCCAATGCTCTGTTTCAGCAGGATAATGCCCGCCCACACACTGCTCGCATCTTCCAACAGGCTCTACGAGGTGTACAGATGCTTCCGTGGCCAGCGTACTCTCCGGATCTCTCACCAATCGAACACGTGTGGGATCTCATTGGACGCCGTTTGCAAACTCTGCCCCAGCCTCGTACGGACGACGAACTGTGGCAAATGGTTGACAGAGAATGGAGAACCATCCCTCAGGACACCATCCGCACTCTTATTGACTCTGTACCTCGACGTGTTTCTGCGTGCATCGCCGCTCGCGGTGGTCCTACATCCTACTGAGTCGATGCCGTGCGCATTGTGTAACCTGCATATCGGTTTGAAATAAACATCAATTATTCGCCCGTGCCGTCTCTGTTTTTTCCCCAACTTTCATCCCTTTCGAACCACTCCTTCTTGGTGTTGCATTTGCTCTGTCAGTCAGTGTATGTTAAGATAGGTGTTGGGCACGAAATGTTATGAGGCAGACTGGAATTGGCCGCGTGTCTCCATTGGGAAGCTTCTTTGTAAATCGCTTCACTTGGTAAATGAGAACATCACTCGCTGAATTTCCTTTAGAGTTTCATTTTCACTAAATGTCGTGTCAATATTTCTGATAATCCCTAGCCTGTGCACAACACTTCTTGGAATATAGACATCAAGGTGTTTTTCCTTCAAAAAGGTTGATTCAACTAGCTTGTTTGCTGCTATTCCGGATAAGGTCTCGATACAAAGTCTCTTCTTACCAGAACTTGTTGACGGGGAATTATATTTTCACTAAAGATCAATCGTCCTATTGACATCAGATGTAAGTTCCCCATATTATCCTTAGTCCCTTCAACAACAAGGAACGGTCCGTTATCAGTATTATTGTACCTATTATTTTGACTGAGACGGGATGACGGCGGTGTACCCCCGGTAAAAATTGCTGGGGCATCTAATGGGGTTTTAACAGAAAGTTGGTCTGATGCATTTGTGTCATGAGTTGTGTCGGAAGAGTCATTTTCATTCTCAGTATCCATATCAACTGAATGTCCCATATGTAAATTGGGATCGGCACGAAAACTCTTAGTTTTAGGGTCTAAATTGTACTTCATAGTAAAGCTATTATTACTATGTGTACATGTACTTGAGTCTCGTTCTGTGGATAAGTTGCCGGTGCTGACGTTGCCCTCTTCATGATGTCTAGTACGTAAAGGGTGATGTTGCTCCACTGGGAGCGCTTGTTGCTGTTGATCTTGAAGATCTGATTGAAAATCAAGAGGATTTGTTCGTAAAGATGTTGTAACAAGTCTGTAGGGCAGAATTAATAATCTGCCCCGTATCGGGCGGATCATTCATAGTCCAGTTGATAATGTTAGCTGCAGTTCAAGGACAATAAATATCCTACACGAACACTGAAAGCCGTGCGACTGAAACACTAGGTTATGGATGAGTCACACGTAGCGAGCACTCCACGAAGGTTGCGAACGTACTGTATGTTGGTACTTATAACGACGGATATCTTTGTGATAGTTTAGCAATGAGTCTGAGCCTTCACTTTTTTCGGACCATCTTCTGCTGGAACGTCCAAACAACGTCCCATAGTCAGAATGACATTCTATGTGTTCCATGGTTGTGATTCTAATAGCATAAATGTTCTCAGATTATATGCACGATCATTCAGGCATGTGTGCAGATTTGTAAGTTACTATGTTATAAACAGCCGAAACTGCTGTGAATGTGGCGAGCATAAATGGGGGAAACCACTGAACTTACAGCTGCACTTGATTGGTTTTATTCCTCTGCATGTTAGCTAGGGATGTGCCACTCGATCGCCGGCTCGAGCAGGCTCGAGTGCTGACGTCACGAACTGGTGTGTCGAGCTTGGTCGAGCAAGATCGAGCAGCACAGAATTCCCTCGTGACGTAGGCTTGCACGCGCTCTAAACAGGACGTGTGTGTTGTGACTCGAGCCACACTTCCGTCTTCGCTCATTTTCTTTACTCTTCACATTCTGGCACTACATTGTAATCTATATATATATAAAATAAGAGTTTTGTCTGTACATTGCTCAGAATTTAGAGAGGATGGTATTTCTGTATCGGCCGTGCCCATAGTAACAAGGAAATGCACTTTTTAATTTTCCGTAATTTCTGTCTGTCTGTCTGTCTGTCTGTCTGTATGTATGTATGTACACGCATCACGAAAAAACGGCTTAAGGGAATTTAATGAAAATCGGTATGTAAAGTCCGGTAGTAAGTCGCTACAATCTAGGCCACAAATAATCTTATTCACGCCGAGAGAAATGATAGTTTAGGGGAAGGCGTAAAATTTAATTCTCAAATATTTATGTTATTAGTGGCCCTATCTTAATGAAAATCGGTAATTAAAGTCCTGAAATAAGTCGCGACAATATTGGCTATACATAATCTTATTCACGCTGAGAGAAATGGTACTTTAGGGAAGGGCCTAAAATTTAATAATCAAATATTTATGTTATCAGTGGTGCTATCTTAATGAAAATCGGTATGAAAAGTAGGAGAATATGTTACTATAATATAGGTCATAAGTAATCTTATTCACGCCGAGAGAAATGGTAGTTTAGGGAATGCCTAAAACGTAATTCTCAAATATGTAGGATATCAGTGATCCTATCTTAATGAAAATCGGTATGAAAAGTCGGGGAATAAGTTGCCATAATCTAGGCCATAAATAATTTTATTCACGCTGAGTGAAATTGTAGTTTAGGGAAAGATCTTAAAATTTAATTCTCAAATATTTATGTTATTAGTAGTCCTATCGGCAAATACTACACAATTAAAGTTATATAATATTAAATTTCGGATCATTTATGTCTAATACATTTTTACCGTACCGGTTATGATAACATGAATTTTAATTTTTGTTGCTAAGTCCATATCAACGCCGAGTCACGAGAAAATGGTTAAACACAATTTAATGAAAATCGGTATGCGAAGTCGGGGAATAAGGAACTACAGTCTACGCTATAAATAATTTTGTAAGACACCCTAATATCACAGAGTCGAAAGAAAACTGAATGTGAAGGCCTACAATAGAGAAAACTCAGAACATTGATCAACAATAACATTACAATGGCCATTGTTTGTTGGGATGTGCTTTGTGTCCCTGTTGCAACTCATCTCCGAAAGATGAGATTACTGCTGTATACCGAGATTTTTTAAAATTTGCTTTACGTCGCAGGAAACAGATAGGTCTTATGGCGATAATGGGATAGGAAAAGGGCTAGGAGTGGAAAGGTAGCGGCCATGGCCTTAATTACGGTACAGCCCCAGCATGTTCTTGGTGTGAAAATGGGAGACCACGGAAAACTATCTTCAGGGCTGTCGACAGTGGGGTTCGAACCCACTACCTCCCGGATGCAAGTTCACAGCTGCGCGCCCCTAAACGCACGGCCAACTGGCCTGATCATACTGAGTGTAACAGCCTGCCTGAATATTGGCGGGAAGTAGCTGGGGAGTTAGATAACTTTCTTCTTTAGTATGCCATTCCTCTGCTTCGTAAATATTCTGATACTACTGGTACGTAACAAACTGGTTCATCATAGCATTCGAGCTATTCAATCCCTACTCTGAGGCACTGATGGCAGAGGAGTGTTCACGGCTGTCTGCGGCCTGGTCATTCCAGCATAGGAACTTTGGACTGTTAGATCGGCAGCGTAGAACTGTTCGTTAAAGTGAGAAAATGTGAGGTTTTATTTTGATCGATTATTTTATATGATGACATTGTTTTTAATTACTACATTCCTACTGAAGATTTTGTAATGGCCTAAGTTGACTTCAATTAGGAAATCCACGAAGACAAGTCTTTCTGAGAATTCCGTAGCGAAGCACGGGTACATCAGCTAGTAGAGTAATAAATTAGCGATCATTCTACAGAAGTACAGACGTACCACAAGTCGTAGTCGACGCATCACTTTATTAATCCCATATATGCCCAGAATAACTTTTTGTTATCAAATTAAATTGACTGCTAGACATGATGATAAGCTCTGCATGGTGATATTTCTGTGGTTTTCCTGTCGTGACTTGGTTGCTGCTTCCATTTCTGGTTCTTCTGATCACTGACCTTGGTCGCTGCTTCCATTTCTGGTTCTTCTGATCATTGGCCCGCTGCTTCCATTTCTGGTTCTTCTGATCATTGACCTTGGTCGCTGCTTCCATTTCTGGTTCTTCTGATCATTGACCTTGGTCGCTGCTTCCATTTCTGGTTCTTCTGATCATTGGCCTTGGTCGCTGCTTCCATTTCTGGTTCTTCTGATCATTGACCTTGGTCGCTGCTTCCATTTCTGGTTCTTCTGATCATTGGCTGTATCATTTTAATAACATACTCTTTTCAGTTTTATTATAGTGCTATTATACTATTTCTCCTACACGAAGACGTGTTTATATGCAATACACCATTGGTATGACGGGACTTTCGACATTTAATTTGTATGCATTCAATTTAGAACTATTTTGCTGCCGTATGTCCTGAGTCCAATAGGATATAACTGAACTTTCAGGATTTTTTAAATTACATCTCACAATCCGTAGATATTACATGTTGCGAAAATGCATCGATGCACACATAGGGGTGGTATTATGTTTTTGTAATTCTAGTAGATTAGTCATTAATAATTCAATATATTTCTATATAAACTTATTTTATTACCACGAACATGCGGTATTTGACATTAAGGAGCAAAGAAGATTGCCACACAACTGATTTAGTGCAAAGACATCTCTCATAGATGGCGGGCCATACTCCTGCTCGAGTACTGCTCGACCTGCATCGAGCTGCTCGAGCTGCGCTCAAGCCCATCCCTAATGTTAGCAATCCTAAGAAATTGCTTAGTCGGCTGATAACGCTAGAGTTTGAGTCGAATACTACGAAGCTGGCTGATGTGTATTCTTGTACAATGCTTACGTTTCTTTCCGGAAAGAAAATGAAACATATCTGTAGTCTAAAATAATCACTTTTTTTCCTAAGTAGGTTTTGGTTTTTAATTGTGGACTGGTATTCTCTGAAAGAGTTATTGGTTACAGTTGCACCGACTCAGAGAGGTTTTATGGCGACGATGGATTAAGCCAGGGCTAGGACTGGGAAGGAAGCGACCGTGGCATCAATTAACCCACAGCCTCAGCATTTGCCTGGTGTGAAAATGGGAAATATTCTTCAGGACTGTCAACAAAAGGGTTCGAACAACAGATCTCCCAAATGCAAACTAAGAGATACATGCTTCGAGCCGCGTAACCAACCCACTCTGTGTATTATTATTATTATTATTATTATTATTATTATTATTATTATTGTTGTTCCTAGTCTTTTCCCGCCTCCCACAAGACCAACCCCTCGTCCACGTCGTGGGAGGTGGGCATCGGCATGAAGTAGGGGATTACCTGTAGGGGTGATGTACAATGGGGACTATAGAGCAAGCTGGAGAAATTTCGTCGAGGCCCTATGTTCCTCCTGGAATTAAAGGAAATAAGTCAAGTAAGTAGCCTTTTCCCGAATTTCCTGGGGTCGTTACTTCGTGGGAATTTGGTCCAGTTTTACGGCGGATATCCGATCCTGACGCTAACTCAATGTGGAGGGATGTATTCACTATTGCGTGTTTCTGTGATAGTTGTTAATAAGATGTGTTCTGTGTGTGGATGAAGAGAAGTGCGTTAAAGGAACGCAAACACTTAGCCCCAGAACCAGACAAATTAACCATACGCAGTTAAAATTCCCGACTTGACCGGGAATCGACTCCGGGGGCCTCAGAACCGAAAGCTAGTTTACTGATCATTTAGCCAATGAGCCGGACAGTCGTTAGAGATAGAGACTATCTAAGATTCAAAATTTACTCACGACTATCTTTTACTTCATACGATACATTTCAATGAGAGACTTAATGTAACACGTTGGTATCAATAATGCAAGGCAAGCAGGTATAGGTACCAACAGTTGGGGATGTGTGGGATATGGTTCATGCAGCACGGGAGAAGTTTAAGGGAGCGGAGATCGTTATCAGTGGAATACGATGTAGGATAGATACTGACTGGAATATGTTCGGTGATTTAAATGCGGCTATGGAGTGGGTAGGTGGGAAACTGGAAGTGCGATTTGTAGATCCTCAGATGACATTCACTTGAACCATAGCCGTCTACAGTCGAAGGCCGTGGTGCTCGAACCGGGAACGCCGTCTTCGCTGATACGAGAATTCGTGCAGTTCCCACTACATGCTTTCTGATTAGCAGAATAATATCATATGACATCGGAAGTTCTCCTCTGTTCAGTGTCTGAAAATATTCATCTAGAGAACCATTACCATTACTATTAATTAGAAATTCACATCACAGCAAGCTTAAGACCTACCTGTATAAAAACAAATATACAGAAAACTAGGCACATCATATAAAGTACATTCCTGATAATAGAAAATCCGCGCAAATATGAAGTCTTAGCAGTTTCCAGAAAGAGGCGCTATATAGTGGTATCCTTCCTAAGTAAAAGTACCAAATGAATGTACGCTGGTATCCTTTCTAAGTAAATTTGTAGTGGTGTCCTTTCTGAGCAACTGCACAGTGGTATCCTTCCTAAATAACTGTATAGTGGTCTCCTTTCTAAGTAACTGTATAGTGGTTTCCTTCCTAGGCAAATTTATAGTTGTAAACTTACCAAATAAATGTATAGTGGTATGCTTTCTAAGTAACTGTATAGTGGTATCCTTTCTGAGCAACTGCATAGTGGTAACCTTTCTAGGTAAATTTAGAGTGGTATCCTTTCTAAGTAACTGTATAGTGGTATCCTTTCTAAGTAACTGTGTACTGGTATCCTTCCAAAGCAAATTTATAGTGGTAAACTTACCAAATAACTGTACAGTGGCATCCTTTCTAAGTAATTGTACATTGGTAGCCTTCCTAAGCAAATTTATAGTTGTGAACTTACCAAATGAATGTACAGTGGTATCCTTTCTAAGTAAATTTGTAGTGGTATCCTTTCTGAGCAACTGCATAGTGGTATACTTCCTAAATAACTGTATAGTGGTATCCTTTCTATGTAACTGTATAGTGGTATCCTTTCTAAGTAACTGTATAGTGGTTTCCTTCCTAAGCAAATTTATAGTGGTAAACTTACCAAATAAATGTATAGTGGTATCCTTTCTAAAAAAATGTATAGTGGTATCCTTTCTAAGTAACTGTGTAGTTGTATACTTTCTAAGTAACTGTGTAGTGGTATCCTTTCTAAGTAACAGTATAGTGGTATCCTTTCTGAGTAACTGTATAGTGGTTTCTTTCCTAGGCAAATTTATAGTTGTAAACTTACCAAATAAATGTATAGTGGTATGCTTTCTAAGTAACTGTATAGTGGTATCCTTTCTGAGCAACTGCATAGTGGTAACCTTTCTAGGTAAATTTAGAGTGGTATCCTTTCTAAGTAACTGTATAGTGGTATCCTTTCTAAGTAACTGTGTACTGGCATCCTTCCAAAGCAAATTTATAGTGGTAAACTTACCAAATAACTGTATAGTGGTATCCTTTCTAAGTAATTGTACATTGGTATCCTTCCTAAGCAAATTTATAGTGGTAAACTTACCAAATAAATGTACAGTGGTATCGTTTCTAGGTAACTGTATAGTGGTATCCCTTCTAAGTAACTGTATAGTGGTATCATTTATAAGTAATTGTATAGTGGTATCCTTTCTAAGTAACTGTATAGTGGTATCCTTCCTAACGAAATTTATAGCAGTAAACTTACCAAATAAATGTATAGTGGTATCCTTCCTAAGCAAATTTATAGTTGTGAACTTACCAAATGAATGTACAGTGGTATCCTTTCTAAGTAAATTTGTAGTGGTATCCTTTCTGAGCAACTGCATAGTGGTATCCTTCCTAAATAACTGTATAGTGGTATACTTTCTATGTAACTGTATTGAACCCTTGAACTTACCATTCCATCGTTGGTCGGCCACGGCTGCTACAGTAGAACAATTTAAAACTCTTAAATCCTGGGTCGTTGCGGGAATAAATTCGGTCACGATCTTAACCAAACGATTGGGTTCAGAAGAGAGCCTAACTACTTGAAATGAGGAGCAAAAATGTGCTTACTAACTTTTATTAAATTGAAAGAGCACGATAACATCATTAATTTAATATGCATTCTTGCAAAATAAAAAAAATATAAATTATTGATTTTTGAATGTTCCAAACACAGTCACATTACATAACGTCAATTTGTTTCTTACAATATCGAAGAGTTGCTTCGGAGAAGTTAATATGTTAGTGGACAGCGAAACTGAAAAACTGAAAAGGGGAAGACCTGAAAACCGGGCACCTATTATTCCAAACGAGAACTGAGAGTTAATCCACACGATCCGTGGAAAATCTGACTTTCAACAAGTAGAACGCCTGATTTTCTCTCAATTAAGGTTATCCACCAGTCGAATACCCTTAACGGATACGGAACACCCACCGAATGGACCCTTAATCGAACCAAACTGACTATCGGTTGCTTTGGATAGGTTGCGAAATATTATGGGAAAGCATGGTGTTCACTACAAGTTAACAGCATCATTCACAATTGAAATAAAATCCCACCATGTATTTGTCATTCATGACACCCTTAAGTGATAAGGTAATCCCGATGCTAAATGTGCATCACCCCAAACAGCTGTTCGGAAGGAACCAACAACAACAGGATCCGAGAGGATCTTACGTTATGTCGTTCTAAAGGAACAAAACTGCGAAATGCAGGAAACAATTACTAATCATGCATTTAGAAGAAATGCCAAACACTGAAGATAATTAAAAAGTGGAAAGTCACTTGAAAAATATTATTATCGAACCGATTTTCAGGTTAGAAATGGGTTTGTTATGCTTAATAAAATTACCAGTCCACGCTAAAATTTACTACAACTTTAAGGAATTCTTTCCCTTGAAAAAACAATGCTACCAGTACAGATCTCTCTATTTACTGTCTGTCCCAACACACTACTTGTAAAGTGATTACTTACTTACTTTAACTATGAATAAAAATGAAAGTACGACAAGATTGAAAATAAAATAAAATACTGGCTGACGAATCGAAACCGCATTCGCAACTCAAGTCTCACACTAATACACTGAGTGTCAATATGCACACTATCAAACGAGAACGGGCGTCAAAACGAGAAAACAATAAAGTCCGTAAATTAAATTAACATCTCGAATTCATTAAAGCTTAACACGCACGGAGAATCACAGTAAAAATATTTAATCTATATCGAGCCGATATCCAACACTTGGACAACCCTCACTCGTCAACAGCTGTCCCGTTATCTCAATGGAGAGCTACGCATTGACCCTCTTCACAAAATCATATCGTACTTTAACTGCTACCTTCATCCAGGCCGCTTCGACAAAAAAACAAAAGAAACATCTAAACTGAGACTTGAGTGTGTACAGCTACCATCCCAGACCTATCGTCGGGCTCACTTGAAATCTGTACACCCTAACACTAATCATTATGTACATGATGCCTTCCAAATTCTATCGTCGGGCGTGACCTAGGACGTCTCATCAACAGTGACTCCAAGAATAACACGTGACGTCCTAAATCTATCGTCGGGCGTCAAAGTGGGTCGTACTACGCCTCCCTTAACATATCAGGCGAACTAGCAATTTCAGACACCTCCGACATTTAATACTAAATCTTGTCAGACAAATACCACCCGATCGGAACCACGTCTCTTACTATCAAATGAATGCAAGTCGAAAAATACAGTAAGTCTCTACCATTACAATACGTGAACTCAAAAATAAATATACGTGACGAACGATTCTCCACCTCGAACACAATCTCAGCCTGTGCACTGAAGTGTTAGGGAAGCAAATGAAAATTCCCAACACACGTTTACAATTTAGTGGATGCCTTCAAAATAATAATCATCACTACCGCATTCGAAATTCTCAAATCGCCTCTCATCAATTCCAACTATTTTATCAATGACCTCTCCAGTGAACAAATTCAGTACAACCCAACCATGGGTCCAAAGTGCTCTTTGATCCTTGAGGTCGCTCATTATCTTATTATCCATACGGGCTTTACGTAACAAGAATTACTGGATGTTTACTACCAAGACTTTAACATTTACTAAAGTCGTTTTCACTTGGGATCTTTCTATAAATTTACGATGCTCCACACCATAGTCGTCTCAAATTCGGATTGATTGCGGAAAACAATACAGCCTGCCTCAACACAGCCTGTTTCCTAAATACTTCCTTTTTAAAAATATAGCTGTCTCAAACTCCTTCTCCTCGCTTTATTCCAGCGGTATCACTTCATCCATCTCTCTCATCTCCACATACATATAAATCCGTCGCTCTCAATCCCTTTTCCTTCAAGACCCTTTTTCATACTTCGATCCCCTGGTGAAAACGACAACCATTATTAAACACATCTCTTACTTTACTATTATTACGACTTTCGAACCTCGAGAGTCCAAGAGCACCCAGCGACTTTTCGTATCATTGATATACACGATGTCTCAAAATTTCCTTCCCATTAATGACTGTGACTCTAACAAATTTCACCGAAATCATCTAAATATGCCTGCGATCCTTGTAAAAATATACTGGTTAAATGCACTTTAACATAGAAAAATTTCCTTATCCCGCGGTAGACATTATTATTATTATTATTATTATTATTATTATTATTATTATTATTATTATTATTATCGACCAACATTTCTGAATTCAACTGACATCTGAGATTAAGATATTCGCCACGACTAATTTACACTTATAACGTTCCAAAAATCCACGCTTTGGATGATATCTCATCGAACATTCAACACAAAATTTTAGGCGTCGCATTTTACCGTTCTTGACATGAACTTTACACACTGAAAATTTCACACGCTGACCAAAAATTACAACACTTTTCGCCTGATAATTACGAATATCAACCCGACAATCATCTGGAAAATTTGTTGGGACAGAACAATAACTAACTAACTACAACATAATATAAAATAGACAGACCTGTACAATGGTGACATTCCCAGCATTCTGGTTACATCATCACCAGCTGACCTCGGGCTTAGCCGCTCATTTTCACAGATAACATTTTCATTTCCAAAATCTCACTCATACAAACACTACCCTTCACACACACGATATTAAAATTACCATATAAATCAGGCACTTTCTCTGTAATTTGCACCACGAACTTCCCTCGCTCTGCAGTCGACTACAACTGTCTGATGCGTTCCCAGCGTGGTTTCTCTCCGTTGCTTCAATAAAAACAGGTGTTCAGCAGATAAGGGAGCAGAACTACTCTGAATAGCTTCCCCCAAAAACCTCTTCACTTTCAAGCGTACATGAGATTATATAAATAAAACTTGCTGTGTATATTTCAACCAGCCTACACTTTCCTAGTTTGTCGGCAAACGTTCAGAACTTTTCCAATCACTTTCTCTTCTTAACCAAGTATATGGACCTTAGCCACGGACATGTATTTAATTATTTGTCGGTCAATCTGGCGCGAAATTCTAATGACGACGGGCACAAGCTCCCGCGGCTTCAAGTTCCAGATCGACACTGAAAAATCTACGGTGGGGGGTTTCTTTTATAATCTCAGAAGGGACGCTATCCCCTCTATGAGGCTTGATTGTGTAATCTGCCAATTTTGCGTCTAATAGACGGATTTTGATGAGACTTGTCCCAGAACTCCGGACAGACTTGTACTTATGTTAGACGTTAATTTTATAATTTTTCTACACTCATAACCGGGGAAATAAATTATTTCTGCCCGTGCGTTTCGCGCGTTTTCTTCCTCCCCTGACCTTGGCACGTGTAGCTGGTTCGCTGATCTCACGCTAACATGTACTTAGGCTTAACTGCATTTAAGTTTTTCCCTGGTGTCTCTGTCTTCACGGAGGGTGTACGAATAATTTTGCTTATTTATTTCTTCATTTACTATATTGCCAAAATCCCTCGTTGTATAGAATTCCATGAATTTAAAGAATTGTCGGGCACTCGAGTTCCACCGAGGTGTCCCGGCAATTCACGAGCTTGCCGTGAGTGAGAACCTTCCCACGCGACATCGGGGCTCTTAGGAGCGCAACATAGCTGCCTTCAAACATAAAAGTACTTTCTTATTACCAAATAAATATTGGAAAAAAAAATATTTTTCTCACCGTAGAATTATGGGTTCATAATCCACCTACAACGACGAAATGTTTACCCAGAAAGGGGAAATATTTAAACAGATATATTCCTTCAAAATTCTGAATTGTACATGGGAATTATGATACAAATGAACCATGATTCTACGTAAAATTTTCCAGTCGATGTCACTCTTGACGCAGGGCTCTGTTACTTTCACGTATTTCCCTGTTTTCTTCTTCCAACAATAGAATTGCGTTACAGATGTCATCAATAAAGTCTTCTCTTAAGAACGAACATTGTAAACATTCAGCGTCTTCCTCTTCATTACTCCCGCTGCTTGCCTGTCCTTGGAGTGGTGCCTCGACCTGTCTTCCTCTCGACGTGACGATCATATTTACGGGTTGCACTTCTTCTTCTTCTTCTTCGGTGACCATTTCCCCAGCTGGTAAGGCTGCGTCATCCTGTACTGGGATTCTTTCTTCTGCTCTATGGTAAATCTTTAATCTTCTTATTGGGTTGCGGTCATCATTTAATTGGGAGTTGCCAGGAGTCTGTTTCTTGATGTTACTGATGTTACGTGCGTCATTTGGTCGTCTCTCCTTCAGAATCTGGGATGAAAGACTCTGAACCTTTTCCTACTGGGAATTTGAAGTTGTTTTTCTTCTATCAAGAGCCGACATTGACTCCTGCTCAAAATCTGGCGCAAATGGGTTCAGACCGGAGTTTCGCTGGTCTTGCCTATGTGCCTTCTGGAATTCCAGACTTTCAGCCCCGAAACAATCGGTGTTGACTTCCTGGCGCTGTATAGCCCCCTTCCATTTTTCCCTTTCATGGTCCTTCCTTAACCCGTCGGTGTACTGAACACGTTCGCGGTACCTTTCATCATCATCATAGCGGAAGTTCTGGGTTCGATTATTTCCCCAGTCCCTGCGGTTATTATATCCATTTCTGAAATTCCTCTGGGTTTCTCCGCCCCCATCGTATCGCCTCCAGTAAGGGTTCCTCCTTTGTGGATAATTCCAGTTACCCCTACGCCTTTTCCAATCCTCATTTCGTGGATGCGAGGGTTCCCAGTTATTACGAAACTCACGCCTCCGCTCAGTCGACTGTGGTTTCCCCTGCTCAGATGCCTCTTGACTTCCCTCTGGAACCTGGCTAACAGTGTTTACATGTTGCTCGTGCGGTCGTCCCCCTCTGGGTGCTACTTGATTATGGGTATGATCCAGTTGCCTAAGGATCATTTCTGCTTGCATGGGGGTCTCTACCTTTGATGCAATGAGCATCCTTTGTACTTCGGGAGGTAGCTGCTTTTGGATGGCCTGGACCAATTCCTGCTCCGAGGGCGGCGCCTCAAGTTCTCTGAACTTTACCATTTGTGCAATAAAGTACTCACTGAATTTAGTAGGGCCTATTGCAGTATAACGACGTGAGTATAGTTCTAATCTGAGACTCTGCTGAATTTCCGTACTCCAAAATGTATTTAGAAACGCCCTCTGGAATTCATCAAAGGTGTCAAAGTGGTATCGGAAGCCTTTGAACCATAAAAGTGGTGCCCCCTCTAAATATCTTTCAGCTACCCTTAATTGACGTTCCTCAGGAATCTTGGCGTCCCGGATGTACTCCCTGAGATCCTTAAGAAATCCCTTCGGCGTGGTATGTGGACCTCCATTAAATTTCTTAGGTTGGTCCTCATGTAACTTGATCATGTTAATAACGTTTGTGACCCCTGAGCCTTGAAATCGACTGGTATCTACATTCGAGCTCTGACCGTTATGATTCACATGACTGATATTTGGCAATTGACCACTGAGGTCAGGGTTAACAGCTGTCGAGGTTTGACTCAATACTTTGTCCACCTTGGACTGCATGTCTACCACGCTGCTAATCCAACTGCTCACTTCGCTCTTAATGAACCCAACTTTCTTGTCCGTTTCTTCCTGGGCTGACGTAATTTCCCTTAAGTCCTGTTCTATACTATTTTGCCTGTCGTTGAATTCCCGGGTGTGTTCATTTTTCATTTCAACTAACTCCTCTTGAATTTCTTTAATTAAAATTTCGGAGTCCTCATTAGCCACTTGGAGTTTACTAATTGCTTCCTCATTAATTTGCAACAGTTTCTTCTCCATGGTTTCGGTTTTTGACAATACTTGACTATCCAATTCCACACTAATTTTATCTACTTTGTTGTTCAGTGACTTAATGTCCGCAGATAATAATTGACGTTGTTCTTCAATTATGGTTAGCGTTTTCCCCTTTTCCTTATCCATGGAAATCCGCATCTCTACGACCTGTTGTGTAATGTCGTCCTTAAATTCGGCCTGACTGTCGATCAGCTGTTTGTGCGCTGCCTGGCTTTCCAGTAAATGCCTGTCAAGTTCCTTCCTCATCTCCTCCTGACTATCGCATAACCTACTGTACATGTCATGGCTTTCGTCAAAACGCTTGTCCATATCGGTTTTTAAACTGTCATGGATTTTGGAAAACTGTTTATCAAAATCGTTCTTTAAATTGACCTGCACTTCCGCAAATTGTTTATCAATTTCATTCCTAATTTCCACTTGGCTATCATCAAAACACTGGTTGAGTTTACCTATCTCACCCCTAACTTCCTCTTTAATTTCGGTGCAAACAGTGTGTGTCTCCTGAACTACGTTCTTCAATCCAGCCTTCAACTCATCACTGGACTCTTTACACCTAGCCTGGGTATCCTCAATACTACTCTTTAACTCGTCACTAGTGTCTTTCAAACTCCTCAATCTTACCATCCAAACTTTCATTATGAGCCTTCATGTCCTCTCTCAAATTCTCACTCTGGACTTTCGTGTCCTCCCTTAAACTATTCAAACTATCACTCTGAACTCTCGCATCCTCCCTCAAATTCTCATTCTGGATTTTCGTGTCTTCCATTAAACTTTCCATCTTATTATCCAAACTTTCCATCATTTTTCTAAATACACCCTCCATCTTATTTTGGACTTTCATGTCCTCCCTCATCTGCTTTAGCATCTCCATCACCGCCTGATCCTCCATCTCACAATACCACAAAGAATACAATAATGAGTACGCTGGCTGTTGATGCAACCAGAATACTCCAAACTACTAAGGAAAGAATTCACTATCTACTGCGTTTTCACATACAAACGCTATTATAATTTAATACCGAAACTGACAACATTCCAACAGTTGTCTTATAAAATTTTGTTTAGGTGGCTGGTATCACAAATTGTTTAATAAAAAGAAAATTCTGAAGTTAATAAGTTACTCTGGATAAATATCCCAAATAGTTTCGCTTCCGTAAATTAATTAAACAAAGAACATGTTAACGCATAAACTTTGAATGTAATTCAGCGTTACCACTTCCAAAATTTATATTGGCAACATGACATAAGCTTCAATACAGCTTTAAACACTGGTTTCCTAACATGCATTGTGACTGTTATTATTATTATTATTATTATCTACCAAGTAGTTACGCTCCTCGTTAAACGTGTTAATATCTAGCAGAGTAACATATCTGTAGTCTAAAATAATCACTTTTTTTTTCCTAAGTAGGTTTTGGTTTTTAATTGTGGACTGGTATTCTCTGAAAGAGTTATTGGTTACAGTTGCACCGACTCAGAGAGGTTTTGTGGCGACGATGGATTAAGCCAGGGCTAGGACTGGGAAGGAAGCGACCGTGGCATCAATTAACTCACAGCCTCAGCATTTGCCTGGTGTGAAAATGGGAAATATTCTTCAGGACTGTCAACAAAAGGGTTCGAACAACAGACCTCCCAAATGCAAACTAAGAGATACATGCTTCGAGCCGCGTAACCAACCCACTCTGTGTATTATTATTATTATTATTATTATTATTATTATTATTATTATTATTATTATTATTATTGTTGTTCCTAGTCTTTTCCCGCCTCCCACAAGGCCAACCCCTCGTCCACGTCGTGGGAGGTGGGCATCGGCATGAAGTAGGGGATTACCTGTAGGGGTGATGTACAATGGGGACTATAGAGCAAGCTGGAGAAATTTCGTCGAGGCCCTATGTTCCTCCTGGAATTAAAGGAAATAAGTCAAGTAAGTAGCCTTTTCCCGAATTTCCTGGGGTCGTTACTTCGTGGGAATTTGGTCCAGTTTTACGGCGGATATCCGATCCTGACGCTAACTCAATGTGGAGGGATGTATTCACTATTGCGTGTTTCTGTGATAGTTGTTAATAAGATGTGTTCTGTGTGTGGATGAAGAGAAGTGCGTTAAAGGAACGCAAACACTTAGCCCCAGAACCAGACAAATTAACCATACGCAGTTAAAATTCCCGACTTGACCGGGAATCGACTCCGGGGGCCTCAGAACCGAAAGCTAGTTTACTGATCATTTAGCCAATGAGCCGGACAGTCGTTAGAGATAGAGACTATCTAAGATTCAAAATTTACTCACAACGACTATCTTTTACTTCATACGATACATTTCAATGAGAGACTTAATGTAACACGTTGGTATCAATAATGTAAGGCAAGCAGGTATAGGTACCAACAGTTGGGGATGTGTGGGATAAGGTTGATGCAGCACGGGAGAAGTTTAAGGGAGCGGAGATCGTTATCAGTGGAATACGATGTAGGATAGATACTGACTGGAATATGTTCGGTGATTTAAATGCGGCTATGGAGTGGGTAGGTGGGAAACTGGAAGTGCGATTTGTAGATCCTCAGATGACATTCACTTGAACCATAGCCGTCTACAGTCGAAGGCCGTGGTGCTCGAACCGGGAACGCCGTCTTCGCTGATACGAGAATTCGTGCAGTTCCCACTACATGCTTTCTGATTAGCAGAATAATATCATATGACATCGGAAGTTCTCCTCTGTTCAGTGTCTGAAAATATTCATCTAGAGAACCATTACCATTACTATTAATTAGAAATTCACATCACAGCAAGCTCAAGACCTACCTGCATAAAAACAAATATACAGAAAACTAGGCACATCATATAAAGTACATTCCTGATAATAGAAAATCCGCGCAAATATGAAGTCTTAGCAGTTTCCAGAAAGAGGCGCTATATAGTGGTATCCTTCCTAAGTAAAAGTACCAAATGAATGTACGCTGGTATCCTTTCTAAGTAAATTTGTAGTGGTGTCCTTTCTGAGCAACTGCACAGTGGTATCCTTCCTAAATAACTGTATAGTGGTCTCCTTTCTAAGTAACTGTATAGTGGTTTCCTTCCTAGGCAAATTTATAGTTGTAAACTTACCAAATAAATGTATAGTGGTATGCTTTCTAAGTAACTGTATAGTGGTATCCTTTCTGAGCAAACTGCATAGTGGTAACCTTTCTAGGTAAATTTAGAGTGGTATCCTTTCTAAGTAACTGTATAGTGGTATCCTTTCTAAGTAACTGTGTACTGGTATCCTTCCAAAGCAAATTTATAGTGGTAAACTTACCAAATAACTGTATAGTGGCATCCTTTCTAAGTAATTGTACATTGGTATCCTTCCTAAGCAAATTTATAGTTGTGAACTTACCAAATAAATGTATAGTGGTATCCTTTCTAAGTAAATTTGTAGTGGTATCCTTTCTGAGCAACTGCATAGTGGTATCCTTCCTAAATAACTGTATAGTGGTATCCTTTCTATGTAACTGTATAGTGGTATCCTTTCTAAGTAACTGTATAGTGGTTTCCTTCCTAAGCAAATTTATAGTGGTAAACTTACCAAATAAATGTATAGTGGTATCCTTTCTAAAAAAATGTATAGTGGTATCCTTTCTAAGTAACTGTGTAGTTGTATACTTTCTAAGTAACTGTGTAGTGGTATCCTTTCTAAGTAACAGTATAGTGGTATCCTTTCTGAGTAACTGTATAGTGGTTTCCTTCCTAGGCAAATTTTTAGTTGTAAACTTACCAAATAAATGTATAGTGGTATGCTTTCTAAGTAACTGTATAGTGGTATCCTTTCTGAGCAACTGCATAGTGGTAACCTTTCTAGGTAAATTTAGAGTGGTATCCTTTCTAAGTAACTGTATAGTGGTATCCTTTCTAAGTAACTGTGTACTGGCATCCTTCCAAAGCAAATTTATAGTGGTAAACTTACCAAATAACTGTATAGTGGTATCCTTTCTAAGTAATTGTACATTGGTATCCTTCCTAAGCAAATTTATAGTGGTAAACTTACTAAATAAATGTACAGTGGTATCGTTTCTAGGTAACTGTATAGTGGTATCCCTTCTAAGTAACTGTATAGTGGTATCATTTATAAGTAATTGTATAGTGGTATCCTTTCTAAGTAACTGTATAGTGGTATCCTTCCTAACGAAATTTATAGCAGTAAACTTACCAAATAAATGTATAGTGGTATCCTTCCTAAGCAAATTTATAGTTGTGAACTTACCAAATGAATGTACAGTGGTATCCTTTCTAAGTAAATTTGTAGTGGTATCCTTTCTGAGCAACTGCATAGTGGTATCCTTCCTAAATAACTGTATAGTGGTATTCTTTCTATGTAACTGTATAGTGGTACCCTTTCTAAGTAACTGTATAGTGGTTTCCTTCCTAAGCAAATTTATAGTGGTAAACTTACCAAATAAATGTATAGTGGTATCCTTTCTAAAAAAAATGTGTAGTGGTATCCTTTCTAAGTAACTGTGTAGTTGTATACTTTCTAAGTAACTGTGTAGTGGTATCCTTTCTAAGTAACAGTATAGTGGTATCCTTTCTGAGTAACTGTATAGTGGTTTCCTTCCTAGGCAAATTTATAGTTGTGAACTTACCAAATAAATGTATAGTGGTATGCTTTCTAAGTAACTGTATAGTGGTATCCTTTCTGAGCAACTGCATAGTGGTAACCTTTCTAGGTAAATTTAGAGTGGTATCCTTTCTAAGTAACTGTATAGTGGTATCCTTTCTAAGTAACTGTGTACTGGTATCCTTCCAAAGCATATTTATAGTGGTAAACTTACCAAATAACTGTATAGTGGTATCCTTTCTAAGTAATTGTACATTGCTATCCTGTCTAAGCAAATTTATAGTGGTAAACTTACCAAATAAATGTACAGTGGTATCGTTTCTAGGTAACTGTATAGTGGTATCCCTTCTAAGTAACTGTATAGTGGTATCATTTATAAGTAATTTTATAGTGGTATACTTTCTAAGTAACTGTGTAGTGGTATCCTTTCTAAGTAACAGTATAGTGGTATCCTTTCTGAGCAACTGCATAGTGGTATCCTTTCTAAGTAACTGTACAGTGGTATCTTTTCTAAGTAACTGTATAATGGTTTCCTTCCTAAACAAATTTATAGTGGTAAACTTACCAAATAAATGTATAGTGGTATCCTTCAAGTAACTGTATAGTGGTATCCTTCCTAAGCTTGTTTATAGTGGTAAACTTACCAAATAAATGTATAGTGGTATCCTTTCTAAAAATGTATAGTAGTATCCTTTCTGAGTAACTGAATAGTGGTATCCTTCCTACGTAAATTTATAGTGGTAAACTTACCAAATAAATTTATAGTGGTATCCTTTCTGAGCAACTGCATAGTGGTATCCTTTCTAAGTAAATGTATAGTGGTATCCTTTCTAAGTAACTGTGTAGTAGTTTCCTTGCTAAGCAAATTTATAGTGGTAAACTTACCAAGTAAATGTATAGTGGTATCCTGTTTAAGTAACTGTTTAGTGGTATCCTTCCTAAGTAACTGTATAATATTATCCTTACCAAATAACTGCACTGAACCCTTGAACGTACCGTTCTATCGTCGGTCGTCTGCCTCAGCTGCTTCGGTAGAACAAAATTGGTTCTTAAATCTTAGGGTGTGTATGATTCTTTCTTGTTACTTCTTCGATTGATCGACAGGGTTCAGAGGAGAACATAACTACTTCAAATGAGGAGCAAAATGTGCTTATTAAAAATGTATTGAATTAAATCACGATAATCTCGGTTACTGAATAACCATCAAACACAAATGAAATTTTTCACAAAATGTTGCAAAACAGTCACATTACATAACGTGAACGGTAAAAGTATCTTAAAATTATTTGCATTAGGGCCTTCCAAGGTTTGGAAACGCAATATAAGGTATGTGGACAGCAGAAAAAGAAAAGAACAGAAAAACCTAAAAATCGGGCAACATTCACCGAAACGATAACTGAGACTTAACCCACACGATCCTTGGAAAATCTGACCTTCAAATAATAGAATTCCAGATTTACATTTAATTATGGTTATCCACCAGTCAAATATCCTCTCGGATATCTGAACATCCCCCGAATGGATCCTTAAATGAACCAAATTAACTATCAGTTGCTCTGGGTTGGTTACGAAATATTATTTCACAGCGTGGTGTTCGTTACAATTTAACAGCAATTATCAAAGTCTGAAATAAAATCACACCATGTGTTGTCATCTCGTGACACCCTTAAGTTGTAAATAAAGCCCGACACTGAAATGTGCATCACCCAAACAGGCGTTCAGAATGAACGAAACAAGCTGGATCCGAGACGAAGTTACGTTACCTCGTTCTGAAGGAACGAAACTGTGAAATACAGGAAAACAACTCACTATGCGTTTAGAAGAAACGCCAAACACTAACGTTAAATAAAAGTAGTAATTCATTCGAAAAGTATTCTTTCTGAACCACCTTTCAAGTTATGTGACAGTTACGTCGTTAAATTACTTATATTACAAGTCCACAACATATTGAAAGCCAACATGAAATCTTTCCAATTCTACTGTACATAAGTTCAACTACAGTTACAAATCTGTCCACCTACACTTGTCCCCATAAATTAAATCACAAGTGATGTGTGGATCAACGTCTCACATAAATAGTCTAATCTATATATATAAAATAACTTGTCCTGACTGACTGACTGACTGACTGACTGACTGATTGATTGATTGACTGACTGACTCACTGACTGACTGACTGACTGACTGACTGACTGATTCATCATCGCCGAGCCAAGACTACTGGACATAAAGAAATTAAATTTTGGGGATACATTCATATTAAGATGTAGGTGCTCACTAAGGGAGGATTTTTGGATATTCCGTTGCTAAGGGGGTAAAAAGGGGGGTGAATTTCTAAAATGAGGATATCTATATCTCAAAAGCATAAAAGTTTACAGACGTAAAAATTGGTATTTGGAAACTCCTTTAAAAATAAAGGAAAACGTATCTTTTCGTTTTCGGAAAATCTCATTAAAGGGAGTGAAAAAAGGCAAAACTGCTTGAACACCTTTTATGAGGAGACTTATATCTCAAAAACTGAAGATGTTACAGACATGAAAATTGAAATTTGGAATCTCCTTTGAAAATAAAAAAAAAACATGTATTTTTGCGTTTTTGGATAATCCAATGCATAGTGGGTGAACAGGAGTGACAAACGGGGTGAATTTAAAAAAGACTGTATCTGCAAATTATCTCAGACACGTAACATATTACAGATTTGAAAACTGGTATTTGTAATTTCCTGTAAAAGTAAAGAAACATAAATATTTTGTCGGAAAATCCAGTTAAGGGGAACTGAAAAAGGGGGTGAATTTTTAAAATTAGAGTATCTGCAGTATATCTCAAAAACTAAACATGTTGCATACGTGCAGTATATCTCAAAAACTAAACATGTTGCAGACGTGAACATTGGTACTTGGAATCTCCTTTAAAATAAGGAAATACGTATTCTTTGGTTTTCGGGAAAAACCTTAACGGGGGGTGGGGTGAAAGAATTGAAAAACTGGTCCAATTATTTGTACGAGAATGTATATATACACGAGGTATACAGTGTGAAGCGTAATTTGCGCACTCGGGCGTCGCAGCGCGACTCCTCACATGCCAGCAATAAAAAAATGTCTCTTACAAAATTTCGTCTTGCGAGTATATCCGGTAGAAAACGGACGTTAAAGAGTAGCAATCTGGCAACACTGTAACCATATGTAGGGTAACTACCACTGTCAGCACGTCGTCGTCGTGTTGTACAGTTGGTGCAGTAGGTAGAGTTTTTGGTTGGCATGCAGGAGGTCGATGGTTCGATCCTGGGTTGAGGCGCATTTTTTATTTGATAATTTCCATCTGAAATTACCTACTGTAATACAGTAAGACGGCCGCCTCTGTGGTGTAGTGGTTAGCATGATTAACTGCCACCCCCGGAGGTCCGGGTTCGATTCCCGGCTCTTCCACGAAATTTGAAAAGTGGTACGAGGGCTGGAACGGGGTCCACTCAGCCTTGGGAGGTCAACTGAGTAGAGGTGGGTTCGATTCCCACCTCAGCCATCCTGGAAGTGGTTTTCCGTGGATTCCCACTTCTCCTCCAGGCAAATGCCGGGATGGTACCTAACATAAGGCCACGGCCGCTTCCTTCCCTCTTCCTTGCCTATCTCTTCCAATCTTCCAATCCCTCCACAAGGCCCCTGTTCAGCATAGCAGGTGAGGCCGCCTGGGCGAGGTACTGGTCAGTCTCCTCAGTTGTATCCCCGACCAAGAGTCTGAAGCTCCAGGACACTGCCCTTGAGGCGGTAGAGGTGGGATCCCTCGCTGTGTCCGAGGAAAAAACCGACCCTGGAGGGTAAACAGATGATGATGATGATGATGATGATGACTAATCTATGGGACCATTGGAGGAGGGTACAATGAAAACAGGTTTCACACCTAGTAGATGAAGTGGTGCGAATAAATTCACGCCCACGACGTGGAAAGGGCGCCTTTCAAAGCTGACCAATGAAAACGATTGTTCGTCCATTTCTAGGATCGTAGTATGTAAGTGCAAATGGTTTCTAGAGGACCCGCTGCAATCGCTGTTGACGATTAAGATGCCACCTGGACTACATTTACGAAATAAAATCATACGCCTCAACCCAGGATCGACCACTCGACCTTCGCATGCTCACCCAAAACTCTATCCATTGCACCGACTGTACAAGACGACTAACTACTGCTGACAGTGGTAGTTACCCTACATATGGTTACAGTGTTGCCAGATTGCTAATCTTCAACGTCGTTTTTCTGCCGGATATACTCGCAAGATGAAATTTTGTAAGAGACATTTTTTTATTGCTGGCATGTGAGGAGTCACGCTGCGACGCCCGAGTGCGCGAATTACGCTTCACCCTGTATGAAGATGTTACAAACGTGAAAACTGGTATTCGGAATCTCATCTATATATATAAAATAGCTTGTCCTGACTGACTGACTGATTCATCATCGCCGAGCCAAAACTACTGGACATAATGAAATGAAATTTTGGGGATACATTCATATTAAGATGTAGGTGCTCGCTAAGAGAGGATATTTGGATATTCCGTTGCTAAGGGGGTGAAAAGGGGGGTGAAATTTTAAAATGAGTGTATCTATATCTCAAAACTTTAAAAGTTTACAAATGTAAAAATTGGTATTTAGAGTCTTCTTTGAAAATAAGGAAACACGTATTTTTTGGTTTTCAGAAAATACCAATAGGACGGGTGAAAAAGGGGTTGAATGCCTTTAATCAGGATACCGGTACTTATATCTCAGAAACTCTAGATATTACAGACCTGAAAATTGGTACTTTTGATCTCTGTTAAAAATAAAGAAACACATATTTTTTTGTTTTTGGAAAATCCAATTAATGGGAGGGGGAAAAGGGGGGTGAATTTTTAAAATGAGTGTTTCCATATCCCAAAACTATGAAAGTTTACAGATGTAAAATTTGGTATTTAGAATCTTCATTAAGAATAAACAAACACGTGTTTTTTTGTTTTCGGAAAATCCCAATAGGAGGGGTGGAAAGGGGTGAAAAAGAGTTTGAATGCATTTAATGAGGATACTTATATCTCAGAAACTGAAGATATTATAAACCTGAAAATTGGTGTTTTGGATCTCCTTTAAAAATAAAGAAACACGTATTTTTTGTTTTTGGAAAATCCAATTAATCGGGGGGTGAAAAGGGGGTGAATTTTTCAAATGAGTGTATATATATCTCAAAACTTTGAAAGTTTACAGATGTAAAAATTGGTATTTAGAATCATCATTAAAAATAAAGAAACACGTATTTCTTTGTTTTCTGAAAATCCCAATAGGACGGGTTTAAAAGGGTGAAAAATGGGTTGAATGCCTTTAATCAGGATACCGGTACTTATATCTCAGAAACTGTAGATATTACAGAACTGAAAATTGGTACTTTTGATCTCTTTTACAAATAAAGAAACACGTATTTTTTTTGTTTTTGGAAAATCCAATTAATGAGAGGGGGAAAAGGGGGGCGAATTTTTAAAATGAGTGTATCTATATTTCAAAACTTTAAAAGTTTGCACATGTAAAAATTGATATTTAGAATCTCCTTTAAAAATAAAGGAACACGTATTTTTTGTTTTCTGTAAATCCGAATAGGAGGGGTTTAAAAGGGTGAATAATGGGTTGAATGCCTTTAACGAGGATACATATATCTCAGAAACTGAAGATATTACAGAACTGAAAATTTGTATATGGGATCTCCTCTGAAAATAAAGAAACACGTATTTTTTTGAAAATTTCAATTAATGGCGGTTAAACAGGAGTGACATATTGGGGTGAATTTTTTGAAAGACTATATCTACAGAATATCTGAGAAACATAGAATGATACAGACGTAAAAAGTGGTATTTGGAATCTCCTGTAAATATAAAGAAACATAGGTGATTTGCTTTTGGAAACTCCTCTTAAGGGGAACTAAAAAGGGGGTGAAATTTTAAAATGAGAATTTATACAGTATATCTAAAAAAACTGAACATGTTACAGAAGTGAAAAATGGTATTTTTTTCTCTGTTAAAAATAAAGGAACGTGTATTTTTAGTTTTCATAAATACCCCTTGGGTGGAAGGGGGGGTAAAGCGACTGAAAAGGGTGTTGAATTCTTTTAATTAGGCTACTGTTGTCTCAAAAATGAAGATGCTACAGACGTGAAATTTGATATTTGGAATCTGCTTTAAAAGTAAAGAAACACGTCTTCTCGGAAAATCCAACGAAATGGGGGGGGGGGATGGTGAAAGAATTGAAAAATTAATTGACTTAATTGTATGAGAATACTTACATCTATTAAAAACTAAAGGTCTTAGGGTCTACAGACGTGAAATTTGGTATTTGGATCTCCCTTAAAAACAAAGAAAAACGCGTTTTGGGGGCAAATCATCTTGGGGGTGGGAGTGAAAAGGAGATGAATTCCTTTCATGAGGACACATAAATCAAAACTGAAGAAGTTACAGCGTTACAGTCGTGATGATTGGTATTTAGAAGATACTTTACTATTAAATAAACAAGTACTTTTAGCCGGAAATTTACTTAGGGGGGGGGGGGGAGTGGTGTGAAAGTGAAAAAAAGTGAATTATTTTAATCTCAAAACTGAAGGTAATAGACGTGTACATTAGTGTTTGGAATCTCCTTTAACATAAAGAAACACGCCATCTTTTAGTTTTTTTGGCGGTTTTTTTAACGGCGGTGGGGTGTAAATGGAGGTGACACCAATTGATTTTACTGTTCATAATGTATTTATAAGGAGCCTCCGTTGCTCAGGCGGCAGCGCGACGGCCTCTCACAGCTGGATTCCGTGGTTCAAATCCCGGTCTCTGCATGGGACATTCGTGCTGGACAATACAAAGGCGGGATAGGTTTTTCTCCGGACACTCCGGTTTTCCCCGTCATCATTCACTCCAACAAGACTGTCCAATATAATTTCATTTCATTTGTCATCCATTAATCATTGCCCCATAGGAGTGCGGCAGGTTTCGGCTGCCGGCACAATTCCTATTTTCGCCGCTATATGGGGGCTTTATTCATTCCATTCCTGACCCTGTCGAATGACTGGAAACAGGCTGTAGATTTTCGATGTACTTATTCTGATCATAAACCGATCATTTTTCATCTTTCCTGGGTTCGTTTTCAAGAGCCATCTTTTCCTTCGGAGAACGTTCTTACATTACAGTATATTCTCCTGGCATATAAATAAAAATTTAAACACATTTGAAATAAACGATAGGATGAGATTGACCGTCCAATTTTTCACCTCCATAATAAGGTCAATAATGCACGGAAGTATGTCATTCGTATCGCCAGAAATCCAGCACACTTTCCTACGCGCGACAATGGTGTTGGTCACATTTTCAACAATGACAATCGCAGCAGATGTAATTTACCGCCAAGTAGCGGTCTTGCATCTTGCTATGGGGTCCAGAACATCTATAATAATAATAAGAATAATAATAAGTGTTCTGGACCGTCGTCAAATGTGCGGACCGCGCTGAAAACGGTTCCTGGACGGGTAATGACTAAGAATGCAGTCCGGCCGCGGGTACAGTATCGCCAAGGCACCCAAGACGACACCACGCTGGATCTCCTGAAGGATTTGACCCACATTAAAGATGCTTATAGGAAAAGATGGCAAAGATTATGGACCCAACCGACCGGGTGGAATACCTGGACTTAGCACGGGAAGTACGAAATCGATTGCTGGAAAGAAAGATTGAAAAATGGGAAGAAACTTGCCATAATCTATTATAAAACGAGTCAGATCACGAATTTTGGCGGATTCTCTCAGAAAACGAGTCAGATCGCGAATTTCGGCGGATTATATATAAAACAATAAGCATTCAATTCTAAAGTTCACTATAATACCGTAGCGACGCACGGGTATCTTGCTAGTTTAAAAATAAAGAAGCACTCATTTTTGGATGGGGGGGAACCAACTTAACGGGCGTGGGTGGCGTGAAGAAGGAGTGGAATACTTTTCATGAGGATTCTTATATCTCAAAAACTGAATATTTTACAGACATGAAAATTTGTATTTGGAATTTCCTGTAAAAGTAAAGAAACGTTAATATCTTTTTTAGGAAAATCCACTTAAGGGGGGGGGTGAATTAACTGAAAAATTAATTGAATTCTTTGAATTTGGATACATATATCTCAAGAACTAAAGATGTTACTGACGTGAAAATTAGTATTTGGAATCTACTTTAAAAATAAGGAAACACGTACTTTTTTGTTTCCCGAAAATCTCATTAAAGGGAGTGAAAAAAGTGGCAAAACTGCTTGAACACCTTTTATGAGGAGACTTATATCTCAAAAACTGAAGATGTTACAGACATGAAAATTGAAATTTGGAATCTCCCTTGAAAATAAAGTAACACGTATTTTTGCATGTTTGGATAATCCGATAGATATGGGGTGAACAGGAGTGACAAACAGGGTGAAGTTTAAAAAAGACTATATATGCAAATTATCTCAGACACGAAACATATTACAGATTTGAAAACTGGTATTTGGAATTTCCTGTAAAAGTAAAGAAACGTTAATATTTTTTTTAGGAAAATCCAGTTAAGGGGAAGTGAAAAAGGGGGCAAATTTTAAAAATTAGCGTATCTACAGTATATCTCGAAACCTTAACATGTTGCAGAAGTGAACATTGGTATTTGTAATCTTCTTTAAAGATAAGGAAACGCGCATTCTTTGGTTTTCGGGAAAAACCCTTTAAGGAGGGGGGGGGGGAGTTGATAGAATTGAAAACTTAGTTGAATTATTTGTATGAGAATGTATATATACACCAAAAAACGAAATATGTTACAAACGTGAAACTGGTATTTGGAATCCCTTTTAAAAGTAACACGCATTTAGTGGGACAATCAACTTGGTAGGGGAGGGGGGGGGGTGTGAAAACGAGATGAATTCCTTTTACGAGGATACTTATATCTCAAAATCTGAAGATGTTAAAGTCGTGATAATTGGTATTTGGAGTGCTTTTAAGTAAACGGGTACTGTTGGCTTTTGGAAAATTCACTTGAGTGGGGAGTGTGAAAGGAAGTAAGAAAAAAAGAAGAATTCATTTTCGGGAGAAACTTATGTGTTAAAACTGAAGGTTACAGACGTGGAAATTGGCATTTGGAATCTCCTTTAAAAATAAACAAGCATTTTTGGGTGTGGGGAAACCAACTTAACGGGCGGGGGTGGAGTGAAAAAGGTGTTGAATTATATTCATGAGGATACTTATATCTCAAAAACTTAAGATATTACAGACATGAAAACTGAAAAAGTGTTTCATTACTTTTAAAGGAGATTCCAAAAACCAGTTTTCATGTCTGTACGTCTGTAACACCTTCAGTTTTTTAGACGGATAGACATTGAGATCCACAGCAACACGACGAAAAGCCCATCCTTCCTGGATAAATGCGGCGTCCCTTGCGACTTGAACCTCGTTCAGATATCTCATGGCATGTGCTGGTTTACGTACAGCGTGCTCAAATGACCGCAGTAGCCTGTGTACCACACAAAGACACACGGACGCACCACTATTCACTTTATTTTGAGGGGCCACCTGACAGTTTAATGCATAGCTACGCTTACAGGTCGAGTATTACTTCGATTTGACATACCCTGAGTAGGTAAGGTCTCAAAGTATGCTGTACGACCATTGGAACCCCGTCTACCAAATTAACGTCCCCATACCAGACGCTAAAAAACATGTTCCCCTAATTCTTTTGAACTGTATATATACATACTCATGGTGACTCGATCCTATCGTTGAGCCAACGCTAAGGTATCTGCACATCGTCGATACTGTTGGGCAAAATCGAAATTAAAAAAACAATGACCGGATACTTAATTCTAATGTGAACTTTACCAGATGATTCCAGAAATTCTTATTAATTAATTCCTTTCTAATGGCATTGCCGAAATCTCTGCCAGTATGGGTTATTGCCGGGCTGAGTGGCTCAGACGGTTGAGGATCTGGCCTTCTGACCCCAACTTGGCAGGTTCGGTCCTGACTCAGTCCGGTGGTATTTGAAGGTGCTCAAATACGCCAGCCTCCGGTCGGTAGATTTACTGGCACGTGAAAGAACTCCTGCGGGACTATATTCCCGCACCTCAGCATCTCCGAAAACCGTAAAAGTAGTTAGTGGGACGTAAAGAAAATAACATTATTATTATTAATAAGGATTATTAGCCAAAAATTTACTGTCAGTTTCCGAAGTCTTCCGAAATGTTCCGTTCTCACTCGAAGTCCGACATATTCTCCACCAAGAGAAGTAATTGTTGAAGGTAGATCTAACCTCGTCCATAAGACTTGCTCTACATAAAAATGGATGTACAAGTCTCGCTCGTTCACTCTACATGTCAGCGCTGGTCCTTTATAATATGTAAGATTATGGGCTCATAATCCACTTACGACTACGAAATGCTAACATTTAAAATTTTCTTAAAAATTTCGTAAAGTTTAGAGGTTTTTTGACATCAAAGTGAACCATAATTCTGCAGTGGACTCTCTGATCGATCTCGTTCCTGACGCAACATATCAAGTCTCTCGCGCATTTCCGGTTTTCCTCCACCATGAACAAGATTAATTTATACACGTAATCGGCAAAATCTTTCATTAAGGACGTGCATTCTGGACATTCTTGGTCTTTCTCTTGACTACTGTTGGTACTCACATTTCCTTGGATTGGCTCTTTCGACGGTTATTTTACTATTAAGGTAGTTACGTCAGTGGGCTGTAGGATCTCTTCTTCTTCTTCTTCTTCTTCACCGGGCATGCCCTCTGTTGGTATGGCGACATCTTCTGATTGTTGAATTCCTTTCTCTGGGGCATGGTATACCTTCAGATTTTCTGCATTAATAAAGGCCTCAATGCTGCCGTCCAAACTTAGAATTTTGTAGGAGTTGTTTCTAAAACATTTGATAATTTTAAATGGCCCAACAAATAAGGGAGCGAATTTGTCACATACATTTCCCTGTGGTTTAGATATCACGGGCCTCCATAATTCCATCCAGACTTATTGACATTGTTACTTCCTTCTCTTTCAATCAATTTACGGTAGTGGTGTCACAATAATTTTTCTATTTATCCTTCGTAGGTACTTAATGTCATTATCCTCCATCTCGGATGCTTTCACTATTGGATTTCTTCGGTATCGTAGCCTTCCTCTTCTCGGTCGTAACCTCTAATGTTGTATCTTTCCTCTTCTGGATCAAACACTGACAGTATAATGGAGTTCGTCTTCCACTTGTTTCATTTTACTTCTCTTCTTAACACTAGCATGGCTCTTTCTACTGTTCATTCCAACCAGCTTCCTCTGCAACAATTTCACCTTTCTCTTCTTCCTCTTAATTTGGCATCGAGTGACGAGTTTCCCTAAATGTCGACGTCTTCCTCTCCTTTATCTCCTTCCCATGTCTGAACTGGAATTGTATTCCTTTTTGAGCTTTCTCCTACTATTGGTCCTTTCTCTTGTATTTACTCTGTGACTGTTCAAACACGTTTTAGTATACCCATTGACAAACTTGCTGGCGGCTCTCTTAAACATCATTCTACACTGAATTACCTCCCTGTAGGCATGCTGAAGGTACTGAGAAAGCTGACCTTTCGCAACCGTCGATCCACAGCTCAAAAGGAATATTAATGCGAGTTCAGATATGGGCAGGAGATAAAGGAGAGAAGACGTCGACATTTAGGGAAACTCATGAGCCAATGCCAAATGAAGAGGAAAAAGAGGAAGCCGAAATTGATTCCGAGAAATCTGATTAGAATGAAGAGTATAAAGAGCCATGCTACTGGTAAGAAGAGATGTAAATGAAAGAAGTGGAAGACAAACTCCATTATACTGCCAGTGTTCGATCCCGGAGAGGAAGGATACGACATTCCAAGTTACGACCGAGAAAAGGAAGGCCACGATATCTAAGAAATCCAATGATGAAAGTATCCGAGATGGAGGACAATGGCGCTAAGTGCCTACGAAGAAGAAAGAGACGAAGGAAAAATGATTGTGACACCAGGGCCTTTTCTCTTCGGCATCCTGCTTAGAGCTTCCCACTCATAAAATACAGGGCTTACTCAGCATCAAGCTTCCTTCCTAATTATTCTCATAAATATTTCCTTCCTCATTTCGAATCATTTCTTCGTGACCGTGATCAAATTTTAAGTACAAGTATTCCCATAACCAAAAATCGTCATAATAATATCGACAACCTCTAAATTTCCCCAGACCCCAGAAGCAAATAGCATACCGTGACTCTACTACTCAAACACACGGTGTCACAAAAATAAACTTACAAATGTAAAAAATGATATTAGTTATCGGGATTTCGATACAAACTACAAACATCGGTCACACAACTGCTAAATGCATTATTATTATTATTATCATCATCATCATCTCAGTTTACTCCTAGCGTGATTATTATTATTTTACTTTATCACACTTGTACTTATTACCTTTCTTTATCATGATTGCAACTTTTACTGACCTGAGCACCTTATACTGATTTTTATCCGAGTATTTAATTTCACACATTAAGAAAGTTAACACAGTTTTATGCGTCTCGCGGCTACCAAGAATCTTACCTGCAGTGTTTCCGGTAACAATTCCTACGGACATGACACAAAATCACAATCGCAACAAACGTATTTCTACACACGCTACATGTACAACGCAGTGTCATGGCTTACTAACTAATTTAAGAGGATAAGCATTCACATTTCTAACTGCAGATACATAATATTGAAATTAGACAGACCTGTAGTTGTGCGGATTTTGTGACATCATCCTGGCTACATTTCTCACGCCAGCGGCCTCTATTTATTTAAAACGTGATGCTGCCCATACTGACAGGAATATGTATCACCCTCATTCTTCTCTTAAATTAACTTATAACTTACACAGATTCTACACTCGTCTTCGGGTAACAAATTTACTATTATTCTTGATTAACCTAATACAATAACATTTATAATATTTGAGACCTGGAAGTTATGCCCAACTCCCTTTCACTATGAAGACTGCATGAATTATAGGAGGTTACTAACGTTTAAGATGCCAGGTGTGCGTTAAGGCATCGTGGGATGACAGGGTTCGCCTTACTTTCTGAGTGTAAGCCAAACGTGTAAACAAAATGGTGTTGGCACTTTCCGATAGCTGTCTAGACTTTAATATCTCCTTCACAGAAGTCCACCAAACCCTTCGAAATAGCTACCTCTATTGTTCCCGTCGTACTATGGTGAATATTGTAAATTTACTAGCAGACTTTATTTAATTTATTCCTCAACACTTTAAACTTCTCACCGCATCTCTCAAGTCGAATGTCACTTTGGAGATTCCGAGTTCCTCCTCAACACTTTAAATTACTAAGTCCACTTCTTAGTGTAGACCGTGCCAAATTCAATGTAAAGTATTTTAAAAGGCTATGGAATCCGTATCATGACGTTTATTTATGTTATATTTGCGCAAGACATGGCTCTCACGATGTTCTGAGAAGAAGATGGCGAGAGGTCCGGAGGAGACTGACCTGAGGTAACGGCAAAGGAACCTTACCTATCCCAGAGCATCCTAATGACCAGCGAGAGGATGTAACTGCTGTTCCCGAACCACAGATGTCCTGGAGCATCTAATATACAATACCGGTGGAGCTGACGGAAAAAGATAAGTCATCTTTATTAAGGCAGTAAGTTAGATAAATATTGCAGATTTTAATATAATCTTTAATTTGTTGGTGAATAAATGGTTAGACGTTATGATCTTCAAATTAGCACAGATATGTTAGATCCTCGCGAATTAATGATATACGTGTGTCGAAATGTAGGAATTGTAGGTAGTCATCTGAATAAACCAAGCCTTGGGTAGGATATGTGTGAAGTGAACAACATGTAAGTGCTATCACAGTGACATTTAAGCAAATTAAGAGGTTATACATATGAATTATGAGATCTATATCGATAGAATAGTTAAGGTTATAAGTGAGTAAGGGTTAATATCTTATAGTGTGGAGATTGTACAGTGCCGTATAAAATCAAAATTGAATTATATGAGGATACTAGCAAGATACCCATGCTTCGCTACGGTAATATATTGAGATTTATAATTGAATGCTTATCGTTTTATGTATAACCCGCCGATATTCGCGATCTGACTCGTTTTCTGAGAGATTCCGCCAAAATTCGCGAACTGACTCGTTTTCAGAGCGATTACGGCAACGTTCCTCCCATTTTTCAATCTTTTTTTCCAGCACTCGATTTCATATTTCCCGGCCTAGGTCCAGGTATTCAGCCCGGTCAGTTGAGTCCCCAAATCTTTGCCATCTTTTCCTATAAGCATTTTTAATGTGGATCAAATCCTTGAGGACATCTGGGGTGGTGTCGTCTTGGGTACCTTGGCGGTACTGAACCCGCGGCTGGACTGTATTCGTAGTCATTACCCGTCCAGGACCCGTTTCCAGCGCGGTCCGCATATTTTGACGACGGTCCAGAACATTATTATTATTATTATTATTATTATTATTATTATTATTATTATTATTATTATTATTGATGTTCCGGACCACACAGGAAGATGCATGACCGCTACTTGGCGGTAAACTGCATCTGCTGCCATTGTCATTGATGACAGTATGACCAGCATCATTGTCGCTCGTAGGCACGTGCGCAGGATTTCTGGATTTCTGGCGATACGAATGACATACTTCCGTGCATTATTGACCTTATTATAGAGGTGAACAATTGCACGGTCAATCTCATTCCTACCGTTTATTTCAAATGTGTTTAAATTTTTATTTATATGCCAGGAGAATCTATTATAATCTAAGAAGGTTCTCCAAAGGAAAAGATGGCTCTTGAAAACGAACGCAGGAAAGATTAAAAATGATCGCTTTATGATCAGAATAAGTACATTAGAAATCCACAGCCTGTTTCCAGTCATTCAACCGGGTCAGGAACGGAATGAATAAGCCCCCAGCTAGCGGTGAAGATAGGAATTATGCCGGCTGTCGAAGCCTGTCGCACTTCTCTGGGGCAATGATTAATGAATGAGAAATGAAATGAAATGAAATTGGAGAGTGTTGCTGGAATGAATGATGACGGGGAAAACCGGAGTACCCGGAGAAAAACCTGTCCCGCCTACGCTTTGTCCTGCACAAATATCACATGGAATGACCGGGATTTGAACCACGGAACCCAGCGGTGAGAGGCCGGCGCGCTGCCGCCTGAGCCACGGAGGCTCCTTATAAGTACATTATGAACAGTCAAATCAATTGGTCTCACCTCCTTTTTCACTCCACCGCTGTTAAGTTGATTTAACCCCCTAGCCCCCCCCCCCCCAAAAGAAGGCGTGTTTCTTTATGTTTAAAGGAGATTCCAAATACAAATGTTCACGTGTGTTACCTTCAGTTTTGAGATATAATTATTCCCATAAAAATAATTCACTTTTTTCACTTATTTTCACACCCCCCACTTTAAATTAATTTTCCGGCAAAGAATATTTGTTTCTTTAATAGTAAATGATCTTCTAAATACCGATTATCTTCAGTTTTTGAGATATGTGTCCTCATGAAACGAATTCAACTCCTTTTCACACCCACCCCCAAAGATGATTCACCCCCACCGCCAAAACGCGTGTTTTATTTTTAAAGAGGATCTAAATACCAATTTTCATGTCTGTAACAACTTTAGCTTTTATTAGATGTAACTATCCTCACACAATTAATTCAATTAATTTTCCAATTTTTTCACCTCCGCCCTCCCTTCATTGGATTTTCGAGAATACCTGTTTCTTTACATTAACAGGAGATTCCAAATACCAGTTTTTACGTCTGTAACATTTTACTTTTCTGAGATATACTGTAGATCTAGTCTTTCTAAAAATTCACCCCAGTCTGTCACTCCTGTTTAACCCCCATTAATTAGATTTTCCAAAAACAAAAAATAATGTTGCTGTATTTTTAAAGGAGACCACATATACTAATTGTTAGGTCTGTAATATCTTCTTTCCGAGATATAAGTATCCTCATTAAAGACATTCAACCCCTTATTCACACTTTTCACCCCTCAGATTGGGATTTAAAAAAACAAAAAGAAAAACTTTTAAAGTTTTGGGATATAGATACACTCATTTTAAAAATTCACCCCCCTTCCAACTTTCCACTATTTGGATTTTCCAAAAACAAAAAGTACACGTTTCTTTATGTTTAAAGGAGATCCCAAATACCTTTTTTCAGGTCTGTAATATATTCAGTTTCTGAGATATAAGTATACTCATTAAAGGCATTCAACCGATTTTTCACTCTTTTTCACCCCTCCTTTTGGGATTTTCCGAAAACAAAAACAACGTGTTTCTTGAATTTTAAAGGAGATTCTAAATACCAATTTCTACGTCTGTAAACTTTTAATGTTTCGAGATATGGATACAATCATTTTAAAATTTCACACCCCTTTTCATCCCCTATTATTAGGATTTACCAAAAACAAAAAAGTACCTGTTTCTTTATTTTTAAAGGAGGTTCCAAATTTAAATTTTCATGACTGTAACATCTTCAGTTTTTGAGATATAAGTCTCCTCATAAAAGGCGTTCATACCCTTCCCCCCTTTTCACCCCCTTGATGGGATTTTCCGAAAACAAAAAATTCGTGTTTCTTTATTTTTAGAGGAGATTCCAAGTACTAATTTTTATTACTCTAAACCTTAAAGTTTTTGAGATATAGATATCCATATTTTAAAAATTAACCCCCCTTTTCACCCCCTTAGCGACGGAATATCCAAAAATCCTCCCTTAACGAGCACCTACATGTTAATATGAATGTATCCCCAAAATTTCATTTCTCTGTGTCCAGTAGTTTCGGCTCGGCGATGATGAATCACTCAGTCAGTCAGTCAGTCAGGACAAGTTATTTTATATATAGAGACTAGCAAGATACCCGTGCTTCGCTACGGTATTATACTGAAATTTATAATTGAATGCTTAACGTTTTATATGTAATCCTCCAAAATTCGCGAACTGACTCGTTTTCTGAGAGAATCCGCCAAAATTCGCGATCTGACCTGTTTTCTGAGAGATTACGGCATAGTTCCTCACATTTTTCAATCTTTCTTTCCAGCAATCGATTTCGTACTTCCCGGGCTAGGTCCAGGTATTCCACGCGGTCAGTTAGGTCTCTAAATCTTTGCCATCTTTTCTTATAAGCATTTTTAGTATGGATCAATTCCTGAAGGAGATCCGGCGTGGTGTCGTCTTGGGTGCCTTGGCGGTACTGAACCCGCGGCCGGACTGTATTCGTAGACATTACCAGGCCAGGACCCGTTTCCAGCGAGGTCCGCACAATTTGACGACGGTCCAGAACATTATTATTATTATTATTATCATTATTATTATTATTATTATTATTATTATTATTATTATTATTATTATTATTATTAGATGTTCTGGACCCCGCAGAAAGATGCAAGACCGTTACCTGGCCGTAAATTACATATGCTGCCATTTTCATTGTTGAGAATGACCAGTACCATTGTCGCGCGTAGGCAAGTGTGCGGGATTTCTGGCGATACGAATGACATACTTCCGTGCATTATTGAACTTATTATAGAGGTGAACAATATGACGGTCAATCTCATTCCTATCGCTTATTTCAAATGTGTTTAAATTTTCATTTATATGCCAGGAGAATCTACTGTAATCTAAGAACGTTCTCCGAAGGAAAAGGTGGCTGTTGAAATCGAACCCAGGAAAGATTAAAAATGATCGGTTTATGATCAGAATAAGTACATCGAAAATCTACAGCCTGTTTCCAGTCATACGACAGGGTCAGAAATGGAATGAATAAAGCCCCATCTAGCGGCGACAATAGGAAATGTGCCGGCTGACGAAGCACTCTTCTGGGGCAATGATCGATGATTGACAAATGAAATGAAATATTGGACAGTGTTGCTGGAATAAATGATGATAGGGAAAACCGGAGTATCCGGGGGAAAACCTGTCCCGCCTCCGTTTTGTCCAGCACGAATGTCACATGGAGTGACCGGGATTTGAACCACGGAACCCAGCTGTGAGAGGCCGGCGTGCTGCCGCCTGAGCAACGGAGGCTCCTAGTAAGTACATTATGAACAGTAATATCAATTGGTCTCACCTCCTTTTACATCCCACCGCCATTAAGTTTATTTAGCCCCCCCCCCCAAAAAAAGAATTAAAAGAAGGCGTGTTTCTTTATGTTTAAAGGAGATCCCAAACACTAATGTTCACGGCTGTTACCTTCAGTTTTGAGATATATGTATCCCCATAAGAATATTTTTTTTCACTTTCTTTCAGCCCCCCACCCCCTCCCCCAAGTGAATTTTCCAGCAAAAAATACTTGTTTCTTTAATAGTAAAGGATCTTCTAAATACCAATTATCACGACTCTAACTTCTTCAGTTTTTGATTTATGTGTCCTCATGAAAGGAATTCAACTCCTTTTCACTCCCCCCAGAAAAAAACGCGTTTTTCTTTGTTTTTAAAGGAAATCCAAATACCAATTTTCACGTCTGTAACAACCTTATTTTTATTAGATGTATGTATTCTCATACAATTAAGTCAATTAATTTTTCAATTATTTCACCCACCTCCATCATTGGATTTTCCATAAATTAGTGTTTCCTTACTTTCAAAGCAGATTTCAAATATCAAATTTCACGTCTGTAACATCTTCATTTTTGAGATATCAGTAGCCTAATTAAAAGAAATTAACACCATTTTCAGTCACTTTTACACCCCCCCCCGTCCACCCAAGTGGTATTTCCTAAAACTAAAAATACACGTTCCTTTATTTTTAATAGAGGTAAAAATACCATTTTTCACTTCTGTAACATGTTACGTTTTTTGAGATATACTGTAGAAATTTTCATTTTATAATTTCACCCCTTTTTACTTCCCCTTAAGGGGAGTTTCCAAAAACAAATCACCTATGTTTCTTAACATTTACAGGAAATTCCAAATACCCACTTTTTACGCCTGTAACATTTTACGTTTCTCAGATATTCTGTAGATATAGTCTTTCGAAAAATTCACCCCAATTTGTCACTCCTGTTTAACCGCCATTAATTGGATTTTCCAAAAACGAAAAAATACCTGCTTCTTTATTTTTAAAGTAGATCCCGAATACCAATTTTCAGCTCTGTAATATCTTTAGGTTCTGAAATATAAGTAGCCTCATCAAAGGCATTCAACCACTTTTTCACCCTTTTCCACCCTTCCCATTGGGATTTTCCGAAAACAAAAAATAGGTGTTTCTTTATTTTTAAAGGAGATTCTAAAATACCAATTTTTACATCTATAAACTTTAAAAGTTTTGGGATATAATACACTCATTTTAAAAATTCACCCCTTTTCACCCCCCCATTAAATGGATTTTCCAAAAACAGTACATACGTGTTTCTTTATTTTTACAAGAGATCCCAAACACCAATTTTCAGGTCTGTAATATCTTCATTTTCTGAGATATGAGCATCCTCATTAAAAACATTCAACCCATCCCCCCCTTTTCCCCCTCCTATTGGGATTTTTGCGAAAATAAAAAAAATACGTGTTTCCTTATTTTTAAAGAAGATTCTAAATACCAACTTTTACATCTGGAAACTTTAAAAGTTTTGAGATATAGATGCAACCATTTTAAAAATTCACCCCCCTTTTCACCCTCCCATTAATTGGATTATCCAAAAACAAAAAAATTACGTGATTCCTTATTTTTAAAGGAGATCATAAATACCTATTTACAGGTCTGTAATATATTCAGTTTCTGAGATATACGTATCCTCATTAAAGGCATTCAACCCATTTTTCACCCTTTTTCACCACTCCTGTTGGGATTTTCCGAAAACAAAAAAATACGTATTTCCTTATTTTTAAAGTTGATTCTAAATACTAATTTTTACATCTGTAAACTTTTTAAGTTTCGAGATATAGACACACACCTTTTTAAATTTCACCCCCCTTTTCACCCCCTTAGCGATGGAATATCCAAAAATCCTCTCTTAGCGAGCACTTACATCTTAATATGAATGTAGTCCCAAAATTTCATTTCATTATGTCCAGTAGTTTTGGCTCGGCGATGATGAATCAGTCAGTCAGTCAGTCAGTCAGGACAAGCTATTTTATATATATAGATGAGAGTAATATGAAGTGAAACTGAGATTGATTGAGAAGAAATTGATTAATCAATCGAACAAATGATGAATAGAGTATTCTGTGCGTCAAGTTAAGTTATAGATGAATACCTGCCGGCAAGAACGTTGTAACCCTCAAAATGCAAATTTATCAGGAGAGAAGAAGAACAAATATACAAGCGAATTGTTTGTGAATGCTTATTCTGCCATTGACAATTAGTTTAAATAAGTTCACTGGTTATTAATGCATAATAATTTTGACAATGTGCGACTTTAAAATCAAGATATAAGAGATGATCGTTGGACGTCCGTGCAAAAAGGTTGTAACTTAAACGGAAGTAGCACATTTTTGCGGGTTACAACGTTTATACTACTGAAAATATTTATAGCTTTCAATATAAATTTTTTCGTATAAAAATAATGAAACATAAACCACACTTCTAATTTGCATTACCCATTGCTAGAGCTTCCCATTGTTTAACAGAATTCACTGAACACCAGCAATATTGTTGCGAGAATGTTTTGCAATGATGAATAAACATTACATTGTCATTTCACTTTGTCTTTAGGTTCTCATAAAAACCTCTATATTTTTCAGGAATGTATCGAAACATGTCTAGCAGATTAGCTTTCTTTTCCGCAGATGCAGGCAATGGGTCTTTGTACAGTATATATAATACAGTATACACGTATATAATAAAGTCGATAATAAAATCACTGATTACGCTTTCAAATATAAGACATATGAATCTCCCATTAAACACGTTGACTTTCTTACATTGGCTTACAACGTTCTTGCACCCGCCTGTTCAGTAGGGATTTTTCCAGGCACTGATTTGTTATTGTGAGCCAAATATGGTTGCCCCGAATTCCGCTTGTATATCTTTTCATTCCTCTTCCATTTACTACATTTAGTTTTGCGTTTTTGTCCCATATTTATATCGTTCCACACACTCGGACTTAGCGACACACGACGTTCCTCCTCCATCGATACAACATTTCTGCACCCGCACGACCCGTCGCAAAATTTAAACAAAAGAAGAAAAGGCGCTTAACGTACATGTTTGCCAACATAACTTCCTACATGCCTCGCTCTGACCGCATACATCGTTTATGCACGGAAACACAGGATTCTAGAAAAGTGAGGGTTACAACACTTTTGCCGGCAGGTATTCAGATGAGGATTATTTGCAAGAGAAAGAAGAAATATGATATTGAGATATAAGTGATATCGGAATACTGAATTAATATGAGGAAGCATAAATAAATGTGATATGTATTGTTTCGTCGATAATGAAGGGAATAATCAGTTGTGAATATAATAAATAGGAATATTGACGCAATCCAGGGTCAATAATATACTTGATACCATGATGTGTAATCGCTGACAGGTATTCCGTATCCAACATGTGTAAAAACGTATGATGAAGTTCATAAGGAGTTAGGGCACTAGTAAATCATCGAAACAATTCATTATAGGGAACGTTGAGTAGGATATTAATTATAAATTAACCCATAACTCCACCATAATGTTGAATATTCGCTGATGAAGTACATGGCACTCATTTAATCCTATGTACAAATAGTATAAGTTTTTTATATGTAATTCAAAAGGTAAAATAATTGATAGAGTCTTCATGAATAATACTCTATACATATTTTAATAAAAAAACAATAGGTGAGGTATTGGAATTAAATTAATCATATGACTATAGATCTCATCAGACGATTTACACCGTATAATTAAACTAATTTGTAAGATGTATAAGATGAATGATATCCATTTGAGCTGATAACTGATATTAGATATTAATATAGAAATTAGCGCATAATGTGGTTGACTTAGTACTTATCTTTTTCCTGATGCATCCATAAAGCAGAATCCCAGAATATTAAACATCTTAACCCTCATCCTAAATAAATAAATACATAACTAAATAAATGAATAATTGCAAGAAGAGAAATAATGCTGAAATGTAATATTTCCCAAGAAGATTTGTAAATATTTCGAGAAACTTTGACTGAAGTCGAGGGACATTTTATTTCATACATATAATTAATGATGCAAAGATAATGATGTGATTTCATTTCAATGATTTGAGTTGTACGGAATCATTTTCATTTTCCTGTTGTACATAATCATGATTGCAATTTAATCAAAGATCTTTGATACTACAATGAAAGTTCATTAATGAATTTTCAAAGGAGATGATAATTCTTTTTAACTATATTTCCTTCTTTTCCTTAATTTTCTCAGAATTTGAATAAATAGATGATATAAAGATGGGCCTATATTTGGTACTGATGTTTATACTCTAGCATAAGCATTATATTCGTATACTCACTTTTAGTTTAAGATATATGCGTAAGTATTTTTTACATAATTAATAGTTGGTACGATGGAGACGTCCATCGGTGTTGGCGATAAATGACTAATCCGTATGTCAGAAAGGTCTTCACAACTTCTACGAATCCACGAAAAAGAAGATAAACTTTGATAGGCAGTTGAACCTGAGCAAGCTAGTCTGGATTTCTTCGCGACCCGCTCTGGACGCAGGAAAGGCGCACTTTTGATTCATGATTTTTTGATAATCACCAAGACAACTACTATGCTTCTTAATCTACTTCGCTCAGTCGACCTAGCCCCGGCAGTCTATTTTCTAATCCCTAAACTAAAATTCACCATGAAATGACGACGACTTCAGGGGCCCGGACCTTCCAATACCTCTAATGTCAAATGTAAGGAACATTTTCTTCTGAAATATTAACACCAGTATGATGAAACGTTTACAGTAGTATATTACATTTATTTACCATCATACAACGTAGGGATTTTAATGTATTGGTACTTTCTGAGAAGATATTAATTATTTTGTTAGTAAAATTCATTGACACATTTTTGAAATGATTAGTATCTTCGACATAAAATCTGTCATCCATTTTTTATTTTAAACGTTTTTATTCACAATCAATATCTTACATATACATACAGAGGTAGTAAAAGATACAGTGTGAATCCCACATAAGGTAAACTTGTGTGTGGGCTTCAAAAATACAATAGCTAGATTATGTAAATCATGGCATCTGGTGAATATCATTTACTCCATTATCATTTTGGTGATATTTGACTACAGTAATTTTATGAACTGTTTTTATGCATTTGGTGTAATAAACAGGAAGCTGGAAAGGAGGGACATGGCTTAAGGAGAAGGTTAGTTTCTTAGTAGAGAGGAAAAGTGTACTACTTGATTTAAATATTATAATGGAAATCCCTAGACTTAGATTTCTTTGTCCAAGTAAAGTGTTCCAGCGTGGGATACTTATTCCAGTTCTGTCTTGCAGCCTAGTGCAAATTTTTTACTTGTGTTCTTTGCAGAAGAGTTTTACACTTTAATGCATGTATAGGGTCACTGACTGCACAAATAGCTGCCGTATGTTAAGTAACATGCTTTGCTGGAACAGTTCATATATTGGAAACATCAGTGGATTTTTGTACATGACTTTCAGTATGTAGTTTTGGTATGTATTTACCTGAGCCAAGTGTGAATCAAGTATTCCACCCCAACTGTTAATTCCATATTGTAGTTGCGACTGAACTAAGGCAAAGTATACAAACTTCAAGGCTTTTGTTGAAATAACATTTCTAATTCTGTAAAATATACAAATAAATTTCTGAAATTTAATGATCAAATTTGATGTATGAAAATTACATTTCAGATAACTATCTATAATTATCCCTAGGTATGAAACATTTGTTGATTTCTGTAAAGTATAACAGTTGCAGCTTTCAGTATTTTTGCAAGTTGGTGTTTGGAGTTTTAGTGTTAGGTTGTCTGAGGGTTGCATTGTTCTATTATGCGAGAAGAAGAGGAATTTCGCTTTATTTTCATTTAAAGTAAGTAGGTGGTTGTTTAGCCATTTCTGAACTATGACTAGGGTTTGTTGAGCTCTGTTGAAGGTGTCCTCCCAAGTTTCACCCGTGACTGTTACTACAGTATCATCAGCATATGAGTTAATTTTTGCATTACAGTTTAGCTCACACAGATCATTGATATATAACAGAAAAAGAGTTGGTCCTAAAACTGTTCCTTGGGGGTACTCCAATTTTTTACTTGAGCACTTTTAATTAGGGTATCCTTGATTCTTACCTTTTGTGTTCTGTTAGAAAGAAAACTTTTAATTAGATTTTGAGGAAATCCATGAATGCCCACTTTTTCAAGTTGTCTAAGGAGTATATTGTGGTTTACGGTACCAAATGCCTTTCTTAAATCCAAAAATACAGAAATAGTCCTTTTGGAGCTATCAATGGTTTTGTACAAATAATCATTTAAGGAGAATATTGCACTTTAAGTAGGACAAAGGGCTATGATACAAGACGTATATTGGCATTGTTTGCAATCTCTGAAAATTTGATGTCTGTACTCTAATAATTTATTAGAAAATGTACGTTATATAGCAAAAAAGCAAACTTGTGGAAAACTAAATTCAAAGTTTAACTAACTTTGTAGCGGGGGCCAGCACCATGAGAGGGGTTTTCACTGTCAGTAGACATCTCCTAATCTAGCATTCTTTTATACATGTCATTCTTTGTCTGGCTTGCCTCTCACACTCCTTTTCTTTCCTTTTACCATTCCGTTTCCTCTTATTGTCTGTCGATATCATAGCAGTGACCATGTATTTTCCGAGCATCATTTCCATATTTCGCAGCACATTACAATGTTACCTTCGTTTTATGTAGCAGTAGCATCATATACTACTCCCAAGTGAAGGGTATACAGTTCCACGAAAATATTTTTTGGGATTCTGGTCCAAACTATATTATTTACACTCTCATTTTGATTTTGAAGTCCTTTGTATCGCCTGGCATTTAGTGACATAGGTTATTTTGCAACATTCATTACACAATACTGAATTATATATCACCTTTTATAGCAATATAATATTAATTATTTTATTCATATTATCATTATCATATTATACTTCATGTATAACCTCACTATTTTCAGAATAACTTCTTGCGGCATGAGAACTGTCTCAGTTCCACTAGCGTACCTCTAAGGAGGATTTTTCGCCATATAAACTCTATCACTAAACCGAGGCATGTTCAATAAGTTCCAGTTACACAATAGAAACAATTCAATACAACTCTTGAATTAACTCCAAATGACTCAATGTAAACAACGATATCCAAGGAATACAGCGATGCAGACAAAACAATAGCTTGTGAAATCAAGAAGCCAACACAATAAATATGCCCTACATACGTGATAAAATGTCTTTGGGAAGACCGGGAAATTTGAATAAGGATGTTTTCACTGAACGCGTATCAACGGAAATTGTATTTGGTGACACGCCCACTACAGTACATAATTAACAAAAATTATTTTTAATACTTGGAGTTCAGCTACGGGGAAGATTAATATGTCATTTTAAGGAGGAAAAGCGGTATTATTTTTCACAATAAACTGAAAATCCAAAATTTTATAATTTTCATGGGTTTCCTTCAGTCTATTGAAGAGATGAAAGTGAAATCTCGGGCGGAACTGCGCGCGATCTTCCAAATTGCCTACGGCTGCTGACATAAGTTGATAGGGCGTTGGGAACGTTGTATCGATAGAGAAGGGGAGTACTTCGAAGGAGAAAAGGCTAACTAGGCTGCTGGTAAGCCCACTAAAGAGTTATTTTGAAATGTTCGGTTTTTTGTTTGTTTTATATTCTCAAATGGGCCCCGTATGCATACTACCTCAACATTATTTGCTTCAGGTTTATTCATTTTATAACCAGGAGCTTTAGACATTTTCTTGCTTGACATTCTTTCCTGGTAACCAGGAAATGGAAGAAACGTGATATAAATTATTCAACGAATGTGTATAGATTAACTTTCTAAACATCAAATTCTTATTTAAAATTACTCTTAAATCTTTGATATTCCCCAGATTCTCTAAGTTTTGCTACATTTAAGTATCTTAGTTCACATGGATTTGAACTTTAGAGTACCGGGCGAGTTGGCCATGCGGTTATGGGCGTAGCTGTGAGCTCGCATCCGAGATATAGTGGGTTCGAACCCCACTGTCGGCAGGCAGCCCTGAAGAGGGTTTTCTGTGGTTTCCCATTTTCACACCAGGCAAATACTGGGGCTGTACCTTAATTAAGGCCACGGCAGCTTCCTTCCCATTCCTAGAATTTTCCTGTCCCATCGTCGCCATAAGACCTATTTGTGTCGGTGCGACGTTAAGCAAACAGCAAAAAAAGCAAAAGAATTTTACAGTACATAGTCACGGCTTTTCTGTGTACGGTAGTTTATAACTTTGCACGACAATGTGTCATGGATTCTCAGGCTGTAGCTACTGCTGTTGATCATCTTGTAAGCGTTCAGCTTATTGTTCGTGGTTTGTACGAGAAATCTTAGTAGCCTAAGCTTAACGTTGTTTGGGTGAAGCGCTGTATGTACATAGCAACAAAAGTTCATTTACTGTTGAGTACCAATAGCTGTGAATGGCAAATGTTAACTCATCAATCAATCAATCAATCAATCAATCAATCAATCAATCAATCAATCAATCAATCAATCAATCAATCAATCAATCAATCAATCAATCAATCAATCAATCAATCAATCAATCAATCAATCAATCAATCAATCAATCAATCAATCAATCAATCAATCAATCAATCAATCCTGATCTGTATTTAGGACAGTCGCCCAGGTGGCAGATTCCCTATCTGTTGTTTTCCTAGCCTTTTCTTAAATGATTTCAAAGAAATTGGAAATTTATTGAACATCTCCCTTGGTAAGTTATTCCAACCCCTAACTCCCATTCCTATAAACGAATATTTGTGCCAATTTGTCCTCTTAAATTCAAACTTTATCTTCATTTTGTGATCTTTCCTACTTTTAAAGACGCCACTCAAACTTATTCGTCTACTAATGTCATTCCACGCCATCTCTCCGCTGACAGCTCGGAACATACCACTTAGTCGAGCAGCTCGTCTCCTTTCTCCCAAGTCTTCCCAGCCCAAACCTTTCAACGTTTTTGTAACGCTACTCTTTTGTCGGAAATCACCCAGAACAAATCGAGCTGCACATCTTTGGATTTTTTCCAGTTCTTGAATCAGGTAATCCTCGTGTTGGTCCCATACACTAGAACCATACTCTAGTTGGGGTCTTACCAGAGACTTATATGCCGTCTCCTTTACATCCTTACTACAACCCCTAAACACCCTCATAACTATGTGCAGGGATCTGTACCCTTTATTTACAATCCCATTTATGTGATTACCCCAATGAAGATCTTTCCTTATATTAACACCTAGGTACTTACAATGATCCCCTAAGGGAACTTTCACCCCATCAACGCAGTAATTAAAACTGAGAGGACTTTTCCTATTTGTGAAACTCACAACCTCACTTTTATCCCCGTTTATCATCATACCATTGCGTACTGTCCATCTCACAACATTATGGAGGTCACGTTGCAGTTGCTCACAATCTTGTAACTTGTTTATTACTCTATACAGAAAAACATCATCCGCAAAAAGGATTCCACTTGTTTACTCATATCATTTATATATATATAAGAAAACATAAATGTCCAGTAATACTGCCTTGAGGAATTCCCCTCTTAATTATTACAGGGTCAGATAAACCTTCGCCTACTCTACTCTAACTCAGCTGCACGTACGTATGCCTCGATAGTCCCCACATCACTCATTTAACTCAGAGTATCTTTTTACGTTATCAGACGCTTGTCTGGTCTGTTAGGTCATCAGCCCAGTGGCTGGTTGGATCCTCAAATAGCACCACCAAAGGTTATGCAGTTATAATGAAACCGCAAAAACCAATGGCAGCACCAAAATGAGGTGTACTAGGCAAGAAAGGACTCTAAAGAATTCGAGCCCCATTTCCAAACTAGTTATTTCGACATATATTCGAGAAGTAGACACAAAAGAAAATATCACAAAGTGTCGGACCTTTATAACGGGACAGTCTGAAGTTAAACAGATATCTAATGTATGGATTTTTATGGCATTTTTAGGGAATGTCTTCCAAATAATAGAAACAAGTTCAAAGCTATTGTAGTTACCATTTTAAATAGTCCATTGAAAATGGATGTTCAAAATTTCAAATTCATTTTTGTTAAGTTCCATTGCAATTTTATTGAAAATTTGATATTTAGTAGATACTAAATATTTAAAAACATTAGATATTGATTTTTCTTTATATGTAACTTATATTGAAAAATAATTACATTTTTCTACCAAAATGACCCCTTACGACCTGAAAAAAAAAAATCTTGTGATACACAGGTCTTTGAAAACAACTATCGCCGAGCAAGTGGCTGTGCGTTTTGGCTCACATAGCTATCAGCTTGCATTCGGGAGATAGTGAGTTCGAACTGCACTGTCGAGAGCCCTGGAAAAGGTATTCTGTGGATTCCCATTTTCACACCTGCCAAACGCAGGGGCTGTAATCTAATTAAGGCCACGGTCGCTTCCTTGCCACTCCCAAGCCCCATCCCATCCCATCGTCGCAATAATATCTAACTTTGCTGGTACGACGTAAATCAGATTGTAAAATATATATTGTACCCGACAGGGACATGAACCAGGGACTATGGATCAAGTGGACGCGCATTTCTTTGTCTGGGATCGAGTTAGTGGGATCTCGAAGCGTGAGGCTAGGGACCATTTTCCCCAAGCAGAGCTAGGAAACCCCTGGATAGAAAGAAGGAAGGAGTTATCCCCACCACAAGTCGTTGGTGAGTGGGAGAGTTAAACTTTTTAGCATCGTAATTTAGGAACCATCTTTAAAACAGCTCAGCCACCTTCGTTTTCTATATCGAAGGAATCAACGATTTTAATAATACTGCACTGTACAAGGATTCATAGAACTGTTCGTAATCTGTGAATTTATTTATGGTTTGTGACGTTCTTTATGGTGATAATCTCCTGTTAAAAGAAGGAATATATGATTATATAACAGTGGAAAGTTATAGTGGTCATGTGTTAAATGTCTTGACACCCATTTGACAGGGATGGTCCCTTTCGTGAGCTAGAAATTGAGGACAGTTCTTTATTCATTACTGTGAATTCCGCGATCAGATTTTGTCCGGGTGAGTCTTAAGCATATTATATTACTAAGATCATTGGTCACCTGATTGTCGCACCATTGCGCCTCTAATACACCGAGAATATGGTGTATGGGAAACATGAGAGGGGAGAACTTCTCAGCTAATGTAAGGGTCGTAATTCAGAGCACAAACTTGAACTGAGATTATTATCATTATCGTCTTCACTCAAAACAAAGAAGGGACTATTCGAACCCTCATAATAATAATTAATATCGTGAGCAGAGACACAGGGCTTGACACTAAGACGTCACTACTAAACTAAATGTGGACGTTTAATTAATAACCCTGTATTAGCATTTCCGATCCCGGGACCTTGGATCAAGAATGGGGCAGTAAAGTGCGTGTTTGAAGCAGACGTACGTAACGGGCCTAACTGTGTGTGTTTTGTGCCGTAGTTACTAAGGATATTACAGTGCCAAGGATTATGGAGTTTCATCCTAGGAGTTCCAGTTCGGACCTGGTCAATAAAGCAGTCTAAAGTACATGGATGCTATGAAGAAGTAAATCAACCTATGGTCGTCACGTAGTTATCCGAGGTGTCCCAGAGATGGGGCTGAGAACAGTACATCAATTTTATTAGCATGACTCGTATCACAACGGAATATCCATTTAAAGTTCATTAATTTGTAAATAATGATTGATAGGGTTTCTTTCCTTTAATATGTAATTGTGATCATTATTAAGAGCACAGTGTTCAATTAGTAACAAGTCTGAATGAATTAGGTTTTGTAAATACGGTAGATTTTATTTTTATTTTATTTTATTCTTCAATTTTCATTTGGAAATTTTTCTCGGATTTCTTTTTACATAGTTTGAATTTGTGTAGAATGGTTAGTGCCAGTAATGTCCGTTGGAATGTTCTTTTAGGTTGATTGGTACTCAACCAGTTGTATCATCATGCATGCAAGTATGATTTTGATGTAGTTTAGTCGTCACCGATGGAAGGAGTGCCGAAATGAGCCGTCGTGAGGTTCGAACCATGTCCTCACATGTAGCTAGGCGAGACGGAGATTTTAAATTCGTTCATAAATTAAATACTTGGCTGTGAGTTGAGAAAATAGCCAATTATTTGGTAGTGATGTTTTGTGTCAATGCACGGGAGAAATGTAACATAGGGATGGGCAGAAATACCACCTTCAAGAAATCGAAATGGCTGGAGCTCGCGGTACCGTACCTCGTCACTTCGTCGCCACATGGAAGCGCTTCCAACTCCCAATGAAGCTCATCCCCGAAATTGCGACTCTCGTCCTCCGAGGCTCCATCAAGATCCTCTACAGCTACAGCTCTGAAATGCGGCAATAATTACACTGTTCCTTTATAATTTAGAGTTTTCTTCAATTAATAGATCTGTACAGAAAATTTGATATGTTTTACCTTGTACTTAGCAGCAGTCTGTAAATACAGTAGGTTGTTCCTAAATAAATTGAACGGGCGAAGGATGAGTTTTTTAAGCAACGATAATATGAAAGCCGTGAAGGCAGATTAAAGATATATTTGAGAATGAATTATATGAACCCAAGTTCCTAATGGAGAGATTTGAAGATGTGTGTCGGCTGCCTGACTTGAGGAGCTACATATATTTTGTGTGACAGGGACACGCCCACAAGGGGTCCCCTGCAGAATGGAGAGTGAGCGATAATTTGTCATGAGGTGGAACATAGCCAGGGTTGTTGAGATTTGGGCCCCGTTTCCAAGACGTGTAATTTATGTGTTTATGTGATTCATTAAGAAGGTTATCTTTTCTTTAAAGTACTTTGATCAGAGATAGACTCAATGAGCTAGTGTAATGCAGCCATTTTTGTCTGGATATGACAGTTAGGGTTTTCAGTGCCCATCTGTGGAGTCCAGTGATCACTTGTTCGAACCTCACAACGTGGAGATCAGTGTTCATTTGTATCTATTGCATTATGTTTGTTTCAATGTGGTGAGTGGATTTTAATTTGATTTGCCAACGCAGGTTTTAATCCTGGAGTTGATTTTGGGTGTGCTGGGTTTGATTCCGAACCAGAGCATTTCGTTTCGAAATATCCTGTGTGTGTAGTACGTGTTATTTTAAATGTGTTTATAATTTTGTTTATCAGGTGAGATTTAGGCTAGGATTCAATTAGACTTGTGTGTAACTTATGTAAATATACCCCATGGTTAATGGGGAGAATTTGAGTGATTTTATTTGCTTATTATTCCGTATATGCGAGATCATGGTAAAGTTATGATATCACGGATGTAATTAATTTCGTCTTCAATCTATTATTTATTACTCTATAAATAATAACAAAAACCAAACCAAACCAAACCCCATGGCACTACAGCCCTTGAAGGGCCTTGGCCTACCAAGCGACTGCTGCTCAGCCCGAAGGCCTGCAGATTACGAGGGGTCGTGTGGTCAGCACGACGAATCCTCTCGGCCGTTATTCTTGGCTTTCTAGACCGGGGCCGCCATCTCACCGTCAGATAGCTCCTCAATTCTAATCACGTAGGCTGAGTGGACCTCGAACCAGCCCTCAGGTACAGGTAAAAATCCCTGACCTGGCCGGGAATCGAACCCGGGGCCTCCGGGCAAGAGGCAGGCACGCTACCCCTACACCACGGGGCCGGCTATAAATAATAACATCATCCGCAAAAAACCTTACCTCCGATTCCACTCCTTTACTCATATCATTTTTATATATATAATTTCACGAACATGTCTAATATAATCAGAAAGAATGCCTTCCCAAAGCATACATACAATGCACGTCAAACTTACTGGCCTGTAATTTTCAGCTTTATGTCTATATTTATCTATATTTATATATTTATATATATTTATTTATATACTAGCAAGATACCCGTGCTTCGCTACGGTATTATACTGAAAATCATAATTGAATGCTTATTGTTTTAGATATATAATCCACCAAAAATCACGATCTGACTGTTTTTCTGAGAGAATCCGCCAAAATTCGCGATCTGACTCGTTTTCCAATAGATTACGGCAAGTTTCCTCCCATTTTTCAATCTTTCTTTCCTGCAATCGATTTCGTACTTCCCGGGCTAGATCCAGGTACTTTACCCGGTAAGTTGGTTCCCTAAATCTTTGCCATCTTTTCCTATAAGCATTTCTAATATGGATCAAATCCTTCAGGAGCTCCGGCGTCCTGTCGTCTTGGGTGCCTTGACGGTGCTGAACCCACGGCCGGACTGCATTCTTAGTCATTACCCGTCCAGGATCCGTTTCTAGCGCGGTCCACACATTTGACGACGGTCCAGAACATTATTATTATTATTATTATTATTATTATTATTATTATTATTATTATTATTATTATTATTATTATTATTATTATTATTATTATATGTTCTGGACACCACAGCAAGATGCAAGACCGCTACTTGGCGGTAAATTATATCTGCTTCCACTGTCATTGTTGATAATGTGACCAGCACCATTGTCGCGCGTAGGCAAGTGCGCGGAATTTCTGGCGATGCGAATGACATACTGTACTTCCGTGCATTATTGACCTTATTATAGAGGTGAACAATTTGACGGTAAATCTCGTTCCTATCGTTTATTTCAAATATGTTTACATTTTTATTTATATGCCATAGAATCTACTGAAATCTAAGAACGTTCTCCGAAGGAAAAGATGGCTGTTGAAAACGAACCCAGGAAAGATTAAAAATGATCGGTTTATGATCAGAATAAGTACATCGAAAAACTACAGCCTGTTTCCAGTCATTCGATCGGCTCAGGAATGGAAATGAATAAAGTCCCATCTAGCGGCGACAATAGGAATTGTGCCGGCTGCCGAAACACTCCTCTGGGACAATGATCGATGAATGACAAATGAAATGAAATATTGGACAGTGTTGATAGAATGAATGATGACAGGGAAAACCGGAGTATCCGGAGAAAAATCTGTCCCGCCTCCGTTTTGTCCAGCGCGAATGTCACATGGAGTGACCGGGATATGAACCACGGAACCCAGCTCTGAGAGCCCAGCGCGCCGTCGCCTGAGCAACGGAGGCTCCTTATAAGTACATTATGAACAGTAAAATCAATTGGTCTCACTTCCTTTTACACCCCAACGCCGTTAAGTTTATTAACCACACACCCCCCCCAAAAAAATCAAAAGAAGGCATGTTTCTTTATGTTTAAAGGAGATTCCAAACAAAAATGTTCACGTCTATTAGCTTCAGTTTTGAGATGTAAGTATCCCCATAAAAATAATTCACTTTTTTCACTTCCCTCCACACTCCCCCCACCCACAAGTGAATTTTCCGGCAAAAAATACTTGTTTCTTTAATAGTAAAGGATCTTCTAAATACCAATTATCACGACTCTATCTTCTTCAGTTTTTATTTATGTGTCCTCATGAAAGGAATTCAACTCCTTTTCACTCCCGCCCCCAAGATGGTTTCCCCCCCAAAACGCGCTTTTCTTTGTTTTTAAAGGAGATCAAAATACTGAACCCATGACCTTTGTGCCCTAAGAACATTATGCATAAATCGACAATAATTTAAAAGTTGGATTCTTGATAGCATGGATTTGACACGTGACGAGGAGGTGATTACCTTCGGTCCCACGCTCTGGGGTACGTGACGTCAACCACATGTGTCGACGGCGGAAGAATCTCAAGTCATTTTTATGAACTATTTCGAAGCGCGTGTACATGGCGTGACCAAGCCAAGTCAAAAAAATATAGTGCCTATCAAAGGGGGTCAATCATCTCACAAATCGAACCCGTAAAATTTTTAAATGACCATGAACACTACCGCCAGAAATGTAGCAAGCATGTAGTCACTTTCAAAACTCTTCAAATTACAGTTTAGGTAAGTCAGAAAATTTATAGAAATTTTCTTGGCGGCTATAAATATGAAGGGACGCCATGACGAACTCTCCTTCTCCGGCATTTGTGATACAAAGCGGACGAAAGATTGTTGAGCTGCTCTGCGAAATCAAACAACGAAAGTAGACTGAGTTCAACTGCAGATTTCAGCCAGTGTGGCTAGGTCTTGAGCCCATGAGGGGATAGTTTTCTTGAGTGAAATAATTGTACCAGATAGGACGGTCAAAGTACTGAATAAATTCTAATGTGATTAATTAATTCGTGTGCGGAAACAATTATAGTCCATCGTGTGCGCTCAACAAACAAGTGAAGGGTATTTTCTTTTTTTTAATGCTTTATTCCAGGAAACCTGAAGAAAATAATAATAAACTGTGAAGCCATGGATGTAAAAATGGCTAAATAAAGTGCCAGGGTCGTAGGTGAGCCCTATGACGAACACTGGCGTGACGACATGAGGTAGGTGACTTTCCATCTTACTACCTCTTATATCTTGTCTCGTGATCTCTAAAGGTGTATTTAAATGGGGATATACGACGCAGTGGTCACCCTACTAAGTTTTGTAAATGTGAGAATACGACTAAAAAAGAGTCATTTGTTTTATTTTCCACTTGGATAAATTTTTTGAAGTCGTTCGAGTGCCGTATAATGTTGTAAAAGTTATTGAATAGGGTTCCGAAGTGATATCACGTCCAATGTAGATCGTCATCCGTGTGAGTGTACTGCCTATATTTTGTGATGTCAAATTAAGATGTTCATTCGACGTAAAATTTTTCTGTCTGCAATTTGACGTTAATAATAATAATCCATGGTTACTCATTTTCAATCGAGTGGAAGCGCGCTGTCGGGTGAGAACCTAGGGTGATGAATTTGGTCACGGAGAGAAACGTTTTTCTAAGCTCATTTTAAACTGTGTCTGACTGACAATAAAAAGATCTAGTAGAATGCTTCAGTCATTTTGTTCATAAAAATCAAGTTATTAAATACGATTTCATTTATGCGAAGTTATTCATGAGTAATGCATTGTGCGATATTAGACGTCGGGATTTCTAGTGAGGATTTTATTCCAGTTCTTTGTCGATGATAATTGTGGAGCTGGGAAACAGAGGTTAGTTTGTTGATATGAGATTTGTGAATCAGGTTGGACCTGTCATTGAAGCCGGGACACGGAAGCCCGAGGAATGTTTTATATGAGTTGAGATGAGATGTGCGAATCAGGTTAGAGTCCTGTCATTTGAAGCCGGGACATGATAGCCCGAGGAATATTTTATAATGTTGAGAATGGAAAGAAATTCATAGAAATCCATAGCGGTAATAATTGGCGACGCGTATAATTAGTGTGGGCATCTTGAAGCATAACCTGTGCATTTTGTTGGTTAGAATATCGTATTTGTATAATTATGTCGGCAGAGTTTAAAGGGAGCATTTTGAGAAGCCAGTCAACTGTGAATAAACCAGGTGTTTCGTGTAACTGCCAAGCGAACTCGGGGGATGAGAGACCTCAGCGGGGATAATAACGGGACCCGTGTGGAATTGAGCTTGTAATTCTCGGCCAGGGAAAACGTTAAAAATGCTGGATTTAGTTGAAATTCATAGCCGGTAATGATCTGAGTATTGTGAAATACTGTAATTGGGGACGTAATGAACATTTGAAACCATGAACTTCGAGTATAAGGAACAGAGTAACCAAATTCAGGGTTGTCCAAAATATAGAGCGGTGGTCGTGATAATTGGTTTGTCTGTGAGGGGTGTGCAAAATTCATAATGGTATGACGAGATATGACATCGTAATTATATGGAGAGTGTTTGGTTTGTACGTAGATTATTAGGATATCCAAGTGTTAATAACGGTTAGGACTAGATTAGATTTTAAAAAGTGTGAGATCACAAGACAAGATATATAGCTGGACATGAATTATGTAACAAATTATTTTCCAGCCAGATAAACATCGCAATATTGAATTCACATCACAGCTGCGTAGGAATTTGTGAAGAAACCAGAGTCCGCGGAGATAAAATTTACTGATCTTTAACATTTCGTTAAATCATTTAAATTTATTTAATTATTAAATTCAGTGAAACCGCATTTTGAAATAACTTTAATCAAGCGAATAACTTGGAGATGCATTCTGGAAATTTTAGTTTGTTTTCTGGGGAATATTAAAAAATAAAGTAACGATTAAAGGGACATATCCGAAGGAAATGGATTTTACTGCCACAAAGTTTGTGAGCATTGCTATTGTTATAATTATTGAACTTTGATTGATTGAGCAGTGTATGTGCTGGGGATGGTAAAGTGGAACTTTGGTCATCAACCGATGTAACTTAATTGTGTTTAGCCTTCAGCCTAGAAACTTGGATGGTCAGGGGGTCATCAACCTCAGTGACTTAGATTAGGGCCATATGCCATTGTAGCCTCATTTCCTTGCGGTCATCATCCACAATGACTTTAAAGTAACTTAGAAGATTAGATGTCGGTCCATGACATAGACGCAGGTCACATCGATTCAATTAAGGGTCCATGCCGTAGAACCACTGTGTGGCACACACCGATTGGACGGCCTTAATTATACTCAGAGTCCAGAGTTCGTGTTACGAGAGCTGGACCATAACGAATCACTATGATGGTACATGTGGTCTCACATGGGAGCCGAATTTAAGGATTTCCAGACTTTCCTTTCTTAAATGATTAATAATTGAGACAATGGTTTCTAGTATGAATGCCCGTCAGGCAGTTACGTTAAAGTCTCACACCAGTGTTCTGACGTTTATGTAAAAGTGATTGTGGTGTCCAGTGGACACAATTGACTTCTATGATACTGTTGACATTCCATAATGCTTCAGAATTTCCCTGAATAAATAGGAATCTTTTAAATAGACCTTTCATTCCAGTAGATAGATTAGAATTACTGAACCCTACCATTACCTCAGCAAGTGACGAAGAACCCGACACGACCCAAGAGACAGATCTCATGAACTTTGCTGATAGGTAAGAAAGGTAGGTATCCCTCAATAATGACCCAAAGGGTTCAGTAAAATGTTGCCCAACGTGGTGGCTTCAATCACTTAAGAGAGGGCCTAAGTACATCGAGAGAAGAACTACAAGTTAGGTTGGTTGACTTCAGTGAAACGAAGACCAATTGTAGGATTGTTATACGTTGGTCGATCATTAAAATGTCGCACCAACGATGGGGCATAAGTCACGATAACGATGAGGGAACCTAAGTCACGATAACGATAAGGATATTTTGGAAAAATCGTGTACTAGAGGAAAAGAGAAATAATGTTGAGGCTATGCCATATTATGGATAATAAAATCGTGCGCCAGAGTTGAGAGTGACTTGAAGAAATAGATAAACGCCCGATGAGTAAGGCTAGGAGATACCACTATGAGAATAATTTATCTACTGAATGAAAGGTACAATTTAAGTGTGTTAGTGTAATTTCCCAAATTTTTGAATGCTGGTTTGAGTGTTTTGGCTGATCACTTTGATCGAGTGAACATTGCATTTCACATTTTATTAAATAAAATTTTAGAGAATGTTGCATTAACAGTGTGATGTGTTAGATAGGAGGATGTTGTGATGTTATCGTTGTAGTCCTATTATACGCCGTGGAAGTCTCGGGCTCACCGATGACCTATCGTTTTCTGTTAAATACAGTATGTTTATGCAGGAGGGAGAATTGGCCCAAGGGCAGGTGGTCCAAATGATCAAGGACTTAATGGAGAGGATGGATGCCGATAGGAAGGTTGCGGAAGCCGATAGGAAGGACTTAAGTGAGAATATTAAATCTATGGGTGTTATGTTGGATAATAAGCTAGAGACAGTGGACAATAAATTAGATAATGCAGATGTAGAATTAAAAGGTATGAAGGAGGTCGTACAGGACACGCAGGATAGTTGTAAAGAAGCTAGTGGGGATATTAGGAAGGACATTGGTGACTTAAATGTGAAGGTGGAGCAGAACACTAAAGCACAGGTTGACTTTAAACATGAAATAAATCAGCAGTTCATGGAAACTCGCGAGCTACATCGTGTTCTCAGTGAAAATCAGGACGTAATTAGAGGGGACCTCGATAGGCACGTCAACGAAAGTAGGGAACTACATCAGCAGTTGATGTCAGATCAAGCTGAGCTTAAGGCCGATCTGAAGACAGAGGTAAAGAAGTTCAACATCATGCGTGAAGACGATAAGTCAAAGGTCTTCACAGCAATGAATGAACATAAGGAAATGTTGTGTAAAGAGATAGCCGTCGTAAATGACAAAGTAGACCAGGTAGCCGAAGACGTCAAGGCAACTGTAGACCAGCGTATTGAGGCCATTGACTTGAAATTAATCCAGATGAATAAAGAGGATATAAGAAAATTAGGTACAACTCAGGAAGAAACGGCTAGGATTATTGAGGAGGTACAAGCAGATATTGAGGAACTAGGAAAGGATCTAGGCGATACAAGGGTAGACCTATCGAAACAACTTAAAGATACCCAAGATAAGGTCATAACACTGAGCGACGAGTTGACATCTGTTCATGAGGCTCTTAAGGAGGAAGTTAGTGCCCGGAAATTAGAACTGGATGGGTTAGTGAACAATATCGTAGGAGTCCAGGCCAAGATAGAGGAAGTGGTTAGTAAATCTCGCCGCACCTCAGATATGTCGTTCAGTTGTCCTAGCAACACTAGTAGTCCCATACATCTTACAGGGAACGGACAATTTGACAATTCTTCGCATTCTCAGGGGCAAAACGTCACGAATGTCATAAACATGATTCGACTTAAGGAAGATCAGCCTAAGAAATTCGATGGCAGTGGTACCCAGACGCCAAAGGGTTTTCTTAGAGAACTTAGAGAGTATATTCGCGATAATAGGATACCTGAAGAGAGGCAACTAAGGACTGTGGAACGGTACCTAGACGGAGTTGCGTCGCTGTGGTTCAAAGGTTTCCGATATAGCTTTGACACGTTCGAGGAATTTCAGACCGCATTTTTGGGCAAATTTTGGAATTCTGATATTCAGCAGAGCCTAAGGCTAGAGTTATATAGTCGCCGGTATAACACCGCAGGACCGCCGAAATTTTCGTTATACTTTACCGAACAATTAGTTAAGTTCAAGGAACTGGAATCAGCCCCAAGTCAGCAAGAACTGGTTCAGGCTATCCAGAAACAGTTCCCACCGGATATCCAGAGGATATTAATTGCTGCGAAGGTCGAAACCCCGATGCAGGCGGAATTGATATTGCGACAGCTGGACCAGACCCATTCGCATCAATCAGCCCCGCGAATAGTCAGGCATTCAGAGCACCAAGTGAATGTCGTAAATCACAGCCAGGAGAGCGCACCAGATAGGGAAGTTTCACGAGCACCGAGATATGAGAATGAGGGGCGGCGGTTCGACACCAGGCCATACCAAGGTAGGAAGAACTGGGAACAGCCCAGATACCATCATGAAGAGTGGGACAGACGCCGAGAGCAATGGAGAAGAAACCAGGGTCGATACCAGGGGAACTCAGATCTAAGGCGAAGGAACCCACGCGGGAATGAAGGCAACAGAAGAGGGGATGGTTACGAAAAATCCAGACGTTCTGACCGTTGGCACGGGCCTGAAGAGAGAAGGAGAGAAGGGGACCAGTATTTGAGAGAGCTGAGGTCAGGTACCGGACAGGACAAATGGAAGGACAGCATCCAGCGAAGGGATGTCAACACTGACTGTGTAGAAGCTCAAGACATGTCCCATACTGGAGTTATCCGAAAGACCTACAACCAGGATAGGGAATTAAACCCTAACGCGCCTCATTTCGACGGAAGTCTGAATTCGTCAAATGAGCGAAAAAAAACAACGCCAAATTTCCAGTAGTGGGTACGAGACAGGATTCCCACACACAGCCTGAATATGTTTCTCGCGACGGCTGGATAGTAGCCCAGGTTGACTCCTGGATTATACAACCAGATGAATTAGTGGAAGACCACCTCAGACAGGAGGTTAGGAAAATAAGAGAGCTACCAATCATTAATGTAAGGATATGCAACTTTAAGGTGAGCTGTTTATTGGATACAGGCGCCAGCATCAGCTTAATTTCACAAAATTTCTTTAACGAATTGTCTACTCGGAAGAAATTGCCAGAAATTCCTGTAGCAAATATCAAAATTAGAGGAGTCATTCCCGACAAAACTGCCTTTTGTAAAACGCAGACATTTTTGGATTTACAGATAGGAGACATGACATTTTCGCATCCTTTTGTCATAATTTCAAAGCTGCACTATAATGTTATTCTTGGAGCAGACTTCATTTGTGAAAATAATGCCGTCATCGATTTAGGAAGGAGAGAGGTGAAATTTAGGAAGGATGACGGACCGGAGTTAGTAGCTCTAAACGAAGAATCATTGGGTCAGACTGGGAGAAGAATGTGTGAGGAAGAAGTCCATTTCACTACCGTTTCTAAGGAGGCAGAAGAGGAGATAGAACAGGGAACAGAAGAGGTCAACCAGGAAGAGTGGGATGTCCTCGAGATTGAATTGGGAAAGGCTGTAGAAGATTTGATAAATCAGAAAGTATCAGAATGCCCAGGGACGGCGGAAGAGAAGATGAAGTTGAGGGAACTACTTCTCAAATATCAGGTTGTATTCGATTCAAAGCCAGGATGCATTCCAAATTTCCAATATGTGTTGGCTGTAAACAGTTGGGAGCCGTTCGAACGTAGGTCGTATCCCATTCCGGCGAAACATCGCCAGGAGGCTGGAAAAATTATTAAAGAGATGGAAGAAAGTGGGTTGATTTCCAAGGCAAATACACCATTCGTTAATTCCTTAGTTACCGTTCAGAAGCCCGACGGGTCCCTGAGGGTATGCTTGGATGCGAGGGTCGTAAATGAGAGCCTAATCCCTGAAAATGATAGAGCTCCTCCCATCAAAGGAGTTATTAGGAGGTTCAGGGGCAAGCGCCGCTTCACTAATATTGATCTGACCTCGTCGTATCACCATATAATGCTCGATGAGAAGTCAAGATTGTTTACTGGATTCCTGTATGACCAGCACACGTATGTTTTTAACCGTCTCGCGTTTGGAATAAAAACGCCGGTGCAGCTCTCATACGCGCCCTAGATCGCAACCTCACCGAACAAGTTAAGGCCATAACTACGCGATATGTCGATGACATATTGCTTTCGTCAAAGGATTTCGAGGAAAATCTTCATGATCTCGAGTTGCTACTCGAAAATCTCAGGGTGGCTGGTTTTAAGATCAACTTGAAAAAATCAAATTTTGGACAGGAGGAAGTTCTCTTCTTAGGACACATCATTGATGGTGAAGGAGTACGCCCTAACCCAGTGAAATTGCAGGCAATTGACAACTTTCCAAGGCCTATCAAGGTAAAGAACGTCCGACAGTTCTTGGGCATGAGTCAATTTTTCATGATCATTGTCCAAATTATACGGAGGTTGTGGCTCCATTGCAAGATTTGCTAGTAAAGAACAATCGATGGAAATGGTCTAGGGAACATGAGATTTCTTTTCAGGATACTAAGGAGATGTTAGCTAGAAGTGTGAAGCTAGGGTACCCGAATTTCGATAAGGCCTTTATGTTGCAAACTGATGCTTCCACCGCAGGGATTGGTGCAGTTTTATACCAAGAGGAAGGAGAAGAATCCAAGAAGAAGAACTACTTGGCATTCTTTAGCCGTAAACTTAGGAAACACGAGCTAAAATACAGTGTCACTGAATTAGAAATGCTTGCAATTGTTCAATCACTACAGCACTGGAGAAAGATGATTTTTGGATTCCCTATAACCATTAGGACGGATCACAAGGCCTTGACCTTTGTGATGAAGACGGTAGTTGCTAGCGAGAGAGTAGCCAGGTGGGGACTGTTTATTCAGCAGTTTGATCTGACCATCGAGCACTGTTCAGGAATGTCCAATGTCCTGGCGGATGCCCTAAGTCGAAACCCAAACGATAACGAACATGAGGTGAACTTCGTGGAGTTAACTGACGAAGATAGAACCTTTCTAAATGAGCTGACACGATTACCAGAATGTCAACGACAGGACCAGTTCTGTGGCAGGTTAATTTCGTTGTTGAAGGGAGAACTTCCACATGACGACCCAGGACGTGGAGAAGTTGAGAAGCTAGCTGAGAGCTATTTGTTTGTCGACAACACCTTGTTGAAATTCATAGACAAGGATCACACTAAATCTCGAATTGTGGTACCACCACCACTTAGGAAGGGTCTTATATGGTATGCCCATAAGGATAACCGGTCATGGTGGGATTGACAAGGTCACCGCTACCCTTCAGGAAACGTTCACTTGGGTTCATCTACGAGAAGACGTGAGAAGCCTTGTAATTACATGTGACACATGCCAGAGGGTTAAGGCGAACCCGTACCTCATTCGACAGGCACCGATACCTCTCTTACCAGCTAAACCTCGTGAATTGTTCGCGATGGATATTTACGGAGTCCTTCCCAAGTCACGTAGAGGGAATAGATACGTCTTGGTAACCGTGGACGTATTCTCTAAGTTCACATCGTTATGTCCATTACAGAAAGCAAACACTAAATTGGTATTAAGAGCTATAAATAGGACCATAATTCCAACTATGGGGAAGCCCATGTTTTTATGAACGGACCATGGTACACAATTTACCTCAGCTCAATTTAAACAGGAGTTACAAAGGCTTGAAATTCGCCATATTCTTAGTTCAGTTCGCCATCCTGAGGGAAACCCGTCAGAGCGAATTATGCAGGTCATCGCGAAGTTCTGTCGGATCTTCTGTGCTCAAGAGCATTGCAGATGGATGGATGTGTTACCTATCATAGAAGATTGCGTGAATAACACAATCCACGAATCTATAGGATGCGTCCCAAATGTGGTTCATTCCGATATTTATCCTTTGAGACCATGGCACGCAGTGGTGAAGTGTCCGAGCGACCCACGGCCGACTCAAGCGATGCGCATTGAAGAGACAGCTAGGCATCTTCGTCAGCAAGCTGACCGACGTTTGAGACGCGTCAAAAATAAGAGATTTCATCGGCCCTTGATAGAAGGCGAATATGTGCTTGTTCGGAAACCCGCTCTTTCAAAACCTGAGGACAAGTATTACGCGAAGTTTGCACCGTTGTATATGGGTCCATTTAAAGTCATGCAGAGTTTCCGAAATAATTCCTATAAAATCCAGTCGTTAGATGGACGCTCTGAGTCCATTTTCAATGCAGCCAACTTGAAAGTTTATCGCAAACCTGAAGATATGGTGGTCCAGGAAGTTAACCTCATTGAATCAGTGGAGGATCAAGATGTAGAACCGCTCGAAGAAAAGCAGGATGACCCACTGAAACGATGTAGGGAATGCAGGCAAGTCCCAGACTCTGTGATATTGAGAGCATTTGAGGAGTATTGGAATCTTACAGAGAAAATCTCGATAGAACAGGGAGAATTTGAGGAAGGTTCTGAGGAGGAAGACTTTGACAGCGAGGAAGACTTTGACGGCGAGGAAGGGATAAATAGCTCAGTCTAAAATTCAGTGGAGAACTACCAGGAAGCTGAAGGCATCAACCAGTATCCGTACACCAGAAGATGAGCGATTGTATAAGAGAGAAGAAAGGAATTCGTATTCAAAGGTCATGTTTCATAAGACGTCAAAATTAGAAATTTCACCATCTGGAGTATTTTAAAGGAAATCCCTTGTCACTGTGCGAAAGGAATTCGTGTCTTGGGGGAAATATGAACCCATGACCTTTGTGCCCTAAGAACATTATGCATAAATCGACAATAATTTAAAAGTTGGATTCTTGATAGCATGGATTTGACACGTGACGAGGAGGTGATTACCTTCGGTCCCACGCTCTGGGGTACGTGACGTCAACCACACGTGTCGACAGCGGAAGAATCTCAAGTCATTTTTATGAACTATTTCAAAGCGCGTGTACATGGCGTGACCAAGCCAAGTCAAAAAAATATAGTGCCTATCAAAGGGGGTCAATCATCTCACAAATCGAACCCGTAAAATTTTTAAATGTCCATGAACACTACCGCCAGAAATGTAGCAAGCATGTAGTCACTTTCAAAACTCTTCAAATTACAGTTTAGGTAAGTCAGAAAATTTATAGAAATTTTCTTGGCGGCAAAGGGAGAGATCCGAAGAGAGGGGTTAACTGCTATAAATATGAAGGGACGCCATGACGAACTCTCCTTCTCCGGCATTTGTGATACAAAGCGGACGAAAGATTGTTGAGCTGCTCTGCGAAATCAAACAACGAAAGTAGACTGAGTTCAACTGCAGATTTCAGCCAGTGTGGCTAGGTCTTGAGTCCATGAGGGGATAGTTTTCTTGAGTGAAATAATTGTACCAGATAGGACGGTCAAAGTTCTGAATAAATTCTAATGTGATTAATTAATTCGTGTGCGGAAACAATTATAGTCCATCGTGTGCGCTCAACAAACAAGTGAAGGGTATTTTCTTTTTTTATGCTTTATTCCAGGAAACCTGAAGAAAATAATAATAAACTGTGAAGCCATGGATGTAAAAATGGCTAAATAAAGTGCCAGGGTCGTAGGTGAGCCCTATGACGAACACTGGCGTGACGACATGAGGTAGGTGACTTTCCATCTTACTACCTCTTATATCTTGTCTCGTGATCTCTAAAGGTGTATTTAAATGGGGATATACGACGCAGTGGTCACCCTACTAAGTTTTGTAAATGTGAGAATACGACTAAAAAAAGAGTCATTTGTTTTATTTTCGACTTGGATAAATTTTTTGAAGTCGTTCGAGTGCCGTATAATGTTGTAAAAGTTATTGAATAGGGTTCCGAAGTGATATCACGTCCAATGTAGATCGTCATCCGTGTGAGTGTACTGCCTATATTTTGTGATGTCAAATTAAGATGTTCAATCGACGTAAAATTTTTCTGTCTGCAATTTGACGTTAATAATAATAATAATCCATGGTTACTCATTTTCAATCGAGTGGAAGCGCGCTGTCGGGTGAGAACCTAGGGTGATGAATTTGGTCACGGAGAGAAACGTTTTTCTAAGCTCATTTTAAACTGTGTCTGGCTGACAATAAAAAGATCTAGTAGAATGTTTCAGTCATTTTGTTCATAAAATTCAAGTTATTAAATACGATCTCATTTATGCGAAGTTATTCATGAGTAATGCATTGTGCGATATTAGACGTCGGGATTTCTAGTGAGGATTTTATTCCAATTCTTTGTCGATGATAATTGTGGAGCTGGGAAACAGAGGTTAGTTTGTTGATATGAGATTTGTGAATCAGGTTGGACCTGTCATTGAAGCCGGGACACGGAAGCCCGAGGAATATTTTATATGAGTTGAGATGAGATGTGCGAATCAGGTTAGAGTCCTGTCATTTGAAGCCGGGACATGATAGCCCGAGGAATATTTTATAATGTTGAGAATGGAAAGAAATTCATAGAAATCCATAGCGGTAATAATTGGCGACGCGTATAATTAGTGTGGGCATCTTGAAGCATAACCTGTGCATTTTGTTGGTTAGAATATCGTATTTGTTTAATTATGTCGGCAGAGTTTAAAGGGAGCATTTTGAGAAGCCAGTCAACTGTGAATAAACCAGGTGTTTCGTGTAACTGCCAAGCGAACTCGGGGGATGAGAGACCTCAGCGGGGATAATAACGGGACCCGTGTGGAATTGAGCTTGTAATTCTCGGCCAGGGAAAACGTTAAAAATGCTGGATTTAGTTGAAATTCATAGCCGGTAATGATCTGAGTATTGTGAAATACTGTAATTGGGGACGTAATGAACATTTGAAACCATGAACTTCGAGTATAAGGAACAGAGTAACCAAATTCAGGGTTGTCCAAAATATAGAGCGGTGGTCGTGATAATTGGTTTGTCTGTGAGGGGTGTGCAAAATTCATAATGGTATGACGAGATATGACATCGTAATTATATGGAGAGTGTTTGGTTTGTACGTAGATTATTAGGATATCCAAGTGTTAATAACGGTTAGGACTAGATTAGATTTTAAAAAGTGTGAGATCACAAGACAAGATATATAGCTGGACATGAATTATGTAACAAATTATTTTCCAGCCAGATAAACATCGCAATATTGAATTCACATCACAGCTGCGTAGGAATTTGTGAAGAAACCAGAGTCCGCGGAGATAAAATTTACTGATCTTTAACATTTCGTTAAATCATTTAAATTTATTTAATTATTAAATTCAGTGAAACCGCATTTTGAAATAACTTTAATCAAGCGAATAACTTGGAGATGCATTCTGGAAATTTTAGTTTGTTTTCTGGGGAATATTAAAAAATAAAGTAACGATTAAAGGGACATATCCGAAGGAAATGGATTTTACTGCCACAAAGTTTGTGAGCATTGCTATTGTTATAATTATTGAACTTTGATTGATTGAGCAGTGTATGTGCTGGGGATGGTAAAGTGGAACTTTGGTCATCAACCGATGTAACTTAATTGTGTTTAGCCTTCAGCCTAGAAACTTGGATGGTCAGGGGGTCATCAACCTCAGTGACTTAGATTAGGGCCATATGCCATTGTAGCCTCATTTCCTTGCGGTCATCATCCACAATGACTTTAAAGTAACTTAGAAGATTAGATGTCGGTCCATGACATAGACGCAGGTCACATCGATTCAATTAAGGGTCCATGCCGTAGAACCACTGTGTGGCACACACCGATTGGACGGCCTTAATTATACTCAGAGTCCAGAGTTCGTGTTACGAGAGCTGGACCATAACGAATCACTATGATGGTACATGTGGTCTCACATGGGAGCCGAATTTAAGGATTTCCAGACTTTCCTTTCTTAAATGATTAATAATTGAGACAGTGGTTTCTAGTATGAATGCCCGTCAGGCAGTTACGTTAAAGTCTCACACCAGTGTTCTGACGTTTATGTAAAAGTGACTGTGGTGTAAAGTGGACACAATTGACTTCTATGATACTGTTGACATTCCATAATGCTTCAGAATTTCCCTGAATAAATAGGAATCTTTTAAATAGACCTTTCATTCCAGTAGATAGATTAGAATTACTGAACCCTACCATTACCTCAGCAAGTGACGAAGAACCCGACACGACCCAAGAGACAGATCTCATGAACTTTGCTGATAGGTAAGAAAGGTAGGTATCCCTCAATATGGACCCAAAGGGTTCAATACCAATTTTCACGTCTGTAACAACTTTAGTTTTTATTAGATCTATGTATTCTCATACAATTAAGTCAATTAATGTTTCAATTTTTCACTCCCCCCCCCCCCCTTCATTGGATTTTCCGAGAGTACGTGTTTCTTTACTTCTAAAGCAGATTCCAAATATCAAATTTCATGTCTGTAACATCTTCATTTTTGAGATATCAGTAGCCTAATTAAAAGAATTCAACACCATTTTCAGTCACTTTCCCGCCCCCCTCCACCCAAGTGGTATTCCCGAAAACTAAAAATAGACGTTTCTTGATTTTTAATAGAGATAAAAAATACCATTTTTCACTTCTGTAACATGTTAAGTTTTTTGAGATATACTGTAGAAATTCTCATTTTAAAATTTCACCCCTTTTTATTTCCCCTTAAGTGGAGTTTCCAGAAACAAATCACCTATGTTTCTTTACATTTGCAGGAAATTCCAAATACCCACTTTCTACATCTGTAACATTTGACGTTTCTCAGATATTCTCTAGACATAGTCTTCCAAGAAATTCACCCCAATTTGTCACTCCTGTTTAACCGCCATTAATTGGATTTTCCAATAACAAAAAATATGTGTTTCTTTATTTTTAAAGGAGATCCCATATACACATTTTCAGTTCTGTAATATCTTCAGTTTCTGTGATATATGTATCCTTATTAAAGGCATTCAACCCGTTATTCACCCTTTTACACCCCTCCTATTGGGATTTACAGAAAACAAAAAAATACATCTTCCTTTATTTTTAAGTGAGATTCTAAATATCAATTTTTACATCTGTAAACTTTTAAAGTTAAAAATTAACCCCCTTATCACCGCCCATTATTTGGATTTTCCAAAAACGAAAAAATACTTGTTTCTTTATTTTTAATGTAGATCACAAATACCAATTTTCAGGTCTGTAATATCTTCTGGTTCTGAAATATAAGTAGCCTCATTAAAGGCATTCAACCTCTTTTTCACCCTTTTCCAACCTTCCTATTGGGATTTTCCGAAAACAAAAAAATACATGTTTCTTTATTTTTAAAGGAGATTCTAAACACAAATTTTTACATCTATAAACTTTAAAAGTTTTGAGATATAGATACTCTCATTTTAAAAATACGCCCCCTTTTCACCCCCCATTAAATGGATTTTCCAAAAACAAAAAAATACGTGTTTCTTTATTTTTAAAGGAGATTCCAAAACCCAATTTTCAGCCCTGTAATATCTTCCGGTTCTGAAATATAAGTAGCCACATTAAAGGCATTCAACCCTTTTTTCACCTTTTTCCACCCTTCCAATTGGGATTTTCTGAAAACAAAAAAAAATACGTGTTTCTTCATTTTTAAAGGAGATTCTAAATACCAATTTTTACATCTATAAACTTTAAAAGTTTTGAGATATAGGTACACTCATTTTAAAAATTCACCCCCTCTTTAACCCCCATTAATTGGATTTTCCAAAAACAAAAAAATACGTGTTTCTTTATTTTTAAAGGAGATCCCGAACACCAATTTTCAGGTATGTAATTACTTCAGTTTCTGAGGTATAAGTATCCTCACTAAAGGCATTCAACCCTTTTTTCACCCCTTTTCACCCCTCCTATTGGGATCTTCCGAAAACAAAAAAATAAGTGTTTCTTTATTTTGAATGAAGATTCTAAATACCGAGTTTTTCATCTGTAAACTTTAAACGTTTTGAGATATAGATGCGCTCATTTTAAAAATTCATCCCCCTTTTCACCCTCCCATTAATTGGATTTTCCAAAAACAAAAAATACGTGTTTCTTTATTTTTAAAAGAGATAAAATATACCAATTTTCAGGTCTGTAATATCTTCAGTTTCTGAGATATAACTACCGGTATCCTGATTAAAGGCATTCAACCGCTTTTTCACCCTTTTCACCCCTCCTATTGGGATTTTCTGAAAACAAAAAAATACGTGTTTCCTTATTTTTAAAAAAGATTTTAAATGCCAATTTTTATTACTCTAAACCTTTAAGTTTTTGAGATACAGATATTCTCATTTTAAAAATTAACCCCCCTTTTCACCCCCATAGCGAAGGAATATCCAAAAGTCCTCTCTTAGCGAGCACCTACATCTTAATATGAAGGTATCCCCAAAATTTCATTTCTTTATGTCCAGTAGTTTTGGCTCGGCGATGATGAATCAGTCAGTCAGTCAGTCAGGACAAGCTATTTTATATATATAGACTAGCAAGATACCCGTGCTTCGCTACGGTATTATACTGAAATTTATAATTGAATGGATATCGATTTATATATAATCCGTCAAAATTCGAGATCTGACTCGTTTTCTGAGAGATTACGGCAAGTTCCCTCCCATTTTTCAATCTTTCTTTCCAGCAATCGATTTCGTACTTCCCGGGCTAGGACCATGTATTCCACCCGGTCAGTTTGGTCCCTAAAAGTTTGCCATCTTTTCCTATAAGCATTTTTAATATGGATCAAATTCTTTAGGAGATTCGGCGTGGTGTCTTCTTGGGTGCCTTTGCAGTACTGAACCCGCGGCCGGACTGCATTTGTAGTCATTACCCGTCCAGACCCGTTTCCAGCGCGGTCCGCACATTTGACGACGGTCCAGATTATTATTATTATTATTATTATTATTATTATTATTATTATTATTATTATTATTATTATTATTATTATTATTATTATTATTATTATAGATGTTCTGGACCTCACAGCAAGATGCAAGACCGCTAATTGGCGGTAAATTCCATCTGCTGCCATTGTCATTTTTGACATTGTGACCAGCACCATTATCGCGCGTAGGCAAGTACGCGGAATTTCTGGCGATACGAATGACATACTTCCGTGCATTATTGACCTTATTGTAGAGGTGAACAATTGGACAGTCAATCTCATTCCTATCGTTTATTTCAAATGTTTTTAATTTTTATTTATATGCCAGGAGAATCTACTGCAATCAAAGAACGTTCTCCGAAGGAAAACATGGCTCTTGAAAGCGAACCCAGGAAAGATTAAAAATGATCGGTTTATGCTCAGAATAAGTACATCGAAAATCCACAGCCTGTTTCCAGTCATTTGACAGGGTCAGGAATGGAATGAATATACAGTAAAATCAATTGGTCTAACCTCCTTTTACACCCCACCGTCGTTAGTTTCATTCCCTCCCCCCCCCCCCGCAAAAAAGAAGAGAAGGCGTGTTTCTTTATGTTTAAAAGAGATTCCAAACTCCAATGTTCACGTCTATAACCTACAGTTTTGAGATATAAGTATCCCCATAAAAATAATTCACTATTTTCACATCTTTCACACTCCCCCCCTTCCCTAAGTGAATTTTCCTGCAACAAACTCGTTTCTTTAATTGTAAAGTATCTTCTAAATACCAATTATCACGACTCTAACTTCTTCAGTTTTTGATTTATGTGTCCTCATGAAAGGAACTCAACTCCTTTTCACTCCCGCCCCCTCCAAGATTATTCCCCCCCAAACGCGTTTTTCTTTGATTTTAAAGGAGATCCAAACACAAATTTTCACGCCTGTAACAAATATAGTTTTTATTAGATGTAAGTATTCTCATACAATTAAGTCTATTAATTTTTCAATAATTTCACCACACCCCCTCATTGGATTTTCGGAAATTACGCGTTTCTTTACTTTTTAAAGCAGATTCAAAACATCAAATTTCACGTCTGTAACATCTTCATTTTTGAGATATCAGTAGCCTAATTAAAATAAATCAACACTATCTTCAGTCAACTTTACCCCCCCCCCTCCACCCAAGTGGTATTTCCGAAAACTAAAAATACATGTTTCTTTATTTTTAGTAAGATAAAAAATACAATTTTTCAATTCTGTAACATGTTAACTTTTTTGAGATATACTGTAGAAATTCTCATTTTAAAATTTCACCACTTTTAGTTCCCCTTAAGTGGAGTTTCCAAATACAAATCACCTATGTTTCTTTACATTTACAGGAGATTCAAAATACACACTTTTTACGTCTGCAACAATTTACGTTTCTCAGATATTCTGTAGATATAGTCTTTCAAAAAATTCACCCCAATTTGTCACTCCTGTTCAACCGCCATTAATTGGATTTACCAAAAGCAAAAAATACGTGTGTCTTTGTTTTTAAAGGAGATCCCATATAAAAATTTTCAGTTCTGTAATATCTTCAGTTTCTGAGATATATGTATCCTCATTAAAGGCATTCAACCTATTATTCACCCTTTTAAACCCATCCTATTGGGATTTACAGAAAAGAAAAAAATACTTTTTCCTTCATTTTTAAGGGAGATTCTAAGTACCAATTTTTACATCTGTAAACTTTTAAAGTTTTAATGTGTAGACACACTTATTTTTAAAATTCACCCCCCATATTTGGATTTTCCAAAAACGAAAAAATACCTGCTTCTTTAGTTTTAAAGTAGATCCCAAATACCAATTTTCAGGTCTGTAATATCTCCAGGTTCTGAAATATAATTAGCCTCATTAAAGGCATTCAACCTTTTTTTCACCCTTTTCCACCCTTCCTATTGGGATTTTCCGAAAACAAAAAATACATGTTTCTTTATTTTTAAAGGAGATTCTAAATACCAATTTTTACATCTATAAACTTTAAACGTTTTGAGATATAGATACACTCATTTTAAAAATTCGCCCTCTTTTCACCCCCCCCCCCATTAATTGGATTTTCCGAAACTAAAAAAATACGTGTTTCTTTATTTTTAAAGGAGATTCCAAACACCAGTTTTCAGGTCTGTAATATCTTCAGGTTCTGAAATATAAGTAGCTACATTAAAGGCATTCAACCCGTTTTTCACCCTTTTCCACCCTTCCTATTGGGATTTTCCGAAAACAAAAAAATATGTATTTCTTTATTTTTAATGAACATTCTAAATACCAATTTTTACATCTGTAAACTTTAAAAGTTTTGAGATATAGATGCACTCATTTAAAAAATTCACCCCCCTTTTCACCCTCCTATTAATTGGAATTTCCAAAAACAAAAAAATACGTGTTTCTTAATTTTTAAAAGCGAACAAAAGTTCCAATTTTCAGGTCTGTAATGTCTGCGGTTTTTGAGATATAAGTACCGGTATCCTGATTAAATGGCATTCAACCCCTTTTTTACCCTCTTTCACCCATCCTATTGGGATTTTCTGAAAATAAAAAAATACGGGTTTCCTTATTTTTAAAGAAGATTCTAAATACCAATTTTCACATGTGTAAACTTTTAAAGTTTTGAGATATAGATACACTCATTTTAAAATTTCACACCCCCTTTTCACCCCCTTAGCGACGGAATATCCAAAAATCCTCTCTTAGCGAGCACCTACATCTTAATATGAATATATCCTCAAAATTTCATTCATTTATGTCCAGTAGTTTTGGCTCGGCGATGATGAATCAGTCAGTCAGTCAGTCAGTCAGTCAGTCAGGACAAGTTACTTTATATATATAGATATATAACAAGATTGTGAGCAACTGCAGCGTGACCTCGAAAATGTTGTGAGATGGACAGCAGGCAATGGTATGATGATAAACGGGGTTAAAAGTCAGGTTGTGAGTTTCACAAATAGGAAAAGTCCTCTCAGTTTTAATTACTGCGTTGATGGGGTGAAAGTATGTATAGTATGTAGGTATAGTATGTAAAGATTGTTGGTTACAAGGATAATGTCCAGGTAGAGGAGGAGACTAAGGCCAAAGAAGCATTAAAATTTACGTATGATAACAATGACATTTACAATAAGATACAAAACTTGAAAACTAGAAAAGCGACTGGAATTGATCAGATTTCTGGGGATATACTAAAAGACAATGGGTTGGGATATAGTACCATATCTGAAGTACTTATTTAATTATTGTTTGGTCAGAGGAGCTATACCAGATGAATGGAGAGTTGCTATAGTAAGCCCTGTGTATGAAGGAAAGGGTGATAGACATAAAGCTGAAAATTACAGGCCAGTAAGTTTGACGTGCATTGTATGTAAGCTTTGGGAAGGCATTCTTTCTGATTATATTAGACATGTTTGTGAAATTAATAACTGGTTCGATAGAAAGCAGTTCGGTTTTAGGAAAGGTTATTCCACTGAAGCTCAACTTGTAGGATTCCAGCAAGATATAGCAGATATCTTGGATTCAGTAGGTCAAATGGACTGTATCGCGATTGACCTGTCTAAAGCATTTGATAGGGTGGATCATGGGAGACTACTGGCAAAAATGAGTGCAATTGGACTAGACAAAAGCGTGACTGAATGGGTTGCTATATTTCTAGAAAATAGATCCCAGAGAATTAGAGTAGGTGAAGCTTTATCTGACTCTGTAATAATTAAGAGGGGAATTCCTCAAGGCAGTATTATCGGACCTTTATGTTTTCTTATATATATAAACTAGCAAGATACCCGTGCTTCGCTACGGTATTATACTGAAATTTATAATTGAATGCTTATTGTTTTAGATATGTAATCCGCCGAAATTCGCGATCTGACTCGTTTTCTTATAGATTACGGCAAGTTTCCTCCCATCTTCAATCTTTCTTTCCAGCAATCGATTTCGTACTTCCCAATCTAGGTCCAGGTATTCCACCCGGTCAGTTGGGTCCCTCAATCTTTGCCATCTTTTCCTATAAACATTTTAAATACGGATCAAAGGAGATCCGGCGTGGTGTCGTCTTGGGTGCCTTGGCGGTACTGAACCCGCGGCCGGACTGCATTCTTAGTCATTACCCGTTCAGGTCCCATTTCCAGTGCGGTCCGCACATTTGACGACGGTCCAGAACATTATTATTATTATTATTATTATTATTATTATTATTATTATTATTATTATTATTATTATTATTATTATTATTATTATTATTATTATTATTATTATTATTATTATTATTATTATTATAGATGTTCTGGTCCCCACAGCAAGATGCAAGACCGCTACTTGGCGGTAAATTACATCTGCTGCCATTGTCATTGTTTTTTTTGCTAGGGGCTTTACGTCGCACCGACACAGATAGGTCTTATGGCGACGATGGGATAGGCAAGGCCTAGGAGTTGGAAGGAAGCGGCCGTGGCCTTAATTAAGGTACAGCCCCAGCATTTGCCTGGTGTGAAAATGGGAAACCACGGAAAATCATCTTCAGGGCTGCCGATAGTGGGATTCGAACCTACTATCTCCCGGATGCAAGCTCACAGCCGCGCGCCTCTACGCGCACGGCCAACTTACCCGGTCATTGTCATTGTTGATAATGTGACCAGCACCATTGTCGCGCGTAGGCAATTGTGCGGGATTTCTGGCGGTACGAATGACATATTTCCGTGCATTATTGACCTTATTATAGAAGTGAACAATTGGACGGTTTATTTCAAATGTGTTTCAATTTTTATTTTATGCCAGGAGAATCTACAGTAATCGAAGAACGTTCTCCGAAGGAAAAGATGGCTGTTGAAAACGAACCCAGGAAAGATTAAAAATGATCGGTTTATGATCAGAATAAGTAGATCGAAAATATACAGCCTGTTTCCAGTCATTCGACAGGGTCAGGAATGGAATGAATAAAGCCCCATCTAGCGGCGACAATAGGAACTGTGCCGGCTGCCGAAGTACTCCTCTGGGGCAATGGATAATGAATGACAAATGAAATGAAATATTGGACAGTGTTGCTGGAATGAATGATAACAGGGAAAACCGGAGTATTCGGAGAAAAACCTGTCCCGCCTCCGTTTTGTCCAGCACGAATGTCACATGGAGTGAGCGGGATTTGAACCACGGAACCCAGCTGTGAGAGGCCGGCGCGCTGCCGCCTGAGCAACGGAGGCTCCTTATAAGTACATTATGAACAGTAAAATCAATTGGTCTCACCTCCTTTTACACCCCACCGCCGTTAGTTTATTTACCCCCCCCCCCAAATTAAAAGAAGGAGTGTTTCTTTATGTTTAAAGGGGATTCCAAACACCAATGTTCACGTCTATTACCTTCAGTTTTGAGATATAAGTATCCCCATAAAAATAATTCACTTTTTTAACTTCCTTTCACACTTCTCCCCCACCCCCAAGTGAATTTTCCGGCAAAAAATATTTTCTTTAATAGTAAAGGATCTTCTAAATACCAATTATCACGACTCTAACTTCTTCAGTTTTCGATTTATATATCCTCATGAAAGGAATTCAACTCCTTTTCACTCCCGCCCCCCCCCCCCCTCCCAAGATGATTACACCAAAAACGCGTTTTTCTTTGTTTTTAAAGCAGATATAAATACCAATTTTCACGTCTGTAACAACTTTAGTTTTAAATAGATGTATGTATTCTCATAGAATTAGGTCAATTAATTTTTCAATTCTTTCACCCCCCCCCCCCTCTTCATTGGATTTTCCGAGAATACGCGTTTCTTTACTTTTAAAGCAGATTCCAAATATCAAATTTCACGTCTGTAACATCTTCATTTTTGAGATATCGCTAGCCTAATTAAAAGAATTCAACACCATTTTCCGTCATGTTTAACCCCCCCCCTCCACCCAAGTGGTATTTCCTAAAACTAAGAATATGCGCTTCTTTATTTTTAATAGAGATAAAAAATACCATTTTTCACTTCTGTAACATGTTAAGCTTTTTGAGATATACTGTAGAAATTCTCATTTTAAAATTTCACCCCCTTTTATTTCCCCTTAAGTGGAGTTTCCAAAACAAATCACCTATGTTTCTTTACATTTACAGGAGATTCCAAATGCCCACTTTTTACGTCTGTAACATTTTACGTTTCTCAGATATTCTGTAGATATAGTCTCTCAAAGAATTCACCCCAAATTGTCACTCCAGTTTAACCGCCATTAATTGGAATTTCTAAAAACAAAAAATACGTGTTTCTTTATTTTTAAAGGAGATCTCATATACAAATTTTCAGTTCTGTAATATCTTCAGTTTCTGAGATATATGTATCCTCATTAAAGGCATTCAACCCATTATTCACCCTTTTACACCCCTCCTATTGGGATTTACAGAAAAAAATACGTGTTCCTTTATTATTAAAGGAGATTCTAAATACCAATTTTTACATCTGTAAACTTTTAAAGTTTTAAGATGTAGACACACTCATTTTAAAAATTCACCCCCCTTTTCACCCCCCATTATTTGGATTTTCCAAAAACGAAAAACTTCCTGTCTCTTTATTTTTATATTTGATTCCAAATACCAACTTTCAGGTCTGTAATATCTTCAGGTTCTGAAATATAAGTAGTCTCATTAAAGGCATTCAACCCCTTTTTCACCCTTTTCCACCCCTCCTATTCGGATTTTTCGAAAACAAAAAAATACGTTTTACTTTATTTTTAAAGGAGATACTAAATACCAATTTTTACATCTATAAACTTTAAAAGTTTTGAGATATAGATACACTCATTTTAAAATATTCACCCCCCCACTATTTGGATTTTCCAAAAACGGGAAAATACCTGTTTCTTTATTTTTAAAGTAGATCCCAAATACCCATTTTCAGGTCTGTAATTCCTTCAGGTTCTGAAATATAAGTAGCCTCATTAAAGGCATTCAACCCCTTTTTCACCCTTTTCCACCCTTCCAATTGGGATTTTTCGAAAACAAAAAACACGCATTTCTTTATTTTTAAAGGAGATTCTAAATACCAATTTTTTCATCTATAAACTTTAAACGTTTTGAGATATATATACACTCATTTTAAAAATTCACTACTTTTTCACCCTCCCCCCCACTAATTGGATTTTCCAAAAACAAAAAAATACGTGTTTCTTTATTTTTAAAGGAGCTCCCAAACACCAATTTTCAGGTCTGTAATACCTTCAGTTTCTGAGATATAAGTTTCCTCATTAAAGGTTTTCAACCCCTTTTTCACCCCTCCTATTGGGATTTTCCGAAAAAAATACGTATTTCTTTATTTTTAATGAAGATTCTGAATACTAAATTTTTACATCTGTAAACTTTAAAAGTTTTGAGATATAGATGCACTCATTTTAAAAATTCACCCCCCTTTTCACCCTCCCATTAATTGGAATTCTTTGAATGTAGAATATTTTGGGGAAGGGTTGGGATAAATAGCCTGATATCCTTATACATCACAAGACTCAGAATCCATTTGAAGTTAGAAGTAGCTTTTCTACTTCAGCCGTAGCAGGTATACCAATCTCATATTGTCAGTTTTATAGAATTCCCGACAAGTCTTCTTTCCACATTTGAGGCTGCCTTCAACAACAAAATCTGGATATCAAACAATAGTAAAACAAAACATAAGAAGGCTGCATTTTTTCTTCTTATTCTTAATATGTTTACCCTCCAGGGTTGGCCTTTCCCTCGGACTCGGCGAGGGATCCCACCTCTACCGCCTCAAGGGCAGTGTCCTGGAGTTTCAGACTTTGGGTCGGGGATACAACTGGGGAGAATGACCAGTACCTCGCCCAGGCGGCCTCACCTGCTATGCTGAACAGGGGCCTTGTGGAGGGATGGGAAGATTGGAAGGGATAGACAAGGAAGAGGGAAGGAAGCGGCTGTGGCCTTAAATGAGGTACCATCCTGGCATTTGCCTGGAGGAGAAGTGGGAAACCACGGAAAACCACTTCCAGGATGGCTGAGGTGGGAATCGAACCCACCTCTACTCAGTTGACCTCCCGAGGCTGAGTGGACCCCGTTCCAGCCCTCGTACCACTTTTCAAATTTCGTGGCAGAGCCGGGAATCGAACCCGGACCTCCGGGGGTGGCAGCTAATCACGCTAACCACTACACCACAGAGGCGGACGGCTGCATTTTTTCCAGAGAAATCTTTAGCAATGATTATTTCAATATGCTACGAAATTTCTCATTGTTGTAGAATAAATGTCAAAGTTTCTTTGAGACCAAGTGCGAATTCAGAACTTCTTACTGTTATAACAATTATTTTTACGAACGTCTCTTTGTTGAAATATCACGGGAGGAAGGTAAAAAAATAAAAGAAGTTCACCTTAAATGGACTGTTGTAGCACAGCCATTCTTATTTGTCACACTCCTCTTTATGACTGTGTGTTATTAATATTTCTCATCACATTCGCACTTCTATCGTATGTTTTTCATCTGTAACCTTGTCTTATAATACTGTAGCAGACAGTTTAATACCCACCTAAAAATATCAAAGACGTTAACCTTAACTGGACGGTTGCAACACAACCATTTTTACTTGTCATTTTAATCTTAATGAATGTACGTTATAAATATTTCTCGTTCGTCCTTCAGCTTTTTTTTTTCACCTGCAGTACCCACTTTCACGCCCTCTCTGTCTGTGTGCCTGTGTGTGTGTGTGTGTGTGTGTGTGTGCGAGATAGAGAGAGATCTCCTGCTCATTGGCTGCGTCATAATAAGTCATGGGAGATCGCACAGGGATGTAATTCATCCTCCGGTTCATCAGAACATAAAATAATATTTTCTTTAATTATATTTATTTCATGCGTGACACCGTATTTATTTGTGGTTGACATATTACTGGATACAGAGCCTCCGTAGCTCAGGCGGCAGCCCACCGGCCTCTCACTGCTGTTTACCGTGGTTCAAATCCCAGTCACTCCATGTGAGATTTCTGCTGGACAAAGCGGATGTGGGACAGAATGTTCTCCGGGTACTCCGGTCTTCCCTGCAATCTATCAATCCAGCAACACTCTCCAATATAATTTAATTTCATCTGTCAGTTATTACTCATTACCCCAGAGGAGTGCGACGGGTTTCGGCGGCCGGCACAGTTTCTGTCCTCGCCGCTAGATGGGGGCTTCATTCGTTCCCTGCCTGACCCTGTCGAATTACTGGAAACAGGCTATGGATTTCCATTTTCATATTACTGGATATAACAGTGCCCTTTCACACTAAAGGGATGTTAAGTCGTTCTAAATCTATGTACAGAAATGTTTGCGTTTATTTTAATTAAGCAGACTGGATTTTTAATATATGATTAGGCCTCGAAAGTACTCGAAAAACGCCCATCGTATTTCGCAAAAAAGTCCAGAGGAATGTTCCAGGGCGCCATGGAATCCGCTTTAAAATTGGCTACTGGCTTTTGCCACTTCTTACAGGATGAGTTAACACAATCATTACACTACAATGAAGTTACAAATTCTCAACTCCATGCAGACCTCAAACGTACCTTGGAGGAATGGAAGGTAGTGTTCCACTGCCCGAAACCACCAGGTCCTCCAGGAATTAACATGATCATGACGTAGGCTGAGTGACGTGACACTTCAGAAATAGAAGTCTCGTTTCTATCTGTTACGATTCGAATCCACATCCTTCTGGAGTCATGAATGATACATAAATAAAAAATTAATGAAGAATGACTATGGTGAGGTTGAGCTCACAAAAGAAGTACACAGATGCTCAATAAGCCGGTGTTCAACTGAAGAGGGCAGATGTTAGAAGGTTGTGTAGGGTTGTATAAGTTCAGGCGCGAGTTTCGAAAACTGAACAAATACATTAACTTCCAATAAATTACAAGGATGTTTTATGATCGTAATCCGTCTCCCGCTTTCAAAAGGAACTGCAGTGACTTGCAAAATATATTTTGGTATGGGGAAGTAGGTAAAATTTAACAAATATATTTTCAGAATATATCAGTGAATAATAACATTTCTAAGACCGTTCTTATTCTATTCTATACGGTATTAGTTTCATAACTTTTCTTTCAATTTCTTTTTCTTCGCTCCGACACAGATAGGTCTCATGGCGACGATAGGATAGAAAAGAGCTAGGAGTGGGAAGGAAGCAGAGCCAGCATTTGTCTGGTGTGAAATAGGAAACCACAGTAAACCATCTTCAGGCCTGCCGACGGTGGGGCTCGAACCCACTGTCTCCCGGATGCAAGCTCACAACTGCGCGACCCTAACCGAACGGCCAACTCGCCCGGCAAACTGTAAATAAATGAAGGTCGTATCTTTAATAATTTGTTCATAATGTTGTTTTGTAGACCATGGAATTAGATATAAACACTATCCATGACCAATGTAAACAAGCAATGGCGTCCACTGGTAAGCTAATTTCAGGAGGAAACACTGAATATGATAAAAATATACGTAATGAATATTTGTATACAAACAATCATGAAGCTTTAAAATTTTAATTACCTGTATGTTCAATTTTTTTAGAAAGGTATACTACGTTGAAAAGGTTATTAAGGGTTCATTCATTTATGAAATAAGACTTCAGTTTTAAACTGGAAAAATAACAGCCAGATATATCAAAGCAGCTCTTTTATATTTCTATTACCTTATAAGGATCACTAAAGCACGGTATACCGTGTATATACAGTGAATCGCTGGGATGTAAAACAAGTTGTAGAAAAAAGGCACAATAGTATAAGTTAGTAACAAATTAAGAGCCCATTACTGATAACAATATACAAAACATTGGAGGTTTCCGTTGATTTCCCGAAGGGTAATTAAGAATGATTCTTATAAAATACCATCATAAAACTTCCTATTTTCTAAACATCTTCTTTCTTAATTTGTTTACCCTCCAGTGTCGGCTTTTCCTTCGGACTCAGCGAGGGATTCCACCTCTACCGCCTCAAGGGAAGTGTCCTGGAGCGTGAGACACTGGGTCGGGGATACAACTGGGGAGAATGACCAGTACCTCGCCCAGGCGGCCTCAGCCTGCTATGCTGAACAGTGACCTTGTGGGGGGGGGGATGGAAAGATTAGAAGGGATAGACAAGGAAGAGGGAAGGAAGCGGCCGTGGCTTTAAGTTAGGTACCATCGCGGCATTTGCCTGGAGGAAAAGTGGGAAACCATGGAAAACCACTTCGAGGGTGGCTGAGGTGGGAATCGAACCCTACTCTACTCAGTTGACCTCCCGAGGCTGAGTGGACCCCGTTCCAGCCCTCGTACCACTTTTCAAATTTCGTGGCAGAGCCGGGAATCGAACTCGGGCCTCCGGGGGTGGCAGCTAATCACGCTAACCACTACACCACAGAGGCGGACAATTTCTAAACATACAAGTAGAAAATACATAAAAAGTCAGTAATATAGTTGACTGAATAGAGAAATCTAATGAATTGGAAGCATTATAGCCCACTTTCTGGAAATAACTAAGAATGGAAATGTCCGGCCCCCAGGTGTAGGGGCAACGCGTCCGCCCGTCACCCGTCGGCCCCGTTTTCGATTCCCGCCTGGGTCAGGGGTTTTTAATTGTAATGATTAATATCCCTGGCCTGAGGACTGGCTATTTGTGACGTCCTTAATTTTCCTTTCCTCACACACAACATTCCACGCTACCGCCACTCCAATTTACACGCAGGTTCATATAATATGGTATCAGTAGGGGGCAAAAGATCCGCATGGGTCGACGCCCAGAACAAATAGCATTAAAAAAGGAATGGAAATTCAGGAAGGTATTGACAACCTTTTTTAATTCACGAACCCATGTCACATGATACACATTGAAAATGAAAACCTACAACCTGTTTTCCAGTCATTGACCGGGTCAGGGATGTAATGAATGAATCATATATAGGCTATTAGTACGATGGGGTCGCCACTCCCAAAGTGATTTATTAATGACTGATAGATGCTATGAAATCAGAATGGAGAGTGTTGCTGGAATGAAAGATGACAGGGAAAACCGGAGTACCCGGAGAAAACCTGTTCTGCCTCCGCTTTGTCCAGCACAAATCTCACATGGAGTGACCGGGATTTGAACCATGGTATCCAGCGGTGAGAGGCAGATGCGCTGCCGTCTGAGCCACGGAGGCTTTCACATGATACACATTAATAGAATAAAATAGTAATTAATACAGTATATACCGGGCGAGTTGGCCGTGCAGTTAGGAGCGCGCAGCTGTGAGCTTGCATCCGGGAGATAGTGGTTTCGAAACCCACTGTCGGCAGCTTGAAGATGGTTTTCCGTAGTTTCCCATTTTCACACCAGACAAATGCTGGTGCTGCACCCTAATTAAGGCCACGGCCGCTTCCTTCCCACTCCTAGCCCTTTCCTGTCCCATTGTCGCACAGTAACGTCTCCCGCACGTTTTTAAATCGGGCTTGCCGGAACTACTCGAGCACGTGTTGGCTATAATCGCTTGCAGTGCTTGCAGTGGCGGGACCACAAACTACCGTGCTATAATGGCTGAGTCTTCACACTTGGTCTTATATTCGCCATGGTTCTACTACGAACACGTGAAAACAGCCAGTCCCAATAACTCATCACTTCACAGAATATGCATTAAGTATAACATAATGGCCGTGAACAATATGGAGATAAATTTCGGCTGCAGCAAGCAAACATTTTTCCATCAGCTCATGTTCAGGGTTTAGGCACTAAAAAGGCTCAAATTTGATCGATTATACAGGGTGTAGCAAAACTCGACGGCAAAAATTTAGGAATGGATTCCTCACATAGACAGAAGAAAAAACGTTTATAACAGCATGGGTCCAGAGACATGTACTTACAGTTTTATTCAAACTTTTGTACATTTACACCGTACGTCTGTAACGGCAGCTGAAACACTTTGAGCATGTATCAGAGGAAATATTCAAAGTGACGACCTTCAGCACGAATACAAACCTCCGCTCGTCGTCGCATGGAGTTACGCACGCGATCAAAAATGCCTGGTGTAGTACGTACTGCCTGAGAGGTTGTCACAATGCGCTCACATAAAGTTGCTTCATCAGGAACAGGCGTCGCATACACGAGAAACTTAACGTGTCCCCACAGGTAAAAGTCCAGGGGTTCAAATCAGGAGAGCGTGGTGGTGGCCAAGCAATCGGTCCTCCTCAACCTATCCAGTGCTCAGGACAAAGGGTATTCAGGTAGCCGCGGGCAGCAGACTGCAATGTGCGGGAGCATTATCTTGCATGAAAAACATTTGTCGACAGGATGCAAGTGGCATGTCTTCCAAGTAATCAGGCAATGCAGTACGCAAGAAATTCGTGTAGTTCTGTCCAGTAAACCTATTCGAAAGATCGTAGGGTCCCAACAAGGAATCACCAACAATGCCTGCCCAGATGTTAATGGCGAACCTCTGTTGATGAGACGATTGGATGATTGCAAGAGGACATATAAATTATTACTAAAATTTAAAAAAAAATATCGAGCTCTATAGCCGCAGTCGCTTAAGTGCGGCCAGTATCCAGTATTCGCGAGATAGTGGGCTCGAACCCCACTGTCGGCAACCCTGGAGATGGTTTTCTGTGATTTCCCATTTTCACACCAGGCAAATGCCGGGGCTGTACCTTAATTAAGGCCACGGCCGCTTCCTTCCCACTCCTAGCTCGTTCCTGTCCCGTCGTCGCCATAAGAACTATTTGTGTCGGTGCGACGTAAAACAATGTGTAAAAAAATATTTGTATCACAAAGTTTGAACAAATGTGTAAGTATACGTTTCCGGGCCAATGTTGTCATAACATCTTTTTCTTCTCTCTGTGTGAGGAATCCATTCCTAAAATTTTGCCGTCGAGTTTTGGTACAGTCTGTATAGTAATTAAGTTAGTAGTGATTATTACACGATTTTGTTACCATCCTTGCCATCATTATGTTCATTTAGTCATTTCTCAGTACCATTAACCCAACCGGGAGAGTTGGCCGTGCGTTGCAGCTGTGAGCTTGCGTCCGGGAGATGGTGGATTAGAAACCCACTGTCGGCAGCCATGAAGATGTTTTTCCTTGGTTTCCCATTTTCACACCAGGCAAACGCTGGGGCTGTACCATAATTAAGGTCACGGACAGTTCCTTCTCACTCCTAGGCCTTTTCTATCCCATCGTCGCCATAAGACCTGTCTGTGCCGGTGCGACGTAAAGCCAATTGTAATTAAACCTAATCTCACTATTATGATCATCATCATTAATACAATTATTTAGTATATGTTCTGCTGTATTTTAAATTTATTAAGTGTGCTGTAATTGGAGAAGCCTCCGTGGTTCAGGCGGCAGCGCGCTGACCTCTCACCCTAGGTTTCATGGTTCAAATACCGGTCATTCCATGTGAGATTTGTGCTGGACAAAGTGGAGGCGAGACAGTTTTCTCCCCGGGTACTCCGGTTTTCCTATCATCTTTCATTCCAGCAACACTCTCCAATATAATTTCATTTCATCTGTCAGTCATTAATTATTGCCAAAGAGGAGTGCGACAGGCTCCGGCAAACAGGCTGTGGATTTTCATTTTCACTGTAATTGGAGACATGTTCTCTGTTGTAGGCCCTTGTTCTTGTTGTTCTTGCCCTTCAGACAAGCAAGCCAATGTTGAAAGTATCCTAGAGATATGAGCTACGAATTTTAGGTAAATAAAATATAATAAAATATGAGAATATATTCTTTGTTTATTCCTAAAAATTACAATCCTCTTCAAATGATTGTTAGCCGGTCAATTAGATTAACAGTTGTTTGTCTTTTGTACCACTACGAGCGCTAATGTGAGTCAATGCAGAGTTTCATTTAAGCCTTTATGACTACATTCGATGTAAACATTTTTTCAAAAATCAAAGAACACCTGAGGGCATTGAACCAAGGAACACATTACGGAAATTGTTATATTAATATGGCTAGGATTTGAATTAAAAAAAATAAAAAACGAGTAAGGAAACAAGCGATTTTAGGCTGTATTTAGGCCGGAGGTGATTTTTGAAATTTATTTTTGATAGAGCTATGCATGACTCACAATTTGATACCTTGCCGGGCCCTTTAGCCCTTCACTTTTTGGCACAATTGAGAAATTGCTTAATTTTACGTTTTTCATAGTATTTCTGCCAAGAAATGTTTTCAACGTTAACATTTAAAAAAATATGTATTTCGAGCTTCGAATCCATACGCTTACAGTGGCTGTCCAATGTAAAGTGCAGTAGACGGAGTGTAATTATCATTGTTGGGTGTTGGCTGTCGCAGATAGTCAAGAGTAGAGTGTTGTTGTTCTCGCGGATCCAGGGACTGAGGATAGCTGATGCCTGAAAGCCAGGCACGTCAATGATAGTAACAATTTGTTCTAGTTGATAGCAGAAGACACCATGTCTCATAAGGAATAGATCTGGGTATTGTTTTTCTTTTGCACCGAGTGACCTGGCCGGGTGGTTAGGTGCCCACAGTTGTGAGCTTGCATCCGGGAGATAGTGGGTTCGAACCCCATTGTCGGCAGCCCTAAAGATGGTTTTCCGTGGTTTCCCAATTTCACACCAGGCAAATGCTGGGGCTGCACCTTAATTAAGGCCATGGGTACTTCATTACCATTCCTAGGCAAATTGTAAAATAAAAATAGTTTCACGTCGCACCAGACAGGTGTTACGGCAACGACGAGTGTCTGCTGTAAATCACGAGTCTTTGTCTAAAATGATGCCTTCAGTTCGTTTGGTGTTCGTCTCCTGTGCTGAGGGTGGAAAGGAGGCGACCAGCATTTGTCTGGTGTAAAATTGAGAAACCACGGAAAATCATCTTCAGAGATGCTCATGGCAGAGCTCTAAGACAATCTCTCGAGCCCAAACTGACAGCTACGTGACGCAAACCGCACATCCTGCTTACATTGGCATAGCCAAGGTATGTAGAATTCAAGGTAGGGATCACGGGAGAGATGCGCAGTAGCAAAGCAAAGCTGTGACGTCACGCAGGACCCTCGCGTTGAAGCTGCCCTGAATGAGGTAGAGGTAGTTCGAATAAGAATCGCTGTGCACGCGGAAGCAAGGAGCTAATATTGCACGATAGTAACATATCTGTGGTGTATAAGAAACCGTGTGTGTTTATTTTATGTGATAAAACGTAAAAAAGCAGTAATAGTGTACACTTTTCAGTATGGTTTGTTGTGCCAATGCAGGCTGCACAAATCATAGCAGGCACGCGAAGGAACGAAACATACACTGTCATGTATTCTCTAAAACCACTGACCTAAATAAATGGTGGCAGTAATCAAGATATTATTGAAAGCTATCTTTCTCAGCTTCGAGGTTCGGAAGAATTTGTGACCATACTCTTCCCACAGCTGTGATGCAAATGGTGAAATCATTGCTTCTCAGCCTCAATGCTTTAAGTAGGGCCCCATATTCACAGACGCGATAAGAAACTCCAACGGTTCTCCGGAAGATTATGAAACATTACGTCCAAATACGTTATATGCTACTGATGAAGTCGATCAAAACTCGGATGACGTGTGCCAGTCTAAGGCCAGCGTTGAGCCCACAACATTCTATTCTTTAACCGAGGATGCGCAAGGGCTCGTTAAAGCCCTTGAAGAGCTGGTGGAACAGCTCGAGGACAGTCGTGAAACCAAGGGTCGTGATGAGCTGCTTTAAGACTTCACTGGCTATATAGCTTTTAGGGTAAGGAAGAACCTCGATATAGAAAGCGATTATGGAGGGAAAACAGGTCAACCTACAAGGGGTGGAAATTAGATTTCAAAGACGTCTAGAGACAGTTTGATGCAGCCTACAGAGAGATGGTACACCACAGTAGTGCGGATGGGAAAACAGTTCTGTTCTAACATCCATCATCACAAACGTTACGGATATCCTGAAGAAGAAATTCCCCGAAATTTGTGAGTTGGCAAGTTTCTTCGTGAGTAGCCGTTCTTTTATTCCAACTAACGCTTTAAACAAAAGTAAGACATTCAATAGACGAGGTTTCAGTTAATACAATACCGAAAAAGAAAGAAGAAAAGCAAAGAAATTCCACTGATGCTATAGATAAGTGTGTTTGAAGACCTTATTTAAATATCAGCATTATTCTTTGTGTATAACGCACCTGTTATTTTTTTATGAAAGGCTGTTTATTATGTCGTATGTGAAACCAGTGCTAAGAATGTTGATATGCAGGCTCATTAATTTATATAGCCTATCTAATGTTAACGTGGAATTTGTAAGTTCCTGGCACTTGGAGGAGAACATTTACTCTAGTGTTTGTGTTGTGGACAGTGTATAGTGCTTCCTAATATTGTTTGTAACAAGGGCATACTTCGTGCAGTCATCAAGCTTTAATGTTCGAGTGTCTAACAATTAGAGCCCTCTTGTTATTGTTATCATAGATGTTGAGAACATGAACATTCCACTGCGACCACATTCTTAGCATTGCTATAACCTTTTATACAGATCGAAATACTTCAGAAACGCTGCTTGATTCACACTGTATTTGATCTCCTAGTATTACTCTACTGTAATAGTGAAGTGGAATGCCTTTTCTGTGGTGATTTTAAAATATTAATGAAAATATTGATGAAGTTCTCAATTTGTGACTTAAACAGTATAGCTCACAGCTGTGTATTACTTCATACAGAAGACAAGGCGCTGAGGGTTCTCGATGACGTCATCGATGGCCAAGTGCGATGGGGAGACCTGTGCTTGATCCCTACCTCTTCCTCTAACTACCTTGGGCATAGCAACGAAATTATATGAGAACGTAAAAGGCAAGACATTGCACGATAAGTAAAGAATAAGAATTGAACATACAGTACGTAACAATTAAAAATTACTTACAAGCACAGAGGAGAGTGTAACATAATCTTTTGCTCGCAAAATCCGAACCACTAAGCTGCATATTATCTCATTTTAAAGTTGTCAGTGGGTCACGGGTTCGATTCCAGGGCAGGTCGGTGATTTTAATCTTAGTCGATTATTTCGCTTGGCCCGAGTGCTTGTGCTGTTCCCAATTTTCCAGCAACTCATACACGACACACATCATCATCCACCATCACAATAAAATACAGTTTTCCACACACGGCAGACTCCACCCACCCTCGTCGGAGGGTCTGCCCTACAAGGTGTGCACCAGGTTTGCAATACCCATACGAAATTGTTGTTATTACCATTTCAAAACCTCCGTGTTTTAGATGTAGACGCCTTTAAGAGGTGTAACTCCCATGATGACAGATTTTGTTTTGTCTGTCCTAATGTCTTACATGTTTCGTCGTTATTGGTAATACAAATAATGTACTTGATTCTACCTAATAGCTGAGTCAGTTGATGGAGTCGAGATACACCTCTGAATAACTATACATAAATTGTTACTGGAATTACATTCACAGGGGAACCCAGAGACCTCCGAGAAGACGTGTCCAGTCTAAGCTTTGTCCAGTACTAACTTTACATGGAGACACCAAGGATCAAAGACCGGGAGGCAACAGTGAAAGTTCGTGACTAACCACCTGATCCACGAAGAGGTTCTTAAACGAGTGAGTTGGCCGTGCGGTTAGGGTTGCCTAGCTGTGAGCTCGCATTCGGGAGATGGTAGGTTGGAATCCCATCGTTGGCAGCCCCGAAGATGGTTTTCCATGGTTTTCCATTTTCACACCAGGCAAATGCTGGGTCTGTACCTTAATTAAGGCTACGGTCGCTACCTTCCCATTCCTAGCTCTTTCCCATCCTTGCGTCGCTGAAGACATTCGATATGTTAGTGCGGCGTTAAACCAATAGAAAAAGAGAGATTCTTATTGATCATACGATCCATGAAGATACCTTTATTGGTCATATGATCCACGAAGATGCCGTTGTTAGTCATACGATCCACGAAGATGCCATTGTTTTTCACATAATACACGAAGACGCCGTTGTTGGTCAAATAATCCACGAAGACGGCATTGTTGGTAATATGATTCATGAAGATGCCATTGTTGGTCATATGATCCATGAAGATACCGTTGCTGGTCATATGATTCACGAAGATACCGTTGCTGGTCATATGATCCATGAAGAGGTAGCTGTTAGTCATATGATCCATTAGACTGTTGTCGTTGTTAGTCATATGATCCATTAGACTGTTGTCGTTGTTAGTCATATGATCCATTAGGCTGTTGTCGTTGTTAGTGATATGATCCATTAAACTGTTGTTGATTATATGACCAACAATGGTATCTTCGTGGATCATATAATCAACTAGGAGACTACCGTTGTCCATACAATCCACGAAGGGTCCGTTGTTGGTCGTATGATCCACTAAGGGGTGCTTGTTGGCCATACGATACGTGAACAGACCACTGTTTTTTTATTTGATCATCGAAGAGGCCATTGCTGGTAGCATGACTCCGGAAGGTAGGATTTCCTTTTGGCCATTTCAGACAATGCGGATATTACAGGGGGAATTCGACAAAGGTTGAATTTTAAACTGTTGAGTCATATACAATGAAGTGTGCAGTGACTGGTGCAACCTCGTACAAGAGTTGACTACTCCTCGAATCCTCTGCCATTCGCTTTAGAGCAGGACGTGGCACAAGTAACGAGCGATACATACGTTTGTGATATGATAGAAAAAGTCAACACAACGCTGTGAATAGTCATATTATGTTCGCTGCAACTCATCTCGAAATCCTTGGTTCGATTACTATGTAGCAGCTGTGTACTATTAACGTGATAGAAATGTTGTTTTATAGTGAAATAAATTGAGAGTTCTGAAGAGAGTGATGTTTACATGTCTGCTGGTTATAGCCTCCTCGGGAGAGAGTAAGGGATATGGAAACGCAAGTGAAACAGTGGAGAAGTATACTTATATTTCTCCCATCTTAAGGACACAAGTTCTTGCATGTGCTGTTGTCCAGCCATGTAAGTTGGCATGTTCAAGAAAACACCTGGTTACTAATTTTTATTCGTCGGTGATAGTCAAGCAAGACGTAAAACGATGTAATATTTAAAGAAAGTACAGCAGAACACTTAGAAGGATCCAGTACGCAGTTAAGTATAATAATACTGTCTGTGTTGTAACCAAGGTTGAAGTTTACAGAACACAACTTTATTTGCTTCACTTTATAATATTTACACAAATAACTGAAATTTATTTTGAAGCAAAAAGGAATATTGAATCTTGAGAAAAGTCTGTCTTTATACAATATGTACAGGTTTGCAGTCTTTATATACACTTCTATCTTGAAAAGATAGTCTTTGTGAATTGACACTTTGATAGTCGAGAACTATCTGGCACACTAACATAAATGTTCATGAGAGTCCTTGTTTGTTGAAGTGCCTGAATTCCTAAAAAGCAAGTTCAATTGATTGAAGAAATTCCACCTAGCGAAACTAAGGTAGCTTGCATAAATTAGGGAATGAAAATGGCATGTAAAAGAATTACGGAACTTAGGCAGCGGAAACAGGTAAGGGAGCGGTGACCAGAGGTGAAACCTCGTACTGCCAGAAATTCAGTCCACCTGGTCGAAGCACATTTTCAAGAGGAGTAGCCTCCGTGCTCGACGTAGGGTGTATTCTGGAGCTGGAAACCGGGGCAAGTGGGCAAGTGAGCAGGCAGGGAGCTCCTATTTATAGTACACTCGATGGTCAGGCACGCGCACTGAGGGCTGCGCGTCGAAGCTAGCAGAATGATACACAGGCGCGCGTGCAGCTGGCTGGCGGAGCGAGAAGGTAGCGCCGGACATACAACACCCTCCCCTCCTAAATACGCCGGTACGGCGTGAAACGGCGGCGGCGCTGGCGGCGACTGCGATGCTGGGGCGGAGCTGCTGATATTTCCGTTGTATTGTCCGGAGCTGGAACTGGGCGGAGTGGCGCTGTCTCGTCCTGAAAGGAACCCATTGTTATTAAATGATCTAAAGCGCGTTCAGCAATAGATTTATCTGGTTTAGCAATAGCATCAATAGCTGGACAGGGGCGGTAGCGCAGACGTATCTGATCTTGATGGCGGCAGATACGTTTCTCCGTAGTCTGTATCTCGTAGAGACGATGACCCAAAGATCTGCAGATGACTCCAGGTATCCAGAGTGGGTTGGATTTGAATGTCCTGGTGTAGACCTTGTCGTTGAGGGAGAACTTCGTTGGTGAGGTCTTATGCTGGGCCGGAAGAGGCTGTAACAGAGAAAGTAAAGTTCTGTGAGGTCGTCCATGGAGCTTCTGTGCAGGAGTGATATTATCAGCGCCGGGTAGAGTTCTGTAGTTGTTTAAGAGTTGGAGCAAGGCTTGGTCTTTAGTTAAGCCTGAAGAGACAGCTTTCTTCATACTTCTTTTAAATGTTTGTACGAAGCGTTCAGCTTCACCATTAGATTGAGGGTGAAAAGGTGGTGCTAGGATATGACGAATGCCATTATGTGTACAAAAGTTCTGAAAAGCAGTAGCTGTAAATTGAGGTCCGTTGTCCGAAATGAGTACTTGAGGTAAACCTTCTGTAGTAAAGATTTTCTGGAGAGCACGAATGGTAGCTTCGGTTGTAGTAGTCGAATGCATATCCACTACATATGGAAAGTTTGACAGTGAATCGATGACTATTAACCACATGGAATTGAGGAAAGGACCTGCGAAATCGATGTGAACTCGTTCCCATGGAGTAGTAGCAGGAGGCCATGAAGCAAGATCAGAAGACGGGGCGTTCTGATTCGTTTGGCATTGCTCACAATGACGTATTAGCTTTTCGATGGCGGCATCAATACCTGGCCAGTAGCAGTGTTGACGTGCGAGTTGCTTTGTTCTGGAGATACCCCAATGGCTTTGGTGTAATAATTCGAGAACTTGTTTCTGTAGGCTAAGTGGGATAACCACTCGGAAGATGGTGCCTGCTTCTAGTAGTACAACTCCGGCACGAGTCGTGAGACGATGCTGCATACGATGATAAGGTGCCAGGTGGGCAGGAAGTGTTCTCTGAAGAGGCCAACCGTTGCGGATGTAAGTACGTACAGTAGCAAGTGTACTGTCCTTATCCGTAGCTTTAGCTATGCAGGTAGCATCAATAGGAAAACTGGATACAGTATCTTCAAGTTCTATGTCCAACTGAAGACATTCAGATTCTTGAGAATCGAAGGCAGTATCAGGACCAACGGGTAAGCGGGAGAGGGCATCAGCATTACAATGCTGGGATGTGGCTCGATATACAATCTGATAGGAATAATCAGAAAGGAACATGGACCATCTTTGAAGCTTTCTGAGGGAATTCTCTGGGATCTTATTACCAGGATGGAATAAGTGTACGAGAGGCTTATGATCGGTAATGATCAGGAAATGGTTGCCATAAAGATATTCATTGAAACGGCGAATACCAAAGATGATGGCTAAAGCTTCTTTCTCTATCTGTGAGTATCGACGTTGATGGTCATTAAGTGTTTTCGAAGCGAAGGCGATGGGGCGTTCTTGTCCATGACTATCCTTCTGGGAGAGAACGGCACCGACACCATAGTCTGAAGCGTCAGTAGCTAGCGTGATGATCTTGTCGGGCTGAAAATGAGTGAGTTGTATAGCTTGAATTAAGGCGTTGTTGATTGTTTTCCATGCCTGTTGGCATTGCGGAGTCCACTGAAACTTAACACCTTTTTTTACGTAGAGCGTTTAATGGAGCTGCCACTGTAGCGAAGCGTGGAATGAACTTATTATAATAGTTCGCTTTGCCTATGAAGGACTGAAGCTGCTTGAGGTTCTGCGGTGCTGGCATGTTTACTATCGCGGAGACATTCTGCATACTAGGACGAATTCCATTCTTATCAAGTATATGTCCGAGGTAGTGAACTTGAGGCTGAAAGAAGGTACATTTAGCGAGATTCGCTCGTAGGCCATTGTCTTTCAATTTCTGGAGAAGAAGGCGGAGATTGGTTAGATGTTCCTGATGATCTTTTCCAGTAACAAGAATATCATCCAGGTAGTTAGCACAACCGGGAATTGAGGCGGTGAGTTGAGCCAAATAGCGCTGAAAAATAGCCGCTGAGGATGAAACACCAAATGGGAGCCGCTGGAGCTGGAGCAGTCCGAGAGGAGTGTTGAGTGTGAGAAATTTCTTAGATTCTTCGTCTAAAAGTAGCTGGAGATATGCTTCTTTAAGATCAACTCGAGAGAAGAATTGTCCACCAGAGAGACGACGGAATAAGTCTTCTGGACGTGGAATAGGAAAGATGTCGGTTTCGAGTTGTGCGTTGACTGTAGATCGAAAATCGCCACAAAGTCGAACATTACCATCAGGTTTCTTGATTACCACGAGTGGAGTAGCCCATTGACTAGAAGTAACTGGTACGACAATTCCAGTTTGTATCCATCTTTCTAATTCTTTCGTGACCTGGTCTTGAAGTGCGAGGGGTACTGGCCGTGCTTTGAGGAAGCGAGGCGTAGCTCCGGATGTCAGCTGTATGTGAGCTGTATAGTCTTTTGCTGTTCCGAGCTGAGAGTCGAAGACTTCAGGAAACTGCGCTAGGAGAGCGGTAACGTCAGAAGTAGGATGCAATGTAGATACGACGTTAATGTTGTCATGTATCTGGAAACCAAATAAGTTAAATAGATCCATGCCCATAATGTTTGATGCAGTGTAGTTGTTAACTACGAGAAGAGGAATGGCCTTCTGAATTCCTTTATAACTAGCCTGAAGCTTAATTTGACCTTTGATGTCAATTTTCTTCTTGTTAAATGTCACGAGCTGGATGTCAGCTGGAGAGCATGAAGGTGAACCTAAGTCGTGGTAGGTAGTCAGGGTAATAATAGAGACAGGTGATCCAGTGTCTAATTGAAAATCGACAGATCTATCAGAGAATGAGAGAGGAATGATGATTTTGTGAGAATCCTTTGTGGGAAGAATAAGATTGATCTGATCAACTTCCATGTCTTGGCGGGGCTGTATATGCTTCCGGCGCGCTGCAGTAGTCTTAGCAGGGCGGAGCGAACTTTGACAGACAGTCTGAATGTGTCCAAGTTTATTACATCGTTGACAAGTAGCTTTGAAAAAACGACAGTCACGACGTTCATGATGCTTGAAACAACCTCGGCAGGAAGGCAGGAGCTTCGAGGTGCTTCTAGAATTGGGCTTCCGTGTAGCATTACGAGAGGGAACCTGGCGAGAATGCTTGGTGGAGAGCGCCTTATCCGTACGGTTCACTGTAGCAGAAGACTTGCGGGCCTGAGGTGAGACTTGTGCAACTTCGTGTGGAGAAGCTATGGCTGCGGCAGTCTTGGTAGTAAGCTCATAAATCGTAGCAATACGCTGGACGTCTTCTAAAGAAGGGTTACTGTGCTTGACAGCGTCAAAACGTATTTTGTCTTCAGGAGTATGTAAAATTATCATGTCCCGAATGAGAGAATCAGTGTAGGATGAACCACAACCGTCCTTGGAGCAGATGAACTGGCAGGGTTTAGCTAGACCACGCAATTCAGTTATCCATTCAGTATGTGTCTGATGGGGTTGCTTTCTGCTCTGAAAAAATTTATAGCGAGCAGCCACTATGTGAGGAGCTTTGGCATAGTGTTCCGTGAGACGGGCTAAGAGCTGCGTGAAGGGTACCTCAGATAAGTGTTCTTCTGGACTTAATTTACGTAGTAATTCACACGTAGCATTGCCAACCGAACTAAGAAATAGTGCGCGGCGGCGTTGATCATCTGTGACAGAATGGCAGATGAAATGCTGTTGCAAGCGGGCTAAATAAACTGACCAGTCTTCCTTAGCCGGATCAAAAGCAGAGAACGGAGGAATAGCTGATGGCTGTGTAGAGACAGAAATAGCTTGAATAGCCTGAATTAATGCTGCCTGTTGTTGTTGCATAAACTGTTGTTGTTGCTGCTGTAAGGCTTGGAAGACCGTAGCGAGTTGTTCCGCAGTAGCCATTGCGAGATGCGTGCAAGAAATAGTAAGGTAAGCTGTGTGTCAGAACTGGTTGGAGTGTCGTTGTTATGTAGCACGTCGCCGTAGAGTTGACAACTGGGCCCGTTGAATTGTAGTGTTGGCTTCGTGTGTACCTCGTCGCTATAGAGTTGGCAACTGGGACGAAGAATTGTAGTTTGTTGCTTGTTTACCTCGTCGCTATAGAGTTGTCGACTGGGGCCGAGGAATTGTAGTGTCGCGTTTTTACCTCGTCGCCATAGAGTTGGCTGACGGAGCGAGAAGTGAGCGCCGGACATACAACAGTCTGTACAAAGTGTTGCAAAACTGTCTACAGTATACCTAGGGACATATTAAACAATCAGGGTTATATTGGTAGAATCAGCACTGAGCAGTGCGGGAAGTGAAAATGAAAATAGTGAGCGCTGGTAAGAAAAATACGGTTATTGAGCGTATTCAGACTCGCCCTACTGTAACGGGTAGCTATAGCCGCGCTGTGAATACCCGGACTTTCATAAACATCTCCCTGTCTATCTTAATGGTATTTCACTGCATGATCTGCGTTTAGACTGTATCAATGAAAAATACCTTTTAACTGAACCATTAATGAAGCATTACTATAGAAACATGTTTTGCACACAGTTTAGTGTTGGACTTGAGCTTCCAATTGCAGTTGATTTACCGAAATCCAAGCCGACGCTAAAATGAACCAGCTGTATACAAGACTACAAATGAAAAATATGGAACCAATGTTGTACTACTGAACGCCAAAATCGGATCATGGAAATTAGCGAGCTGTTTGTAACATTGTGTTCTGATTTTGAACAATACCATATAGGAGATGGTAATGATCAGTGACCACTCCGCTGGATAGTGTGTGATAAGGGAAAAAATGATAATGACATGGTTGTTGGATGTCTTCAAATGGAAAAGCATAGTTTCACGATCCCTGGACATTCGCATCTACCCTGTGACAGGGCCTACGGCCTTACAGAGATAAAAGTGTACTTCATAAAGAAAAACTGCTATACTAAAGTATTCACTGTTGCCGAACTCAGATCTTCTGTTGTAAAGGATTGAAATGTATTGGAGAAGCTGTTACCAACACGATGCTTAACTAGAGCCAAATTCAAGAATTGGGAGATCTTCTAATGTTCAGAATACTATAAGCAAGGGTTTTCCATATTTCCAATCATCCAGACTGCGAGTATAGCGGTTTGATGAAGATCTGTCTTTTAAAAAGAGGGAGGAGGCACGAACTACGAGTATAACGGTGAGAAATTCAATTTTACAATACAAAATATTCGTACCGGGCGAGTTGGCCGTGCGGTCAGGGGCGCGCTGATGTGAGCTTGCATCCGGGAGATAGTGGGTTCGAATCCCACTGTCGGCAGCCCTGAAGATGGTTTTCCATGGTTTCCCATTTTCACACACGTCAAATTCTGGGGCTGTACCTTAATTAAAGCCACGGCCGATTCCTTCCAACTCCTAGGCCTTTCCTCTCGCATCGTCGCCATAAGACCTATCTGTGTCGGTGCGACGTGAAGTCACTAGCAAAGCAAAAATAACTAAGTCAGAAGTATGCTACGCATTTACACTTAACATGGCTAATTATTATTCAACCAAGTAGTTTTACGTCGCACCGACACAGATAGGTCTTATGGCGACGATAGGACAGGAAAGGGCTAGGAATGGGAAGGAAGCGACCGTGGCCTTAATTAAGGTACAGCCTGGTGTGAAAATGGGAAACCACGGAAAACCATCTTCAGGGCTGCCGACAGTGGGGTTCGAACACACTATCTTCCGAATACTGCATACTGTAATTGTTATTGTATTGCCGTAAAAATAAAGTGACAGTGGACTTACGTTTATATGGCTCTAAGTTTCATAAAATGTATAAAATGTGACTTACGTTGGTTTGGCTCTCAGGTACAGGATTTCCGTGTTCCATTCACGTACGTAAACTGAGATTAGAACTCGCCCTTGATATCCGGAATAACAGGAACTGACGATAATGGTACATATACTGACTCTCTTATTTTGAGAGTTGTTCCTATGATCCACTTACTTTTTCCCAGGTTGCACTTGGCAGATAATTCAGACGACGTTTAATGATGAGTTGTACTGATTGCCAGAAACGCTGCAGTTACTGCATGTTCCAGGCGTCCTCTACTTGACCAGTAGCCTTCACTTGGAGCGTGGAATGTGACCACGCTTAAGATACTATAAGTTGTTTATTGTAAAGCAGCATCGTAACTCAGAGCGGCATTTGAATTGAAAACATCTTACGCAAGTGACTTGAGTGCAGTGGCAGAAGATAAAAGAACCTCCACAACAGGATTTCCATTTACAACTCAATTTCTAGGATGTAATTCATCCCACAGACAATCTTTTTTTTTTTTCTTTTTTTTTTTTTAGAGCTTGCTTTACGTCACACCAACACAGCTAGGAGCGGGAGGGAGGCAGCCGTAGCCTTAAGCAAGGTACAGCTAAAGCATTTGCCTGGTGTGATAATGCGAAACCACAGAAAACAATCTCAGGGCTGCCCATGGTATGATACGAACCCACTATCTCCTGAATACAAGCTCACAGGTGCGCGAACCTAAACGCACGGCCAACTCACTTGGTCGTCTGAATTGTATATGCATTCGATAATGTTCAACTACTGTAATGCATGTCGACGAAATACTGATTTAAAAAAAAGGGGAAATACACGTTTTGAACAGACATTCCTCAATTGGCCTGCGCTGAAGCCATTAAAACTCTAAATAAATTGAAAACAATTAAACACACAAAAGCAACGGGGAAGCTCGGCGTACGAGCGTCACCTGAACCAACGCCACTGAGGTCTACGTAACAGGAATTGTAGAAAATATAAGTTATAATCTTCTATACCTGGTGCATTTGTACCTTATGAGATATTTAAGAAATTATATTTTCATTGCGAACGGCGAGCGGCGCTGATGTGAGAATATTGTTCAGTCGTCGTAGTAACGAACTAGTTAACGATGTTGGTGGTTGATGACGTCATGATTGTAAGTTTCAAAAGTGCGTGGCCATTAGCACCTACTTCTCAGGAAGATAATGAAGATATTTATTAAAATGGTTATTGGTTTTAAGTCCCGCTAAATACTTTTACGGTTTTCAGAAACGCAGAGGTGCCGGAATTTAGTCCCGCAGGAGTTCTTTTACGTAACTGTGATTCTACCGACACGAGGCTGACTTACTTGGGCACTCGAAACCAACTTTCAACCTATTAGGTCGTGTTACGCACATTTAGTACTTGTTGAAGAGATGTTAAGTCATCATCATCATCATCTGTTTACCCTCCAGGTTCGGTTTTTCCCTCGGACTTAGCGAGGGATCCCACCTCTACCGCCTAAAGGACAGTGTCCTGGAGCTTCAGACTCTTGGTCGGGGGATACAACTGGGGAATATGACCAGTACCTCGGCCAGGCGGCCTCACCTGCTATGCTGAACAGGGGCCTTGTGGAGGGATGGGAAGATTGGAAGGGATAGGCAAGGAAGATGGAAGGAAGCGGCCGTGGCCTTAAGTTAGGTTCCATCCCGGCATTCGCAAGGAGGAGAAGTGGGAAACCACGGAAAACCACTTCCAGGATGGCTGAGGTGGGAATCGAACCCACCTCTACTCAGTTGACCTCCCGAGGCTGAGTGGACCCCGTTCCAGCCCTCGTACCACTTTTCAAATTTCGTGGCAGAGCCGGGAATCGAACCCGGGTCTCCGGGGATGGCAGCTAATTGCACTAACCACTACACCACAGAGGCAGACGAACAGATGTTAAGAAAAGAACAAAAATGGCCAACCGGACACCAGTGGGATCCGAAACCACAACCTCTCGATTTCACGTCGGTTGCTCTACAAACTGAGCTATGGTGGCCTAGGCCATCTTTGTTCCGTTGTAAAGGATCTAAGCTACAGGTCTGGCACTACTGCCTCACACTGTAGAGTGCGTTTAAATCGCCCGTTGACGGCCAAGTCAATGAATATTGAATTTTCACTCCGCATTGTAATCGAAACCAACTTTCAACCTATTAGGTCGCGTTACGTACATTTAGTACGTGTTGAAGAGATATTAAGTCTTTATCTTTCTTATTCTGCTTACCCTCCAGGGTTGGATATTCCCTCGGACTCATTGAGGGATCCCACCTCTACCGCCTCAAGGGCAGTGTCCTGGAGCGTGAGACATTGGGTCGGGGGATACAACTGGGGAGTATGACAAGTACTTCATCCAAGCTGCCTCACCTGCTATGCTGAACAGGGTCCTTGGTGGGGGAGGGGAAGGTTGGAAGGGATAGACGAGGAAGAAGGAAGCGGCGGTGGCCTTAAGGTAGGTACCATCCCGGCATTTGCCTGGAGGAGGAGTGGGAAACCACGGAAACCACTTCTAGGATGGCTGAGGTGGGAATCGAACCCACCTCTACTCAGTTGACCTCCCGAGGCTGAGTGGACCCCGTTCCAGCCCTCGTACCACTATTCATATTTCGTGGCAAAGCCGGGAATCGAACCCGGGTCTCCGGGGATGGCAGCTAATCGCACTAACCACTACACCACAGAGGCAGACGAAGAGATGTTAAGTACGGAACAAAAATGGCCAACCGGACACCAGTAGGATCCGAAACCACAACCTCCCGATTTCGCGTCGGTTGCTCTACCAATTGAACTATGGTGCCTAGGCCATCTTTGTTCTGTTGGAAACGATCTAAGCTACAGGTTTGGCACTACTGCCTCACACTGTAGAGTGCGTTTAAGTCGCCCGTTGACGGCCAAGTCAATGAATATTGAATATTCACGATCGCATTGTAATCGAAACCAACTTTCAACCTATTATGTCGTGTTACATACATTAAGTACGTGTTGAAGAGATATTAAGTCTTTCTTTCTTAATCTGCCTACCCTGCAAGGTTGGTTTGTCCCTCGGACTCAGTGAGGGACCCCAACTCTACCGCCTCAAAGGCAGTGTCCTGGAGCGTGAGACATTAGGTCGGGGTATACAACTGGCTCGGAGGACCAGTACCGCGCCCAGGCGGGCTCACTTGCTATGCTGAATAGGGGCCTTGGTGGAGGATGGGAAGATTGGAAGGGATAGACAAGGAAGAGGGAAGGAAGTAGCCGTGGCCTATAATTATGTACCATCCCTGGAGAAGTGGGAAACCACGGGAAAACCACTCCCAGAATGGCTGAGGTGGGAATCGAACCCACCTCTACTCAGTAGACCTCCCGAGGCTGAGTGGACCCCGTTCCAGCCCTCGCACCACGTTTCAAATTTCGTGGCAGAGCCGGGAATCGAACCCGGGTCTCCGGGGATGGCAGCTAATCACACTAACCACTACACCACAGAGGCACGAAGAGATGTTAAGTACAGAACAAAAATGGCCAACCGTACACCAGTAGGATCCGAACCCACAACCTCTCGATTTCACGTCGGTTGCTCTACCAATTGAGTTATGGTGACCTAGGCCATCTTTGTTCTGTTGGAAAGGGTCTTTTTTTCTTTTTGCTACTTGTTTTACGTCGCACCGACACAGATAGGTCTTATGGCGACGATGGAAAGGATCTAAGTTACATGTCTGGCACTAGTGCCATCACACTGTAGAGTGCGTTTAAGTCGCCCGTTGAGGGCCAAGTCAATGAATATTGGATTTTCACGACTACATTGCGATGGAAACCAATTTTTAACCATTTAGTACGTGTTGAAGAGATGTTAAGTACAGAACAAAAATGCCCGACCGGACACTAGTGGGATCCGAACCCACAACATCCCGATTTCGCGTCGGTTGCTCTACCAATTGAACTATGGTGGCCTAGGCCATCTTTGTTCTGTTGGAAAGGATCTAAGCTACATGTCTGGCACTACTGTAGAGTGCGATTAAGTCGCCTGTTGAAAGCCAAGTCAATGAATATTGAATTTTCACGACCGCATTTTAATCCAAACCAACTTTCAACCTATTAGGTCGTGTTACGTACATGTACGACCTATTAGGTTGAAAGTGTTACGTACATTTGCGACCTAATAGGTTGAAAGTTGGTTTGGATTACAATGCGGTCGTGTAAATTCAATATGCATTTACTTGAGCACATTCGAATACCACTGACTGAGCCAGGATCGATCCTACCAATTTAGGGTGAGAAGGCCAGCGCTTCAACAGTCTCTTGCTATCACTGAGGGTTTCTTATGGGTATTTCTAGAATGCGCTGCACAATACAACGAGTCGAACATTTCAATTTCGATTTTCTCTCTGGTATTAATGTTCCAATCTTAAACCTAAGCTCTTTTATAACCATTCTTTGGCTTTATATTGCTATATGCCTTAACTACCTGCTAATTGTACGAACTGTGAGACGATCTTTTTTGGTCTTAATATTACATTTTATTCATAAACTATGTGATAACTCAACAAATTATGGAATCATCTGCTTGACCTTCATATTCGGTCTGTCTGTCCTTTTTTTACGCCTTACCGATACATATAGGTATTATGGCGACGGCGGGATAGCAAGGAGCGAGGAGTGGGAAATAAGTGGCCGTGATCTTAAAATGTCTGGAGTGAAAACGGGAAACTACGGAAGACCATCTTCAGGACTGCTGACAGTTTGGTTCGAACCAACTGGCTTATCTCCCGAATAAAACTGACAGGTACGTGACCCAAACCGCGCAGCCAATGAGAATCTATCGAACTCACTCGACTGAACAGCAATCTGACCCACCAAACTGGGCTCAGAAGGCAAGTGCCTCTACCATTTGAGCCACTTACGCCGGCAATAACAATATGATGAAGATATTAAAGCGGATTTGAGAAGAAAAATAAGAAAATGTAGCGATTTATAACGGGCGGAGTTATTTTAATGCCGGCCTTGCGGTGTAGGGATAGCGTGTCTGCCTCTTATCCGAAGGCCCGGGATTCCATCACCGGCTAGATCAGGGATTTTTACCTGATTCTGAGGCTGGTTCGAGGTCCACTCAGCCTACGTGATTACGACTGAAGTGCTATCTGACGGTGAAATAGCGGCCCCGGTCCAGAAAGCCACCAACAACGGCCGAGTGGACACCTCGTAATCTGCAGGACTTCGGGCTGAGCAGTGGCCGCTTGGCCAACCAACGCCCTTCGGGGCTGTTGGATTGTGGGGTTTGGTTTCCTTGGGGGGTATTTTTATGTGGGAAAGAATTATTTATAGTGTCGTATAAAATCTGTTCATTTTTGAAGCTGCTGAGTGATGTGCCTGGAAGTTATGATAGGTGCTACTCACAGGGCCAGACCGAGGTCTGTCTAGGGAGGTCAAGTCACGAATGCTACTTATGGAGCCGCCATATTGGGTCTTTAAGCGAGCGTAACCAAAGGAAAGTGTATTCGAATTTAGAGGATTTCGGTACCGTACATTGAAATAAAAACAAAATACCAACCAATTTTGATAAAGAATTTAATTGGGCATCTCCTGGCCATGCATATATAACTGTATAACACTTAAATGATATGAATACATTCACAGCTATTTGATTAGGAAGATAATGAACATACCCTGAAATTCTACTTTTTTTTCTTTTTTGAGAAACAAGAATCAACAGAAAAGCTCATGTTCTTCTCTTTTACTTCCTTACAACTTGGTCTTACTGTGTTTTTTATTAATATCATCTGTCAAATACGTAATCTTATTGACAGAAACATAGAAATCTGTACAGTACCTGTGTCATATGATGATTACCGGTACATGACATACTGAATTTGAAGTACTGTATTTAAAGTACTAAACGACGGTTGTAATAAATTACCTTAGCGTTTTCTTTATTAAGAAAGTAATTTCCGATACTGCGTTTCTAAAAGGTTACCCCAGTACGTTGACAAACACTGAATGCCTCTTGAGTTGAGTGCATTAAATTATGTATGGTAACTGTTTTTATCCATTCGTGTGGTATATCTTTCGGTTCTAAGGCAAAAATATTCTGCACGTATACAAGAGTGATGTTCTTAGCTACTTTTAACTAGTTTATTGATAACCCATGCAGCTATATAGTACAAAGTGGTGGTGGTGATTATTGTTTTAAGAGGAAGTACAACTGGACAACTATCCTCTATAAACACTAATCAGAAGAAACAAATGGAAGAGGACCAAAACTTCGAAAAACGAAGGTATCGGCAAAAGAAAGATGAAGGCCATAAAGTGCGTAGCAATTAAAAACTTCCTAAGCCTCGAATGCGCTAATGCCGTCGAGATCGGAAAAGAACAAGTGTTGACCAGGAGAGGTCGGATGGACTAGAATAGTGAAAGCAATGTCAAGACTCAGCTAAGGGCCTCGTAGTCACAACCCAAAATAGATCCCCGTGGGTGGGGGCAATAGAACAACAACCACGGTATCCCCTGCCTGTCATAATAGGCGACTGAAAGGGGCGTCAGGCTCTCCTAACCAGGGAGCGTGAGTTGGCGACCACGGGGCTCTTAGCTGAATCTTAATATTCGACATATAATAATAATAATAATAATAATAATAATAATAATAATAATAATAATAATAATAATAATAATAATAATAATAATAATAATAAGGGTTAAGAAAATTAAAGCCATTGGTAGACACGATTTCATAAGAAATAGAAATTCAGTCACTATTAAGTTGAGTTAACCTAGGTTAGGCTATTTTAGGGATTACATTAGGATATTATGTTAGGCTACGGTACATTAAATTACAGTAGTTGGTTAGTGCGAGTGAAGCGAGTGTTGTGATCTTTAAGTACTTGTCCAGCCATATAATGTAATCTATAGAGCATTTAAGATGAATGAAATTTAGCTGTAAATAATAACTACAGTACAGTATAAGACTGCTATTATCTGTGATAGTACATATATCACACCCCCGAATTATATGTAGAAGGTAGAGATATTATTGTCAGTATTCGATTTATTATTATTATTATTATTATTATTATTATTATTATTATTATTATTATTATCATCGGTATTTCATTTGTATGTTTTGTCATTTATATTTATAAGCTGGAAGATATCCACATATGTAGGTATGATTAATTTGTTTTGCATGAATGGGAAAACATTGCTTTAATAACTCTGGTAATTTGAATGAGTCATATGGCTGCCCCAGTGCTTGTTGTGATGTACTTGTGTCGGGAAATTCATGAGTCATGTATATATCCCAGCCTGATGAGATGAGCTTGTTGTTGTATTAGGAAAATTTGGTGATTCATGTAAAACTCCCGAGAGTTTGTTATTGTCTTGGGAGGAAGAAGTAGTTCAGGGCTTGGTCTTGACAAGAGGTTTACTCATGATTGGTGGGCAAGCACCAATCAAGACGTCTCATCTGAGAGGAGGGGGATGTTGATGTCTATAAAGGTTGATCATACGGCGGCAACCAAGACATTATGAATGACATTGTAAGAGACATTGCAAGAAACATTGTAAGGGTGATTGTAAAGGTGAAGGTAAAGGAACGAGAAGGAAGATAACTACAACTACAACTGACGCACTGTACGGGAAGGAAGTGGTGCTGATACACGGTACTGGAGTGACACGGCTGCAATGGACTGGACTTCAAACGTTCGTGGAGCGTAGTCTTGTTATCTTCGTGGAAAGTGGATGATTGTGGAGAGTGCTTGCGCATTAAGTATTGTAGTACTTGTGGCGGCCTAGCATTATATGTTGGTGAAAGCTATCTCAGACTTTCCATAAATTTATATATTGAGGATCGACAGACGTGTGTATATATCTTTACAACAAGTGTTAAAATATGTGAACACAGTAGTACAAGGTACAGTATCTGTGTGATGTGATAACTGCCGATTATGAGAATCGGTAAGTCGAATTGATATAGAGACAGTGAAGGGTATTTATCTTCATACATGTACATTGTTCATCGGACCATCTACAAATGGTAGCTTAGTTCTCGCTTTCGTTTTCCCACGATTTTCACTATTATTGTTGTTGTTGTAAATGTGGAGTCTTCCAGCAATATTTTATGTGTGTATTATATGTATAATGTTGTATGTTGGTGAGGTGCTCATGCACGGAATTTGTTCAGAATATAGTTAGCTATTTTAGAATCAGTGTTATTGATGAACCTAGGTGCAGTTCCTACGTAATTAGTCGTTTTCAGGAGGTTAGGTAAGGCCTGCAGCAGATGTACCAGTACGCAGCATTATGTACACGCCCTGGGATATACAGTTTATCATGCTCTTATCTAAATTCGAGGGATCCATTCTGGTGAACTCTGGCGCCCATACTACGGACATTTCGGTGAATTATGCTTATTAATTTTATTAAGTTTTTGAGTAATTTTATTTATTTATTTTTATCATCAAAAAAGTTACATATCAATACAATTGTTGTAATGATGGCCAGCTGGGCATACATTGTTGGTTTGAAGTGATAGGCTTATTCTTTATTATGATTATAATTGGTAAATGAACTGGAACAAGCATTTCAAATATCTGTGAAACATTTCTACGTTCCATGTAGGGTTAGAATGATACTGTCTGTAGTTTACATGAAAAGGAATGGAATGAAATGTCGTTTGGCTTTTAGTGCCAGGAGCGTCTGAGGACAAGTTCGGCTCGCCAGGTGCAAGTCTTTTGATCTGACTCACGTAGGCGACCTGCGCGTCGTGATGAGGATGAAATGAAGATGAAGACGACACATACACGCAGCTCCCGTGCCAGCGAAATTGACCAATTATGGTTAAAATTCCTGAACCTGCCGAGAATCGAACCTGGCACCCCTGTGACCAAAGGCCAGCACACTAACCATTTAGCCATGGGGCCGGACACATGAAAAGGAAATTTTCATAAACATCAATACTAGTATTACACATTTCCTGTTACTTTTCTTGCTTGTTTTGAAAGACAATTCTCTTTCTTTGGGAGGTTTCCTATTATATGTCAAAGACTTGGGTGGATTAGGGACGTTGAAAATTGTTGGGATGGAATTCCACTTGAGTAGTTTCTGTCCATCTGCCCTCTTTAGTTCAAATTGCGGATTTTCAAAATGATGCTAGAAGAAAATACACCGGGCGATCTGGCCGTGCGGTTAGAGGCGCGCGGCTGTGAGCTTGCATCCGGGAGATAGTGGGTTCGAACCCCACTGTCGGCAGCCCTGAAGATGGTTTTCCGTGGTTTCCCATTTCACACCAGGTAAATGCTGGGGCTGTACTTTAATTAAGGCCACGGATGCTTCCTTCCAACTCCTAGGCCTTTCCTCTCCCATCGTCGTCATAAGACCTATTTGTGTCGGTGCGACGTAAAGCCACTAGCAATATATATGTAATAAGACCTATAAATATAAAACATCGTTCATATAAACATACTGTTATTCAGGAATAACACGAATGTAGAACTTCACTAACCTCGCACAAGAAGCAATTATCTGTAGGTTGCCATTTGTCACGCCTACAGTTTTGTACCCACTGAGCTCTTCTTTGCTTATCTCTCGGGAAGCGAAACACTCTAATTCCGTCAGTTGTCTTATTTTGACAATTTGGTGCGGTGCAGTATCCCGTTTTCCTTCAAAATACAAGTAATAACTCACATCATTACATCGGGCACGCCCACATAACAACGATATTTGAGACCCAATATGGCCGCCACCGCAAAGGATTGTGGTAGCGTGACCAGACCTCCCTAAACAGACCTTGGGCCAGACATGCTGCAATAGCACTATCTGTCGTAGTGAGGAAAGCACTGACACCGGGCGAGTTGGCCGTGATGTTAGGGTCGCGCAGCTGTGAGCTTGCATCCAGAAGATAGTGGGTTCGACCCCCTTCCCCTGAAGATGGTTTTCGGCGGTTTCCCATTTTCACACCAGGCTGTACTTTAATTAAGGCCACGAACGCTTCCTTCCCACTCCTAGCCCTTTTCTATCCTATCGTCGCTGTAAGACCTATCTGTGTCAGTGCGACGTAACGTCAATTGAAAAAAAAAGAAGAAGAAACCACTGACAAATTGCATCACTTATTCCTTGTGCACTTCGCTTTGGTGCCACGACACGTTTTTGTGGTTTCCCTATAACCGCATAAGCATGCCTGCCTCTTACCCGGAGGCCCCGGGTTCGATTCCCGGCCAGGTCAAGGATTTTTACCTGCATCTGAGGGCTGGTTCGAAGTCCAGTAAGCCCACGTGATTACAATTGATCTGATGGTCAGATGGCGGGCCCGTCTAGAAAGCCAAGAATAACGGCCGAGAGGATCCGTCGTGCTGACCACACGACACCTCGTAATCTGCAGGCCTTCGGGCTGAGCAGCGGTCGCTCGGTAGGCCATTGCCCTTCGGGGCTGTTGCATCATGGGGTTTTTCTGGGTATAAACTTCACTGAGGATCCACCAGCCTCCAGACTGAGGGCCTAACATACATATTTTGCACGAATTGGTGTTCACTGTTGCAGTGTGTGGGAAAACGAACAGATCATCGTTGATCCAACAGGCCTGGTTCTTTGCTTAAAACTGTATTGTAGCACTAACCTAGTTTTGTTTGCCTTACTTTTCTTCTTCTCCTTCTATGACCTTCCCCACATCCTGATAGGTCCGCGGGTGTGGACATGGCCCAGTTTTACGATCGGCTGCATTTTGTGACGCCAGCCTTACTATGGCTGTCTGACGAGAAGTTGCGTGGTTGCGGAGTAAACGGTGCTGGCCGCCGCACAAGCTCCAGTCTCAAGTCTCAAGGCCTCACAATAGACATCAGTTCTATCCGCGGTTACTCTTGCGAAATGAGGTGCTGTTCTCAAGCTTCTAAGTGCTTTAGTTACACATTTAACCTAATATAATAATAAGTACTGAACCCTTGAACTTACTGTTCCATCGTTGTTCGTCTGACTCGTCTGCTTCGGTAGAGCAATATCGTGCTCTTGGATCTTGGGGTCATTAAGAGTCCTTTTCTGTTACTTCATTGACGTCCGACTGGTTGGCTGAACGGTTAGCGTACTGGCCTTCGGTTCAGAGGGTCCCGGGTTCGATTCCCGGCCGGGTCGGGGATTTTAACCTTAATTGGTTAATTCCAATGGCACGGGGGCTGGGTGTATGTGTTGTCTTCATCATCATTTCATCCTCATCACGACGCGCAGGTCGCCTACGGGAGTAAATAGAAAGACCTGCACCTGGCGAGCCGAACCCTTCCTGGGATATCCCGGTACTAAAAGCCATACGACATTTCATTTACTTCATTGACCAAACGTTAGGGTTCAGAGGAGAGCGTAACTACTTCAAATGAGGAGCAAAAATGTGCTTTCTAAATAACATTTACTGAAATTAAATCACGATAATTCGTTTATTAAACAGGCAAGAAGTCCGCCTCTGTGGTGTAGTGGTTAGTGTGATTACCTGCCAACCCCCGGACGCCCGGGTTCGATTCCCGGCTCTGCAACGAAATTTGAAAATTGGTACGAGGGCTAGAACGGGGTTCACTCAGCCTCGGGAGGTCAAATGAGTAGAGGTGAGTTCGATTCCCACCTCAGTTATCCTGGAGGTGGTTTTCGGTGGTTTCCCACTTCTCCTCCAGGCAAATGCAGGGATGGTACCTAACTTAAGGCCACGGCCGCTTCCCTCCCTCTCCCTTCCAATCTTCCCATTTCCCAACAAGGCCCCTGGTCAGCATAGCAGGTGAGGCCGCCTGGGCGAGGTACTGGTCATTCTCCCCAGTATCATCATCCGACCCAATGTTTCACGCTCCAGGACACTGCTCTTGAGGCGGTAATGGTGGGATCCCTCGCTGAGTCCGAGGGAAAACCAAACCTGGAAGGTAAACAGGTTAAAAAGAAGAAAATAGGTAAGAAAAGTCAGTTAAATTTTTCACAAAATATTTTAACGAATTCGCAATGCATAACGTGAGTGGTAAATATATTTTGTAATTGTTTATAATTGTCTTCCAAAGAATGAAAACGCAATGTTTTAATTCATGGACAGCAAAACCAGAAAAAGAATAGAAAACTGAAAATCGGGCAACATTGATCCAAATGATAATTGAGAGTTAAACCACACGATTTGTGGAAAATCTGACATTCAACAAGTAGAATTCAAGATTTACATTTAATTAAGGTTATCCACCAGTCGACTATCCTCTCGAATGGGCGAGTTGGCCGCGCGGTCAGGATCACGCAGCTGTGAACTTGCATCCGGAAGATAGTGGGTTCGAACCCCACTGTTGACAGCCCTGGTTTTCCGTGGTTTTCCATTTTCAGACCAGGCAAATGCTGGGGGTGTACCTTAATTAAGGCCACGGCCGCTTCCTTCCCATTCCCAGGTCTTTCCTATCCCACCGTCGCCATAAGACCCTTCTGTGTCGCTGCGACGTAAAGCAAAAATCTATCCTATCGGATATTGGAACATCCCCGAATGGATCCTTAATCGAACTAAATCGACTTTCAGTTGCTTTGGATAGGTTGCGAAATATTACTTTAAAGCATAGTGCTCATAACAAGTTAACAGAAATTGTCACAATCAAAAATAAAATTCCACCATGTATTGTCATCTCGTGGTATCCTTAAGTTACAGAGGAATCCCGATGCTGAAACATGCAATACCGCAAACAGATGTTCAGAAGGAACCAACAACAGTTGATCTGATAGGATCTTACGTTACACCGTTCTGAAGGAAGAAAACTGCGAAATGCAGGAAAACATTAATTCATTATGCATTCAGAAGAAACGCCAAACACTGAAGTTAAAGAAAAGTGATCAATTACTTGAAAATGTTCTTTCTATACTAACTTTCAGGTTATGAAACAGTCACGTTGTTAAATTCGTTAAAATACAAGTCCACAATATAAAACAAACAACAGGAAATCTTTCCAATTATCTATAACTACGACTACAATTACAAATCTGTCTACCTACACTTGGCCCATCGAACGAAACTACAAGTGATCGGTAGATTAACGTCTCACATAAATAATGTGAATAACAAAAAATGAAAATAAAATACATTAACAGCTGCCGAATCGAAACCGCATTCGTAGTGTAAATCCTGCATGAATCAACTAAGTGTCACCACACGGCACTATCATAATATACCGTACACTCGAACAATAAATCTTAAAGTAAAGAAAAGAAAATAGAAAACGAAAGTTCATCGAACTTGAACTCACGCGGCTAAGTAGTAGTGATCATCCTCCATTAGTCAGGTTTCCACGTGGGACAATCTTTACGTTCATGCCGGTACTGATGCAACGCTATTATGGGAGCACCGCCCGGCTAGTAAGGATTATGCCGAAACATGGCCTAAATAGTACCTGCTAATATCTTCCACACTCGTATCCACAACTGCAAACACAAACATCGTTCAAGTCGGTTCGCAAAAATTCCTAACCTGACTTGACTATGTACATACGACGTCCTAATCCTGTCGTTGAGTCAACGTTACAGTGTCTACTCATCCTTAAGTTATATATACACGCATCATCCTAGATCAATCGTTGAGCCAACGATATGGTATCTACACACCATTCATACTGCCAGGCGAAATCGAAATTTTAACACAACGTCCGGATATGTAAATCTGATCCTCGTTGAAACTCTAATACATGAAGTGAAATTTGCTACAAAAATGAACTCGAATCTGGAAATATGATTGCGTCTCTTTCCTACAAGAAAGCGTGAAATCGAAATCAAACGGCATGTTCGAAGAGTTCAATCTATTCCTCATTACATTTTAAACACATGCGGTGAAGTTCGCTAAATAAACATAAACTCAAATCTCGTTTGATATTACGTAATATAACTGAAAACAGTAATCACTACCATCATGATATTCACGGCATAACTCGAGTGTGAGACTCCAACTGACCTGCCATGTCAACATTCCAAACAGGTATCACCGTGAACTGTACAATGAAGTAACTTCTCATCAAGGTAAGCTAACTAAACTCTCATTCTAATAAAATTCAATTTTTGCACTCGCAATGTTTCCATTCAACTATATTTTGGTGTCGTAAAGATACAGAATAGAATTCAATTTAGGAAAATTAAGTATTATCTGCACCGTGTGTCAGAATATATTTTGTTCGTGAGATCGGCTATCACAAAATGCACTTCGCTGGTATCAAATCCAACCGTCACTGAGACTTAACTGCCGTTACCTACGGTCTTACATAAAATAGTAATCACGGGAGAACATAAAATTGAACTGAAAATAGGCGTTAAAACGCATTCACTTGGATTTGACAACCATTACATTCTTCTATCGTTCTGGATTGCTACAGGACATCGCTCCTCTTATACATCCTGTCTCAGAAATATTACACCTCAACCTACAGTATACACCATGTCACAAAAATTCCTCTCCGTCGAACTACAGGGCCTCTTATCCTCGTTGTCCTGCGTATCCTACATCACTCATAAAATGTAGGCTTACTCTGCCTTTAACATTTTCCTAATTGTTCTCATAATATTTCATTTCCGTTACAATCCACTTTCTTCTTGCTTGAAACTTTTAAACACAAGCGATCCCATTAACAAACAAGTTTGTAATGATCACACAATTAACTTCTCGAAATTTTTCCGGATCTGAGGAGCAAAATACCATGCCGTGATTTTCTGTCACAAATACACGGTGTCACAAAATTTAATTTTTTCCAAAAATGCCAAACTTTATCACACCTCACTTGATTTCGATATAAACCGCAAATCTCGTTTACCTAACTGCTGAACGCATTATTATCTCAATTTTATCCTGACGTGAATATTATCATTATTATTATTTTTATTATTGGATATGTCTCTATTTGACTATCACACACATAACGGTTACTTGATCGTTATCATTATTGTAACTTTTACCGGTCCGAGCAATATTTCATTGATTTTCATTACAGTATTTGTTGTTGTTGTTGTTGTTAGTCATTTAGTCGCTTTCGACTCTCCGTGACCCCATAGACCAAAGTGCGCCATTTCTTCCTGTCATGAACTATTTTCCGAAGTCTTTCTAAATTGAGAGCCGTGGCTTCCTTGATGCCATCAATCCACCTCATCCGTTGTCGCCCTCTTCTCCTGTTACCATCAGTCTTCCCCAGCATGAAGGTATTTTCCAGTGAATCACGTTTTCTCATAATATGACCGAAGTACTTTAGTTCTTGTCTGAGTATTTGACCTTCCAGTGAACAGCCTGGGTTGATTTCCTGTAATATGGACTTATTAGACCTCTTCGCAGTCCACGGAACTCTAAGGAGTTTTCTCCAACATCATAGTTCAAATGCGTCTATTCTTCGACGCTCAGCCTTTCTTACTGTCCAGGTTTCGCTTCCGTACATTGTTACTGGAAAGACCATAGCCTTCGCTATACGAATCATAGTTCTTAAAGTTACGTCTCTACTCTTGAAAATGTTATCAAGGTTGGCCATTGCCTTCCTCCCAAGGAGCAAGCGTCTCTTAATTTCATGGCTGCAATCGCCGTCAGCAGTTATTTTGGAGCCCAAGTAGATGGAACTAGGAACAACCTCCATTGTTTCACCATTTATATGCCAGGAGGTGATAGGTTTAGTTGCCATGATCTTTGTTTTCTTGACATTCAACCTTAGTCCAGCTTTTGCACTTCCTTCTTTCACCTTCATTAGTAGATACTTAAGTTGTTCTTCACTTTCTGCCAACAGGGTGGTGTCATCAGCATGTCTAAGGTTATGTATATGTATCCCACCAATTTTAGCTCCAGTTTCTGTTTCATCTAATTTGGCATTCCTCATCACATACTCTGCATATAAGTTGAATTAGTAAGGTGACAATATGCAGCCTTGACGTACACCTTTCTCAATCTTGATCCATTCAGTTGTTCCATATAGGGTCCTCACCGTAGCTTCCTGATCAGAGTAGAGATTTCTCATAAGGCAAATAAGATGATCTGGTACTCCCATAGTCTTGAGTACTTGCCACAATTTATTGTGGTCGACACAGTCAAAGGCTTGAGCATAGTCAATGAAGCATAATTATAGGTCTTTCTGGAATTCTCTTGCTTTCTCCATAATCCAGCGAATATTAGCAGTTTGATCTCTGGTTCCTCTGCCTTTGCGGAAACCGGCTTGTTCTTCAGGTAGTTCTCGATCTACATACTGCCGAAGCCTATTTTGCAGGATCTTGAGCATAACCTTACTAGCATGCGATATAAGTGCGATTGTTCGGTAGTTTGAACATTCTTTAGCGCTGCCTTTCTTTGGAATTGGGATGAACCCTGAGTTTTTCCAATCTTTTGGCCACTGCTGGGTTTTCCATATTTGCTGACATATTGAATGTAGCACTTTCACAGCATCCTCTCCTAGGATTTTGAACAGTTCTGCTGGGATTCCATCATAACCAATTGCCTTATTGTTTGCAATACTTTCTAGGGCCCACTTGACCTCACTTTCTAGGATATCTGGTTCTGGCTCTGACAACAGGGTAACTTCATCATCAGGAGTATTCCGCTCTTTCCTATACAAATTGCCTACATATTCCCTCAACTTTTCTTTAATCTCCTCTGCTTCAGTAAGATCTTTTCCATTTTTATATTTTATCATTCCAATCTTCGCCTGGAATTTCCCTCTGATGTCTCCAATTCTTATGTAAAGATCTCTTGTCTTACCCAGTCTGTTATTTTCCTCATCTTCCTTGCATTGTTCATTCAAAAAGTCATTATTATCTCTTCTAGCTAGTTTCTGAAACTCTGCATTTAATTTAGACATCTTCGATCTTTCCCCTTTGATTTTTGCATTCCTTCTTTCTTCTGCTATTTGTAGTGCTTCACCCGATAACCATTTGGCCTTCTTCTTGTTATTTTTCTTGGGAATATGCTTTTCCACTGTCTCCTTAACAACACAGCGTACTTCTGACCATAGCTCTTCTGGAACTCTATCTGTTAAATCTAATCCATTAAATCTGTTTCTAACCTCTACTGTATATTCAAGAGGTATGCTATTTAGGTTATATCTGCTTGATGGTTTGGCTCTGTCAATCCTTTTTAATTTGAGCCGGAATTTGGAAATTAAGAGCTCGTGATCTGATCCACAATCAGCCCCCAGGCCTTGTTTTGGATGACTGTACAACGCTCCTCCACCTCTGATTACAGAGTATGTAGTCGATCTGATTCCGACATTTACCATCTGGTCCAGGTGTATAGGCGTCGTTTGGGCAATTGAAACAGTGTGTTGGTAATGACCAGTGAGTTGTCTTGACAGAATTCTAGGAGTCTCTGTCCAGCTTCATTTGTTGTGCCAAGGCCAAATTTTCCCGTTACTCCATCTACAGTTTGATTTCCTACCTTGGCATTCCAGTCGCCAATAATGAAGACGACACCCTTCTTTGGTGTTAACTGTAGCAATTCTCGTAAGTCTTCATAGAACTGATCAGTATCTTCCTCTTCAGCTTCTGTGGTTGGTGCGTAAATTTGTATGACTGTGATGTTAAAAGGTTGGCCTTGAAAACGTACAGACATCATTCTATCAGTTTTAAAATTGCACCTAATTATAGTGTTACGCACCCTGTTGCTAACTATGAAGGCAACTCCATTTTTCCTTTGGTTTTCATGTCCAGAATAGTGGACCATGTACTCATCTGTAGCAAATTCACCCATACCAATCCATCTCACTTCGCTTATTCCCAGTATATCGATGCCCAGTCTCTTCATTTCTCGTTTGACTATATCCAGCCTTCCTTGATACATGGATCTTACATTCCAAGTTCCTAAAAAGTACTGTTCCTTGCAGCATCGCACATTTCTTGAGGCTTCTCTCAACGTAGTTCCCCCCGGAGATCCGACTGGGGAACTTGAAACTCCGGAATATTTTGAATTGAGCAAAGCCATGGAGTTTTCTTGGGAAAATTACAGTGGTGGTTTCCCGTTGCCTTCCATTGTCCTCCACTCCTGTTGGCTCACTGACCCAGTTTCCCGCTGGGGTTGTACACCCAACCTTCCACTGGGTTGCTCAGCTTAACAGGGGCACCACGCGTAGGTAGAATTTGGAGAATTGAGGTGTGAGAGGCAAAGTGAACTCTCTTGGTGAGTTCATATATTCGCATCACACCCCCGTTTCTAGCTAGAGTCTCAAGATGTTCGTAGAGACTCCCCCAGGTCGTTTCCTTCTTTACGATAAATTTTATTTTGTACACATATACAACAATTAAACCGCCTAGCTTCGTGTCGAGAATTCAACTGATGCAGTTCGCGGAAATTTCCAACTGCTTTCCTCCAGGTGTTCCACAGATGTGAATGATTGTGAGACAAAAACTGATTTCTGCCAGACTACCACAGTCCTCCCTTACCAATTGTCAAAATAATCTTATCCGCAATCATTCAAACAGCTATCTGTGAATCTGCTGTCTCCCTACTCAGAAGTTCAGGAATCCTACAATTATTTAACTTGTGATTTTTCCCCTGACCTGGATGGATGTCATAAATACAATGTTTCAATATCTAAATTGTCTTCGCGCACTATTTCCACTTGGTAAAAAACTTTTTTTCCATTTGCGTTACGTCGCACCGACACAGATATGTCTTACGGCGACGATGGGATAGGAAAGGCCTAGGAATTAGAAGGAAGCGGCCGTAGCCTTAAAGTACAGCCCCGGCATTTTCCTGGTGTGAAAATGAGAAACCAGGAAAAACCCTCTTCAGGGCTGCCGACACTGGGGCTCGAACCCTCTATCTCCCGTTTACTGGATACTGGCTGCACTTAAGCGACTGCAGCTACCGAGCTCGGTGGTAGAATACTCATCCCTCAAGCCAATTGGCTTTAGAGATTCTTCAAGTCTACTTCGCCCACATTAAGTCTTTTTCTTAATGTCGCCTGACGCATTTCGCCCTCTCGGACGACTGAATGATGACTGACTCTCTTGGTTGAGGACGGCGTGTATATGCCTTCTCTAGAGACGCTCTGCTTGGCGTAATCTACTGTGTTGCAATCATTTCATTTGATGACCTCTGGACCGACTTCTTTGAGACTCATCCCCGAGATTCCACCTATTTTTCCAGTCATGATGGTGTCTTTCGCTGATTTTTCCTGTTTCCTTAACGGGCGTAATTAATTAATTTCATGCACAATGGTTCCCGCGCATTTTGACAGTATGTCCTTGACACGCGTGTTCCTCTCGGCCAAGATAGATGCTACCTTCTCTCCGAGCCTAATTAAACACATTTGCCCCTATGAAATTTAGCTTCATCAAATATTTCCCAAATTCTTAGTTATTTATTTCTTTGTTAATGACAGAGTCGAAATCTTTCACAATGAGGGTTATTAGCCAGGATTTCATTATTAATTACTCGAGGTCTTCCGAAATGTTCCGACCTCATTCGAATGTTTTAGTGGGTCGCCTCCCGCTGTGAGTTGTCATGCCACGGAACGCGAGATGAGCTTGCAATAAAAATATGGATGCACTCCATCTTGTAGATGCAATTTCAGTAAGGTAGAATTATGGGCTCAGTACTGCATATGAACAAGTTAATTGTGAACATGCATTTGTTTCAGAGAGTTCACACTGTCTGTCAGGACGAATGTTTTAGCTCAGAGTGTAGTATCTGTCAATCGCACCGTACCTACAAGCTGCCGCGACTTCTCGTGAGACGCAGATAGTACGTGGAGTGATGTATTCACTATTATGTGTTGCTCTTGTGGTTGGTAGTGTAGACTGTTGTGTGTGTATGAAGAGGAGAGTGTCAGGATGGACATAAATCTCAGTCTCCGAGCCAGGGAAATTAACCATACACGATTAAAATCTCCTACCTTGTTGGGAATCGAACCCTGGGCCCTCTAAACCGAAGGCCTATACGTTGCCCATTCAGGCAAGAAGCCGGAGCCTAGTAACTATATAACATATGATTACGTGTCCCGAGGATTCAGCAAGCCTTTGGGATTTTTGTTTTAATTTGCTTTCCGTCACACCGATACAGCCAGGTCTTATGGCGACGATGAGACAGGAAAGGCGTTGGAGTGGGAAGGAACCGGCCGTAGCCTTAATCAAGATACAACCCCAGCATTTGCCTGGTATGAAATGGGAAACCACGGAAAACCATCTTCAGGGCTGCCGAAAGTGGGATTCGAACTCACTATCTCCCGGTTGCAAGCTCACAGCTGCACGCTCCTAACCGGACGACGAACTCGCCCTGTGTCTTTGGGCTGATATTACAACATACATGCACAAGGAAAAGTTAAATGCTGTTCTTAGCAGCCTCCCATGTTCGTAATTTGGCTGATAATCTCCAATAGCCAGTGTTCAGTAATTCAACTCACAGATGTCATTAGGCAGTTTGCATCTACATCTCGACACTGAAGCGTTACAAATGAGTCAAATTTTCTAGAACTGCAACGCTCAAAATAAAAGTTAATAATAAGGTTTTAATTCCTGTATTTTGTTCTGGAAGGAACTGACTTAAGATTCCAGTCTAGATCAAACGCCCCCGTGAAATGTTCCCTTTCGAAAGTAACAGGTACACTTACCGACACAGAAAGCCTACTGAAAGGGATGGTTACTTGCAACACGTAGAGGTGGGAGGATAGGACATGCAATATGGCCTTACCGAGTTCCACTTCATTGTCCTTATACGACACAGGTCTATTTGTGGCCCTGAAATATGCCATTTGATGGTCATCTCAGTACCGCCTTTGTGAACGACCTCTTCCTGGGATGTGGCTATAGAATCGATTACGGCAGAAGCATACGTATTGTCGTCACCTGCCACCTCGTCCCCGGTCGCACTGATAACATCCCAGAAAGTGTTGTTTGTACTGTATTTGGCGTGGGATCGGGCCAGGTCCCAACACGTTCTCGGTGGGATTCATGTCTGCCCCGCAAGGAGGCCAGTCGATAAGGTCGACCTGCCTTGCGAACCATTCCTGAACTAATCGGGGCGTATGGATCGGAGACAGGTCCTGATGAACACCCGCACGGAAGGGACCATACTATTCTCTATAATGTGCACACATTGTCCAGCGTTCAGACGTTGCTCGATTCTGTGCAACATTCCTATCCCGCGAGAGGTCATTCAGCCCCAACACGCTACAGATACACGGCCAGACCGCCTATGCTCGGCCACGTATGCTAGAATGGGCGAAACACGCGTACCAACCCATTGCTCGACGAGGAAAACGTGCTCTCGTCGGAGAATACGACCAAGCAACCAATCACGTAGCACGTCACCCTCGGCAAGCGCAAAGCGGTGCACCCTCTACTCATCAGTGAGCGTTTTGTCTCTTAGCCGCTCGCCGGGATTGTAACGCTGCGTCATTCAGGCGTCTCAAGGCCGTCCTTGAGCTGCCGAAAAAACGCGCAGCTTGGTGTAGCTGCACGGCGTAGATGAACGAGGTCAAATGGGTCTCGGCGATCGAGCGATCGTGCTGTTTTCTTTCTTTTTTTTTTCTAACATCCGGGACAAAGCCTACTCAGCCAGTGAATTATTTAAGTAAGGGATATACTCATTTTATTTGTTGTTGAGACACGGTAGAGATGTGTGCATCTTCTTGTCGTAAGGCCATTTATGACTTCCAATGGTACACGTGAGTAGGCCATGGATCAGAAGGAGGTAGGAGTGATATAGTTCTTGAAGAGTAAGCTGTATGCTAGGTGAAGGTCTTAAATCCGCAATCTAGTATCAGAAAGAAATGTCTATACAGTTACTCAAGGTAGACAATGAACCCGTATGAGACTCATACTCGGAGGTAAGAATGAAATAAGAAGTACATTTAAAAATCTAATGTATTGCAAGAAATAACGTCTCTGCCATTACAGTGGATGATTATGATAGCAAAGCAAAGCAAAGTCACCTCAGTACAGGCCATGAAGGCCCTTGGAGGAGTGGAAGGTAAAGGCTTCCACCAATGTTAACCTCGGCACATGATGGGGTAGAGTGGTTAACTCTATGCCCGGCCGCCTTTGCCCCCAGGAATTAACCTGGTACTCATTTTTGGTGTAGGCTGAGTGAACCTCAGGGCCATACGCACCTCCGGAAGTGGAAATCTCGTTTCTTAAATTTTACGACTTCCTGACGGGGATTCGAACCCACGTCCTTCCGGGCGAACCGAGCACGCCTTTACCGCCTCGGCCAGGCAGCCCCTGGATGATTATGATAAATGATCGTTAATTATACAAAATGACTATATATAATAAAACCCAGATGTAGATTAACAACCTTCCATAGGACTGATAAGTTTTGCCATCAGGAGCATGAGAAATTCAAACACTGAATTAACATCATCCGATATTACCTAAGAAAACTGTAATATAAATTTTTCCATCAACTATTAATAATTCAAATCAAGAATGTCCACCGATAATTGATTGATTAAATCTAAACACTGATGTGACGTTGGAAGGTAGTGATTATTACTTCGTGACCTAAACCGAATCTTAATAAATCATTACTCTGATTTATTAATTTCCTACACAAGACATTAACAGTATTACGTGAGTTAGAAGACAATAAAAGAAATAGCTCACTCCCTAACTGAAATGGCATTGCTCGCAACAAACAAAATGTGACTCACAAATAACATGACCTGTAAACGTATCATTTTTCTAGCATACACCATTAAATGTACAACTATATCTTATAATTATGTTAATCTCAAGTAGAAAATAATAATTCAAATTATTTACAACACAAAAATGAACACTTCAATATACTGTATGCTTGAGGTGATTGAATGGAGAGAAAGAATGTTAAATGGTCATGCCACGACCTTCACAACTCAGAGCATAATCGTGCCACTGTATAATTATACCAACTTCTTAGCAGTAAATCATGTGATGAATAAGTTACGACGTAGCCTCGAATGCGTTCGAATGTTCTGAATAAAGCATGCTGATCCAAATTCGGGCTGAGTCGGTTACTTGATTATCACACCGTATGATGGAATTGATGAAGAATAAGGCAAATATTCCAATTGTCCCATCCTTTCCTTGTCATATTAGTGGATAAGGGCACTTTGCAATTATATTTGAATCTCTTTCACATACACTTTCGCTGCCGAATTAGACCCGGAAGATAAGATACATCGCTACTTCCCGGGAGTTTGTATTTGTGAATGTCTCGCTCTCGCAATAGTAAAGCCGCACATAACCTATGAACTATTTCTCTAATGAGAAGTCGCAACACAGTGCTACTCCATATTATCACTTTGGGAAACATTGTCCTGTTCCATACAACTCCCAAATTTAAAAGATTCTACCAAGCCTAGGAATGTCATCCTGTTCCATACAACTCCCAAATTTAAAAGATTCTATCAAGCCTAGGAATGTCATCCTGTTCCACACAACTCCCAAATTTAAAAGATTCTACCAAACCTAGGAATGTCATCCTGTTCCATACAACTCCCAAATTTAAAAGATTCTACCAAACCTAGGAATTTCATCCTGTTCCATACAACTCCCAAATTTAAAAGATTCTATCAAGCCTAGGAATGTCATCCTGTTCCACACAACTCCCAAATTTAAAAGATTCTACCAAACCTAGGAATGTCATCCTGTTCCATACAACTCCCAAATTTAAAAGATTCTACCAAACCTAGGAATTTCATCCTGTTCCATACAACTCCCAAATTTAAAAGATTCTATCAAGCCTAGGAATGTCATCCTGTTCCATACAACTCCCAAATTTAAAAGATTCTACCAAACCTAGGAATGTCATCCTGTTCCATACAACTCCCAAATTTAAAAGATTCTACCAAACCTAGGAATGTAATCCTGTTCCATACAACTCCCAAATTTAAAAGATTCTACCAAACCTAGGAATGTCATCCTGTTCCATACAACTCCCAAATTTAAAAGATTCTACCAAACCTAGGAATGTCATCCTGTTCCATACAACTCCCAAATTTAAAAGATTCTACCAAACCTAGGAATGTCATCCTGTTCCATACAACTCCCAAATTTAAAAGATTCTATCAAGCCTAGGAATGTCATCCTGTTCCATACAACTCCCAAATTTAAAAGATTCTACCAAACCTAGGAATGTCATCCTGTTCCATACAACTCCCAAATTTAAAAGATTCTACCAAACCTAGGAATGTCATCCTGTTCCATACAACTCCCAAATTTAAAAGATTCTATCAAGCCTAGGAATGTCATCCTGTTCCATACAACTCCCAAATTTAAAAGATTCTATCAAGCCTAGGAATGTCATCCTGTTCCATACAACTCCCAAATTTAAAAGATTCTATCAAGCCTAGGAATGTCATCCTGTTCCATACAACTCCCAAATTTAAAAGATTCTACCAAACCTAGGAATGTCATCCTGTTCCATACAACTCCCAAATTTAAAAGATTCTATCAAGCCTAGGAATGTCATCCTGTTCCATACAACTCCCAAATTTAAAAGATTCTATCAAGCCTAGGAATGTCATCCTGTTCCATACAACTCCCAAATTTAAAAGATTCTATCAAGCCTAGGAATGTCATCCTGTTCCATACAACTCCCAAATTTAAAAGATTCTATCAAGCCTAGGAATGTCATCCTGTTCCATACAACTCCCAAATTTAAAAGATTCTATCAAGCCTAGGAATGTCATCCTGTTCCATACAACTCCCAAATTTAAAAGATTCTATCAAGCCTAGGAATGTCATCCTGTTCCATTCAACTCCCAAATAGCATGAGCATCGATATGCTCATTTCACACAAGAGTATCGCAACCATTCGCGTAATTCCTAATATATTTTTGCTTCTACAGCAACCTAATTCGAACACGTAAGAAGTCTATACTTGTTGAAAAGCTCGGAGATATCTGCGACAATCAACCAGTCAGCATAAGGACGAGTCGAAAACCCTGTCAAGTCCACAGATATAAGCGATCACAACTGCATTCGACTATAAAGTAAGTTAGCATTAATTAACACGATGATAAATCCTATATTACAATCACCCAGCATACAAGATGTAAGTCAGATAACGTCAATCATAAACCAACAAGTAAAGATAACTTCCTTTCCAGTCATTAACATTACACATGCTATCAAAAACGAAATATACTACAAGAGGAGTTCATTAAGTGATACAGTTACTGATTATTACACTGTACGTCGCTTTTAAATAATTAATTTGCTTTCATGGCAAAGAAAAATAAACTATTTTACATTTTAATCTACATAAATCAAACCCCCCTAATCATTTCCCGGTAAAATCCTTTACAAAAATAAATTCTTATATATTCATCTTGTTGTAGTCCTCAGTCCCTGTTGGGTCGGATTATCCGTCAATGGTAATGTCCAATGTACCGTGGCTAATCTCTATTCCACCGTTGGTGACAATCTCCCATTCAAAGTTCACCACGTTCCAGTTGTCTCCTACGTCGAATCTGGACGTTCTGCGAAAATCTAGAAGTTTTCCGATATCCTAGTAGTTGGTATTACTTAATATTTGAGTATTCAATACTCCACGATGATTCAAAACTTTACACTCCGCTTGCGTAATTTTATTAATTGCATTTATACCACGCGGGTACCTACCGGTAAATACTCTTAATCTCGACACTGATATCTTGTTTATCACTGCAATTAAGGAAATGGGACATTTCGCACTTACTAATGGCATTATTTCCTATCTCTTGGACGTCCATAACTACACATGGTTCAAATACCCTTAATTTTACCACTAACACGTGTCTAATGCTGCGCATTGTCAACATCTTATATACACAGTTTCTTCGTAACACACTGGTATGACCATTTCAATTAATGCTGATGGTATAGTTCAAATTGCGCCTCTTTGTTCAGCTAAAATGAGGCTCTACCATGCGAAAATCTTCACGTTAACAAATTCGAACCGAGCTCCATTGCTGCAGTCGCTTAAGTGCGGTCAGTATCCAGTATTCGGGAGATAGTAGTTTCGAACCCCACTGTCGGCAGCTATGAAAATGGTTTTCCGTGGTTTCCCATTTTCACACCAGGCAAATGCTGGGGCTGTACCTTAATTAAGACCACGGGCGCTTCCTTCCCACTCCTAGCCCTTCCCTGTCCCATCGTCGCCATAAGACCTATCTGTGTCGGCGCGACGTAAAGCAACTAGAAAAAAATTCGAATTGAATACTTACATGGGCTGAACGTTCCTATATTTTACTCAATGTTGTCCCGGGCGGATTATTGGCGATGGTCGAACGGAGTACTCTCTCACATGAAACGGCACGAAAACGTAAAATGTCCACTCGCGCACATGGTAAAGCTAACAACTTCAGTGTTCGTGAAAATACCGTCTCGGGAATCATACCGATTTCCGGACATTTGTGGTAGCTAAACACCATGAATACACAAATTAACTCCTCACAAATTGTAACGGCATTCTTATAATAATAATTATTATTAACAAACACATCGCAATTGGGAAATATCCCGGTGGCAATGGTCACTTACAGTAGTGTGATAGTAAAGTTAAAATATAATTACACAACAACAGCAACTACTAAAACAACGAGAGTACGACAAGCAATTCCATGGAAAGAAATATTACAAGAAATACGACTAGTTTAACATTCTAAATCCAGCATCTTCGTATAGAAATTCAAATAGTTCTCAAAGTTTCAGACGTTGCAGACTAAGCAAGGCTTGCGAAATAATAGCAAGGACTGTAGATTTACCATACGAGTTGCTCAAGCACGAGAAAAAAGACTGACCAACCTCCTCTCTGCTCCAAGACAGCTCGGTATTTTTTAACAATAGAATCAGGCAGACCTCTTGCTGTGCTCCCAAATGTAACGTCAGACCAATGATAGGTTGTCCCATCCTTTCCTTGTCATATTAGTGGATAGGGGCACGTTGAAATGATATTTGAATCTCTTTCACATGCCCTTTCGCTGCCGAATTAGACCCGGAAGATAAGATACATCGCTTTTTCCCGGAGAGTTTGAATTCGTGAATTTCTCGCTCGTGTGATAGTGAAGCCGCACATAACCTACGAACGATTTCAGGAGACTGATCACTTTTGTGGAAAAATGACGAAAGAATAGGAGGCAATTGTTATCCCAATGACAACAATTTTTTTCGTAGACAAGCAGTGCCAACAAATTGGCGTGGACATCCAAAGAATATCTGATTAAGATCTGTAACTGTATCAGCTGTACATGAACAGAACGGAGATCGTAGTACTTGGATTTTGTGGAGATGCTGAGGGAATCAATGGTGATGACATTTCATTCTTGCGATTGCTCTGATGAATTGGTGCCAGTAGGGACGCTTATGGTGCCAAATTATGTTCGGAATATCTAGATGGATAGTGGCACAGTGTTTACCACGTTGTTGGATGGTATCACGCTGTCTATTGCCGTTGACGAAGCAATGAGGTGTAACTCGATGCCGAAACTCTAGATCGTGTTGTTTTCAATTTGAGACCTGCCACGAACCCGAGCCAGCACGTCGGTTTACGTCTCCCGATTCCTGGAAACGTCTTATCCAACGCTTCGCCGTCGCCGTACTGTGTTGGATGCCGTAGCGTCGTCCATATTTCTTCAAGTTCACTGCTCCATATTTCTTCCAGTTCACTTAGAAAGGACTTACTGAATATATAATGTGGGTTACGGCAAGCTAAAATAAGTATTTCCCTTTGAAACCCACTGATTTCTATAAATAGTACATTTTACGGTTTACCGATACAGTTAACTGAGAATAATTCTTTGCCTTGGTGCTCTGATTTAATATATATAAGAATTCCACCTTCCCTACTGTAATTTATAGAACAAAAATATCTGTCATAGTTCTTCAGCATAAAATATTTCCCTTCTTCAGGATATAGCCACGTTTCCACAATTATTATAATATCAGGCGCTTGGGTTTGTTTTATTAGAGTTCCAGACACTTACTACGAAGTCCTTGAACATTAACATAGGTACAGAATACGAGTAGGCCTACTATTAATTTTTACTTTTAGTTCTCCTAGATCATTTAACTGAATCTCTGAATCTTCTAAATTACCTATAGAATTCATATTTAGACAATTAATGCCGTTAGACTAGGAATATAGTTAAGCCGATTCTAATTTTAAGATGTCCTCTATGCTCCGTATGGTTACTACCTGTGAGGTGTCATCTTTCCTAGCAAAGATTTTCCCTTCTCTGGAAAATCCTCTCGTTCTAAGGTCCTTAGCTCTCTTCAAGAGTCCCTTTGCTTTGGGTGTTAAGTGCTCGTTTATATAGATCGGCTGGTCCGCAGCATTAATATCAATAGGCCGAGATGAAACTCGTGGACTTCTTTTCTTGGTGCTGAACAATTCGGTCCTCTTCCATCTATTCACAAACTTCACAACTATCGGCCTCGGCAACGCAGGGTTTCTGGACGGTAACCTAAGTGCAACGTCAATATCATTTTTATTTACGTCACATCCGATCACCGCACCTATGCTACGGATAAAACTATAGACGTCTTCATTATGTACTTCCGGCACACCATGGATTTCCATGTTGTTGCGTCTCATATATTAATTGATTGATTCAACCTCTTCGTGTGAGTTGGAATTCAGCACGTCTAATTGTTGTTGCAACTCACGAATCTTTTGATTTTTTACTAAGTTCTAACGCCAGTTAACCTAGTAATCACTTCTTCAACTAGACGTTCCAACACGGCATCTAAGTATTTAAAGCTACTCATAACTCAAATTACCTCTTTGGTTAGGTCGGATGAATCAGCCTCCTGAGCATATGTAATTTCTTCTTGAACATTCGTTACTCTTTTCCCCGCTACGCAACTCTGGCTACGGTCTGGCAATGGTGTGGATGAGTTCTCCGTCTTCATGTTTATGTTCTGCTTTGGATTTCCCACGCCTTCACCAACACACCAACCACAATAACACAAATCACAATTTTACTATTGGATTCCACGTCTGTTTCATCCGTCACACGCAAGCACCAGTTTGTCTCGCTGCTATTTAGCCGTTTGAAGAAGAACTGGAGAGCGGTTTTACTCGCGGATTACCGAAATTCAAGAGACTTCGCACACAGTCTTGTTACTCTGCCGCCATCTTGTTTTTACACCCAATGTCTTTATTATATCCCCCGAAATCTTATCAATTCCAGTTGCTTTTCTAGTTTTCAACTTTTGTATCTTATTGTAAATGTCGTTGTTATCATAGGTAAATATTAATACTTCTTTATTATTAGTCACCTCCCCTATCTCGACATTATCCTTGTAACCAACAATCTTTGCATACTACTGACTGAATACTTCTACCATTTGAAGATCCTCGCATACACACTCCCCTTGTTAATTAATGATTCCTGGAATGTACTTCTTGGAAACTGTTTCTGCCTTAAAGTACCTATACATACCCTTCCATTTTTCACTAACATTTTTATAACTGCAAATCATGCTTGCCATCATGTTATCTTTTCAGTGTGCCATGGCCCTGTGTGTTTCGTTGCAGCGGTAGTTCGGCTCCCCCAATGTACAGTGTACCGATAATGAACCGTGTGTGTGTTGTGTCTCACTGATCTGTGAGTACGCCACTCAGCATTGTCTGCTGCAAGTCAGCTGCATCGTGTGCCGTGAGCTCGTCGTTCCTGAGATTCGATTCACTCGGACACTTGAATGAATCGATACACTGTTTCGAATCATACACTCAGCAGCCAACACTATTGTGCAGTCTAAGCGATGAATATTGCTTGTCACCAGCAATAGCCAAGTGTGAACTATTATTACTATTGGCAATGTAAAGGAGGGTAAGATTTCCTTCGTTTTTACTGTAAAACCTTAGACAATGACGAGGCAGAAAATTTGATAGATTGTGGGTGTAAAGCGTTTTGTGAACTTAGTCCCACAAAGAGAGAGAACCGACACTAATATTTGATAGAACCCAGATTTAGCTGTGAACATTGTAATGAAGAGGGAATATTCATGTTAAAGCTTTACGGAGTGATACAGGAAGTAAAGACTTGTCACATAATTTCAGCAGCGGGATATGAATATGCTTAGCAAATAATAAAGGAACCGCAAAACAGCTGGTAGTTAGGCGAGCTGTAACCCAGGGAATTAGTGAAAGGAAAGATTTATTTTTTTGCTAGTTTCTTTACGTGGCACCGACACAGATAGGCCTTATGGCTACGATGGGACAGGGAAGGGCTGGGAGTGGGAAGGAAACGACCGTGGCCTTAATTAAGGTACAGCCCCAGCATTTGCCTGGTGTGAAAATGGGAAACCACGGAAAACCATTTTCAGGGCTGCCGACAGTGGGGTTCGAACCTACTATCTCCCGAATACTGGATACTGGCCGCACTTAAGCGACTGCAGCTATCGAGCTCGGTAAAGGAAATATTTATTCTTAAGGCTGACATAATACCGTTCGCTCAGGAAGGCGGTAATAGACCACAATAGCTCCCCGCACGTTGAGTAAATTCTGACAGGGATCCAATAATGTTACATGTCATAATGAGTCTACTTAAAGGATGAAACAAAGAATTAAAAGAGAAAATTTACTTAGATATGGTTTGTCCACTATTGGATTATGCGAACAGAGTTTGGGATCCTCGCCAGGAATATCTAAGTAAAGAAATAGGTGGTGTGCAGAGGAAAGCAGCAAGATTTTTAATAGGGGATTTCAGGAGAAAAAGCACTGTATCAGAAATGATGGAGAAATTCGGGTGGGAAGTTTTAAGTAAAAGAAGAGAGAAAACTACATTTAAAGGATTATATAGAAATCCCTGAAAGGCATCCGTTGGAAAATAATTATATCGGCAGGGATGACCATAAGTATAAAATTAGACGGGAGTTTAGCAGAAGCGATTTGGGTAAATTTTCATTCATTGGGAAGGGCGTGAAGGAGTGTAACAGTTTACTAGGGGAAGTGTTTGATCCTTTTGCAAAATCTGTACAGATATTCAAGAAAATAATGAACAACAACAGGGAAAAGAAATTTTAGAGGGTATTTGACCTGAATTTTTGTGAATAAATTAATTCTCTCCCCTTGTCTCTGGAGATTGAAAAGGCGAAGGAGTAAGAGTGAAGTGCAGTGGGGACTTCGAGGGCCCTGGAACCGCTACGTTAGTTGTGAAGGCCCTTCAGGAACTCCGAAAAGCGGTGACAAAACGGGCTCTGGTTAAGACGCAGCATGTCGTTATGCATGTTAGTACCACATTATTTGAAGTGATTCTACATGCCGTATAAGAGTTGATTATGTGTGTAAGTACAGAATATATTATGAGTGGAATTATATAACATAAATAATATATTATTATTAATAGAAAAATTGTTAGTGTGTGGGTAACTGTAGTTAGGTCTTAGTTCGTGAACCATGGGCAACGGCTGAGTGGCCTAATAAGTGGTCCTGAGAGTCGGGATACCAGTTGCTATGGAATGGGAGTGGTCATCTCGGACATATTCTGAGTCATGGCCCTCCTTGTGCTCAGATGGCCAGTACTAAACAATTCACCAGTGGTCCCTAACCCGTTAGAGGAAAGATCCTCACTCGGACTATGTGCAAGTAGGGTAACATCCTGCTTCATGAATTTACCGAGCTCAGAACATTTTAAGCAAGCCCCGGACCTATGGGAGTAACGGAGTCCCACTCCTATTTGACAGGCGAGAAACTCCTTGGAAACAACTTGGCGAACGAAATGGAATTTGATGGGGAGCTATCAATATTAATGGTGCTTATGGAAGAAAGTACAACTGGCTGAGTCAGCAAAGAAGATGCATCTGGATGCTAGGAGTAAGTGATATTCGGGTAAGGGGAGATAACAAGGAAGATATTATAAAGTGTAGTTGACGGGTGTTAGAAAGTGAAGGACAGAGTGCGGGGTAGAGATGTTTATCAGGAATACTATTGCACACAACATAGTTTCTGTTTAGGCACGTACGCGAGCGAATGATGGGGGTAGATTTGGCAGTCGCAGGAATTATGATGAGAATTGTCTCAGTGTTGAATGACACTCGTAGTCAGGGTCAACAGGATCGGATAGTGCTAATGGGCGATTTAAATGCGAGAGTTGGAAATAGAACTGAAGGATACGAAAGGGGAATTGTTAAATGCGGGGGAGATATGGAAGCTAATGGGAATAAGAAGGGGTTTCTGGACTACTGTGCTAGTATGGGTTAAGCAGTTACGAATACATTCTTCAAGCATAAGGCTATTCACCGATACACATGGGAGGCTAGGGGTACGAGATTCATAATAGACTATATCTTATCCGACTTCGAATTCAGGACGTCTGTTGGGAATGTACGGGTTTTAAGGGAATTTTTCGATGATACAGACCACTATCTGATCTGTAGTGAACTAAGTATCTCTAGGCCTAGGATAGAGAAAGTGACATCTGTCTGCAAACGAATAAGGGTAGAAAATCTCCAGGATGGAGAAATTAGACACAAGTACATGGATATGATTAGTGAGGAGTTTCGAACAGCAGACAGCAAGCAGGTTCAGGATACAGAAAGAGAATGGGTGGCATACAGGGATGCTGTAGTAGAAACAACAAAGGAGTGCCTAGGAATAACTGTGTGTAGAGATGGCAAAAAGCGAACATCTTGGTAGAATGATGAAGGGAGAGCAGCTTTAAACGTAAACAGAAGGCTTATCAGAAATGACTCCAACAAGGGATGTTGCAGACAGGGATTTGTACATAGATGAAAGAAATAGAGCGAAACAAATAGTTGTTGAATCCAAAAAGAAGTCGTGGGGAATATTTTGGTAATAACCTGGAAAGGCTAGGTCAAGCAGCAGGGAAACCTTTCTGGTCAGTAATAAAGAATCTTAGGATGGGAGGGAAAGAGGAAAGGAACAATGTTTTGGGTAATGCGGGTGAACTCATAATAGGTCCCAGGGAATTCACTGGAATTTCGGAAGGGAGGGTGCGATCAGTGGTTGAGAGGAAGTTGGATGAAGCCCAGCGTGGTTCCAGACCACAGAGGGGCTGTCAGGATCAGATTTTCAGTATGCGCCAGGTAACTGAAAAATGTTGCGAAAAGAATAGACAGTTGTGTTTACCTTTCGTGTATCTAGAGAAAGCGTATGGCAAGGTACCGAGGGAAAAAATCTTCGCCATACTGGGGCACTATGGAATTAAAGGGAGATTATTAAAATCAATCAAAGGCATTTATGTTGACAATTGTGCTGCAGTGAGAATTGACGGTAGAATGTGTTCTTGGTTCAGGGTACTTACAGAAGTTAGACAAGGCTGTAATCTTTCACCTTTGCTGTTCGTAGTATATATGGATCAGCTGCTGAAATGTATAAAATGGCAGGGAGGGATTCAGTTAGATGGAAAAGTAGTAAGCAGTCTGGCCTATGCTGACGACTTGGTCAAAATGGCAGATTGTGCCGAAAGCCTGCAGTCTAATATCTTGGAACTTAAAAATAGTTGCACTGAGTATGATATGAAAATTAGCCTCTCGAAGACTAAACTGATGTCAGTGGGTAAGAAATCCAATAGAATTGAATGTCAGATTGGTGATACAAAGCTGGAACAGGTACATAATATTAAGTATTTAGGTTGTGTATTCTCCCAGGATGGTAATATAGCAAGTGAAATTGAATCAAGGTGTAGTAAAGCTATCACAGTGAGCTCGCAGTTGCGATCAGCAGTATTCTGTAAGAAGGAAGTCAGCTCCCGGACGAAACTATCTTTACATCGGTCTGTTTTCAGACCAACTTTGCTTTACGGGAGCGAAAGCTGGGCGGACTCAGGATGTCTTATTCATAAGTTAGAAGTGACCGACATGAAAGTAGCGAGAATGAGTGCTGGTAAAAACAGATGGGAACAATCGCAGGAGGGTACTCGGAATGAAGAGATCAGGCTAAGTTACGAATGAACTCGATGGACGAAGCTGAACGCATAAAGCGGCTACGGCGTAGGGGTCATGTGAGGCGAATGGAGGAGAATAGGTTACCTAGGAGAATAATGGACTCTGTTATGGAGGGTAAGAGTAGTAGAGGGAGACCAAGACGACGATGGTTAGACTCAGTTTCTAACTATTTAAAGAAAAGATGTATAGAACTAAATGAGGCCACAGAACTAGGTGCAAATAGAGGATTTAGTAAATTTAGTAAATTCACAGAGGATTGCAGACTGAACGCTGGAAGGCATAGCGGTCTACAGTGAAAAAGGATGTATTTTTGTATGTTTAAAATTTAGTTTTTGGTACTAATGTATATTTGTGTATAATTTGCCACCGAGGTATACACCTCATTTACAAATAAGGTGATTTTGATTTGATTTAATAAAACATTGTTGTTAAAATTTGTGAATGTATAATTTATGAGTGTATGATTAATATTTATTAAGTTTTCAGTGTGTGAATATGCAAGTTATTGTACGTGTGGTGCATAAAACGTTTCACCGGTGTTCAAAGTCTTTCATCCAATAGGATCAGCTGAGAAAAAGCACCACCATCCAAGTGGAGTGGAAGCGATGATCGTTGTCTCTAGGTGGGTGGAATGTTTGTACCTGCCTAACATGTACATTTTATTTTGTAATTATGGCCCACAGCAGCTGTCCCTCGTACTGAACTGTATCATACAGCGACCTAGGGCCATTACAGTGTGCGAAAGGGATGAACAAAGAAGCGCGAACAAGCGGACTCGCAGTTGAACAAGACAGACACACATACGGAGCGCCCCGCCGGAGAAAGAGACATGCGGGCCGCTCAAAGAGACAGAGAAGTTTCAATGTGTTTCGGGACTTCCTGACTCTCAACTGAGGAACTGAGGCCAATAAATTACGAGGGTGTACACTACTGGAATCCTCTCGGAAAAGGCTCAGATATCCGTTATCACACCGTTTGGAATGAATCTAAGACAAGGATAAATTATTGTGGAATTTATCAAGCACGTAGGACCTACACCTTGTAATAATTGGGCTAATATTAAAGGAATGATGAATTTTTGAATGTCCGTTGAGAGAAGTAAGTCACGCTACAATGGAATTCCAATGTTTGCCGGGGATACACAAGGTCTCTGTGGAAGGGGAGATATTTTAAATACAGGAGGACCGATCCCCCAGCATGCTTTTTGAATTTGACGAGCCATCGCGTCCACGTCAGGCTACATCGCAGTCAGATAAATTTAACAAAGGAACAGTTACTCATTGTGTCCGAGTAATGTTGGCAGTGAAGGTAAGAGGACACATACCAAAAGTGATAGCAGTAATCAATATAATATTAGGGGAACGAACTAATGCTGCCGTATCAGTTACAGTATTTAAGTAAAAGGACATACATCAGAAGTGATAGCAGTAATCAACATAATATTATGGGAACGAACTCATTTTGCCGTATCTGTTACAGTATTTAAGTAAGAGGACAGACACCAGAAGCGATAGCAGTAATCAACACAACATTAGGGGAACGAACTCATTTTGGCGTATCTGTTACAGTATTTAAGTAACATAAGCAGTGAAAGTGGGAGGGCATATATCAGAAGGGATGGTATTAAATATAAATCATTACAGTCCTTACGAAACAAAATAATTTTCCTTTATTGGGAACGAACAAGGTTACGGGTTTTTAGATACGATATCCCGCGGCGCGTAGTGCAGAAAAAGCGTCGAAGATTAGTCATGTATTTCCCCAAAGTAAATAGAATTTGATAATGATAAAACAATATGTTTGCTAAAGGAAATGATAAATTAATTGGGATCAAAGATTAAATAATGTATTAGTAAATACTCGTGAGGTAATGTAAATAAGAGAATGTGATACAGACTTAGGGGATTTTGTCTGCAGGGATATTTTATGGAGATAGAATGGTGTAATTTTCGGAGAAGGAGTTACAGAAGAGTGATATGTGTTCTCAGATGATATAAAAGGGATGTTGAAACGTATGATAAACTCCCAGCGATAAAATGTGTCCCCGTGTATGCCTCTAGAGATGAGTGCGATATTCTAGGTGGAATAATTAGAGAGAGAGAGAGAGAGAGAGATGAGAAGTCCTCAGTATACAGTTGATTTTAAGAGGGACAAGTAAGTGGAGAATATAACAGAGGAAATATTGGTGTTGTAAGATGTAAATGCTCTCCATTAGACCGAACATATGATAATCGCCACAAAATGTGTATAAATTCCATTTGAAGGCTCTGTTGATAATAATATGTGCTCATTAAGATAGTGGGAGCAATAGCATGATAATTTGATGCCCACTTTTAATAACAGGAATATTTAAGCGAATATTCAGAACTTGATATTTGGCTATGTTTTATTACTTTTGAGTTAGAGTGATTTTTAAGTGTTTTGGAGAAGTCAATCAATCAGTAATTCAGTAAGACACAGTTTATTATTGTATTTAAAATTTTGTATTTGGTCGAGGTAATTTATGAAAATTGTGTTGTATGAGAAATTGAAAGTGTGATTTCAAATTTTGATAATACACAAACTGACCATGATAAAAACGCTGCGCCAAGATCAATGGAAAAATTGATTGAGACATACTGTTTAGTCACTGAGGCTCGCCGGAAGTAAAACGCAGGTGGTAATAATCATAATCAAGAAATAATGAACGTTTAAATAAAAACGTGGAAACTTAACACGTGTACAGTAGTTTTAGTGTGTGTACTTCCATGTATTTTTTATAGGTCCTCATGGATATTGCGTGTGATTAAAGGGTTTTTGTTTTTCATATGTGTGTGTATTTTTAATTGTGTGTTGGTATTTCATGTTTGTGTTCTTTGCGTCAAGTCAACGTTGTTTATAGTGTACATAACTGATCTGCGATGCTCGTTGTACAGTACGGTGATAGAATAGGGATTTGGACGACCACAAGTAGAGGTTAAGTGTAAACAGTATTCTTAAAATAACAGAATTATCAAAACAGGTAATAACTGAACAGGTTTATTTTATTGTGATTTTCGGATTATTATGACCGTTTGATTATTTTTGATCATAATTAAAGCTCGATGAATGGAAATTAATGTGTGATTGATGTTTAATAAATTAATTGACACGTATAATGTCGCTAGCATCTGTTCAGTTGACAGCATTTTTTTATAAAGCAAGGGTAATTTCCGTAGGACAATAGAAGTATGATTAAGTACCACAACCATGTCAAGTATAATGAATTAGAATTTCGAGAGTGTGGATAATAATTCCTGAGATGAGTTTTAAGCTACGAGAGTAGAAATAGAACCAATTTAGTGGAAGTTCCAGAGTTATCTTTTTTTCTTTTAAAATTCGCTTTACGTCGCGCCGACACAGATAGGTCTTATGGCGACGATGGGATAGGAAGGGGCTAGGAGTGGGAAAGAAGTGGCCGCACCCTTAATTAAGGTACAGCCCCAGCATTTGTTTGGTGTGAACATGAGAAATCGCGGAAAACCACCTTCAGGGCTGCAGACAGTGGGGTTCGAAACCACCATCTCCCGGATGCAAGCTCACAGCTACGCGACCCTAACCACACGGCTAAATCGCTCGGTGGTCCAGAGTTCGATGTCCAGCGTGACATAAAACTATTCTTGTAAACAAACTTTCAGATGCTATTGAGCATGAGAATTATGTATGCTTCATTACGGTAGTTTAACATTTGACATTTATGGAGTCTAAAAACTATCGTGTAGATTAAGTTTCAAGCAATGTTGTTTTAGCGGAGTTTAATTTAACTGAACATTTATTCAAGTGATTCTAATTTAACCCTCCAGTACACGCGTAAATCTGTCTGTGTATTGCTGAGAACTGGCACCACCGGTGAGCTTCAAGCACCGCGTATCTTCCTGTTACATTCCTCCGTGCATGTTCAGTGTGCTTTGCTTAACAATCCTAAATTGTACTGGTACACCATTGTGCTCCACGCGTGTTCTGGCGTTTCTATTTTCTCCAGCCGCACTAATTCATGTTTTCCTTAGAAAACTGTTTTCTCAGGTCGTAAATACTCTCTATTGTGTACCGTTAGTAATATATGGATACAATTTGACTACGGAAAGTAATTCAGAGATTGTAAGATGGCTAAATGAACCTTTATCAGAAGACGATGTTGAGATGGTAGGTCCCGAGGATGAAGATAGAATAGAAGAGGATTACGTAGAAAGTGAAGATGAAAGTGAGACCGAGGGTGAACAACGAGAATTCTTCATTAGAAAGAATAGAAGAAAATGGAGGAAAAGTAAGTTTTCTGGCACTTTTAAAACTAGAGCACATAACATCATTCCAAAAATCTTCATCTCTGGATTAACTGGCTTTTCTAGACACGCTTCTTCGGAAATAGATTCGTTCCAGTTTATGATTGATAACAACATTATAGCACAAATTACCATAAGTACAAATATCTACATAAATAAAATAAGGCATATATTTGCAAGGAAGCGGGACTCGAAACCCACTGATGACTGTGAAATTAGAGCATTACTTGGAATACTCTATTCATCTGATGTGTTGAAATCAGGCAGAGCACATATCTCCGACTTTAACGATAATAATCTATTTGCTTTACGTCGCACCGGCACAGATAGGTCTTATGGCGACGATGGGGCAGGAAAGAACTGGGAATGGGAAGGAAGCAGTTGTGGCCTTAATTAAAGTGTGAAAATGGGAAACCACGGAGACAATCTTCAGGTCTGTCGACAGTGGGGTTCGAATCCACTACAGGTACAGCCCCAGCATTTGTCTGGTGTGAAAATGGGAAATCGCGGAAAACCACCTTCAGGGCTGCCGACAGTGGGGTTCGAATCGACTATCTCCCGGATGCAAGCTCATAGCTGCGCGCCCCTAACCGCACGGGCAACTCGTCCGGTTTTGGGACAAAAAATGGAACATACCTTACTATGGGTATAAATCGGTTCAAGTTCCTAATGAGGTGTCTACGCTTTGATGACATTCGTTATAGGAATGTTCGTAAAGAAACATACAAGCCTGTCCCAATTAGGGAGCTGTTAACTGCCTTTGTGGAAAACTGTAAAAACATCGATGGCAGCAAGTGCATTTCTCACTATTGTTGAGCAACTGATAGCTTTTAGAGGATGATGCTACTTTAGGCAATACATACCATCGAAGCCTGCAGAGATTGGAATAAACTTATACGCTCTGGTTGATTCCAAGCACAAGTACATACATAATCTTGAAATATACTGTGGCAAACAACCGGATTGAAGTGTGTAATAAACAATCTTCCGTTGTTAAACGTTTAGTGGAGTCAGTTCAACATGAACATAACAGGTGATGACTGGTTTTCATCTCTACCACTGGCGCTTGATCTTCTTTAAACACAAATCTGACGTATGTTGGAACCGTAAAAAAGGTATAAACCCCAGATCCCAAGGAACATTTTGACATCCAGAAACCGCCAAGTAAACAGCACCTTGTTTTGATTCCAAATGGACTGTACGTGCGTTTCCTATGTAGCGAAGAAGAACAAGGTAGTTTTGTTGCAGCACGATGACGCCATTGATGCTCAACTGGTGAATGAGGCTGACGATGCCCACAAAAAGGGCGAAACATGTCCCAATTTAAGTGTCATGCTTAAGTTATAAACATTCACACGAATGTATTGTATTGAATAGGTTGACAACTTTAATAAACTTACTTGTTTCATATTTATTTACAATTTTCAATACAGACCAACCATGAAGTTTATCATATTTTAATGCAAATTTTACTCAATTCAAGTTGTAACTCAGTTTACTTCAATATAATTTCTTTTCTGTTCAGTTCACAACTTACATAATTTTATTCATCTACCTTTTTCACTATATTTTTAATTATTACAGTATCATTTGATTTAATTCAGTTGTAATTAATTTTGATTTCCCATGTTAAATAAAGTCATCATACAAAATCAGTTTGGTTTTCTCACTTAGTAGTATAGCCCATAGATTAGGATCCTTTATGCACCCAAAGGAAGACGAAGTCTGCACCCTGGAATGAGAGAAGAAACGGTGGGTATTTGAGCAGCGCTGAGGTAAAACCCACGAGACTACCTACTCATGCTAGAAGAGTACATTCAAAGGATACAATACATTATCCTGACCTAAGGTAAAACAGAACATTGTTCTGCTTCTGTGGCGTATTGTTGTGTGGTAAACGAAACTGGTTTTATATCTGTAACGGCCTTAAGCTGTAAATACAGTTATAATAATGTCGTGTGGCCTCTGCAGAGGTCTTGCGCAGGCGACCTGCATTTCTGTGAGGATGGGGCTGTACTTAAGATGAAATATAATGATAAATACGACGCAAACATCCAACCTCTCTTTTGCCATAGGAATTAACTAATGAAAGTTAAACTTCCCGAACCGACCGGGAATCGAACCCGGGGCACCGTGAAATCAGTAGACCTGTGAGGTTAAGCATGGAATCAAATCCAAGCTTGCCACATTAAACTTACACCCTTATGGAGTTAGCCTGGGCATCGAACGTGAGGCTGTAAAGTTAGTGACCTCGTGAAGTTAAGCCTGAAGTCGAATCCAAGCCTGTAGGCCTAAGCTTGCAATGTTATGCGGTTAGTTCGGGCGTCAAACTCTGGTCTATGAGGCTAGTGCTCCTGTAATTTTAAGTCTAGGGTAGAATCCAAGACTGCACGCGTAGCGAGCGTTAAGAAATGACGTCATGTGAGATTATGCATGTACTCTTAGCCAGCACATCTCAGCGGAGGAGGACACCTCCCACGTGGAGGCAGCAGAACTCTCCAGTTTCTACTACTACTAAGAAGGAAAAATGTATTTATTTATTTATTTATTTATTTATTTATTTATTTATTTATTTATTTATTTATTTACGAGTAGTAAAGTCTTCATACTACCGATATCTGAAGACGTTTCCCTTGCTGAATGAAAGCTGAAACTTTCCTGTACAGTGAGTTAGAGATATGTATTATACCGGGTGGTAGACATCGGTCCTTCTCCCTAAACCGGGGTAATATGACGAGATGTGTGTTTACGGGCTCGACGACAGCAGGAATCATGAGCGCCACTATTAATTCATTATGGGTACCTCGAATGAACCCGTAAAACGAGAACAGATACGCAGAACACGTACTTTAAAACAGGAGGTGGACGCACAGATCAGGAGCACGGTACTGTATAGTCTGGGAAGTGGGCGCCGTAGGTCAAGTGTCGCAGTAGCTCACATGGCAAGTGGGTGGGGAGATGAGTGATAGTGGACAGTCCTCGAGGGTTAGAAGGTTCAAGTCCCATGCAAGTACTTGCCTGGGATGTGGCAACGTTGTATATTTGATACCTGTATTTTTCACAGACTGATTTGTTTATTTGGCTTTGAAAAGGGTCGTTGGTATGGAGTTGGGTTGACAGAGGCTAGGAAACATGTGGCAGGATTTCAGTTATCCACGTCATTTAACGCAGCACCCGCTCGAACTGACGACCTCAGTGGTCGATACAGAGCTGCGCGCGATGTTATAAGAACCGTCTCGCCCGCTGCAACATCTCTGGCGAAACGGATTGGCATGCCTTTGTGATGAGCTGTCTAAGATGATAAGGACTGGCCGGATCCTGTGCATACACCAGTTGTTTTACATGGCCCCACAAAAAAATCCAGGGGCATAAGATCGAGCGATCTGGTGGGCCAGGGGACAGGTCCTCCCCTTCCTATCCATTTATCAGGATACGTCGCATGGATATGGTTCCGGACGACCACTACCGCGTGCAGTGGAGCTCCGTCATGTTCCAAACCACATCCTGCAGCGGTCAATGAGTGGCACATGTTCCGAAAACGGTGGTAGTTGATCTTGGAGAAACCGCAGATAGCATTGGCTGGTCAGATGGCCCTCAAAGAAATGGGGACCGATGAGGTGATCGCCCATGATTCCACACCATACAATCACGCCCCACTGTACCTGGAAAGCTGTCTGTCGCGCCCAATGGGGTTATCCACAATCCAGTAATGCATATTATGGCGATTAATGGTTCGCTGTTGTGGAATAGTGCTTCGTCCGTAAATAAGAGAGTCGCCAGAAAAGCGGGATCAGTGTCCACATGCAGTAGTATCCATTGACAGAACGCCCCCCGGTGCCCATGGAGCTCCTGGTGTAAGTGCAGATGGTACGGGTGAAATCGGTGGGTATGCAATATCCGCATAGCAGACGCTTGGCTGATCTTCACCTCCTGTCCAATGGCCCGTGTGTTAGTGTGAGGGTTTCGCCGGATAGCGTCAAACACGACCTCTTCATTGTCAGCAGACGTCGCGGGATGATATCGAACAGGCCGTGTCCTTCCCAGGAATGCAGTATCCCGCAGGCGTCTTTCTCCACTCCGAAATGCCATGTCCGTCGGTTGTCGTCTACCCGGATAGCGTTCTTGGTAGAGGCGTTGTGCCGGATATGCATACTGACTAGCTTCTCTATAGATAAGTAACATACCCACATACTCGTCGTTGGAATACATCTCGAGGCGGCGAATAAATTTAGTGTTGTGAATTGCTTCGAAGAAGGGGAATTCGCCCAGCTACATACTTACCTGCCACCGCACGTTGTTATCGTTCCAATGGGGCATACTTTGCCCTACTTGTGGTCTACGAAGCTTGGAACATGTGCGACGTGGCAAACTGGCAACAGACCATCATCTTCTCATCCTCGTACAACCCAGCACCATACCCAATGCATCGATACATACGGTCTTTTACAGGGTCAAATAAGCAAATCAGTCCCTGGAAGCTATCAAGTATGCAACCTTGCCACATCCCAGGCAACTGGCTGTTAAAAAATATCATCATGTGGGATTCAAACCTCCTACCTCGAGCACTGTCCTCTATCACATATCCCCCCGGCCGCTTGCCATGTGAGCTACTGCGACACTTGACCTATGACGCCCACTTCCCAGACTATACAGTACCGTGCTCCCGGTCTGTGCGTCCACCTCCTGTTTAAAGTACGTGGTCTGCGTATCTGTTCTCGTTCTACGGGTTCATTCGAGGTACCCATAATGAATTAATAGTGGCGTTCACGATTCCTGCTGCCTTCTAGCCCGTAAACACACATCTCGTTATATTGCCCCGGTTTAGGGAGAGGGACCAATGTCTTTCAGAATTGTAGTAAACGTAAAGGTATAGGATAGGTATAGGTGCGTATATTCCACTCTCCGTAACTTGTGTTTCTAGAGACATTTGTTTGCATTATTTCTTCTACTCCTTTATCTGGTTACCCTCAACGGTCGGTTCTTCCCTCGGACTCAGAGAGGGATCCCACTTCTACCGCCTCAAGGGCAGTGTCCTGGCTTCAGTCTCTGGGTCGAGGGATACAACTGGGGAGAATGACGAGTACCTCACCCAGGCGGCCTCACCTGCTATGCTGAAAAGGGGTCTTTCGGGGGAATGGGGAGATTAGAAGGGTTAGACAAGGAAGAAGGAAGGAAGCGGCCGTGGCCGTAAGTTAGGTACCATCCCGACAATTGCCTGGAGGAGAAATGGGAAACCACGAAAAACCACTTCCAGAATGGCTGAGGTGGAAATCGAACTCACTGCTACTCATTTGACCTCCCGAGGCGGAGTGGTCCCCGTTCCAGCCCTCGTACTACTTTTCAAATTTCGTGGCAGAGCCGGGAATCGAACCCGGGCCTCTGGGGGTGGCAGCTAATCACACTAACCACTACACCACAGAGGCGGACGCAATATTTCTTGTTATTTAATACTTCCGTCGGCTGTGAACCATGTGACCCTGCAGCTATTTGGGAGACTTGTCCGTCCCAATGAAGCAGACAGCTTAACCGTAGATGCAACCATATCGGATGTGTATATATAAAGAGACCAGACTAACGAATGGTTCACCGAAAGTGGGATAGGAGCCTTTCGGATGTTGCAAGGACGACAGTCTGGATGATTAATCAATACAGCCTTCTAATAACATTCAGCATGGCTTAGCTATGTTGATACTGCTACACGCCTGAAAGCAACGGGACACTACAGCCGTAACTAACTCCAGAGAACATACAGTTCTTTTTGTATGAGTGAAGGTCGTAGTGGTGATGACTTCCTCCCGGGTAAAACATTCCGGAGGTAAAATAATCCCCCATTCAGATCTCCGGGTGGACTATACGAGACAGGGCAATAATAAAGAAGATGAACACTGACATTCATCGGGTTAGAACGTGAAATGTTAGATGTTTGAATCGTTGTGGAAATGAGAATCTGAAAAGGGAAATGGATACAGTGAGTTAGGTGTAGTTGGTATAAGTGAAGTACGTTGGCAGGAAGGAAAGGATCTTTTGTCAGGCGACTGCAGAATTATCAACACAAAATCGAACAGGAAAAATGTAGGAGTTGGGTTAATACTGGATAAGAAAATAGGACAGTGGATAAGCTAGTATAACCAGCATAGTGAACGGATTTTTGCTGTCAAGATTGATACCAAGTCAGTGCCTACCACAATAGTGCAGGTTTATATGCCTAGTAGTTCAGTAGATGGTGAAGAAGACGAAAGAATATGTGAAGAGAAATAAGATTTAACACAATATGTAAAAGAGAATCCAATTACTTGTAATGAGAGACTGGAAAGCAGTGGTAGGCTAAGAAAGAGCAAGTCATATAGTAGGAGAATTCAGACCGGGAGAAAGGAATGAAAGAAGTCCGCTGGTTGAATTCTCTACCGAACATAATACAGCCCGTGATACGAATACTTGGTTCAAACACCGCAATCGGCGGCTGTATACGCGGGCAAGACCCAGAGGCACTGTAAGGTAGAAGCGAGGAGAAATGGATAAGAAAATAAGGCAGAGGAAAAGTTATTGTGACTGAAATAGTGGAAGGATTATTGTTGTTGCATTCCACACTTCAGTCACAATGAGATTCTTATCTCCTTTTACATACTGGATTGCAAAAACCTTCCCAGGAGCAGATTGGACTCTGGCCACAACATGGTGGTCATGAAATGCCGTCTGAAGTTGAGGAAATAGAAGCAAGGAAGGAATGCAAGGAGATGGGATCTAGACACGTTGAAGGAAAAGAGAGCGAGTGATTGTTACAGGGAACATGTTTCACAAGGACTAAATGAAAACACTGAAGGAACACAATAGATGATTAGTGGACAGTCGTGACTACTGAAGAAAGACAAGACCAAGTGGATAACTCAAGAGATACTAGACCTGATTGACAAACGGCGAAAGTGCAAGAATGTAGAAAATGAGGAGGGCAGAAAAGATAGCCGGCGAATAAAGAATGAAGTAGGTAGAAATTGCAGGACAGCGAAGGAAGAATGACTGAAAGAGGAGTACAAGGATATTCAAGTTGTATTGTTGTAGGAAAGGTAGATGTCGCATATAAGAAAATCAAGGATACCATGGGAGAAATGAAGACTAGGTTTATGAATATTAAGGTATCAGATGGAAAACTACTTCTAGAGACAGAAGACAAGGCAGATAGGTGGCATAAACATAGTCAACAACTGTATGAAATGAAAGAAGTAGATAATAATGTTGTAGAACAAGAAGAGGCTGTTGACTGTGGTGAAATGGGAGGTACAATTTAGAGGTCAGAATTCGATAGAGACTTGAGAAACCTAAATAGGAACAAGGTACCAGAAATTGATGACACACTCAGAATTACTGACTGCCTTGGGAGGAACCGAAATGGCGAGTAATTCCATTTATTGCGCAAGATGATGATGATGATGATGATGATGATGATGATGATGATGCTTGTTGTTTAAAGGGGCTAACATCTAAGGTCATCGGCCCTGCGCAAGATGTATGACACAGGAGAAGTGCCATCTGATTTTAGACAGGATGCTGTTATACCTACTCCCAAGAAAGCAGGTGCTGACAAGTGTGAAAACTACCGCACCATTAGTTTAGTATCTCATGCTTAACATTTTTAAATACGTATTATTTAGAAGATTGGGAAGACAAGTTGAAGTTGAGTTGGGAGAAGATCAGTTTGGTTTTAGAAGAAATATAGAAACACGTGAAGCAACCCTGACTTTATGTCTGATTGTAGACGATCGAATTAACAAGTCCACTTACATGGTATTCGTAGACCTAGAAAAGCCATCCGATATTGCTGATTGGACGAAGCTATTTGATATTCTGAAAGTGATCGGGATTAGATACCGAGATAGAAGAATTATCTACAATATTTGTACAAACATCTGTAGTACAATGGCAGAGGTAAGAAAATAAAATGCAGACTAGCACAAGCAAGAGAGGTCTTTCGTAAGAAAATACATTTTCTCGCTTCAAACATTGATATAGGAATTAGAAAAATATTTCTGTAGACTTCTGTCTAGTGAGTGGTATTGCACGGACGTGAACAATGGTAATAACTAGGTTTAAAAGAAAGAGAATAGAAGCTTTTGCAATATGATGTTCCAAAAGAAGGCTGATGGATGGATTTGACAAACAGATAGCATCTAGGGCTATGAAATAAGAAGCGGCAATCCAGAAAGGAGTGGCAGAGGTCTGCAGTTTGTCTTCAGTCTTTTCAATGTTGACACAGAAATTTGGAAAAGGAACCACAATCCACGCAGAGGAAAATCAAAACTGTGAGATATTTTTTTGATTTTATTACTTTATCTGTGTCTTCGGAAGATGTAGAGAAATTATTGAAAGTAATGGACTAAATCTTAGAGAAAAAGTAAAAGCTTAAAATAAATAAATAAATGAACAAGAAATGGAGTCCGCCTCTGTGGTGTAGTGGTTAGTGTGATTAGCTGCCACCCCCAGAGGCCCAGGTTCTATTCCCGGCTCTGCCACAAAATTTGAAAAGTGGTACGAGGGCTGGAACGGGGTCCACTCAGCCTCGGGAGGTCAACTGAGGAGAGGTGGGTTCGATTCCCACCTCAGCCATCCTCGAAGTGGTTTTCCGTGGTTTCCCATTTCCCCTCCAGGCAAATGCCGGGATTGTCCCTAACTTAAGGCCACGGCCGCTTCCTACCGTCTTCCTTGTCTATCCCTTCCAATCTTTCCATCCCCCACCAAGGCATAGCAGGTGAGGCCGCCTGGGCGAGGTAGTGGTCATCCTCCCCAGTTGTATCCCCCGACCCAATGTCTCACGCTCCAGGACACTGCCCTTGAGGCGGTAGAGGTGGGACCCCTCGCTGAGTCCGAAGGAAAAACCAACCCTGGAGGGTAAACAGATTAAGAAAGAAAGAAAGAAAGAAAGAAAGAAAGAAAGAAAGAAAGAAAGAAAGACAGAAATGGAGTGCAGTCGAACGAAGTCGGGTGATGCAGGAAATATTAGATTAGGAAAGGAAGTGTTAAGGGAAAGTCATGAATATTGTTACTTGGTTAGTAGGATAACTAACGATGGTTGAGGTAAGGACATAAAATGCAGACTAGCACAAGCAAGGAAGGTCTTTCTTAAGAAAATACATTTCTCGCTTCGAACATTGATATAGGAATTAGAAAAATATTTCTGTAGACTTCTGTCTAGAGAGTGGCATTGCATGGACGTGAACAATGGTAATAACTAACTTGGAAAGAAAGAGAATAGAAGCCTTTGCAATACAATGTTACAAAAGAAGGCTGATGGATGGATATGACAAATACTGTAGATTAGAGTAGATGTGGGTCGTAACAGTTACGTAGAAATTACAAGTTTATTAATAAATAATGTTATTTACTTTACGTCCCACTAACTACTTTTACGGTTTTCGGAGACGCCGAGGTGCCGGAATTTTGTCCCGCGGTATTGCCAGTAAATCAACCGAGACGCGGCTGACGTATTTGAGCACCTTCAAATATCACCGGACCGAGTCAGGATCGAACCTGCCAAGTTGGGGTCAGAAGGCCTACGCCTCAAGAGTCTGAGCCACTCAGCCCGGCGAAAGTACAAGTTTACCACAGGATAAGGAGGCATAGAGAACAGCATCAAACCAGTCTATGGACTGACGACCTTAATCAAAAACATGTTATGTTATATTATTACGCAAGAATTCTTAATACGCTGCAACGTGATTAATGCCCTCTCAATTGCAGTTAATATTCTGGCATGTGTCTGTGCCACTCCTTATATTATTTAATACTTGCATGTAAATTACTCTAATATGTTGGTGAACATTAATTACCTACCCAGAGCAATAACCTCTAATGATTTAGATGCTGACGCTGTCTTCTACAAATGAGAAATGACTTAAATGTTGTAACAAAAAAAAGTTAATTATTTGTAATTCCAGCTGGTAATCGCGGGAAGATGTGGCCCAGTCTTAAGACGAGGTTCTATTTTGCTGGGGTTTAAACGTCACATTGACAATGATAGATATTCGGCGAGGATGGTGTAGTAAAATACTAGGATTGGTTTTTAATTAAGGTACAGCCTTGGCATTTACCTAGTGTGAAAATCATCTTGAATGTTGCCGACGGTGAGTTTCTAATTCATCATCTCCAGAATGTAACCTTGTAGCTTGCTCGGTATTCTTACGATGGCTTGCTTAAACGTAAGCTACATCTCTCGGGTCTACTTCCCTAGTGTAACTGTTAGCGCTGCTACCTGCTGTCATCGGGAGCTCGTGTTCGATTCCCTTTTTCTTTACAAGTCGCTTTGCGTCACACCAACACAGATAGGTCATATGTCGACGTTGGGATAGGAAAGAGCTAGGAGTGGGAAGGAATTGGGCGTGGTCCTAATGTGGAAATGGGAAATCACGAAAAACCATATTCTGAGCAGCCGAGAGTAAGGTTCGAACCCACTATCTCCCGAATGCACGTTCACAGCTGCGCGCCCCTAACTGCACAGCCAACTCTCTCGGTGTTCGATTCCCGCTACTGCCAGAAATTTATGATGGTCGGTAGTATGTGGTAAAGTACTGTAGCTACAGTTCACCGCCATTGGAGCTGTACAAATAAGCATCTGTCCCGCCCTGGGACGAAGACATAAATTTCCTGTACCTCCCTCCTGTGTGCGAGTACGTATTATTTATGGCTAGGTGTCGTGTACTCGTCATTTGTAATTGCAGCAGTATTGCCATCTGCCGGAGATGATTAGCAACAAGAGTCAGTAAGCAGGCTTGGGACATCACATCCTGCTATTTGCTGGCTCCGGCATGATTAATTTTCCCTCATTTTTCAGGTGATCATGCCACCACGGTTTTCTTCTCTTTTCCATAGTCATTTTCACTAAAATATGTTCCTGATCATTACGGGCTAATAACCACGTGGTTTTGCATTTTACCAAAACCATCACGACAATAAGCACTATTACGTGATGAAGAAACGACTGCACTCGCCCCTGCCACTAACTACTGCTTGTTGACGTCCGGTACTCTGGCTTACTGCACCTGATCAGCTGGTCAGTCAGTCAGGACTTGATGATACCGTGGTTCCTTTAGCTCTTATGTTATGTGGATTTACATTTATTATATTGTTCGTTTGTTCATTTTTATGCTTTTTCGTGCTATGTTTCTTGCATTTGTAGCAACCACACGTAATAATAATGAAAACGAAAAACTACAGCCTGTTTTCCAGTCTTTGACCGGGCCAGGGATGTAATGAATGAATCAGATATAGGCTATTATTACAATGGGGTCGCCACTCCCAAGGTGATATTAATGACTGATAAATGCTATGAAGTGATAATGGAGAGTGTTGCTGGAATGAAAGATGACAGGGAAAACCGGAGTACCCGGAGAAAAACCAGTCCCGCCTCCGCTTTGTCCAGCACAAATCTCACATGGAGTGACCGGGATTTGAACCACGGTATCCAGCGGTGAGAGGCCAACGCGCTGCCGTCTGTGCCACGGAGGCTCTTAATAATAATAGTAATAATAATATCAATCACTACTGATCACTACTGATTTGCATTTACGGCAGTCATCCAGGTGGCAGATTCCCTATCTGTTGTTTTCCTAGCCTTTTAATGAATGATTTCAAAGAAACTGGAAATTTATTAAACATCTCCTTTGGTAAGTTATTCCAATCCCTAACTCCCCTTCGTATAAACGAATATTTGCCTCAATTTGTCCTCTTGAATTCCAACTTTATCTTCATACTAGCAAGATATCCGTGCTTCACTACGGCTTTAAAATGAAAGTTATTATTCAAAGTATTACATTTTGGAGAGTCCACTGTCAGCTGAGCCTGTATAATACGTTCTCAGTTCGAACGTGGAACGGTTTTGGGAGAATGACTACTGATTTTATAATGTACCACTCACTTGAACCCTGTACGGAAGAATTTGAATGTTTTAAACTATATCTGATTAAACATGTAGGACGTAAAGCGACCAGCCTGTGAACTTTTGATTTTGTACGTCGAACAGTAATGGAGGAATGCATTCTTTTTTAAAGGGGTGAATGTTTTGAAATATCTATCAGCGTCTAGGATATAGAAGGCAATCCCTCTTTAAAAAAAGGTTATGTTCGTGCCTAAAACGGTTTCGAAAGAATGGATATAGTGTTTTTCAGAGTCAGCTATCATCTAAAGCTCTTAGGGGAGAAATGTTTTGAAGTGTACTGTATTTTACACCTAGGACATAAAAGAAGACCCTTCTCGAAAAATTACAACTTTGTACGCCAGACGGTTTTGGACGGATGAATAATGTAGTTTAAGAAGCTAACTTCATTTAATACTTTAGCGGTGGAACGTTTAAAAATATTTCCTATTGCACACCCAGGATTTAAAATACATACCGCTATTTGTCCTCGTACGTTCAGGAGGAAGGAATTAATATATAGTAATTTAGGGATATCTCGACACGCTAAGCAAAATCCTGTAATTTTGATCATGCTTTATTTGTAAAATATTTCAATTATTTCCCTGATGATTTTGTACACAGTTAGTTTATGTTTTCTATTATTTATGGCAAAAAATAACATTTCATAACATGTTAAATTATCAAATAAATATAGGATGCAATAATGTCCACTTCTCCCGCACTTAGGGAGAACCTGACACTAGGTAGGACCTCCGAATAGTTACGCAACTATGGTACACAGTGGGTACATATAAACTGCTCATCATTTCCATTTTCCACACACATCTCGTGGACCATTTCCTGCATTCCCCACTACATTGGACCCATGCCTCATTACGGTTGTCGTCACAGACTGCGCAGTAATTCTCAGAGCAAAGAAGACTGCTTCAGAAATTGTCCTTCGATTTGAAGGATTCTTTTCATTTTCGCGTTTCCTACTCTTTAAATTTTCCCGATAATCCTGTGAAGTCACCAAGGCGGGTGGGGGGGGGGGGGGAAGCAACACATCTCTATTCATAAAGCTGATGCCTTCTCAAACATATCCGGATCTTTGCAGTGCCTTGAGTGTCCGTCGATTATCAACCGAATCCTGCCCCGAGGTTTGTAACGGTTTATATGATCAAGGAATAATGAAAATACCTCAGTGGTCATATACATTTATTCGGACATTTTAACAACTGATCCACTGGACATTCCTTTTGAGTGTATCTTTGCCTTACCCCTTTCATTATAACAAAGGGTGGGATAGCATATCCAATAGTATTACTACACACCATTACTGTTACCGTAGATCCCTTTTCTACCGTGCTGCTGTGAAACACGTTTTTCTTTCCTTTTTCACTGATAATCTTCCCTGCTTTAAATATGAGCTGAACAGCAGTTTCACTGGCATTGAAAATATTACCAGGCTCTAGGAAAACCCAGTCATATCCAACCATTGCCTTTAGTTTTTTTTAATATGCTTCTTAACACCATTCCTCTGAGTGAACAGAAAAGCCAGTTCTCGTAAGTCGGTCACTTTTCGCCCAAACCCCTTAGAATCGAGATGAAAAATATGGTTGACTAAATGGTCCTACATAGCTTTGTCAATTGTTTCTCCTTTTTCCAGTTTTCTATTGATAGATATACCAGATAGTATTCTGCATCTGAGTGCATTCCTTGGAATACTGAAATACTTCGCAGCTGTTGCTAAAGTAGTTCCATTTTCTTTCACGACCTTAATATCAGTAGGCATATCTTCTTCATTCCATAGTCCAAGCAGACCTTTGTACACATATTTCCGTGGCATCCTCCACCTATAACCATTTGGATGCAAAACTATTATTGCGAAACTTTTACTTTATCATCAGTCTCCAACCTTCGTAATTTGAGTTTAACTTAACTCTACAAACATTATAAAAATATCGCACTGCAAAAATATTATACATATCCTAATACACTACATTGTCATAATTTATTACTCCTACTAAACTATAGTATTAACGCACCATTCTGTCCCCAAAAATGTATCCCGGTTTAGAGATTCAGGGAGATCTCGACTGTCGAGATCTCCCAGCTTGTCGTGTCTAGATCTCCCCGAGTTTCATTGGCAGGCAAGAGGTCGCAACACTTACCAAGCTGAAAGTTTGGCGATTTGAAAATGACATGACCGCTTCTCCGAAACTTGCTTTGTGCGCGTAACCTAAAACATTATCTTAAAAGTATCTCATATCTACCTATTTCGTTACACAATCTACTCATCATATTATATCAATTTACTTTTAAATCATATATCACTTACTTATTCACCTGCAATTATTCATATGCCTTGTATTTATAGTGATAATCTTCAGCTAACAGGATGACCATGAGCACAAAACCATACGGCTCCAGTAAATGTAGTTGCAAGTTTGACCTGTGCAGTACTGTGATTACCAGAGGCGCTAAGCTTAAAAGTGTCGAGTTCTCCCTCATGTCGGGATCTCCCTAAATAACCTTATTTGTTTTCGGATCTTAACCCCAATTTAACTCTCTGAGGGGTTAAATTTGTTTCAAACGTTCTGTTATGTAACACCTAGGATATCATTTGACATTTTAACTTCGTAATTCAAACGGTTTATTATAAACGTATATTTCTGTCATCCTTCCTCATCCCCCAGTCAAAACCCTTACGGGTGTGTTGTTTTAAGACCACTTCTTATTTGTATCCCCATAAAAAAGAACCCATCCCCCATTACACCTCCTTAAGTTGGTTCCCTCGGACGCCACCCCCAACAAAAAATGCGTAATCCTTTATTTTTCAAGGAGATTCCAAATAAAACCTTTAATGAGCGTAACATCTTCAGCCTTTGAGATATAAATATCCACATAGAATGAATTCAACTCCTTTGTCAGTCCTTTTGTCGCCCCCTCTCCCCACTGGAGTGTTTATTTACGAAAACAAACAAGTACGTGTTACATTTATTTTTAAAAGATTAAAAATACCAATTTTCACGTCTGTAGTGTGTTAACTTTTTGATGTACACACACACACACACACACACACACACACACACACACACACACACACACATCATAATAGACCGTTACGCCTTTCAGCGTTCAGTCTGCAAGCCACTGTGTAATTACTAAATGTCGCCACAATCCTCTATTTTTAACTAGTTCTGTGGCCTCATTTAGTTCTATACCTCTTATCTTTAAATCGTTAGAAACTGAGTCTAACCATCGTCATCGTGGTCTCCCACTACTTCTCTCCCCCCCATAGCTGAGTCCATTGTTCTCCTAGGCAACCTATCCTCCTCCATTCGCCTCACATGACCCCACCGCCGTAGCCGGTTTATGCGTACAGCTTCATCCATCGCGTTCATTCCTAACTTAGCCTGATCTCCTCATTCCGAGTACCCTCCTGCCATTGTTCCGATCTGTTTGTACCAGCAATCATTCTGTCTACTTTCATGTCTGTCGCTTCTAACTTAGGAATAAGATATCCTGAGTCCACCCAGTTTTCGCTCCCGTAAAACAAAATTGGTCTTAAAACAGACCGATGTAAAGATAGTTTCGTCTGGGAGCTGACTTCCTTCTTAGAGAATACTGTTGATCGCAACTGCGAGCTCACTGCTTTAGCTTTAATACACCTTGATTCAACCTCCCTTACTATATTAGCATCTTGGGAGAACACACAACCCAAGGACTTGAAATTATCTACCTGTTCCAGCTTTGTATCACCAATATGACATTCAATTCTATTGGATTTCTTACCCACTGACATCAGTTTAAGCCTAGGAATGGGAAGGAAGCGGTCGTGGCGTTAATGAAGGTACAGCCCCAGTATTTGCCTAGTGTGAAAATGGGACACCACGGAAAACCATCTTCAGGGCTGCTGACAGACGGGTTCGAACGCACTATCTCCCGAATGCAAGCTCACAGCTGCACGCCTTAAATTTTATTTATCAAGCATTTAGAAAGTCCATTAAATATAAGCAGAATCATTTACTAAGGCACCAAGGATCAGAAGTTGCTAATTTTTTGTCTTAATTCTGTAGGAGAGCTACTTAAGTTTTCATATTAGTTTTGAAATAAGAAATGTTACTATACATGAAAAATATTTTTATATAGGTTGGTTTAGAGCTGTATGAAATGGGGTTAAAGTATTGTTTGCATCGCAACCATGCATCACATGAGGTACCACTGCTACTTAACAACGTTTTACCCAACATGAAACGAGTGTAAAGTCGTGAAGTAATTTTACTTAAAAACCTCCGTTTCTTAATGTTTATAGTTAAAACTAAATAACAGTAAAACAATTTAATAAATACTTTATTTTACTTCTGGCACAATTCCATCTCTTCTGCAACATCGGAAGTAGTAACAATATCCTGCCATAAAATGTGAATTCTTCCGTCAGCATTGAAGTCCACTTCATTTGCATCGCCTTCCACGTCACTTCAGACAGCACCGTGTCGATAAACATGCTTCCCACTAGTAGAGTAATATCTTATGTTCGAGCAGGAAACGAACATCATAATTATACCGGGAGGTACACCCGCCCCGTTCATTTAAATGAAACGCCTTGGAAAAGCCATCTTAAATCTAAAACTCGCAGCAACTAGCGCAAGATGTTTGGACTTTTCTCTACAGACGTCTCTACTAAAAAACCTATGTTATGCCCTCTTGTGTGAAGAGGAACCATTAAACTCCTAAAGTATTTTAAGGTTTACTACACTGTGTTGATTATTTTTGTTTGTGATATGTTAAAGTTGTCAAAACTTCTATATCTTCCCGCCAACTTAAGATGTTGGCCAATAGAAAATGTTGTGTATTTATTTTTCCGCCAATTACATTTATCTTGTATCTATTTAATTATCCAATGGAAATTAGGAATCTGTCGGGCCTTAGCCCCAAGCTCTCTAGAACCTTCCTCTCGGGTATAAAAGCTGACACATTTTCGACCGGGGAGTCTTATTCATCGTTCCGGTCTAGTGTGTGTGTTTGCAAAGGAGGCGGGATGCCTCGTTCATCATCGAGCAGCCCAGCAGCTCAAGGTAATGGTAGTCCTATAGAAATGAGAGTCTTTAAAAGCTAGTTTGAGGGGAAGGTTTCCAAACCTTACTAATGTAACTGTAATTTTCTAAAATGTAACTTTCAAACTTGTCAAAAGAACTTAGCTGAAATTCGGAAATAGAGAGTGTGACACCTTATCGAGTTCCCTATCAACTTGACTTTGAGGCGACTATGACTTAGTAACTGTTTTCTGTCTGTAAATGTTGTATCATACATTTTCTTCATCTAGTCACTTCAGTAGTATAGGCTTAGCCTCTGTAACTTCGGGCCAGAAGCTCAAATAGGGTTTTACTATTTTAATTGCAAATTTCAAGGAGTGCAAGTGTCCGTCCGCCTCCACATCATTTCGATTTTTGGTCCAGTAACTTTAACCTGTTGTTTTTTCCACTAAGGCCCGGTGGATTTGGTATTCGATACCCCTGTGCAATTCTATTTCATTATGTGTAAATATGTTACACTGTTGAGCGTCTAAGGCAGTAAATACTGTTGGAATTGTAAAATGTAGGTCGCGCCTTTGATAGGCCTGGACATTTTGTTGAAAACGTAAATGTTATAGAGCGAACACTCTCCGGGTGTTAATGTAAGTGTAGAAGTATGCCTTTGGAAGGCTATAATGGTGTAATGTTCGGAGAATAGTCTCCTAGACTTCTAAATAATTTTGTGGAGCGAAAGTTGCCCTCGAAGCATTGTAAATTTTGAATCCTCTGTAAAAGGGAGTGTCTTCTCGTTGACTGTTTTCTTTGAAAGGAGCCGCAGCGCTTATTGGAAAATGTATAATTAGTGAGCCTCGAGCTCAACCTTGTTGTTATTCGATATTCTAAAATTGTTACCCTATCTTATGATCTTTCGTACGGGAATTTTGTAAAGTTTTATTTCCAAAAAAAAGGAGAGCTGAGAAAGAAATATAACCATATTTTTAAAGATTTAAATCAATTTTCTTATTGCCCTATCTTGACCCATTCATGCCCGCACCTTCCTTCACCTCTGTCCACCACAGAATCCGCGAAACAAGTGGTAGCAGAGCGTGAGTGAATGGGTCTGGATAAAGCCCCTTTTGACGGCTACTAATAGAAATCAACACCGAACTCTATAACTTTTCTTGGTCGCTGGAATTTTTTAAATTTGTTAGATTTTTCATCACTATGTCTGGTCCTCGCGAAGGCCTTGCAACCGGGACTTGCGCAAGGAGGAATTGATTTATGAACTTCTAATTAGGAAGATCCAATCTGGAGGCACAGTTGTGGCAGATTTTGCCAAACTTAAGGAATCTTTAGAATTTCCTATTTGTACCCCGGTATTTGGGGAGAAGGACATTGACGAGGCTCTGTCCACGATCATTGATAATACCACCGAGCTAGCTTCTGTAGTTAGTTTTTTTGAAGTAAGTGATCCTTCTGTCAATCAGGCTAGACTGTTTCATTTATACAATAGGGCTAGGGACCTATTGTCTCTAAAACTGAAGGATGATCACGCTAAGGAAGCGAGTAATCTATTGTAACACCTGTCGGATATGTCGAATAGGGTTAGTCAATTGCCTTCTGGGGCCGCTAGAGCTAAAACTGTAAACTTGGCTGGGGAAGAGGACTCTACTAGGGCTACTGAGAGCAGGAAATCTGTGGCTACTCAACAAACATCTGCCCCATAGGAACAAGTGTGGGATCATCTAAGACAACTTCCACCGTTCTTTCTGAGTAATGAGGTGTTTGAACCTTCTCAACCTCCAATGCTGCCCCATTATATCGCCCGGTTTCAGCAGCTTGCCCCACCGCTTAGCGATGTTGCTTATGGGCATCTCCAAATTCTACATTAATTCGACTTTTGAGGTAATATCATTTCTAAGGTTCTTCGTCGAATTTCAAGACCATGCCTTAGTATTTGTTCTCTATCTCTCACTCTCAAATACTGCAAATAATTTACCCCTATTAGGTAGGTGTCCTCTCGGACAAAATAGGTAGTAAAAGCAATAGCCGATAGATCTTCGATAGAGGATTTCCATGCCCATTTTCTGGCTAATATTATTTCAGCTAGAGCAATGCCATCCTTAATCCGGAAGTACTACTTCAGAGATAGATTTTGGACGAGAACCTTGCCGACTTTATCCAAGATATATAGTTTTATACTAGGGTATTCGCTCTTCTTTTTCCAGAGGATCAAATAATACAAACCACAGTAGAAGGAATCTCTTCGCTCTATAGGTCATACCGATATTTCGCCTTTCGACCCAAAACCTTCTCGGAGTTCGAAGCAATGGCAGTGTCAGCCGATGGGATGAGGTACGCTGACACTTTCAGAGTCGCCACGGAGCCCCCTTCCACACACGCAAGTGTTACGCGTGCAGATCGCCCGAACATCTTAGAAATAAATGCCCCTTGGTAAAATCTAGTGGAACTAGGAACGGAGCAGGTCCGTCCAAAGGTTGCTTCAAGTGCGGGTCGTTTTCCCGTCTAGCCATGAAATGTACTTCACTTAACAACACGCCGTCTTGTTCAACTTCCGGTGCTGCCTCCACTAAACCAGGCCCTAGTGTCATCGGCTGAGTCACAATGTTCATCCCCTGTTAGATTAGGCAACGAATCTTTCAAGGAAGAGACTTCCTCTAGTTTATTATTTGAAGGCCCTAGGGAATGCCTTAAATTGCTTCCGGAACTCCTGGATTTGTGCCATATCTTAAAATTGAAGTGAATAACGAACCCGTCACGGCGTTGCTAGATTCAGGGAACGCTATTTCCATTATTTCCGAGGAGTGGTATCTTAAATTTGAAAGCTTGCTGTAAATTTTCGGACTATTGCTTGTCTTCCATTAAATGTGTTTTGGCAAACTCGTCACCATTAGAAATTTGAGGCTTCACCCTTGTTAAAGTACGTATTTCAAAATTCACCTGGAAAATTAAGTTTCTTTTTAGCTAAACAATTGTCTTGCCCTGTAATATTGGGGGCCGATTTTATGTCTAATCCGGGTCTTGTGCTCGATCTTCAGAGCAAGTCGTGCACATTCAATTTTGCTATTAACTGTAATATTCCTCTTTTGAAATGTCATTCTGTGTCATTTGCATCTATTTCCCCTACCCAGAGTGAGATGTCGTTCTTATGCATTTACCTGAGGACCAGGCTGAAAGTATTAGAAGGTTGTGTCAGTCTTTTCCTGATGTGTTTTCAGATACCCTTGGCGTCACTGACCTTATTGAGTACAAGATTGAACTAACCGATTCTATCCCAGTTATGTTTTCTCCTTATATGCTATCTCCACCTAAAATCAAGGCTCTTAAGGTAATCATCGATCAGATGTTGAAGGATGGTATTATTCGACCTTCCAAGTCAGCGTATTCATCGCTCATTCTTCTTGTACCGAAACCCAAGGTGGTTTCAGGCCTGGGATTGATTACAGGGCTTTGAATCGTAAGGTCGTGTTACAGTCTGTATCCCTTCTTGATCTTCATCACGGTTTCACAAGGCGAAGTTCTTTACCATCTTAGATCTTAACCAGCAAATAATCAGATACTTCTGGCAGAAGAATCCAAACACCTGACAGCTTTTGCCACTGATTAGAATTTGTATGAAGCACAACAGACATTGGGCACATTCAGACCGGTAAAAAAGGCAAATTATTATTGTACAGGTACAAAAGATCATAAGATAGGGTAACAATTTTAGAATATCGAATAACAACAACCTTGAGCTCGAGGCTCACTAATTATACATTTTCCAATGAGCGCTGCGGCTCCTTTCAAAGAAAACAGTCAAGGAGACGACAGCCCGAGGAGGTTCTAGAGAGCTGGCACATTTTCGACCGGGGAGTCTTATTCATCGTTCCGGTCTAGTGTGTGTGTTTGCAAAGGAGGCGGGATGCCTCGTTCATCATCGAGCAGCCCAGCAGCTCAAGGTAATGGTAGTCCTATAGAAATGAGAGTCCTTAAAAGCTAGTTTGAGGGGAAGGTTTCCAAACCTTACTAATGTAACTGTAATTTTCTAAAATGTAACTTTCAAACTTGTCAAAAGAACTTAGCTGAAATTCGGGAATAGAGAGTGTGACACCTTATCGAGTTCCCTATCAACTTGACTTTGAGGCGACTATGACTTAGTAACTGTTTTCTGTCTGTAAATGTTGTATCATACATTTTCTTCATCTAGTCACTTCAGTAGTATAGGCTTAGCCTCAGTAACATCGGGCCGGATGCTCAAATAGGGTTTTACTATTTTAATTGCAAATTTCAAGGAGTGCAAGTGTCCGTCCGCCTCCACATCATTTCGATTTTTGGTCCAGTAACTTTAACCTGTTGTTTTCAATCAATCAATACTGATCTGCATTTAGGGCAGTCGCCCAGGTGGCAGATTCCCTATCTGTTGCTTTCCTAGCCTTTTCCGAAATGATTTCAAAGAAATTGGAAATTTATTGAACATCTCCCTTGGTAAGTTATTCCAATCCCTAACTCCCCTTCCTATAAATGAATATTTGCCCCAGTTTGTCCTCTTGAATTCCAACTTTATCTTCATATCGTGATCTTTCCTACTTTTATAAACGCCATTCAAACCTATTCGTCTACTAATGTCATTCCACGCCATCTCTCCGCTGACAGCTCGGAACATACCACTTAGTCGAGCAGCTCTTCTTCTTTCTCTCAATTCTTCCCAACCCAAACATTGCAACATTTTTGTAACGCTACTCTTTTGTCGGAAATCACCCAGAACAAATCGAGCTGCTTTTCTTTGGATTTTTTCCAGTTCTTGAATCAGGTAATCCTGGTGAGGGTCCCATACACTGGAACCATACTCTAGTTGGGGTCTTACCAGAGACTTATATGCACTATCCTTTACATCCTTACTACAACCCCTAAACACCCTCATAACCATGTGTAGAGATCGGTACCCTTTATTTACAATCCCATTTATGTGATTACCCCAGTGAAGATCTTTCCTTATATTAACACCTAGATACTTACAATGATCCCCAAAAGGAACTTTCACCCCATCAACGCAGTAATTAAAACTGAGAGGACTTTTCCTATTTGTGAAACTCACAACCTGACTTTTAGCCCCGTTTATCAACATACAATTGCCTGCTGTCCATCTCACAACATTTTCGAGGTCACGTTGCAGTTGCTCACAATCTTGTAACTTATTTATCACTCTATAGAGAATAACATCATCCGCAAAAAGCCTTACCTCCGATTCCACTCCTTTACTCATATCATTTATATATATAAGAAAACATAAAGGTCCGATAACACTGCCCTGAGGAACTCCCCTCTCAACTATTACAGGGTCAGACAAAGCTTCACCTACTCTAACTCTCTGAGATCTATTTTCTAGAAATATAGCAACCCATTCAGTCACTCTTTTGTCTAGTCCAATTGCACTCATTTTTGCCAGTAGTCTCCCATGATCCACCCTATCAAATGCTTTAGACATGTCAATCGCGATACAGTCCATTTGACCTCCAGAATCCAAGATATCTGCTATATCTTGCTGGAATCCTACAAGTTGAGCTTCAGTGGAATAACCTTTCCTAAAACCGAATTGCCTTCTATCGAACCAGTTATTAATTTCACAAACATGTCTAATATAATCAGAAAGAATGCCTTCCCAAAGCTTACATACAATGCATGTCAAACTTACTGGCCTGTAATTTTCAGCTTTATGTCTATCACCCTTCCCTTTATACACAGGGGCTACTATAGCAACTCTCCATTCATCTGGTATAGCTCCTTCGACCAAACAATAATCAAATAAGTACTTCAGATATGGTACTACATTCCAACCCATTGTCTTTAGTATATCCCCAGAAATCTTATCAATTCCAGCCGCTTTTCTAGTTTTCAACTTTTGTATCTTATTGTAAATGTCATTGTTATCATATGTAAATTTTATTACTTCTTTGGCCTTAGTCTCTTCCTCTATCTCGACATTATCCTTGTAACCAACAATCTTTACATACTGCTGACTGAATACTTCTGCCTTTTGAAGATCCTCACATACACACTCCCCTTGTTCATTAATTATTCCTGGAATGTCCTTCTTGGAACCTGTTTCTGCCTTAAAATACCTATACATACCCTTCCATTTTTCACTAAAATTTGTATGACTGCCAATTATGCTTGCCATCATGTTATCCTTAGCTGTCTTCTTTGCTAGATTCAATTTTCTAGTAAGTTCCTTCAATTTCTCCTTACTTCCACAGCCATTTCTAACTCTATTTCTTTCCAGTCTGCACCTCCTTCTTAGTCTCTTTATTTCTCTATTATAATAAGGTGGGTCTTTACCATTCCTTACCACCCTTAAAGGTACAAACCTGTTTTCGCATTCCTCAACAATTTCTTTAAACCCATCCCAGAGTCTGTTTACATTTTTATTTACCGTTTTCCACCGATCATAGTTACTTTTTAGAAACTGCCTCATACCTGCTTTATCAGCCATATGGTACTGCCTAACAGTCCTACTTTTAAGACCTTCCTTTCTATCGCATTTATTTTTAACTACCACAAAAACAGCTTCATGATCACTAATACCATCTATTACTTCAGTTTCCCTATAGAGCTCATCTGGTTTTATCAGCACTACATCCAGGATATTTTTCCCTCTGGTTGGTTCCATCACTTTCTGAATTAGCTGTCCTTCCCATATTAACTTATTTGCCATTTGTTGGTCATGCTTCCTGTCGTTCGCATTTCCTTCCCAATTTACATCTGGCAAATTCAGATCTCCCGCTACAATCACATTTCTTTCCATGTCGTTTCCCACATAGCTGGCTATCCTATCAAATAATTCCGAATCCACATCAGTGCTACCCTTTCCCGATCTGTACACTCCAAATATATCAAGTTGCCTATTATCTTTAGAAATGAGCCTTACACCTAGAATTTCATGTGTCTCATCTTTAACTTTTTCGTAGCTTACAAATTCTTCTTTCACCAGAATGAAAACTCCCCCTCCCACCTTTCCTATCCTATCTCTACGATACACACTCCAGTGTCGTGAGAAAATTTCTGCATCCATTATATCATTTCTCAGCCATGATTCAACTCCTATTACAATATCTGGTAAATATATATCTATTAAATTACTTAATTCTATTCCTTTCTTTACAATACTTCTACAGTTCAGCACTAACAATTTTATGTCATCTCTGCTTGATTTCCAGTTCCCTGTTCCCTTATCACCGCTCCCTAGGCCATCCCGTTTCCCTGAATGTACCTCCCTATTACCCTTCCAAACAAATTTCCTAACTTATACGTACCACTGCGGTTTAAATGAAGGCCATCCGAGCGCAGATCCCTATCTCCTACCCACCCATTAGGATCTAGAAATTTCACTCCCAGTTTCCCACATACCCACTCCATAGTCTGATTTAAATCCCCAATCACCCTCCAGTCAGTATCCCTCCTACACAGTATTCCACTAATAACAATCTCCGCTTTCTTAAACTTCACCCGTGCTGCATTTACCAGATCCCACACATCTCCAACTATGTTGGTACTTATATCAGCTTGCCTTACGTTGTTGGTACCAACGTGAAACACTACCACCTTCTCGTTCCCCTCCTCCCTCTCTTCTACTTTCCTCAACATCTGCCTCAACCTAATTCCTGGATAACATTCTACCCTGGTTCCCTTTCCTCCACACACTTTCCCCACGTGTCTAACGGTGGAATCCCCCATGACCAGAGCCTCAACCCTACCCACCTCATTTGATCCCCTCCCCTCCTGGTCAGCCCTATCTTTCCTGATAGCTGCAGAAGCTACTTCCTCCTCCCTTTTCTCCTTCCCATGACCCTGTTCCACCTGTCTTTTCCTATCCTCTACTCTACATTTCCCTTTCCTACCTTTTCCCTTCCTCCTACTTCCATGCATCTCAGCAACAGTTCCCTGTCCCTCATCTTCCCTCTGTTGTTCTACCTGGAGTGACTCGTACCGATTTCGCACAGACACCTGTCCTGAATTCTGATCCTGAATAGAGCCCTTGGCCTGCAATCTCCTTCCCCTTAGAACATTAGACCACCTGTCTTCTACAACTCCTCCTTTTCCTTCCCCTCCCTCTTGTACACCTACTGTAACCTGTACATTGTTTGAGGGAGTCCTATCTTCCTTCCTGTCTTCTGTGAGAATCCTAATTATCTCCCTCAAACTTTCCAACTCCTCCCTCATACCCCTCAATGCCTCACCACAACCACAATAAGCACACTCGCGCTCCTTAGCCATTCTTTACGGGGGAAAAATTATAAATTAAAAAGATGAAGTAACTTATTTGCAAAAAAAATAAATGAACGGAGGGATATATTGTCTGGGATAGTACACAACAATAAGGTAATTAATATACGACTACACTACAATACTACCTACTTAGTCGTGCTCTATTTTTTTTTAATCCTACAACCCCTAACAGGATAAAAACTGCTGTTAATTACTGAATATCGAAAGTAATACACAAGAACTACACAAGGCCCGGTGGATTTGGTATTCGATACCCCTGTGCAATTCTATTTCATTATGTGTAAATATGTTACACTGTTGAGCGTCTAAGGCAGTAAATACTGTTGGAATTGTAAAATGTAGGTCGCGCCTTTGATAGGCCTGGACATTTTGTTGAAAACGTAAATGTTATAGAGCGAAGACTCTCCGGGTGTTAATGTAAGTGTAGAAGGATACCTTTGGAAGGCTATAATGGTGTAATAACCGGGCGAGTTGGCCGTGCGCGTAGAGGCGCACGGCTGTGAGCTTGCATCCGGGAGATAGTAGGTTCGAATCCCACTATCGGCAGCCCTGAAGATGGTTTTCCGTGGTTTCCCATTTTCACACCAGGCAAATGCTGGGGCTGTACCTTAAATAGGCCGCTTCCTTCCAACTCTTAGGCCTTTCCTATCCCATCGTCGCCATAAGACCTATCTGTGTCGGTGCGACGTAAAGCCCCTAGCAAAAAAAATGGTTTAATGTTCGGAGAATAGTCTGCTAGACTCCTAGATGATTTTGTGGAGCAAAAGGTGTTCTTGAAACATTGTAAATTTTGAATCTTCTGTAAAAGGGAGGGTCGTCTCCTTGACTGTTTTCTTTGAAAGGAGCCGCAGCGCTCATTGGAAAATGTATAATTAGTCAGCCTCGAGCTCAAGGTTGTTGTTATTCGATATTCTAAAATTGTTACCCTATCTTATGATCCTTCGTACCTGTATAACAATAATTTGCCTTCTTCACCGGTCTGAATGTGCCCAATGTCTGTTGTGCTTCATTATATGCCTTCCATAATGCTTGCGACCTCACTCCCCTCTTCAAGATTGGTTAGGAGTAATAAAGTATGGACTATACTGTAAGATGAACTTCAGGTACACATCCTCAAGAAAACAGACACCTCGGATTTTAAAAAAATGTCAGGAATAATTCTAAACAGGATTCGGTCAAAGGCAGCTTTGAAATCACGGACTTCAACAACTGGAGTGCGATCAGTTTCTTCATTATCAGCGAGTGGTCGCTTCACACAAACAACATCGGTGGGATTTCTGTGTAGAGTTTCTCTAATCAGAGTTACTGTACCCATGTGGAAAGAAATGAGACTTAATCTTTATGCATCTTCTTCTTCTTCTTCTCATCAATATTGCCAAAATTCTTTCAAAAGGCATTAAAGAATGCTCTGGGAATGGGATCGTTCTGGAAACGAACCTGTGCCCCAAAAGTGCGTTTAATGATTTCTGTTCCGTAAATAGCGCTCCATTCAATACGACGGGGTCATCATTTCACCAACATAATCTTCTTTTTTTGCTATTTGCTTTGCGTCGCACTGACACAGATAGGTCTTATGGCGACGATGGGATAGGAAAGGACTAGGAGTGGGAAGGAAGCGACCGTGGCCTTAATTAAGGTACAGTCCCAGCATTTGCCTGGTGTGAAAATGGGAAACTACGGCAAACCATCTTCAGGGCTGCCGACAGTGGGGTTCGAAGCCACTATCTCCCGGATGCAAGCTCATAGCTGCGCGCCCCTAAACGCACGGTCAACTCGCCCGGTAACTTATTCCTTTCAGTACAACGTTTTATTCACCCTTACGCATGCATCCCGGGTTTTTCTGGGTGCTTTAGCAATGGCTAAAACAGGCTAAATGGTTGAAACAATATTACAAATATGTACGACGTTACTGAACAGTTATGGAAGGATAACATTAGCAATTGTTATCCCTTGCCTGTTTCGGCTGGAAGTGAATAAGTGTGTGACCAGTGTCTACAAATTCATTCACTGCAAACTCGTTTTCACTACTGTCATGCATATCATCGTTCCTAACAACATCTAAAATATCGTCCTCCATCGTACTTTCTTTACGCCTGGTTCGAAACATGTAGACAGCTATCAACGTTGAATACAAGGCATAGAATTATGGTAAGAATATTGTATTGCGTGTGGCCACCGAAGAGGTCTGGTGCAGGTCTTTCGAGTCGATGTCGTATAGGTAACCTGCGCATCTATGAGGATGAGGCTGAAGACGGCATACACACCCAGCCCCCAAGCCACTGGAATTAGCCAATGAAGTTTAAAATCTCCGACCCGACCGGGAATCGAACCCGGAAACTCCTATGAAAAAGGCCAGCGTGCTAATCATTTGGCCTCGAAGCCCGGCAGTTCCCTGTAAAGACGACAATCAATTCCATTCTTCGCTTTACAGTCCGGCTCCATGGCATGCTGGCCTTGGGACAAGGAGACCCGCGTTCGATTTTTAACCTTCATTACGTAATTCCTCTGGCTCGAGGACTGGGTGATTATGCAGTCTTCAATAATAGATTCTGTCGTAGCTAGGGCTCCATCCCCACGGACGTGCAGGTCACCCATGGGTGTAAATTCGAAAGACCTGCTCGAGGCCTCTTCGGAGACCATATGCCATTATTATTATTAATTATTATTATTATCGATGATGATAGCACCTCGTCATGCACAACAGAACTGCAGCGTCAGACTAAACTCTGGACTGGAAGAAACTACATTTGAAAACAGAGTTAACTTGTGTTTGGGAGGTTGGAAATTAAATGTGTTGAGTTCCGAATTAACTCGACCATGAGATGTAGAAGGTTAACATTTTCTGATCTGTTTGTAACATAACACTGTAACAATTATGAATAACTGGATTTTTCAAAAACCATGACATAAGAACTGTCGATTCTTCGTGCCTCAATTATGTTAATAACTACTGAGATACGTCTTTATGTTACCAAACAAGACGAAGAAGGAGGATCGAGAAGGCAGTGACTGATGATGTTCGCGAGTAATTACCTTGCTCAAGTTTTGGTATTTAATAGATGTTCGTAATCGTTACATTAGTGTAAGAGTGATCAGAAGTAAATATTTAGATCACTACTGCATTTTTGTAAGTAAGATACCTGACATTATTTCCGTGGTCCTTGTGTGAAGTGAAGAACTATACAGATAACCTAAAACCCTTTGTTGACCCACTCAAAATGGCCACCTCTGTTGATAGAGGTCGGCATTTATCGAATTCAATGAATGAAAAAATCAATGATATTTTTCCTCAACAGACACCATGCAAGCCAACAAATAATAATAACAACACCGTAAATAACCCTCCACATCCTAACAGTGCATCAGGTAACCAAATGACAACCGTCACAAGTAGGCCTAGTAACGAACGTAATTCAAGGTTAAGCTATCCTGCTGCAATACAGTCGTACCCCTCCAAAGAACAAGCTATTGTAATCGAATCTCATGACGGGATCAGTATCAAGGATTATGTGCTAGCTATAGGTAAACTTACAACCCCTAGCAACATTCGGTTTGTTTCACGTATATCGAACGGAAGGATATGCATCTTTCTCTCTAGTAAGAAAAATGTCGAAGATCTGATATTGACAAACCCTAAGATCTTAATAAACAATGTATCACTGGAAATACGACCCCTTCTAACAAAAAACAAGCGTATTATATTATCCAACGTCTGTCCTGTGATCCCAAACTATGTTATTGAAGAGGAATTGTTAAAACTCAGTGTGAAAATCATGTCTAGGATTCCCCAATCAGAGCAGGTTTGTCAATTCCAGGATTCTCCCACATTTTAAGCTTTCGAAGACAAATGTACATTCAGAATGAAGACTTTGATATACTCCCCGAATCCCTTCATCTCGAATACGATGGTACAAACTACTGGATTTACCTATCATCCGACTCACCCACTTGTTTTCTTTGCCATACCGAAGGACATCTGGCCAAATATTGTCCTAACAACGTACCACTTCCAAAAGATGAATCCTCTTCGAATAATTTTCCTCAGCTCCAAGAGATTTCACAAAAGTCACAGGTCGAAAACCCCAAAACAGACATCGGTACTTCTAGCTCTTCTAGCTCACTCCCATAAGATGGGCCTACTCAAGAAGCCACTTCAATGACCAACCCTGACTTAGCACTTAGCCAAGTCTGTAATGATCCTCCCTCCTCCAGAATTCAAATTGAGAGAGAAATTGCAGCACCTATGGAAACACACGCCACCCCTACAACAGTGAATTTTCCTGGATGTAAAAGGCCAAGTTCACTAGCTAGCAGTGAAACAACTAATCCAAATCCTCCTGATAGCAACAAATCCATACTGGCCTCTCCTGAACAAATAGAAAACCGTAAGACAAATCACACTTCCAAGAAACCCAAGACAGACACGCAAAAATCAACAAGTGATATGCTCCTGCCAGTAAAACAAGTTCTGGAAGCCGACCCATCAATATTGCCCCTCAGCTACCTACAGCTCCAGTCCTTCTTTGAAAATACAGTTGGTGCCAAGGACATATCAGAAATTGCTTCAAACTACACACAAGACATAGAAGGTCTTGCTAAAGCCCTTCAAAAACTCTATCCTTACTATACCGATAAAAGCATAAAAAACAAAAGCACTCGAATAGTAAAAAAACTAATGAAATCCGCCAGTCAAAGTGAAGACCCAACGCATATCAATGTAACGCCAGACTATTCCAGTGACGACAATTCCTTCCCAGTATAACAATGGAGATAAACCTCGTTCTGCTTTTGATCATTATTATGGCAACATTACTCCAATGGAATCTTAACAGTTATCGATCACAGTTAGAATATCTACAACTCCTAATAAACAAACACCAACCGTCTGTTATCTGTCTCCAAGAAACAAACTTTCAGAACGACTTCGCTGCCAACCTAAGACTCTACAGTGTCTACCACAAAAATAGAACTAATATGAATCATGCGAGTGGAGGAGTAGCTACTTATATCAAAAACAATATCTATGCCAAAGAAATTACTGTTAACGCTAATTTGGAAGCTGTAGCAATTTCAGTCCATCTACCACCTTCTCTGTGTATCTGCAATGTTTATATTGCAAACAGTTATTTATTTCAAGGTGACGATCTACGAAACCTTATCCACCAACTACCTAAACCATTCATCCCAGTAGGCGACTTCAACAGCCACAACACGTTATGGGGTAGCCATAGTTCTGATGCAAGAGGAAAAGAGATAGAAAAGATACTTGATGAATTTGATTTAATTCTAATGAACTCTACTGCTTCAACTCGCTTTGACATAGCCCACGGCACCTGTAGTAGTATAGACCTAACCATCTGCACACCGGACGTAGCAACCCTTTTCAACTGGTCTGTTTATTCAACACTCCAAGGAAATAGTGACCACTTCCCGATACTAATCAATAATGAAAATTCTTCTGTCAACTCCTCATTTATTAACAACTCTAAATGGAACGTAAATAAGGCAATTGGACAAAATTTAGGCAGACAGTCAATAATCACTTAAAAGACTTAACCCCTCCAAATAATTTCCCTCCTAAGCACATAAATATCATTGTTCAAGATTTCACAGAAGTTCTTGTTAAATCTGCAGACATGAGTGTTCCAAAAGTAACCTCAAATTCCTTTAAGAAAACAGTACCTTGGTGGAATGACACTTGTAAGGAGGCTATTAAGAATAAGAATCATGCTTTCTACCTCTACAAAAGAAAACCCACACCTGAAAATAAAGCCCAATTTCAGAAATATAGAGCAATCGCTCGAAAAGAAATTAAACTCAGTAAAAAGAATTCATGGCTATCATTCGTCTCCTCGCTAAGTTCCCAAACCCCACAAAAGGAAATGTGGAATAAACTTCAAAGAATAAATGGCAAATATAATCACTTCTACATTACTTCCCTCAGAAACTCTGTTGATGGAACCTTCATAAACAAACCTCAAAACATCGCTGATAAATTAGCTGACACATTTGCCGAGATCTCTAGTGACAAAAATTATGATCCCGAATTTCTCCATACAAAGAAATCCAGTGAATCCGTTGATCTAAGGAAAGCTATCTCTGACCCCAACTATAATCTAAACGATGCTTTTCAACTGCAGGAAATAATTACTGAACTTGACAAATGTGGCAAATCTAGTCCTGGCCCAGATACGGTCCCTTATGAATTTCTAAAACAGCTTCCACTAAATGCAATAAATTATCTTCTGGCCATTTTCAACCACATATGGAGCTCTAAGACATTTCCTGACCAATGGCGAAATGCCATTGTAGTTCCAATACCCAAACCAGGGAAAGACAACTCAATTGCAGAAAATTATCGCCCTATTGCTTTAACTAATGCGATGTGTAAACTCATGGAGAAAATAGTCAACAAAAGATTACGCTGGTATCTCGAGCACATAAATTTCTTCAGTAATGTGCAAAACGGGTTCCGTAAAGCACACTCCACAACAGACACTTTGATAAGTCTGGAATCTGAAATACAGGAAGCGTTCCTCAATAACCAACACCTAATAGCAGTCAGTTTAGATATTAGTAAGGCATATGACATGGTATGGAAAGACTATGTAATCAAAGTACTAATGACACATAATATATCTGGAAATATCCTATATTTCATTTATAATTTTCTCCAAATGCGCCGAATTCAAGTTAGAGTAAATGGAATGCTGTCAAAGGAAGTAGTAATCAACAATGGAGTCCCACAAGGATCAGTTATCAGTGTAACACTGTTTCTTGTGGCAATTAATGGTATAGTCTCTAACATCCACTCACCAGTTAAGTGTTGCCTTTTTGCTGACGATTTGAAAATCTTCTGCCCAGGGAAAAACATTACAACGACTCAACTCCTATTACAAGAATCAATTGTAAATATTCAAAACTGGACTAAAACCACAGGATTCGAATTTTCTAAAACTAAAACCAAATGTATTCTCTTCTCCAAAAATAAACATACTATCGCTAACCCTGAATTATATATGGAAGACCATAAAATTGAATCAGTTAAAACTATTAAAATTCTAGGACTTCTATTTGATAACAAGCTCACCTGGACCCCATACCTTAAAAATCTTAAAGACGAGTGTCAAAGAAGAATGAATATCATGAAAATTCTCTCAGCAAAAAACTGGGGAGCAGACTACCATGTCCTAATGAACACATACAGAGCCACAATCAGAGCCAAACTGGATTATGGCAGTATAGTATATTGTTCTGCCAGACCATCTACTCTTAAGATCCTTGATACCATCCAATCTTCAGCTCTTCGAATTGCCCTAGGAGCCCACCGCACCAGCCCCATAGCTAGTATAGAGATTGAAGCCAACGAACCACCACTTGAAATCAGACGTAAACAGCTGAGTTTGACATACGCACTCAAGATAGCTGGTACAAGTAACCAACACTTGAAAAAACACCTAATTTCAAAGAGACATAAAGGAAAACTAACTGGATCTCAACCCCAACCCTTTAACATCAGAATATCCAATCTTCTCAAAGAAATAAAACTCAGCCTTCCATCCATTTTATTTCCACACAACTCACTAGATACCCCTCCATGGAAAACTCATTTGCCTCCAGTCAACTGGGAATTGAACAACAATTTTAAAGCTCAAACTGACACAGCAAAATTCCAACAGTTATTTAATGAAATTTGTAATAGATACTCATCATATAGTGCAATTTATACTGATGGATCAAAATTCAATGAGAGAAATGGTTGTGCAGTGAAATATAAAGACTATAGTAAGCTATACAGATTACCAGATCTTTTCACAGTTTTTACAAGTGAACTGTATGCTCTTAAACAGGCCATGATTCATATTTCAAAAGCAAGCTACAATAACTCATTCATAATTTTCTCTGATTCCAAAAGTGCATTAACTTCAATACAAAATCCATTAACAACACACCTACTTGTTAAAGAAATTCAAATGCTGTACCACAAGATAAAGATTGCAGGAAAAAATGTTATTTTTATGTGGATACCATCTCACAGAGGAATACAAGGCAATGAATCAGCTGATCAAGCAGCAAAAGAAGCTACTAGTCTTCCAATCAACGACCGTCAAATTGCCACGCCACATTCTGATATCATCGCTCATATCAAAATCAAACTACACGAACAATGGAAAATGAACTGGCTTAAAACTTCCACTAGCAACCTCCAAAATATTAAAATGATATCTACGAGAACATATCCCCTCCAAAACCTCACCAGACATGAACAAGTCTTAATCTCCCGACTAAGGATAGGACATACGAAGATCACCCACAACTATCTCCTAGAAAAGAAACAACCTCCCACCTGCAGCAAATGTAACTGCTCTCTCACTGTCAAGCATATCATCTCAGAATGTCAACTGTATGACCATTGGCGCCAACACCACAACATACCTAAAGAAATGGAACTGACACTGTCTTCTCCAGCACTGAGTCATCAAGTCATCAACTTCCTCAAAGACACTGGCTTGCACTCCAAAATGTAATTACATTATACTTATTTTTTTCTTTACATTATTATTATTATTATTATTATTATTATTATTATTATTATTATTATTATTATTCTGTAATCATATGTAAGAGTCGCGATAAGACCTTGGAGTTAAAGCGACTATAAATAACCCTAATAAAAAAATAAAAAAGACGAAGAAAAAATATTAAGCTTTGTTTGTAAATACAATTTCTTCCTCACTGATATCACTACACATTTCTACTTGCTCATCTGTTTGAATCTCTTCTTTCATTGATTATCAGAGGCCAAGAGAGTTATTTTAGACTCCGCCGTTGGACTGAGCTTGAAGACAAGGAGCGCGACTGCATTCTGTCATGTTTAAGCCATAAATATTCGTCGAGTGCGACCAATTATCCACAACTTCCCGGAAATAAAAATGAGAGAACCGTTCCTATTGACAGAAGAGGAAGCAATTTTAAAAGAGGGTTAATGTTTCAAGGTGACTTCTTATCTCGTTTATTACTGAAAAGATAAAAACTCGACATTTTAAGTCACTGGACATAATACAACATAACAATATCAACCATTTTATCTAAAGCTGCGGTTGTTTACGGAAGATGACCATTAACTAGAACAATCCTTAGCACGGTCTCATTTCAGTTTACATAAGAATATAGTCTGATGAATGAAGTATTACTGCTTTTCAGAGAGATGAGCCCAGTAAACATCCGTGTGAATGTCGGAGAAGATAGCCAGAGACAAGGTCGTTAACGGCATTTTTTAGTACAATATTATATTTTGAAAACGAACGTGCTAGAATTGCGCATGCTGTGGGTGGAAGGGAAGTAATTTATTCGTAACTGGACTGAGGACAAAGATTAAATCGGTAATCGATATATCTGTGCGGGGCGTGGAAAAGTGTACAACCTAAAATTATAGAAATTAACAAATTAATAATAGAATATGTCTTAGAAATGTGTTTAATATCCAAGAAAGTCTATGTAATGTTCTATGTGACTTAACAGAATAGGAATCAATGTACACTCAACCCAACCGCACAAAAATTGGCCGTCACAGAAGGTGTTCTTCTTTCAAAACCCTCTTGTTTGAAATAGGATGAGCCTATTTTACAGGTGGTAGGATTCCATGTATCATCTCTCCGGCCACCCAAGATTACGAATATCCTCGCGTTTAGAGTATGTATACAATTAAATATTTCTTTGCCGGAAAACTTTTGTGTGGTTGAGTGTACATTGCCTTGTGGAAACGTAACAGCTGTACATACATACATACATACATACATACATACATACATACATACATACATACATACATACATACATACATACATACATACATACACTGACTGACAGTGACAATGCAACACCAAGGAGGAGTGGTTCGAAAGGGATGAAAGTTGGGGAAAAAACAGAGACGGCACGGATGAATAATTGATGTTTATTTCAAACTGATATGCAGGTTACACAATGCGCACGGCATCGACTCAGTAGGATGTAGGACCACCGCGAGCGGCGATGCACGCAGAAACACGTCGAGGTACAGAGTCAATAAGAGTGCGGATGGTGTCCTGAGGGATGGTTCTCCATTCTCTGTCAACCAGTTGCCACAGTTGGTCGTCCGTACGAGGCTGGGGCAGAGTTTGCAAACGGCGTCCAATGAGATCCCACACGTGTTCGATTGGTGAGAGATCCGGAGAGTACGCTGGCCACGGAAGCATCTGTACACCTCGTAGAGCCTGTTGGGAGATGCGAGCAGTGTGTGGGCGGGCATTATCCTGCTGAAACAGAGCATTGGGCAGCCCCTGAAGGTACGGGAGTGCCACCGGCCACAGCACATGCTGCACGTAGCGGTGGGCATTTAACGTGCCTTGAATACGCACTAGAGGTGACGTGGAATCATACGCAATAGCGCCCCAAACCATGATGCCGCGTTGTCTAGCGGTAGGGCGCTCCACAGTTACTGCCGGATTTGACCTTTCTCCACGCCGACGCCACACTCGTCTGCGGTGACTATCACTGACAGAACAGAAGCGTGACTCATCGGAGAACACGACGTTCCGCCATTCCCTCATCCAAGTCGCTCTAGCCCGGCACCATGCCAGGCGTGCAAGTCTATGCTGTGGAGTCAATGGTAGTCTTCTGAGCGGACGCCGGGAGTGCAGGCCTCCTTCAACCAATCGACGGGAAATTGTTCTGGTCGATATTGGAACAGCCAGGGTGTCTTGCACATGCTGAAGAATGGCGGTTGACGTGGCGTGCGGGGCTGCCACCGCTTGGCGGCGGATGTGCCGATCCTCGCGTGCTGACGTCACTCGGGCTGCGCCTGGACCCCTCGCACGTGCCACATGTCCCTGCGCCAACCATATTCGCCACAGGCGCTGCACCGTGGACACATCCCTATGGGTATCGGCTGCGATTTGACGAAGCGACCAACCTGCCCTTCTCAGCCCGATCACCATACCCCTCGTAAAGTCGTCTGTCTGCTGGAAATGCCTCCGTTGACGGCGGCCTGGCATTCTTAGCTATACACGTTGTTGTAACCAAGGTTGAGATTTACAAAACACAACTTTATTATTCGCTTCAAATGCAAAATACACTATTTACACAAATAAAACTGAAATTTAACTTGAAGCAAAATGAAGTAGGAATCTTGAGAAAGAGTCTATCTTTGTACACTATATACAAGTTTGCATTATTTACATCCACTACCATCTCGAAAGATAGTCCTTGTGATATGAAAAGTCGATAGTCGAAAACTATCAGAAGTACTGATATAAATGTTTTGGAAAGTCCTTCCTTGCTGAGTTCATAAAAGCAAGTTCAATGTTGGAAGAATTCTTACTTGGCGAAACCAAGGGAGCTTGCATTAATTAGGGAAATATAACGGTATGTAATAGTACGACTGGATAGGGGCAGCGGAATGGGAAAGAGGAGCGGTGACCAGAGGTGAGACCTCGTACTGCCAGAAATTCAGTCCACCTGGCCGAAGCACATTTTCAAGAGGAGTAGCCTCCGTGCTCGACGTAGGGTGTATTCTGGAGCTGGACACCGGGGCAAGTGGGCATCAGGACAGGCTGGGAGTTCCTCTTTATAGTACACACACGACGGTCCAGGCACGCGCACTGAGGGCTGCGCGTCGAGGCAAGAAGAATGACACCTGGCGCGCGTGTAGCTGGCTGGCGGAGCGAGAAGGGAGCGCCGGACATACAACACACGTGTCCTGTGGCACACGACAACACGTTCTACAATGACTGTCGGCTGAGAAATCACGGTACGAAGTGGGCCATTCGCCAACGCCGTGTCCCATTTATCGTTCGCTACGTGCGCAGCACAGCGGCGCATTTCACATCATGAGCATACCTCAGTGACGTCAGTCTACCCTGCAATTGGCATAAAGTTCTGACCACTCCTTCTTGGTGTTGCATTTGCTCTGTCAGTCAGTGTACATACATACATACATACATACATACATACATGCACTCATGTTCATAAAAACCAGAACACCTTAAATGGCCACTCAGCCCGGCCTAGAACATACTAATGAAAATGTCCTGTGAATATGAACTTCCTATCTCTAGTCTTTCAAGGTGTTCTGCTTTTTATGAACATGGGTGTACATACATTCATAGAAAGTTTTCCTTCCTTTCCCTGAAGAGGTAAGGTAACGCCAACTAATTACACCATGTGGTTTTCTTTATAGGTCTTCTCTTGTCTGTTGTGCGAATGACCGAGCTCGATAGCTGCAGTCGCTTAAGTGCGGCCAGTATCCAGTATTCGGGAGATAGTAGGTTCGAACCCCACTGTCGGCAGCCCTGAAAATGGTTTTCCGTGGTTTCCCATTTTACACCAGGCAAATGCTGGGGCTGTACCTTAATTAAGGCCACGGCCGCTTCCTTCCCACTCCTAGCCCTTTCCTGTCCCATCGTCGCCGTAAGACCTATCTGTGTCGGTGCGACGTAACACAACTAGCAAAAAAAATGTTGTCCGAATGAATTTTCTGTGACTATGTGCATAGGGTAGGGGATCTAGAGATATGGAGGATGAATATCTGTAATGTTTTAAAAATCTTGCTAAATTATATAAATAAAATTGAAATCTGTCTAAATAATAATAATAATAATAATAATAATAATAATAATAATAATAATAATAATAATAATAATAATAACCATTGCAATGTGATTAAAATAATCAAATACGAATAAAATAAAATAGTAAAATAAATTAACTTAATAAAAATAATGAATCGCAATGTCCGTAGTATGAGCGCCAGAGTTCACCAGAAAGAAGCCCTCGAATTTTGATAAAGCATGATAATTCTCTCTCCCAGGGCGTGTACATAAAGCTGCGTATTGGTACATCTGCTTCAGGTCTTACCTTACCTTCTGAAAACGACTAAACAGGTAGGAACTGCACCTAGGTTCATCAATAACTCCTCTGATTTTAAATAACTAACTGTATTCTAAATAACATTCGTGCCTGAGCACCTCATAAACACACCAAACTATACATAAAATACACTCACAAAATACTGCTGGAAGACTCTATATTTACAACAACAACGACAACAACAAACACAGTGGGAACCCAAAAGCGAGAACCAAGCTACCATTTGCAGTCAGCCCGATGAATGTTCATTACAAAGCATATGAGGCGTATAGTTTCAAACACGACCAAGTCCATCTTGTTCACGTTCTGATGTTTTGACTTCCATGGATTCCTCTTTACAAGATGAATACAACGGGAACGAAAGTGGGTCTCAAATCCGGCCAGATCACATTTAAAATTGCAGCAAAGAATGAGGTCCATATCAAAGTCGGCCAAGTCCCTGTTAACCCGCACGGGCCAATAATCCTGCGCTATCCAGTCACGTGTTTTCTTCCGGTAAAATGGCGGCCTGACGTTTGTTCGAGTCACATGTGGTGGTTTTGTTTGCGTGTATTTTAATAAATATTTTATAAATAATAAATATATACATAATTAATTGGTCATTTTTAATAGTATTCGTATTTGCTGTGCAATAAAATGGAGGAATTTAATAAACGCCATACCAGAAAGCGGCAAGGTGATCTTTCCACCTTGAAGCGCACGAGGGAAAGACAGCTGAGATGAGTATAATCAACAACGTGTTGTTAGTGGTGATTCAATCAAGGCTCGGTGATGTGTTTCGAAGGCGCGATGGTATTGAATAGGTATAATATGAAGAATATACATTGAAGTAGCTACATGAATCCATATATTTGCAAAATATACACTATTTAAATGTTAATTAGCCTCTACAATGTTGAGTAATTTTACACAAACATAATGTTTAAAATAATAATCTTTAAAGATTTTTTACTAAATCTTATATCATTTTTAATCATATTTGTTCTAAATAAAGTCAAGATGAATACAGTTGGAAAATAGGCCTAATCTAGATTTCTTTTTTCTTTAGGTATTAGGACAAATTTTCTAATCTAAGTTTCAAAGATGGCCAAGTCCTCTTACGTAAGTTTCAAAATCGGCGAAGTCCCACAGTTAGTTTCAAACATGGTCAAGTCCAAATTTTAAGTACATTTTTCAATTCATGTAGGCTAATATATTTAGACTGTAAAAATTGTATGGTAATGAATCAGAAGCCTCTGCTAAGCAGCATAAAGATTAAAGTGTCGGAATGTATATGAATTAATACCCTAAACGAGATTTTTGCTTCTCCTGAAAAAAACAGCTCAACGGACTTGGCCATGTTTGAAACTATACGCCTCATATATACAGCGTGATTCAGCCGCCCCTTCCAATGTAGTTTTATGCAACCTACAATATTCATTCCGTCCTGAAAACATCTGCCCTGCCGGTATGCTCAGACAACACAACCGGATATCTTGGTATTTAAGGCCTCACCATGATAGGACGCCGTAATGTTATACTTTTATTAAACACTGTAAGTCATGCGTGTGCCCTCTAGATCATATTAACCTCACATGCCGGCGAAACATTAAATTGAAATAGTGAACGCAGTAAACATAATACTTGCTATAAGGTGTCTAGTGTGCCCTAGTCAACTGTAATGTAGTTGGTAAAGGCGTGGAGGAGCGGGCTAGCATGTAGAGTGGGAGGTTCGAGTCCGGGGCGAAGATTACAAATTTTTGAAATATTTGTTTAATACGTACCGCATGCAATGTAAGTTCAATACCCGCTTTCATGCAAATTGTGTGTGAATGAATGTGTTTGTGGCCCTAAGATGGGGCGATTAAATAGCAGGCCGGACACATACAGACCGGGAATAATAGGAACACAACTGCCCTGGCAATGTTTTATCGCAGCAAATGCTCGAAGTGATGCCCGTTTTGGTGTATGCACATTCGGGCCCGGTGTCCAATGGATTGTCTTACACGCTGAAGCATTCCAGGTGTAATTGCTCGGCAGGCGTCCGTGATGAGTTGCCGGAGCTTGTCGACGTTTTCCGGCGCTTGAATGTAAACGACGTTCTTCAAATGTTCCCACAAGAAGAAGTCAAACGGCGTTAAATCTGGTGATCTGGCGGGTCAAGAACCAGGGTCTCCTCGTCCTATCCATTTTCCTGGCAGTTCCTCGTTCAGATGGTTACGAACGAGAAAAGTTGAATGTGGTGGAGCTCCATCCACTTGCAACCACATCGTTAAACGGTAGTGCAACGTCACATCCTCCAGCAGCAGTGGGAGTTCATGATGCAGAAACTGCAGGTAGCGTGGGCCCGTCCAATGGTCCTCAAAGAAATAAGGTCCAATCCGGCGATCCCCCAAGATGCCACACCAATCATTCACTCCCCGATGGACCGCCGCCTGTCGCACCCAGTGAGGATTGTCCGGACTCCAATCGTGCATGTTGTGACGATTGACGTTCCCATTATTGTGGAAGTGCTATTCGTCCGAGATCAATATATGTGATACGAATGATGCATCATTGTCCAGCCTGCCTAATAGCCATCGTCAGAACTCCATTCGAGCTTCACAATCCTGCCCATGGAGCTCTTGGTGTATCTCAAGCTGGTATGGGTACTATTATTTTATTCTCCTATTAGACACATACATATGGTACACAGTTATAACTACCTTATTGTATTTGCCCAAAACGTGGCCACTTCCAATGCGTTTTTTTACGCTTGATATGGTTCATATTCTGTGCAGGAGGCTGGACATAGTCGACATTGGAGCATATGTTGAACGGTCTGGTCTTCTCCGCAGTCACACTGGATTTTTTCTTGATCTATGTATCCCCATCTTTGCCAAATTAACCTTGAATCTGCCAACTCCAGATCTCAGTCTATTCAGGAACCTCCAGATCATCCATTCTTCGTCGTGGCCAGGAGGAAGAGTTTCAGAAAATCTTATCCAGCCAAGGGGAATTTAGGATGTAGCCCTCCATAATTGCAACCTGGCTTTTTCAGTAGTGGTTCTAAGTTCCTTCGAAGTACTGCATAACTCTTCCTTGACTTTAATCGCTGCAGATGCGGTTTATGCCCATATAGAGGATGGGTCCTTTAATGTTCCACTGTCTTTCTTTCCTTGCTCGCAGCTATTTCTCTTCGAACTGAACTATTCCTGCAATGTATTAGAGCCATTTGGCTGGAGTGGATTTCAAGCAACCTGTTATAATTCTGCAAGTGTCGTTGAGAGCTATATCCACCTGTTTGGCATATGTTGAATTATACCAAACAGGACACGCATACTCTGCCGCAGAATAGCATAATGCCATTGCAGAAGTTCGGATGGTTTCAGGTTAGCTACCCCACTGTGATGCGGCCAGTTTCCATAAAGGATTGTTCCTGGTGGAGACTTTCGATTTGTAGTTTATGCAGTGCTTCTCGAAAGTAAGAGATCTATCAAGTGTCACTCCTAGATATTTTGGAGACTCGCAGTGTTCCAGTTCGGCCCCCGGCTGAACTATCTTTAACTTGCGAGTAGCTTCCCTGTTTCCCAGATGAAAAACACACACTTGTGTCTTTGAGGGGTTTGGTTTAAGGTGGTTTGTGCTGTAATGTCTAGAAAGATCATTAAAGGCATCAAATGATATGGGTCATATTGATGTTCATGCAATATTCACCAAAGGGACGGTTGGCTGGTGTTCACCTGTCGTGCAGTCGCCCTTGTACTGATGTGTGGATTATTTCGAGCTCAGAACGGCCTCTTCTGTTTCACCCGATGTAACGGGCCTATCGCAGACTGGTGGCTGGTTGGAAATCACTTCTCTTGCCCTTAAGCGTCTTTGAACACGGCGGAATGTCGTAGCAGCTGGGTGTCGCCTGTATGAATGCCGTTCCTGGTACAGACGTAGTGCCTCGCACGCGTTTTGTCTTGCCTCCCCATAAATGAGGAGCATGTCAACACATTCCTCTGTGGAAACATGGCGAATAACAGCAGAGATTATAATACATTCAGGTCCTAACGAGCAGAGTATGTGCAGGGCACAAGCTGAATAACAGCGTCATTCTACTGTTGGAATGTGGCAAACTTGGGCTTGTGTTTATATAATCAAACATCATACCGATGCAAACATATTTGAATGATGCAGAATTCGCACCTCCGTTTACACATTTCCTCGATTGCTACGCGAACGCCTAACCAAATCCGCTACGTTACATTCCTGGAAACTCGCTGGTAGTACGACGAGGGTAGAGTACATACGCCATCCGGTTCTGTGTTTAAGACATTAATTACTGCACTGTTGCTTACTTTTATGCATTGATTCCCCTCTTCGATATACCCCGTCACGGAGCACGACGCATTAACATAGTTGCATGGTAAAAGGATGTTGCTACATGCATGACTTCAAGGGGTAATGTTTTGCAAACGGATGATGTAACATTTCGCTAGGGTTCAGAATCGTGTGCAAAATGTGCTCACTGAACATTAGTACCATACAGTACGCCTGCAGGGGAATAGTACCCCTTCAAGCATGTGCACGTTAGTTGGGCTGCAGCAAAAGATATTGGAAGGGGCTGCTGAATCATACTGTATGTGGATAAATACACTTCACTGTCTCTGTGTATCAACACAGCTTGCATATTCTCATCATTGGCACTTGTTACATTACACAGACACTTTACTTTTATAATACTGTGTTCACTGACTCTAACACTTGGTTTAAAGATACATTCACTCGAGCAACACACACTTGGTGTTCCAGAGCATAAATTATGGAAAGTCTGAGACGCAGTACCCCATAGCTTTCATCAACATATAAGACACCAGGCCGCCACAAGTGACACAACAACAAGTGCCTAAGCACTCCACAGTTTTTAGGTCAACCACGTTCGACAAACATAATAAGACCACGTTCCACAAAAGTTACATTTCCTCTTACTACTAAGGTTTTCAGTCAAGTCTCTTTGCCGTTTTCTCACATGCCTATATAGACGTCAGCTTCCCCTTACTCTCTTATGATACGTCGAGATTGATCCTGGCCATCCAATCATGAGTGGAAGATCTTCTTGCGAAACCAAGACCACGCACCGAACCTCTCCCGGCTCCCAATACCATAACAACCAGGTCGCGTCATGGAAATCTGGCCTGCCCCTATGACTCAGACAACTTTCCGAGTTGTAAATAGCACTGTCTTCCCATCATCTTGTACAAAACAAATTACTCATATCACATATGGAGACGTTCCAGCTTGAAATATTAAGAATAAGTATGCAAATGAAATAATAATAATAATAATAATAATAATAATAATAATAATAATAATAATAATAATAATAATAATAATATTTCTCACTTCTGAATACAGTGCAAGGGTGTGATATATGTACTATCACAATTTAGACTAAGGTTTCAAGGTAGTGGAATTGGAAATGTGTAATAGTGATGGGATATTCTATTCATATTGCTTAATCGATTCATTTGGTTCCGTTCACGTTACTGATTCGAAACACTGATCCGATTCACGGTACATTAGAGTCACCGTTAGTGTTATATGTGTGGTGTGTACAGCATTCAATGCCATGAACTGCTGTCCTGTTCAGGTTTCTACTGGAGCCACCTCTTCGCCTTAAGTTTTGATGTTACAAGCCTTTCGCCCACAATGACAACTCTATTAAATAAGTAGTGTATATGGAATTAGATGGAAAAATATCTGTATACACAATCATCATTTACTGCCGTCGCCCAGGTGACAAATTATCTATCAACTATTTGCTTAATCTTTTCTTAAATGACTTCAAAGAACTTGGATATTTCACTGTATTCACGGTTTTCTGATTCAACATATATTTAGTTAAGTTATTGCGTCAGACGGCTCACTTACTCACTCTTCACGTACAGTGATCTCGGTGATTCCATTATTAAAATCTTACGAAATGATGCGACATACGAACTGAGAGAATACTGAGCGGTTCTTCCCAATATAAAACATATAATTTTGAGTTGTCATGAGCACTACTCATAGTCACAGCACAGGCTAGAGAGCTGAATTGAATTTATTGTCGAATGCCAACTGAGTTATAATACTAAGATTCATAACATAATAGCCTACCTACTTGCTAGCTACTTTGGAATTATGTTTTGACTACATTTTTAACACTGCAAATAAATCCAACTATTATTTGAACCTCCCTGTAAGAAGAGAACCATGAAGGCAAGTAGGTATTATTTCCAAATGAGCTGAGTGCGGGATTCCGTTATAGCGTACGATTCCTTAGTGTGCCATGCCTCTGTATGTCTCGCTGCAACGGAATTCGGTTCCCCGCCAGTGTCCAGTGTACCGATGATGAACCGGATGTGTTTTGTGTCACACTGCTCCGCGACAGCGCCACTCAGCACTGCCTGCTGCAAGTCAGCTGAATAGTGTGCCGTGAGCTCGCTCTTCCTGTGATTCGATTCACTCCGACACTTGAATGAGTCGAACTGCTTCGAATCATACAGTCAATAGCCAACACTAATGCGTAATGAGTCCAGCGTGGGTGGTGTGAAATGTTGGTTTATTGCCTGTTTGGCTGTGGCTTGAAGATGATCTGAAAAAATGAAATGGCGTATGGTTTTTAGTCCCGGGAGTGTCCAAGGACAAGTTCGGCTCGCCAGATGCAGGTCTTTTGATTTGACGCCCGTAGACGACCTGCGCGTTGTGATGAGGAACTTGGGACCCCTGTGACCAAAGGCCAGCACGCTAACCATTTAGCCATGGAGCCGGACTGGAGATGAGTTATGAAAAGGGGACGATGGTAGGAAAAGAGGCTCATACATAATAGGAGTGTAAGTTCTGATGTTGTCTCTTGGGTGGTGGGTTAGTAGACATAGTCAGATGGGTGGCGGGTGCGGAGTGGAGCGATCAGTTCCGGTTTTTTTTTTTTTTGCTAGTTGCTTTACGTCGCACCGACACAGATAGGTCTTATGGCGTCGATGGGACAGGGAAGGCCTAGGAATGGAAAGGGAGTGGCCGTGGCCTTAATTAAGGTACAGCCCCAGCATTTTCCTGGTGCGAAAATGGGAAACCACGGAAAACCATTTTCAGGGCTGCCGACCCACTATCTCCCGGATGCGAGCTCACAGCAGTGTGCTACTAACCGCACGGCCAACTAGCAAGCTACGATAATACATCCAGTTCAGCGGATTCTGATGATCTCTTAATTTCCTCTGATGTTTCTGTTGCCATGAGTACTGTCTGTCGCAAACAACTGTGGGTACATGAAAGTAATTTGCGGTGAATACCACAAGTTAGTAAGGGGGCTATATGGGCATCCAGAAAGATTTCAGATGTACTTCAGGCTGAACAAAGATGAATTCAACTACTTACATAATCTCATCAAGGATGAAATTCTTGGGCGAAGTACCCTCTGCATTTGCAAATGATTCGGAGTAATCCTACACAGGCTCTTCAGATATGAGAACATTTCAGAAATTACTTCAACTCGCTTGAAGGCTCTGAGCCATGGTAAATACCAACAGTCCGTCGTGGAAGAACAAACTGACCAAGGAAGAAAAGAACTGTGCGGTAGTGAATGAATCATACAATAAATATGTTTTCACCGATCTCTAATTCAACAGGATAATTTGTATTTGTAATTTGCGTAGTGTTTAATTTATTATTATTATTATTATTATTATTATTATTATTATTATTATTATTATTACAGTATGTCCGTCTCCGTGGCTAAATGATTAGCGGGCTGGCCTTTGGTCACAGGGGTCCCGGGTTCGATTCCCGGCAGGGTCGGGTAATTTAACCATCATTGGTTAATTTCGCTGGCACGGGGGCTGGGTGTATGTGTCGTCTTCATGATCATTTCATCCTCATCACGACGCGCAGGTCGCCTACGGGAGTTAAATCAAAATACCTGCACCTGGCGAGCCGAACTTGTCCTCGGACACTCCCGGCACTAAAAGCCATACGCCATTTATTATTATTATTATTATTATTATTATTAATAATAATAATAATAATAATAATAATAATAATAATAATAATAATAATAATAAGTACAACTGTGGACTGTTTTCAACGACTGAATGCCTATATTAAATTCCTATTTTGTACCATGCCTCGTGCCACATTTGTTGATTTCTATATTTGATCGAACCTATGTCATAAAGATTCTCATGCACCCGCATCAATTCAATTAACATTTCTTCCATATTGCTAAAAGAAACTGCTTCTATTCACACTTCACGTCGCCAGATATGTGCTAGAGCGGAAAAATAATGTGCTCCGCGTGAAGAGCTCTGTCACCAGATTCTACGTCACAATGACGTCAGCCTACGTCAACAGCCATTACATGAGTGCAGTGTGATCACTCTACATTCATACAGTGAGGAAAAGGCATAGCACATCTTTCTTGACAGGTTCGATTGCATCACGATACGCGCGAACTCACAGAATAATAGTGGCATGTGCCTGGCCACAAGTGTGGCATTGAGGTGGGGACTTCGTTTTAGGACAGTGCAGTGTGGGAAGTGACTGACTGCAGTCACCACAGTTTGAATTGTCGGCTCGGCGTTGAAGCCACTTCATCAGTGGTCCCGAGGGACCAATGATGCTTTTAGCCCGTCGACCAGTTAAAGGCCTTGAGTGCTATTTCTTAGTGGGATGGTAATTAACATAACGGTAGTGTGGGGTGTGGAGTTTTGTGAGGGATCGAGCTGACCAGAATATGGCCTGGGGAGGGTGCCCTGATAGGGCGGGGGTTGGGGGGTGGCGTTGGTTCTCTAGTTAATAGAGGCCAACGAAAAGGGGGAGCAGCATCGGGTGGGTGGTCACCCATCCAATAGTTGACCACGCCCAATGTTGCTGTCATAGAATAATATTGGGAATTAACCTAATTGTAGGGAGGAAGGCTAGGGCAGTCTGAGTGGGTTTGCGCGGTGCTGTGGTTATTATATTGCAGACATCGCTCGTCTAACGGCTTGTGGTTGAGGTGAATCTGTCGTGGCGGGTTTTTATGACCGGATGCCCTTCCTGACGTCAGCCTCATCAGAGGAGTTAATGAGATGAAATGAATGACGTGATATATAATAGTAGGGAGAGGGTGAAACCCGTTGCCGGCACATAGCCTACTCCTGTCGAATAGCACCAAGGGGTCTGCTCAAGGCTTAACGTCTCCATCCGACGGACGAATCGCCATCAACAGCGTCATATGCCCTCATTCCATATGAGCACTGCGGAGAGGTTTGGAATTTAATCCAGGCTTTTGGCACGCAATCTAGTGATTAGAAATTGTATACCACCACCTCCCCTACCCTGCCGGCCAACATTCGACCAACGGGACTCGAACCGGCTAACGTCGGTGTCAGACCGTTTAGACTTCAGCGCCTTATCGATCATGGCCATCAGGCGGGCTGGTGGAGAAGAATTTTTGTAAAGAATGAAATTTAGGAGAGGATTTGACAAACAGTAGAGACTGGGTTGGAGCGACCGAACAGATATGATGGGACGATGAACAGGTTGAAACTGTAGAAATGCTGAGTCGACAGAGGCGGAGACAATGTGAGTGCTAACCGGTAGGTTTGTACTGGTGATCTGAGGTGGCAGCGTATGAACCGCAATGCGACGTGGGGTGGGTTCGGTCTCTGGTGGTGAGATAGGCGCTGGAGGTTCCCACTGTGTGGCTGGTGCCAGTGGGTGTACAGAGAATGTGATGTCCGGGCGGTTCCTAGCTTTTTCGTAAACATTGTCAAGGAACTTGGATATTTATCGAACATTTCCCTTCGTAATCCATTACTTCTCGTCCTCTTGAATTCCAGCTTTATCTTCATCACAGTCGAAAAATGGTGCTTGCTTGTTGTTTAGAGGGGCCTAACATCTAGGTCATCGGCCCTTGAAAAATGGATATTACCATATATTATGATGATGATGATGCTTGTTGTTTTAAGGGGCCTAACATCGAAGGTCATCGGCCCCTAACCATATATTATAATACAGATTCCGGCAAAACGATATGATGGTTTTGGAAATTGAAAATAGAATATGTAGGTACTTAAATTTATGTTGTGAAAAGGAACAATGCTACCATTTAATAATGACCAGGAAGAAATGTCTTAGAACAACAATGAAGTCCATTGTTTCTCATGCACTACTCGAGCCTGCTTCAGCGCGCTCGCTGTACCTTATATTCCGGTATCGCCAAAATTTCGCGACGAATTGCTTTCTTGAGATCATTCGTTGTACGGGGTTTGGCCTTGTACACTTTCCCTTTAAGGCACAACCACATTTTGTTTAAGTATAGCCTTTATGATGCTTCTCGAAGCCGCTTTCCATCTGAACTATGTTATCTACAAGTGCCGTTCCCGTCCAACGCTGCATTGGTGTTGCCAGATGAAAACAATTCAGTTCTCAATGCTGTGATGGACGTTTTGAGAACCGCGGATATAAGAATTTGACTTTGTGCTCATCGCATTGTTGCCAGTGTTTTGTGTGTTCTCCCCCTCTCCTCCCGGAAGAGAGATTCAGTGTAGTGTTATGTAATTGAAGACTGGACGATTTTCGTCTTCATTTCTTATATGTACTTTGCGCTGACACTTTATCGTTTTGTATGTTTGCTGTGAGTGTTCCTTGTACATGGAGGATGACCAAATGTTATTACAACAAAGGTCAATTAAATAAATAAAAATAAAATAATAAAAGGACAGTGTGAACAGACGAAAAGACACAGTATCTCTACACATTTGGCAATGTCGGGTACCGATATATTCCTATATACTCTGTCGTAAAACAGGGAGAAGTTGAATATTTAGAGGCTGTTGGCCGAGGCGGTAAAGGCATACTCGGTTCACGCGGAAGGACGTGGGTTCGATTCCCCGCCAGGAAGTCGAAAAATTAAAGAAACGAGAATTCCACTTCCGAAGGTGCATATGGCCCTGAGGTTCACTCAGCCTACACCAAAAATGAGTAACAGATTGATTCCTGGGGGCAAAGCCGGCCGGGCGTAGAGCTAACAACTCTCCCCCATCAAGCACCGAGGTTACGAGTAGTGGAAGCCTTTACCTTCCACGCCTCCCAGAGCCTTCATGGCCTGTACGGAGATGACTTTGCTTTGCTTGGTTGAATGTTTACAGTTCCAAGAAAGGAGGTAATTTTTCGAGCTAGACATTAGCTCTACTTGGCCTGGCTGGTAAATACAGTTGCATATCGGTATCTTTTCTTTATTTACAACTGGCTTTACGTCACACCGACACAGATAGGTCTTATGGCGACGATTGGATAGGAAAGGGCTAGGAGTGGAAAGGAAGTGGTCGTGGACTTGATTAAGGTTCAGCCCCAGCATTTGCGTGGTGTGAAAGTGGGAAACCATGGCAAGTCATCTTCAGGGCTGCCGACAGTAGGGTTCGAACCCACTATCTCCCGAATGCAAGCTCACAGCCGCAAGTTCCTAACCGCAGGGCCTACTTGCTCGGTCATACTGGTATCAGAATTGATTCAGTTCACATCTAAAATGGATAAATAGTTGGAAAAGAAAAGTGTGAAATAGAAACAGAAATCGGGAGCGAGTGCTGCGTCAAGCTCATAAGGTGATTCAACTTCTAGGGATATGTGTCAATCCGACAAAGTTCAGCCGCGTGTAATGAGAAGAAAGAACGATGATACTTATGTTAGATCTGGATTTTCCTGTACCGCTGACAACGACTGCCGACATATGGTATCAATCAATCAATCAATCAATCAATCAATCAATCAATCAATCAATCAATCAATCAATCAATCAATCAATCAATCAATCAATCAATCAATCAATCAATCAATCAATCAATCACTACTGATCTGCATTTAGGGCAGTCGCCCAGGTAGCAGATTCCCTGTCTATTGTTTTCCTAGCCTTTTCTTAAATGATCGCAAAGAAATTGGAAAATTATTGAACATTTCCCTTGGTAAGTTACTCCAATCCCTAACTCCCCTTCCTATAAACGAATATTTGCCCCAATTTGTCCTCTTGAATTCCAACTTTATCTTCATATTGTGATCTTTCCTACTTTTAAAGACACCACTCAAACTTAATCGTCTACTGATGTCCTCCCACGCCATCTCTCCTTGCTAAAAGTAGTCTGAAACATTCTCTACTCAAACGCCATTTAGAAACTAAACACTCCACTTACATAAACAAGTCTGCTGACTTCTCTTACTCCAAAAGCTACCGAACGGGAAAACGATTTATCTTCTTTTGTATCTCTAGTACACAGCGTCAGTGAGAATGTTCTCGAAGCGTCTTATCGCGTTATCAAGCTGCAAAACCTCACAAGTTTCGGTGGACCATGCGGAAATGATGTAGTACAATGCATACATGGAGAATCTTTCGCAAAGGATGTTAATGTGGTACCATTGTCCGACAACACGCCGAATTTATGGGATGACAAACTATGTCGAAAATGAACTCTTGAGGGAAGAGTTCCTTACAGATCTTTCGCAATTCAACTTGACGAATCGACTAATATTACAATTTTTGCCATTTTGCTACATTTCATCCTTTATATTAATGGAGAGGCCGTAGAAGGAGAGTTATTGTTTTGCTAACACTTAAAAGAGAGGACTACTGGACGAATGTATCTTCTGTATGGACAGTTCGTCGCTCTTTTGACGACATCGGTGTGACGTAAAACAAAATAAATCCTATAGCCCGGTGCTACGAGTTTGTGTTCATCTTCACACACATCTTCATGTAATATAATACACAACGCTACAAACCACGACAGAAATAAGCAAAGCCCTAAAACTGGGCTAAACCCACACAAAGTCCCGACCCCAGGTAACTGGGAAAATGCCAAGAAGAGTAAGAAAAAAAGCATAATTAAAGGCACTCCTGTGACTAAGGAGTGAGGGGCTCAAATTAACGACGGAGGTCAAGGTGCGGAATTTCTTGGATATGAAGTTACTTACAGGTCCTTTCACGGGGAGAGAGATAGCCCATACCTGGAATGAAAACCTAATTTAATTTTCGTGTTAACAGAAACAAGAGAAGCAACATGACATGACTTTTTGGAAAATAAACGAACACCAAGAAACACACCTTTCCTTTTCGAAACATCAAAATATGCAAAATATTCCTTAAGAAAGTTTTGAAATTTCCTAAAAGTCTTTAAAATACAGGGTGGAAGGTAACTGGTGCACCAGATGAACAGACGTGATAGATCTTGGGGAGAGGATAACAATGCAGCAAGTTTCAGGTCTGTAGCTAGCGCCGTTCTCGAGGAAGGTCGGTTTTTGAGATTTACAATTTCAACCCAGCGGCTGCCGGGGTACTAACGCAAGTGGTGTACCTTCAAGGTCGAGCATCCGCTATCAACAGGAACAATAAAAACATGCATATACTGGCACTAGTGCACTGACCGAGTTTAGTGACAGTACAGGATGTAACATAACGCTTTAAACTTAACAAACCGAGCTCGATAGCTGCAGTCGCTTAAGTGCGGCTAGTATCCAGTATTCGGGAGATAGTAGGTTCGAACCCCACTGTCGGCAGCCCTGAAAATGGTTTTCCGTGGTTTCCCATTTTCACACCAGGCAAATGCTGGGGCTGTACCTTAATTAAGGCCACGGCCGCTTCCTTCCCACTCCTAGCCCTTTCCTGTCCCATCGTCACCGTAAGACCTATCTGTGTCGGTGCGACGTAAAACAACTAGCAAAAAAACTTAAAAAACGTAAAGAACATTCGGTAAGTATTCAACAATATGACATTAAGCATTACTTAGCCTATTCCAATGATGACGATCCCTGCTCCTTATTTGAACCCTGTACTTGAAAATGGGAGCCTCCGTGGCTCAGACGGCAGCGCGTCGGCCTCTCACCGCTGGATACCGTGGTTCAAATCCCGGCCACTCCATGTGAGATTTGTGCTGGACAAAGCGAAGGCGGGACAGGTTTTTCTCCGGGTACTCCGGTTTTCCCTGTCATCTTTCATTCCAGCAACATTCTCCATTCTCATTTCATAGCATTTATCAGTCATTAATAAATCACTTTGGGAGTGGCGACCCCATCGTACTAATAGTCTATATCTGCTTCATTCATTCCATCCCTGACCCGGTCAATGACTGGAAAACAGGTTGTAGGTTTTCATTTTCACTTGAAAATGGGAAACCACAGAACACTATCTTCCAGTGCGACAGTGGGATTTAAACCGCACACCATCCGATTGCAGCAAACTTCCCGGAATAGCGTGCCGCTTACAACTGCGCCATGCTGCTCGGTAATAAATAATACCATAATGAGAATACTACTGTCCAGCTGCATAGCCTTCCGTCCTTGAGGACCAGGTTTGATTCCCGTTCGGGGCAGGGATTATTACGTTAACAAGTACATTCCCGTGACTCGGGAAATGTGTGTTTCTGTCGTCTTGAACACTTGTACGTAGCACACAACAAGATACAACACTGAGCACCACCATATTAATGCGCAGCATATCGCCTCTAACGGTTGCTGTCAAAAATTGCATCCGGCCGTAAAACTCTTGTCAAATCTCCTACAATCCCTATCTCACAGGAAAAACGATATTAAAAGGGGTGTAACAGAAACAGTTCCAGTGGCATCGCTGCTCGCTTCTCACCGGCCAGTACATGTGGGATTTACAAAAGGAGATGTCACGTGCTATAGGTCGGAGTCAACATAAAAATGGAGATCCCGTGACTTGTGATCATAGCTGTAAAAGTCAAATAAAACTCTAAGTAGTGCGACATTAATGCAAAAACCGAACCTGGTGGTGGGAACGTCTTACAGCAAGGGGATTGTTCTCCGACCACACAAGCGTCTTGTGATAGCCTAAGATGTGCATCTCCGGAAGTGGAAATCTCGTTTCTTTAATTTTTCGACTTCCTAACGGGGAATAGAACCCACGTTCTTCCGGGTGAACCGAGCATTTGGTGCATCAGTTACCATCCATCCTGTATATGAAGATACCGTATCATATAAGTGCAAGATATTGTCAGTTTTCCTCCTCTTCATCTGAACATATCTGGGCAGAGTAGAGCCCTTGCCTGTCTCGCCAGGGATTCCTACTGGAGAACTGAGTAGACCGTACAGCCAGCAACTCAAAGCCGAATGGTTTGTTTTTATATTTTTATTTGGCATTCGGCAAGTAGCCATGCAGCCAGAAAAACAATATGCAATCTATAAAATAACACTATACCTAAAAAATATGCAATAGATGAAATATCTCAATACAAAAGAACATGCTACTCATTTCATTCACTTCACAGCACACGCGAAAAAGAACCTTCGGCGGTAAATGTCTCATTTAGATCTTCAGATCACTCATACATAAAAAATGGGCAAGTGCTAGGTAAATTTTGTTATCAGGTCTTCTTATTAAACATAATATAATGGTAGGAATAGGGGCGTGATAAAGACCAGTTTTTCATATACACACTTTGTGCATGTCGTACGCCGAGTGTTGGGAGGCGGTAAATAACCCGACTACCTAAGAGGGCCAACGGCTTTGGGCGGATAAGCCCTCTTAAGTGGGGAAGTGGTCCTCTCAGTTGAGGAAATGTCACTGAAATATACTACGCAGTGTCTGTTCCCCACGTTACAGTCCGGTAAAAAAAGGCGTCTGCTTTCATTTTAGAAGTAGCGTAGTACATATTAGGAGGGACACAGAAACCTACATTATTATTATTATTATTATTATTATTATTATTATTATTATTATTATTATTATTATTATTACCGAGCTCGATAGCTGCAGTCGCTTAAGTGCGGCCAGTATCCAGTAATCGGGAGATAGTGGGTTCGAGCCCCACTGTCGGCAGCCCTGAAGATGGATTTCCGTGGTTTCCCATTTTCACACCAGGCAAATCCCGGGGTTGTACCTTAAATAAGGCCACGGCCGCTTCCTTCCATTTCCTAGGCCTTTCCTATCCCATCGTCGCCATGAGACCTATCTGTGTCGATGCGACGTAAAGCAAATTGCAAAAAAAGGGTATTATTATTATTATTATTATTATTATTATTATTATTATTATTATTATTATTATTATTATTATTATTATTATTTTGCTCATTTCTAAAAGTTAGAATATAATACATAATATAATTTTGGAGTTCAAGACCCCTAATCGGATCTCGAAGGTGGGGAAAGACAGGATCGAGTGGCGCCTCGAATCACTGATATTCACTTCGCAGAGATATGTTATGTGGAACCTGGAATATGAGAGGTCCCCAAAAGACAGGCAAATTATCAACTGCGAGAAAGAAATAATACTGTATGGAGTGAGGATCTTAGGACAGTGTGAGACACATTGGACATGACAAGTGATGGATATTTCACCACTCTCAATGGAAACAGTATATTTCGCCGGATACAATCATCAAAGTGGTCATAGTTCCAGGCGAGGGACTCCTTGGAAACAACTTGGCGAACGAAATGGAATTCGATGGGGAGCTATCAATATTAATGGGGCCTATGGAAGAAAGAAAGTAGAACTGGCTGAGTCAGCAAAGAGGATTCATCTGGATGTGCCAGGAGTAAGTGATATTCGGGTAAGGGGAGATAACGAGGAAGAGATAGGAGATTATAAAGTGTGCTTGACGGGTGTTAGAAAGGGAAGGGCAGAGTGTGGGGTAGAGCTCTTTATCAGGAATACCATTGCACGCAATATAGTTGCTATTAGGCACGTACATGAGCGAATGATGTGGGTTGATTTGTCAGTAGGAGAAATCAGGACTAGAATTGTCTCCGTGTATTCACCATGTGAAGATGCAGATGAAGATGAAGTTGACAAGTTTTATGAAGCATTGAGTGACATCGTGGTCAGGGTCAACAGCAAGGATAGAACAGTGCTAATGGGCGATTTCAATGCAAGAGTTGGGAATATAACTGAAGGATACGAAAGGGTGGTTTATAAAGGTTTGGAAGATATGGAAGCTAATGGGAATGGGAAGCGTTTGCTGGACTTCTGTGCTAGTATGGGTTTAGCTGTTACGAATACATTCTTCATGCATAAGGCTATTCACCGCTACACATGGGAGGCTGGGGGTACCAGATCCATAATAGACTATATCTTAACAGACTTTGAATCCAGGAAATCTGTTAGGAATGTACGAGTTTTCCGGGGATTTTTCGATGATACAGACCACTATCTGACCTGTAGTGAACTAAGTATATCTAAGCCTAGGGTAGAGAAAGTGAAATCTGTCTGCAAACGAATAAGAGTAGAAAATCTCCAGGACGAGGAATTTAGACAGAAGTACATGGATATGATCAGTGAGAAGTTTCGAACAGTAGACAGTAAGCAGGTTCAGGATGTAGAAAGTGAATGGGTGGCATACAGGGATGCTGTAGTAGAAACAGCAAGGGAATGCCTAAGAACAACTGTGTGTAAAGATGGAAACAGGCGAACATTCTGGTGGAATGATGAAGTGAGAGCAGCTTGTAAACGTAAAAAGAAGGCTTATCAGAAATGGCTCCAAACAAGGGCCGAGGCAGACAGGGAGTTGTCCGTAGATGAAAGAAACAGAGCGAAACAAATAGTTGTTGAATCCAAAAAGAAATCTTGGGAAGATTTTGGTAATAACGTGGAAAGGCTAGGTCAAGCTGCAGGGAAACCTTATGGACTGTAATAAAGAATTTTAGGAAGGGAGGGAAAAAGGAAATGAACTGTGTTTTGAGTAATTCAGGTGAACTCATAATAGATCCCAGGGAATCACTGGAGAGGTGGAGGGAATATTTCGAACATCATCTCAATGGAAAAGAAAATCATCATGGTGGTGTTGCCAACAGCCAAGCTCGTGGGGAGGAGGAAAATGATTATTGTGAAATTACGCTTGATGAAGCGGAAAGGATGGTAAATAAACTCCATTGTCATAAAGCAGCAGGAATAGATGAAATTTGATCTGAAATGGTGAAGTATAGTGGGAAGGCAGGGATGGAATGGCTTCATAAAGTAATAAGATTAGCATGGAGTGTTGGTATGGTACCTTCAGATTGGACAAAAAGCAGTAATTGCACCTATCTATAAGCAAGGGAATAGGAAGGATTGCAACAACTATCGAGGTATCTCATTGATTAGTCTACCAGGCAAAGTATTCACTGGCATCTTGGAAGGGAGGGTGCGATCAGTCGTTGAGAGGAAGTTGGATGAAAACCAGTGTGGTTTCAGACCACAGAAAGGCTGTCAGGATCAGATTTTCAGTATGCGCCAGGTAAATGAAAAATGCTACGAGAGGAATAGGCAGTTGTGTTTATGTTTCGTAGATCTAGAGAAAGCATATGACAGGGTACCGAGGTAAAAGATGTTCGCTATATTGGGTGGCTATGGAATTAAAGGTAGATTATTAAAATCAATCAAAGGCATTTATGTTGACAATTGGGCTACAGTCAGAATTGATGGTAGAATGAGTTCTTGGTTCAGGGTACTTACAGGGATTAGACAAGGCTGTAATCTTTCACCTTTGCTGTTCGTAGTTTACATGAATCATCTGCTGAAAGGTACAAAATGGCAGGGAGGGATTCAGTTAGGCGGAAATGTAGTAAGCAGTCTGGCCTATGCTGACGACTTGGCCTTAATGGCAAATTGTGCCGAAATCCTGCAGTCTAATATCATGGAACATGAAAATAGGTGTAATGAGTATGGTATGAAAATTAGCCTTTCGAAGACTAAATTGATGTCAGTAGGTAAGAAATTCAACAGAATTGAATGTCAGATTGGTGGTACAAAGCTAGAACAGGTCAATAATTTCAAATATGTAGGTTGTGTGTTCTCTCAGGATGGTAAGTGAGATTGAATCAAGGTGTCGTAAAGCTAATGCATTGAGTTCGCAGTTGAGATCAACAGTATTCTGTAAGAAGAAAGTCAGCTCCCAGACGAAACTATCTTCAGATAGGTCTGTTTTCAGACTAACTCTGCTTTACGGGAGCGAAAGCTGGGTGGACTCAGGATATCTTATTCATTGTCACTGAACAACTTGATCCCGAGAAAGAAGTGAAACAGAGGATAGCAATAGCACGAAAAATATTTACAAAAATGAAATCTTTCTTTTGCAATGGCTACTTAAATTTAAAACTTATACAGAGGATGGTCAAGTGCTATATATGGTCAGCCTTGCTATATGGTGTGGAAACATGGACTCTCAAGAACACATCAGTGAAACGCTTGGAAGCCTTTGAAATGTGGATCCACCGTAGGATGCTCAGGATTTCGTGGGTTGCACGACTAACGAACCAAGAAGTACTCAGAAGGGCAAGAGCAAGTCGGGAACTCGTTCAAACAATAAAACTCCGGAAGATCTCTTACCTTGGCCACATCCTTAGAAATGACCGTTACCTCATCTTACAGCGGATTGTACAAGGCAAAATACAGGGTCGAAGAGGTGTCGGGAGGAGGCGAACATCATGGCTTGGAAACATCAAAGAATGGACTGGAATTCACAGTGTTGAAAGACTTTTCCACCTAGCTAGAGATCGTTCTGCATTCGCCACAGTGATCGCCAACGTCAGGGGGACCTGATACGGTACTATGAAGAAGAAGAAGAAGAAGTTAGAAGTAACAGACATGAAAGTAGGGAGAATGTTTCCTGGTACAAACATGTGGGAACAATGGCAGGAGGGTACTCGGAATGAGGAGATAAAGGCTACTTTAGGAATGAACTCGATGGATGAAGCTGTACGCATAAACCGTCTTCGGTGGTGGGGTCACGTGAGACGAATGGAGGAGGATAGGTTACCTAGGAGAATAATGGACACTGGTATGGAGGATAAGAGAAGTAGAGGTAGACCAAGGCGACGATGGTTAGACTCAGTTTCTAACGATTTAATGATAAGAGGTATAGAACTAAATGAGGCCACAACACTAGTTGCAAATCGACGATTTTGGCGACGTTTCTTAAATTCACGGAGGCTTGCAGGCTGAACGCTGAAAGGCATAACAGTCTAGAATGATAATGTATGTATGTATGTATGTATGTATGTATGTATGTATGTATGTATGTATGTATGTATGTATTATTATTATTATTATTATTATTATTATTATTATTATTATTACAATTTGCTTTACCTCGCACCGACACAGATAGGTCTTATGGCGACGATGGGAGAGGAAAGGGCTAGGAATGGGTAATAAAGCAGCCATCGCCTCAATTCAGTAATTTAGTTACAGCTCCATCATCTGCCTGGTGTGAATGTGGAAAACCACTTAAAACCACCTCCAGGGCTGCCTACAGTAAGGTTCGATTCCTCTATCTCCCAACTGCAAGCTCACAGCTGTACGACCCTAACCACACGAACAACTCACTCGGTAATATTATGATTATTATTATTATTATTATTATTATTATTTTATTATTCTTATTATTAGTAGAAGTAGTAGTACATGAAATATCGTCCGTAAACCTGTTATAGGAAAATTGAGAATCGTTTCCTGTTTCGAGTAGACATTTAATATCCCACAATAATTACGATGAAATTATGTGTAAGTTAAATGAAAAAGGGTGTTAGTGTTATTCTAATTTTTTTTAAAGCTGTTACTGTACCTGTGTCAATGAGGTAGCAAGGGCTGCAGTCGTCCTCTCTCCCTACCACATCACAATCAGATGTTTCACAAGGTCACTGAGGTGTTGGCTGTAGTCATGACTTCACCTGACAAAGTAAAATTAAACTTTGGCACAGAGACAACAACATTGACCGCCTGCAAGGTAACTACACTACCGCTTGTTCTAATAGCTTACCACATAATTAGCCTCGTATTTCTTGAAATAAAAACGCTGAAAACATTATGTATAAGGAGCAGCCTTTGCCCAATGAATTCGAGATTTCTTGTCGTAACTGGGGCTCTGCACACAGACAATGACGGATTAATCCCTGTGGAAGTCCTAAGCAATCGAAATCTCGGGGCTCCCCTCGGATATTATCACCTAGTACGTTTTTAACTGGATTGGTCGGTGTAGAAAGGGACTAAGTCATTTTCTCTTTTTTCAGGGAAGAGAGAAAAACACACAGTATACCCATGAAAGTACAGTATTATCCCTTGGGGCTTCCTTGTTTTGTCCATTATCATTATGAATAAATGGAATTGATTCCTTTCTCCGCTCGCTAGCCGTTTTCAAGCAATCAATAAATCAGTCACCCCTGTTATAATGATGATGATTATGATGATGATGATTATGATGATGATTATGATGGTTGCTGTTTAAAGGGGCCTAACATATTGTGCCGGTCCGGGGCTTCAGTGCACAATAATAATAATAATAATTCGTAAGGGCATCAGCCGAATGGGAAAATACGTGATGAGATCTTCGGCGAATGGCCCTAGAATCGAATTCTCATCATCATCCCTACTTCATAATAACCACGGCTATAATATTAGAGCATTCAGGTCAATGGTACGTTCGGACTAAAAGGCATTACTAAATTATTTATAAGTAGGGATCTCAGTACAGAAGAGGAATACAACGTCACTACAAATCAGAAGAATGATGTTTTAAAGTTTTATGAATATCTGATTTATTATCAACTGAGAAAGAACATCCATAATTAAAACGAAATGTGCCATATAATATTTTATCACAAAATTAAAAAAAAGAAGAAAAAAAAGCGGGATTCATATTATTGAAATTATTATTTAATTGTCTTGTGGAATTAATATTCCACACCGATAATCCCGATATTTAGAGGCCTTTCACTTGTTACTACCTCTATTATTCACAACATTGTTAGTCATTAATTAATTAATTAATTAATCAATTAATTAATTATACATAATAATCGGCACTATAATGATCACCCCTTTGATATCATCCCAGCTTTCTATACATAAGCTGGAGTTTTGAAATATTATAATTTCTTGTGATCATATTATTACGCAATCAAGGATTAAGACAGTATGTTAATTATGACAAGCACATTCCAAGATATCTGAAAGTCATCTTCAGCCCTAATAACTAACTTCATTATTATTTACAAAAATATAACAAATCGCATAGGCATGTTTCGCCGGGATTAAAATAAAATACCATTTGATCAATTAACATATAATAATACTGGGCTTATGGATGACCCGTGAACAATAACACGACATTTTACTTGTAATAATACACTCAACTACCACCAAACATATTAATATGACCCTTTATCATATATACAAGATTATATGGAAGGAATGGTCCTTCCGTTACCAAAAATAATGACAATGATACACGTTGCCCTGGATAGGGGTCGAACTCGTAGTCTTCTCACTGCAAGATGCATGTTTTAAATTTCTAGATCGGATGGAATGAACAAAATAAATTGGGAGGAAGTCTATTGTTCCTACTATATTAATTCAGTCGCGGTGACAATTAGCTACTCTATGCGTAAATGTCCGTCGGATATTGTTAGAAAGTAAATGGCCATTGAAGACTCCACAGTCAAGGCTTTTAACGTGCCCACAGCTTGCTTAGCCTTTGTATGCATCTGTCACTTTCTCTAGTGTAACGGTACTTCCGCACGCCTCCCTTTCATACAGTCGGGGGAAGGTATCTCTCTTTAATAAACCGCCTCGATATAAATTCGGGCCGACTCGGCTTCTTCAAGCACACATGGTTTTATTCAACCTAATCTCAATATAACTGGCGTGGTATACTTCTTCACGCTTTGCATAAATTATCTCTGGCACATACTTATATCGCCTTGATTATCAATTGATAGATATTCACCGACCATCACTTCCAACTCAATACCACGAACACTCGCATATAATTACATAAGGGATATTAATTTATGCCACTCTATAAAACAAATTTACATATTAAACTCACGATCTATAAATTTATACTCGCATCTAAAAAACATCATTTGAACTCCTCATATGCTCCGTCTTATACATGACATACAAGTCATCCTCGTTTTCTTTTGAAGAGGCAGAGCATCTCATCTTATCATAAGATCTGGGTTACCTAGATGGATACCACTTCCATCCATCATAACACTTCTTGAAGACAAAACAAATCATTACAGGAATCTTATAACTAACATGCATTACTTTCCAAGGGGTTTAAATAAACCGCTAGTCATCATTGCCAGTACAAACTTCCTACTACACAAGCTAAAAATTTTAATCCCTTCGAACAGCCCGCGATCATCATTCACATTTTTAATCTACTTGACATGCTAATTCTAACTATTTACAGGAGGGAAAATGACTTTCAAACATAGTAAACTTGAAAATGCACTTATCTTAGGGTGATCATTCTCGTCCGAGGCAGCACACTCATAACAGCTTAAGCCATCATCTTGCTGCCTTTGATGTCGTAAGGTCCTTGGTTCGTTTCCGGGATGAACTCCATCTTGTAGACTTCTCCACGCATAATAATCCTGGATGTATCCAACACAATGAGATGTTGGGTAGGTGAGTGACTCGCGTATCCTCTTCCCAGACCAGCGATCACTCGCTCCAATATGCAAAAGGGGAAAACACTATGGTTATAATTGGATCACTTCGTAACACGTACTACATTCAGGCATGGTTAAATTTATCCCGAATATTGCTGAACTGTCACGTATTCACTTGCACTGTAATCCAACGTTAAGGGTAACTAACTTGCTTATTTCACATCCCCTCACAATGTAAGACAACTCACATACACGTTTGTACTTTCAGCAGACGCTGCCCAAATTATTATTATTATTATTATTATTATTATTATTATTATTATTATGCGTGAGTCGCAATTTCCTGAACAAATTCACTTTATCAACGTTCTAATTGTAATTTCAATTGTGCTTTCACAACACTTCACTGTATTTGACTAGTAGTGGATTAATCTAGCCACACACGAATCCATTGAGCATATATTACAGTAGCTTGAATGCTACGCAGCTCTTAACAGGTAGATTATTCCTCGTTCACTATCCTCACTGATTACACCATGGTACAAAATGTTATAAATACACGAAATTTACACAATAAGTGCACGTCAATAATCACTGCGCTTATATAATGATTTATGCAGTACTTCTGCCAGTTAAATCTCACAATTGTAGTACTTCATCACTTGATGAAAGTATTACACAATATCACAGGTCGTGCAAAATAGCAACACGTCTGGACAGCACGGAGACACAGTAGATAGTGGATAAGTGGTCTCCTGTCCGATTCCTTTTGTAAAACAGAGGAAAAAATCAAGAGTGGGGGTTAACTCCGCCTTCATGTCGGGGGCCGCTTCCGTAAAAAGCCGTTTGTCGGCGTTGATTTGCATATCAAAAGATAGCTCCGACCTTCCATATTTTACTGATCGAATCTTATTCTCTTAGGATCGGCGGTTTAATTATAATCGCCAAAGCGTCATCTACAACTTGTGCAATGATTGACTTACGTCTTGCTAAACTCCAGGATAGGCTCACCTCGCCAGACCTGTGGCGATGTTCTGTAATTCTCTGCACCGATTCAGATCACGTAATCAATGATAAGTTGAATAACTGGAAGATGTTTCGTTGTCATCTTTAACTAAATAATTCCTTGATCACGGCAAGCTCTTATTTATGAATATTAGGTGCGTAAGTCAATAGTCACATGATCCTTATTATTGTTATTAATATTGAAAATTCTGAAACAAATGAAGGTTTTGGTTGGTATCACTAAAAATCACCAACAAATATTTAGGGAGTTACTTCTCCCCAAGTTAACCCGACTTATTAAGCATGGCCGGCGGGCTGTCACATGACCTTCTACTCCTTCCAACTCACTCGCACAGGAGAAAGAAACATCCTAATTGCTGGCTAGCGTATGACTCGCCCTCGTCATTACGCGCACAGAGCCCCTTGTCCTCTAAAGTAGCAGCGCATCGTTCGTATACCGTGCAGCGTTGTGGCCTGCTAACTTTGCGGCAAAACGTCGTAGAATGACGCGGAAAACGGCATATTATTGATATGGAATGTCACGATATGGTATCTAAAGTACCGTGAACGGTCACAATATAGGTCATCGGCCCCTAGAGGTACGAGGTGGAACGGAATGACATGATAATTACATTTTATTATATTAATTAAATTAAATTTTAGAATGTTTCCACTGATTAGAATTTAAAACGATGATAATAATGGTTGTTGTTTAAATGGGCCTAACAGCTAGGTCATGGACCCCTAATAACATGAGGTGCAACGAAATGGAACGATAGTTAGAACTTCAAAATGTATCTACTGAAACGAATAGTAATAATAATAATGGCGTATGGCCTCCGGAGAGACCTGGTGCAGGTCTTTTTCCCGTAGACGTCCTATTAGGCGACCTGCATGTCTATGAAGATGAGGGCCCTACCTAGGATGATTTCTAATACTGCATACGCCACACATACCCAGCACCCAAGCCATTGGAATTAACCAATTAAGGTTAAAATCCCCGACCGGGCCGGGAATCGAACTCGGGACCCTCTGAACAGAAGGCCAGTACGCTGACCATTCAGCCAACGGGTAGGACGACTGAAACGAATGATTATGAAAAAGTGACCATGAATCCAAAACAATCAGTAGATCCGATTCACAATGCCTTATTTTCTGGGATGATGCTTGTTGTCCAAAGGGGTCCAAAATCCAGGTCACCGGCCTCTGATAATAGTACTAATCACTGGTAAAGCAGAACCATGATGTTTTTCCTATATTAGTGACGAACGTGACGAAGAATCGTGGTGTTCGTCGCATGGTGGTAGTAATCATAGGTACCGGGCGAGTTGGCCGTGCGGTTAGGGGCACGCAGCTGTGAGCTTGTGTCGTGGAGATAGTGGGTTCGAACCCCACTGTCGGCAGCCTTGAAGATGGTTTTCCGTGGTTTCCCATTTTCACACCAGGCAAATGCTGGGGCTGTACCTTAATTAAGGCCGCCGCCGCTTCCTTCCACTCATTGCCCTTTCCTATCCCATCGTCGGCATAAGCCCAATCTGTGTCGGTGCGACGTAAAGCAACTAGCAATAAAAAACACTAATCACAGGTAATGAAGACCCAGGGTTGTCACACATATCGGCTCTACTGACAGACAACACAGACTCAAGGTGTTCTTCATATAACGGTACTACTCCCATAGTAATCCTCCTCCGATGATACTAATCACAGACCCAGCTGGAGGCAGTAGCGGGTCGTGTTCCTCAGGTAGTAGTGATTATTGCTTTAAGAGGGAGCACAACCAGGCATATGTAGTCGTACTAATCGCAAGTATGATCGACCCATGGTGTTCATAGCGTAATGGTACAAATCACACATTATCTCATGGTTCCAAAAGTATCATTCTTTGGTCTCCCCTTTTATTCGCCTCTTACGACAGGCAGGGAATACTGTGGGTGTATTCCTCATCTGCGTCCTCTGCATTTACGGCTGTCGCCCAGGTGGTTTACCAAGTGTTTGCCTCTCCCCACAAACGAGTATTTGCCCAATTTCTCTTCATCAATTCCAACTTCATCTTCATATTATGATTTTTCCTACTATAAAAACTCCATTCAAGTTTATTCGCTACTAATATCATTCCACAACATCTCTTCGCTGACAGCTCGGAACATGGCGCTTAGTCGAGAGTCTCGTCTCCTTACTCCCGAGTCTTTCCATTCCAACATTTTGTCTTTAAACACCCAGAACAAATCGTGCTGCTTTCCTTTGAAACTTTTCCAGTTCTAGTATCATGTAATCCTCGTGAGGGTCCCATACATTGGAACCATACGCTATTGGTTTTTTTTTGAGTGACTTTCTCCTTTCCATCCTTACTGCAATCTTTAAATACCTTCATAACCATAAGAAGAGATGTGAAAACTTTATTTACAACCTCTTTTTTGTGATTACCCCCAGGCAGATATTTCCTTATATTAACACGCAGGTACTTACAGTACTTTGACCCCATCAACAAAGTAATTCAAACTGAGAGGACTTTTACCTTTGGTGATACGTATTTAGAGCCGGAATTTTCACCCCGCTTGCCACCATACCGATGTCCGCTGTCCATCTCACAACACTGGAGGTCCTTTCGCCGTTACTTACTTCCTGTAAATTATTTACTACTCTATACAGTATAAGATCATCCGAAAAGATCCTTATCTGCGATTCCAGATCTTTACTCATATCATTTTGTATATACGAAGTTACAATTTGCTTTACACCGGGCGAGTTGGCCGTGCGGTTATGGGCGCGCAGCTGTAAGCTTGCATAGGGGAGATAGAGGCTTCGATCCCCACTGTCGGCAGCCCTGAATATGGTTTTCCGTAGTTTCCCATTTTCACACGAGGCAAATGCTCGGGATATACCATAATTTTGTACAAGTTGTTTTACGTCGCACCGACACAGACAGGTCTTATGGCGACAATAGGCTAGGAGTGGGAAGGAAGGACCCGCGGCCTTAATTACATTTGCCTGGTGTGAAAATGGGAAACCATGGGAACCATCTTCAGGGCTGCCGACAGTGGGGTTCGAACCCACTATCTCCCGAATACTAGATCCTGGCCGTACTCATTGCGACTACAGCTATCGGGCTCGGTGTGCCATAATTAAAAGGCCACGGCCGCTTCCTTCCCAGTTCTAGGCCTTTCCTATCCAATCGTCACCATAAGACATATCTGTGTCGGTGAGACGTAAAACAAATTGTAATAAAAACTGCTTTATGTTGCACCGACATAGACAGGTCTTATGGTGACGATGGGATAAGGGCTAGGAGTAGGAAGGAAGCGTCCGTGACTGTAATTAACGTACAGCCTCAGCATTTGCATGGTGTGAAAATGGGAAGCCACGGAAACCATCTCCAGGGCTGCTAACAGTGGGGTTCGAACTCACTATCACCCGAATACAAGCTCACAACCGCGCGACCCTAACCGCACAGCCAACCCGCTCGGTGCATATAAGAAAAAACAAACGTTCAATAATACTGGCCCGCGGGACCCCACAGGATCGGGTATTGCTTCACCTACTTTAACTATCTAATTTCAATTTTGTAGAGCAAAACTAACAAACCAATGAATAACATATGTTAGCACATTACTGACTCCACATCAGTTAACCAGAGGTACAAAGTTCACTTTAATAATCGATACCTGAAGTATACGAGTTCTCGGTCAACTTAACTTCCCCATGCTTCCCGCATGAGGAACTGCAAGGTGTGCCTTTCCCAGTTCAGTATTTCGATGTGAAGAAACATAAATGGCCTAAAATGGACCGCTCCTGTCTCCATCGAACGATTCAATATTACTAACCAACTTTTATAGTATAAACATTTTATAACAAAACCAAACATTAACTTCATTTTCTACCGTTTTTCCCACACCAGGTGGTTCGAAGGTGTGAAATATGTCGCACATGTGTATTTGGTCCTGTTTTGTGGCCGAATGCCCTTCCTGGCGCCAAATCTATATGGAGGGATGTAATCAATATGGCTTGTTTATGTGTTGTCTGAATATGAAGTGAAAAGGGTTTGGGCACACTAACTAACATTTATTATGAAAACACCCAGTCCTCAAGCCAGAAGAATTAATCACACGCGATTAAAATCCTCGGGAATTGAACCCGCGACACTCTGGACCGAAGGCCTCAACGCTGAACGTTTGATCAAGGAGTCAGACAAAAATGCAAACATTAACGATTGCAATTAACGTTATTAAACAATTTCATTTACGTATGTTATTTAACAAAGTATGTGTAATATTACACTCGTTAAACAATATTATATAAATTTAAAAAACCAGCGAAACTTTAATCGTTCTCCCCCAAATATATTTTTTGCGGTGGAACCTTTCAAGATATCTGTAAAACCTAGATTTTTCAATTCTTCGTATTCATTAGCCTTAAGGGCAAGTGAGTTCAGTCATTACCGTGCCCTTGATGATCGATGAAAAATTTTCAGCAGTTCGTTCACCGGTAGCCTTCATTTTCAAGAGACACTAATGCTATTATAACATTTATAAACGTTAATTACACCATATTTTCAAGGATGAGTTTATTTGATCACGATACTGTTTCATCATCTTTATAATCTTCTACTTGTGACATAAAATACATTCAATGATTTATTTCATCTGCAAACTGCAACTGGCTGTACTCAGGATAACTCTCCCTAAATCTGTGGGCAGCTTCTTTAATTTCGGCATCTGTTTACGACAGGAATTCAACGAGGAACCCAGATAAATTATGAACTTTGTTCCATGTGGTGGGAAAGCTTTGTGCATAATTTATGCAATATTGATTGGTAAGTGTCAATCCTTCGTCAAAGTATAGTTCCTTCCGCACGATCATCGTGTTGTGCTGAGTCGATTGACATTTTCTTTCAAGATCAAGTCAATGTTATTTTGTTCCGTTATTTTGGTGTCCCTGAAAAGTGCGAGGTCCATAAGCCGGTCCCAAGTCTGCCTATTTGTAAATTCGGTGAGGTGTACACGTGGGTTCTAAAGAGCACCCTACTGTTAGTGCAGTTCATTTCCTTGAACATTTGTTACTAGAGAAAGATTAAATGTTTCTCATTGGATCCTGGCACAACTTTCGACGAAGTGATGAGAAGCCTTGGATCTGGAATAGAGGTCTTTCTTACTGATTCAACGTGCTTTCAATTATAAGATGAATTGCTTCGGACGTGAAGGAAATCCGACTATTTAGTATTTTCTTTGGCAATAAGAGATTTCAAAATCAAAGCAAATTCATCTCCATACAGGCCATGAAGACCCTTGGAGGGGTGGAGGTAAAGACTTCTCCTATCCGTAACCTCTGGGGGGGGGGGGGTGAGTGTAGGCTGAGTGAACTTCAGGGCCATATGCAGAGCCAGAAGTGGAAATCTCGTTTTTTTTAAAAATTTTTGGACTTAGGATTTCAAATGTTTGTAAGTTTTCTAATATTTTTGTAACGTTATTCGTTCAACGTCCATTATAACTGCTAATGTTCTTAATAGACTCCGGAGTGTCGAAATTCGGTTCCACTGAGCTAGCTGCGTGATTCGGCTCATATAGCTGTTAGCTTGCATTTGAGAGATGGTGCGGTCGAATTCCACTGTTAGCAACCTTGAATATGGTTTTCCATAGGTGGCCACGGCTGGTCCGTGGTCCAACAGCTCTGCACTTTGACCAGCCAACCGAGCAGAGGAGAGGTGGCCACGGCTCAACCGTGGCTCTACGCCTCTGAATTCGGGAGACGACTGGCCCCAACTGTCGGCTGTCCTGAGAATGGTTTTCCGTGGTTTTCCATTCTCCTTCACTAAGTCGAATGCCGGGACAGTTCCTAGTAGAGGTCACGGCCGCCAACCTCCTCACCTTCTCCGATCATCTCTTTCACCGTAACAAATTTCCCGGCCTGTGAGACGGCGTCACCGTCTAAGAGGCCCGTCTCCCCCTTCAGGGGAGGAATGAAAACATTAAATATATATATAATTGTATAATTTACATTCTCATGGTTAATTTCAGAAGTAGGCAAAGCATGCAGGATCGCTTGAGAACACATTCTGCTGTCCTAGAAACGCACTTTCTAACAAAAATATTTCCTGTTCAGGTACTGGATCTTGAGTTTTGATCAAGAATGCGAACACTTAGCGGCCTGAACAGTCGGTACCTTCGTCGCAGATTAGAGCCAAATCCGATTCCCCTTCCAAAGACTGTTTTATGCTTGCTCGTATTTCATTTGCACAACGTGGGGCGTATTGTTTCCGTAGTTTGTTGGCTGTGGGAAGGTCTCCAGATCCTAACCAACCAATATATAAAAAAAGAAAAAATCTGTATCGGAAAGAGGTCTTAGAAATCCTAGTTTTACTATAAGTGAGATTTTATTGATAGACAGTATATACATGGTACACACATCAGAAGCCATTTCCGGACTGCAGGGTCGTTTACATTCTCCAGCGGGATGTTCGCTTTGAGTAGCATCGGAGTTGTTTCGTGAATAAATTCTATATTTTACTCTTAGCTTTCTTTTGCTTATCTAACGAGAATTCTACTTTTGCCTGCCGTTTCACTGTTGAAGTGCTTAATTTACGTTCTAAATGTTCCTTATCTATAAAGCAAAGTTTTGAGACGGTATCTTTTATTCCCACTCGATACGAACATCACAAAATTTGCACATTAAAATATTGTTTTCCGAAGCGTATAAACCTTCACTCGCAAACTGTTTATCTCTGCTATGCACCGTAACACTCGTCGAACGACACATTTTCCCTACTGACTGTGGTCACTTTATTTATTTTACCTGAACCAAGAAGCCGAAATACATCAACCCTTTGTGCAGTCAGCCTTGCAACCGATGCCGACGAGAAAGACAGGCCATGGCCCGGTAAAGTCACGTGACAAGGCCAGTCCCAAGAATGGTAGTGTGAAGCCGGTTATTACATGTGTTCTTGCGGTGTTATTGCTAGTTTATTGTGGATTATAGCAGGAAATTATGGAGATTTTGTGTTTATGTGAATATGTTGGTGTTGTGCGACAGTTCCTTATATTCATAGTGTTGTGTACTCAAGTGTAAGTATTTATTTACAGCAATGTGTAAATAACCTTAAAGTTCTTCACTTCATTCAGCAATGTTGAGCTGCAATACACGAGTCGGATAAATTACAACTCCAGTGCTGTGGATTTAGAGGAAATACATTCGTATCCTATTTATTTACAGATATGTGAAAATTGCTCGTCGCTGTAGTGTCTTTGGCTGTCGGTCTAATTATGACACTGAAACTGAAAGAAACATCGACCTTTTCTTTACCGACGGATGAAAACCACCTTAAGCTATGGCTTCGTTACATTCCGACAGAATTTTCTAAACTGAAAAACCCAATAGTATGCATAAAACATTTTGATGAGTAGTGCATAATTCCAGTGGACAGGGTTGCGGTAAGGGAGAACTGAAAGAGTTTCCTAGAATAATTCCGAAACTTGCTGAAAATGCTGTGCCAACTATTTTTCCAAATACACCTTCATATTGTTTGAAGTCCACTCCTAAAGTAAGCTTGCTTGATGTAGAAGAGTATAATCTTCGAGCAGTTATTCAGGATAGTATCGAGTCCAATAAAATTTTCCTGGCAGATGATTCATTGAAGTGTCTGAACGATATTCGTTTATTTCTAGAAACCCGACAAGTTTATTCCAACAAGTGGACTGTAATTAAGCCTGGGGGAAATTATTTATTTTCTCCTGGGAGTTGATAGAGGAATGCCGTGTGTTACTTCCTTTATCACTGTACTGGAAGATTTGTAAACAAGGAAGTAGCAATTTTGATGCACAGGCATGTGCTAAAACTGCTCATGTGTCCATAGTATCATCTCTTTTGTCTAAGTATGTTGATGTGGTGGCTATAATTCCTGTTGCAAATATGACAAGTGAACAGTTGAAATCATTAACTTTTTGTGCATGGTGGAGAGAGTTGGTTTCAGAGTTGTTAGCCTCATAGCAGACAATAACAGTGTGAATAGGAACTCTATTAACGCTCTAGAAAATATTATGTCACAGGTGGAAAAGGGAGAAATGGGATAAGGATAAGGATGAATGCGCTATTCAACTTTTGCTAACTATTCCCAATTATGATGAGATTGAACAGTTAAAATGTATTGCAGAACAGCTTAATGTGTCGGAGACCTCACAAAATAACAGACAGTATGGTAACAGAACTATGATAGTAGCATCTTGTATATATATTTATTCAGTGTCTGCACACAATGTTCTTCAAAAATGTGATTTAATGTTTTTACCACATCCTCGTACCGAACAGAAACTTACTTGTAATTATCAGCTAGTCAACTCGTCACTACAAAAAAGTTCCTACTTGGAAAACAGGTTTAAGCATTTGAAAGAACATGATCTGTTGGTTTCTCTGTTGATGGACGAGATATATATATTGAAACAGGAACGCCCGTACTTCAGTTTATCGGAGAGCATGAGAAACGACAAGGCGTGTACGGCCCATGCTAAGAGAGTGAGAGAGAAGGGTAGTGAAAAAAATTATGATTAAGTGGATCCTTCAGTTTATTCAATAGATATGCAAAGAATTATGTCACCTTTTACAGCTGAATCGTGGGGTTGTCCTTGAAGGCGTGGAGGGGACGTTGTCCTGCGGCGGCTGCGTCGTCTTGCGGTCGGCGTCGGCGTTGTCTTCCGTCGTTGGTGTTTTCTCTGTATTAGTGTTGATGGCGACTCGAACCTGAGGCAGGAACGGGGAAATGTGGAGCTTCCACATCGGACGTCATGGGACTCTGGTGTGACACCTCTCTAAGGCGAAGCACACCGAAATAGTTCCCACAGTCAATGATGTTGAACGCACTTTAGCAGCAAGGATAAAGTCAGAGTCACAGTTCCATGAGAATAAGATGGAAGGAATTATCGTATTTGGAATAATAAACAAACGAAAACAATCTAGGACCTTCCGAGGTGCAGTGATTAAGCACTTCACAAAGAAAATTAAATTCACCGGGTACAGTCTCTGCACTGTACACCATGAGCACAATATTCACACACTTGTTGAAATAAACGACAGTCCAAGTTCTGTTACGTCTTAATTTTTAGAAGATTATCACTGGCACTTAAGATCATACGTGATTCAGAACAGGTTATGATGGTAATTGGCATGGTCCCTCGGAAAGAAATTACGATACCGTATTCCACAAGTTAATACTGTCTTTAAGAGGGAATGTTGGCACAGTTCTATTACGAACACAGTTCAATGGATAGACACAGTCTTTAAATTAAATGAAGGCTGGCACAGTTTTATTACGAACACAGTCCCGAAAAATGGATAGACATAGTCTTTAAACGAAATGAAGGTCGGCACAGTTCTATTACGAACACAGTTCAATGGATAGACACAGTCTTTAAATGAAATCAAGGTTGGCACAGTTTATGCTAGAAACACTATCGCTGTTTTCACACAGTCTTTAAATGAAATCAAGGTTGGCACACTTTATGCTAGAAACACACATAGTCCACAAACGAAATATAATCGCCCAGTCGTACAGACTGATAAAAACGAAATTACGTTTTTGTTCATGCACAAAGTTCAAGCCCACGGAGAAAGCTTCTAACACTAACGTTTCTGAACTCAAGTATACAGCCGGACCGAGTGACGAATTATATCGCGACGTGCTTACTTGCACACACACACTGAACTCACGGCTTACTGCCGACTCCCCTCACTCTCTCTGCCTACGGCACACTTCAGCTGCACACTGCACACTCTGCACACTCTCTGCCTTACCCCAGGCTGGCGATTTGCTTATATTGCCGAAGGTCGGTAGGCGTGGCTACACATGTGGGCCCCAAGAAAATTTTATATCTTGGCCATCTTTACACCGATTGACATGAAATTTCGGCTAGCAGCGTTCATTATTCCTGCCTGCAAGGTGACGTTATTGAAATATTGATATCACATTTCGTTCATGCTGCAATGCAATGGAACACGAAAGAACCTTCTGCGTGACGTCGCTTGACCCTGGCCGGTGTTCTAGAACAGCGCGAGCTTGCTTGCAGTACCTACAATGCCTGTGCGCTCGGCGCAAGTTTTAAATGCTTACGGCCGAGTGTTAGCGAGTTCCTCTTAATAAATGAATGAAACGTGAATGCTCGTAGGGCGTTCCCGTTTCAATATACAGCCACAGTTGTCATTTAAGGCTGGCGAGTTATATGGAAGTAGCAATTTTGATGCACAGGCATGTGCTAAATCTGCTCAAGTGCTCATGGTATCATCTCTTTTGTCTAAGTATGTTGTTGTGGTGGCTATAATTCCTGTTGCAAATATAACAAGTGAACATTTGAAATCATTAACTTCTTATATTTTGTGCATGGTGGAGAGAGTAGGTTTCAAAGTTGTTAGCCTCATAGCAGACAACAACAGTGTGAATAGGAAATCATTTGAACTTTTCACTGCTAAGAAAATTCCTCAACTCAGTATTGAAATTCCCTTGCATACCTCCAGGAAACTGTTTTTTATGTTTGACATTGTACACATTTTGAAATGTATTAGGAACAACTGGGAAACAAAGCATAATGTCAACAAGACTATGCATTTTCCTGATGTGAATAATCATTCAGTAATATTGTCAGCACAGTACAGACATTTGGAACTGGTATTTGAGAAAAAAGACTCTTTAGTTAAATATGGGCATACGTTTTCAACTAAAGTTTTGTACCCATCGTCTATTCAGAAGCAAAATATGAAATTAGCATCAATACTTTTTTAAATGATAATAACATAGTAGCCTTGAAGCATGCCACGAAAGACCTACCTGGATTTTCTGAAGAGATAAAACAGACTCATCTTTCTACAAATAATTGTGAACTGGTGGAAGATCATTAATATTAAAAGTGCATTTGAAGGGAAGAGATTCAGTGATCCCTTTAGGGAAGCAATTAGAAAACAAACAGATGAGCAGGTTCAGTTCTTAAGTGCCATGTGTCAGTGGCTGAAAATTTGGAGGGCCTCAGTTCGATCAAGTGGTGCTTTAACATCACGGACCTTTCAGTCCTTGATTGTAACAACTAAATCTTTTCTTAAGATCATTCCATACTTGTTTGAAAAATATAGGGTGGATTATATCTTGTTGGGTAAATTTGAAAGTGACAGAGTAGAAGGTCGTTTTGGATCCTACATACAAAGTGGTGCCAATTATTACATTAGTTATATTCATGTTCTAGAAAATGAAAGGAAACTAAGATTTAAAAATGATGTACTGTTTGCAGCTCAGAATGGTAACATAAGCTTAAAAACCTTGATCCCTGTTAAAGAGAGGTAAGATTGTAATATAGATTTACTACTATTTTCAGAAATTCTGGATGTTCCATTCGAAATGGATGTTATTCCCTGTAACACTTTGCCCATATCGACCTTTATAGGAGGATATGCAGCTAGAAAGATTTTACAAAAGTCTAAATGTGATATATGTAGTGTATGTCTTCAGTTAAGTAAGGAAGATGAGGTAGATTCATCATATGATTTCCTTAAGGAACTGGATAGGGGTAAACTAACTTTGCCATGTGAGGTAGTTGTATTTACAGTTGGGTTGGTGTGGAATACAGTCTTTCTACTTGTAAAAGATTTCATTCAGCATGTTATGTCATGTTGGAAACAACTCTTTGTTGCTCAAAAGATAAGTTTGTCGAAATCAGAGAAATCAGACATACACAATGCTGAATGTGTTTTCTTAACAACACACTGTTAAACAAACTTGAAAGTGTCTCTCTCTCTCTACAAACAAAATTCTACTTAATGATTTTGAGAAAAAGTCAAATGATAAACCATGTTGTTCCAAGGTGACTTCCAGGAAGGTAGAAAAACTTAAGAATTAAGTATGATGTTGAAACCAGACACGGAGTGAAACAAATGCAAGACTTGTAAATAGCTTATAATAGGTCTACCTCCGATCCTGTATTCAATACGATATTCATTACAAGAGTGTTTTTGTAAATATAGGCTTACTTGTACATTAATCAGTTTCATTAGCAACATTTGATTTATCTGAGTGTGTATATCTTTACTTCAGTAAGATTTTTAGTTTTTGTCAACCAAGGCTAATAAGGGACACTATGTTTCATTTAATTTCTAATTGAGTAGGGTGGTTCCAAGGTAACATCCAATAAGGGAGCATAATTTAAGTAATAAATATGATGCTGAAGCCAGATTTAGCTTACCAGTTGCCGTACATTAGCAATATTTGATTTATATGAGTGTGCATATCTTTACCTCAGTAAGATTTTAAATTTTTGTTCAACCAAGGATAGTAAGAGACACTATGTTTCATTTGATCTGTAGTTCAGTAGGGTACTTTTAGCAGGTTGAAATGCGCTGAAATGTATTTTATTTACCACGATACTATAGTCTCTCGCGTGAGCCTCGGGATGCATTCGCTAGAGCAGGGGTTCCCAACGTGGGGGTGCGCCCCTCTAGGGGGCGTGGGGCTTTATCATAGAGGGGGGGGGGGGCGTGAAGTGATTTCCGAATTAATTTTTTCAATTCGAATATTAAAATTTTTCGTAATAAACATTTTTCGAATCTCTCCAAGTGATTGTCGCGCCAAGTCAATCGTCTAAAAGCACTGGTAATTGGCAACTGTCGGCACAAACCTCTGCGGAGCCGCGAGGTTGGACGTGAAATAAGGAATTTGCTGTGTTGTGAGGAGCAAAATGAAGCCTGAGAACAGATGCGGGAACAAGACCACGCAACGCACGTTTAATTGCACACTTTGTGGATCTACTTGCGTGAAAGTAAACTATGACCATACGTGACATGTTTCAACTCATCAACGATGTGGTAGTTGTTTTAATTTTCCACTGTCATTGTTACATACTGTACAAAGTTTTTCTCATAAACAAAATATATTACATGAAGGAGGTACTCGTATAAATGTCGGTATTATATCAAATTGATCTAGTAGCGAGAACAACAGGAGGGGGTAAGGGTTGTTCTGCCCAAAGGCAGGTCCGAACCTCCGCAGAGGTGTTCCTGAGCCGGAGTTTACGTGCGGTAGGGTGGCCAGTTCCTTTCCGCTCCTCCATTCCCTTACCCCCACCAACAGCGCGTGGCAACCCATCCAACTCCTGACCACGCCCAATGTTGCTTAACTTCGGAGATCTCACGGGATCCGGTGTTTCAACACGGTTACGGCCGTTGGCAACAACAGGAGATAAGGCAATAATAGTAGGCTAAATTATAAGAAATGTATTTAATATAACATGTTAGGCTTTCATGGCTAGTGTGAAATTCTATGTAGGCCTACTGGTATTTTGGGCTACAACTAATTAATGTTTAACCACAGCAATTAATGAAACAGTGACATTTTCTCACTAAAGATCTTAGCTGGCAATAAGTTACTACAGTCAGGAGTCGACATTAACTCTGAAGAACAAAGAATATCGGTGTTTCGGAAGCAGCAAATGAAGTGGAAGTTCCTCCTTCCCTCTCACTCTGCGGCATATACACTCGTTTTGTGGGTAGCTTGCCCTTGAATGCTCTGTTCCCACCCCTACACATGCTTATTCTTCCCTTGCAGTCAAATTGGCGAGAGCTACATAGTACAACTGCCCCATCAGAGATAGCGCAGTAATGGCCATGGCAACACATCGCCGATAGACCATCAGTGACCAGGCCCTTCGACTGTTGATTCTGTGCCTCGTATACTTTCACAGTGGACGTGTCTGCCAAGTTGTTTATTGAGAGTGTTGTGTATGCTTCGCTGTAACAATGCGACTGTGTGAATTGTGTTATTTAATATTGTGCCTGTTTTGAAAATTGATAACGATGTCCAAGAAGAGACTGTACAATGATGACTATATTAAATATGGCTTCATAGTCGTTGAACGGAACGGAATACAACAGCCTCAATGCGCAATCTGCCACTGTGTTCTGAGTAACGATGCGATGAGGCCTGTGCGTTTGGAAAGACATTAAAACACGAATCATTCAGGCTTAAAAGACAAACCTACAGAATTTTTTGCAACTAAACTCAACTCACTAAAACTTATGAAATTAGATTCATCGGATACTTTTAACCAAGAAAATGAGAAAGCAGTGGAAGCATCATATGAACTAGCTCTTCTGATTGCCAAGGACAAAAAGCACACACAATTTGGAAAACATTAGTAAAGCCATGTATGTTATTAGCCGCAAATATAGTTTCGGGTGAAGGGAGTCGGTAGAAATTGTCTAAAATTTCTCTTTCTGATAACACAGTGAAGTGCACACTTCAAGAATGTCAGAAGTCATTAAAATGCAAATTTTTGAGAGGGTGAAAGCATCTCCAGTGTTTTCAATTCAGTGTGATGAAACAACCGATGTGGCCCATTGTTGTCAACTGATTGTATATTGTCGATTTGTCGACAGTGGAATTTTAAGAGAAGAAATGTTATTCTCCCAATGTTCGAAAACAACTTCGAAAGCTTGTGATGTGTTTTCTTCCATCGATAGTTTTTCCAAGAACATGGACTTTCCTGGGAAAATGTAGTGGGTGTATGTACGGATGGTGCAGCTGCTATGATTGGGTCACGTTCTGGGTTTCTCAAATTGGCCAAAACCGGGCGAGTTGGCCGTGCGCGTAGAGGCGCGCGGCTATGAGCTTGCATCCGGGAGATAGTAGGTTCGAATCCCACTATCGGCAGCCCTGAAGATGGTTTTCCGTGGTTTCCCATTTTCACACCAGGCAAATGCTGGGGCTGTACTTTAATTAAGGCCACGGCCGCTTCCTTCCAACTCCTAGGCCTTGCCTATCCCATCGTCGCCATAAGACCTATCTGTGTCGGTGCGACGTAAAGCCCCTAGCAAAAAAATAAAAATGGCCAAAGATAAAAATCCATTCATCATGGAAACCCACAGGCAGGCTTTGGCGGCCAAAACCTTGCCCCAAGATTTTAATAACACTCTAAAAGTCGCTATAAGAATTGTGAACTCTGTAAAGACAAGTTCTCTACAGACAAGATTGAAGCCCTTTGTGTTGACCTTCAAGCCGATCACAAAACTCTCCTTTGCCACACAGAGGTTCGCTGGCTATCAAAAGGGAACATGTTGGCTCGGCTGTTTGAATTAAAGTCTGAAGTTGAAATTTTTCTTCTTGGTGAAGGCATGAACGATCTGTATGAAGTGTTTACTCATGCCAATTTTATCGTCTAATGAGATGATATCTTTGCGTTTTTTTAGCTTTGAACAGTTTGAACTTAAAGCTCCAAGGCAAAAACTCCCATATTATGCTTGCTTATGATGCCAACAGAGCTTTCCTGGAAAAAAATACAGTTATGGAAACGCCGGCTTCAGTTGAACAACTTCTCATCCTTTCACCGCCTTAATGAAATTTTGCCGGAAAATGAACGTGATCGTAATAAACGTAAGGTGCAAATTCAGTCACATTTGGATTCCCTGGCACAAGAATTCAGTTTCTATGTTCCTGATATTTCGTTAGATGAATGGTACTGGATGTCAACAAGAAATCCGTTTGCCATTGATATTGAAGCACAGCACAGCACTTCAAGAAAAAGCCATAGATCTGAAGTGTGATTCAAGCTAAAAGATGATTACAAAATATTAGGACTGGGCGACTTTTGGGCAAACTGTCTTGCAGTGTATCCTGAAATAGCCAAAGTAGCATTGCGTGTCATTGTCCCATTTTCAACGACATATTTATGCGGGTGAAGATTTTCAACGCTGTCATAAAAAAAAGCAGCGCTGTCGGTTTGATGTTGCAAGTGATCTCCGCTTGTGCTCTGCCAAATATCAAACCAAACATACCGAATCTTACCAAGAGAAAACAGTGTCAACCCTCTCAGTGACATTTGTTGACTAATTTAAGGATTTATTGTAAAAGTGTGTTCTTTGTCTTCTTTCTTTTTCTTTTCCTGCCGCTTTTTCCCACACCTGTGGGGTCGCGGGTGCGAACTGCGTCGCACATGTGGATTTGGCCCTGTTTTACGGCCGGATGCCCTTCCTGACGCCAACCCTCTATGGAGGGATGTAAGCACTATTGCGTGTTTCTGTGGTGGTTGGTAGTGTAGTGTGTCGTCTGAATATGATGAGGAGAGTGTTGGGACGGACATATACACCCAGTCCCCGAGCCAGAAGAATTAATCATAAGCGATTAAAATCCCCGACCCGTCCGGGAATCGAACCCGGGACCCTCTGAACCGAAGGCCAGTACGCTCACCATTCAGCCAACGAGTCGGACAAAAGTGTGTGTGTGTTCTTTGTATTGTACTAAAATGAAGTTAGTATGTCATAGATATAAAGGGCGTACTTCATATTACTTTTTCATAAATAATTGAATAATGGAATAATTTATTATGTAGTGTCATTAGGTTAGGTCTATATCCTCCACGTCAGTATATCGGGGAGGTTATAGAAGCGACGGGGTGGGGGGCGGTGACCACCCGTATCTGAAAAGGGGGGCGTCAGCTGGCAAATGTTGGGAACCACTGCTCTAGAGTAAGACCGGTTGAGTCACGTGACGATCAGTGTATGACGTGCGCGCCGCGGCCTGTCTTTCTCGTCGGCCTCGCTTGCAGCCAGTAGACGTCATTAGGGTTTTTTCCAAGAATATTAGCACTGTAGCATGAGGAGACAGGCTGAGGTGGGATTACCAGCCACCACGAAACAACATCCCAAACATTTCGTTTCGCCAGAAGTATGAAATCAAATTCGGCAATATTTGTGGCGAATTACTTCGGAAACACCTGGCCCTCCCTAAACGCTTTCACTCTTTGGCGTCATACCTTAAAGAGATTTTCCGGAATATTAAAGATAACAGTGATGACAGGTATTTCTGTCCTGTTGAGGAATCTTTGTTCTCGCTTCCCTTTCTCTTGGAACAAAATTTCAAGCTCGTTATTCTCTACAAATTTTTCTGTAACATAGCATTTATCGCGAAATAAGAAAATTTCACTTTATAACGACCTTATCGCTTTAATTCGCAGAAATACGATCGTTGTTTTCTTAAAGAGAACATATGATTCGTAAAACTATCGCAAAATCGCTTCGAAATATCTTCTGTCGCGTTTATCGTTAATGCGAAAAAAATCATGCCTCTATGAATACGCATAGCAAACTATCATATGACCGAGCTGAGTGGCTCAGACGGTTGAGGCGCTGGCCTTCTGAGCCCAACTTGGCAGGTTTGATCCTAGCTCAGTCCGGTGATATTTGAAGGTGCTCAAATACGCCAGCCTCGTGTCGGTAGATTTACTGGCACGTAAAAGAACTCCTGCGGGACTAAATTCCGGCACCTCGGCGTCTCCTAAAAGCGTAAAAGTAGTTAGTGAGACGTAAAGAAAATTACGTTATTATTATTATTATTATTATTATTATTATTATTATTATTATTATTATTATTATTATTATTATTATTATTATTATTATTATTATTATTATTATTATTATTATTATTATCGTACCGGGTGGTACGCCTCAACTTCGCTCATTCAAAATAAGCGCCTTAATGAACTCCTGTATCGACCGAAAGGTGAAATTGATACAACATTGAACCCTTTGGTCCATATTGAGGGATACCTACCTTTCTTACCTATCAGCAAAGTTCATGAGATCTGTCTCTTGGGTCGTATCGGGTTCTTCGTCACTTGCTGAGGTAAAGGTAGGGTTCAGTAATTCTAATCTATCTACTGGAATGAAAGGTCTATTTAAAAGATTCCTATTTATTCAGGAAAATTCTGAAGCAATCTGAATGTCAACGGTATCATAGAAGTCAACTGTGTCCACTGGACACCACAATCATTTTAACATAATGGTCAGAACACTGGTGTGAGACTTTAACGTAACTGCCTGATGGGCATTCTTACTAGAAACCATTGTCTCAATTATTAATTATTTAAGAAAGGAAAGTCTGGAAATCCTTAAATTCGGCTTCCATGTGAGACCACATGCACCATCATAGTGATTCGTTATTGTCCAGCCCTCGTAACACGAACTCTGGACTCTGGGTATAATTAAGGCAGTCCAATTGGTGTGTGCCACACAGTGGTTCTACGGCATGGACCCTTAATTGAATCGATGTGACCTGCGTCTATGTCATGGACCGACATCTAATCTTCTAAGTTACTTTAAAGTCATTGTGGATGATGACCGCAAGGAAATGAGGCTACAATGGCATATGGCCCTAATCTAAGTCACTGAGGTTGATGACCCCCTGACCATCCAAGTTTCTAGGCTGAAGGCTAAACACAATTAAGTTACATCGGTTGATGACCAAAGTTTCCACTTTACTATCCCCAGCACATTCACTGCTCAATCAATCAAAGTTCACTAATTACAACAATAGCAATGCTCACAAACTTTGTGGCAGTAAAATCCATTTCCTTCGGATATGTCCCCTTAATCGTTAATTTATACTGTATTTAAATATTCCCCCCAGAAAAACAAACTAAAATTTTCAGAATGCATCTCCAAGTTATTCGCTTGATTAAAGTTATTTCAAAATGCGGTTTCACTGAATTTAATAATTTAATAAATTTAAATGATTTGACGAAATGTTAACGAACAACAAATTTTATCTCCGCGTCCGCGGACTCTGGTTTCTTCACAAATTTCTACGCAGCTGTGATGTGAATTCAATCTTGTGATGTTTGTCTGGCTGGAAAAGAATTGTTACATAATTCATGTCCAGTTATATATCTTGTCTCATGATTTCACACTTTAAAATCTTATCTAGTCCTAACCGTTATTAACACTTGGAAATCCTATGAATCTACGTACAAACCAAACAACTCGCCATATAATTACGATGTCATATCTCGTCATACCATTTATGAATTTTGCACACCCCTCACAGACAAACCAATCATCACGACCATCGCTCTATATTTTGGACAACCCTGAATTTGGTTACTCTGTTCCTTATACTCGAAGTTCATGGTTTCAAATGTTCAATACGTCCCCAATTAAACAAATTTTACAGTATTTCACAATACTCAGATCATTACCGGCTACGAATTTCAACTAAATCCAGCATTTTAACGTTTTCCCCGGCCGAGAATACAGTACAATCTCAATTCCACGCCTGTCCCATTATCACAGCTGAGGCCTCTCGTCCCCAAGTTCGCTTGGCAGTTACATGAAACACCTGGTTTATTCCAGTTGACTGGCTTCTCAAAATGCTCTCTTTAAACTCTGCCGACAAAATTAAACAAATACGATATTCTAACCAACAAAATGCACAGATTTAGCTTCAAGATGCCCACACTAATTATACGCGTCGCCAATTAATACCGCCATGGATTTCTATGAATTTCTTTCCATTCCCAACATTATAAAATATACCTCGGGCTATCGTGTCCCGGCTTCAATGACAGGACTCTAACCGGATTCGCACATCTCATCTCAACTCATATAAAACATTCCTCGGGCCTCCATGTCCCGGCTTCAATGACAGGTCCAACCTGATTCACAAATCTCATATCAACAAAACTAACCTCTGTTTCCCAGCTCCACAATTATCATCGACAAAGAACTGGAATAAAATCCTTACTAGAAATCTCGACGTCTAATATCGCACAATGCATTAATCATGAATAACTTCGCATAAATGATATCGTATTTAATAACTTGATTTTTACGAGAAATGACTGAAACATTCTACTAGATCTTTTTATTGTCAGTCAGACACAGTTTAAAATGGGCCTAGAAAAACGTTTCTCTCCGTGACCAAATTCATCACCCTAGGTTCTCACCCGACAGCGCGCTTCCACTCGATTGAAAATGAGTAACCATGGATTCCTAAATTATTAACGTCAAATTGCAGACAGGAAAAATTTACGTCGAATGAACATCTTAATTTGACATCACAAAATATAGCCAGTACACTCACACGGATGACGATCTACATTGGACGTGATATCACTTCAAAACCCTATTCAATAACTTTTACAACATTATACGGCACTCGCAAGACTTCAAAAATTTATCCAAGTGGGAAATAAAACAAATGACTCTTTTAGTCGTACTCTCCCATTTACAAAACTTAGTAGGGGTGACCACTGCGTCGTATATCCCCATTCAAATACACTTTTAGAGATCATGAGACAAGATATAAGAGGTAGTAAGATGGAAAGTCACCTACCTCATGTAGTCACACCATTGTTCGTCATAGGGCTCACCTGCGACCCTGGCATTTTATTTAGCCATTTTTACATTCATGGCTTCACAGTTTATTATTAATTTTCTTCAGGTTTCCTGGAATAACGCATAAAAAAAAAGAAAATACCCTTCACTTGTTTGCTGAGCGCACACGATGGACTATAATTATTTCCGCACACGAATTACTTAATCACATTAGAATTTATTCAGTACTTTGACCGTCCTATCTGGTACAATTATTTCACTCAAGAAAACTATCTCCTCATGGAGACAAGACCTAGCCACAATGGCTAAAATCTGCAGTTGAACTCAGTCTACTTTCGTTGGTTTGATTTCGCAGAGCAGCTCAACAATTTTTCGTCCGCTTTGTATCACAAATGCCGGAGAAGGAGACTTCGTCATGGCGTCCCTTCATATTTATAGCAGTTACCCCCTCTCTTCGGATATCTCCCTTTGCCGCCAAGAAAATTTCTATAAATTTTCTGACTTACCTAAACTGTCATTTCAAGAGCTTTGAAAGTGACTACATGCTTGCTACATTTTTGGCGGTAGTGTTCATGGACATTTAAAATGTATACGGGTTCGATTTGTGAGATGATTGACCTCCTTTGATAGGCACTATATTTTTTTGACTTGGCTTGGATCACGCCATGTACACGCGCTTTGAAATAGTTCACAAAAATGACTTGAGATTCTTCCGCTGTCGACACGTGTGGCTGACGTCACGTACCCCAGAGCGTGGGACCGAAGGTAATCACCCCCTCGTCACGTGTCAAATCCATGCTATCAAGAATCCAACATTTAGTTTAATTGTTAATTTATGCATAGTGTTCTTAGGGCACAAAGGTCATGGGTTCAATATGAAGTTGGAACTTTAATCGGAAGATGTCACACTACTGAAATATTAAGTAATTGTGTTATTGTGAAGTTTCCTAAACTGATTGAATTTCTCCTTGTTTTGGTTTGCTATACATCAAGAAGTTTGTACATTTCTCCACAGATGACACTACCCAAAAATACTATGGTCATGCACTCTGGTGCAAGGTGGAAGAACTTATAACTTAAAGAAATTTCGTATTTCTAGATTTTCATAACTGAATCTATGTTCATTTATTTTTGGGTTGGCAAGACTTCTTTATCTTTCCGCCAGTTTTGAATCTGGCCAATCATGAATCTTTGTAATTAATTTTCAACTAATCCCGCTTTTCTTGTTCACTTTGAATTAGCCAATAAAAATCGAGAGGGTGTGTCCGGATTAGTCCTGAATTCTCTCGAACCTTCCCTGAGGGTATATAAACTGCGGCTTTTCGAGTTTCCTTGCCTATTGATCGTCGTCTTTCTCTTTCTTCGGCCGGCAGAACATCTCTCAGGTAATGGCCACATAAATTCAATCTTTCTTGCTGTTTCCGCTTACTTATCCGAGGGGAAGGTCCGAATTTCTATGTAACAGTTTTAATGTAAACTTCTTCCTTTCCATGTAAAATTTCATAAAGTTTTTAACTGTAAATCGGGGATAGAGAGTGAGTTACCCTCTCGAGCTCCCCTTCATCTTGGTTTGAGGGGACTACGATTTCGCAGTCTTTCTTTCCTGTAATATATTAAATTTATTTCCATGCGAGCCACCTCAGTAGTTTGGGACTAGCCCCAGTTTCATCGGCTGAGAGCCCTGTAGGTTTATAACATTTCATTATCTGGGAGCGCAGTGTACGTCTCCATTCAGTTTGTGTTCGGGCCGTTTACTTAACCTGTTCTTTTCCGCAAAGGCCCGGTAGGTTGGGTACAAGATACCCCTGTGTAAAACTATTTCCATTTGTAATTCGTGCCTTGTGAGGCCAGAGTGTGTAATATTTTGATGTAATGTTGCCTTGAGTGGGCCGTAAGAAATCGAGAGAATGTAGGCTCTTTTCAAAGTTTTGTTATAGTGTGAGGTGCCTAGGGAAGGCTAAAAACTGAAATTTTGGAGCAAGTGCTCTTCACTTGGAGGATTTCTGCCCTTGACTAAATTATTCCTCATTTTGAATTGTAAATTTTGTAAACGTGAGCTCGTAGCTCAGATACTGTAAGTTGAGGGCTTGAAGCCCAAACTTGTTAAATTCCCTATTCTTGGGGTGTTCCAGCCTCATTTGGCATTGCATCTGAGATATTATTGTTATCCAAGTGAAAATTTATTACGTGAAAAGTTGTTAAGTTTATTAAGTTTCTTGTTTTAAAAGAAATACAACCTTCAGTTCAAGTTTTAAATTGATTTTGATATTGTAGATGGACCCATTCACCCCAGCACCTTCTTTAACCTCTTTCTGCTCCACGGGTACCCCCGTAACAATTATTATTATTATTATTATTATTATTATTATTATTATTATTATTATTATTATTATTAAGTATCATATGTGGTGAGGTCTGGGCTTTGTGTGGCCAGGCAAGTGGCGCTGGCCGCACAGGATGGCCCACGACCATTCGTTCGCCCAGGAAATGCCTCATAAAGATATTCGCGTCCGCCTCTGTGGTGTAGTGGTTAGTGTGATTAGCTGCCACCCCCGGAGGCCCGGGTTCGATTCCAGGCTCTGCCACGAAATTTGAAAAGTGGTACGAGGGCTGGAACGGGGTCCACTCAGCCTCGGGAGGTCAACTGAGTAAAGGTGGGTTCGATTCCCACCTCAGCCATCCTGGAAGTGGTTTTCCGTGGTTTCCCACTTCTCCTCCAGGAAAATGCCGGGATGGTACCTAACTTAAAGCTACGGCCGCTTCCTTCCCTCTTCTTTGCCTATCCTTTCCAATCTTCCCATCCCCCCGACAAGGTCCCAGGTCAACATAACAGGTGAGGCCGCCTGGGCGAGGTACTGGTCATTCTCCCCAGTTGTATCCACCGACCCAATGTCTCACGCTCCAGGACACTGCCCTTGAGGCGGTAGAGGTGGGATCCCTCGCTGAGTCCGAGGGAAAAACCAACCCTGGAGGGTGAGCAGATTAAGAAAGAAAATATATTCGCGTACTGTGATGACATAATGTGGAGCTGCCCCACCCCCCACCCACACCATTCTTCTGAAACCAAGATATATCTTTAATTCCTTGTTGATCAAACACACCACCGGAAAAGAACAGCCCAAACAAGCGTTTGATGTCCAAGGCTACCCACATTATCACATGTGGGGGGTAATTTTCCAACTCTTCATTAAAGTGTGGTTTTTGCTTACACCAAAAGACAACATTCCGTGTTTGAGTACTTCAGTATATGGCACACTCATTGAAAAAAATAACTTTACTTCGCTTCGGTACTGAAGCAGTGCCGCAGATGCCTCCTTCTTCCGATCCATGTCATAAACCGATAACTCTTGAACGCGTGTAGGTCGATATGAACGCGTATGTAGGTCTTATTTCACATGCTTCTGCATTACCGACTGCGGTCAACCCAAATCCGAAGATTTTCTACGCGTCGACTTTTGGGCGATCTCTCGACGGACTCCTTGACGAGTCTGCATGTTTCTCTTCTGGTGAAAGGCCACCCCATTTCTTATCCAGTATAGCACCTGGGGAGAAGAGTTTATGTTCCCATCTCACGTCACAGAGTCTTCCCGCTTTGCTGTCTGTCATGCACACAACAACTCGCAATAACACGTAGCTCAATAGTGTAATTGGACTGTTGTTATCTTCATACATTCTGAAACGGAAACAACTTAACTACAATTTACTTGCATACGGGTGACGGTTTTTCGTGGTCATCCTTTAGGTTTATGTTGTAATGAAATAGAATCCAAGTGCTATATGATTATTATGAGTGGTATAAGTGGTTGGTTCGAGCGCCGCTATCGCCACAGGCCCTCCGCAGAGGCCTCCGCCATATTGACCTCTTGCAAGGTTATTGGTATGCTGGCTAAGACTGCATGCCTAAACTCACATCCGTTATCTTGGAGGGGCTTAACCTTCCTTTTGACGCGTAGGAGAGCAAGCCAAACCTCATGGAGGGGCCTAACCTCAGTTTTACAGCTGGATGCCCTTCCTGACGCCTAAGAGAGCGAGCCTAACCTTACATCTGCTACCTTGGAGGGGCTTAACATTACTTTTTACGCACAAGACAGCAAGCCTAACCTCATGGAGGGCCTAACCTCAGTTTTACAGCCGGATGCCATTCCTGACGCCTAAGAGAGCGAGATTAACCTCACAGACGCTACCTTGAAGGGACTTGACCTTACTTTCTACGCGCAATACAGCAAGCCTAACCTCATGGAGGTGCCTACTCTCAGTTGTACGGCCGTATGCCCTTCCTGACGCCTAAGAGTGAGCTTAACTTTACAGACGCTATCTTGGAGGGCTTAACCTTACTTTTTACACGCAAAACAGCGAGCCTAACCTCATGGAGGGGGCTAACCTCAGTTTCACAGCAGGATGCCCTTCTTGACGCCATCTTCAGTAGTAGGGCAATGGGTATTCACGAGACGTTATTTTGAGTAGTAGGGCAATGGAGATCAGCATAAGAGAGTACACCTAACCACATGGAGGAGCCTAACCTCAGTTTTACGGCCGGATGCCCTTTCCGGCGCCAATCTTACAAGATGGCGGCTATACGCAGCTCCTTATGAGACGACCTATAGGGACGCTTGCGCAAGATGGCTGCTGCTCTTAGGAAACACCCTAGGGGCGCTTGCGCAAGATGGCGGCTATCTAATTCTACGAGATGGCGACTATACATAGCTTCTTATGAGACGGCCTAACGGGTGCTTGCGCAAGATGGCTGCTATACATAGGGTGTTATGAGACGGCCTAGGGGTGCTTGCGCAAGATGGGTGCTATACATGGGCTCTTATGAGACGGCCTAGGGGTGCTAGCGCAAGATGGCTGCTATACATAGGCTCTTATGAGACGGCCTAGGGACGCTTGCGCAAGATGGCGGCTATACACAGGCTCTTATGAAGAAAGCTAGCTTCGACTCTACTGCGCAAGATGGCGGCTGCTGTTATGAAGAACCTTATGCATGCGGTGGAGGGCAATTTGAAATTCCAAGCGCTCTTGCTTGTAAACAAAGCTACGTGCTTTTAGACAGCGGTCAGCGGCCATCTTTAATCAACAGAGCACCGTGCTGCCATATTTAGTTGCTACCTTTGAAATGTGGTGGCAGGCAATTTGAAAAATACCACGTGCTTTTTTGACAGCTGACAGCTGCCATCTTTAATCAACAGAGCGCCGTGATGCCATATTTAACTACTACCATAGGTACCAGGTAGCGGGCAATTTGAAAAATTCCACATGCTTTTTTGACAGCTGTCAGCGACCATCTTTAATCAACAGAGCATCATGTTGCCATCTTTAGCTACTACATTTGAAATGTGGTGGCGGGCAATTTGAAAGAATTCCACGTGGTTTTGACAGCTGTCAGCCGTCATCTTTAAACAACAAGGCATCGTGCTGCTATCTTTACGGCACCAAACCTCATCCTTATGCATGTGGTGGAGGGCAATTCCCACGTGCTTTTTGACAGCTCCCATCTTTATTTAACAGAGCATCGTGCTGCTATCTTTACAGCACTAAACCCCATACCTTTGAAATGTTGTGGCGGGTAATTTGAAAAATTCTACGTGCGTTTTTGACAGCTGTCAGCGGCCATCTTTAAACAATGGCTGCTGTACATAGGCTGATAAGGCCTCCTCCTCCTCCACCTCCTCTGCCAAGGCATAGCTTTATGTCTCTATGGAACAAGTTTAAATCTGCATCGCGAAGGCAAGAGTGTGCACGTGTTTTTAACCTGCAGCGATGACATCATTATAGTTGTGCATGTTTAGACTTGCAGATCATAAAAGAAGTGATTGAAACATAACAAGACTAGAATCAAACACTGTACTCGATGTTGTTAACTTCGACATGCGTTCAGAACATTGTTTGATGTGTTCAGATAACTAAATAAGTGATTAAAACATAACAAGACTAGAATTGAGCACTGTACTCGATGTCGTTACTTACAACATGTGTTTAGAACATGTTTACTAGTTAGCAAGGGATATCTTTGTTCTAAGAAGATCAGATTACAAAAGAAGTTATTGAAATATAACAAGACTAGAATCGAACACTGTACTCAATATCGTTAACTTCAACATGTGATCAGAACATTGATTGATGTGTTCAGAACACTAAATAAGTGATTAAAACATAACAAGACTAGAAAAGAACACGATACACGATGGCGTTACTTACAACATGTGTTCAGAACATGTCAGAGGATACCTTTGTTGTAAGAAGGTAGATTCGAACAGAGGAAAAAAATAAGACTGGAATTCTGAACAGCTTTTGCAAGATAGCGGCTGTTATAACGTCCTCCTCCTCTTCCCGCTCATTTAAGGCATAGCATTATATCTCTATCGAACATACAACGCGATCTTATACATAAGGCAGTGCACATACTGCGTAGCCAACTCGCTCGGTAAACGATAATATGAATACAACAAAAGTACAACTACAAATGATTTGCCTTCTATCATTTGTCTTGTGCAAAAATCAAAAACTACAGAAAAAAGCATACTGCGTAGCCAACTCGCTCAGTAAACGATAATATGAATTTATCAAACGTACAACTTCAAATTATTTGCCTTCTATTATTTGTCATGTGCGAAAATCAAAAAGTACAGAACGAAAATAAATAAATAAATAAATAAATAAATAAATAAATAAATAAATAAATAAATAAATAAATAAATAAATAAATAAATAACCGTAACCTAATGCCACACTGCTCGGAAATGCTCTGGGCGGTTTTGTAGAATCAATTGAAATAGTTTATTTTCTTTTTTATAATATTTGTAGAGAAGTTGACACTGGTTACATCTAACAACAGTTTATTGCGTAACACATTACAGCTGTATAAATTAATTGCCTTTGCCGTTTTCCACAACACCGCGACACGCTCCTCACAAAAGAACTACACCAAATATTTGAAAAATAATTCCAACAATAAAATCGATACCAAAATATCATATTTCAATGAGGAAATGATACTTTCTTGGTGTGTATGGCACCTGAGATCGTATTATGCCAATAAGAAATTGTAGTAACAGTCCGTCCACTCAGTTTCGAACAAGCTCTCTTTGCGTGCAGTTAATAATAAATTTTTCAGTTGTGCGATTTTTACCGGTAATATTTTTCAAACTTGATTTATTAAGAAATTTAATTTTGTTCGTATATTATTCTGTGTTGTAACCGAACACATCATTGTAACCGAGATTTCGGAAATGTTTACATAGTATAGTCAATCAATCAATCAATCAATCAATCAATCAATCAATCAATCAATCAATCAATCAATCAATCAATCAATCAATCAATCAATCAATCAATCAATCAATCAATCAATCAATCAATCAATCAATCAATCAATCAATCAATCAATCAATCAATCAATCAATCAATCAATCAATCAATCAATCAATCAATCAATCAATCAATCAATCAATCAATCAATCAAGCAATCAATCAATCAATCAATCAATCAATCAATACTGATCTGCATTTAGGGCAGTCGCCCAGGTGGCAGATTCCCTATCTGTTGTTATCCTTGCCTTTTCTTAAATGATTTGTAAGAAATTGGAATTTTATTGAACATCTCCCTTGGTAAATTATTCCAATCCCTAACTCCCCTTCCTATAAACGAACATTTGTCCTATTGAATTCCAACTTTATTTTCATATTGTGATCTTTCCTACTTTTAAAGACACCACTCAAACTTATTCGTCTACTAATGTAATTCCACGCCGTCTCTCAGGTGACAGCTCGGAACATACCACTTACTCGAGCAGCTCGTCTTCTTTCTCCCAAGTCTTCCCAGACCAAACTTTGTGACATTTTTGTGACGCTACTCTTTTGTCGGAAATTACCCTGAACAAATCGAGCTGTTGATTTTTTCCAGTTCTTGAATCAAGTAATCCTGGTGAGGGTCCCATACACTGGAGCTATACTCTACTTGGGATCTTACCAGAGACTTATATGCCCTCTCCTTTACATCCTTACTACAACCCCTAAACACCCTCATAACTATGTGCAGAGATCTGTACCATTTATTTACAATCCCATTTATGTGATGAAAAAATAATTAAAATAGATTTAGTTGATAAAGATTACCAACAATTTTGAAATTATCTGAAATTTAAACATTTTAAAATAGAGATTATAATTATTATAAGAGTTGTAAAGAATTGTAGGCTTTAAATTAGCCATCAGTTGAATAATGTTATAAGTTATTTGATTATAATAATAAATGAACAATGAAGATCTTTCCAAATATGAACTCCTAGATACTTACAACGATCCCCAAAAGGAACCTTCACCCCATCAACGCAGTAATTAAAACTGAGAAGACTTCTCCTATTTGTGAAACTCGCAACCTGACTTTTAATGGCGTTTATCATCATACCATTGCCTGCTGTGCATGGTTCTGTAGTTACTGAGAAATGAAACCAATTAAAATTAAGAAAGATCTTCTAAGTGGTGCATGGCTGGCAGTTCAGCAATTTAGCCGTTGAACCGCTGAAGTATTCAAAATAAAACCTATTAAACATTATTTTTAATATTCCTACATAAACTGTACCGCGCGGTACACCTGCACGCCGCTAATTCAAATATTGCGCCAGTTGAAACTCCTCTACAGGAGAAAGCCTGAACTTTAACAAACTGAATTAACTCGACGGTTTATCGGAAGATGTCACTACTGTAAATTTGGTAATTTTGAAGTGTTCTGAACTGTCTATTTCGATTTGTGTTTGTTTGCTCCGTATCAAGAAGTTGGGACATTCTCTAACAGATGTCTCTACCAAAAACTATGATAACGCACTCTGGTGTAAAGGAATGTATTCTCCTGAAGAAACATTGTATTCCTAAGTTTTGTTTTTACTAAATTTTGTTCTGTGGTTTGTGGGTTGGCAATATAAATCTTTTCTTTCCACCTGTTTTGAATGTAGCCAATCAAGAATTTCTGTAATTAATTTTCCACCAATAAGGCGTTTCTTCCTCGTCTTGTGTATTAGTTTTTGCTGTTATCCAATAAAAGTTTGTGGGCTTGTTGTTATCATTCATGAAAGGTCTCGAACTTTCCACGAGGGTATAAAAACTGCTGATTTTCTGGTCTCGGTGCCACTTCAGTAACACCTCTCTTAGTGTGTGAATATGTAGCATGGGGCGGGAAGCGCCTCTTTCTGCAAGCCGAAGTTCTTCAACAAGGTAATGGCCTGTTAACATCTTTATTTCTTGCTAGCTCAGCAGTTTAACTCTCGGAGAAGGTTCGAAACTTTTAAAATGTAATCTATCTTCCTTAAAATGTAATTCCTTTTTGCTATCTATGTAAAAACTACTATTTCTTGAACTGTAAAGCGGGGATAGAGAGTGCTTCACCCTCTCGAACTTCCCTTCATTTTGAAAAGGAGGTGACTACGTTTTCATAACCGTTCTTCTCTTCTTTAATGTAGTAAGTTTTCTCATACGTGTCACCTCCCTAGCTTGGGATTAGCCCCTGTATGATCGGCCTAGCGCCACATAGGTTTTAGACAAAAACCTTGTGTAGGAGTGCAAGTTATCGCCTCCATTCAATTTTGTATTTTGGGCCATTTACTTAACCCGTTTTGTTTTCCTTCCTGCGAAGGCCCCGTAGATTGGGTATTAGATACCCCTGTTTCACTGTATGTGTGCCTTGAGGGCAGTTAGTGTAAAGTCAGTTTATGGTCTCTTAAATAGGCTTGAAGACTTTGAGAGCGCATCTGCTCTTTCTTGTGCGTGAAACGTGCCTCTAGGAGGCTTAACATGGTAATTGGGAGCAAGTGCTCCTTGGCATGATTGGGGTTTCTGCGCCTTTGTGTGAACTGGGTACATTAGTAAAGTTGGGCTCATAGCTCAAGGATTGTAAATATTTGGCTCGAAGCCCAAAACTTGTAACGTACTGTAATCTGTAATTTCTTAAATTGTTGATCTGCTGCTTGGTACCTGTTATACTTTGTTATTTGTTGATTTTGAAAAGAAAATATAACCTTTGTTAAAGTTTTAAATCAACTTTAATTTGGTAGTTGAGACCTATTCCAGCCCGCACCTTCTTTCACCTCTGATGTTCCACAGATACCTCGGAACATAAACAAATAATCCCTTTGTTTATATAACTTGACAGTATATTGCCTTACTTTTATCTGCTGTAATTTTATATTAAATTACTCATATATTTTACATTGTATTTTAGGAGGGCCCGAATTTTTATTTCGACAGACGGGCCCTGCCGATATTCTCCGTCAAAGTATTTCTTACGCAACTCGCGCTAACACCCGTATACTATGATTTAAAACGACCATTGAGCGCTCCGGCAGCGGAGTGAGAGCGAGGCAGGTGATCGCTCGCTGCGGAGAACCAGCCAAGGCCAAGTGACGTCACAATCGATCATTCCATTGCTTCTGTTTCGTTATCTCCAGAGTGAAATGTCCGATCAAAATTGTAACCATGTCATCATGTAAGTCCTTATAGCATATAATAATGTACCAAGTTTCAAGAAAATCGGTGGAAGAATAACTGAGTTATTAAAGGTTGAAGAATCTTGTATTTGAAACTGCGCAATCCGACCCACGCGTATAAAAGATGCGTGCTGGTTCAGTAGAATTTAGTGTGTGTCTTCGTATCCCAGCTGCCACGTCGTACGGGCCAGCTGTGGAAATTGTACTCGAGATCGTTACTCTGTCCGGCTGAGTGCCGATGACAGGACGTGAGTGATACAGTTAAATGTTGTGTTAGAAGTGCGATCTTAGGACTTTAACTTGGTGTGAAATTCAAGGAGACGAATTATCTGAAGTTATTGGTAGTGACTAACTTGTACAAACAGTGATACAAGAGTGATGAAATTGGTTTCATAAAGTGTCGAACTGAAAGGGCTTAGATGATTGGTATTTTAAGCAGTCACGAAGTAACTTGTGAATTTCATTTCAGTTCGTAAAGACTGTACCTTAATTTAGTTTACGGGACTGTTCCACATGAACTTTTCTCAAATGACTTTTTTCGTAAGACTGTGTGCCTCAATTCATAAAGACTGTGCCTCAGTAAAAACTTACTTCCTTTTCGAGAGAAAGACTGTGCCTCAGTGAAACTTAATTTCTTTCCATGAAATGGCGTATGGCTTTTAGTGCCGGGATGTGTCCGAGGACTTCGGCTCGCCAGATGCAAGTCTATTGATTTGACACCCGTAGGCGACCTGGGCGTCGTAATGAGGATGAAATGATGATGAAGACGACACATACACCCAGTCCCCGTGCCAGAGGAATTAACCACTTACGGTTAAAATTCCCGACCCTGCCGGGAATCGAACCCGGGACTCCTGTGACCAAAGGCCAGCACGCTAACCATTTAGCGTTGGAGCCGGACATTTCATAAGACTGTGCCTTCATAAAAACTTAGTTTCTTTCCATAAAACTGTGTTCAAATAAGACTGTACCATCATGAAAGAACATAATGTTTGTTCATAAGATTGTGTGTGTTCTAACTTGCATTCAGAGAACTGGACGTTCATTTTATCGTGTTCAAGCATTACGTGAGACTGTGTCCTAGTGACTTTATTTATTTCTCTTCATTGGACTGCGCCAAAGTAACGGTTCATTTCATTTCTTAAAACTGAACCTTAGAGTCATAGAAGGTTCGAGATCATTGTGTTACCCCATTAATTTCGAGTTCGTTGACGAGTGTATCAGACAATAATTACTTTCTTATTTTGAACTGTGCTAATTTTCCTCATCGTCACAAAGTGTGGTGTTGAATTTATTTGAATTTCTCCGAAGTGTTTGCGTCCAAACTTATAAACTGTGGAACTTGTGAATTTTCGAACATTGTCTTTAGTGCAGTGCGGTGGAGAAGTGTCTTATCAGATTCTATTGACATTCTGTGCGAAGTCCACACATTTCTCTACTCCCTTCATGGGATTTCGGTGGAGTAAAAGCTAATTAAATATTCCACGCTGCACGCAGACATCAACAGACGTCAGACTCCCGGTTCGAGTCCCATCTGAACTTCGAAGGTCGTCAACCGCCGTGGGAAAACGTGGTGCCATGGTGCTGAGAGGAGTTCTTTGGTGAGGAGGAAGGAGTTCGACAACATGGGACATCACCGACGCCTACGCCGAGGGACGACGTCTCTCCCTACCTCTATCTGGATATTCAAAATCTCAACTGTTTGTCTGTAAAAGGTGATATAATTTGTAAATGTTTAAATAAATACAAGTTTCAACTTAATAAGAACTTATTATACTACCCATCTGTCTCTGACTCTCTGAGCATGGACCGTACACGCCCTCGCCTCAATCCATGCTCTCCACTGAACTAAAGTACGGGCGTTCCTGTTGCAGAAAGAAGGCAGAATATAAAAGTCGCTCCCATGACGTTGGGGCTCGATTAAAGAGAGTATAAAAAGTGACATTAGGTACATTAACTAGGAAGAAAAGTGATTTCTTTACATTCAAGCTCATTGCTAAAGACAGACTTGAAATATAATAAACTCTAACTGATTCAGTTCACAGTGACAGTGATAAAACTTTTAATGGCACAAGTGATTCTTTGTGTGTAAATTACTTAAACTTTTCAGGCACAGTATTCGATATTTTATGCACAGTATCACGTAAGTGTTTAATATTTTGTGTTGGTGAACTATTGGACTTTGCCATTGGACAATAACGGTGATTTTAAGTATCAGTTGAATGATTGTATTTTCCGCATTTTGTGAAAATGAAGAAATTAATATGGAGAATATATTAGCTGCTATTGAGGCTTTAAAAGTCAGTCCAAATGAGAGAATTACGTAAAGTAACGCTAGTCTAGGACGTAGGATTGCTGAATCAAACGCTGCAACTAATGCTTTAGGAGCCCAACTTAGAGAATCTAATACTAGCATGAACCAACTTAGCGCTACCTTAGAAAGTCGCATTGAGGCCACTAATAATAATATAATTCAGCTTAAGGAAGCTAATGAGGCCACTAATAATAATATAACTCAGCTTAAGGAAGCTAATGAGTCTGATATTACAAAATTAACAGAATCTGTTGATTAAAAATTGCAGAAGTTAATCGTGATCTCGAACGTAGACTCAATAATTTAGGTGCCGAAATTGAGAAACGGTTTGAGGGGTCTAACAAAAGATTGGATTCTAAGTTCACGGCGATAAATGAAAGACTAACACGTGACTTAGAAGCCATCAAAGAAGAAATTAAAACACAAGTATCTACGGACTTAAAAATTGCTTTCCCTACTTCTCAGGAAGTTATTAAAGAAGTAGAGCTTTTAAAAGGAGAATTTCGGGAGTTCCATGCTCAGTTGTCGCTTGCACAAGCCAAGATGGCTTCTATACAAGACAACCTCCATGAATATGTTAAGAATGACCTTTTGAAGTTAGGAAATGAAATTAAGCTATTAAAAACTCAGCAAGAGGAGGCTGATAAACGTGTCAAGATACAACTAGATACTGCTCACACGCAGATTACTCGCATATGTCGCGATGTAGCGGAAGTTAAAGCTGACTTAGAGAAAGAAGTTGAGAATTCCATTCAGGGGAAAGTTAAAACCCTAAAACTTGAACTCCAAGGGAATGTGGAATCTCTCAGCAATAAGGTCTCCCAAATAGAACAAGATATTTTATCATCTAGTCTTCAAACTATTAGCGGAGAAACCCTTAACGTTTCTACAGCTTTTAAAATGACTGAGAAAAGGCCAGATAAATTCTCAGGGAAGGAGGAGTATACGGCTAAAGAGTTTCTCCTCAATCACAAAGAATATTTTCAAGACAACCACATTCAATCAGATCGTCAGTTGCGCATTGCATCCCGATTGTTGGAAGGAAGGGCGTTAATGTGATATACTGCTTTCAAATTCAGCATCAAGACTAATCAGGAATTTAAGGAAGCTTTACTTAAGCGGCTTTGGAATTCTGAAATTCATCATTTGATTAAACTCCAATTGTATTCCCGAAAGTACAATACTTCCATCAATTCTTCACGATATTCAGATTTCCTAATATCTCAACTTAAAAAGATGCAGTTTTTGACACTCTTCTTCCGGAACAAGAGCTTATTCATGTAATAACACTTCTATTTCCTTCAAATGTCCAGGAGATATTAGTAGCAGCAAACGTACAGGATTTAGAGCAGATTGATGATGTCTTGAGAAAACTCGATACTGCTCACACTCAGAACTTAACGAAGTCTAGCAAAGCTAAAGAAGCCACGACTAACCCCGTCGAGGTAAAGACTCAAGTTCGAGTAAACCCAGTACCACAAGAAGAGAGGGAAACCCGTAGAGACATATCATACCGGTATAGAATATGTAGAAAACGTCCCTACGAATAAAAGGCTACATTTTAACAAGGACCTTCGTGGAGACAGACAACAAACCAACCTAATAATAATAGAAACTCCCAGCGGGAAGAATGAGAGAAACGTTGGAGAGAGGCACGAGAATACTTAAGAAATAAGAACAGAGAGGAAGATTTACCCGGAGCAGCTTCTTTAGAGTACCAGGAAGAGGTACAAGGAAGCAATGAAAGGACCGAGATGAATCCCGAAACCACAGATACCAAAAAAACTCCGATGAAGCAATAAGAAGATTGCCTGAAAATCCGGATGGAGTGATAATCTGCAGTACAGCCATCAACTATTGGTACTTGAATGACCTTGATTTACTGTATGAGAATTCTACCCAAGATAACCCAGAATACAGCGTAGTCTACCAATCATTAGCATCAATTTGGGCAATATTAGTGTTAATTCACTAGTGGTTTCAGTTTCACAGGCCTCTCTAATTTCTCAGAAATTAGTCGATGTAGAGCAAGAGACAACCAACATTTCCATCCTACCTGTTGCTCAGGTTAAGGTGAAAGGCATTGTTCCTGATAAGGCCCTTAAATGCAGATTCCAGGCATTTCTTGAATTAGGAATTAGAGGTGTCACATTCCAACATCTATTCTTATTCTTGACCCAGATGAAGTCTGATTTAATCCTTGGATCAGACTTCCGAATACAGCATGGAGGAGTCATTGATTATCCTGCTGTCCTAATCAAATTTTACGATGTCAAATCTGTAGAGCTACAGCTGGTTAATGGTAATGAAGTGAAGTATCAGGGATTCGATACCCCGGTGGAAATAGTAGAAGGCAAGATGAGCGAGGCTCCGATTGTCGAAAAATGCATCCACGAAGAAGGAGGACCCGAGGAAGTTGGGTTCATTGAGGACCAGGGAGCGTCCATCATAGATGATGAGTTTAGTAAGTGTCATTACAACTTCACGATTTATTCCAGTGTAGCTGAAAGCCCAGACCTTGATAATGAAGCGACAGAGGCTATTCAAGAGATTTTTAGAAAATTTCCAGATGTGTTTGGTGACAAACCACGGGTCATCAAAAATTTTGAACACCATTTAGAGGTGACAGACACTTCGCCCTATAAGAAACGGCCTTACCCGATACCTGCAGTCCCGCATCCTGAACAGGGAATCTATGCTAAATTATGTCCCTTGTTTGTAGGACCCTACAGGATAATTACAGCACTAGATAATGGTGCCTATGAAATGGAAAAAATGAATGGCGGCGTCGAGGGAATTTTCAACGCTGCCAACCTCAATAAATACTTTGAAAGAAGATAGATAAGAAAGAACATTTTGTACCAATTTTCTTTTCCCTGAGCAGGGGGGGGGGGGGAGATGAAATGGGAATGCCCTGTCGACAATGCGTGTATGTACTTCTGTGGACTGAGGACCGTTGTGGATTCACCGACTGCCTAGGTGCTAATACATCTTCATTGGGGAATCACATTAACATGATTGTAAATACAGATTAGAAATCTCTTGATATGGTTCGAGGGTATTTGGGGGTTGCAGTAAAGGACACGTGTCCCCAACTTTGCCAGTTAAAATAAACCATATCTATCTATCTATCTATCCACCTACCCTATCCTGTGCAATTCTTTTCATTTCTATGCAACTACTTCATCTACATCTGCTCTAACCTGTTTGTCATATTCATACCTCAGTCTACCCTTGCCGTTTTTACCGCCTGACCTTCCCTCAAACCTCACTGAACAAGACCCGGGTGTCTTAAGATGTGCCCTGTCATTCTATTTCTTCTTCTGGTCAAATTTCACCAAACTGTTCTCATGTCACCAATTCGATTCTGTATCTCTTCATTTGTGATTCGACCGACCCATCTCACCTTCAGTATTATTCTGTAACACCACATCTCAAAAGCTTCTATTCTCTTTCTTTCCGAGTTCGTTATCATCCATGTTTCACACCGATACAATGCCACGTTCCAGACGAAAGTCTTAAAAACATCTTTCTAATTCCTGTATCAATGTTCGAGTTGCGCAAGTTTCTTTTCTTAAGAAAGGCCTTTCTTGCTTGTGCTGTTCTGCACTCTACGCCCTCCCTACTTCTGCCATCGTTAATTATTCTTCTACCCAAGTAACAATATTCATCTAGTTCCTTTAAAATTTCATTTACTAATCAAATATTTCCTGAATCACCAGACTTCATTCGAGTGCACTCTATTACATTTGTTTTGGATTCATTTATTTATTTACTGTCGGACTGAGTGGCTCAGACGGCTGAGGCGCTGGACATCTGACCCCAACTTGGCAGGTTCGATCCTGATTCAGTCCGGTGGTATTTGAAGGTGCTCAAACACGTCAACCGCGTGTGGGTAGATATTCCGGCACGTAAAAGAACTCCTGTGGGACTAAATTCCGGCAACCTGGGAGTCTCCGTAAACCGTAAAAGTAGTTAGAGAGACGTAAAAACAATAACATTATTTATTATTTTCATCTTGTGCTCTTTCACCAGGACTGTGTCCAGCTCCGTGGTCCTGGCTTTTGGTCACAGGGGCCCCGGGTTCGATTCCCGGCAGGGTCGGGAATTTTAACCATCATTAGCACGGGGGCTGGGTGTATGTGTCGTCTTCATCATCACTTTCACCAGGACTGTGTCCTTACCACAGATCTTCTGCAGACTCAGGTAGAATAACAAAATCATCGGCAAATCTCAGAGTTTTGATTTCCTCTCCTTGGATTGTGATTCATTTTCCAAATTCCGCTTTGATTTCGTTTATCGCCTGTTCTATGTAAACAGTAAAAAGGAAAGGGGAAGAGCTACAGCTTTTCCACGCTGCTTTACGGATAGCTGCTGCTTTTTCGTGGCCTTAGACTCTTATCACAGCAGACTGGTTTTTGTACAGATTGTAGATAATTCTTCATTCTCGGTATCTAATCCCAATCACCTTCAGAATCTCGAATAGCTTCGTCCAATCAACATTATCGAATGCCTTTTCTAGAGCTACAGATACTATGTAAGTAGACTTGTCTTTCTTAATCCGATCCTCCGAGATCATCAGTCTTCTGAAAATAATGTAAACATTGGGCCGGGAAGATTTACGAGTACGGAGACGAACAACTCGACTAAGTGGTATGTTCCAAGCTGTCAGTGGACGATGGCGTGGAATATGACATTAGTGGACGTATAGTTTTAATGGAGTTTAAAGTATGAAAGAAGACATATAAAGATAAAGTTGGAATTCAAGTGGACAAATTGGGGCAAATAATTGTTTATAGGAAGAGGAGTGAGGAAAGGGAGTAAATTGCCAAGGGAGATGTTAGATATATTTCTATGAAAAAAACCCTACAACCTGTTTACCAGTCATTGACCGGGTCAGGGTGAAATGAATGAATCATATATAGGCTATTAGTACGATGGGGTCGCCACTCCCGAAGCGATTTATTAATGACTGATAGATGCTATGAAGTGAGAATGGAGAGTGTTGCTGGAATGAGGATGACAGGGAAAACCAGAGTACCCGGAGAAAAACCTGTCCCGCCTCCGCTTTGTCCAGCACAAATCTCACATGGAGTGACCGGGATTTGAACCACGGTATCCAGCGGTGAGAGGCCGATGCGCTGCCGTCTGAGCCACGGAGGCACATACATTTCTGTGTTCTTTTAAAATTCATCAAGAGACTTGGTAAGCAACTGATAGGGAATCTGCCACCTAGGTGATAGCCCTAAATGCGGATCAGTGGTAACTGATTGATTCATTCATTCATTGATTCATTGATTGATTTGATGGGTTTTTGATTTATTGATTGATTAATAGGCTTAAATTATGTACATCTTCTATATATATAAAGTAGCTTGTCCTGACTGACTGACTGACTGACTGACTGACTGATTCATCATCGCCGAGCCAAAACTACTGGACATAAAGAAATGAAATTTTGGAGATATATTCATATTAAGATGTAGGTGCTCGCTAAGAGAGGATTTTTGGATATTCCATCGCTAAGGGGGTGAAAAGGGGGGTGAAATTTTAAAATGAGTGTGTCTATATCTCAAAACTTTAAAAGTTTACAGATGTGAAAATTGGTATTTAGAATCTTCTTTAAAAATAAGGAAACACGTATTTTTTTGTTTTGAGACAATCCCAATAGGAGGGGCACAAAAGGGTGAAAAAGGGGTTGAATGCCTTTAATCGGGATACCGGTACTTATATCTCAGAAACTAAAGATATTACAGACATGAAAATTGGTACTTTTGATCTCTTTTAAAAATAAAGAAACACGTATTTTTTTGTTTGGGGGAAATCCAATTAATGGGAGGGTGAAAAGGGGGTGAATTTTTAAAATGGGTGCATCTATATCTCAAAACTCTTAAAGTTTACAGATGTAAAAATTGGTACTTAGAATCTTCATTAAAAACAAAGAAACACGTATTTTTTTGTTTTCGGAAAATCCCAATAGGAGGGGTGGAAAGGGGTGAAAACGTGGTTGAATGACTTTCATGAGGATACTTATATCTCAGAAACTGAAGATATTACAGACCTGAAAATTGGTGTTTAGGATCTCCTTTAAAAATTAAGAAATACATATTTTTTGTTTTTGGAAAATCCAATTAATGGGGGGTGTGAAAAGGGGGTGAATTTTTAAAATGAGTCTATCTATATCTCAAAACTTTTAAAGTTTAAAGATGTGAAAATTGGCATTTAGAATCTCCTTTAAAAATAAAGAAACACGTATTTTTTGTTTTCGGAAAATCCCAATTGGAAGGGTGGAAAAGGGTGAAAAAGCGGTTGAATGCCTTTAATGAGGCTACTTATATTTCAGAACCTGAAGATATTACAGACCTGAAAATTGGTATTTGGGATTTGCTTTAAAAATAAAGAAACAGGTATTTTTTTGATTTTGGAGAATCCAAATAATGGAGGGTGAAAAGGGGGGTGAATTTTTAAAATGAGTGTGTCTACATCTTAAAACTTTAAAAGTTTACAGATGTAAAAAAATGGTATTTAGAATCTTCTTTAAAAATACAAGAACACGTATTTTTTGCTTTCTTTAAATCCCAATAGGAGGGGTGTAAATGGGTGAATAATGGGATGAATGCCTTTAATGAGGATACATATATCTCAGAAACTGAAAATATTATGGAACTGAAAATTTGTATATGGGAGCTCCTTTAAAAATAAGGAAACACGTATTTTTTTGTTTTTGGAAAATCCAATTAATGGGGGTTAAACAGGAGTGACAAACTGGGGTGAATTTTTTGAAAGACTATATCTACAGAATATCTGAGAAACGTAAAATGTTATAGACGTAAAAAGTGGGTATTTGGAATCTCCTGTAAATGTAAAGAAAGATAGGTGATTTGTTTCCGGAAACTCCACGTAAGGGGAAATAAAAAGGGGTGAAATTTTAAAAAGCGAATTTCTACAGTATATCTCAAAAACTTAACATGTTACAGAAGTGAAAAATGGTATTTTTATCTCTATTAAAAATAAAGAAACGTGTATTTTCAGCTTTCGGAAATACCACTTGGGTGGAAGGGGGGGGGGGTAAAAGTGACTGAAAATGGTGTTGAATTCTTTTAATTAGGCTACTGATATCTCAAAAATGAAGATATTACAGACGTGAAATCTGCTTTGGAATCTGCTTTAAAAGTAAAGAAACACGTATTCTCGGAAAATCCAATGAAGGGGTGGTGGGGGGGGGGGGGGTGAAATAATTGAAAAATTAATTGAATTAATTGTATGAGAATACATACATCTAATAGAAACTAAAGTTGTTACGGACGTGAAAATTGGTATTTGAATCTCCTTAAACAAAGAAAAACGCGTTTGGGGGGCGGGAGTGAAAAGGAGTTGAATTCCTTTCATGAAGACACATAAATCAAAAACTGAAGAAGTTAGAGTCGTGATAATTACTATTTAGAAGATCCTTTACTATTAAGGAAACAAGTATATTTTGCCGGAAAATTCACTTACGGGGTGGGGGGAGGGGAGTGTGAAAGGAAGTGAAAATAAAGTGAATTACTTTTATGGGGATACTTATATCTCAAAACTGAATGTAACAGATGTGAACATTGGTGTTTGGAATATCTTTTAAACATAAAGAAACACGTCTTCTATTTTTTGGGAGGGGGGGGGGGGGTGTAAATAAACTTAACGGCGGTGGGGTGTAAAAGGAGGTGAGATCAATTGATTTTACTGTTCATAATGTACTTAAGGAGCCTCCGTTGCTCAGGTGGCAGCGCGCCGGCCTCTCGCAGCTGGGTTCCGTGGTTCAAATCCCGGTCACTCCATGTGACATTCGTGCTGGACAAAACGGAGGCGGGACAGGTTTTTCTCCGGATACTTCGATTTTCTCTCTCATCATTCATTCCAGCAACACTGTCCAATATTTCATTTCATTTGTCATTCAACGATCATTGCCCCAGAGGTGTGCTTCGGCAGCCGGCACAATTCCTATTGTCGCTGCTAGATGGGGCTTTATTCATTCCATTCCTGACCCTGTCGAATGACTGGAAACAGGCTATATAGTTTCGATGTACTTATTCTGATCATAAACCGATCATTTTTAATCTTTCCTGGGCTGGTTTTCAACAGCCATCTTTTCCTTCGGAGAACGTTCTTAGATTACAGTAGATTCTCCTGGCATGTAAATAAAAATTTAAACACATTTGAAATAAACGATAGGAATGAGATGGACCGTCAAATTGTTCACCTCTATAATAAGGTCAACAATGCACGGAAGTATGTCATTGGTATCGCCAGAAATCCCGCACACTTGCCTACGCGCGACGATGGTGCTGGTCACATTGTAACAATGACACTGGCAGCAGATGTAATTTACCGCCAAGTAGCGATCTTGCAGCTTGCTGTGGGGTTCAGAACATCTTTTAATAATAATAATAATAATAATAATAATAATAATAATAATAATAATAATAATAATAATAATAATAATAATAATAATGTTCTGGACCGTTGTCAAATGTGCGGACCCCCCTGGAAAATGGTCCTGGACGGGTAATGACTAAGAATGCAGTCCGGCCGCGGGTTCAGTACCGCCAAGGCACCTAAGACGACACCACGCCGGATCTCCTGAAGGATTTGATCCATATTAAAAACGCTTATAGGAAAAGATGGCAAAGATTTAGGGACGCAACTGACGGGGTGGAATATCTGGACCTAGCCCGGGAAGTACGAAATCGATTGTTGGAAAGAAAGATTGAAAAATGTGAGGAAACATACCGTAATCTATTAGAAAACGAGTCAGATCGCGAATTTTGGCGGATTCTCGCAGAAAACGAGTCAGATCGCGAATTTCGGCGGATTATATATCTAAAACAATTAGCATTCAATTATAAATTTCAGTATAATACCGTAGCGAAGCACGGGTATCTTGCTAGTTTTACTATATTAGTATCATTATCATTAACGTCCGACTCATTGGGTGAATGATCAGCGTTGAGGCCTTCGGTTCAGAGGATCCCTGGTCCGATTCCCGGCCGGGCCGGGGATTTTAATAGCCTCTAATTTTTTCTTCTGGCCCGGAGACTGGGTGTTTGTGTTTGTCCCAGCACTTTCCTCTTCATATTCAGACAAAACACTACACTACTAACCACCACAGAAACACGCAATAGTGATTACATCCCACCATATATTGTTGCCGTCAGGAAGAACATCCGGCCGTAAAACAGGGCCAAATCCACATGTGCGACACAGATCGCACCCGCGAACCCACAGGTGTGGGAAAATCAGTAGAAGAAAAGAAGAAGGAGAAGAAGTATTGTTACCATTAACAATTTTGAAATGCCTATCCTTTTTAAGAAACCACTCCTCTAGGAGGTCGCCCTTTCGTGGAACCGTCACTGGTCGTTAATTAAGGTTTCACTGTATTGTGTTTACGGGCGAAAGAGACCTTGATCACAGGTACTGTGTGTGGTATGTTGACCTCTTGATCGGCATGTATTCCTCTAATACGTCTGGACTAAGAATGGGAGAGATGTCCCAAGACTTGATAAGTTGCTATCCAAGTAGTTTCAGAAGGCGTAGTTGGGGTAATTCTTTGCAGCTGGGATCGAACCGTGAAACATTGACTTCTCACAGAACGTGCCTTAGAGCGCATCATGTAGGACCTAATGTTATCTTGAGTACTGGTGTCACATACCTCACCTGAAGAGACTGATTGATTCTCGCTTGTGACTAGAATACTGAAGAAATGAGACTATACAAGGAATGTTGAATGATCTGTATGGTGAGGACTTTGACTCGTTATGAATTATGAATGAGGGAAGGCTAGAACGAGTTCTAAAACATTCCAATGTAAGAAATTTGTTTAAAGAGAATCCCTTTGTGGTGAGTTACAATGTAGAACTGTTTGGTAATTACAGGCCCTATTAACACTCATCAGTGTACCAATTAGGCTGAGTAGTTACGATGGTCCTAACTACACCGTTGAAGGCTTACAGAGTCCGCAGCTAACTTAGCTTGGCCGTAAAGATGATAATGACTGTACCAGGAAACTTCACTTTGGTTACATAACTGTGTTTGTTTACTTCAAAGTGGCTCAAGTAGGCCTACGCAGCCATATACGGAAGAAAGAAGTAGATTATTTTGAAGCGTGTCGTGTGCTTTTTGGAGAGGACCGTGCTCTTGCCACCGTTCACGGAGCTCAGGAACAGTCTTGGATTTTATAAAGCAACGTCATACAGCAAAATGCATTCTCAAACAGATGCAAATGAGTCTTTCTATGAATGCTGAATTACAACAAGAGTGAACGCAAGAATGGCTATAAAGGAAGAGATTGAAATCTATATACGAATGTCTTTCACAGCCTACAGGTCCTACCAAAAGTGGTTCAGACGGTTGAGGTGCTGGCCTTCAGACCCCAACTTGGCAGGTTCGATCCTGGCTCAGTGCTGTGGTATTTGAAGGTATGTCAGCCTCGTGTCAGTAGATTTACTGACACATAAAATAACTCCTGCGGGGGTAAATTCCGACACCTCGGCTTGTCCGAAACTCTTGAAAGTAGTTTGTGGGAGGTAAAGCCATTATTATTATTATTATTATTATTATTATTATTATTATTATTATTATTATTATTATTATTATTATTATTATTATTATTATTATTATTAAAATTTAAGGACACCTGCATATTTCATGGAGATGATTCCTATCCTTAAGCGTTTGGTCTCAGGTATACGATTTTTCTTACAGGAACTAGTACATATATAGAACAACTTTTTCTGAAATTGTTTTAAATGTATTAACATTTTAGTTTATAAAAAATGTAAAGTAAGTAGCTATTTTAATACTTGAGGAGATCTGGAGAGTACAAAATGGGGATTACATTAGTAATTTTTGTTATGGAGAAACACAGATACCTGCAGAATATTTATAATTACACTACAACGTAACGCACAAATGATCTCGGTAGCTTCAGGGATCTCCTTTCAAGCTAACGTATTCGAGCACCTTCAAATACAGTAAAAACCTGTCTTCAGCGGAGACCTAAGCAACCGGAAATTTCTTCCGATGTACACAGGATTCCGGTTCATAAAGGTGGTTAAAAATAACGTAAAATCCGTTAGATAACCCAGCAGTAGACTATACTCATATGATTTTGTGCGGTAGTAGATACAATAATGATACTAAAAACACTTATATATGCTAGTTCATCAGCACTAACACGAATCTGTTCTTGCTTAGAACTTCCTCACAGTGCACAGTAGTGCACTACATACACTTATTTAATACGCGTGTTTTATAGAAATAACACCAATAGTAATAGTACTGTCATTTACTTCTTTCAGTAATCCAGAATTCTACGCTGAACACAACTATCTCCGGTAGCACGGTACTCAATTAAAATGCGGGCATGGCAAATAATGTCGAACAATTCCATGTCATTTTTCGTTAGCGAAATAGACTGACTATTATTTACGGCTGATGGGGCATGTAGGTAGGGCTTCACGTTACATAACCTATATTCTTCATCGTCTTCGTTCTCGTCTTGATCGCCATCAATTTCTGGTCCTTTTCTTGGAGGTGATGGGTGACGAATATAATAGAATAGAACAGAATACTCACATTCACTAGCTTCGGATCGCCTGGAACTGAAGAGAGAATAATCATTTATTGCAATTCATATTATTCTGATACAAGAATGCTTTTCTTATTACATTTGCATGTATCTACTACTACCTCAAAAATTACACTTACACTTAATTACTATATCCACCTAATCCCTGAATTGTAGTTTTTTTCCCCTACACATTCAGAGTGTTTTATTGTCTAAGACAACATGTATATTACCCTTATTAACTTATTCATTGGCGCTGGTATTTGTTTTGTTACACGTCCGAATACATTTCTCCTTAGCTTACAATAGACATTGTGAATTAAATGAATGACTGGATGGATGACAGCATGCCTGGATGAGCCGCTCATGCACTCCTGTCTCCCAGTCACGGATAGCCATCAACTGGGGAGAGAGCGTCTATACATAATTGAGTGATCGGATGAATTGAATGATCTCAGCCTACATCTACGGATAAATGATGAATGAGTGCATGAGCGAATAAATGACTGAGTCACGGATGATGAGTGACGAAATCTTCGATGTTTTCTAACGCCACTTCTTTCTCCAGCTTCTAGATCAATGGCCATGTAATCTATATTGACATTATCATAATTACACTGTTCGAGAGTTTATTGTAGCAATCAGTATCTCGACCATCTTAGATCCATTTAGAATACACATGTACTGAAACGGGTTAGGAAGGAAATGTACACTTTTTTCCGTTATAGTCTCAAAATTTCCTTCCGTTTTCGCGTCAGAGGGGTAAACTTACGTCAATATGGAACAATAATTCACGGCACCGGGAAGATTTTCCGATATGGACAGTTTTCCGGTTCATAAATATTCCACCAAAGGCAGGTTTTACTATACCACCATACTGAGCCACGACCGAAGCTGCCAAGTTGGGGTCAAAGGTCAGTGCCTTAGCTGTCTGGGCCACTCAGCCCTGCAGTCACCTTGTACTTAAGTAGAATGTTCAGATGCATGGGGAGGCAGTGGGCTAGGTCAGGATGGTATGATTGAAAACGCAAGGTCTTGTACCTCAGTTCATATAGTTTCTGTTGTGTCATGGTTATGAAAGGGATAGGTCCCTTACTCTGTGTCCAGTTTTAGTGCACTCGGCACAACAGAACTTAGGTAGCCTTCAAACTGAATTTTCCCAAAGTTGTGACGGTGAACGCCATCGGTGTGGCTAATCTGACAGGATATAATTTTAGCAACATAGGACATGGTAAGCAACTGGATGGGTAGCGCACATGTTGTTGGATGGAGGAGAAGTGGGGAGAATGACTGGTCACAGGTCCCGTACCCTAACTGAGGAGCACTGGTTAGTAGGTCACCAAGGCACTTTAATGATGGTGAGTGAGAATGGAGGGGGTCCTAGGATTTCTCGCGGCCTCAGAACGCCAGGGGATCTTGAGTGTCGTCCCGGATTGCGCCGTGGTGGTGGCCTACGTTCCTAGTTAGTGGATTTAGTTGTCTGTGCCCACTTCGAGAATCACTGCAGAGCGACCTGGGTCGCGCCTTCGCGGCGCTTGGGGGCGTCGCTCTCCATATCGGTCCTCACAGTCGTAGGCTCCAGAGCAGCTGGGGGGGGGGGGGGAAGGAATCCGTGCCCTCCTGCTTAAGCCTCTTATCCTGGCTGTCTGCGTGGCGTGGTGTGGCGATGTTGAACGACGACTTCTCCTCCGGCAACGTCTGGGTGGCTGCCTCTTGTCTGTCGCCATCCTCTGGCTTGGTTCCCCAACCAGGCAGTCGGATGGTCTGGAAGTCCCGACCCAGGTTCCTCTCGTGGAATGTGAACAAGCTTTGGTTCTCTGGGCGGAAGATGAGCGCCCTGGGGAGGATCGCTTCAGTGATTTCCACTGGGTATTGGGCACCAAGCTAGAGGGTGAACTCGAGGAGGCGGCTTATTGACCCTGTCCGTGCTCTCTCGGTGATACACCATCAGGGCCGATAGGGCCGGGTCAGCGTACTCCGTCCTCTGTGCAACTTTCTGGGCCCAGACTCCCAGGTAGAAGACGTAGTCCTTGCCGGTCGCCTTGCCGTCAATTGGTTTCCTGACGTCTGCCATCTATCCTGTTGGTACTTGAAATGAAAGCCTGTAGGAAAATTAGCACTACCGGGCGAGTTGACCGCGCGGTTAGTGGCACGCAGCTGTGAGCTTGAATCCGGGAGATAGTGGGTTCGAATCCCACTGTCGGCAGCCCTGAAGATGGTTTTCCGTGTTTTCCCATTTTCACACAGGCAAATGCTGGGGCTGTACCTTAATTAAGTCCACGGACGCTTCCTTCCCACTCCTGGCTGTATCGGTGCGACGTAAAAAAAGAGCAACTTGTAAAACAAAACAAAAACATATCGGATAAACAAGGGAGTTAATAAATTGGAAAACGTATCACTTGAATCTGTTAGCATAAGTATCTCATTGAGAAAAGAAAATAAGCGGTGTTAGTACTGCCATACGAAATACATATGCTACACTTAGGCCCTAGCAACGAAACAAATGATCACAGTTGCAATTCTGCTTGCGAGGTGAAAGGACGCAGTGTGCTGAGCGGGTAATAAGTTTACGAGTGCGCTAACATGGGAGTTTCAATTGTGCATTATAGATGTGCTATAGGCAGGTGGCAGGGCAGGTGGAAAGTGAAATCTATTCAAATGGTGATCAGTAGCTTCAACATCACGCAAATGGTATTATCGTCAGTTGTGGTGATGGTGCTACTAGTGATCACTGGGGTAGAGTTAAACCCAGGCCCTGGGCTGTCCTGAGAAGATATAGAGAAGCTTAAGGAGGTCATGCAAGAATGTCAAGTGGAGAAGACCACGGAAACGTTAATAAAAAAGTATTTAAGGATTTGAATACCTTCATACAAACAGAACTTAAGGATATCAAGGAGAGCCTACTGCAGAACAAGAACGAGATAGATGAAATGACGAAAAAGTCCTGGATCTAGAAGAAAGGTAAAGAAAATTATAAGGAAAGAAACGGACACGTGTGAAAGAAAATAGGAAAACAAACATAAAATCTACGGACTGGCAGAGACAGACAAAGAGAACTTTAATGAAATGTGTTTTTTTTTTGGCTAGTTGCTTTACGTCGCACCGACACAGATAGGTCTTATGGCGACGATGGGACAGGAAAGGACTAGGAGTGATAAGGAAGCGGCCGTGGCCTTAAATAAGGTACCGCCCTAGCATTTGTCTGGTGTGAAAATGGAAAACCACGGAAAACTATCTTCAGGGCTGCCGACAGTGGGGTTCGAACCTACTATCTCCCGAATACCGGATACCGGTCGCACTTAAGCGACTGCAGCTATCGAGCTCGGTTAATGAAATGTTAGAGGGAGTACTTTCTTTAATCAGGGAGAAATTGAAGTTCGAGTGTAATGAGAGTGATAATGATAGTGCCTTTAGATTAGGGAGAAATATGGGAAGAAGACCAGTGAAAGTATGTATGGTATCAACTTTGAAGGCCACAAAAATTTTGGACAGTGCGGAGACCTTGAAGGGAACACAAATATGGATGAAAAAGAATTAAATCAAGAAGAAATGGAAAATATGAGAACATTACGTTTTCATCAAGTGAAGGCGTGGCATTCGGGTCTGAAAACATTTATCCGTGGAGAGAGACAGGCGATTCCTGAAGCAGTAAATGGACTGCTTGTCAGCTACGTGAATTGGAACATTGCCCTGGTGTGTCAGCTATACAAAAGGCCAGCGGCCTAGTGAGTGAGAACAGCAGATCTGAGTCAGCAGTGTGTGTTAGTCAACAAAGCAGCGGCAGTGAGGTGGATGATCCGGCGTTCGAAACCAGACATCCTCAATCCAGGAAAACAACTCAAGAAGAAGAGGGGGCTTCTAGGAGGCAAGACAACCCAGGGATAAAAAAGAAATGAAAAGCCAACATTAAATTTTAAAGACATTTGGGCTAAAATGGGTTGACGAGGTCTGAGGAAGCCAGGGGTTTGGAAGAGGAAATAGTTAGCTCCCCAAGTGGATCCGTTATACAATTAGAAAAAGCACGAATGACGAGAAATAAGACCTTGGCTGCAGCATATATGCCCACCAGTAAATAACTAGACTGTGTATTGGGATTAATAAATATCGAGGATATATTGAGTAAACTGGGAAATGATAAAGTTAGAGATCTAATGCGCGATAATGAGATTACTGGGATGGTTAAGACATGTTTGCCGGGGAGTGGGGCGGGTATAATGTACAAATACCGGTTTTTAAGGTCTGGAGTAGAACGAAACATAAAAGGAGCCTGAAAGGGCTTTACCCGGGAGGGATATCAGTGATCGTAAAAGATGAAATATGCAATCAGGTAGAGCTGTGGTATTCGGGACGTGAGGACATGATTTGGGTAAAAAATAAAGAAAGGAAATCAGAGTGGGAGCGAGATTTCCATAGGTTTTGGCTACAACCACCCACCGGGGTGCCCGTTTAAGAAGAAAACTTCTTCGAAGATCTTATTGAAGTTGTAAATCTGATTAAATTAAAAAAATGAAGAGGCGGGAATAATTATAATGGGTGATTTCATTGCAAGGGTTGGCGAAAAGAGTCCATTATACGATAGAGAAGTTGATGAAATGTTAATAGAAGGAAGGAGAAGTAAAGACAAAGAGTGTAAAAATGGAGAGAGATTACTAGAAATGTGCGCGATAGAGGAATTGTGCCTTTTGAATGGGGGCTGGTTGGGAGATGAATCAGGAAACTTAGCGTACATACTCGAGTCAGGAGGGAGTGCTATAGATTTAGTGTTGGCATCTCGGGAGGCTCTAAATTATGTTAAGAACATTCAGGTAAAAAATTGGACAGTGTCTTATAATTTCCCAGTTGCTATCCGATTACTGAGAGACGAAGGTAAACCGAAAGAAAAACATCATCTTAACTATGCACAGAGAAAATTAGTAAGGTACAGGTGGAGTGAGGAACATAAAGACGAACTTAGGGACTGTTATAGGGCGAAAACTTTTGAAATTTTGAAGCTAGGTATTGAGAATACGGTAGAGGATAATAACATAGGTGAAGCAAAAAGAATGGTTGAAAGATCAATAGAAGTAGCTGGTAATAAATGGTTGTGAGGAAGAGAACGGAAAATAAACAAAACTTATGGTGTAATGATTAATGTAAAGAAAAGAAATATGAAGTGATGAAGGCATTAAAAATGTACCGAAATGAGGAATCTCAGGATTTACGAGCAGATTTTTGTAAAAAGAGGAAGGAATACAGAGATTTAATGAGCGAAAATAAAAGGAACTGGCAGACCAAAGAGACAAACTATTATATAAGTATTGTAAATAAAATGGAACTGACAAAGTATGGAAAACAATTAGTACAATATGTAAAGAATATAAAAGCAGTAATTAATTAAGCATAAGCGATGAGGAGTGGTTAATGTATTTCAATGGGATTCTAGTGGCTAAAGATACATGGAAAAGTAATAAAAATGAGACTGGCATACTGAGACATGTGGGGCTCACTTAGCTTGTGCTAGATGATATAATAACCACAGATGAGGTATTAGACACGTTGAAAAAAAGTGAAGGGAGGAAAATCCGGTACTGTCAGTGGAATTACGTATGAATTATGGAAAGAGCTAGGGAATAACAGCCGGATGCTAGAAATAATAACTAAAATATTTAACAAAGTCTTTGATTGCAGAAAAATTCCAAGTTGTTGGCAAGAAGGAATAATATGCCCGATATATAAAAGAAAGGGTGGAAGATCAAATACGAATAACTATAGGGGTATCACCTTGTTGGATACACTCAGTAAGATTTACACCGGTATTTTGGCAAAAAGAAGTATGAAATGGGCGGAAGATTACTCTTTACTCTCAGTGTACCAGTCAGGATTTCGTAAAAGAATGCGAACCACAGACGATATATTTCTAATTAAAACAATAATAGATAAATATTTAAAGAGGAGAGGAGGCAGATTATATATTGCAACAATAAACTTTCAAGCCGTTTTGATTCAGTTAGCAGGTGGGCTGTTATTGCGAAGCTGGACAGGATAGCGATGTCAAATAAAATTATTAAAGCCATAGAATAATTATATGCAGAAGTGATATGCTCGATTAAAGTAAAGGAAGATCTAATGGCAGGCAGGAAACACTCAAATATCGGACTTAAGCAGGGACGAAAATTATCACCAATACTGTTTTTAATTTTTATTAATGATGTAATGGACTGCCAGGTGAAGGAGGATAGGACAAGTGTCTGCTTAAATAACAAAGAAATTCCTGGTCTAGTTTTCACAGACGACATTCTTCTTCTCTCACCAACAACAGTCAGTATACAAAACAGTCCTAAGAAAACTGCTGAATATTGCAGAACATGGAAATGGAAAATAAATATCAAGAAAACAAAAGTAATGGTATGTAAAAGAGGAAATAAATAGAAACGAAAGGCACTGGCAGTTAGAAGGTGTAGAATTAGAAGTTTTAAATAAATTAGAATATCTATGAATCATAATAACATCGAACGAGATGTGGAAGGAAAAAATAAGACGTGCCAAATTGAAAGGGCTTGCCGTCCTATCAAGTGCAAGGTCTTTAGAGAGGAACATGCCAAATATGGAATACAAGCTACTCAAAAATATTTTCAATGCTCTTGTGATATCAAGAACAATGTATGGAGCAGACATATGGGGTATCGAAGTAGACAAAAAGGAATTAGATGTTGTACCAGTAAAATAGCCCGACTTTATGAATTAATTTTAAAGTTAGCACGAAGTAGGTCTCAGGGCAATTCTGGGTGGTTTCTGGCTAGGGCTTGGTACAGGAGGCAGGGCTCTATCTACAAGAGAAATATTAAATACATTGAATAATAATTCTTTATTCAGAAAATGCATTTCAAAGTGCACATCACCTTACTGTTGATAGTCGCTGTCTTCAACATCGCCTTTTGATGACCCGTGCTCCCAGTTCACCAAGCTGAACGGGGCTGGAACACTTTCTGGAAGTTGCCAATATTTCGTTGAGATAAGGCTTCAATACCCAGGTTGGTTTGATATGGGTTTGAGACTCAAGCTTTCGACGTTCTGGACGGTCTCTGACGCTCTCCGACGATCTCCAACGATGTTGCGGGGTAATCACTCGTCACATAACATACACGAGTGTCCAAATTTACACAGTCCCCCGACACTTTGGTTTAACAACACTGTTTCATTTAATATAGTTGTGATATGAAGTCGAATTCACTCATAATCTTATAGATAGAATTTATAGGCTCACTAAAGATGAAGATGCGGGTAGCATCGAGATTGGAAGAAAATAAAGCACAGTTGATAAATAGAAATAATGAAACTGAAAATTGTTTACGCACTTGGCACAGTTTGTGGTGATTTTCCACTAAATAAAGTAGCACTTGACATCGGAAAAAATGTATGACTGCTCTAGAGTTTATCAAAGACACTGCTGTCAGTCATACAATATTACGAAGAACTATGGTTGAAATGAAAAGCACAATTCGTTGTTGGGCGCACTTGACATAAAAACATAGGTGACTGTTCGAGAGTTTATCAAAGACACTGCTGTCAGTCACACACGAATACTTTCCACACTGTTTAGAAGAAATAATACACAATCTGTTAGAATTGGATAAAGAACATAATTTGAGTAAGAACACTTCCATAAACACTCTTGTCTATTAAGGATATTATGCTGACTGAGATTTTATAAATGACACAGTTAACAGTATAACGTAGTAGTGTCACACTGAAAATAATATATGATATGATATGCGTCCAGAGATTAAGTTTTTCAGACTGAGATTTTTTTTAAATATCACAGTTCCTAGTATATCGCAGTAGTGTCACACTGAGAATAGTGATGTTTGTTCAGAGGCTATGTTTCACACAGGCCACGTGGTAATAAACTCAGTTCTACAAGAACGAAAGTAAGTTATATCGAGAAGTTTCTACAAGCGCACAGAATATAAGTTCAACTCAACTGTTGTCACCTAAGTCCAATACATGACGTGTCATAATCAGAGTTCCAACACGCGCACAGACGATAAGTTCAACTTGACAGATATAATCTAAGTCTACTACAAAGACTTCGAATAATTTGATCTTCAACAAGCGCAAAAATTCTATGTTCAACTTCGACTAATAGACTCAATGTCCATCATAAAGACTTTGTTACTTTGTAGTTCACACTCGCACAATTTATAAATTCAACTTGATTGATAGACTCAATGTCCATTATAAAGACTTTGTTATACATTAGAATTCACACGCGCACAAATTATAAGTTCAACACGCCTGTCAGAGTTTAAGTCCCACATGAATACTTTGAACCATTCGAAGATAGACTCTGTCAGCACTTCGACGAACACTGCAGCGTGGAGAGTCAGGCTTGGCACCCAGCTATGACTGTCTGATCGGGTCTAATGAGCTCAGCTTATATTCAGTTTGGGGCTCCTACGTCATCAAATAACGTGATCCCTTTGAAGCGGATTATCTCGTGAATCCCTCGACGGATGTTCTTTAGATTCATAATTTGAGACGTTTATGTTATCCTCTTCAAAATGACGTATACTTCAAATCGCTGCGATTACTATTAGAGAAGTTCTGATTTTTTTCAATCGAATGTTTGCGAAGGCGTGATGTTCATATCCTGAACATACCAGGCCATGCAGGCTACACGTGGCGTCAGGCGGGTAGTCTATATTGTCCCTGCAGCTACGTCACACACACAGCTGTCGCTGGCTCGCCTGCTCGCTCCTCCGAACGTAAACAAACGTCTTGCGTGATGATGAAGTACAATTAACAGTCAAAAAATACGACATGTAGAGGTCTTAACCGGTACAATGTGACAAGTAATAAATTCTCTAAAATAATAATGGGTCTACCAGAATGCACAGCAAATAATGGAGCTAGAAGAATATGCGAAGATATCAGCATCCGAGCAGATAAGCAGGAAAGTAGTAAAATATTGGTTAAGCTTAAGAAGGGGAGATGGGAGGGAAATATTGAACCTAACATACCAGCACCAGATGAAAGATCTAGATGATGATTACTGGATGAAGAAAGTGAAAAGTATGCTAGACAGAATAGGAATGGTAGAATACTGGGATAAAGAGATGCACAGTAAAAAAAAGGAGATTCATCAAAACGTAACGATCAGAGTGAAGGACACTGAGAAACAGATGATTCAAGTCGCTGCGATTACTATTATAAAAGTTTTGAATTTTTTTCAATCGAATGTTTGCGAAGGCGTGACGTTCATATCCTGAACATACCGGGCCATGCAGACTACACGTGGCGTCAGGCGGGTAGTCTGTATTGCCCCTATCTATATTGTGAGACTAAAAGAACATTACCAGAATTTTGTGAAATTATTCAAAGTATGTCATAAAGAAAGAAAGATTCCCAAATAGAGGACTAAGAGGTGTGATGTGGTGGCTAATGGGAATATACAAAAATAAGGGCTGAAAGAGAAACATAATTAAAATCATTGTTTACTGTGCGGAAAAATAATGAAAGAGGCTCATTTATTGAGAGTATGTAGGGGAACTGATGCACTTAGAATTAAATAGTTTGGTGGTGAATATAAATGAAAAATAGAAAGAGAGAAGGAATTCTATACAATAGCTAAATTGGTAAACAAAGAATGAATCACATCAGGACGAATAGCAAAGTTTTTTGTATCTTAAGAAGTACGTGGCAGAAGGAAATGTAATAAGAATATTTTGCATGTATCGGAATAATATGAATTGCAATAAATGATTACTCTTTTCCCAGTTCCAGGCGATTTGTAACTAGGGAATGGGAGTATTCTATTCTATTCTATTCTAGGAAATGATCGGATAAACATGAAAGTTAAAATTGGATCGTAAACTTGAATCTGTTAGCATAAGTTATAAACTTGTAGCTCATGGAAAGAAAGAAAATAAGCCATAAGAAATACATAGGCTACATTTAGGCCCCTAGTAATTAAACACATTATCGGATAAACATGATAGTTAATAAATTAGATCGGAAACATACAACTTGAATCCGTTAGCGTAAGTCTGAAAGGTGTAACTCATGCAGAAAATAAGCAGTGTCAGTCCTGTCATAAGAAGTACATAGGTTATATTGAGGCCCCTAGCAACGAAGCAAATTATCGGACAAACATGAAAGTTAACAAATTGGATCGGAATAATACCACTTGAATCGGTTGGCATAAGTTATATGCTTGTATCTCAAGCAGAAGTGTAAATAACCGGTGTCAATTCTGCAACAAGAAATAGTCCGGCTCCATGGCTAACTGGTTAGCGTGCTGGCCTTTGGTCACAGGGGTCTTGAGTTCTATTCCCGGCAGGGTCGGGGATTTTAACCATAATTCGTTAATTTCACTGACACGGGGGGGGGGGGCTGGGTGTATGTGTCGTCCTCACCATCATTTCATCATTTCGTCAAATCAAAAGACCTGCACCTGGCGGGCCGAACTTGTCTTCGGACACTCCCGGCTCTAAAAGCCATATGCCATTTTTTAGTAACAAGAAATATACAGAATACATTTAAAACCCTAATATTGAAACATCCTATCGGATAAACATGAAATTGAACAAATTGGGCCTGAAACATACGACTTAAATCTGTTTGCGAACTCCTCCAAACTCATACAGTTATGTATTGTTGTTGTTGTTCAAATTGCTAGGTTGTCACCTTTCTATAGGAAAGTAGACTGCGTAATACCCGGATATCGGAAAAAAAAGTAAGCTACACGTGTACAAAACATAGTTTACTGCTCAAAAACATTACGCCACATAATTTTAGGTTCTGGGAGAATGTAAGCGAAACGGGTGACGTCATCCTTTTAAATCGGAGTATCGAGATAGTTGCGCGCGGCCGCCATCTTGACCAATTGATACCGAACCAGCTCCCGCAGAGTTAGCCCCCTTATGGCAAGTGCATTGCGGCCATCTTACCCATTAACCTCTGTGCCAGGACCGGCTATTTTACCCTACTAGAGTGTGAGCAACTGCAAAAAAGAGATGTTCAGCAGGTAATGGTATGATGAAGAATGGGGTCGGACGTAGATCCTCATATTATCCTTTCATACATTCCCACATAACTTATATGATTAGCATTACGGGTCGCAGGTGTAAAACAGACTTGAAGTCACTGAAAGTTCTACAGAATAGGGCAATTAGGAATTTGTTAGGAGCACCAGATTTAACACCAACTGAAGTTCCTTATGATCAGACTAGTATACTACATTAGGAATTAGAGTATAAGTTCAATGCCGCTGTTAATATCAACATGACACACGAAAAATTGGAATATTTATGCCTGTCAATCAGGTACGGTAACTTATGGAACAAAAAGTTTGAAGAATTAATTATTTACAATACACAATGAAGTACCCCAAGCAATAAAATATATTTCAACAATTAATAAATTTAAACTTAATTCAAGGAAATTATCGTTTCAGTCTTACCTGGTCTAAAATGTGTAAAAAAATATATCTGTAAATTACTAAGTTAAAACATGTAAAGATTGTTTTGCTATCAGGGGCCTAGTTAGGCTATACTTCAGTGTCTTTCAATTTTATCCTAGTATTTGTTTATATTACTATTTGCATTATTGTGGTAGTTTCAATTTTAAATTCCATTGTAACTAACATATATCACACCTTGAATATGTCCTATTTTTTTTACTCTTTGAATGTAATGCATATACCCAAGGTATACAGTACGGGCCTTTAAATAGGGCTTTGCTCACTGGGGCCTTCCATGAATAAATAAATAAATAAACAAATCTATATATATAAAAACTTGTCCTGACTGACTGACTGACTGACTGACAGATTCATCATCACCGAGACAAAACTACTGGACATAATGAAATGAAATTTTGAGGATACATTTACATTACAATGCAAGTGCTCGCTAAAGGAGGATTCTTGGATATTCCGTCGCTAAGGGGGTTAAAAGGGGGGGTGAATTTTTAAAATTAGTGTATCTATCTATATCTCAAAACTTTAAAAGTTTAGAGATGTAAAATTTGGCATTTAGAATCTCCATTAAAAATAAAGAAACCCGTATTTTTTCGTTTTCGGAAAATCCCAATAGAAAGGGAGAAAAAGGGTGAAATATGGGTTGAATGCCTTTAATGAGGCTACTTATATTTCAGAAACTGAAGATATTACAGACTTAAAAATTGGTATTTGGGATCTCCTTTAAAAATAAACACGTATTTTTTGTTTTTGGAAAATCCAAGTAATGGGGGGTGAAAAGGAGGCTGAATTTTTAAAATGAGTGTATCTATATCTAAAAACTTTAAAAGTTTACAGATGTAAAAAGTGATATCTAGAATCTCCTTTAAAAATAAAGAAACACGTATTTTTTTTGTTTTCGGTAAATCCCAATACGAGCGGTGAAAAAGGGATTGATTGTCTTTAATGAGGATACATATATCTCAGAAACTGTAGATATTACAGACCTGAAAATTGGTATTTGGGATCCCCTTTAAGGATCAAGAAACTCGTATTTTTGGAAAATCCAAGTAATGGGGGTGAAAAGGGGGTTGAATGTTTAAAATGAGTGTATTGATATCTAAAAACTTTAAAAGCTTACAGATGTAAAAGTTGGTATTTAGAATCTCCTTAAAAAATAAAGAAACACGTATATTTTGTTTTCGGAAAATCCCAATAGGAGGAGTGAAAAGGGGTGAAAAATGGGTTGAACGCCTTTAATGAGGATACATATATCTCAATAATTGAAGATATTACAGACCTGCAAAATTGGTATTTGTGATCTCCTTTAAAAATAAAGAAACACGTAGTTTTTGTTTTTGGAAAATCCAAATAGCGGAGGGGGTGAAAAAGGGGTTAAAATTAGTGTATCTATATCTCAAAACATTAAAAGTTTGCAGATGAAAAAATTGACACTTAGAATCTCCTTTAAAGTAAAGGAACACTTTTTTTTTGTTTTCTGTAAATCCCAATAGGAGGGGTGAAAAGTGTGAATATGGGGTTGAATGTCTTTAATTAGGATACTCATGTCTCAGAAACTGAAGATAATACAGACCTGAAAACTGGAAAATGTGATCTCCTTCAAAAATTTTGTTTTTGTTTTTAGAAAATCCAATTAATGGGGGTTAAACTGGAGTGACAAATTGGGGTGAGTTTTTAGAAAGACTATATCTACAGTATATCTCAGAAACGTAAAATGTTACAGACGTAAAAACTGGCATTTGGAATCTCCTGTTAAAGTAAAGAAACATAGGTGATTTGTTTTTGGAAACTCCACTTAGCCTAAGGGGAACTAAAAAAGGGGTGACATTTTAAAATGAGAATTTCTACAGTATATCTCAAAAACTTAACATATTACAGAAGTGAAAAATGGTATTTTTATCTATATTAAAAATAAAGAAACGAGTATTTTTAGTTTTCGGAAAAACCACTTTGGGGGGGGGGGGTAAATGTGACTGAAAATTGTGTTGAATTCTTTTATTTAGGATACTGATATCTCAGAAACTGAAGATGTTACAGAATTGAAATTATGTATTTGTAATCAGCTTTGAAAGTAAAGAAGCATGCATTCTCGGAATATCCAATGAAGGTTGGGGGGAGTTAGGTGAAAGAATTGAAAAATTAATTAAATTAATTGTATGAGGATACTAACTTACATCTAATAAAAACTAAAGTTATTACAGACGTGAAAATTGGTATTTAGATCTCCTTTAAAAACAAAGGAAAACGCGTTTTGGGAGGTAGGGGGTGCGGGAGTGAAAAGGTGTTGAATTCCTTTCATGAGGACACATATCTCAAAAGGTGAAGATGTTAGAGTCGTGATAATTGTTTTTTAGAAGATCCTTAACTATAAAGAAAGAAGTGCTTTTTGCCGGAAAATGCACTTAAGGGTGGGGGTGGGGGAGTGTGAAAGGAACTGAAAAAATGTGAATTATTTTTATGGGGATACTTATATCTCAAAACTGAAGGTAACAGGCGTGAACATTGGTATTTGGAATCTCCTTTAAACTTAAAGAAACACGCCTTCTCTTTTGGGGGAGGGGGGAATCAACTTAACGGCGGTGGGGTGAAAAAAGAGGTGGGACCACTTGATTTTACTGTTCATAATGTACTTACAAGGAGCCTCCGTGGCTCAGGTGGCAGCGCACCGGCTGGACAAAGCGGAGGCGGGACAGGATTTTATCCGGGTAGTCCGGTTTTCGCCGTCATCATTCATTCCAGCAACACTCTCCAATATCATTTCATTTGTCATTCATTAATCATTGCGCCAGAGGAGTGCGACAGGCTTCGGCAACCGGCATAATTCCTATCCTCGCCGCTAGATGGAGGCTTTATTCATTGCATTCCTGACCCGGTCGAATGACTGGAAACAGGCTGTGGATTTTCAATGTAGTTATTCTGATCATAAAGCGATCATTTTTAATCTTTCCTGGGTTCGTTTTCAAGAGCCATCTTTTCATTTGGTGAACGTTCTTAGATTACAGTAGATTCTCGTGGCATATAAATACAAATTTAAACATATTTGAAATAAACGATAGGAATGAGATTGACCGTGCAATTGTTCACCTCTATAATTAGGTCAATAATGCACGGAAGTATGTCATTCGTATCTCCAGAAATCCCGCGCAGTTTTCTACGCCCGACAGTGGTACTGGTCACATTGTCAGCAATGACAATGGCAGCAGATCTAATTTACCGCCAAGTAGCAGTCTTTCATCTTGCTGTGGGGTCCAGAACATCAATAATAATATTATTAATAATAATAATAATAATAATAATAATAATAATAATAATAATAATAATAATAATAATAATAATAATAGTAATAATGTTCTGGACCGTCGTCAAACTGTGCGGACCGCGCTGGAAACGCGTCCTGGACGGGTAATGACTACGAATGCAGGCCGGCTGCGGGTTCAGTACCGCCAAGGCACCCAAGACGACACCACGCTGGATCTCCTCAAGGTTTTGATCCATTCTAAAAATGCTTATAGGAAAATATTTAGGGACCCAACTGACCGGGTGGATTACATGGACCTATCCCGGGAAGTACGAAATCGATTGCTGGAGAGAAAGATAAAAAACGGGAGGAACATTGCCGTAATCTCTCAGAGAACGAGTCAGATCGCGAATTTTGGCGGATTTTCTCAGAAAACCAGTCAGATCGCGAATTTCGGCGGATTATATATAAAACATTAAGCATTCAATAATAAATTTCAATATAATACCGTAGCGAAGCACGGGTATCTTTCTAGTAAATAAATAAAGTAAATAAATAAACGTCGGGTTGTGAGTTTCACCAATAGAAAAAGTCCTCTCAGTTTTAATTACTGAGTTGATGGGGTGAAAGTTCCTTATGGGGATCACTGTAAGTACCTAGGTGTTAATATACGGAAAGAGCTTCATTGGGGTAATCACATAAACGGTATTTTAAATAAAGGGTACAGATCTATGGACATGGTTATGAGGATATTTTTGGGTTATAGTAAGGATGTAAAGGAGAGGACATATAAGTCTCTTGTAAGACCCCAGCTAGAGTATGGTTATACTGTTTGGGACCCTCACCAGGATTACTTGATTCGGGAATTGGAAAAAAACCTAAGAAAAGCAGCTCGATTTTTTTCTGGGTGATTTCCGACAAAAGAGTAGCGTTACGAAAATGTTGCAAAGTTTCGGCTGGGAAGACTTGGAAGAAAGGAGACAAGCTGCTTAACTAAGTGGCAATGTTCCGAACTGTCAGTGGAAAGATGGCGTGGAATGACAGTCATTAGTAGACGAATACGTTTGAGTGGTGTTTCTAAAAGTAAGGAAGATCACAATATGAAGATAGAGTCGGAATTCAAGAGAGCAAATTGGGGATAATATCGTTTATAGGAATAGGATTTAGGGACTGGAATAATTTACCAAGGGAGATGATCAATACATTTCCAAATTCTTCGCAATTATTTAAGGAAAGGCGAGGTAAACAGCAGATAGGGAATCTAGCACGTGGGCGGCTGCCCTAAATGCAGATCAGTGGTGGCTGACTAATACAAAGTTTAACTTCATCCTTGTTTACAAGTGTATGAGAACTCTCTAAACTCTGAAATGTTTACTTAGGGACCATACTTGCAATTCAAAACTATGTTGAAACTCTAATGGCTATTGATATAACGGATGCTTGGCAGGAGTTTCATCTATATTTGATGACATTGGAATGTGTAGGAATATTCTTTTGTTAATGCCTAATCATCTGAGTGATGTTTTGGGGGTTTATGGTCATGTTACCACGTTCATCTGTTGAAGAATACTATTTAATGCAAGACTATGTATGTATTACCAACTGAGAGTTAGGATGGTATGATTGTTTTGACAGCATTATTTATGTACATTAGAGATTATTTAGGTTTTTTATGTTCTCAAGGTAATACTATTCTTGCTGCTCGCGTGGTTATAAATGATCAGTTAGGTAAGGTATGTATTGCGTGTGAATTGGTACCTAACTAGATAAGCATACATGATTACGAAAGAAAGTGTACCACTAGTATGACTCAGTTTGTCGCCACCATCAGTTTTCGCGGTTTCCCTATAACCGCATAACCTATGGGGGTGCTACTTCAGGATCCAGTCAGCTTCTGGGCTGTTGACTTAACAGACACAAACAAGGCAATCCCAAACGTTAGTAAATGCACTGGCATAATATTCATTCCTGTTGCAATTTCTTAATAGTTGTAGTGGTTTTTCAACTCTCTAGGCACAGGCCAGAGCACAATGCACCTTGCACTTAAGTCGTCATCCCCTTCTTAGCGCTTGTTCCGCAATGGAACAGAGTCCGCTGTTTTGTAAGCCAATCTCAACTTCGTTCTATTGAGCGCACCGTTTGGAACAAGGTGAATATAGGAATATTGCGCATGTCTTCTAGAAGGCGATCAAGCCAGTGTTTCTTGGGCCGACCACGTGGCGTATTTCCAGATGACGTGATGCGAAGTGCCCTCTGTACAATAGATGTACCTTCCCTACACATTGCGTGGCCAAACCACGTAAGTCGAGTCTCATGCATCTGGTTTACAATCGGGGCAACTCCCATGATTTTCCGTGTTTGTATACTGGTGACACGATCTGGGCGGATCAGGCCAAGTAACCAGCAAAGGATGCGCATCTCCATGACATTAAGTGCTTGTTCGTACTTGACTGTTGCTGGCCACCATACAGAGCGACTGGGAGAACAACAGTCCTGTAAACTTTGGACTTCAGGTGGATTGGTATCCGACGATCACAGAAAATACCAGTAGTTTATCCAGGCGGCATCTATTCCTGCACGGGCGTCTGCAATAGTTTCACACTCAGAGTTGACCAAAGAACCGAGATAAATAAACTGTTCTACTTTATTGAGATCTTGGTCATCTAACTGAACGGTTCCATTCGTTCGCAGACCGCACTCCATGTACTCAGTTTTCTTGGTATTCAGTCGAGTTCCATGTGCTGTTGGTTTTTCGTTCCACCTCTGAATCTGCTCTTGGATTTGTTGACGCTCCTCAGCATCGTCAGCATACAGGAGGGATCATGGGTGTGATGACTGGATATCGGAGGTGAAAGTGTCCATACATAAAATGATGAGAAGCGGCGTCAGGGCCGATCCCTGGTGGACACCAACCCGAATGGGAAATGGCGGTGAATTCCACCGGACTGTGCTGGTAGAGCTTTGATGGAATCTCGGTATCATTTATGACTGTGGACACTTCTAAAGTGTGGATGGTGCTGAGTACTGATATTCAGAGCACACTGGTGCTCTGCAGGATGTGCCATTAAGGATGTTGCTCAAAGGGACAGTTGCTCATAGAAAGCAATAGGAAACTACCTCACTCTTCGTCTTCCCTTGTACGCCTTGTTAAGGTGCCAAGAGCAGTTTTGTGTGTCTGGGGGGACCTGTGGTGTTATTTGAGGAACTCGCCAACTCCAGGCTGATGATTTAACAGCCAGATATATTACTTAAAGTTATATAACGATTGAGTAATTTAGTGCGAAGTATAATTAGGTCTACTACGTACGTGGTGGAAAATAAGTTATGAAGCTTTTCATTTTTAACTAGTATGAATATGGACGTACCATAAAAGTTAACGAAAATAAAACCATTTTCTTTCCAATGATAGTGCTCTTAGTCGTGTTGAAATACCATGAAGTAGGCGTATCTGAAGTTGAGGAACGTTGGGCGTGGTAACCACCTGGATGGTTAGCCTAGATGCTGTTGGCTGGAGAAGAAGCGGAGGGGAACTGACCACCCTACCGCAAGTAAACTCCTGCTCGGGACGCCCGGATCAGTGGTCCGTTGACCTAACTGAAGTGCTCTGTCTGGCCCAGCGATGTCGAAATCTGGATACGGTGAGAACCTTAACGTATCCACATAGACGCACACGAGATGCTGCCAGCTGGTACAATTAATGTTATTCACATATATTCACAAACAAGCGAATGTACCCGTGCTTCGCTACGGTATTCTACATTGTATTCGAATATCGAAGTAAATAGTGCACATGCAGTAAATAAGATTGTTTTAAAATTGCATGTCTCTTAGCGTTATCCGAGAAAGAGCATGGGGAGGTCCCCGTACGTTGTTTCCAATGTAAAGTGTTTGTTACGGATTTGTGATATAACGGCAGGCTCACTTGCCTACTGCCATTCACAATCGAGTTGAGAAGTTTATATTATAACTGCAGGCCCCATTGCCTACTACGCGGACAGAATCGATTTGAGGAGTTTTCGTTAAAATGGCAGCCCCCTTTCCTACTTCCAGACAGATTACAGTTGAGGAGTTTCTATTATAATGGTAAGCAATTACCCTACTATCACTCGAAATTGAGTTGTGCAGTTATCATTATAATGCCAGGCCCATTTTCCTACTGCCAGCCAGCTTACTGCCAGTCACACCAAGTTGGTGAGTTTCCATCAAAATAGCAGGCCACTATGCCTAATGCCAGTCACATTTCAGATGAGGACATTTGTTTCTAATTGCGGGCACCCTTGCCTACTGCCAAACACAATCGGGTAGGGGAGTTTTAAACAAAACTGCATGCTCACTTGCCTTCTGCAAGTCAAATCGAGAAGGGAACTATTCATTACAATTGTAGGCGTTCCTTACTAATGACAGTTACACAGGAGTTGGAGAAGGAACCCTTTCCTACTGCCAGTCAAAGTCGGTGTGGGGAGTACTGATTACAATATCAGACCCACCCTTTCTCGATCGCTAAAAATCGACATCAGTGAATATATATAGATCGACATACGAAAGTATATGCGTGTTTACAATATTGAAGACCTTCATTTACACATAAACTGCTACTAAACGTACGTCATATCGACAAAGGATCATACCATAAGACACGCCGGATTTAGTGGCCTAAATGGCTGGTCCTATGATATGTCATCTATCCTTGGGTCAGATTGAGTTAGAAACGTGGAACAGGGTAAAGGTTTTGTAAGATTATCTCACATTACATTACTTTTCGGATAATTATGTGACAGCTACATACATAGCATTCGGCTCACATATGCCTACTGGGTGGGCCAAATTTCGTGAAGAGTATGATGATTCTGTATTTCATATAAGTAATTGAAAGTATGAATTATGCATGTGAAAATTCCAAATTGACTTAACATCGTTTAATAGAGAAAAATCAAACGTAAAAGGGATACAGATACGGCAAAAAGTCATAAGACCAAGGTTGTAGATCATACCAAATTGAACGGAGATTGTGCAATCCGTTATGTGATAGGAATTTCCGAAGGTCTGCACCATCATTAAAACTGCCTGCATATTTCGATATTCTTCGGGGATAAAAAATGAAAAATTTAATGATCTAGGATGTTTTCCGTTCGTTACAGGCTAAAACGTATAATTTTGTCAAATTTCAATTATCTTCTTTTTCTTCTGGCAGATTATGCCGCAATCTGGATTTTGGGCGAGGCGGGTAAAAATTAGGACTTTCTGGAAACTAAACCAAAAATTATGGAGATGGTCATTATTACCCCTTAAACGGAAAGCTGTACGAAAATTTCGCCAAAATAGTCAGTGTAGAGGCACACAGTCGTTACGATTTGATTTATATAGTTAAGGAATCTGCTCCATGTAAACCACCTTTTGGGCTATGTCCGCTGTACTTAACCTGCAAAACTGACAATTCATGATATCTCCCTTATTAATCCTCCTGACGAAAAAATGCACATGAAAAAAAAGGTTTAGAGGTGGAATTCCATCACGTTTGCTCGATTTCCAGTCAGGTTGGTCTTGTTCTGTATATATTGTGGAAGAGTAAAATCACCATTTGTGTTCCCTATTAACCGCCAGTCCATTCCGGAACATGAAATGTTATTTACGTTTAAAACCTACCTTTGGACAGGTGGATGCTAAATATAAATTTTGGTTCGAATGTCTTCAGTAGTTTTAAAGTTGTAAGGAATACGCTTTACACGCACCCGCTCGTGAGTCAAGTCCGATGGGACTTGTACAGAAAAACGGTCCGTTAATGATATCTCCCTTATTAATCCTCGTATCGAAATGATGCACATGAGAAAAAAGGTTTAGAAATTAATTTCTACCAAGGTAGGTAGATTTCCATTAAGTTTGGTTGTGTATATTTTGTGGAAGTGCAAAATCACTGTTTCGGTTTCGTATAAACCCCCAGTCAGTTCAGGGATTTAGAAACAATATTTGCCCTAAAACCTATCAAGGACAGGTGTATTCTAAATATGAGTCTTGGTGGAAATACATCCAGTAGTTTGTAGCACTCGCGTACATACGGCGTAATTAAGGAAGAAAATAATACAGTTAAGAAAGTTGAAAATAATAGAAAATGGGTTATAACTGAGGACAGCCGGGTAACGACAAATATGTAAATGCCAAGTGAATATATTGGAATATCAAATGCCTCTCAATAAATTATGCTAGTGCGAGTTATGGATATAATAAAGCGGTAACAGAGGACAAATTTAGGTCCAGTGATTCTTAGGTAAACAAATAATAAGAAGATGACTAATGGTGTTATTACTTAATCTATTCGAGGGCGGTTATAACATCCAACGATATTCCGCCAATATCCCGCAGATGGGCCGATTGACGCCTCTCTTGCCATCTACCCAAGGAACAACCACGAATTTAAAAGCATGATGAGGAAAATGGCAATACGTTACTTCCCTGCTGGCATGCAGTCAGAGACGTTGCCATGGTAACCTGTAGGTTCGTTGTCGGTCTGTCGGTCACTAAATGCAGAGCATGATACCAGCAGAAAATTGTAAATTTCTCCGTCATGTGAAGAGTAAGGTAAATTATGAACATAACGAAAGTTGTTTATAATGAAGAGACGTTTCACGTGCGGTAAACGCAGTTTACAGAAAATCAATAGTATAAGAGAAAATGGAGGAAAACCAGAACTGGTTTTCCTATAAACACCCCGTGAATTCATGATTTTAAAATGATATGCATATCGAAACCTTCCCCGGGATGAGTATACCCTAAATATGAAGTTTGGTTGAGATCTATCCAGCCGTTTCGACGTGATGGTCGAACAGACAAACAGACAGACAAACAGACAAACAAACAGACACGAAACGTAAAAACCACCGATTCGGTCTTGAGTTGACCTAAAACGGATAAATATCTGAAAAATTGGCAAAACAAAAGAAATTACAGACAGCGGACCCCCTACAATTTTATTTATATAGATTAACATACACATAAACTTAAACACAGTATCAAAAATCTTCACTTCGAGAATATCAACAAAGCCGCCATTATTAAAAACAACTGCCAACACTTCAAATGGAGGTTACAACTTTGAAACAGAGTTGAAAACAGATGACTGCGTATTTCAATATGGAGACTGCAAATATTGCATGTCAGCCCGGGATATATACTTGCTACAAAATAACTCTACTAAACAACAACTAACTTTTACCGTCAAGATCGTCCCCTTATATATGTGTGCCAGGACAGGCTTCTGGAAAGTTACATTACAAAATATATCTTCGTGAAAATTCTATAGTGTCTAATACGTGGGTTATAATGTATAGACTATTCTCAAGCGTTCTAGTGCCTATTACCATTCTGGAAGTTGCAGCGTTTTTCACAATTATGGACTACACTTTATATATACTGGTAAGAATAACTTATGATATTAACTCACAGGTAGGGGCTGCCTGGCCGAGGCGGTAAAGGCGTGCTCGGTTCGCCCGGAAGGGGGCGTGGGTTCGAATCCCCGTCAGGAAGTCGTAAAATTTAAGAAACGAGATTTCCACTTCCGGAGGTGCATATGGCCCTGAGGTTCACTCAGCCTATACCAAAAATGAGTGCCAGGTTAATTCCTGGGGGCAAAGGCGGCCGGGCGTAGAGATAACCACTCCACCCCATCAAGTGCCGAGATTAAGGATAATGGAAGCCTTTACCTTCCACCCCTCTAACGGCCTTCATGGCCTGTACGGAGATGACTTTGCTTTGCTTTGCTTTATTAATTTACAGGTATGTACATTAACTGAACTGATATAAATGTCTACATACAGTGCACGTTACATGACATAACCTCAAAACAACGTGATCATATCGTATGTACACATCATGTAATAATAACATACATACATACATTATCATTATAGACTGTTATGCCTTTCAGCGTTCAGTCTGCAATCCTCTGTGAATTTACTAAACGTCGCCACAATCCTCGATTTGCAACTAGTGTTGTGGCCTCATTTAGTTCTATACCTCTTATCTTTAAACCGAGTCTAACCATCGTCGTCTTGGTCTTCCTCTACTTCTCTTACCCTCCATAACAGGGTCCATTACTTTCCTAGGTAACCTATCCTCCTCCATTCGCCTCATATGACCCCACCACCGAAGCCGGCTTATGCGTACAGCTTCATCAATCGAGTTCATTCTTAAATTAGCCTTTATCTCCTCATTCCGAGTACCTTCCTGCCATTGTTCCCACCTGTTTGTACCAGCAATCGTTCTCGCTGCTTTCATGTCTGTTACTTCTAACTTATGAATAAGATATCCTGAGTCCACCCAGCTTTCGCTCCCGTAAAGCAAAGTTGGTCTGAAAACAGACCGATGTAAAGATAGTTTCGTCTTGGAGCTGACTTCCTTCTTACAGAATACTGTTCATCGCAACTGCGAGCTCACTGCATTAGCTTTACTACACCTTGATTCAATCTCACTTACTATATTACCATCCTGAGAGAACACACAACCTAAATACTTCAAATTATCGACATGTTCTAGCTTTGTATCACCAATCTGACACTCAGTTCTCTTGAATTTCTCACCTACTGACATCAATTTAGTCTTCGAAAGGCTAATTTTCATACCATACTCATTGCACCTCTTTTCAAATTCCAAGATATTAGACTGCAGGCTTTCGACACATTCTGCCATTAAGACCAAGTCGTCAGCATAGGCCAGACTGCTTACTACATTTCCACCTAACTGAATCCCTCCCTGCCATTTTATACCTTTCAGTAGATGATCCATGTAAACTACGAACAGCAAAGCTGAAAGATTGCAGCCTTGTCTAACCCCCGTAAGTACCCTGAACCAAGAACTCATTCTACCATCAATTCTCACTGAAGCCCAATTGTCAACATAAAAGCCTTTGATTGATTTTAATAATCTACCTTTTATTCCATAGTCCCCCAGTATAGTGAACATCTTTTCCCTCGGTACCCTGTCATATGCTTTCTCTAGATCTGCGAAACATAAACACAACTGCCTATTCCTCTCGTAGCATTTTTCAATTACCTGGCGCATACTGCAAATCTGATCCTGACAGCCTCTCTGTGGTCTGAAACCACACTGGTTTTTATCCAACTTCCTCTCAACGACTGTTCGCACCCTCCCTTCCAAGATGCCTGTGAATACTTTGCCTGGTATACCAATCAATGGGATAACTCGATAGTTGTTGCAATCCTTCCTGTTCCCTTGCTTATAGATAGGTGCAATTACTGCTTTTGTTCAATCAGAAGGTACCTTACCAACACTCCATGCTAATGTTACTACTCTATGAAGCCATTTCATCCCTGCCTTTCCACTATACTTCACAATTTCAGGTCTATTTTCATCTATTCCTGCTGCTTTATGACAATGGAGTTTAGTTACCATCCTTTCCACTTCCTCAAGCGTAATTTCACCAACATAATTTTCCTCCTCCGCATGAAGTTGGTAATAATAATAATAATAATAATAATAATAATAATAATAATAATAATAATAATAATAATAATAATAATAATAACAATAATAATAATAATTCAAGCTCGATATTTGCACTAGTTACCCTTGGGTAAGAGAACATTGTTTTCAAGTTATACCTGTTATCGCACTTGCGTCAACATTTAGAGCCGTTTTTGACTCGTTTCAGGAGGCCAATATTAGGTTCGAATGAGCTATAGAAATGTCGTACAAGTTCTATATTATTATTATATTAATAAATCTATCTATATATATAAAATAACTTGTCCTGACTGACTGACTGACTGACTGACTGATTCATCATCGCAGAGCCAAAACTACTGGACGTAAAGAAGTGAAATTTTGGGGATATATTCATATTAAGATGTAGGTGCTCGCTAAGAGAGGATTTTTGGATATTCCTTCGCTAAGGGGGTGAAAAGAGGGGTGAAATTTTAAAATGAGTGTGTCTATATCTCGAAAGTTTAAAAGTTTACAGATGTAAAAATTGGTATTTAGAATCTTCTTTAAAAATAAGGAAACAAGTATTTTTTTGTTTTCAGAAAATCCCAATAGGAGGGGTGAAAAGGGGTGAAAATGAGGAAAATGGGTTGAATGCCCTTAATCAGGATACCAGTACTTATATCTCAGAAACTGAAGATATTACAGACCTGAAAATTGGTACTTTTGATCTCTTTTTAAAATAAAGAAACACGTATTTTTTGGTTTTTGGAAAATCCAATTAATGGGAGGGTGAAAAGGGGGTGAATTTTTAAAATGAGTGAATCTATAACTCCAAACTTTTAAAGTTTGCAGATGTAAAAATTGGTATTTAGAATCTTCATTAAACATAAAGAAACAATTACTTTTTTGTTTTCGGAAAATCGCAATAGGAGGGGTGAAAAGGGGTGAAAAAGGGGTTGTATGCCTTTGATGAGGCTATTTATATTTCAGAAACTGAGGATATTACAGACCTGAAAATTGGTGTTTGGGATCTCCTTTAAAAATAAAGAAACACGTATTTTTTTGTTTTTGGAAAATACAGTTAATGGGGGGGTGAAAAGGGGGTGATTTTTTAAAATGAGTGTATCTATATCTCAAAACTGTTACAGTTTATAGACGTAAAAATTGGTATTTAGAATCTCCTTTAAAAATAAAGAAACACGTATTCTTTTGTTTTCGGAAAATCCCAATAGGAAGGGTGTAAAAGGGCGAATAATGGGTTGAATGCCTTTAATGAGGCTACTTATATTTCAGAACCTGAAGATATTACAGACCTGAAAATTGGTATTTGGGATCTACTTTAAATGTAAAGAAACACGTATTTTTTCGCTTTTGGAAAATCCAAATATTGAGGGGTGAAAAGGGGGGTGAATTTTTTAAAATGAATGTGTCTACATCTTAAAACTTTAAAATTTACAGATGTAAAAATTGGTAGTTAGAATCTCCTCTAAAAATAAAAGAACAAGTATTTTTTTGTTTCCTGTAAATCCCAATAGGAGGGGTGTAAAAGGGTGAAAAATGGGTTGAATGCCTTTAATGAGGATACATATATCTCAGAAACGGAAGATATCACAGAACTGAAAATTTGTATATGGGATCTCCTTTAAAAATAAAGAAACACGTATTTTTTTAGTTTTTGGAAAATCCTATTAATGGCGGTTAAACAGAAGTGACAAATTGGGGTGAATTTTTGAAAGATTATCTTGGAAACGTAAAATGTTACAGTCGTAAAAAGTGGGTGTTTGGAATCTCCTGTAAATGTAAAGAAACATAGGTGATTTGTTTTTGGAAACTCCATTTAACGGGAACCCAAAAAGGGTGAAATTTTAAAATGAGAATTTTTACAGTATATCTAAAAAAACTTAACATGTTACAGAAGTGAAAAATGGTATTTTTATCTCTATTAAACCTAAAGAAACGTGTATTTTTAATTTTCGGAAATACCACTTGGGTGGAGGGGGGGGGGGTGAAAGTGACTGAACATGGTGTTGAATTCTTTTAATTAGGCTACTGATATCTTAAAAATGAAGATGTTACAGACGTGAAATTTGATATTTGCAATCTGCTTTAAAAGTAAATAAACACGTATTCTCGGAAAATCCAATGAAGCGGGGGGAGGGGGTGAAAGAATTGAAAAATTAATTGACTTTAATTGTATGAGAATATATACATCTAATAAAAACTAAAGTTGTTACAGACGTGAAAATTCGTATTTGGATCTCCTTTAAAAACGAAGAAAAACGCGTTTTGGGGGGGAAACCATCTTGGGGGGCGGGAGTGTAAAGGAGTTGAATTCCTTTCATGAGGACACATAAATCAAAAAGTGAAGAAGTTAGAGTCGTGATAATTGGTATTTAGAAGATCCTTCACTATTAAAGAAACAAGTATTTTTTGCGGGAAAATTCACTAAAGGGGGAGGGGGAGTAGTTTGAAATGAAGTGACAAAAGTAAATTATATTTATGGGGATACTTATATCTCAAAACTGAAGGTAATAGACGTGAACATTGGTGTTTGGAATCTCCCTTAAACATAAAGAAACACGCGTTCTTTTAATTTGAGGGGGAGGGGGGGTTTGGCAGTAAAAACTAACGGCGGTGGGGTGTAAAAGGAGGTGAGACCAATTGATTTTACTGTTCTTAATGTACTTATAAGGATCCTCCGTTGCTCAGGCGGCAGCGCGCCGGCCTCTCACAGCTGGGGTTCCGTGGTTCAAATCCCGGTCACTCCATGTGACATTCGTGCTGGACAAAACGGAGGCGGGACAGGTTTTTCTCCGGATACTCCGGTTTTCCCTGTCATCATTCATCCCAGCAACACATAATAATAATAATAATAATAATAATAATAATAATAATAATAATAATAATAAGAACATTAATAATAATAATAATAATAATAATAATAATAATAATAATAATAATAATAATAATAATAATAATGTTCCGGACCGTCGTCAAATGTGCGGACCGCGCTGGAAACGGCTCCTGGACGGGTAATGACTTAGAATGCAGTCCGGCCGCGGGTTCAGTGCCGCCAAGGCACCCAATATGACACCACGCCGGATCTACTGAAGGATTTTATCCAGATTAAAAATGATTATAGGAGAATACGGTCTGGCAAAGATTTACGGACCCAACTGACCGGGAAGAATACCTGAGCCTAGCCCGGGAAGTACGAAATCGATTGCTGGAAAGGAAGATTGAAAAATGGGAGGAAACGTGGCGTAATCTAATAGAAAACGAGTCAGATCGGGAATATTGGTGGATTCTCGCTGAAAACGTGTAAGACCGCGAATTTCGGCGGATTATATATCGAAAACAATAAGCATTCAATTACAAATTTCAGTATAATACCGTAGCGAAGCACGGGTACCTTGCTAGTATATATATAAAGTAGCTTGTCCTGACTGACTGACTGACTGACTGACTGACTGATTCATCATCGCCGAGCCAAAACTACTGGACATAAAGAAATGAAATTTTGGGCATAGATTCATATTAAGATGTAGGTGCTCGCTAAGAGAGGATTTTTGGATATTCCGTCGCTAACGGGGTGAAAAGTGGGGTGAAATTTTAAAATGAGTGTGTCTATATCTCAAAACTTTAAAAGTTTACAGATGTGAAAATTGGTATTTAGAATCTTCTTTAAAAATAAGGAAAAACGTATTTTTTTGTTTTCAGACAATCCCAATAGGAGGGGTGAAAAAGGGGTTGAATGCCTTTAATCCGGATACGCTACTTATATTTCACAAACTGAAGATATTACAGACCTCAAAACTGGTACTTTTGATCGCTGTGAAAAATAAAGGAACACATATTTTTTTTGTTTTTGGAAAATCCAATTAATGCGAGGGTGAAAGGGGGGGTGAATTTTTAAAATGAGTGCATCTATATCTCAAAAGTTTTAAAGTTTAGAGATGTAAAAATTAGTAGAATCTTCATTAAAAATAAAGGAACACGTATTTTTTTGTTTTCGGAAAATCCCAATAGGAGGGGTGAAAAGGGGTGAAAAATGTGTTGAATGCCTTTAAAGAGAATACATATATCTCAGAAACTGAAGATATTACAGACCTCAAAATTGGTACTTTTGATCGCTTTCAAAAATAAAGAAACACATTTTTTTTTGTTTTTTGGAAAATCCAATTAATGCGAGGGTGAAAAGGGGGGTGAATTTTTAAAATGAGTGCATCTATATCTCAAAAGTTTTAAAGTTTAGAGATGTAAAAACTGGTGTTTAGAATCTTCATTAAAAATAAAGGAACACGTATTTTTTTTTGTTTTCGGAAAATCCCAATAGGAGGGGTGAAAAGGGGTGAAAAATGGGTTCGGATGCCTTTAAAGAGAATACTTATATCTTAGAAACTGAATATATTACAGACCTGAAAATTGGTATTTGGGATCTACTTTAAAAATAAAGAAACAGGTATTTTTTCGTTTTGGGAAAATCCAAATAATGGGGGGTGAAAAGGGGGGTGAAATTTTAAAATGACTTTGTCTACATCTTAAAACTTTAAACGTTCACTGATGTAAAAATTGGTGTTTAGAATCTCCCTTAAAAATAAAGGAACACGTATTTCTTCGTTTTCTCTAAATCCCAATAGGAGGGGTGTAAAAGGGTGAATAATGGGTTGAATGCCTTTAATGAGGATACATATATCCCAGAAACTGAAGATATTACAGAACTGATAATTTGTAAATGGGATCTCCTTTAAAAATATAGAAACACGTATATTTTTGCTTTTGGAAAATTCAATTAATGGCGGTTAAACAGGAGTGGCAAATTGGGGTGAATTTTTTGAAAGACTATATTTACAGTATATCTGAGAAGCGTAAAATGTTACAGACGTAAAAAGTGGGTATTTGGAATCTCCTGTAAGTGTAAAGAAACATAGGTGATTTGTCTTTGGAAACTCCACTTAAGGGGAACTAAAATGGGGTGAAATTTTAAAATGACAATTTCTACAGTATATCTAAAAAAACTTAACATGTACAGAAGTGAAAAATGGTCATTTTTTTATCCTATTAAAAATAAAGAAAGGTGATTTTTTTAGTTTTCGGAAATACAACTTGGGTAGTGGGGGGTGGGGGGTTAAAAGTGACTGAAAATGGTGTTGAATTCTTTTAATTAGGCTACTGATATCTCAAAAATGAAGATGTTACACACGTGAAATTTTATTTTTGGAATCTGCTTTAAAAGTAGACAAACACGTATTCTCGGAAAATCCAATGAAGGGGATTTGGAGTGTTAAAGGATAGAAAAAATTAATTGACTTAATTGTATGAGAATACATACATCTAATAAAAACTAAAGTTGTTACAGACGTGAAAATTGGTATTTTGATCTCCTTTAAAAACAAAGAAAAGCGCGTTTTGGGGGAGAAACAATCTTGGAGTGGTGGGGGGGATTGAAAAGGAGTTGAATTCCTTTCATGAGGACACATAAATCAAAAACTGAAGAGGTTAGAGTGGTGATAATTGGTATTTAGAAGATCCTTTACTATTAAAGGAACAAGTATTTTTTGCTTTAATATCACTTTGTGAGGGAGGGGGGGGGGGGGTGGAAGGAAGTTAAATACGTGAATTATTTTTAGGGGGATGCTTATATCTCAAAACTGAAGGTAATAAACGTGAACATTGGTACTTGGAATCTCCTTTAAACATACAGAAACACGCCTTCTTTTAATTTTTTGGAGGGTGGGGGTAAATAAACTTAACGGCGGTGGGGTGTAAAATGAGGTGAGACCAATTGATTTTACTGTTCGTAATGTCCTCATAAGGAGCCTCCGTTGCTCAGGCGGCAGCGCGCCGGCCTCTCACAGCTGGGTTCCGTGTTTCAAATCCCGGTCACTCCATGTGACATTCGTGCTGGACAAAATGGAGGCGGGACAGGTTTTTCTCCGGATACTCCGGCTTTCCCTGTCGTCATTCATTCCAGCAACACTGTCCAATATTTCATTTGATTTGTCACTCATCGATCATTGCCCCAGAGGGGAGCTTCGGCAGCCGGCACAATTCCTATTGTCGCCGCTAGATGGGGCTTTATTCATTCCATCACTGATCCTGTCGAATAATAGGAAACAGGCTGTAGACTTTCGATGTACTTATTCTGATCATAAACCGATCATTTTTAATCTTTCCTGGGTTCTTTTCCAACAGCCATATTTTCCTTCGGAGAACGTTCTTAGATTAGAGTAGATTCTCCTGGCATATAAATAAAAATTTAAACACATTTGAAATAAACGATAGGAATGAGATTGGCCGTCAAATTGTTCACCTCTATAATAAGGTCAATAATACACGGAGGTATGTCATTTGTATCGCCAGAAATTCCGCACACTTGCCTACGCGCAACAATGGTGCTGGTCACATTGTTAGCAATGACAATGGCAGCAGATGTATTTTACCGCCAAGTAGCGGTCTTGCATATTGCTGTGGGGTCCAGTACATCAATAATAGTAATAGTAATAGTAATAGTAATAGTAATAGTAATAGTAATAGTAATAGTAATAGTAATAGTAATAGTAATAGTAATAGTAATAATAATAATAATAATAATAATAATAATAATAATAATAATAATAATAATAATGACCGTCGTCAACATGTGCGGACCGTGCTGGAAACAGGTCCTGGACGGGTAATGACTACGATTGCAGTCCGGCCGCCGGTTTAGTACCGCCAAGGCACCTAAGAGGACACCACGCCGGATCTCCTCAAGGATTTGATCCACATTAAAAATGCTTATAGGAAAGCATGGCTAAGATTTAGGAACCCAACTGACCGGGTGGAATACCTGGACCTAGCCCGGGAAATACGAAATTGTTTGCTGGAAAGAAAGATTGAAAAATGGGAGGAACGTTGCCGTAATCTCTCAGTAAACGAGTCAGATCACGAATATCGGCGGGTTGTATATAAAACGATAAGCATTCAAATATAAATTTCAGTATATTACCGTAGCGAAGCACGGGTATCTTGCTAGTCTATATATATAAAGTAGCTTGTCCTGACTGACTGACTGACTGACTGACTGACTGACTGATTCATCATCGCCGAGCCAAAACTACTGGGCATAAAGAAATGAAATTTTGGGGATATATTCATATTAAGATGTAGGTGCTCGCTAAGAGAGGATTTTTGGATATTCCGTCGCTAAGGGGGTGAAAAGGGGGGTGAAATTTTAAAATGAGTGTGTCTATATCTCAAAACTTTAAAAGTTTACAGATGTGAAAATTGTTATTTAGAATCTTCCTTAAAAATAAGGAAACACGTATTTTTTGGTTTTCAGAAAATCCCAATAGGAGGGGTGAAAAAGCGTGAAAAAGTGGTTGAATGCCTTTAATCAGGATACCGGTACTTATATCTCAGAAACTGAAGATATTACAGACCTCAAAATTGGTACTTTTGATCTCTTTAAAAAATAAAGAAACACGTATTTTTTTGTTCTTGGAAAATCCAATTAATGGGAGGGTGAAAAGGGGGTGAATTTTTAAAATGAGTGAATCAAAATCTCCAAACTTTTAAAGTTTGCACATGTAAAAATTGGTATTCAGAATCTTCATTAAAAATAAAGAAACACGTATTTTTTTGTTTTCGGAAAATCGCAATAGGAGGAGTGAAAAGGGGTGGCAAAATGGTTGAATGCCTTTAATGAGGCTACTTATATCTCAGAAACTGAAGATATTACAGACCTGAAAATCGGTTTCTGAGATCTCCTTTAAAAAGAAAGAAACACGTATTTTTTGGTTTCTGGAAAATCCAATTAAGCGAGGAGGTGAAAAGGGGGTAATATTTTAAAATGAGTGTATCTATATCTCAAAACTTTTAAAGGTTATAGATGTGAAAATTGGTATTTAGAATCACCTTTAAAAATAAAGAAACGCGTACATTTTGTTTTCGGAAAATCCTAATAGGAAGGGTGGAAAAGGTTGAAGAAAGGGTCGAATGCCTTTAATGAGGCTACTTATATTTCAGAACCTGAAGATATTACAGACCTGAAAATTGATGTTTGGGATCTCCTTTAAAAAAGAAACACGTACATTTTTTTTTGGAATATCCAATTAATGGGGGGGGGGGGTGAAAAGGGGGTGATGTTTTAAAATGTGTGTATCTATATCTCAAAACTTTTAAAGTTTATAGATGTAAAAATTGGTATTTAGAATCTCCTTTAAAAATAAAGAAACACGTAAATTTTGTTTTCGGAAAATCCCAATAGGAAGGGTGTAAAAGGGTGAATAATGGGTTGAATGCCTTTAACGAGGCTACTTATATTTCAGAACCTGAAGATATTACAGACCTGAAAATTGGTATTTGGGATCTACTTTAAAAGTAAAGAAACACGTATTTTTCGTTTTTGGAAAATCCAAGTATTGGGGGGTGAAGGGGGGTGAATGTTTTAAAATGAGTGTGTCTACATCTTGACACTTTAAAATTTACAGATGTAAAAATTGGTAGTTAGAATCTCCTCTAAAAATAAAGGAACACGTATTTTTTTGTTTCCTGTAAATCCCAATAGGGTGAAAATGGGTTGAATGCCTTTAATGAGGATACATATATGTCAGAAACGAAACATATTACAGAACTGAAAATTTGTATATGGGACCTCCTTCAAAAATAAAAAAACACGTATTTTTTAGTTTTTGGAAAATCCAATTAATGGCGGTTAAACAGGAGTGACAAATTGGGGTGAATTTTTTGAAAGACTATATCTACAGAATATCTTGGAAACGTAAAATGTTACAGACGTAAAAAGTGGGTGTTTGGAATCTCCTGTAAATGTAAAGAAACATAGGTGATTTGGTTTTGGAAACTCCACTTAAGAGGAACTCAAAAGGGGTGAAATTTAAAAATGGGAATTTCTACAGTATATTTAAAAAACTTAACATGTTACAGAAGTGAAAAAGGTATTTTTTATCTCTAATAAACATAAAGAAACGTGTATTTTTAGTTTTCTGAAATATCACTTGGGAGGAGGGGGGGTAAAAGTGACTGGAAATGGTGTTGAATTCTTTTAATTCGGCTACTGATATATCAAAAATGAAGATGTTACAGACGTGAAATTTGATATTTTCAATCTGCTTTAAAAGTAAGGAAACACGTATTCTCTTAAAATCCAATGAAGCGGGGGGGGGGGGGGGGGGGTGAAAGAATTGGAAAATTAATTGGCTTAATTGTATGAGAATACATACATCTAATAAAAACTAAAGGAACACGTATTTTTTTGTTTCATGTAAATCCCAATAGGAGGGGTGTAAAAGGGTAAAAAATGGGTTGAATGCCTTTAATGAGGATACATATATATCAGAAACGAAAGATATTACAGAACTGAAATTTCGTATTTGGATCTCCTTTAAAAACAAAGAAAAACGCGTTTTGGGCGGGAAACAATCTTGGAGGGCGGGAGTGTAAATGAGTTGAATTCCTTTCATGAGGACACATAAATCAAAAACTGAAGAAGTTAGAGTCATGATAATGGGTATTTAGAAGATCATTTACTATTAAAGAAACAAGTATTTTTTTGCGGGAAAGTTCACTTAGTGGGGGGGGGGGGGTTTGTAGTGTGAAATGAAGTGAAAAAAGTAAATTACTTTTATGGGGATACTTATATCTCAAAACTGAAGGTAATAGACGTGAACATTGGTGTTTGGAATCCCCCTTAAACATAAAGAAACAAGCCTTCTTTTAATTTTTTTTGGGAGGGGGTTGGCGGTAAATAAACTTAACGATGGTGGGGTGTAGAAGGAGGTGAGATCAATTGATTTTACTCTTATTAATGTTCTTATAAGGATCCTCCGTTGCTCAGGCGGCACCGTGCCGGCCTCTCACAGCTGGGTTCCGTGGTTCAAATCCCGGTCACTCCATGTGACATTCGTGCTGGACAAAACGGAGGCGGGACAGGTTTTCTCCGGATACTCCGGTTTTCCCTGTCATCAGCCATTCGAGCAACACATAATAATAATAATAATAATAATAATAATAATAATAATAATAATAATAATAATAATAATAATAATAATAATAATAATAATAATAATAATAATAATAATAATAATAATGTTCCGGACCGTCGTCAAATGTGCGGACCGCGCTGGTAACGGCTCCTGGACGGGTAATGACTATGAATGCAGTCCGGCCGCGAGTTCAGTGCAGCCAAGGCACCCAATATGACACCCCTCCGGATCTCCTGAAGGATTTTATCCATATTAAAAATGATTAAAGGAAAAGATGGCAATGATTTACGGACCCAACTGACCAGGAGGAATACCTGAGCCTAGCCCGGGAAGTACGAAATCGATTGCTGGAAAGGAAGATTGAAAAATGGGAGGAAACGTGCCGTAAAATAATAGAAAACGAGTCAGATCGGGAATTTTGGTGGATTCTCGCAGAAAACGAGTCAGATCGCGAATTTCGGCGGATTATATATCTAAAACAATAAGCATTCAATTATAAATTTCAGTATAATACCGTAGCGAAGCACGGGTATCTTGCTAGTATAATAATATGAAGAATGTTATTCCTTCTTACAGAATACTGTTGCTCGCAACTGCGAGCTCACTGCATTATATTTACGACACCTTGATTCAATCTCACTTACCATATTACCATCCTGGGAGAACACACAACCTAAATACTTGAAATTATCGACCTGTTCTAGCTTTGTATCACCAATCTGACATTCAATTCTGTTGAATTTCTTACCTACTGATATCAATTTAGTCTACGTTTATGATTTACAGAGACGTCGAGATTGTGGAATTTAATCTTACAAAATTTATTTTATGGTCTTTATGGTCTGACACCATGGTTAGCTGGTTCGAGTCCCGTTGGTGGAAAAATCTTCACCATCTGAATTTTGGCCGGCAGGGTGGAAGATATAGTGGTATACAAGTTCTAACCACTAACCTGCGTGCCAATTCCACACCTTTCCGCAGTGTTAATATGGAGTGAGGGCAAATGACGCTGTTGGTGGTGACTCGTCCGTCGGATAGGGAACAGACTCTTTAGTGTAGGGGTAGGCAACGCGCAGACTCCGGGTTTCACCTTCTTTCTACATCCTCCTCATCCTCAACATCATCGTCATCCTCAACATCATCGTCATCCTCAACATCATCGTCATCATCATCATCATCATCATCATATTATTATTATTATTATTATTATTATTATTATTATTATTATTATTATTATTATTATTATTATTATTTTTATTATTATTATCATCGCATTTGGGCCCGCGTGGTCCTGAGTTCGATTTCCGGCCGGGTTTTGAGATTTTAATATAACGTTTAATTCCTAGGATCGAGTACGCCCTACTGGGTGTTCGTGTTGTCATTAATATTCCACAACAACGCACAGCTTCATACACAGGGAAGGCACCGCCAACCGGTCTTACAAGTTCTGCAACAGGTTCTCAATACCCCCACGAAATAATAATAATAATAATAATAATAATAATAATAATAATAATAATAATAATAATAATAATAATAATAATAATAATAATAATAATAAGACCTTTTCAGAACAAGCATAATGACTTTTGGGACTCTCTGGGGTGTGAAGTGGACAACTGGTGCATAGTGGACGGATATAGCCCGTGCTCAACACAGCGAGCTAATGAAATTCTACTGGGTCAACCGAAAATGGAGTAAACGCCAGAACGTAGGCCCATAATGAAACATATCGTGGCCCCTAGTTGATCGATTTTCAAGTACTAAATAATAATACTAATAATACTAATAATAATAATAATAATAATAATAATAATAATAATAATAATAATAATAATAATAATAATAATAATAATAATAATAATAATAATAATAATAATAATAATAATTGTTCCGGGGTATCTGTGGAACGCAGAGAGGTAAAAGAAGGTGCGGGCTTGAATGGGTCTAACTACTACATCAAGAATTGAAATAAAACTTTAACAAAGGTTATATTTCTTTTAGAACTTCAAACTTAACAATTTTTCATAACAATGAAACGTCAGGTAAAAAAGCAATCTTGAAACACGACTAGGAAAATGCAAGATTAGTGATTTTTACAGATTATGGGCTTCAAGCCCCTAGTTTTACAATGTCAGAGATACCGAATCCAGTTTACAAAAACTTTAATTCAAGCTAAGGAATCATTTATTCAACGGCAGAAATCCCTTAATCCAAGAGCATTTGCTCCCTATATACAATATCAAGCCTCCCAGATGCACTCTTTACTATTCCAAAAATCTTGAAAAGAGCTAACAGGCTCTCAGTTTCTTACAGCCCGCTCAAGGCAATATTACCTCAAAATATTACACTCCCTGAATTACAAATAGCAATAGTTTAATACAGGGGCATCTAGTACACAACCTACAGGATCTTTACGAAAAAGAACAGGTTAAATAAACGGCCCGAACACAAACTGAATGGAGGCGTACACTGCGCTCCCCGATAACGAAATATTAAAACCTATAGGATTCTCGGCCGATGAAGCAGGGGCTATTCCCAAACTACTGAGGTGGCTTGCATGGACATTACTTTAACACATTACAGGTGAACACAGTTACAAAACGTAGTCACCTCAAATCAAGATGAAGGGGAGCTCGAGAGGGTAACTCACTCTCTATCCCCGATTTACAGTTAAAGATTTTATGAAGTGCTTTACATTAGCCGAAAGAAAAGTTACATTTTAGGAAAGTATTGTTACATAGTTAAAGATTCGGACCTTCCCCTCGAATAAAATTGCGGAGGTAGCAAGAAAGAATGATTTTATGTGGCCATTACCTTATAGATGTTCTGCTGACCGAAGAAAGAGGCAGCCCCGCCTCAAGCCTTAACATTCACACTAATGAAGACGGCGATCAATTGACAAGGAAACGTGAAAAGCCACAGTTTATATACCCTCAGGGAAGGTTCAAAATCATTCAAAACTCATCAGGACACACCCTCTTAATGTGTATTGGCAGATTAAAAGTGAACAAGAAATGCGGGATTGGTGGAAAATTAATTACCAAAATTTCTGATTGGTCCGATTCAGAACAGGCGGAAAGAAAAGGAAGTGTTGCCAATCCAAAAATAAATGAACATAGATTCAGTTATGGACAACCTAGAAATACAAAACTTCTTTAAATTATAAATTCCTTCACCTTGCACCAGAGTGCATGATCATAGTTTTTAGTAGTGTCATATGTAGAAAAATATCCAAATTTCTTGATGTATAGCAAAACAAAACAAGGAGAAATTCAGTCAGTTTAGGAAACTACATCGTAACAAAATTACTTAATATTTCAGTGGTGACATTTTCTGTTTAAAGTTCCAAGTTCGTATAGTATCAGTTTCAAATTTTGATCGATAGAGGAGTTTATAACGGTGGTTATTTTGCATGAACGGAGTAGAGGTGTACCTCCCGGTAAAATAATAATAATAATAATAATAATAATAATAATAATAATAATAATAATAATAATAATACCTGCCCAGTGTATGGGACGCAGAGCTGACTGCGACCAGGCGGGTCCACAGGTGGCGGATAGTGGGCATCCCTCCAGATATGGAGGGCAGCTGCGATATAAGCAGGGAAACCTGACAAATAAGCAGTCCCGGACCAACAGCGGCATTGCCACCAGGATGTGGTGGGACTATGGAGGGCACCATAGTCTCTAAAAAATGCCACATATATCCAGTGACGGCAATGTGACAAGGCGAGTGAGTGCCGCCTAAAAAGCACTCTGCCATTCCCGTAGCGTCTGTTCCCCATGTTAGGGGCGGCCTGGAAAACTTCTTGGTGCAGCGAACCAAGTCGTAGCAGATGGAAATGCAAATTTCTAGAAGCACAAGCTCTAAACAAGTATCAGTCATGAAAGGTGCAATGAGTAACTCATATCCTCGTGGTGGCGAAGCTACCGAAGCTGGGCATTCGGATCCGGGGGTCCAGCAGCATTGCGCAAGTCAAGACCAGTCGGAGGGTCTTAGAATCCCAAAGACAAATCACAAATGTACACACAGAACGTTCATAGGGACACTGAATGTAAACTCGATGTTGAAAATAGGGAAACAAATGGAACTGACTAAAATGATGGATGAACAAGAGATGAAAATATTAGCTATACAAGAAACAAGATACCAAGACGAAAATACGGTACAAACACACAACTACAGGATTTATAAAGGTAAACCAGCAGAGAAAATACAAAACACTAAAGGTCTCTGGATGTTTGGAACAGCATTTGTAGTACACAATTCAATGGCAGACAAGATAACGGAATTCAAATCCACCTCACCAAGGATGTCAACACTAACTTTCAAAAACAAGAACAAGAAATACACAATACTAAATGCACATGCACCAATAAATAAGGACAACCAACAAAATCCACAGAAAGTAGAAAAAGTTTGGGAAGGTCTGGAAGAAATTCTAGGAAATACTCCAGAGAAAAATGTTGTAATTCTGCTAGGAGACTTCAATGCACAAATTGGAAGGAATGAACCATCAAGAACCACAGGAAAATTCACGGCTCACAGCAAGACAAACATGAATGGTAAGAGGTTGATAGAGTTGTGTGAAAAATTCAATTTGAACATCATGACCACCAAGTTCCAGAAGAAGCCAAAGAAACAAACAACATGGATATCACCTAACAAGTTATTGGGCGAATTTCAGATTGACCATGTTGCAATCAGTTATGAAAACTCCAGAGAAATTCAAGATGTACATGTAGCTAGAGGAGCAAACTTCGACTCTGACCACTATCTGACAAAAATTAAGATGAAATTAACACCAGAAAGGAGAAAAAGTAGTGGTACAAAAATTACAAGATACAGAATAGAAGATATGAAGTTCAATCAGCAGACTGTGAATGAATACCAGAACAGGATAAATAAGATTCAAAGTCACAGTTGGACTGAGATGGCAACATCAATACAACAAGCAGCGGAACAAACAATCCTACGAAGTAAAAAGAAGAAACATCCGTGGTGGAATGAAGTTTGCGAAGAAGCACTACAAAGAAGGGCTCAGACATGGAAGAAATGGAACTCAACTAAGAAACCAGAAGACTGGGAGTCATTCAAAGCACAAAGGAAAACAACAGCTAAAACCATAAGAGGTGAACGAAAACATTATGACACACAGCAACTAAAGAAACTAGAAGAAGATTTCGTGAAAAACAATACACGTAATTTCTACCAGACATTCAGGAGGAACTTAACAAGATACAAACCGCCAACCCTATGCTTCAAAGATGACGAAGGAAATCTAATCACTGGAAATGAACAGAATTGCCAACACCTTGCAAATTATTTCCAGAAACTACTGAACTGTAAAAAACCTGAGGAAACTCTAATATTTGAGAAACCCAAGAACCAGACACCGGACTCAGAACCACCTAATAAAGAAGAAATCAGGGGAATAATAACAGGACTGAAGAACAATAAGACGTCAGGTGAAGATTCAATAGTTGCAGAGTTATTGAAATATGCCGGAGAACACTTAGTGACTCAGCTAGAAGCACTGTTTGAGGAGATTTGGCAAACGGAGAGCATCCCAAAGGAATGGAAGACATCATTAATACACCCGCTGCACAAAAAAGGAGACAGAACAAACGTTAACAATTACAGAGGAATATCATTGCCACCAGTTGCCTCTAAAATTCTTTCCAAGGCACTACAAAACAGGACTGAAGGGTTAATAGAAAAAGAACTTGGTGAATACCAGGCAGGATTCCGGAAAGGGAGATCATGCAGCGAGCAAATTTTCAACCTAATCTCCATAATACAACTACGTGCACTCACAGCCAAAAATCTAGTGATTATATTTGTGGATTTTAAGAAAGCCTATGATTCAGTCGACAGAGCAACCTTGATAAGCACGTTAGAAGAGTTTGGGATAGATAAAAAAACTAGAAATTTAATCAAAGAAACCATCACTGACACTACATCACAGGTTAAGTTTATGGGTATGTTGTCAAAACCATTCAAGATCGAAACAGGTGTCTGACAAGGGGACGGGATGTCACCACTTCTGTTTAATGTTATACTTGAAAAAGTGGTCAGAGAGTGGAGGAAGAGACTGATGGAATTAGGGGTGAAAAATGGAATATCACTGGGAAGATCTGGAGTCAAAATTGACTGTCTAGCATTCGCAGATGATATGGCAATACTGGCAGAAGACACTGAAACAGCCAAGGTACAAATTGAAACACTTCAAGAGACTGCTGTAAAGACGGGACTTCAGATATCCTTCGAAAAGACGGAACTAATGATTCAGGACAAAAAGGATCCGACACAAAATATTGTCACCAAATATGGAACAATTAAAAGAGTACAGAAGTTTAAATATCTAGGGGAATGGATAACCCCAACAGGACTACCAGGAATAGCATTACAGGAAAGGGCAAGAAAGATGGAAGCAGCATACCAGTTATGTCGAAATATCTACAATAAAAAATCAGTTTCATTCACTGCAAAAATCAGACATTACAACACTGTCATCAAACCAGAAAGTCTATATGCGATCGAATGTATTCCACTGAACAGGAAGGGCTTACTAGAAAACATTGAAAAGACAGAAAGGAAGATCTTGAGGAAGATACTAGGGCCCAGGAAAGTGGGTCAAGAATTTAGACTGCGACCAAATGAGGAACTATACAAAAGGACCGAAAAAATCACAACATCCTTCAAGAAGAGAAGACTCTGCTTCTACGGACACATTAAAAGAATGCCACCAGAGAGAACAGCCAAGCGAATTCTGGAATACATGGAGAACAGGAAGACACAAACTAGCTGGCTTAAAGGGGTCAAGGAGGATATGGAGGAAAATAATATATCACAGCAGGCAGTATACAACAGACAGGAATACAGAAAAATCATCAACAAAATTAAGGGATTCAAAGATCAAAGTAGCAAAAAACGGACCGGCAACAACTGGTCACGAGAACGTAAAGAAGCCCACTCCGAAAGGATGAAGAAGTACTGGGCCAATCGAAAGAGGAAGAACCGTAAATGAATGATGCTTAACGTGGTCCATAGTAGACCTATTCGAAAACAAGAATAATAATAATAATAATAATAATAATAATAATAATTATTATTATTATTATTATAATTATAATAATAAGTGGGGATTTACCGGTTACCTCCATCGGGCGCGTCCCATTGGAATTGGGGAAGCTCGCTGGCTCTGCCGCCAGCAGAGTCAGAGGGTAGTAGGGAAATAAAATACCACCGTGAAAAAAAACTGGTCCCTTGCCAGGGTTACGGCGAAGACTGGTAAATGACCAGAAGCCAGAAAACATCTTGAGGCAACCTCTAGGGCTAACAACCCTAGTTGTAAAAGGATGGGTACCCGTCCAAAGCAAAGTCAAGTCAAAAAGCATGATGGCACAACATTTCAAGAAACATACCCCAGGGGGTAAATCTTCGGATAAATCCCTCGTCGTGAACGCCACGGCGCACGAGTCTCGTTCGGATTCTGGGGGAGACTCGACATCATGCAAGAGACGAGTCGGAGCTTCTCGGTGTACCCCGAAGAGTCAAAAACTCAGGCCAAAATCTAAAACCTTTCTAGCAACGTTCAACATAAATTCACTTACACAAACTGGCAAGCTGAAAACCCTCAGCAAAGCTCTTCACGAAAATCAGATATCCATAATGGCCCTACAGGAAACAAGGTACCCAGATGAAGAGATTTTTGAATCCGAAGGCTACCGATTTTTCAAGAGCAAAGCGCAAAGAGGAATCCTCAATGGAGCTGTGATGCTTGGAAACGCGTTTGCTGTTAGAACCAAGATCCTTAAATCGGTTGCAAATTTCGAACCTGTGAATGACAGATTGTCTATACTCACAATTAAATGCGCGAACAAAACCTACGCCCTAGTTAACGCACATGCTCCTACAAACGATAAGAACAAGTCTGATCCAGACGAAGTTGATAATTTCTGGGACCTACTGGATGAAAAATTAAACAAAATCCCCAAACACCATGTCAAGCTTCTTTTGGGTGACTTCAATGCCCAACTAGGTCGTGAACAGAAGTACAAGAACGTTACAGGAAATTACACTGCTCACAAAAGAACCAATCCCAACGGCAAAAGACTGGTGTCCATTTGCGAAAATCATCACCTGCAGGTCATGTCGACCCACTTTCGCCATCTACCCAGAAAGCAAATGACTTGGCGTTCTCCCGTCCAAGCTCTCGGAGACTTCCAAATTGATCATGTTGGAATCTCCAGGAGAAACAGCCCTGAGATTATGAATGTCAAGGTAATGAAAGGCATCAATGTGGCCTCAGATCATTATATGTCTCTTATCAAATTCAAACCAATTCCCGCAAACACAAGGAAGACAACCAAACAGATCACACGCTTCGACAATGATAAACTTCGGCAAAGGGTCGAGGAGTTCCAGGAGAAGGCTAGACCAAATGACTGTGACTTTAACAACGCCAAAAGTCTCCTTGTTGAGGCCGCCAAAGACGTTGCAGAAATCAAGAGAAGCAAAAAGCATGCCTGGTGGAATAGTACCTGCGAATCAGTCCTCCAAGGAAGACTCAATGCGTGGAAACAGTACTACTCTACGAAATCAGAAAATGATTGGGAAACCTACAAAACCCAACGTGCCCAAGCAGCTAGGGTGTTCAGAACTGAGAAACGTAAATACGAAAAATCTCTCATTGAAAAGATAGAACAAAACTTTAGGAAGAATGAAAGCAGAGAGTACTACAGAGCCTTCAAACGCAAACTCACTGGCTATAAACCACCATCTCTATGCTTTGAGCGAAGGGACGGCACACTCGCGACGTCAAATGAAGGAAATTGCAGCATTCTGGCAGATTACTTCAAGAATTTACTTAATTGCTCTAAACCGCAAAGCGCCATTGAGACCAAGGAACCCTTATTCAGGTTCCCAGATTCCAGACCACCCGACAGTGATGAAATCAAGCGCCACATTGCCCGTCTCAAAAATAACAAAGCGCCGGGGGAAGACTCAGTAGTAGCAGAACTATGGAAATATGCCCCAGAGGAATCACTTGATATCTTGCAAAAGCAAATAAAAGAAATTTGGAACAAGGAGACCCTACCGAAGATTGGAAAATAGCTTTGATCCATCCATTACACAAAAAAGGCAGCATGAAGAACATCAACAACTACAGAGAAATATCTTTGCTACCCGTGACTTACAAAATTATATCACTTGCCATCCTGAAGCGTTTGGAAGCACAAGTCGAACATCAAATAGGTGAATACCAAGGAGGGTTCAGAAAAGGTTGCTCAACAGCTGAACAGATCCAAAATCTCAAAACGATCATCAGATATTGTACACTAAGGTCCAAGCAGCATGTGTCTGTCTTTGTGGACTTTAAGAAAGCGTACGACTCCATTGACCGGGAAGTCCTGCTAAACATCTTAAATGAATTTGGAGTTGATTTGAAACTGCTGGCATTAATTAGAGCCACCCTGACCGATACAAAATCCAAGGTGAAGTTCCACGGATGTCTCTCGCATTCCTTTGACATCAAAACAGGAGTCCGACAGGGTGATGGGGTATCCCCGATACTCTTCAACTGTGTTCTTGAAAAGACCATCAGAACCTGGCGGGTGAGATTACAGGAAACCAACTGCAGTCCATTGAGAATAGGAACCAAATCCAAGGGGATCGCAACAGACTGCTTAGCATTTGCCGATGATATTGCTGTTCTCTCAAACGACATAGAAACCGCTAGAGCTCAAGTTGAAATTTTAAAGGAAATTGCCGAACAAACTGGTTTGCAGATATCGTTTGAGAAAACAGAAGTAATGACTAACATCAAAGAGGCTCCACCAAAACTCCATACAAAATACGGGGACATCACCCGAGTAGACAAATTCAAATACCTGGGTGAGATCATCATGAAAAATGGACTGGACAAAGAAGCACTTCAGGAGCGAGTACACAAACTGGAAATAGCCTACCAAACATCCCGCACAATCTACAACAAAAAATGCCTTTCCCAAAACACCAAGATACGTCACTATGAAACAGTTCTGAAGCCAGTAGTTCTATATGCAGCCTAAACCCTATCTCTAAATGCCAACAAAGGACTCCTTGAAGAACTGGAGAAAAGAGAACGCAAAATTGTGAGAGGAATCTGGGATCAAAGTACAGAAATGGAATCCATCAAAAGAGATCCAACAAGGAAGTCTACAGCAAAATAGAGAAGATTACCGACACAATCAGAAAACGACGGGCAAGATTTTACGGTCATCTGAAAAGAATGGACGGAAGAAAGTTAACTAAAGTAATCTTTCACTTTTTTGATTCAAACCCCAAAACCACAATTCCCTGGTTTAGAAATACCAAAGAAGACCTGCAAATGCTACATATCTCAGCTGAAGACGCCCTTAACAGAGATCTCTTCCGCAAGAAAATATTGACGAACGGGCTAAACCGAGATGAGCAACCGAAGAGAAGACACGGTGCCCCTTGGACAGAGGAACGTAAGCAGGCCCACTCACAAAGAATGAGGGAAATTTGGGATGTAAAGAAGGCCAAGTTCAGTGTCAATTGCAACAAGACTTAACGTGGTCCTTGATGGCCCCAGCGAATTGTATAATAATAATAATAATAATAATAATAATAATAATAATAATAATAATAATAATAATAATAATAATAATAATAATAATAATAATAATAATAATAATAATAATAATAATAATCTGATCCCCTCGGACTCAAAGGAAAATAATTTCATCATAAGTGTCTCTGTGCTAGCCCATCCCCCCCCCCCCCAACTCCCTCCAATTAACTGCAACTGGAGAAGAGGGATTGACTATTCGCCCAAGCCTCCACGTCCTTTAGATCGATCGGGATCCTTTCAGGGATGGGAAGCACGAAGGGATAGTCTAAGATTAGAAATGAGCCGGTCGTGCCCTCAACTCAGATACCATCACAGCAATTTCCTGGAGTTGAAGTGTGAGCCGAGCCACGGAAAACCATTTCAAGGATGGCCGATGAATGGTATTTCAACCAGCCTCAGTTCAATTGTTTTCTCGAGTGGACCCGTTCCATATTCACTAGACTCACGCAGAATCTTAATGCTCTCGCAGAGTCGGGAATGGAGCCAAAGCCTTTGGGGCCACAAAGGAGACTGAAAACTTCCTTCAGACACCCTTTTTTTTCTCAAGATCATCATCAGCCAACGGCAAGTTGAGCCCATAACACTATTACTACACTAGATTTCATTTACCGGGCTGAGTGTCTCAGACGGCAGAGCGATGGCTTTCTGACCCAATTTAGCGGGTTTGATTACAGCTTAGCACAGTAGTAGGGACTATTAGAAGGCGCTAAAAAGGGTAGATTTACGTAAAGTAAAATAACATCTGTGGGACACAATTCTGTTCCGCCAGCTTCTCCCAAAGACCGTAATAGTACTTAGTGGGACATAAAATTATTATTATTATTATTATTATTATTATTATTATTATTATTATTATTATTATTATTATTATTATTATTATTATTATTATTATTATTATTCCCCTATATGGTCCATGGTGTGGGTTACTGTAGTTACGTCCGAGTTCGTGAACCATGGGCAACGGCTGAGTGGCCTAGTAAGTGGTCCTGACAATCGGGGTACCAGTTGCTATGGAATGAGAGTGGGCATCTCGGACATACTCCGAGTCATGGCCCTCCTTGTGCTCAGACGTCTAGGACTATACAATCCACCGGTAGTCCATAACCCGTTAGAGGAGAGATCCTCTCTTGGACTAGGTGTAAGTAGGGTAGCATCATGCTTGATGAGTTTACCGAGCTCAGAACATTTTAAGCAAGCCTCGGACCTATGGGAGTAACGGAGTCCCACTCCCATTTGAGACGCGAAGGAATCCTTGGAAACAACTTGGCGAACGAAATAGAATTCGATGGGGAGCTATCACTATTAATGGGGTTTATGGAAGAAAGAAAGTAGAACTGGCTGAGTCAGCTAAGAGGATGCATCTGGATGTGCTAGGAGTAAGTGATATTCTGGTAAGGGGAGATAACGACGAAGAGATAGGATATTATTAGAGTGTACTTGACATATCCGACTCGTTGGCTGAATGGTCAGCGTACTGGCCTTCGGTTCAGAGGGTCTCGGGTTCGATTCCCGGACGGGTCGGGGATTTTAACCTTAATTGGTTAATTCCAGTGGCCTGGGGGCTGGGCGTTTGTGCTGTCCCCAACATCCTTGCAACTCACACACCACACATAACACTAACCTCCACCACAATAACACGCAGTTACCTACAAATGGCAGATACCGCCCACCCTCATCGGATGGTCTGCCTTACAAGGGCTGCACTCGGCTAGAAATAGCCACACGAAAAATAAAACCTTGACATATGTTAGTTTGAAAGGGAAGGGCAGAGTATGGGCTAGGACTGTTTACCAGGAATACCATTGCACGCAACATAACTTCTGTTAGGCACGTAAATGAGCGAATGATGTGGGTAGATTTGTCAGTTGGAGGAATTAGGACGAGAATTGTCTCAGTCTATTCACCATGTGAGGGTGCAGATGAGGATGAAATTGGCAAGTTTTATGAAGCATTCAATGACATCGTGGTCAGGGTCAACAGCAAGGATAGAATAGTGGTAATGGGCGATTTCAATGCGAGAGTTGGAAATAGATTTACCAATCACCCTTTCGTATCCTTCAGTTCTATCCCTGACGTGGAAAGGATGGCAAATAAACTACATTGTCATAAAGCAGCAGGAATAGATGAAATTAGACCTGAAATGGTGAAGTATAGTGGGAAGGCAGAGGTGAAATGGCTTCATGAAGGAGTAAGGTTAGCATGGAGTGTTGGTAAGTTGCCTTCAGATTGGACAAAAGCAGTAATTGCACCTATCTATAAGCAAGGGAACAGGAAGGATTGCAACAACTATCGAGGTATCTCATTGATTAGTATACTAGGCAAAGTATTCACTGGCATCTTGGAAGGGAGGGTGCGATCAGTCGTTGAGAGGAAGTTGGATAAAAACCAGTGTGGTTTCAGACCACAGAGAGGCTGTCAGGATCAGATTTGCAGTATGCGCCAGATATGTGAAAAATGCTACGAGAGTACTAGCCAGTTGTGTTTATGTTTCGTAGATCTAGAGAAAGCAAATGCCAGGGTACCGAGGGAAAAGATGTTCGCCATACTGGGGGACTATGGAATTAAAGGTAGATTATTAAAATCAATCAAAGGCATTTATGTTGGCAATTGGGCTTCAGTGAGAATTGATGGTAGAATGAGTTCTTGGTTCAGGGTACTTACAGGGGTTAGACAAGGCTGTAATCTTTCACCTTTTCTGTTCGTAGTTTACATGAATCATCTGCTGAAAGGTATAAAATGGCAGGGAGGGATTTAGTTAGGTGGAAATGTAGTAAGCAGTCTGGCCTATGCTGACGACTTTGTCTTAATGGCAGATTGGGCCTAAAGCCTGCAGTCTAATATCTTGGAACTTGAAAATAGGTGCAATGAATATGGTATGAAAATTAACCTTTCGAAGACTGAATTGATGTCAGTAGGTAAGAAATTCAACAGAATTGAATGTCAAATTTGTGATACAAAGCTAGAACATGTCGATAATTTGAAGTATTTAGGTTGTGTGTTCTCTCAGGATGGTAATATAGTAAATGAGATTGAATCAAGGTGCAGTAAAGCTAATGTAGTGAGCTCGCAGTTGCGATCAACAGTATTCTGTAAGAAAGAAGTCAGCTCCCAGACGAAACTATTTTTACATAGGTCTGTTTCCAGACCTACTCTGCGTTACGGGAGCGAAAGCTGGGTGGACTCAGGATATTTTATTCATAAGTTAGAAGTAACAGACATGAAAGTAGCGAGAATGATTGCTGGTACAAACAGGTGGGAACAATGGCAGGAGGGTACTCGGAATGATGAGATAATTTAGGAATGAACTCGATGGATGAAGCTGTACGCATAAACCGGCTTCGGTGGTGGGTCATATGAGGCGAATGGAGGAGGACAAGATACCTAGGAGATTAATGGACTCTGTTATGGAGGGTAAGAGAAGTAGAGGTAGACCAAGACGACGATGGTTAGGCTCAGTTTCTAACGATTTAAAGCTAAGAGGTACAGAACTAGATAAGGCCACAGCACTAGTTGCAAATAGGAGATTGTGGCGACGTTTAGTAAATTCACAGAGGCTTGCAGACTGAACGCTGAAAGGCATTAACAGTCTATAATGACAATGTATTATTATTATTATTATTATTATTATTATTATTATTATTATTATTATTATTATTATTATTATTATTATTATTATATCCCATTTAATTGCATCTCATGTACCAACAGTTTGGGTTGGTGACATCATGGTGATTCTCGTAACTTTTAGCACAACTATTTTTTATTACGAATCCCAAGAATGTGTGTATCAACATCATACCGTGGGAGTTTACAACATTCCACCGCTATCTACTGACAATTCTCGTTATCTGTACAAACGAACAAAAAAGCTGCTCAGCATTTCCGTTTATGAAGGCAGGTACTTTGCCGTAGTTGTAAATGAGTTTCATAAACATTCCATAAATTCCAAATAAAGTCAAATTAGTGGGAACATGGTCTAAATTCTTAGAGAAGGTATTAAACTTGTTATCAGCTTGACAGCTGCATGCCTTTCGTGGAGATCACTCACATAACTGAAGTCAGTACAATATCTCACAACCTGACTCCCAGAAATTCGAGCTACGCCATACACAAGCTTCTGTCGTCGTTAGATTCGCTATCTCCATCTAGTTTTATAAAAAGATATCGTCATATGACCGTTCCTGACCGATCTGTACATTGTTTTATTTAGTTAAAAGTAAGGCTTTTGCTAGCAGGACGTAGTGTTTACAGTGCACTATGTCTTCTGGTACGGGCTAGAATAAAATTGTTACTTTCATTGACCTGTCTCAGTCTTATCCTCGGCTTTGATAATATGAAAGCGCCTGAGGTATGAGCGATACTAGTAATGCCATTCCTTATGCACCCAATCCATGCTATGAATGGTGTGAAAATGTCGCTCATAGGTTCAGTTGGTGCACAAGCATTTCAGTGGTCTTGGCAGACTGATGTGCAATAGCAACTTCTGGCTCAGTGAGGAAAGCAACGGGAAACTACCTCACTCCTCATTTCCCTAGTACGCCTCTTCAGTGAAACCTAGGCCATCCATGACAGCTAATGGTGAACCTGTTGAGGATCCAACCAGACTTCGGGCTGAATACCCAACATACATAGTTAAAAGTAATCCAACAACTGCGAAACGTGTGTTGGATACATACGTTATTAAATGGCATAGAAAATCCGCAGCCTGTTTCTAGTCATTCGACCGGGTCAGGAAAGGGAATGAATGAAGGCCTTATCTAGCTGCGAGGATAGGAATTGTGCCGGCTGCCGAAGCCTGTCGCACTCCTCTGGGCTATGATTAATGACTGAAAGATGAAATGAAAATATAGTGGAGAGTGTCGATGGAATGATAGACGACAGGGAAAACCGGAGTACCTGGAGAAAAACCTGTCCCACCTCCGCTTTGTTCAGCACAAATCTCACAAGGAGTGACCGGGATCTGAACCACGGAACCCAGCGGTGAGAGGCCGGCGAGCTGTCGCCTTAGCCACATAGGTTCTCACTAAATAAACAGCATAGAGAAGTAGGAATTTTCCAAGCATATGTGTAAAATGATAATACTAACCGTATGGACTCAGCTGCCGGGTGCAGGTACTTTAAACCCCATTGATGCCCAGAGTTAAGTGTTTGTTACATAACTATCTTACCAACGTTGACATATGGCGCCCGATTTATACCTTTCTTTCGGATGTACTGCATGAATTATAATTCTCTGTATATTGTAGCCAGTCTTTATACTTCAGTTATTCTCACCTGTCAACCACGTAGAAGATGAGCGCAGTGTTGCAGTAAAACAGTGAATACGTCTTCTGTTCCATCCCATGACAAATGTTTTGCAGTACTTCATTGTAAGAAAGTGCCCTGTCGCAGATCACTTCAGTAATGAGAAGCAACAGTTTTGGAATACTCTATCTCCGAAAACCGTAACAGTAGTTAGTGGGTCGTAAGGCCATTAATAATATTAATTTTTCTTATATATATCAATGACATGTGTAAAGAAGTGGAATCAGAGATAAAGCTGTTTGCAGATGATGTTATTCTGTACAGAGTAATAAATAAGTTACACGATTGTGAGAAACTGCAAAATCACCTTGATCATGTTGTGAGATGACAGTAGGCAATGGTATTATGATAAACGGGGTTAAAAGTCAGGTTGTGAATTTCATAAATAGGAAAAGTCCTCTCAGTTTTTCGGTTTCTTTTTTTCGCTATTTGCTTTACGTCGCACCGACACAGATAAGTCTTATGGCGACGATGGGACAGGAAACGGCTAGGAAGTGGAAGGAAGCGGCCGTGGCCTTAATTAAGGTACAGCCCCAGCATTTGCCTGGTGTGAAAATAGGACACCACGGAAAACCATCTTCAGGGCTGCCGACAGTGGGGCTCGAACCCACTATCTCCCGATTACTGGATACTGGCCGCACTTAAAAGACTGCAGCTATCGAGCTCGGTCCTCTCAGTTTTAATTACTGCGTTGATGGGGTGAAAGTTCTTTTTGGGGATCATTGTAAGTACCTAGGTTTTAGCAAAGGAAAGATCTTCATTGGGGTGATCACATAAATATGATAGTTAATAAAGGGGCCAGATCTCTGCACATGGTTACGAGGGTATGGCTCCCCTACGTTGGAGCAGCGTTTTTGACTTATAATAACGTTTTTAAACGTTTCAAGTGCATCTGTAACTACCTTTCATTTTCCTGTTTGAGCCCTTGTTAGCTCCAGGGTTTAGTAAGGTATCTTATATTTAATATTGTTTTCATTTTTTATTTTCCAGAGGCAATGTTTACTCCGTTTATGAACGGATTGTGTGGGTGTGAGTTTTGGTACTTGGTTGATATGACTTTTGATTATGAGATGGTCCAGCGTATCCTGTATATTGGTGTCAGCCTTCTTGCTTGTGTTAACCATCACATTGTGATTGCCGTTCGTGTCATCGCGAGAATGCTCTTGCCTTGTACGAATCGCGGTCGTGATGGGAATTCTTTGGTGCGTTGTATTGCACGGTCTTGTTATCGTGTTCTTCGTGCATGCACCATGCGCACGTTCTTGTGCCCACCTGCGTAACCCTTGGGTGTCCGTGGGGTCACGATATTTACGAAATTATGTCACTGTTGGATCTGTGTACCCTGTCTTATATTTGCATATCAGTACCGAAATGAATGGCGATGTGGATGAGTGTGTAGGTGTGTTGGAGGACATGTGTCACATCGATTGCCCGTTTTGATTATTCATTTCCATTTTATCTGTGTTTTGAAGCCGGTTCCAGGCTTGTAGTTTCTTGCCCGTGTTGGCCCCTTGCTATATTATTCATTTTTATTGCCAACATGTTTAATTTCTTCGGTCCCTACGTTGTTCGCACAGTTTTGACCTCAGCCATTTATTTTGTTTTGTCTTTGCTGCACGAGCTCCCTTTTTAACTTCCTGGATCTCTCAGAACAAATATTAATTTTGCTTGATCCTTGGTGCGTGGACGGATAACGACGGGGATGGGGTTTGTTGAAATAAAATAAGATGTATGCGGGTGGACGAAATTGTATCTTCTTGTGGAATTATATATCCGCAGGGAAGTATGACCTTCGTTGATCTGTTCTGTAATTACAAAAAATTGTCCTTGATGATTTTAATAATGTTCTAACCCTCAGCCCAATTGCATTGAGTATGTTAAAAATACAGTTTTAAAAACCTGTTGGAATCTTCGCTGGAGAATGGTCGTGGGTACTGCCCAAAGATCGACGATTGAGTTAGGTATGTATCTGCCACAATTTCTGTTCTTGTTTCAATTTGATTCAGTCTTTTTAAAATTTGATTTTCTTTGATTGAATAAACCTTGTTTTCTTGCACATTTGCATCACATTCGAGTAGCATTTGGACTCTTATCAGTATTATTCTAAGAGCCCAATTTCCAGCTCAGGGTCTTAGTCTTTCGGCCTTTCCCAGTCACGGTTCATGGTTTTGTGCTCGCGTATTATAATCCGACGATTTTTTTTTTTTTGTTACGGGAGAGTTACGCGAGGGTGCGATCCGGTTCAAATGGTAGCAGATTCGTGTTTTTGACTGGGATATCTCCTCCGAAATAGTGTCGGACGAGGTAGAACCGGAGATTCATGATGCTACGCTTGCTTGACTGAATTAGTCCTGATTATTCTTCCGTCCCATTGTATGATGCCGTCACGACCTATTTTCAATTGGCAATGTGATTACCTATTTCTGTATTCATGCAATCATCTGTTCGTCATAATTGAAAGTTCGTTTCTGGTATGTAATGTGTTAATGTGTTTAACATGCGTAACGAGAGCGAAATTTTCACTGGTGAAGAATCCAATCTTGAAGAAGAAGAAGAAAAAGCAAGTTTTCGAACAAAGCGAGGCTTTATCGTCATCAGGTATTGATGGGGATAGATGCTCGGAAAATAGGGATACTGTTGCCTGTAGAGATAGAATCCTCGTTGACAATCATGCGTAGTCAATTCCACCGATTTCTAGACCTGTTTTCGATCATTTTCCAATTGTCAACCCAGTTTTCGAACTGGTCCGTAAATGGAAAATATTTTTTTCTGGGGAAGGTAACGGCTCTAGTGTTATCGAGTTTCTTGAGAGAGTTCAAGACATTGCTCAATGTAGCTCCTTATCGTCCCGGTCATCCCGGGAATGTTACAAGGGCCAGCTCTTAAATGGTATAGGTTACTTAAAGCGAATGTGCGATCATAGGATGATTTCTTCAAACAAATTAAATAGAGGTCTGGGTTGTCTGACATGGACTACTGCTTAAAAATTAAGAAATATTCAACAGAACACAAGGGATTGGTGAATGCATAGATGACTATGCCACTGGCATCCTAACCCTGATCAACCGACTGTGTGTTAAGGTCCCTGAATCGGAAGTCTTCGATCAAATTTACCTAAATCTGGCCCCTGATTACAACTTGTATATCGAAATATCCCAGGTTGAGAGCGTTGACGAAATCACTGTTTTAGGTCGCGAGTTCGAGTCGACCATGTGTCAGAACAAATTGTACCGACCGCCTCCTACTCCGTCCAATTGTTCCTTTCCTGACGTCGCCTGTCATACGCCGTCAAAATGTGTCTCCTTTCGCGACACCCCTTCCTCGTCTCGTTCCTCTGGCAACTCTGACCGCAAACCGACCTCGGTATCTCCTTTTCGGCACGGTGTCATTGTTGTCCAATCCTGTAACTCGGCCGTCGCCAGGGACACCGTGAGTAAGAAATGCTGGAATCGTAGGAAATCTGGTCGTATTTTGAAAAATTGTTGGTCTGAATCCTCTTTAAAATGCTACAGTTGTGGTTTAAATGGCGTTACCAAGAATGTGTGCCCGAGGTTCAACCCTCGACGGGGAAACTGAATCCGCGCCGGTATGATGGCCCGTTGTTGGCGCCACACCCTGGGCCAAGATTCTCCTCGGATCGCGCGTATTATATGCGCTATTGGACACTGGTTCTTGTAGTTCTTTCGTTAACCAATCCTTTATATCTGGCATGAAATTAAAATATCTCCATGGTTGTGAGAGCTCAGGGCATTTGAAGGGGTCGGGGCAAAAGAGTGCCAAGCAACATTTTCTTAACTTTAAGGGAGAGCAGATAGAAAGTTTGTTCAAATCGTGAAATCGTACCATTCACGGGAATGATGTAATAATAGCTTTGAAATGTTCAGTAATATTCATTGTATGTGATTTGCAGGCATAATTTCTTTTGGGCTGCTATTTGTAGACTAAAAGTCAATACTTTTAATACCACGTCACAGAATACTGTGGCTTGGCACTTTATTGCCCCATTGGGAGTGACACTTATCTTAGGAATATTATTTTATAATAAATATTTAATTGCGCACAATGTGCAAGAATACAAGTATTACACTGACTCACAAAAGTTTCTCAGAGATTCTGTTCTCAATTTGCACTTTAGTACATGGTATCTCTCACAGAGTTCACCACATCTTCTGCACTTACAGTCATGGCAGGGGTCATGAAATTGCTTGGATTCACACAGTTTATGGTGAAATCCATGCACGGCAAACCTTGATATATGTCTTAATTTATAACCTCCTTGCATCCACTGTAAATTAATCATTGCGTCACTGAGGTAAAAATCGTCCGATATGTTGTTCCTCTTTTGAAGAAGTTCCTGCAGTAGTGCCTTATACGCCGCGGTGGTGAGAAGCAGGAACTTCAGACGCAGCTCTTCTACATAGAACAGTTATCTTGTCAGTACGTAAACGAGGCCTGAAGGAGTGTACTTGGATAGACAAAGTACTCTCTTAAGAAATGCTGATTTTACATTCTGTAAACTTTGCAATTGTGCCTTGGTAAGTTGCACCCATATGTTTTCTATTCCGTAGGACGCAACTGGACTGACTTTGAGATGAAACAACTCTATGGCCGTCGTCAGTGACAAGCTGCTGAGAAGTTTGATGTCACCCATTGCTTTAATGGCCGCGTTTAGTCTTTCTTTGACATGAAGGGAAAATTGTTTTCCAGACGATTGAAATGTGATTCCCAAGTACAGGAAACTTGATACTGATCTTAACTGCCGGTCCCCATAGTAAAAGGGTCCCTTCTTGCCTGCTCTCCTAAAAGTCATCAAGACGGTCTTATCCTCATTCAGTCTCAGCTTAGTATCTTCTGCCCATTTACTCACTTTGTTAAAATTACTTTGCAGGTCAGGCAGGGAATTGGATGGCCATGGAATAACGTGTTATAAGAGCAGTGAAGGAATTTCAACGAAAAACTTCGAATTAAAGAAGATATAAAGTATACTTTATATAGTAATACTAAAAGTATAGTGTCTAGAAATCGTCACAACTGCAAACCCCTAGTGTACAGGTAATTTAGCTTGAATATCGCATCTTATCAAGTACGCATTTCGGGAATAGATCACGATCTACAGGAGCCGCCATCTTACCAAAGGTACAGCAGGCAGCATGGCGAGTATACAAGAGGTTCGGTTAGATAGTACTGCTCCATGCGGAGAATGCGGGAAATCGACCATGGAAGCGGATGTAGCTGTCGAATGTGATGGCAGTTGTAAAAGATGGTATCACAAAGAATGTGCAGGTATCAGTGCAGGTGAGTTTGCTGTAATTAAGAAAGCAAAATGTTCGCTCATTTGGTTATGCAAAGAGTGTAAAGATGACTTTGCCATGATGAAGAATGGGAAAGAAGAGCTGAAGGCAATTTGGGAAGGAATCCGTAACATGAAAGATATTATAAAACAGACAGTCTCAGAGGAAATTAGGAACGTTTTACCGCAAATGAAGCAGAGAGATATGAGTGAAATTTCGAGCCACTCAAAGGTTCCAGCATACAATGACAGAAAAAAGGGAAGTCTGACCAAGAAGAAAACTGCACCTAAACCACCTGCTCTACAGCTGAATAATCAAACCTAAGGCTGGTTCAGCCAACGAGTCGGACGATGACGAAAAGACAGATAAGGAGTGTGAAGTTTGGTCGGAGGTAGTTAAACGCAATCGTTCAAGTATACCATTTATTAGAGGATCTAAACAAACGCAAGGTAACAAACTTCAAGTGGCAGCCAGGGTTGCATGGTTATACACTGACTGACAGAGCAAATGCAACACCAAGAAGGAGTGGTCAGAACTTTATGCCAATTGCAGGGTAGACTGACGTCATTGAGGTATGCTCATGATGTGAAATGCGCCGCTGTGCTGCGCACGTAGCGAACGATAAATGGGACACGGCGTTGGCGAATGGCCCACTTCGTACCGTGATTTCTCAGCCGACAGTCATTGTAGAACGTGTTGTCGTGTGCCACAGGACACGTGTATAGCTAAGAATGCCAGGCCGCCGTCAACGGAGGCATTTCCAGCAGACAGACGACTTTACGAGGGGTATGGTGATCGGGCTGAGAAGGGCAGGTTGGTCGCTTCGTCAAATCGCAGCCGATACCCATAGGGATGTGTCCACGGTGCAGCGCCTGTGGCGAAGATGGTTGGCGCAGGGACATGTGGCACGTGCGAGGGGTCCAGGCGCAGCCCGAGTGACGTCAGCACGCGAGAATCGGCGCATCCGCCGCCAAGCGGTGGCAGCCCCGCACGCCACGTCAACCGCCATTCTTCAGCATGTGCAAGACACCCTGGCTGTTCCAATATCGACCAGAACAATTTCCCGTCGATTGGTTGAAGGAGGCCTGCACTCCCGGCGTCCGCTCAGAAGACTACCATTGACTCCACAGCATAGACGTGCACGCCTGGCATGGTGCCGGGCTAGAGCGACTTGGATGAGGGAATGGCGGAACGTCGTGTTCTCCGATGAGTCACGCTTCTGTTCTGTCAGTGATAGTCACCGCAGACGAGTGTGGCGTCGGCGTGGAGAAAGGTCAAATCCGGCAGTAACTGTGGAGCGCCCTACCGCTAGACAACGCGGCATCATGGTTTGGGGCGCTATTGCGTATGATTCCACGTCACCTCTAGTGCGTATTCAAGGCACGTTAAATGCCCACCGCTACGTGCAGCATGTGCTGCGGCCGGTGACACTCCCGTACCTTCAGGGGCTGCCCAATGCTCTGTTTCAGCAGGATAATGCCCGCCCACACACTGCTCGCATCTCCCAACAGGCTCTACGAGGTGTACAGATGCTTCCGTGGCCAGCGTACTCTCCGGATCTCTCACCAATCGAACACGTGTGGGATCTCATTGGACGCCGTTTGCAAACTCTGCCCCAGCCTCGTACGGACGACCAACTGTGGCAAATGGTTGACAGAGAATGGAGAACCATCCCTCAGGACACCATCCGCACTCTTATTGACTCTGTACCTCGACGTGTTTCTGCGTGCATCGCCGCTCGCGGTGGTCCTACATCCTACTGAGTCGATGCCGTGCGCATTGTGTAACCTGCATATCGGTTTGAAATAAACATCAATTATTCGTCCGTGCCGTCTCTGTTTTTTCCCAACTTTCATCCCTTTTGAACCACTCCTTCTTGGTGTTGCATTTGCTCTGTCAGTCAGTGTATGTTGGTAGTTTACATCGAGAGACAGAGTCAGAGGACCTCATGAAATATCTACAAGACAACGGGATTAACTGTAACATATCTTGTTCTCAACTGAACACCAAAGGGGCAAACAAAGCTTTTCGTGTCGGATTAGATTTTAACTTCTTAGACACGGTTAACTGTTCAAATTTCTGGCCTAAAGATGTGCTGGTTAGGCGATTTTCTTTTCGCTCCATTAGAAAAACCAGTACGCATCTCGATACACGCAATTAAGCGACAGGATGACCCCTCCCCTCAAGAAATCAAGCTGCTATCTTGGAACACTGAAGGACTACTAGGTATAGCTCATTCAATTCGAGCAATGCTGCAGACGTGTGATGTTGCAATATTTATGGAAACTTTTTAACAATAGGAATGGAATGTTAATAGCCACTACTCAGCGCATGTTCTAGATGACAAAGGACCTACCGGAAGACCTAAAGGAGGAATTTCTTGTTCTCAAACATTATTTTATGATAATGAAACATTGTCTGATATTTCAACTAGTTTAATCAGAAATGAAAACTAACACCAATCTTCAATTAAAATAGCATTTCCACCAATAATATTTAAATTGGTAGCAGTGGAAATCAGGGTAGAACTGGCAACTGAAAAGAAATTTAAATAAATCAACATAAACCCATCACGGAAAAAGGTCTGTTTGTATCTTTTAACTATGATGTTCTTTCCAAAATATGGAATTTACGGACTTATAACTGCACGTGCATAACATTAAAACTAAAATATCAGCTGCTCCTTTCCTACACTTCTTCAACTTCATTAGTGTCTTCAGAATCAGGAATCAAGCTGGGATAAAACTCTTGATGGACAGGTGGGACATAGTCCAGGAGTTTCAACACATCTTCCAGTTTATGTTTCTTTATTTTTCGCACAGTAATGTACTTTCGTTTCAAGCTCAGCGTTGTGGTGTTCCCTCTTTTTCGCACGTTACAGTCTTCAAAATCCATATACACTCTTGTTTTTAGTTTGATAAACATTACATTACTTGCTTCAAATTTGATCAAATTACGTCTGTGAATTTAAATTCCATGCCACTTACACATATTTTTTTACTGGTGTTCAGGAATCCAACTTTTAATGCTGCCAGGTCATGAAAATCGTCTTGTTTCATGTCTGTTACACTGAACTTCTTCTTTCTCCCACATTCTTGAATGATACATTTCTAGTTGGCAGCGTCGTACACAGGCGGTTGATTTCGTTGGTATTTCTCAATTTTAACAAAGTCTCTATCTGATGGCAAGAATATGTGGCCAGATGTTAAAAACCAGTGTTCGATCTCATTAAATCGTTTAATGTGAATTAAATAAGGCCAGAGTGCCATTATATTCCAGTTTTTATTCTGGCCCCCGCAGTTATCAGAAAAAATCACAAGCTTTTTAGCATCGATGGCGTTTGTTTTCAGATACTTCAAAACTGCACAACCTATTTCGTCACTGCCTCTCCTACAATACTCCCATCCCACAAAAACATGCACACTAAGTCTTTACCTCAGTCATGAATGCCTACATTGTATGTCCACAATTTCTGCAGCTTGACTCTCCTTCAGATGTCCTGTATCTCCGTCTTACAGGAATAGCTCCAATACATCCAACTAAATAAGCATTTTGCTTATCAAAATCAGCGAGATCCCAAAACCCATTAAATATTGACAATATCTGTTGTTCTTCAAGTTCAAAACATCTCAGGGGACAGCGACATAGCTCTCCAACTTTTGCTCCTGGAACAACTGTTCCGGTCTTATGCGCTACATATTCTCTTCCTTCGTTTCGCCTCTTCTTATTCATCTGTATCTTAATAGTCTATTTCTCTTCCTAGAATTCGGGCCTTTCTCAGGCGAATGTTACGGTATCCTTGAATGATCCAGGATATCCTAAACAGAGCAAAACACCAAGTCTTAGTACGAGAAATACCCAAGTTGTATCCTCTGTTATGTAACTAATAACGATACTTTAACAAGAGTGTTGCAAAATTATGCACTAGTTTTTCTGTTAACTCGTGTAAACCTCTGGTCACAAGTGACAATGTAACCTTTCTTGAGAAAAATGATGACTGACAGCAACAGATTTAAAATTGGAGCAATATAGTGCCAAGCCACATAATGCATATTTGCGAATGTTGGTCAATAAAGGCCTTAAACTAACTTGAGTAAACTTTGAACAGAAAAAGCCACTTGCTATAGATCCAAGAGTGTGTTATAACGGTTCCTAAAACATAACCTAATGACTTAATAAGTTACATAACCCAGGAACAATGGAGGAAACTTTAGTTATGGTCAAAATAATGCCAAGCAACACTTACCTCACTTCCACTTTAAGAGGAAATTTCACATGTGAGGACGATAGTCAGCGTCTACATCAGGATCACTGAGATATTCTTCAGAATCACTCGAAAACACAAGCTTCCTCCTACAATCCATGGTAATCTGGGTCTCCTGGTTGCTTGACACTGTTTTGCTCCGAGTGTTTCTAAGAACTGTTGGGGGCAACAAGATGAAAGTCACATGCAGTGCCACTTGCATGCGTTTCTATGCAAGTTTCCAGTGTTTAGTGATAGCTTATCATAATCCTCAACAAATGGCACCGACAGCTCAGTTTTGTCAAAAATGTTGCTTGGCACTCTTTTGCCCCGACCCCTTCATTTCATGTGTGCCGATGGTCGTCGAATGTATCCTGTAGGTCGCGTGGAATGTCGCATTAAGGTTCATGACCTCTCGTGGAATTGGGTAGTACCTGTTGTTCCCGACCTACCTGTCCTTGCCATCATAGGAGGCGATTATATGCTAGCTGCCAGTCATTCCATTGACTTTATCTCCCTAACCTTCGCTTTTCTCTTTAAATCTGGCATAAACTACCCCTTTGAAATGCCCTCCCTAAGAGCTACTTTTTGCTCCGTTTCACCATCCCAACTTCCCCCAGGTCCCTTGCGATCTGACTGACCATCAGAATTTATTGTTGAACCTTTTGCTGGAAGAATTTTGTGATGTGCTGACCCCCGATTTAGGTTGTGCTAGAAACTTTTCCTACTCAATAGAATTAAAAGATGATACTCCTGTCAGATTCCCGCCTTTCAGCTGCTCGCCCCCTAAACTGTGCGCTATGGGGGAGTGCGTCAATGATCTCTCAAAGGTAAAGGTAATTAGTCCCTCCAAGTCTCCTTTCAGTGGTCCGGCGTTCCTTGTGCCCATGAAAGATGGTAGATTCAGATTTATTGTGGATTATAGGAAGGTGAGCAGAAATATAGTCTTCGACAGTTTCCCTTTGCCCACCATCGAAAGTGCTTTTCAACATTTCCACGGGGCCATGTTTCTCACTGTTTTCGATTTCAATTCAGCCTACTATCAAATCCCTTTGCACCCCAATAGTCGTCCCTACACCGCTTTTGCTACCCCTTTTGGTCTCTTTGAATTCAATACTGTGCCCATGGGCATTTCCACTGCCGGACAAGCACTCAGTCGGATTCTGGACTCGATCCTTGGTGACCTCAAATTTTCTTATGTGTTTAATTTACTTGATGACCTTCGTATATTCTCTGCCAGTTTTAACGAGCACCTCGCTCACCTTCGTGAGGTTCTTGGCCGTTGGTGCAAATACGGGTTTACTGTAAACCCCGAGAAGCTGTCTCTTTGCTCCAAGCGTTTGATTTTCCTAGGGCATGTCATATCTGACTTGGGTATCGCTGTGAATCCCGACAGGGTTAGGTTTATTCTTGATTTCCCTCAGCCCAAAAATATCCGTGGTGTGAGAAAGTTCTTGGGTATGGTCGGTTTTTACAGCCGTTTCATCGAAAATTTCTCTCAAATTTCGGCCCCCTAAATAGTCTTAAAAGGAAAAATTGGGGCGAAGACCAAAGCCGTGCTCTCGATCTGTTAAAAATGTCCTATGCAAAACCCCTGTACTCCAAAGTCCGGATTTTTCCCGATATTTCACGCTACAATGCGACTCCAGCGAGCTCGCTGTTTCGACTGCCCTACATCAAAGTCTCGACGACGGAAAAGTAGTCCCCATTGCCTACTTCAGCAAACTGTTACACGGAGCCGAATAACGGTATTCGATATATGAGAAAGAATGCCTAGCCGTAGTTTTGGGTGTGGAAAAATTCCACTCATATTTGGAACACCGCCATTTCTTCATCCACACCGACAATCAAGCTTTGTCATGGATGAGCGCCAATGTAAAAAGACTGGGGAGGACGGCTAGGTGGATCCTCCGCCTATCGGCCTATAAATTCACGGTCGCGCACGTTCGCGGCAAGAAGACGTTGTAGCTGATTGCTTGTCGCGAATGTTCGAAGGAAAACGTTCATCCCACGTCGAATACCAAGAAAATTGTGAACCCCTTGGTAGTGTAAACATTCTTCAAAACTATCCTTGGTCTTTCACAGACATCTCCACACATCAGAAGGAAGACGATGAGTGCTCTGGCTTAACGAATGGGATCGCTGAAAGGTCCATTCGTGACGCCCCGTTTGCGATCAAACGCGGGTTGCTGGTTCGATGCAACCTCAAAAAGGGAGGGACAAAATCTTCGTTCCTGAAAAATTGAGGCCCATGATGTTGCACTATTTTCACGAGTCCTATCTAAGCGCTCATTGGGGTCAATATAAAACACTATATCGCGTATCTCGTGATTTCTTCTGGCCCAACCTCAAGAAGGATGTTTTACTATACGTTAAAAGCTGCGACATTTGCCAACGGTGTAAGCCTGACAGAGTTCACAAATTGGCCTGCATTCTGCTGATGTTGCATCCTATCCTGGCGAGAAATTATTCGTCGATTTGTTTGGATCTCTCACGAAATCTAGGGCAAACAACGTAGGAATATTATCTGTAATAGATGCCTTTTCAAAATTTGTTTGATTGTTCCCAGATCGCAAGATGAATTCGAACACTGCTATCTATATCTTGTCCCGGCACATATTTGGAGTTTATGGGCCACCCAAAATGTTGGTGTCTAATAATGTCTCAACCTCTGACTGTGATCAATTGCGTCACCTGTGCTTCGGTTGGGATGTGAAGCGCGTATTTATAAGCCCACATTACGCAAAAGCATCACACGTTGAAAGATTCCACCGGAATTTGATATCTTGCCTGAGTGCGTTTCACAGCGCTGATCAGCGCAATTAGGATAATAATCTTGTTTCCTTTGTTGTAGCTTTTAATAATGCAGTACATGGATCCCATCGTCACACACCAGCTGACTTGTTTTTAGGGAGGAGCATCCCTTATCCCCTCCAACTGAAGTGGGACATCGTATACCTTTGCGAGTCCTCCAGGAACATCGACGTGAAGGCGAAATGGAAAGAAGCCATTGAACATCTGGTCACAGCCCGAAACCGTATGACTAAGAGATTTAATCGTGGAAGAAAAGCCGTTTCCTACCAGGTTGGAGATCTGGTGGTGGTGGTGGTGGTGACAATGTTCCCAGTCAGTTCGGCAGCTGACCAAATCACTGCCAAACTGTGTCAAAGGTGGTCTAGTCCTCAAAGAATTATAAAATTTCTTGGACCTGTGACGGTCCGACTAGAAGATGTCAAGGATAAAAGGGTATCAAAAGCACACATATCTCTAATAAAGCCGTATCAACGGCGATGCGTGTAATCCTTATGCCTGATCTATATAATGCTTTCATGTTGTTGTGTTTTAATTTGATTGTTCAAGGAATAACAGTGTATTGCAAATTTGTTTCCTTTTTCAGGAAAAAAGGAGATGTATGAGAGAATGATTTCGGTATGCGAAACAAAAGAAAGGGAAAGGAGAAGGGTCGAATGGAACAAAGTAAATTTTAAGTACCCTTCACGAACATTTACCTACCAATGTGGAATATTGAATTACTAATTTACCCCAATGTTACTCGACAAAATATGAAAAGGACTGATTCAATCAGCACGGTGTTACTTGAGAGTGTATGGACCCCGTTTGAAGTGGACTATAAATAATTTCTCAATCACCACGTCCCTTGATTATGACCATGTGCATAACTGAATGTTGGTAGTCTTAGTTAGGTTTTAGATTCTTAGTGTTAAGTTAAAGCGCGCGCTTTAGATTTAAGTTTTTGAATCTCCTTTTAAAATGCGTCGCCTTGACTGATCATCAAGTAAGGACGCATTTTAAATCGGGGCAGTGAGATGATGAGCCACTTTGCATTGGCTATTGTCGTGTCGACATGTAAGTTCGGTTCATTCCGAACAAAGTATTGTTGTAATGGCGTCTTGCCACTTCACTTGATATGAGTTAAAATTGTACCATGTGTGTGCGAGAGATGGCGGACATCTCGGTGTTCGTCGCCGAAAGTCAAACTTCCTGCCACCTGAGAATCTTTATCTCCTTGACTGTTTTGGAAGTTGTTATTTTGAGGACTGTAAAAATTGCTTCCCTGTACATTGGAGCTGAGTTTTTGACTTATAAGAACGTTTTTAAACGTTTTTTGTTCATCTGTAACTACATTTCATTTTCCTGTTTGAGCCCTTGTTAGCTCCAGGGTTTAGTAAGGTATCTTATATTTAATATTGTTTTCATTTTTTATTTTCCAGAGGCAATGTTTACTCCGTTTATGAACGGACTGTCTGCGTGTGGGTTTTGGTACTTGGTTGATATGCCTTTTGATTATGAGATGGTCCAGCGTATACTGTATATTGGTGTCAGCCTTCTTGCTTGTCTTAATCATCACATTGTGATTGCCGTTCGTGTCATCGCGAGAATGCTCTTGCCTTGTACGAATCGCGGTCGTGATGGGAATTCTTTGGTGCGTTGTATTGCACGGTCTTGTTATCGTGTTCTTCGTGCATGCACCATGCGCACGTTCTTGTGCCCACCTGCGTAACCCTTGGGTGTCCATGGAGTCACGATATTTACGAAATTATGTCACTGTTGGATCTGTGTACCCTGTCTTATATTTGCATATCAGTACCGAAATGAATGGCGATGAGGATGAGTGTGTAGGTGTGTTGGAGGACATGTGTCACATCGATTGCCCGTTTGGATTATTCATTTCCATTTTATCTGTGTTTTGAAGCCGGTTCCAAGCTTGTAGTTTCTTGCCCGTGTTGGCCCCTTGCTATATTATTCATTTTTATTGCCAACATGTTTAATTTCTTCGGTCCCTACGTTGTTCGCACAGTTTTGACCTCAGCCATTTATTTTGTTTTGTCTTTGCTGCACGAGCTCCCTTTTTAAATTCCTGGATCTCTCAGAACAAATATTAATGTTGCTTGATCCTTGGTGCGTGGACGGATAACGACGGGGATGGCGTTTGTTGAAATAAAATAAGATGTATGCGGGTGGACGAAATTGTATCTTCTTGAGGAATTATAAATCCGCAGGGAAGTGTGACCTTCGTTGATCTGTTCTGTAATTACAAAGAATTTGTTCTTGATGATTTTAATAATGTTCTAACCCTCAGCGCAATTGCATTGAGTATGTTAAAAATACAGTTTTAAAAACCTGTTAGAATCCTCGCTGGAGAATGGTCGTGGGTACTGCCCAAAGATCGACGATTGAGTTACGTATGTATTAGCCACGATTTATATTCTTGTTTCAGTTTGATTCAGGCTTTTTTAATTTGATTTTCTTTGATTGAATAAACCTTGTTGTTTGCTTATTTCCATTTCATTCGAGTAGCATTTGGACTCTTATTAGTATTATTTTAAGAGCCCGATTTCCAGGTCATTCCCAGTCACGCTCCATAGTTTTGTGTTCGCGTATTATATTCCGCCGATTTTTTTTTTCGTTACCGGGGAGTTGCGCGAGGGTTGGGTCCGGTTCAGCTTCAGTGGGATAACCTTCCCTAAACCCAAACTGCCTTCTTGAGAGAATACGCTGCTTTTGAAATACTATGATGCAAGAAGTTGTAAATGTGCGTAGCTTTTGAGTATAATCCATGTAACTTTATCAGAACTTTCATCGGTGTAATCCATCTGCTTACCATGTGACACGTAACACATAATATGAGGCATTACGATATACTGACATTGTTGCTCGTAACTATGGAGAAAACGAGCGAGTTGGCTGCCGGTTTGGGTCACGTAGGTCTGACCTTGCATGTCGGAGATCGTTGGTTCGAACTCCACTGTCGGCAGCTCGGAAGATGATTTTCCACCCACACCAGGCAAATTCTGGGGCAGTACCTTAAGTAAGGCCAAAGGTCGCTTCCTTCCATCCCATCGTCACCATAAGATCCGTCTGTGTCGGTGCGACGTCAAACAAATAACAAAAAAACCCGAAGTCTCATATGTAGCTGTTTTGAATTTTTAGAGAATCATATTGAGTGAACAGGAGCTCGTGGAAGAAAGGAAGGCTGTCGATAAAACTCGAGTGTCTCCTGACAAAATACAACACTAGAAAGTGTCATGTTTTAGACTGTATAAAACAGCAAATCATTGAAAATATTTGAGCATACAATGTTATAACAAACTTTCCCTGTATATTATTGAATTATCATCGCTAACTTTTCAACGACAATAAAAATCGTTACTGACTGAATAAGGATCATACAATCCCCGCCACTGATTTATCTTTTGAGTTAACTTCAAGGTTTCTTCCCTGATAATTTTATCAGATGCATATTAATGAATAACGTAAATGTTCAACATATTATGAAGTCACCTACTGTACTTGATCTTGTAACAGATAAATAAAAATAATAGTGACAATAAATTATTAGTGCTGGCAATGCATGCTTAATCCCATATTCTTCAATTGTCAAAAGAAAAGATGAGAAAGGGACAGAGATACGTAGAGATTTACCGACTAGCTTTTAATAATGCCAGATATAATTTATAATGTGGACACAAGATGGTCTTCTTGACATATGGTGTGTAAAACACGACAAAGTCTACTGTGTCCTCTAACAGTTAAGGGAGTGTGGTTAAATAGGAAGAGCTAAAAGCTAGACCTATCTTTTCTCAAGTATATTAAGGCCGTGGGAGAAAGAATAAAAGTATGAAAAGAGGTCAGGAAGGATGAAAGGATCAGTCTGACCAGTAAGTGATGGTGGCGGAAACCAGGCCATGTGAAATCTATTCCACGAGATGGAAACCTGAAACATGAACGTGTGATTGTGAACGGTAATTGCCTTACATATTCGCAAAACATGTGCCTCTCACCCGAAGGCTCCGGGTTTGATTCCCGGTCAGGTCAGGAATTGTTACTTGGTCCTGGGGTTGGCACGATGTCCACTCAGCCTACGTGGTTACAGTTGAGGAGCTATCTGATGGTGAGATGGCGACTCCGCTGTAGAAAACCAAGAATAACGGCCGAGAGTTTTCGTCAATCTGACCATGCGTCACCTCTAAATCTGCAGGCCTTCTGGCTGAGCAGCAGTCGCTATGTAGGCCAAGGCCCATGCCTTTGGCTTTTATTCGCAAAACATACCACCAAGCACAGGCCATGACAAATTATGTGGATGCCTCCTGGATCATACCACAATGTAGGGAGTTGCCAGGCCTAAGGTAAAATGTAACATTGAATATTCAACAGATTTCACCCGGAGGCCGTCAAGTACAACGCAGATTCCTCACAAATCTTGGTACTGAAGCAAAAGAACAATCCTCATGAAAGCATCGCGTATTTTTTAGTGATTTTACGTCACACCGACTCAGACAGCGTTAGGACAGGACTAAGGCTGGGAGGGAGGAGACCATTAAGATACAGTTCCAACATCTGTTTGGTGTGAAAATAGGGAACCATGGAAAACCATATTCAGGGCTGTCGACAGTAGGGTTCGATCACACCATTTTCCGACTGCAAACTTACAGCCACACGGCCCAAATCGCACAGCGAGTACAATCACATACAGTATTTAGGTAAATTCTGCCATTACCCGTCAGCGCTGGATCTTCTTCAAGACGGCTACCCTCTGACTCCTGTCCCCTAATAACCTCCGTCAAGTCGCACTCTCAATCAGGCAAGCGCTCTACTTAAATAAATCCGCAGCGGTAAGTTCTAGACTATATTAGAATCCAGAGTACTGATAGGCATTCCAAACTCTCCCCCGGATTCTGATTGGTTGGATAACTTAGTTACAGGCATGTGACAGGCGAGGAACTAGGTAAAGTATTGACAACTTCGGAACCTAAAAAAGAAAACAACCAGAAAAAAAGGTTTGCCAACTAGAATAAATTAAATTTCTTCGTAAATTAATTTGAGCTTAATCCACCAGAGATCGCTAGAAAATTAATGCTAAAGCCATCTAACCATCGAAGAAGAAAGCTTTAGAAAGTCTTGAAAGTTGTCAATCACTGTCAGAGATAGTCGTAGTGGAGCACAGGCGCACAGTTTAAATAGGCGGAAAAGCTGAACCTCCTGGTACAATTATTATAAAATGAATGTGTACATTTTTACAGCATTACCAACGGTCGTACCGGACGTTCACTGTTTCATTATATTCCTCGGTAGATCAGTTGTGGTGTCCGACCCATGATCAAGGGTTCCATTCCAAACAACCAGCCTTCCTCATCGTATATACTTCCTGACCTCATACTTCTGACTTAATTACATAGATAACAGAGTGCCGGTATTTCACTCCCCTCTTCTTCTACATCCTTGTGGGAAGACACCAGGGCTGCTAGTATAGGAGAAATATCAATTTATTTTTATAGGTAGATCTACAAAAATGAAATACAGTCTTTCAGGGTTAGTGTTCTGTGGTTTATGTATTTGACACTATTTACAAAATATTCATTCAATTATCAGGTTCTATTAACACTGACACTTTATCCTCTGATCTACCAATTTCATCATTTATAACTGACCAAGCTGCCTTACATTTATTTTTGGAGTTGTTAATAAAATGGTCATTAGCTTGAATTTTCGCTGCTTTAATTTATTTACAATAACACATTTTAATAAAGACATGATTTTCTTTATCATCTGAAGAACAGCCCCTGTTTGGTTTTAATGTCATAAATCATCATTAGATTCCTAATAGTTGCAAGGCAGGTTGCGTTCCATTTCACTTTCTGTTTGCCTTTATAATTACTCGATATGTCAATTATCTTTGTTGTTCTAGGGCAACGTATCTTCGTACAGGACCCTAACGTTTGCAAAAAGTTTTCAGTTGCTTCTGAAACATTACGGGAGTTTGCTATCATGTTTTCAAAATTGGTGTACAGTAATTCACTTCTCAGCTTAAATACATTATTATCTCCTAACACAGACTACCAAGTGTTTAAGTTGTCTGTGGTTACCGTGTTTTCCCAAGACACTTTTGAATTCTAACCAGAGACAGCAGTGATCAGACAAAAGAGGCTCTGTGACACCACATGTAAAATCACTTTTATGAACATTAGTATTGATATTGTCTAAACAGGAGTATTTGCTAGGGGGTTGATCATTGTCAAGATAGAAGTTATAAGACCTGAGAAGATCACAAGAGTGAATTTTAGCACTTGATTGAACTAAAATGTTAATATTAATGTCTCCAGTGTAATAGATTTTATAGTTTTGATATGGTACCTTTCCAAGCATTTTGCCAAATTATCACACAAGTTCATCAAGATATTGATTTGTGGGCTGAAAATTATCATAGAAACCATTGTTGACTCTAACGGTTCAGTATATGAATAATTTTCTAATAGAAATATATTTTCTGCTGTATCCATGTGATGGCATTAACAAAAATAGAAGGAAGGCGCTAGCGGTAAATGAAAGAAAACTGCGCTTAATGAGGTGGGAAGCGACGCTTCCCAAAGAGTAACATAAAGCAGCACGGACATTTTAACTTCCATATTGATTGTATAACACATAATATTGGTAATTGAAAATAAGCATCATTGAATAAATTAATAAATGAATAAAGTCCGCCTGTGTGGTGTAAAAATTAGCGTGATTAGCTGCCACCCCCAGAGGCCCGGGTTCGATTCCCAGCTCTGCCCCGAAATTTGAAAAGTGATATGAGGGATGGAACGCCGCCCACTCGACCTCGAGAGATCAACTGAGTTAGAGGTTGGTTCGATTTCCACCTCAGCCATCCTCGAAGTGCTTTTCCGTGGTTTCCCACTTCTCTTCCAGGCAAATGCCGGGACGGTACCTAACGTAAGGCTATGGCCGCTTCCTTCCGTCTTCCTTGTCTATCCCTTCCAATCCTCTCAACCCTCCCCTCCACAAGGCCCCTGTTCAGCATAGCAGGTGAGACCGCCTGGGCGAGGTACTGATCGTCCTCCCCAGTTGTATCCCCCGACCCAAAGTCTCACGCTCCAGGACACTGCCCTTGAGGCGGTAGAGGTGGGATCCTTCGCTGAGTCCGAGCGAAAAACCAACCCTGCAGTGTAAAAAGAGGAAAGAAAGAAAGAAAGAAAGGAAGAAAGAAAGAAAGAATAAATACAATGATATATTTTATGCTCAGCTGCTTCTGTTACCTTGCACTGCACTTGCGTACACGTCACAACAGTACTTCAAAAGACGCTGCATTTGCATACGTCGAAACCAGTCACTGAACCAACTCTGCCACTTTTCTTCGGTTACATTTTCACACTCTTGATCCCATGTTACCAGATGCTCTTCGTCGAATGCCAAACGCCGCCCTTTCAGCTTCATCTTCACTTCTGGGAAGAGTGCGAAGTCACATGGGGCAAGGTCAGGACTGTGTGGAGGGTAATCAAGCACAGTCAATCCTGATCTGGCAAGAAAATCCATTGTTACATTACCACGATGTGCTGGAGCATTGTCGTGATGTAAGAGCCAAGTGTTGAGTCGTGACCTTGGACGAAGCTGCTTGCGATGCTGGATGACCTGAGACAGAGAAGTCTCACTGTACCACTTCGCAATAACTGTCCTTTGTGTTTCTAGCACAACCCGAGTCAGGATGCCCCGTTTACTGAAGAATACTGCAATCATCCTTTTCTTCACTGACCTTGACTTTCGCACAGTCACAGGAGTACCCTCATCTTCAAACAGCCACACCTTGTTCTGGGATTTTGTTGGGACATCGTGATAATAAAGCCAAGTTTCGTCATCTGTAGCGATGCTATTGACGTTACGCGAAGTCCCATTTTCAAACTGTTTTAGGATTTCTCGGCACCATTTCACTCGATGTGCCCTGTGTTCCTCTGAAAGTGAATGGGGCACCCAAAGGGAACAAACCTTTCTAACATGGAGATGGTCGTGTAGAATTGAATGAATAGCGGTGCAGGGATGTGGAGGGTCTCTTCTACCTGCCGATATGTCAACCGCATCTCTTGCTGCAACATTATCCTCATAGCTTCAATGTTTTCCTCAGTCACTGATTCAGACGGTCACCCAGAACGAGGATCGCCTTTAACCTCAAAATTTCCCCTCTGGAACTCTTTGTACCAGCGGAAAATTGTTGTCTGATGTGGACAGCCTTTCTCCAGCACAGGAGTCATTTCCTCCAGGCACTGGTCAACAGTTAATCCACGAGCAAAATTGTAGCGGATAATTACGCGATATTCACTTTTAGACCACACTGACATCTTAAATTGCTTTCATTCCCACTGCTTGGTAACAACTGGTGTGTAGGTCGCGCTTTGCTGTATTCTAGACCGGTTTTAACCCATCTTTTCATCCCTCACCATAACAGGGGTGTCCAGCCAACCGTTTTAGCGTATTGCAAACTTTCCTAGTACCCTTTGTATTTTGAACATCTTCTCAACGTAAAAGGAAATTTTCCTGGTGGTGTTGTGAACAGCCAAGCTCAATAGGGAGGAGGAAAATAATGTTGGTGGAATTACGCTTGAGGAAGTGGAAAGGATGGTAAATAAACTCCATCGTCATAAAGCAGCAGGAACAGATGAAATTAGACCTGAAATGGTGAAGTATAGTGGGAAGGCAGGGATGAAATGGCTTCATAGAGTAGTAAGATTAGCATGGAGTATTGGTAAGGTGACTTCGGGTTGGACAAAAGCACTAATTGCACCTATCTATAAGCAAGGGAACAGGAAGGATTGCAACAACTATCGAGGTATCTTATTGATTTATATACCAGGCAAATTGTTCACTGGCATCTTGGAAGGGAGGGTACGATCATTATTTGAGAGGAAGTTGGATGAAAACCAGTCTGGTCTCAGACCACAGAGGGGCTGTCAGGATCAGATTTTCAATATGTGCCAGGTAATTAAAAAATGCTACGAGAGAAATAGGCAGCTGTGTTTATGGTTCGTAGTGAGAACATGTTCCTAACTTGCTGACTAACTTTACAACCATATAAAACTGCATTTTAACTTGAAATTATGAATATTAATATTCATTATATAAAATACACACTCGTCGAACCTTGTACTCACACTTACTAGTTACCTGCTTACTTACACATACGTTATTTGAAGGGCGCCAGCTGTCACTCAGTACAGCAATAATAGAATGAGACTCTTGACTATCTCTAGGGTGTGGGGTAATAAGCTTACTTTTGACAACATACCATATAAGTTCTGGGAAAAGGAGATTGGCGTTCGGTTTCCCCATTAATTTTGAGGTTAACATATTTTACTGTTAATGAAATAAAACTATGAATTCGTTTGATAGAACAATATATATTCTTTAAATAATATATCAAAAAATAGTGAGTCTTGTTGCGATAAAACAGATGAGAATATGAAATTATGACATTGCAACTGAAAGAAACTAGGCATGAATTTGAATTCTTCTTGACCGGACATTTAACAATTTATACGAAATATTTCCCTCACTGATTCACTTGACTGTACCTTTAACACTTTGAGTGTAATTACGACGTAATCCATTGCTCTGGTGTTTACTGAAGATGTGTCACGCCTAACGTGGTGATACATCCTTGAGACTGCTTCTTCTCCATATCATCTGACTTCTTTGTAAGTCAATATGGTATGACCTCTTGGCAGGTCCAGGGCTGCCCTCTCTGACTCCTTGGTAAGCCTTGCGTCCGCGTCTTCCACTAAGTGACGGACCAACCATTTGGTCTCACTCTCTCAATGACCAATAATGGCTCACTGAGTCTTCATCATCTCTCGTTCACACTGGTTGACGGACCAACTAAGGCCTCTTGATCTAGTAGACTACTTCACTGTACTGCATCCGTATAACTAATGACTGACGCTACAATGTGCACCCACCTTATATAGACGTTGGTTGACACAGCTACGTAATCTCCAGAAATAACCATGACATACTCCCACAACGCGGCAAATATTACATACAGTGGTGAAATAGCCCGCAGGCGGCTAACTCCGTGAGCGCATATCTAAATAAATACAATGCCGTAGTCATGGCGCGGCGATGACTTGGCAGAATCGCCACTAATCTTGCACAATGTCCCAACGTCACACTCAATCTCTGATACATACAACAATTCTCACTGTACAGGTATTGAGTGTTATACTACACATACGTATATATGCATACATCTAAGTGCAATCTTGCAAGCAACAGGCAATTGCAAAATTGAATAAAACGGATAATTACAATAATAGTAACAATATCACAGATAAAATAATAATAATACTGACATAATAATAATAATGATAATAATAATAATAATAATAATAATAATAATAATAATAATAATAATAATAATAATAATAATACAGATAAAATAATAAAAATACAGATATCATCTTGTAACGGGATTTGAACGGTTACAATTCGCCTCCCTCATAAATAAATCGAAGAACAAAGAATCGATTGATTTATGAACAAAATTATATATATAACAATGACACATATAAACACTTTAAATGAGTATACCACAATAACTTTCTTTTTTCAACATCCATACATTTTATAAAATATCACAAATATGAGAATTTTTCTCGCACATTGCCATCGTAGATAACTGTTCAGTGTCCCATTCTCTTTTTCTCTCATACAAATCACAAGAGTACAGCACTCAATTTAACACATACAAATAATTTTAAATGATTACACTACATTCTTCACCTTTTTTTAACATATCAAAATATTTTGTGAAAATTCACTTATATGAGAACTTTTCTCGCATATTGTTATCGTAGATAACTGTCCAATGTCCTGTTCTCCGTTTTTTTTTTTGTCACACAGTACATGACAATGTAGCACTTATTCTTCCAATACACCAATACGACACTTGGTTCACACGCTAATTCATGTATGTTAATTTTATTTTGCCAGTTTCTTACAAAAATTAATCATCTTACTCTTATTTCAACAAATCTCACGTGAAATACTTCTTTAAGTTCTTAATGTTATAAGTACCGACAATCTTCCCTTCCTAATCTTTTAAGGAATATGCACACTTCCCGATACGGCTCACAATAGTGAAATACCCCTGATACAAAAGAAAGAATTTAGACATATTTCCCGCCTTTGCAGATGATGGGAATGGAACTCTAAGTAGCACCTTGTCACCCAAACTGAGTCAATTTTGCCCTCATTGACTTACATATCTCATCACATCCTACTTGGCAACAATAATTAAAGGTTCAATACCATAGCTACAAGATGGTTCAATTATTCCGTAATCCAGCATAATGTTTATTTGTTCTTAGACGTCACTAGCATATTTAAGTGGAATGGGGTACTTACCTCCCACAAATGATGAATGGTCATGTACTACAAATTTATGTTCATATACGTGTTCTTCCTCACTTACCACTAAATACCTCTCGATGCTTACCTAACATCGAACACAATTACTCCTCCATTTCACTCAAATTACCTCACGTCACTGCCTCATACCGACTATCCCACGGATACTGGTCGTACAGGCACGTAACACACCCAACAAAACATTTCCTCTCACTAGGAACAACTTCACTTACCTCTCATATATTTCAAAGAACACACGTCACCACCACACTTACCTCAGACCATCATAATTAACACGTACTTCTTTGCTAGTTTCCTCCCAGAACAAACACACACTACCTAAATTAAAGTCTACTCTACTTCCATAATTTGCAACCAAGTCAGCTCCTAAAACAACTGAATACACAAGATTTGGTACAACAAGGCGTGGCTGAAAGTTACAATTATCTTTACTTATGATCGGTACCGCTATCATTTTATTTACTCACCCAACGGCTGTTATAAGATCTGCTAGTACCTTCACTTACCTTCTTCATATCACAATTTCCATCATCGGAGTTTACTTACATCATATTCTCAGTATTATAAGTACTTACATCACTTACCAGAACACTTCTTACGTCTAACTTACTGCTACCATTAATTACTGCATGATCTACGACTACGTCACTACTTAAATCTCTCACTTAACATTACTTAGGTCACAATCACACTACTCTTAAATCTACTTTCCCTACATAACTCCTTATACAAAATACCTGTTCATTTTCTACCTTCGGACTGTTCACTTTATTTACCCGATTCCCTGTGAATCTGAAATACTCTGACTCGATAACGACACCTTGATAACCTTCATATTCGGCTTATCATAATCCCTCTGATAACTCAAATCCGTACGCCTCCCATCTTCCGATTCTCTCTGATTACTCTTCTGACCTTTTCTCTCATAACTCAAATACATACGCCTCCCATCTTCCGATTCTCTCTCGGTACTCTTCTGACCACTATCACCATCAGCACAACTATTAATCCTCTGCGGATCATAATCAATCCCTCTCCTCTGATACACTGCTAACATTTTCCCCCTTCTCTCTACAATATTACTTTCCCTAGACATCATACGCTCTCTCTCTCGCGCGCGCCCTTGCACACATTCTTTCCAAAGCCTATCAATGAACACTTTAAGCTCTCCTAAATTAGACATATTATTCCAGTATACTCGAAACCATATTCTACTTTCACCGACAAAAACATTAGACAAAATCTCCAACACATATTCCCATTCAATAATATTATTCCTCAACTTACTTGCAAATCTTTTCTCAACTACTTTTACAAATTCTTCAGAACTGAACTGTTCTCCAGAAAACTTGGTTAAATCACGATCCCTACTGAACAAACCACTCGCTATTACCACTTCTCTCGCCATCTCACCTGTACCTTCTTGCCGTATCACTTCCTGGCAACTCAAAATTTCTTCTTCTTCTTCTGCTTCCGCTGCTCTCTCAGAATTCTCTTCCACTATTCTCACGTCTTCCTGCAATTCTTCCTCTCTCTCTCTCACCTGCTGTGATAGCATTTCCTGTTCGTTCCGTAGTTCAGTGACCTCCACAAGTTTGCTTTCAATTTGCTCATTTCTACTAATCTGTTCCCTCGTATCTTCCCCAACTGCATTGTAACTCTTGTCCAATCTTTTCTCGACTACGTCATGAATTTCTTCCCGATTACTCGAAATCTTATTACTTAACAGTATGATCTTGTTTGTACATGTTCCTTTGACATGCTCAATTTGAGTATGAAAACCGCTCTGACTCAACTCCCTTTCTCCTCTAAGGTCAACACACACTTTATTAAACTTATTTTCTAACTTGTATATTTGACCAGTTACCTCTACTATCTTAGTATCTATTTTAGAATCTAGTGATTCACTTAACCTATCTAATTTATCATTAATCGCATTAAAACGTTCGTTACAACTACTACTAATTTCTTCCATCTGTTTCATATTATTTTCACCACTAGTATCAATCTTTTCCTCCATTTTTCTACAGCTACCAATCACTTCTTCCATCTGTTTATTATTATTTTCATTACTACCAATTAATTCTTTCATCTCTTTCTTATTATTTTCACTACTACTACCAATTATTTGTTCAGTTTTATCACTTATCTCTTTCTTACTATTTTCGTTCCTAATATCCAACTTTTCACACAGCTCGTTTATTTTGGCCATCAAAATAAGAAATTGTCGTTGCCCACCCCCTGGGACTTCGTTTTGAGTTTCAACGTGCTTCTCAATTTCTGCACTTTCCGGAATTATCTCAGAAGCTTCCATCGTATTCACCTGTTCCCTACTCTGAATTTTACCTTGGATGTCCGCAGAAGCAATGACCTCGTCGTCACATGACTTGTTATTGTCTTCCTTGTCCATCTTTGGTTCACTAGTAATAGTACGCGATCTCAAATTAATTTCCCTCTTCAAATCCCTTGAATTATCCCCAAAATACAAATGTATATCACAAAATTATAGTCCTGAAATTTACCGGTAATGAGTTCCGTTGGCTTAAATGTGCATACTCTTCCCAAAATGAACCTATGATATGCTGTCATTCAGACCAAATTCTGAATTTATTCGTGCACCACGTTGCGGAGCCACTTTGAGAACATGTTCCTAACTTGCTGACTAACTTTACAACCATATAAAACTGCAATTTATTGAAAAATCTGAATAGCTGCATTTAAAATTGAAAATCTGAAAATTAACATTCATTAAACAAAATACACACTCGTCGAAACTTGTACTCACACTTACTTGTTACCTGCTTACTTACACATACGTTATTTGAAGGGCGCCAGCTGTCACTCAGTACAGCAATAATAGAATGAGACTCTTGACTATCTCTAGGGTGTGGGGTAATAAGCTTACTTTTGACAACATACCATATAAGTTCTGGGAAAAGGAGATTGGCGTTCGGTTTCCCCATTAATTTTGAGGTTAAGATATTTTACTGTTAATGAAATAAAACTATGAATTCGTTTGATAGAACAATATATATTCTTTAAATAATATATCAAAAAATAGTGAGTCTTGTTGCGATAAAACAGATGAGAATATGAAATTATGACATTGCAACTGAAAGAAACTAGGCATGAATTTGAATTCTTCTTGACCGGACATTTAACAATTTATACGAAATATTTCCCTCACTGATTCACTTGACTGTACCTTTAACACTTTGAGTGTAATTACGACGTAATCCATTGCTCTGGTGTTTACTGAAGATGTGTCACGCCTAACGTGGTGATACATCCTTGAGACTGCTTCTTCTCCATATCATCTGACTTCTTTGTAAGTCAATATGGTATGACCTCTTGGCAGGTCCAGGGTTGCCCTCTCTGACTCCTTGGTAAGCCTTGCGTCCGCGTCTTCCACTAAGTGACGGACCAACCATTTGGTCTCACTCTCTCAATGACCAATAATGGCTCACTGAGTCTTCATCATCTCTCGTTCACACTGGTTGACGGACCAACTAAGGCCTCTTGATCTAGTAGACTACTTCACTGTACTGCATCCGTATAACTAATGACTGACGCTACAATGTGCACCCACCTTATATAGACGTTGGTTGACACAGCTACGTAATCTCCAGAAATAACCATGACATACTCCCACAACGCGGCAAATATTACATACAGTGGTGAAATAGCCCGCAGGCGGCTAACTCCGTGAGCGCATATCTAAATAAATACAATGCCGTAGTCATGGCGCGGCGATGACTTGGCAGAATCGCCACTAATCTTGCACAATGTCCCAACGTCACACTCAATCTCTGATACATACAACAATTCTCACTGTACAGGTATTGAGTGTTATACTACACATACGTATATATGCATACATCTAAGTGCAATCTTGCAAGCAACAGGCAATTGCAAAATTGAATAAAACGGATAATTACAATAATAGTAACAATATCACAGATAAAATAATAATAATACTGACATAATAATAATAATGATAATAATAATAATAATAATAATAATAATAATAATAATAATAATAATAATAATAATACAGATAAAATAATAAAAATACAGATATCATCTTGTAACGGGATTTGAACGGTTACAGTAGATCTAGAAAAAGCATATGACAGGGTACCGAGGGAAAATGTTCACTATACTGGGGGACTATGGAAGTAAAGGTAGATTATTAAAATCAATCAAAGGCATTTATGTTGACAATTGGGCTTCAGCGAGGATTGATAGTAGAATGAGTTCCTGGTTCAGGGTACTTACAGGGGTTAGACAAGGCTGTAATTTTTCACCTTTGCTGTACGTAGTTTAAAAGATCATCTGCTGAAAGGTATAAAATGGCAGGGAGGGATTCAGTTAGGTGGAAATTTAGTAAGCAGTCTGGCCTATGCTGACGACTTGGTCCTAATGACAGATTGTGCCGAAAGCCTGCAGTCAAATATCTTGGAGCGTGAAAATAGGTGCAATGTGTATGGAATGAAAATTAGCCTTTCGAAGACTAAATTGATGTCAGTAGTTAAGAAATTCAGCAGAATTGAATGACAGATTGGTGATACAAAGCTATAACAGGTCGATAATTTCAAGTACTTAGGCTGTGTGTTCTCCCAGGATGGTAATATAGTAAGTGAGATCGAATCAAGGTGTAGTAAAGCTAATGCAGTGAGTTCGCGTTTGCGATCAACAGTATTCTGTAAGAAGGAAGTCAGCTCCCAGACAACTATCTTTACATCGCTCTGTTTTCAGACCAACTTTGCTTTACGGGAGCGAAAGCTGGGTGGACTCAGGATATATTATTTATAAGTTAGAAGTAACAGACATGAAAGTAGCGAGAATGATTGCTGGTACACACAGGTGGGAACAATGGCAGGAGGGTGCTCGGAATGAGGAGATAAAGGCTAATTTAGGAATGAACTCGATGGATGAAGCTGTACGTATAAACCGGTTCCGATGGAGGGGTCATGTGAGGCGAATGGAGGAGGATAGGTTACCTAGGAGAATAATGGACTCTATTATGGAGGGTAAGAGAAGTAGAGGGAGACCAGGACAACGATGGTTAGACTCAGTTTCGAACGATTTAAGAGGTATAGAACTAAATGAGGCCACAGCACTAGTTGCAAATAGAGGATTGTGGCGACGTTTAGTTAATTCACCGAGGCTTGCAGATTGAACCCTGAAAGGCATAACAGTCTATAATGATAATGTATGTGTAAGTTTATTTATTTATTTATTTATTTATTTATTTATTTATTTATTTATTTATTTATTTAATTTTGCCTTCCTTCCTTCCTTCCTTCCTTCCTTCCTTCCTTCCTTCCTTCCTTAGTTCCGTTGTTCTAACACATCTGCAACCACCGCACGGGTTATGTACGAAACAAAATATTCTGCGATAATGGTTTGTGTTAATGTTCAAGATCAGGTTTTTATATTTATATTAGCCTATGGCTTGTGTCCAGAGGAAAGAAACCTACTGACAACCCCCATTATCACTACAGCGGGCTGCGTTTTGGGATCAGAGGACTGGTGACCTGTTCGCCGTTCCATCTTTACCTTATGTTGACAGGAATGACCGAACATGTAGTCTCACGCTGCCTTCACACGTACCACTTTACAGCTGCAGAACGGTGGTTCTTGAATCGTTCAGCTGTGGTCACAATCGACCATTGTCAACCACAATTACATGGTTATTTCAAGTTCGTATCGACCACAATCAAACCACTCTACACTCGTAAGCACACAGTTCATAAATGGATTTCGAAGAGGAAGCATTGCTGTTGCTTTTGTTATGTCGACGAAGCCGGCGTCATCGAAATAGAGTTTATTGGATCTGTCTTATTATAGAAAAGAGGAGCGAAAGTCAGTTTCATTTACTGTACCAGTCGTTGAGAATGTACGGTAACAAGTTTTCTAATTATTTTAGAATGACCAAGGATACATTCGATATGCTATTTCAGTTAAGAAACAGTATACAACGAAATAACGCACCTATGAAGAGAAGCATACCGCCAGAAGAACGTCTCGCAATCACAATAAGGTAAGTACAAGAATTTCTTCATTTATTTACTTATTTACTAACAAGATAAAAGATATTTGATGCTTATGAAAGTTTAACCTTACGTAATTAAAGATATCTGTCAAAAGGGAATCCTCTGTACTTTGACGTGAAATGCTGTTTGGAGAAAATGCTGATTGAGCATTGCCGTCAGATGTAAGTTCCGGTAGACTGGCTCTCGGTGATAAAAAGAGTCTGTTAAGGTTCATATTGGTTAACAGGACGGCGGCGCTCCGGATTGTCTCCCTGGGTAGGTCGAAGATATACGTACTGTATGTACGAAGGTATCGATCGAATGCTGCCTTTATTCATATGAAGACGTGTTATACCCATAACCATGGAAGTCATCGAAACGCCTGTATGATTCATAATCATAAGTTTGCGGTCGAGGTTGGCTGTATTACTAAATGACATTCGAAATTTCAATTTCGACTTCCAATTTCAGGTGATTGTCTATTGCTTTGAAACGGTCATATAACGACAACACAAAATGCAAATTGCTGTCAGTGTAGTCCGCCTTTCTTACTTGTGTTCTCATTCGATCAGACAAGCAACGTGTGGACGAAGTTCGCAGCTCTACCACTGGCGTGTGGTTGCAAAGTGGTAGGGCCTACGTGCGAATTGCGTTCGACCACTGCCGGTGATATCGCCCACGGATTGCGACAATGGTTGAACTTGACTGCAATGTGAAAGCAATATTGCATTTACATAAGAACTTGAGACCGCCCATAGCCAACCACTGTGATGTGGTTGTGGTGAGGTCGCAAAGTGGTACCTGTGAAGGCAGCCTTAGCTGTTACCCGAATATTGAGCAATCTTCACGGCACTAACAAGTGGGTAGCATGTGACGTTGCGTCCCCTCAAGTCTGTAGACATCAAGCTCTCCACGGCGGTTTCATTTCATACGCCATTTCATTTTCATTTAAAATGTTAACCTGCCCCTTCAATGTACTGAGTATAGTGCGATGTTCTTATAAATGTTTAATTCTAAACCATGATTGTATTGAAGATTAATTCCATATCTCTTCCCATGCCATGAAGTTGTGATAATTCCTGTAAATACGTTCTGCAAAAGCAGAATATTTGTTATATCGCATTGTTTAAAGAAGAGCCTGCATGGCTCAGGCGGCAGCGCGCCGGCCTCACACCGCTTGGTTCCATGGTTCAAATCCCGGTCACTCCATGCGAGATTTGTGCTGGACGAAGCAGAGACGGGACAGGTTTTTCTCCGGGTACTCCGGTTTTCCCTGTCATCTTTCATTCCAGCAACACTCTCCAATATCATTTCATTAATCATTGCCCCACAGGAATGCGACAGGCTTCGGCAGCCGGCACAATTCCCATCCTCGCCGTTAAATAGGGGCTTCATTCATTCATTTCATTCCTGACCCGGTGAAATGACTGGAAACAGGCTGTGTGAATTTTTTCATTGTTTAAGGATTTCTTTACAACGTTGAGCAAATGTTCGGCCAGTGCGTCCTATGTAAGCGTTAGCCTGTATACTCCCGAGTGACTGTAGGGATCATTTTTTTGAACAATAATGGAGTTGTACATTTTATGAAACATTGTTTTGAGTCCTGTAAGTTATCTTTAAATCAAATTTCTTTAAAATATTCGCAATTTTAAAGAATTCCTTCCCAACATTTGTGAACGAGACATATTGTTTGTTAGTGATATCGTTTTTATTTTCTTTGACCGTTTCTATTTTACGCATGATTTTAGACAGCAACCTCATTACTCCCGAAACATTACTGGACTGTATAAATTCGCTGGATAATAATATTAAAGTCACAATGGAAAAAAGAAAGCGATAATATTTTTTATTTTATCTTTTAAAAAATTAACAAATTTGAACATTATTGGTCCTCGAATGGTCAATATTGACTAAGTTGAAGGAAAAATGCCACGGGTAGTTGTTAGGTCCGCCCTGCCAATATTTATTATACACTTGTTTACACAATTATTATTTGAACATGTTTCAAGAAATGGTCATTCTCTTCATCAGCGAATTTGACATCATAAACCAACATTCCTCATATTCTAAGATCTATTAACCTCACTTACAGTAAAAACACAAATAGTTAAAAATGTAAACAATTTAACACACACTCACTAAAAAGTTTCCTTTATAATGTTTGTCTAAATTGCATTAATAGCTGTTAAGTTTGTCCTTAATATTGAGAAAACACTTTAAGAGTTCATATTAAAAACCACCCTTGGATGAAGTAAATAATTAAAACATCTATGGTCGTGCTTGTTGTTAAAAACTCCTGCTAAGAATAATCTTATCCTCCACAAAGTTATGACCTTTCTACCTCATAAGACATATTTATGAGTTGCCCTATGATAGATAGCTTTATTGGATAAACTCGCCCTATGAAGGTTCTTGTCCAAATGTAAACAGAGCGGATCAAACAATCCCGCCGTGCCTGGTAGGTGTTCTCCCGATTCTAAAATAAGAAGAAAATGTTATTGGAATAATAAATTCGAAACCTGAATCTGAATACCATTATGTGGAATAATGTAACCGAGCTTACATAATTTACCGGGGCATTTGAATGCCTTCTCGCTCGCCAGCCAGACACGAACTAACACCAGATGTTGGAATAGGCTTGAAGCGACTCGTGGCCACTAGACGATAGGGCAGGAGCGCCTTTCCTTGACAGCTGTTAAAAGAAGGAGAGGTGGTTAGTGGCTAGGGTTAATTTTATCTACCTTATCATTTTTGTTCTTTTTACCCATTGATTTGCTAACATGTCCGCCTCTGTGGTGTAGTGGTTAGCGTGATTAGCTGCCACCCCCGGAGGCCCGGGTTCGATTCCCGGCTCTGCCACAAAATTTGAAAAGTGGTACGAGGGCTGGAACGGGGTCCACTCAGCCTCGGGAGGTCAACTGAGTAGAGGTGGGTTCGATTCCCACCTCAGCCATCCTGGAAGTGGTTTTCCGTGGTTTCCCACTTCTCCTCCAGGCGAATGCCGGGATGGTACCTAACTGAAGGCCACGGCCGCTTCCTTCCCTCTTCCTTGCCTATCCCTTCCAATCTTCCCATCCCTCCACAAGGCCCCTGTTCAACATAGCAGGTGAGGCCGCCTGGGCGAGGTACTGGTCATACTCCCCAGTTGTATCCCCGACCAAGAGTCTGAAGCTCCAGGACACTGCCCTTGAGGCGGTAGAGGTGGGATCCCTCGCTAAGTCCGCGGGAAAAACCGAACCTGGAGGGTAAACAGATGATGATGATGATGATGATGATTTGCTAACATGAACAGCGGATTTTTTCACACAAGTTTTCATTTTTACCGGGAAAGTTGGCTGTGCGGTCAGGGGCACGCGGCTGTGAGCTTGCATCCGGGAGATAGTGGGTTCGAATCCCACTGTCGACAGCCCTGAAGATAGCTTTCCGTGGTTTCCCACTTTCACACCAGGTAAATGCTGGGGCTGTGCCTTTATTAAGGCCACGGTCGCTTCCTTCCAACTCCTAAGCCTTTCCTATCCCATTATCGCCATAAGACCTATCTGTGTCGGTGCGACGTAAAGCAACTAGCAAAAAAAAAAAAAAAAAAAAAATTCATTTAAATTATTGTCAACATTTGTCTGTATTTTATGGCATTTCTGCATTCTTTATATGAACTCTCAAAGTGCTTCCTCAACATTAAAGAAGAACTTAACAGTTATTAATGCAATTTAGACAAACATTATAAAGGAAACTTTTTTGGTGCGTGTAGGCCTCTGTTAAAATTTTAACATTTTTAACTATTTGTGTTTCTTAGTGGTCCGCCTCCGTGGTGTAGTCCTCGGCCACATCCCGTCACTAAAAGCCACACGCCATTTCATTTCACCTCAACCTCATCAAAAACACTTTAAAGAAATGAAATAGATAGGCCCTATCACAAACGTTCTGCCTTGGTAGATTATATATAGCAATAATCACAACTTTCATAGCATGGAAGGAGATATGGAATTAATCTACAAATGCGAACATGGTTTAGAAATAAATGACCGGATAACATTTTAAATGAAACCGCCGCGGACTGTCCTTGAGGCGGTAGAGGTGGGATCCCTCGCTGAGTCCGAGGGAAAACCAACCCTGGAGGGTAAACAGATTAAGAAAGAAAGAAAGAAAGAAATAGGTCAAAAATGTCCCAGTCGTTGGCTGATTGGTCAGTGTATTGGACTTCGGTTTTGAGGATCCCGGGTGCGATTTCCGGCCGGGTCGGGGATTTTAATCGCTTCTGATTAATTCTTCTGACTCGGGGACTGGGTGTTTGTGTCCGTCCCAACACTCTGCTCTTCATATTTGGACAACATAGCACACTACCAACCACTACAGAAACACGCAATAGTGATTACATCCCTCCAGATATAGTTAGCGTCAGGAAGGGCACCCGGTCGTAAAACAGGGCCAAACTCACATGCGCACTGAAGTTCGCACCCGCGACCCCACAGGTGTGGAAAAAGCGGCAGGAAAACAAGGAGAAGATGATGATGATGAAGCAGAAGAAGAAATAGGTCAAAAATATTGTAACATAGCACATTTCAACATTATGCTTTCATAAAGAAGTATAGCCTCCTCTGCGAACCATGTGTAACATAGCACATTTCAACATTATGCTTTCATAAAGAAGTATAGCCTCCTCTGCGAACCATGTGACATTGCCGCGGTGGGGAGGCTTGCGTGTCCCAATGATGCAGATAGCCGAGCCGCAGGTGCAACCATATCGGATGGGTATCTGTTGAGAGACCAGACTAACGAATGGTTCATCGAAAGGGCGGTAGCAGCCTTTCGGTAGTTGCAAGGGCGGCAGTCTGGATGATTGACTGATACGGCCTTGTAATAATACTCAACATGGCTTAGCTGTGTTGATACTGCTACACGGCTGAAAGCAACGGGAAACTACAGCCGTAACTAACTCCCGAGGACATGCAGCTCTCTCTGTATGAATGATGTACTGATGATGGCTTCCTCCCGGGTAAAATATTCCGGAGGTAAACTAGTCCCCCATTCGGATCTCCGGGTGGGGACTACACGAGAGGGGGCGATCATCAGGAAGATGGATACTGACATTCTGCGAGTCGGAGCGTGGAATGTTAGAAGTTTGAATCGTTGTGGTAGGTTAGAGAATCTGAAAAGGGAGATGGATAGGCTAAAGTTAGATGTAGTTGGCATAAGTGAAGTACGTTGGCAGGAAGAACAAGATTTTTGGTCAGGCGACTACCGAATTATCAACACAAAATCAAACAGAGGAAATGCAGGAGTTGGTTTAATAATGAATAAGAAAATAGGGCAGCGGGTAAGCTACTACGACCAGCATAGTGAAAGAATTATTGTCGTCAAGATAGACACCAAACCAATGTGCACCACAATAGTGCAGGTCTATATGCCTACCAGTTCAGCGGATGATGAAGAAATCGAAAGAATATATGAGGAGATAGAAGATTTAATGCAATATGTAAAAGGTGACGAGAATCTAATTGTGATGGGAGACTGGAATGCAGTGGTAGGCCAAGGAAGATAAGGTAGTACAGTAGGAGAATTTGGATTGGGACGAAGGAACGAAAGAGGAAGTCGTCTGGTTGAATTCTGCACTGATCATAATTTAGTCCTTGCCAATACTTGGTTCAAACACCACAAACGACGGCTGTATACGTGGACGAGACCTGGAGACACTGGAAGGTATCAAATAGACTTCATTATGATTAGGCAGAGATTCAGAAACCAGGTGTTGGATTGCAAAACTTTCCCAGGAGCAGACGTGGACTCTGACCACAACTTGTTGGTCATGAAATGCCATCTGAAGTTGAAGAAATTGAGGAAAGGAAAGAATGCAAAAAGATGGGATCTAGACAAGTTGAAAGAAAAGAGTGTGATGGATCGTTTCAAGGAACATGTTGCACAAGGACTAAATGAAAAGGCCGAAAGAAACACAGTAGAGGAAGAGTGGAGAGTCATGAAAAATGAAGTCAGTAGGGCTGCTGAAGAAATGTTAGGAAGGAAGAAAAGATCAACTAAGAATCAGTGGATAACTCAGGAGATACTAGACCTGATTGATGAACGACGAAAATACAAGAATGCTAGAAATGAAGAGGGCAGAAAAGAATACAGGCGATTAAAGAATGAAGTGGATAGAAAGTGCAAGGCAGCTAAGGAAGAATGGCTGAAGGAGAAATGCAAGGATGTCGAAGGCTGTATGGTCCTGGGAAAGGTAGATGCTGCATACAGGAAAATCAAGGAAACCTTTGGAGAAAGGAAATCTAGGTGTATGAATATTAAGAGCTCAGATGGAAAACCACTTCTAGGGAAAGAAGACAAAGCAGAAAGATGGCAGGAGCATATCCAACAGTTGTATCAAGGTAAAGATGTAGATAATTTGGTTCTGGAACATGAAGAGGCTGTTGATGTTGATGAAAAGGGAGACCCAATTTTGAGGTCAGAGTTTGACAGAGCTGTGAGTGACCTCAATAGGAACAAGGCACCTGGAATTGATGACATTCCCTCTGAATTACTGACTGCCCTTAGGAGAAACCAGCATGGCAAGGTTATTTCATTTAGTCTGCAAGATGTATGAGACAGGAGAAGTCCCATCCGATTTTCAGCAGAATGTGGTTATACCTATTCCCAAGAAAGCCGGTGCTGACAGGTGTGAAAACTACCGCACCATTAGTTTAGTATCTCATGCCTGCAAAATTTTAACACGTATTATTAACAGAAGAATGGAAAAACAAGTTGAAGCTGAGTTGGGAGAAGATCAATTTGGCTTCAGAAGAAATGTAGGAACACGTGAAGCTATCCTGACTTTACGTCTGATCTTAGAGGATCGAATCAAGAAGGACAAGCCCACGTACATGGCATTCGTAGATCTAGAAAAGGCATTCGATAATGTTGATTGGACCAAGCTATTTATGATTTTGAAGATGATAGGGATCAGGTACCGAGAACGAAGAATTATCTACAATCTATATAAAAATCAGTCTGCAGTGATAAGAATCGAGGGCTTTGAAAAAGAAGCAGCAATCCAGAAAGGAGTGAGGCAAGGCTGCAGTTTGTCCCCTCTCCTTTTCAATGTTTACATAGAACAGGCAGTAAAGGAAATCAAAGAGAAATTTGGAAAGGGAATCACAGTCCAAGGAGAGGAAATCAAAACCTTGAGATTTGCCGATGATATTGTTATTTTATCTGAGACTGCAGAAGATCTCGAGAAGTTGCTGAATGGTATGGATGAAGTCTTGGGTAAGGAGTACAAGATGAAAATAAATAAGTCCAAAACAAAAGTAATGGAGTGCAGTCGAACGAAGGCAGGTGATGCAGGAAATATTAGATTAGGAAATGAAGTCTTAAAGGAAGTAGATGAATATTGTTACTTGTGTAGTAAAATAACTAACGATGGCAGAAGTAAGGAGGACATAAAATGCAGACTAGCACAAGCAAGGAAGAGCTTTCTTAAGAAAAGAAATTTGCTCACTTCAAACATTGATATCGGAATTAGAAAGATGTTTTTGAAGACTTTCGTGTGGAGCGTGGCATTGTATGGAAGTGAAACATGGACGATAACTGGCTCAGAAAGAAAGAGAATAGAAGCTTTTGAAATGTGGTGTTACAGAAGAATGATGAAGGTGAGATGGATAGATCGAATCACGAATGAAGAGATACTGAATCGAATTGGTGAGAGGAGATCGATTTGGCTAAATTTGACGAGAAGAAGAGATAGAATGATAGGACACATCTTAAGACACCCAGGACTTGTTCAATTGGTTTTTGAAGGAAGTGTAGGGGGTAAGAACGGTAGGGGTAGACCAAGATATGAATATGACAAGCAGATTAGAGCAGATGTAGGATGCAATAGTTACGTAGAAATGAAAAGGTTAGCACAGGATAGGGTGGCATGGAGAGCTGCATCAAACCAGTCTATGGACTGATGACTCAAACAACAACAAAGAAGTATAACACAATTAATTCTTTAGTCATAACTTTTACAAATGTTATTAGTTTAAAGCAAAAATATATCTTATTCCTAAAATTTACCTTTTAAAAATAATGTAAATTTCAGTTACGTTTGCAAAATAAAACCGTGAAACATTCAACATTCAGTCGAATTGATTTGTATTTAGCCCCTAATGCAATCCAAATCCAATACCTAAACGAAGTCAAAGGAGGGGGTTTCATGATTATTTTAAAGGAAGATAACTGATGGCACACCAGACAGAAAAAGGTAATAGACAAGACCTTCAACGATACGCTAGTCGGAAAAGGTTCGCCATCGCTACAACGAAGCTTAATAAGACACAATGATCGGAAATTGATTTTCTAAATCTTTTGTTATCTAATATTTATCAATAGGACAACAAATAACGTGGATATGGGAGGATGAAAGTTTAGACCTTCACCTAAACTACCATTTCACCCAGCGTGAATACCATTATTTATAGCCTGCAGAGTAGTGTTTTAATACCCGACTTTACATATCGATTTTCATTAAATTTTCTTCAGCCATTTCTTGCGGCTGGGGTCGGCGTGTGCAGAATAGATTTCTGCATAATATGGCCACGGCTGGTCCGTGGTCCAACAGCTCTGCACTCCGACCGACCAACCGAGCAGAGGAGCGGTGGCCACGGCTCTGCTGTGACTCTACACCTTTGTATTCGGAGACGGAGAGGGCTGGTCCCCACCGTCGGCTGTCCTGAGAATGGTTTACCGTGGTATTCCATTCTCCTGCACTAAGGCGAATGCTGGGACAATTCCTAGTATAGGCCACGGCCGCCAACTCCTTTACATTCTCCGAACATCTCCTTCACCGCACCAAATCTCCCTGGCCTGATACGGCGTTACCGTCTAGGAGACCCGCCGTCCCCTTCAGGGACGGAGTTTGTTTAGTAGTAGTTGCGGCTGGCCGTAAGTCTAAAAAACCAATGGCAGAGCCCAAATGAGGTGTACTAGGCAAGATGAGGAGTGAGGTAGTTTGCCATTGCTTTCCTCACTGGACCGTAAGGTGCTACTGCAGCACGACTGATCCTATGAGCAACATAACACTCGACATTAGTTGTGCTCGAAATGTCATTACTTAGCACCACCCATACCCCCAGCAGCTTCCATATTGTCACAGCCATGGACGAGACTCTGACTTCGATGGAAACTACATTTTGCTCTGGCCTGTGCCAAGAGACAGATACAAAAATACTGCATCCATCAAGAAATGGCAACAGGACCGCTAATAACGTAGATGTAGGAGAATGAATTTTAGGCTTTCCCCTAAATCACCGGGTATTTCTGAGGTAGCTTGAGCCACCTAGGCTCATTTTTGGGTTTTGTTTTGGGGTTTAAGGCCAGATGCCCTTCCTGACGCCGCGGGGCTTTTTAGATGAAAATCTCAACCCAGGATCAACCTAGATTCGAACCTCAGTCTTCCGGATGTGAAGCCTCTAATTATTTTTTTTTCTATTTGTTTTACGTCGCACCGACACAGATGGGTCTTATGGCAACGATGGGATAGGAAAGGCCTAGGAATGGGAAGGAAGCGGTCGTGGCCTTAATTAAGGTACAGCCCCAGCATTTTCCTGGAGTGAAAATGGGAAACCACGGAAAACTATCTTCAGGGCTGCCAACAGTGGGGTTCGAACCCACTATCCCCCGGATGCAAGCTCACAGCTGCGTGCTCCTAACCGCACGACCAACTCGCCCGGTAAAATAATAATAATTTATTATAAAAGATACTACACACACTGTGTCAAATAGGACTCGTCAGTGCTTTAGCGTCATGAATAGTTTATACATTGCTAGGTAAAAAGAAAATAATTGTCACTGTCAGACATTTTGACAATCATCATTAAACTTCAGACAACAACAAATAGGCCCTAACTGGGTGCACTTACAATCGCATTAATCCTTCGTAATTTCAACTGTTTGGAGGGACAAGGTATGCTGCAAGAATGCCAACATAGCTTTCTGTAGGCCATAGAGGTCGTTTACGTGGAGCCAGTGGGCCTACTAAACACAAATTAATCACAGCTTTAATCAGTGCCGAAAGGAATCATGTAGACCTACTACACAAGTATCCTTTCTGCACTCAAGTTTAATGTGGATAGTCCAAGTACCATCACTTCCCAGTATTACACATGTACCCTTTCTGTTCTAAGCGATTTCTTGATGGATGCAATACTTTTGCATCCATCTCCTGGCACAGGTCAGAACAAAGTGTAGTTTCCACCGAAGTCCCAGTCTTACCCATGGCAGTGACAGTATGAAAGCTGCTGGTGTATGGGTGGTGCTGAGTAATGGCATTCGCATCACGACCAGTGCTTCTGAGGATTATGAAAGGTGTTGCTCATAGGATTAGTCGTGATGCAATAGCACTTTCTGGCCCAGTGAGGAAAGCAAGGGCAAACGGCTACGTCTCAAAACTCATGAGTTTCAAAACTCACGTGCTAAAATTAGTTACAAATAGTATCAAAACTCTCGACTACAGACTGGTAGTTAAAGTAAACATTCTAATGAGTCTCAAAACTCACCGTGTCGTCTCAAAAATCACGAGTCTCAAAACTCACGAATTCCAGGAAGAGGATTAGTAAGAACAGGTTTCTCTACCTGGGCCAGTCTCAAAGTCACGAGCAGAGCCAGTTCTTCTTTGAATGGATAAATGTCCACCCTATTAGCGGAATAGTTTAATAATCGAATAACTTCCATCCGATTATTTCAATAATTGAATAAATAATCAATTTAAATAATCGAATGAGTTTCAAATGTCATTCAATTATATCGCACAGAATAATCGGATGCGTCATGAATATTTTTTTTTATTGAAATAAGCGAATAGATGAACTCTTACGAAAAAAATAGAAATACGCTTTTTTCCCAAATGAATCTTCAAGTATTGAAACTAAGTGAGTGAATTAACTGTCTCGATCTTAAATATCCCTAAATAAAATTCCTTATTGAAGAAAATGCCGCCTTCTGGCCGCGTAATGGAACTAAGTCGCAGTACTACCAATTGATAATTCCTTTTAACTAGCAGCGGGCAATATACCCACTTTAATTTTATGTCGTCCGGCTGCATGCATAAATGGTTAGCATGCTGGCCTTTGGTCCATGGGGCCCAGGGGGTCCCGGGGGGTTCGGTTTCCGGTCGGGTCAGAGATTTTAACTTTAATTAGTTAACTCCTATGGCTCGGGGACTGGGTGTTCGTGCCTCCTTCAGCATTAGACTTCATCTTAGGTAGGGCCTCATCCTCACAGACGTGCAGGTCGCCTGTACGGCGTCAGCTCTAAAGACCTACACCAGTTCTCTCTGGAGGCCACACGTCATTATTATAAATGTATGTGAAAGGTAAAAAAAAAGTATTATATTAGCTTTTACACAACAGCAAAATATTTTAATAATAATAATAATCCCGTGTGGGGATTTACCGGTTACCTCCATCGGGCGCGTCCCATTGGAATTGGGGAAGCTCGCTGGCTCTGCCACCAGCAGAGCCAGAGGGTAGTAGGGAAATAAAATACCACCGTGAAAAAAACTGGTCCCTTGCCAGGGTTACGGCGAAGACTGGTAAATGACCAGAAGCCAGAAAACATCTTGAGGCAACCTCTAGGGCTAACAACCCTAGTTGTAAAAGGATGGGTACCCGTCCAAAGCAAAGTCAAGTCAAAAAGCATGATGGTACATTTCAAGAAACATACCCCAGGGGGTAAATCTTTGGATAAATCCCTCGTCGTGAACGCCACGGCGCACGAGTCTCGTTCGGATTCTGGGGGAGACTCGACGTCATGCAAGAGACGAGTCGGAGCGTCTCGGTGTACCCCGAAGAGTCAAAAACTCAGGCCAAAATCTAAAACCTTTCTATCAACTTTCAACATAAATTCACTTACACAAACTGGCAAGCAGAAAACCCTCAGCAAAGCTATTCACGAAAATCAGATATCCATAATGGCCCTACAGGAAACAAGGTACCCAGATGAAGAGATTTTTGAATCCGAAGGCTAGCGATTTTTCGAGAGCAAAGCGCAAAGAGGAATCCTCAATGGAGCTGTGATGCTTGGAACCGCGTTTACTGTTAGAACCAAGATCCTTAAATCGGTTGCAAATTTCGAACCTGTGAATGACAGATTGTCTATACTCACAATTAAATGCGCGAACAAAACCTACGCCCTAGTTAACGCACATGCTCCTACAAACGATAAGAACAAGTCTGATCCAGACGAAGTTGATAATTTCTGGGACCTACTGGATGAAAAATTAACCAAATCCCCAAACACCATGTAAAGCTTCTTTTGGGTGACTTCAATGCCCAACTAGGTCGTGAACAGAAGTACAAGAACGTTATAGGAAATTACCCTGCTCACAAAAGAACCAATCCCAACGGCAAAAGACTGGTGTCCATTTGCGAAAATCACAACCTGCAGGTCATGTCGACCCACTTTCGCCATCTACCCAGAAAGCAAATGACTTGGCGTTCTCCCGTCCAAGCTCTCGGAGAGTTCCAAATTGATCATGTTGGAATCTCCAGAAGAAACAGCCCTGAGATTATGAA